>NC_090937.1:245659066-248313071 GCF_040938575.1 Ambystoma mexicanum
CACACGGCAGAGCAGCATTTTAATAATGCATCTATGTCCTCATTTAGCTCATGGAGCTTGTACTGCACAGAGAAGGTGTTTATTTTTTAGCCTTTGCTGAAAGTTGTTTGCCAAAACATTCCTCTGTACATGGGCTTTTTTTTAAAGTTTTTTTTGTGTTTAACTGTTATTAACAGTTTTTACAAAAGAAGAAAAGAAATACTTTTTCCGAATGCATTTTTCCCAGATGCTTGTCAAAGAGGCTAAGTCCTTTTAGGGGCTTTCTGATTCCTCGTAGATGGCATCCAGCTTCAAACTATGTAGAAAGTTTACCACTGCGATTACCGGTCTTCGACTTAGCCCGTTCATTAGGTATGATCACCAGTAGTCCTCGTCCATTCTTGAAAAGTTTGAATGAAGGTGGCCCAAGTGGGTTTCTCTGTTGCCAGTGGTTCCTGTGCAATGAATAATCAAGTGTTTCAGGCTTTCCTTTGGGTCTGGGTTCAGACAGAATCGACAGACGTCCGATGCAGATTTACCACGGATTTTCAGGACCTCATTGGTCTTTAAAATATTCAATCTTGCTCTCAGAAAGGTCGAGCGGTGTGTCTTGTTCGGAAATTGCAGTAGGTAGCTGATGGGCTCGTTTAGTTTTTGGGCGAATGCCGGGAGGTGGGCCACAGATCTGTAGTTTGCTGCTATCTGTTGAGTCTCACACCAATCTGAATCTTTCAGTTTTTTGCCGTTCTTTTCGGGTTTGTCAAGAGCTCCTCCTCTGAGCTACCTATTGATTTCAGGAGAGTTTGATTTTTTTCTAACCAGATTTTGAGCGTTTTGTTTGATCCTTTCTCAATTTCTTCTTGGATCAATGTATACATTTTCTCCACGGATGATCTAACTTCTCTGTAGAACATCAAACTGTTGATGGATACTGTTCCTTGGAGAGAGGTGAGACCGAGTTCTCTTCTTATCAAGGATATTGGGGTCGAAGTGGGCAGTCGAAGCACTTTTTTCCAGAGTGCGCCCTCCAGTTTAGGCTAAGTTGAGTCTGGGATGCCGAACATGGCCGCTATGCCATAAGTGAGCGCTGGGACTACTTTCATCCTGTAAAAGTTTGTCGCCGCTTTTACTGAAAAGCGGCCACATTTTTTGTCCATGATGGGCTTTACAAATGGTGATGGGGTATATTGTAATTGTTATGCATTGCTTGCATCGCAAATTGTGGATTTCTGTTCTTGCACACACATTTCTTTCCTCCATTGCTTTGCAATAGTCCTTGTGCTTTGTTAAAGTCCTTCTCATTCTTTAGTCCCGCAGCATAGTCTTTCTCTGTGCCTTTCTTCTCAGTCCTTTGTCATGTTCCTCCTTTGTCCTAGTCCTTCATTCTAGCACTTCTCTTTGTTATACACCCTGCTCCCAGCCCTTCTCCTTTGTCCTAGTCCTTCTCATTCATCATAGTTCCATTATCAGCGTCCTTCTCCTTAGCCACAATCCACACTGATCCATATGTGTCTCTTTCTTAATCATTCTTCATAGTTCTTCTCCTCAAACATTAATCCTAGTACTTCCCCTTTGTCCCAGTCTATCTCCTTTGTTATTCCTCATCATAGTCTGCCTCCCTTTTCATAGCTTTCCTTCCTTTTAGCTCTTCCTCCTTTGTTACATCCCTTCTTCATCACAGTTCTTCTCCATAATTGCAGTCCTTCACCTTCATCATAGCTCTTTTAATTCATCACAGTCCTACTTTGTGAAAATCTTTTGTCACAGTCCTTTGCCTGGATCCGAATCCTTCTGTGTCAGTCTTTCTTTCACCACAGTACTTTTTTTGCTACACAATCCTCCTTTATCACAGTTCTTCTTCATCACAATGCATCTTTGTCACATTCCTTCTTCACAGTCCTTCATCACAGTCCTTCACCTTTGTTATCATAGTCCTTTTCCTTTATCACTGTTCTCATCCTTCAAAGTTCTTCTCCTTTGTCACAGACCATCTTCATCATGTCCTTTGTCACAGTCCATCTCCTTCATCACAGTCTTTCTCTTCCATCATAGTCTTTCTTCCTCAAAATGTGTTGACTTTGTTTGACTCCTTCTACTTTGTCACACTCCTTTGTTATAGTCATCCACCATTGTCTCAGACCTCCTTCATGCCAGTGGCGGCCGCTTATAAAGGGTGGGGGGGCGTCGCCCCACCAGAGAGCAGAGAGCATGTCAGTGTGCAGTCAAGAGAGTGTTCACGTTCCGTTGTCTGCATGCATATTATTTTTTTTTGCAGCACTGCCTGCAAACCAAATAAATGAATACTGCTCCAACGGAGTCTCTCTGCTTTTCATGGCTTGCTGGGCTGTTGCAGAGGGGCACGTCCCCTTTTACAAAGCTTTTTCAATGTTAAGTGCGTGGAGCTCGTAGCTCCACGCATTCTACGTAACCCCCATGGCAGTGCAAAGGCTGGCGGGGTGCTAGAGTGGTGGCCCCGCTAGTAATAATGTGTGCGCAAACAGCGCACCTGCTGAGGACTTCGGCATAGTAACAGCTAATCACTGAATGTCATTGGCTGTTTTCCAGCCAATGACATTAATGTGACTGGGCGCACGCGCCATGCAGAAGGAAATCCGGTTCCACCTTCTCACTTAGTCATGTGTTGAGTGTACTCTGTATGAAGAAGCTCAAAGAAGACATCACAACACTCGAGAAGCTGCTCTGAGAACAGCAGTCAACTGAGCTCCACAGGACGTATCTCCGGTAAGTTTGTGACACTTTGATAGGGCTTAACCTGGTGATGGCGGTGCCCACCCGGGCCGGCCTTCATTCGCCAGGGACAGTGCTCCCACGACTGTCCTGGTCCTAGATCCTGCCCTGGGGAATCCACGGCAGGCGTATTACTCCAATCGATGTGTTTAGGTGTAGATGTATGATTTCATGACAAGCAGCATAAAACTACATAAACCATGGTGTTTGTGTAACACAAACACGGTTTGTGTAGTTTGATGCTGCTCGACTAAACATGCAACTGCCTGGTTGTTCACGGCCAAACGCTGCATATACAGGTGCCGCACGTCCTCAAATAATTGAAACTTGACATCCGCTGTTTTGCCACGTTCACTTCCCGACAGTAAATAGCCTCTAGAGCACTCCGCTCCCAATGCTCTACTGTCACGAATTTTAGCTTAATATGCACATTCTCTTTGGCGGCCAATACAGTACTTGGGTGTGAACTCGTACAGTAGCTGGGTGTAAACTACCACAGAGGAGCATTGCCAAACATGCTCTCTGTTCTATGTGGCACAAAGTGTCCTTCAATGCCCCATTACTCGCCCTGCATCTAAGTACGACCACATCCATACCAGGGAACATGTGGAAAACAAAACACTGCCAAACGCTGTCGCTTCCCAGATTCTCTCACTCGTCTTCCATATGGAAACTCTTGTGGGCTGTTAACCCAATGGAGTCACACATAGAGGAAACGCTGGCAGGCCCTTTACCCTTAACCTGCCGACAGCCTTGAAGAAAGCGAAGAATGCGTGTTCGCTCACTGTACGAACACTGCGATCCCATCGCCAACACCCACAGCATGTTGGTGATGTCACCACTCTGCGGACTGCGGTGGTGGAGGTCGGACCTGGGCCAGACAAACCATCGCAACAAAACTACAGGCCTATCCAGGGATGTAAGGTGAGCCTCTCCCAGTAACCTCCCACTTCTGCCTGCCACAACAAAGCTAAGAGCACAGAATAAATCCCTTGCGTGCCGATGTTCATTTGAACGTGAATTTGCTAATGCCATGGGACCAGATAAAGGTATGAAATGGACAGTGAAAAGCTGTTGTGCATTTAGAGAGGGCAGCCAGTGTGACCATGCACTACCACTCCACTCCCAGAAAAAAAAGTACAGAACTTGAAAGGAGATGTCACCATTATTTTGCTACTGATTAAAAATGTTCATCAAGACTGTAAAGCTGAGCTTCCCCATTCCCGACCCAATCCCATCCTTAGCCTTTCCTTCCTCTGCGACAAAAACGGTGTGAATGGAAGTCTGTTACATGAAACGCCACCTGTCTGATATTTAGTTGATAGCCCCTCCCGATTTGTCATAGGTGTCCGACACCGTTATTGACTTAATTTAGGAAAAGTTAGTTGATATTATACATGAACATCCTCTATATGTAAGATGAATGTCGTTTTTTTTAAACAAAACGTTACTTTTAATAGGGTTTTGCTCTTACCCCAAAACAATCCCCCCTCGCCCTTTACAGGTCAATGAGCAAATTGTATTCTCTAGCTTCCAAGGGAAAATCTCCCCTTTTGTGATCGCAAACGTTGGAATCCAGAGCTTGCATATGATCTCTAACGGTGTTAATCACATTTGTAAGCAGTGTAATAAAGAGGCACACAGTATATCTACATCGAAAAGGGGAAGGGCAGAGCAGGGGTGGACTGGAAACCACCAGAGGACCTGGAAATAATTTTAAAAGTGGCCCTCATTTTACACAATTTCAGCAAGTCCAACCTTTTTCCTTTGAGAAATGTTGGACATAAAATAGGTCACCACACAAACGAGCCCCGGGGTGCAGAGGCCTAAAGGAACATCTCCAGAGTTCCCTATAGGCCAGTCCACCCTTGGGGCAGAGTTAGCATGGCCGAGAACCAAACTTGCCAACTTCATGCTAGAACCATTTCTAGGCAAGTGCTTAACTGGCGATCCACTCTGCTAGCCTCAGCCCTTCTATGAATGTCTGTCACCCTTCCTCTTTCTCTCCCCTTCCTGTTCTTACACTTACTCCTTTCCTCAGCTTAAGGGTCTGTGCCCTTTAGCCGCGTGTGAAGCCAGGGGGGACATAGTTTCAGTCAGTGTTATTTTGAATAAAAACGAAGGACATACAAATCATTGTGATGCTGCCTCTACATATTGCATAGTAATCTTATTCTTTTGTCAGTGGGCTCAGACGGTCTCATGTTTATCATATTCAACAGCAGCTTTCTGTGACATCTGGGCTTGAAAATGTTCTTTTTGTGTGGCAGTGGTAGCTGTGTAGATATTGTCACCACCAGTTGAATGCTTGTGCACCCCACACACAGTCTGTGGAAGCAGCATCAGGCCCTACATCAGAATATTTCAGTATTTATTTAAATGGGCCATCACACCTTCGGAGTCGGGGGGGGGGGTGTATTTGATGTAAAACTAATGCTTTTTATGCCAAATTTCTGTGGGTTTTGACAGTAAATTGCACATTTGGAAGCCATTTTTCCAAATATTTCACAGAGGAGAACGCCCACGCCCCCCTTGTTGTGGGTAGCGCTCGCTCGCTGCGCTCGCTCCAAAATTCGCCAGATAAATTTACACCCCACCACCTTTCAAAGTTACCAGCTGCCACTGCTTCATGCCTCTTTCCTCTTCATCAGAGTGCTTCTCCTTTTCTAATTTGTCACAGATCTTCTCCCACATCACAGTCCTTATTTGTTACATTTTTTGTCACAATCATCTTTCATTACAATCCTTCTCTTTTTTTCGTAATCATTCTCCTTTATCACAATCCTTCTCCTTTGCCACAGTCCTTCTCTTTCATCACAGGCCTTCTTTACACATTCCTTTTTCAGAGTCCTTTGTCACAGTCTTTCTCTTTTGTAATGTTCCTCCAATGTAGCCCTTCTCTTTCATCACAGTCCTTTTCCTTCAGCATGGTTCCTCTTCATTACAGTCTTTTTCCTTCATCCCAGTCTTTCTCTTTCATTACAGTTCTTCATCACAATCCTTCTGCTTCATTACAGTCCTCCTCCTTAGTCACAGACCTTTGCCTTTACTGCAGTCCTTATCCTTCTTAATTTCATTAGTCTTTGTTGCAATCATTATATTCCAGCACAGACCTTCTCCTTCAGCACAGTCCTTCATCACATTTGTTCTCCTTCATCAAGGTGTGTCTCCTCCATCATTCCTTCTCCTTCTTCTCAATCTGTTGTCACTCTTCTTTGTCAGTTGTTTGTCATAGTCCTTATCTTTCATAATAGTTCTTCATCAAAGTCCTACTTTGCCTGTCCTTCTCCTTTTTCCTAGTTTTCAATTTAATTATAGCTACTCTTCTTTTGTCACAGTCCTTCATCACAGTTCCTATCGTTTGTGACAATCCTTCTCCTTTATCACAGTCTTTCTCCTTCATCACAGCCCTTCCTCTTTGTCACACCCCATTCTCCTTCATGACAGTCCTTCTACTTTATCCTAGTCCTTCACAGACATCTTTGTCGTTCACCTTCATCAGTTCTCCTTCTTTGGTTAGAGTCCATCCTACTCCTTGCCCGTATTGCTAGTCCATGTCCTTCATCACAGTCCCCCTCCTTCATCACATTCCTTTGCCACAGACCTTCTGCATGACAGTCCTTCCCTTTCCTAAACGGCCTTTGTCACAGTGATTCTGTTTCATCACAGCCCTTCCCCTTAACCACAGTCCTTCTTCTTCATCAAAGTCCTTTGCCAGACATTGTTCCTTCATCACGGTCATCTTACGCTGCCAAGGTCATTCCCCTTCATCACAGGCCTTCTCGTTCATCACTTTACATTGTCTCAATCCTCTTCATGTGACACATTTCTTATGAACAATTTTACATCATAGCCTTTCCCCTTTGTCACACTCCTTCTCTTTCATGACAGTTCTTCATCAGTCGTTCTCCTTTATCCTAGTTCTTCACAGTCATCTTTGTCCTTCATGTTCATCAGTCATTCTTCTTTTGTTACAGTCCATCACAGTCCTCACCTTTCATGCTAGTCCTTCTCCTTCATCACAGTCCTCCTCCTTCATCACATTCCTTTGTCACAGACCTTCTTCATCACAGTCCTTCACTTTCCTAAAATGCCTTTGTCACTTTCATCACAGCCCTTCTACTTCATCACTGGTCTTCCACTTCATCACAGTCCTCCTTCTTCATCAAAGTCCTTTGTCACTACACTTTTCCTTCATCATGGTCCTCTTCCGCTGCCACTGCCCTTCTCCTTCATCACAGTCCTTCCTTTCATCACTGTACTTCACCACGATTCTAATCATGTGACACGTTTATTAAGCACACATTTTCAGCACAGTCCTTCTCCTCAACCACAGTGCTTCTTTGTCATAGTCATTCTTCTTCATCAGAGTTCATTGTCACAGTGCTTCTCCTTTGTCAAAGTCTGTTTCCTTTATTACAATCTTTTGTAACAGCTCTTCCCCTTTATTAAAGTCTGTACACTTAGATACAGTCTTTCCCCTTAATCCCAGTCCTTCATCCCAAACATTCTCTTTCATCCCAGTCCTTGTACTTGTCACAGTCCTTCTCCTTCATCATAATCCTTATCCTTGGTCACTGTCCTTTCTCACCACCCTTCACCTCCATCATAATCCTTCCCCTTCATCAGTCTTTCTCCCTCAAAAGTCGTTATATTTTATCCCAGTCCATTGTCAGTTCTTATCTTCTTCAACATCCTTCATCACAGTGTTTTTCCTTCATGAAAGTCTACTTTGTCACAATCTTTCTCACTCATCACAGTTCTTTGTCATTTCCATCCGTCATATCCATCCTTTGTCAGTGCTTCTATTTTATCCTAGTCCTTCACGTTGTTTTAATCATCCTTGTTATTTATCAGCGTCCCTCAAATCTCAACTTCATCATCCTCCCCCTTCTTTTGTTGCATTACTTATTTTTTTAGAGGTCTTCACCACAGCCATTGTCATTTGCGACAGCTCTCTGCCATCACAGCCCTTCATCATGCCCCTTGTTCTTCATTACAGTCCTTCACCTTTGCCACAGTCCCTAACATGTGGTCCTATCTCCTTCATCTTCTTCCTTCATATTGTTCATAGTCCTTCACCTTCTTTATTGTCCCTCTTATTTTTTCACAGTCAATCAATGTCCTTGTTCTTTGTGATAGACCTCCTTCATCACAATCATCTTATGCGGCCACTGTCATTCCCCTTCATCATAGTCCTTCTCTTTCATCACTTTACTTCGTCACGATCCTCTTCATGTGACACATTTCTTATGAGCAATTTTTCATCACAGCTCTTCCCCTTTGTCACACTCCTTCTCTTTCATGACAGTTCTTCATCAGTCCTTCTCCTTTATCTGAGACCTTCACAGTCTTCTTTGTCCTTCATGTTCATCAGTCATTCTTCTTTTGTTACAGTCCATTACAGTCTTCATCCTTCATGCTAGTCCTTCTCCTTCATCACAGTCCTCCTCCTTCATCACATTCCTTTGTCACAGACCTTCTTCATCACAGTCCTTCCATTTCCTAAAAGGCCTTTGTCACAGTAATTCTCTTTCATCACAGCCCTTCTACTTCATCAGTGCTCTTCCACTTCATCACGGTCCTTCATCACAGTCCTCCTTCTTCATCAAGATCCTTTGTCACTACACTTTTCCTTCATCATGGTCCTCTTCTGCTGCCACTGTCCTTCTCCTTCATCATAGACCTTCTCTTTCATCACTGTACTTCACCAGAATTCTAATCATTTGACACGTTTATTATGCACACATTTTCAGCACAGTCCTTCTCCTTAACCACAGTGCTTCTTTGTCATAGTCATTCTTCTTCATCAGAGTCCATTGTCACAGTACTTCTCCTTTGCCAAAGTCTGTTTCCTTTATTACAATCCTTTGTAACAGCCCTTGCCCTTCATTACAGTCTTTACACTTAGACACAGTCCTTCTCCTTCTTCCCAGTCCTTCATCCCAATCATTCTCTTTCATCCCAGTCCTTGTACTTGTCACAGTCCTTCTCCTTCATCACAATCCTTATCCTTCATCACTGTCCTTTCTCACCACCCTTCACCTCCATCATAATCCTTCTCCTTCATAACAGTCTTTCTCTTTCAAACGTCTTCATACTTTATCCCAGTCCATTGTCAGTCCTTATCTTCTTCAACATCCTTCATCACAGTGTTTCTCCTTCATGAAAGTCTACTTTGTCACGATTGTTCTCACTCATCAAAGTTCTTTGTCATATCCATCTCTTGTCAGTGCTTCTATTTTATCCTATTCCTTCACATTGCTTTAATCATCCTTGTTATTTATCAGAGTCCCTCAACTTCACCACCCTCCCTCATCGTTTGTTGCATTACTTCTTTTTTTAGAGGTCTTCACCACAGCCATTGTCCTTTGTGACAGTTCTCTGCCATCACAGCCCTTCAACATGCCCCTTGTTCTTCATTAAAGTCCTTCCCCTTCTTTATTGTCCCTCTTATTTTTTCACAGTCGATCAATGTCCATGTTCTTTGTGATAGTCCTCCTTCATCACAGTCCTTCCCCTTTGCAGAATCCTTTGACATATTCATTATCTTTCGTCACAGTCCATATCTCTAATCACAGTCCTCCTTCATCACAGTCATCCAATTCATAACAGCCATTCACAGTCCTTCATCACAGTCCTTCTTCTCTAGTATAGTCATTCTCCTCCATCATCACAATCCTTCTCCTGCATAACTTTCCCTCTCCTCTGTCACAGTCCTTCCCTTTTGCCATAGTCCTTATCCCCTGCCACAATCCATCTCCTTCATACAGTCCTTTTCCTTTATCACAGTCCTTCCCATTCATCACAGTCCTTTGTCACAGTTTGTTTCCTTCATTACAACCCTTCTCTTTTATGACAGTCCTTCTCCATCACCACAATACTTCATCCCAGTCCTTCTGCTTTATCACAACTCTTCTCCTTCATCACCTTCCCCTTCCTGTCACAGCCCTTCTCCTTTGTCACAGTTAATCTCCTTCAGCATATTCCTTCTCCTTCATCGCAGTCCTTCTCTGTCATCACAATCTGTCTCTTTCATGACAATTCTTCTATTTTGTCACAGACCATCTCCTTCAGAACAGTCTTTCTCCTTCATCACAGTCCTTTACCACAATCCATCTCCTTCATCACAGTCCTTCTCCTTTGTCACACTTCTCCATCATCACAATCCTTTCCCCAGTCCTTCTCCTTCATCACAGTCTTTCTCCTTCATCACAACCTGTCACCTTTCCCACAATTCTTCTATTTTGCCAAAGTTTGTTTGTCATCACCACAATCCTTCCCCTTCATCACAATCCTTTGTCACAGCCCTTCCCCTTCACCACAGTCTGTACATATAGCCACAGTCCTTCTCCTTGATCACAGTCCTTCATAAAAGTCCTCCCTTTTCACATTCCTTCTCCTTCATCAATGCCCTTTGTCACTACGCTTCAACTTGGCCATACTCCTTCTCTTTCATCACAGTTTCTCTCCTCCAGAAGTCTTCTTAATTCATCCCAGTCCTTTGTCATTCCTTCATCACAGTCCTCCTTCTTTATCAAAGTCTGCTTCATCGCAATCCTTCTCATTTGTCACAGTCCTTTATCAGAGCCCTCCTTCATCAGTGCTTCTCCTTTATCCTAGTACTTTACCTTCCTTTAATCATCCTTCATCTTTATCGTAGTCCCTCATCTTCATCATCCTCCCCTTGTATGATTACTGTCCGTCCTTTTTACAGTCCTTCGCCACCTTGTCCTTTGTGATGGTTCTCTCTCATCACAGTGCTTCATCATAAAGCATCTCCCTTGTAACATTCTGTCTCCTTTGTCACAGTCTTTCTTTTTCATCATAGTCCTTCACCTTCATCCTTGTCCTTTACATTTGGCAAATCTCTTCACTTTTATTATCTCTCCTCTTCTTTTTCAACAGTCCATTATTGTCTGTGTTCTTTGTGCTAGTAATCATTCATCATAGTCCTTCTCCTTCATCACTTTCTTTGTCACAGTCCTTCATCACAGTTCTTCACCTTTGCACAGTCCTTTGACACACTTGTCACAGTCCAGTTCCTTCATCACAGCCCTTCTCCTTCGTTACAGCCATCCACCTCATCACAGTCCTTCACAGTCCCTCATCACAGACCTTCTCCTTCATCACTGTCTATCTCCTTCATAATAGTCCTTCTCCTTCATCACAGTCCTTTGTCACAGTCAAACTATTTAATTACAGTTCTTTTATTTGTCACAGCCCTTCTCCGTCATCACAATCCTTCATCTCAGTCCTTCTCCTTCACCACAGTGCTTCTTTATCAAATTTCTGTCTCCTGCATCACAATTCTTCTATTTTATCAGTATATCTCCTTCATCACAGTCTTTCTCCTTCAACACAGTGCTTTTCAGTGCCCTTCTCCTTCATCATAGTCCTTCTCCTTCATCAGTCTTTCTCATTCACTGGCCTTTATTCTTTGTCACAGTCACTGGTCGTTCCTTCTTCTTTGTTACAGTCCTTCACCACCGCCATTCTCCTTCATCACAGCCCTTAATCCCTCTTCTTTCTTCACAGTCCTTTCTCACAGTCCTCTTCCCTCCTGCCAGTCCTCCTTCATCACAGACCTTCCTCACAGCCCTTCTCCTTCATCACAGTTCTTCTTCCTTGTACCAGTTCTTCTCCTTCGACAAATAGCTTAATCAGTCCCCCTCTTTCACCAGTAATTATTCAACCTACCCATTCTAATTCACCCTTATCCTTTACCTTTGTCACATCCCCTCTGATGTTGTCACAATACTTCAACACAGGCCATTTCCTTAATGACAGTCCTTTTCCTTCATCACTGTTCTTCTCCTTGGTCACACGCCCTCATCATAGTCCTTCTCGCTAATAACAGCTGTCCTCTTTCATAAAAGGTCTTCTCTTTCATTGTTCTGTATCACAGTCCTTTCCTTCATCACAGCCTTCTCTTTCATTACAGTCCTTCAGCATCATCAACCTCATCATGTGTCTTCAATATACAACTCAGTAAAATCCATATCATATAGCCACATTCAACAACAATACAATATTAAAAAAACAATTTTGATAACATGGTTCCACACATCTCTCTTCCATAACCGTAATCACAGTGCACGCTAGGCTCCTCTGCCAGGCCTTTGCCGGCCTCTTCAGATCTACAGTCTCTCATTCCATTAGTGGAACCTCTCTTATTATGGGGATCATCTCGCAGATACCATGGTTCCATGACCACTTGCCCTAATTGAATAGCTCTACAATCACAACCTCTACATTCCACTTGATCAGGACATCTACTATTTCACATACCTTGCAGATAATCAACCAGCCGGTCTAGAGACTATATCCAGCAGCTCACATCTACTTTTCACCTCATCCAGCAACTCAACTCTGCAATTTAATATTGCCTTGGTAAGGACGCAGGAGGGTTTAAACATGTGTTGGATGCAGAATAAAAACGGTTTGCTTTGAACTAGAGTGTGCTTGCTGTTGTGCACTCAGACAATGGTCTCATAATACTTATTTACTCAGCGCATGTGATAAGGGCTCTCTTTCGTAGAATTGTGGAAACCTTATTTGGGATGGAGGGGCACTATCTCACTTGAACCCCCATACATACAGCATGGTCCACAGATTCTCTTTTTGATTAGCGAAGTAGTCCCCTTATTCTAGTGCCCTAACGTGTGGCCCTATCTTTCATAACCCCCCTAAAAATATACCACCTCTCATTCTCTCTTCCTGCTATACCTATCTTAGAGCACACTGCACAGGCATGCTGCACAGAATAATATATAATATACTAATTGGGCTCCTCTAAATATGGGAGAAAATATTGTTTACAAAGTTACCAGCAGATACACAGTCATCTATGTTAAGGATGCAAATGTGTCGCATCCAGTGTGTCGCAGCTTGCCTGGACCAATACTCACAGTGAAGCAACTGGGGTCGGATGCTTACCTGATATACCCAGCCTGTCCTCTTCATCCAAATACGGTGAGCACAACCGCCTGCTCACCAGCCAGCCTATTTAAGGGAAACACAAGGGGGTTGTGGGGGAAAGCTGGGAGACACATACTGAATATCTGCACTTACTTACCTCTAGGTCTTCAACCAGACCCCCCTTGCACATCTAACCAGAGGTTCCAAGTTCTACTGGGTGCCTCCCAACCTCACTGCTCCCTGGGTTTTGTTCTTCATCGGACCAGTGGGGGAAGGAGTGGCTTGGGCATTCACCATAGCAAAGTTATCCTGTGGGTGCAACGCTTCGGAACAGTCCGGACCAGGCATTCCTGCAGGACACCAGAGGTAAGCGTTACAGAACACTAAGCCCACGTTCCAAGCCCTGCCCGAGTGTCATGGAGTCGGAGGTAAATCAGTTGGCAGCCCTGTTGAGGGACCTGCGCGCAGAGGTGCACGCAGCCCGTTCTGAGACTAATGCCATGACAAAAGAGGTAGTGGTGAATAGGGAAAGGACAGAGTATCTCGCTAAACATCTAACCATAACACAATCGGGTCAGGTTCCACTGCCAGGCCCACCAGATGGGGCCGTAACAGGCCTGCCCCATATCCAAGTAACCACCCCGTCACAGTACCCCTGAACAGTTCCTAGAGGATCCACACTATTTTCATGAACCAGTGCAGGTTACACTTCTTGTGTCAGCCCGGGGCCTTCCCCATGGACAAGACTAAGGTTGCCTTTGTGCTATCATACTTGTGGGGTCACACAGCCAGTTGGTCCATGCCGTTGGTTAATTGGGACAACCCCATCCTGTACAATTTAGCTGGTTTCCAATGCAAGCTAGATAAGAACTTTGCAGACCAGAGCCAGGGACAGGCTTTGGATGGGGAGCTTTTGGTCACAAGACTTGCTAGTATATATCACTGCCTTTAACCGGCTCATTGCTGACACACATTGGACAGAGGAAAAGAGTAACTACCCTATTCTACCGAGTCCTTGCAGCGAACTCAAAGATGTCCTAGCCCAAGTGGTCAATCCGCCTGAGCGCTGCTCAGAATATATAGACCTGGAGGTGCAATTTAGCCACTGATTGCAGGAAAGAAAGACAGATTGGTCATGCTCCAAAGGGCGGTCCTTGTACGTATGCCCCCATGAGGCACCATCATGTGCTCTAGAGAGCCCACCGGAGCCAATGCAGCTGGGTAGTGTGAGAGGGCTGTTGACCAAGGAGGAGAGGGAAAGCCATCAACAACAACAGCTGTGCTTGTATTGCGGCAAGGCAAGCCATTTATTGAAGGAATGCCCCAGTAAACCATGTCAAAGGCCATTAGGAGCAGTTAAAGTGAACTCAGCGAACACATCAGATTCCAAGAAGACATCGGAAAACTCCATGACTCAGCAAGAGTAGTGATCGGCTTGTCGAGGGAAGAGAAAACATCTACGGTCTCACACCTTACTATAACCGTAATCCTTCTCAATCCAGGGCAGCCTCAGAAGAGGCATGCCATGGAAGCCTATATCGACTGTGGGGCAATCAGAAACTACATGGACCTGAAGGTGGCCAAGCGGATTGACCTACCTGGACAGCGGAAGGAGAAGGAAGACAACATAGTCTCGGTGGACAGTTCACAACTATCGTCTGGGCCTGTAACTCAATGCACTAAAGAAGTGGAGCTGTTGTGCCGAGACGGTCACTGGGAGCGCATAGTTTTTGACCTGATAAATGCACCCCAGTTCCAGCTCATACTTGGCATGCATTTATTGGAGTGCCACTGCCCGGCCATTAACTGGAGAACACACACAGTGGTCTTCCCCTCGGAGTGCCTTCGTACCTGTTACCCGTTCATGCCTGCAATGGTCAGGTTGCCAGCGTCTAATACCCCAAAGCGGGGAGAAGCTGTGCCGTTGGGTCTGACTGGGCAACTGCCCGCCTTGTACGAAGACTGCCAAGATGTGTTCCAAAAGGAGCAGGCCAATACCTTACACCCTCATAGACCATACGACTGCCAAATAGACTTAATGCCAGGATCACAGATTCTGTGGAGCAGTATCTATGCTCTCACTGAGAAAGAAAATCAACACTTACATGAATATCTGGACCAGTACTTAGCAAATGGATTTATCCAATCCTCAAAATCCCTAGCCTCCTCAGCTCTTTTCTTCGTACCCAAGAAGGAAGGGGACCTCAGGGACTGCATTGATTATAGAGGGCTGAACGAAATCACCATAAAGAACAGGTACCGCCTTCCATTGATCCCGGTGCTTTTGAACCAAGTGAAGAATACAAAGATATACACTAAATGAGATCTTCCTGGGGCATACCACCTAGTCCGCGTAAAAGGGGGTGACGAGTGGAAGACAGCCTTTTGCACCAAGTTCGGATTATTCGAGTATACTATGATGCCTTTTGGCTTGTGTAATGCCCCAGCGTCCTTCCAGTTCTTTATGAAAGACGTCCTGCGAGAGCTCCTGCACGTCTGCACTATGGTCTCCATTGATGATATGCTGATCTATTCAAACACCTTAGAAGAACATGTAGGCCACGTAAGAGCTGTCTTTGATAAGATGCGACAACACCGGCTGTACACAAAATTAGAGAAATGTCACTTCCATGTGACCAAAGTGGTATTTTCTGGCTTCATCCTGACCCCGCAAGGCATCCAAATGGACAACCGAAAGGTGGAAGCGATCCTGCAATGGACTTCACCCACATCTGTCAAGGCAGTGCAGAGCTTCTTGGGGTTCGCTAACTTTTACAGACGATTCATAACCAACTTCTCGAATATTGCACATCCAATCACCTTATTGCTCAGGAAATACAAGACCTTTGTGTGAACCGCAGAAGCAGAACAGGCTTTCAAACAACACAAAATGCAATTTACCTCTGCGCCAATACTAAAACACCCGGACCCCGCACTTCCATTTGTGGTTGAAACTGACGTATCAAGTGTGGTCTTGGGAGCCGTGCTGTCTCAATGAGATCCAGTAACCAGTCAATTGCATCCAGTGGCATTTTGGTCCAAGTAATTCTCCCAGCCGAACTAAACTACACAATAACCGATAAGGAGTTGCTCGCCATCACAGCCACCTTCAAAGAGTGGCGTCACCACTTACTGGGAGCACGCACACGATCACCATTTACACAGACCATCGCAATCTGCAATACTTACAGACGGCCCAAGCACAATCTCCATGCCAGCAAAGATGGGCCCAGTTCTTCAAGGAGTATGACTTTACCGTAACATTCTGCTCAGGAGTGAAAAACAGAAAGGCTGATGCTTTATCCCGCATATGATGGGACATAGAAGGAAAGGATGTGTATGCAGCTCCAGAACCGGTTGCAATAATACCTGAAAACAAGTTGCTGCGTTTGGGAAGTTCCACTCTACCGCTATTAGATCAGCTATGGAAGAACGTCAGAGAATCCTTGAAACCAGAGGAGTTGCAAGCCTGGGTCTGCCAGGAACCCCTACGGACCACAGAAGATGGCCTACTCTTTTACCAAACGCACCTGTATTTACCGGAACCTCCTATGCAACACAAAATTTTATATGCCTACCATGATACTCTCACAGCAGGCCACCCAGGAATTACCAAAACCTTGGCGAAAATCCGACAGCACTTCTGGTGGCCTACTTGCGAACAGACGTTATACAATACATAAAGACCTGTGATGTGTGCACCCGCAATAAAGCATCCAAATAGAAACCACCAGGAGTGCTTCGTCCATTGTCCATACCAGCTGCACCTTGGCATACAATATCTCTGGATTTTATTACAGAGTTCCCTTCCTGTAATGGTACAATACCATCCTAGTAGTAATAGATTTTCTAACCAAGATGGTGCACTTCATCGCTCTGAAACGCTTACCAAATTCTAGGGCTCTCGCTCAAATCTTCTTGACAAACATCGTCGCACTACATGGATTCCCGCCTGTGATCATCTCGGACTGAGGGAGCCAGTTTTTGTCCAAGTTCTGGAAAGTTGCTGCGACAAGGTGCAAATTGAAAGCAGGTTATCCACCAGTCATCACCCAACTTTTGGGCCCAGGTAACTGCTCACCCTGCCACCCTCCTGCACTGCCACAAGGCCACCATCTGCACTAGAGTTCTGTATCTGTACCCATACAGCCCCCTTCCCACGTTTCTTCTGCACTTATCAGATATACCTTTCTGACTAACTTTCACCTGCAACTTGCTGGCTGCACTACCATGGTTTAAAGTCCTTATTTATTATTTATTCTATTTCATATTTATTTATGTTTCCTCTCCTCTGCTTCGCACTTTCCACTCCCCCCCCACCCCATGCAATTCTCCCCCATTTTCCTTTCCCTTCCACTTGCGCTTTCTTAAATGTCACTGGGCCTAGTAAGATCGCTGTTTTCTGTTTTTTCTTTGTTCCCCTCCCTTTCTGCCTAGTCGCGCTCTGAAACACTCGTGTACGAGCGCGATATAAATAAAATATCATTTAATTTCATTTCATTTCACAAACTGACGGCCAAACCGAAAGGACTAACCAAACTCTAGAGCAATACCTGTGTTGCATGTTTGTTCAGGCGGACAGTTGAGTCGATCTCCTTTGTGCAGCTGAGTATGCGTATAACAACAGTGTCCACAGATCTACTGGGTTCTCAAGAAGGGTTGATTATTGATGCACACCTCGAAATTAATGGCAATAAAAGGTAGATTCAATAAATGTTAGAAGTTAATTTTAGGTGCGGGGGAGGAACTGGGGCCATGGCACAAGACCCCAACAAATAAGAGACAAATAGGATGAGGATTCAACATGGGAACCCTCCCGTCCCCTGCACACTTTCAGGTGTTTGGACTAAGTCCACTACTGTAATTTAATATTAATACAAAGAACATATAAACCAGGAAATCCAGTTTTATGTTTTTATAGTAAGATTTATGTCTTGGGTATCAAATACATATTATCAAAAGAAGAAACATTTACAAATTCAAGAAGCAAAAACAGTGCAAGAATAGGTCACAACAAATTTAAGGAGACAGTGGAATACAATTCATGTGGCGACGCGTTTCGAGGATACTTTCCTCTTCTTCATATGGCCAAAATTGAATTCAGTGAGAAATGTATACAGGAACACCGGGTACAGATTTTGATCATAGGTAGTGAATCAGACAATATGTAGACCCTCCACAGGTAAGTTAAGCCACTGTGAAGTGTGCAGGAAAAAGGTAACAAATGCGGAAAACACCAAATATTCAAACGACGTGAAAGTCAGATAGACTCAGGGTCATTCACGTGTACCACTATGTAACTTCTGTTCAACAATTGTCATAGGTTGGTAGAATACTCTTTAAGTATTAGCTTTGAAGTTACAATGCGCCGGCTGCCAGGCACAACGGGCTGGTGATGCGGTTTCTAGGCCATGCTGCTAGGACGCGTTGACCAGCGGCAGCAGTCGTTCTGAACTGTCTCCCCGTGCAGATTTCCACTCATATACTTGGACCTGCAGTCTACAAGTACATCGAGCCATTTAGCCCGAACATCTTCTCATTCAGATCGACATTTTTTCGAGCCGCATGGCACCCTCATACGCCAACTGCTTTATGCTAATTTTGAGACTGGCAATGTATTGAATAGACAAGAATGGAACAAGGATATCCGCCTGTGGACGCGGTACATAGATGACATCTTCGGAATCTGGAAGGGCACCAGAGAATCTTTTGAGATCTTTTTTGAATACCTCAATAGCATTGATCAAAGGATCCAGTTTACTAAAGAAATCTTGCATGATACCATCACTTTCCTAGATGTCCAAGTCAAGAAACAAGCAACTTGCTACAGTACTTCACTGTTTCGGAAGACGACGGATCGCAATAATCTACTACATCGACTCAGCTTTCATCAGCCCAGCTTGCTCAGAAACCTGCCATATAGCCAATTACTTCGGGTCAAGAAGATAGTGAGTGACCCCGCGGACTGCATAAGACAACAGATGGAGATGAAAGAGAAATTTCTGGCACGCGGCTATAAGCAAAACGAACTTGAGATGGCATCCGACAGAGCCAATGCCCTGTCATGTGAGACCCTATTATCAACACAAAACACCAAAAGTATAAGAGAATTGAAATCACCTGTATACGTATCCAAATTTTCTATCCAAAGCAATAAAATTAAAAAAAACTATTAAGAAACATTGGGGGATCTTCAAAAATGACATCAGAGTACAACATTTGTTCAGCGAAGTTCCAGTGTTTGCATAACAACGAAGTAGGAACTTGAGAGACGAACTAGTCCAAACTAAACCACCACCGAAAGGGCCAACAACTCAACGCACTGGTACATTCCCTTGCCTCCATTGTGTTAACTGTAACTTTGTCATTAAAGGTAACACCATCAATCATCCCAAAACAGGGCCAAAAGATTCTACTGAAGACTTTTGGTACCTGCGACAGTACCAATATAATTTATGGCATTAAATGTCCAGGCGGTAAATTTTATGTCGGACAGTCGGCAAGAACAGCTAAAACGAGGTGGAGTGAACATCGATCCTGTATCCGAAATGCGAACACTAACTCAGCTGTCGCACGCCATTGGATTGCCAATGGACATAATGTGACACAAATAAGATTTGTGATTCTGGAGGTACTAACAAAGAATAGTCCACAAGAAGATTTGGGTCAACACCTTAATCACAGAGAGACTTTTTGGATAGAGAAACTTGGGAGTTTAGTACCTAATGGACTAAATGAAGAGATTAATTATCACTGTTTTCTATAATCTCATGTTACTCTTTCTGTTTTGACTGATATGTGTTTACGATTATTCAAGCACAGTGGAACCTGGGCCTATCTATCATGGATGGTATTGAGAATGTTAACCTTGGTTTTGATACCCACTGTTAAACAGTATACAATTTACTTTGAATCTGAATTTGGATGCTGTATTTCCTGGACTTTTGTCCAGGACCCACGTCTTTATTGACGACACCATTGGCAGCGAGGTTTAATACCATTAATTGTTGCCAATAACCATGTGTTCATCCTGATGCTTTTTCCGTTTTGCAATACCCATCTACTCTTATTTTACTTTCTTGATTGTCACCTCCCATTATTTTATTGTATTTTATTGTAATTCCTTTGTCCTATGTGCAGTACGTTTTTGACTTGAGTATTTCTTTTCTTTCTACTGTTTTTCTTTTGTAATTTTCAATTTTCTTTAGTACTACTTTTTCTCATATTAACTTAGGAGACCCTATAAATGTTTACTTTTGCCTAGTTCAAGCCCATTGGCTTGGTTGCAGTTTTAATACTTAATGCGCGCCCCTCCGGGTGCCCGGCGATCACGTGCCGTATTTAGGAACGCTGCCTAGCAATGCTCCGATGCGGCAAAGTCAGTCTGCTTTCGGCAGACCACGAGAGAACTGCTTCGCTCTCGCTCTCTTCTGACGGTGAGCCAATTTTCTTCTTATCCCTAGCTCTTTTTGCCATTAGCATTGCATAGAAACCACGATTGTTTACTTATACTAATGGAACTCCCTGCTTCCAGATACCGCTCTTCAGTGATACACCCTTTGTTGAATTCGGTCGGGCAGTTCGTTGTGACCTTGGCAACTTCAGCATAGTTTACCACGTTGGACTTATCTGTCCCAGTTACTTGGCTATCTCCTTCATCTATGGCTACAGTAACAAAAGTATTTATAACAATGACTGATCTTTTTTGGTTTTTCTTTTTCTCCTCTATCTTTCTGCTTCTACAAACACAACTTGTTGGTATGTGCGATTTTTTGTTTACATTTTTATATTTTTCCTAATGTTGTTTGTTCTAATTATGTATGTGATTTTGCACTGTTCATTTATATCTGAAATTTGTATGTATCATGGTTAGACTGGCCCTGATGAAGGAAAACTTTTTCCGAAATGCATTGGCATTATTTAGTCTGATCAACGAGTTAAAAGTGGCGAACTCTTCCTCACTAAGACATGATTAGTGACTATTCTTTCTATAAGAAAACTATGTTATTGGCAGATAAAAATCATCGTTGAAAAACAACAGCAACTTGGAGTCTTACTTTTTTTGTAAATCATTACAAAGATTTAACTTTCAGCTATTTTTTAAGAAACTTCTACCCGGATTGGGATACCAGAGAGCGGCTGTATGACTGGGTATATTACCTTGTCTCCTGCTTCGATGGTAAAATCAATCCCAAAAAAATTATGCTACAAAAAATGTTCCACTGTAGAGTTCTTCACAATCTTATAAAAACATCTGAAAAGTCACAATCTACCCTGAAAAACGACCATAGGGGTCTAATCTGCAAGCTCTAATTGACAGCGCTTTTCTACTGAAGAGAACATTGTTTATATTGATTTTAAACAGAATGAAACCACTATCTAAATTAATCAATAAATTACAACAAGTACTTCTAAACATGCACAGTGTCAATATAGAGACCTTTTCAAACTTCTGTGATGGTGAATGGATTCACAAAGCAGCACAGAACCACACTTGAATGAAGAAGCCTATAAACAAGAACAACAGAAAACAATTGCCATAGACAATATTGGTCGAGGGTATGAAATGGTGGAACAAACTATTATGGCAAAAGAAACCCTTATAGAAAAAATGTCCCCAACAAACTTTGAACCAAATGCTCCTTTCACCCAAAGAAACCATCCAGTGTACAAATGGACATGCAGCTCAATGTGTAGTGTACGCCAACAATCCTTTAAATCTTTACGACAATTCCTTCCTCAATCACTATGTGAAACTAAAAGACAAAAGTATAATGAAAACTTTACAAACAATAGATTCCTGTCTGGTGCTCAGCCACACTGGTCTGCGAGGACATTCATTAGCCTGCATTTTAGGAACTGCTTGCAATAGCACTTTCCACCACATCAAAATGTTAGAAACACACCATTCTACTATACAGAATGGATATGCAAAAAGTCCTGCTCGAGAATTGCAAAATTTAAATAACATTCTCCTACATGGAATAGCCAAAGAACTCCTTCAAGAAATAGAGCACATCCAATGTAAATACTTTGGAACTGATGGTGACTTTGAAAATTCTCTACCTTTAGAAAACCTCATAAACAACAACGTCCTAATAAAGACATACAAAAAAGAAATAGCTCAGTTTCAAAACACATCTGCTGAAATACCAGACCAAATGTGTGTCTGTTGCTGCAGAACATTTTATTAAAAGAGCACAAAATAGTAGATCTAGCCTACAAAATAGAAGACAATGAAGAATCCCAATGGTTCCAATTTGCTTTATATCTAACAGTAGATGCTAAATACAAAATAACATTCCCTTCAAGAGTGTGCACTTACTGCAACACAAATCTTGATAATACCCAAATGCCATCACGTGCTATCACTAAATATTCCCATTTCCAAAAGCTCTCCAACGGCATAACTTGCACAATAGCATTATAATACAAACAGTGCACCCATTTCAAACTATAAAAAGCCTTCAACCAAAATCAGCCAAATTACCTCCATCTGAGTTACTAAATGGCGTCCATGGCAAAGTAGTATATTTACCATTGAATCTAAAATAAAATGTACACACTCTAGGAGTACAACGGCCAATAGATCAATCTTTGATTTTACTAGTTAATGGTGTGTCAACAATAGACAAATAAACTTGGCAACAACTAGTCAACTTAAACAAAGTTAGACAAGCCCTACAATATCTAAAAGAAAACAATCAATACTAGAAAGATATAAACATAGAGTAAAACTTAAGAGAAACCACCCACATTATTCAAGAGTCACCAGAAGCTGGCCAGTTTGAACGTGTAGATCCTAATACAGCAGCCAACATTTTAGACCAGTATACAATCCGCCCACTACTCTCCAAAGACACAATTGAAGATGCATTAGAAACATATCAAATGTATCAAGCCAAATTATCCCCAATGAGCATATGGGGAAAAAAGTGTAGAAGCACGTTCTTTTCCTCTACTAAAAGGCGGAAGATATGATGAAAGGTCCACGCAAATTAGTGCTTCAGAATATCGCTCTTTACGAATGTATTCTGAAGAGCCCAGATTCAGACAAAATGTCGAATACATTTTATACCACCTCTTTGAAAGTGATCTAGCAACTCTATGTTATGGAGTTGCACACACATTAAAAAAGGCTCTAACATTTTAAACATATCCGATACCCAACTGCTAAATAAAATAAAAGACAAAGATTAAGTTTTGCAGTCAAGTATCACAAATCTCTTGGCAAACATGCGTGGTACAAAAGAATACTGGTTCTGTTGTCACGCTGATGTACATTGTATGCTAAGGAACCTAGGCCCTCCCACATGGTTTGTTGCTCTAAGTTGTGCAAACCAAAACAAAGACGGAATAGACATAAAAACACCAGGAGAACTTTGTTATCTTGACTCTGTACATTTTTCAAGGTCCTTTCACCATTGCTTCATTGCAATGCTGCACTTTAGCCACAATAAAACTACCTCTCTGCTTGTAGAAGTGCAAATCTTCTTTTGGATAAAAGAATATCAATCCAGAGCAGCACCACACATCCACCTGCTTTTGTGGATAAAAGATGCTCCAATATTTGGCCGTGATAGTAACGCCACTGTTTTACAGTTTATTGAAAAATACATTACCTATCCACATCCCTTCAGAAACAGATAGTGAGTGACCTTCATACAAATGTGTTATGCTTCCAAAAATATAAATATGGCAAATATTGCCAACATAGATATAAAAACAAAGGGAAATACATACCAAATGTTGCTTTGGTTTCCCTAGACCAGTTTGTAAAAAATGACAAGTAAATATCTTGATGTCTTCTGTTAGACACAGTGTAAAAGGCAAATACCCTAAAAATGCATTCAACATTAAAAGGGACGAAGCATCCAAGTACATCAATGATTACAATCCAATCATTGCCCTCTTGTGGAATGCAAACATAGACATACAATACATTGCAGACAATTCCACTGCAGGTTCATGATATGTCCCAGCCTATCTCACCAAAGCTGAGAAAACAGAGCTAAAGGACCTCTGGGACAACATATCATCTGACTAAACACTATCGCAGAAATTGCACAGCTTTGGTATAAAAATGTTCTCCCACTGAGAATGCAGGTGCTACGAAGCTGCAGACTGTTTAACAGGCTCATCCCTACATGGAAAATCTGAGCACATTGTCTGGCTGAACCTTGGGACCAGCTTCATCCTGGAAAAAGAGTACTAAAATCCTACCAAGAGATAGAAAACATAGCCACAAATTATCCCAACAGCCAGAACATTTAAAAAAAAACAATTTAATTGACGCATACTACCCAAACTGAAGTACTGGCCAAAACTACACCTACAACTACAACTACACTTTCACTCTGGCCGGCCTCTCTTGGTCTTGTGCCCTCACCCACCAGTGAGGCAAAAAACCTGGGCGTCATCTTCGACTCTATTCTCTCCTTCTCTTCTCACATCTCTGACATCTCCAAAAATTCCCACTATCAACTGCACCTCCCCAAAGGCGTTCTACCTTTTCTCATCTTCCCCCTGAGGCTCACCATCTCCAGAGCCCTGGTTCTCTCCAGCATGGACTACTGCAACACTCTCTTTCTCAATCTACCTACTGTTACTCTTCAAGCTCTTCAACTTGTCCAGGACAGACCCGCAATACTTTTCCTTTGCCTCAAGCCCAGGGACCACATCTCTCCAGCACTGACATTTCTCCACTGGCTCCCTGTGGATCAAGGATCAAGTTTAAATCCCTCTGCATAATCCACAAGGCTTTCTGGGGCCCAGGGCCCATTCTATCTGCAAATCACTCTTCCTAAATACTCTCCTTCTATAGCCCTCCACTCGGCCTCCTCCAACTCTCTGTGGGTGAGCCACGTTTCCATACATAGATTTGGGGTAGATCCCTCCCTCTGGAACAGCCTCCCTACCTCTCTCTGTCTTGAACCAGGCCTCCTTAAGTTCTGGAAACTCAAGACCTTCCTCTTCTCTTCCTCTTTCTCGCTCCCTCTACCCTGCTAACCTCCTTCACTCTCTCCTGCTGTCCCCCTTCATTCTCTTCCCAACCTGCTCAGTTTGATGACTGGTCGCCTGGTGCACATCCAGGGCCTCACAGCTCCCAGGCTCCCCATTCCAGTCCTGCACTTGCATCCAGGCCCCTGCACTCTGCTTGGCACTACTGCACTAGGAATATGCTCCTCGAGAGGGGCAACCACCCTGCACTTACCTCAGGCCCTTGCTGGACTGGGCACACCCCATCACATTTACTTTGCATGACTGTGAACAAACTAGGCCTAGCAAGTTTGTCTGTCCTGTCCTCTCTCTGTCTCTCCTCCCTTGCTTGGTTTTACCTGAACTACTTGAACATAGGCATATTAGTGATGACCAATCACTAATCAATCTGAAATGTCGCCAGGTGGTAGTTTTTTGTTCTATATGTCCTTTTCCTTCTCTGCCCCTTCTCTCCCCACTCTTTGTAATGCACTTGACTAGTCGTTAGGCATAGTATGGTAGTTTATTGATTGTATGCTTTTCTCCCTCCCACTTCCCTCATTCCTTCCTGTCATGCACTTTCACTTGTTGAAATGCCTCTAGCCCAGCATGCTAGTTTTTTGTAAAGATCATTCGGAATCTTCAAGGCCTAAGAATGACAACTATATTCCCTTGTTCCCTTCCCGCCTTTAAGCGCTTTGAAGTAATTCACTTGTGTATAAGCGCTTTACAAATAAATGATTACAATTACAATTACAAGTACAAAAACAATGTCAAACCAAATGAGATGACTGGCAAATATTCACTCTCAACTTGTGAAGGAAGCCTAGTGAAACACACCACTCCCAGTCTAATGAATCATTTAAATGATCATTTAAATCTCCACAAGATAGCGAACAGTATTACATGGACCTACTCCAACTTTTTAAACCTTGGAGAAAAGAAAAATAATTATTAGGTGACTATGACTCATTTGAAGCTGCTTTCAAAGCAAATAAAAGCAGTATAACAAATGAACATTTCAAACAATACAAAGAAATGTTGGACAATGAACGCCAACAAGAAGAAGAAATTGAAGCTCAACTAGACAAAGACACTCCTGAGGGCAGTCAACCTTCCCTTACAGGAAGCCAAGACCCACTTGGAGAACCACTCATTCTAAATCAAGCTGAAATTGCCATGACTGAGGTAGAAAATCCCATGGATCAATATAAACAATCTGAGGAAGACTAGTCAGTTCTGGAATCACAGCTAAAAGATGAACAACTCACCATTTATCTAGAAGTTATTCAAGAAATTGAACATGGTTTTAAACATGAAATTAAAACCTGTAGCTGTAAAGATTATAGGTATCTGCTCTTGTATGTAAGTGGTGAAGCTGGTTCTGGTAAAACAATCTTAATTAAAATAACCAGTAAATTTCTATAAAACATAACAACAACCTTTTGGCTGTAGTAACAGCCCCCACAGGTGTAGCTGCCTACAACATAGGAGGTGTAACTTTACACCGACTACTACTCCTCCCCGTAGAACACCAAAACAAATTAGAATACTACAAATTATCAGCAGAAGCTGCTACTGAAGTATGCAGAATTCTAAAACAAATGGATGTGGTCCTGATAGCTAAAGTAAGCATGGTTTCCATACTCATGTAGGCTTTACTTAATCTCAGAATGCCAGAAATCCTAAAAACAAACTTGGAACAACTGTTTGGAGGAAAACATGTAATTGTTTTTGGAGACCTCTTACAGTTAACACCAGTGAAAGGGCAGCCTATTTTCAAAACATTAGGACACAAACAATGCCACAATACCCTCGGCAGCATTGGAAATGTAAATCGCTAGCAAGATTTTCACTACAGAGAACTAACTCAAAACATGTACCAGTCTGCAGACCTCACGTATGCTAACATTTTAAAAAGCATTAGAACTGGGCTGCTTACTAACGGTGAAAAATCCATCTTAAATAGTAAACTAATCCATGAGCTATATGGATGAAACACATTTGCTCCTGATGTTATGAAACAATGAACTCAACAAAATCTAAAATGTATGTCCTTAATGCCAACCCTTGCAAGCTGTAGTCAATTCAACAAGACATTGTTGAAAAAAGAATTGCAACCCATGCTGCATATCAGCTCCACAGACACACTAGAAGTGCAGAGCATGACACTTCCTATGTGTCAAAAGCAACAGCATGACAAAATAGCTTAGAAAATGTATCTCCAACATAGCCGGATTGGAGAAAGTATTGACTTTGCGTCTAAACTGCAGAGTAATTCTAAAATATAACCTTGACGTAGAACAGGGTTTAGTCAATGGATCAATTGGTACAGTTGTTGGCTTGCAAACATATCTACATGACAACAACATTCAGTTTGTCAAAATTCACTTTGACAAACTTGGGGAAGTAAAAATAAATTGCCCGGCCAATAGGACATTTCCTTCTTTTAAACGACATGTACATACACAGAGAGCAATGTTCTCTACCTCTTGCATATGCTGTCACTATTCACAAATCACAAGGTCTAACCCTAGGTCAAGCAATGATTGATATTCGCAGCCCAATCTTTAAAGAAGGTGTGAATTACGTAGCACTTTCATGTCTGCGTACACTCAATAGTCTATTCTTAGTTAACTTTGATGCAAAGTCAATGCTGACATTCCTTGCATCCTGGAATACAACAGGCTAGGGGAACTATACACACACCATATAGATATGTACCCTGTACCTCAAAAAAAGAAAGCTTGTAAACGACAAATAATAGAAACTAAAGCTATAGCAGATTTCCCAACAATACCAGTAAAAAAGCAATGACCAACTTCTGCATCAAACAATACAATCACAAAACCATCGAGTACAAAATCAACTGCACATCCATCATAAAAGAAACACACAAATCTCTCTTCTCTGGACACAAATGCAGGCCCTTCAAATGATCCACAAACAGAACTCTCTAGTCCATTTAAATTCAGAAACACAACTGGAGTAAATTGTTATGCTAGTGTGACAATGAATCTTCTCTTTCAATTGCCACCAATTGTTCACAACATTTACTTAAACAGCTTGGACCAGTTGTGTTTGCAAATGCTTGTCTTTCACAGAAATTCCACAAATAATCCTGACAACACTTACAGTGTCTCAGGTATAAGGCAGGAATTGGACTACTGTGCAGGAATGGTACAATTTACCATATACGCACAGGAAGATCCACAAGAATTCCTAATGTACTTATTGCAAGTACTAGAAACCAAAAACATCCCCATAAATGAAATCTTCCAGATTTCATACATGTGGAAAAATACATGCACTCTCTGCAACCATGTTTCACAAGACTGCATTCCTAAGGGACAATGTGTATATGTATCCATACCAAATTCTGAATCCATTCCATTGCATAAGCGTCTGCAGAATGCAAACCATTGCATATTATGCCCTTTTTGCAATTCAGACAATTGTTCCACCATGCTAATAAACTCACATAGCCAATATGTCATACTAATGCTTCTAAGGTACAATTCAGATGGTACACAAAATAACTGTAAACTAGCAGGCTTCACACATGGCCAAGTATATCTTGGAAAGAAAACCTTCACAACTGTAGGTATAGTATACCACACTGGTACCAGAACCAGTTCCGGGCACTACACTGCATATGTCAAAAAAAGAAGTGGTTGATTTGAAAGTAACGATACCTCTGTTACTCCAAAACATAGGTTACCATCCTTACACTCAGGTAACTGTAATCATGTTTTTTTAATCCAGCAAGGATTTTTTTTCCCAATGACCCAATGATTATTTAATGTCAATACAACAGCAGTGTGTCACACACTAATGTTGTACCAAACACAGTACTTAGAATGTACTGTTTATGAGAGTCTGAAAAAGAAAATCTATATTTAAATGTGTATACAACTACAGCTTTAGAACTATCCTGCCTAACCAATTGGACTGTTTTTTTCCACAGAAAATAAACCAGAGATTGCTGCTTCATACCGCTACAACACTAAGTAACCAGAGCGATTATACTCAACTGTACTACAATCATAAGTACCATACACAGTTCAATTACATAATTCCTCCATATTACAAACATTTTGTACTCCCACTACATTACCTACAAACACTATATACATATTGCTACTAATGTAATTCTGGCCATACTCCTACTACATTACCTATAATTACTATACACATATTACTGCTGTGGTGGTTGTGCCTAGTGCACATATTCTTGGTGCCATGGCCTGTGGCCATGCCCCCCAGAATCTGCCCACTGTCCTCAACCACGACAATGCAATTAACCACATAAGAAGTACATACTATACACCATCAAGTAATACAACTCACCCTGAACCCCCTGTAATTGAAACGATGTCCACGGACACCGAAATTGACCGCAGACTCGGTGGCATTTCTAAACCATTTTTTCATCTATAAAAACAGCTCCACATTACCTTAATTTCACTTCCCGATCATTTCTATGCTCTTTTCCAACAATCAAATAACCCCAAATGCCTTTTCCAAGCCATCCGTTCACAGCACTGTCCACGAACTACCACAGTGTCCGCGGACAGCTACAACACATGCCTGGTCTTTTTCAACCTACAAAAACAGCCTCATATCATCTTTTTTCCACTCCCCCACCCTTCCCAGCCCCTCTGTACCCCACTAAATGAACCAAAATGTGTTTTCCAGACTTTTTCCCCACTGTGGCCAGCTGTGGCTGTCCGCAATTCCAACATGTTGGGCATTTCCACTTCACACTCTTCACCATCCAATCAGTGGGCGTGTCCGATGTCCGCAGATCCCATGTCGGCACCTGGAACAATCGGAGGCCTGTCCACAGAGTGAACAGGGAAGTGAGTCCGCAGGCCGAACCCACATATCACACATTTTTTGCATCTGCTTTGTGGTAATTTAAAAAAAAAACTATGGGACGGATTTATACTAAATTTACAAAATCATGCTTTTGGGACCAAGCTGTCGCTCCAGCCGAACATTTTGTGAAAATCTATCCAGCAGTTTTGACTGTAGGCATAAGCAAAAATGTTTTCCATTGCGTCATTGCCATGACCAACTGGAACTCCCTTCCACCGCACCTGAGAAGCATTGACTTGCACACAACCTTTAGGAAAGCTGTCAAAACTCTATTGTTTGTATAAAGTGGACCGGACTGGCTCTGTTGCCTTGAACACTGTACACTACCTTTACCCATGCTTTGTAACCCGCTCTGCTAATATATTATTTATGAAAACACAATCACCTATGTACTTGAATCACTGCATCCTGTTAGGCTTCGATCTTTGTAACCATGAGCAAAACCTCCTACCTGTAACAAAAACACTTTCCTGCAACAGTGCTGTAGTGCCCTTTACAAATTAAAATAAATAAAAATAAATATGGGAAAAACCACACATTTTGGGGCCCCAACTATAATGTTGCCGACCCTTCAAGAAACCTCACCACACTTTGCAGGATCAATCTGACGGGCAGTATACATTATTTGAAAAGTTTTGGGAGGATTCGTTCATGGGAGGGGCAAAGTTATAAGCCACCCAAAATGTGCTCTTCCTATGGGTTGAGCAATTTAACCATACGGCTACTGCAGGCCCTGTAATATATATATATATATATATATATGTACCAAGTTGCCTAATTTATTTGAATGTTAAATTTTGGTATTGCACATATTTTATATACATAACAGAGCCTGCGGTAGCGGCCCTGTAGGAATGGTTAAATTGCTCAACCCATAGGAAGAGCACTTTTTGGGCAGCTTATAACTTTACCCCCCTGGCTGAAACCTCATGAAACTTTATAGTAAAAGTATATGATCCAGTCAGAATCATCCTGCGAAGTTTGGTGAGGTTTCATGCAGGGGGGGCAAAGTTATAGGGGGTCCCAAAATGTTTGGTTTTTCCCATGGACGCAAGGGAAAAAAATGTTTGCTAATGCCTACAGCTCAAAGGGCTGGACGGATTTTCACAAAATGTATGGCAGGAGCGGCGACTAGGTCCCAAAAGTGTGCTTGTGTAAATTTGGTGTAAATCCGTTAAGTCCTTTTTGGCCAAAAAATTAGGTAAAAAAAATGTTGTGAAATCTGGGTTCCGTCCGTGGACGGGCCTCCGATTGGTCCAGAAGGCAGCGCAATGTTGACAAAATCCATTCAGACTTTGCAGACAAATTCAAAGTTAGGTCTATAATCTTTCTTTAATCTTTTGTGCACATTCGTCAAACGGCAACAAAGTTATAAGCCATCTAAACATGTTGAAACCTGAGAATATTTCATTAGTTTGACAAGTGCAATGTTGTGTTTTTTAACACGTTTTACCATGATGTCCGCGGACTACAGGTGCTGTCCTCGAATCCAACATGGCGGTCCATTTCAAAAGTTTTGACTAACCTAACATTTTTCACCATCCAATCAGTGGGTGCGCCCAATGTCCGCGGACCTCACGACAGCCCCATGGCCAATCGGAGGCCTCTCCATGGAGCAAATAGGTAAGTGAGTCTATCAAAAAAAAATGTTTTGCCTATGTTTTAGCTGTTTTTAAAAAAATACTACACAGATTTACACCAAATTTACAAAAGCATGCTTTCGGGACCAAGTCGCTGCTCCTGCCACAACTTTGGTGAAAATTCGTCCATCGTTTGGGCTGTAGGCATGAGCAAACTTTTTTTCCATTACGTCTATGAGGAAAACCACACATTTTGGTACCCCCATATAACTTTGCCCCCCCTGGATGAAACCTCACCAATACGAGGGGGGCATTCACCTTTTATGCAACATTTGGTGAGGATTCATCCGTCAGCGTTGGGCTAGTGCTTGTTCTTACAATGCACCGACTCTGCAGAGAGCTTAAGCAAGATCCACCATCTTGAAATGGCTGCTCAACAGCCATACAGTCATCTTTGAGGAAATCGCTGAAAAAGACTGAACATTCCATTGAGTTGATTGAGAATGGGGAGTGTGGACCAGCGGGGAAAGAGGGTGTACTCAGTGCACTGAGGTTGAAATGTATGGAGGAATGGGAGAACTTAGGAAATCACGACTACAGTGTATATGTAAATAACCTACACAGGGTGGGGGATAAGGTGGGAAGACTCTTACCATGGCTTGTCAGGGCTGACCGCCCGTGTTCAACGATTATGTTAATGCGTGGAGGGGTTGGATGTTCACAATCAATTGACTATCAATGCAGCATTCGTGGGGTTTTATGGGATGCTGTACACGGGAGAGGCCCCATGGGGGTTTCATGACATAGAGACCACGCTTGAATTGCTATATATGTCTGGTCTTGACGCAGTGCAAGCAGCTGGAATTGATGAACCAGTCTCTTCATTAGAAATTGGGGTATTATAGAACACCCCCCACAGTGGGAAACACCAGGGCCAGACGGTCTATCGTCAGAATTGTTTTAAAGTGTATGGGTCACTGATTGTTGGTAGACTGTTTGAAGTGTTTCACACAGTTTTGAAACTGGTGTCTTGCTCCAATTGATAATTGCGGTCCCTAAAAAGGACAAAGACCAGTGTGATATGGCCTTCTGCCGACCGCTGTCTATGCTGAATACTGACGTAAAGATCTATTATTGCCCTGATAGTGGCTCAACTACAAACAGTTGTGGCAAGCTTGGTTCACCTAGACGAGGCAGGTTTTATGCCTGACAGAAACATGTTGCATAACTTGCAGCACCTGCATCAAGTTATTGCACACCTACAAGACACGTCTCTTTGTTGCGCAGTCTTGTTCTTTGATGCTGAGAAGCATCTGACTTGGTGAGATGGGAGTGAATGTGGGCTCCCCTGAGGACGTTTAACCTAGGCCCTTCAATTATACATTGGATCAGAATTCTAGACACTTCGGTTACTGCCAGGGCAAAAACAGGGATTATTGTCTCGAATGGCTGAAAATTGGGTTAGGGAACACAGCAGGGATGTCCATTGTCTCCTATACTGCATGCACTGGCCTTGGAACCTCTGGCGTGCATGCTCTCTTAGGATAAAAAGGATGCAGGGATAATGGTAATCAGAGAGACACATATTGTCTCTATGTATGCAGACGGTATGCTGCTCTATGTACAAAATCCAAAGATAAATATACCAATATTGAAGGAATTGCTTGACAACTTTGAATGCCTGTCCGGTACATGAATAAACAGGAGGAAAATCCTGCATTTTTCCATTGGCATCTGTGATGAAACCTATGAACTCATCAATTAACCCCCGGCCTAAAGTCTCCTCCCATGTGGACAGGGGAAGGCAGCGGCTACCTGATCCTGACCGTGGGGGCGATATTATGAGGGAGGATCACATGGGAGAAGATGGCTGTCAGGGATATGTGGTGAATCCATCAGGAGAGACGCAGTATTCTTCCCTTTCATGTGAAGAGGACCTTATAACTCGAGTTCCAGATGGCATGTTGCCATTATACAATGCCCTCCAGCTATTAAACTTTAAAACCCTTCCTTGTTAGAAATCCTAAACAGAATGCCATTTACACTTCATATGTGCCTCACACCAACATAACATCATCTGTCTCTGGTATTTTTTATTTAAACACAACTAATATAACATTAAAAAGTTTGAAACATTTGTGGACTCCAACTTCCATAAATCCTCATGTACTGAGACGAGGAAGGGGAGGAAGGAGTCAACGTGGAATAGAAGGAACATTAAGCACAATGTGCAGACTAGTTGTTATGCTAGCAATAAGCTGTGCAGGACATTGAAACCTGAATCACATCTTGAATGGGGGAGAGGAGTGCTGCAGAGCAGGGAGAGCGGGTTCCATGACCCACAGTAGAAGGAGAGCCTTGTAGGCGAGCCTTCTGAGAGAGTAAGGTGCTTTTTACTGCTGAAACGGGAGACCGGTGGAAGTACAACGGGAGGACGGCTAGAAGGCATACAGCCACTGCAAGACTGTAAAGGACGTGGTCTTATGAGACTTCCGCTGTTCCCATGGGCAAGGAATGGAAAAGCCGATGCAGGATCTGGACAAGGGTCTACAGGACCAGGGAAGCCTTACATTAGACAAAGCTTCACTGCAACTACACGTTGAACTGGTGAATCCGCCCAGGGGTACGTGTCAGCAAGGACATGAACAAGTGCATAGATATTTTGAATACCGACCAGATAGACTGGAAAGGCAAAGGTTGTACAAATCTCCTTATATGAAAAGTCAATTTGGGGAAAATTGGAACACGCATTAACACACGCCAAGAGAAACTAGTTGACAGAAAGAACGTGAGCAAATCTCCATATATGAGATGTCAATATGGGTGAAGTTGGAACAAGTAGCACATGAAGTCAAAGGTATAACCAGTGAAGGAGTGCAACTGTGTTATATTTTGAAAGAGAGTGAACATTGTAGAAAGACCTGTTGACCAAAACACATCAGGTAGTGAACCCTTTTTGGAAAAGGATACCTGGCAGGAGAGGGTTGCCAGTGATACGGTTGAAAACAAAAGGATTGAATGCCCTTTGATCGACAGTCAAAGGATCGATAAAAAGGGTCAAATTATTATTTTATTTTTTTATGGGGGGGGTTCCCCCCAGGTCCCTGTTTTCTTTATTAAATACATTTTTTTTACCAACCCAAATTAAAAAAATATATAAATAAATAAAAAAAAAATTAGACCCTTTTTTTTCGATCCTTTTGCATTCGAGCAAAAGGTCATTCGATCCTTTTTTTTCGATCGTTTGACTGGACACCGCAGGAGAGTACACCAGGGGATCTGCAAGAACCAGAAAGGAGGGGGTGGCTGGTTCTCCTGGCAGTGGAGTACACCAGGTAATCCCTAAAGCCTATGAAAGGGACAGAGTGAAACATAACTGACAGGAGAGTACCCCAGGAGATCTAAAGAATTGATCGAGGAAGTCCTAGCAGGGGAGAATACCAGGAAACAATTCTTGGAAGAGTAGTGTGAAAGAGACATTTAGCCATCATTGAAAGCTGAAGAGACTTCTTTTGTGACCTTTCAAACAGTGTTGTTGGAAAAGACATTTCTACTATTTCTGAGAAATCATTGTTTGGAAAAGGACACTTGTTTTCATTCTTAAAAGAGTGCTTTGTAAAAGAAACATTTCAGCCATCATTAAAGCCTCAAACTTTCAGAAAGACACTAGGGTTATCCTACCTGAAATAATCCAGGGGAAGGGAACTCCTACTGGATTTAAGGGTTATGGGTTGAGTTTTTCATACTTGATTTCTATACACTTTTCACTAAGAAATATTCAGAACCTTGCACCTTTGATAGCTTTTTTTGTGTCAGATATAGTTTGGGCACAAGGACTTTTCCGTAATTTTTCACGACAAGACTCAGACTGTTCTTTAGTTTTAGTTTCCTAGGTAGGAAACCCTTCTTTAGGATAGGGACAGGAAGGCCTTCATCCAACCTTTTTAAGTGAATAAAATGCCTGATGATGAAAACATTACAACTTTGGGTCGTCCTATCATTTCTGATCCCTCAAGCATCCTTGGCACCGACGCCTACTGCTGGTTTTCTTCGACCGACTGATAGAATGGAAACGGGAAGGGCTCATGTACATGGGCATTAAGATATGGAGAAACTTTTCTGAAATGCATTGATTTAATACCCTTGATGCCATTTCAGGTGTAAAAAAATCAGTAGAGTTTTGGAACAAGCTGCCTTTGTCTTTAATGGGCGGACTAGCGCTAACCAAGGGGTGATTCCACCTTGAATATTGTACTATTTTACGAATGTCCCATACGAAATTTCCGAAAAGTGCTTTCATTGCATTGGATACCTTGTTGCTGAATGCTCTTTGGGCAAAGAATCTCAGAAGAGCGGCTTTGCCCACCTTGCAGGAGCCATATCAATCTGGGGCCCACAGGCATATTACCTGTCTACCCAACTACGATTTGTCATGCAATGGCTTTCTGAAGAGGAAACCCCTGAGTGGAGGCTTTTGGCTGAGTCGTTGAGGCCATATAACATTTAAGCAATATTATGGTTTTCTGGGGGAAGATAGCCATTTTCCTTACCTGATAAAACCGGGTAGATGACTGAGGAAACGTGCGAAACGATGAGTGGGAAGTGGATACCTATTCTCCCTGAATGTCGCTCTATGTATGGACACTGATCACCTGGGGAATGCAGGTAGGAAATGCTTGGCGGGTTGGGAAAGGTTGGGTTCGGTAGTATGGGGAGATAGATATGGTGACAATGGGTGTTTGAAGCCCTTCCCAGATCTATGCACGGCTATGGGTCGTACCAGGGGTCGGTTTTTATTTTATGCAGGCTTAACAGGTATAGCTCATAGGTATTGGAATATGCTATCTCAGGTGCCCCCTGCCTGCCCCCTATTGTAAGGGGAAGGAGGCACGCCGATTTCCACAATACATAAATTGTTAATTTAACATAGTGATAATTCGGATAGAGAGCTGAAAGTCAAGAATGATTGGGAGTTGAACCTGAGTGTACCGCTTTGAAGAGCAGCAATGGCAAGAAGTATGTCGGTATCACAAAATGCCCGTCTGAGACTGATGCAATACAATGTTCACGAGAAGACTTATTTAATGCCACGTAGGTTACAAAAAATGAATCCAGATAGGACGGAGCTCTGCCCAACGTGCGGAACAGCAGGAGCCCAGTTCCTACACATGATATGGCAAAGCCCAAAGATTAGCCAATTCTGGGGGGAAGTGATAACACAAATAAATGACATGGGGGCTAGTGGGATCATGTGCCCACTGCTTACATGTGTTCATCGAAAGTTTCCCAGAGGGAAGTCACTGAAACAACTAAAGAAAATGGATGGCCGACCCTTAGTACTGGCCAAAAGACGTATAGCTATGTCATGGTATAGTCATGTGGGCCCCCAAATAACTGATTGGTCAAGGGATTTGAATAAATGGCCGAAAGCCAAACTTGCGAAATTGATTAGGATCGAGTCCCAGTACGCCGCTGTGGAGGTGATAACTAGAATGGAATGGCCATAACTCCTGAACGACTTGCTCTACCCGAAGCCCTCGTGAATATCCATTGTTGGTCCAAACTGTACATTGTAAAAGTTTTTGGGGGTTATTGTTAGGAAAGTGTAGGGGAGGATAAAACATGGGTTGTTGGAAAGTTGGCCTGAAGTCTTTTTGGTTGGCTTGGCATTGGGGTTCAGAGAATATGGAGGGTTGTTGGGGTTTTGAACAGCATTTGCAGAATCTGACCCGAGGAATATTATGCACATTTGGTCAAACCAATAAAGAAATGTAAAAAGAAAAATATGGCTTGAAGGCTGCCTATGACTCGAGAAGAATAATCAAAGAAGATTGTTTAGACCAATGGGCAGAAAGTTGGCAGTTGGAGACAGAGAGAAAAGCCGTTTCAGTTGAGTGACAAGGTTGAACGCCAGGTAGGTAGTGCGGAGGGAGAGCAGAGTTCTTACAATGAATATAGTCCCGAGAGTAAACAAAGAAGATTGGAAAGAAATGGAAGGAAAGGGATAGGAAGAGAGTGCGACAGCATGCAGGGATCAAGTACAGTTTTTTAGGATCGCAAGAAGAAGCATGTGTGAAATCGGAAGGAAAGACTGAGGTGCACAATGACGTTTTACAAAGAATAGTAAGGTATGAGGGAAGAAAGGAATAGACTTTTGAAAATTAGAGAAGAAGGTAAGCAACAGTAGAAGGATGAGCCTTACAAAGAATTGTGACAGTCTCTGGATCAGAAAGAGGGGAGAAGGTAAGAATGACACAGGAAGGAGGGGGAAGAAAAGGTAGGGTTAGAAGAGAAATAAGAGGAGAGAGGATCGAATGAATGTCACCTTAGAAGAAAAATGGGAAGCCAAGCCAGAGGCCCAAAGAGAGGATCCCACCAGAGGATTGGTAGCAGGGGGCGACAGAATGCGACGCATCAATTGACCACCCATTGCCATGTTAATGCCTATGGCCATTCCCACCCCTACTCGCATCTCCTCATTCGATAAACCCAATTCTGTGATTGTTTTCAGGAAGCTATATTGTGCAGTAACATCAAACTTTGAAACAACACAATGTATTTTGGGACTTATAGTTTGGTTGTCCTGTTTATAAGTACTGTGCGTCTACATTGGGCTAATCTGTGTGCACCGAAAGTAATACCTTTGCTTGTGTGTGGATACAGTGATTTTATTGACTTGAATAATAGATGTGCACATGAAATCCCAATTTCTGCATTTGGTTAATTTTGGGATGTTGTACTATGTGTGCACCTCTATGTGTTTCTTGCACTGAATTCCTGCTAAAACAATTATCGGTAAGGCAAACAGTTTTGGCTCTAACATAGGCATTATCAGGGAATTTGCTAAGCACTGTCATCATATGCCCAAGTATTCACACCATGCCAGATGTCATTTTATAGCGTGGTAGTACTCTCATGGTGGTATCTGGCAAATGGCTGCACACAAGCCGAAACTGTTGGTTCTGTTCATTCTTGTCATTTCATGAAAATGGAAATGAAGCCTGAGTGCAATGGGATTGGAAAAGTGGCTGTTGCTACAGTGCTGACTGGAACCGCTGGCCCCGGGCAGAGTTCATATGTCTGGATGATTAAATGCTGCACAAGGCCTCGCTTTCCTTTTAAGGTCTTTAATGGCTTGCTGGCTTGCAAACAAATCAATTACACAGAGAGGCAGTATGCATCCGTGAAACGAGGCAGCGCGGTACAAGCAAAGCGTCAGAAAGTTGGCCAACGGTAAGGGTTGATGGGAGTGTTTTTGGAGAGCCATGGATCACTCAACACTTTTGTCAAGTAAAATCAATTTCCGCCATACCAGAATGACTACACAATTAAATATAGAGTGCGATGGATAAAACCAATCAAGAGCCCTGCCTCCCCTTCACCATGAACCTTCCCTAGAAATGCTATTAAGAGAAAGACTATACACCTACAGTCTGGAAATAGTGTCAGAATAAGCGCATCTGCTGGGTGTTTGTGCATCCAAAGTGAGAAGTACTAACAAGTATCTCATTGGGAGTTCCACATGTACCATCGAATGGTACATGCCATCATGAGGCATGTAAATGCCACAGCCTAGCTAGAATGGCAGCATGTATTTGTCAAAGGCCAAAAGCTTCATCAGTGCTCAGTATAAGGGTGCTCTATAACTATCGTATAGAATCTAAGTTTGTAGTGTCGTTCACATTATGCCATGGTAGTAGTTCTGGAGTGGGCATGCCATCTCCAACTGGTACAATATTAGTGAGGAACTGTTAAATGGAAATACAAGATGGTAGAGGGCATTTGCACCCTACCGCAGCGTGCCCTTTGCATGCTCCTGAGTAGTACCAGTACATACATGTGCACAAACACAACATAGATAGCTCAGCACTTTCCACAAAGGGAATATGCAAGTGTGGGCCCAGAGTATAAAACAGTGGAGCAAGTGGAGTGTTCTGGTCAGTTTGCTTTTAAGTCTACCAGTGTTGGGGACACAAGAAATAAATGTGTAAGAGGCTGCTGACAGAGATGCCAGGTTTTGTACCATAGCAACGGTTGCATCGTGTGTCAGCCGATATTACAAATGTTGATAAGAAGCAGTGGGCCTCATTATGAGACCGGCAATAGCCATGCCCGGTAAAAACGGCACGGCTGCCACAGAGTAATTTTTGTTCCGGCGCTCCGCAATGGGGATTTACCGGGGCATTACAGCCGGGCGCCGTTAAAAATACTCCCCATTCCCATTCGAGCCCCATTGGACTCAATGGGAATGGGGAGGACGGATGCACCGGCAGCATTGATGAATGGTGCCGGTGCATCCGTCAAGGTCTGCGAGCGGGTGTCGGTATGCCCCCCAGGTCATACCTGGCAGGCTGAACGCCACCCACTCGCAGAACCCGTAGTTTGCCAGTCCGGAAACAACAGTACCGGCATGCTTACCGGTATCAGCGTTTCCGGGCCGGCAACCTTGTAATGAGGCCCAATGTCTCTAGAATAACACAGCCTCCCTTTCATGCTTGGAAATGTCTCTTGTGGGCACACAGCCCCCTGTGAATCTAGGTGGTGTAGCCTGGTGATCCAATTGGAACTGCAAAGGCCTATAATGTAAAGCATTAGAGTGATCCCAGCAACTGCAGCCTATCTTCTGCATCCTATATTCAAGGTGGAAGTACTTTCTATAACCAAGCATGAAAATTGTTAACCCTTTAAAGCATGGCATGATCCCAGATGACACCCTGAATCTCTGCCACCTAAACCTTTCAACAGCACCTGGACCCTTGTCCCAAGGTCCCTCCCATAAGCAAACCCCCTGTAATCGATATTCAGGCTTCACTCCAAATTGGGCGCCAGCTAAATTCATCGAAGTGTAAAAAAAAAAGATTTCCTAAAAGAAACAGTATCCATGTCTTCCCCCATGTGCACCATACAGTCCATAACCCCGAATGACACTAAACTACACCCCCTAATCACTTATCATCCTAAATGCTATCCAGGAGAGCAACGGGAAAAGCAAGTGGTCGGCCAGATTGTGATGCACACTTTCCCAAGATGACACAGCCAGCTTCGACGATAGTGTGTATAACCCCAGTTTTGGCTGTTGTGCTCAGCTACGGGTTCAATGACGACAGCAAGCGGTGCATCAACCTCTTTGCAGGGATTTTGGGGATCTTTTAATGATCCCCCTGCGCCGAAAGGCCCTTGTAATCGGAGAGAGAAAGATACATTTTAGAGGGGAGAAAAAGATACTTGTGAAGCAGTGATCAGAGGAAAAGTCTGCTACTGATGGCAACAGGCCCCTGACTCGAATGCAGGGCTGTCACTTAGAGGAGCACGGCACACCCAGAACTGGCTAGGGAAGCGATGCAACGATTGAGAAGTAAGGAGGTTGCTGACAACCAAAAAAAGCAGAATAAGCATTATTAAGGGAAGAGAGACGATATGTACATGGCAATGAGATCAGACCCCACACCATATACCAGCACCCAATCATTGATCCCCTTTGTGGACAGTCCTGAGATGGGTTCATGAATGAGAGGTGGGGACAGTGCGACCTTCATGAGGACAAGCCGATAAGCCAAATTCTCATGGCAGAATAAGCCAGGTCTGCTCCTGCCGAGAACCACTAATCCCTGCAGGTAATTTGAACTAGGCTGCCCATGTTGGCAAATAGAGGCAGTGAAGTTGTTAACATGGTACTTTGAACCCTTTAACTGGCTCGATGTAGGATCATGTCCAAGCTTGTGGGCTACTAATAAGCTGGAAGGCAGCCAAGGGAATCAGTGGAGAGCACCTAAACACTGGTACTGGAAGTAGATGCCTGACATCCGAGGTACTTGTCATATAGAATATGCAACTCTACAGCAGTCTACGTGAAGGCTCCAAGCAGTGCTGTGGGGTTCCAGAGCTATCAGAAGCCAAACGAGACTAAAACACTGAGAGGATTGTGCATCCACATTCGCCTAGCAGCGGAACTCCAGAGTGCGCGTGGAAAGTCCAGTGATGTGACATGGCAGCAGGCCAGGACCAGAGCGATGAGGGCCTTAACAGACAACTGTTTGAATCTCTTCAGGGAAAATGTGACATACACCCTCAAAGGGGGGAATCAGTACTATGGGAACCAACCTATTTCATGCCATCAATTAGAAAAAAAGGGCCCTGCAGGTCTCAAAGAAAAAGCAAATAACAATGAAATACTTTGCTGCTGTAAATAATAATGTTTAAAGTGGACCTTTGCTTCATTTAGGAGACTTTCCAATCCTTACAGGACAGGTGCATAGCACTTGAGAATTAATCACAATCATAGAACGCTCAAATTTAATTTGTCAATGAAGGAATCGAAGATGCCGAGCTGAGACCCAAGCAACCTCCAAGGGATGTGCTGGCCAGGCTCCATGACTCCTCATGCAATACCAAATACAGGCTGTGGCAAATGGCTACACACTTATCCTATTTAGGGAGGCTTGCTTAGTTGTTTCATGTTCTCACTCCAACAACTTTAGCCCAAAGAAGGAAGTTACAACCAATAGTTGAGGTTCTGAATCAATGCAAAATGTAATATTGATGGACCTTTCCATTTGGCTTATAGCAAGATAGAGGGGCCAGGAGTGCAACGGTGTAGGAAGGCAAGCGAACTTTAGAACATAAGCCTGATGCAAAGAGTACCAGTTCAGAGAATTGCATTGTCAATCATGGGTGAGAAGTCACTGTGTTCTTGAGAGACTTGAGCTAACTGGCGGGTACTCTAGGTTACTGTACCTTACATTTCACCATCTGGGGCACATTGATTATACAAACCTACATCTACTGGAGCAAAGACTAGAGTATGTTGTTATGTTCACTTTCTTGTATAACTCATATCAGGTGTCTGTGCAATCTGCAGTTAACGGAACCAAATAGTCTAGAGGCTACTACATATAATTTCAGGTCTGTCCCCTCTTCGCCATATTCCCCTATTACAATGGTGCCACCTGGTGAGGCACCCAGTGCCGACACCATGGTGTCCATTCCCTTCCTTACCCGGTCCTCAGGAGACCTGGTAGGATCGGACCCGAGCTATGTCCACTGTGAGCACAGTGTTGCATCCAAGTTTCCATGACAATGACGCAGACTTCTCTCGACGTAGACACGTCTGTACTCACGGGACCAATCGCAGTGGTTTTCAGGAGGTTTCTATGACCACCAAACACATAACAATACCAGCACTGACTGAGCTTCAGAAGCTGACTGATTCTTCCAGACACACCCACCATGAGATGGTATACAGTCTTTATAACAAAAGTTTTATATAGAATTCACATATAACAAACATTTTATGACGGAAAAAGTAACGAAAATGTATGTGGAGGTGGGATAAAGGGTTCAGTCTTGTGGGGAAATGGTTGGGGTGGGTTTTAGGGGTGGGGAACGGGGGTTGGATGGGACCCCCCAAAAGAAGAAAAAAAAGAACAAAAACATTTGTTATGTTTTGTCGTTATAACATTTTCTTTACATGTGCATTTTACATACAATGTGACGTTATAAAGACATGTAACCCTGTGCGACATACGTGAAGTCAGGTAAGCCCCGACAGGAGAGGGATTAAGGGATAGCTACCCTCAGACATTTAGATGCAGATCGATACACCTTCTACATAATTGTTCAACCCGCTTTTTGATACCACAGAGAGGATTCAAATGGAAGCGATCTGAGGTCGCAGCTCCTCCCCTTCACACATGCGCAAGACGATCCTGCTTTATACAGGTAACATTTGGACTCACAGGGAAGTTGGAGACATAACCCCCTGCACCATACTTCTCCTGCCACTTTGAGTGGTTTACCCACTTCTTTAAACCACAGGTTTTTGAATCCAGTTCCACATCTATCATTATTAATCTTTCCCTTCTAAGGGCACTCGTCCTTCATACAAAGGTCTGGCTCCCAGCCCCTTTACAGCCCTCTTTTCGGTCACCTCCTCCAATAGTAGAGAGGATCTACTGCCACCTAAGGGACCCCACTTCATGCCAAAGGTGTTTTTGTTTACAATGCACCATTCCTACCCGCCCGTAGGCACCTCTAACACTACCACCAGCACCAGACCCGCTTCAGTGCTACTAGGAAGAAGGGGTGGGGGACCACCGATTCACAACCATTCTAAACTCACTGGGATCTGTGAGCCACATACGAGCAGCCCCCATTTTCCGTTCCACAATGCAGGGATAGACATGTCCACCCGGACCAACAGATGCCTTTGCCACCCGCTGTTTACAGTTGCTCCCCAGTAAGGGTCGAGATATGGAGTCATATCCCAAGGGTAAGTGATCCCCTGTGTTCTCCTTAGAGGCACTTTAACTATGTTCCTACCATCACCTGTCCAAACACTACTAACAGTTATGTATGTTTTTCAGGGTCTCTTAACTCATGCCCTGAGGAAGACTGTTTGTACTACCAGCACCGCCGAAACGTGATCTTTCTAGGAAAACCACCTTCACAGGCCACCTCCCCAGCCTACAATGCAAAGCCATCTCTTCACGTTGGCAGACCCTATCAAATGACTTACAACCCCTCCAGTTTAACAGAGAATTAGTCAGATGATGAGTTACCAGTTTAAATGGTTCTCAGTGCATCCTAGGGGATGCAAATAAAGAGGTGAAATAAAATCCAATCCAGTTTCACACCATGAAAACAATTAAATAGTTCACATGGTGTGAGAATTTATTAATAACTTCAGGAGAAACAAATATAGAATTGTTTTTCAAATGTGTTTGTGCTTTTAATTTTCAAATGTGGCCTCCTAATTTATCTTTTTCTTTCTCCTTTGTTTCTTTATTTATGATTGATTGTCGCTAGATAACAGAATTATTGAACTGTATCAATAATGTGATTTTGCTTGACTTTTTATAACCCTCTTAGGGTCTCATACTCTGACAAATCCTTTTTCGTTCTTTCCAACTCAATACATGTACTTTGAAGGTCTTGCTCCTTGGTTAGTCTTCACTTTTTGGAGTATTTGTCTACTTTTGTATTAATTCCTTGTCAATCCCTATTGGATATTGTTTTATTTTTGCACTTGGATTATATCAAACTAAGATAGGTGAATAAAAACACGTATTCTTTTACACCTCCGGAGAGTGTTTTGACCAGGTGATGGTAAGTGGCACAATTAATTTATAATCCCCACTCAGAGTAAGGCCGATCTAAACCATGCTCTAAGAAAAATTCTAATTTACCAGTGATAGTCACTTTTGTTTTTGCCAGTTTATGTTGCCCTATCTACCAAATGATGTTTAGGGTTCCCTACATATGTTTATCCGATAGTGCAGATAAAACATGGTTACTAGACAGTATCATGAAAAAACATTAGACAATGTATCATAAAAATTAAGCTTATAATATGTTTTAAAATGACAACTTCAGGTTTAATCCATTCAGATATCGAATCACAGCAAGTGAAAGCCAAATTTCGATCGCTCCAAAAGAGGTGTGTCCAAAAGTCCACAGATGCTATAAATGCTATAAATGCTTGCTTAAGAACATAATTGATCAAAATACAATACTCTCAAATTGTGAAAAATTGGACAAACAAATAACAAGTGCTTTAATGTCTTTTTTCATCATTTGCAATACAAAATCTGCAAGTGTGTGCCACCGGATCAAGCTTGCCACGTATACTTCTAATCACCTGTATTAAAAGGAGATTTAACCTAAATCTCATGAAGTGGTATCTCCAAATAGCAGTAGGAATTTTTATCAAGTATGCTCACAAGCTATAATGGTATACAAACTATAATTAATTTTGGACCACAAGTATCACTTTAACCTCTCTCCCAAAGTAATCATTTAACCTGTGTTGGATTCCAAGCCAATACTGTGGAGGTGGTTTCTTAGACCCTCAAGAAGTTGGAGGCACTTAATCTTGAACTGATTGATTCCCGCAGTGGAGACTTTTCAGAACTTTGTATTATAAAGCTTCAATAAGGGAATTAGATGATGGATCCAAAATATTCTGATACAATAATAAGTGATTCCACCTAACATGCACTTGTAAAGACAAAAGGCCAAGCCCATAGTGTAACAACAACTGGCACACAGTTGGTTAATAATAAGACTCTTCCCTATATCAGACCCTCAAAGGTGCAAGGTATATCATTCTGTCAAATGTGAAATTTCCAGACCATATGTCAATGTAGGCACGACTTTAGCTTTGTAAAACGTAACCAGAGGAAATAAAGAATATCTGCCCTATTTCCTATTGATTTTCTTCATCTGGGTCTTCAAACATGTAGATTTAATTTAGAGTCTGGTAGATATAACCTCTTTTAGGCTTAGCAGATACAAATTAACCCAAATAAATCATATCATTGACAGCTTCTAATTTGTTATTCTCAATCAACTCGTTTTACTTGTATAGTTTCTTAGAATTGGATAACCTCATTATAATGTTTTTGTTGTGGTTATGTATGAGATCATTGTAGAGCACATATCCACGAAAAGCATCAATAAGTCTTTAGAGTCCAATTGGTGAATGCTCAGATAAAATGATATCATCTGCATTTGCCAACCAACAGATTTTAAGGCTGCCTAAACGAGGTGGAGTAAATGTTACCGTCTACAAATAGATTCCCATATCTGAGGCATAAAGATTGAAAAGGCGGGGGGGCAAGACACAACCCTGCCTATAAATCTTAATCTCAAGAGAAAGATCCACAAAGATAAATTGAGCATAATTCGAAACAAAGTTGATACAGGTGTATGTGCAGTCAGGCAGTATCAGCAGCAAAGGTAAGGACTGAGATGTGACTCTCCCCACTGCTGCAACATGGATTGTAGACTCATTCAGATGCCTTCCAAGGTCATTTATATATAAGTAAAACAGCAGATGAGTGAGAACACATAACTAGCTTACTCCTTGTGTGGTTCAGAAGGAATCTGATGGTTCCCAATCAGGGCCAGGCATGGCTGAACTTTCTAGTCTATAATTTAGTTGCATGATATTTCCTAACAACTGTTTGTCAAGTCCATATGTTTTAAAATTCCCTATAATATGGATCAGAAAATAGATTCAATAAGCCTTCTGAGTTCGGCCCTATACAGAGTTTTACTATTAATAGTATTATTACTAGCCATTCCCAGCATAACATACGCTGTTCTAGCATATCTTAAAGGTCAATATCGGTCTGTAATTCATATGGTCACTTCTGTTCTCCTTCTTAAATATCAGAATTACCACTGATAGCTTCCAGGAAGGAGACATAGGTCCCTGTGACTTATTAGTGGTTGTTGAAAAGGCTAAATAAATAGGTAACTATCTTCTTTTGAATTTGAAAGGCATATTTGTATAAGATGGAATGAGAGGTATGCACAGTATAAGAACAGTATCTAAGTTCCATCAATTACACAGGCCTCTATGATGTGTCTTTGTAGATGCGTAATTGTCAACCTTGTTCCATTGCAGGGTCCCCATGATGGCATAAGATTGCGTAGTTGCATAATTACTGCACCTATTTTCAGTTTCAACTTGTGAGGAGGCATTCGTCCTACAGCGTTTTGCTCTTTAGAAACTGAAACATTGAGCTGGTAATTAATTTTTCAATGACACTAGAACTGATGTGCTCCGTGTGAAGAGGAGTGGGGGGGGGAAATAACTTGAAATTATGCTGAATGTTTGCGATAGTGGAAGGTGAAGGTGACCACGTAGAACCGTGCTCATTCTGTTTGTTAAAATGATAGCTGTTGTTGAATTGGAAGTACACACAGAGGCACACTTTGCCATTTGGACAGCAGAGGGCAATCTAACACTGTTAAATTGCATCAGCTGAGTACTGAAACATACCTAAGCATTTTATGTATATAGATTATGGTATTTATTGAGCACTGACCTAGCTTCGGGAAGCAACGCAGTGCTTTACAAAGGTATACAGCAACACAGATACACAAGAGAGCACTTTACAGAGGTATGCAACAGTACAGACGCATAACAGAGTGCTTTACAGAGGTAACAAAAGAACAAATATACAGAAGGGGTAGGAAACAGAGGGGCACATAGGAGGGGTACAGCTGTAACAAGGTGGCAGAGAGGAGAAGGCAGATGGCATCTAACAAGTCAGCTGGCGTGGGGTAATGTAATGGCATAGGTGTTGAGTAGGAGAGACTCCTTGAAGAGGTGGGTCTTGAGTTTTTTTTATTGTAGGGGCATGGGGGCAGGTCTGATGCTGACAGGGAGGAGGTTCCACAGTCTTGGAGTGTAGGCAGAGAAAGCTTGTTTTCTGGTCCATTCCTTTTTGCAGCAGTGGATTTGAAGTCTGCACGTGTCCTGGTTTCAGATAGTGCTCTGTCTGCCGGAGATGCTGAGTTTCTCCACGAGGTAGCTGGGTGACTTCAGGCGACTGCCTTACAGATGATGCAGCAAGACTTGAAGGTGATTAGTGCATGCAGTGGGAGCCAGTAAATCTCGATAAGAGCTGGGGTGATGGGGATGTATCTATGTAGACCCTTAAAGAGATGTTCGGCTGCATGACGGACACTTCTCAGGGGCACAAGTAAAGATGACAGGAGGCCTTCAAAGAGGGCATTGTGCCCATCCAGGAGGGATAAGACCAGTGCTTAAATGGTGGATCTAAAGCTGTCCAGAGGGAGGAAGGGCTTGACCTTCTGCAAGTGGGAGAGCTGATAACAAGCTGTCTGAGTTTTCTTAGCTATCTGTTTCTTGAAGGAGAGATGTTTGGCGATCTTGAACCTGAGGGACTTGGCACAGCAGGTGAGTCGGGTGTGAAGAAGTCATGGTTCATGGTTGATAGCCAGATCTGTATGTCTGGGTGTTCGGTGTTGTGGGTGAGGAGTAGGAATTCGGTTTTAGAGCGGTTGAGCTTCAAGTATGCACTGACCATTCAAGACTGGATCAGTGACAGGCAGGTTTTGAACCTGTGGATGTCTTTGATGGAGTCGATCGTGAGGTATAGCTGTGTGTCATCTGTGTACTGGTGAATGTGGATGTTGTGTGTGGCTAGGAGGCCTGTAAATAACAAGGGGGGTTCTGGGAGGCCCTCTACCAGACATTAGTCCTGGTTCAGAGACCTTACCCAGAGTCTTTAGCCCACTATCTCTCACTGAGGAGAAATACCCAAAACATATCAGTCTTTGTCCTGCCCTGGGGCAGTCCAGCACTGGAATTCTAGGTAATTCTCCTCTGAACAAGAGTACCAACAGCAACCCCAGACACGTGTTTCAGTCTGGTTGGACCTCATCAGTAGGGTGGAGCTGTGTCTCTCTAACAATAGTGAGCAAGCCAGCAGCTCCATGTATAGATTGAAGATCACTGGAGAGAGGATGGTAGCCTGCGGAACTCTGCAGGTCACGGGCAGCATTGGCGATTTAGAGAAGTCCATCTGAACACATTGCTGACGGTTGGCGAGGTTGGACTTGAATCACCATAGGACAAGGTTGCTGATCCGCATGCTGCAATGTAGGATATCCATGAGTGCCTGGTAGTCTACTGTGTCGAAAGCGGCTGAGTGGTCATGTAGCAGGAGGCAGGGGTGGCCATCATCAAGGATTTTGAGGACGTTGTCGACCACATGTATTGTTGTTGTCTACGTGCTGCATCTGGGTCTGAACCAGCATTGCTAGGTTTGGAGGAGATTGTTGGTGTTGATGTGTTGCAGCATTTGCGTGGCTACTGCTTTCTCTATCATCAACATCAACAATTGTTCATGTTTGCAAATATAACGTACTTTTATAGTTCCCAACTGTGGTCTATACCAACTGTTAAATGTCTCAAAACCTAAGTTAGCACCCCTGACTGCAAGAAGGGGCATTAAAAAGAGGTGAGGGTATTTAACAATAGGTATTGAAAGCAACTGTGGAGTGTATGGCTATATAGGGATACAGTTAAGGTTCATCGATCATCCTCCTGTTAACATGTTAAAGCACAGAGATGAAAGTCGGCACAGTGAAGGCTTTCAGTCCACAAACTAAATATGAAACCCATTTTCCAAACAATGGCAAATGGTCCCATACAAAAAGAAAAAGTAGCTGGTAGTCTGGGAGAAGGGCCTCTCTTTGACCATGGAAATATGAGTGATGACATAGATGGCGAAAGTGTTACACAGGAAATGAGGGGCATAGCCAACCATATTGACTCAGTGGTAAATTAAGTACCTATTTTCTTGAGAGGTGAGGGTTGGACACTACACAGGCAGACAGAGAGAGCGACTAGTAATGTGTGTAGGTAGGATGTAAGTGACGCTACTAGGCAGAAGGTATGAAGGGGCAGGATTGGACCCAGGGCATATCTTCAGAGTGAGCAATCCAGCAAGTTAATTGTAGTTTCTTTCAAATATCATTGTTTGCATCTGAGAGGCAGTGCTCAGCCAATCAAAACGTTCAGAATGCAGGCCTTATATTCTGCTAAAGCCTGCATTACAAGCCCTTTGCTTTAGCTTGGGGAGCTACCAAGACACTCACCATATAATCTCTTGCCCTCTGCAGCTCCCCTAGAGGGACCACTGCATCGAACTGCCTACAAATCAACACTTACCTCTCTCCCTGACGGGGCCTCCTTTCCATCCCCCTCACCACTTTCCTCCCTCTCAGGTGCCAATGGCAATGTAGAAAGGACTTCATGTAGTTCCCTTAACCATTTCCTTGTTCTTTTTGGAGTTATATATTCACTTGAGAAACAGCCATCTCTCTCTGCCGCACACCCTTTCTCAAATAAAATACCCATCTGTTATCATTCAAGATGTTAATTTCTGGATCCCAATACCTGTAACTCCTTTACTGGCGGGCTATCAAAGGTGGAGTGGCATCAGTTACATTCTAAATGGCCATGTCTTTTCTGGGGTCTTGAGCATGGCCCTATCCGTTGACACTTGGAAAAGTCAGCCAGTGCGGGGTTTATTACTTTATTCACACCCAGGGAAAGTGTTATGCTTGAACTAAAATGGCGCTGGTGCGCAATGCTTTCTAGGAGCGCTCGGAGCCATGATGGATATTTACTTCATGCCGCAGTGAAAAGCTGCACACATTTTGCTGAGTGTTAGATTCACGGTGCTGAGAAAACATGCTTTCCAAACCTGGTATGCTGTCAAGGACATTTCTGCTGCAGGTGCTTGATTTATGGCCCTTGAAGGAAGGCGAAGTGGAATTAAATGTGTCTGTACAAGACAATTATGCTAACTGGAGTGTGTTGCAGAAACAAGACAGGAAACGTGTGCCATTAGGGTTTTGGAGTCGTAGTTTGCCTGACGCTGGTAACTCATACACTCCGTTTGAGAAGCAATTGCTGGCGTGTTGTTGGGCTCTTGTTGATACCGAGCAGATTACGGTGGGCCATGATGTATTCATGAGAACAGAAATACCAATCATGCAATGGGTACTGAGCTCTCCTAAAACGCATAGAATAGGACATGCTCAAGAAGCCAGCATAATTAAGTGGAAATGGTATTTTCAAGACAGAGCCAAATCAGGAAAGGGTGGAGTGGCAAAATTACATGAGCAAGTAGCCAACATACCGCCCTAAGATTACAAACCACCGGAAGTGCCTGAAAAACGTGAGTCTCCCGTGAAATGGGGAGTACCTTACAGTGATTTGACCGTGGAGCAAACAGAGCATGCTTGGTTCACGGATGGTTAAGCTCGATATGTGGGAACTGAGCGGTACTGGAAAGCAGTGTTGTACAATCCCAAAACCAAAAAGATTTTGACAACGACAGGGAGAGGGAAGAGCATTCAGTTTGCAGAACTTTACGCAGTTTACCAAGCATTGAAACAAGAGACCCCTGGTCATTGTTATGTGTACACAGATTCATGGTCAGTGGCGAATGGATTGGCAGTGTGGTTGCCAACTTGGCAAAATAATGGGTGGAAGATTCATTCAAAAGAGTTGTGGGGAAAAGAACTGTGGCAAGATATTGCGGAAATTTTATTACAAAGTGAAGTCACTGTATATCATGTGGACGCACATTGTGCCACGGACTCATTAGAACGTTGGTTTAATTCTGTTGCAGACGAACACACCAAGATTTCATCTGTGGATGCAGAGGCTCAGGAAGACGACTTGGAGGGTTTGGCCAAATGGACCCATCAGAAATGTGGGCACCTTGGAGAAAAGGCTACTATCAGGTGGGCACAAGCTTGAGGAATCAGTCTTCCTTTAGAAGTAGTGAAAACAATCATTTTGCAATGTCCCGTGTGCCAACACCAATTACATAGACCTATACCTCAAATTGTTCGAGGCACATTGAGAAGAGGAAAATTACCAGGTCAAATTTGGCAGATTGATTATATCGGTCCCATGCCAATCAGTAGAGGTTGTCAGTATGCATGCACTATTGTGGATACATACTCGGGATATTTGATGGTTTTGCCGTGCAAACGTGCAACCCAACTGAACACCATCAGGTTGTTAGATCAGATCATATTACATTATGGAGTGCCTTTGCAGATTCAAAGTGACAATGGGTCACATTTCAAAGGCAAATTAATCCAGGAGTTTTGTCAGGAAAAGAGCATTGAGTGGGTGTACCACCTTCCCTATCATTCAGCTGCTTCAGGGTTAATTGAACCAATGAATGGATTATTGAAAGAACAGTTGCGCAAATCTGGAGACCGCAGTTTGGCAGGCTGGCGTGATTGTGTGTTTGATGCGGTGCAAATATTAAACAATAGGCCTTTGTATGAACATGAAACTCCTTTGATGCAATTAATGACTCCTACTTTACAGGTTCAACCCAATTCAGTTAGAGAAACACTATTGTACTGGGAAATTACTCCAGGTTCTTTAGCTCCCTATCGAGCAACTCCCGAGTCAGCAGGGGTAGACTTGCATTCCCATGAAGAAATCAGATTAGATCCAAGAGGAATAGTTGTAATTGAAACAGGAATTGGAGTACAGATTCCCCCAGAGCATATGGGATGGATTGCCCCTAGATCTGGCCTAGCATTGAAGGGAGTTCAAGTGTTGGGAGGGGTAATTGATGCTGATTACCAAGGCAAGATTAAAGTCATCCTAATGAATAGTGGGGATCAATTGTTATCACTCCACAAAGGTGATCGAGTAGCCCAATTGATAGTCATTCCCATTAAGTTGTCCATGATTAAGAAGGGGGAGCCTCCTACAGTATTAACTACCCGTGGGGACCGCGGTTTTGGCTCTTCAGACAGTATGGTACCGGGTGCAAAGGTGTGGGTGGAAAAGCCTAGTGGCCCACCAGTGCCCGCAGATGTTATTGCATCAGGCAAAGATCAAGTAGTTTTAGTTATGGAGCCTGGTAGAAAGAAATGGCAATATGTACCCGGAGACAAATGTTACCTGAGAGAGTGATGTGCAACTCTGATATCTCGTTTCTGGGTTTGCCTTGTAGATCCTGTGTCTGGTTGGTGTAATTGTTGCACTAAATGGACTCCATTTGGGAGAGTTAAACAGTCTGCTGCTACCAACGAAAAATGTCACATCTGTGCCAGTGATCAAGGGGATACTGATAGTGATGAATAAAGTTGTCCCCAAGCAGCCTTATGCCAGTGCCGAAAAGCCAACCAGACAGAAGACATGGATTCGTGGAATTCGACAAACACATCAGGAGCCAGTGAAAACAACCTTGGTGCCAGTCATGCAAGATGCGGTCGTAGGAAGGCGAAAACACTCTCCTATGATCACGCAAGAGGAGAATATGTGGACATATCTGGCACAGCAAGTACTGAACATATCACACTTTTGTCTTACTGATGTGCCCAATGCTGAAGCTTTATTGACTAAGTGTTTAGTAGCGGTGCCAACGCCTGTTCCGGTTTTAAAGCATATCTTCGGCGTCACACACAATGATTCTTTAGTTTAAGACTCAGATATTAGACAATCTTTTTCAGTTCATGAATACTGTCGGTTCTGCCAAGAGACTGACTGTAAATGGAGAAATTTGACACGTGTTATTACTTATAATATAACCCAAGGTGATGTATGTTACGTTATGACATGCAATGCACAAGAAATTGGCAACTGCCGCCAAATAGAGTTGACCAATCAGCACAATCACACAATGTTCGAGAGAAGACTATGTTCGTGAGTGTCACGCAAATGCACCAGTGTAAATAACACTATGTCCTGCAATCATACAGTGATAACTGCTAGTCATTTGAATCATGTGAAACTTCCAACAGGATGGCTCTTTTCATGTGGCAACATCACATACACTTATATTCCAGCTAACATTTCTGGAGGTCCATGTGCTTTAACTCGATTAGGACTAATGATGTTTCCTTTACACCCAGCGATAACTCGAGGTAAAAGGTCAACTTTCGAATCTGTGGGTCTATCTCCTGACTGTGATTCACATGTACATTTGTTATCAGAAGCTGAGGTTTTAGCATTAACCGTTTCATTAGTGGGAGTTTGGGGTTTAGCTGCTGGAGGTTACAAATCTTTGATGAAATTAGCATGTTTAGTAGTTAAAAGCCTTAATCATACTTCGCAAGCATTAGAAGAATTACTCCTTGATAGTCAAGTTATTAGAAAAGCAACTTTGCAGAACAGAGCTGCTGTTGATTATCTATTGCTAAAGCATAATTTAGGGTTAACGCATTTGAAGGTATGTGTTGTTTCAATTTAAGTGACCATTCACGATCTATTGAAAGTCATATTCGAGGTTTGAGGGAACTCATTTCTCAAGTGTCTCAAAATCGTACTGGAAATTGGTGGGATTGGTTATTTTCATGGATACCTGATATTGGGGGTACACTACGTTATGCTTTTTCTTGCATTTTTATTATATTATCTATCATAATTGCTTGTTGTTGTTGCATTCAATGTATTCCCAATTTAGTTTTAACATTTCGTAGGTTTCAGAGACCGGTTCCTGTGCCACCGGCCTATGGAAGATAAATATCCAAGGGTGAAATTGTTATGCTTGAACTAAAATGGCGCTGGTGCGCAATGCATTCTGGGAGCGCTCCGAGCCATGATGGATATTTACTTCATGCCGCAGTGAAAAGCTGCACACATTTTGCTGAGTGTTAGATTCACGTTGCTGAGAAAAACATGCTTTCCAAACCTGGTATGCTGTCAAGGACATTTCTGCTGGGAAAGCTAACTTTGTTATGGTTTGCTACTGTTCTCCGTGGAGCATGTTTTTAGAGAAGGGAGGCACTGCCCTTCTTGGGGGTAGCTCTTGATTGACCCAGCTGGCAACCGACGCTGCTCCTCAACTCCGCAAGTGCAATTTCCAGAAGGTTCGAGAATTAACTCCCCTTTGTGGAGTGTGTATATATGCGGAAGCCCGGAGGTGGTCAGGTGAGACTTCAGCCGGAGAAGGACGCTTACGTCCGGCCCTCCTGTGAGCTGTAGTGCTCTCGGCCTGGCTGTTCCCGGGGTCTTCCAGCCGCTTCTGGACGAGATGAGGAATCCTGTTACGCTCACGGTGATGTATTTCCTTTTGAATTCTTTGCTTCTTTTGTGATTTATGTCCATATTATTTTTGTGAGTTATTTCTATGCACTTCTAAGCTTTGAATAAATAGCCGTATAAGAGCTGATTATCTTCTAAGAGTGCGTGGCTGTGAGTTATTGCGTCTGTCTACGTTCAAAGTATTTGCTCTGTAATTGCATTGGTGATTTATGTTTGTTCCGTGCACTTTCCTGCTGCCTGTCCTGCTGCATTCTCACAGCCACTGGTGCCTCTTCCCAGGGTGCCACGATTATTTATTTGGTTCCCCGACTACCCCAACACCCCTCGGCCCCATCGACATCCCACACTACCCTCACTCCCTCCTGACTTACATGCTCGCCAGGGGGCCTCTTCCTTCCATCCACATTGCCTCACCATCCATGCCATTGAAATAGAAGAGGGAGTATGTCCCTTTTATTTTTCCTACGGCAGCAGCCATCTTTTTTTCATGGGAGATTGGGTGCACACATGACGCATGCCACTCATCTCCTGTAACAAAAAACCCTTTTACACTATTTGCACCACAAAGGCATCCTCGGGCTGCAAATAGCTATTTATTTTATTTTATTTTATTTTTTACATTTGTAAAGCGCACTGCAGCCCTAAGGCATAGAGGCGCTGATAAGTGGTACATAAGAAGGCTTGATTAAGGGTTACAAAAAAAGCCACCCCAGAGGAGTTCTTAGAATATACATACAGAGTTACAGATACATAGGTCCAGGGTAGCGAAACAAAGAACAGGCACATTATTTGAAGAGACTAGTCTTGATGGCCTTGCGAAAGGCAGTGTGAGAGTCGAGTCGTCTGATGTGCGGTGGAAGGGAGTTCCAGAGGGTGGATGCCATGGTGGGAAAGCTTGTGCCACCAGCACGCACTCTGCGGGTTTTTGGCACAGTTAGTAAATTGGAATAGGCCTCTCTAGAGGGCCTGGAAGCACAGGGTTTAGAAAATCTCTGGACGAGATATGTAGGGGCCTGATCGTGAAAACATATGTGCGTGAGGGCAAGGGTTTTGAACAGGATTCTTTCCTTGACTGGGAGCCAATGGACCTGACGCCTGAGGTCAGAGATGTGGTCCCTGCGTGATAGTCCAGTGGCGGCCCTTAGGGCATTATTTTGGACTAGTTGGAGTTTAGCTAGGTTTTTTCCTGACGTCCCTATTAGAAGGGCGTTGCAATAGTCCACTCTTGAGCCAATGATTGCCCTGGCGATAGTCAGGCAATTCTGTTGGGAGAGGTACGGTCTGATTGCGTTGAGCAGTTTGGAGTAGTAGGCTGAGGAGGATGCAATGGCATTAGCTATCACCCCCTTGTTTGGGTGTACAGTGCTGATAACGGCCCTGAGCTCTCACTGAGGCCCTCGCCTATCCCGGTCCCACTTAGGGTCGGAGTGGAGGCTTTTACTGGCCCTGTAACCCCCAAACATGTGGATGATTGCTATATTATTGCCTGCATTACAGTAGCAGTACAACATTGTTGTTGAAATTGACAACATGCAACACTTAAAAATCAAATTACTAACAGAGAAAATGTCTTTTCTGGGGTCTTGAGCGTGGCCCCGATCCATTGACAACTTGGATAAGTCAGCCAGTGCTGGGTTTATTGCTTTTTTCACATCCAGGGAAACAGAGCTCAACCAAACTGCCAGTGTCCTGTCCTGCTGCATTCCCACAGCCACCGACGGCCCTTGCCAGGGTGCCGCCATTATTTATTTGGCTCCCCGACTACCCCAACATCCCTCGGCCCCATCGACATCCCACACACCTTTCACTCCCTCCTGATTTACGTGCTCACCAGGTTGCCTCTTCCTTCCATCCACATTGCCTCACCATCCATGCCATTGAAATAGAAAAGGGGTATGTCCCTTTTATTTTTCCTACAGCAGCAGCCATCTTTTTTTCATGGGAGATTGGGTGCACACATGATGCATGCCACTCATCTCCTGTAACAAAAAACCCTTTTACACAATTTGCACCACAAAGGGATCCTCGGGATGCAAATAGCTATCATCCCCTTGTTTGGGGTATACAGCGCTGATAACGGCCCTGAGCTCTCACTGAGGCCCTCGCCTCTCCGAGGACCACTTAGGGTCGGAGTGGGGGCTTTTACTGGTCCTGTAACCCCCAAACTCAGGCGTGATTGCCAGGATCGGACTGGGACAAGAAATAGGCCCGGACACCCAAAGAGAAGTAGCCCACCCCTCGTCTCAGAAAAGTGGCCCACCCCTCACCTCAAAAAAGTGGCCCGCCCCTTACCTGAAAAAAAGTGGCCCTCAAACCATCATCCGTGGATCGCGTCAATTCACGACATAACAGAAAATGCTACTTATGGAGGGTTCATGTGTCTGTTGCATGTTATTATGTTTTGTGTAAATGCTTGAGAAAGTGATAACATTCCTTTTGTTCTTTTTAAAAAAAAACATCATCACATAGTAAAATACTTATTTTGCAGAATCAGACTCAAAGCATGTCTACTCGTTGACACCAGTAATGAAAATAGAGTTGCATTTAACAAGCAGTACAGCCAAATGATGACACAATAACAACACAACTCATAAAATAACATAACTTTGCATACAGTTCTGTGAAAGGGTCCACAGCTCCTGGAAATCCTGCTTGCAGCTTCATGAAAATCCTGGAAATCACTCAATCAAGAGTTCCAGCAACAATGCACTTTTATGTGCAACCAGGTCGATTATGTCCGGATTTTGCAATTATGTAATATGTAGAGAGAGTGGGGGTAGGGAGTAGAGAGTGGGGGTTAGTGGGAGTAGAGATAATGGGGGTAGAGTGGGTTGATTGAGGTTAGAAATTGGGGTAGTGGAGGAAAGGTGGGTACTTAAGGGTAGAGAGAGTGGGGATAGACGGAGTGGGGCTAGGGACAGTGGGGTTAGGAGAGTGGGGGTAGGTGGGGATAAAGAGAGTTGGGGTAGGGTGGTGGTAGAGCAACCTATGTCTCTCCAAATGTTTTGGACTACAACCACCCTGAGTTCTCACTGTTAACTATACTAGCTAAGGCTGATGGGAGTTGTAGTCTAATATATCTGGAGAGCGAAAGGTTGCATACCCGTGTGCTAAAGATTTCTATTTCTATTTTCAGAATGCACATGGCACAACAAAACTGAGGGAATAAGCATAACAAAGTAGATACGTTGCTATTATAAACCAGCTGTGTGTATTCAAGTCAATAAATACTGTTCATAACACTGGGAAGGTGGCACAACAATATTCAAACCGTACTGCCATCAACGGTAGTAACTCGACCAGAAATAAAGTACATCTGATCTTCTATATCTGATTTTCTATAAAACATGACTTTGACCTCATCTTTCCCGAATGTTTATTATAGTTTTGCGATGTCGCTTGACACTTTGCTGCGTTCACTTAGCTTAATGGCCTGGAGTGAAGTGTTGTCCTGCTGCTGCTGGTGAGAGCGAAGGCATCTGCTGGACACTTGCAGCTAAAGGGCTCTGGGCTCAGAAGCCGGGAGAAGATAGCTGGCAGGTGGAGGGCAAAACATTGCACACATGGCAAGACAGGCACAGTGGATCTCCTGAATATATTTGCCTATACATAAAATACTGTAGCATACATATTCCCGAAAGACTTCCATGTTAATTCCCAACATGGATTTTAACACTAGTCAATTAGCCAGGTCGCTTTTTTGTATAAAAGCGCATTCTTTTTCTAGAGTACATAACATGGTTGGCGTTCAGATGATATGTCCAAACAGGATTATTAAACATCCATGAGCGGCTGCTGGCCATTCTGAGACTGCCGAGTGCAGGGCAATGTGTTTTCTCCCAGCAATATTTCCCATCAGACAGCACATTGTAAAGCTTGCAGTAATGCGGGATGTGGAGTTACCAGCCCTACATCCCGATCCAACCAAGTGCAGGCAAATGTATTTCTCATCCGATTCCGCGGTTACGCAGCCCGCATGTGGTGTTCTGCACATCAGGGCGAAAACGACAGGAGGAGGCGGAGGGGGGGGGCACTTAAACAAACCGAGGCAACAGCCAGTACATGAAAGCATGCCAGGCAAGTTACTTACACTGAAGTGTGCACAGGGAGCAGAGGGGCAGTGCTGGACAGAGCATATTAAAGTATATACCCCATCCTACATCATCATGAGTGGAGAGCTCGGGGCAGAGGGAGATGCATGGGTGATGAATGAGTGTGACATCGCCTGTGAAAGGAGCAGCCTTGGGCATGTCTGTACAGAGGCAGACTGCACAGTGGTGGAGGCAGAGAGGGAGATATACACAGGCAACTAAACACAGAGAGGAGAGGGGCTGTCAGCCAGAGGCAGGGACATAAGTAACCAGGGGGAGACAGACATGGGGGAGATGCAGACTAGAGTGAGAGGAATCGTGACAAGGGAGACAGTGAGAGAGATAACGACGAGACTGCAGGGGGCAGAGAGGCGTAGAGAGATCAAATGATACAGAGACGGAAAGTGCTGTACACTCACATAGTGACAGGCCTGGGAAAGACGCAGACTGGGGTATGTGTGTACAGAGACAGACTGCACAGTGGTGGAGGCAGACAGGGAGATATACACAGGCAACTAAACACAGAGAGCAGAGGGTCTGTCACTCAGCCAGAGGCAGGGACATAAGTAACCAGGGGGAGACAGACATGGGGGAGATGCAGACTAGAGTGAGAGGAATCGTGACAAGGGAGACAGTGAGAGAGATAATGACGAGACTGCAGAGGGCAGAGAGGCGTAGATCGATTGATACCGAGACGGAACGTGCTATTGATCCGTCCCACCACGGATGCAAACCTTGTGTTTCCTCTCCCCGCCCGGCACCTCACCTGGGGCCGCCGCCTCCCTCTGCCCCGCCATTTATGGGTGGATGATGGGCTGGCATGGCGCACGCGGCCGCTGCTCAAGACCCATTACATGGACATGGTCCACTCTTTTACAGCGACAGCCAGGGCCTTACACGATGTGCAGAGAGTACTGTCTGCCAAGGGCGTGGGGAGGGAAGGACGAGGACCAGAACCCAGCAGGCAGAGAGAGAGAGGAGAGAAAGATAGGGAGAAAGAGCAGAGGGAGAGAGAGGGAGAGAGAGAAGGGAAAAGAGGGAGGGGAAGGGAGAAAGAGAGAAGCCGAGTGAGAGAAAGAGAGAGGGAGTGTGTGAGAGAGGGCGAGAGAGTGAATGAGGGAGAGAAGAGATAGGGATAGAGAAATAGGGGAGGGAGAGAGAGGCAGAGACGAAGATCAATATCTAAAAGGAGGCAGAAACCAGAAATCATCATTATGACTATACAGACGGTGGAAAAAATCACACACCCCATGATGCAGCTCTCCTTACCAGGGTCAGTGAGTCTGCTGCTGCTGCTGGGGCCTGGGTCAGGCTCAGGGCAGGCTGCTGGCTCTGTGGGCACTGCGGCCACCTGCCTGCTGCTGCTGGGCTGGCTCTGAGTCGTCAGTCTTGGGCAATGGCTGGGAACTGAGCTGGCTGACAAGGGTGGGCTGGCCTGCTGCCTGCCTTGTCGACTCGTGGCCAAAAATGCCAGGGTCAGAGGAGGCCACTATTATATCAGAGAGAGTGTCTCACCCACATGTCCACGACTCTCCAGCTCCAAGATTGTGGCGGCACGGAGTCTGTCGTCACCGCCCCGCAGCCCCAGCCAGCCCCCACCCACAGGCACACAAGTTGCTTTCAACATTGCGGGGCAACAAATTCGTTGTTGATACTTCCTGAAAGTTGAAAGCAACTTGCTGTGTGTGAACTCTTGGGCAGCCCCGCCCCAGGCCGGCAGCCAGGCCCCAGCCTTGCAGGCAGAGGAGCCGGAGCGAGCAGCCCAGCCAACGTCCTGCTGTGTGCTGGCATGCTGCAGTCTGCAGACCGCCCCCGCGGGCTGCCGGTGTTTGTAAATTGTATTGTGTGTATTACACAGTTCAACTTCTCACAGGGGCTGGGGGGCCACTGCGCCACTGGCCCTCTCATATGCATGATGCATCATGCATGCATCATGCATTAAAAATCATCAAAGCAAGGTAACAACAACGTGTGTGTTGTTACCTTGCTTTGATGAATATGCTCGCTCCACCCTCCAGGTCAGGAGGACCGGCAGCAGCTCCATACTGAGCCGCTGGCTGAGGGAGGCTCCCATGTCTGGGTGGGCGGCCCCAGGGCTCCAGTCCCCAGAGAGTGAGTGAGAGGGCGAGGCGTGCGTGACAGGCTGACAGCGTCAGCGTGTCAGTTTCATTTCCAATTTAAATTGTTGTATTTGTTTCCTTTTCGGCCCGGCGCCCGAGGCGAGGCACGGCACGGGACATGATGCACCGTGCGCGCAGAGCGCGGTACCGACAAAATAAACAAACACTTAATAAATAAAAAACCGGCCCACCTCAGGTCAAAACTGGTCCCCAGGTCCAAAAGGTCATCGGCCAGTGGCCGATGGGCCGATGCCGCCAGTCCAACCCTGTTGATTGCTATATTATTGCCTGCATTAAAGTAGCAGCACAACATTGTTGTTGAAATTGACAACATGCAACACTTAAAAATCAAATTACTAACAAAGAAAATAGGGTCAAGTCAAAGGAGAAAAGTCAAATTCATGGGTAATTATGTAATAAAAAATGGTATTTAGAGTCAGAAAAAATGTATTTGGAAGCCAAAATAGTATAGAATGTTGAGAAATCAGGAATTAAACAGGTAGTGCAGGCGACATGTAAAGTGTGAACAGTTTTACATAGGCGAAGGAAAGAAATTCTTTGTGGCTGGTGCACCACCCCAAGGACGTGTTTTAGCAAATTGATCTTTAGCTAAATTTAAGACAATGTTCAAATAATCCTGGCCCTTTCATGTTTTTTCCTCAGGCATTCTATTATGAAAAACAGGACATTGGCGTCATTACGAGAATGGCGGTAGCCGTGCCTGTAGTACAGGCATGGCTGCCGCCGGTATTGATTTTCATCCGGCGTCCAGAAAAGGGCAATTACCGGGTCATTACGACCTTGGCGGACCCGGTAATTGCCCTTTTCTGGGCGCAGGTAAAAATAAATCCCCATTGCCATTTGAGCCCCATAGGGCTCAATGGGATGGGGAGGGTGGTAGCAACGGTACCGTTATTAACAATACCGTTGCTAGCATCAAGTTCTCCTCGCGGGTGCCGGTACGGCCACCCGGTAAACCCTGGTGGCTGTAAGGGCATCCACGAGCAGAACTCATAGTATGGTGGTACGGTAACAATAGTGCCTGTAGCGATACCGGCGCCGTTGTTGCCTTACCGCCATACTCGTAATGAGGCCCCATGTTTTCTTATTGACTTTTTAGGTGTTTAATAATTATGCAATAGAACCCGAGGATGGGGGTGCATTACTGGTAGGGTAATGCTCCTGGGGCGATAATTAGAATGCCGAGCGAAGCGAGGGCTTTATTGTAGCCAACGGGGCATTACCCGACTGTTTATGCACCCCCCTCTGAGGGTTCTATTGCTATTAGTACCCTGGCACGTTCTACCGAGGTACCAATAGCAATTTTTCGCGATTCGAGAAACAACAGTGCAGCCGTTTCTTGACTTGAGGAAAAAACAAAAAAAATGGCCACCAGGGATCGGGGAGAAGGGATTACACATAGTCCCTTCTCCCTTTCCATGGCTGTCTGATGGGTCAAAGAGCAGCAACTGTAAGCGTCGCTCGTCAGGTAAGTTTTTGTCATCCGGGTATGGACCCGGCAAGGACCAACCAGATCATTTATAACAACCTGATTGACCCTCGCCAGGTACCAAGAAAGGAAAGGAAACTTAGGGTCTCATTTTGAGTATTTTGATAACGTGCAGGGAGTCATTACAAGTTTGCCGGTAATGGCAAAACATGCAGCTTTCCGGAATACCACATGTTTTACTACTCTACCAAATGATGAGTGCTTTAAATCTGCATGATTTTATGTGGAGGTAAGTACCTTCACATAAAAGCATTAAGCAATGCGTGCGATATTATCCATGCAGTAATATGGCATTTCCCCATGGAGTCATTCTAAGGGGTTCCAAAACGAAGCATAAGTGAAGGGTACGCATGACTTAGAATCATGAGCATCCGTGAAATTGGCACATGATTACCAAATGCAATAACCTTAATTCTATCTGGTTGTTTTCCCAGAGAAAATACTGCCAAACTCGTATTCAGGGCCACAATATTTTCAAATAAAGCTCTGCACCTTTATGCGTCTGAAAACCCAGGAGTAATGATTACACGCTGTTGTGCTGCATTTCCCCAATGGAGTTCACAGGGACTTCAAAATAGGAAATAACTTTTGAGTCTGGAACACTCTAAATCACCTGTAAAAAATCGGTTTTATGGTAATTAAGTTTGGCAGTGTTTCCTCTGGTCTCAGAAATACTACTTCCTTTTGTCGTCTATAGGTTCTGCGCCCAATACGCATGGGCTCTTGCCATTTTAAGTCTGATATATTAACATGTTAATTCAGAAGTCTGTGCAATCTTTAATTTTCTAAACTTAAAATTACCCTTTGATGATATGCAAAGGAACTGTGGTAGATGAAAATATGCTATGCATCGATCCATTCATAGTATAAAAAAACATTTCTTTGCTACCTGTGTTGCTTCAAAATCAACCACCAAGGCTCAACGATGGCTCGCCTATTGAAAATGACTGTCTTCCACACCCCATGTACATCTTTTGCTTGTTTACTCACTGCATCCTGCAAACTGGTTGGGACATCAGCAAATGGTGATGTGGAGGATGATGTAGAAGATGCTGACGATGAAGATTGAGAGTATGGCAGCACCGGCAAAATGCCATAGCAGTGGCTCCATCACCAGCAACCGCAATACCACCACTAATTCTGCTAGCACAACAACTGCCAACGCTGCCGCCTCTGCCATCTCCATCATGTCTCCTCTAACAGCATCTGTAGCAGCCCATAAAGGTAGGAACACCCACCCATTACCACAAGGTACCGACATGCCGTCTGGTAGTTGTGCCCGGGGAATAGGCCCCTCTCTGTTTGCTTCCACCACCAACCAGTCACTAACGGAGGCATTTGTTGCGAAGGGTGCAATTCGCATCTTCTCAGATGGTGACCTTCCTGGCAGATAGAGAGGAGGTGAATTTGAGCATTTCGCTTAATCACCCACACTGAAATGGGTTAGTGGGGTACGTACAAGGCTTGATTAAAGAGAATTTGCTGTTCTTCCTCGATAGTGAATTGTGGTGGAAAGAAGCATCACAGCGCAAGCGAGTACTAACCTTGATGGTGACTGGAGGTTTGTCGCAAGTGAGATAGTAGCTATAAGGGTTCCGAAACTCTGTTGATGAACAGAGAGTTGTATACTCTTCGGAATACCCTAAAGGGAAACAATCCTGGGGTAGAAAACCCTTACATGAGATTTGATGACCAGGAGCACTTGAAATAAGTATCCGATGGATGGACAACAACAAGGCAGGGGTGTAGAAAATCTGGTATCAGGTAATAAAATTGTGGCAAAAATGTCGCCGGTAAAACAATTTTGTGGCAAAAATGCCCTGGTTTGACCCAGTAAAGGTGTACCCGATTATACCATTTAAGGGGGGCGGGGGTTGTGGGGTGTGCCCTGCTCCCCTTAAATGGTATAATGGGTCCAGGGTTTGCGGGGGTGTCCCCCGCATCCTTTACATGATTGTGGCGGCAAAACCACAGCATTTTTGCCACAATATTTTGTATACACGCACATTTTTGCAGCGATTTTAAGACATGGAACCGAAAATCTGGAGTGCCAGGATCCAAGTAGCAGAACAGAAAGCTGACTGAGAATCAGGAAGGCACAGAGAAAACAGACAACAAGTGGGCAGGAGCGAGTAGAAACAGCAGCAGGAAGGATCAAAGGAAAAAGGAAAGGAAACAGGAGCACCAATGCTTACCAAAGAAGCAACGCATGGTTCCACTCGCTGACGCCGGTTATATCAGGAACGCCTACCAGCTGATCCATGCCGACACAGCAGCAGTCGTCACAGCGGGCGCCATCACTGCTTAATAATACAGATGATATCAGGCACCATCTTGAAGATTTCGCACTGCCTCAAGGATGCATCCTCTTCCACGGATGACACAAAGACCATGTCAAGGAATGGTGACTGCCAATAATGTGACTCCACAATGGTGGTAAAATAAATGCAGATCAACTAGCTGGTATCAAGCCATTTATAAGAAGGCGCATGACAATCGTATGGCCGTGAGACAGCTTAATTATGGGAAGTTTGAGGACAGAGGGTGCAGAAGCCTTTACAGGCGAGAAAGGGACACTGTATACTTTCTGCACCAAAAGGCTTTGAGAAAAGCTCTACACCATGTTGTGCTAGAGAATGCTAAGAAGGGAAATAAAATAGGATTGCCCCCTCTGGTGGGGTAAGATATGATTAGACTGAAACCGGGCAGGGCAGTGGGGCTGGTGGAGTACAGAATGTGAGTTGAAGCAGTGAAAGGTAGTGATGACACATTGTAGGAGAAATAGAGGAGTACAAGAAGCAGATATCCTCTTGCCAAATTCCAAGATTATGTAACAAGAGTGTTCATATTCCTATCTCTTGACTTTTCCATTGCGTTTCCTTGTTTTGTTCCCTTGATTGGATCCTCCCATGTATTTATTTCTATGAATATGTTATGTTCAATCAGAATATCTCGAACTGGTGTGTTGCCAGGACCATGGAACGTGGAACCTGCTTTAGAGTGTTCCAGGTTCCAACCTGGCTTTGACAGACTCTGTGGAAGATTGGAGCTAGTGCGGGGCTCTGCTGTGGGCTGAATCAAAAAGAGTCTCTAATGATCCTATGTTGTTGGATCATTACAATATGTTTCTCCTTTGCTCCACTATTACATGTTTATAGTTTATCAGGGTAGCTTCTATGTTTCTGAAACAGTGATTTATCTCTGTGATGCAACAGCCAATGCCTGTTTGTTTTCAGATGATCAGCCCTGTGTCCTGATCCGTGCTCTTGAGCCTCAGTCTCCATGGTCATCTCTATGGAAATAATGAGGTACACTTCCCTACAAGGCATGCACCAGTGGGAGTGAACACTGCACACACAAAGACACTTGCTACAGTTGCATCTTGTACAACAACATATGAGTCGCTAAAATCGTGGACATCACAGCAGGTAGCAGTTATGGATGAGCGATCATGTCCAAAGAGTACAGCAGTACATATCGCTGTATAAAAGGATAGCAAGAAACACAGATCCACATTGTTTGACTACACTCGATAATAGACAATATGGTGTCTAGTCAAATGGTCGACAAAATGGTCGACACAATTTGGTCGACTGGTCAAATGGTCGAATTTTTTTTTTATTGATATATATATTTTTTAGGTTTTTGTTTAGGGGAAAATGAGTTTTTAGCAAAAAAAAATGTGAAAAAACAAAAAAAAAGATTCGACCATTTGACGTGTCGACCTTTTGGTGTCGACCATTTGTCCTGTCAACGATTTAGATTCGACCAAATGACCTAGAACCAGACGATATAACTGAAAATGAACTACCTATCTGTGTCTATCTTTCTCTCTCTCTCTTTGAGAGATATATTGTATAATGCATGGTGCAGTGATATAATGCAGCCCTGCATTTACTTTCAGGAGGGATGTCGACTCAGTTGATCAATATCTGTCCACCGGTCATCAATACATTCTTCCTACTTTGTAAAAGTAGTTGCAGAAGGGGAAGGATTCATTCTGAAATGGCAGCCTCCATCTCGATCTCCAGCTCGCAATAGGTCAATTTGAGGGCTCAGTTTGCCAACTAATTTGCATATAGTGATTGCCATTCACTGAGGTGACATTGATGAATACTATCATGTTTTGAAAATAGAATGATACATAATACCACAATTCATTTCAAACATGCCCAGAGGTACAGAAGTGTACTGGTCTTCTTTCCTCTTATGCCATCCCTAATCCTCTCCACCTCCCACTGGCCTCTACAGTTAGCTCATATTTCCACTTTCTCCACATGCCACTATCAAGCTTCCTCTTCCCAAAATGCACATGTTATATACAATGTGAAACAGGAATAAAAAACAAAACATTGTAGGTAGGTAGTTGCTTAGGCAACATCCACATTTAATAATGGATGAGATTCAAGGAGTCATGAACTTTATGGTTGGGGCACTGCGCTCTTTGCGATCTGGAAACACTGGACCGCATTTCTCATTTATTGGTTTGTAGGGTACAGTCTTTGAGCAGACTAAGACCTCATTGTACATTGTGCAACTGCTCTAACCAAAAGAGGCATCCTGGGTCAATTTCCCCTCAGGGAAGAGTTAATCGGGACAGAGAACATTTTTCAGGCATTTGTCAAGCGATTTGGGCTGGGGATAAAACCTTTCGTCATTTGCCCCGTGACAAAATGTCTACTCCTATGTAGAAGTAGAGGGATGATTATTGGCTAAACCGTCTTTTCAGCCCCATGCTACTTCTAAACCAGCAATTATGCCAATCATAAAGGTGAAACAGGCACAGCCAGAGAGGTATACCTCCTTCACCTCTTTTGGTACAATGGGCCAAGTGCTGACAATCGGCCTCCATACCGGGTTCCTTCAATGAGGAATTACCGGACCATTCCAACCTTGGAGAACCCGGTAATTCCTCATTGAAGGAACCCATCCCCATTCCCATTTCAGCCCCCATAGGTCTCAATGGGAATGCGGAGGGAGCTAATAACGGGCCCATTAATAACGGGCTCGTTATTAGCTCCCTGGTCCCCTTGCGGGACCCGCAAAGGACGTCTGGTCTGACCAGACGTTCTGAGCGGGTCCCGCAAGAGAACCTCATAATAGGGCAGAATGGGTTTACCGGCACCATTACCGGCGCCGTTAAACCCATTCCGCCCACCTTGTAATGAGGCCCATCTTCAGGAGGTGTCTGAGCTGAGAAAAGTAACAACTTAAACAGCTTTAGTACTATGGTTCTAAAATAAAGGACTGTCCAATCGAGTTTCTATAAAATTAGGGACTTCGATCAAACAATAAATGAAAACAACCTCATTAAAAACAACCCACCCCTGTAAAAGATACACAGAGAATGCAATAACTTGGTGTCAACGGGCACTCTGGGTTAACAAGCTGGGGTGTTCAGGCTGGTGTGAAAAAACGGAGAGTGTTTCACTGCCTAAACCCCGGGGATCGTTACTCAGGTGGCCAGGGCATGGCCATCGCCTTTGGATCCAGAACCTATGGATGGACAAGTGCGGGAGGATCACTTGGGTGAGGGGTTCTCAGGGAGCGGGGATGAACACCTGATGGTGAGACATGGTATCCCCCCTTTCCAAATACGCCTTTCCCATACTATTTTTTAGGATATTCCAACTTCCCAGATTCCCCCCCTCCCTTTCCGACACAAAAACACTGAGCCGAGGAGGACAAGGTCTGAGGCTGAAAGGAGTACCACCCATGCAATACATTTGACAAGTCCCACTAATAAGATCAGGCAGGGCCAGACACTTGATCTTATTTACAAACACCTGGTACCTATTAGCTATCCCGACATGGTTAAAAGGTGGAACTCTGAGACACACTCGGAGCAAGGTGATACATGAGAAGGAGCAGTTCTTCCAGTGTGACGGCGAACCAGGTGGAGCAGAGTGACAGGCTGACGAAACCAAGGTACAGAGAAACCTTGAGCACCCCGGCGAGAGATTGTTACCTCCGAAAGGGCCTTGAAGGTTGCACAAGGAAGCCCAGTTAGACAGAAGAGACAAACCTCTTTTGTGTTTCAAGGATACCAGCCACCCTTTGGGGAAGTGCAGCAGCAGTTGTGGTATCAGCCTTGACTTTGGGATCAAAGCCGCGAAAGAAGAAAATGAATTAACACTGTCAGTGAGTTGATGAAAACAATGAAAGTCCGGTCTGTGTTAAATGAAGCTTGACGGCAATAGTATCTGACAAATGAAGGATGCGGGTGTGTCGATACGATGCGAGAGAAAGCAAAGCATTGTAAAGAACTGTAAATTAAACATACAAAGTAACAGAGTGGTCTGGCAAAAGACCATTGCCCAATCGAAAGTCTCTGTGAAATGTCTGATGCTGTAAAAGCAGCGGGAAGAGAAAGAAACTGAGATGCAAGATTTGAACTGTTGTTAGGTTTCATCCCGGAAGACGGAAACCTGAATGTGAGAGATATCGTTGAACTTTGAAGTAAGTACTGTGCTCTAAACTATATTTACCAGGCTTTGGTGTAGGAAAGAAAAAGTTATGTGGGGAAAGTAGGTCGAAGTGGCCATGCCGAGGTAAGAGCAAAAGCCTTGCACTTTCGAAAGTCTTCGACAGTGGAAAGAAAGTGAAAGGAGGCTTGAGCCTGACAGAGGGAAGCCTATGAAGGTGTGACTGAAGCTTGGGGAAGGGAACCCCCACAAATTGTGATTCAAAGGTTTGAGCCCAGCGAAGGCAACTCTGTACTGAATTGTGGTAACTAGAAGGAAACAAACTTTTGTTGAACTGTATTACAAGCTTAAAGGTGACCTGGGCTGGAGTGAGAGAAAGCCGAAAGGTCCAGCAGATAAACAAGTGACATTTTTGAAAGGCCAAGTGGGCCCTGGTCCACGAAACAATCTGCATCCTTGTGTCCGAAGCCAGAGTGTGTTGCAAGGTCCAAGTGTGCCACCTTATCCTGTTCTACAAATGTGGGGAAGGGAGTTTACCTAGACATAGTAACATTTCTTTTGAACATTGATTTTCCTTTTTGCATTAAACATTCCCTTTACACATTTATTGTATTAGAAAGAGGGCAGGCATTAGGTTTATTAGTATAGGCCATTTTATATTTGACTAAGGACTGACTAGGACTCTATTTTCTTTTTGTTTGATGGTCAAGAATACTTCCATCTTAGTTATAGTGCAAGGTAGGAGTTTTCCAACCCATTTTAAACCATCAATAAAGGTTTTGAAACATATAACTCTTGCGTCAGCGTCTACTTGGGATACCATGCCTCCCTCACACAAGGGACTTACCAACAACATCACTTGTTCAAGGATCTGGCTTTGAAAGGTAGGGAAGCAGGGTTTATAATTCACTATGATCCCACAAATTGGAACAGTATGACAGAGCCTCCATAAATAAACTAGTTTTTGTCATTGATTGCTTGACAGCTTTGAGCCAGGTTTCTAGGCGCTTTCACTGCGGCCGACGCAAAGTCGAGACATCTGAGTTGTACAATCCCCCTGGCGATTTGGCATTGAGTCAGTTCACATTGCAGGCTCCCAATGGACAGAGTCGGTATTCAAGATGTTCAAGGCAATGATTTTAAACTGTTCAGGAGGCTTTCGAGATGGGCACACCGGTGGCAGTGTGCAAATCATTTGCCTCTATAGAGTGAAACCAGTGATCGGATTGATCAATGCAATCTGTAGCAATCGGTTGGGACAGCAACTATATGGCTCGACTTGCAGCAAGGAGTTTGAAGATGTGCAGAGTGCCAAAAGTAGCACTCCAAGAGCTAAAGTGGTTCTAAGTGCATTGAGCGTTGTCAAGCAGCTCACAGACATCTTAGGGCTATGAAACAAGGGCCAGGCTGCTTCTGAACATCCTACTAGTCCGAATCCAGGTTCTTCATATCAAGGTGAGTCCTTCAGTTCTGCACTTCCTCTCCAGGCAGCTGGCTGGCATCTTTAGGTGGTCCTTCACCACCAGGGCACAGGATCCTGATTCCAGTGTAGCCAGCAGAGAGGCCTTGATCCATAGCAGTTTGCTGCAGCGTTTCCCTTGGGATGGTTAGGGAGCAGATTGTGCCTGTGCCCTGGATGTCTTCTGTCTTTACCTCCCTGGCAGATGACTTTGGAATAGCCTGTATACCCAAAAGAATTTCAGTGAATCCTTATTCTTGTCCCGAGAGTCCAAAGATGAATCAATGAAGGAGGGGTGCCACAGGTGATTGGTCCAAAGCAAACCTGCTGTAAGGGTTCAACCCAGGATGTTTTAACAAGTGACCTTTGCTGACATCATACACAGAGAGCCTTGTGCTGCAGGAAATGGGAGACAGGAAGATGTAAACAGCCCTTGCAGAAACCAAGATGCTAGACCCCTTCTTTCAGCTTCCTTCTCTCCTCTGGTTACTCTGACTCCTCCCCCTTCAGGGGGACTCCAGATGTCAGCACCATGATGTGAGTGTGGCTTTGTTATGTCAGTACTGCGTTTGAAGCACCAACACCCAGGCGATCTCTTGGGAAGGACTCCCGTGCCATTGGAAGAAGTTGTTGTCCTTCCCGAAAGGAGGAAGAGGAGGCAGCTTTTTGGTCATTGCCCCACATGGCAGTTGTGGAAACGGCCGGGCAAGACAGCTAATACTTATTGCCCCACAATAGCTGAACCCTGTTCACAAAGCTGACACTAGAATGATATCAAATTGCTGTGGCTGTCTAATTGTGTGACTATAGCAGCCACAATGCCACAACCCAGCATGACTTATATTTACATTTTAACGTGCCATCAGTCTGACTAGTTTACGCAATTATTATATTTTAATTCAGCTGTGCAGACAATTAAAAAGCCACCTATGTTTGCTCTCACTGTGTTCCAACAGTTGCCAGAAATGCACATTTAACCTTTGAACATACTCTGTGCCACGGAAGGGCTGGTGCTGAGTTTGTCAATAGAACATCTCAGGAAAGGCACATGTTTGCACTCTAATTTGGCATGGAGCACTTATGAAAGGGGGGGGTTCAATAGCCAGACTGCCCTTCCCTAAACAGAATTACTTCCATCACACTAAAAATCAAAAACACTTGTGCTATCTCATTGTCACCAGATGGTATTGTGTCATACCACCAAAATGTGAAAAAGTTTCTTTTAACAGCAGGCTGCTGCACTGTGGTACCCCTGTAGCTTGACCTAAAAAGGTTCTCTGTGTGAGAGCGGAGGAGTAAAAAAGGAACATCGACTTTGCCAGATTTCCACCTGCTAAATTGAGTTACAACAAATAGTATGGGTCTTATTACAAGTCCCGCGGTAACCCGCTGCCGCTGCCGGACTGTTTCCGCCCCTGATATCCCGGTGCCACTTGGACATTACAAGTCCTGCCGGCCCGGGATATCAGGCGGTGGAAAATGTTAGCTCCCATTCCCATGGAGCCCTGCAGGACTTCATGGAAGTGGGGACACGGAAGCACCGGCACAACCGCTCTCACAGCACATACACTCTTGCACAAATACATGCACCCAGCCACAGGCCAAAAGAACCATCCTCCCTTTCCATGGTTCCATTGGTCATGTGATGTTCAAGAATGTTCTTACTAGTCAAACTTCCTGGACTGGGGTTCCCTTTCTGAGTTATGACAGCAGAACCAAGAACATAGAAGTACAGAGTGGGGACAGCGGGTTTGGTTTTTAAGGGATTAAGAGGGAGCAGACGTCGGTTGAAGTGACCAAAGAGTGGTTCACAATAAAATAGTAAATGATAGCCTGTCAGAGTGTGATGGAAGGGTTAAAACAGAGGTGAGAAAGGCTAGCCAAAAATGTTTAAATTACGTATACCCACAACATGTAGTCTTTCACCCTCTCTAGCCCCCTAACTGCAACCTCTAACTCCAACCCCTGACCCCAAGTTATACCCTCTAACCCTGTCCTCTAACTTGGCGTACTTCCTCTAGTTTAGCAGATCACCTAACTCCTAAACCTTCCTCTAGTTTAGCAACCTCTAACTCCAACCCCTGACCCCAAGTTATACCCTCTAACCCTGTCCTCTAACTTGGCGTACTTCCTCTAGTTTAGCAAACCACTTCTAAGCCAAAGCTCTATCCCACGCCACAACCTCTAACGCCTAGGCCCAACCCTTAACCCCAACTTCTAATGCCTAACGTGTAACACCAGCCGCTATCCCAATTTTTCACCTCTAAGCCTAAACGCTAGACTTAACCACCAACTCCCACAGTGGGGCAGGAAGCTATCCAGGCGGTACACGGCCAATTAGGAGTGCATAGGGACGCAAGCTACATTTTAGAAAAGAACATGACGTGTTGTTTACCTCATTCAGAACGCCATGCCATTTTTATGTACATGAACTCGCACAAAGAAAAATCTGCTGAGCATGTCTAATGCTCAATATGAAGCTGCTCCTTTTTGACTGAGTGTCATGTGATTAAGGGCAGACAAGGCCCCATGTTGAGCAGAAGCAGCAGGACCATGCTTTGAATCTGAGCCCCTGTGGTGATAGACTAAAGGTGTGAACAAGCTACTGCTGCAGATTTCTAGAATGACACAGCCATCCATCTTGCAAACGTTACACATACATCATATCATGGTGAGCTGAAGGCCTTGCTAAAGAGTACGCTGGGAGCATTTTACTCGATATACCGTAATTGATTTTGCAAACAGTCTTAGGCGGGCAGTGGGCATTGAGCTACACGTTTTATTGATTATTCCAGGAAGTCCAATGTAAGAATAAACAGCATCTTGGTCAAATGTGGATATTTCTTCGGATGCCCCAATGTTCTCCTTTTGTTGTATGTTGCACTATAGTAAAATAATGTCAATATTTGGTTTTTATATAGCACTTTATTCTGTATTGTTCCACCTTTTAAGCGCTGTAATAACAGCTGTTACAGTTCTCAATCAATGGGAGGATGAAGGGCTGAGGTGAGATGTATTCGAACGTGAGAAGTGAAGGCTTGCCCACCTTCAAAAGACAAAAAATAAAGCCCTGAGCTACAATGTGTAGTAATGTATTCAAAGCCATAAAGAAAAAACAAAGCAAATACAGATAACAAACATCAAAATGCCACAGATAACAGTTGTAAAGGTAAACACTAATCAGCCTGAGAAATGCCAAAATTAAGGACATTTTGCATTGCACTGACTATTGCGATTAATTATGTGAAGACTCTGTGGAAGTCAAAACCTAAAAATTATAGTAGGCACTACATGTTACAAACTAGAGTTGCGGAAATAGAGCACACATTGCATAACGTTTTGGGAGTTCAAATTAAAGAGCTTCAATGATGTGAAAAAAGCTCACCGGCAGAGCATACGAGAGCAAGTAAATAACACAGGAGCACTTGCAATAGGGTACACATGCACACGCTGTCCGTGCATTCATATATAGTCCGGGCAAACGCGACCAAAGTGACCCAGAAAGTTCATCTGGTCGCCAGACAGAAACACTCCTGGTGGGACTCAAGAGCCTGTCCATAAGGAATAGATACAGCATTGTTTTCTATGTCAAGCATGTTTCACGGGCAAGTGTTTATTAAGCGTCTCTTAAAATAGACTAGACACACAAAAAATACTCTATCTAACACTGCCAAGCGGGTGGATCAATTTAGATCAACTTCTATAGTCTGAATCTCCAAAAGGCATTTATCGATTCTGAAATGCTATCACCAAACCGTAGGGTGTAGCTAAATATGTTTCCCAAGGATACAAGTATACCCAAAGTGGAAGGAGGAAGATGATACGTAGCTCTATCAGGGCAGATTACGAGCAAATTCTCCATGTGGCAGCTTGCATTTTATTCAAACCTTAATACAACAATATTTTTCACGTTTGGTTTAACAAATGTAAATTGCCAGACTGAATATCTACATACTCCTTTTGATGCAAGCCTTATTTGCATTTTATAAGGCAGGTCAATTCAAGCTGCAGTGCTAACATATTTCCTTATCCCTTTTCCTTTTGATGCCGGAACTATTATTGGCTTTTTAAAAATAATAAAAAAGTTCATCTATGAGCATTCAATAAGTGCTTCATTGACAAAATCCAACATTTTTTGTTTAGTGAATGCAATGCAAAATAATTGAAAACATAAGATTCTTACACAGAAAATCTCAAAATGTAGTCTTCGTCCCATGAGATACGGATACTGAATAATATCGCATGGTTACAAATCCAGTCGGCCGACACGTATTTCACACTACCTGAATTCTCTATATTTCATTCAATCTGCATGCATCTTCAGGGCACTTAATTCTTTTAACTTTGTAGTTCTTTGTAATCACAGAAGAGAGAAGGGAAGAAGTAAAAAGAAAGAATAAACATTTCGACCAGGAATGTGATGTTCCTCTGCTATGATTAGTTTGATAAATATGATTCACTTATAATAAAGGATTCTGAAAATGCTGTGATCCTTCTTTTTTATATAATGATATTGTAGTTTTGTGTTTCACCTGTAATTATTATATGGTTGTAAGTACTCCCTTCTGGTAAATATGATTAAAATATGTATTTTTCTTACTATTCAATTGTAATACTTAACTTGATGTTTGATTGAACATAGTTCTAATTTATCATATTACTCACTACTCATTTACTTCTTAGATTTTTTAAAATTACTCTGATGCTGTTTCTAAATGTGTATTATCTGGTCGTCCTTCAATATAATCTATAAAAATAAAAATAAAGGAGGGTCAATAAGAAATTACTCTAATCAGCCATTACCATTATTTCACATTTCCCTTCAATTTCTGCTCTAGTTTCACTCACTTTTAGCATGATATAGTTGCATTTTACCACTACTTAAGGTCTGTAGACAGCTTGTTACTGGTGTCTAACCGTGGCCCTGAGCTCTTTTGATTTAGGATGTATACTTGTGTCCCTGAAGTATTAGGTAATAGAAAAAAAACATTTGTGCGCACTCTGGAAACCATGTTAAAATGTTTACCCTTCAAGAAATATACAAATGCTTTGTCTGATTGGGAGTTCTAATTGTTCTGCCATATTTACCAAGATGTGTTTGATTTGGTACATATTAATTTCAGTTTCTACAATCCAATATGTATACATTACAAGGTTGGTCTCCTTTATTCATAATGTGGAATTCCAATAATATCTATGATAGGTTATTTATAACACACTAATACCCAGAGGTTCCTAAGCACGTACCCACGGATAGAACCTGCGTTGCCCCGTGTCATGTTGCTTCCAAGGCGAGCACGTTGCCCCTGAGCTATCCTCCCAAGACCTATTGCAACTCTACCACGACTGATTCATGCTTCGCATAGACAGATTTCTAAACTCTTTTGCCTGCTATGTCTGCATTTTATGTTTTAAGATATTTGATTATAAAAAAAAGGCATATAACTCATTGTCTTTGTTGAGGCCTTCAATAATTGTCCTGAAAAGGAATATGTGTTCACTTTCCTTTGTCACAGGTGTGCATCTACATCTCCTTTATGTTCTCTCATTTCAGCTTTCTCTAGATCCACACATTTCAAGGCTCTTGTGTTTTGTCCCTGGTATTGTTCTTTTCAATAAGCAGCAAGAGTGTACATAAGGTCGTCAATCATTATTGCTCTAATGTGATCATATATTCTCAATTTCAGTTGTTTTTTTAGTGCATGTACATTTACTTTGACTTAAATAATGATATAAACCACAATGATAGTTGCCTTGTATATTGCGTATATGTGCACAATTTGAACTGTTCACAATTGAATAAGCTTGTCAATGGATTGTCCAACCATATTGGGGTCCTAACTGGTATGTCTTCCAAATTACTTGAACATCAAACAATGTGTAAACCTTTGACCCTCTTGTATTTTATAATAGCGGGTTGATTAATAGATGGTTCCAATTATTTGTCACTTGAAAGGATCCCCAATATTTTCTCAAGATATTGTATAAAATCTGGCTGTTGGGGCAGTAATTCATGGTACATAATACTGGACCTTGCATTGTGTTGTATTTCTTACTTTGTATTAGTAATCTTGCCCTATCTCTTTGCCTGTCTTTCTGACATGCACACTGCATAGTCTCATTACTATAGCCTATTTGTTTTACTCTTTTATCTAAAATGGCACATTTTTGTTTAAAATATGATTGATTACTGCAGTTATATTTCACGTGTATGTATGCTCCCTGTGGTATTTTATTGATGGCATATTTTCTAGGGCAACTAGCAGCCTATGAGGCAGAATGAGCTAATTTTCCCTACGATAGGTCTTACCATGGAGGCTCTGATTCTGGACAAAGCTATTTAATTTTATCTATATTAAACCTACATTAAATGGCATGTATATTGCTTTTTAAATGCTTAAAATATTATAGAATTTTCATTCTGCGGTGTTCCAGATCATAAATATATCATTTATATAATGTGTCTATCGTTTCATGTTTTCTTTCATTTTCTTTCATGATATATTTCTCTGCACGTCTCCCATTAATGCATTTGCTACATGTGGAGCACACTTCAAGATCATAGCTACTCCTGTACTTTTTAATGTAATTTGCAATGGAATAACACCATTTTGTTATGTAGTATGAAGCTTAGGACACTCTTTACCATTTCTATATCCATGAAAAAGTTGCAGATATTTTGCAGAGAACATTTCTACTGCCTCCGGTGCTAAATGGTGTGTATTGATGTGTATAGATATAGTACATGCAATTTACCACAATACATTAGTTTATTTCCCCAATAAATATCTGCAGAATATTTTAAATATGCATGATATCTCTGTAATATGATGGTAGAGTTTTTACAATTGGATTAATAAGCCCATCTATTATTTTTAGTATTGATCAAATCTACTAAATATTGGTCTACTGAAGGTTGTTACTTGGGTAAGAAATAGATGGTGGGTGTAGTAGGATATTTCCTTTTCAGTTGATCCTTCATATTTATAGTCATTAAGCTTTCTGTAAACCAATCTTGTATTTCACCTGATACATTTTCTTGAATTGTTTTTAAGGTATGCATCTGTATATTTGTGTAGCATACTGGTGTTTTCAAGTTATATATCCACAATGAGTTTGTGGAACTCAAACAAGATTAATAAGGATCTTCTTAGTTATAGAGCCAGGTGATGAAATTTAGCAACCCAAACATTATGGGCTGAAGACGTACAACCTTCTGCTTCATCATAGTGTTTCATACTTGCCTTCTTCTTCATCATAGTCATTAATCGTCAACCTACACTTTCATCAAAGCCCATCTCCTACATCGTAGTCTTTCGTCCTAGGCCTCCTCCTTCATCCATGTACATAACCTTAGTCAAATCATTTCCTGTATCTTAGCCCTTAATCATAGTTCTTCAATTTTGTCATAGCCCTTTGTCCTAGTCATTCTTCTTCATCCTACTCTTCACCTTCATTCTACACGTGTCCTTCATTCTTTTCCTTAATCATAGCCCTTCAGCCATGTCCTTCTCCTTTTTCATAATCCTTCTGAATAATCCTCCATCATAGTCCTCTGTCATACATTTCACCTTTATCCTGGTCATTCTCCTTCATCCTGATCCTTATTGTTTGTCCTAGTCCTTTCCTTCCCCCTTGTGCCTCTCTTTCATCATAGTCCTATGTCCTAGTCCATCTACTTCATCAAAGTCTTTATCCTTCATCATATCCCTTCACACTAGTCCTTTTCATTTGTAACAATCCTTCATCATAATCTTTGACAGTCTTTCATCATACCTTTCCATTTGCCCTAGTCATTCCCCTTCATCAGAGTCATTCTTATTTGTCCCAGCCCTCCTTCCATCCAGATGTTTATCCTAAACGTTATCCTTCATCCTGCTTGTGCTTCATCCTAGACCTTCCCTTCTCCTTCATCCTAGCCCTTCTCTTCCATCATCATCCTTCTAATTCTCCTTCTCCTTCATCCCAGTACTCCTTCTTTGTCCTAATCCTAGGCCTTTGTTCTAGTCAGACTGTCTCTGAGGTAAAGTCAAGTCGCATTCTACCCCTCCCTCTCATTTTGTTTTGCTACATCTGCCTTTTCTTCTTTTCCTCCACCATATATCCCCCTTCTTCTCTCTCTTTGGCTCTACCCCCACTCTCTTCTTCTTTCCTGCTTGCTTGCTCTCCCTTTCCTTTTTTCCACTTGGGGTTGCTGTGTCATTTGCTGTGGAAATGCCACGAGAGAAGGCAAAGACACCTTTTATGACTTCATGACAAGTTCTCAAGGGGGCTGGATGCTGAAATCATATAATTGAATGTAATCTGTGGGAATGTTGCTCTGTCATAATGAAATACCCACACACAATCTGAGTGTGTCATGTCATATCAATATTTCGCAACTGGAGACGATGTTTGGTTGGAGAGTTTGAGTGATGCATGTAACCTAAACTCTATTATTTACCATGCAACTTTCAGGCAAGGGCTGAAAAGAGCAACTGTTTGAGCTTTCCCTAAGGTAAGTGGTAAGTGTTAAGGCATGAATGCTGGCCAAATGTATTAGAGCCAGAAATGGTATATATCTTTCATGCTATTGGATATTGCGTAAATCAGTTTTAGGTGGCTGCCCTCTTTGTATGTGCATGATTGGTTAACATTTGCTGGTTCAGCACAATATTTTCATTTTGCTATGAGCAACAGTTGTCAAGACGGAGTCTGCTTGGGATGCAGAGAAGGATGGCTGCCTCCCTATGATCGTCTGCACACCTGCTCTGAATACAACCGAATCTGATTTATTTCTTGTGCATGTAATGTGTTTCCCGCAATGGTAAGATACAGAGAATTTGGCAGTGGTCTCCGGCAGCCCTGGCATGTGTCGGTGGGGGAAATCTAATGAGGACGCTCACTCACCAATCTTGTCCAATCCTCAAGGCCTCTTGGTGTGCAGCAATTCTCTTTTGACAATACAGTTTGGGATCAACATGGCATGTTATTTCTTCGGAACAACATCTGCTCTGAATGCAACTTTTGTCAGCTATGACAGGTAATTGCTTGGGGGGATCCATTTTAGGCAGCTGGTTTTACCGCTGTCACTTCAGTATCCTCATTGCATGCACACTAATATTTGTAACATTTAGATCTCTGTAGATATTGAAATACATTTATGGGACACTCTATAGGCATGGACCTGCCTTAATTATAGAAACTCCATTGCTAATTTTAACTGTACGTGCTCAGAAATGGTTAAATATGTCTGGGCTACCTTGTGTGATTTCTTGTGTGATTTTTGTTGATCATCTTATTACTGGCTGCTCGAAAGCTTGAATTCAAGTCACCTCTTTAAACACTTCAGGTGTTTCTTGCTGCACTGTAGTGAATGTGGTAAGGTCTAGACCCTTATCGGTGGCAGTGTGCAAATCATTTGCCTCTATAGAGTGAAACCAGTGATCGGATTGATCAATGCAATCTGTAGCAATCGGTTGGGACAGCGACTATATGGCTCGACTTGCAGCAAGGAGTTTGAAGATGTGCAGAGTGCCAAAAGCAGCACTCCAAGAGCTAAAGTGGTTCTAAGTGCATTGAGCGTTGTCAAGCAGCTCACAGACATCTTAGGGCTATGAAACAAGGGCCAAGCTGCTTCTGAACATCCTACTAGTCCGAATCCAGGTTCTTCATATCAAGGTGAGTCCTTCAGTTCTGCACTTCCTCTCCAGGCAGCTGGCTGGCATCTTTAGGTGGTCCTTCACCACCAGGGCACAGGATCCTGATTCCAGTGTAGCCAGCAGAGAGGCCTTGATCCATAGCAGTTTGCTGCAGCGTTTCGCTTGGGATGGTTAGGGAGTAGATTGTGCCTGTGCCCTGGATGTCTTCTGTCTTTACCTTCCTGGCAGAGGACTTTGGAATAGCCTGTATACCCAAAAGAAGTTCAGTGAATCCGTATTCTTGTCCCGAGAGTCCAAAGATGAATCAATGAAGGAGGGGTGCCACAGGTGATTGGTCCAAAGCAAACCTGCTGTAAGGGTCCAACCCAGGATGTTTTAACAAGTGACCTTTGCTGACATCATACACAGAGAGCCTTGTGCTGGAGGAAATGGGAGACAGGAAGATGTAAACAGCCCTTGCAGAAACCAAGATGGTAGACCCCTTCTTTCAGCTTCCTTCTCTCCTCTGGTTACTCTGACTCCTCCCCCTTCAGGGGGACTCCAGATGTCAGCACCATGATGTGAGTGTGGCTTTGTTATGTCAGTACTGCGTTTGAAGCACCAACACCCAGGCGATCTCTTGGGAAGGACTCCCATGCCATTGGAAGAAGTTGTTGTCCTTCCCGTAGGAGGAAGAGGAGGCAGCTTTTTGGTCATTGCCCCACATGGCAGTTGTGGAAACGGCCGGGCAAGACAGCTAATACTTATTGCCCCACAATAGCTGAACCCTGTTCACAAAGCTGACACTAGAATGATATCAAATTGCTGTGGCTGTCTAATTGTGTGACTATAGCAGCCACAATGCCACAACCCAGCATGACTTATATTTACATTTTAACGTGCCATCAGTCTGACTAGTTTACGCAATTATTATATTTTAATTCAGCTGTGCAGACAATTAAAAAGCCACCTATGTTTGCTCTTACTGTGTTCCAACAGTTGCCAGAAATGCACATTTAACCTTTGAACATACTCTGTGCCACGGAAGGGCTGGTGCTGAGTTTGTCAATAGAACATCTCAGGAAAGGCACATGTTTGCACTCTAAATTGGCATGGAGCACTTATGAAAGGGGGGGTTTAATAGGCAGACTGCCCTTCCCTAAACAGAATTACTTCCATCACACTAAAAATCAAAAACACTTGTGCTATCTCATTGTCACCAGATGGTATTGTGTCATACCACCAAAATGTGAAAAAGTTTCTTTTAACAGCAGGCTGCTGCACTGTGGTACCCCTGTAGCTTGACCTAAAAAGGTTCTCTGTGTGAGAGCGGAGGAGTAAAAAAGGAACATCGACTTTGCCAGATTTCCACCTGCTAAATTGAGTTACAACAAATAGTATGGGTCTTATTACAAGTCCCGCGGTAACCCGCTGCCGCTGCCGGACTGTTTCCGCCCCTGATATCCCGGTGCCACTTGGACATTACAAGTCCTGCCGGCCCGGGATATCAGGCGGTGGAGAATGTTAGCTCCCATTCCCATGGAGCCCTGCAGGACTTCATGGGAGTGGGGACACGGAAGCACCGGCACAACCGCTCCCACAGCACATACACTCTTGCACAAATACATGCACCCAGCCACAGGCCAAAAGAACCATCCTCCCTTTCCATGGTTCCATTGGTCATGTGATGTTCAAGAATGTTCTTACTAGTCAAACTTCCTGGACTGGGGTTCCCTTTCTGAGTTATGACAGCAGAACCAAGAACATAGAAGTACAGAGTGGGGACAGCGGGTTTGGTTTTTAAGGGATTAAGAGGGAGCAGACGTCGGTTGAAGTGACCAAAGAGTGGTTCACAATAAAATAGTGAATGATAGCCTGTCAGAGTGTGATGGAAGGGTTAAAACAGAGGTGAGAAAGGCTAGCCAAAAATGTTTAAATTACGTATAACCACAACATGTAGTCTTTCACCCTCTCTAGACCCCTAACTGCAACCTCTAACTCCAACCTCTGACCCCAAGTTATACCCTCTAACCCTGTCCTCTAACTTGGCGTACTTCCTCTAGTTTAGCAGATCACCTAACTCCTAAACCTTCCTCTAGTTTAGCAACCTCTAACTCGAACCCCTGAACCCAAGTTATACCCTCTAACCCAGTCCTCTAACTTGGCGTACTTCCTCTAGTTTAGCAAACCACTTCTAGGCCAAAGCTCTATCCCACGCCACAACCTCTAACGCCTAGGCCCAACCCTTAACCCCAACTTCTAATGCCTAACGTGTAACACCAGCCGCTATCCCAATTTCTCACCTCTAAGCCTAAACGCTAGACTTAACCACCAACTCCCACAGTGGGGCAGGAAGCTCTCCAGGCGGTACACGGCCAATTAGGAGTGCATAGGGACGCAAGCTACATTTTAGAAAAGAACATGACGTGTTGTTTACCTCATTCAGAACGCCATGCCATTTTTCTGTACGTGAACTCGCACAAAGAAAAATCTGCTGAGCATGTCTAATGCTCAATATGAAGCTGCTCCTTTTTGACTGAGTGTCATGTGATTAAGGGCAGACAAGGCCCCATGTTGAGCACAAGCAGCAGGACCATGCTTTGAATCTGAGCCCCTGTGGTGATAGACTAAAGGTGTGAACAAGCTACTGCTGCAGATTTCTAAAATGACACAGCCATCCATCTTGCAAACGTTACACATACATCATATCATGGTGAGCTGAAGGCCTTGCTAAAGAGTACGCTGGGAGCATTTTACTCGATATACCGTAATTGATTTTGCAAACAGTCTTGGGCGGGCAGTGGGCATTGAGCTACACGTTTTATTGATTATTCCAGGAAGTCCAATGTAAGAATAAACAGCATCTTGGTCAAATGTGGATATTTCTTCGGATGCCCTAATGTTCTCCTTTTGTTGTATGTTGCACTATAGTAAAATAATGTCAATATTTGGTTTTTATATAGCACTTTATTCTGTATTGTTCCACCTTTTAAGCGCTGTAATAACAGCTGTTACAGTTCTCAATCAATGGGAGGATGAAGGGCTGAGGTGAGATGTATTCGAACTTGAGAAGTGAAGGCTTGCCCACCTTCAAAAGACAAAAAATAAAGCCCTGAGCTACAATGTGTAGTAATGTATTCAAAGCCATAAAGAAAAAACAAAGCAAATACAGATAACAAACATCAAAATGCCACAGATAACAGTTGTAAAGGTAAACACTAATCAGCCTGAGAAATGCCAACATTAAGGACATTTTGCATTGCACTGACTATTGCGATTAATTATGTGAAGACTCTGTGGAAGTCAAAACCTAAAAATTATAGTAAGGCACTACATGTTACAAACTAGAGTTGCGGAAATAGAGCACACATTGCATAACGTTTTGGGAGTTCAAATTAAAGAGCTTCAATGATGTGAAAAAAGCTCACCGGCAGAGCATACGAGAGCAAGTAAATAACACAGGAGCACTTGCAATAGGGTACACATGCACACGCTGTCCGTGCATTCATATATAGTCCGGGCAAACGCGACCAAAGTGACCCAGAAAGTTCATCTGGTCGCCAGACAGAAACACTCCTGGTGGGACTCAAGAGCCTGTCCATAAGGAATAGATACAGCATTGTTTTCTATGTCAAGCATGTTTCACGGGCAAGTGTTTATTAAGCGTCTCTTAAAATAGACTAGACACACAAAAAATACTCTATCTAACACTGCCAAGCGGGTGGATCAATTTAGATCAACTTCTATAGTCTGAATCTCCAAAAGGCATTTATCGATTCTGAAATGCTATCACCAAACCGTAGGGTGTAGCTAAATATGTTTCCCAAGGATACAAGTATACCCAAAGTGGAAGGAGGAAGATGATACGTAGCTCTATCAGGGCAGGTTACGAGCAAATTCTCCATGTGGCAGCTTGCATTTTATTCAAACCTTAATACAACAATATTTTTCACGTTTGGTTTAACAAATGTAACTTGCCAGACTGAATATCTACATACTCCTTTTGATGGAAGCCTTATTTGCATTTTATAAGGCAGGTCAATTCAAGCTGCAGTGCTAACATATTTCCTTATCCCTTTTCCTTTTGATGCCGGAACTATTATTGGCTTTTTAAAAATAATAAAAAAGTTCATCTATGAGCATTCAATAAGTGCTTCATTGACAAAATCCAACATTTTTTGTTTAGTGAATGCAATGCAAAATAATTGAAAACATAAGATTCTTATACAGAAAATCTCAAAATGTAGTCTTCGTCCCATGAGATACGGATACTGAATAATATCGCATGGTTACAAATCCAGTCGGCCGGCACGTATTTCACACTACCTGAATTCTCTATATTTCATTCAATCTGCATGCATCTTCAGGGCACTTAATTCTTTTAACTTTGTAGTTCTTTGTAATCACAGAAGAGAGAAGGGAAGAAGTAAAAAGAAAGAATAAACATTTCGACCAGGAATGTGATGTTCCTCTGCTATGATTAGTTTGATAAATATGATTCACTTATAATAAAGGATTCTGAAAATGCTGTGATCCTTATTTTTTATATAATGATATTGTAGTTTTGTGTTTCATCTGTAATTATTATATGGTTGTAAGTACTCCCTTCTGGTAAATATGATTAAAATATGTATTTTTCTTACTATTCAATTGTAATACTTAACTTGATGTTTGATTGAACATAGTTCTAATTTATCATATTACTCACTACTCATTTACTTCTTAGATTTGTTTAAATTACTTTTGATGCTGTTTCTAAATGTGTATTATCTGGTCGTCCTTCAATATAATCTATAAAAATAAAAGTAAAGGAGGTTCAATAAGAAATTACTCTAATCAGCCATTACCATTATTTCACATTTCCCTTCAATTTCTGCTCTAGTTTCACTCACTTTTAGCATGATATAGTTGCATTTTACCACTACTTAAGGTCTGTAGACAGATTGTTACTGGTGTCTAACCGTGGCCCTGAGCTTTTTTGATTTAGGATGTATACTTGTGTCCCTGAAGTATTAGGTAATAGAAAAAAAACATTTGTGCGCACTCTGGAAACCATGTTAAAATGTTTACCCTTCAAGAAATATACAAATGCTTTGTCTGATTGGGAGTTCTAATTGTTCTGCCATATTTACCAAGATGTGTTTGATTTGGTACATATTAATTTCAGTTTCTACAATCCATTATGTATACATTACAAGGTTGGTCTCCTTTATTCATAATGTGGAATTCCAATAATATCTATGATAGGTTATTTATAACACACTAATACCCAGAGGTTCCTAAGCACGTACCCGCGGATAGAACCTGCGTTGCCCCGTGTCATGTTGCTTCCAAGGCAAGCACGTTGCCCCTGAGCTATCCTCCCAAGACCTATTGCAACTCTACCACCACTGATTCATGCTTCGCATAGACAGATTTCTAAACTCTTTTACCTGCTATGTCTGCATTTTATGTTTTAAGATATTTGATTATAAAAAAAAGGCATATAACTCATTGTCTTTGTTGAGGCCTTCAATAATTGTCCTGAAAAGGAATATGTGTTCACTTTCCTTTGTCACAGGTGTGCATCTACATCTCCTTTATGTTCTCTCATTTCAGCTTTCTCTAGATCCACACATTCGAAGGCTCTTGTGTTTTGTCCCTGGTATTGTTCTTTTCAATGAGCAGCAAGAGTGTATATAAGGTCGTCAATCATTATTGCTCTAATGTGATCATATATTCTCAATTTCAGTTGTTTTTTTAGTGCATGTACATTTACTTTAACTTAAATAATGATATAAACCACAATGATAGTTGTCTTGTCTATTGCGTATATGTGCACAATTTGAACTGTTCACAATTGAATAAGCTTGTCAATGGATTATCCAACCATGTTGGGATCCTAACTGGTATGTCTTCCAAATTACTTGAACATCAAACAATGTGTAAACCTTTGACCCTCTTGTATTTTATAATAGCGGGTTGATTAATAGATGGTTCCAATTATTTGTCACTTGAAAGGATCCCCAATATTTTCTCAAGATATTGTATAAAATCTGGCTGTTGGGGCTGTAATTCATAGTACATAATACTGGACCTTGCATTGTGTTGTATTTCTTACTTTGTATTAGTAATCTTGCCCTATCTCTTTGCCTGTCTTTCTGACATGCACACTGCATAGTCTCATTACTATAGCCTATTTGTTTTACTCTTTTATCTAAAATGGCACATTTTTGTTTAAAATATGATTGATTACTGCAGTTATATTTCACGTGTATGTATGCTCCCTGTGTTATTTTATTGATGGCATATTTTCTAGGGCAACTAGCAGCCTATGAGGCAGAATGAGCTAATTTTCCCTATGATAGGTCTTACCATGGAGGCTCTGATTCTGGACAAAGCTATTTAATTTTATCTATATTAAACCTACATTAAATGGCATGTATATTGCTTTTTAAATGCTTAAAATATTATAGAATTTTCATTCTGTGGTGTTCCAGATATAAATATATCATTCATATAATGTGTCTATCGTTTCATGTTTTCTTTCATTTTCTTTCATGATATATTTCTCTGCACGTCTCCCATTAATACATTTGCTACATGTGGAGCACACTTCAAGATCATAGCTACTCCTTGTACTTTTTAATGTAATTTGCAATGGAATAACACCATTTTGTTATGTAGTATGAAGCTTAGGACACTCTTTACCATTTCTATATCCATGAAAAAGTTGCAGATATTTTGCAGAGAACATTTCTACTGCCTCCGGTGCTAAATGGTGTGTATTGATGTGTATAGATATAGTACATGCAATTTACCATAGTACATTAGTTTATTTCCCCAATAAATATCTGCAGAATATTTTAAATATGCATGATATCTCTGTAATATGATGGTAGAGTTTTTACAATTGGATTAATAAGCCCATCTATTATTTTTAGTATTGATCCAATCTACTAAATATTGGTCTACTGAAGGTTGTTACTTGGGTAAGAAATAGATAGTGGGTGTAGTAGGATATTTCCTTTTCAGTTGATCCTTCATATTTATAGTCATTAAGCTTTCTGTAAACCAATCTTGTATTTCACCTGATACATTTTCTTGAATTGTTTTTAAGGTATGTATCTGTATATTTGTGTAGCATACTGGTGTATTCAAGTTATATATCCACAATGAGTTTGTGGAACTCAAACAAGATTAATAAGGATCTTCTTAGTTATAGAGCCAGGTGATGAAATTTAGCAACCCAAACTTTATGGGCTGAAGACGTACAACCTTCTGCTTCATCATAGTGTTTCATACTTGCCTTCTTCTTCATCACAGTCATTAATCGTCAACCTACACGTTCATCAAAGCCCATCTCCTACATCGTAGTCTTTCGTCCTAGGCCTCCTCCTTCATCCATGTACATAACCTTAGTCAAATCATTTCCTGTATCTTAGCCCTTAATAATAGTTCTTCAATTTTGTCATAGCCCTTTGTCCTAGTCATTCTTCGTCATCCTAGTCTTCACCTTCATTCTACACGTGTCCTTCATTCTTTTCCTTAATCATAGCCCTTCAGCCATGTCCTTCTCCTTTTTCATAATCCTTCTGAATAATCCTCCATCATAGTCCTCTGTCATACATTTCACCTTTATCCTGGTCATTCTCCTTCATCTTGATCCTTATTGTTTGTCCTAGTCCTTTCCTTCTCCCTTGTCCCTCTCTTTCATCATAGTCCTATGTCCTAGTCCATCTACTTCATCAAAGTCTTTATCCTTCATCATATCCCTTCACACTAGTCCTTTTCATTTGTAACAATCCTTCATCATAATCCTTGACAGTCTTTCATCATAGACCTTTCCATTTGCCCTAGTCATTCCCCTTCATCAGAGTCATTCTTATTTGTCCTAGCCCTCCTTCCTCCCAGATGTTTATCCTAAACGTTATCCTTCATCCTGCTTGTGCTTCATCCTAGACCTTCCCTTCTCCTTCATCCTAGCCCTTCTCTTCCATCATCATCCTTCTAATTCTCCTTCTCCTTCATCCCAGTACTCCTTCTTTGTCCTAATCCTAGTCCTTTGTTCTAGTCAGACTGTCTCTGAGGTAAAGTCAAGTCGCATTCTACCCCTCCCTCTCATTTTGTTTTGCTACATCTGCCTTTTCTTCTTTTCCTCCACCATATATCCCCCTTCTTCTCCCTCTTTGGCTCTACCCCCACTCTCTTCTTCTTTCCTGCTTGCTTGCTCTCCCTTTCCTTTTTTCCACTTGGGGTTGTTGTGTCATTTGCTGTGGAAATGCCACAAGAGAAGGCAAAGACACCTTTTATGACTTCATGACAAGTTCTCAAGGGGGCTGGATGCTGAAATCATATAATTGAATGTAATCTGTGGGAATGTTGCTCTGTCATAATGAAATACCCACACACAATCTGAGTGTGTCATATCAATATTTCGCAACTGGAGACGATGTTTGGTTGGAGAGTTTGAGTGATGCATGTAACCTAAACTCTATTATTTACCATGCAACTTTCAGGCAAGGGCTGAAAAGAACAACTGTTTGAGCTTTCCCTAAGGTAAGTGATAAGTGTTAGGGCATGAATGCTGGCCAAATGTATTAGAGCCAGAAATGGTATATATCTTTCATGCTATTGGATATTGCGTAAATCAGTTTTAGGTGGCTGCCCTCTTTGTATGTGCATGATTGGTTAACATTTGCTGGTTCATTTTGCTATGAGCAACAGTTGTCAAGACGGAGACTGCTTGGGATGCAGAGAAGGATGGCTGCCTCCCTATGATCGTCTGCACACCTGCTCTGAATACAACCGAATCTGATTTATTTCTTGTGCATGTAATGTGTTTCCTGCAATGGTAAGATACAGAGAATTTGGCAGTGGTCTCCGGCAGCCCTGGCATGTGTCGGTGGGGGAAATCTAATGAGGACGCTCACTCACCAATCTTGTCCAATCCTCAAGGCCTCTTGGTGTGCAGCAATTCTCTTTTGACAATACAGTTTGGGATCAACATGGCATGTTATTTCTTCGGAACAACATCTGCTCTGAATGCAACTTTTGTCAGCTATGACAGGTAATTGCATGGGGGATCCATTTTAGGCAGCTGGTTTTACCGCTGTCACTTCAGTATCCTCATTGCATGCACACTAATATTTGTAACATTTAGAGCTCTGTAGATATTGAAATACATTTATGGGACACTCTATAGGCATGGACCTGCCTTAATTGTGGAAACTCCATTGCTAATTTTAACTGTACGTGCTCAGAAATTGTTAAGTATGTCTGGGCTACCTTGTGTGATTTCTTGTGTGATTTTTGTTGATCATCTTATTACTGGCTGCTCGAAAGCTTGAATTCAAGTCACCTCTTTAAACACTGCAGGTGTTTCTTGCTGCACTGTAGTGAATGTGGTAAGGTCTAGACCCTTATCGGTGGCAGTGTGCAAATCATTTGCCTCTATAGAGTGAAACCAGTGATCGGATTGATCAATGCAATCTGTAGCAATCGGTTGGGACAGCGACTATATGGCTCGACTTGCAGCAAGGAGTTTGAAGATGTGCAGAGTGCCAAAAGCAGCACTCCAAGAGCTAAAGTGGTTCTAAGTGCATTGAGCGTTGTCAAGCAGCTCACAGACATCTTAGGGCTATGAAACAAGGGCCAAGCTGCTTCTGAACATCCTACTAGTCCGAATCCAGGTTCTTCATATCAAGGTGAGTCCTTCAGTTCTGCACTTCCTCTCCAGGCAGCTGGCTGGCATCTTTAGGTGGTCCTTCACCACCAGGGCACAGGATCCTGATTCCAGTGTAGCCAGCAGAGAGGCCTTGATCCATAGCAGTTTGCTGCAGCGTTTCCCTTGGGATGGTTAGGGAGTAGATTGTGCATGTGCTCTGGATGTCTTCTGACTTTACCTCCCTGGCAGAGGACTTTGGAATAGCCTATATACCCAAAAGAAGTTCAATGAATCCTTATTCTTGTCCCGAGAGTCCAAAGATGAATCAATGAAGGAGGGGTGCCACAGGTGATTGGTCCAAAGCAAACCTGCTGTAAGGGTCCAACCCAGGATGTTTTAACAAGTGACCCTTCCTGACATCATACACAGAGAGCCTTGTGCTGGAGGAAATGGGAGACAGGAAGATGTAAACAGCCCTTGCAGAAACCAAGATAGTAGACCCCTTCTTTCAGCTTCCTTCTCTCCTCTGGTTACTCTGACTCCTCCCCCTTCAGGGGGACTCCAGATGTCAGCACCATGATGTGAGTGTGGCTTTGTTATGTCAGTACTGCGTTTGAAGCACCAACACCCAGGCGATCTCTTGGGAAGGACTCCCATGCCATTGGAAGAAGTTGTTGTCCTTCCCGTAGGAGGAAGAGGAGGCAGCTTTTTGGTCATTGCCCCACATGGCAGTTGTGGAAACGGCCGGGCAAGACAGCTAATACTTATTGCCCCACAATAGCTGAACCCTGTTCACAAAGCTGACACTAGAATGATATCAAATTGCTGTGGCTGTCTAATTGTGTGACTATAGCAGCCACAATGCCACAACCCAGCATGACTTATATTTACATTTTAACGTGCCATCAGTCTGACTAGTTTACGCAATTATTATATTTTAATTCAGCTGTGCAGACAATTAAAAAGCCACCTATGTTTGCTCTTACTGTGTTCCAACAGTTGCCAGAAATGCACATTTAACCTTTGAACATACTCTGTGCCACGGAAGGGCTGGTGCTGAGTTTGTCAATAGAACATCTCAGGAAAGGCACATGTTTGCACTCTAATTTGGCATGGAGCACTTATGAAAGGGGGGGAGTTCAATAGGCAGACTGCCCTTCCCTAAACAGAATTACTTCCATCACACTAAAAATCAAAAACACTTGTGCTATCTCATTGTCACCAGATGGTATTGTGTCATACCACCAAAATGTGAAAAAGTTTCTTTTAACAGCAGGCTGCTGCACTGTGGTACCCCTGTAGCTTGACCTAAAAAGGTTCTCTGTGTGAGAGCGGAGGAGTAAAAAAGGAACATCGACTTTGCCAGATTTCCACCTGCTAAATTGAGTTACAACAAATAGTATGGGTCTTATTACAAGTCCCGCGGTAACCCGCTGCTGCTGCCGGACTGTTTCCGCCCCCTGATATCCCGGTGCCACTTGGACATTACAAGTCCTGCCGGCCCGGGATATCAGGCGGTGGAAAATATTAGCCCCCGTTCCCATGGAGCCCTGCAGGACTTCATGGGAGTGGGGACACGGAAGCACCGGCACAACCGCTCCCACAGCACATACACTCTTGCACAAATACATGCACCCAGCCACAGGCCAAAAGAACCATCCTCCCTTTCCATGGTTCCATTGGTCATGTGATGTTCAAGAATGTTCTTACTAGTCAAACTTCCTGGACTGGGGTTCCCTTTCTGAGTTATGACAGCAGAACCAAGAACATAGAAGTACAGAGTGGGGACAGCGGGTTTGGTTTTTAAGGGATTAAGAGGGAGCAGACGTCGGTTGAAGTGACCAAAGAGTGGTTCACAATAAAATAGTGAATGATAGCCTGTCAGAGTGTGATGGAAGGGTTAAAACAGAGGTGAGAAAGGCTAGCCAAAAATGTTTAAATTACGTATAACCACAACATGTAGTCTTTCACCCTCTCTAACCCCCTAACTGCAACCTCTAACTCCAACCTCTGACCCCAAGTTATACCCTCTAACCCTGTCCTCTAACTTGGCGTACTTCCTCTAGTTTAGCAGATCACCTAACTCCTAAACCTTCCTCTAGTTTAGCAACCTCTAACTCGAACCCCTGAACCCAAGTTATACCCTCTAACCCAGTCCTCTAACTTGGCGTACTTCCTCTAGTTTAGCAAACCACTTCTAAGCCAAAGCTCTATCCCACGCCACAACCTCTAACGCCTAGGCCCAACCCTTAACCTCAACTTGTAATGCCTAACGTGTAACACCAGCCGCTATCCCAATTTCTCACCTCTAAGCCTAAACGCTAGACTTAACCACAAACTCCCACAGTGGGGCAGGAAGCTATCCAGGCGGTACACGGCCAATTAGGAGTGCATAGGGACGCAAGCTACATTTTAGAAAAGAACATGACGTGTTGTTTACCTCATTCAGAACGCCATGCCATTTTTCTGTACGTGAACTCGCACAAAGAAAAATCTGCTGAGCATGTCTAATGCTCAATATGAAGCTGCTCCTTTTTGACTGAGTGTCATGTGATTAAGGGCAGACAAGGCCCCATGTTGAGCAGAAGCAGCAGGACCATGCTTTGAATCTGAGCCCCTGTGGTGATAGACTAAAGGTGTGAACAAGCTACTGCTGCAGATTTCTAGAATGACACAGCCATCCATCTTGCAAACGTTACACATACATCATATCATGGTGAGCTGAAGGCCTTGCTAAAGAGTACGCTGGGAGCATTTTACTCGATATACCGTAATTGATTTTGCAAACAGTCTTGGGCGGGCAGTGGGCATTGAGCTACACGTTTTATTGATTATTCCAGGAAGTCCAATGTAAGAATAAACAGCATCTTGGTCAAATGTGGATATTTCTTCGGATGCCCTAATGTTCTCCTTTTATTGTATGTTGCACTATAGTAAAATAATGTCGATATTTGTTTTTTATATAGCACTTTATTCTGTATTGTTCCACCTTTTAAGCGCTGTAATAACAGCTGTTACAGTTCTCAATCAATGGGAGGATGAAGGGCTGAGGTGAGATGTATTCGAACGTGAGAAGTGAAGGCTTGCCCACCTTCAAAAGACAAAAAATAAAGCCCTGAGCTACAATGTGTAGTAATGTATTCAAAGCCATAAAGAAAAAACAAAGCAAATACAGCTAACAAACATCAAAATGCCACAGATAACAGTTGTAAAGGTAAATACTAATCAGCCTGAGAAATGCCAAAATTAAGGACATTTTGCATTGCACTGACTATTGCGATTAATTATGTGAAGACTCTGTGGAAGTCAAAACCTAAAAATTATAGTAGGCACTACATGTTACAAACTAGAGTTGCGGAAATAGAGCATACATTGCATAACGTTTTGGGAGTTCAAATTAAAGAGCTTCAATGATGTGAAAAAAGCTCACCGGCAGAGCATACGAGAGCAAGTAAATAACACAGGAGCACTTGCAATAGGGTACACATGCACACGCTGTCCGTGCATTCATATATAGTCCGGGCAAACGCGACCAAAGTGACCCAGAACGTTCATCTGGTCGCCAGACAGAAACACTCCTGGTGGGACTCAAGAGCCTGTCCATAAGGAATAGATACAGCATTGCTTTCTATGTCAAGCATGTTTCACGGGCAAGTGGGTGGATCAATTTAGATCAACTTCTATAGTCTGAATCTCCAAAAGGCATTTATCGATTCTGAAATGCTATCACCAAACCGTAGGGTGTAGCTAAATATGTTTCCCAAGGATACAAGTATACCCAAAGTGGAAGGAGGAAGATGATACGTAGCTCTATCAGGGCAGGTTACGAGCAAATTCTCCATGTGGCAGCTTGCATTTTATTCAAACCTTAATACAACAATATTTTTCACGTTTGGTTTAACAAATGTAAATTGCCAGACTGAATATCTACATACTCCTTTTGATGCAAGCCTTATTTGCATTTTATAAGGCAGGTCAATTCAAGCTGCAGTGCTAACATATTTCCTTATCCCTTTTCCTTTTGATGCCGGAACTATTATTGGCTTTTTAAAAATAATAAAAAAGTTCATCTATGAGCATTCAATAAGTGCTTCATTGACAAAATCCAACATTTTTTGTTTAGTGAATGCAATGCAAAATAATTGAAAACATAAGATTCTTATACAGAAAATCTCAAAATGTAGTTTTCGTCCCATGAGATACGGATACTGAATAATATCGCATGGTTACAAATCCAGTCGGCCGACACGTATTTCACACTACCTGAATTCTCTATATTTCATTCAATCTGCATGCATCTTCAGGGCACTTAATTCTTTTAACTTTGTAGTTCTTTGTAATCACAGAAGAGAGAAGGGAAGAAGTAAAAAGAAAGAATAAACATTTCGACCAGGAATGTGATGTTCCTCTGCTATGATTAGTTTGATAAATATGATTCACTTATAATAAAAGATTCTGAAAATGCTGTGATCCTTATTTTTCATATAATGATATTGTAGTTTTGTGTTTCACCTGTAATTATTATATGGTTGTAAGTACTCCCTTCTGGTAAATATGATTAAAATATGTATTTTTCTTACTATTCAATTGTAATACTTAACTTGATGTTTGATTGAACATAGTTCTAATTTCTCATATTACTACTCATTTACTTCTTAGATTTTTTAAAATTACTCTGATGCTGTTTCTAAATGTGTATTATCTGGTCGTCCTTCAATATAATCTATAAAAAATAAAAGTAAAGGAGGGTCAATAAGAAATTACTCTAATCAGCCATTACCATTATTTCACATTTCCCTTCAATTTCTGCTCTAGTTTCACTCACTTTTAGCATGATATAGTTGCATTTTACCACTACTTAAGGTCTGTAGACAGCTTGTTACTGGTGTCTAACCGTGGCCCTGAGCTCTTTTGATTTAGGATGTATACTTGTGTCCCTGAAGTATTAGGTAATAGAAAAAAAACATTTGTGCGCACTCTGGAAACCATGTTAAAATGTTTACCCTTCAAGAAATATACAAATGCTTTGTCTGATTGGGAGTTCTAATTGTTCTGCCATATTTACCAAGATGTGTTTGATTTGGTACATATTAATTTCAGTTTCTACAATCCAATATGTATACATTACAAGGTTGGTCTCCTTTATTCATAATGTGGAATTCCAATAATATCTATGATAGGTTATTTATAACACACTAATACCCAGAGGTTCCTAAGCACGTACCCACGGATAGAACCTGCGTTGCCCCGTGTCATGTTGCTTCCAAGGCGAGCACGTTGCCCCTGAGCTATCCTCCCAAGACCTATTGCAACTCTACCACGACTGATTCATGCTTCGCATAGACAGATTTCTAAACTCTTTTGCCTGCTATGTCTGCATTTTATGTTTTAAGATATTTGATTATAAAAAAAAGGCATATAACTCATTGTCTTTGTTGAGGCCTTCAATAATTGTCCTGAAAAGGAATATGTGTTCACTTTCCTTTGTCACAGGTGTGCATCTACATCTCCTTTATGTTCTCTCATTTCAGCTTTCTCTAGATCCACACATTTCAAGGCTCTTGTGTTTTGTCCCTGGTATTGTTCTTTTCAATGAGCAGCAAGAGTGTACATAAGGTCGTCAATCATTATTGCTCTAATGTGATCATATATTTTCAATTTCAGTTGTTTTTTTAGTGCATGTACATTTACTTTGACTTAAATAATGATATAAACCACAATGATAGTTGCCTTGTATATTGCGTATATGTGCACAATTTGAACTGTTCACAATTGAATAAGCTTGTCAATGGATTGTCCAACCATATTGGGGTCCTAACTGGTATGTCTTCCAAATTACTTGAACATCAAACAATGTGTAAACCTTTGACCCTCTTGTATTTTATAATAGCGGGTTGATTAATAGATGGTTCCAATTATTTGTCACTTGAAAGGATCCCCAATATTTTCTCAAGATATTGTATAAAATCTGGCTGTTGGGGCTGTAATTCATGGTACATAATACTGGACCTTGCATTGTGTTGTATTTCTTACTTTGTATTAGTAATCTTGCCCTATCTCTTTGCCTGTCTTTCTGACATGCACACTGCATAGTCTCATTACTATAGCCTATTTGTTTTACTCTTTTATCTAAAATGGCACATTTTTGTTTAAAATATGATTGATTACTGCAGTTATATTTCACGTGTATGTATGCTCCCTGTGGTATTTTATTGATGGCATATTTTCTAGGGCAACTAGCAGCCTATGAGGCAGAATGAGCTAATTTTCCCTATGATAGGTCTTACCATGGAGGCTCTGATTCTGGACAAAGCTATTTAATTTTATCTATATTAAACCTACATTAAATGGCATGTATATTGCTTTTTAAATGCTTAAAATATTATAGAATTTTCATTCTGCGGTGTTCCAGATCATAAATATATCATTTATATAATGTGTCTATCGTTTCATGTTTTCTTTCATTTTCTTTCATGATATATTTCTCTGCACGTCTCCCATTAATACATTTGCTACATGTGGAGCACACTTCAAGATCATAGCTACTCCTGTACTTTTTAATGTAATTTGCAATGGAATAACACCATTTTGTTATGTAGTATGAAGCTTAGGACACTCTTTACCATTTCTATATCCATGAAAAAGTTGCAGATATTTTGCAGAGAACATTTCTACTGCCTCCAGTGCTAAATGGTGTGTATTGATGTGTATAGATATAGTACATGCAATTTACCACAGTACATTAGTTTATTTCCCCAATAAATATCTGCAGAATATTTTAAATATGCATGATATCTCTGTAATATGATGGTAGAGTTTTTACAATTGGATTAATAAGCCCATCTATTATTTTTAGTATTGATCAAATCTACTAAATATTGGTCTACTGAAGGTTGTTACTTGGGTAAGAAATAGATGGTGGGTGTAGTAGGATATTTCCTTTTCAGTTGATCCTTCATATTTATAGTCATTAAGCTTTCTGTAAACCAATCTTGTATTTCACCTGATATATTTTCTTGAATTGTTTTTAAGGTATGCATCTGTATATTTTTGTAGCATACTGGTGTTTTCAAGTTATATATCCACAATGAGTTTGTGGAACTCAAACAAGATTAATAAGGATCTTCTTAGTTATAGAGCCAGGTGATGAAATTTAGCAACCCAAACTTTATGGGCTGAAGACGTACAACCTTCTGCTTCATCATAGTGTTTCATACTTGCCTTCTTCTTCATCATAGTCATTAATCGTCAACCTACACTTTCATCAAAGCCCATCTCCTACATCGTAGTCTTTCGTCCTAGGCCTCCTCCTTCATCCATGTACATAACCTTAGTCAAATCATTTCCTGTATCTTAGCCCTTAATCATAGTTCTTCAATTTTGTCATAGCCCTTTGTCCTAGTCATTCTTCTTCATCCTACTCTTCACCTTCATTCTACACGTGTCCTTCATTCTTTTCCTTAATCATAGCCCTTCAGCCATGTCCTTCTCCTTTTTCATAATCCTTCTGAATAATCCTCCATCATAGTCCTCTGTCATATATTTCACCTTTATCCTGGTCATTCTCCTTCATCCTGATCCTTATTGTTTGTCCTAGTCCTTTCCTTCCCCTTTGTGCCTCTCTTTCATCATAGTCCTATGTCCTAGTCCATCTACTTCATCAAAGTCTTTATCCTTCATCATATCCCTTCACACTAGTCCTTTTCATTTGTAACAATCCTTCATCATAATCTTTGACAGTCTTTCATCATACCTTTCCATTTGCCCTAGTCATTCCCCTTCATCAGAGTCATTCTTATTTGTCCCAGCCCTCCTTCCATCCAGATGTTTATCCTAAACGTTATCCTTCATCCTGCTTGTGCTTCATCCTAGACCTTCCCTTCTCCTTCATCCTAGCCCTTCTCTTCCATCATCATCCTTCTAATTCTCCTTCTCCTTCATCCCAGTACTCCTTCTTTGTCCTAATCCTAGGCCTTTGTTCTAGTCAGACTGTCTCTGAGGTAAAGTCAAGTCGCATTCTACACCTCCCTCTCATTTTGTTTTGCTACATCTGCCTTTTCTTCTTTTCCTCCACCATATATCCCCCTTCTTCTCTCTCTTTGGCTCTACCCCCACTCTCTTCTTCTTTCCTGCTTGCTTGCTCTCCCTTTCCTTTTTTCCACTTGGGGTTGTTGTGTCATTTGCTGTGGAAATGCCACGAGAGAAGGCAAAGACACCTTTTATGACTTCATGACAAGTTCTCAAGGGGGCTGGATGCTGAAATCATATAATTGAATGTAATCTGTGGGAATGTTGCTCTGTCATAATGAAATACCCACACACAATCTGAGTGTGTCATATCAATATTTCGCAACTGGAGACGATGTTTGGTTGGAGAGTTTGAGTGATGCATGTAACCTAAACTCTATTATTTACCATGCAACTTTCAGGCAAGGGCTGAAAAGAGCAACTGTTTGAGCTTTCCCTAAGGTAAGTGGTAAGTGTTAAGGCATGAATGCTGGCCAAATGTATTAGATCCAGAAATGGTATATATCTTTCATGCTATTGGATATTGCGTAAATCAGTTTTAGGTGGCTGCCCTCTTTGTATGTGCATGATTGGTTAACATTTGCTGGTTCAGCACAATATTTTCATTTTGCTATGAGCAACAGTTGTCAAGACGGAGTCTGCTTGGGATGCAGAGAAGGATGGCTGCCTCCCTATGATCGTCTGCACACCTGCTCTGAATACAACCGAATCTGATTTATTTCTTGTGCATGTTATGTGTTTCCCGCAATGGTAAGATACAGAGAATTTGGCAGTGGTCTCCGGCAGCCCTGGCATGTGTCGGTGGGGGAAATCTAATGAGGACGCTCACTCACCAATCTTGTCCAATCCTCAAGGCCTCTTGGTGTGCAGCAATTCTCTTTTGACAATACAGTTTGGGATCAACATGGTGTAGTGATAAGCTGCTAGGCGCTTGCAGTAACCTGCATTTGCACTAACCCACTGAGCTATCTTGTGTGTATTAGAGCCTATTCGAAGCGTGGAGGAAAATGCTGACATCAACCAGGACTCTCAAACTGGGTGAGCCTGCATGCTTGCAAGGGGTTAATTGCAAAGGCCTTTTTTGAAGACATAAAACATCGTGCTTTAGCAAGAGGCTCCATGCAGTTCGTGGGAGCCAGGCATTGCTTTGCCCGTCTTCGCTCTGCAAGTCAGGTGCACTGATAAGACAAGAATGCAAAGAAACAGTGCCCGAAGCCTGGGAGCCAAGACTGGCTGTTTCCAGTCTTGTAACTTTCCAAGCAAAAAACATGTTTACTGCCAGGAGGGAAGAGCCTAGAAGCTTCTCGAAGAGCTGACACGTCATGATGATTGACGTGCAGCTCCTAATAAGAGAACTATACTTGGACCAGGGAGGGGGGACTCATCCTGGACTGTTGGAAAGACGTGCGTATCAAGGACAGTGCCTGGACGACCAGCTGTGCGCTATCAGGGCCGAGGCTCCTAACATCACATCCCTGCTCTGGTGTAGGACTGTGGGGGCTTGGCCAGTCCTCCCCTCCTCTGCTGAGGAGTGCCGGGCACCAGATAGCGGCGAGGGTCCTGGATGTGATCAGATCGTATCTTCATCTACATTTCATTAGGAGCGTAAGACCAAATAATTGCATATTCATCTGTGATTGATAATTGGCATTATATAGCTTGCACTCTCTATTTCCACATTATTATAAATTGCTGCTTAGTTTTCATTAGTCATTGTAGATAATAAATGCAAGCATCATATTCTGTGTGATTGGCTTTTTTCCAGACTGAGTTCATCGTGCTTCTTAAACCTTATTTGTGTGGGAAGGTAATTAGGAGTGATTTACTTTGCACAAAGGGCTGGATCCCAGGGAGGTGCGGGTACTGTTTATCACTACATTTGGCGCTGTGAGCAGGGTTTTCGAGCACGATGCCCTTCTGGAAAAGAAATACAAAAGATGAATGCAATGGGGAAGATAGTGCACTCTGTCACATTCCAGGATGGCCGGCATCAAATGCTTGGTCGGGTGTGGCAGATATTTTGCATCGGTACTCGGCACCGATGGCATGGGACATGCTTGAAAATGATGTTTCCCCGGCGGTAATTAGTAAGTGCTTGGAGAGTTTACCGCTTGAGAAATGCAGAAAGGAGCTCAAGGCAGCAGGAAATATAGGCTGGTTATTCCTGCAGGCGCTCAGAAAGGTGCATGAGAATGAATTGCTTAAAGATGCTAAAATTAGTAAATTAACAGACGAGATATCCCTGCTCCAAGAGCAACAAATTATTATGAGAGAGACCCTTGAATCGTCCGTTAAACGGGCTGATCAGATGGAGGACAGGTGTGCCTCTTTAGCTGTGCGTGTAGCCACGCACAAGCGCAGACAGCAGCGGGGCAATCCATCAAAGATAAGGATTCGCGCGCTAATTAGGAAAGATAACTGGGACCCAAATTTATGGTCGGGTGAAGTCAGTGATAGTGAAACTGAGCAAGCACATGACTGGAATGAGTCTGTTGAGATTAGACTTGCTGAATTAAATTGGTCTGATGGAGAAGAGCTGGAATGTGTTCCAGAGAAATGTGTTTATCCAGCACGGCCATTAATCACTAACAAATCAAAGGGCCAAGCTGGCGGTGCAAATATTCAAAATACAAGGATTGTCCGTGATTATACACAGACAGAGCTTTTAGAGATTGCTAAGTTATTTAGACAGAAGCTAGGTGAAGCACTTTTGACTTGGTTCCTTCGCATCTGGGACACGGGTGCCGATAGTATCTTCTTAACCCCAGAGGAACTGTTAAAGATGGGTTCACTCACTACTAATGTGATGTTGGGACAGATAGTGCGCGGTGCGCTCGGACAGCAAGGTTCTCATTCCTTGTTTAATTGGCTTCAGACTGCCCTAATGAATCTGTATGGGAGTCCAATGGATATGGAAGAGAGTTGGGGCTGTTGGCAGTCACTAACTGAAGCAACAAACCAGCTTAGAGAGATGGGTTTGCAGTGTGCACTGTACAGTGCAAATTTTGCAGGGCCTGACATGGAGTTGTTTACAGCTGGCATGCGCGCACGTTTGTTAAGAAATGCACCGAGTCACATGAAGGGCGCATTGCTTTCATTGCTGGGTCCAGCGCAGGGCAAAGCCATTGGTGAAGTGGCACTTCTGTTAGGGCAACTAGAAGGGCTGGATGTACGCAAAGCAGCACGTCTAGTGGCTGCAAACAATGATTCAGAAAAAAAGCGTGGTAAAAATGTAAAGTATAAAGAGAAAGCTGATACTGTTGAGATCACACGCAAACAAATGTGGGTGGACCTGCTAAAGGCAGGAATTCCAAGAGATGAGATAGATGGTAAACCCACATCTGAGCTGCTTGAGAAATGGAAAAAAATTAAAAGACAGGGACGGGAAAAAACTAAGCCCTCTGCACCCTCTGAAGAGGAGGTGTTAAAGCCCAAAGTGCGAGCAAAGGGTTACCCTGATTTGGCAAAGAACAAGTGGGAGGTCCCAGACCCCATTTTTGATTGAAGGGCTGGCTCTGTCTTTGAGGTACGGTTAATAAAGAGAACTAGCCCCAGAGACAGACGCCCTTTTGTGCCACTTACCTTGTACTTGGATGAGAAAGTAAAACATGTTTTGGCTCTATTAGACACAGGAGCTGAGGTAACCATTCTGAATGGCAATCCCAGTAAATTGTCTGGTCCCAGAGTTTTGGTCAATGGTTATGGGGGAGCAGAAACTGTTGCAAAAGCCTTTAATGTAAAAATGTCAATTGGTGAGGGATTGCCTTTCACAGCAAATGTTTTGATTGCAGATATACCAGAGTACATCCTTGGCATGGATGTGTTGTTGGGCAAAAGTGTGACTACAGATTTAGGCGAATTTGTTTTTGGCAATCGAAAAATCCATGTGAGAGTTGTTAACCCTGTTGTGGTTGGGCATGCCAAATGGTCCCCCTTGCATTTACCTCCTCCTGCTGACCCAGTGTGTGTGAAACAGTACCGGTTGCCAGGAGGACATAAAGAGATTGGTGAAACTATTGAGTCATTGGTGAAAGCTGGCATAATGAGGCCGGCAGTCAGTCCATTCAACTCGCCGATCTGGCCTGTCCGCCGCCCGGATGGGGCATGGCGTCTGACAATTGATTACCGCATTTTGAACAAGAAGGTGCCGCCCTTAGCTACGGCGGTGCCAGACATCATTACCCTGATTGAAAACCTTACGAGAGAAGTGGGTGAATGGCATGTGGTCCTTGACCTGGCCAATGCATTTTTCTCCATTGATATTGACACTGAATCACAAGACCAATTTGCTATCACTTGGGGAGACAGACAATTTACCTTTACTAAATTGCCCCAGGGGTATGTGCATAGTCCCACTCTGTGTCATGGATTGATTGCCAGAGACTTAAAGATGATGCAATTGGATGATGTATTTATTGCTCATTACATTGATGACATCATGCTGACCAGTGTTGAGAAAGAACATGTAGAAAATGCTGCTGAAAAGTTGATCACACACATGCAAAATCGGGGGTGGGCCATAAATCCCAAAAAGGTACAGGGGCCTGCTCAAGAGGTGAAATTTCTAGGTGCAATCTGGTCTGGGTCAGTTAAGAAAATTCCCGACCCGGTAATTGATATGGTTCAGCAGATGGCTCCACCAGCAGATAAAAAAGAGGCACAAAGATTCATTGGGTTAATGGGGTTTTGGAGAAATCACATACCTCATTTAAGCCTGATACTGAAACCCATTTACAAAGTCACCAGAAAGAAACATGACTTTACATGGGGCCTAGAGCAACAGACTTCCTTCCAACAGGCTAAAGATGCATTGCAAAATTACATCACGCTGGGGCCCCTGACAAAAACTGATCCTTTTGAATTGGAAATTCTTGTCTACAATGACGTGGCTGTGTGGAGCTTGTGGCAAAAGCAAGGACATAAAAGAGTGCCACAGGGGTTCTGGTCAAGGAAACTCACAGATCCTATGACAAGATACACTCCTCTTGAGAAACAAGTTGCTGCAGTGTACTGGGCTCTAGTTGAAACTGAAAGAATCACAGGCGAGCAACCAGTGACAATTTGCACAGAAATTCCAATCATGGGCTGGGTGCGTGACACTGCTGCAAATGGGAAAAGTGGCAGAGCACAAGACGCCACTCATGTCAAATGGAAATGGTATTTACAGCAACGTGCGAAAGCTGGCCGCACAGGGGTTTCCAGACTGCAAGAACAAATGCTGGAGGCAGTAGATCTGGATGCGATGCCTGAACCAAACACCCATGTGGCGTTGCCAGAATCTCCCTTCAAAGTCGCACCAGCCTATGATACATTGACAGAAGAAGAACAAAAGTCTGCATGGTTCACGGACGGCACGGCAAAGTATGATAAAGGGCAAAGACACTGGCAAGCTGTCGCATTCCAGCCCCATCGAGAAACACTGCTAATGAGAGAAGGTGTGGGAGGATCAAGTCAGTATGCTGAACTGCAAGCAGTGGCCTCCGTGATTGAACAGGTGAAGGAAACAGAGACTGCATACATATACACAGACAGTTGGGCCACATATCAAGGCCTGACACATTGGGCACCGGCATGGAGAAGAGATGGTTGGCAAATCAAGAACACGCCGATCTGGGGAGGGCCAGACATCTGGGAAGAGATGTGGTGCAAAGGTGAGAGGTGCAAAATCTGCATTGGGCATGTCGATGCACACATGCCCCCTGACACCTCACTGGCTGCCCTGTTCAACAATGAAGTGGATCAAATGGCAAAGATTCGCCCAGTGACAACACCGCAAGAAGCTGAGGTGCTGCAAGGGATGGCGGATTGGGCACACCAAACCTCAGGGCATCTAGGGCAAACAGGAACTTATCAATGGGCAAAAAAGAGACAATTGCCCATTACCATGGATCAAGCCAGACAAGCTGCCTCCCAATGTTCCGTGTGCAGTGAAGTGAAGCACTACCCTCTGGAGAGGAAGCCACAAGGCCCTTTGAGAAGAGGTGAAAGAGCTGCTAGCGTATGGCAAGTTGACTACATTGGCCCTTTACCGCCCGAGAATGGAAAGCATTATGTGTTGACCATGGTAGACACATACTCTGGACTGTTATTAGCTTATCCAGCCGCCCATGCAGATCAAAGGGCTACCTTGCAAGGCATGGAATACCTCATCAGACACTATGGCATCCCGGATGAAATCCAATCAGACCAAGGCAGCCATTTTGCTGGACACAATGTGCAAGACTGGGCACTAGAGCAAGGCATAAAGTGGACACTGCACATCAGCCGATACCCAGAATCCTCTGCTCTGGTGGAACGTAGCAATGGGCTGCTCAAGCAACAAATAAAGAAGCTGACTAAGACTCACACTCTCAAGGGGTGGTCCAAACATCTGGCACATGCACTGTTTGAACTGAACAATCGTCCACTGGGAAATCGCCAGACACCCTTTGTGAGACTGACAAGTGAGAAAGTGGAATCTACAAAGACTCTTGTTGTGTGGAAAACTGACAAAGAAGCTAAGCTGCCTGTACAAGCCACTGCAGGCAGCATTGGACTTGATCTATCTACCTGTGAAGATGGTGTTATACCGGCGGGGCAAACCAAATCCATCTCGCTGGGTATTGGCATCAAATTGCCGGCTGGCACTTATGGACGCATTGCTGCACGATCCAGCCTGGCAAAACAAGGCATTGACATATTAGGAGGTGTGATTGATCCTGATTATAGAGGGACTGTTTCGGTACTTTTACATAATGCTGGTGCATCTGCAGTACCATTAACCAAATATGACCGAATTGCACAATTGATTTGTGAACAAGCAGTTGTCCCCCTAGTAGTAGAAAGCAAGCAATCTCCAGACACTACATTGAGGGGGGAAGGAGGCTTCGGTAGCACAGGAAAAAAGGTGTGGGTGCACCATCCTAACAAAAAGCCTGAGGCTGGGGAAGTGTTAAGTCAAGGTGTTGGAAGTACTTATGTTGTACTTTTGCATAATTCTGATGTGCCTGTTTATATTCCCGCTACTAGGCTCACACCACGAACGTAGAGCAGTATGAAGGGGATGGGACTTGCCTTGCTGTGGGTGCTCCTGGCCTGCCAAACCAACGCTTTCTCTGTAAAGAGTGGGTTATTGCAAGACACTACATGGACTCTGAGAATCGCATGCACTACACCTGATGCTCCAGTCCTGCGTGATAACTACAACCGCACCGTAACCTGTGAGAAAAGTGTTACAAATGAGTATCCACATGGAACTGCAAGAGTTCTAGATTGGCACATTGTTGGACACCTTTTATCACTAACTCATATGACTGGCGCCTACGAGATTTTAGGTCCAAAAGTTTCAGTGAATGGATCAAATAATTTGTTTGATGTTTCATGTTTCTTTTGTCCCAAGAACTGCAACGAGTGTACTCGCCAAGATTTTCTGGACTATAACTTAGCCACATGTTCTTCATATAATTGTACGTTGAAACAGCCTATACCAGATGGTAGTATGGTGTTTGTATCAAAAACCAATATTGTACTTGGTAGGCATCCCACTTGGAGGATGGTGTTTTTCAAATCTCACAAAGAGGAGTTGGTAAAACTGCTAGATTTTCCAATAGTAAGACAACATTTAAATTGCAGACATGTGATGCACGCTTCCATTATTTCAGAGGTACACTTAGACATAGACTTGTCACGGGGCAATGTCTCCTTAGTACTACCAAGCTGCTATAAATGGAGTCAATTTCTATGGCCCATCACCAAATTGCGCGTAGCTAGGGGTTTAGATTCCTTGATTGCGGGTGCAGCGGGAGTGGGAACGGGGGCTTTAAATGCTTTTGACATAGAAACTGTGCGCAACAAGTTAGCCACTATGGGTTCTGATGCCAGCGGCGCTATAAAACTTCTGGCTCAGTGGGGCCCATTGATAAGTCCTACCCTGCGCAACACTGCTACAAGTATTGGCAACCATTGGAAGTGGCAGAATTTCAGCTATGAAGACATTTTCTCTGCCATAGGACAGGTCAACAAAACTGCTAAAGACACACGATGTATTTTATGGCAAACTTTGCTAAATCAGCAGGTGTTAGCTTTCCGCTCCGAATGGGGGCGACTATCTTCAACCCACTGGCACACAGAGCTACAGTTACCAGCAGACATATGGATTAAGCCGCTTGCTTTTGATTGCATGAATAACACCTGCCATGCGTTAATGCAAGTGAGTAGGACCGCTTATGCTCTAGAAATATGGTGCCCTTTTATAGTACTGCCTATGAAAATCAATGGTTCCTGGTGGGTTCCGCAAATACGAGGGGAATGGTTAGACAGCCAAAACTACACCATCCACAGTCACACCTGCATGCCCTGGGATCAGGGGTGGGTGTGTCCCCTAACTGGGAGGGTTCCGGACCCATGTATACATCCCGTAGCAGGGGAGTGCACCTGGATGCAATACCACATAAATGGGACTGACATCTTTCAGATAGATCAGCATACAGCTTGCGTAGTTACTAATCATTCCTTGCTTATTAACAATTATAGGTTATTAGGGAATCCTCAAGTATTTTGTGTAGATCAAGTTGTGACTATCCTAGACATTGTTACTCATACCCTATATTCTCTAACCCAGTGGTCTCACACTACTCTGCATGCTGAGCTCACGCATTTGCTTAACTGGACTCTATCCTATGGAGTGATTACTGCCCGGCTTCAAGCTATTAGACAATTTGCTCAAACTGCTTGGAAAGATTTCCAGACGCTAGCTACCTCAGTTATTTCTGCAGAGTACAAGCTAATAATAGACAGAAACCAATTAATCAAAACTGCTGACCATCTGCAATCTGTTACTACTCACCACTGGTGGGATATATTCACTGGATGGTCTCCCTCCTCCACTAAACTGCTTAATATAATACTGCACCCATTGCTGTGGTTGCTGATTTCCCTAATATTCATACTTATCGTCTTCATTGGACTCTTGCGCAGAATGTCTTTCCTTTATACTAGAATGTCTGCGCTAGAGAAACGCTTAATTGGCCTACAGCACACTGTGCATGCTTCCAGATCATGGAACTGAGTCAGCATTTTCAGGCCTCACTTCGAAAGGGGTGGAATGTAGTGATAAGCTGCTAGGCGCTTGCAGTAACCTGCATTTGCACTAACCCACTGAGCTATCTTGTGTGTATTAGAGCCTATTCGAAGCGTGGAGGAAAATGCTGACATCAACCAGGACTCTCAAACTGGGTGAGCCTGCATGCTTGCAAGGGGTTAATTGCAAAGGCCTTTTTTGAAGACATAAAACATCGTGCTTTAGCAAGAGGCTCCATGCAGTTCGTGGGAGCCAGGCATTGCTTTGCCCGTCTTCGCTCTGCAAGTCAGGTGCACTGATAAGACAAGAATGCAAAGAAACAGTGCCCGAAGCCTGGGAGCCAAGACTGGCTGTTTCCAGTCTTGTAACTTTCCAAGCAAAAAACATGTTTACTGCCAGGAGGGAAGAGCCTAGAAGCTTCTCGAAGAGCTGACACGTCATGATGATTGACGTGCAGCTCCTAATAAGAGAACTATACTTGGACCAGGGAGGGGGGACTCATCCTGGACTGTTGGAAAGACGTGCGTATCAAGGACAGTGCCTGGACGACCAGCTGTGCGCTATCAGGGCCGAGGCTCCTAACATCACATCCCTGCTCTGGTGTAGGACTGTGGGGGCTTGGCCAGTCCTCCCCTCCTCTGCTGAGGAGTGCCGGGCACCAGATAGCGGCGAGGGTCCTGGATGTGATCAGATCGTATCTTCATCTACATTTCATTAGGAGCGTAAGACCAAATAATTGCATATTCATCTGTGATTGATAATTGGCATTATATAGCTTGCACTCTCTATTTCCACATTATTATAAATTGCTGCTTAGTTTTCATTAGTCATTGTAGATAATAAATGCAAGCATCATATTCTGTGTGATTGGCTTTTTTCCAGACTGAGTTCATCGTGCTTCTTAAACCTTATTTGTGTGGGAAGGTAATTAGGAGTGATTTACTTTGCACAAAGGGCTGGATCCCAGGGAGGTGCGGGTACTGTTTATCACTACACATGGTATGTTATTTCTTCGGAACAACATCTGCTCTGAATGCAACTTTTGTCAGCTATGACAGGTAATTGCTTGTGGGGATCCATTTTAGGCAGCTGGTTTTACCGCTGTCACTTCAGTATCCTCATTGCATGCACACTAATATTTGTAACATTTAGAGCTCTGTAGATATTGAAATACATTTATGGGACACTCTATAGGCATGGACCTGCCTTAATTATAGAAACTCCATTGCTAATTTTAACTGTACGTGCTCAGAAATTGTTAAATATGTCTGGGCTACCTTGTGTGATTTCTTGTGTGATTTTTGTTGATCATCTTATTACTGGCTGCTCGAAAGCTTGAATTCAAGTCACCTCTTTAAACACTTCAGGTGTTTCTTGCTGCACTGTAGTGAATGTGGTAAGGTCTAGACCCTTATCGGTGGCAGTGTGCAAATCATTTGCCTCTATAGAGTGAAACCAGTGATCGGATTGATCAATGCAATCTGTAGCAATCGGTTGGGACAGCGACTATATGGCTCGACTTGCAGCAAGGAGTTTGAAGATGTGCAGAGTGCCAAAAGCAGCACTCCAAGAGCTAAAGTGGTTCTAAGTGCATTGAGCGTTGTCAAGCAGCTCACAGACATCTTAGGGCTATGAAACAAGGGCCAAGCTGCTTCTGAACATCCTACTAGTCCGAATCCAGGTTCTTCATATCAAGGTGAGTCCTTCAGTTCTGCACTTCCTCTCCAGGCAGCTGGCTGGCATCTTTAGGTGGTCCTTCACCACCAGGGCACAGGATCCTGATTCCAGTGTAGCCAGCAGAGAGGCCTTGATCCATAGCAGTTTGCTGCAGCGTTTCGCTTGGGATGGTTAGGGAGTAGATTGTGCCTGTGCCCTGGATGTCTTCTGTCTTTACCTTCCTGGCAGAGGACTTTGGAATAGCCTGTATACCCAAAAGAAGTTCAGTGAATCCGTATTCTTGTCCCGAGAGTCCAAAGATGAATCAATGAAGGAGGGGTGCCACAGGTGATTGGTCCAAAGCAAACCTGCTGTAAGGGTTCAACCAAAGATGTTTTAACAAGTGACCTTTGCTGACATCATACACAGAGAGCCTTGTGCTGGAGGAAATGGGAGACAGGAAGATGTAAACAGCCCTTGCAGAAACCAAGATGGTGGACCCCTTCTTTCAGCTTCCTTCTCTCCTCTGGTCACTCTGACTCCTTCCCCTTCAGGGGGACTCCAGATGTCAGCACCATGATGTGAGTGTGGCTTTGTTATGTCAGTACTGCGTTTGAAGCACCAACACCCAGGCGATCTCTTGGGAAGGACTCCCGTGCCATTGGAAGAAGTTGTCCTTCCCGTAGGAGGAAGAGGAGGCAGCTTTTTGGTCATTGCCCCACATGGCAGTTGTGGAAACGGCCGGGCAAGACAGCTAATACTTATTGCCCCACAATAGCTGAACCCTGTTCACAAAGCTGACACCAGAATGATATCAAATTGCTGTGGCTGTCTAATTGTGTGACTATAGCAGCCACAATGCCACAACCCAGCATGACTTATATTTACATTTTAACGTGCCATCAGTCTGATTAGTTTACACAATTATTATATTTTAATTCAGCTGTGCAGACAATTAAAAAGCCACCTATGTTTGCTCTTACTGTGTTCCAACAGTTGCCAGAAATGCACATTTAACCTTTGAACATACTCTCTGCCACGGAAGGGCTGGTGCTGAGTTTGTCAATAGAACATCTCAGGAAAGGCACATGTTTGCACTCTAAATTGGCATGGAGCACTTATGAAAGGGGGGGTTTAATAGGCAGACTGCCCTTCCCTAAACAGAATTACTTCCATCACACTAAAAATCAAAAACACTTGTGCTATCTCATTGTCACCAGATGGTATTGTGTCATACCACCAAAATGTGAAAAAGTTTCTTTTAACAGCAGGCTGCTGCACTGTGGTACCCCTGTAGCTTGACCTAAAAAGGTTCTCTGTGTGAGAGCGGAGGAGTAAAAAAGGAACATCGACTTTGCCAGATTTCCACCTGCTAAATTGAGTTACAACAAATAGTATGGGTCTTATTACAAGTCCCGCGGTAACCCGCTGCCGCTGCCGGACTGTTTCCGCCCCCTGATATCCCGGTGCCACTTGGACATTACAAGTCCTGCCGGCCCGGGATATCAGGCGGTGGAAAATGTTAGCTCCCATTCCCATGGAGCCCTGCAGGACTTCATGGGAGTGGGGACACGGAAGCACCGGCACAACCGCTCCCACAGCACATACACTCTTGCACAAGTACATGCACCCAGCCACAGGCCAAAAGAACCATCCTCCCTTTCCATGGTTCCATTGGTCATGTGATGTTCAAGAATGTTCTTACTAGTCAAACTTCCTGGACTGGGGTTCCCTTTCTGAGTTATGACAGCAGAACCAAGAACATAGAAGTACAGAGTGGGGACAGCGGGTTTGGTTTTTAAGGGATTAAGAGGGAGCAGACGTCGGTTGAAGTGACCAAAGAGTGGTTCACAATAAAATAGTGAATGATAGCCTGTCAGAGTGTGATGGAAGGGTTAAAACAGAGGTGAGAAAGGCTAGCCAAAAATGTTTAAATTACGTATAACCACAACATGTAGTCTTTCACCCTCTCTAGACCCCTAACTGCAACCTCTAACTCCAACCTCTGACCCCAAGTTATACCCTCTAACCCTGTCCTCTAACTTGGCGTACTTCCTCTAGTTTAGCAGATCACCTAACTCCTAAACCTTCCTCTAGTTTAGCAACCTCTAACTCGAACCCCTGAACCCAAGTTATACCCTCTAACCCAGTCCTCTAACTTGGCGTACTTCCTCTAGTTTAGCAAACCACTTCTAGGCCAAAGCTCTATCCCACGCCACAACCTCTAACGCCTAGGCCCAACCCTTAACCCCAACTTCTAATGCCTAACGTGTAACACCAGCCGCTATCCCAATTTCTCACCTCTAAGCCTAAACGCTAGACTTAACCACCAACTCCCACAGTGGGGCAGGAAGCTATCCAGGCGGTACACGGCCAATTAGGAGTGCATAGGGACGCAAGCTACATTTTAGAAAAGAACATGACGTGTTGTTTACCTCATTCAGAACGCCATGCCATTTTTCTGTACGTGAACTCGCACAAAGAAAAATCTGCTGAGCATGTCTAATGCTCAATATGAAGCTGCTCCTTTTTGACTGAGTGTCATGTGATTAAGGGCAGACAAGGCCCCATGTTGAGCAGAAGCAGCAGGACCATGCTTTGAATCTGAGCCCCTGTGGTGATAGACTAAAGGTGTGAACAAGCTACTGCTGCAGATTTCTAAAATGACACAACCATCCATCTTGCAAACGTTACACATACATCATATCATGGTGAGCTGAAGGCCTTGCTAAAGAGTACGCTGGGAGCATTTTACTCGATATACCGTAATTGATTTTGCAAACAGTCTTGGGCGGGCAGTGGGCATTGAGCTACACGTTTTATTGATTATTCCAGGAAGTCCAATGTAAGAATAAACAGCATCTTGGTCAAATGTGGATATTTCTTCGGATGCCCTAATGTTCTCCTTTTGTTGTATGTTGCACTATAGTAAAATAATGTCAATATTTGGTTTTTATATAGCACTTTATTCTGTATTGTTCCACCTTTTAAGCGCTGTAATAACAGCTGTTACAGTTCTCAATCAATGGGAGGATGAAGGGCTGAGGTGAGATGTATTCGAACGTGAGAAGTGAAGGCTTGCCCACCTTCAAAAGACAAAAAATAAAGCCCTGAGCTACAATGTGTAGTAATGTATTCAAAGCCATAAAGAAAAAACAAAGCAAATACAGATAACAAACATCAAAATGCCACAGATAACAGTTGTAAAGGTAAACACTAATCAGCCTGAGAAATGCCAACATTAAGGACATTTTGCATTGCACTGACTATTGCGATTAATTATGTGAAGACTCTGTGGAAGTCAAAACCTAAAAATTATAGTAAGGCACTACATGTTACAAACTAGAGTTGCGGAAATAGAGCACACATTGCATAACGTTTTGGGAGTTCAAATTAAAGAGCTTCAATGATGTGAAAAAAGCTCACCGGCAGAGCATACGAGAGCAAGTAAATAACACAGGAGCACTTGCAATAGGGTACACATGCACACGCTGTCCGTGCATTCATATATAGTCCGGGCAAACGCGACCAAAGTGACCCAGAAAGTTCATCTGGTCGCCAGACAGAAACACTCCTGGTGGGACTCAAGAGCCTGTCCATAAGGAATAGATACAGCATTGTTTTCTATGTCAAGCATGTTTCACGGGCAAGTGTTTATTAAGCGTCTCTTAAAATAGACTAGACACACAAAAAATACTCTATCTAACACTGCCAAGCGGGTGGATCAATTTAGATCAACTTCTATAGTCTGAATCTCCAAAAGGCATTTATCGATTCTGAAATGCTATCACCAAACCGTAGGGTGTAGCTAAATATGTTTCCCAAGGATACAAGTATACCCAAAGTGGAAGGAGGAAGATGATACGTAGCTCTATCAGGGCAGGTTACGAGCAAATTCTCCATGTGGCAGCTTGCATTTTATTCAAACCTTAATACAACAATATTTTTCACGTTTGGTTTAACAAATGTAAATTGCCAGACTGAATATCTACATACTCCTTTTGATGGAAGCCTTATTTGCATTTTATAAGGCAGGTCAATTCAAGCTGCAGTGCTAACATATTTCCTTATCCCTTTTCCTTTTGATGCCGGAACTATTATTGGCTTTTTAAAAATAATAAAAAAGTTCATCTATGAGCATTCAATAAGTGCTTCATTGACAAAATCCAACATTTTTTGTTTAGTGAATGCAATGCAAAATAATTGAAAACATAAGATTCTTATACAGAAAATCTCAAAATGTAGTCTTCGTCCCATGAGATACGGATACTGAATAATATCGCATGGTTACAAATCCAGTCGGCCGGCACGTATTTCACACTACCTGAATTCTCTATATTTCATTCAATCTGCATGCATCTTCAGGGCACTTAATTCTTTTAACTTTGTAGTTCTTTGTAATCACAGAAGAGAGAAGGGAAGAAGTAAAAAGAAAGAATAAACATTTCGACCAGGAATGTGATGTTCCTCTGCTATGATTAGTTTGATAAATATGATTCACTTATAATAAAGGATTCTGAAAATGCTGTGATCCTTATTTTTTATATAATGATATTGTAGTTTTGTGTTTCACCTGTAATTATTATATGGTTGTAAGTACTCCCTTCTGGTAAATATGATTAAAATATGTATTTTTCTTACTATTCAATTGTAATACTTAACTTGATGTTTGATTGAACATAGTTCTAATTTATCATATTACTCACTACTCATTTACTTCTTAGATTTTTTAAAATTACTTTTGATGCTGTTTCTAAATGTGTATTATCTGGTCGTCCTTCAATATAATCTATAAAAATAAAAGTAAAGGAGGGTCAATAAGAAATTACTCTAATCAGCCATTACCATTATTTCACATTTCCCTTCAATTTCTGCTCTAGTTTCACTCACTTTTAGCATGATATAGTTGCATTTTACCACTACTTAAGGTCTGTAGACAGCTTGTTACTGGTGTCTAACCGTGGCCCTGAGCTTTTTTGATTTAGGATGTATACTTGTGTCCCTGAAGTATTAGGTAATAGAAAAAAAACATTTGTGCGCACTCTGGAAACCATGTTAAAATGTTTACCCTTCAAGAAATATACAAATGCTTTGTCTGATTGGGAGTTCTAATTGTTCTGCCATATTTACCAAGATGTGTTTGATTTGGTACATATTAATTTCAGTTTCTACAATCCATTATGTATACATTACAAGGTTGGTCTCCTTTATTCATAATGTGGAATTCCAATAATATCTATGATAGGTTATTTATAACACACTAATACCCAGAGGTTCCTAAGCACGTACCCGCGGATAGAACCTGCGTTGCCCCGTGTCATGTTGCTTCCAAGGCGAGCTCGTTGCCCCTGAGCTATCCTCCCAAGACCTATTGCAACTCTACCACCACTGATTCATGCTTCGCATAGACAGATTTCTAAACTCTTTTACCTGCTATGTCTGCATTTTATGTTTTAAGATATTTGATTATAAAAAAAAGGCATATAACTCATTGTCTTTGTTGAGGCCTTCAATAATTGTCCTGAAAAGGAATATGTGTTCACTTTCCTTTGTCACAGGTGTGCATCTACATCTCCTTTATGTTCTCTCATTTCAGCTTTCTCTAGATCCACACATTTCAAGGCTCTTGTGTTTTGTCCCTGGTATTGTTCTTTTCAATGAGCAGCAAGAGTGTATATAAGGTCGTCAATCATTATTGCTCTAATGTGATCATATATTCTCAATTTCAGTTGTTTTTTTAGTGCATGTACATTTACTTTAACTTAAATAATGATATAAACCACAATGATAGTTGTCTTGTCTATTGCGTATATGTGCACAATTTGAACTGTTCACAATTGAATAAGCTTGTCAATGGATTATCCAACCATGTTGGGGTCCTAACTGGTATGTCTTCCAAATTACTTGAACATCAAACAATGTGTAAACCTTTGACCCTCTTGTATTTTATAATAGCGGGTTGATTAATAGATGGTTCCAATTATTTGTCACTTGAAAGGATCCCCAATATTTTCTCAAGATATTGTATAAAATCTGGCTGTTGGGGCTGTAATTCATAGTACATAATACTGGACCTTGCATTGTGTTGTATTTCTTACTTTGTATTAGTAATCTTGCCCTATCTCTTTGCCTGTCTTTCTGACATGCACACTGCATAGTCTCATTACTATAGCCTATTTGTTTTACTCTTTTATCTAAAATGGCACATTTTTGTTTAAAATATGATTGATTACTGCAGTTATATTTCACGTGTATGTATGCTCCCTGTGTTATTTTATTGATGGCATATTTTCTAGGGCAACTAGCAGCCTATGAGGCAGAATGAGCTAATTTTCCCTATGATAGGTCTTACCATGGAGGCTCTGATTCTGGACAAAGCTATTTAATTTTATCTATATTAAACCTACATTAAATGGCATGTATATTGCTTTTTAAATGCTTAAAATATTATAGAATTTTCATTCTGTGGTGTTCCAGATCATAAATATATCATTCATATAATGTGTCTATCGTTTCATGTTTTCTTTCATTTTCTTTCATGATATATTTCTCTGCACGTCTCCCATTAATACATTTGCTACATGTGGAGCACACTTCAAGATCATAGCTACTCCTTGTACTTTTTAATGTAATTTGCAATGGAATAACACCATTTTGTTATGTAGTATGAAGCTTAGGACACTCTTTACCATTTCTATATCCATGAAAAAGTTGCAGATATTTTGCAGAGAACATTTCTACTGCCTCCGGTGCTAAATGGTGTGTATTGATGTGTATAGATATAGTACATGCAATTTACCATAGTACATTAGTTTATTTCCCCAATAAATATCTGCAGAATATTTTAAATATGCATGATATCTCTTTAATAGGATGGTAGAGTTTTTACAATTGGATTAATAAGCCCATCTATTATTTTTAGTATTGATCCAATCTACTAAATATTGGTCTACTGAAGGTTGTTACTTGGGTAAGAAATAGATAGTGGGTGTAGTAGGATATTTCCTTTTCAGTTGATCCTTCATATTTATAGTCATTAAGCTTTCTGTAAACCAATCTTGTATTTCACCTGATACATTTTCTTGAATTGTTTTTAAGGTATGTATCTGTATATTTGTGTAGCATACTGGTGTATTCAAGTTATATATCCACAATGAGTTTGTGGAACTCAAACAAGATTAATAAGGATCTTCTTAGTTATAGAGCCAGGTGATGAAATTTAGCAACCCAAACTTTATGGGCTGAAGACGTACAACCTTCTGCTTCATCATAGTGTTTCATACTTGCCTTCTTCTTCATCACAGTCATTAATCGTCAACCTACACTTTCATCAAAGCCCATCTCCTACATCGTAGTCTTTCGTCCTAGGCCTCCTCCTTCATCCATGTACATAACCTTAGTCAAATCATTTCCTGTATCTTAGCCCTTAATAATAGTTCTTCAATTTTGTCATAGCCCTTTGTCCTAGTCATTCTTCTTCATCCTAGTCTTCACCTTCATTCTACACGTGTCCTTCATTCTTTTCCTTAATCATAGCCCTTCAGCCATGTCCTTCTCCTTTTTCATAATCCTTCTGAATAATCCTCCATCATAGTCCTCTGTCATACATTTCACCTTTATCCTGGTCATTCTCCTTCATCTTGATCCTTATTGTTTGTCCTAGTCCTTTCCTTCTCCCTTGTCCCTCTCTTTCATCATAGTCCTATGTCCTAGTCCATCTACTTCATCAAAGTCTTTATCCTTCATCATATCCCTTCACACTAGTCCTTTTCATTTGTAACAATCCTTCATCATAATCCTTGACAGTCTTTCATCATAGACCTTTCCATTTGCCCTAGTCATTCCCCTTCATCAGAGTCATTCTTATTTGTCCTAGCCCTCCTTCCTCCCAGATGTTTATCCTAAACGTTATCCTTCATCCTGCTTGTGCTTCATCCTAGACCTTCCCTTCTCCTTCATCCTAGCCCTTCTCTTCCATCATCATCCTTCTAATTCTCCTTCTCCTTCATCCCAGTACTCCTTCTTTGTCCTAATCCTAGTCCTTTGTTCTAGTCAGACTGTCTCTGAGGTAAAGTCAAGTCGCATTCTACCCCTCCCTCTCATTTTGTTTTGCTACATCTGCCTTTTCTTCTTTTCCTCCACCATATATCCCCCTTCTTCTCCCTCTTTGGCTCTACCCCCACTCTCTTCTTCTTTCCTGCTTGCTTGCTCTCCCTTTCCTTTTTTCCACTTGGGGTTGTTGTGTCATTTGCTGTGGAAATGCCACGAGAGAAGGCAAAGACACCTTTTATGACTTCATGACAAGTTCTCAAGGGGGCTGGATGCTGAAATCATATAATTGAATGTAATCTGTGGGAATGTTGCTCTGTCATAATGAAATACCCACACACAATCTGAGTGTGTCATATCAATATTTCGCAACTGGAGACGATGTTTGGTTGGAGAGTTTGAGTGATGCATGTAACCTAAACTCTATTATTTACCATGCAACTTTCAGGCAAGGGCTGAAAAGAACAACTGTTTGAGCTTTCCCTAAGGTAAGTGATAAGTGTTAGGGCATGAATGCTGGCCAAATGTATTAGAGCCAGAAATGGTATATATCTTTCATGCTATTGGATATTGCGTAAATCAGTTTTAGGTGGCTGCCCTCTTTGTATGTGCATGATTGGTTAACATTTGCTGGTTCATTTTGCTATGAGCAACAGTTGTCAAGACGGAGACTGCTTGGGATGCAGAGAAGGATGGCTGCCTCCCTATGATCGTCTGCACACCTGCTCTGAATACAACCGAATCTGATTTATTTCTTGTGCATGTAATGTGTTTCCTGCAATGGTAAGATACAGAGAATTTGGCAGTGGTCTCCGGCAGCCCTGGCATGTGTCGGTGGGGGAAATCTAATGAGGACGCTCACTCACCAATCTTGTCCAATCCTCAAGGCCTCTTGGTGTGCAGCAATTCTCTTTTGACAATACAGTTTGGGATCAACATGGCATGTTATTTCTTCGGAACAACATCTGCTCTGAATGCAACTTTTGTCAGCTATGACAGGTAATTGCATGGGGGATCCATTTTAGGCAGCTGGTTTTACCGCTGTCACTTCAGTATCCTCATTGCATGCACACTAATATTTGTAACATTTAGAGCTCTGTAGATATTGAAATACATTTATGGGACACTCTATAGGCATGGACCTGCCTTAATTATGGAAACTCCATTGCTAATTTTAACTGTACGTGCTCAGAAATTGTTAAGTATGTCTGGGCTACCTTGTGTGATTTCTTGTGTGATTTTTGTTGATCATCTTATTACTGGCTGCTCGAAAGCTTGAATTCAAGTCACCTCTTTAAACACTGCAGGTGTTTCTTGCTGCACTGTAGTGAATGTGGTAAGGTCTAGACCCTTATCGGTGGCAGTGTGCAAATCATTTGCCTCTATAGAGTGAAACCAGTGATCGGATTGATCAATGCAATCTGTAGCAATCGGTTGGGACAGCGACTATATGGCTCGACTTGCAGCAAGGAGTTTGAAGATGTGCAGAGTGCCAAAAGCAGCACTCCAAGAGCTAAAGTGGTTCTAAGTGCATTGAGCGTTGTCAAGCAGCTCACAGACATCTTAGGGCTATGAAACAAGGGCCAAGCTGCTTCTGAACATCCTACTAGTCCGAATCCAGGTTCTTCATATCAAGGTGAGTCCTTCAGTTCTGCACTTCCTCTCCAGGCAGCTGGCTGGCATCTTTAGGTGGTCCTTCACCACCAGGGCACAGGATCCTGATTCCAGTGTAGCCAGCAGAGAGGCCTTGATCCATAGCAGTTTGCTGCAGCGTTTCCCTTGGGATGGTTAGGGAGTAGATTGTGCATGTGCTCTGGATGTCTTCTGACTTTACCTCCCTGGCAGAGGACTTTGGAATAGCCTATATACCCAAAAGAAGTTCAGTGAATCCTTATTCTTGTCCCGAGAGTCCAAAGATGAATCAATGAAGGAGGGGTGCCACAGGTGATTGGTCCAAAGCAAACCTGCTGTAAGGGTCCAACCCAGGATGTTTTAACAAGTGACCCTTGCTGACATCATACACAGAGAGCCTTGTGCTGGAGGAAATGGGAGACAGGAAGATGTAAACAGCCCTTGCAGAAACCAAGATGGTAGACCCCTTCTTTCAGCTTCCTTCTCTCCTCTGGTTACTCTGACTCCTCCCCCTTCAGGGGGACTCCAGATGTCAGCACCATGATGTGAGTGTGGCTTTGTTATGTCAGTACTGCGTTTGAAGCACCAACACCCAGGCGATCTCTTGGGAAGGACTCCCATGCCATTGGAAGAAGTTGTTGTCCTTCCCGTAGGAGGAAGAGGAGGCAGCTTTTTGGTCATTGCCCCACATGGCAGTTGTGGAAACGGCCGGGCAAGACAGCTAATACTTATTGCCCCACAATAGCTGAACCCTGTTCACAAAGCTGACACTAGAATGATATCAAATTGCTGTGGCTGTCTAATTGTGTGACTATAGCAGCCACAATGCCACAACCCAGCATGACTTATATTTACATTTTAACGTGCCATCAGTCTGACTAGTTTACGCAATTATTATATTTTAATTCAGCTGTGCAGACAATTAAAAAGCCACCTATGTTTGCTCTTACTGTGTTCCAACAGTTGCCAGAAATGCACATTTAACCTTTGAACATACTCTGTGCCACGGAAGGGCTGGTGCTGAGTTTGTCAATAGAACATCTCAGGAAAGGCACATGTTTGCACTCTAATTTGGCATGGAGCACTTATGAAAGGGGGGGAGTTCAATAGGCAGACTGCCCTTCCCTAAACAGAATTACTTCCATCACACTAAAAATCAAAAACACTTGTGCTATCTCATTGTCACCAGATGGTATTGTGTCATACCACCAAAATGTGAAAAAGTTTCTTTTAACAGCAGGCTGCTGCACTGTGGTACCCCTGTAGCTTGACCTAAAAAGGTTCTCTGTGTGAGAGCGGAGGAGTAAAAAAGGAACATCGACTTTGCCAGATTTCCACCTGCTAAATTGAGTTACAACAAATAGTATGGGTCTTATTACAAGTCCCGCGGTAACCCGCTGCTGCTGCCGGACTGTTTCCGCCCCCTGATATCCCGGTGCCACTTGGACATTACAAGTCCTGCCGGCCCGGGATATCAGGCGGTGGAAAATATTAGCTCCCGTTCCCATGGAGCCCTGCAGGACTTCATGGGAGTGGGGACACGGAAGCACCGGCACAACCGCTCCCACAGCACATACACTCTTGCACAAATACATGCACCCAGCCACAGGCCAAAAGAACCATCCTCCCTTTCCATGGTTCCATTGGTCATGTGATGTTCAAGAATGTTCTTACTAGTCAAACTTCCTGGACTGGGGTTCCCTTTCTGAGTTATGACAGCAGAACCAAGAACATAGAAGTACAGAGTGGGGACAGCGGGTTTGGTTTTTAAGGGATTAAGAGGGAGCAGACGTCGGTTGAAGTGACCAAAGAGTGGTTCACAATAAAATAGTGAATGATAGCCTGTAAGAGTGTGATGGAAGGGTTAAAACAGAGGTGAGAAAGGCTAGCCAAAAATGTTTAAATTACGTATAACCACAACATGTAGTCTTTCACCCTCTCTAACCCCCTAACTGCAACCTCTAACTCCAACCTCTGACCCCAAGTTATACCCTCTAACCCTGTCCTCTAACTTGGCGTACTTCCTCTAGTTTAGCAGATCACCTAACTCCTAAACCTTCCTCTAGTTTAGCAACCTCTAACTCGAACCCCTGAACCCAAGTTATACCCTCTAACCCAGTCCTCTAACTTGGCGTACTTCCTCTAGTTTAGCAAACCACTTCTAAGCCAAAGCTCTATCCCACGCCACAACCTCTAACGCCTAGGCCCAACCCTTAACCTCAACTTCTAATGCCTAACGTGTAACACCAGCCGCTATCCCAATTTCTCACCTCTAAGCCTAAACGCTAGACTTAACCACCAACTCCCACAGTGGGGCAGGAAGCTATCCAGGCGGTACACGGCCAATTAGGAGTGCATAGGGACGCAAGCTACATTTTAGAAAAGAACATGACGTGTTGTTTACCTCATTCAGAACGCCATGCCATTTTTCTGTACGTGAACTCGCACAAAGAAAAATCTGCTGAGCATGTCTAATGCTCAATATGAAGCTGCTCCTTTTTGACTGAGTGTCATGTGATTAAGGGCAGACAAGGCCCCATGTTGAGCAGAAGCAGCAGGACCATGCTTTGAATCTGAGCCCCTGTGGTGATAGACTAAAGGTGTGAACAAGCTACTGCTGCAGATTTCTAGAATGACACAGCCATCCATCTTGCAAACGTTACACATACATCATATCATGGTGAGCTGAAGGCCTTGCTAAAGAGTACGCTGGGAGCATTTTACTCGATATACCGTAATTGATTTTGCAAACAGTCTTGGGCGGGCAGTGGGCATTGAGCTACACGTTTTATTGATTATTCCAGGAAGTCCAATGTAAGAATAAACAGCATCTTGGTCAAATGTGGATATTTCTTCGGATGCCCTAATGTTCTCCTTTTGTTGTATGTTGCACTATAGTAAAATAATGTCAATATTTGGTTTTTATATAGCACTTTATTCTGTATTGTTCCACCTTTTAAGCGCTGTAATAACAGCTGTTACAGTTCTCAATCAATGGGAGGATGAAGGGCTGAGGTGAGATGTATTCGAACTTGAGAAGTGAAGGCTTGCCCACCTTCAAAAGACAAAAAATAAAGCCCTGAGCTACAATGTGTAGTAATGTATTCAAAGCCATAAAGAAAAAACAAAGCAAATACAGATAACAAACATCAAAATGCCACAGATAACAGTTGTAAAGGTAAACACTAATCAGCCTGAGAAATGCCAAAATTAAGGACATTTTGCATTGCACTGACTATTGCGATTAATTATGTGAAGACTCTGTGGAAGTCAAAACCTAAAAATTATAGTAGGCACTACATGTTACAAACTAGAGTTGCGGAAATAGAGCATACATTGCATAACGTTTTGGGAGTTCAAATTAAAGAGCTTCAATGATGTGAAAAAAGCTCACCGGCAGAGCATACGAGAGCAAGTAAATAACACAGGAGCACTTGCAATAGGGTACACATGCACACGCTGTCCGTGCATTCATATATAGTCCGGGCAAACGCGACCAAAGTGACCCAGAACGTTCATCTGGTCGCCAGACAGAAACACTCCTGGTGGGACTCAAGAGCCTGTCCATAAGGAATAGATACAGCATTGCTTTCTATGTCAAGCATGTTTCACGGGCAAGTGGGTGGATCAATTTAGATCAACTTCTATAGTCTGAATCTCCAAAAGGCATTTATCGATTCTGAAATGCTATCACCAAACCGTAGGGTGTAGCTAAATATGTTTCCCAAGGATACAAGTATACCCAAAGTGGAAGGAGGAAGATGATACGTAGCTCTATCAGGGCAGGTTACGAGCAAATTCTCCATGTGGCAGCTTGCATTTTATTCAAACCTTAATACAACAATATTTTTCACGTTTGGTTTAACAAATGTAAATTGCCAGACTGAATATCTACATACTCCTTTTGATGCAAGCCTTATTTGCATTTTATAAGGCAGGTCAATTCAAGCTGCAGTGCTAACATATTTCCTTATCCCTTTTCCTTTTGATGCCGGAACTATTATTGGCTTTTTAAAAATAATAAAAAAGTTCATCTATGAGCATTCAATAAGTGCTTCATTGACAAAATCCAACATTTTTTGTTTAGTGAATGCAATGCAAAATAATTGAAAACATAAGATTCTTATACAGAAAATCTCAAAATGTAGTCTTCGTCCCATGAGATACGGATACTGAATAATATCGCATGGTTACAAATCCAGTCGGCCGGCACGTATTTCACACTACCTGAATTCTCTATATTTCATTCAATCTGCATGCATCTTCAGGGCACTTAATTCTTTTAACTTTGTAGTTCTTTGTAATCACAGAAGAGAGAAGGGAAGAAGTAAAAAGAAAGAATAAACATTTCGACCAGGAATGTGATGTTCCTCTGCTATGATTAGTTTGATAAATATGATTCACTTATAATAAAGGATTCTGAAAATGCTGTGATCCTTATTTTTTATATAATGATATTGTAGTTTTGTGTTTCACCTGTAATTATTATATGGTTGTAAGTACTCCCTTCTGGTAAATATGATTAAAATATGTATTTTTCTTACTATTCAATTGTAATACTTAACTTGATGTTTGATTGAACATAGTTCTAATTTCTCATATTACTCACTACTCATTTACTTCTTAGATTTTTTAAAATTACTTTTGATGCTGTTTCTAAATGTGTATTATCTGGTCGTCCTTCAATATACTCAATAAAAAATAAAAGTAAAGGAGGGTCAATAAGAAATTACTCTAATCAGCCATTACCATTATTTCACATTTCCCTTCAATTTCTGCTCTAGTTTCACTCACTTTTAGCATGATATAGTTGCATTTTACCACTACTTAAGGTCTGTAGACAGCTTGTTACTGGTGTCTAACCGTGGCCCTGAGCTCTTTTGATTTAGGATGTATACTTGTGTCCCTGAAGTATTAGGTAATAGAAAAAAAACATTTGTGCGCACTCTGGAAACCATGTTAAAATGTTTACCCTTTAAGAAATATACAAATGCTTTGTCTGATTGGGAGTTCTAATTGTTCTGCCATATTTACCAAGATGTGTTTGATTTGGTACATATTAATTTCAGTTTCTACAATCCATTATGTATACATTACAAGGTTGGTCTCCTTTATTCATAATGTGGAATTCCAATAATATCTATGATAGGTTATTTATAACACGCTAATACCCAGCGGTTCCTAAGCACGTACCTGCGGTTAGAACCTGCGTTGCCCCGTGTCATGTTGCTTCCAAGGCGAGCACGTTGCCCCTGAGCTATCCTCCCAAGACCTATTGCAACTCTACCACCACGGATTCATGCTTCGCATAGACAGATTTCTAAACTCTTTTGCCTGCTATGTCTGCATTTTATGTTTTAAGATATTTGATTATAAAAAAAGGCATATAACTCATTGTCTTTGTTGAGGCCTTCAATAATTGTCCTGAAAAGTAATATGTGTTCACTTTCCTTTGTCACAGGTGTGCATCTACATCTCCTTTATGGTCTCTCATTTCAGCTTTCTCTAGATCCACACATTTCAAGGCTCTTGTGTTTTGTCCCTGGTATTGTTCTTTTCAATGAGCAGCAAGAGTGTATATAAGGTCGTCAATCATTATTGCTCTAATGTGATCATATATTCTCAATTTCAGTTGTTTTTTTAGTGCATGTACATTTACTTTGACTTAAATAATGATATAAACCACAATGATAGTTGTCTTGTCTATTGCGTGTATGTGCACAATTTGAACTGTTCACAATTGAATAAGCTTGTCAATGAATTGTCCAACCATGTTGGGGTCCTAACTGGTATGTCTTCCAAATTATTTGAACATCAAACAATGTGTAAACCTTTGACCCTCTTGTATTTTATAATAGCGGGTTGATTAATAGATGGTTCCAATTATTTGTCACTTGAAAGGATCCCCAATATTTTCTCAAGATATTGTATAAAATCTGGCTGTTGGGTCTGTAATTCATGGTACATAATACTGGACCTTGCATTGTGTTGTATTTCTTACTTTGTATTAGTAATCTTGCCCTATCTCTTTGCCTGTCTTCCTGACATGCACACTGCATAGTCTCATTACTATAGCCTATTTGGTTTACTCTTTTATCCAAAATGGCACATTTTTGTTTAAAATATGATTGATTACTGCAGTTATATTTCACGTGTATGTATGCTCCCTGTGTTATTTTATTGATGGCATATTTTCTAGGGCAACTAGCAGCCTATGAATCAGAATGAGCTAATTTTCCCTATGATAGGTCTTACACTGGAGGCTCTGATTCTGGACAAAGCTATTTAATTTTATCTATATTAAACCTACATTAAATGTCATGTATATTGCTTTTTAAATGCTTAAAATATTATACAATTTTCATTCTGTGGTGTTCCAGATCATAAATATATCATTCATATAATGTGTCTATCGTTTCATGTTTTCTTTTATTTTCTTTCATGATATATTTCTCTGCACGTCTCCCATTAATACATTTGCTACATGTGGAGCACACTTCAAGATCATAGCTACTCCTTGTACTTTTTAATGTAATTTGCAATGGGATAACACCATTTTGTTATGTAGTATGAAGCTTAGGACACTCTTTACCATTTCTATATCCATGAAAAAGTTGCAGATATTTTGCAGAGAACATTTCTACTGCCTCCGGTGCTAAATGGTGTGTATTGATGTGTATAGATATAGTACATGCAATTTACCATAGTACATTAGTTTATTTCCCCAATAAATATCTGCAGAATATTTTAAATATGCATGATATCTCTGTAATATGATGGTAGAGTTTTTACAATTGGATTAATAAGCCCATCTATTATTTTTAGTATTGATCCAATCTACTAAATATTGGTCTACTGAAGGTTGTTACTTGGGTAAGAAATAGATAGTGGGTGTAGTAGGATATTTCCTTTTCAGTTGATCCTTCATATTTATAGTCATTAAGCTTTCTGTAAACCAATCTTGTATTTCACCTGATACATTTTCTTGAATTGTTTTTAAGGTATGCATCTGTATATTTGTGTAGCATACTGGTGTATTCAAGTTATATATCCACAATGAGTTTGTGGAACTCAAACAATATTAATAAGGATCTTCTTAGTTATAGAGCCAGGTGATGAAATTTAGCAACCCAAACTTTATGGGCTGAAGACGTACAACCTTCTGCTTCATCATAGTGTTTCATACTTGCCTTCTTCTTCATCATAGTCATTAATCGTCAACCTACACTTTCATCAAAGCCCATCTCCTACATCGTAGTCTTTCGTCCTAGGCCTCCTCCTTCATCCATGTACATAACCTTAGTCAAATCATTTCCTGTATCTTAGCCCTTAATCATAGTTCTTCAATTATGTCATAGCCCTTTGTCCTAGTCATTCTTCTTCATCCTAGTCTTCACCTTCATTCTACACGTGTCCTTCATTCTTTTCCTTAATCATATCCCTTCAGCCATGTCCTTCTCCTTTTTCATAATCCTTCTGAATAATCCTCCATCATAGTCCTCTGTCATACATTTCACCTTTATCCTGGTCATTCTCCTTCATCCTGTTCCTTATTGTTTGTCCTAGTCCTTTCCTTCTCCCTTGTGCCTCTCTTTCATCATAGTCCTATGTCCTAGTCCATCTACTTCATCAAAGTCTTTATCCTTCATCATATCCCTTCACACTAGTCCTTTTCATTTGTAACAATCCTTCATCATAATCCTTGACAGTCTTTCATCATAGACCTTTCCATTTGCCCTAGTCATTCCCCTTCATCAGAGTCATTCTTATTTGTCCTAGCCCTCCTTCCTCCCAGATGTTTATCCTAAACGTTATCCTTCATCCTGCTTGTGCTTCATCCTAGACCTTCCCTTCTCCTTCATCCTAGCCCTTCTCTTCCATCATCATCCTTCTAATTCTCCTTCTCCTTCATCCCAGAACTCCTTCTTTGTCCTAATCCTAGTCCTTTGTTCTAGTCAGACTGTCTCTGAGGTAAAGTCAAGTCGCATTCTACCCCTCCCTCTCATTTTGTTTTGCTACATCTGCCTTTTCTTCTTTTCCTCCACCATATATCCCCCTTCTTCTCTCTCTTTGGCTCTACCCCCACTCTCTTCTTCTTTCCTGCTTGCTTGCTCTCCCTTTCCTTTTTTCCACTTGGGGTTGTTGTGTCATTTGCTGTGGAAATGCCACGAGAGAAGGCAAAGACACCTTTTATGACTTCATGACAAGTTCTCAAGGGGGCTGGATGCTGAAATCATATAATTGAATGTAATCTGTGGGAATGTTGCTCTGTCATAATGAAATACCCACACACAATCTGAGTGTGTCATATCAATATTTCGCAACTGGAGACGATGTTTGGTTGGAGAGTTTGAGTGATGCATGTAACCTAAACTCTATTATTTACCATGCAACTTTCAGGCAAGGGCTGAAAAGAGCAACTGTTTGAGCTTTCCCTAAGGTAAGTGGTAAGTGTTAAGGCATGAATGCTGGCCAAATGTATTAGAGCCAGAAATGGTATATATCTTTCATGCTATTGGATATTGCATAAATCAGTTTTAGGTGGCTGCCCTCTTTGTATGTGCATGATTGGTTAACATTTGCTGGTTCAGCACAATATTTTCATTTTGCTATGAGCAACAGTTGTCAAGACGGAGACTGCTTGGGATGCAGAGAAGGATGGCTGCCTCCCTATGATCGTCTGCACACCTGCTCTGAATACAACCGAATCTGATTTATTTCTTGTGCATGTAATGTGTTTCCCGCAATGGTAAGATACAGAGAATTTGGCAGTGGTCTCCGGCAGCCCTGGCATGTGTCGGTGGGGGAAATCTAATGAGGACGCTCACTCACCAATCTTGTCCAATCCTCAAGGCCTCTTGGTGTGCAGCAATTCTCTTTTGACAATACAGTTTGGGATCAACATGGCATGTTATTTCTTCGGAACAACATCTGCTCTGAATGCAACTTTTGTCAGCTATGACAGGTAATTGCATGGGGGGATCCATTTTAGGCAGCTGGTTTTACCGCTGTCACTTCAGTATCCTCATTGCATGCACACTAATATTTGTAACATTTAGAGCTCTGTAGATATTGAAATACATTTATGGGACACTCTATAGGCATGGACCTGCCTTAATTATAGAAACTCCATTGCTAATTTTAACTGTACGTGCTCAGAAATTGTTAAGTATGTCTGGGCTACCTTGTGTGATTTCTTGTGTGATTTTTGTTGATCATCTTATTACTGGCTGCTCGAAAGCTTGAATTCAAGTCACCTCTTTAAACACTACAGGTGTTTCTTGCTGCACTGTAGTGAATGTGGTAAGGTCTAGACCCTTATCGGTGGCAGTGTGCAAATCATTTGCCTCTATAGAGTGAAACCAGTGATCGGATTGATCAATGCAATCTGTAGCAATCGGTTGGGACAGCGACTATATGGCTCGACTTGCAGCAAGGAGTTTGAAGATGTGCAGAGTGCCAAAAGCAGCACTCCAAGAGCTAAAGTGGTTCTAAGTGCATTGAGCGTTGTCAAGCCGCTCAGAGACATCTTAGGGCTATGAAACAAGGGCCAAGCTGCTTCTGAACATCCTACTAGTCCGAATCCAGGTTCTTCATATCAAGGTGAGTCCTTCAGTTCTGCACTTCCTCTCCAGGCAGCTGGCTGGCATCTTTAGGTGGTCCTTCACCACCAGGGCACAGGATCCTGATTCCAGTGTAGCCAGCAGAGAGGCCTTGATCCATAGCAGTTTGCTGCAGCGTTTCCCTTGGGATGGTTAGGGAGTGGATTGTGCCTGTGCCCTGGATGTCTTCTGTCTTTACCTCCCTGGCAGAGGACTTTGGAATAGCCTGTATACCCAAAAGAAGTTCAGTGAATCCTTATTCTTGTCCCGAGAGTCCAAAGATGAATCAATGAAGGAGGGGTGCCACAGGTGATTGTTCCAAAGCAAACCTGCTGTAAGGGTTCAACCCAGGATGTTTCAACAAGTGACCTTTGCTGACATCATACACAGAGAGCCTTGTGCTGGAGGAAATGGGAGACAGGAAGATGTAAACAGCCCTTGCAGAAACCAAGATGGTAGACCCCTTCTTTCAGCTTCCTTCTCTCCTCTGGTTACTCTGACTCCTCCCCCTTCAGGGGGACTCCAGATGTCAGCACCATGATGTGAGTGTGGCTTTGTTATGTCAGTACTGCGTTTGAAGCACCAACACCCAGGCGATCTCTTGGGAAGGACTCCCGTGCCATTGGAAGAAGTTGTTGTCCTTCCCGTAGGAGGAAGAGGAGGCAGCTTTTTGGTCATTGCCCCACATGGCAGTTGTGGAAACGGCCGGGCAAGACAGTTAATACTTATTGCCCCACAATAGCTGAACCCTGTTCACAAAGCTGACACTAGAATGATATCAAATTGCTGTGGCTGTCTAATTGTGTGACTATAGCAGCCACAATGCCACAACCCAGCATGACTTATATTTACATTTTAACGTGCCATCAGTCTGACTAGTTTACGCAATTATTATATTTTAATTCAGCTGTGCAGACAATTAAAAAGCCACCTATGTTTGCTCTTACTGTGTTCCAACAGTTGCCAGAAATGCACATTTAACCTTTGAACATACTCTGTGCCACGGAAGGGCTGGTGCTGAGTTTGTCAATAGAACATCTCAGGAAAGGCACATGTTTGCACTCTAATTTGGCATGGAGCACTTATGAAAGGGGGGGGTTCAATAGGCAGACTGCCCTTCCCTAAACAGAATTACTTCCATCACACTAAAAATCAAAAACACTTGTTCTATCTCATTGTCACCAGAAGGTATTGTGTCATACCACCAAAATGTGAAAAAGTTTCTTTTAACAGCAGGCTGCTGCACTGTGGTACCCCTGTAGCTTGACCTAAAAAGGTTCTCTGTGTGAGAGCGGAGGAGTAAAAAAGGAACATCGACTTTGCCAGATTTCCACCTGCTAAATTGAGTTACAACAAATAGTATGGGTCTTATTACAAGTCCCGCGGTAACCCGCTGCCGCTGCCAGACTGTTTCCGCCCCCTGATATCCCGGTGCCACTTGGACATTACAAGTCCTGCCGGCCCGGGATATCAGACGGTGGAAAATGTTAGCTCCCATTCCCATGGAGCCCTGCAGGACTTCATGGGAGTGGGGACACGGAAGCACCGGCACAACCACTCCCACAGCACATACACTCTTGCACAAATACATGCACCCAGCCACAGGCCAAAAGAACCATCCTCCCTTTCCATGGTTCCATTGGTCATGTGATGTTCAAGAATGTTCTTACTAGTCAAACTTCCTGGACTGGGGTTCCCTTTCTGAGTAATGACAGCAGAACCAAGAACATAGAAGTACAGAGTGGGGACAGCGTGTTTGGTTTTTAAGGGATTAAGAGGGAGCAGACGTCGGTTGAAGTGACCAAAGAGTGGTTCACAATAAAATAGTGAATGATAGCCTGTCAGAGTGTGATGGAAGGGTTAAAACAGAGGTGAGAAAGGCTAGCCAAAAATGTTTAAATTACGTATAACCACAACATGTAGTCTTTCACCCTCTCTAGCCCCCTAACTGCAACCTCTAACTCCAACCTCTGACCCCAAGTTATACCCTCTAACCCTGTCCTCTAACTTGGCGTACTTCCTCTAGTTTAGCAGATCACCTAACTCCTAAACATTCCTCTAGTTTAGCAACCTCTAACTCCAACCCCTGACCCCAAGTTATACCCTCTAACCCTGTCCTCTAACTTGGCGTACTTCCTCTAGTTTAGCAAACCACTTCTAAGCCAAAGCTCTATCCCACGCCACAACCTCTAACGCCTAGGCCCAACCCTTAACCCCAACTTGTAATGCCTAACGTGTAACACCAGCCGCTATCCCAATTTCTCACCTCTAAGCCTAAACGCTAGACTTAACCACCAACTCCCACAGTGGGGCAGGAAGCTATCCAGGCGGTACACGGCCAATTAGGAGTGCATAGGGACGCAAGCTACATTTTAGAAAAGAACATGACGTGTTGTTTACCTCATTCAGAACGCCATGCCATTTTTCTGTACGTGAACTCGCACAAAGAAAAATCTGCTGAGCATGTCTAATGCTCAATATGAAGCTGCTCCTTTTTGACTGAGTGTCATGTGATTAAGGGCAGACAAGGCCCCATGTTGAGCAGAAGCAGCAGGACCATGCTTTGAATCTGAGCCCCTGTGGTGATAGACTAAAGGTGTGAACAAGCTACTGCTGCAGATTTCTAGAATGACACAGCCATCCATCTTGCAAACGTTACACATACATCATATCATGGTGAGCTGAAGGCCTTGCTAAAGAGTATGCTGGGAGCATTTTACTCGATATACCGTAATTGATTTTGCAACTAGTCTTGGGCGGGCAGTGGGCATTGAGCTACACGTTTTATTGATTATTCCAGGAAGTCCAATGTAAGAATAAACAGCATCTTGGTCAAATGTGGATATTTCTTCGGATGCCCCAATGTTCTCCTTTTGTTGTATGTTGCACTATAGTAAAATAATGTCAATATTTGGTTTTTATATAGCACTTTATTCTGTATTGTTCCACCTTTTAAGCGCTGTAATAACAGCTGTTATAGTTCTCAATCAATGGGAGGATGAAGGGCTGAGGTGAGATGTATTCGAACGTGAGAAGTGAAGGCTTGCCCACCTTCAAAAGACAAAAAATAAAGCCCTGAGCTACAATGTGTAGTAATGTATTCAAAGCCATAAAGAAAAAACAAAGCAAATACAGATAACAAACATCAAAATGCCACAGATAACAGTTGTAAAGGTAAACACTAATCAGCCTGAGAAATGCCAAAATTAAGGACATTTTGCATTGCACTGACTATTGCGATTAATTATGTGAAGACTCTGTGGAAGTCAAAACCTAAAAATTATAGTAGGCACTACATGTTACAAACTAGAGTTGCGGAAATAGAGCACATATTGCATAACGTTTTGGGAGTTCAAATTAAAGAGCTTCAATGATGTGAAAAAAGCTCACCGGCAGAGCATACGAGAGCAAGTAAATAACACAGGAGCACTTGCAATAGGGTACACATGCACACGCTGTCTGTGCATTCATATATAGTCCGGGCAAACGCGACCAAAGTGACCCAGAATGTTCATCTGGTCGCCAGACAGAAACACTCCTGGTGGGACTCAAGAGCCTGTCCATAAGGAATAGATACAGCATTGCTTTCTATGTCAAGCATGTTTCACGGGCAAGTGGGTGGATCAATTTAGATCAACTTCTATAGTCTGAATCTCCAAAAGGCATTTATCGATTCTGAAATGCTATCACCAAACCGTAGGGTGTAGCTAAATATGTTTCCCAAGGATACAAGTATACCCAAAGTGGAAGGAGGAAGATGATACGTAGCTCTATCAGGGCAGGTTACGAGCAAATTCTCCATGTGGCAGCTTGCATTTTATTCAAACCTTAATACAACAATATTTTTCACGTTTGGTTTAACAAATGTAAATTGCCAGACTGAATATCTACATACTCCTTTTGATGCAAGCCTTATTTGCATTTTATAAGGCAGGTCAATTCAAGCTGCAGTGCTAACATATTTCCTTATCCCTTTTCCTTTTGATGCCGGAACTATTATTGGCTTTTTAAAAATAATAAAAAAGTTCATCTATGAGCAATCAATAAGTGCTTCATTGACAAAATCCAACATTTTTTGTTTAGTGAATGCAATGCAAAATAATTGAAAACGTATGATTCTTATACAGAAAATCTCAAAATGTAGTCTTCGTCCCATGAGATACGGATACTGAATAATATCGCATGGTTACAAATCCAGTCGGCTGACACGTATTTCACACTACCTGAATTCTCTATATTTCATTCAATCTGCATGCATCTTCAGGGCACTTAATTCTTTTAACTTTGTAGTTCTTTGTAATCACAGAAGAGAGAAGGGAAGAAGTAAAAAGAAAGAATAAACATTTCGACCAGGAATGTGATGTTCCTCTGCTATGATTAGTTTGATAAATATGATTCACTTATAATAAAGGATTAGGAAAATGCTGTGATCCTTATTTTTCATATAATGATATTGTAGTTTTGTGTTTCACCTGTAATTATTATATGGTTGTAAGTACTCCCTTCTGGTAAATATGATTAAAATATGTATTTTTCTTACTATTCAATTGTAATACTTAACTTGATGTTTGATTGAACATAGTTCTAATTTCTCATATTACTCACTACTCATTTACTTCTTAGATTTTTTAAAATTACTTTTGATGCTGTTTCTAAATGTGTATTATCTGGTCGTCCTTCAATATAATCTATAAAAATAAAAATAAAGGAGGGTCAATAAGAAATTACTCTAATCAGCCATTACCATTATTTCACATTTCCCTTCAATTTCTGCTCTAGTTTCACTCACTTTTAGCATGATATAGTTGCATTTTACCACTACTTAAGGTCTGTAGACAGCTTGTTACTGGTGTCTAACCGTGGCCCTGAGCTCTTTTGATTTAGGATGTATACTTGTGTCCCTGAAGTATTAGGTAATAGAAAAAAAACATTTGTGCGCACTCTGGAAACCATGTTAAAATGTTTACCCTTCAAGAAATATACAAATGCTTTGTCTGATTGGGAGTTCTAATTGTTCTGCCATATTTAACAAGATGTGTTTGATTTGGTACATATTAATTTCAGTTTCTACAATCCAATATGTATACATTACAAGGTTGGTCTCCTTTATTCATAATGTGGAATTCCAATAATATCTATGATAGGTTATTTATAACACACTAATACCCAGAGGTTCCTAAGCAGGTACCCGCGGATAGAACCTGCGTTGCCCCGTGTCATGTTGCTTCCAAGGCGAGCACGTTGCCCCTGAGCTATCCTCCCAAGACCTATTGCAACTCTACCACCACTGATTCATGCTTCGCATAGACAGATTTCTAAACTCTTTTGCCTGCTATATCTGCATTTTATGTTTTAAGATATTTGATTATAAAAAAAGGCATATAACTCATTGTCTTTGTTGAGGCCTTCAATAATTGTCCTGAAAAGGAATATGTGTTCACTTTCCTTTGTCACAGGTGTGCATCTACATCTCCTTTATGTTCTCTCATTTCAGCTTTCTCTAGATCCACACATTTCAAGGCTCTTGTGTTTTGTCCCTGGTATTGTTCTTTTCAATGAGCAGCAAGAGTGTATATAAGGTTGTCAATCATTATTGCTCTAATGTGATCATATATTCTCAATTTCAGTTGTTTTTTTAGTGCATGTACATTTACTTTCACTTAAATAATGATATAAACCACAATGATAGTTGTCTTGTCTATTGCGTATATGTGCACAATTTGAACTGTTCACAATTGAATAAGCTTGTCAATGGATTGTCCAACCATGTTGGGGTCCTAACTGGTATGTCTTCCAAATTACTTGAACATCAAACAATGTGTAAACCTTTGACCCTCTTGTATTTTATAATAGCGGGTTGATTAATAGATGGTTCCAATTATTTGTCACTTGAAAGGATCCCCAATATTTTCTCAAGATATTGTATAAAATCTGGCTGTTGGGGCTGTAATTCATGGTACATAATACTGGACCTTGCATTGTGTTGTATTTCTTACTTTGTATTAGTAATCTTGCCCTATCTCTTTGCCTGTCTTTCTGACATGCACACTGCATAGTCTCATTACTATAGCCTATTTGTTTTACTCTTTTATCTAAAATGGCACATTTTTGTTTAAAATATGATTGATTACTGCAGTTATATTTCACGTGTATGTATGCTCCCTGATGGCATATTTTCTAGGGCAACTAGCAGCCTATGAGGCAAAATGAGCTAATTTTCCCTATGATAGGTCTTACCATGGAGGCTCTGATTCTGGACAAAGCTATTTAATTTTATCTATATTAAACCTACATTAAATGGCATGTATATTGCTTTTTAAATGCTTAAAATATTATAGAATTTTCATTCTGTGGTGTTCCAGATCATAAATATATCATTCATATAATGTGTCTATCGTTTCATGTTTTCTTTCATTTTCTTTCATGATATATTTCTCTGCACATCTCCCATTAATACATTTGCTACATGTGGAGCACACTTCAAGATCATAGCTACTCCTTGTACTTTTTAATGTCATTTGCAATGGAATAACACCATTTTGTTATGTAGTATGAAGCTTAGGACACTCTTTACCATTTCTATATCCATGAAAAAGTTGCAGATATTTTGCAGAGAGCATTTCTACTGCCTCCGGTGCTAAATGGTGTGTATTGATGTGTATAGATATAGTACATGCAATTTACCACAGTACATTAGTTTATTTCCCCAATAAATATCTGCAGAATATTTTAAATATGCATGATATCTCTGTAATATGATGGTAGAGTTTTTACAATTGGATTAATAAGCCCATCTATTATTTTTAGTATTGATCCAATCTACTAAATATTGGTCTACTGAAGGTTGTTACTTGGTAAGAAATAGATGGTGGGTGTAGTAAGATATTTCCTTTTCAGTTGATACTTCATATTTATAGTCATTAAGCTTTCTGTAAACCAATCTTGTATTTCACCTGATACATTTTCTTGAATTGTTTTTAAGGTATGCATCTGTATATTTGTGTAGCATACTGGTGTTTTCAAGTTATATATCCACAATGAGTTTGTGGAACTCAAACAAGATTAATAAGGATCTTCTTAGTTATAGAGCCAGGTGATGAAATTTAGTAACCCAAACTTTATGGGCTAAAGACGTACAACCTTCTGCTTCATCATAGTGTTTCATACTTGCCTTCTTCTTCATCATAGTCATTAATCATCAACCTACACTTTCATCAAAGCCCATCTCCTACATAGTAGTCTTTCGTCCTAGGCCTCCTCCTTCATCCATGTACATAACCTTAGTCAAATCATTTCCTGTATCTTAGCCCTTAATCATAGTTCTTCAATTTTGTCATAGCCCTTTGTCCTAGTCATTCTTCTTCATCCTAGTCTTCACCTTCATTCTACACGTGTCCTTCATTCTTTTCCTTAATCATAGCCCTTCAGCCATGTCCTTCTCCTTTTTCATAATCCTCCTGAATAATCCTCCATCATAGTCCTCTGTCATACATTTCACCTTTATCCTGGTCATTCTCCTTCATCCTGATCCTTATTGTTTGTCCTAGTCCTTTCCTTCTCCCTTATCCCTCTCTTTCATCATAGTCCTATGTCCTAGTCCATCTACTTCATCAAAGTCTTTATCCTTCATCATATCCCTTCACACTAGTCCTTTTCATTTGTAACAATCCTTCATCATAATCCTTGACAGTCTTTCATCATAGACCTTTCCATTTGCCCTAGTCATTCCCCTTCATCAGAGTCATTCTTATTTGTCCCAGCCCTCCTTCCTCCCAGATGTTTATCCTAAACGTTATCCTTCATCCTGCTTGTGCTTCATCCTAGACCTTCCCTTCTCCTTCATCCTAGCCCTTCTCTTCCATCATCATCCTTCTAATTCTCCTTCTCCTTCATCCCAGTACTCATTCTTTGTCCTAATCCTAGTCCTTTGTTCTAGTCAGACTGTCTCTGAGGTAAAGTCAAGTCGCATTCTACCCCTCCCTCTCATTTTGTTTTGCTACATCTGCCTTTTCTTCTTTTCCTCCACCATATATCCCCCTTCTTCTCTCTCTTTGGCTCTACCCCCACTCTCTTCTTCTTTCCTGCTTGCTTGCTCTCCCTTTCCTTTTTTCCACTTGGGGTTGTTGTGTCATTTGCTGTGGAAATGCCACGAGAGAAGGCAAAGACACCTTTTATGACTTCATGACAAGTTCTCAAGGGGGCTGGATGCTGAAATCATATAATTGAATGTAATCTGTGGGAATGTTGCTCTGTCATAATGAAATACCCACACACAATCTTAGTGTGTCATATCAATATTTCGCAACTGGAGACGATGTTTGGTTGGAGAGTTTGAGTGATGCATGTAACCTAAACTCTATTATTTACCATGCAACTTTCAGGCAAGGGCTGAAAAGAGCAACTGTTTGAGCTTTCCCTAAGGTAAGTGGTAAGTGTTAAGGCATGAATGCTGGCCAAATATATTAGAGCCAGAAATGGTATATATCTTTCATGCTATTGGATATTGCGTAAATCAGTTTTAGGTTGCTGCCCTCTTTGTATGTGCATGATTGGTTAACATTTGCTGGTTCAGCACAATATTTTCATTTTGCTATGAGCAACAGTTGTCAAGACGGAGACTGCTTGGGATGCAGAGAAGGATGGCTGCCTCCCTATGATCGTCTGCACACCTGCTCTGAATACAACCGAACCTGATTTATTTCTTGTTCATGTAATGTGTTTCCCGCAATGGTAAAATACAGAGAATTTGGCAGTGGTCTCCGGCAGCCCTGGCATGTGTCGGTGGGGGAAATCTAATGAGGACGCTCACTCACCAATCTTGTCCAATCCTCAAGGCCTCTTGGTGTGCAGCAATTCTCTTTTGACAATATAGTTTGGGATCAACATGGCATGTTATTTCTTCGGAACAACATCTGCTCTGAATGCAACTTTTGTCAGCTATGACAGGTAATTGCATGGGGGGATCCATTTTAGGCAGCTGGTTTTACCGCTGTCACTTCAGTATCCTCATTGCATGCACACTAATATTTGTAACATTTAGAGCTCTGTAGATATTGAAATACATTTATGGGACACTCTATAGGCATGGACCTGCCTTAATTATAGAAACTCCATTGCTAATTTTAACTGTACGTGCTCAGAAATTGTTAAGTATGTCTGGGCTACCTTGTGTGATTTCTTGTGTGATTTTTGTTGATCATTTTATTACTGGCTGCTCGAAAGCTTGAATTCAAGTCACCTCTTTAAACACTACAGGTGTTCCTTGCTGCACTGTAGTGAATGTGGTAAGGTCTAGACCCTTATTGCACTTTGCTGCCACTCTTTTCACCACACCAAATTAGGGTCCCCCATGTGCTAATGACAACCAACTCTCTCTTTTGTTCTAGCTCACATATACGACAAACATGCCTGGGGTTCATGGCTCCTTGCATGAAACAACAGAGAGGATCTGATTCCGAGATTCAGGAGGATGCTCTGGCCTCTAGTGTGTTACATCCTCAGCACATGTATAATGGGGAATCAGACAGCAAGGATATATCACAGGTAGGACCAACCCTCCTCCAAAAATGCTGTGTCAGAGATGCATATAATGGAATAATGGCAGAATTAAGCACCTTCAACACATGTATGTAACAAGCTTACAACAACATTGAGAAAATACAGCTTGACCTCATGGGCATCAAAGGTGGTCTGAGTGGGTTTGAGACCAGTATGTTGGAGGAAAGGTTGTGCAGGTGTGAGGATGAAGCTGACAACGTCAAGAAGCTAAAAAACAAAATATTCACATTACGCGAATAGATTGACAATATTGTTAAAACAAGCCACACTAACAATCTTCAAGTAGTAGTAGTAGTAGGTTGTCCATGAATTAACCGAATGTAAAAAAACAAATGAGGAATGACCTAATTTTAGTTGGTTGAAAAGCCAAAATTCCTACTTGTTTTTTGCACTTTTTTTTATAATGCTGGTTGAGACCTCCTGCGCCCTCCCTCACTCCCCTACCTTAACTAATACCCTTACCCCACCCCACACCTATATTTTAATTAAAATGTACCAGAATTTCAAAGGAAATAAGGCAAACAATTTGGTAATTTCTTCCTCGCTTTTTAGGGATTCAGTCATTTTTAGAAACGTTCAGAATGCATTTGTGCCTTTGGTCAAAAGTAAGTTGTGTGGGATGGCCGGGCCCCACTAGCTACTCATGTTGATCAGGTTTGTGGATGGGTGCTGTGTGGTGGTCAGGAGAGTGAGCAAGTGCAGGAGACTCGCTATGTGTCCTGCTAGACTGAAAAGTTTTTGTGGGTCTTAGCTGCATTGTGATGGCAGAGATGTTGTGCGTTGTCTTTTATAATGGTGTATGGAGGCGGATGCATGCCGATGGGCAGCCGTGTCTGCGGCTAAAGTCCAATGAAGTGGTGCGTAACTACATACTCTTGAGCCCCAGTTGGTACTTTGCTTTTGATGTGGCCATGGAAACTGTTTGTCCGGTATGCTCCAAGTTATACTTTTCCTGGCTCCGGAGATATCCTGGGGAGGCAAACAGTGTCACGGCTTAAGTGTCCTGAAGAGAAGAGTGAAGTGGGGAAAGTTTGTCAGGTTGCAGGAGGGAAGAGCCAGGTTTCGAGGGCCGTCCAGAAGAGGAGGTGGTCCTCTACGCAGCAAATGCTGAGTGGAAGAGAGTTCCAGTGAGTACAAGCTTGAACAAAGAGAAAGATTATCCTTGTAGTTTGGTGGAGTTGACAGGGAGGATCACAAGGAGGAGTGCAGAGTTAGATCTAGGTTTTCTGATGGGTTGGTAGCGTGTAGTATTGTGTTGGAGGAATTCAGGGCCTGTCTTACTGAGGGCATGGTGGGTAATGCTCATGGCCTTGAAAGTCACCCATCATCCCATAGGAAGCCAGTAGAGCTCCCTGAGGCCAAGAGTGATATGTTATTTGGGTGAGAGGGCAAGGAGGAGCCTAGCTGTGGAGTTTAGGATCCGTTGGAGCTTTCTGAGGTGATAAGCAGGGGCACCCAGATAGTGGGAATTGGCGCAGTCTAGGTGCGAGAGGATGATAGCCAAGATTGGTAGGAGAGATAATGGAAGATTTGTCTGAGGATGCAGAGGTGAAACTGGCATGAACTAGATACAGCGTTGCTGTGGTGAGAGAGTGTTAGGTCCGAGTCCAAGGTGCATTCCAGGTTCATCACTGAACTGGTTGCTGAGGGGAAGGGCTTATGGAGGGCAGCCAGGGGTGGGTTGGGGAAGAGTGCTGTCTTACCACAAATCAGAATTTCACTTTTACCAGGATTAAGGAGGGGTGGTTAGGCATCATGCAATGATCGACTTCTCTGATGCAGGAGGCGAGGCCAGGATTGGGAAGAGTGGGGTTTTGGAATCTTGAAAATGATCTGTGTCATTGGCCTAGTTATAGCAGGTTAGGTCATTTGAGTGGATGAGCGCGGAGAGTGGGCTTAGGCAGAGGTTGAAGAGGAGGTTGATAGGAAGGCTGACTGTGGGACGCCACTGAAGAGAGGGCAGGGGGAGAGGAGAAGGGTGGGAGGAGGTTGACTTGTGAGCAGTTGGTGTGGAAAGAGATCAATCTTAAAGTAGAACCCTGATGCCTAGATAGTGGAGTCTATCCTTGAGGATGGTGTGGTTGATAGTGTCAAAGGCTGCCAAAAGGTCAAGATAAGTGCAGCACAGCCTTCTGAGTCTGCTGTTCTTTTCATGTCATCCCAGATGGAGACAAGGGATATTTCAGTTCCTCAGAGGGGGTTGAATCCGGACTGGGCAGGGTCGAGTAGGCAATTTGATTCTGGGAAGAGGCAGAGCTGGGAGTATGCCGTGTGGTCTACGAGTTTGGCAATGAAGCAGGTGTTTTAGAATGGGCAGTAGTTGGATTGGCGGAGAGGGTTGAGGGATGGCTTTTTAAGTAAGGGTTTGACGTGAAAGGTTTTGAAAGCTGCAGGGAAAATGTCACATGTCAGTGAATAGTTAAATATTGATATAGCAATGCTGCCTGCACAGGTTTGGGATAGAATGCTCTTTAGGAGGAAGGGGTAGAGGTCTCCTGGAAATCCACAAGGGTGTCTACTGGATATTAGCTTCAGGAAATCAGGCTGGGAAATGGCGAAGTAGGAGGAGAGGAGGTTGTATGGTTTTAGGGGGTGAACAGTCAGGAGAAGGAGGAGATGAAAGAGTGGTGAGTGTTTCTAATTTGTTGCTGAAGGTGAGGTTTCTTTCAATAGCAAAGTTGTAAAAGTGATCTGACAAGGGCTTGCAGAGTGCATGGGAGTAGGAGCTTGGGAGGTAGAGCAGAGGGGGCCTTGAATTCTACGATTATCCTATGGAGTTCCTTGCTGGAGTTTTGGGCATTTGCAATTCGGATTCCATTGAAAAATATTTTGGCTTTCCTAATTTCTATCCTTTAGGCCCTGATCTACCTGGCATTCATGGCTCTGTTCAGGGGCTTTGGGTTGGCCCGTCATTTGTTTGTTTGTTTGTTTATTCATTTGTTAAGCGCACCAGGCTCTCCAGGTGGTGATTAAGGGCTTTGAGGTATTTGAGGGAGGGAGGGAGGGAGGGAGGAAGCGAACCACTTGGGAGTAGGGCATAGCCTGTGAAAAGTGGATCTTGTTGGGGAGAGAGGGGTGAGGGCATTAGAGAGCCATTGCATGAGATGATCGATAGAGGGTAGTCCTCCTTAGAGAGGGAGGTTGGGAAGGGAGGAAAGCAGGGAGTCTTCCAGGTCAGGGTATACAATTACCTTGGTCCAAAGGGGTACACAGGAGGCTGGGTTGGGGCTGGTGAAGCGGGGGCAATGGCGGTGGTGGTCATGAGAGAGAATAAAAAATGGCAGAGTGATCAGTCCAAATTAGTGGATGGGGAGGCAGTGTAGAGATCAAATTTGTGGAGCTGAATGTTGAATCAAGGTGTGCCCTGCTATGTGAGTGGGGCTTGATATCAGTTGGGTCATGTTGAGTGCTTGCATGTTGACAATGAGTGGCACGGTCATAGGGTTAGTAGGGGCATCGCACCAGATGTTGAAGTGCCCTGGCATGGTGTGGGAAGGGTGAGAGTTGAGGAGTGCCGCTAAGGAGGCACTAAGGGTGCGAAGATTCGATTGTATCCGGAAGATCTGTAAAGGAGTATGAAGCTGTGGGTGAGAAAGGAAGTGAGTTGGAATTTCACAAACAATGATTCACAGTCAGCATTTCAGGGTTATTTCTCAGAGTGTAAGACTGTGAAGTGTAGTTTTGGAGGATGGCCAACCCACAAGCTCTACTGGATCTGTGCACGATCAAGGAGTAACCAGCGGGGAGTGCCTCGCGCGCGATGGGTTGAAAGTCATCAGAGAACCAGGTTTTAGCGATAAAGTGGATGTCTGGGTTTTCAGAGGAGATAAAGTTGAATATCATGTGTTCATTTTTGGAAACAGATCTGAAGTTAATGAAGATAGTGGGTAAGGTGGGAGGGTCTTGGAGAGTGGGGAGGAATGGTCTAGGGGAGAGCCTGCATGCTGAAGAGCCAAACCTTTCGGTGGAATCCCCAGTGGGGGGGTTGGAGTGAGAAGGGGAGTGTATGGTAGGGGTGGAAGGGGGTCGGGGTTAGGAGAAATGGATGCTGGGAATAGTCTAGGTTTGACAGGGAAGATTGCTCATAAAGGAAAAGTTCTTAGGAAGGAGTCAGAGGTGTGGTGGGGCAAAGGTCTAACTGATGGGGCAGGAGGAGTGGGCTAGTGTAGCTTTTGGGGGGATTGGGAATGGATGAGTAGCTGGACAGGAGGGGGCATAGATAGGAGAAAAGAGAAGGGAGTAGATGTTCGGCGGAAGTTGGGTGGGTTGAGGGGGCAGAACTGGGTGAGTTGACAGGGGAAGAGAAGACTGGGTGGGGTGGGTTGGGAGAGGGAGGGGAGGACATGATGGTATAGGAGAGAGGTGCGAAATGGGATCTCGGTGGACGAAGAGGTGAGAACTGATGGGCCATTAGCCTGTGTTGGTTGTGGGTTCTGTGTTTTGGAGGGTATGTGGGTGCCAATGGTGTGTGTGTGAGTGTGGGCGGGGCTGTCAATTGCATGTGTTTGCCAATGCAGCCTGAGCTGTGCTTAGGGATGGGATGGGTGTGTAGGGCGAGGGGTCTAGGGTGTAAGAAGGAGAGATGGGAAGTGCTGTGAAGGTTAGGGGAGATGGTGTTGAAGGCTGTGTGTGTGTTGAGGGGGCTGAGGAGTTGGAAGGGGAGAAGGGGGGGCTACCAGAGGCTGGCTGGGACTGTGAGGTGGGTGGGAGGAGGAGTGGGGGACAGGGAGGGCAGTGGTCTGGTTTGTGGAAGGCCATAGTGCCCCTCTGACCTTGGAGCTGCAAGGCCTAGCAGAAGGTTGCTGCCTGTATTCTGAAAGTATGAGGACACACCTAGGGTCTGCGAGCCCTGTCAGTTTACTTAGGCTTGGAGAGATAATGCAGGAATCAAAAGGAGGGTGAAAAGCAGGGACAGAAACAGGGGATGATTTCAAAGACGAGTGTGTGGGAGCAGTTAAGTAGGTTTGGTGCTGTAATTACACGAGTGCCACAGAATTCAAGGACAATTGTAATACTCAAATACCAGATGGATTTAAACACACAAGCTACACTTAAGATACAACTAGATTAAGACTTTCACTGCACCTGAAATGCAAATGGGATCACAACATTTGCTGTACCTAAAAACAGCTAAATTCAAAACATTAGTTGTTCCTAAAATGCCGCTAGATTTGAAACATTTACTACACTTAAAATGCAGCTAGATTCAAATCATTTGTCATACCTAAAATCCAGCTACATTCAAAACGTGTACTACTCCTAAAATGCAGCTAGATTGAAATCATTTGTTGTACCCAAAATGCAGCTAGATACAAATCATTTGTTGTACCTAAAATTCAGCTACATTCAAAGCATTAATTGTACGATAAATGCAGCTAGATTCAAAACATTTACTAAACCCAAAATGCAGCTAGATTCAAAGAATGATTCAAATAATTCGCTATACCTGAAATGCAGCTAGATTAAAAACATTTACTAAACCCAAAATGCAGCTGTATTAAAATAATGTGTTGCACCTAAAATGCAGTTAGATTCAAAACCTTTGTCACAGGTAGGATTGAAGACCAGTTCAGCATATCCTCAGGGGTGTAACTATGAACAGAAAATTGGTTAGATTCAAGTACTAACGAGCGGTACAGCGGCTATACTAGGATTGTGGTATAGTGTGGAATAGAAGGGGCTGTGTTCAGGATTGGTAAGATTAGTCAGTGGCAAGAATTGATGCATAAGCAATTTGCCTAGCAAGGGAACTCACAGGCAGGCAAAGCAAATCAGGGTGAAAGGGCTCACAAAGAGGAGCAATACCACTTTAGGGGAATTAATGTAGGCAATTTTGAACAAGCACGCGTTACTATTAAATACAGGGCTATGAAAATGGAGGTTAACTCTTACCTGTTTCTGTAGCTTCTTGGGCTTGAGTGGGGCTCTCACGGGCGAACAGTGCAAACAAAGAATGGGGGCTGTCCTTGGGAGTTTCTCTTTGCCTCTGGCTATTAGCCACATGGGGGGTGTTGGGAGGATGCTTCGGGCCAATTTAGCTCAAGATGGGCGGGCAGGGTTGGAAGGGACTGAGAGCAGATGAGGGAATGCCGAGGCCTCTGAGAACACAGGCAAAAATAGCAAAATTCAATCAAGAGCGTACCAGGAGGACCAGATGCTTCTGTAGAAGCAATGAAACAGTGTACAACCTACCAGAGGACAGGGAGGGATCAGATATGGTGATGCTCGACAATACGTTCCTTTCCAAGGTATTGGTCGAACACATCAAACTACTAGAAATACCAAGAGCTCACAGATTAGCTCCAAGAAAGTTGGAGAGAGGAAAGGAGAAATCTAGGCACATCATTATGTACATGCTACATTACATCCAAGTGCAAGCCATACACCATACTACCAAATATCTCGACCCTTCAAAGTGGATGGGCCACTAGATCTATATCAGTCAGGACTTTTCCAATTTAGTTGGGTAGATAGGTTGTGGTTATGATGCAGGGTTATAAATATAACAAATAGATATGTCCCTACAGATGATGTACCAGCTTTTTGTCTGACTTACATAAAATTGTGCTGGTGCTTGCCAGGAGTCCTCCAATTCTATCTGAGGATTTTGAAATGCCAATTGACATCCATATAGACAGTAAAATCCCATACTTGCTTAGCCAAACTGAAAAGACATTTGCACTAAATAGTGGGACCTTCGCCACTCACAGATGTGTGGCACACTCTATGTTCACACAATCTAGAGTTTAGTTTTTACTCCAACCCCATGGTTCTCACACACGACAAGACCATTTCTTCATGCATGTGGAGCAAATGTCTCTGCTCTTTCTAGCAAAAATGTGGATGATAGCAACCTCAGCTCACACCACAGTTAGTGCAATTTTTGATTTAGTGGTTCTGCACTTAAGGCTAAATACATGGAGGCTTATTCCAAGCGTACTACAGAATTACTACAAGAATTTTTTGACTTGACTTGAATGAGGCAGGTGGTGTGTGGCATGCTCCAGGATATGGCTTAGGGAGCCTATAAAGCAGCACTGGGAGACTCCATATTTCATGCATAGCACATGTAACGCAGATCTGAAAGAAGGTGATCTATTTAAGCACTTGAAAATAAATGTGCTACTACTGGAAACATTGCCATCTTTGGCTATCCAAGGAAGGTGAAGCTTGACCTTAATATGGTCCCGCCCAGTAAAGCACATATGGCTTTGCTGAACTGCTACGCTAAATACTATCATGAGCAATGGAAGAGGGGAAAAGTACTAGCAGGCAGGTGAAAATCAGGATGGCTATGAAACACGATGAACATCATCAGGGGACAAATATCTACAAAATAGAATGGTAATGCAAGTATAACATGTATAGTATAACGACAGCATCCAATGCAAATGACTTATACTTCTATTAAAAAAAGGTATAAAAAATGAGTTACCTGCTTCAAATCTTTCAAACAGTTGAGCTTGCCAACATAGCGTCTCGACGCAAGACAGTAAGTATGAGTAATTATCTAGTCTGCGTGCCATGATATAAATAAGTAAAGCTGGTATCTAACAACTAAAGTGTGTCTACTAATAACCACAAACTAACACGGTGAGTCATTCGACAAACATAAAGAAAATGTTTGTTAATAGAAAATTCAAATCCTGCACATTGCTACAAAGAAAAAAGGCAATTAATGTAACATAAAAGCATTTTTTGAATATATTTGTATATAGTCAAAGTATTGTGATTCAAAACAACATCATAACAAATAGTTGAATTAAAAGATGAAAAGCTACCTATACATTCATAACGCTTAGGTTTGTTTCCGGGTTCAGCTGATGCAATGTATCAGTGTTAGGTTGCCTCTGCTGTCGAAATGGCAAAGTGCACCTCTGTGTGCCCTTTCTATTCAACAACAGCTATCATATTAACTAACAGAATGAGCACAGTTCTACGCGGTCACCTTCACCTTCCACTATCGCAATCATTCGGTATAATTACAAGTCACTTCTTTCCACTTCCACTTCTCTTCACAAGGGGCACAGTGGTTAGAGTGTCAATGAACAGTTAATTACCGGCTCATTGTTTCAGTCCCTAAAGAGCAAAACGCTGTAGGATAAATGACTCCTCACAAGCTAAAACTGAAAGAAGGTGCTATAATTATGCTACTACGCAATCTTATGCCATCACAGGACTCTGCTATGGAACATTATCGAGGCCCATGTAATCGATGGAACTTGAATACTGTTCTTATACCGCACATACCTCTAATTCCATCTGGTGCAAATATGCCTTTCAAATTCAAAAGAAGACAGCTACCTATATGTTTAGGCTTTTCAATTACCATTAATAAGTCAAAGGGACCTACACCCCTTTCCTGGAAGCAAACGCTGGTTAGCATGAATAAGTCACAGAGACCTATGCTGAGGGGGTCTGTATGATTTTGATTGTGTCTCTGGAGTGTCCTTGCGGGCTCAGCAAAGACTTGGTCCAATTCAGCCTTTCCACAATGATGCACTCAAAATAGGCAGCAGATCTCTGGTATTTGGGTTTCACACCTCTAGAAAATCACAGGACCTTGGGAGATGGCTCAAATCAATGATTGCCTTGGGTGGGGGGGGCGCTGTTGCCCACAGGAGAAAATGGCCGCTCCTGTGTAAGCTCCGGAGAGACCCAGGGCCGAATTGCAGAAATATTCGCATAAAGGATCCGATTTTTGCCAAAAATACAGCAGGGATTGCAGGACAGTGCTTTCTCCACACTGGAGTGAAATCTGGAAGCTAAAGGTGTCTGCGATCCGAAGATACGGTGACGTGCGGAGGGACCGCTGGCGGGGCCTCGGAACGGGCCGGAGCTGAGGAGGAGGAGCTTGGGGAACACCAGCGCGAGCCGCGCCTAGACGCGGAGGAGGCATGGCCACCGATCCTTGTTGAGGGTGCTCCGCTCCGCGTTGAGCGCCCGTCCCCCCCCCCCCACCCCCCATACCTCGACGGACACTGCAGAGAGGGGGATCCTGGCCACCACCTGGCGGAACGAACCTGTCGAGGCGCCGTCGGCGCGGCGGCGGAGAAGGCGACAAGACGCAGATAAGTGGGGCTGTGGGGGGATCTGGAAGCGATACGCGAGCCCCAAACATGAGCCCAGTGTAATCACGATCACGCTGAGAGCGGATAGGAACAACACAGGCCCCCTGCCCAGAGACAATCAACTGCGGAGCGACGCGTAGCCAGTACTAGTGGACGTTGTGGGCCGAGAGGCTTGGGATCCCCAGGCCACGTTGGATACTCCTGCCGTCCCTCCCTCAGAACCGATAGACACTGCGGCGCCATTCGGACACCCCCTTCACAACTTTGGCTGTGCCACGCTTAACGCAGGGCCGACCCTAGGGCCCTGCACAATACAGAGGATTGAAGGGGGTGGGGGCCACAACTGGGCTGCAGACCCCCCACGCAGCAACGGGGGGCCGGCCCACTAATCTGATCCCCCCCCCGAGACAATATCCAAGCCTAAACAGAGGGAGCCGAGGGGAATAATGCCCAAGAATTTTGGGCCCAAGAAGAACAAGGGGGCCATTGAAAAATATACCACGGCTATTCAGAAAGTCACAGTACCACAGATGGAGGATCCAGCGACCCCGCCTGATCAGCATACGCCACCCCCTACACAGATGGACCCACAAGCTGTCTTTCTGGCAATGCAACAAGGGTTCACAGCCCTGAATGAGAAATTAGACGGGATTACAGCAAATGTGGCCTCCATCAAAACAAAATTAGATAAAACAACGACACGTATAACAGAGGCGGAGACTAGAATATCTGGCACTGAAGACGCGCTTGAAGCCCTGAAAAGTACGGTCTCAACAATGGCGATTGAATTAGGAACAGTAAAATCCAAATGTGAGGACTTAGAAGCAAGGTCAAGACGTAATAACATCCGCATCTTAGGGGTGCCCGAGGAAGCAATGAAGGGCTCCATGGAGAAAGGTGTCGAGACCCTCCTCCGTACACTGTTGGGGGACCCCGGGTGGTCACCCATGTTCATTATTGAGCGCGCACACAGATCCATGGCTCCAAAGCCGAAACCTGGAGCATACCCAAGACCTATAATTGCTCGTGTGCTGAATTACAGAGACAGGGACCTGATACTGAGGGCGGCAAGGGAGAAGCAGGAGCTGAGATGGGAGACAAGTGTGATACGGATCTTCCCCGACTTTACATTAGCGGTACAGCAGGAGAGGAAACAATTTATTGGCGTCAAGAAGCTACTGAGAGACCGACAAGTCCAATATGCCATGCTGTACCCGGCAAGGCTTAAGATCCTTTACAAAAATAAAGTTCACTTCTTTACATTTCCTGAGGAAGCCGCCAATTTTGTAGAAGGGCATATTCCTGCACCCGCGGGGAACGCTGAGATCAACGATCAGGAGTGATATTTCTGGAAGCAGATCAATAGAAAGCTCAAATGCTGGGCTATCTCCCCCATTACCACCAACGCTCCCTTTCGGGAGCTCCGCACGGAGGCGGGAAACTATCGTGAATACGATGAGCTGCACTGCAAAGCTCCCGCTGCCACTTACATTCGAGAGAGCAATGTCGGATCCTGTTGATTACACTTGAGGTTTTAGAATAAGAGAAAATGAAAAATAGCATAGGCCCTGGGTGTCACCGCAGCCCCCCCTATTGCAGGTGCATATGCCACAAGTTGGAGGGAGGGATGGGGATCCAATAAGCACAGTAGAAGTTTGGGGTACTGTGAGGGTGGGGGAAGGGGGGGAAATGAGGGAATTGGGAAACAGTTATGTTCCATATGGGAAGAAAGTTCAAAGCACACGGTTGAAGCAAATTAACAGAATTGAAAACACTGAGAAGCAAACGGTTGTAGATACACATTGTTATCACCACGGAGGGGATGGCGGGCACGGGCACAGACAACATTAAAATCATGTGCTGGAATGTTCGAGGTCTGGGCGCCAGGGTCAAGAAGAGGAAAATTATGGCATACATTAATAGACATAATCCACAGATTCTTTTCCTCCAGGAAACACATATGGGCCCACAACAGGCGGGACACCTGATACCGCACTGGGGAACCCACCAATACTTTACAACCTATTCGAAAAAAGCTAGAGGTACGGCAATATTGGTGCACAGAACCCTCCGGTTTGTATGTAAGGAGGCGGTTTGTGACCCTGGGGGCAGATATGTCTTGGTTCATGGCACACTGCGGGACAAAGAGGTAGTTTTACTCAATGTTTATGGCCCCAATATGGACGACCCGGAGTTTTATGCTGAAATCTTTGGGAAATTGGCATTTTATCCAACAGCCCACCTTATATGCGGGGGGGATTTCAACACCATCTTGGACACAGACATTGATCGCACCTCAACAAAAGCGAGATCGCTGTCTAAAGCCGCTCAGGCAATCATTGCATACATGGCTGATCTAGGGCTGAAAGACGCCTGGAGGACACTGCACCCTACAGACCGGGGATACTCGTATTATTCCACGGTACATGATATGCACTCTAGGATAGACCTGTGGTTAGTGGATAAAGTGGTGTTATCCTGGGTTATAGACACGCAGATGCTCCCTAGGACATACTCAGACCACTCCCCAATCCTACTAGAGTTACGAATACCCGGTGAAACAGTGAGTAGACCCCCATGGAGATTCAAATCAGCCGCACTGAGGGATCAGGTATACAGGGACGCAATGGGTCAGCACATACAGGAATACTTTGAATTTAATGATAACTCAGTACCCACTCTTGCGACACTATGGCAAGCTTTCAAGGTATATATTAGAGGCGCATCCATATCTAAAGAAAGCGGCATTCTCAGAGACATTAGGAATAGGATACAACGTCTCGAAAAGCAAATAGAAGTGATGCAAACCCAATATGCACTCCAACCATCATCACAAACCACATTAGACATAAGAAATAAACTAGACGAATTTAAAGAAGCAGCGGATCAAGAAATCCGCTACCTTGACAGACCAGCGGCAGCACGCCGCTACGGTGAAAGCGAACGTCCGGGAAGGCTGCTGGCTAGAGCAGTAAAGGGGGAGAGAGGTTCGACAGATATCCCATGCCTACTACTCCCAGGAGGGACGGTCACTACCGATCAGGGCATGATACGCAACACGTTTCATGCATTTTATGAAGACCTGTACTCGCCCCAATCTGATGCCACGGACGCTGATATTGAGCAATATCTCTCCCGGATACCGACGACACTTCTGGCTGACAGTACAAGAGAGGTGTTAGAGGCCCCTATAACCGAAGCGGAAGTGATCAGAGCAATCGAGGCTCTCCCGAATGGGAAGGCTCCGGGCATCGATGGCCTAAGCGCAGAATTCTATAAAGAATATAAGCTCCTACTAGCGCCCCGGTTGCTTGCAATGTGGATGGAAGCTCTGGAGAAGGGAGAACTCCCTGAGAACACAAGAGAAGCAGTGATTACACTGTTACTTAAGACAGGCACACCCCCGGAGGACTGTGGATCCTACAGACCTCTCTCACTAATCAATACAGATGCAAAATTATTAGCAAAAATACTAGCAACAAGGTTGACACCTTGGATGCCTTATATGGTCCATGAGGATCAGGCTGGATTCATCCCCGGCAGGTCCACGGCTACTAATATAAGGAGATGTTATGAGGTCCTATCCACGACTCCCCCGGGCAGACAGGCAGTAGCGGTGTCACTGGACATGCGCAAAGCTTTCGATACAGTGTCATGGCCCTTCCTGTTTGGGGTTTTGCGAAATTACGGGTTCGGGCCGAATTTTGTGAAATGGATAAAATTGCTATATTCAAGTCCAAAGGCTAGGATTAGAATTAACAATGCCCTGACGGAAATGTTAGAACTCCGTGGAGGCACCAGACAAGGCTGCCCACTGTCACCACTATTGTTCGCTCTAATAATAGAACCATTGGCGGATATATTAAGGGCTCACGCCAACGCATATGGGCTAAGAATTGGGGCTGCACTACACATCATAAACTTATACGCTGATGATATCTTGCTATATCTGAGAGAACCAGACCGGACATTGGGGAGGGTCTTAGCTATAGTAAAGGAATTTGGTAGATTCTCAGGACTAAGACTTAACCCTAACAAATCTGAGGTGTTCCCCATCACCGAAACCACTGGTAAACCACGGGACCTCCACGGTCTACAATGGTGCCCAACACATATCCAGTATCTGGGAGCATGCATAGCCCGGAATGCCCAACTATCTCGGACACTAAATTATAGCATATTGGCGGACTCAATATGTTTGAAATTAAAGAGGTGGGGTGCCCTCCCTATTTCCATGATCGGTAGGATCGCATTAGTGAAAATGATAATTCTCCCAAAGCTGTTTTATTTGTTTACCACGGTGCCGGTCTGGCCGGGGCGGGTTCTATTCACTAAAATGACGGGGGTGTGCGCATCATTTGTGTGGGGCGGGCACCCCAGGGTGAGCTGGAAGACACTAACAAACGACTACTCGACAGGGGGCTTAATGGCGCCAGACTTCGAACTTTATTATCTAGCTGCACAGGCCCAACATGCTTCCCAATGGGCCACGACATTCATTAACCCGGAGGGCCCTGTACCGAATCAGTCTGAAAGAGATGCCATGCTAGCACTCCATCAACTCACGAGGTCTAATCGCAAGCATTACAACTCCATAAAACCTTCCAAAGTGGTGATTACTGCATGGGCCAGGATAGTAGAAATATATGACACTGAAAAGATATACCACCCTAGTATGCCACTCTGGGGTACGCCTCAAGCTCCTTTCAATATTGAGGGGGAAATAGCACGCCATTGGTCCTCCAAGGGAATATCACAATGGGGTCAAATGTTTGTGGACGGCCAATTCATACAATGGGAAGGTATCAGGGAGGTTGTGGGAGACACTTCAAGGACTAGACAACAATATGCTTGCATGCTAGCTGCCATACGGAATATATGGCCGACCTTCCCCAAAGAACCCCCACTTAATATGGGCCTGGGGTACATGTTCACGGGGGGACTTCAGAAAATAACAGCATCCACACTATATAAAACCATACTCCAAACACGCCCGTTAGAGCAGCGCACAGCTAAGGCCAAATGGGAACAAGATCTGGGGGTAGAGATTGAAGATAAGGACTGGGCCCAACGTTGTGCACTGGTAAAACAGATCTCCTGCAACTCTAAATACAGGTTAATTCAGTATAAAATACTACAGAGAACACATTATACCCCTAAGAAACTCAAGCACATATACCCGACCATGACTGGGGAATGCCCGAGATGCCACACTGACAACGCAGACATCTACCATATGTTATGGGCGTGCGTCGAATTAAGGGGATACTGGGATGCAGTGTGTCAGGCTCTGGACGAGATGGTAGATCACCCAATGGAGTGGACCCCTCTAATGTGTTTGTTGGGAGCAATAGAGAAAATGAACCCGACATGTCGGAAACTATTGAATGTAGGTCTGCTCTTAGCCAAGAGGGCGATCCTACTCAAGTGGAAAAGTGCAAATCCCCCAACCAAAGCAGACTGGGACAGAGACATGGCCTGGGCAAATGACATGGAGGAACTATACCTGGACACTGTACTCCCTGCCTCGCGTCCAAAGAACATATGGGACGGATACAAGCAATACTTGGCCGAAAAGATCGAACAAGAACAGTCTGATACTGCATTGTGATTGTAAATTTAAATGTAATTCAAAAATGTTATATACGACCACATAGATACTGCAACAAAGTGATGTATTGACCGTGTGCAACTAAAAATAAAAGTTTAAAAAAAAAAAAAAAAAAAAGATTGCCTTGGGTCTGGTTGTTCTCACGAGTCAAAGGGAAGGAGTCGCCTCTTCGGAGTTCCTCTGTTGCACAGAAAACAGGGTCAGGTCAGCAGTGGTCATTTCACAGTGTTGCAAATGGTCTGTAGGCATCTCTGGTTGGCTTCTTCTTTGTTTACTTCAGCTTCCAGTGGTCAACTTGCTTTTCACTCCAGGACCCTCACATCTATTCCAGTTCCAGCACTCACTCAACTGCAATCTTCCTCAGCAGTTTACAGAAAGGGGCATTTTGCTGTCCAATCAGGACAGCCAGACCCCCCAGTGGGAGCTGGTCCCATTCAGGCACTCTGGCAGACAAAGGACAGGGGGGTTCCACCAAAGGCAAAACACACACACAGACCTCCCCTCCCAGAATGGTAGAAGGGCTGACAAAGAATAACCATGCTAGTAATGGCAAAAACAGAAGGAAGGCGCAAGTTAGTACTTGGGTGCCCCATTGGTGCACTACCGCAGCTATGGACATAGCCTGCGGTGAACCAATCACACAATAGTAGGTAGGACACGCCCACTGCCACCAGCCATAATTAGGAATTTGTTTATGTGACTAAAAAGTCACAAGAGCAGAGAGAAGGGGGATACTAGGTATCCCTTTGGCACTCCACATAAGGTGGTGTGTGCCAATACTCTCATAATCTCAAAGGAGGACCCTAAGGATCCCCAGCAACACTGCCCATAAGGAGCTATGTGCTGCAATAGTAAAATACGGAGGCCTTTAAGGGTTATGGAGGAAAATAGACTCCAAAGGACAGGTAAAAGGACAGGTAAAACACAAAGAACAGAGTTCCAAAAGGCAGAGCAAATAAGAATGAATGAGTAAAAAAAGGCTTCACTCACTCACTCAGGATTACAGAAAAAGGTCCAGAAGTCGAGCAAAAAGTGCTGGGGTCTCACTAGGGGAGGGGATAAAGTAAAACAATGACAACTCTCCCTAACAGGCAGTTCGATTCTTCTCTGACTTCACCCATTGGCCTTGGAACCTTAAATTAACCTTCTATTAATTTTTCCCCAAACCTAACAGAGACAGAACTAAATTTCTAAATGATCGCCCTATATCTCCAATTAATTCTGAATACAATATTTTGTTGCTAAAGTCCTAGTTACAAGCATAAGTTAAGTGCTAGCTGCTTGCTTGTCTCCTGATAACGTTGAGTTTGATGAAGGGAGACTTGCATCCGCAAACACACCTCATTTCCTTGAATTGCCAGATATTACAGACAGGATACAGACCCTGAGAGCATATTTTGATGTCAAGAATACATTGCATTAGGTCTTTCTTTTTGTTTTATTTAATTTTGTTTTTGAGAATTGTTTATTTTACAATGAAACAACTACAATGTCTTTACTTTTAAAGAGACTATTAAAGAAATGCATATGGGATCCATAATGTATATTTGTTTTGGATGCTTTCTTTGACTGAGCGGTATTGCTTACACAAATTGTTTTCTTGTACAATTGTTTGTCTCTATGTATAGGGTCTGTAGCTAGCGGTACCATTAATACCTGCACCGATACATTGTTCTAATATGTTTTGAATGTTTTATAATAATTTGTTTGAGAATTGTGTGTGATCAATCACTTATAATTGTTAAAATATCCTTGTGGCATATTCTATCTGATGACGAGTTGAAAGGCACAAATAAGATGGATAGAACACAAATCTAACGTGAGGCTTAAAAATATAAAATCTGCAGTGGCTTTACATTTTGAACAGATCACTACTCCCAAAAAAGGAGACACTAATTTAATTTTGCTAGAAAGGGAAATACATTGAATTGAGAAACTAGATGCTATGGTTCCAAAAGGGATGAATGGTGATTGGGACCGTACATGTTTCCTATAAACACAGAATAACACATTAGAACATACTGAATGTTTTCCTAAACCTTTGTAAATACTTATGCAGTGGTTGTTGATTTGAAGGATATGGTTTATGATTACTATTGCTATAATTTCTGAATTGGTGAATATGATCCTGTATGTGAACCATATAATCAAATGTGAACAGTATGATATAATGAAATTGAAATTTGGCGATCATACGTGCTATACACACACACACTGCATGGTATAATTTAAAATGTACTTCAAATATGTTTAGATAATATGAGTAACATGACCTTGGGTTATTTAATTAGATTTGATCATCATATGCAAATAGTGAGTAGTTTACTACTCAAGACGTCTCCAAAGTAGCGCTTAGTTAGCTACTGAAAGCATTTCAAAACGGGCGATTGTTGCCCAAGTACACCCAACACATAGTGTTACGTCATACGTCATGCTAAGTGCCGCCATTTTTTGGTATAAACACGAACACGAGTCACAGCGATGGTTTCCAGTGACGGTGTTGCTCGGCTTGTGAGGAGGAGAAAGAAGTTTATTTCAAACTGTTTTGAGGTAAGGTACAATCACAGAGATGTCTGGTTTTTACAAAAATATAGTTGAGATAGGTTGGAATAACATAAATTCCTTAATTAACAGAAAATGACTCTACTGGTTATCCATAGTAAGAGTTGGATTCAACATCCCCAAACACGTGGTTTATTTCCTTTAAGTAGGGTAAGACGTTTTTCTCTTATCTTGAGTTATTTATTTTATAATAAATAGATCAATATTCATTGAGTGGTCATTTGCAGGAACATGAAGTTACCTGGTACCAACATTAATAAGGGGCCGCTGATAAGCAAGATCAGGAACTTTGATTTTTTTTAGTGAGGATTATAAAAGAAGAATGCTTAATTATTCTGCAGTCAGTAATAGTGATGTTTTATGATTATTCTCTTGGATGACAGTGTTTATAATTCCCTGACGAAGGATATACTACAAATCCGAAATGTGTCAGAAAAGAGAAAGATATGATTTATGAAAATATTGATCAGCTTCTCAAAGAAAACTTTTGTTCATTCATATTGATGAAATTGTGGATTTATATATGAATGATATAACAAGTTATGTTTCAAATTTGCAAAAATTATATTTCAAAAAAAATTATTGTCACAATCTATGGAAGGTTTATACGTGTATTGAAAATACATACGTTGTATACTTTGGAATTTGAACACAATACGAAGGTTTTTCTGTAAGGTTATTCTGCTTGGAGTGCCATTGCTTTCCGCATGAGTTGTAATGGGCATTATTTTTATATTTGATAGATCCGAGGAGCCAAGGACCAGACCCATGAGCACCTGAAATTTAGCAAATGTTTAAAACATTCTTTTATTAAAAATAAGAAATTGTTGGTAAACTTTTCAAACACAGCAGTGCATGCCTACATTTACTTTTTTTTCTATGGGACTGGCCATACCTGCATGCTCAGCTCCCCTTGTGTGGGGGAAGGAATCCCATCTATATCTATAGAGGAAAAGAGAGGAACCTAAACTAGGGACAGTTAACCAGAGAGGCAGTCAACCAGCCATTACAGAGGACCTGCACTTGCATACAGCTAAGAACAGATAGGCTACGGGAGTCCATCCTGAGGGCAGGGACAGCATGTGACAAGTAGCGAAAGGACCACCTAAGGCCCTTCTTCAGGCAAAAGACCACCAGCTTCCTGAAAAGATACACCTGAGGACCCTTGATCCAGAATGGAACTGAAGGCAGGGTGGGGTAGGATGGCAGAGAGAGGACTGCCCACAGAGAGGGGTGGCCAATGCCAATGTCACATCAGGGCTGTAAGACATCCACAGGAGTGGAGTTCAAAACCAATTCCCACCCCAGCTACCATACCTGGGTTGCCTTACACAAGGGAGAGGCTGTGATGTGGGGCCAAAGCCTTGCTGGATGTCTGCCGCTTATGACCCCACCTTTACAGTTCATCAAAAGACTCCAGCTGGGGTTAGGGAGGATGCACCACTTCATGAAGCTAGAAGAAGGGCGTGTGAACCCCTTAAACTGAGGATTGTGAACTAAGCAGAAGATACCCAAGATGTTGAGAGAAACAGGGTATGAAAATCCCTTAAGCTTGAGACTTTAAACTCAATGGTTATTTTGTTAATCTGCCGGCAGAAACCCAGTCCTTGACTTAATGAGAACTGGGAGAACTTTTTTGGTTTGAACACTTTTTTGTTCCTGAGAGACAGTTCTTTTTTAATCTGTCTTGACACACTTTCCACATCCTGAAGAATAAACATCCCAACAACTTCATACCCTACATTTGTTATTTTGGCCCAGCTTCTCTAGGTCCCTTATTAACCTCTTTGTTAAGCGCACCCTTTGTCTAGCCTTTCTGTGTAGAGCAATGTAAACCATATGGCGGCCGTTTCAACATTCCTGAGAGACTCTTATACATAACCCACTGCACAAATATCGCGGCATTATTTGAGTTATTTTAAGCACATTTTGACCCTGGGAGGATTGCTTTATTCTTGTTAGAACCCCCTAAAAATGGTGTTTACAAACACATGTCACGTCTGGCCTATGTCTGATCCTTGTGTGCTTCATGCAGTCCATCTGATGCAACATTATAGATACATTATCATTGCAAATGAAACCACTAGTACTGACCATGAAATAGCACGAGGGTCTGGCCACGACAAAGCACATCCTCCCATTTCTGTTTCTTCCCTTCTACCTTTTCTGCATCCTCTTTACCTCTCTTCACACTTGCTCCCCCCGCCACTCTCGGGTGTGGTTGTTAGTTTCCCAATAACAGATGTGTTTGCTAATAATATATGTATTATAACTTGCATACGTTGGTAGCACTAACAGAGAACAGACATGCGTATTTCACATTTACACACACAGGGCTTGTACTGTGATAGCTTTTTGTAACATTGCTGAAAAGGTTTCTGTACCATGCTGTCACTTGTTCATTTATCATACATCATTATACATCTCAAACATGCCTGTGTCATGTTTGCATTATTCTATATCTCCTTTTCGTTTATTTGGGTTGAAAAGTCAATAAAATATCAATCAAAAAAGAGTTTTAAAGCAGTGCCTGCCCTCTTACACATGGTGTCTTATAACATGTACGTCTGTATTATATTTCGGAATGGTACAATCCAACATTTTGGCCCATGATACCTAGATTGTTTGGGGTTACACTCCTCTGTTGGACCGAGTTTGCTGCCCTGTGTTCTTAGAGGTTCATGGTATGTTTTGATATTAGTGGTCATTCCATGCTGCATGGAACAGAGATAAAGGGCATTTGTTGTGCCTTCATACCAAGCTGTGTATTATGCAGGTTCATTTCTCAGTGTTGATTTAATATGTGCGACGTATTTAATCAGCCAACAGAGGCTGCCATCTTATGTAACAATAATAGTCACATTCTTTGGTCTGGGCCTGTTCTTCATAAGGGTACCTGCTTTGCGCCATCTATGGCCAACCTCTTTGTAGGGGAATTTGAACAGAAACATGCAGTGCTTTAAGTGGGGTAAGAAATTGAGGGGGGGCCCTCGTTTGCGGGCGTGGCTTCCATTGTGGGCGTGGCCTAAAACGTGCACAAATCATTGTAAGGTGTGCAAACAAATATATAAATGTATGTGAGCATTTATATATTTGTATGCGTACTACTATGGTTTGTGTACCTTCCAAGCCTTATAAACATACCAATGTTACGTATTTCTAGGTTTACAAAAAGGTGGCTTGAAAAGTGCACAAACCATAGTAATTTACGCTCACTTGTGTGCTTACCTTACTATGGTTTGTGCACTTTTCAAGCCACCTTTTATAAGCATATAGATTTATAACATATTTCTATGTTTATAAAAGACGGCTTGAAACGTAAACAATTCAAGGCATCTTTTATAAAGCGTTGAGGACGGACAAAACCTGAGGTGGATTTGTCCATCGACAAAGCTTTATAAAAGATGCCTTGAATTGTGCACGTTTCAAGCGGTCTTTTATAAACATAGAAATATTTCTACTTTTATAAAAGATGGCTTGAAACGTATGCAATTCAAGGCATCTTTTATAAAACTATGCCGATGGAGAAAGGTGCGTCGGGCTCTGTGATCTCTGCTCAGAGCAGATAGATCACTGAGCCCGAGGCGCCTTTCACCCTCTGCAAACCCGCGGGCTCCGTGATCTAATCTGAATATTAGATCATAGAGCCCGCAGGTTCGCTGAGGGTCAGTGACGTGGCGAGGGCAAACAAAGGAACTGTAACTTCCCTGATGACCCCTCAGGTGAGGGGTCATCAGGGAAGTTACAGTGACTGACAGAAGTGCCAGCCAGCCTCAGCAACGCTGTGCCTGGCTGGCACTTCTGTCAGCTCGCCTGAAATTAAACTGGCGGGCGCATCGACCGTCGCGGCTGCGGCCGCGGCGGGATAATGCATCCCACCAATGTTGTGTGGGATGGGGGGCCCCGGCTCAGTCCCACTTGGCCCCGGCCCACTTTAAGCACTGGAAACATGCCACAAAATACCCTAATCTGTCACATAAAATGGTCAAGTGTCAACGATACATAGACAACATCTTTATCATATGGAATGGCAACGAAACTGAAATCTTAGAATTTTGTGAATAGCTTAACAAAAATGACTGGATTAGAATTTATTATTGAAACCATTCGTACAGAAGTGAGTTTCTTGGACTTATACATATATGCAGAAGGCGGGAAACTAGAGACAAGCACCTACCGGAAAAAGACAAAAGTTAATGCGACCTTACAGGCAGACAGCTGTCATCTCGAAAAAACCATATGGAACATACCCATAGGGGAGTTCACATAGGCTAAAAGGAACAGTGCCAAGAGATCACATACAGATCAGAGTGTAAAACCATTGAGGACAGATTTGAGTCAAGGGGCTACAAGAAAGATTGTATACAGCAAGCTAAAAGCAAAGTGACAGTGGCAAAAGAAATGACTAGCTGATATCAAAGATCAGAGATGAACCTAAACAAACCAAGACAGTAAGAATGATAACACAATGCACTGGGAACAATGCACTAATTCGAAGACATTTCCCAAAAAATTGGCACCTTCTGAAACTTGACTCTGACTTAATGGAATACCTAGCAGATAAACCTGATATTATCTACACTAAAGCACCCACATTCCACTCAAAGCTTCATGAAAGGAGCAAAGCAAACACTTCAGACCAATAGCTTCACTGGGACAACACTGAAAGGTTTCTTTAAATGTACAAACTGCAGGATGTGCAGATATGCACTTAATAATATACAGAGCTATCGAATTGCAAATGGAAGAAATGTAGTAATCAATGAATTCATCAACTGTAGAACCACCTTTGTAATTTATATTATTGTTTGTGTGTGTGTGTAACAAAGCTGAGAGTGAGGATAAGAGAACACCTTGGAATCATCACAAAAGTGAGCAAACCATCAGCGCTGTCTGAGCACTGGAACAAAAACCATCAAAGTGACAAAAAAGAAAATATAAAGTTCTTCGGAGCCAAGCACCTAAGCCAGGATGAAAGAATGGGGGACGGAGAAAAATGTTTGCACCAAAACGAATGTAAATTAATCTGCCATCTTAGAGCTATCACAGATGGTCTGAATACGGACACAGAAATGCACCATTGTCTGTAGTAAATGAATGAACTGATGGAAGTGGTGTCTGGGGAGATAATGAGCTACATCCCCTATCAACACATTCAACGTTAACCACCAATCCTTAGGACCAGACTTAACAGAAAGTTGAAACCAACAAGATATCTGATGCCCTACTCACAGCCCTACACCTTATAGGCCCCAAATAGATGTCACACGATATAGCAGCATAAAGTGGTACCGAGCTGATTTATAACACTAAATTACGAGTAAACTTTCTATATGAAATACGCAGTTATACCACCACACTTAATATTGATGACAGACAATGATTAAAGGAGAGAATGATGTCTGTAACCTAAGACTTAGCAGAATACACTAAACAACCCATCCAATAAATGAAGAAGGTCAATTGAGATGGGAAACCAATATCGAAGACAGACTCCAAAGCTTGCCCTTATGTTAACTAGCAGCTATGCCCCAATTGGAATGGGTTGAGCAAAAACGACTCTAACAGAACCCCTGACATGCAATCTCAAACATCGAGATCACGTGACATCAAAGGCAACGTCACAGAGCGTGACGGAATATCGATGTGAAGATGAGACACACAAATCCAGCACTCACGAGATACAGATGGACCTAGGAGCCAAAGGAACTATACCAACAGGTGAGAACAGCTAGGAAATGATATTTTATTCTATCAGCGCTGTAAGTTAACCACTTATCACCATGTGCATTCGTCATACACTACTGAGGGGTTGCCCCAAAGATAAAACGTTTACTTTTATTTGCATAAGTCACAATGACTTCAGGTAATCTGATTACACAAATCACGAGTCACAAATGGGATAACCGTACGGCGTTAACATTCAGGAAACGGTAGCATGTCGTTTTGAAAAATGCAGAAACTCATCAAGATTGTTGTTGGTAGGACTCGAACAATTAACTCTCCCGGAAATCGGAATAGCAGAAGATAGTAAACCCTTTCTGATCATTTCAAAACCTGAAAAATATAACACACACAGAACGGTTTTGGCATAAAAAACGAGATTGGCACGGAAATGTTTTTCACAGGAGATCTGATTATTATGAACTCTGACAGTCACACAGTAATGCGCTGCTAGTCACACATGGATATGAGCACTGTCAATATAAACAAACGTATGACTACTTCACCGATGGATGGGAATTTTTCTCTCTAAAAAATACTCCAGGAAGCCCCTTAATGAGTTATACTTATGCAACAAGCTGCACCTATAATATGGGCTGAAACTCATATCATAAGGATTAAACCTGACAAGTTAAAAACGAATTTGGCAGGGAATGTAATTAACATGATATTTTTAGGTAATGAGGACTACCAATCACACTGTAATGCGCATTAAAATATGTTATATAAAGAAATCACAAAAATATAGTTTTTTCAAAACTATGGAATGATATAAACGCTGCCTACAATCAGAAGTTACACAAAATGACCGAACATGGACTGCAAGATGTTGCAGGATGTTCAACTCTAACAAGATCACACAATTGTGAACCACTTACCAACATTTGTAAGGTAAGCAATGAAATACCTCAGAGTAACTAGCTACAGTTGAATATACTGGTTAGTGTTACCTACTGTACACCAAACCATTAAAAGACTAACCCGATTCTCCTCTCTCACCTAACTCCTCAGAACCACAGAAATACGTTAAATAAGAAAACTTTGATAAAACAAGACTGAGGAACTAATATTTGTGAATGTTGATTGCAAACTGCTACACCATAAATATACTGCACTATACTTATGATAAATACACAATATGTTAAACCAATGTACTAGTGCCTTGACAAAGCCCAAAGAAGGGGCGAAATAAACGCACTTGCCTCCTAGTGGAGTCATGTTGACACACAACTGACATGAATTGTGTATGGAAACACACTGATTAGATTGAATTAAAAACATCGAGTTTTTGTCACTAACTAGTGTACAGCTGCAAGTTATTGATGAAAAGCTATATGGGCAGAACTGCATACTGGCAATGCGCATGGGCTAACATAACCCAGAGCCCGGTGCCTTGTAAGCATCATTAGTGAGGTGTGGATGTGTTGCTGTGTCTCTCTAGGCAACCAGAGCAAGCACTCCGCACGTGAATTACCCTTTCTAGCTGAAGTTGCAATCCCAAGCATTTCAAATTGGGTCACCCCTATAATGAGAACCAACAAAGACAAATAATCTGTCCCATTGGATGGTGGCCAGGGGGTTTCCACCATCACCCTTTAGCTCACTGTACCTTACCAGAGGATAAACAAGCATTTAAGGATCAGTCTGGTCCAACCCAAAAGGACAGTCCAGCACTAAAATGTTAAGCAAATCTAGGCTGAGAAAGATTACCACAAATAATCGCAGACACGTTTGTGCCTTGATCGCCATCATCAGTAAGGTGTGGTGGTGTTGTGTCTAACTAGGCACAGAAAGCAATCGGCTCTGCCATTAACAATAAGGGGGAAACCCTAAGCAATCCAACGTTTGCCAAATTCCTAAGTACCTTTCCACTGAAAAAGTGCAAGGCCAAATACCTTGTTTTATAGGATGCTTTCATTTGTAACAATAATGTGTTGTTCATGTAGTGTTTTCACCAACGCACTGTACATTTAAAGTTTTGCATACAATTATCATCACCCAAGTGAAGTTGGTACTCCTCTATTGGCCTGAGAATGGTAAAATGCTGAGTAGGCCATGCTAGAATTTGAACCTGCAGATCACACACAGAGTTCAGCAGCCAGCACTAAAACCGCTGAGCTATCTTACCAGTGGTAATTAAACAGGGAGGCAATGTTATAATGCCTTACCAGGGAGCATTTCTAAGATCTGATGAAATTCTGATCTGTTGTAGGGATAAAAGACACCATTGCTTCAGCTGTGCCCATTTGCTGTGCTGATTAACCAGGTTAACATGTATTAATCATCTTTATCTGAGTGCTCAATGCTGCTGGCAGGGCACGGCATGTATTCTCACAAGCACCATTTATTCAAAAGCTGTAGCCCTCTCTCTTTTCAAAGTCAGGAGAGGGACAGGTTTGCCTTTTTTGCAAGTCTTGGCACTTTGTTACCACTAGTGATGATTTAAAGTGCACCATGCGATTATTTTCTGACCTTGGCCTTTCTCTGACTGGGTTGTTTCGAAATGTACAGACATGACATTCTTTTTGTAAGTGAAACCTTGGAAACTGATAGATTTCAATGCTATTGTTGACTAAAATGAATGAGTTATTGACATCCAGCAACGTGCATTGGTCTTCCAGGTCAATAGCATGATAACATCATGAAAATGAATCCCGATTTGTGGTCCCTGATAGTGACCATTCAATTCCGTAACATTTTGAAATCAGCCAAAATACCTAGCTCATGGAAAGAATCTATAATCATTCCAATATTTAAGAAGGGCAATCGGTCCGATCTTAACAACTATCGACCGATTGCCCTCCTTGACTGCAACAGGAGATTTACTGATTGCCCTCCTTGACTGCAACAGAAGATTTACCGATTACCCTCCTTGACTGCAACAGTAAAATCTTTGCAGCGCTCATCCTGGAGAAACTGAAGACTGGGATCAAAGAAAAAAACATCTTGCCAAGAAATCAGTGTGGTTTCAGAAAGGGAATGTCTACGACTGTAAATGGTTTGCTTGTCTCCGTATTAAAAGATGGCTCCAGGCACAAGGCGAAAGGAATCTCAAATCAGTTCCTAATAGACTTTTCAAAAGCTTTCGACCTTGTAAACCGCCAGCTACTTTGTGCAAAATTTAAAAAATGGGGACTACCGCCTTCCTTATTGGCCATCCTACCATATATGCATGATGATACATCAGTAAGGGTGAGACTGAATGCAGGTGGGTCCCTGTCAGGGTATCCAGTCATTTTAACCAACGAAATTCAAAGTGGTAAGCTTTACCGGAGTAAAAATTACTGAAAGAATACTGAAAAGTTTAAATCAATATACATATGGTCTTGCGGTAAGGGTTTAAAATGGATGTGTATGGGCTTAAAAGGGTCGCAAAATGGGGGGGGTTAGGTGGGACCCCCCAAATAAAACATAAAAAAGACATTCTGTATTTTTTCTGGTATTTTTTACCTCAGTAAAACTTACCACTCTGAATTTTACTTCAGTAAACTCACAAATAACCCCCTGTCAGACTCGTTCCCAACATCTAAAGGACTGTGCCAGGGTTGCATGTTGGCACCATGTCTATATGATCTGTATCTGGCAGACTTGAATGATGACTTGATCAGACCCAAACTTGGGCGACTGGGTATTAGATGGCTCTCCTATGCCGACGTGTGGCACTTTTGGATGGCTCACCCATAGGTCTTCAGAGGTTGCTCACAGAGCTTAGTATATATGCAAAAAAGAACGATCTTGATCGTAAACCAGAACAAATGCCACACGATTACATTTAGTAATGCAAAGACCAGTAAAATAAAGTAGCCTATTGATGGAATTAAGGTTGACACTAGAAAGGAAGTGCTGTATCTGGGATTCAATATCAACAGCTTTTTTGAGCAAACTGCATACCACTCTAAATTTGGGGAAAAAAATTGACCAACTATCTTTCCAGATGGGACAAATCCTGGGAAATTGTTGTATATTTTCTATCAAACCGTTAATATATTTCCATGTGGGAAAAGTAATCCCAAAAATTATGTATGGTGTTGAATTGGATAGCGTAGCATATAACATCAATCGGGATAGTGTGGAGGGGAGGCTTTGGAAGTGAGTCCTGGGACTGCCCTCCTCTCTTCCCATGGCATTGCTGTGCTTTGAATTGGCTCTCCAATACTGGTTCAATTGGCGAGTATTATTAATCTTTGGAAAAATGTTGTCTCCTTTTCCAAATACTCTGTTTGAAAATCTTCAGAAGTGTTTGAGCAGAAAGGTCTCTCCATTTTGAGTGAAAAGTCAGCACTTACTGATGAACTGTTAAACCAATGAACTAAAGAGTGCTCTGTATTAGTAACACATCCTCTTCCTATTATAAAAGTCACTAAAGCAGTGGGACTGGATCACCACCATTGACAAAACACGATGCTACAAAATTCACTCAACCTTCCAGGATATCGATAAGTCGCTAGGAGATTTCTCCAAATACCTTTTTGTTATCTGTGCACTATAACAAGACAAGCGTTTCTGAGATTCCGTTTGAATGTTTTTCCAACCAGTGAAATTCAATATGCTCGATTCATGGAACAAGAGGTAACGAATAATATTTGTACACATTGTAATGTGGCAGAAAGGCCAGAAGCCCTCCAACATGTACTGTTAGAATCTACTGCCCGACCGATATTAGAACATAACACTTAGGTCACTTTTTCTGTAATGACACTGATTTTGTACTTATAGAGGATATGTGGAAACGTCTGTCTGCCAGATATGACTTATTTTTTAGTTATGCTGTGATTCAAAATGCTCACAGAGCTAAACATATACAGCTAATGTGACTATTTCAATCAGATATGGAACTACATGATTAATTGTTAGATTATGTGTGAACTGTGGAAATTGTAATTTGATTTCTCATTTTCTTCTCTGCTCATTTTTGATGTATTGATATATAATGTATTGATTTGCATTCTCTTTTATTTTAATCTTATTGTTTATTGAAAATACATTGCAAGAATTGTATCTGTAAAAATCGTTGTGTATGAGATCACATTTTTTATCAAATTAAAAAATAAAATATAATAAAATAAAAAACATGTACACATATTGCTTATGGTGTCATTTAATAAGAACATACTTATATACGCCCTTTGTTAAGGGCTCCATGTTGCCTTCTTAGTTCAGGCAAAAAGTAGCAAGGATAGAAGTTTCGACCACCGGTCACTTATCCCATGAGAATTTTTGATCCACAACTCATTAGAAGGACAACGGTCCCTAGAAGAGCAGGGAGTTGAGGGCTCGGTGATTAGCTGTGTTTTTTTTCTCCGCAATACAATGTAGTGAGAGAGGTTGCTAGGGGGCTGAAGCCTGTCCCCAGTCCCCTTTCGACAAGTGCTTCGGGGATATTTTGTCAGATTTGAGAAATGTATAATTGTGTTTCATTTCATATAAAACTTTCCACACCAAAACACTTCAGAAACCCATATTTATAAATTAATTTAAGAAAGGTTGTGATTTCATTTGTACTTTTTATTCTTGTGATTATACAAGTGTGAGGTGGTTAGAGAGACCACTGGACCCAGAGTACTAACTGGAGACATATCTGTGCCGCAAACACATGCCTCTCAGAATCCGAACAGTATGGGACAGGCTATGGTGAACACAACATTTCAGCTTTCATCGCCTTCTGACTGCTTCCTGGCTATCCTTGAAGAAGAAATACTCCTGGATGTGAATAGATATCATAATGTACTGGCACACAGCAACATCAATCTTAAGACAACGTGACACATTTTTCATTATGATGGCCAATTATACTCGACTTGCCAGAATGCCCAGCACACTGTTTGAATTCATTGGGGTCGTGGAACACCGATATGTTTCTTTAGAATGTTGGTTTAATAAACACGGACTCAAATGCAATTTTATTTGATTTAGTTATTGTGCCTATACATCAAGTAAATTGTGTTTCAAAGTGCTCAAATCGTCCACAGGGCAACAGGGAGGAAACATGGGAAATAAAACAAATATAACAATGAAAGATAGAGGCGGACCTAGTAAGCCTTGTGAGCATGCAGAACGTGTAAGTGCAGAGAGAGAGAGAAGGGATGAGGGAGTGGGTTGGTAAGTGCTAGGTGTATCAAGAGGGAAGTGCTAGGGAGTGAGCAGCTGTAGGTGCCTAGGTGAAGTGGTCAGCTTCCAATTAATAGGTAAGTGCAGGCCAGTGAGTGCCAAGGCAAAGTGCTAGGAGGGGTGGAGGCTGTAGGTGATTGGGTGTGGGAGGCCAGGACCCTGGAGGACACGTAAGGGCCCTGGTCACCAGTCTCAGCAAGTGTGGGATTTAGCAGAGGAGGGAGGATGGAAAGGAGGAGGTTAAAAGGAAAGGCTTGAGGAGCTTCCAGAATTTGTGGAGATCCAGTTCAAGAAGGAGAGGAAGGGTGAGGCTGTTCCATAGGAGGGATCCAGCTGAGTAAAGAGATCAACCACCAGCTTGCTGTTTAGCGAAGTGCTTAACACACCGAGAGTTGGTGCCGGAGGAGTGTAAAGATCTGGAGGGAGAATATTTAGTGAGAGCAAGTTGTAGATAGCGTGGTCCCTGGCCCCAAACAGTCGTGTGGAGATGCTGAGCGATTTGAATTTGATCCTTGCAGCAACCGAGATCCAGTGGAGAGTTGTTAGGGCTGGAGAGATGTGGTCCCTGGGTTTGAGACCAAGAACAAGTCTCACATCCCTATTCTGGATTTGCTGGAGGGGGTGGAGAGATGAAGAGGGTAGATTAAGGAAAAGGTTATTGCAGCCTAGAGAGAACAAGAGCTCTAGAGACATTGAGCTTCTGGGGGAAAGTGAGAAAAGGAAGAATTCCTTTGAGGAAATGGAGTTTAAAGTGGGACTTCTTGGCAATGTCCTGAATGTGAGGGGTGAAGGAAGGAGAGGAGTCGAAGATGACTCCAAGGTTTCCGTCTTCAGATGAAGGGCAAGGAGGAGAGACCATAGAACATTGCCAGAGTGAAGGGAAGAAAGAGGAAGCAGGAGTCCCAATAGGAAGGATCTCTGTCTTGCTGGTGTTGAGGCAGAGATCAGTGGAAGTACACCAGGACTGGATGGCAGATAGGCAGTTAGGAATGATGGAGGAATTAAGAAGAGGCTCAGAGGGAAGTTTGAAGAGCTGTGTGTCATCTGCATAACACTGGAAGTTTGGGGAGTGGAAATGAGGTGTGCAAGCGGAGCAAGACAGTTGTTAGAGCCAGGGAGAAAGGTTGGAGTCCTAGGTGACGCCGCAGGTGGAGATAGAGGTGGGTAAGGAGAAAGAGCCCAGAATAACCTGGGGTGGACGGTCAATGAGGAAGGAGAATCAGCCAGTCCAGTGCCCGCTCCACAATTCCTGTGGAATTGTGGAATCATTTTATGAGGATGGAGTGGTTGACTGTGTCAAATGCAGAGGAGAGTTCAAGTAGAATGAGAACAGCTGGAGAGTGGAATCAATGGCAGAATAAAATAGCATCAAATTTAGAGGTTTTGGAAATGTGTGACTAGTTGGGCAAAAGTAGGGATGTGGTCCTAGCGTTAACCTTTGCGTGTGTCTTCAAAATGAGTGCTCATATGCAAAACTGTTTTGAGTGAGCAGTAATGTGTAAAACAAATTGTATTACCATTTTCGGTTTTGGCACTTTGGTGGCATAAATGTAAAAAAAAGAAAGGGGAGCTCGGGAGCAGTGTATGGGCTTGTCATGGCAACTTGCAGATGCTTGGCTATGAAATGGCCCAAAGCACCAGATGGACCTTGACCCTCTCGCTTGCGTCTGCAGGCCTGCTGCTGTTGCCTGGGAGCAGTGCGTTGTACCGAAGTAGGAGCAAAAGGACTGCACTTAACTAGATGCACATTACATGTTCATTTGTATGCACCAATGCTTTTTGTCAGATGCGCTCCTGTCGGACTGTGTTTCAAGTCCGAGCAGAGTGATCTTTTGGCAAAGTGGACTGAGGCAGCCAGGCAAGCTGTTGTTTTTTGCATATCTGTGAAGTTGTGTTGAAAGCAAGTTTATTTTGTCCCATGGTCTCTTGGGAGGATAGCTCAGGGGCAACGTCCTCGCCTTGGTAGAAAGACGACATGGAGCACCACAGGTTTGATCCCCAGGTCCGCGCTTAGAAACCTCTGAGTATTCAGCGCATCATAAATAACCTATCGTATCATATCATGGGAGTAGGCATGCTGCAAAGGGTGCTTTTTGGGGTTGTTTACATTTATCTTGTTTGAGAATTGCAGCGGGCTGCATGTCTAGTGCATTGTGCCCCGTCGAAGCGTGCTGAGGTTTAAGTGCTTTGTTCTGAATTTTGGGGTTTGGACCTGTGGGGGCAGCAGGCTTCCTATTTATACATCCCTACCCGAGTCCCATCCCTGCAAAAAGGTTACCGATTAATTTACAGAGACAGTACAATGACATGATTGTGTGGCCGAGGGCAAAGGAGTAGACCTTTGTTTTAGTTGTTGTCTTAAGTGGAAAGTAGCTAGCATTTCACCTTGGGCCTAGTGCAAAGGAGATACTCGCTCTCAATGTATCTTGTTCTTGTGAGAGCGCATAGAGAGAAAGATGCACTCCGGCATCTGCGTGCTGAGGGCCTCCATTATCAGACAGCAGTTCAGTTAATAGATGTACAAAGTGTGGTGTGTGACGCTCACAAGTGTGTTGCCCCTTTGAGGGAATGTGTCCCTCCCATGTGTATTGCCCTTTTAACATGGACCATGACTATGTCATGACCCAATCTAAAAAAAACGAGCCCCTGCAGGCGCGTGCACCAGAACGGCTGCAGACTCCCAAAGAGGAATGACTTGCCCGTCTCTCATTTAGGCCTCCATGCCCTCACTGTGTGAGCACGGGCCTGCAGGCTATGATGCCATGGGACCTTGTGGGTGTCCCCCAGCAACCCTCCAAGGTGCTGATGAAGCATAGCACCGCGGGGGCCTGCTGGATGCGCATAGCAGGCCCCCATATGACAATGACGATGAGGAAGAACCCCCGTAGGGCTCGCTGCCCGCTGCTCCTGAGGTATTTTTTTATCTTCCTCCTTTTTTTTGGGTGAAGGAAGGAGGGAGGGAACATTCCCCCGCTGGGGGAAAGAATGCAGCTGGCGGCAGCCATTGCCGCAAATGAGGACAGGAGGAGCGTTACCCATCGCTGGCGATCAGTGCTTTAAGTGGGGTAAGAAATTGAGGGGGGGCCCTCGTTTGGGGGCATGGCTTCCATTGTGGGCGTGGCCTAAAAAGTGCACAAATCATTGTAAGATGCGCAAATAAATATATAAATGTATGTGAGCATTTATATATTTGTATGCGTACTACTATGGTTTGTGTAGCTTTCAAGCCTTATAAACATACCAATGTTACGTATTTCTATGATTATAAAAAGGTGGCGTGAAAAGTGCACAAACCATAGTAATTTACGCACACTTGTGTGCTTACCTTACTATGGTTTGTGCACTTTTCAAGCCACCTTTTATAAGCATAGAGATTTATAACATATTTCTATGTTTATAAAAGACCGCTTGAAACGTAAACAATTCAAGGCATCTTTTATAAAGCGTTGAGGACGGACAAAACCCGAGGTGGCTTTGTCCATCGACAAAGCTTTATAAAAGATGCCTTGAATTGTGTACGTTTCAAGCGGTCTTTTATAAACATAGAAATATTTCTACGTTTATAAAAGATGGCTTGAAACGTATACAATTCAAGGCATCTTTTATAAAGCTTTGCCAACGGAGATAGACGCCTCGGGCTCTGTGATCTATCTGCTCTGAGCAGACAGATCATTGAGCCCGAGGCGCCTTTCACCCTCTGCCAACCCGCGGGCTCCGTGATCTAATCTGCATATTAGATCATGGAGCCCACAGGTTCACTGAGGGTCAGTGACCTGGCAAGGGCAAACAAAGGAACTGTAACTTCCCTGATGACCCCTCAGATGAGGGCCCACAGCCCCTGTAAGCCTAGCAGCCCCCTGCGGCATCCACCGCTGTGAGGGAGGAAAAGGACATCAAGTGGCCGCAGCCGCAAGAAGAAATGGAGCGGCCGCAGTCGCAAGAACAAAAGGGCCTCCCACCTGGGGAGAGCGTTGTGCTGCCCCCAGGGGAAGCAATGAGGAGGGGAGTGCCCACTCCCTTAAAGAAGTAGAGCCACAGGAACAAAGGGTGAGTAGCCGATGGCCCCTGCAGGCAGCAGTGACATACTGCATGTGCCGTCCTAGCCCCCGTGATAACCCGGGCCACCCGGTGGTGAAAAGAAATTGCTCCCATATCGGAGCAGGTGAAGAAGCAGAGGGACGTGTAAAGGACACCGCCAGAATGCTGCAACATGAGTGCCCCCCCCTGCACCCTGTAGGGCCAGCCTGAGTGTCCCCACACTGCTGGTGCACCCGCAGTACACCCAGGGCATTCAGCGGTGAACAGTGATGAGCTCCGTCTCAGAGCGGAGTAAAGAAAGAAAGGAAAAGAAAAAAGAATAGATCATCTATGCCGGTGTCCCCTTTCATGATCCCTTGGCTCCGGCGGTGTGAATGGGCATGCTCCTGTCATCGAAGCTCCCATAGAGCGAGAGCAACATTGTGCGGCTGTGAGCACACCTCCAACTGTACCCAGGCCGCCCGTGGTGAAGGGGTACTCCGCTAACAGAGCTTGGAAGATCAAAAAGGCACCTGCCTAGTGATGGTCCAGGGGTCTCATGGTGGTGGAATTCAACGTGTTCCGTCTGGGAGCCAGAGGAAAAGGAATGTGCTGCAGGCCAGTAGACCCCCCTTACTACAACTGGGGGAACTGTGACTAACATGAAGGATGCAGCTCAGTGTGAGTGCCTGTGCACCCTTCAACGCTAGCAGGATAATACCAACAGCCCCTGCCTTCAGGGAGAGGAATGGACAACATGTGGCCTCAATGTCCAGCCATGTGTGTCACCCCTGCCCGCACATCAAGCTGCCCCAGGGACACCCCGCCACCGGTCTGCACCCTCTACTGCTGGCAGTGCAATGCCAACTACTCCTGCCTGGGGAGCTGAACAGAGAAGTGGCCCTAAGACCGTGCCACCAGCGACACCCTGCCCCCAGTGTCACCCTACCACTGGTGGGCACCCTCTGCTAATGGCAGCTTCCTGCCCATCCTTCTGCCAGGGGAAGGGAACTGTGCAAGTGGCCTCCTTGCCCTGCCACTAGTGTGCGCCCTGCCGGGCCCGCCATACATGGACCTGGACGGTGTGGCCCTGGGTGCGACTCCTGCCACCCTGAACGGGTACATCACCTGACCTGTCGTCCTGTCTGGAAGAAGGGGCAATTGGACTGGCCAGGACTGCTGCGGCCCCATCAGCAGCAGTGACGCCTGCCTGGGGGAGGAGGAGAAGTGGACCAGACACCCTATCATTTGTGTCCGGCCAACCAACATCTTGCAGCCCTCAAACTTACCACCCAGAAGAAGTGCTATGAGCAATCGAGAGTTGCAGCTGTGTATGAGTGCTTGTGTGCTCTCCTGTCCCATGACAGTGAAGAGACACTCCTGCCAGGGGGAGCAGAGCCAAGGAAAAATTGAGTTTTTGTATTTTTTATTAAGTTTATTTGTATAGCGCGCCTGGCCCAAAGGCATCTGGCCGAATAGTAAGAGTGAGTAACATGGTGACACCCCGACCCTGTTGACAACATGTGGCGCAGCCTAGATGCCCTGCTACCTGCGTCTCGCTGACTGCCCAAAATCAAGGCACTGACTGAGCCTGAGCCTGGCGCAGCTTGGATGACCTGAACTGGTCTCCTGCAGTCCTGCAAGTGCTTGGAGAAGTCTCAGTGAACATGTGTTTAGATGCTGGGGGCCTACAGGTAAAATATGTGCTTTAAGTGTTCCCAGTTAAATGGATGTGAAGCTGTATTCCCGTAGGTTTGTAGGCATGCTCTAATTGGTGCTAGCAGCTAGAAATTGTTGGATTTCAGGGGTGGAAGTTCCACTAGCCGCAGGTTAATAAAAGGTTTTGTAACGTGGTCGAACTGCCAACATTCCACCAGCGGTTTGCCAACCGCGACTGTCACCCGCTGGTTATGGTTAGAGTGTGTAGATATGTGTTGTATGTCTATAGCTATGTGAGCCCCATGTGTGTAGCAGTGGCATATCCCATTTGTTGTCGATCCTACAATACTGAAGTAGCCCAAGTAATTTCTCTCTGGTACGGGGGAGGGGTTCATTTATGTTTCAGTAACATTTGTTTGTTATGAAAAAGGGGGAGTATGGTGTGTGACCCTCCCAAGTGTGTTGCCCAATTAAGGGAATGTGTCCGTCCCATGTGTATTGTCCTTTTCAGGGCCCAAGCTAATAAAAGGAGCCCCACAGGCAAGTGCACAAGAATGGCTGCAGACTCCCAAAGAGGAATGATGGGTCCATCTCTCATTAAGGCCTGCAGGCACACACGTGTGAGCACAGGCCTGCAGGCCATGATGCCGTGGGACCCTCGAGCCAGCAAGGTGGCAAGGGTCTGCATGGTCATGGCTATGGCCCTGCCTGCCCCCTCTGAAGCCCGGGTGTGCCCCCGGCAACCCTCTAAGGTGCTGATGAGACATAGCACCACTGGGGCCTGCTGGATGCCCATAGCAGGCCCCCTTATAACACAGCGGTTATGCATTTTAGATTGTTCGAGTGGACAGTGCAGAGAGGAGGACACTGCAAACTATGTGAATTACCAGATGCAAGAAAGGGCGGAAATTAAGCAGGTTTTTCACCGGACACATTGCTTGTGATGTTGTAACAAAACACACCTAATTTGTTAGAAGGGAAAACGTTACGGGGCTCCAGTTGCGGCATGCTAGGCTCCCCTCCCCAGCAAATGTTTACAATGTAATGCATGGTGGCTACGGCAGAGCTGCTGCTAAGTACTGACCATTCAGGACTTTCAAAAGTCTTTGCGTTTGTTTGTCAGATGTGCTTTTTCGCAGGGTTGCCACGCTAGCACCTGCGTGTGTTCGGATGATGTCGCTGGACCATGGTTACTGGAGGGTAGCTCCAAAAGTGGGGATAATGAAGGTTTTCCGGAAGTTCCTTTACCAATCTGGCACCGGACGGTTGAGAACATGGATGGACTGGGGACCAAAAGAGGCCCTGGAAATCATTTTAGAAATGGCCCTATATTACACATTATCAGCAAGCCCAACCCTTTCCCTGTGAGAACATGTGGAAATACAATAGGTTACTAATGGCGTGCTTCGTAGAACCTTGAAGTGTAGGTCGCTTTGCTTTAATTTACCCTAAAGGAGTTATCATAAGCAAGTGTGCATACGTGCAAATTGTACCGCAAGTTTCCACCGTTTAGTCCTAAGTACACAGCAAGGTGTGTACACTCCCCCCACCCCCAGCACCCCAGCCCCTCGCCCCACTGCACTTAGTATAATGGGGCGCGTTCGCTGTGTTTCAAGTGATTCACTTGTCTGCAGCACAGGGTTTTGAGACGGTTTGAATGTTTCAGAGGTTTCTGTTTAAAAAGGGGTAAGAAAAGAGATGTTTAAAAAGTTCACACGTTCACACAAACTCCCCACAACCAGGCCGAGGTCGGGATAGCGACTTTCAGCCAAGGTGTCACCATCTAGCAGTGCCCCGGAGGAAGTACAGTGGGTTGTACGCGCAGTGCTGGGATACACAGGTTAGAGGTCCAATTGGTTGAACGCTTGATGTTGCGATGTGTAAAAGCCCCCAAGCAGGGTGGTGCAGACTGGTTAAGTGCTGGGGTTTGGGTACAGCAGGGTTTTTGGTTGGATGAGGTGAGATAGCCCAGTGGATGGAGCGCTTGCTGCAGTGATGTGTGTGGGATCTGTAGGTTGCCGGTTCAGATCCAGCAGGGACACCGACCTGAGCCTTTCACATTTCTAAAGTTGACTGTCTTGTTCCCATTAGAAGTTCGCTATTCACGTGCCATTAGCCGAGAGCCTTGGTCCTGCCAGGACCTGCCAGGCTCCATCTAACTGAATCTGGAGCACACTTTCTCTTTGCAGGGGAATGGATAGTGCCTGGGGAGGTTTCTCTTGGGAAGAGGTGGGGGGATCAGGAGGGGGTGTTAGAAAAGTGCAATAGGGCCAACATGTACATTGAGATGCTTTTCAGCAAGGTCCTAGTTTGAACCCCATAATGTGGTGCAATGGCACCCGAGGGACCTTATGTGTTTGTTTTTCTACCCCCAACCAACTCTAACCCTTCTAACCCTCTCTAACCCTACACACCCTACCAACTCTCTCGACTTCCACCCTACCCACTCTCTACTCCTACCCATCCTACCAACTCTCTCAACTTCCACCCTACCCACTCTCTACCCCCACCCACCCTACCAACTCTCTAGCCCCACCCTACCCCCTCTCTCTACCCTCACTCTCCCTACCCCATCCACCCACCCTACCACCTCGCTCTACCACCACCCATCCCACCCCCTCCTTCTCTACTCAACTCTTCCCCCGTTTACCCCCACTACCCACCCTACCCCCTCTATTCCCCCACTCACCGTTACCCCTCTCCCCTCTTATCCTTACTCTCACACTCTCGCTTTATTTCTTACCCTCTCACCCTCTCAGTCACATTTCCCGTTACTCATCATTATTGCCACCCTCTAGCAATAGAATCCTCCCTTGCTCTATTCCCCTTCGCATTCTATTGCACGCCTACACCCCTTATCACATCTGCCTTTAAAACTTTGCACTCTCCTCCTTATACCCTGGTGCCTATAAATGCAACATGGAAACAACAGCAGTAAACGCCAAAACTATTGCATTGCCAATGCTTGTTTGTATTGCCCCCACACCCATGCTGCGAGGACAATGCAAGGGCTCTACAATAAGCACACCAGCGCAAGTGCTTCCAGGTAGCAGCATGGAGGCTTCTGTAGGCTGCCTGTTGGCCCACTACGAAGACAATATTCCTGGTCTGTTACACAGATACAGAGCAAGAGAGAAGGGACTCTTTAGAGATGCGAGGAAAAGGAGAGCTGCAGATCTATATTATCCTTGAATCAAGCAAATGGACATGTCTGAGAAGCAGCTCCTGTCACCCTTTCCAGCAGACATTCCTATAATCATTGGAATCTTCTGGGACATAATAAAGGAAGAGTGGGTAAACCAAAGAAGAAGTGTTGTTTGCTACACTGCATAGGGCTAAGGGGAACACCTAGCTCAAAGCAGGGGCCACACCATATTGTGTATATCGTGAGCTTGCTGAAGAGAGGAAGCACACCATTCTGAGTTCCTCATCAAGCCTCTGCAGTACCTGCTGCACAATGACAGACTTATGGTCACCTCTCCCACTGTTGCTGTGCCCCAGGGCATTTACTCCGCACTTTGCAGGGGGCCTGAGGTTCTCATTCCAGATGTGGTGCAGGGTTCTGGTACATCTAGCTGCCTGGAACAACTCATCGCATTCTACTAGACCTCTATTTATGCCACCCCGCATCTCCATCCAACCCCTACTTTCTCCCCACCCTCGAACCACCAGAACCTCCTGCAGTAAAATGCAGTGAGATGCCCTATTTGGAAATGTGATCCATGGATCGGTCAGATAGTCAGGTACTGTTGGTGCAGTCAGGTTCCTCAGTCTCTACCCAGTGACATGTCTGTTTCAACATCCATGCACCCCTGGTTGTGCTACTGTGATCTGTGCCAAGGATCCTGCTGTCCCCTTTGAAATGCAATTCATGATATGGGCTCCCGCACAGTTGTAACATTGCGGGAATCAAAAACAATATACACAACTCACCTAGGGTAGGACTTGTTCAGTGGTTACGGGGGCACAGAGGACAAAGCCCCCTACCCACCTCCCAGCAAATGATTCTAATGGCGCTGAGATCCCAGGGATGCAGCACAGAGGGAGTTACACGCCTGAAAAAACCAGCACAAGCGAGTAGCCCTTTTTGGCACTCAGCTGGGTTGGGCGCTTTGTCCTCCATCCCCATTCAAAGAAAACATCTTTTGTTCATTCTTAGCTCTATTCTATATAGAGCCAACACTGCAATCGATACTGTTTTAGGTCAGTAGGTGAGTTCACAGTCTTCTTTCTAAAATAAGAAATTATCCTGCATAACATAAAAGTATATGGTGAGGAAGTCATACCACCCATACCTGGGAAAAATTGCTAAATTTCGTTCCATTAGCCACAGAAGCGAAATCTGTCCAATTTTGATCTGTTAAACCCCAATCCACCCTTCTGCCACACCTGCATACCGAAAAGAGTGGCATGAAGTTTCTCGCGCCTTGGCGCGAACCCAGGACGAATCAAAACGAGCATGCAGAGTTTCTCCTGCCACTGCATTAACCCGGGACGAATCAAAATGAGCATGCAGAGTTTCTCCTGCCACTGCATTAACCCGGGACGAATCAAAATGAGCATGCAGAGTTTCTCCTGCCACTGCATTAACCCGGGACGAATCAAAATGAGCATGCAGAGTTTCTCCTGCCACTGCATTAACCCGGGACGAATCAAAATGAGCATGCAGAGTTTCTCCTGCCACTGCATTAACCCGGGACGAATCAAAACGAGCATGCAGAGTTTCTCCTGCCACTGCATTAACCCGGGACGAATCAAAACGAGCATGCAGAGTTTCTCCTGCCACTGCATTAACCCAGGACCATCTAACCTGCATGCATACAAAATCTGCCTTTTTCACTTCTATATAAAATAATGTTATCAAAGATAAAGGAAGCAGGTGACACAGTGATTTAAGTGTTTCAAACACGCCAATGTAGAAATTGACCACTTTTACATTGACCGCTTTTATTAAATAGCCGGCATTCGATATCAGTAACACAGGAAGAGTTATCATTCTGCACAGACAAAAACCATGGGATCCATTAGTGAATTGCAAAAACGAATGCAAAAAAAGAATATGTAAGGCTTGTGGAAATGTGTGGGAATGTGGCCCAGGTGTTTCACGTTCCAGATGTTGGTAATCTTGAACCACTTCTGGCATTTTGGTCCAAGACCAAAATTGGGTCATCCACAATATAAGGGAAATAGAAGACATTTTCAGTTCTTACTTCGGCATCTGCAAAGGCAGGGAATAATCAAGTTCACACATGTTTCTTCTACTGTTGGCCAATTCTTCATCTGCATTTCACAGTTCAGTTTGCATGGTGTTACGCAAAATAATTGGAACAACTGGTGGAAAAACCTGCATTTAAGGATGGACCGTCATCAGGAGGAGCAATTGCCATTCAGGCAGACTGGTACAGATGGGCTCTAAAGAATCCATCATTTGTTAAGTTCAGTCTGTGACACAGGCATGCCTGCAGATAACTCCTATCAAAGACATTGGCATGTTTTAATAAGCCCAATATTGAAAATGTACTGTAAATAAAGCGTGGTCAGAACTTAAAATACACTTTATCAAGATGCCTCACACTTCTGGCATCAGATAAATAAACCAATCTGAAAAAAGTAGAAATGGTGGGTGTTAAGATAACTGGGACACTTACTTTGTGGTGTCGCCTGAATTGATTTGTAGGTCACCCAGTTGATTAGGCAACCACCAGCCACGAACCCTGGTACAACAATTTAATGTGGGTGTACCAGGTATGGCCTTGACCTCACAGACCATCCACTGCTACAGAGAGATTGTTGCATTTCAATGCTGTTGTTCTTCAATTGAGTCCTATCTATGTCACACACTGTCCACATGTTATCTCTGGTAGAACCATTAAGATACAAGGTTAGACATTTCAAGCAGGCGTAGAGAGGAAATCCATTGATCAGTAGACTTACAAAAGTGGTACACATACTGCTGCATAAACACAGGAGATTACCCGCTACAATGAATGTAAAAGTGCACAAGCTTAGGCACAGGAGAAAGACAGGAAGTAACGATGAAGGAACACATACCATATCGTAGATAGTGCCTACCAATTAGTTGGTGGCAGTAATGTGCACATATTCAGTCAAAGACTGAGATTAGAAGAGGGCAATGATTTTCAAGTAGTAGTTTTTATATATCACGCCGTAAGCTCGCAAGCATCGGGGCGCCAACATATAGACAAGTGGACAGTGACATGTAACAGTGGCGAGACAGTGAATATCAAATGTGGGCGTCAAGGATCATAATGCTGAAGAGAAGGACATTATTTAAAGAGATGGGTTTTGAGCTTCTTTCAGAAGCATGAGTATTTCTGTTCTAGCCTAATTTGTAATGGGGGCTTATTCCACAGAGTGGCGGCTTTGCCGTGGAAAGTTTTGCCCAAACCGTTTGCTTTCTTGAATCTGGCTATCTCTAATTGACATTTAGATTCTGATTTTAGCACTCGTTTTTGCACGTAAGTCATCAGTTTACTTTTTAGGTAGAGGTAGGCAGGAGCCTTCCCATGGATACATCTGTGTATCAAAGTCAGAGCCTTAAAAGTGATGCTATCCTCGACAGCTAACCAATGTAGGTTCCTTCTATCTTCACTAATGTGTTCATTTTTAGTTTTCCTCTTTATAATCCTGACCATGCTATTTTGGATTATTTGGTCTTTGGCGAAGTGCCCCTTGTTTGCTCCAAACATGAGCACATTGCTATATTCCAACCTTGATAGAATGGTTGTTCTGGCAATTGTAGAACAGTTGTCTTCACTCAAACATGGGTGAATTGTTCTGAGGAGCCGGAGATAGTAGGAACAGTTCTTGTTTAACTGAAGGACCTGAGGTTCTGTGCTCAAAGATGCTTCCATTTACATTCCTAATGTTTTTACTTTATTAACCACCTTTATTTGGTAGTCATGTATAGGAAGGAATTCATAAAGTCGATCTAGATTGGCCCTAGCTTGTGGTGTGCCAAAGATCATCAGCTCAATTTTTTTGCGTTTAAACACAGCCAATTATTGATCATCCAGTTCTCAATTAATTTGTACAGTGCCTTAACCTTAGCGCAATCTTGTGCATAGTCCCCACTTAGTTCCACAACTAGCTGTGTCCTCAGCGTAATTTGTGAAATAGGCTCCCATTTTGTCTAGGACCAGGCATCGGAATCTGATATACAGGTTAAATAGTAATGGGGATAAGCTTGCACCTTGAGGTACACCACATCTAAAGGAGCTCTCAATGGAGAAGTTGTCACCCCAGTGGACCCTAGATTTGCTGTATTAGAGGAAAGATGTAAGCTAGCTGATGGCTTCTCTGGAACAGTTTGCGACCTTCTTTAATACATGCTTAAGTTGATCGTGGTCTAGAAGATCAAAAGCTGCACTGAGATCAAGCAATATCAGGAGCCCAGCGCTCCCCTTTTCCACAATGCTGAGCATGTGGAACTGAAGGTCCAACATTGCTGTTTCTGTACTGTGTGCCTCACGAAATCCAGATTGCTGGTCATGTAGGATTTCTTTGGTTTCCACATAAGTTTGCAGTTGGGAGGTGGCAATCCTGTCTAGTACTTTGAGCAGGAAATTACTGTTTGTTATTGGTCTTAAGTTACTTGGATCTCTTTGATCTAACTCTGTTTTTTTTTTGCCAACGGTGTGACAGTGACTGATTTAATGCTTGTCGGGACATGTCCATCATGAAATGAAGCATTCACCATCTTGGTGAGAAGGGGAGCGGAGATGTTTGCTTTTTCCAAAATCAGTTTAGGGGGGATGACATTTTCGGCACAAGTGGTGGGTTTCGTAGTGCTCATCTATTTGAGTGTTTCCTCTGTGGTGATTTTTTGAAAGTGGATAGGTTCCTGATTGCATGGAATCATAACACCTATTAAGGTATCTGCTAGGGCCAGTGTCTTTTTTTGGGCTTGTGTTAGTAGGTCTCTAGCTCTCTTAACTTTTTCAGAAAATGCTGATTGAACTCTGTCACAGTCTTCCTGTGTGGGAGAAAATGAGGCAACTAGTGATTTTGGCTTCTCAATTGATTTTAAAATTTCGAACAGTCTGCTTGTGGAATTTTCTGCTGTCTTTATTTGTTCGTGGAAAAAGATTTTTTTTATGGCACATGCATTTTTGATAGGTTTTTGTTCAGGTTTTTCCACCTATCCTTATTTTCTTGCAATGTTTTTTTGCCATCTGACCTCTTTTCTCCTTTTTTCTTCTTTTAGTGCAGCTAAAGTGTTGTTGAACCATTTCTGATAGTTGTTAATAGAATAGGTCTCACCAACTTGGTTTTTAGTGGGGCTCATTGGTCGACCATTAAGTTGGCATGGTGAAGGATGTTTTCAATCAATTTGGCACACGGGTCTTCCTCTTTTGCTCCTTTTAATGTATTAGAAATACATTGCTGTAGATGTATTGAATTTATTTTTTTAAAGTTTCTGTTATTGATTTTTATAGGCGCATTCTCTTTTATGTTCCTCCATGGAATGTTTATGGTCAGAAAAAAGACACAATGGAGTGGTCTGGCCAGATATTTGGTTTAGTTTGGAAGCCCTTCGTCTCCAGATTATGGGTAATTACCCAGTCTAGTTGATTTCCTTTTTCCATGGTTGGATCCAAATGTATAATTCGGTAATCAATATTGTTCAGGGTTTTCTCTATATAGATTGCCTCCTTATCCTTAGGATTCCCATACCATCTGTTGAAATCTCCTAGTACCAATGTTGCAGTGTTGGTTCCTTTCAAGGAGTTTAATTGCTGTGTGAGGTCTTCATTAAACTCAGATATGAGAGACGGGGGCCTGTATAACAGAATAATGTTAATACAGGGATTTGCCGATGGAGTGTGTTTAAGATGGAGTATTTTGCAGCCCCACTTGAGGTGGTAGATGGAAACATCTGGATGGAGTCTCTGATGATTATAGGGACTCCCCCTCCTATACCGTTTTCCCTGTCTTTGTGATGAATCACATATCCATTTGGGACCGCAATGGAGCATGTTAGCCCTAGAGGGTCGTGCAGCCATGTTCCGGTAATGCACGCTATATAAATGGCTTCATCAATGATTAAGTCATGGACCTGTTGCGCACGTTTTTTTAAGTGATCGTGTGTTTAGTAGGCATACTTTAAGTCGTCTTGTATTTCCTTCATTAGGTGAAATGTGTGTTTCATAAGAACGTGCAGCCTTTGCTTTTAAGCAATGTCCCTGGGGCCTGTGTGTTTTTCTTTGTTGTGTGTGTGGATATTGGTTTAGACTTCCTACACAATCTGTGTTGCTTATTATGGGTTTATCTCTTTCTAAAACCCGGTGAGCAACATTGTACGCCATTTCTATGCGGGTGTAGTGGATGAGCTCAAAACCTGCAGAGCTCACTTCCTTGAACCCCACTCTTACCTCTTTACAGGTGAAGCTTACTTTGGAAATCCTTGGGGCAAAAAGTCCAGGGTCTCAGGCCTTGGGACGCTGTGGACGGTGAAGACCGGCGCAAGACCGGCTTGGCTTCCGAAGTGCCGGCGCTGAAGCGCCTGATGTTTCATTTAATAGAAGCCGGGCGTTTCTGGCACCTGTGGTCCTTCTGGTAGAGTCACGCACGGCAGGAGCGCTGAAGCGTTCTCTGCTGCTGTGCCCTCGGAGTAGATGTCACGTCTATAGCTGTATTCGCAGCCAAAGATAAGCACACCTTCACACTTTCAAATTTGACTGCAGATCACAATCTATCACAGTTCTAGTTTGTAGATTTGAATTTACCGCGCACCTGTTAGACTAACACGCTGTATCGAAGATTCACAGCGTGTGTGCGGGTATAGTAGTAGATAGTTGCAATACAATACTTTAGTTGGTTGTTAGGTACTTCAGTAAATGTAATGATAGATCGAAATGTACTTATTACAGCAAAAGTACAGAAATGCTGCTGTCCTCCTCAAACGAGGTCAGTTACCAATTTGCTGAGTAAAGAAACACATTACTTTGTTGCGTGCAGTATATCAACGGTCAGCGTTATTATATGTGAAGCAACATTATATACTTTTTATCCATGAGTGAGGATTTTCGGAAGAGTGTACCCTTTGAATCAAATCACTCTTAAGGGTTAACAATTTTGAAAGATTTAGGGGCTGGTAATTTTGCCATGTTGCCACTATGAAAATTAATGATTTGCCCAGGTTCACACACATTGGTTAAAAGGTTAAGCTTGGATTTGATCTGAGTCTGCTTTTTCTGCACTTAACCATCTGCTCTCAAGTACTTGTTACAACAAGGTATAATTATTTGTCAACGTTTGACTTCATAAACTACATGAATACCCTATTTTCATGACTGTGACCTGGAAAGTACATGAATCATACAATAACCCTACATGACAATTTCATTTTTTTTCAAAGTTCAAGAAAAATATTCTGAAATTGCAGCTTTTTCTACAACATCACTTGAAGTGCAAAGCACCCGAATAATAATTGATTTGAGCATACAATATCTCACCTGAGTTTGACTATTGTATTTTGAACTTTTAAATACACCCAGCACACAGATTTGTGGATTATTATTCATGATGTGCAGAAGAACATTTGAAACTGTCAAATAATCGGTCCTGAAAATAAGCTATCCAGACGCCTGTGATATTTAGTCAGAGCTCTTCGAAGATCCCTTTGAACAAATGGCATAAATGAATAATAATGGCACAAGAATATGAGAAGGCAAACATATTTACAGAAGACAGCATAGTGCTTGACGGTGACATTTGTCCAGGATCATCGTATCATCGGCTGAGAAACCTGGGTTATGAGCCTCAACACTTTGGTTAACCATTGTTGTATTGGCACCTAATCACCTTAACTGATCAATACGTTATACTCTTCACTGCGTGTGGCGGCTAGTTTTACCAAGCCTTGTTTTCCCTGAGTACTAGACCTGTACCATGCCGAGGCTATGTTACTTTTTATATCTTGCACTACCTGACGCTTGCACAACTTCTATAGCACAGAAGGTGTGTTGCTGTTAACAATATATATATATACTCAAGTTTATCAACATCAGAGAGAGGAATGTCTGAGTCATCCAAGCTAGAGTTGGGTTCTGTGTTAGGGCATATGAATATAGATCTCTGCAACAGGTGCTTAACACAGTGAGTATCTGCGCATGATCAATATATTCTCAGCAGAAATGTGAAAACACTGAGGAACTTGTGCTATAGTGAAAGAGTATATGTACTACAAACGCAGAACACATTCATTTGAAGGTCGGAATGGTCTTGTCGACAATAGCCAGGAAGCAAGCTCAGAGCTGAGTTCCACAGCAGTGAACTATACAGTACCATGACGTGTTATATTTTGGGGGATAAATTGGGGCCCTCGCTTCTTTAAAAAAGTCAGCCATGTGGTGGCCCTCCCAAGTTGGGGACCTAGACGACATGCCGCTTTTTCCTCCCGCAAATACATAACTGCTCCCTCCTCAGGACACAACTGTGTACGTTGCTGGCCCACCCTGTTGAGAATGATGTCCCCAGAAAGTGCTTCAGCAACTGTGCTCTCTTCTGAAGCATCGTTCCACTCACTTATACATCATGTGCATTAAAACTTGTTATAGCATGTGATTGATATAATAGACACTGATATGCGTACATAGGATGCATTAGTCGATTTCGACTATTTACAAAAGCATAATCTAAAGAAGAGCACACACGATGACCTACATTAGCTACTAAATTGGGCTGCAATGGCAAACTTTGCTGGACGTTCTTCGCATGGCAATAGTTCAGCACAGGGTGTATATCCGGTGTCAAAGCCATAACTCTCCAATGCCATGGTGGATACCAGGTCATAAACAATTTCAAAATTAATTTGATCATAAATTGGCTTGGCATCCCACACTTTCTTTCTGTCTGCGAAGCTCAATTCATAATGCAAATTGCCCACTACCTTGCTTTCCCATCACACCAGCACCAGTTTGTGCTTTTTCCATAGCCACATTTTCATTGTGCCCCATGTTGATATGTAAGTGGAACATCTTAAACAGGATAAGAGATTTAGGGGGTAATTAATAGAAATCGGCGCACAAGTGGCGCACGCGGTTGGCGCACAGTGTGCGCGTGCAGCAGTGTGCGCCAGCCGCGTGCGCCAAAACCCATTTCAGCGCACAGCGTATTCATGAATTTCAACATCCATAGCCAGCCGTGGCGCAGAGTGGCGCAGCGACCCTGCAGCAGCGCCAGTTACGCCCCGAACCCGCCCCGTGTGCCATGAAGAGTGCACAAATCCAGTACATGGCACAAAGGCCAGTGGACCAGCAAACAGCCCCCAACCACGAAAATGCGTGTAAAACTCCCCGTGCACCCCTCTGAATATACGTATCCTGCTCGCGCCAGCGAAAATGCGTGTAAATCTCCCTGCGCACGCCCCAGAATACACGTACCCCGCTCGCGCTAGGCCAATAGCATGTAAAACTCCCAGCGCGTCCCTAGGAATACACGTACCCTGCTCGCGCTAGGCCAATAGCGTGTAAAACTCCCCACGCACATCCCCAGAATACACGTACCCCGCTTGCACCAGGTAAATTGCGTAGAAAAAGCATCCCCCCTGTGGCGTGGGCTGCCTTGGGGCATGCCCAGGATGGATGGGGTGCCTGCGTGTATTTGGGGGGTGCGCGGGAAGTATCACACGCGATAGGCCCTGTGCGAGCGGGGTACGTGTATTTGGGGGGTGCACAGGAAGTATCACACACAATAGGCCTTGTGCGAGCGTGGTGTGTGTATTTGGGGGTGCGGGGGAAGTTTCACACGCGATAGGCCCTGTGCGAGCGGGGTACATGTATTTGGGGGGTGCGCGGGAAGTATCACACACGATAGGCCATGTGCGAGCGTGGTACGTGTATTTGGGGGGTGCGAGGGAAGTATCACACACGATAGGCCTTGTGCGAGAGGGGTACGTGTATTTGATTGGTGCATGGGAAGTTTCACACACGATAGGCCCTTTGCGAGCGGGGTACGTGTATTTGGGGGGTGCACTGGAACTTTCACATGCGATAGGCCCTGTGCGAGCGGGGTACGTGTATTTGGGGGGTGCGCGGGAAGTATCACACGCGATAGGCCTTGTGCGAGCGTGGTATGTGTATTTGGGGGGTGTGAGGGAAGTTTCACACGTGATAGGCCCAGTGCGAGCGGGGTACATGTATTTGGGGGGTGTGCAGGAAGTATCACACGCGATAGGCCTTGTGCGAGTGTGTTACATGTATTTGGGTGGTGCGTGGGAATTTTCACACACGATAGGGCTTGTGCGAGCGGGGTACGTGCATTTCAGGGGTGCGCGGGAACTCATACACACGTTTTCGGCAGCGCGAGAGGGGTACGTGTATTCTGTGGTGTGCGTGGGGAGTTTTACACATGTTTTCGCTGCCGTGAGCGGGGTACGTGTATTCAGAGGGGTGCGTGGGGAGTTTTACACACGTTTTCAGTAGCGCGAGAGGGGTACGTGTATTCTGAGGGGTGCGCAGGGAGTTTCACACGCGATTTGTCAGTGTGGGTCCTCACGGGTGTGCCCCTTCCCCCCTCCCCTGGCCCTGCAAGCAGCCGACACCACAGGAGACTACCCTACACCCCTAGCCATGCCCTGCAGGCAGACCATCCACCCTGGCCATGCCCCGCAGGCAGCCCATCCACCCTGGGCATGCCCCGCAGGCAGCCCACATGGCACCATGCACTCGTGAGCCCCAACACATGTCCCACCCACCATTGACGGGCACCTGCCAGCAGGCCCGACTCAAGTCCCCCTGCACCTCCACCAACCCAGCATTGATGGGCACCTGCCAGCAGGCCCTGACTCAAGTCCCCCTGCACCCCCACCCACCCAGCATTGATGGGCACCTGCCAGCAGGCCCGACACATGTCCCTCTGCACCCCCACCCACACAGCATTGACGGGCACCTGCCAGCAGGCCACGACTCAAGTCTTCCTGCACTCCCACCCACCCAACATTGACGGGCACCTGCCAGCAGGCCCCGACACATGTCCCCCTGCACCCCCACCCACCCAGCATTGACGGGCACCTGCCAGCAGGCCCCGACTCAACTCCCCCTGCACCCCCACCCACCCAGCATTGACGGGTACCTGCCAGCAGGCCCCGACTCTTGTCCCCCTGCACCCACCCAGCATCGACGGGCACCTGCCAGCAGGCCCTGACTCAAGTCCCCCTGCACCCCCACCCACCCAGCATTGATGGGCACCTGCCAGCAGGCCCCGACACATGTCCCCTGCCCCCCCCACCCACCCAGCATCGACAGGCACCTGCCAGCAGGCCCTGACGCAAGTCCCCCAGCACCCCCACCCACCCAGCATTGACGGGCACCTGCCAACAGGCCCCGACACATGTCCCCCTGCACCCTCACCCACCCAGCATTGACGGGCACCTGCCAGCAGGCCCCGACTCAAGTCCCCCTGCACCCCCACCCACCCAGCATTGACGGGCACCTGCCAGCAGGCCCCGACACATGTCCCCCTGCACCCCCACCCACCCAGCATTGACGGGCACCTGCCAGCAGGCCCCGACTCATGTCCCCCTGCACTCCCACCCACCCAGCATTGACGGGCACCTGCCAGCAGGCCCCGACTCAAGTCCCCCTGCACCCGCACCCGCCCAACATTGATGGGCACCTGCCAGCAGGCCCCGACACATGTCCTCCCCCCAACACGTCATCACCATCCACAATCATGGCCCTCATGGCCAACCAAATCCCACCCCGCACCACCCCAGTCCAAACCCCCAACCAAGTATTCCATCCACCCCACATTGATATGCCCATTACATGAAACATCCCAAATGGCAAGGATGCACATCAAGACATGTCCGTCACACACACGCAATGGGTACAAGTGAATGCGAAAACCCACATCGTGACATGCATGAAACCAATGAGAGAATACCACACAATTGAAGTATGAAACCAACATGTATTAAATGAAAAATCAATGGAATAAAAGAAAATCACACAAGAGAAAATGATGACAAACAAAAGGCTGGATGTCCCAAAAAAACCAAAAAAATGCAGAATCCAAATAAAATCAAATGAAAATGGCTCCAAAGTGTCCGTCCATCAAACCAAATCCAAAGGATGAAAAAAGAAAAATCCATTGCTCCATGGGCAAAAAAAAATAGGGGTCAAATCCAGTCTTCAACCATATACAATGTACTAATCAAGGGTCCATGAGCCCAACCATTCAAAGGAAACCTGCAAAAAACACTATCTAATACCCAACTATATACAAAAACACTAATCAACTATATTCAATGGCGGCGTGCAAGTCCTACGGCTCACTCTGTGATGTTCCGGGCCAGGGCATCATCGAACTCCACGTCGATGTCCCAGAGGCGGGCCTCTCCCCTGTCCCCGAGGTCTTGCAGGGATGCAGTCATGGCCTGTTCCAACTCCCTGCGAGTAGCCTCGAGGCACTCAGCACGCCTCAACGCCCTGCGCATGGAGTTCTCTGCCCTGACCATAGTGAGCCATGCCTCTTCCGCCCGCCGCCGCTCCGCATCTATATTCTGGCCCAACCGCTGCCACATGCAAGACAGTCCCATTCCAGGGTCCTCCTGCCCTCCGGCCAATGCCTACCCCTCTGATGTTGATGGCCCCGAGCCATGATGCCTCCCACTCTGAGCCTGCCGCTGACGCAACTACCTCTGCCAGCATGATGGCATCCGGGCTGATGGAATCCAACGGCGCCGTCGTATACGTGCCCTGCCCGATGATGCTGGCACATCCTCCATCTGCTGGGCTCCAGTTGGTGGGGTGTCCACCCCTGCTGGACCTCGGACTCCTGACTGTGGCAGGGATGTGATCTCCACCAAGATGGCTGCTTTGGTCGGGGGGGGTCCACAGGGGCCCTGGTGGAATCTGGGCCGGAAGACACCACCGAGAACCACTGGCACATAGTCTGCACAGAGGAGGAGAGGGCCGCCAGAGTGCCCGACACATGTACGAACCCTACGACCAGGGTCCCTCCCAACTGGGCCACGTTGGCACGCAGCTCTTCATGATGACGTGCATGCTCCCCCCAGGAAGCACACACGTCATCACGAATGTCACGCGTGCGCAACGCAACACCAATCAGGATGGACTCCATACGTTACGGGTCTCCTCATCCGCAGGTAGTGGAGTGCCAGATGACGTGGGCCTCCCCCCTACCTGCGGACGGGCCTGGGATGGGGCATCCCTGCTGGTGCATGGTGGTGCAGTCTCAGGGTCAGGGACAGTGACATGCACAGTCCCCTCTGCGGCGACCTGTGCTGCCTCCTGCCCCTGGCCCTGGACTGCACCACTTGCACCAGTGGTAACACCCCCACCAGGCCCCATGTGCGGCTCAGTAGCGGCCTCCTCCTCCTCTGTGTACACCACCAACCTGGATGGCTCCACACCGTCTTCCGCTGCATATGTAGTGGCAGACGCGGCACCAGTTCCCTCGCTCGCGGATGATGGTAATTCCTGGGAGGATGGCTGGGCCTTGCGTCGCCGGCCGGTGGAGGCTTCCCTGCCACTTTGCTCCACAGCGCCGTCTCCGCCCCCTCTTCTTCACTCGCCGCTGTGTAGAGGGAGACATAGAACACAAGCATCAGGGTACTGTACAATAGTCCCCTAGACAGGAAGCAATAGCACATGAGTGGCACTGTCAAACGTCACTTCCATCAAGTCCTTCCACAACACATGGGTCAATACAGGCAACCCACATGCAGAAACAGGCACGGCGCATTAAATCAACATTTGCATCCATGTCCAAGGGACTCTATTAACATACAATGTTGGGTTTAAACTCACATGCATCATGGGTCATACTGATCACATGCACACACATCACCGGAGGCTCATGCATCTGGCCTCGTACACCACAGACACAGTGGATACAAGGATGACTAGACTGCATCAGTGAATCAACACATCGTCACGGATTTGTGTCATGCATCCATGGCATTTCAAAGTCACACACATGCTACTCAGACACACAGACATATGCACCATACATGTCCATGACAGCAGCACCCATCCTTCACACCCCATCCATGTGCAAGAACAGAGACAGGCATGCATTTATGTGTGCATTCCGTATGCTGCTCCGCATGTTGCATTGTAACACATGCACCATCCATGTGGTTCACGCATGACTGGTCTCACATGCAGCACCATGATGTCCCTGCACACACACATCCATACATGGCCTATGCAGGCAAGTAGCTGACTACCAGCACACTGCTACATGCCCTGTTTCACACAGCAATGCTTGGCCACTTACTGCTCGACTCCAGACGGGTCTGCCTCTGAAGGATCTGGACTTGGAGTGCTGGGTTTATGCATTCCAGGACCCTTGTCTGGATGTTGGTCAGGCGGACCCGGCACCCCTATGCATCCTCTGCCTTCAAGAGGCGCCGGGCCTTGCTGAGGGTTCTGGACCTGAAGTTCTCCCACGCTTCCGGATGTGTTGCATGTCACGGGCTGCCACCCCCTCCAAGTTGATGGCAGCCACAATGTCCTTCCAGATCCCCTTCCGTCCTTCATAGTCGGCGCGTGAACTTCCACAGAGGGCATCATAATGCCCCAGGACTTGCTCCACCAGTATGCCAACTTCTTTGTCACTGAAGCTGGCAGCCCTCTGCCTCTTTGCTGGGGTGTTGCCACTGGTGTCAGATGGTGTTGTGTTGCCCATGGCAACCCCCGAGGCAGGTGTGGGTGGGCAACTGGGTCCTGGGGCTGGGCTGTGGAGCGATGGTATACCAGTCGGGAGTCTTCTGTTCCAGCAGGGGTGGTCACAGCAACTGGACCCCTGCAGATGGCTGATGTGCAGGCACCCAATAGCAGGGCACGTGGGCAGCAGGCAGGCAGGCAGCAGCAGATGGCAGGTGGGAGCATGCTTGGGGCTGTGGGGGGGCAGGAAAATGGGCTTCTGGGCAGGAGCGTGGTCTTCTGTGTGTTGTTGCGTGGCCAGCTTGATACGGAGTGATTTGGCACGTGAAAAAACTGCACTTCAGCGTGTAATTCGAGGAAAGGCCCTTAGCGCGTAAGCGCATCTGTGACGTTACACGCACAGGCGTTCCCCTCGTGACGGGTGCATAGTGATTCAGCACGTGAAAAAACAGCACGTCTGTGTGTTAATGCGTGTAATCCGAGGAAAGGGCCTAAGCGCATAAGTGACGTGATGCACGCAGGCGTTTCCCTCTGCACGGGTTAAAGGTGAGCGGGGCCAGCAGTTCGCTGTACGTGCCTTTCGTGAAGACCGACGTGTGTGTTGCTACTTCGTTTTGTTTCGCGCACCATCACAACTTCACAGCGGATCAAGGATGTATCTCTTCTTTTGGCGGGGGTATTGGCTACGCGTGTTTTTCATTATCACGCTAGTCTGACGGTGAGTCGCGCACGCTATTTTTCCCAATGCGGGTGCCCCTGTGTATCGCGTACCTGTTTTCGAGGTCATAGTAGCCTGCGTGTCCCACGCGTATGTGTTTTTTGTGTCCCTGGGTGCCACCGCATATCCCAGGAGGTTAATTCCACACACGTGGGCTACCGGGGGTTTCATTCATTCTCGGTCTTACTGCAGTTTTGGGGTGCCTGAGCATTGCGTGACCCGTCACTTTATCACCGGGGTCACATACAGACTTGCAGGTGCAGGGGTGCTGTTACCATCTTGTATCCCACCCCCTTCACCCCAATTACCAAGGACAATTGTTGTGTACACCTCCCATTGGCAATACTCCATCTGTGCCGGCACTACTCCATCTGTGCCATGGCTGGGAGGCCACGAAAGGTGAGGGGCGCCTCAGCTGGGCATACTCCAAGTGGCAGGCGTGGTCAGGGACATGGCCGGGGTGACCAGGGAGTAGAGGGACTCCAGGGTGTCCAGGGTGGCTGCAGAGGGGGACGAGGCAGGGGTGCGCCAGCTCAGCATGATGTTGTGCCACATGTTGGTGCAGACATGCCACCACCCCCTGCGGCTTCGGGAGATGCAATACTTGCATCTGGCACTGTCGCCCATGTAACCCGGCAGTCTGTTTCATCGACTGCCACGGGCCCAAGGGTAGCAGTAGCTGCAGGTGCACCTGTGGACATCACCACCCAGGCTCGGGGTCTGCCAGCGCAGGCTGTGTTGGCACTTGAAGAGTCCATGGAAGATTTCCAGGATTTCAGGAGGCACACCGTAGGTGCACACAGGGCTGCCCTGACCGAGGCACATGTCCCTGGGGCAGTAATGTCATTTGCTGCCCCGACCAGCCGGGTGTTGGCAAGTGCAGGGGCAGATGCAGCTGACACCACCCAGGTTGTGAGTCTACCAACCAGGACAGTCCCGGTCAATGACCCTGGCACAGCGGATGTTGCTGCGCAGGGTCCATTCCAGGGCACCCAGCAGCCACTGATGCAAGTCAGGGCTTCACTCCATGTTCCATCTGCCACTCCCTCGGCACATTCCACCAGCACCACTGCCCATACTGATCAGGGCGGCATTTGCCAGCCAGGGTGCGGTCCCGGCTCAGGGCGGACATTCTGTATGTGAAACTGTCATGGGTGGAGCCAGGGTAGTTTGCATAGATAGAGGTGATGATTCCCTTTGCATCGCATACGACCTGCACGTTGATGGAATGCCAGGGCTTGCTGTTTCGATAGATGTGCTCAGTGGCCCTAGGTGGACGTAGGGTCACATCGGTGCAATCTATGGCACCGAGCACTTTGGGGAAGTGTGCCACCCTGTAAAAGTCCTGGACCATGGCCTGCCTTTCTGCGGGTGTTCTAGGTGTGTATATGTGCCTGCGGACTGAGGGGCGCGCAGTCATGATTGCCAACACCTGGTGTAGGCAGCGTGACTATGTGGCCTGTGAGACCCCCCCACTATGGCAGTTGTCCGCTGAAATGACCCAGTGGCCAATAAATGCAGGACATTGAGCACCTTCTCCAAGGGGCTCAATGCTTGGGAGCACAGGGTGGGGATGTAAGGTCATCTTCCCACTCCGTGACCAGGTCTAGGATTATACGAGGTGGAAACCTATACCTGCCATAAACCTGGTCGTCAGGCATCCCAAAAAGGCTAGTCCGCTAGTCCGGGGGGAAAAAATGCAGGCCCTGGCTATTGTCCTCCTCCTGCGGTGTCCCACGATCAGTGCTGCGACAAATGGGGCATTCATTGTAGCTGTATATACGTGTTTGTTGTTTCCACGAACTTTTATAATGTGCGCGGGGATGCTTCCGCCTGCCTTTGTGTGGCAGACGTGTTGACACCTGTGCGTGTCTTTTAGCATGCGCGGGTTTCCTGTATTCGATTCCATGAATACGTGTTGTTTGCGTGCGTGTGGGCGTTCCGTGTATTTCCCTGCAGTACTTCCCCAGTTACGCCTTCTTTTTCATGCGTTGTTCCCCATTCCGCGTGTTATGCCCCGTGTCCCGCCCCCTTTTTGGTGTGTGCGCCGACGTTGTGCGCTTTCCCTGTGCGCATCGCGCACGGCATTTGGGATGTTGCAATGACGTGTGCACCCGTGTGCGCCACGCACGGATTTGGGACACATCCAGGGGAAAACACGCACAGGCCCTTCCTTGAATCGCACGCGTGTGCGTGCGCTTGCTTTTTCACGCTTGCACCAGCTTGCGTCTAGATTTTCGGCGCACATTTGTTCCATGAATCGGCCCCTTAGACTGCGAAAAATATATTAGCAGGAGTCCAAGTGCTAGCAGTTCTCGTTGGGCGCAGCAGAATGTGCATGTACCCATTTGTAGTTAGTTTTGACACATATTAGAAACACTGTCTAGCCATACAGAAAGAGCACCAATGTATTCACGTTGCGGTTGCTGAGGTTGAAGATATGGTGATACATTTTGCATTTAGTGGTATTGTATGGTGTTATGTTATAAGGAATGTGAGAGTAGGTAGCTGACATAGGTAGGCCTAGGAGATGGAGTCATAGAGGTGTCGCGGTAAAGGCAAGGTCTGGGGGCTAAGGTAGCAAGAGTTCCACCATGTTGGATTTTAGGGCATGTTACAGGATGCGTTTTTGAAAGTATGAGAAAAAGGTCCGATGTGGTGCTGCGGCTCTGTCCAGTTAGCCCTGAGACAAATTCCCCTTCCTTCCCCCAGAGAGAAGTTATAATGTTAAGGTCACAGGCAGCTGAGCTGTGTCGATAGCAGTTAATTGAGCCAAGCTGGAGAGCTTAGAAGAGCTGGGAAAGAAATGTTGGGTCCAGTGAGGAAGGGTAGGGATGCACTCTTTGAAGGTTAAATTCATGTGAGTAGGGCATGGGGTTCTGTGATGCCAAGAGGCTTGGTGGAGATTTAGAGCACTACTGTCCTCTTGGGAAGAGCGGTCATCCTATTTGAACTGCAGGCACTGCACCCTAGGGATGAATGCATCAATGAAATTCAGACATAAGGGTGGTGCCCCAATCACGTCATTCATGGGTACCTGGGTTCAGATAATGGGGGAGATGTGCGAGGGCTGTACTGTGATTTGGATGGGAGGAGCAAAGGTGTTACCAATAAATGTATGTGCAAGGTTAGGGAGCTGTTTGTGCATGCCACAGTGTCTGGTATAATGAGGACCATTGTATTATCAAAGCAGAGCTGACCTCGCCATTCACACTTTGATCACGACCAGGGATGGACATCACATGATGGTCAAGAATGTTTTACTCGTTAAAGAAATGTATTATGCTAACAATGTCCCTGGTAGTTAATCAACTCCTAAGTTTCATAGTGACTATGTAGTAGGCCACGTGTTTCGAGGAATATGTTTAGATAATGTGTGATCAATAGGGTAATGGACAATAGTGGATAATTAGAATTGTGTATAGGTGTTAGCTATTGGGGAGTGCTGGATTATGTTGTAATCTTTTTTATTCATAGTTCTGTTAACTTGCGTTTTTCCGCTATACAAGATGTAACTTCTTGGGGTGGAGCGAAATTCCGTGTTAGTTCGTTTCTATGAGACCGTCTGATACTTTTGCATGTAATAAAACCTTGTTTTCCTTGCAAACAGAACATTGATTCTTTGGCCTATTTAGGATTATTTTATCGGATGGGTTTTAGGCAATTCACCCTACACCCAGGATTGGAAAGCATGTCTGCATCTCCATCCCATCAAAGATGAAATACAATCTTTAGGGATGGTCTTTAAACACATATTGTGGAATACCTCTATATCCCCTTTGTGGCAAAATTCAGTAAGGCCTTTCAAATCTCTAGTCAACCCTTTGTCACATACAATCTTCATAAGGGCTGTAAGCGATCCAGACTCCAGCCTTTTCTCCCTCCTTCTCCTGTAACTCACTAAGTGGCAGATGGACACAAGCATGGTAGTGCCTGTTTGCATCTGCTTGATTGTTTGTTAGTACTATGGTGCAGATGTGATTGCTACATTTTGACCAGTTTTTGTTTGGATTGTTCACAATTGCGAGAACTTCACCAGTGATAACCAACTGTGACCAATGTATTAATTTGTCACAACCCTTTCCCGCTGCAGCACTGATTTTCTTGGCCAATTACCTGGACACATACCAAACTTAAACTCAATGGTTGATCTGTGGGAACCTCTCTTGCGTGATTTTGGCTATGGTCATGTGTCTGTTGGTGGGTACCAGTTCAAAATATAAACCGCTGGATTGAATCTGTTCAAATAAATTTAGAAAACTATGCCTCACAGTCACACCAGAGAAAGCACATACTGGAACCTGGGAAGGGATCATTTCTCAGGAGCGCTTGGAACAGATTAGTTTGTGAATGAAGCATAACTGTTTAAAGTTTAATATCCAAAAAAAACAGAGCTGTTAGTATGCTCCACAATGAGTCATACTACAAAGTCTTCATCTGATGGGACATCTTCAGAGCTGTCAAGTCTTGCTCAGTTTTTGCCTTCCACGCTGGGTGCCTGTCCTACTACGGCCTCGAGGATCAGGAATCTGTAGTTTGGCTAGGTGAATCTCTGTCTCGTGATGGTCATATTTCTCTGGTGTCCAGTGCTTACTTTTTCATTTCTATTCTTTAAAAATATTTCTGGACTATTTTACATTTCAGCATATAAACCAATCAATGAATGTCTTTGTATCTAGCAGATTGGATTTTATCAATGCAATTATCCAATTTAATTTGCAATCTAGGTTTACCGAAGCAGTCTGTAGACAGACTACAAAGAGTCCAAATTGCAGCCACTAGTTGTTTGCTGCTTGCATTGGCTCCTGATGGAACAACAGATAAAGCTCATAGCTTGTTGTGTTATGCACAGTCTTTTATTTATTTTTATTACAGTATTATACAGTTCACATAAAATCAACTTTTAATACCACACAGTATTAAAAAAACAAAAAACAAATTCAATCCGAGAATAGACATAAAGAGTAAGAGAAAGAAGATCCATTAAAAAAAGCTCTATTAAAGAAAAGATGATCTGGAGCCAAGAGACAGTTTTGCCTACTTGCTCTCTCAACATTCGCCTGCACACAATATGCCAAAATGTCCAAAGTCTTTTATAAGATGGGCTGATGTTACTAGGTGCAAAGAGCCCCCACAATACATTTCACTTGTTACCCAATTTACCAATGATTCTTCATTACTTTATAAATTGGTTGAGAAGCACTGGCACATTTTGAGATTGGATCATGATCTTGAATCATATTTGACATCCAAGCCTAAATTCACGTTCACAAGAGCACCAACGATCAAATCACTGTTGAGTCCATCTTTCTTTTATAACAAATTGATCAAATCTGTTTGGTTACAACAACCAGTCGTTTTTCATAAATGTGGGAACTGTAATCAGTGTCCATGGGCTCACTCCAAATGCAAAGTCTTTACTGATAAATTTGGGTCAGAAGTGGTTTTACGTGATTTTATTAATTGCAAGAGCACTTAAGTGGTGTATGCCATAATATGTGTTTGTGGCAGGCTCTACGTGGGAAGCACCATTCGCCAGCTCAGAGTTCGAATTAGAGAACACCTAGCCAGTCTCAAAATGTGTGAGCCAAAATCCCCTCCAGCCGTACACTGGCAACTTGAACACCACTTGGATCATATCACTGTTCTATGTTACATTGGATTAATGAAAGTGCACCGGGGTAAAAGAGGAGGCAATCTCAAACTTAAACTCAGACAAATGGAAGCCAAACTTATCTGTTTTTTTCGTTGTACAACCAGGGGTCTCAATTCTGATCATGAGATGTATGTATTTCTTTAAATTCAGCATTCAACATCTTCAATGAGGATTTATTAGTTGTACAACTAGCTGTTTTTTATTTTGATAATGAGACGCATGTGTTTTTTTAAAATTCTTCACCCAATATTTTTTATTAGGTCCTGGTTGGCCTGCCCCGGGGTCTATCCCATCTGTGATCAAGCTCCATAGCCGGTGCCATTTAAGTCCAGTCACTTTATGATTTTGGCCTGTATCCCATGTGGCCCATCTCATTGCGTTATAGCTTAGTCAGAATTAATCTTCAAGGGATGTTTACTTTAATGATTTCCTATATCAGTAGGTCGACACTGTTCCACTATTTCTTTCACCACTCCATTTCAATAATGTATTTATTTTGTTTTATTACAATATCGATCTTGCGTGTGTCACTTTTCATAGAATATTGCTTCACTAACCTTGCAGAGCCATATCCGTGTTGTTTAACGACATTTGCAGTAACGCCACTTCCGTATTGTTAGTGTTTATCTGCGACATCACAGACGCGACGCCACACGTCCTCACGCTGCCTACGTCACTTCCGTGACGTACGTGGAAGTATTTTTACATTACGCGCGTTCACTCTACTCATCACAGGGATTATCCCACCTACTGCTGCACCGCTCGATTGATCGAGTAAGTATTGTGACAGAATAATTGTTTCTTTTTCTACGGACTATGCAAGTTATTTGAGATTCGAACTTTGAATTTGATATTTTGCTCTTTTCATTGTGTCCTAGGCCATATATTTGATCCATCCATTACAGCATTTATTCGACTGTTACTGCCATCTGCTTGACTTTATTCGTGTTTCTCGCTGTGTACTGGACACAGCCATCCATCGGGTATGTTGTATTCAGATTTGCACGACCCGTACTTTACTGAGCGTCTCATTCCTCCACTCATTTTCTGGTATTATCTTTATCAAATTCCGGATTCTTCAGATTTCTTGACTGAAATTTCTCCTGGTAAGACCACCGTTCACTTTACTTGTCACTCGACCTCTTTATGGTCATTTATCATAGTAGATACCTCACTAGGGCTCACGTGTCTTTTTGGATTTTGGAACATCTGATCTATCTTCCGTAATGAATGCTCACTATTACACATGCGCCTTTCTGGACTCTTAGACATTGGATCTATCCTCCATAATGAATGTCTAGAGCTCACTTATTGCACGCAGTTGCTCACAGCACCTTGCCGCTCCTTTTTTATTATTTTATTGTCTTGAGACTGTCTATCAGATACCTTCTCAGGCAACTGGGGCTTGAATCACATGCAGGCGGATCTCGGTGTTCTAGGTGAAATTGGGCACCTATCTCATGATTTTGATAACATAGCATGAATCTTGGAACTGATTAGATTTATTCATAGTAACATATTTTCATGTTTTTACCATATGCTAATTACTAAGTGTTTGCTTATTTTTATTTTGTTTTTTTCTGATACTTCAACCGACTACGCTTCACTTGTTCCCCCCCACTCAACTTGACATGTGGTATGCGATGTTTCATCAATTCTCTTGAATTATCTGTTTTCAATATCTTTTGGTTTATACGCATGACTGTGATACTGGAGCTTTCATGTGTTTTATTTTGATGTTTGATGTTTATTCACAATATGATGGTTATTTTCTATTTTGTTGTGATTAATACCTTGCTTGTAACTTTATAATGTGATTCCATATTTGAACTTATAAGATGTTTAAATACCCAGCTTTGAAGACGACCTGTGTGTCGAAACACGTGTCGGCTGTTCATGACCAAATTAAATCTACAAATACAGTGTCTTGCATTTACTAGCATTACTTTAATGGTGCAGAGCGCATTACCATCCCATTCTCCATTCGTTTTTTCTTTTCTAACTCTGCTCTGACATTTCTGAGCAACAAACTTGAACGTTACCACCCTGCTAAAGTGCTCCATTCAACCCCCATGTGTCTTTTTGCTATCCCAAAATTCTGCTATGAAAGATGGGGAGGCCATTCATTCTCTGTCCAGATGAAAAAGCTCTGGCACTCCCTGCCCAAGGCCCTTAGCTGCACCTCTGATCACTCAACTTAGATACTTTTTTGTTTCTACCTTAAGGGGCAGATCTGGAAGATTTTCCATGTGGGGGAGGTGCGCTTTCTATGTTTCTCTAAACCTTCTGTTCTGACCTTTCTCATTGAGCGCTATAGTGCCTTTTCAAGGCAGATGTTTGCACTTCATAAGTCTGTTTTCATTCATTCATTCTTTAAACTCCAGAGAGATTAGAATTTGCTTGTGTCTAAATTCTGTTAATGATAAGTGCAACATTTGGCACTAAATCCTAGGCTGTCTCACTGACCATCACTAGCCAACCAAAGCCTTTTTTCCTGCGAGTGCATTGTGCAGAGCTATCTGTTTGTGTCACCATGTCTCATCTATTCCAGGGAAGAGGTATTTCCTCTAGTACTTTAGTAGGAGTTCTTTGACATGAACTGTAGTCCAAAATAATCACAAAATGACAAATACTTTGCTTATGATCGAACAACTAAACAAAGGTGCACATGTACTAAGCTGATTTTCCACTGGAACATCATGAATAAGAGGTTGAAAGAATAAATAAAGGATGAAATGTTCACCTTCACATGTCCCTTGTATTCCTAAATCAGTTTCAATTACATGTTTTTGAAAATTAATCAGTGGTTTGCATAAGCTTTACCATCAGCTGCTGTGATGCATTTGATCATCTATAAAAAAAATATCCAGCAGGCAGCTGAATGATAGATTTAGGTTACCACAAAAACCCAATATTTGGACAATTAACCTTCTGCTTCAAATGTGGTAGTTATTTTCCTACACTAGAATGTAGCATCGGTCACGTTCTTTATTATCTCACAAATGTTCAAGCTCTTCTGCAACTTCTAAAAGTGATACTTCTGGAACAACAGATGCAATCTGTGATAATGGAAAATCAGTCTCTTCAACAATCAATCGAGGCTTTGATGGGGTAAATTGGGAAAGATATTGATCTGCATTACATTCTCTTTTTGCTTCTGAAATAATGTTGGCTGGTTAGAAAACATTGCAATGCAGCAATGGTCTTTGAGACCCACCCATGGCTATGCCCTGGTGTTTAAGACACACTCTGGCCACTGCAGATAGGCATCTTTCATGAGTACATTTGGTGATGGTTTTGATTGTTGCAAGATCAAATTTGCCCAAGTAAATGTTTTGTGAAAGCCTGCATCCTTTCTTTGTGGTGTGGTCTGTGTTTTCTGGACTTTCTTTTTACTAAGCCTCTATGAAAAGAGAAATGCCTTGAACATAAAAATCGTTTGTCTGAATAAAAACACCTTTTGAAACATATATATTGAATATAATTGCTTTAACGGTGTAAGCATTGCTCTTGAATATCACTTTCTTGACAAGTGATAATAATAGTTCAATTGAAGTCTCTTCATAGTCAGACTTGATTTTTCAGACATGAGGTCTGTACATCAGACATTCTACCATTTCTGGATTCAGGCTGCAAATGAGAATTTGAGAATGGGAATTATTTACATTGTTAATGCATTGTGTATGGCTCATGTTATTTGTGTGATCAAGAAGGTTGGAATGTGGTTTCAAGATTAGGTGGGAGACAGTTTAAACTTTAAACAATACAACATATAGACACTTCTAGCATTGCGAAAGAGAACATGTCCACTATTCAGAAATGCACCTCGACTGGCATACCTGAATGGATTGTGATGTGCCAAAGGGTACAGATAAAGCATTGGCTGCCCTGTTTTATAATGAGAATAAGAAATTAAATGGGTGAAGTGGAAAATGCACAGTTATCTCTTGACGATATGGAACAGGACAATACATTCCAATAGGCCTAGACACTAAAGCAACATATATTAGTCAAATGCTTGCTCAGCATTTTAACTAAAGAGAACATGTACACTATTTGCCGTGCAACTGTGACTGACATAACTGTATGGATTGTAATATGATGGAGTGCACAGATGAAGCATAGGTTCCTCTATCTCCACTTGCAGACAGAAAGATATTTATGAATTCACTTCATTGATCAATGTTACAGTTACTGGCCTATGTTGATGATGAAAGATTGTTAGAATGGCAATAGCAAGTAATCTCAAAAAGTAAAGCCAGTCTGGGATGGCACTTCTGTGTAAATGTAACAAATTCATACATCTCTTGTGCTGAAAGACTGGCTGCATATTCAGTATCTATTTCCTTTTTTTAATCTAGTAATGCTTCCTTAGTTCGTGTGTTTATGTCATCTGGTTGAACATCTCAGTTGCATAGCCATTATCAGGCTAGTGGAACACTGTTGGGGAACACATGTAGTGTCGTGCCTGACTTCCTGGTATGTGTAGTGTGAACACAGCTCATAATGATGATGCAAGGTGGCATTTTACCAACAAAAGTACATTCTGGAATTTAAAATGACAACAATTAAGAAAGCAAATGTCCAAATATGACCATTCAGTATGTGCTAGTATTCACACATCATTGGAATGTCCAAATAATCAATACAATCGATATAATATGTACTCCATACTTCAAATTATTCTTTTTGTAAGTTATTTAATTCACAACAAGGCTATACGATACAACTTCAGCGCTTAAATAAATAAGACAAAATGTTGCTTACCTTTAGTGCTTGGCTTCGAGGAAAATGCTGACTTGGTATGCAGTGTGTGTCCAATTGACTCTGCATTGATGCTGGAACTGTGTTGGCAAATGTTGTTTTATACACTGGGCTCTTGACGTGGGCACATGTGAGCGGCCCCTGAAAGGCATTTGTTTGTTTTTTTGTGTATTTTACTCATCCGAATTTCACTTGCTAGATACACTGTGTGTTTACATATCTAGTGGTGTTGGTGGGGAATTGTGTAATGCCTAGGAAGCTATTATACCTCTGATAAACAAAATGGACCCAAGTGCTCAATGGCATGAAACATTGCATGACTGCTTCAAAATAAGAAAGTGTCAGAAAGGGTGTTGTGTAAACTTGAAAGACTTGTTTCACACCACGGTGGAACCATCTGGTCAATTCAATTAGCAAGTGACTTTAAGCAGTGTCTCTTGAACTAGTTATGTAACATGTAGGTGGAGCCTATATGGGAAGTTCTTGGGCTTTTGCGTTTTTTACTCATCTCTTCTTGGCCTGCTAGACACACAATGTGTAAAGATGGCTAAGGCTGGGGGTGAACAGATTATGGAATGCCTTTAAAGCTACTATAACTTTAATATGCAAATTGACCTAAGTGCTCAATGTCCTGATAAAATTATGACAGCATCACAATAAGGTGGTGCGAAGTGCAGCGTCATCTAGGAAGACTCATCTCACTCCTCAGAGAGACATCCTTGCCAATTCTGATTTGAGAATCCAATGTTTTGAGTCACATCGAACACTTGATGATAGTCAATGTAACGTCTTTCAAGTGAACAAGGGGCTTTTTTGCATTTCATCTACTCATAGTTTTCAAAGATGCAAAATGTTGATAAGGTGTTCCAGAGTCATCGCAACTCTGTGACCTAATGCACACTACCCATCCTGCCCACCATTACATGCACCCACCAAACTGTCACTTACTAAAATTCTTTGATTGGCAGCTGTTTGTTACTTTCCAAACAAAACTCTTGTTTTAACTTTTGGATGAGGTGTTTTAGTACATAGAAGACAAATATGACTTTGAAGTGTAGGAGATTAATGCCTATCTTCCGCACCCTTTCCCTCATGTATCAAAGTTTTGTTTCACAGCACATACACATCTTTTAAGAGTTGCAAATAGAAATTGGGATTCAGAGTAGAGTTTGGGGTTGGAGTATGTCATAAGAAATGCTCATCAGAAACAAATGTGCATCTATCCAAGAACTAGCACTGCAGTGCAAGGGTTTCACATGGGCTGGTTTTCTTTCATTCCCCTTTCTGACAGTTCTATGCAGTTCCCTGGCTCCTCTGAGCTTTCTCCATAGATTTGAAAGACACCATGGCTAAGACAGGTCTTTAAAGAGGGTAAGTAGGGGTCTGTTATTAATTTAGGACTATGCCTCACTTCTTTGAAGTGCCCTTGCGACTTGTCTTTATGACCCTTTAAATGCGTTCCATACCCACAACTTGAGCTCAGTTTGCAGCTATGTGTTGTATATGGAGGGTCCATTTTCGACTACGTGGAAGCTTACTGGCACCTGTGGAAATCCTTCAACTTCAGTGAGCAGCTTGGGTCCCAGTGCAGGTGGCAGTGAGTGCAGGTCTTGGTCCAACAGCAGTTCACCCCTAATGTTCCCTGGGTATGGGCAAGAAGCAGAGTTTACCTCTGCCTTTAAGCACCTGTCTTCACCTCTTGCAGAGGACTTTGGAAAGGACTGCTCTCCCAGCACTGAATCAAAAAAGGTGTGGGTGACCACTTGCTTATGATTGTATCCAATGGCATACAACACTGTCTAAAAGCAGGCCTGCTTTAAGGATCCAATCTCTGTTAAGGTAACCTGTGCCCTTTTCTTTCATGCTTCATTGCCAAAGTCATTTGCTCTGCATGACGTGGATGAGACTGGAAGATAGAGAAGTCTGCAGAAAACCAAGAGGGAGGAACCCTTCCTCCATTTCCTTCTGCTATGTCTGACTGTCAAATCCCCCATCTGTAAGCCCTTTGATATGCAACACTTTGGTGTTGGGCTGGCCCTTTTGTTTATGGTTTGCTTCTTTGAAACCTGGTTCTCAGTACTCCCCTTCAAGGGTTTTCTGGCCTGGAGAGAGGTGTTACCCGGCAGCTCAAAGGATCAAAGAGAGGCAGCTCCCCTGCCTATTGTTCTGCTGGCTGAAGTAGCGACAGGCAGTTTGGAGAGAATACACACAGTTGTTCATAATTGGCCTGAGCCCATAGTTCTGACATGAGTATGATACAAATCAGATGTGACATTAATAATTATGTGAACTATCAGCCACCATAACAAGCCTAAAGTATGGCTTGGTTGGGGTGGTCACGAAAGGGCCGAAGGAGAAAGAGGGGTTCACGTTGCATGTGCCATATTTGTGACTGGGGCAGTGGCGAAGTTGGCGTGATGTTGCAAATTTACTTATATCCAGCGTATTAAGGAGAATGAGATATGTGGTATGTTAAGTGTTACTTTTTGTTCAAGTTGATACATTTAAGATTTGCACATGTGCAGCAAGATAAAATGTCAAAATCACCAATTAAAAATAAATACAATCTGTGTATGTTGTGTCACGAGGTGCCTGAAACCTGGGCAAATAGGAGTTGTACAATGCAAATGCAAGAAAGGAGATTTGTTATGAAAAAAAGACTGTAAAGAGGACACAGTAATTCTAAACATGCATGCACACTGATATACATACATGGGGAATTTACAAATCTACGTGCAGTGTGCTCTTTTCATATTAGTTCAACTCAGCAGTCAGGGGTATGCAAGGTGAATTCTGAGTGACTTGGTAAAAATTGGTTTAGCAGGGTTTGGTGGCTGAAGGACAGGTAATGATTAGCCACAGCATTAAGCAGATGGTCAGCCAACAGGCCGTACCAAGGTTTTTATGTGTCAACTTCAAGGGGTTCGTCACTCACATCAGATAAAACTTCTTCTTCCTCAACTGTGTCACTGTAGGTGGTCTGGAACTTCTTTCTTCTTCCTCTCCTACGGGAGTTCTTTTTCTTATGGTAGAGGTATGGTCTCCCTCGGAGGGAAGCCACTATGCCTGCCTAATGTAAATGGTGGGCTAGTGGCCCCTTCCCTTGAAGAAGCCACAAAGGGGAAAAAGCCTCCTGAGGCAGAAAAAAATCCCTGTTTGATGGTGTTGTTTGAAGTAGACTTGGGGGTTACGTGCTTGATCTTTTAGGTCCGTTTGACCAGTAATACAAACTGATGCAGGAGAGACAGTATATGTCATAGGCAAGAGCAGAATCTGACGCTTGAAAGTTCCCCAAAGAGGAAAACAAACTGCCCAGTGAATGCTCAAGGAAAGCCAAACTCAGACAGGAGGATGGCGAGTCCTTGAAGGAAGAGTAAGAGCACAAAGGAGCCTGAGAGAAGAGAGGGAGACAAGGATGTGGAGTGCAGTATCGAACCAGAGGCAGCGTGGAAGGCAGGTACGAGGAGACAGCACTGCCGCACACTTAAGGGGAGAGCCCAGTGAAAACACCGAAACAGAAAAGCAGCAGCGACTGCAACAGCGGCAACTGGAGAAGCCAGAGGGAAAAGGGAGACAGGGCGAGGAGAGAATCACAGCCGAGCAGAGTGTGTACTATGGAACTTCTGGACGAGCCTGGGGGGTGCACATAATAGCAGGGTTCCCATGAGTTTTCTGAAGTGGGATAGCCCTTCCATTGCACCAGGTATTCTAGCCTACCCTTCTTGCACCGAGAGTCTCATATCTGTGTTACTTCATATTCTGCAGGTAAATCCACTTTGGGCAGGTGTGGTGGGTGTAGTGGGCGATCGTAAGAGTCCTCAGTGTAGAATCGCAGAAGAGAAGAATGGAACACAGGGTGGATGCGACTTAGGTGTTTGGGCAGCTTGAATTTAAATGAGACTGGATTGATTCTAGCTAGAATTTCGAAGGGACCCAGGTATCGAAGTGATAGCTTGGAAGGACACACCCATCGGGGTAATAACTTGGTAGAAAGCCAAAACTTGGATCCTTTATTCCATTCGGGTGTCTCTCTGCGGTGGCGGTTCGACTGAACCTGGTATCTCTTCTTGCTGGTTTGTAGGCTTTGCTTGGCCACCTGATGTGCTCCGGTAATATCGGAAAGCACAGAATCCACTGATGGTACTTTGGAAGGTGAAGATACACTTGGTAGCAAGCTGAGGGTATGTTGCCCATAGTTGCAGCAGAAAAACAGACTGATGCCTGTAGCTGAGTGTGAGGAGTTATTATAGGAAAACTCTGCGGTGGGTAGAAGAGCTACCCATTTATCCTGTTGGTAGTTGGTGAAACACTGTAGATATTGTTCCAGTGTTTCATTTATCCGTTCAGTCAGTCCGTTAGTCTGCAGATGAAACCCGGAAGAAAGAGCACTCTCGATACCAAGCTCGGCACACAATGCCTTCCAAAATTTGGAAGTGTATTGGCTACCACGGTCAGACACAATCTTCTCGGGCAGCCCATGTAGTCGAAAGACATTCTAAGCGAACACAGCGGCCATAGCGGTAGCTGAAGGTAACCCCGGCAGTGGGGAAAAATGGGCCATCTTGGAGAATGACTCTACTGTAACTATAATACAGGAGCATCCCTGGGATGGTGCGAGGTCAACAATGAAGTCTGTTGTGCGGTGACTCCAGGGTCTGGAAGGAACAGCTCCTTGTTCCAAGAGTCCTATGGGCTTGTGAGTGCTGTACTTGCTTCAGGCACAAGTCGGACAAGCCTTGGTGTAATTCCTAACATCTGTAGGTAGACCCGGCCACCAGAAGTTGCGCGTTGAATGAGTTCTAAGGTAATCAACCTTCCTCTGTGCCCAGCTAACTTGCTGTCATGGCACCAGGAAAGTATGTGCCAGTGCAATGCTTCATCGGGTAGGTACAAATAGTGATTAACAAACAGACGACCGTCCTTTCTCTCAACCTTGTCCTTGGTGGAGGTCTTGAGTAACAGTGTATCTTGAATTAGTGCTTCCTTGACTTTCTGCAGGAAAGTAGTAACTTGGGAGACAATCCTATCCTGTTCTGTGGAAAGAGATATTCCGGTCTGTGTTCCGAGCAATGATCAAGAACAAGATTATGAGAAAGAGCAGCATCAGCCAAGATGTTTTGACTTCCTGGTAAGTACGTGATGGAGCAGTCATACTGATATGATATGATGTGATTGGTTATTTATAACGTGCTTAATATTTCTAAGCGCGGACCCGGGGATCGAACCTGTGTTGTTGCTCTATGTTGTCTTGCTTCCAAGGCAAACACGTTGCCCTTGAGATATCTTGCTGAGAAAAGAAGTGGGCCCATGTGGCATTGCGTGAGTTCACACACTCCATCTGCTGGAGGACTTTAAGGTTCTTGTGGTCTATGCGGATCAAGAAAGGGTGTGATCCTCCCTGCAATAGATAGCACCATTCCTTGCAAGCCACTTTCATGGCCAGTAATTCCTTCTCGATGACAGAGTAGTTAGCTTGACTGGGAGTCAATGTCTTAGAGAGGTAGGCTACAGGATGCTTGACCATTCAAAATCTTGAAGTAAGGCTGCTCCGGTGGTGGCTGCAGAGGTGTCTACTTCCACTATAAATGGTTGTGACTGATCAGATTGGCATAGGACCAAAGCAGAGCAAAACAAAACAGAGCCTTGAGATGTTGAAAGGCAGCGTCTGTGGTCTCATTCCAAAGAAACTAGGCTACTCTCTTCTTTAACAAGCCTGTTATGGTGAGAACAATTTTGGAGAACTCAGGATTTAACTTTCTGTGGAAGTTGGCTACCCCGAGAAACCTCTGAAGGTCCTTGATGGAGGACGGCACTGGCCATCCAAGTATGGTTGCAACCTTTTTGGGGTCCATCCTAAACGCCTTTTTCGGACCGAATAAAACCCAAATAGGGAACGGAGGATACCTTCAACATGCATTTCTCAGGCTTAACCAACAGCTGATGATCCCACGGTAAACGGTGTAGGACTTTCTGGAGATGCCTTTGATGTTGCTGGGATGAAGAAGAGAATATCAGGATGTCACCTAGGTACACAATCATGGAATGGAACAACAGGTCAGAGAATAATCTGTCCATGAAGCGTTGGAATATGGCAAGTGCATTAACCAGCCCGAATGGCATCACCTCAGAACTTGTCTTAAAGTGGCATGGGCTATATGAAATATTACAACGAACAAGAACCTGTACCTATAAAGTAGCCCAACCTGACAGGAAACAAAATACCAATTTTTACCACATAAATCTCTTAAATGGGTGGAAGGAAAATCATTCCAACGCTAATGCCACAATATCATCTTGTATGATACCCGAAGAAATAGATCAAATTGAATTAATTCCTCAAGAGCTGTCTAGTCAACATCAAGAAGATTTAAAAGATTTAGTTACAAAATTCCCCGATGTAGTCTCTGAGAAACCAGGAACAGTGCAAGGCACTTATCACCATATTAGAACTCCCAAGGGAAAAGTGGGCCATCTGAAACCATATGGACTCCCAAAAGCCTGTAGACAGATGGTAGTTGAGGAAGTGAACCAAATGCTATGGGCGAATATTGTTGAAACCTCTTCAAGCTCATGGTCCTCCCCTATAGTATTGGTCACAAAACCTGACCAGTCCTGGAGGTTTTGCATAGACTTCTGCCAAGTCAATGCCATCTCCACCTTTGATGCCTATCCCATGCTGCGCATCAACAAATTGATCGATAAACCCGGAAATGCCACTTTCCTATCAACCCTAGACTTAACCAAGGGGCAGGTCCCATTGCATGGACCTGATAAGGAAAAGACTGCTTTCTTGACGCCCCTGGGACTATTCCAGTTCAAAGTCCTCCCTTTTTCGGCTTACATGGGGCTCCTGCCACTTTCTAAGGACTTATAGACAAAATATTACAGCCCTACCCTGATTTCTGTGGGGCTTGCATTGACAATATAGTCATTTATAGTAAAACTTGGGAAGACTATCTTTTCTATCACTTTACTGTTATGAGAGCCCTAAGAGAAGCCAGCCTAACTGCCAATCCATCCAAATGCAAGCGGGCTCAATTAGTCGTGAAATACCTCAGCTTCTTTGTAGGGAATGATAGTGTCCAAGCTCAATGCGAAAATGTGAAAGCCGTCCTAGATACCCACACGCCTAAAACTAAGAGACATCTCAGAGCATTCTTAGGGTTGATCTGTTATTACCGTATGTTTATCCCTAACTTCTCAGACAGGACAGCTAGACTCACAGACAAATTAAAGAACGCTGAACCACAGAAAATTAATTGGACTAACAAGGACGATGTATGTTACAACAATCTAAAATAAACCCTGTGCCAGAACCCGATCCTAAAGGTAGTAGATTTCTCGAAGGAATTTGTGCTGTAAATAGACGCCTCCCTTACAGGGCTAGGAGCAGTCTTGTCACACATTTGTGATGGATTGGAACACCCTATCTTATTCACTAGCCACAAACTCTTCCCACGTGAAAGAAATTACTCAGTGCTGGAATTAGAGGCCGTTGCCATAAAGTAGGCCATCACGCACCTTATATACTACATCCTAGACTGGAAGTTCACGCTCCTCACGGATCATTCTCCATTAGTATGGATTAGCCAGCGAAAGGATTCTAACCCTGCAGTCATGCAATGGTTCTTGGACCTGCAACCCTACTGTTTCACTGTGGAGCATCGAAAAAAGGCAAAGGCCAAGGAAACATAGATTTCCTTTCTCAGTTTCCTTGTGAAACAGATGCAGCTACATCCCACAGGGGAAGGGCATATGAGAAACCTGAAGGTGTCTCACCCGCTAGTCCCTGGGGATATGTCATTCCGGTGGCCAGGACACAGCCATCGCTTTTTGATCCAGTTCCTGGGGGTGGACCAGTGTGGGAGGATCACCTGGGTGAGGGGTCGTTGAGGAGTGGAAGTGGGATTCAGGATACTTAGGAACTCAAACTCCTGCTCCCTTCATAACACGAACACTTTCTCATGGACAGTTTGGTATGAGAGAAAATGGACTAACACCCAAGCCGTATACCTGACATGTCCCAATATGATTGTCAGGAAGGGTCAGGCAATTAGTGACCATCACACACACCTGACTTCCATCACATTTCCCCACATGGATAAAAGGCGGAGCATGAAAACACACTCTGAGCGAGGCAAAGCACACAATGAAGCAGCAGTTCCAAGATGGCAGTTTAACATGAGCCAAAAGATGGCAAAACAGAAGGGGATCGCAAGGAGGGACATGCCTCTACCTTTTCGATGAGGAACTGTTACTTTCACAAAACCTTGAGAATAGAAAGCATAAGACCAGGAAACCAGGCTCAAGAATCCTGCATTGTGTGTCGGAGGTACCCGGTGCTCTCCCGTGCCGATAATCAAGGCGCGGAAAATCACCTGATACCGCGGTACTGTCCTTGGCTCCTACAACAAAGCAGTGCCAGGGAAAGCAACACAGCCGGTGAGTTGGGGAGGCTGATACCACACCGGTCTGTGTTGAAGCCAATGTTGTGAAAAACAACATTGTATGGTGAGCGCTGATGCGAACAGTGTATGAAGCGCATGTGATAACCAACGTGAGTACAACTGGACAACAGATGGGTGATTGAACTTTGAAACCATGATACCTTAGACAAAGTGGTCCAACAACGCGCGCATACCCATTCAAAGGTCTCTGTAAGGTATCCAACTGAGAGGTGGCAAAAGTGAAAGAGTGACAAAGGACAAAGTATTGTGAATCGAAGTGGTCCTGCAATGGGTTATGCAAAATTATGTGCACAATTGACAGTCTTCGATGTTAATAGAGTAAAGAAAGTTGGTGACAAAGTAAATTAAAGTTGATCTGAGCCTGAACAAGGGAGATCAGCTGAGAGCTTTTGGTTAAAGCAAGTTTGTGTTAAAGTGAATTAAAACTGGTACAAGCCCAGCGGAGGGAGAGTGAGGGGGATCCGGGATGAACCAAATTAGATACATGAATTGAATACATGAAAATCCTACGAGCATTGTGTTAAAGAGGATCTGAGCCCGGCTGAGGGGGATCAGAGGTAAATAGTGAATCAACTGAGAAATTGAGTGCATTTGAAATCCTGAGAGGAAAATAACTTATTGTTTGTTTGTTGCATCAGGCCCTCTGAAAGAAGAGTTTTGAAAGGCAAAGCGACTCGGGCACGGAAGCCCCTGATGCTAATATTTGAACTGCTTCCTCGTGCTAGAGAAGCCAGAGCCTGTGCTAAGCTCGAGTGTGTCACTGTGTCCCGTGCTGAAAACCTTGAGAAGGGAGGCCAATGGCCTGAATACCTGACTTATAATTTCTTGGACACTTCTTTCTTTTACATATACATAACACTGTTTCCCACACTATTTGTAATTAGAGCTAAGGATTGGCAATAGTATCTTTTAGTATATATATATATATATATATATATATATATATATATATATATATATATATATATATATATATATATTTATATATATATATAAAATAGCCCTTTTATTTTGACAAGACACCACTAGGACTGCGTTATTATTATTTGATGGTGGTAGCTTGCTCCCATCTTTAGATTTAGGATTAGATAGGTGTTTTTCAAACCTTTTTTAAAAGTTCAATAAATACCCTTGAACTGTGGTCACTTGTGTCTGTCTTGCTGTTGATAACATGCCTTCCTTACAGTACATAATACTAAAAAGAATATATACAATGAAAAACTATAATCTATTCAACTATGTTCCAATTTCATATCAGAGGTGAGTCACATAGTATATTACATTTAAATCATTACCCCCCCCCCATAAAGCAACTCCACTGTGTATCACTATCAGCTACTATGTCCTCAAGCTTGACATAGTCTTGCAGAGATTTTTTGCGTAGTGCGGTCAGGGCCTGACAGACAGTCAATAGATGTATGGCACTTTCCAATTGTTGTGCGTCTGACAGATTTGGCAAGTCCTCAGTGCCCTCTCAATTACTGTCCATGCCCCTGTTACCTACCGGGTTTCCACTCCACTAACTTTATTTTCATACAATTGCATCTCATTTTAGCATTTAGGAACTAAAGCACATGTCTAGGTGTTTTTGCCATATCAGGAGCCTAAGGGGAATGTTCTCTACAATACACTTTAGTCACTAATTCACTCACGTTATGCTCACAATCTGCCACTTCAATAGATTTTTTAATATATGACTTTGAGTTAGATTCAGAGGCCAGCATTGCATCAATGTTGATGCTACAACACCATAAAAGGTAATTAACTGATCAATCCCTATGGCATTTATTCTTGACTGTGTATCCCCTTGAAGTATAAGATATCAAATAATTAGGTATGGCCTTCATATATTTTCTGTATCTGATCTTCTATTTTAGCTCGTTCCCATATTTCAGCTTCAGACATCATAGCAGCACTATGTTCAGCCTATATATATATCTAAGTGGTAGAGTAGCCAGAAATCTGAGCAGAAAAGATTCTGATGGCTGCAACATGCTGCCAGATTGATCATCTGACGTATTCAATTTGAATATTCCATTTTTGTTTCTGATCCATCACAACCTCCAGGCAATTGTAGTGTGTCACTAACACATCTATTTGTTTATTCAGTATCCAGTCAAAGCTTCTCCCCATAGAGTTGTTTCTGGTGAGGAAAGTCATAATACTAGTCTTGGTCTTATTTATGACTAAGCCATTCTTCTGTGCATAGATCATAGTGATAGCTGTTATGGTAAGACCTTAGGCATATAGTCTAGTAGAGTCAGATCGTCCATATATCCCATCCATTGCAATTGGATAGTACTCAATATTGGGGTATGTGCTGCATCCAATTTGAGTTCCATGGCAAATCTGCTAAATACAAATTGAACAAAGTGGGGGCCACGACAGAGTCCATGTCTAATCCTTGTAGGTATATGTGTCATGATTCAGCGCGGAGGAGCTTTTTACTTCCAACATGGCAGCTGTTCATAAAGACTGCTGCGGTCTAATCGTTGCGCTTGCTGACAACCTCATCATTTAAATGCCCTTCGGACCATGTGTCGGCGCATCTCAATGCTCGGTTATGCTCAGCCGTGCTCAGTGCATCCTCTCATTCTTCCCTTCCTTATTGTTCCTGGTAGTGCCGCCTCTGGGTTTGCTGCCGCTTCTCTCCATGATTCTCGGCTCGTTCTCGGAATCGTAGCCGCTATCCTTACCTGTGCTTCTTTCCTGTTGCTGCCTCGCTCCTGTTCCTCCAGAATTGCGGTTCTTGCTCCATGAACCACCTTGGACAAGTTCTTCACTTGCAGTCTCTGGCTGCGGGCTGACTCTCCGAATCTTTGGACTCTGCTCCTTCCTGGATATCATCGGTACAATCACTCCTGGATCATCCCTCCTGGAATTGGTGACCATGTGGACTCATTGGAAACAGCTTTGGTCTACCTTGCTTGGGCATTAGCCCCCGATGCTAGCCTGGTTGGCCACTGAGCCAGCAGGGTGGCGTCAGGGTAGACTCTCCCCTATCTCCACGAATCCCGGACTACAAAAAAGAAAGATAAAACTTCTACAAAGAAGAAAACAGCCAAAACCAAACAGCTGAGAAAGGAATCCCATTCCTCTGATTCTGACAATATGTCCCAATGCAACAGGGGTCTGTGGTCAGTCTGGACAGTAAAGTGAGACCCACAAATGTACAGTTTCATGTAGCATACTGCCCAAACCACTGTAAATGCGTCTTTTCAGTGTTGGTCCAATTACCCATATATGCACATAGTTGCTCGGCCCCTCATAGTTTAGCTGTGCTAACATTGCGGCAATTACAAATTCACATGATGAATTCCTGCCCATAATCTGGGACCTTAGAACTGGAGCCTTGCACAAACCATCCTTCAAGCTCTGGATGAATATTTACTAAATCCTGATGCATCAGGTGGTGCATGAGAAAACGGTTTTCATCTGCCCTCTAGCATTCAACAAGTTCTTCAGGATGGCAAAGGGGATTTGCAATGTTCCAGAGACATTCCAGAGAGAGGTTGATGCCATGAACCTACTGGAGGTGCTGGTTCACCTCAATGACATGATTGCGTCCAGTAGGACCCCCGAGTGACATAACAGGGGGCTCATGAAGTTGCTGAATTGCCTATGGCAGCAAGGGCTAGGTCAGTGTTGACAAGTGCAGGTTTTGCTGAACGAGCATCAAGTACATTGGACACATCAGGTATCATCGGTGTGGATCTGGAAAAGATGGATGTCCTCCTCACCTGGCTATTACCTCAGACGTTGAATGATTTGCAGAGTTTCCTGGGATTCGGCAACTACTAGCGGAGGTTTGTCAAAGGATATGCCAACATCGACCAACCACTTGTAGGACTTACCAAAGGATACCTGCCTACCCAGAGGAGCAGGAGGACCTCCGTCAGCACCATGGCTCATTTGTGTCATTCAAAGGAGCTCTTTGATGAGAGGTGGACTGACCGATGCCAGCAGGCATTCGAGAAGCTCAAGTGGACCGTCACCACACCACCAGTCCTGGCAAACGAGGATCCTCATTTGCCTTACATCTGGCATGTCAATGTGAGTCTGGAGAGAATGGGAGCTGCCCTTTACCAAGAGACCAACAGTGGGATGAGACCAGTCGCTTTCACTAGTCATGGCCTGCTTGTGGCAGAAAAGAACTAACCAGTCCACGAATCAGAATTTCCAGCATGGAAGTGGGCCATTACAGAGAGGTTCCAGGGTTCCTTCTCATGCGCCCCCTGAACTATGTGTTGAAGTCGCAAAGCTGGATTCTATCAGACAATGATGGCTCCCTGCATTGTCCACAAACAACTTCAACCTACAATACCGATCTGTAAACACTAACATTGAAACCAGTGCATCTCTTGAAAGTCTCTGGTTCTGCTGGACAATAAAGCTGGATCCATCTTGTGGAAGGAGTTGCCTTCAGCAGGCATTAGAGCTATCTGCCAGACTGCTTGTTAGCAGGAGCCCGACAGAGTCATCAGCGTGGACTGCTTAGGATCCCCAGCTGAGGCTGTGTCAGCTCACTGCAACATCACCAGTCTGGAGGTATCTGAGCTACCACATTTGACTCAAGATGAGAACAAGGATGAAATTGAAAAATATTGGGACATTTGGAGCTGTTTTCTTGATGTCTATGGATGAACTTGAACTTTCATTTCGGAATGATGTATATTACTGTTATGTGTAATTACTTATAGTTTTATACAATGTTTTTGTGATATTCTTGTATCTGCTGCATGGATTATTGCATTTGTAATTTTCAGTCTTTGGCTTTGATGTTCTCTTTCTTTTTCCTTTCTTCCTTTTCTACTTCTTTTCTCCCCTTCATGCTCCTCTGTTCTTTCTCTTATATAGGATATTTAGTGGTATTTTATGATGAACTGTTTAATATGTTTTGACTTTGATTGACAAGGAGTGTGATTTAATGATTAATGCCATATTTTGTTGTTATTTGCTGTTGTGAAAATTAAAAAATGTTGAACCAGAGATGTGATCTGTTTGCCTCAAATAGCATATCTTGTTAATGCTCCATTCCTGAAAGCCAAAACCACAGGAGCAGATTTTCTGAGAGATGTTTCCCAAAATCCAGAACAAGCTGCATTGCTGAGGGAGTGGAAAATACACATTTAGAAGGATGGAGTCCTGTACAAGGAAATCAAAGTCGGAGACCGGCTATTACATTGCGTGATGCTGCCACAGAAATTCTGCAGAGCTATGTTGTGTGCACTCCATGACCAGCATGGACATCTTGGCAGCGACAGAACCTTCAAGTTGGTCTGCTCAAGGTTTTTCTGAACCAGATTATCCACCAACATAGAATATTATTGCCAGCACTGCGCCAGGTTTGTCAAAGGAAAGACTGTGGCTCAACCAGTGGTCAAGTCCTAAAAATTAAAGTGGGGGGACTCATCAACAAACGCAATGGGATGAGACATCATCATAAATTATCATATCAAGGTGAAATATGCACATTTGCATAACCACCCAAATTGCACAGGATGAATGGCATGAATGGCATTTGCCTCTCATAAAATCAACACACACAAAACCAAAAGAGGATATTTTTGTCTAATAGTGTCTTTGAAAAAATGAAAAGGTGTGCATGTTTTACACTCCAAGAACCAATACAAATGTTTTTCGTGGAACTTGCAGTACCGAAATGGGACATTTCACCTTTAGTTTATTTTTCATCAGGTTATATAGTGCACTGGTGAAGTGTCCGGCCTGCAAACCTGATGACTGTGGTTCGGCTTTAATTCATGAATTCAAACAGGACATTCAATGTTCCTCATTTTTGCTTGGGGGGACAGAGTCCACCCTCTGAAAAAAGTGGGTGGACTCTGTCCACCCGTGTGTACCCTGGACTTGAGCCCTGGTCTCAGCCTAGAATATGTCTACATCACCGGCAGAGTTCAGGGCCAATGGACTGCATTTGCATTGACTTCCTCCGTTTAGAGATGGGAAATGTGTGCAGGACATTCTGGTGCTGACAGACCAATTAACTGAGAACGTGAAGCCATTTCCCACCAAGGATCGGCATGCCCCTACAGTTTCCTGCATGCTGTGGGAGAAGTACTTTGTGCTCGACGATTGGCCGACCAGGGTTCATTACAACCGGGAACTGGATTTTGAGTATACATGCATTGAACAGATGCTGGAGCTGGTTGGCACCAAGAAGAACCATACAACTTTGTACCACCCTCAGGGGGATGTCCAAGTGGAGATCTTCTATCGCACTCTTTTAGTGACGCTGGGAACCGTAAGGCCAGAGGAGAAAATCAGGTGGAGTCAACATGTGGCTACCCTGACCTATACTTACACCTGTCGAAAGAATGATGCCACCAGGTTTACACCATATTACCTCATGTTCGGAAAGGATAACCGTCTGTCTGTAGACCTGTGTTTTGAAGTGTCTGCAGATTTAACAGACTCTGAGAACTATGCCAGCTATGTGAAGCAACTCAAACATCAAGACCATCGGCTTGCCCAGGCTGCTCCAGAAGAAACTGCAGTAAGTAACAAATGCTGCTACAATGCCAAGGTCAAGTTCCATGTATTGATTTGCAGCCTCGGAAAGAGATGGGAGAGCCGATGGTGGTGGTAGTACAGGGGTCAGGGGGGACAACAAAACTGAAATTCTATAGGATGTTGTAATATAGGATGTTGTAATATGTGAGCTTATCATAAAATATGACACAGGGTCATTAATAGACCCTGCGTTTCACCCCTCAATAAGGGTACCTTTCCAATGCACCACTGACTGGGGCTGAAGCTACAATTGTTGCTGGGGTACAGTCAATCGGCTGCCAAAAGTAAACACTATAGACATCATGTGATTGGGAAAATACCCCAGTTTACTAGAAAACCTTATTGTTTTTAATATTTCAAGTTTTTGACCTAATAAACTAGAAGGCTACTCCTCATCTGTTCTGACTCTGCTGCATTTGCAGCGAGCCTTTTAAAGTTTGTTGAGGACAGAGTAGAAATTTTGTGTTTTTTGCACACATATTCTGGGTTGACATCAGCACTTGCTAAACATCTTTTCAATAAATGTATCTGTTGAGCTAAGACGAGTCATTCTCCTATATCCCCTCGTGTAGCTAGGCGACACACCACTGCGAACTAGGGGGAGGGATTGTAGTAAGGGTGAGTTAACCTTTCCACAGGGAGACATAGCCAGTCATAGGCATATGAAAATAACGCACAATAAATTAAAAGTTCTTCCGCATGTTTACCAAATATGAAGTGAGCATTGGCTTGAACCTCGTGACTCATTGTTTTGGCCTCATTTTGTGTATGTGGATTTTGTAACAGCACCTTGAAGTGACTCATAGAGGATCAAATCGGACAACATGCTCCCTCTGATGAGGTCTTGGGGAGTCCTTACGCTTTAAAGTAGAGGCAGGGAAAGACACATATTTCTTTTTCTCTTCAAACTGCTCTGAAGGGGTAACATCATTACTAAACATTGTGTGCAATTTCCAACAATAATATATATATTGATATATTGATATTGGTGTTGGTTTAGTATCGATACTGACAGTCACACTCAATTTTGATCTGTGTGCCTTGCACCTTATACCAAAGAAATAATATTCCAATAGATTAAAAAAAGAGACTTTGATTGCCAGGCTGGAGGGCTAGAGTTGTAGAGTTCTAGGTTGTAGAGCACAACTCAATCACCCCTCCCCTCAGTCTTGACCTCTCCATACTTTGCACGGGCAGTTGAAAACAAAGTACCCACAGAGAACTTCAGGCCAGGGTTGATCTCGCCACACGGCCTCTGTTGTCCTGTCATCCTGATTTGACCCAATCAAGACAACTGGTGTGCTGCTGTCGGCATCTAATCACCCCACGGTTCACCAGTAATGGGAAACAGGTAAAGGGTAACAATTCACAGCAGCTCATTGCTCCATTGCTCTGCTCGCCAAGCGACTGAAACCTAGGCGTGCACATATCTTTACACGTCTCTATGCCCTATACTATCAAGCCACACCCCTCTAGGTCCTCCTCTGAGATATATCAGCGGGAATTCAAATTTATGATGCTCACAATGACTATAGCCTCCTCTTCCATGAGGCCAGCACTAATTATGGTCTGTTTGGAAGCTTGATCTCATCTCTTATGTGTCATCTCTACACACACAAAGCAGCATCTGGGGGCTGTGGATGCGGTTACCTCAGTGTTAGAGGGACCCTCACTCCTTCCTTCTGTAAAAGCTGATGAGCCATGTGGTGGTGATTTCCTATTGTGCTTTTGGAGACCTTTCTTGGTAGAAGGATGAGGACCTGGGCCCTAACCCTCCTTGGATTTGCTTTTAACATTTCCCTTCTCATCTGCCTTAATTGTAGTTGCCTGAGCCTTATCTGATCTCGAGTGCTCACTAACATGTCAACAGCCTTTGCAAGCTCCCTAGGGTCTGTTATACTCTTGTTAACTAGATGCCGGTGTAACTCCATCTCACAATTTTTAAGGATATTCCCACATGCAACCAGTTATACATTGGGCCCCCTTACGAGTTTGGAGTTAGCCATGCTGTTTTTATCAGCATGGCTACCTCCAAACTCAGGCCCAGGCCCCGCAAAAGGGGACTTACCGGGCCATTCCGACCTTGGAGGGCCCGGTCATTCCCTTTCGCGGGACCCGGACCCGGTATATCCCCATTCCCATTTGCACCCCCATAGGGCTCAATGGGAATGGGGAGGAGGATAACAACGGGCCCGTTAACGACGGGCCTGTTGTTAGCATCCTGGTCTGCTAGCGGGTCCCACACTTCACATCTGGTCTGACCAGGCGTGAAGAGTGGAACCCGCTGCAGAACTCATAATAGAGAAGCCCGGTATGAACGGTGCCGGTCCCTTACCGGCACCGTTCATACCGTGGCCGCCTTCCTCGTAATGAGGCACATTGCCTCAAAAGTGCCAACTTTGTTACCTGTGCCCCGTCCATTGCCCATCTAGGACTGATGTGAAAATGCCTAAACGTTCTGACCCCATTTTTGGGTAAGGTCTCTAAAGCTCCTGAGGTACTGTTCTGGTGTTTTACAGAACTTCCTGAGTATTGCGGCTTTCATTCTTTCATTAATGGGCCTCTCCTAAGGAGTCAACTGTATAATCACATTGTTCCAACTGTCGGTAGGTGTCTCATGAGTGATGCTCTCCGTAACTCTTCTTCCACCTCCTTGTTAGGTCTGGGTCCACAAACCAATCAAAGAAGTCTCTCTCCACCTTTACAATTGCACCAAGTCATTCAAGATGTGTTGCCTAGGCTTTCCATTGGAGCCACCACTGTAGATGCTTCCCTCCCCACTGCAAGTTTGTTCACAGTCCTTACTCTGATCCTCAAGTTCCATCTTGTGCAGCTTCACATACTGCCACATTACGATTTTGTAACTTGGCGGCAAATCTGCCAAATGACTGCCAACATTGCTTTTTGTTCCCGCCACTTGGTCCCATGGGTTTATGAGTGGTGGTAGGGCAGTTTAACTCCCCATTTATGGAGTCATTGGGCTTGGGTGGATTTACCACAAGCAGTTATTTTGCCTTGGTAAATTTAACAATTTTTGGAGGATAAATATGAGGATTCACTGCCCTTTTTCCATTACAATGAGAAAGACCATATGCAAAGAAGGAGCAATCCAGCTGAACTGCTAGATCACATTCCATCTGCAAGAGACCAAAAGCTTGTGAAGACGTGTTTTGGCCTCATTGGATATCATCAGTGAAGTGTATCTTGGGTCTCTAGGCCCAGCAGGCTCAGGACCCACGTCTGGACAAAGCCGTCCCACGGGGGTGACCACAGCAAAACAAAAGGTGATGGACGGTAGGTTTAGAATTAATCTCAACGTCTGGCACCACTATTGGCATCCCTCCAAACCATCATTCTTTAGCCTGCCAAGCCGTTTACAGAAAGGGAAAAGACCATATGCAATTCAGGCTTGGTCCCACACCAAAATGAGCAGTCCATCCCAAACTGATAGGTCACATCTCTTCTACACGAGACTGCAAGCATTCCCAGACATGTTTCAGCCTCATTGGGTGACATCAGTGAAGAGTAGCTTGGGTCTCTAGGGCCAACATGCTCGGAACCTGCATCTGGCCATTCCGGACCCACTCGGGGGGACCAAAGCAAAATATAAGGTGATGACTGCAAGGTTTAGAATTAATCTCAACTCCTGGCACAGCTCTAGCAACCTTCCAACCCATTGTTCTTTAGCCTGCCAAGCCATTACATTAAAGGGAAAGGTCATATGCAAATCAGGCTTGGTCCCACCACAAAAGGGTCAGTCCAGACCAAACTGCGAGGTCACATCACTTCTGCACGAGATCACAAGCATTCCCATATATGTTTCATCCTCAATGGGTGTCATCAGTGAAGAGCAGTTTGGCTCTGTTGGCCCAGCAGGCTCAGAACCCATGTCTTGGCATACCTATCCTACTCATGGTGACCACAGCAAAACCAAAGGTGATGGCTGAAAGGTTTAGAATGAATCTCAACCTATGGCACAGCTCTGGGCAACCCTCCAAACCATTATTCCTTAACCTGCCAAGCCATTACAGAAACGTGAAAGACCATTTGCAAATCAGGCTTGGTCCCACCCCAAAAGTTGCAGTGCAGCCCAAAATGCTAGGTCATTTCCCTTCTGCACGACACCACAAGCATCCTAAGATATGTTTCGGCCTAATTGAGGCCTGAGACTGGCCGGACACTTGAGACCTCCAGAAAGCCACACTACCTGCCTTCTGCGAGTTATGGTGGGAACAGCGATCACTGTGGCTGTCCCATTGCCAGCCCGCTTACATGACTCCCAGTGGACTACCTGAGCTTGTGGTGATCAGATTACTGTTGTCCCCCTGGGATCCCTCCATCCCCATATGCTTAGAGTCACTGTACCAGTTCAACTTGATTAACACTACTGCCATTAAGGAGTTTCATTGTTTGATATAGATCATGAAGGACGTTTGCTTTCAAGCCCTATGCGATGCTCATATTGAATTCCATTATTGTAGCAATTTCTAAAAAAATGGTCAGTGTTTCTAATGTTGACTGTACACTGTTTTGTGTTTTGAATGACTAAGCTGTAGGCATAGTCCATATCAAATGGCTGTGGTGCCACCAGTTTGATGGATGGATTAAATTCATTCCAGGAGTACAAGGATAAGTAGTGGCTAAACCCGCCCCTAAAAACCTACCCCAACCATTTTCCAAACATATTTAACCCTTTACCCCACCCCTAAACGCATTCTCTATAAAAAAGAAATTGTAAAAAAAGAAATTCGATAAAAGTTCATTCTTTAAAAAATATTCGATAGAAAGACTGCATAACGATGTGAATGTAATAACAGGAGCAACCCAAACAACAATAGTACAATCGTCCAAAATAAAAGCAATATCCAATCACGGTTCTATAAAAATATATAATTTAATTAAACATACCAGCATGCATTAATAACTGTCTATAAAATCACTAACAAAACACCACCCTGTGGAAAGAATATAGAATATTCAGGATGTAGATGATGCAAGTACTCTGGGTAATGCAGCTGGTGTGAAAGACAAGACATCTCAAACAATGTCAACAAAATGGAATGGACATGCCTGAAAGAAAGAATTGGTAGCATACCCATCACTAAGGCCCCAAAAGTGGACCAAGGGAGCTCAGACCTCCCAGCAGTAACATATCAATTTTTCGGCCGGTTCGATGGCATCGAACCAGGCTTTCGGGTGCTGTCTTTGTGGGCTGGACCATGGTCAGAGATACTGAGTTATGATGGTCCAGCCGACAAAATGGTGTTGAGTCTGTTTCAAAGCCGAGCTCTGTGCAAAGGCAGCATTAAAGGGATGTTGTTCAATGGGCTTAACAGGATCAGAGCAAAGGTCGACCTGGTTCAAGATGTTGGTAATCCGATGGGTGAAGCCAACGAGTGATACAATGCTTCAGGCGGTTCAGGTTGAGGTAAAGAGAGGTGCAATTCTGTGACCCCTTTGGCTCAATGTGATGATCAAAGATACTGTGGTTCAAATTCATTCACAGCTACGAGCTGGTTGTTCCAGCTGAACGGGAAAGTATGATGCAGCGTCGAGCCTGTTCAATAAATGCAGCAACAGCGGTTCAACGAAGTGACAAAAGCAGCACTTAGGGTCGTCATGGTTCAGAGGCATTGAAACGTGGTTGATTCCTTTTTGATGATGATTTGAAGCTGTAGAATGCAGGAATCTAGCTGCTGGTTTCTGATGCTATCGGTCCAAATCCAGGGCATCAGGGAAAGGATTGGTCCTTGTTCTCTTCACTCCCACTCGGGATAGGGTAGCTGGCACACCTTCATGGAGGAGCCTGGGTACCGGTGCAGCTGGCAGAGAGTGCAGATCTTGGACCTACAATCGTTCATTACCAATGTTCCCTGTGGAAAGGTAGTGAGCAGAGACTGCCTCTGCCTTGGAACACCTCTCTTCACCTCCGGAAGAGGTCTTTAGAAAGGACTGCTTTCCCCACAAGGTCCTCCAAACAAATTCTTCTAGGGTCTTTGAAAGTCCAAAATGAATCAAAGAAGGAGTGGGTGACCCCTTTCTCAAAAGGACAACATGCCACAGGGGATTGGGTCAAATAAAGCTTGCTTTATTTATATTGTTTTTTATTGTATAGAACAGTAAAAAAAATGGTTTCTTACAAAAATGTATACATACATTAACTAATGACCTTATAAAATAAAACATAAATAAAGTTATTGTTAAAATATGAGAGGAATAATAGGGAATCTCAATTCATATCTTATATTCAGATACAGCATTTTCTCAATTCATCCAAGTAATATATTTAAAATGACCCTAATAGATTGGATTAATATTGTTGCCCTTCATGAAGCAGGACCAGAGACAATCACTTTTTCCCCATAAAACAATCAGGGCATCACAGGCTTTAAGTAAAAGTTAACAGCTTTTGATAATTGTATAAGCACTTAGCCTACATAATCGTTCTACTCTTTTAAGAGATCCAGTCTTTGTTAAAGCAACAAGTGACTTTTGACTTATTGCATCATATCCAAAGTGCTTTGCTCTGTAGGAAGTGGATGAAACAGAAAGGAAAGCCAAAATTGAGAGACCCTTCCTGCATTTCCTACTTCTCTGTCTGTCAAATCCCACCCCCTTCTCTAGCATGCAGCTCCAAAGGTTCTTTGGTATGTGACACCCTGGTGCAATGCTGGATCTTTTGTTTAGGAGGTCCATTTTTGAAGCTTGGTTCCCAAGATTCCACTACTGAGAGTTTCCATGGCTGGAGAGAGGTGTCACTCAATCTCACAAAGAATCAAATAGATACTATGGGCAATTTGTCCCTTCTTCCCAGAGGGGAGCCTCTGCCTTTGAGTTTGGGGAGGTGATCCTGCGAAGCAGGACCCTCCCTAGGTGTCAGGGAAAGTGGAACCTCTCTGGGAGTGACTCCCCTCTTTGGGGAAAAGACTCCCATTCCTACAAGGAACTCCCTACAATGCACACCTTGTCTGCCTAAATGGGAATAGAAAAGACTGATATTATTGCTGTGTATTGGCATACCCAACACACTACCATTACTCCCAGATATTTGCCTGAAGGCAATGCTGGGATCCTCATGAAGAAACCGCTATTGGAGATCAACATGCCCCGATGGAATAAGACGGTGAGAATAAAGAGATGAGGAAGTAAAAAGAATCTTATGCAGAGGTGAGCCTCTGACGTGAGAATGTCCTGGAGGTGCAGAGCCGTGCTAGACAGCAGAGCCAGCGGTAGCATGGAGAGAGAGAGTGTTCTGAGAGAACGAGATGCTGGAAGGCTGGCATTGTGAAGGACAACAACACAGAGACAGAGACGGGGATGCGAGAGAGACAATTTTGCCTGGTGGCATGACCACACAGCAGCTGTGGTGGGCCTGGGGCCTATTAAGCGACACCGAGACCAGGCTGCAATGGGGAAACCAAATCCTGAGTCTCTATGCGAGAAGCGAAGCAACTGCCGAGTCAGGCAGGCTAAGGGAGACAAGTGTGCCTGAGAAGGTAAAGCCAGGTAGAGAGATGGACAGTTACATCCCTGAGTTAAGCAAACCCAAAATCAAAAGGGGTTTAGCAAAAGAGAGTGAGACAAGAAACTGGAGAAGCCAAAAGGATTACGGGAGCCTGAGAAAATTGATTGCTGCACATGGGTAGATGCCCAAGAGAGACCTTGCTGAGTTGAGTAAACCAGAGGACCGGAAGGCTTGTGAAACAAGAAGGTGCAGACACCAAAGGGGTTACCGGAGCCCAGAAAACTCAATTGCCTGACACAGGTCGACAACCAAGAAATATCCTGTTGAGTTGAGCCAATCAGAGGGCCAGAAGGCTTGCAAGCCAATATGCTGCAGAAACCAAAGGGACTATGGGAGCCAGAGAAACCCGACTGCTCATCACGAGTAGACACCCAAGAGAGACCCTGCTGAGTTGAGCAAATCAGAGGGCCAGAAGGCTTTGGGGAATCCTAGAAAACAAAGTCCTAAATTGAGCTGGAGAAGCCAAAAGAGTTACAGGAGCCCAAGAAACCCAATTGCTAGACACGAGCATATGCCCAAGAGAGAGCCCCAGAAAAATAAGTAACATTTTTCAGTGCTTGGAAAATAGGGAGCCTAGAGGGTTCCTGAATCAAGAACAATTTCAAAGACAATTTCCAAGTTGGTTGAATCACACTAAGAGAGTAATTTATCATTTTTGTTTTGGGAACTGGAGCCATTGGGTTTGTGTAAAGACTTAAAACTGGTTATAAGGAACCCAAAGAGAGGACTGACAACCTCACTTCAATAAATTATGGAAAGCCAAGTTTAGACTGAGGAACAGTACTTGGGAGTAACCCAAGTAGTGTTGTCCAGAAGAAGCCTGAAGGGAGAGGCTACGCTCTGGCTACTTTTTATGTTAAGTTTTTCTAAAAGTGGTAGTCCCAGATAAAGTTTAGGTTTCAGACTGGGGACTATTTTGATTTAAACAATTGGCGAGCATCCTTTGTTTAGTTTTTAGGCAGGGAAATTCCCTCATAAAAATAGGGAGAGGGAGGCATTTTCTCTTTATTTCAAATAAACACCATTGAAATGTTAAACTCTAGTCTGACTCCTTTTTCTGGATCGGCACAATTGATATTGTTCTGCTGGCTGCAATAGAGTGAGGAGGCAGTCTGGAAAGAATACATACAGCCTTTCCATAGCTGGCCTGAGCTCACAGCGTTGACATGAGTATGATACACACATGATGTGACTTTAATAATTCAGTGAAATATCAGCCACCATACTAAGACCTATGTATGGAGTAATTTATCATAATTATTAAGGTTTTGGAGAGGTTCAGATTTAAGTGCAACCATTGTCTGTAGTGACTTTACTGTCACAGTAGCTGTCAAACAGGGCACATGTGACCTTTGAACCTGCTCGATGGCAAGGAGGAACAGGAGCTTCAGATTTGGAGAACCATGTAGCAGACACGTTTTCATTATGCTTGTCTCATGGAGTTCACTGAAAAGGGGTCTGTATAGCGGATCACTCTTTCTGAGATGGATTCCCCACATCATTTCATTATTAATGAAAATCCCAAAAGACAGCGCTTCTACACTCTTGCCTGGTGGCAATCCTTCACACTCTTCCATGTCAAGCTGCCTGCTCGACTTGGGTAGCTAACAGGGGCTTGGCCACCCCTCCCTATCTTCCTTCATATTGGATAAAATGCACACATGCATTCTAAACTCCTCTGACGAATTTCCCATACCTTGGACATCAGTCCCCTGAAGGAGTTCAACTACAGTCTTTTGAGCCCAAACCAATGGGAAAAGGCACTATACAAATGGTATGTCATGCTATGTTGATTTATTCTGTGCACCACTGCCCCCAGGGGCAGTACCAGGCACAAATGAAAAATTACATTACATTACCCCCCCCCCCCTAAAAGACAGCCATTCAACTCTACAACAGCCTCCACCTCCCTTCCTTTCTGCAAGCAACTTGCATCACATGCTCCATTTCACATTTCTATCACTACCACCTCTGCATACGCTTACACCAACCTGCACGCAGGTGATGGGATCTTGTTTGCTGAACACCAAAACCGGGATGCAGACTTCTGGTTTTCCCAGGGGAGGCCGGGGGCAGAGGGGGAGCCGACGGGTACAAAACTCTAAAAAAACTCCCATTATAAGTATAGGGACTTTGACGAAAATAGCCTTTCCCAGGGGGGTTCTTGAGCCCCAGAGCACCCGCATACTCGGCACCCTGCATCAAAACCCCCAATTCCATGCTGTTTGCATCACGCAAAGTAACGGGACACCTGGAAACAAAGGAAGAGGAGGAGCTGTGCCAAAGTGAGGCTGCATACCAACAGCTATGGTCTGCACGGCAGTGGGTTTGTGAGTTACTGCTTGTGTTTGTGGACATGCCTCATTTGGTGGATAGATGTGGTTGCCCACTAGGTGTTGAGGTTGGGAGCATGTTCAGAACTGTTACAGTCCTCTCCTGGGCAGATGCTGGTAAGCCGGTCGCTGACAGTGTGAAGAGGGAGATGTGGATATTGCGTTTGACCTTGTGTGAGAGCAGGAGGGGAGCTAAAAGGCGTGGCCAAAAAGATGTCTAGTCTTTTACATTTATGGACTGAAAAGGATAAGACAGTGCCTGGATTCTATTGATGTTCTTTTTGTTTATTCTTTTTCACTCCTTGCAATTGTTCCTTTTACCCTTTCTTTATCTTTTATGAAATGTGTACATCTGCGGTGAAACGCTAAGGTGCCCACTACGGCCAAACGCAAATGATAACACATGGTCTGCCTTGTTCCAAGGATATTATAGAACACTCTGCTCTGCTTCCTCGCCTCTTAATAACCCACCCATAATGCCAAATGCCACTGTTTTACCTGCAATACTCATAGTGCCAGGGGGCCATGCAATCCTAAAAGCTGTGCTATAGCAAGATCAAATAATGTGACACAATGTAGCATAATATAACATAGCAATTACCAGGGCTGGACTGGCCTATAGGGAACTCTGGAGATTTCCGGTAGGCCTCTGCACCCTGGGCCTCTTTTTGTGTGGCATTTCCAAATTTTACCATAGGAAAAGGGTTGGTCTTGCTGAAAATATGTAATATGGAGCCACTTTGAAATGTATTTCCAGGGCCTCTTTTGGTTGCCAGTTCACCGCTGGCAATTACTCTGTCATTATTTATACAATAGACGCCAAGTCTGGTTAAGGTCTACTGAAAATGGCACTACGGGACGGCACTCAGCACTTGGATGTCACAAACATGGTGTTTATGTGCTTTACAAATGCTCAAGTAACCTAACATGTGGATCAGCAAAGGAGTTGGTGAGCACTACAGGAGAAGATTGTCTATGTGCAAGTCATAATGTGTTTCGATTTTCACAGCAGAGGCAATATCTACCTAAACAAAAGAGCAGAAAGATCATAAGGCATTTTGTTTTTTTAAATATGTTTATTTATAGCAAGGCAGTAAAGGTTACAAACAGTATCGAGTGGCAGTATAACATTGCAAAGAAAAGATTCTAGTTTTGAGTCCCTTTCCCCCCCCTCATTCCGGTTTTCCTGGGCCAGAGATTCAGTTTATCTCCCCCGCTTGATGCGTATTCTCCTTGTCTCTCAGGGCCCAGCGGGCGTTGATTGGCTTGAACGTCATTGCGGGATATCGCTGATCATAGTCCAGCACTGGGGCCCACACATTCTGGAAGCGGTGCAGAGACCCCGCTCTCGCAGCGGTAACCTTTTCCGCTATTAAGATGTCCCACAATTTTCCCCACCAGTGGGCCAGGCAGGGGCCGTCCCGCGACTTCCAGAAGCGGGCCAGAACCGTCTTGCCCGCCAGGAGGCACTGTGTGAGGAGCTTAGCCCTGTTGCCGGAGCGGGGGTAGATTCCGGGGACCGGGATCCCCAGCAGAATTGTCTCAGGGTCCAGTGGGAGGGCGGAGCCGGTGATTTGTTCGATGGTGGAGAGACACCTGGCCCAAAATTGCTGGATCTTGGGGCATGTCCACCACATGTGAAAGTAGGAGCCTGGTTGACTGCAGCCTCTCCAGCAGGCGGGGTCCACTTGTGGGTTCATGTGGTGGAGTCTGAGAGGGGGGTAGTACCAGCGTAGGGTGAGTTTATATGCACATTCCTTGTTAGTGACACAGGTGGAGGAAGAGTGGGTGCGGGACCATATGTCTACCCAAGCTTGGTCATCGATCGGATGGCCTAGGTCCGCCTCCCACTGAGCCATGGATCGAGTTTTTGTCGCCAAGAAGTCCCCCAGGAAACGTCTATATATAGCTGAGATTCTTCCTCTGGCCGGCAGGTCCGCAAGAGTTAGCTCCAATGGGGTCGGGGGGCGAGTTGCCGCCTGGAGGGTCTGAGGGTGCGAACACCAGTGGCGGAGCTGGCAGTATGTGAATCTGTCCCTTTCTTGAAGCTGAAAAGTCTCCTTGCACCGCTCGAAGGTCCGGGGTCTGTTTTCGGAGTACATCTGCCCCAGGGTTTCCAGGCCTCCGTCTATCCAATTCTGGAAGTTGCGAGGGAGAGATCCCGGGGAGAAGTCGGGGTTGTGAAAGATCGGTGAAAGGGGGCTTCGGCCCCTCGGGATTCCCTTCTGCTTTAGAGCCCAATCCCAGGAGCTTAGGGTCTGCTTCGTTGTTAGTAGGATGTCCTTCCAGCGTGCCCTGAGGGAGGGTTGGATGTGAGGGAGGAACCGGAGGGGAAGCGGAAGCTGGGCCTGCTCCAGTTCCACCCATCTGGGGCGGGCTGTGCTCGTCTGCCAGGCGTGTAGATGTGACAGTTGTGCCGCTGTCCTATAGGCCTGCAGGTCCGGGACCCCTAGGCCTCCTAGCCTGGCGTTGCCAATCAGGGTTTTGTGGGGGATCCTGGCCTTCTTGCCTTTCCATATGAATTTGGATATCTTCCTCTGTAAGTCGTGGAGGGCCTGGGCTGGGAAGGGCACCGATAGAGATGAGCAGGCATAGAGGAACCTAGGAAGCAGGTTCATCTTGACGGCCGTGATCCGGCCCATTAATGAGATCTCCTGCGTGGTCCAGCGTTTCAAGTCCCCCTCCAGCTCCTTGATCAGTTTGGGAAAGTTCGCCTGATAGGTCTCCTTTGGGTTTGCTGGGATGAGAACTCCTAGGTAGGGGATCGAGTGGTCCCGCCATTCGATCGGGCACAGAGCCGTTAACGCCTCCTTGTCCTCTGGGCGGAGGCCGACTCCTAAAGCCACTGATTTGGTGAAGTTGACAGTGAAGCCGGTGACCTCCCCCAATTCCTTTATTTCGGCCAGAGCGTGTTTCGCTGAGGTGTTGGCTTCAGTGAGTGTCAATAGAACATCGTCCGCGTAGAGAGCGATCTTGTGGTGGGAAGAGCCCACCTGAAGACCCTTAATGGACTCATTGCGCCTGATCTTCTGGGTGAAGGGCTCCATTGTGAGGGCGAAGAGTAGGGGAGACAGCGGGCAGCCCTGTCTCGTCCCACAAGACAGAGGTATCGGGGCTGAGTGGGCGCCATTGATCCTGAGGATGGTTCGAGGCTGCTTATAGTTCGCCAGGATCATGGCTCGGGCTGTGGGGCCGAACCCAAATGCTTCCAGAGTGCATTCAAGATAGGACCAATCGACTCTGTCGAAGGCTTTGGTTGCGTCCAGGGCCATTAGGGCAAGGCCTTGGGAGTTGCGGTGGGCGATGTTCACTAGGTTCAGAGTCCGCCGGATGTTGTCCCCTGCCGCTCGGTGAAGAATGAAGCCTGTTTGGTCGGGGTGGATTATATCCGGGAGGATAAGTGCCAGGCGGTTAGCTAAAATCTTCGAGTACAGGTTGGCGTCGATATTCAGTAGGGCGATGGGTCTGTATGACGCCGGATCTCTCGGGTCTCTCCCCGGCTTAGGAAGGAGAACCGTCACCGACTCCTGCATTGTGGCGGTCACGGATCCCGAGACCTTGAATGAGTTGAACAGGGCCACTATGTGAGGGATGAGCTGGAGCTTAAAAATCTTATAGAACCTCGGGGGGAATCCGTCTGGGCCCGGGGCCCGTGATTTGAGGGCCTTGATGGCTTCGTCAACTTCTTCAGCTGTTATTGGGGCTTCCAACTGCTCCCGTGTGGAGTCTGGGAGACGCGTCAAGGCTGCGTTCCGCAGGTATGCCTCCTGCTTTGACCGATCTCGGGGAGGCGCTGTCATGACCTGGATTAGGTGGTCTGAGGCTAGTTGTAGTTTCGTCTGTTCAGAGTGGTGTATCACCCCTTGTGAGTCCTTGAGCCCTATAATAGTGTTGGTCCGTCTTGTTTTAGCTAGCTTGGCCACCAGCAGCTTGTTGGCCTTGTTGCTTTTGGCATAGTAGAATTGTCTGGTCTTCGCCAGGAGTTGCGCAGTGTGTTCTGCATAGTGGGCCTCTAGTTTCTTCCTGGCCAAGCGGAGCGCTCTCTGTGTTCTGGGGGACCAGCCACTCTTCTTCTGGGCTTCCTCAGCTGCTCGCAGGTCCTCCTCCAGGGATAGACGGATTTGTTTCCGGTTTCGATGGTATGCCACGCCTTGGGCTATCAAGGTTCCCCGAATTACAGCTTTCATTGCATCCCAGTTATTGGCCAGGGAGGTGTCCGCGGCTAGGTTCTCCTCAAAGAAGTTCTTGATGGTGGTGGTTATGTTGTCTCTGATTGACATATCATTGAGGATTGGGTCGTAGAGCGCCCATCTGCGTGTTGCCTTGGCGTGGGTGTTCTGAATGCTCAGTTCCATTATTATTGGGGCATGGTCCGATAGAATTCGCTGGCCTATCGACACCTCATTAGCGAGGGCGAGAGTTTGAGGGGAAGCCAGAAGGAGGTCGATTCTGGAGAAAGTTCGGTGTGCGCCCGAAAAGAAGGAGTAGTCTTTCTCGGTGGGGTGAAGCACCCGCCATGTATCCACCACCTCCAAGGTTCTGAAGAGCCGCAGCAGACTGAGGGCCTGACCGAACTCGCCAAGGGCAGGGGGGTTAGATTTGTCCTTAGTGGGGTCTGGGACCCCATTGAAGTCCCCACCGATTATTGTCTGGCCTTCCACAAAGCTTGAGAGGGAGGAGCCCAAGGAGTCATAGAAGGTTGCCTGTCCCGAGTTGGGTGCGTATGCCGATACCAAGGTGTAGAGGTCCCCCAGCAGGAGGCACTTGATGGCCACGAAGCGGCCCTCCGGGCACATCATGGAGTCCAAGATCTGGGGGCACAGGTCTTTCCGGAACATAATCGCTGTGCCCCCCTTTTTGGAGTTCCCCGAGGCGAAGAACTGGTGTGGATATCTGCTGGATCGAAGCCGGCCAAAGTCCGCCGGGAGGAGATGAGTCTCTTGGAGGAACACCACATCGGCCTCCTCATCTTGTAGCTTCTGGAGAATCGATTTGCGCTTGGGGGGGGAGTTGAGACCGTTAACGTTCCAGGAAAGGCATCTCAGCGTCTGGTGTTCCGGGATCGGGGAGCCAGGGGTTCCTTGCGTAGGGGATGGAGGGGGGACTCCAGGTTGTTCATTGGCTGCCATCGTGAAGAGGGTGGAGAGGTGAACTGTACCGCACTTGCAGTTTTAACCGAGGCCCCCAACGGGAGGCCAACTTTTTAACTAGCGGGGTGGGAAACATTGTGGGTGTAACCCCACCCCAGGCCAACCGGGCCAATTGTGTCTGGCAAAATAACGTTTGCATCCAAGGGCTCTAAGATGGAGCGGATCTTGGAGGGGGGGCATAGGCCGTGGAGGAAGCCCGCCGCGCTGGGCGAACGTGGGATTGTGTTGGGCCGGAGTTACTATTTCTGAATTTAGCTGAAAGGGCGTTGGGCGTCCGGGACGCCGGAGGTGCGGGGGACATCCAGGGCCGCTCGGACTCGGGTTATCTTCTCCTGTTTCGGGAGGCCTTGGACCACGGAGGACGTCTGGGTTGGGGAGGAAGGGCTGACGTAGGGCTTCCCGAGGCTTCCAAGTCTGGGGAGGTGGTTCCTTCAGGGGGGGAGGATATCTGCATGATTTTAGCGGCATCTTCTAAGTGGGATATTCTCCGGAGGGAGCCATTATACGAAAATTGCAGGGCTGTGGGAAAAAGCCATCTGTATTTGACTTTACGCTCTTGGAGGAAGAGGGTTAAAGGTCGAAGAGCCCTTCTTTTCTGTAGGGTTGAGAGGGAGAGATCCTGATAAATTTGGAGAGGGTGACCTTGAAAGGAGAGTTCATCTCCGGACCGACTGATGGCGGAGATAGCTTCTTTAGTGGAGAAATAGTGTACTCTCGTTATGACATCTGGGGGCTGGTCGGAGTCTACTCCTCGTCGCGGACGGAGTCTGTGAGTCCGATCCAGCAGCAGTTGGGATTTATCTAGATGCGGGAGGAGAATTTGAAAGAGGTCTCCTATGTATCCTGCAAGATTTTGGTCGGGGACTGAGGACGGAACTCCCCTGATACGGAGGTTATTCCGACGAGCTCTGTTTTCCAGGTCCTCTTGTTTGTATTCGAGGATTTCGCACTTGGCTTGGAGGGCTCTTACTGTTTGCTGGATATCTCCCATGGCAGCTGTTTGGTCTTGGGAGCGATCCTCGATCTCACTCAGTCTCTGCTCCACTTCGGTCACCCTATGGTCTGTTTGTTCCAATTTGGAGGTGAGTTCCGACATGCAGGACCGAAACTCGGCTTTGATGTCTGTCATAAACGCCAGTAGATCACCTCTGGTGGCTGGGGAGTCACCCCCCTCCTGGGAGAGCCCTGGGGTGGGAGTAACTGAGTCCGGTTTCTTTCCCTTATCAGGAGCGGTGAGCATGGTGGCAATGTCCACATTTTTAATAGCTTTCGACTGTCTCGACATGTTGGTGAATCGTGGGTGAGGAGATGGTTTATACGGCCCACCCTGTAGATGAGCGTCGAGGCTCTTGATTGAGAAGAGGGAAAGCTGGTTCCAAGCTTGGCCGGTGTATAGTGGCTTCGAGTGAGGGGGTGAACTCTCCAAATCTTGATGGTGGGCAGGTATGTGGGGCGTAAGTTCCGGTGGGGGGATCGAATAACGTGCGCACCCTTGGGACTAGGCCAGAGAGAGCAGAGCGGGTGATGCAATGGGCCGGGGCGCCCAAGGAAGTGGGCAGTCAGGTCACCTCCGAGGCCGAAGGGGCCTACCCGTCAGGGGCAGCCCGGGATGAGAGTGTGGCCAGGTCGAGGCTCCAGGTGGGCGGCATTGGTCAGGCCCTTCTCGGGGCTTGCAGCTGTGGGTCCCTCGATGTGGCCCGGCTAGGGCCGCTCCTCCTCCGAGGACCCAGGCTTGGTGGGGATGATAGTGGGAGGGGACCTCCAAGTCCCGGGTCTGAGCGGGGGCTCCAGACGATGGTGTGGGCCGGGGCGCCCCAGGAGTGTGGCGTATGGAGACCGGATCTCTGGGTCTTGGGTAGTGAGAGGTAGGAGCCCGCTGGAGGGCGGAGGAGGGGGGGGGCGGTGTTGGCGCGGCCCCCACCTCAGGTGCTGTGGAGGGTTTTCCCTGTGTGGCCTCGGCGGGGCGGGGGGCCAGCCCTCCACCCGGATCCTCACCCCCAGCAGCTCCTACCTGATGGGCACCGTCTGTGCCGTCCCTCGTCGGGCAGTGCAGGCTCGGGCTGGTAGTGTGGCTGATGTTGCTCCGCCGCGACCCGGGTGCTCGAGAAACTGAGCCGCGTCTGAATGCGGCCTCAGAAAGCTCTCACCGCCCTCCAGGGCCGAGAGACGAGCACGGCCGCCATCTTGGGAGATCGTCGCTGGGGCCGGCTCGGGGAACCGGAGCGGCTAACTTCGTCTCCGTCGATCGTCATGGTCCCCGCTTCAGCCCGGATGGGCCCCAGGTCCCCCGACGTCCTTGGGATCAGCTGGGCTCCGGTATACGGGCGCGGAGCCGCATCAGGGGCCCAGAAGCGGCGGGCTTTGCACGGCGGGCCTCAGGGGAGCAGCCACATCGATGGCGCTCCAAGCCACGCCCCCTCATAAGGCATTTTGAAAAGTGTCATCCAGTGGAAGGTGGTTTGTTCTGCCCTTGAGCCATGGTGGATTTTTCGCAGACTGCAGATATGGTTTCCAACATTGAAGCTTCCTGTGTGGTTATCTGCAGCTGGCATCATCGTGAGACTTCCTGAGTGCCGGTTGCCACTTGCCTCATCTGCTTTCCTTGTACCTGCCCTCCTTCTTAGGCTGTCAGTGAGTCTTGTGTTTCTCATGGTTCCTAGCATGTCTGATTGCCTACAGACTAGAGGCTCCCTGTGTGGTTGTTCACCCGGGCAATCACTCATCCCCTGCCTCGTCTTTGTACTCCTGTATGGCTTGCGCAACTCTACTGCCAATGTTGGACTCTTGTGCAGCAGGTGCCCCGATGCAAGCCCCATGCATCCTACTTCCATGGCTGAGTGAGTTGCTGCATGTCCTTCTGCCAACTAGAATGCAATCACTGTAGCCAAACCCATTGCAAGTGCAAGCAGTGGAGTAGTAAAACGTATCTAAGCAGAGAGCTCCCAGCCTCATGCTTGCAGTGGGTGCCTGGACAAGGGGAATGGGAAAATGCAGCATATGTAGTTATTTGTTGTATTAAGTAACCACGTGTAGCCCTGGGGAGACCTGGTAGCACAGATATTTGATGAGAGCAGCTGCAAATCCCTTTCAGTGAGCCTTTCGGAATCACACCTGAATTACCACTTGGAGAGACCAACAGTCTTAGTTGAAAGTGGTATACTTCTGCATGTTGATCTTCTTGTTCTTTGGCCCTCAAAGGAGGATGTGGTGGTCCCAGAGGCGATAGGCATACAGTTAAATGCCTTCTTAAATAGTAAAGTCTGTAAAGCTTTTTTAAGGTAGTAGAGGTTTGCCAACACTCGGGTTGGAGGACCCTAGCTGGTCCCTTTGCTACAACCCAACTTCAAACTTATAAGCATCTTATCAGAATGTTATACGATCATGCACAGATGGTACTTACACTTATAATAGTGTATTAAAATGCAATAGATAAATGTACACATTCTTATAAAGTTCTGAGTCTTGCTCTCAAAATACCACTACTTGTTCACAAGTTCCTATTAGCTTTTTGGTGTGGATTGTTTAGCATGTGGCTGCACCAACCTGCCAGAATAATGCACAGCTACCACATGACGGTTATGCAGACACACACATCTTGGGATCTTAAAGGGAAGAAGATGGCCTACCGATATTATCTGTAGGAAATGGAATGCTAAAAAACATAGGCTCCAAACTGGAAGCAGAGTGGAAAAGGTAGCAGAGGGCTTGAGGGTTGCAGTCCCCCTTGGACCAATCCACCATGTCCCAGAGCACGTCCCTTCACCCTCACTGCATTTATGATATCTGTTTCTTCAATAAATGTTTATGTTCGACTCTGCTAAGACACTTGTGGCTGTGCAGGTGGAGGAGATATGGGCAACCCAACACCAGAACGGAGGAGGTGCTTGCTGCTGTACAATGGTTGTCTGGACTGGCAACTAAGTTCTAAACCACCATGTCTTCCAGGACACCACTGTCTGATTTGACTTCTGCATGCAGTGTTCCTTATCCTTCTTGATGCAGTGTATGGAACCCCAGACCAAGAGTGGATTTAAGGTCAGAGCACATCGTGGACTTCAGTCAAGATTTTGTTAAATGTTTCTTTGCTTGTGCGCATGCAGTTTTTCAGTGTGTATTTGTGTACACGAGAGTTTGAATGAGTGTGCATTCTTTGTAGTGAGATAGTCTGTTAATGTTAATGTTAATGTTAAAGGATATTTGTACCACGCCCTATCACCACCGGAGTGGTCCCCTGGAGCTCTGGTGATCTGAAACAAAAGTGTGGTAGATTAGGGTGTGTTAGTAGGACAAAGTTTGGAGACGAGCAAGGGAGCTGTGAAGTACTGTTGGCAGCTTCAGTGCGGTTAACACTGTTTGCCAAGCTTATTGGTGTGGTATTCAGTTCTGAGTCTGTTGTGTGATGTTGTGTGGGGGTCGTGTGGTGTGTTTGTTGTTGCGGTGTGGTGAAGTGCGTGCGGGTTGCAGCGGTTTTAAGAGGTGTGGTTGTGTTTGGTTAGAGTGTGAGAGGTGTGTGAGGAATGGTGAGGTTTTTAGAAGTTTTGTGGGGTTGGTTAGTAGCCTTGTTGTTAGGAGAAATATGCACTCCTATTGTATCTCTTTCGGGATTTAGAGAAGGTTGTCTTCCTTTCAGTGATTACGTTTCAGCATGATAGGGCTGGCTCAACTCTCTGTCATTATGCTAAATCAGCTACTCTTTGTGTTTCTGTCTTTGTGATTGGCCACCACCTATAACCCAGTTTGTTGTTTCTGCTAACCCATCCTTTCGGATCGATTTACTTGCGACCTACGTCTGTACCCTATGCCCTTTCTGAGTGGGTAAGGTTGGTGGTAGTGTCTTTGTGCTAGGTATGTTTGCTATTGTTCTGTCCTCATGGGGTTGTCGCTCGTGTTATGTTCCACCTAGCATCGTCTCTCTTGTTCTTGTAGGAGTTTCCCTTAGTTGGTCCTAGGTGTTGTCTGTGCTGTCATATATTCTGTCAGTCTGTTCTTTTGTGTTTCCTGTTTGACTCTTTCAGTTGTTTCCTTCTGGTCCTGAGGTGTTGAACAGCCAGGTTTTTCGAGGTTTTCATAATTTTAGGTGGTCTTTGGTGTTTCGTCATCGTGAAAAGGCTGAATCTGTCCAAATCTTTGCTGAGCCCTCAAAGACACTCCAGAGATCAGATCCACCAAGTCCAGACCCCCTCATCAAAGTACAGGACTGCAGGAAGCGAAGAAGATTGACCGGGTGATCCTCATCCTTTGTTGGTGCTGCAGAAAAGGCGACAAAGCCACATAGCGAAACAGGAATTTGTTGAAAGTCGTAGCCCAGGTAATCCCTCAATATTGCTGCTGAGAGACTCCTTGCATTGTCCTGCATTCAATCATTAGACCAAGGAATTCAAAGGTCGAGTCCAGAGCTGCAACCTCGCAGAGAATCCATCACAAACATTTTCTTCTAACCAAAAGGTACTGTGGGGGAAAAGGTATTGCTTAGCTGATTCCAGAAAGTCACTCCAGAGCATTAGAGTGCACGTAGAGTTGTCCAGGGCAACCCCCTCTTCCCCCCGACGCAAGCCGCTGCTTGTGTCACTTAAGAGAGTCCTTTAGCAGGGTCTCCAATATTGGTTAAGCCTTCTTGTATCTTCCTTCTCAGAGACTAGAAAATATCCGTAGGAACTTTTGATTTCTTCTGCTTTGCAAGACTTTAAACCAATACCAACTGCCTTTTAGATAGGGTTGTGTTTTTGACTTTAAAAGACTTGCTGTGCTGTGAAACTGTCTCTAGAACCCGACGCTCTACTAAGATAACACTAACCAATTGTGTATGCAGACTACATACAATTACTGTATTATTTTGTGAGTGCGTGGTATTACCGATAGAACTGTCAAACTCCTGTAAAAATTGTATGTGTTCAGTAACTACCAACTAAGAAGCTACTATTTGCAAGTATTGAAAAGTATACCCATGTGTGATGGTTTGTAGTGCCAAATATTTAACAGTGACTCTTGTTTAAATATAATAAATGTATATTTAATATACAATTAAGTGTTTTTCTTTGATGTACTTTACTAGCTGGGTCCAGTGTACTTTCTTACACCTCACATCTTCCTCATAAGATAAGCCTGACTGCTCTGCCACTATACCAAGGTCCTGAGTTAGTACAGAATGATACTAAGAGTTGGGAATCTACAAACCACTTTGGATAGCTTACTAAAGTATTACTATCAAGTAAGACTTTAGGAAATCTCCATTTACACTCAGCAGTGAAAAAGATGATGCTGGCGGACGCCCTCACAATGCATACAGCTACAGGACTTGGTCACTTGATTCTTGGTCTGCATACCAAAGCAAGGGCACTGGAAGGATTTTGAAGCAGCAGTCGAATAGAAACACTCCCAGCAAAGGATTCTTCATTGCTTCTCGCAGCTCTCAATTTGGCACCCTTTTCAAGACACCAGATGAAGAACGGTTGTCGTAGGAATGATTTGCCTCACTTTCTCAATCCGGCACTCTGGTGAGGGGACTTCAAGGAGTGGAATTCTGCCTCTGGAGGCCCGCAAGGTTTCAGAAAGATTTGTATGTCAGAAGACTACGCACAGCACTCAGGCTCGAGGTGCCAGGATATTGGCGGTTTGCAGCCCAGGAAGGGCACAGCCTGTCGTGGGATGGCTCAAAATGCAGGTAGTTTTAAGACGGACTGGTGCCACCAGTTCAAGGGAAGGAGACGCCCTCTTCAGGTCTCCTCTGTGGCATGCACGAAATGGTCAGCACAGCAGCAGTATTTGTGCATGTATGTTTAAGTAAGTGACCAAGAGTGCGTTTGAATGTTTGAGTGTTCGCATGCATTTGTGTGGGATAGAGACCCACACCAAGTGCATGTTGATTTTTTTGCAGGTCAGAGCATGTGCAGTCAAGGGCCTTGAAAATAAATGTTCATTGTTCATACAAACCAAGCGCAGGAAGAGGATGGGAGAATGTTTAATTTCTCTCCTTGAGCTGCAGGAAGAAACAGTGAGCATGAATGCAGCTTAAAGATTGCCAAAAAACAGGGTGCGTGAGTTGGACTAGAAGGGGGTGAACTGGGTGCTAGAATGGGCTGGCAGATTCTCAAAGACTCTGCCATGTGATAAAGTTGGAAGGGACTTCATGAAAGGGGAACAGTGATAACAGCTGACATTACTAAAGAGGAAGGAAAAGATGTTCAGAATCCATGTGTGATATACCAGAAAGGGCTGGATTGTGGGGAATAGATATAAGTGGCTGTGAGATGCAAGGAGGGACTTTTTGCTGCTTTTTTGACAGAGTTTGTGAATTTTCTTGGGATGGCTGCAACTTAAAAACTTGGCTGGGTTTTAACAAACATTGATTTCTAACAAGGCTTGGGGTTTTTGTTTGCCAAATTTTGAAAGCGATTGGGGCCTTCCAGAAAAAAGATCTCCAAGGCCCTTGGAGAGGGATGAGCGATGAGCTATTGCCACCTCTGTTTTCATCTAGTGAGAAAACTGGCCCGGCTTGTTCGGTGTGCTGCTTTCTATGAGCTGACGATATATGTGGGTTGCTGGCAGCATGACAGAGTTCAGAGCAGCACAGTGTCCTGGGATCCTGTCAGCTCAGAGTTGAGACTGCTGCTGAGTGGAGACCAGGTTGCAGGCAGACCAGGTGGGCTTGGTTCGCCAGAGTCGCAAGTGAAGTACAGTGAGTATTAATAGGGACAAAGTTAGCTGAGGCTTTCCTGTTGGGTAATCTGGCAAGGTGTCAAACTGACCCAAAAGGCATAACTCCCTTTATTTCTAAGGTACCCAGGATTAAAGGTAGTTGCTTAAATCTAAATTAGTTTTGGGGTTGTTCTGCTATGCAGGAAAGACCATAATATCTAATCCCATACTAAGCCAACCTTAGCTAATGGCAGGGGGGTGAATGGGAATTCAAGCTATATATATGTAGTGGTCGTGTAGTTATGTTTAAGTTGCTAAACTCATAGGAAGAGCATTTTTTCGGAGGCTTATCACTTCGCTCCCCCTGGAGGAATCCTCACCAAACTTTGCAAAAAAGTATATGGCCGGCTCTGAATGTGTTCGCCAAGTTGGGTGAGGTTTTGTACGGGGGGGAGTTATAGGTGGGCCCCAGTTATTTTTTTTCTCCATAGACTGAATGGGCAAAACCTTTCTGCATGGCTACAGCCCAAACGGCTGGGCAGATTTGCTCCAAATTCATGGCAGGAGCGGGGGCTTGGCTCAGAAAGCATGCTTTTGTGTGTTTGGTGGGAATCCCATCAGTGCTTTTGTTGCAAATGACTGAAATTTAAGTTTCTAAAAATTAGTGCTATCTGGGTCCGCTACGCGGACGCATTTCCCTGTTCTCTCCGTGGACAGAAGTGTCATTGGCATGCGGTACGGCATGCTGTCAGAGAACTTTGGACACGGCCGGTGGTTGGCTAGAGGGCAGCATGCTCTGCTTCAACATTTTGGGGAAACGCTACCATGGTGTATCGGAAGAGAGAGTGCTGGCGGAAGGATCTGGAAAGAATACCGTACACCATGTGTTGGTGGCAAGAAGGGAGGGAAAAGGTGGGAGAGTGAGAAGTGGTTCATGTGAGATATGCGAATAGATGGAAGAAGACGGAGGAGTGGCTGCAGTATTCATGCGTATTGTGCCAAATCGCGGGTGCCTAGACAGGCGACTACTTTGTGTGGTGATTGGAGGCAGCTGTCGTAACAGCCCGATATTTGTACATTTGCAGTCTCAATACAATTGATAGCGAATTGGTCTTCCATTGACAATCTTTTCGTATTGGATGAAGGTAGTTTGGGTGCTGCTTGGTGGCGACTAGCGACACTCAGACTGCTGAGTGTAACACAATTTATGAAGAGCAGGAGTTTCTAGTCACCTTTTAGCGCACCTAGTAGTTAAAGCTAACTGAAAGGTAAATAATGTTCCAAAAATCTAATTTGATGTATCATGAGGATTTATTATTCCAAAATAGTCCTCCAAACGTTATTCATAAATGATATTGCCCTCAACATGTGTTACACCAAATCTGTTAGCTCATCAGGAGGGATTTGTAACAAAAAATTAGATTTGAATTCACTGATCATGTACAAACATGCCTAAAAGAAAACAGAAAATATTTTATATATCTAATGTACATCTCTAGAAATGTCAAGGCAAAGAAACAATATTTGTATCACAAAATGTCATTTGGTGCAAAATTAGGTCCACAATCTTGAGAAAAACAGGCAGTGAATTCACTTTTTGAAAAAAATGGAGGGTTGACATATTGTTAACATATTTCCTTATTGTGCATAATATTAATATTCTTACCAAATGGTTAGAAATTCGCTTTTTCAGAGAGAAGCCTGGCCCATGAATGTTAGATTCCAATTTGGTTTGTATTTGGAATGGTCTTGGTAGCGTGTGTGGTTTAGGGTTTCCCTTCCACTATTTTACCCCAATAGGAGTTTCTGAGAAGAAAAAGAAAAAATAGGCTACTAAGCTGGATGTCAATTGTGGTTGAGAGTCTATATTTCAGAGAGGGTATTTTCCGTGAGTAAGCATTGAAAAGAAACAAGCAAAAACCTTCTTTTTACCTTTGGAGTCTTGCGATTGAGATTGAGACAAAAATCCAATCATTAAGGAGAAACCAACACTGGTACCAACATCTGAAACTGAAACCTCAACGTCAGCATCAGAAACAGAACCAACTAGTGAAGAAGAAAATGGACCCACATCTGCTAAAGATAATAACACTGAGGAATCACAGAGACCATATTCTTTTTTTAAAGAATACAAAAAACACAAGCAATGGAAATCTCAAATCATGACCAGATCATAATTCGTTATGGACAGCCAAACCAAAGATTTAAACAAAGAAGTAAGACCAAAAGAGGCCACAGGGGCCGAGGGAGTACCAGGAAACAACGTAAAAGAACAAAGAGACTCGGCAAGAGCAAAGAGCTTACAGCCAAAGAAAGCCTCATTCTTAACATTTCAAACAAACAATGTTCTAAACAATGTTCTAAAGCTTTAGAATCAGCACTAAATAAAGGATTATCTTTCAGCCCCTCTTCCCACTCAGATTACTTCCAAGAAAATATAGATATATTCAAATTTGGAAGACTTCTCAAACTTAAAAAATTCTTTGCAACAACAGATATTACGAAGAAATAAGTAACAAAACCCACTCAATCAAGCCCCAGTGTCTCACACTCAATCAACACTATCGAACTACTAAATATCCAAGAATCAGAAGACACCCATACTATTGAATAATTTGCTACAGATCTTGATGTGGAACTTGACCTAGCGGAAACCACATCCTTAAAGAACAAATCAAGATTTTATCCTCAATTGCCAACTGGCAATATGGTGGACATTTTTCAAAAAGCTGTATTGAATGATTTAAGATCTAAGTACCTGAAAAAAAGAAATAAACAGGGTCTGAAATTTAAATCCAATCTAACTCTCTTGGAGAAAAAAGCCATAGATGAATTAAAACATGATACAGACCTAATATTGAAACAAGCTGACAAAGGTGGAAAAATAGTCTTGATAAACACCTGAAACTATCTTAAAATGGCTAAATTACATCTGAACGACAACAACTGTTATGAAAAACTCAAGGAGATGGCAAACAGTATGTGGGTAGTTTCTTAGAGATATGCCTTTTCTTAAACCTGGTCTAGTCAGCGACCCTTAGAATACCTTATTCAATTAGTGGTTAGTTCATTAGTGTCAAGGGTTCCGGGTCAATGCGGTGTCACAGTTCACTGGAGTCTGGCGGTGAAATGCCAAACACCGCCGATTATTGAAACAGAAATAAAAAAAACTCCTGGAGTCCTGCACCAATATTTGTATGTAAATTAGTTTAATTGAGGTCCAGTCACAAAATGCCCTTCCTGATGACACGTGTTTCGGCTCTATGAAGCCTTTTTGAAATCAAGGCTAAGTCTAAACACATACAATTATCCAATCTCTTAGTTTCCACATACCCATACACATACAATTGTATTGTGTACACAGACCAATGAAAAATCAAAGTTGCAGTGGACATGCTTTGGAATGGCACGACACTTGTACTGTAAATGTGTAACAGTACATTTGACGTGTTGTACAGGAGTGACGCGTAACCCAATGAGGTAGTGCTGCAGAGAAGATAGTGGAAAGGGAAGAAGGGCTGCTCCAGTTTTACAGGGGTACGGCCCTTGCAGTACTTTGGGAGGCGCACGTGCTACAATCTGCCATTCCCACCATGTTACCCAATTGAAATGGGACTGTGGGGATTGTCCAATCAGGGGATTAGGGTGTGCAGCAATAGGAAGAAGGACTCCTGCTTCACTCGGGCCCGGCCCTCACCGTACTTGGGGAAGCATACGTGCCACAATCTGCGCTTCTCACCATGCTAGCCTATGGAAAAGGGACTGTAGGTATTGTCCTATCAGGTGCTCAAGGTGTGCGTCACAGGAAAGTGCACCAATAGGATTAAGGACTCCTCCTGCTTCACTGGGGTGCGGACCTTGTGCTAGTTTGGAAAGCGCACATGCCACATTCTGCCTTTCTAAGCATGTTGGCCAATGGGAATGTGACAATGGGGATTATCCAATTAGCTGCTTAGATTTTGCTTCACCGGAAGGCATGGTAACATTTTCTTACATTACTTCGTGCACTCAGACTGGCAGAAATGGAGAGACACAGAGTGATGTAACTGGGTGATGCCTTTGTGGTACATTTGCACAGGTATGCCCAGGAAAGAGACTTGCATGGCAATTTCAGGCTGGAAGGAGTGGAGGCATTGTTGTGCGCTGCCGATGTCTGCAATTTTAGCATTGCCCTTGACCTTTGCAAAGAATTTCTCACTTTCGTGCCTTTTTATGCTGTCGTGGTACAGTACGGAGCTCAGCATTTGGGTTAGACGCCTTGTTCATATGTGTTGCATCAACTCAAGAGATTGATGAAAGCAGTGAAGAGTTTTTTTTCCCACTGCCAAAATTCTATTCTCATCTATACCACTAAGAAGAGGGTGGGACTCTTCTAATGCAGTTTGTTCACAGCCAGAAGGCGGAAGGTGTATCATCAATGGGAGCATGTCTACTTTTTTGTGCGACTCTGCAATGTTCTTCTGCAACAATGACATCATTGATTCTCAAAATGCAGACTTATTCCATGACAATGGCATTTATTTATCCAACATTGGCAATGGTATTTTGTTGTTCCATCTACAGAATGCAGTGAAGAGCTTACTGTATGAATGGGCAGAGTGCAGAAAAATAAGAATCTCTATGAAAACCACAATAAGAGTGTTTCCTTAAAAGCATCTAAAAAAACATAACCACAAAAGGCTCTTTTTAGAGCCACGACTACATATGAAATCCGCAGTCCTGGTCGAAATTTATTCTGCCATGTCCGCAGACAGCATGAAAAGTACACGGACACTGCGTTACTTCCAGGATTCCACGTGCCACATTCGGCCCATTTGCAGAATGGCGCGCATGGAAATGGGTATGTGGAAACTAAGAGATTGTGCTATAAGGCTTCTGGGTGTGGTGTGAGCAAGAAGGTGTTGGAAGCATAATGTTTGCAAAATAGTCACCAATGAAATATTATAGCATAGTATATAATCTTGCCAGCAGGTAATTGCAATAGCTACTGCAAAGGGTGGGCAGGGATTTGGACACACATTGCGAATGAAAGCCGTCGACTGCAACTCGCTCCCAATACCCACTGTGTTCCTTTCTTCTTGACTGTGAACAAAGGGCCACTGTACAGGTTGCTATGAACGGTACAATACTACAGCGAATGTATATATCCAACGTCTGATGCACTAGTCCTAAACAGCTTGTGCATTGGCACTGCCATATGTCTGAATGTCTCACCACAGGTAATGTGTTCTTGTAGATATTGATCTGTAGCATATTGTATTTGCATTTGTGATGTCATCTTTGAGGTCATGGGTGTTAGTCCTTGCAGTGCACAGTGGTAGCGCAAGTTATGGTTGTGTACTTTACCATATCTGGCGTATTTCTTGGGTTTTCCGGTTTTACCATTGAATTTCAAGTCAATGTGAGGGCTACAGTCTTGTCTGAATCAGGCCGCATACCATTTACTTTTTGGGAACAAATGGGCCCCCAGAATTTGAAGGTGGGCTTATTGAAGTCACACTTCTTCCTGTTGAACATAGGTTGAGAATTTTCAATCAAAGAGTATACTCACATCTGCGCTTCTTCATTTCCCTCCTGCGATGAGCCTATAAGATGTCATCATTGTGGTTGTGACAATTTACGATTTGAGCCTTCCTATTTCTTTCCAGAACCACTCGACATCTGAGGACACCAAAGTAATTGCCATTTGTTATTATGGACAACCTCATTTCAGAATCAAAGTGGGTAATGTAGCATGATGGATGGTCCATTACCAGCTCCTGATACACCTGGTAGATGTCTATTTGCTAGAATATTTAAGTTTCATGCAGGAAATGGGTGATTTTTTTTATAGTGCCTAACCATTTCTTTCTGAATAGTTGTACTGGTTTGCCACAATTTCAAGGGCCGCCATCTGAACAGTGCAGTTGTGACAATGGCATGAAACCCCTTTAAAAGATCTTAAGGTCAACACCAGAATAACAGTGCCCCATTAAACAAGTGCCGGACAACATATGGTATGGTATGAGTAAATCGTGTTGTACCACTAGAGGCAGGCCGCACGTTACAGCTAGGGCTGCAACAAACTTCAACTTCGAGGAGGAATTCGGCCACCTTCCAGCTGAAAAAAAGCTTTTCAGCTCTGGCCAAATACCTTACTCCTATTTGACCCAGTTGACTACTTTGTCTTCTCATTTAAAGACAATGTAAGAACACATGGAGGGAATGATAGAGGAGTGTATATTCAAATGTAAAGGGAATTTAACATTGTCAGAGAGAATTCTTGATTAAATAACAGATCAAAGGTTTTGTGTTGGAGAGAAGTAATGAGGTTGAGTATGAGGTGAGCCCAACTTTCTTTTTCAAGGGCCTGTGGTGAAACTTGAAGATTTCACAACAGGTATTGGAGACCAGTAGGTCTGTGGTAGTCAGTTATATATCAGACAAAGTGTCACACCTCCGCTTTAAAGGCCTTTTAAGGGAACTTTGTATTGGGAAAGTTTGCCAGTTCCCCTGTGCACCGGTCTACTCAAGTGTATGTGGAGATGTAGCGGAGAGGAATCTGCTTGCATGGGACATAGTAAAAAAAACTCTATTTGGTTTGGTGAAATAGGTTTGGCTAGTGATAAGCAGCCATGGACTTGTATGTTTGCTTATGGGAAAACTTCTAAATGGATGAGGTGGTTCTTTTAGGAAAAGAGGCTGCAGAACAGTTTGTTTAAATGAAGGCACTGCAAGGGGGGCTGACATTTCCCCATCCATATTGACCTCTTGGGAGAACTTCAGTATTGGGAGATATTACTGTTACACTGCCGGCCAATCTAACTCAATTGCAAAAGTTGAGTTAGTTGAGTATTTGACCCATGTTTGGCTTCCAGACTCCTTTTCAATTTGTAAAAACTGGGGTTTCACCCTAGGTAGCCAAGGGTAAGCCAGGCATGGGCTCCTTGCTTACTGTGCCTTAGAGAGGCTCAGCTTCACCTCACTGAGGAGGTCCACCAAGGCCGAAACACGTGTCTGGGGTTGCTGATGGGACTCTTGTTCAGAGAAGAATTGCCTAGCATTTCGGTGCTGAACTACCCTTGATGGTGGGACAAAGACTGATATGCAAATGGATATTTATCCTCTGCAAAGGGCGCAGTGAGCTAAAACATGTTTGTAGACCCTCCTGAGTGAAAGAAATTCCATAGAACCGGGTATTTCACCCGAGTTTGTTCTCAGTAGAGGGGCTCCCACACTCCTTTTCAGCTTTGCAAGCTAGCATGAAAGGAATCCATTAGATGCCAAGTCACCAACTATGCAGAGGAGCATTTTGCAATGCATTTTCTTTGCCCACTATATGGCAGTATTCTGCCAGTGTAAAAGACATTTTTATTCTGATTATGACCATAAATGTCCATGCTGGTAAACCTATATGTGCTAGTATTCCCACATAAGAACATACTTATGTTTGCTTTTCCCAAGTTGCTTGTTATATAGCACTTAGCACACCCTAGGGTAAATAAATATTCAATAACTTAGTAGTGATATTTAAGTTTAAGGCTGTAGGGTAAATAATCAAGTTGCAGGGCAGAATGGACTGTCCTGGCACATGGACAGCAAGTATATATGAAATAAGTGAGTTCCCTAGACGGGGAACTCCTGTCCCCTGCACACTGTCTTGGGCTGGTCGCCAAAAGGTTTTGACAGTACCTTTTCAAATGTATATTCAAGGATTTTAGATATTTAAACACACAATGTTTGGGAATAATTTTCAATCATCAGAAGTAAAGTGAATGCTCATCTACATTTCTCAACATCGATTTGTTCCAAGTGTTTTATTCATCAAGAAAATGTTAATAACAAATTATAAAAGGGAATTTTACCAATTCATTTTGAGAGGATCTCTCTTCATCAGGGGATTTTTTCTCACGAAATCTCTACAAACAATAAAAAAAAACATTCATGTAAGTAAGTATCAACAGCATGATCTACATCTTATGGAAAATACCTCTAGTGTTCTGAAGTGTTCCGGAATAACCAATGTGTTATGCTTTTCACATGGTGACTTGTTATATGTACCACCCTGGTGATCAAAACAATTATCCCAATTACTATAATTAACCTGATGATGTTCAATTTAAATGCAAATAGGCCATTGTGTGCACAATCTCACCTGCCTCGTGACTGGGCTAGGTCTTTAAATTGTGTTCAACAGAGTCTGTTGTAGTTCTGTAAAAAAGTGCATACCTTGCTAAATAAAGAATATTATTTCTATCTGCCTCTCATTCAATATATTAAATTCAATACACCATATGGTATCGGTATGAACTCACCTCACTCATAGGTTCACTCTGTATGTGGGCTGATGTGGGGGATTCTCCAAAGGTTCCTGAAGTAATACAGTACTTCTTGTCTAAGAACAATGATACCCAAATCTGTAAGACTACTTATAGCGCATGACAATGCTTACAATGCAGTCAAATATATGTATTGGTAACTGACTGTTGTTATTGTCCATAAATCTCGAACTCACACCCTGTGGAGTTATTTCTCTGTTTGACTGCGGATAAGTAGATAGGTCGATGCTTTCCTTCTGTGTGTTACGCTCACCTTATCTCCGCAGGGGCGTCGGTACCATTGGGCGTGGAGGCGTCTGCTGGTCTGCTCGTGGTTGGGTCGGCTGCAATGCTTGCTAGCCCGTTTCCAGAGGGTGATTCCTATAATGAGGGGTTATGATGAGTGAAAGGTGCTACAGCCCTGGGCCCTCCACCATGCCCGTGCCCGACTCGTGAAACCTGGGTTTTCCCCTCTGGAACTCTCCTCACCTTAATTATTTCTTGTAGGCAAGCTCTCCTTCCTACTTCCTTCAGCAGGGGTGCAAATTAACCAAGTTGCTCCCTGGTTCACCAGTATGTCTGTGTAGTCCGAGCCGAGACCTGCTATGGCTTTCGCCTGCCGGGATCCGTGTTGGGACCCCTTTTCCTTGTTGGGTTAACATCTCTTTCCTTGTCTGTTTATATGTTCTTTCCTGTTGAGGTTTTGTTAAAATGTCTTTCCTTCTTGGTGAACCGTTTGGTTTATGTTCTTTCCTGTTCAGGTTGTGTTAAAATGTCTTTTCTTCTTGGATAACTGTTTGGTTCATGTTCTTTCCTTATTTCCGCAGGTTAACTGTGAAGGCTGAGAGCGGTGAAGCGGCTCCGGCACATGTGATGGGTGCGGAGGAACCCGGTGCCTGATCAGTATGCTTCCCTTCGTTTTGATGTTGCACTTGGGTCGCGGGGATGTCTCAGATGGTGCGTGCGTGACGCTGTGCTGTAATTGCTCCAATATCTGGTTGCCTTCACTAACCTGCTTTCTTTCCAGGTACCGAGTAACGAACGGAGCAATGCAGAGCTGAAGAACGTGTGCTGCTGCGGGCTGTGGACGGATCAGAGATTCAGGTAAGCATGTAGCTGCGGGTGGGCGAAGCTGAAAGTCCAGATTCCTAATGCTTTATTTTTGTTCTTGCCGGTCGCTGGTGAACGTATGCTGCCTCAGGGGCAGAGCAACGCGAAGCACGGTCTCAGGGAGGTGCATTGCTTATATAGCCAGCCAAGCCCGATCAAGCCCGATCAACCCAGGCCCACCCAAATACTGGTCTGCATGCGGCAGAAGGGGGTTTTGGCTCATTACCTGCCATGTTGAAATACCAGGAAGTTGCTAGGGTCTTGGTCTCATGCTCCTCATTCCCTATGAGCCTGGTGGCAGAGGTGCCAGGACAGGGTCCAGGTGGCTCTTCTTGGTCTTTTGCAGGTGCTGGTTAGGATTGTGCTCCGGATATGTCCCCGAAATGGTGCCAATGCCCCTACTACTGTATTGGGGGGGATGCGCTTGTGTGTTCCTGGACAGCTGACTGTGACACTGTGCCTCTCTGTGGGATCCATCTATATGTATTTAAGGGGCTAGCAGTATCAGTCATTGGAAGCCTTCAGTATTATTGTGGAGATGGCCAAGTCAGAAATCTAACAAGATTCCACTTACTTCGTTCTTTCTATCCAAGGACTTCTGGCCGTATGTCTGTGACACAATAAAATGCGTTCCTGTAAAATGGGTGCTTTTTGTAATGGTGTGATTTATCACTGTGACATCATCACGTAGTGACGCTGAAAACATCACGTATGTAAACAGTGCTTTTTTCTATTTTATTCTGACTGATCGCTCAAGATAAGCGATGTATTCATGGCCTCCCTATGTTTTCTACTGTGCTTTTTGTAGTAATCCCTAAAGGGGAATGGGGCAATAGCTATTCCAGTGTCAATTTCAAAAGGTATTAGGATCGCTCAACACCAGCAATGTATTCTTAGCCTCTCTATGTCTTCTACTATGCTTATTGCAGTGATTCCTAACAGGGAATAGGGCAATATCTATAACGATGTAAATTTCAAACAGTGTTAGGATGTGAATCTTTGTTATAAATATAGAATAGACATTGTCTGTAAGGTTATGCGTTAAATTACCCAAGGTAAAATACATGTGTTTCAAAAACATTCTTGATAGTGTCAAATCAAAATGGCGGTGTATAAATGACATTTATATTCATTTACGGATGACCTCTACCCCCTCTGGGTGTACAATGTAGTTTCATAACTCTATGTTGGATTAATCCCTGCTCCTGATGATAGATCCTATATTACATTAGCAACCTTTTTGTCAGTGCCCTATCAAATTGATAGTGCGGAATGTTACAATCATGGTCAATAGATGCAATTCAATGACAAAATGAGTCCCATGGTATACTATATATCTGTATACTCTTGTCCCCATGCAGTGGGCAGAACATACACCTTTTAACGACAATACAGATTCTGATCTTGAAACATCATGGGGTTAAGCTTACTCCATGGAGTGTCTAAAGTCCCTCAAATGGGGGAACCATCCAGGGGATTCACATTCATAGAAAGAGACCTAAATAGAAGTCCTTTTTCATCCCTAGTGCGGCTATTGTATCCAACCGTTGGATCCAATAGAGTTCGCTTTGGGCTAGTTTCTTGCCGATGTCCCCTCCCCTAGGCGGAGAGTGTATGATTTCTAGAACTACACATTTCATCTGTACTATTGTGTGTCTATTGTCATAGAAATGTCTGAATACTGGTGATCTGATGTTTCCCATCATTATGTTTGATTTGTGTTCTGTCCATTTCTCCTTAACTTTCTGGATGGTCTGTCCCACATAATATTTGCTGCATGGGCATTTCCAGGCATAGATTACATTCTTACTGTCGCATGTTGCAAAATCTCTAAGTATGATTTTCTTACCTGTTTTGAGATGTCTAATGCGATCCCCTTTGAGGATGTCCGAGCAATGCTGGCAGTTCAAACAGGGGAAAGTACCCATTTTGGGTTTATTAAAAGCTTCTGAGCTTGTTTATTTGGTCATTCTACTCTGATTCGAGTGTTCCTGATGTCCCTCCCTCTCTTATAGGCCATCACAGGCGGTTCTGTGAACAATTTATTACCTTAGGGTCCAATTTGACCGAATTCCAATTCTTTTTGATGGTCTTTGTTACTTGGTAGCTTAGTGCTGAATATTTTAATGTGTGTATCAGTCTGTTTGTTTCTCCTTTAGGTTCAGGGTTCAACAGGTCTTTTCTTTGGTGTGTCTGTGTTACAGCTACCGCTGTGCACAATATCTCTAATGGGTAACCCCACTCATGGAACCTTTTTATAATGAGATCATATTCTTTCTGGAGTGCTTCTCTGCTGGATACTATCCGTCTCAGTCTAGGAACTTGGCTGTATGGTAGACCTTCCTTTAGATGTTTTGGATGAAAGCTGTTATAGTGGAGGGTATTGTTGACGTCTGCAGGTTTTCTATAGATGCTTGTCGTCAATCTTCCCTCTGTGTAGGTGATCCATACATCCAGGAAATGTAGACTTGGTTCTCCGACTACCATTGTGAATTTAATGTGTTTTTGATATTGATTAATGTATTCAAAGAAACTTGTGAGGGCAAGACGTGTTCCTCCTCAAATGGCAATGACATCATCGATGTATCGTCTCCAGGCGAACAATATATTTGAGAACTAAGGTTCCTTGTGGAGTACATGTCTTTTCACAAAGTGGAACATGAAAATGTTTGCGTATGTATAGGCTGCAGACGAGCACATTGAGGTTCCAGAGATCTGTAGATAGAATGTACCCTTATATCAGAAATAATTGTTGTATAGGATTAGGTTTATTAGCTCTATTGAAAACACCGTATGGATTTGTATTTCTTCATGCTGTAGTAATAGCCATTCCATGGCCTCTATCCCTTGCGCATGGGGTATGGAGGTGTAAAGGCTGCTGACATCCAATGAGAAAAAAATCAGCTCAGTCTCTGTGAAATGTAATTCGCTTAGTAGACTCAGGAAATGTGATGTATCTTTCAGGTATGTTGATGTTTGTTGTACAAGTGGTTGTAGTGCCGTGTCCAGATAAATGGGCAAAGGATCAAAGATCCTCTCAGTCCCTGCTACAATAGGTCTAATGGTGGATCCACTGGGTGCTTATGTATTTTAGGTAATACATAAAATACCGGAATAATGAGATATCTCTAAATAAGGAACTCCAGTGTCTTAGTGTTCACCCATTCTGATTCTTTAGCTTTGAGCACAGTTTCTTCTATTTGTGTTTCTATCATGCTGGTCAGGTCTTGATCAAGTTCCAAGTAATCCTCTGATCTTGAAGCAATCTCAAACAACCCTGTATATATTGCTGTGTATCCATTATGACTAGGGCCCCACCTTTGTCTGTCGGTTTCATGGTTATGGTGGTGTCCTCTGCTAGTTCCTTGAGAAACTGTGCTTGATGTTTCCTTAGATTGCCTCTCGTATACGGACTATAATTGATTTTCCTCAAGTGCTTAGTCATCTTCATTTAAACATGTCTATCACCGGCTGATTGACCTGTGGGTGGAATGAACTTTTATTCTTTATCTCCAGAAAATCAAATGATCTAGTTCTTTCTTCTGTTTGTCGTAATCCCTCAAAAAAACCTTAAATTCCATCTTCCTCACTGATTTAAATAGATTAATTTCTTCTTCAAATATAGAACTATTATTGACAGGAATGGTGGATTATCCCAAATTCAGGCTGCCAGTCTGTTTTTTGTTCAGCTGTGTGGAGGAAAGATTGGTTATTATTGAGTTTGTTATTTGTTCTTTGTCCTGGGTTTTCTTTTGCCCTCTTCTGGTTTTCCTCCACCTAAAAAAGGCGTTTGTGTTAGTGTGGTGGTTGCGCCACTGCCACTTGCTTGTTCTGTTGGTATCTCTTCTATGTTTGGCACTGTAACTGCTACTCTGTTTACGGTGTTTACTGTGTTGAAAAGGTACAGCCAAACTTTTTTGGCGACTAGCCCAAGATAGTGTGCAGGGGACAGGAGTTCCCCGTCTAGGGAACTCACTTCATTTCATATATGCTTTCCCCATATTGCCAGTAATGCAACTATAAGAAAACATGGTTATACTTTCTCGGACAATATATTCTAGTATCCCCACCTAAACACAAACATCTGTTGTCTTTGCCCTTAACACCAGTAAAAAAATGTAATTCCACATTAAGAAAACATGTCCTTGCTAGCACACATGCCATCCCTTCCCCCATGTAAGAACACTCATCATTTTGCATTTGCGCTTAAAACCAATACAAAATGGCATGCCACAGTAGGAAGCTGTTTCTTGCTGGCTGCAAAAAATGTGCACCCATTTAAGAACACTCATCATGTTGTCTTTGACCTTGCCATCAGTACAAAAATTCCATGCCACAGTAAGAAAATATGTCCTTGCTGGCTGCAGAAAGACCCTCCTTTTCCCCCATGTAAGAACATGTGTTATACTGGAATTACCCTTAATGCAAGTAAACAATTCCAAGCCACAGTATGAAAATATCCAGTCTGCCAACCCCAGTCCACTACCTTCTTGACCACAACAACCTATCCTCCAAGTAATATCATGCGTCAAGTTGGCTTTGCTTTTCCCAAAAATGCCAGCAAAACATGCAATGCCCCTGTGATTAAACATCCATGCTCCAGTGCCTACCTGGGCCCCAGCCTCGCATGCACACACACATTCATACTCTTTCATCCACCAGTCACGCACCCATGCAGTTTCTCTCAGTACTTCACATGAGCGCAAGAGCACTCACATTGCATGCTCATCGACACGCACACTCGGAACTATGCACGCTATTCATACCGTATTCATTCATATGCGTGAACTTACAGACACCCCCTCACATGCACACATACACACATACAATCCTCGTACAGACGTATTCACACACACACACACACATTATTTTTTTTCCTCACCTGTTTCTCTCCAGGCTTGACCCAATGCCCTCCTCTGCAGGTCTTCGCCTCCCATGCTCCATGTAGACAGGAGGACGCAAAGAGAGCTAGCTTCCTGGTTTCTGACATATGTGTCGGAGCCATGGGGCGGACCCTGCTGCTCAGCACTTACCAGTAAACGCCCACTCAGCAAAGAGTGGGCATTTGGAGATTTTGCTCCGGCCTTGCCCACTCCGAGCCTGCCCTGTCCACTTGGCTGTGGTGATTCACTTCGTATGCTTGCACCTAAATGGGACACAGACCCCTCCTTCCTTGGTTGGCCCATAAGGGTGGTTTTCCTAGTCTATGAATAGACCACTCACGTGGCCCCACGACTCCTGTCCGGCTTGAGCTGCCTGGAACCATTTATACATTTCCATGTGAACTGCGAGGAAGTTGGGATGCTTAACTTTGCACTTAATGCAATGAATGATTCGCCACTGCAATTACACATCGCAATGGCCATTCCATACATCTGGACCAGGTTCTTTTTGATAATTCATTCTTTTCTGGACTGTCAGTAAGGATGATGCCTTGATGAAAATGAAGAGAAGTGCTGTCTTAAGTTATTGGTTTCTACCCAGCATGTGACTCCATATTTGGTATTCAGCGGAACGCATAACATGCTTTCCGGCACTCCATGGTAGCAAGAGCTGCTTCTACGTGAAACTAGAATCCCCTCAAAGCCGCTGAATTCATGACTTACATTCGCAAATGAGGCGTTCACGCAGGCGAGTAGTTCTTCCGCACTGAATTCCCATGGGCTCGGAATATATTTGCAAAACCCCCATTTCTGTAACAGCCCCAAGGTGAATGCTGGGAATCGTGCTGCTCTCTTTGTACATCGCGGATCCAGGGCTTTATGTGTGCATGGAGGCAAAGCCCCGAGAGGCAGTGCACATGGGATATTGGCAGGCAGCCCAGGTTTACGCGGCTTTGCCAGGAGGCGTGCATTCCAGCGCTTTTTGTTCTTCGGCTTGAAAATGCAAAACGGCTTGTTACCGTGTCACGAAGTCTCGCTGAACCCGCACCTTCTGCTCAATACTTTGCGGCAGATCGCTTGAGGCCGACTTCAAAGAGAAGCTCAAACAAAGGATTGTGGGAGAGCCAGACAATGGATTTGGCGGTGTCGTTCCCTTTCACACATATATACCAGAAAGCCCGGTTGCTGTAGTTTAAGCGCCAGTCACACATTTCCTTTAATTCAGCCATTTATAAAATGCTGTTCAACTTTTCCCAGGATGCCCTACGTCCAAGGATCCTCTCTGGGGATCCATTGCACATACAATTTCCCTTCAGTATGTCATGCAGCTTTGGGCGTGGGCATTCCAATGTATGGCGTTTCTATAGTAGCAGTAAACAGGCCTTAGATATGGATACTTTAAATAAGCTACTGCTTCACCTGATGACAAGGCTAATCTGCATATTGAGCAAAAAATCATTCATGCTAACACATTTTTTTATGCCTCTTTGGTTTAGAGAAACACTATCCGTAGAGGATCGTGGGAAAAAATAGCATAGTGCCTAAAGGGTTTAATTTAATGATATACATTCCACTTCCAGCAAATCATTGTGTTGCTAAAATTGTCAGATCCCCATCGTCTCGGCTTTCGGATGGTGCAGCATGATCTGTTCTAAGCTCGGGGTGCATCCTTCTGAACTCGTCCAGCTTCGAGAGATACCTGAGTATCCAGATACTTCCCACACACAGACTTTGTCTTCACTTCCGAATTGATCAACCCTGGGTGTGCCATGACATGTATTCCTAAAGGACGAGCTGTTCCTCGTCACTATCCAACCGGCTCTCTCGGCAGTGACCATAGATCCCTTCATGTCAGTGATGGTCAATGGCAGGAGGTCAAATGGTGGTGTGACCTTGTGAGACTGAGTCTGCCGCACCAGGACATGACTGCCAACACTTAAGTTTGCTTGCTTAGCCCGTTTTTTGTGGTCTGCTTACTCCTTCATTTTGTCTCTAGCCTTTTTGTCCCTGCTCCTCGCATCCTGCTCTTGTGTGCTCCTCTGCTCCTGCTGGGTCTCTTGGGGTAACCGTGAGCGCACAGGTCGGCTAAACATTAACTCTGCTGCACATACTCCTGCAGAGTTGTGGGAAGTGTTCCAGGAGTCCCGCAGGAGCTGGTACAGTGATTGCTCAATGGGCATGTGGGTGATGTTGGCTATCCTGATGGCCCCATGTATATTAGTCATGAATCGTTCCACTGCTCCATTTGCCTGGGGCCACAGCGACGTAACCTTCCTGTGGTCGAATCCCATGTAGCAGGCAAAATTATGAAAGTCTTTACCAGTGAATGGGGGTCTGTTGTCGGACTTGACAACCGTGGGGACCCTGTATGTGGACAATATCCGGTCTAGAACGGGGATCACGGCCACGGCAGCTGTGGATGGCACTATCTCTGTTTCTCGGTATCTCGAATGTTCGTCAAGTACTACTAGTACCACTGGGGAATCCCCTGGGGTGGGGCCCGACGCTGGCTCTATTATATCAGCTTTTACAAGGGCGAGAAGTTCTTTTTCCATCAGGTGTCTTGTGTTAAATGGGATGCCCCAGAAGTGTTGTGCTATTGGTTTCACCATCTTGTCTGTGTGTAGCTGGATTTTCCATGCCCTTAATTTTCCGACTCCTTTGTAGAGTCTGGGGAATCTTGCCACCGGGCGATATGTACTTGTCGGCCATTACTTCATATAGTATGTGAATGAGTCCCATCTATACAGCTGATTTAAAACTCAGTATGCACACACTGGTGACCTCAGTAGCAAGGACCTGTATAAGGATGCAGTCCTTCTTGTCTTTGTGTCTGCACAAGGTTGTGAAGGCTCCAAGGCATGGGAGAGGTACCTTCGCCGCATATGCATAGATGGCAATGCATGCTTTCTTTAGTTTGGGACTTTGAGCGAGTTTGCGGTATTCGCATTCAGGCATTGCGTTGATTGTGGCCCTTGAATCAACGAGGAAGTCAAAGTCTTTTCCATGGATCATCAGTGGTAGTTTGGGTCTGTCTTTTGAGGCAACAGGGTTACCAAGGGCATACAGATATCCTCTCTTCCTCCATTCTGCGCTGGACTGGGATTGGGACTCACTCGTGAATGGCGTGTTTGTGTGCAGGTGGTGGATCTGCCTCCTTCCTTCTGCGACGGGCCTCTGGAGACAGGGAGTTCTTTGGTCGAGTGTGACACCTTTCTTTGTGGTATCTTGTCTCAGAGATTCTGGGTCTCTCCTTCCTATGCAGGCCGGGAGGGGACTTGTGTCGGTGTTGTTTTTGATTCAAAGGGCTAGGCCTTGGGGTTTCTCCACATCGTTCAGGAGTGGTCTTCTTCCCCACAAGCTGAGCATATCTGGCCGACAGCTGGACATGACCCATCATATGGTAGATCATAGGCGCAACAGAAATATTGTTGTTTCTCCAATCCAATGTATTGGGATGGGTGCTGGTGCACCATGAGTTTATTCACAGCTTTGTCTTTGATGCTGGGTGCAGAAGAGATGTGGGCTTTGCTTAGGGTGGATATTTGTATGTCCAGCGCCGATGTTGTCCTTGCTAGCACAAGGCTTTTCACTAGAATGTACGGCACTTATAGCAGTTTCTTTTTAAGGTGTATCGACTCACACCCTGCTATGACTTGAGACTTGATGACTTCCTCATTGTTGTATAGATGAAATTCGCAAGGTTTTATTTTGGATTTGAGGAGTGTGACAAACTTGTCTATGCTCTAACCGGGCAGTTGCATCATGGTATGCAACACGTGTCTCTCGTAGTCCACGTTCCTATGTATTGCCAAGTGTTCATTCAGTATTTTTTTGAGGTCCTGGTATTTGTATTCAACGTCCTCTGGTAGCTCAAGGATGATGTCCCATACTTCCAGGCCAGCCGTGAGGGTAAGTAGTCCTATGATGCACTTATCTTCCTGCGGGCCGAGGGCATCTCGATAAGCATCAAATTCCCTCATCCACCTATCTCATCTCGGTCCTACGCTGTTTGTATCAGTGGTATCAAAAGAAGCAGGGATGCCAGTGGGAATGCATCCCTCCTTTGAGGCAAAGGCACAGGTGCAGGCGCAGGGTTTTGTCCTTGTGCTGGGTTAGACATGCCTCAGGTGGGAGGCTGGGGCACTCCACCCCATTCTGGTCACTTGGGGTGGCGCGAGGGCTTCTCTCGTCTCACTGGATCCTTCCCCTGGTGCTGCAGTGGGCTGGTACAGGGCCAGAAGTATCTCTTACTGAAGCCTTCAGCCTTTGTTTGGGCCTGCTGTGTGATTCCAGTGACTGGGCTTCCCCCTGGGCATGTATGTATCCCTTATTTCCAAGGCTTATTGAGGTACCTGTTTCAGCCATGTGTCTGGACACCTCTTGATCAGCTGGGCCAGATTCACTGTCACAGAAACATCATCCGGCTCTCACACATGCTGTAGTGTGACCGGGTTCATCAGCTGGCAGTTGGTGCGGGAGTCATTTGGCAGGCATTACTCACGGCCCTGTGTGAAGCAGGGCAGGTGGGCCAGCAGCCTCTCACTGTGGCCCGTCCCCTCAGGAGTTGCCTCTCCACCGTGATGGCGAGGTACATGGCTGCCATGCGGATGGGGCGACGTGCCGGGAAACACCAGCGACGTGTGTGGACAGAAGCTGGGGCTGGTACCTTTTCACCAGTGTCAGATTCCCACCTGGGAACAGAGCGCACGCACCTGCACCTCAGCGAAGTAAAGACACAGCCACACTGGATACCATCAGGCATGAGACTGATTTATTGGCACGCTTGGTGCGCATACACTAACATTGGTCATGTGACCAAACCTGGTGCACCGCCGTATGACCCTGGGTTCAGGTGATCACACGCGACGCTACAATATTGTCCGCCGGTAAATCATGAAAAATAGAACTGTACAAAATCAAGGTAACACAGAAACAGATCACTATAAAGAACTTTCATAGGGAGAAGTCAAATGGAGCAAATGGGTCATATACCGAAACTGGAACATGGCACAGTTTTGGGGTGCATCTCTAAATGATGATGTGTAGTATCATCATGTTTTTAGAAATAGCTCATTCTCTCATCAGCAATAAACCTCCAGTCTGTCAGCTCCTACTAAAGTCTCTAACAAAATGTCTTTCCCTGAAGCTGGTAGGGTTCTTAGATTGGAACCCAGGTCACAGGGGAAAGTTCCATCTGAAGAAGTATAACACCCCACAACCCTTCCGATTGGGCATTATATCTTGAAAGTCTTTTGTACACCCACTGTCTGTCCATTACTCTGTAGGATCTTCAATATCTGGTGGGAGTTCTACACACAGGTGCAGATTCCTTTAGTTGAGATGCATTTGGCCTCCCAACTTCCTGTCCCACGTTGCATACCCTATTGTCTTCAGTGACTATGGATGGGGGACCTACTCTCATAACCCTAAGGGGTTCACTGTACCTGTCGAGGCCCTTCTCAACCTGATGTGGGGTTATTATGCAGACATGGCTACCAACACCAAATTTGTGGGTCTTGATGCATGCTTTTATACATGTGCTTCTTTGTCTCTGCAGTCTGCTTTTTATTCTCTCCCTAATGTCTTGAGGTGAGTTTTGGGAGGCAGGTTTGGTCAGCCAGAAGTCTCATCTAATATGTTTGGATCACTTACCTCTCATGAGTTTGAAGGGAGGCTCACCAGTGGCTTAATGCTTATGGATCTTTTAGGAAAAAAGCATTTGGCGGATGCCTTCACTGATTGGGTAATTGGATTTGACTAGGAGCTGCACAATGCTCGTAACTACCCTATTAAATATCTCCACAGGTTCATTGGCTTGTGGGTGATAGAGAGCTGTTCTACACTGCTGGAGTCCAATTTGGGTAAGGAACCCCTTCATCTATCTCAACACAAGTTATGTCCCAATGTCAGTGACCAAGGATTTTAGTATCCCTTTGTCATGAAAAGCACCTAGGCACTTGCAGTAATCTGCACTTGCATTAACCTACTGAATTATCCAGCATGTATTTAGAGCTTATTCGAAGTGTGGAGGAAAATGCTGAACCAGCCAGGCCTCTCGAACTGAGTGAGCCAGCATGCTTGCGAGGGGTTAACTTCTAAGGCCCTTCTTGAAGACATAAACATCTAGTTTTGCAAGAAGCCCTGTGCAGCATTTAGGAGCCAGGCACAGCCTTTCTCTTCTTCCGCTCTGCGAGTCCGGTGCACTGATAACCCAGGAATGTAGAAAGGCGCTTCCCACAACAACGTACCTGGAGCCTGAGAGCCAAACTCTGGATGTAACTTTCCAGTCAAAAACATGTTTTGCTGCATGGAAGGTTTTAGCCCAGAAGATTCTCGAAGAGCTGGTACGTCATAGTGATTTACGCGCAGCCCCTAATAAGAGAACTCTACCAGGGCCAGTTAGGGCAGGACTCTTCCTGGGCTGTTCGTGAGACGCGCGCACGGAGAGAGACAGTGCCTGGATAACCAGCCAGCACTAGAGGAAAGAGGCTCCTGGCATCACATCCCTGCTCTGGTGCAGGCTTTCGTGGGCTAGGCCAGTCCCTGAGGGGTGCCGGGCACACTGAGTGGCGTTGGTCCTGGGTGTGATTCTATCGTCAACGATTCCTAGGAGCGTAAGATCCATTGCATATCCATCTGTAACTGATAATTTGTATTATTCAGCTTGCACTTTCGTTCCCGTACTATTGAAAACTGCTGCTTGATTCTGATTAGTCACTGTAGTAAATAAATGCAAGCACAAAATCTTCTGAGTGAGTGGCTTTCTTCCAGACTGAGTTCATTGTGCTTCGCATAGATTCTTACTTGTGAGGGAGCGTGATTAGGAGTGTTTATTGCACCACGGGCTGGCCCCAGAGGGGCGGTGCAGGTTCCCCTTTTCACTACATTTGGCATAGTCGATTGCAGGATTTGCGAGCACAATGCCTTTCAGGAAGAAACAGGGGAAGGATGAATGCAATGAAGGGGATAGTGCACTCTGCCACATTCCAGAATGGCCGGCAACGAATGCCTGGTCGGGTGTAGCAGACATTTTGCATCAGTACTCTGCGCCGAGGGCACGGGACATGCTTGAAAATTATGTTTCCCTGGTGGTAATTAGTGAATGTTTGGAGAGTTTACCGCTTGGGAAATGCAGAAGGGAGCAAAAAGCAGCAGGAAACGTGGGCTGGTTGTTCCTGTAGGCACTCAGGAAGTTGCATGAGAATGAATTGCTTAAAGATGCACAGATTCGTAAATTAAATGATGAGATTTCCCTGCTCCAGGAGTTACAAATCATAATGAGAGTTACCCTTGAATCGTCCGTTAAGCGGGCTGATCAGATGGAGGACAGGTGTGCCTCTTTAGCTGTGCGTGTACCCAATCAAAAGTGCAGACAGCGGCGAGGCAATCCATCAAAGATAAGGATTCAAGCATTAATTAGAAAAGATACTTGGGACCCAAATTCATGGTCTGGTGAGGTTAGCGATAGCGAAACAGTACAGACATTTGATTGGGATGTACCCGTAGAAGTCAGACTTGCAGAGCTAGATTGTTCTGAGAGAGAGGAGCTGGAATGTGCTCCAAAGAAGTGTGTTTATCCAGTGCGGCCGTTAATCACTAACAAGTCAAAAGGCCAAACTGGTGGTGGAAACATTCAGAATACTAGGATTGTCCACGATTATACACAGACAGAGCTTTTAGACCTTGTCAAGCTGTTTAGACAGCGATCAGGTGAACAGATTATGAAGTGGCTTTTGAGAGGGTGGGATACCGGTGCAGATGGCATCTTCTTAACCCCAGAAGAATTATTAAAAATGGGTTCAATCACTACTAATGTAATGCTGGGACAGATGTTGCGCGGCGTGCTGGGGCAGCAAGGGTCGCATTCCTTGTTTAATTGGCTTCAGACTGCTTTAATATATTTGTATGCAAGTCCAATGGATATGGAAGAAATGTGGGGCCCTTGGGGTTCACTACCCAAAGCGACAGATCATTTTAGAGAGATTGGTTTACAGTGCGCAATGTACAGTGCAAATTTTGCAGGGCCTGATATGGAACATTTTACTGCAGGCATGCATGAGTGCTTGCTGCGGAATGGCCCGGGTCACACGAAGGGAGCATTGCTTTCATTGCTGGGTCCAGCGCAAGGTAAAGCCATTGGTGAGGTTGTACTGTTACTAGGGCAATTAGAAGGGCTGGATGTACGCAAAGCCGCGCGCCTAGTGGAGGCGAGTAATGATTCAGAGAAAAAGCATGGCAAAAATGCAAAGTCTAAAGAGAAAACTGACACTATTGAAATTACGCGCAGGCAAATGTGGGTGGACCTGCTAAAAGCGGGAATTCCAAAGGAAGAGATAGACGATAAACCCACACCTGTGCTGCTTGAGAAATGGAAACAATTGCAGAAGCAGGGGTCAGGCAAAACTAAGCCTTCTGCACCATCTGAGGAAGAGGTGTTGAAGCCCAAAGTGCGGGCAAAAGTGTACCCTGATTTGGCAAAGGACAAATGGGAGGTCCCAGACCCCATTTTTGATTGAAGGGCTGGCTCTGTCTTTGAGGTACGGTTAATAAAGAGGACCAGTCCCAGAGACAGACGCCCTTTTGTACCACTTACCTTGTATTTGAATGACAAAGTGAAAGAGGTTTTGGCTCTATTAGACACGGGAGCTGAGGTAACCATTCTGAATGGCAATCCCAATAAATTATCTGGTCCCAGAGTTTTGGTCAATGGGTATGGGGGAGCAGAAACTGTTGCAAAAGCATTCAATGTAAAGATGTCAATTGGCGAGGGATTGCCCTTCACAGCAAATGTCCTGATTGCAGACATACCTGAGTATATACTGGGAATGGATGTGTTGTTGGGCAAAAGTGTGACTACAGATTTAGGTGAATTTGTTTTTGGCAATCGGAAAATCCATGTGAGAGTTGTTAACACCGTGGTGGTTGGGCATGCGAAATGGTCCCCTTTGCATTTACCTCCTCCTGCTGAGCCAGTGTGCGTGAAACAGTATATGCTGCCAGGCGGGCACAAAGAGATTGGTGAAACTATTCAATCATTGGTGAAAGCTGGCATAATGAGGCCAGCAGTCAGTCCATTCAACTCTCCGATCTGGCCTATCCCCCGCCCAGATGGGGCGTGGCGTCTGACAATTGATTTTTGCGCCTTGAACAAGAAGGTGCCACACTTAGCTGTGGTGGTGCCAGACAAAATTACTCTGATTGAAAATCTTAAGAGAGAAGTGGGTGAATGGCATGTGGTCCTTGACTTGATCAATGCATTTTTCTCCATTGGTATTGAAGCTGAATCACAAGACCAATTTGCTATCACTTGGGGAGACAGACAATTTACATTAACTAAATTGCCCAGGGGTATTTGCATAGTCCTACTCTGTGTCATGGATTGATTGCCAGAGACTTGAAGATGGTACAGTTGGATGATGTGTATGTTGCCCACTATATTGATGACATCATGTTAACCACTGTTGAGAACTAACATGTAGAAAAAGCTGCTGAGAAGTTGATCACACACATGCAAAACCGGAGGTGGGCCATAAATCCCAAAAAGGTACAGGGGCCCGCTCAAGAGGTGAAATTCCTAGGTGCAATCTGGTCTGGGTCAGTTAAGAAAATTCCTGTCCCTGTGATTGACATGGTTCAGCAGATGAGTCCACCAGCAAATAAAAAAGAGGCACAAAGATTCATTGGGTTAATGGGTTTTTGGAGAAATCACATACCTCATTTAAGCCTGATGCTGAAACCCATCTACAAAGTCACCAGAAAGAAACATGATTTTACATGGGGCCTATAGCAACAGTCTGTCTTTCAGCAGGCTAAGGACGCTTTGCAGAATTACATCACGCTGGGCCCCATGACGAAAACCTATCCTTTTGAACTGGAAATTCTGGTTTACAATGATGTTGCTGGTGAAACAAATTGCTGCAGGGTACTGGGCTCTAGTTGAGACTGAAAGAATCACAGGCGAGCAACCAGTGACAATATGTACAGAAATTCCGATCATGGGCTTGGTGCATGACACAGCTGCAAGTGGGAAAAGTGGCAGGGCGCAAGACGCCACTCATGTCAAATGGAAATGGTATTTACAGCAACGTGCGAAAGCTGGCCGCACAGGGGTCTGCAAGAACAAATGCTGGTGGCAGTGGATCTGGAAGGGATGCCTGAACCGAGCACCCCAGTGGCGTTGCCAGAATCTCCCTTCAAAGTCGCACCCGCCTATGATACATTGACAGAGGAAGAACAACATTTTGCATGGTTCACGGACGGCACCGCAAAGTATGATAAAGGGCAAAGATACTGGCAAGCTGTTGCATTCCAGACCCACCGAGAAACACTGCTGATGAGAGAAGGTGTGGGAGGATCCAGTCAATATGCTGAACTGCAGGCGGTGGCCACCGTGATTGAACAGGTGAACGAGACAGAGACTGCATACATATACACAGACAGTTGGGCCACATATCAGGGCCTGACACTTTGGGTACCGGCATGGAGAAGAGATGGCTGGCAGATCAAAAACACTCCAATCTGGGGAGGGCCTGACATCTGGGAAGAGATGTAGTGCAAAGGTGAGAGGTGCAAAATCTGCATTGGGTATGCTGATGCACACATGCCCCCTGACACCTCACTGGCTGCCCTGTTCAACAATGAGGTGGATTAAATGGCAAAGAATCACCCAGTGACAACACCTGAAGAAGCTGAGGTATTGCAAGGAATGGCGGACTGGACACACCAAACCTCAGGGCATCTAGGGCAAGCAGGAACCTATGAATGGGCTAAGAGGAGACAAATGCCCATTACCATGGGTCATGCCAAGCAAGCTGCCTCCCAATGTTCTGTGCGCTGTGAAGTTGTCATGACCCCCAAGACTCCAGTCAGTAGTATTGGCAGCATCTGGTCTAAGAACATGGCGACATGGCGCAGAAAACTGGCTTTTGCCACTGCTTTAGGCAATGCCCCTTTCAAAATGGCCCCCGGGTTGGGACCGATCAATGTAATCCAACATGGCCCCTAGAGGGCCAACTGTGGAAACATCCATGGTGACCTAGTGGTTCTGGGTGGGCTCAGGGCTATATAAACCCCGCCCTGAGCCACACCCAGCGCTTAGCATTCTCCCCGCTCTGCAGAAACGTGACACTGCCTGTCACAGTCTGACTCCACTCTCATCCTGCGGCTCCAGTCATCTGGGTTCTTCGATCCCAGCAATGCAGAAGAAGCAGCAGAGAATCCTCAGACTCAGCCCACATCCAAGAAGAAGCAGCAGGTTACTCGCCGGCTCCGTTTGCATCACTGCAAACAGCTGATTTCTCGTCGGCATCGCAGAGGGGAACAGCTGTCACTCATCAGTAATGCAGAAGCAGGCACCAGCTGATCTCTGCCTCGTTGGCTCGCCCACGTTGCAGCTCATTTCTTCTACTCGTCAGCAACGCAGAAGGCAGGCACCAGCTGATCTCTCCCTCGTTGGCTCGCCCACGTTGCAGCTCCATTCCTCTGCCTGCAATTAAAGCATACGGGGAAGGGTAAGAGACAGTCATTAACCACCACGCCCCTCCCCATCCAGTGAACTTACCTTGGTCCGCTCCTACTCCCAAAGGGCTTTTCACTACCGCAGGGCTCAGGCGGTCCTCCGACCTGCAAGAGAAAAGAAGTATGATACTTAGTTAAGTGACAGACATTTGAAGGCTCCCCAGAACCTAGTTGAGCCACATGGTATATTGAAGACTTGCATTGTAAGACTTAATCAGCGCAGAACTGTGCATTGCAGCAAAGGATATATACAAGGCGGTTGTGTGCGCTGCAGCAGGCCTGGGCCACCTGGACCCAGTGACGGAACTGGGCAGAATTGCAACACCGCCTAGAATCCAGTGAAGAAACTGGGCAGGACATTAAAGACTCATACCCATCTAAGGATCCAGCAGCTCCGAGGAACCTGGAACCTCATTTCTCAATCCGGATCACTCCCCCACATTCCGTCCATTGGGTGACTAAACCTGCAGTGGGCAGAGTGAGGAGGAGTGTTTTGGGCAACTGCGAGAACCACAGACCGGACCAGAACCCGTCGACAGACCGGACCAGGCACTCCTGCTGGGCCCCAGAGGTAAGCGTTACAGAAGTGAAGCAATATCCACTGGAGAGGAAGCCTCAAGGCCCTTTGAGAAGAGGTGAAAGAGCTGCTAGCGTATGGCAAGTTGACTACATTGGCCCTTGGCTGCACGAGAATGGGAAGCATTATGTGTTGACCATGGTAGACACATATTCGGGACTGCTGCTAGCCTATCCTGTTGCCCATCCAGATCAATGGGCTACCTTGCAAGGAATGGAATACCTCATCAGGCACTATGGTATTCCGGATGAAATCCAATCAGATCAAGGCAGCGATTTTGCATGACATAATGTGCAGAACTGGGCACTAGAACAAGGTATCAAATGGACACTGCACATCAGTCGGTACCCCAAATCCTCTGCTCTGGTGGAGCACAGCAATGGGCTGCTCAAGCAACAAATAAAAAAACTGACTAAGACTCACACTCTCAAGGGGTGGTCCAAACACCTGGCACAAGCACTGTTTGAACTGAACAATCGTCCGTTGGGAAACCGGCAGACACCCTTTGTGAGACTGACAAGTGAGAAGGTGGAATCCACAAAGACTCTTATTGTGATGAAAACAGACAAAGAAGCGTAGCTGCCTGTGCAAGCTACTGCAGGCAGCATTGGACTTGATTTATCTACCTATGAAGGTGATGTTATACCAGCGGGGCAAACCAAATCCATTTCGCTGGTTTTGGCATCAAATTGCCGGGTGGCACCTATGGACGCATCGCTGCACGATCGAGCCTGTCGAAAAAAAGGCATTGATATTTTGTGAGGTGTGATTGATCCTGATTATCGAGGCACTGTTTCGGTACTCTTACATAATGCTGGTGCATCTGCGGTACCATTACCCAAATATGACCGAATTGCACAATTGATTTGTGAGCAAGCAGTTGTTCCCCTAGTGGTTGAAAGTAAGCAAGCCCCAGAAACCACCCTCAGGGACAAGAGAGGCTTTGGTAGCACAGGGAAAAAGGTGTGGGTTCACCATCCAAACAAAAAGCCTGAGGCTGGGAAGGTGTTAAGTCAAGGCGTTGGAAGTATTTATGTTGTACTATTACAGAATTCTGACATGCCTGTTTATATCCCTGCTACTAGGCTTACACCACAAACGTAGCACGATGTAACGCTCACCTGATTCCCACGGAGGCGCGGGTCTTGGCAGGAAGGTGTCTGTAACACGAAACGTGATGTGCAGGATTCGGTTGGCTTCTGGGGTCGACCCTCTCCGCACTGTGTGTCGAACTCGAAGGGTGAGGTTTCTGCAGGTGAAATAATATGGGGATTAAAGGTCTGGGTTGCTGAATGTCCCTATCTCTCTCCTCCCAGCTTGTCTGTTGAACCCCCCTCCCAGGTCAACGTGCTCACCTTAGATAGGTGAATGCTGGGCTCTCCATCTGCGTCTAGTGCAGGGTGCCGTTGCCAGTTCCTTCACTGGTGAAACGTGGGCCTCTTGACTTCAGAGGATGGGTACCGTCGTTGACTGCACGACCGGTAAGTTTCTGGACACCTTTAGTCTTTATAGTCTTTTATGCGTGGCACTGAAGCGCCTGGAGTTGCGTAAGTATGGCAGCGCTCTTACTGTCTCTTTCTTTGTCTTTGCAGGAGACGATGCAGAATGAAGAAATCCGGAATACGCCACGTGCCGGTAAGTGTGACACTGCTATTGTCTTTGCAGTTGAAGATGCGGCGTGAAGAATCCGGAATGCACTGCGTGCCAGTAAGTAGAACAATGCTGTTTATCTTGGTGCAGATGCAGCGTGAAGAATCTGGAATGCACGGCGTGCCGGTAAGTAAAATAATGCTGTTTGTCTTTGTGCAGATGTAGCGTGAAGAATCCGGAATGCACGGCGTGCCGGTAAGTAAAATAATGCTGTTTGTCTTTGCAGGCGAAGGAGCAACGCGAGGCACGGCAGCTGCCGATGGATCAGGTAAGCAAACACTGCGTGTGAAAGTTCATTCTGCTAACCTGTGGTTTCTTATCTTTTGCAGGTGCTGATGTTGCTCGGATACCGGAATGGTGAGTATAATTCTTGCAGGTTCAGGATCCAAAGAAGAAAAGCTGGAGCAGACTCGGTGAGCGTTCTGCTGCAGATGCAGAATAACGCGAAGCACGTTCCATCAATCGGGTGTGGTTTAAATAGCCTTGGAGTGATGAGGCGACTCCTTCCACGGCCCCGCCTAGGTCAGAAAAGAGTTCCTGCTTCCAGAAGAGTTCCAGTGGAGTTGTGCTGCCCCACCCAGGTAAGAAAAGTAGTCCCAGTTCACAGAGGACTTTTAAGAGTCTGGCAAGTCAGCAGCATGGTCTGCCGCAGGTAAGTCCACCCAAGCATCTTCACACCCATGATGAGCCCGGCGCTTCCAGTGCCGGGACCGAGGCTTCTGATGAGCCTGGTGCCACCGGCGCCAGGACAAGGTCCAAAAGGTCCCTGTGGGGACCGGCTGGTGCCTAGGATCAGGGTTAGGGGCCTGCTTCCAAGGACGTTGGGCTGATCCTGGCTCCTTGGAAGCAGTGATCATGACAGTATCCCCCCTCAAGGCCCCTCCTAAGTGTGTCTTCTCCGGGGGCTTTGGCTTGTCGGGGTGATTCAGATGGAATCTCTTGACCAGACGAGGTGCGTGGACGTGTTCTGAGGGTTCCCAAGACCTTTCCTGGGGACCGTATCCTTTCCAATCAACCAGATAGTATAATTTAGACCTGGAAATTTTGGAGTCAAGGATGTTCTTCACTTCAAATTCGAGTTCTCCGTCTACCAAAACGGGTTCCGGGAGTTCGGTCAATCGGGTTTCTGGTTGTACTGGTTTTAATAAGGAGACATGGAATACTGGATGTATTTTCATATGCGTAGGTAATTCCAATTTGGCAGCCACCGGATTAATTATGGCAGATATGAGGTAGGGCCCAAGGTATCTCGGGATGAAAGTGCGGGGTCCTTTTAAAGGCAGGTGCTTAGTGGATAACCAGACTTGATCTCCTACAGCGTAGTGAGGGGCCTCTTTACGGTGCCGATCGGCTGCCTTTTTGAATTGAGCTTTAGCTCTTTGCAGATGGGCAGTGGCTTCCTTAAAAGCACAGGTGATCTCCGAATGCAAGTGATCCACAGCAGGTGCTTCAATTTCTTGGGGAGGATCCAGGTGGGAGGTTCTAGGATGGTGTCCATATAACAAGAAAAAGGGAGTCTTCCCAGTTCCAGAATGAGTCGAATTGTTGTACGCGTATTCAGCGATCCAAAGAATGTCCTTCCAGGGGTTTTCTGTTTGTTGGAGCATGCAGCGTAGATATTGTTCTAGTGTCTGGTTTGTCCTTTCGGTTTGTCCGTCAGTTTGGGGATGGTGACTGGTCGAAAGTCTTACATCAACTTGGGCTAGACGACAGCAACTGCGCCAGAAGTGGGAGATGAATTGACTTCCCCTATCGGAGACTAAAACCGAAGAAAAACCGTGTAAGCGAACAATGTTTGCCAAGAATTCCCGGGCCAATACTGAGGCTGAAGGCAGACCCTTCAAGGGTATGAAGTGAGCCATTTTCGAGAATAGATCCACGACTACTAAGATGGTAGTATATCCCAAGCATGGAGGTAAGTCCGTGATAAAATCCATGGACAGGGTATGCCATGGACAGGGAGGGATGTCAAGTGGCTGTAATAGGCCGGCTGGTCTTTGCTTTTGACTTTTATTCTGGGCACACACACCGCAGGAGATTACAAAGTCTCTAATATCCCTTTTCCACGATGGCCACCAGAAATGTCTTTTGATCTTTTCCATGGTTTTGGTAATGCCAGGGTGCCCCTCCATTAGAGAATCATGATAACCGGAGATTACTTGTTTTTGTAGTTTCTCACAGGGCAAGTGCAATTGTCCTCGGAAATATGGTAGGTCTTGATCTACTGAGAAATCTTTTCCCTTTAATTGCCAGTCCTGCAAATCGGTCGGAGTTAGGAGCGATTTCACCGTGGTCTTGATGTCTGCAAAAGATTGAGTGCTGACCAAACCCAAAATCCTTTGTTCTGGGATTATGGGTATTGGATCTGGATTGATCAAATGTTCATCTACTCCCATCCGGGAGAGGGCATCCGCTTTTCCGTTCTTACTGCCTGGTCGATAAGTAATTATAAAGTCAAATTCTGCTAGAAACAGAGCCCAACGAAGTTGTCTGGAAGACTGAGCTTTGGCTGTCTTTAGGTATTGTAAATTGCGGTGGTCAGTCATTACGGTGACTGTGTGTCTGGCTCCTAGAAGATAATGCCGCCAGGCTTTAAAGGCCGATCTGATGGCCAAAAGTTCCTTGTCTGTAATTGAATAGTTGATCTCAGGAGGCGAAAACTTGCGGGACCAAAAAGCAACCGGATGTAGTTGGTTTGTGACCAAATCTCTTTGTGATAACACTGCTCCCATAGCAAGACTAGAAGCATCCGTTTCCATGATGTAAGGTAGTTCTGGGCGAGGATGTTTTAAAACAGGTGCAGGAATGAATTTAGCTTTTAAGTCTTGAAAAGCTTGTTCCGCTTCAGAAGACCACTCAAAACGTTTGTTCTTTTTCAACAGAGCGGTGATGGGCTGGACTATCCGGGAAAATTCAGGAATGAATCTGCGGTAAAAGTTAGCGAATCCTAACATGCTTTGAACTCCTTTTACAGAGGTTGGTGATGGCCACTTGATAATTGCATCAACCTTCTTTGAATCCATATGGACTCCGTTAGGTGACAATATGAATCCCAGGAACTCGACTTCTGTTGCGTTGAAGACGCATTTCTCAAGCTTAGCAAAAAGACTATGTTGACGCAATCTCTCGAGAACCTTTTTAACATGTCTCTGATGTTCTTCTTCCGATGATGAATAGACGAGGATGTCGTCAATGTAGACAACTACACACACGTCAATGAGTTCCCTAAGGACATCGTTCATAAAATATTGGACAGCAGCAGGAGCATTACACAGTCCAAAGGGCATCACTTGATATTCGAATAGCCCGTACTTGGTGCGAAAGGCCGTTTTCCATTCATCGCCCTCTTTGATTCTTACCAAGTGGTAGGCTCCTCTGAGATCCAGCTTTGTGTATATACGGGCATCTTTGACTTGGTCCAGGAGTTCAGGGATCAAAGGTAACGGGTATCTGTTTTTAACAGTGATCTGATTCAGGGCGCGGTAATCTATGCAAGTTCTAAGGTCTCCTTCCTTTTTCGGAACGAAGAACAAAGCCGATGAAGCTGGAGATTTGGAAGGACGGATAAACCCGTTAGCTAGGTATTGGTCCAGGTACTGTCTGAGGTGAAGGTTCTCTGGCTCGGTGAGGGCATAGATCCTGCTGCAAGGAGGAGTTGTTCCAGGTATCAGATCTATTTGACAGTCGTAAGACCTATGAGGGGGTAGGGTGTTAGCTTGATCCTTCTGGAAGACGTCTTGGAACTCCTGGTATTCGGGAGGTAATTTGAGAATCTCCTCAGAAGAGATCGCCGCCAGTGAAACATCAGGTCGAGGATAACAAGTGGTAGAACACTCTGGAAACTGAACCGTCTTTGCTCGCCAATCAATCTGAGGATTGTGCTTCTCCAACCAAGGGATTCCCAGAATGATCTGGAACTGAGGGGCCTTGATTACATCGAACACTATTCTCTCCCGGTGTCCATTATGACTTAACAGCGTCACTTCTTGGGTGGCATGCGTTACTGGTCCGGAGGCTATCTCCGTGCCATCCACAGTAGTAATGACGTCTTTTACTGCCTTAGGGACAAGGGGTAGATTCATCCTTGACACCATTTCACGGTCCACATAGTTACCGATTGCTCCGCTGTCAATGTAAGCTTCAATTGCGTGCAAACGATCCGGACGTTCAGGACTAATGAGGACCATGGGTATCACGAAATGCGAGGTCACGGGACAGATCTTAACGCTCGGCAAGAAGACCTCTACTCTTGTCGGGCGAGGTCGTTTCCCTGCTCAGAATTTGTGGTACAGGTATCCGCGGCTCCTACAGTCTTCTTAGCTGGTTTCACGGGACAGTCCCGAAGAAAGTGTCCTGAATTACCGCAATAGAGGCATAATTGCAGCTGCCTTCTTCTTTCCCGCTCTTTCTGGGTTAAAGGTCCTCTCATGCCCCCTATTTGCATGGGTTCCGCAGTGTCAGCTCCCTTATTCGAGGTCTGTGGTTTGGAAAACACTCGGGTATCAAATCTGGAGCGATCTGCCTTCCTGTTCTGTAGTCTATGGTCTAGTTGGACAACTAAATCAATATAGTCTGAACATTCTTGTGGAGGATTCACAACCTGCGCTAGCACATCCTTGAGCTCTCCACGCAGACCTCTGTAGAAAAGCGTTATTCTCTTGTCCTTGGGCCATTGTGTTTCCACTATGAGTCTATTGAAAGAGGCTATATAAGTCAAGAGGTCTTGGTTACCCTGTCGTAATGAGAGAAGTTCATTGTCCAAGGCCTGCCCTTGTGCATGTCTTGCGAACAGTTTCTCCATGCTGGCCTGGAAGGCTTGAAAATCGTGTAAAACCGGATCATCCTGGGTGACTAAAGGGATCGACCAATCTGCAGCGCTGCCACTGAGATAAGAAAGCACGAAAGCCACCTTGGCCTGGTCAGTTGGGAATGCAGCTGGTCGACATAAGAAGTGCAGGCGGCACTGGTTGATGAACACTGCGAATTTCTTTGGATCACCAGCAAAGCGTTCGGGCGGAGCCAAGGGCACATTACCGGGCAGATTGATTTGCACTGGATTTGAAGCTGAGGCAGAAGGGTAACTTCCTCCTGGAACGGGCAAAGGTGTCTGTCCTGCCTGCGTTTGTAACAACTGCCTAGCAAGGTCCTCTGTTCGCTCCTTAGAAATTATCAGTTCTCTTCTTAGAGAGCTCGTTTCCTGGCGAGCTGCATGTACTTCTGCTCTTAATTCCCCAAGCAACTGGGCTAGTTGATCAGTATCTGAAGTTTCCATTGCGCCTGGGTAGGAGTTTAGTGGTTGGCTTCGCGTTCTGTAACGCTCACCTGATTCCCACGGAGGCGCGGGTCTTGGCAGGAAGGTGTCTGTAACACGAAACGTGATGTGCAGGATTCGGTTGGCTTCTGGGGTCGACCCTCTCCGCACTGTGTGTCGAACTCGAAGGGTGAGGTTTCTGCAGCTGAAATAATATGGGGATTAAAGGTCTGGGTTGCTGAATGTCCCTATCTCTCTCCTCCCAGCTTGTCTGTTGAACCCCCCTCCCAGGTCAACGTGCTCACCTTAGATAGGTGAATGCTGGGCTCTCCATCTGCGTCTAGTGCAGGGTGCCGTTGCCAGTTCCTTCACTGGTGAAACGTGGGCCTCTTGACTTCAGAGGATGGGTACCATCATTGACTGCACGACCGGTAAGTTTCTGGACACCTTTAGTCTTTATAGTCTTTTATGCGTGGCACTGAAGCGCCTGGAGTTGCGTAAGTATGGCAGCGCTCTTACTGTCTCTTTCTTTGTCTTTGCAGGAGACGATGCAGAATGAAGAAATCCGGAATACGCCACGTGCCGGTAAGTGTGACACTGCTATTGTCTTTGCAGGTGAAGATGCGGCGTGAAGAATCCGGAATGCACTGCGTGCCAGTAAGTAGAACAATGCTGTTTATCTTGGTGCAGATGCAGCGTGAAGAATCTGGAATGCACGGCGTGCCGGTAAGTAAAATAATGCTGTTTGTCTTTGTGCAGATGTAGCGTGAAGAATCCGGAATGCACGGCGTGCCGGTAAGTAAAATAATGCCGTTTGTCTTTGCAGGCGAAGGAGCAACGCGAGGCACGGCAGCTGCCGATGGATCAGGTAAGCAAACACTGCGTGTGAAAGTTTATTCTGCTAACCTGTGGTTTCTTATCTTTTGCAGGTGCTGATGTTGCTCGGATACCGGAATGGTGAGTATAATTCTTGCAGGTTCAGGATCCAAAGAAGAAAAGCTGGAGCAGACTCGGTGAGCGTTCTGCTGCAGATGCAGAATAACGCGAAGCACGTTCCATCAATCGGTGTGGTTTAAATAGCCTTGGAGTGATGAGGCGTCTCCTTCCACGGCCCCGCCTAGGTCAGAAAAGAGTTCCTGCTTCCAGAAGAGTTCCAGTGGAGTTGTGCTGCCCCACCCAGGTAAGAAAAGTAGTCCCAGTTCACAGAGGACTTTTAAGAGTCTGGCAAGTCAGCAGCATGGTCTGCCGCAGGTAAGTCCACCCAAGCATCTTCACACCCATGATGAGCCCGGCGCTTCCAGTGCCGGGACCGAGGCTTCTGATGAGCCTGGTGCCACCGGCGCCAGGACAAGGTCCAAAAGGTCCCTGTGGGGACCGGCTGGTGCCTAGGATCAGGGTTAGGGGCCTGCTTCCAAGGACGTTGGGCTGATCCTGGCTCCTTGGAAGCAGTGATCATGACACACGACATGCTGGGGATGGGACTTGCCTTGCTGTGGGTGCTCCTGACCAGCCAAGCAAACGCTTTCTCTGTAAAGAATGGGTTGATACAACACACTACATGGACTCTGAGAATCGCATGCACTAAACCTGATGCTCCAGTCCTGCGTGATGACGACAATCACACCGTAACCTGTGAGAAAAGCGCTACAAATGAGTATCCGCATGGAACTGCTAAAGTACTGGCTTGGCATATTGTCGGACACCTTTTGTCACTGACCCATATGACTAGTGCTTATGAAATCCTAGGCCCAAATGTTTCAGTGAATGGATCCAACAATTTGTTTGATGTTTCATGTTTTTTCTGCCCCAAGAATTGCTGCGAGTGTACTCGCCAAGATTTTATGGACTATAACTTGACTAAATGCATTGCATACAATTGTGCGATGAAACAGCACTGCCGGATGGTAGTATGGTGTTTGTATCTAAAACTAATATTGTATATGGCAGGAATGCCACTTGGAGAATGGTGTTCTTTAAATCACAAAAGGTAGAAACTGTGCACATGCTAGATTTTCCAGTAATAAGACAACATTTAAATTGTAGATCGGTAATGTACGCCTCTATTATAACAGAGGTACACTTAGAAATAGATTTGTCATGGGGCAATGTTTAATTATTACAACCAAGCTGCTACAAATGGAGTCAATTTCTGTGGCCCATCGCCAAACTGCACGTAGCTAGGTGGCTAGATTCATTGATAGCAGGAGCAGCGGGAGTGGGAACGGGAGCTTTAAACGCCTTTGACATAGAAAGTTAGCTACCATGGGTTCTGATGCCAGCGCTGCTATAAAACCTCTGGCCCTGTGGGGCCCATTGATAAGCCCTACCCTGCGAAACACTGCTACAAGTATTGGCAACCATTGGAGACGGCAGAATTTTAGCTATGAAGACATCTTTTCTGCCATAAGGCAGGTCAATGAGACTGCTAAAGACATCCGATGCATTTTATGGCAATCCTTGTTAAATCAGCAGGTGTTGGCTTTTCGCTCCGAATGGGGGTGACTATTCTCAACCCTTTGGCACACAGAGCTACAGTTACCAGCAAACATATGAATTAAACGGCTTGCTTTTGATTGCATGAATAACACTTGCCACGCTCTAATGCAACTTAGTAGAACCGCTTATGCTTTAGAAATATGGTGCCCTTTTATAGTCTTGCCTATGAAAATGAATGGTTCCTGGTGGGTTCCTCAGATACGAGGGGAATGGTTAGATAGCCAAAACTACACAATCCACAGTCAAACCTGCCTGTCCTGGGTCAGGGATGGGTGTGTCCTCAAACAGGGAGGTTTCCGGACGCATGGATGCATCCCATTGCAGGGGAATGCACCTGGATGCAGTACCACATTAATGGGACTGACATTTTCCAGATAGACCAGCACAAGGCCTGTATAGTTACTAATCATTCTTGCTTATTAATAATTATAGGTTTCTAGGAAACCCTCAAGTATTTTGCGTAGATCAGGTCGTGACTATCTTAGACATCGTTACTCACACTTTATATTCATTGACCCGATGGCCGCACACCACTCTGCATGCCAAACTCACACAACTGCTTAACTGGACTCTACCCTATGGAGTAATCACTGCCAGGCTTCAAGCTATCAGACAATTTGCTCAAACCGCCTGGAAGGATTTCCAAACGTTAGCTACCTTGGCTATCTCTGCAGAGTGCAAGATGATAATTGACAGGAATCAATTAATCAAAACTGACGATCATCTGCAATCAGTTACTACTCACCATTGGTGGGATGTAGTCACTGGATGGTCACCCTCCTCCACAAGGCTGCTTAATATAATGCTATATCCCTTGCTGTGGCTACTGATTTCCCTAATACTAATTGCTATAGTTTTCATTGGGCTCTTGCGCAGAATAACTTTTCTCTATAATAGAATGACTGCGCTAGAAAAGCGGCTGATCGGCCTACAGCACACAGTACACACTTCTAAATCATGGAACTGAGTCAGCATTTTCAGGCCTCACTTCGAAAGGGGTGGAATGTCATGAAAAGCATCTCAGCACTTGCAGTAATCTGCACTTGCATTAGCCTACTGAGCTATCCGGCGTGTATTTATAGCTTATTTGAAGTGTGGAGGAAAATGCTGAACCAGCCAGGCCTCTCAAACTGAGTGAGCCAGCATGCTTGCGAGGGGTTAACTGTGAAGGCCCTTCTTGAAGACATAAGCATCTAGTTTTGCAAGAAGCCCTGCGCAGAGTTTAGGAGCCAGGCACAGCCTTTCTCTTATTTCGCTCTGCGAGTCAGGTGCACTGATAACCCAGGAATGTAGAAAGATGCTTCCCACAACAACGTAAATGGAGCCTGAGAGCCAAACTCTGGCTGTAACTTTCCAGTCAAAAACATGTTTTGCTGCATGGAAGATTTTAGCCTAGAAGATTCTCCAAGAGCTGGTACGTCATAGTGATTGACGTGCAGCCCTTAATAAGAGAACTCTACCTGGGCCAGTTAGGGGAGGATCTTCTTGGGCTGTTTGTGAGACACACGCACGGAGAGAGACAGCGCCTGGATAACCAGCCAGCACTAGAGGGCAGAGGCTCCTGGCATCACATCCCTGCTCTGGTGCAGGCTTTTGGGGGCTAGCCAAGTCCCTGAGGGGTGCCGGGCACACTGTGTGGCATTGGTCCTGGGTGTGATTCTATTGTCAACGATTCCTAGGAGCGTAAGATCCATTGCCTATTCATCTGTAACTGATCATTTGTATTATTCAGCTTGCACTTTAATTCCCGTACTATTGCAAACTGCTGCTTGATTCTGATTAGTCACTGTAGTAAATAAATGCAAGCATAAAATCTTCTGAGTGAGTGGCTTTCTTCCAGACTGAGTTCATTGTGCTTCGCATAGATTCTTACTTGTGAGGGAGAGTGGTTAGGAGTGTTTATTGCACCAAGAGCTGGCCCTGGGGGGGTCGGGGCGTGCGGGTTCCCCTTTTCACTACACCCACCCATGGAAAATAGATTATCCAAGAATTAAATGGTTCTTCTGGCCGTTGTAAGAAATAGTCTATTGCCAAAATGGCAAGCCTCATGTCTCCATGAAAGATGCAGAATGGCCCAATAAAATCTATTGCTACCTTCTCCCATGGGTGTTCTGTCACATTCAAGGGTTTGTAGGAAACCATAATGGTTGTGAGGGTTTGTCACTATTATAACATGCTTCGCACCCCCTCACATAGAGATCCACATCACAACCCATGCCTTGCCACCAAAAAAGTGTTCTTGCCCAGACTTTTGGATCCTGATATGCTGGGATACCAAGCATGGGCACATCTTATGATGTTTTCCTCATACCCTATGGGGGAATGCACGTTTCATCCCCCATACTAATACATTTCCCAAAGGAGGTGAACCGTGAGTGAGTTTGGCTTTACCTTCCTTCAACGTGAATTCATGAGCTCCTCTCTTAGAATGACGTCCCCCGGAACAATCATGCTGGTTCCACTCTCTGAGTTCAAGATTGCTTTGTTCATTATGGGTTGTGCTTAGTGTGAGCCTGGAGAGACAATTCGCAATGCCATTGCTACAGCATGTGTTGTGCTTTATAAGGTACCTGAATTCAGCTAACCTAGAGTCTAGGTGTTCAGTTATGAGGTCGTACTTGGCTCCACGTAAAAATTGCCTACATTTCTCTGCTGCCCAGGCACAAGCATGAGCTTTGTAAGTTGTGACCAAGACGTTCTTCTCAGCTCCAACATGGAGCACGAACGTGAATGCCACTGTGTTTTTGCCTAGAGGCACTTACTGGGAAACGACAGCCCAAAGTCCTTTGAACTAGCGTCAACTGTATGTTTGGAGTGCTTAGATGTGTCAAAATGTGTGAGTGTAGCGGCTTCCAGATTTTTTTGCTTAGTTAATTGTAATTCCACTTCCTGTTTGGTGAGTCGAATAAACAGTTCTCCCTTTTATAGTAGTCTCCATAATGGTTCTACTCTACCCTTTGCGGAAAAAAAGTGAATTAATCTGATATCGTATACATTTAGTCCAAGGAAGGAAATTGCTCTTCTTTGGAGACTGAGTTTGGGGGTTTTCTGATGGCTTCCACAATTAATCTTTCAGGATTAATCCCATTCAGCTTGGGTGTGACAAGGTAGTCAATTTCATTGAGAAACATTTGACATTTTTCTACCTTCAGTATAAGATTGTAGGTTTGTAGGATTTATAACACTTCCTTCAGAGTTTCAACATCTATGGCAACAGATTTAGTGCATATCAAAATATAATCTTGAAATAATATAATATTTGGCTTTCTAATGGATATTTGGTCCAGGGGTCACTGGAAGACCGAGGCACCTAAAGCCAACCCATAAGTTATGCGGTTGAACCTGTAAAGACTGAATGGGCTGATGAATGCTGTGATGTCTTTGCTCCCACACCAAAATTCCACTTGGTCGTATTAAATCTAGTGTGGACAATACTCTAACATTGGTCATCCTGTGCAGAAATAATTGATTTTGAGCAAGGGGTGGCAATCGACTGGAATGTTCGCATTGAGTCTCCTTAGGTCCACACACAGTCCAATAGAGTTATCGGGTAGGCCACCAACCATATCGGTGAGACCCAGTCTGAGGATTTTGTTTCCTTTTACGAAATGGTTGTTGGCAATGTCCATGAGTATCTTCTTAAGAGGTCCTTGCAGTCTAATTGGAACTTTTCTGATGGGAAATTGAAGCGGTACTGAGCCAGTCTTGCATTTTATTTTGTGCTTGAGACCTTGTAGTAAGCCTATCTTAGTCCTGAGAACGTTGCGGTTTGTTCTACAATTTATGGTGCTAATTCTGGTAAGGACTAAGGAACACTTTTTCCAAAGCCCCTGGTCTGAAGGTCATGCGGAAATCTGCTTGGGGCCTACAGAATTGGATGGGGATCCCTTCTTTGCCACGCTGATGAGACCTTCAATGGAACAGTTCTTGTAGGTTATGCATGCTCTGAAATTAAAAATAATTTTGATTTTGTGCCTGAATATGCATCCGACACCAAGTTGGTGTCTGTTAAATTACTGACACCTGTACCCAGCTGTTTCTTGTATAACTGAAGCGGAATTACTGTGTGTAGCAACCCTGAATCTGCAATAAGCTCCAATGTTATGCCTTCACTCTCTATCGGGACTGTGTGTCACTGGAGATCCTCACAGGTCTCTTCCACATCGCAGCCTACTACAACTAGAGTGTCCTTAAGCAAGGAGGTCAAGTGTTCTACCAACTGAGCAGCATCATCTTCTTTCCAAACCATTAGAAATGTTTCCTTGTTTTGTAGTGTTGCTCTGTGTGGCCTTCTCTCATTGGAAGTTCTGCAATATTTTCTGAAGTGGCCTGATCGGTCACATTACTTCCATATTTTCTCAATGGCTGGGCAGTCCTTAAATGTGGCAATGTGGTTCTTGTCTTCACACTATACCCTGAGGCTTTATCACCTCTTTCCAGATCTGAAGGTTGCCTAGGTAGACTTCCGAGGGTGGTAGGTCTGCTGGGCATGGCTCAAACAGTAGGGGTTTCCTTTTTCTTTTCAGCCTTTATACAGCGTCAGAACCCTATTGAGCATACAATTGTTTTTCTAGAGATATGGCTAATACCACAGAGAATTCTGATTCTTCCCAGAGGCACTCTCTAATATGTGGATTGTTGATGTGTTCAACCATTTGGTTGCTTATGACTTCTTGCGGAAAAATGACAGGAGCGGCTACATTTATATGGGGTGTTACAAATACATTGACAGTTTCCCCACGTTCTGGTGTGTAAAAGTTGTTACATTCTATAATGACATTTGCTCTTGGGATTAACCTCTTAACCATTCCTGCTGCAAGGTCCTTGTAGGCATTTGGAGGCTCCTGATGTATTTGTTGTGGATTGGGTGGTAGGTTCCTGCAGGCCAATTGTCATTCTGAACCCAAACACTGCATAATGGTTGCCTTATTTGCTTCCTAAGGAAAACTCGCTCCATCAATTGCTTCCAGGTAAGTATTGAATCTTCTTTCTATTGTTACAATGCATGGAAGGATTTCGACGCCTTAGAAAGAATGTTGGTGTTCGATCCAGCTTGTGCATTGCCTTCAGGTATTGAGTGCAAGTTTATGAACAATGCATTATAATGACAATGAATGCCGCATGACTTCGTAGTAGCTGATGTCCCAGTCACTGTGTAATGTATCATTGCAGTTTTATAAATAATACAGTATAATGTGCTGCAAACTCTCATCTCAGAACAGGTTATCATGACATGTTCTTTCTGGAGGGGAGTGCCTGCTACCTTTTTTGAAACATTTGCAAGGATTTTGGGGTTGTTCACTATGAGTTACCTGGAGGCAACCAGACGTGGACTCCCTGCTCACTGTGCTCAGAGAGGCACAGCTTCACCTCACTGATGAGGCCCAACAAGGCTGAAACACGTGTATGGGGTTGCTGTCGGTACTCTTGTTCAGAGAGGAATTGCCGTAGCATTTTGGTGCTGGACTGTCCATGTGGGCGGGACAAAGATTGATATGCAAATGGATATTTCCCATCTGTGAAAGGTACAGTGAGCAAAAAGCGTGTGCTGCAAACTCTCATCTCAGAACAGGTTATCATGCCATGTTCTTTCTGGAGAGGAGCGCCTGCTACCTTTTTTGAAACAAAATAATGAGAAGCCTGATGACTTCACAGTAGTTGGCTGTGGAATGTGACAGTATGCTGTCAAGGGTATCCACAGGATTTGTAGGAGAGGATTACCTGTCAGATAGCCGATTACGTCATAGGACCAGCCATCAGAAGTTCTTTTATGAACTTCACCATGTGGAGCCATCATGTTGGTGAGTTGTGAGCATAGTAGGAACTACAATTCCCATGAGTTACGTGGAGACAGTGTAGTTTAAATGGGATGTGGTCGCAGCCTGAAATGGAACGAGTGACATCAGGGCCGGCCTGAGTGGTGGCAGCGCCCATTTTTATTTTTACTCTCCGCTCCCGTGGTGGAGCGGGGAGGCAATCACTGCAGTAGGGTGTAATGTAAGGTTCCCCACTCCTGCTCTGGAATGCGTGGCGCCAGCACGAGAGCGGGAAGCATTTTATTTTAATAAGACGCCTGCCGCACCTTCTCCGACCACGCCAGCTCGGGGACCCCTTGAAAGACGCCCCCTAGCTAGCGTGGCACGGGCTAATGTGGTGCCCCGGGTGGTCGTCCTGCCCACCCGCTCCTACAGCCGACCGTAAGTCACATCAATATGTTTCTCACTGCTTACAATCGCAAGGGGAGGCCACTGCAATTCACTCTCAGAAGCAAGCACATGCCTCTGTTGTGAGCAGTGGTGGAAGTGCACACAGATAAGTGGGGTGCTTGTGCAGGCCGGTATGAGCGCGAGCCTGTGATGTGGTGTAATGAAGTGTTAGCAACACGCGTAAGGGGACGATATGCGGGGCTACATGAAGTCAACAGTAAGCAACGGTGTCTCAAGCTACGGGCAGTTAGCCACTATGAAAAAGCCCTTTAGCGCTTTACATAACTTTACAGAGTGGCACACTAATCTGGTTATTATCGTTGATGGAAATCTTCTTCCATGGTGTTTGCAAGATTTAGGGAGAAAGGAATATCATTTCACAGCCATCTGCCGGGTGCAGAGGTGGCCCTGTTCATTTTGCCGCATCCGTGGGCTCTGGTGGAGTCCTGCTGATGGAATGGTGCAAAACTGGCCCTGGTGACCAAACTGAAGTATTATTCACAGCCTTCTCAATATTGTAGAAATAGTTTATTTTCTCAGCAGCAGTAAGCTTGCACCCTGCCAGCTCCCTCAAGTGTCCCTTAGAGACTTTCTTTCCCTGAAGCTAGCACGGTCCTCTGATTGGAACTCAGATTGCATAGGAAAGTTCCACCTGCACAAATACAACAACCTCAAAGCAGAAGACAGAGACTTCCAAGCCTTAGGAGCATCACTTAAGGTGATATGAGTTTACAGTGGTAGGTGAAACACCCTTGGAAATGTGAGGGCTGTTAGTAGACCACAAATAGATCCCTTCTCTGTAATGCTTTGTAGCCCATAATGACTAACTTGCACATCCCACACACAATACTGCAGGGGTCAAGTCGAGGGTACACGCGGGTGGATGGAGTCTCCCCACTTTTTTCAGAGGGCACCTTCATATGATCATTTCTGGGGACGCCACATTCAATTGGTATGTTAATGAGACACATAGGACAGTTTGTTTAGCGTCTGCATCCATAGTTAGACTAGCATGTGAGCTAGCAGTAGACACCTTGGTCAGTTGGTGACAGGGGGGGACGAAAGTGTGTGACTGAACTCATATAGCAATACCCAGACTTCTGCACACACATGGTAAGGAGGAAATCAAACACAGAGGTTGTATACTTGGGTAGCAGGGAAGGGTCTCATGACTTTTACTAATGGCAACTTTGCAACCCCCACTCTCTCTGAGCCAACCTGAGCCTTTGTTCTCAATTCACAATCGTCTTTTGTTTCTTGTATAGATTAAGTGGCAGATCGGTTCAAACACTGCTTCGTTTCTTCTTCGATTGAAACATTCACTTTTGTGTCATCAGCATACTGGTCTCTATGTGTACAGTTGCCCAAAAGAATGACATACACTTTAAACAAAAAAGCAGAGAGGACCAATCCCTGCAGGACCTCAAAGGGGACAAGACTCACTGGCGAGACAAAGAAATGAGAATATGTGACCAAGTGAGTTTTATGTTATGATGTGTACGCTATGTTATGCTGTTATGGTATGCAGCACACTTTCCCAATGTGGATGGCTGGTTGTTCCTTAAGTGTTTAAGGCATTGCTGTGTTGTTGTCCAGTCCAGGACATATAGGAAAAGCAGAGTTTTAAGACACATCCTGAGCATTTGTCTACCTAAATGTTCATCTAGCAAGCAGCTTAGAGTGCTTAAGAGGGGTGGTGATGGTATAGAGAGAGACCCATCTCAACCCTTGGACTATGAAGATTGTTGAATCTTGTGTTCAACACAGAACATACACAGTAGACAAAACCCAGGCCCTAATGGATCACTGCAACATTCAATGCGGAAAACAGTCCTCTGTCCTATAAACAATGTCAAGCGGGTAGCGGTCCACATCTGGTATCATTCCACAACCGCTCGTACCTCAAAATTTAAAAGTTAGAGTGAGAAAAATAAATGGGGAGTAGCTGAAGGCGGAGGAGCCTCTTCCTGCTCCTGCTGTGGTCGAGAGGCAAAGCCAGGGGAGGCCCAAGGGAGAGGTTACCTCAACACCCACACCCTGTGGACATGGTCCTGGGTGTGGGCCTATTTTACCCTGCTATCAGGGAGGAAAGTCAGGGAGGGATGGCTTTCGGAAGGGAATTAAGCAGAGGAAGAAGGAAAGGTACAAGGAGGCTACATCCTAAAATCAACAGCCTGGGGAAACACATGCACTGGTGGACGGAATATCAGGTGCACGTGTCCGCCCACTCCTACAGTGGTGAGGAGGAGAGTCCCAGCATATCCAAGGGCCAGATTGCAGCACAGCAGCAACATCAGGCATGCTGTGAGCAAACCCCCCACACCTGTTCAGCCTGCCGGCAACTGTTGCCAAGGCAAGTCCCTTTCGCTGGCACCACTCAATATGTGACTGTGGGTGGATTGCCACTGGCAGCACACTCTTTGGATAGGACCCAATGGACTACTTTATGCAACATCGAGAGCCTACTGCCTTTATTGTGGACAGTGGGTTAGCTGTGAGGAGCTGAACGGTTACGTGGTAGTGGGTAACTTGAGATGACATGTGGAGTTCCACTTCCCTTCCCTCCAGTAGGGTGATGTGAAGGAGTGAAGGAATGAGGCAGACATGGGGAGGGGCTAGCCTCACAGGGGTCCTCCTTGAGCCATGAGCATGGCAGCAGTCTCTGGGAGAGCTGGAGGACTTTATGAAATGCTATGTGGAGGAGCTTGTGAACTTTAGTGGGTGGCTGAACCCTGTGAAAGAGCTTGATAACCTTAGTGGGTGGTTGCACCCTGTGGGAGAACCTAAGAATCTTAGTGAGTGGCTTTGCCCTGTGAAACAACCTGAGAACCTTGAGAGATGGCTGTACCCTGTCAAGGAGCCCTGTAACCTTAAGGAGTGGCTGTGCCCTTTGAAAAAATAGAAGAACCTATGTGAGGAACTATGCCCTGTGAGGAAAAAAAAACAGAGAACCTTACAGAACGGATGTCCCCTGTGAAAAGACCCAAGAACCTGAGTGGGCGGCTATGTCCTGTGAAAAAAATCAGAGAACCTTAATTAGTGGATGCACCCTGCTGAAGAACATGCAACCCTTTGGTATATGTGCGGTCGGCTTTGTAAACATAAATTGCACTTTCACCTTAGTCAACACAATGATATGTGTAAGACAGGAACTGGTCAGGCCCTTTCAGTCATAGCCAATAGTACTGCAGCTATCGATTCCCAATTACACACACACACCAAAAAACAACCCTGCTCTACTTTTTAGTGTCTGAAATGTAACAAAACATCATCACCATCATCCAAGCTCGTTTGTTGGCTATGGGAATGTGTATTCCACGGTCCTCCTCAATGTAATCCCTTTTCATTTTAATAGGCTTCTCGAGTGCTCAGAGGCAATAGCCCGGACCACACTAAAAACACTCTGGAAAACCACACATGCTGGGGAAGCTTAGCGATTCTACAGCAGCTTGCAAAAGTGTTGCTAGACAGACAGACCACTTGCTGTGCCAGTAGTACATCTATGCCACCAAGAATGTTATATGCACCTGATCTGTTTATGTATTCAAATTCTCCTTGTACTGTCTCCTCTTAATACCCCCTTTAGTATCTGTAAATATTGATTAGGCTTTTGATATCACCTTGTACTGCATGTCCTCTCTATTTACCTTCCTTCTAAACTGTAAAGATTGTATTAGCCAAACTGTATTCAACTATGCTGTGATACCTCAGGGTCTGGGCGTATAACAAATGTCATAAATAAATACTGTAATGGGCACATCTATACAGCCAAACATACACCAATGTTAATAGAAAATGTAGATAATTACTAGAAGTTAACTTGTGTTTGGGTGCAGGGGGAACAACAGAACTCTGGCACAAGAGTTGTAAATGAACAAACAGAAAAAGGGATCTCAACCGAGAGAAGCCATTGTCCCCTGCACACCATTTAACTGGGTAAAACCAGTTGTGACTCTATTCAATCAATATCAAAAGAGTTTACATATATTTAGCCAGCAATAGATCTGTTAAGGTTTAGTAAGAGGTATTAGATAAGCTTATACATACGTTTATAAACAGCAAAAAATGTCAACGTGAAGTAGTTAGTATCCAGTTTAATGTTCAGTGAGTGCTCAATGCGCTTCGGCAAGGACTCCCTTTACCAGGAGTAATTTGTCAAACTGTAAGGTAAGAAGTCAAAGAATAATATCCTTAAGCACTGGGTGCCAAAATATCTTGGTACATATAGCGTAGCAGAAAATACAATTTCATAATTATTCACAAATGGAAAACTAAGGTCCTCAAAATTATACAACACAATCCAAGATGGCAAAATAAGGCTAATTGTATGAATCTAGCTAATCTTATCAATCTTGTGATTGTTCATGAGGTCATGTGAGAAATTCGCCCATCCGCATGTTGGGCATGCCGCCGCTTGGTGCTTTATGACATTTTTAATTAAATGGAATGATGGTAGACCAACCTCAGGAAAATGTGTTGGACTAATCCACACACATTTTCCTATGCTCACACCAGGACAAACGCAGACCTGTGTACTCACACAGGCTGTCATATTTAGTTGGAAGATGACAGCCAGGAGTACACTATGTCATCTCTAGAAAAGGGGGTGAACCAACCTTCCCCCTGCTGCTAGCCTGATTAACTAATAAAGGCTCCATGGATCCACCCTGCTCTTTTGCTAGGCCCTGCAGCTGGTGACAGCGATTAGCATGCCAATAGAGGGTACATCAAACGGGACCACATGGGGCCTGGCTGCAGAGGTTAACAAAGGAGACAGGAAACTCACAACCTTTCATATGTCGCCAACCATCCATCAGGGGGGCAAGTGTGGTTTCTCAACACTCCAGAATGTCAATGAGGTCAATGGCTAGTGCAGCATTCCACAGGTCCCAGGCCTCGACACAGTCTCTATGTGGCCCAGTAGTTCTAGCTGTAAACGAGGTAGCAGCTAGAAAGCTCTTGTTGGAGCAGGAGAGACTAGCACTGTAGGAACAAAAACAGCAGGACAAGGTCACCATAGAGTTGCGCAAGCTGGCACTCAAAGAGAAGAAGGAGGCCAACAGATCCACATCTAATGAAAGCATCAGTACTGGCTCAAACCAAGGAGCCCGGGATAACCCCAGGTTCCACATTCCCAAAGATTTAGTGCAGGCTAATGAAGAAGGGAAAGACATGTTTGACTAGTTTGAAGCACTCAAGCTTTCTTTTCAGCTACAGGAGGTGGAGGAGGTACGGTGGAGTGCAGCCCTGATGAGTCGCTTACCGACCCAAGGGACTGATGAAATTCTTCAGTTAACTCCAGAGGAAAAGTGCTATTTATGAGAGCATGAAGGAAGCCTTTCTCAGGAAGTTCTGTAAGTACCGAAACAATATCTCCAGAACTTCAGAGAGCTCAGAAAGAAATGTGGGCTGACATTTGATGCGTTCACACACTTTTCGTTGAAATATCCTCCGCAAAAAAAGGACATGTGCCTACCACTGCTTTGTCTGTTTGCTCCACCAAGAAAAGACATGTCTGACTAACCCTGTTTTGGCTTTGTCCACTGGCAACAACACACGTTTGTGTAACACTGCTCTGAACATCTCTGTCAAAAAAAGATACACGTGTTTCATATGTAACAGTAGACTTCATGTCACTTCCTTTGCCAATAAAAGGCACGTGTGCTTAATCGCACTTTGACTTTCTCTTCCTCCAGCAAAAGTCATGTGTGCCTAAGGCTGCTTTTACCTTCTCTGTCGACAAAACACATGTGTGTCTAACACTGCATAGACCTTCTCTACTAATACAAGCCATGTGTTCCTAACACTGCTCTGGTCTTCTCTACCAAAAATGGACACCTGTTTCTAACACTGTGTTGTCCTTTTCCTCAGCCAACAATAGATACCCACTTTGGCCTTCTTTGTCAACATAAGACAGGTGTTCCTAACATTGCACTGTCCTTTTCTGCCACCCACAGCAGATACATGTACCTAACATTACTTTGGCATTCCCCTTTGCCATCAACAGACAGCATTGCTTAGGGTTTCTCCTTTCCCAATAAACGACGGATCTATTTGAAAATATCGCATCCGTTACTGCAAATGAGAAAATGCTGATTCCTTTTTTCTTTTACCCCGTTTCACTGCATGTATATGCGGGGGGAGACCCCCACAGCCCTCTCATAACCTCCCACCTTCATTATTAATTTAGCCTATCCCCCCACATAGAGATGTAGTGAAATGGGGCTTTTACAATTCTGCATTTTCAAATTCGCAGTGATGGTCTGCGATATTTTGTAGTAATAGCATAAAAGACAGGCTTTGGACTTCTTCACCAACCAAAGACATGAGTGCATACCACGCCTTTGACCTTCGCCTGCAACACTAAATTGTGTACTGTACTACCTCTCTGAAAATCCAGGAGTGTTACTCTCGTTCCTTTCGTGGATCCCTCAACCCACACATAATTTGCCTAGCTGAACATTATGACTTCTCTCCAAGAAAAAAAGAGCATATTCAGACCAATTTGGTCACTTACTTCCATGATCTGCAGTGCCACGACCTGTCAGCCAATCTAATACATAACGACAGGTGGTCTTCCCCTAACCCTCAAGCCGAGACATGTTTCTCCCATCAGGAGGTCTTCAAATGCTGACATTATATGATCCTTTAAAAAGGTCGCCAATAAAGATCCTGAAAATAAGTTGTGTTCAAATGCACAGCCGCTTACCTGACCATTGCTTCATGTGAAGCAGAACTAACATGCTGCCTGACAGGCGATGCATCAGAATTTGTCCCTGCAGGCACGGATTGGTTCTGTGCTGCTGAACCATTGGAGCCCTTGGATGTTGCCGGAGTTTCCCAGCTCCGGAGTATGCGCAGACAGAACATGCACACCGCTATGGGACAGCTCCCTTTAGGAAGACAGAGGGGGGTCTGGGAAACTCTCTACCAGCACAAACACAGCCCATTGACTTGTTCTTGGGTGGATGGCCCTGGAGAGAGTCTCAACCAAGTCTTTAGCTCACTGTTCTTTTCACAGAGAAGCCATTTCCCTGCATATCAGTCTTTGTCCTTCCCAGGGGCAGTCCAGCACCGAAATGCTAGGCAATTCTCCTCTGAACAAGAGTACCACAGCAACCCCATACACGTGTTGCAGTCTAGTTGGGCATCTTCAGTGAGGTGAAGCTGTGTCTCTCTAAGAGCAGTGAGCAAGGGGTTCACGTCTGGATTCCCCTGGTAACTTAGGGTGAGACCCAAAGTTACTTGGCATGCAAAACAGAGGGGGGGGTCTGGGAAACTCTCTACCAGTACGAACACAGCCCATTGACTTGTTCTTGGGTGGATGGTGCCTGGGAGTGTCTCAACCAAGTCTTTAGCTCACGGTTCTTTTCACAGAGAAGAAATGTCCCTGCATATCAGTCTTTGTCCTGCCCAGGGGCAGTCCAGCACCGAAATGGTAGGCAATTCTCCTCTGAACAAGAGTACCACAGCAAACCCATACATGTGTTTCAGCCTAGTTGGGCATCTTCAGTGAGGTGAAGCTGTGCCTCTCTAAGAGCAGTGAGCAAGGGGTCCACATCTGGATTCCCCTAGTAACTTAGGGTGAGACCCAATGTTACTTGTTATGCAAAACAGAGGGGGGTCTGGGAAACTCTCTGCCAGCACTAACACAGCCCATTGACTTGTTCTTGGGTGGATGGCCCCTGGGAGATTCTCAACCAAGACTTTAGCTCACTGTTCTTTTCACAGAGAAGAAATGTCCCCGCATATCAGTCTTTCTCCTGCCCAGGGCCAGTCCAGCACTGAAAAGCTAGGCGATTCTCCTCTGAACAAGAGTACCACAGCAAACCCATACACATGTTTCAGCCTAGTTGGCCATCTTCAGTGAGGTGAAGCTGTGCCTCTCTAAGAGCAGTGAGCAAGGGGTCCACATCTGGATTCCCCTGGTAATTTAGGGTGTGACCCAAAGTTACTTGGTATCCAAAAGAGAGGGGGGGTCTGGGAAACTCTCTACCAGCACAAACACAGCCCATTTACTTGTTCTTGGGTGGATGGCCCCTGGGAGAGTGTAAAAAAAGTTTTTAGCTCACTGTTTTCTTCACAGAGAAGACATTTCCCCGCATATTAGTGTTTGTCCTGCCCAGGGGCAGTCCAGCACCGAAATGCTAGGCAATTCTCCTGTGAACGTGTTTCAGCCTAGTTGGGCATCTTCAGTGAGGTGAAGCTGTGCCTCTCTAAGAGCAGTGAGCATGGGGTCCATGTCTGGATTCCCCTGGTAACTTAGGGTGAGACCCAAAGTTACCTGGTATGCAAAACAGAGGGGGGTCTGAGAAACTCTCTACCAGCACAAACACAGCCCATTGACTTGTTCTTGGGTGGATGGCCCCTGGGAGAGTCTCGAACAAGTATTTAGCTCACTGTTCTTTTCACAGAGAAGAAATGTCCCTACATATCAGTCTTTGTCCTGCCCAGGGGCAGTCCAGCACCAAAATGCTAGGCAATTCTCCTCTGAACAAGAGTACCACAGCAACCCCATACATGTGTTTCAGCCTAGTTGGGCATCTTCAGTGAGGTGAAGCTATGTCTCTCTAAGAGCTATGAGCAAGGGGTCCACGTCTGGATTCCCCTGGTAACTCTCTACCAGGAAGAACACAGCCCATTGACTTGTTCTTGGGTGGATGGCCCCTGGGAGAGTCTCAACCAAGTCTTTAGCTCACTGTTCCTTTCACAGAGAGCTAAAGACTTGGTAGAGTCTCTCCCAGGGGTTATTCACCCAAGAACAGGCCATTGGGCTGTGTTCGTGCTGGCAGAGAGATTCCCAGACACCCCTTTGTTTTGCATAAATTAACCAGGGCGATCCAGACGTGGACCCCTTGCTCACTGTTCTTCGAGAGGCACAGCTTCACCTCACTGATGATGCCCAACAAGGCTGAAACACGTGTATGGGGCTCTTGTTCAGAGGAGAATTGCCTAGCATTTCGGTGCTGGACTGCCCCTGGGCAGGATAAAAAATGATATGCGCGGACATTTCTTCTCTATGAAAGGGACACTGGGCTAAAGACTTGGTAGAGTCTCTCCCAGGGGTTATTTACCCAAGAACAGGCCATTGGGGTGTGCTCGTGCTGGTAGAGAGATTCCCAGACACCCCTTTGTTTTGGATAAATTAACTTTGGAAGTTTACCAGGGCGATCCAGACATAGACCCCTAACTCACTGTTCTTAGAAATGCACAGCTTCACCTCACTGATGATGCCCAACAAGGCTGAAAGACGTGTATGGGGTTGCTGTTGGTACTCTTGTTCAGCGGAGAATTGCCTAGCATTTCGGTGCTGGACTGCCCCTGGGTAGGATATGCGGGGACATTTCTTCTCTGTGAAAGGGAAACTGAGCTAAAAAATTGGTAAAGTCTCTCCCAGGGATTATTCACCAAAGAACAGGCCATTGGGCTGAGTTCGTGCTGGTAGAGAGATTCCCAGACACCCCATTGTTTTGCATAAATTAACTTTGGGTCTCACCCTAAATTACCAGTGCGATCCAGACGTGGACCCCTTTCTCACTGTTAGTAGAAAGGCACAGTTTCACCTCACTGATGATGCCCAACAAGGCTGAAACACTTGTATGGGGTTGCTGTTGGTACTCTTGTTCAGAAGAGAATTGCTTAGCATTTCGATGCTGGACTGCCCCTGGGCAGGACAGCGACTGATATGTGGGGACATTTCTTCTCTGTGAAAGAGACAGTGAGCTAAAGACTTGGTAGAGTCTCTCCCAGGGATATTCACCCAAGAACAGGCCATTGGGCTGTATTTGTGCTGGTAGAGAGATTCCCAAACTCCCCTTTGTTTTGCATAAATTAATTTTGGGTCTCACCCTAACTTATCAGGGCAATCCAGACGTGGACCCCTTGCTCACTGTTCTTAGAGAGGCACAGCTTCACCTCACTGATCATGCCCAACAAGGCTGATACACTTGTATGGGGTTGCTGTTGGTACTCTTGTTCAGAGGAGAATTGCCTAGCATTTCGATGCTGTACTGCCCCTGGGCAGGACAACAACTGATATGCTGGGACATTTCTTCTCTGTGAAAGGGACAGTGAGCTAAATACTTGGTAGAGTCTCTCCATGGGTTATTCACCCAAGAACAGGCCATTGGGCTATGTTCGTGCTGGTAGAGAGATTCCCAGACACCCCTTTCCTTTTAGAAAGAGGCAGGAGTAAGGGAGAGTGTCGATCAACACCTTACTCTATGCTTCTTTCCACCAATGCGCAGGCCAAGGATCATGGTACGGATAAGAGGGACTGAGGTGAGATGACAAGAAAAGTACTGTTTTAATAAAACTGCAATATGTGTGAGTCTGTCAAGCGAGTTTGTGTGCAAGGATGGGGTAAGTGGTCGCAGACGGGTGCACATAGCTCTCAGGTATTCACCCAACCTGGGATTTTTCTAAGGACACCCCTTTGTGACATTGGTCAGTTCTTGGGTAATCTGATTTTCATGGAATAATTTGCAGAGCAATGTGATGTGGCATGGGCAAGTTGAAATGGGAGTACTAATGACATAATGGCATTCATGGGGAATGTGATGTGGCATAGGACAGTCATAGGGTAATGAGAGTTCAATGGTACAATTCAAGGGTCAATGAGCCATGGCATGGGCAGTTCTGGTGCAGTGAGAGGAACATTTGATAATTCATGGTAAATGGTATGTTGAATGGGGCAGTTCTGAGCACAATGGGCCTCATCATGAGTTAGGCAAATACGGCGGTAATTCCACCTCGGCAGAATTAGTGTTATCGCTGTGGTGTCGGGTTGGATTACCGCCATATTACAACTTGGCGGGAGAGCACACACACCATTGACGGTAACGTTAATTCCGTCTCAAGTAATTACTGCCAAAAATGAGTGTTGGGCGGTAATTCCACTCAGAATTGGCAGAGTTACCGTTACTGCCAAAACATCCGGCGGTACATCTTTCAGCAGAGCCCAAGCCGGCGGAAATAACATCATCACTGGAACAGAAAGCTTGGCGTGGCCATTTTGAAAAATCAAATCAACTCTGAATCTTCCATTTAAACTTGCCATCCGGACACAGAAGGGAGATAATAAATGTCACAGGTAAAGGGAAAGGGAAGGTTCCCGATATGCACCTCAGGAAACAGAAATGCAGTGAGGCAGAGCTGCAGGTCCACACTGATGAGGTGGTGGCCCATGCCGAAGAGATCTATGGCTCTAGGCACAGAAAAACATCTGACAGAGGAAAGCTGCCTTGTGGGCCAGCATCTGTGAGAAGGTCACGGCAGGGGTCACAGTCCCACAGGACAGCGAGGACTGCAGAAAAAAGTGGATTGACCTCAGTGCCAGGGTCCTCAGCCTCCTGTCCAAACACAAAGGAAGACATCTGCCACAGGAGGCGGCACTGTGGACCCCCTTGTCATGACCCAGTGGGAGGAGAAGACCAGCAGCATCCTCCGCATGGAGGAGAGTGAAGTCATCAGCCAAGGTGAAGTCGAGTATGAATGCTTTCTGCTGCATCAGCTATAGCCGCAAATAGCTGACATCTGAAAGCAAACAGCCTCATGGGAGCACCGTATGCTCTGGGATGAAAGGGAGAGGACAGGGGAGGCAAGAAGGCCGTCTGGGGCGTGGGGGGAGCTGGGACAGATAAGGGGGGCACTTGGTGATGGCCTGGGAGGCAGGAAAGCATTTTCTTTCCAGCTGTTTTGCCGATATTCGCCGCTATATCAGAGGTTACAAAGGACTACTGATAGCCACGGGTATGTGTAGTTTGGTACCTGGGGTTACATTTTTAAAGCATTCTTTTAAAAGATATTTTTATAACTATAGTGACATCGGGGGTGAACAATAAGCACCTAAAGGCCATGGCCAGTTACTCAATTGCCATCCAGGTCTCCCACTCATGCAGTAAGCAGGACAGACTCTGCTTAGCTTCTAAGCAAGGAAGGGGCCAGCCTCTTTAGGCCAAGTTGCCTGATAAATGAGCCAAACTTACAAGACCACTTAGAGGAATGGACTGGCCCTTTTCTTACTTTGAAGCTAAGCAGGGTCAGCCCCACCCTGTAGCTAAGCAGGATCAGTCCTGGAAACTGTATGGATGGGAACCGAATGGGCATCTTAATTATTTACTTTTTTAAACCGTGCTTCTGTCAGTCCTTGAAGGTATTGCACTCAGAGACAATTTTTTGCCTTTTGCTGAATTGCAGTCTGGTATTTGTAGTATATTAAAAAATAAAATATGCAGGTAGTTTTACAGCAACAGTGGCTTTCACATCCCTGCAATAACTGGAACACACGCTGCTTAGCTTCAAAAAGAGGAAAGGCTCAGCTAACTATGGCCATGTTGCCTACATGGGCCAGTCCTTAGAAGAACACCTAGAGAAACATGGCCTAAAGGGGCTGGATCCTTCCTCGCTTTAAAACTAAGCAGAGTCGGTCCCGGTTACTGCATGGATGGCAAACAGTCCACAGTCCTAAATGCAATGTTTTTTCTTAGTTTTAATTATCTCATAACACACGGCATCCACATTTTTATAAAACAAAAAAAATGAAATTAAACAAATCACATTTATGCTGAACACTGCTATCAGCGAACTCTGGTCTAAGGAGTTTGAGACACAGCACTTAACCATTATGCTACAGTTATGTAAATGTAACCTATTTAATTTAATTAAAAGAAAAGCAATGCAAGTGGGCAGTGGTGAGGTTTGTTGCAGTGCAGTCCTGTGATCATATTTAGCTTGAGGCATTTAGACGTGGCTGCAATGTCAGCTACATCCAAACATCCCTCACGGCAAAATAACTGTGCCGGAATGACTTTCGAGCTGAAAAGGGAGCGCCAAAATGGCCACTGCGGCAGAATGCCTGTGCCAAATTGGCACGCGCCAAAAAGATTGACCCAACAAGGGCTGTACCGCTTTGGAGAGGGCTGCTTAACCAAAGTGTGTGTTCTATGGAAAATAATTTAATCTCACTGCGCATTTCCTCAAAACATTGTGAGTTCTCAAAGTTTTAAATATTTCATAATACACAGCATCCGCATTTTTTTTAAAAACTCTGCTCCTGTCACTCCTTGAAAGTTTTGCACTCAGAGACAATTTTTTTGCCTTTTGCCAAATTGCATTCTAGTATTTGTAATCTCACAGTCAAGATGGGGGGAATAATGCCACAATTGTACACTTTTGCATAACATAGTTCTATAAGGAATTATATATTTGAATGACACTAAGGTATGTGTAATTTTGAATTTAGCTTTATAAAGCAGAACATTTTGAAAGACAGACATGGGGTGAGGAGGGAAAATGATGAGAGGGCAAGTAAGTCATGACTATTTGACTACAATGTGGCAAGAGAGTTTGCAATCCTGGACACTGGTGCAATTATTTTCCCCTAATTGTGGTTGCATTTCAGGGCACCAGTATAGGACACATGTGGGTGAACAGCATAACTTTTATTCAGAGGGCAGATGCAACGCCTTGGTTTTTTTTTTTGAGGTTGGCGAGCTTGCTCAAGAATTTGGATACCAGGATTTTACTCAGGTTGTCATGTTCCCAGTGTAGACGCTTGCCCACAGGACCACAAGCACTTGTTTCATATTGGGATTTTTCTTTCCATGGAATATTTCACTACAGATTTAGGTTTAAAAGGTGAGCACCTTTTAAACTTTGCAAGCATATGTATTGAAAAATGTCTTCTCTCAGGTTATTTTTCTGGTGGTCATTACTTTTTTAAACGTCCAATGATATTTTGTCTTGCACTCTTTCTTCTAAGGAGGAAGTCAATTGAACTACATTTGTATATTTCACTTTAAAATATGTGTCCACTTACTGTGCGTATACCCAAGGGTGCCAGCTTTTGATTTTCACTATGGGGGCAAAAGGAACCTGGGTATATGTTATTCTTGCAGCCGATAATCTTGTATCCTTTTCTGTGCTACTTAAATGCGGGTAGTTGGAGTCATGCGATGTTCCACAGCAGTCACCAAAAGACTGGCCATAAAACAAGCGGCTTGTAGCACACTGATTAACCAAAGTGTGTGATCCTCTGCAAATAATTTTATCTCACAGAACATTAACTAAAAATATTGGTTCTCAAAGCCTGCAATGTTTTATACATAATAAAAAAATTACATTTTTACAGCTACAGTGAGGGTAAAAAATCACTGGTGACCCAGATCTCGCATCCATGCAGTAACCAGGACTGACGCTGCTTAGCTTCAAACTGTGGAAAAGGCCAGCCCCCTCATGGCATGGTACCTAACAAATGAGGCAAACTTACAAGACCACTTAGAGCAACATGGCCTGAGGGGGCTGGCCCCTTCCTCACCTTGAAGCTAGGCAGTACTGTGCGTATATTCATAGGTGCCAGCTTTTGATTTTCGCTATGGGTGCAGAAAGTACATGGGCATATGTTATTCTTGCAGCCGGTCATTTTTTTCCCATTTCTGTGCTGCTTAAATGTGGTTAGTTGGGGTCATGCGATGTATCACAACAGTCACTAAGAGACCGGCCATAAAACAAGGGGCTTGGAGCACGGGATAGGACATTTCGGCATGGACAGTTAGGTGCATGCCGTTATGACCTTTTCGCCGCAGGTTCTGTTTGTGCACAGCCAAGTTAGATAGCCAGTTGGGGCAGGGACCTCTCGGTGGAAGGATGTTTTGGCATCAGAGGTCGCAATTGGCGTGGCATGAACCTGCAGGCACTTTGCATTTTGTAAAATAGATTAAACGTGAAAATTATTTATTTAATGCAACATTATAAAACAGGATGGGACATGTATTACACAGTTGCTGCAGAATTGAACATGTATTAAACATGAAACACCTTTATTTACTGCAACATTATAAACTGCATGCAACTATCCCTCACAAACAACTTCATACCATGTACACACACACGATCACGTCAAATACACACACATTGCATGCACACCCTCTCAGATGACATGCACACACTCACACCACACATTCCCTCTTACACCGCACATACATTTAAAAAGGGGACTAAACCGTCTCTGTGCAACATTATAAAACTGAAAAAATGAAATTAAAAATATAATGGGATCCTGTCTGGTTGGGTGTGTGTGTGTTCACCCTTTTCTATGGTCTTATAAGGAAGGGGGATGTGTAGTGTGGGGCTTGCATTATGGCTTTTGCACTGAAAAGGGCATGCAGAAATTGGCTCTGCGGCGTAATGGCCGTGCCAAATCTGCCTGCACCACAATGATGGCACCGAAAAGGAGTGTACCGCTTGGAGAACGGCTCCATGGCAAATAATGTTATCTCACTGCGCATTGCCTAAATACATTGTGAGTTCTCAAAGCCTACAATCCGAAGGCCATGCCCACTTACCATCGGCGAAGACCATGCTAGTGGTCTGGAAGCATTCTAAAATCTATGGAATAACAAAACCTTTGAAATTCAAGGAATTTAGACCTTGAATTGAAGGTCCTTGCAGGGTCCCTGCAGCTAAGGTGAGAACTTGATGCAAGTAAACCCTGGAAACTCAGCTAAAGACAGCTTAAACTTGCGGCCCTTGTTGCGCAGACTATGACCACAATGATGACATCACAGATCACATCACTGATGACATCACCAATTACATTACAACAGTAACTGGCATCAAGCATGGCCTAAAGCCATGGTCAGTGTGCATGGCCAAATATATTTTAACACATAATTGGGGACTAGTCATGGCCTTCAGTTATGGACGGTGGTCATAAATTTCACCCATGTGCACTGAATATTTTAAAACACTAACAAGCTACCAACCATAGATTTTACCAGTGGATGTAGCTTTCAAAAGTGGCAACTGTATATTACATACAATGAAAAGGCATTACCCATGGACTTTAGCAAAATACTGGCCGGTGGCCAGAATATTTGACTGTGCCCACTATATTTTCTAACATATAAATGGGCCACTAGCCATGGCCATTGACCTTGATCAGTTTGTACATCTTTTGGCCATGTCCACTATACATTTTAAAATAATAAAATGCAATAAGCGATGGCCTTCGGCCGTGCCCACTGTATATTATATACACTGACCAGCCACAAGCCATGGTTTTCAACACAGAGCCGACTGTATATTCTGACATATTAATGGGCACTAGCAATGGTTTTTAGCCATGGCCACTGACTGCAGCTTTCAACGTTGCCCACTGTAAACAGTGACGGGCTACTAGGCATGGCTTTTAACCATGCACATTGGTATTTTTGAACACTAACCAATCACTAGCCATGGCCTTTGGTGCTGGCCAGTGACCCCAGTCTTTGTCAGGGCCAAGTCCATGTCCTAAATTGTTATTAAGTTAATCAAAGTTTTCATGAGCTAACTATAAATGATGTTATGTCTAATTCCATTATTGTTGTAATCAGGTATACACAATGCACTTAGTGTTGTCACCAGTGATGGCATCAGTATTGTGATTTGTAATGTCATCAGTGTTCCCATACAATATGTAATTAATGATGTCATCAGTGATGTGATATGTGACGTCATCATTGTGGTCATAGTCTGCGCAACAGGGGGCGTGAAGTTGAGGTGTCTTTAGCTGAATTTCCAGGGTTTTGCTGCATTAAGTTCTCACCTCAACGTCCCTGCAACTAACGTTTTTTTCGGCCCTTTAGTTATGGTTAAGTTGCTGAACTCATAGAATGAGCACATTTTAGGCGGCTTATAACTTTGCACCCGTGGATAAATCCTTACAAACCTTGCAGAAATAGTATATGGCCCTCTCGGAATGATTTTGTGAAATTTGGTGTGGTTTCATCATGGAGGGGGGGGGTCAAAGTTATAGGGGGGTACCAGCATTTTTGGAAATCCTCATAGACGCAATGTAAAGTAAAATAATTTATTTCAAATGCCCAAAAGTAGGTAAGAAAAAATGTGTAATATATGGGTCCAGTTCGCTGACTCATTTCCTGATTCGGACATCGTACGCGCCCGCTGATTGGATGTTCAAAAACGTGAGCTGAATCATATTTTATGGAACTGTCGCCATGTTGGATATGCAGACAGCCACCAGTGTCCGTGGATAGCACAGTGAGAAAAAAGTCTGGAAAACAGCTTTTGGGTTTTTTGGTGGCCAAAAGAGAGCCTGAAATGGTGGGGGTGGGGTAGAATAAAGTTAATACGGAGCTGTTTTTATAGGTGAAAAAAGGTTTGCAGGTGTGGCCAAGTCTGCAGACATCACGCTGACTATGGACAGCACAGTGAGAAAAAAGTCTGGAAATCAGATTTCGCGTTATTTGGTGGCCGAAAGAGGGCCTGGAAAGGGGGGTGGTGGAATAAAATTGATATGGAGCTGTTGTTATAGGTGAAATAAAAGGTGTGCAGGTGCTACAGTGTCCCCATATCCCGTGGCTCTGCATGTGCCATCCCAGTCTTTCAAGGATGTCTGGCATGCAAAGAAGACATTGGGGGACTACAAAATCAGGTTTGTGGTTGTGAAGGAGGAATTGAAGTGTGCAGGAGTACAGGAAAGCCAATTTTGTCTTTGTTGTCTATAGTGAAGATGGCTGTGGCTATCACCATGAAGAAGCACAGTGTGTGGATGGTGGGAGATTCTTAGATCTATTCACTCAAGGTTTATACGGAATCTCGTGGCTTCTCTGCTACTATTGGATTGGAAGAAGTGGAAGTTTTGTGGTATGTAGATTATGTATTAAAGTGGGCAACTTTATTACCATTCGGTAAGAGTATGGCTCACCTTAAACGTTCAGATATTATTGTTGTGCATTGTGGAGCGAGCAGTTTGGGCTATCTGACTGTAGTACCTTTGCAGTTTGCCATGAAGGACATGTTGAAAAGCCTAATGGAATTGATTCCAGCTGCAAAGATATTTTTTTCTGAAATCCATGAAAGCCAAATATTGAGACGGCCAAACTTGTTTTGTCCTGAAATGGAAGAAGCTAGACAGCATGTCAATAAAGGTGTGTGCGCTTTTTTATTTGATTTAGTAATGGCATCTTTTGACAAAGCAAATATCAAGTTGGATGGTGTCAATATTTTTCGAGGAGATTCAATGCATTTGACTGGTGTCGGAAATCAGATTTTTCTTTTGAATACCCAAAATGCACTGAAACTCATGAAATATGTTGTGAAGTATTTTGCGATCTCAATGTGACTAGGGCTAGTAAGATTGTTGTCTTTGTCCTCCCTTTGTTTCCCCTCCCTTGCCTTGTTGCGCCTTGAAACACTTGTGTATAGGCACATTATACATCTCATCATATCATATCATTTTATTAGTAGTTGCAGTAAATAAAAAACAAAAATAGAAGCAAAATTAAAAGTAGTTTTTGTGAAAGTTAGAAAATATTATTAAGTTCAGTAGAACATTTGTTCGTGCAGTATATAAAACCACCAAAATATAAAAAACATTCTTTTAAGAGCCACCATTTTCAAATGAAAAACAAGTTAACTGATTTTAATTCCCCCAACCCACGGCTGGCATTTTTATTTTTAGTTCTATTTTTTAACTGTGAAAGGTGGGTCCTAACGGAACCTTTTTTTTGTCTTTCTGGCTTTTATATTTTTTGGGGATTACATTTTGTTCTAGGAGAGGCGAGGAAGTAAGGTGAGTGAGGTAAATAAGTGAAAGGGCACCAACCACAGATACGGAGGGGCGGGCGCACAGGGGAAGATGTTGGGCATGCCTTAAATCTAAGGTAGGTGGCAGTGTTTCTCATGCTCCTTGACTGTGGCCTCGAAAGCACTCTGAAATTGCTTCCCCCCCAGAGTGGTGTGTCACAGTATAAATAGAGTATTTTGACTTTCAAAAGGTAAGGGTCAACAGCGTTCTGTATGGCATGTGAGGTAGCCAGTGGAATCCTCTGCCCCACAGGAGTATCTTGTGTGGTGGTAGGAGTTGTTGAGGAATATGGGATAGAGGAAAATAACCTACTTCGCCTTGAGAAAGGAATAGCCTTTCCTAGAGCACCTGTGGTGTCGCATGGAGGTGGTCACAAAAGAGTACTGCCCAGGTTGTCTGCGACTGACACTGCAATTAATGCATTTAACTTTGGCAGCCCAAGCTTTTGGTACACCCCCAACAGTCTTAAAGAACCACTACACCCATGATTATCTCTGGGTGTTGGAGGTAGGCACTTCCTCTACCTCATCTTCCTGTTCTTTGTCATCGTCCTCCGTATCATTGTGCTTGTTCCCCTGTCCAGGTTCTCCATGTGGTAATGGTGGTGGCCCCCGGGAAGGTGAGATGGTCATGACAGATGCCCTTCTTGTACTCCTGGAAGTATCCTGGAAGTAGCCGTCAAATGATGCTCTCTCCTGGTCTGGCAGATTGAGAATGACTAAAAGTAATGGGTGGGTCCCTTCAGAAGAAATGTCTGCAGACCTTGCGACTGTCCACAGACTACTGAGTTGAAAATAGATCTTGAAAAAAGTTGACACATCAGCTAAGAATAAGTCTAGGAGCTCTGGAAGGGTAAACTTTCAACTTGAAACTTTCTAGATTTGCCAAAAATGCAGTTTCAAACCGTCCGCGGTCAAGACACTGTGCGTGGACACATTGGCATGCCGCACGAGCACACTGACATGATGACATCCGTAGAGCACCCGTGGTGATGTCGGGTTTCCGTGGACATTGGCGGGTGGGAGAAGATGGGTGCATGTGTGGGGATGTCCGCAAACGCACGCCTTGTCTGTGGACTAATTTAAAATGTGCCATGCGAGACTGGACCTGCACGGATAGGGCGCGATGTCCACAGATTCCCCATTGCGCAAACGGACCCTCCGAATGGTTGAGATGTTTGCAGGGTTTTTCAAAAAGAAATAAGAATTTATTACACAATAATATACAAGAAATTTGTAGAAGAAAAAATAAATGTCTTTATGAATGGGATGGGGAATCAGAATGGGAAGCATACATGGGAGAGTTTGGAATTTCAATAAAGTCACCATCTGAGGAAGGAGGGAGTGAGGTTTCATCAAACTGTCTTTGATTTATGTTCTGTGAATTTGATTGGGTTGAGTGCTGGGGCAAGGCTGTGAGGTACAAGTAGGAGAGTGATAATCAACATTTTGTAATAAAATAATTTTTAACATATTTTAAAAGTTCTTTAAAGTCACTGCTAAGTTAATCCAATTTTGAATACAAGATCATTATTTCATTGTGTACAGTTGGGGTTTGGGATTGTATCTCTGATTATTGGGGTTCTGTATAATGTATCTGTGGTGTAGCTTCTTCATGTGAACTATGTATTGTAAGAAAAGGAGAAATTATTACTTCAAGGAGCTCTCCATAAACTATAATATTTGTTTATATTGAAAGATGTATTGTTTAGCATTAGAGATTTTACCTTTGGAAACATTTTCTTCCAGCCACTGAAGTGAGTTTGCCATTTCTGTCAAAATAAGAAATGGTGATATTTGTTTATGAGAAATGTTTATATAATGAATGGTAATAATATATTTGGTTAAGTTGCTCAACTTAAAGAAAGGGTACTTTTTTGGCAACTTATAACTTTGGTGTTGTTTAACCAATGGTAAGCAAAGTTTGCAGAGATGCGCATGCTGATTGCGTGTTTGAAAATGTGAGGTACGTCATCATTTTAGAAATGGTCACCATATTGGATGGGCGGATCTTGTCCTTTGACCGTGGACAGCGAGCGAGCAAAAGAAGTCTGGAAAATATATTTGGGGTTATTTTGTGGATGAAGGAGGGCCTGGAAAGGGTGGGGAGTAGAAACATGTGACCTAGAGCTCTTTCTATAGGTGAAAAAAAGTTGCGCAGGTGCTCCCATGTCTGCCGTTAATCCTTTTGTCCGCAGACGCTATTGGGATTGGGAGGTACTGGGTGAGTCTTCTTATTTGAAGATTTATTGTACATACTTGTTATATGGTTTAATGCTATTGTGGTGGTTGTGGCCAGTGGCCAGATTCTTGGGGTCATGGCTGTAGGTCATGCCCCCAAGAATCTGGCAACTGGCCATATATAGTATAGTATGTGTATAGTTATTATAGGTACTATAGGGGGAGTACACCATATTTGTAATATTGTGGAATTATATAATTGAAGTGTATATGGTATTCATGATTGTACTACAATTGAGGATAGTGTTCCTTGATGTCTCCTTCGCCTTTGACACGGTCAACCATTCTACCCTCATTAAACGGTTACATGATTCCTTTGGCATCACGGACCAGGCGCTGGACTGGCTGACCTGTTTTCCTCACCAACCGCCTTTCCCAGCTGCAACTGGGCTGTTTCTACTCCACCACCTCACTCTCTACTTGCAGCGTACCCCAGGATTCTATCCAAATGTTGTGGCTCTTCAATATCTATCTCGTCACGCTGGCTCACCTAATCTCCTTCTTCTCTTCACATTTCCAGTGTTATGTTGATGACACACAGCTTTCCTTGAAACTTCAATCTACTAATTTGTTCACCTTGCCGTTTTTCCCTGATTGTCTGACCGCCTTCCAGGCATTGTGTGTTGTTAACAATCTGTGTCACTCTGCCAGTAAGATGGAGATCCTTCTTATTGGGACACCTGTGCCCTATTTTCTTCCTACCCTCTGGCCACCCTCCTTGGGCCCTCTACTCTCACCATCCTGTGAGGCCACATACCTTGGGGTCATCTTTGAGTCCACTCTCTCCATTACTCCTTACATTTTGGAGCTTGTAAAGAAGGCCCACTTTCAGCTTCACCTCCTTACAGGCATTCTACCGTTCCTCACCTACCCCCAGAAGCTCAATGTCTCTATAGCCCTAGTCCTAGGCTGGACTAGTGCCACAGCCTCTTCCTCAACCTCACCCTTTGTTGCCTACAATCCCTTCGGCTAATCCAGTATAGGGCTGAAAGACTTATCCTTGTCCCAGGCCCAGGGATCGTATCGCTGCAGCCCTAAAATGTGTACATTGGCTCCTGGCAGCTGCAAGGATGAAAATCAAGATCCTCTGTGTCATTGACAAGGCTTTCTGGGGCCTGGGACCACGCTATCCCCAACTTTGTCTCCCTAAATACTCCCCTGTTAGAGCCCTCAGCTCCTCTCATTCAAATTCTCTGCTTGTCAAATGCTTTTCGAAACAGAGATCAGGAGGCATGTCTCTCTCTTCGGCTGGTGCCTCTGTCTGAATCAGTCTTCCTGCTACTATCAGACTTGAGCTGGACTTCATTAAGTTCTGGAAACATCTCAAAACTCTGATTTTTCTCTTCTGGTTTCCCTCAATCCCCCTGCTAACTCATACCACTGCCACTGAGACTGGTGGTCTGCTCCCTCATGAATCTCACAAGTTCCAGGCCCTTTATCGAGTCAACACCAGTACACCTTCCCCCCTTCAGCACTGCCTTTGCGGGTCTACCACCTGTCGGCTGTGTACCTTACGTGTGTACCCTCTTCGGGACTCCTCTGCCGCAGCAATTAGTTAGTTGCCTCCCACCTTGGCATCGCTTGGCACTTACCTTCTGGGCTCCTATCCGCACTTGGCTATCTCTACTCCCCCTTCCATTCCTACACTTCTCTTAATCCACTATGCATATGTGCATTTATAGCAGCAGTGTGTACAATTGCAGATGCAAAAGATTTCTAGAACATTGCTAAGTGGCAATTGGTGTGTGGAAGTTTAATATGTTGATAGGGTTACATGTAGAGTTTTTCGAAGTGATTAGTGGATGGATATGTGACTGTTCGAAAGCAGGTATAAGGAAATGTTACAAACAAACAAGTTAAAAGTGTAGAAGGGTGTTTATGTGTGATGGTGTGAACGTGCAATCCGGGTTTTTAAATAATGCATGGCCTGGAAAGGGGACTGCGAAGACCGCGGATAGTCATGAAGGTCACGGTTAATGGTCCTAATTGTAGAAAATGTATTAGGGAGAAAACAATTCTGTGCTTTTTTTCTTTTTCTCTAATATACAATTGTCTATTATTTCCATTAACATAGTACAAAATGCTAAAGGAAATGCTGGAGAATCTGAGTCTAACAACTTTACTGAAAAATGTAAAGTAAATGGAGTATATAAGATCATTTTTTTAGTTCTATTTTTTACTTTGAAAGGTGGTTCCTAAAGTTTTTAGATTTTGTATTTTTTCTTTTGCAGTAGAAGCTAGGAAGTAAGGCGGGGTAGGGACATGAGGGAAGGGGCACCAGCCACAGATAAGATGTTGAGCATGCATTAAATCTAAGGCAGCGGGCAGTGTTTCTCATGCTCCTTGATTACAGCCTCGAAAGCACTTGAAAACTGCTCGCCCCATGCAGAGTGGTGGGTTGCAGTATATACAGAGTACTGTTGTCTTGGAAAGATATGGATCAACATCCTCTTTTATGGCTTGAAAAGTAGTTGGTGGGATTTTCTGCTCCACAGGAGTAGCCTCTGTGGTGGCAGTAGCGGTTGAGGATGATGAGGTAGAGGAAGACAGCCTACTACTTTCTGAGAAAGGAAGAGCCTTTCTCAGAGTACCTGGGTGGTGTTAACAGGTGTGGCGGCACATGGAGGTGGTACAAAAAGAGTACTGTCCATGTTGTTGCGACTGAGTATGATTCCACAATCACTGCATTCAACATGGGTAGCCCGAGCCTTTGGTACCCTGAATACGGTCTTAAAGAACTGCCACACCCATGATTCTCTCTGGGTGCTGTAGGTAGGCATTTCCTCTATCTCATATTTCGGGTCCTCTTGGTCCTCCTCTGCATCATTGCACCTTTTCCCTTGTCCAGGCCCTCCAGCTGGTGATGGTGGTGTTGGTGGTGGTGGTGGCTCTTGGGGAGGAGGGATGGCCATAGCTGATCGCATTGTTGAAGTAAAACAGCTGGTGTACCAATACTCTTCCAAGCAGGTGCTTTCTCCTCGATTGCAGATAGAAATTGAGTCAGAATGGGTCTACGAGCTGTGGAAGGGTAAACATTTAGCTTGAAACGTCCTAGAATGGCCGGAAATGTGGTTTCGAAATGTTCGTGAAGCCCAAACCCATTCGCAAACACATCATCAGTCCGCACACATTTACGGTCATGTGACGCTGTTCAGGGAGTCTGCGGTGACGTCAGACATTCGGAAACGTCTGCAAACAAAAAACAGTTTAAAAAGTTGTAGAAAGTTGATAGACGTGTTTAGAATATTACTAGGCGGTGGGGAATGGCACTGTTTTTGCTTGAAACTTTTCCCAATGAAAACGGTACCTCACATGTGTGGGTGCACCTACCTGGGCGCAAAGGGAAAAGGCTAACCCACTGGTAACCCCAAGCCTTACGGCATAGCAGATTTTGCTCATGTGAACAACATACAGATTTGGGCCTAGGATGTCGAAGCCAATACGGAAAACAGGGAACCCCATGCATTTCCAAAAAGAGGACACGCGGGGGAATCCACAGAGGTCTGACTTGGACAAATCGCCCCAGAATTTATTACCCACAATCCCCAGCAAAGTCTGACATTTGGTGAAAAAACTACAATTTTCAGACATTTCACTCTTGCCCACCGAAACACGCCACCAACACCACATGTCCTACCTTCCCACGTTCTCACAGGTGTACCGAGGTAAACGGTACCTCACATGTGTGGGTGCACCTACCTGGGCGCAAAGGGAAAAGGCTAAACCACTCGTAAAGCCCAAAGGGTTTGGGGAGACAACCTACAGATTTGGGCCTAGGGTGTCGAAGCCATGAAGGAAAACAGGGTACCCCATGTATTTCCGAAAAGAAGACACCCGTGGAAATCCACAGAGGTCTGACTTGCGCGAATCGCTCCAGAATTTATTGCCCACAATCCCAGACAAAGTGAAAATTGTGTTTTTTCCACCAAATTTCAGACTTTGTCAGGGATTGTGGGTCATAAATTAAGGGGCGATTCGCAAAGTCAGACCTCTGTGGATTCCCACGGGTGTATTCTTTTCAGAAATGCATGGGGTTCCTTGTTTTCCTTCGTGGCTTCAACACCCTAGGCCCAAATCTGTAGGTTGTCCACATGAGCAAAATTCCTGAAAATCTGCTGTGCGAAAAGACTTGGGGTTACCAGTGTTTTAGGCTTTTCCCTTTGCACCCAGGTAGGTGCACCCACACATGTGAGGTACCGTTTTCGTCGAGAAACCTGTGGGAACGCGGGACGGTAGGCCATGTGTTGTTGGCGGCTTGTTTCGGTGGGTGACCAGAGTGAAATGTGCAGAAATTGTGTTTTTTTTCTCTCATTTTCACGATTTTCCCCCAAACTATGTAATCTTTACTTATATAGTTGTTGCCTGACCTGTGCAAATCACCCCTCCCTAAACTTGGAATATTGTCTACTTTTCAGAAATGTATGCTTTTCTGGCTTCCCATTCAGCTTTCCTACCCTTTTCTTCCATTCCGTCCACGCATGTCCTATTGGACAAAAAACGCCAAAATTGCCTACCTCTCACAAAACGGCTGATGAACATATCAAAATATGTTATTTTGGTTTCCACTCAGTCTGTTCTTGAAATCCTGGAAAATGGCGAATCCAGCACAGCAAACCATTTGTTCCTAGCTCTTACAAGGAAAACACCACAGGCTTCTTTGTACAACATTTTATTGCCATTTTTCTGAAAAAATCCCAAATGTTCTCCTTTTTGGTTATTTTCTCTCACCCCCCTACAGCAAACTAGGATTCCTGGGTGGTGTTACAACTTCCTACATGTGGGAAGAAAGGGGCCAACTTTGGCCGAGATATCTCATGTAACAAAGAAGTTACAAGGGATTGAATGGCGACATACCGAAATCACCAAAAAAGGCCTTGGTACTGGGGGGAATACCCATGGCAGTTAAGGGGTTAAGACGGTAAAGCCCGAGAGGAGATATCATTTGTAAAGTAGCTCAGTTAGTTAATGCTCCAAATGCAGAGTGTGCACAGGAATATGCAACACCTGTGTTCAGCACCTGGCTTAATCTTCCGGTGGGATAATAGGCAGAGGGAAAGCATTCAGCTTCTGATGCAACACAGCATTTTCCAGGTCAATTGGTTCAGAAAAAGTGATGGAAAACACTATTACTGTTGCTTTTTCTATTTGTCCGGATTTTCGTGCATTTTCTGGGTGGAGTTCAGGAGCCGAGTGGACACACCAGGACCCCCTGTATTTCCCGCTCCACCAGACAAATGCGGCCTTACTGCCAGCATGGATTCTCATGCTGGAAATAAGGAAAGGGATTCCTCTGGGATTTGCTTGGAAATGAAACCTGGTAAAAGCGGGCAGAGTCCAGAGGAAGCCATTGTCAATTCGCCAGCAATCGCTAATTGCGCGAGGTATTTACACTCTTCCAAAGTGGAAAAGCAATGTGATTTCACCTGCCTTTTACGCTAAAACCTTCCATTTTGTGGCGGAATAGTAAAAATATGCGCCAACGGAAGTGGTCCACTCCATGCAGTTTACTTTGCGTCTTGATGCTTGGGGGTTTTGCGTGATGCTACACATGTAATAAATAAATAAATACAGTTAACATGACCCCAGATAAATGGCAATTCGTGATCAGAATGAGTGAGCATGGCATGTCGCTGGTAAGAGGGTGTCCTGTGCTTCTTGAGTGCGCTGGCAAATGCCCTTAATTGCCATCTCGCGTTAAGAAGGTGCTTAAACCCATCAGTGTGGATTGCGCAATAATAAGTCGACAGAGATATTTCAAATTGACAATGTCACCCAAAGGGCGAAATTGGCTAAGTGGGAGAATGTTGCGCAGCATGTGCCACTTTCTCTGCGGAGTGAATTGCGCCCACCCCGATGAAGAAGTGTGAAAAACCCACAAGGGCACTGTGCTATGCTCTTTCTTTGTGTGTCTTCCCCACAGGGAGACAGATGCCGGCTCAGACATGGGTAAGTCTCAGGTGGCAAGCCTGTACACTAGTTGATGTGGCAACGGATTCCAGACTTCTGATGCTGATAACATTAGTAGCAATGAGTTACATGCCACCTGACAGGTATGTGTGATAAAGTTGCAAAGCAGAGCTGTTAGTGGGCTAAAGCAGGAGGCAATGTCTGCCCACCCTCAAAGGGTACGTGCAACCAAAAGTAATAGGTCCCTCCCCCCATCATGACTGTAGGGGCCAGGCTCCAAACCAGGGCAAGAATGCCCTCCAATCATCCATGCCCATGAGTAGGGTACCCCTCGTGCTCTAGGAACCCTGTTGAGCAACCTCTGTGCTTTCCAGGTGATACTAACGTTATTTAAAGGCAGAGGTCTAAAAGGTAATCGCTTAATTGCAGCTGGAAAATAGCTCCTCGCGTGATCAAAATGTCTTAACCAAGTGTGACATCATCCCCTTCATTTATAAGTATGTGTGTTCTCGCGTTTCTTCATCCACTGAATTACTGTTAGAAACAAAGGCAAGAGTTGTGTCTCTTGTGTAGGCATTAGGAAGGCAGCTGCCAGCCTCTGGCATAATATGCCCATGTTCTTCAAATATTGGCTAGCTGTTGCCCTCTTATGGCCAGGTAGAACCATCATGGCAGTGACTGGCAAATGCCTTTCCCCTGCAGACAGAAAAGCGGAAATAAGAGGCCAATTCAAGACACGGAACAAAGAGACGTTAAGACAGACTGCAGCTGCCATTGCTGTGTTAGGGAGAATATGTTGAGTGTTCAAGCAAGGAGGTATGTACTAAGCAAGCAAGTAGTGAGACAAGGGAGAGTGTCATGATGCCTACCCCCGGGGACCCAGACCAAGTCCAGCAACCCCGGAAGCAGGCATCAAGTAATACCAAGCAAGCCCAACAACGCCTGCTAGGGGCTATTTGGGTGCAGTCCTGGCGTCTATGGCGCCAGGCTCATATGGAGAGTCAGTCCTGGCGCCATAGGCGCCAGACTCATAGATTAAAACTTACCTGATGCAAACCATGCTGCAAACTTACCTGATACAGACCATGCTGCAAGAGCTCCAAGCCAAAAGAGGCTTGGAAGGGACTACTTTACTTAGGGACTGTTTTTTCACTCGGGTGGGGCTGGGGAGGAATACTTACCTGGGACTACTTTGGAGGCTATTTAAACAACGCCCGAAGAGCACCACACACTTCGCGTTATTCTGCATCCAGCAGCGTAACGCTCACCGTGCCTGCAAGTCTGCATCCAGTCTTCTGCCACGCCCGCCTCGAGTCCGGAGCTCCTAGAAAAAGGGAGAAAGAAGGAGAAAAGGTTAGAACAAGAGCAATACCTTTGATCCTTACCTGAATTCCCGATCCATCGCGCCTTCGAGCTGGAAGAAAGAAGTTATTTTATGCGTGTCGCCTCGCCTCCAGCAGCGCCGCGCCGAACTCACCTGCATTCGCAGCATCTTCACATTCCACCGTATCCTTCTGCATGTTCCCGCCGCACCCCGGCACCTAAGAGGAAGACAAGAACAGCAAGGTGAGCCAAGGGAATACACAGAGGCAATATTAGTTACCCCCCATAGACTTACCTGATTTTACCACCGGGGGTACTATTCCTCTTCACGGGTCGGCGCAGCTTCCACTGCATTCTCGCCGAACCCCGGCCCCTAAGGGGAAACAAAAGGACAGCAAGGTGAAACAAAGGGACAAACAAGGGGAAACCTCATCACCACAATAGACTTATCTGATTTTACCGCCGGAGCATTATTCCCAGAGACTTCATACTTTCTCTCAGTGCCTGAATAAGGGAGAAAGCAAAAGGTTACATATTGACATTATTTTATCGAACTGTGTTGGATAATACAAATCCTTACCTGAACAATACCGGTTGCCACGAGGAGCTCTTCGCTAGGGTCAAGCTGCAACCTGCAAGGAATCGGACAGAATGAAAGTCAGACATTTGAACTCTTACGAACTACATACTTACGGCGTCTTGCCGGGAATGTTGGAGTCAATATTGTTCTGGAACTCACAAATTCCTTCGAGCTAGTGAAGCAACTAGTTATCTACGCGCCCCTGCGCTCAATGCAGGATGGAGAGCTCATCTTTTCAAACCATCAGGTGAAACTATAAGAGGGGACATCTAAGGTGATCAGTGGGGATATCAGCGGGAGTGGGGGGGGTAAACACTCAACTCCACGGGTGGTTAATTCCCTTTCTCCATTTGCAGAAGAATATTTCTAAGGGCCAAGCAAACAAAGCTAGGTGGGCCAGTCCAGTCCTTCATTTCGGCACTACGCGTCACATTGGTGGAGACCGCAGCTGTCCCGTTCAGATCGACGCCCCTGTGGGAGACAGGTGAGCGTAACAGAGAGGCAAAAAAAGGCCAGAGGTACTCTTTGAATAATGTAACAGGGCAGAGGACCCATGCTCTGCCATCCTAGTAACATATGAGAGAATCAAATAGATTAGGCTTTGCAGCAAATGTTAAATGAGAAAGGAACAGAGTCCAGCTCTGCATTCAGAGTAACTAAGGCAAAGAAAGGCTAGGCTCTGAAGCCAGCATGAGATGGGATAAGAGGGACCAGACTCATCATGAGAGGCTGGGCCGGCCCTCGCAGGGGTGATAGAGGGGCAGCCCCATAGCGGGCTGCCCCTCTGGCCACCCCCCTTGGTCCACATACACCCCACCTACTAGGCATCCCCCGGGCCCAACACATCCGGCCGCTGACCTCGGGAGTGCTTATAGGGGGTGGGCTTGCGATCGCTCATTATTCTTGTTTGCTGTACCCCCCTCGCCCCTCCCGGAGCACAGTCAAAGCAGCAACATCACACCCCTGGTCCCTCTACTCCCATAACAGGACTTACTCAGAGGTACAAACAAGATTTCCTCTTTCTTTGAAACCCTTATCCTTCCATTTCAACAGACACACACGTCTCCTTGCCCCACACAAAAAAAGTAGCAGTTGGTAGAAAAGGCTGCAACTCCTTTATTTGGCAGGAGTCCACTTACAGGTGATCTGCCTCTTAACAAGCTGGAATCCTAGCTGTGACCCACGGGAAGTAATTATTTCCTCTCTCTTACCATGAGCTCATAGATGAAAAATCCAGAAATGCAACATTCAAAGACATGTTCTTTGCTGCTGCATCCTTTAATTTTCTTCTGTTTTCTTTTCTTCTTTTCTCTTGTTTTATACAGTGATATTTGTAATTTAATATGTACTGCTATTTTAATTCTAATTTTGTGAAAAGTCGAGTTCTTTGACTAAAATACAATAAATAAATAAAGCAAAGTATCCAAGATGTCCCCTGTCCCCCCCAGATTTTATGTGTCTCCTACGCCCCTTTCCTTACCTGACATTTGCTTGGCTGGCCACATGATGCTGAGCTGGTGCCCGATAAGCATAGTATGTTTTCACATGTTTTCCAGCCACAAGTTAAAAGGAACTTTACCCTGGATGATCTGATACGTTTTGCACTAATAATGATGTACCTAAAATAATGTTTTTTCCTTAAAGTTGGAAGATCACACTTCTGCACCTTTCTACCGTGTATAGTTTTCAAACTGGATGGATTATTTTTTGCTTGTTTACTTGTCATTATAAAGTTCATGGAACGTTTAAAAAGCACTTCATTTTCAAAAATGAAGTGAAACTCATTATATTCACAAAAATAATCCATATGTACATTAGGAGGTTTGCATGTATTATTCCCCAGAGCGCCTGGACAGAGCTCTAATGGACGAGTTTCCGGCCTCTGTAAGGATTCTGAAGTTGTTATGTGTTAATATGCCATCTGCCACTAATATTACCAAAAAAGTCGATTGGGGCAGGGGTGGGCAGTGTTGGGGCACGACTGAGACCATATGGAATTGCACGCAAAGCATTTGGTGAAAGTAGCAGGACTTTTTTTGTGGCTCGCCCACCACTCTTACAATGCTGGATGCTCCCCTGCCCCGCCATACTTATCGCAGTAATCCTCTGCAGGACTTTTTGTGATACCTAGATTTAAATATGAAGGATGGGGCGGTTGTTCGTTCACTGTCCAGACAGTCAAACTTTCCAATGGCCTTCCTTCGTCTTTATGCCTAATTAGCGACCATTTGAAGTTCAGACGTGCTATAAAGACCTTCTAATTCTCCCAGTAATTCCTCTTCTGGGGGGCTTTGTGGGTTTCCTCTGCTATGTGAAGCCTTCTGAAGCACCGTGGTGCCTTTAGAAAGGGTGTGTTTGTGCTATATAAGTCTTGTTACCATACCATACCATACCAAATCCACTAATGTGGAAAGAACCACAATGCTTGTTAAAGCATATGTCTTGTGTGACAAAAGACACTAGTCCCTAGGGCCCAAAGTTGGACATGGGGGGCAGAAAGAAGTCAATAATACCTTCTTGCTATTCTTGGTGGTTCGAAAGCATTGAACCAGGCTTCTTGGCACTGTGTGAGTGGTTCAAACCAGGTTCAAATGCAGCAGTTGCACTGTTCCAGATGGGAAGCAAGTGTTGGAGTCGTGCTGATATTCTATAGTTTGAAGCTACGTTTGAAGAATGTGGATCGTGAGGGCCACCAGGATCAGTTCAGAGGTCGGCAGATGGTTTAATGGCAAAGATGTTGGTAACTGGATGCACAGTACAGGATGAGGAGGTTTGATGTGGTGTTCAAGGGCTGCTTTACGATGAGAACACTAGGGTCAGCTCGATGTTCGAATGGATCTGTGATGAAGATGCTGGAGGTTCGAAAGTCAGCACGAATGGGGCTGGTGCAGCAATGAGCTTCTTGTTTGACCTAAGGCAATGAGGTGCTCAAACGGTGCAAGCTGGTGGCACACTTGGTCAAACGTGCAGCACAGCGATTGAAGATCAGGCAATTGCCAAAGGCAGCATCTGAGGATCCTGTTGATTGGATTGGGGTAGAACAGCGTTTAAATATGGCTCAAAGTAGTTTGATGATGAAACACAGGGAGCCTGACTGTGCTGGCCCTCATGATTCAGTGAGTAACAATGCAGGGGTCATTGACAAGATAGGTCCAAGTTCCCATTCTCATAAACAATGGGGAGGCTGACAGACTCCTACAGGGATCCCTCACCTCCAGTGAGGACCTGGGTACAGGTGTAGCTGGCAGAGTGTCTGGCCTTGCTCCAGCAGCAGGTCCCCTCCAATGTGCCCTTGGGATGATTAGGGAGCCGAGCGTGCCTCAGCCTTGGGTTTCCTGACTTCACCTCACAACTAGAGGACTCGAGGACTAGAAAGGACTGCTGTAGCAGCAGGGTCACAATTAAATCTTATTGAAGTCTTGAAGTCACATAATGAATCAAAGGAGGGGGAGAGACCCTCTTTTAAGGGAAAACATCCACAGGTGATTGGGTAAAAGCAAGCCTCCTTTAAGTGGTCCAATCCCTGTTCTTGTGGCAAGTGGTATTTGCCTTGTTGCATCATACACAAAAAGGCTTTGGTCTCAAGGGAGCATAGAAGACAAGAATGAAGGAGAAGTACAGAAACAAGATTTCCCCAACTCTGCTGGGCTCCCTCTGGCTACACTAACTCTGCCCCCTTTTCAGATCCAACGCATTGAAGGCCCATTGGTATGGAAAATCCTGGTGTGAGATTGGTCTTTTTGAGTAGGGTGTGTTCTTTGATTCCTATTTGCTAACACAGCTCCTTTGGGGCGTTGTCTTACTGGTGAGAGGTACTACTTGTCCTCAGAAAGGATCAAAGGAGAGTCACAATCTTTAAGTCTCTTGTCCTGCTGGATGGCTGGGAGAGGTTGCCTGACCAAAATACACATAACCCTTCCAAACCTGGCCTGGGCTTATGGCATTGACATGTGCATGATATATGTCAGATGTGGCTCTTAATATTTACTTAAACCCTCCACTGCCATACTACATGGGGTATGGCTTATGTTTTCAGATTACCCTGCCATCAAGGGAGGGTTTTATCATAATCACATTGAATGTAGAACCGAGGTGTACATTTAAATGTAATCTATACACTGCACATACTTGGCTATCACAGCAGCTGTCAAGCAGGGCACATGTGACCTCTGAACCTAGTCTGCCACTAGAGAGCAGGAGCTGCAGATCAGGCGACTGATGCAGCAGGACACAGGTATACATGTATTGTTGTTATTATGAAAGTGTTTGTTTTATTTCAAACCTTTCACCTTGTCAATTATTCCACTTACATCTTAATTCATATATAATTCCATCCTAAAATTACATTTAATAAAAACAGCCTCCAAAAGTGTCATCACAGCAAAAAGAACAACAACTTTCCCCCAATAAAAACATAATCCACCATTCCTCTGCATTTGAAGTATTTCTCTCAGAAATAGATTTTCCCAAATGTTGTGTTCTTGCAGCCGTCAGCCCTGGACAATATAATGTGATATGTTTTAAAGTCTGTATCATTCCTCTCTCTTTTTACAATATCAACAGGTTAGATCATTAATCCCACCCTGCTTCCTACTCCTCAAAATTTCCCTTGTTGGATATAAGTTCATGCAAAATCGCATGAACTGACATCGACAATAAGAACTCAGAAATGTCATCAGGTACTTGGGTAACGTATTATAAGCTCTTTCTTCACAATTGGTATGCAAAAAAAGCGTATAATTCTTCCTAGCTTCCTGTGTGAATAACCAGTCCTGTCTCCACAATTTCCATTTAACTGTGCATGGATTTGTTATCAAGGCTTCTTTCGTAATTTCCAGTTGGCCTAACAGTGCTTCCATTGTACAATTGGCCAATCCCATTCTTTATTTTCTGTTTCCCTCAATATTTTAAAAGAAGGAGGGACATTATACACAATACACTTCCTAAACAGAGAAAGAGTCTTCCATACTGTTATAGTGTAAACAGATATTAAACCTAATTTCATTCTAATGATCGAAATTGGAACCCCTTTTGGTAGATGGAGAACTTTTCTCGAGAATATTCCCTCTAGTGTATTCCAAATCTGCCACCAAAGACTCAAAAAGGCAACTGTCCCATATGTTAAGGTGGGTACAAAGTTCTGTTTACAAAAATTCAAGATCGGTAGGATGGTACATCTACTGTATCGTGTGTGTACCACCACTCCTTGGGCAGTTAAACACTTTGCTTTAGATCTTGACTCAATGGCTTCTTGATTATCATTTACACTACAGACACATCCCCCTGAATGATCTAAGAATCAATACTTTTGATTCAACAGCGTTTATTACAGGTCAATTCTGTACCACTTATTCTTGTTTTGCATGCAGCCTATGCTGTAAACCAATAGGTGTGTGGTCCATGAGCACCAAATAATCGGCTTAGAGCATCCATGCCATACAGATGCCATTAATATTAGCGGGAAATGCTGCAGTCAATATTCAGATCGGATAAATATAGATTAAATAGGGTGAGGGCCAGTGGACACCCCTGTTTCAAGCCAGCCCCAATATATTCCTATTTTCTTACAAATTAAGCCTTGCAGATTCAATTTCACTTGTATAGAGGTGCTCGAATATAATGGCTTCTAAAAGATCCCTCAGGCAGTTCCAGGCTGACAGTTTGTCCCACAGACATCTCTGTCAATGCTATCAAAAGCTTGGGTGAGATCAATAAATGCCAAGTAGATTTTAGTTGCCTTTCTGATAGCTTTCAGTTTTAGAAGATTCACTAGGAATAGGTTTAACCCAGTGCCTACACCTCAGACGAAGTCCGTCTGACGAGGGTCATAACGACCCACTGTCTCCACCCATCTCCTAAGTTGTCCCAGAACCAAAGAGGCAAAAAGTTTACCCAAAACATCCAGAAGAGCAATAGAGTGGCAATTTACTGCATTGTCCCTATCACCCTTCTTGAATACAGGAACTATTATTGATGACTGGATGGGTTATGCACTGAAAGTGTCCGCCCTTGAACTACAATCTTTGTGCATTATGAAACGACTTCATCCCCACTACCAAATGGTAGCGCCCGCCCTGGATCCTGCTGAGTAATGGCGCCTCTGGGTCGCCATGACTACAAGACACTGCAGGGACCGCACGTATATGCGAAGCTGTCCCCAGCACCAGAACGTGAACAGGTTCTCCGTCTGTGTCCGGCTCTGAAATTCAAAACGGCCAGACACCCGTAAGTGGCCACTATGATATCTAAATGTTAGACAAACACAAAGCTTTGACCCCTATCCTCCGATTTTTTTTTACAATAACTTCTTTCTTATACTTTCACCCAGAATTGTCGTTCATTTATGCACACTATCCGTCTACACGAGAACAAGAGGCTTTTGAAGTTCTTGCATTTTTCCGAACACAGCGGGCACCCCCACAAGCTTTGACGACTGCAATTGCCTTATCCACAATCCACCTAGGGATCTGAGAATCTTGAGAAAGGAATGCATTTTACCGTTTCCTTTTTTCTCAAGTCTATGCTTGCCTTTGCAAAACTTAGGTTAGTTCCCCTCTCTGCCGGGTGAAAGGAAAAAAATGGAAAAAATGGCCCTTCAAAGGCATGCGTGTTTGCCCTGTTTCTCTTTCCTCTTTTGCATCCAGATAGACCCAGCAAAAACATGGCTCCTCATTTGGAATATCGGATGCTAACAAGCCGAGTGTAACAACACTGGCCCGTCTCACTATGACCACTTACCCCTACAGCGAATAACAAAAGTATATGCAATTTTACACTATACTAGGTGTGTCTCACCACACGTGATAATTTAAAAAACAAAAAAAAATGTTATGTTTTTTTCTTTTCTTGTTCTTTCGTTTACCTCTTTAGGATTTGGAGACCCTGTAAAATTGCTCCTTCCCTACTCTTCGACACCTGTGGGAAAACTAAAGAGCTATAGAGAAACCACAACATAGGAGGTCTTACCAACAGATGCAACCCCTTTCATTGAAGCCCTCATAATAATCATCTGGAATCAGACTTAAGGTACAGTGCAGACAGGATATTGGCTCCTTTTTCCAACCCCTTCTGCCAATTTGTGATTAACCAGTAGGACTCTCCCCCCTTACATACAAATGTCATCTTTCTCACAGCCACGAGATCACTGAAGCTTTACAAATCATTAAGTAACTGCACGATTCAGCCTCACCCCCACCTCACCCCCCCCGCACAAGACCATCTGTCTCTAGCAACACAAGGTCACACAGTCATGTGGACACTTGCAGGGTAATTCATGGAATAAATGTGCGCCGAAAAGTGGAGCGCAAGTGTGAAAATCGCAGCACACGCGTGCTAAAGCCACGGACGTAGTCGTTCGTCGATTCGTGGTATGCGCTGCACTTGTAAATCCTGGGATGTGCGCCAAATCCGTGGGTGGCGCACACGGGGTGCACACGTCACTAAATGCTGTGCGCAACCCACACAGCGAAAGCGCACAATGTGTAGCTCACACAAGAAAAGTGAGCAGAACACGGGGTGTAACACGCGGAATGGGGAACAACGCGTGAAAATGTGGGCGTTACGGGGAAGTACCGGAGGTAAATACTCTCAACGCCAACACGCACGCTAACAACACGTATTCATGGAATCAAACAGGGGAAACCCATGCGCCAAAAAAGACGCGCTAATCCATAAACACGTATGCCAGCAGGAAGCAGGCGTAAGCGGCCCCACACAGCATAAAAGTGCGCGCAAACAACAAACACGTATATACAGCTATGATGAATGTCCCATTCTGTGGCCCCCTAGGAGAAATGAGGTGTCACGCAACAACAACAAAAGAGATATGGCGACCCCTGTAGCCCACGTGCGTGTGAAAATCCCCACGCACCCCCGAAATACATGCACCCAGGCCAATCGCGTGCGAAAATCCACGTGCACCCCGAAATACATGCAGGCAGCCCATCCACCCTCCCCATGCCCCGCAGGCAGCACACACCACAGGGGGGACTTTTTCCACGCTATTTACCTGACGCAAGCGGGGTACACGTATTGGAGGGGTGCGCCTGGTTTTTCACACACGATTGTCCTGGGTACGTGTTTTCCACGCGTTTTGGCTCCCGCGAGCGGGTTACCCGTATTCAAGGTGGTGTACGAGTACATTTCCAAGCGTTTTGGCTGCCGTGAGCGGGGTATCCATAATTTGTCACGCGATTACAGTGTAGCGGCCCTGTAAACTGGTCCAGGGTTAGCGCGGCCCTTTGCGCCGTGTTGGGTATTTCAATGGCTTTTCCTTGCGCAAGGGGCGTTCTTGGGGGCGTAACTGGCTCTGCGGGATGTTCGCTGCGCCACGGCTCCAAATGGCTTGGGAAATCCATGAATACGCGTTGACCAAGACTGCTGTTTAGCGCACACGGCTGGCGCACGCTGGCGCACGCTCCCTCTCTGCGCTGCTCGCGTGAGCTGCTTCTGCGCTGAATTCTATGAATTACCCTGTTGGTTATTAACTCAAGAGCAGTATCACTCTGACAAGAATGCTCTTCGTAAGATAATCATTTCATATGTTTGGAACAAAATATTGACATTTACATGTATCTGCCTCGCTCTCCTTTAGGACTATGAGGTCCATTCGCCCTGAGGAAGGCTCAGAATAGATGCCGACAATACTGGCAAAGCTGAAACGTGTCTTCAGTGCCTATCCTTTTGAACAGATCTTTAGGAGCCCTGATAGAGAATATTTAGATTTAGGAACATGCACGTTGGCAGATTAGAAGCATGATCATGTATTGATCATTCATCAGAACAGTACATTTATCATTAATATGTATTCTGCTACTGTTTAAAATAGATAATCAAGTTTACTTCATAGTAACATTATTGATATGTTATTGTTTGACTGAATTCTATGTACTCTTTCGTTTGTTTTTGTTTTTCAAGAATCTTAAATGTTTCTTTTTCTTGTTCACTTTGTGTTCAGTGGCATATATATGTAATTGTGACAACCCACCGGTATAGATTGTTTGTTGCCTTTCAAAAATTGTCATTGCAACCTGTTGTTTTTTGTGAATATCTATTGTATTATTATTAAATGTTCAGAGAAATTTCAGACATATCTTTTTGTATTTCTTACATGTGACTTTTCCTTGTGCACAGAATATTTCTTGATAAATCATAATGAATAAGGACAGTAAATTATACTGTTTATAGTGTGGATTCCCCTTTCCCTTTCTGATGAACAATATGCATTGCCCCAAATCCACACTGACACCAAAGGGCTACCCTAATATTTGTGTAGTAGACTTCCAGGACACTGGCACCTCTTTTGCTTTCATAACCTGGTTAAAAAGATCAGACTAAGCTCTGCCCACTGCTCTGGGGCGACTTAAAGCATACTATTGGTCAAACCATCAGGGCCGGGGGCCCCTCGAGGAACTTGCTTTCCTTATCAAGGTTTCAATATCATCTTTATCAAACACTATCTTCCACCCTACCTGCTCCCACACCTCAACTACCTTAGGGTTTACATTAGAGAGGGCAAACAGATTTCTAAAATGTTCACTCCACCCTTCCTCTGAAACAGGACCGGTGTGGAGCACCAATTGCGGGGTATCTTTACTGTTGATAAAGTGCCATATTTGTCCTATATTTTTCTTACAGACTGCCTTCAGCATTAGTTCCGCCTCATATTGAAAGATCTGCTCTTTGTGTGCAAGTAGACAATTTGTATACCTTTGTTTGCTTTGCCTTACCAAACCTACTATAGGGCCGAGCTTTGTTTCGCTTTAGACTTTTAACATCAGTTTTTTATTTGCTTTAAACATTTCTCCATCATAGATATGTTTATGGTGGAAAGTTGGTGTACCATGCCCTTAAATACCTTATTTGAAGTCCAGCAAAAATGATGCCTTTTTATAATTCTCTACAATACAGCCTACGTCCCCTGGTTTAATATGCAATCTATTTCTTCCCTGTGTAATTTCAATGTTATGTAGCCACCTCTCCTCTTTAGATCGTGGCCCATCAGTGCAAGTCATTTTCAACAAATTATGGTCACTCTTAAGTGTATCAATAACCTCCAATGTTTTAGAAAATGGGAGCGTGTTATTTGTAACAAAAGAATTATTCAGGATTCCAAACTGTGGGCCCCTTGACCACGTAGGTCTTCCTGGAATATCCCCCCTAGTTTGACAACTTAACATATGGAAATCCCTTAGGTTTAATTCACTTGTCCATGTCACTGCTCTGTTCTGCATAATACAACTCTGACCATTCAAGGCTGTTGATAGCCACTCTTTTTTGTCTAAACATGTTATGTTGCGGTCACCACATATAATTATATACGGGGCTCACCATCGGGTGTAACAGTCATCAATTATATCTGTCACGCATTCAACATAGTTTGCAACCCCTATTGCCACTAGATTACAATATACATTAATGATTACCCCGCCCCCCCAATTTGCATTCCATGATTTCTCTTGGTCAAAACTAAACAAAAGCATCTGTACAAAAGCATTAAGGGTTCATATTTTCAGCACAACAAGCCCTACCCCATTTGTAACTAAAATCAGCAAACCAGATGTAGGTACACCCCTTTTCCCTTCTTTGCATCCTTCAGATATGAACACTAACCATCAAATATTGGTTTAGACCTCAACCAGGTTTCCTGAAAGCATAAAATGTCAAATGTGCCCAAGTCAATCTCCTGATCATTGAACAAATGGGTGAAGCCACGGGTATTCTAGGACCCAAACACCCACTCGTGATTAAATGCTAGGTCCTTAACCTATTTATATTTTTAGACTTGTCAGGGCTTTGCCATCCATGCCCAATTCTCCCCTTTAGTCACACTTGTTTCATCATTCGGCTGTTCTCTAAACTTTCTGATTACCCCTTGTTTACATCCGAACATTACTCTTAGGGGACATTTCTTCTCACTTATACCCTTTGATTAATGGGCCTCTGAAATAATATCATGTGAACTCGGCAACGTTATCATTTTCAAGCTGTTGGTTACCACAGTGTATATGGCTTTAATTCTAGACCCGACCAGAGGCTCCCCTTCCTTTCTCACAGGAGATCGCCCACTTTATTCAGTCATATCTGTTAATTCAAAGCCCAGGGGAAAAAGGGTGGTGGCAGTTTCCAAAAGCAGGCTCTTAATCATCTAGTTGGTTGTCAGATGAAGTAAAACCCAATCTAATTGTGTCTCATTCACGAATTCCACCACTTTAATGTCCTCTGTTTCAATTGCCCACAACTTCGGAATATTGTGAAAAAATCTTACAACATTACAACGGTTCAAAATCAAACTCCAACTGATTGTTTTCCCTAAATGTTGAATCTCCTACCAATCTCTTTTGTGCCAAGGTTACAAAAGGCTCCTTCCTCGTCTTTTATTGGGGACTAATACCCTGTAGCTTTTTGGGAGTGACTTCTTCCTTATTTTCAATACAAACCTTCCCAGCCTCCAAAACGAATTCATTAGACTCAGGCTATATCACCCACTCCATCGTCCCTTCCTACGTATATGTGGAGAAATTTAAAATGGTCTCCAAGTCATTATTCATGTCCCCATTCTTCAAGGAATCATCTAATGCATGTAGTTCCAGGGGCGCTGAGGGGGTATCCAGGCCAGGGTTCCTAACTTTACTGTTGATCTTTTGCTTTAGGGTTACAGCGTCCAGAGGCGGAGGTGTAGCTAGTTTACGTAAACACTTCCTGGCATCATTCCATTTAACTTTCTTTCCTTTTAACACATTTTTTTGTTTTTTTCTGCCGCTGTGGAACTGGGGTATTTTTATTCTGCTGCTTCCCTGTGGAACTGGGGTATTTTTATTCTGCTGCTTCCCTTTTTTTCATCTAATGAATATTGGGTACTCCTTATACGGCAAGTTTTATGATTCGCAAGCTAACGCTTCCCTTTCCAGTCTCTCAACTTAAAGATCTTCTCCCAACCTTACAATCACCAGGTTGGGTTCCACAGTAGCTTGTATTTCCATTCCAGAAAACTCTGTTTCACTTTCTTCTACCAGCATAACCAGCTCCGGGGCACACTTTGCTAATGCTACCATTGTCGAATCCTGGAATTTGTTTATGGGAGCAGCTATCTCAACCTCTACTGCATACTCCTTATGATGCGTTTCCATTCTGAATATGTGGCTGCCAAGGTCACGCTGAGATATGGATACTGGGCCGGTCAAACATTCCTCCCAAGTTGACTTTAGCCCCCTCTGCTTCTTCCCAACTACCTCCAGTCTCTTACTATTCACTACCCTCCTTCACAAACTCCTCACATCCACTTACTGGATTGTAATAAGGAATCCATAATGTATTTATTATTTATTTAATTGAAAGTGCGTTTTTAGATGACTTGCATCTTTTTCACACTATGTCACATGATACATATAAAATATACATTTCTTATACACTTCATTTAAAACCAATTTAAAACAATTCAAAACAATTCTAAATAAATTTAAACAATCTTGGCTCAGAATAAACACCTACTTGTCTTCTGGGATATATAATGCGTGAAATGGTCAGATCTATACAAATGGCCAATATTCAGTGTTTTACAGATTCTCATACCTCAAGTCCATTTACTTAGAGATAGTCTCCTCCATTTTGGCCATCTTTTTAATTGCCATCTCCCATAAATGAAAGGCCGCCTGGCTTAAAACTGATGTCTTGGTCATAAATATATCACTCCAGAATAGGTCAGAATTGTGATTTCCATATTTTCCATATGCCAACCTATGCGTTGCTTCCAGTTCCTGACATTGGGTTAGAATATGTCTGGCCGTCTCGATACATCTCCCACATAGGCGGCATAATCTTTCCTCTCTTGGTATGCCACTGCAGGCACCAGTATTTTCCAGTAGTTTCCAGTAATAAGGAATCCATAATAATCTTTTTGCCCTCAGATTCCCCTTCAATGAGGTCAAAAAGTTTATTTTGCAAAGTCAACTATGTTTCCACTTCTTGATCCAATCTACTTTGTAGCTATGTGATTGTAGATTCCACATAGATCATTTTTGAGTGGACCATCACCAGCAAGGTCACTTGATCTTTACGGTTTCTATTCATTGTCTCATACAGTTTTAAGAATGGGGCCAAAGAGATAGTTAAGGCTGACAGGATATAGCATTGAGTTTGAAGGGGGTGGAGCTAGAATTATTAGTGTTCCATGGGTTTATTTTCAGAGAGAAGATGGAATCATTTAAGCACAAAGACCCGGCTGAAGAAGAATTTTCCATCAACCCCACAAAAGGTCCTTGATAAGTCTGACTCCAACCAACAGCTTTCTGATTCTCTTTCTCACTCCTACTTGTTCTTCTTTCTGAGTATTTTATATTCAACGCTCTTTCCGGGTGTATATCCGCCCTTTCCATATGACTCTGATTTATCGCCTCCATGGAGAGTCTTTGCTCCAAAACACTACCCTCTCTGGTCTCATCTGGTCTCTTTTTGCAACCAATCTGTTCCTCAATATCTGCTATCTCCCTACTCAAAGGGGCTGCTAGGTTTGATAAGTTCCCTTCTTTTTCGCGGCTGGAGACTATACCTGAGCCATCCGTCACAGGTATTTCTTCACATCCAGCTGGTTTAGGGTTTTGTTTCAGGGAGTAACCATCCACCTCTACTATAGGAGGGGTTCCGTTACCTAGCTGGTCTGAGGGATTCGCAACCAGGACAGACCCCAAAAAGCCCCCCCATTCACCCTCCCAGATTTCTCTAGAATAGAGTTAATCATTTCAATCATTTCTGCATCTGTCACCTCCAATGGCTGACTTGCGGTGTTGGGCAGATCGACTTCTCAACCTCCCGAGGAACAAATGTAACTGCAGCTTTTTTTAAATTAAGAGATTATAATGGCTCAGGGCTGTGGACCAGTAAAATATAATGGGATGTTAGATGTAGCTTCATGGCCTCCCATTTCAATTTCAAGGCTGCAGATAAGCCGTCACACTCAATACCCCCACCGAATCCTGTTGTCAAATTGATGAATCCTGTTGCCACACTAACAGGGTCAATGGTGGGCTAGAAGGGCGTGGAGGCCGTTATCTTTGTGATGTTTGTAGTGGATAAAAAGCTAACAGATTTGGGTTCTCACTCCCAACCAGTTCAAAATATGGAGGTGAAGCATTACCTTAAAAGTGCAGCTAGCATTGTGAACGCGGGGTGCCACACCGTTCGGTGGCCTCCTAAACTCCCAGCGATGCTTGACTGACTTCCTGTACCGAACTCACGCGCCAGTGTTACGTGTCCGGCTCCTCCTTTTATGCACACACTAGAGTCAGTCTGGAGTGTAAAGAAACAGCATGCCTGTCCTCTCAGGTCTGTTCTCTGATGCTAGACTGAACTCCTGTGCTGAACTCACATGCCAGCGCCATGAGCCCGGCTCCTCCTTTTATGCACACACAAGAGTCAGTCTGGAGTTGAAAGAAACAGCACACCGGTCCTAACAGGTCTGCCCTCTAATGCTAGACTGAACCCCTGTGCCGAACTCATTATACTTTTGGCATGGAGCTTATAAAATGCAGGTCTAATTAGCAGGCCACCCGTTCTGCAATGTAATTGCCTGCATCTTTTTTTAGTGAACACAAATAAAAAAAATAGGGATTCTACACCGTTGCTACATAGTAACTCCCAACAATCTCTCCCTCTAGTACCAAGACCACTTTCCCCTCTCCTATCTTTTTCCACCTGACCTCTTGGCAACTCACACATGGCTCACAACCTTAGGGTTCACTTTGACCATGCCCTAAATCTCTACCAGTTGATCATGAACACTGTCCCTGAGCCAGGCACAAAATCCAAAGTTTAGAAAAAGCTGCCAACATCTTGTGCATCACTCAACTAAAACCCTTATCTCTGCTCTCGTGCTCAGCAAACTGGGGTACTGCATGAACCTATTTCTTGGTCTACCCGTTTACTCCTCTGCTTAACTCAAGAAAGACCTCAATATTGTGACATCTACAATTTTTAAAATACCCACATCTTCACATCTTTGGCCTTCAGTACCACTCCCTCTGTGTAAAATTGCTCTCTCTTTAAATTCCTGCTACTGGTCTGCAAATCTATCTTTGCTTTTGCCCCCACTACCCTGCTGAATGCATCTAATTGTTCTGTCCTCAAACTCTCTGCTCTTCCTCTCTTCACTTAAGTCCTCACCCTTCCTCTGCCTTCTCTGGCTTTTTGCCCGTTCACCTACTTACCTCATTGTCATCATCAAAGCCATATCTTCAGTAAAACACTTCAAAACGAGGCTTAATCACCACCTGCAAGCAATGGAAGGAGCCCCCCAAACCCTATCAAACTAACTGCCCAACATGCCTCTCCTGCAGTCTGTCCCACAAAACTACTCTATGTATATGCATAAATACTGGCCTCAGGATCGCAGTGGTAAAAATATGATGTCCTCCTGGCCCTGTTGGTATATGATCCTGCTCTTACCACGTAAACAGCTGGTGTTTGTCATTCACTCCAACAATACGCTTATGTAAATGCACCCTACCGTACAAACAACTGCCCATGTTCTCTGTTGCTGCCTTTGTAACTTATTTCTCTACAAAATGACAGCTTGTTCTTCTATAAATACACATTTGAATAAATACAAATTAGATGGAGCGGGAGAATTGGCTTTGTTTACTTTTCTTTCTTTGCACACACCGCAAGTCAATTGCACATTGTTCCTGTGCGACTTTGTTTCTGTGGGGCTTCTGTGTCCTGGGCAGGCATGACTCATAATAGAGACTGCTTCCTTCAACCTTGTTTACGAAGGAAAAGAAAGTATTTCCAGGCCTGTCAGGCTCTTTGAAATGCGCAACTTTGCTTTCTTCAAAAGAAAGAGTTTGCAACCTGCAAGGGTTGTTTGGGTCTTTCTGGATTATGAGGACTTCTGCCCATGGTTTGTCTTGGTTGTTGGCACTGGTTGTCCCCAGGATGTGCATGTAGGTGTCTCTGGAGTTTTTCTGTGGCTGTGGAGGTTTTCTGTGGCTGTCAGGCACGGGACTTTACCACCACGACATGGGGAAAATCTGTGGCAATGAAAGTGACAAGGGGAAATTTGGAGTCCAATTAGATGTGGCATTGGACAGTGATAGGGACCGGGAGGATAGCTCAGGGGCAACACGCTCGCCTTGGAAGCAAGACGACGCTGTTCGATCCCCCGGTCCACGCTTAGAAACCTCTGTGTATGTCATTCTGTAATTCAGTGGTACACCCAAAGTCACATGGGGCAGTTATGAGGAAATAAAAGTACCATTGGGCCTTTCACAGGCTAATGGGGTGGGGTGTGACATTGGGATGTGTGAGTGCTATGAAGAAATTGGGGAGCAATGGTAGGTTGCATGGGACAGTTTGGAGGCCATGTGAGTGTAAAATTGACCCATTGTTGGGGTGTTGGGCAGTAGACAATGGGCCTCATTACGAGTTGCCAGGTAAAACCGGGTTCATTACCGGCATGCCGGAATGAGCAAGTCCGTGCTCGTATGAACCCGCTAACAGAGGGTGATTACGAGTGCGCGAGCACGCCCGTTACCCCATGCTGGTAGTGGCAAAACCGCGATGCTGGTAACGGGCCACCAACCCCCCTATACCGGCATTGCAGGTACCGCCCATTCCATAACCGCGTCATAACAACCACTAAACACCGGCACGGTAATACCGGCACGGTATTACCGTGGTCACAAAAAAGACCCGGAAATTACATCATCGGACCGGAACGTGAAATGAGCCGGCGGCCATCTTTAAAAACACAATCCATTGCCACCCTCCATAACCACCACTACACTTGTGTTGTTGTATGCCACAACTGAAGCAGGATGTCGAAGGCCACCAGTAAATCCTCCCAAAGGAAGAGGAAGCAGCGTTTTTCTGATGCTGAACTGACTATGCTTGCTAACACCCTCAAACAGCATGCAGACACAATCAGGAGCACAGACCTCAAGCATGGCACAAACCAAAAAAAAACAGGAGTGTACGTGACTGCCGGAAGCGATGGGACGACCTCCGCCTGGGAGGAGACCGCAAGTGCATTCATTGACCCGAAATCCATAGAGGGAATAGGAGACCAGGTGTTCGGCGCTGCAACTACCACAGAGGAAGGTGAGTGAACCATCACATCCACGTATACCAAAACATGATGTGGCACAAGTGATGTGAAAGTTAGACTAGGCAAGGCAATGCATGTTCCAAGGCTACATCAACACATCCATAGAATAATGAGTGCAACACCCTGCACCACACGCATGCTGAGTGAAAATCCCCATCCCAACAGAGGTGCAACATGACCCAACCATGCCCATGGGACCCACCACACAGACACCAAACCAATGCTATGCCACCAGCCATGCATTGATTGCCAACATGTCCCCTCAGTACACCAAATGCCACACACCAGAAATGAAATGATGCCTGAATGTATGAACATATCACACCGCAATACATCATAGCTGCCATTTGACAACATCACTGATGACCTGCATCTCTTCTATCTCCCAGGCACCGATAAGGAAGGTGGAACAAAGGACAGGGGTGCGAGTACATCCTGTGCACGCAAAGGGACCAGGGCCACCGCCACCCCCCCATCCAAGATAATGCCTGCAGCAACACCCAGTGTGCCACGCAAGGCATCAACCCTGCAGGGGGCACCTGCAGCAACAGAACAGCAGCAGGCACCCACAACAGTGGGAGCCGTTCCGCCAGCCACCACGGACGTTGTGTCTACAGAGGTGGATGATGAGGCTGGAATCATGTCTGGAGTACCCACCCCAAACCCCATTGCCAGCCCCCACCCACCTGCGGAGTCTAAGAGCCTGGACGATCCGTGTCTCCATGACTCTGACCTTGGAGAATCAGACATTGGGATCTTCCAGGAGGACAGTGGCCAGGACGAGGAGCCCACGCAGGTGCCTTCCACCACCCTGCCAGCCACCACCCTGCCAGCCACCACCCTGCCAGCCACCAGTACACCTGCGGCCTACACCTCCTTCGAGACTCGCCTGGCAAGGGTAGAGGCCCGCCAAGAGTCAATGCTGCAAATCATGCATCGACAGGTCGACGCTGGGAATGAGGCCATGAGGGCCATAGCCACGGCCATTGCAGCCAATACAGCTGCTGTGGAGGCATCTACGTGTGCATTCAGGGAGTGCATGGGGTCACTGACACAGGCCCTTCTTGCAACATCCCGCAAATGCAGCGTCAACACCTTGGCCCAGCCATGGGACTGACAATAGACACCTCCACTACAACAACCCCTTCCACCTCGGTGCAATCGAGCCCTGTGCGGTGAAGAACTACATTGGTGAAGGGAACACTGTTTGTTGCAGACATGAGGACATTTGGGATCTGTGGGGTGGGTGAGGGAGTTTGTTGGGGTATTTTCTGGGGTTTGTGGGGTGGGTGAGGGAGTTTGTTTGGGTATTTTCTGGGGTTTGTGGGGTGGGTGAGGGAGTTTGTTGGGGTATTTTCTGGGGTTTGTGGGGTGTGTGAGGGAGATTGTTGGGGGGGTAGGGGAGGGGGGAGTGGGCACATTTTTGCAGTTTTAAATAATACACAAGTTGTGAGAAGAAAAATCCATGGCTGGACATTGTTATTTTTCGTGTGCGTTCATTTAATGTGTTACGGTGTTCAGTGCCCAACTCCCAACATTCCCTGTGTGCATGTTCATATTGGCCCACTGTCTGACTGACACAAGTCTTTCATAGTCCCTGTGTTTCAGAAGTATACATGAATTTGTGCTTGCCGTACAGCATGGCCATCCCGTGCATCACGTACTGGCAGTAGGGCTACTTCACCTCCGTCTCCGTCCTCATCATCCTCACCCGGCCCATGCATGTCAATGTCAGGTGACAATGGTACATTTCTCCGGACGCACATGTTGTGCAGCATGACACAGGCCATGGTGATCTTTGCCGCCTTTCAGGCCTATATAGGAGTGCCCCACCAGACCTGCTGAGGCAGCGGAACCGCCACTTCGACAGGCCAAAGGTCTGCTCAATGACAACAAGGGTACGGGTGTGCACACGATTGTACTCCTCCTCATGGCCATTCTGCGGGTTAGGCACAGGGGGGTGTAGCCACGGCCTCAAGGTATATCCTCCATCACCAGCGAGCAGATTCAAATAGGTGTGTGTCACTTTGAACTCCCGTAATTCAGGGAGCACAGTCATGCCGCCAGCTATTTGGTATGGCCATGCACATGTCCCTGTAAGCATGAAAAATGTTTATCTAGGTGCAATCTGTACTGTCATGAGGTGTGGTAGTGTGGTTGGCATTCAATAGATGATGCAGGGTGTTATCATGCATGCTGAGGCAGATATGCTGTGGTAGTGCAACAATGTTTTGACACCAATTCATGCTGTTCATTATTTACTATGCATGGTCACACTGCCCACATAGCCACACTTGCCGTCCTGTTCATTCATGCATTGCTTGCCATAACCATGGTGGCCTTGTTGTGCCTCTTACTTGTTCTCATTGATATGCATTATTTGTGATATGTGGCCCAGTGAAGTGTCATGTACGGTTTGACTGGTTCAGGTCAGGAGTGTTTGGCTCTGCATGCATTCTCCAATCACCGGCTATTCCCACCCAGGTGCAGTATTGCCCCCCCTCATGCATCCCCACACATCAGTACCCCAAAGCACTGCCATGGGACGGTTGTGCAACTCACCAAGCAGCCAGGCACGTGGTCCGGCATGTCGCTCCATTTGATGGGGTACCGTGGATTTACCCAGTAACATGGCATCATGTGTTGATCCAGGAAATCAGGCGCAGCAATGGGTGATGATCTTCCTGGAGTCACATACCATTTGCACATTGATGGAGTGGTGTTGTTTGCGATTGCGGTACACGGCCTCTATGGCATGGGGGACTATCAATTCCACATGGGTGCAGTTGATGGCACCGACACAATTGGGCATGCCTGCCAGTGCATGGGAGCCTACTTTGGTTTCGGCTATCTCCTGGGCAGTCCATGGTAGGGATATGTGGGTGCTTGCGTGCTTCAGGAGGGCATCCAGCACTTGGTTCAGCATGCGTGAAAATAGTGGTTGTGAAATGCCATGCAGCTGGCCCACTGTGTATTGGTAGGTGCCTGTGGCCAGGAAGTGTTGCACAGACACCACCTTTAGTAGTGGGGGGATGGCAGTGCATATCTGTATGTGGCTGGCAATGTCGTTCTGTATCATGTGCACTATGGTGGTGATGGTGTCACAGTCCCACCGGTACAGGGTGTGGATCTGCTCAGGGCTAGGGTTGAATGGGCTGGGTCTGGTGCTAGGTATTGCTGGCTGCCTATGAGGCTCTGGTGGCTGCACTGGTGGTAATGGATGGGCCTGTCTCAACCTCCTTTTCCTCCTGTCTCTCCTCTGTGCTGCCTGTTCTTGTTGCTGCTGTTGTTGTTGCAGTTGTTGCTGTAGTTGTATCAGTATAGGCAGGTACTCCTGTGCCATGTTTGCAAATGCTAGTGGTGGCATTTTGGTGTAGGAAGGGGTGTGGTGTTTAGTTATGCTCCTTTTGTACTGGGCAACTCTGCATTGCCTACACCGGGGGGGGTTGTGGTGTGTGGGTGTGCTCAGTTCATACTGGCACAGCCTCCTTTGACTCCACCTGTTGGGATTGTGTGCACCTGTGGCAGCTGCCTTGTATCTTGCTTGCTGTTTGCGGGTGGTCTTAGATGCCTGTATGGCCAGCATCGTGCAGGCCGTGATTACCGGCTTCGCGATGCTGGTATTTGCATGTATGCATGGGTTGGAATTACCCCCTATTACCGGCATGCCGGTATTTCATCCCTGAAGGGGCGCGTGTACGCACCTATGCCGCTATTAGCGGCACCGTTGTTTGCTATGCCGCTAATACCGGGTTTGCGGGTCGGAATGCTACGGAACGGTAAATGATGCCGGTATTTGCATACCGGCATCGTTTTTCCCTTACCGGCATACCTCGTAATGAGGGCCAATGTGTATGATCTATGGGCCAATTCCAACGGGGAAAAAAGGGAAGGGAAGGGAAGGGAATGGAATGGGCAGTATGGGTAAATACTATACAGGGGCAAAGGGATATACCTTGAGGGTGAGGGAATGATATGTGGCATTGGGGCAGTTCAGAGGTTAACGCCATGTTTGGCAGTTCTAGAAACAAAGAGAGTGAGATGGGTGGATTCAGTGGAGCAAATGGGATGTGGCAGGTGTGTGTGTGTGTGTGTATGTGTGTGTGTCATGGGGCAGGTCTAGGACAATGATCAGGGAGTTCAGGGGCAAGGTTTGTCCAATGGAGAAATAAAGGCAATGGGCAACATACATTATATGCGGACGTCTGGGGGATGTGCACATCATGTGACAATTCAGGAAATGTGGTTCGGTTCTAGGAGCAATGTGAGCTCAGGTGAGTTTAGAGAGATGCAATGGGGCCCTTTTCGGTGGTATTGAGAGTAAGATATGCCAATCTAAGTGGAATGTGATGTGGGGCCATTATGGGGGCCATTGTGGGGGGTTGCAATGGGGGCACTGTTATTGCCACAAGACAAGGCAACTTGGGGACAAATGGGGGGACACATGGAAGGGAATTTCTGGGGGAAATGAGATTGTTATTTGGCAAATTAGGGGTCATTGGCACATGCAGTTAGGCAGTTGCGGAGCATTGATTGTGGCATAGGCCAGTAATGTGGCATTGGAGTTGCAAAATCAAATTGAGGGGCAGTGGGAAATGGCATAGGACAGTTCTGTGGGAAGTCTGAATGACATGGCACAATTAATGGGGCAGTTGGGTATGACACTAGGCAATTCTGGTGGGCCCCTCACCATGGCCCACCACTAGGCCCCGCCTGACTGAGGCCTGCCTCACTCTTGATATGATATAATATGATATATGATATGATATGGCATTTATAACGCGCCTATACACAAGTGTTTCAAGGCGCATTTTGGCAAGGGAGGGGGAACAGAGGGAAGACAGAAACAACGATCCTACTAGGCCAGGTGTCATTCAGATGGCGTAAGTGCAGAGAAAGGGAGAAGAGGAAAAGTATGGAGTGGGAGGGGATTGGGATAGTGCAGTTCAACTGGCAATGCTGCTGTCTGCCACTTCTAAGCCTCCCCACCACCTCAAGGCTTCTCCCTCCTGCATGCCGCATCGGATTCATAAGGTAAGCCCAGCAGGGCTTGAACATAATTTGTCAGCGCTCAACACACGAACAACGGATCCATCCTCAAAACCCTTGGATCTCACTGTGTGTGCCTGCTAGAAGCACGGTTTGCACCATTGCCGTCTTTCGTTCACTTTTGACTCCTCTTGCTAGAATAGCCCAGAGGGGTTGGTGTTCCTCAGTGACCACGATCACCTCAAACATGGTGGTCACCATTACACATAATGGTGTCCATCCCCAGCTGCCTGGCCTCTGCTGTGATTGGCCATCACAACAGCCATAAGGCCAATCAGGGTGTTGGCAGGCTAGCCGGCTTCCTCACCCAGGCCCACCACTAGGCCCTGCCTGACTGAGCCATGCCTCACTCTTCTTCATCCTACATTGCTGCTGTCTGCCGCTTCTAAGCCTTCCCACCACCATGAGGCTTGAACAGAATTTTTGAGCGCTAGATGCGCGAACACTGGATCCATCCACAAAACCCTTTGATCTCATTGAGTGTGCCTGCTAGAAACACAGTTTGCACCATTGCCATCTTTTGTTCGCTTTTGACTCCTCTTGCTAGAATAGCCCAGTGGGGCTGGTGTTCCTTGTTCACCACGATAACCTCAAACTTGGCGATCGCCATTAAGCACATTAGTGTCCATCCCCAGCCTGCCTCGCCTCTGCTGTGATTGGCCATCACAACAGCCATAATGCCAATCAGGGTGCCGGCAGGCTAACCGGCCCCCTAACCAAGGCCCACCACTAAGAACCCTGCCAGTGCCTGCCCGGGCCATGGGAGGGTGTGGAGGGACTCCCAGATCATTTATATACCCACCCCCACAACATCACGTGTGCATGACCTCTTAGCCTCATGGAACAGCCACCCACCATGCAGTCTACCCCCCCACAAACTTGTGCTCTGGTTCTTTGTTATCCCACCACGAATACTTGTGAGTCTTGTCCTGGACAGTGCTATGCTTTTTAACTAATCTCACACAGCTGCCTGAACCGAGGTGTGCCTTTTTCAAGTTCTGCCTCATTCTTAACCAAATCCTCTCTCCTAATTCCATTTCTCAGTATATTGTCACCCCATTTTACTTTGTTTTGCTGTGCTTTTTGGAAATTCAAGGTGAGTTTTTAACATCTCTGCACCCCATTTTGCATTGCATTTCGTTGCTTTTTGGAAATTGAAATCCTGGTGTGTTTGTAACATCTCTGCACCCCATTTTACATTGTATTGCTTTGCTTTTTGGAAACACAAATCCTGGTGTGTTTTTAATATCTCTGTACTGCATTTTGCATGGTTTAGCTGTGCTTTTTGAAAACTCTAATCCTGGTGTGTTTTTAATATCTCTGCACCCCATTTTTGGTACTAAAGTGTTTCCATTGCATCTGTTTCTTGCTTTTCTGACTACTAGGCCGACTGGTGAGCTTGTGCTTGTGCTGGGTTACGCAGTCCCTCCTCTACCTTCATCCTATCCTCTGTCGCGCCTATGACACTCACCATCTCCCCTATCTATTCTAACTGCTATACTTTCACCTACCCTCCCTCTCTAAAGAAGGCAGGAAGAAAAAGCTTAAAAAAGACATCGTGACCACTAACCCTGGCCGACCAATCACAGACACCTATGTCAGTGCAACTTCCAGGCACAGTTTTACAGATATCCTCTTTTCTGTCCACTCTCCACATCTATGGGCTCTTCATCTTATCTCTACTCTCTCTACTTTCACATCTTCACCCATTAATGGTGGCACTAGATGGGAAGTACTCTCGGTGGGCTTCTCATCATCCAGGTGTATCATTAATGTCTGTCACAATGGCACCATCATGGCTCAGGGTCCTCAACCCAAATTCATCCTTTTCGACTGGCACTTGCCGTCCCTCTTCAACTTCCTTCCTACACCTGCTACTCCTTCTACCTCTCTCTCGGGGCCCTCTCCTCTGGTGTACCACACCCCTGTACCCCTCCTCGGAAACACTTCAAAGGCAGCAACCTCTTTCATCTAGCCACGCTTAATGCCCGCTCTGACATCAAACACTCGGCAGACACCTGCCTCCTCCTTGAAGTCCTTGACCTTGAAATTCTCATTCTTACCGAGACATGGTTCAATGCCAGCTCAGTCACTGATTTTGACTCCCTTCTCCCTGCTGGCTATAAGATCATCTCCAAGCCTCGCCCTAACCGTGGTGGTGTTGGGGTTGCCCTGATCTTCCCTGAGTGAGTCCCTTCTTCCCTCATACCCACCCAGCCTTACCCTTCATTCAAGAGCCTGGTTTTCAAGCTGCTCATCTCTCCCACTTCCTCCCTGACCATTGCCACTATCTAGAGGCCACCTGGCTCTACCACCCTGTTCCTCTCGGAATGGGCTGATTTCTCCTTCTCTCTCCTCTCAACCACCTCTGAACTCCTACTCCTGGGTCACTTCAACATCCCCCTTAACTTCTCAATCATGGCATCCACTCACTTCCGTGACCTCTGCACCTCGCTCTCCCTCTCCATTCTCCCCTATGGTCCAACAAACTCGGCTAGACATCCTCTCGATGCCACTCATCACTCCACTCTCCTGGTCAGACTACACTCTCCTCTCCTCTCACCTGAGTCCTCTCTGCCGTCTGACCGTGCATCCCCCAGCCCTGCCACCCTCATTCACGAACAACCATCCGATGAAAGGAGTGTCAGTTGCTGCCTTTGCATCTACCTTCATCCCCCCTCTCCCCACTGCAGACTCCACCTCTGACTCCGCACTCAGCAACCTCCATCTTGCCATCACTAATACTCTTGACACTATTGCCCCAGTCATGAGGATCCGCTTGAAACATGCCTCCAAGCGTAACACCTGGTATCACCCCAAACTTGCAGACCTGAAACACAAGTGCAGAGCTGCGGAATGGAAGTGGCAGACCTCAGGTTCACCCTCTGACAAACTGACCTGTCGCCTACTCTAAAGTCAATACCGACTCTCCATTCACTCCAGGAAAAGGGCCCACATAGAGGCTCACATCTCTGGTGCATCCAACAACATGGCTGAACTCTTTCAAATCTGCAAGGAACTAGCCAACCCTTCCGCAGTCACCATCTCACCTCTTCCCTCCCAGCCCCTCCTCAGTGCACTGGCCACACACTTCACTGCAAAAACTCAGGACATCCTGAGCACACCACTTCCTTTCTCGCCTCCGTCTCTCCTATCACACCTGATGAGGTCAACAGAGTTGTCCGCTCCATGAAGGTCTCCTCCAAACAGGTCTCCCCTGTTCCTCCAGAACCATAAAGAACAATATTGTCTCTCTTATCCCTGGACCTGCTGATTTCCGCAGCCACTATTTTGCTACTGGAGCTTTCCCCTCTTCCCAGAAGCACTCCCTTGTGCGTCCCCTTCTGAAAAAACATTCTGCAGAACTTCTTGCCGGTTAACTACAGCCCCATCTCTATCACCCCCTTCCTTGGGAAACTCTTGGAGAAGCTGGTCTTCCCCCAAATAACCCAGCAAACTGACCTTGTTGGTTGCCTACACAACCATCAATCTGGATTACAAGCATCCAGACGCACGGAAACTGCTTTTCTGAACACCTGTGAAGAACTGCTTGCGTCTCTTGATTCTAACTCTCCAGCTGTTCTCATTCTGATCTTTCATCTGCATTTGACACAATCAACCACTCCATCCTCATAAAACGGCTCCACAATACCATAGGTATCTCGTAGCGGGCACTGGACTGGCTGACCTCCTTCATCAATGACCGTCTATCCCAGGTTATTCTGGGCTCTTTCTCCTCTCCCATCTCTATCTCAACCTCCGGCATGCCCCAGGGCTCCAACCTTTCTCCCTGGCTTTTTAACATCTCTCTTGCTCCGCATGCACTCCTAATTTCCACCTTATCCCCTAATTTCCCCTGTTATGCTCATAACACACAACTCTTCTTCAAACCTTCTTCTGATCCTCTCCTTACTACCTCCATCCTTCCTGACTGACTATCTGCATCTAGTCCTTGTGTGCCTCCAATGATCTCTGCTTCAATGCCAAAAAGACTGAGATCCTTGCCACTGGGACTCCTGCTCCCCTTTCTTCCCCTCACTCTGACCACCCTCAATTTGCTATCCGCTTTTCCTTCATCTAACGCCAGAAACCTTGGAGTCATCTTCGACCCCTCTCTGTCCTTTCTCCCTCACATTCATAACCCCACCAAGAAGGTCCACTTTCAACTCCACCTCCTCAAAGGAATCCTCCTTTCCTTACTTTCCCCCAGAAGCTCAATGTCTCTAGAGCTCTGGTTCTCTCTAGGCTAGACTACTACAATAGCCTCTTCCTTAATCTACGTCTTCTTCTCTACAGCCACTCCAGCTAATCCAGAACAGTGCTGCGAGACTTATCGTTGTCCTCAAGATCAGGGACTACATCTCTCCAGCCCTAAAATCTTTCCACTAGCTCCCGGTTGCTGCAAGGATTACAGTCAAATACCCCTGCATCATCCATAAGGCTGTCTGGGGCCACAGACTGCAGACTCTACAGCTGACTCTCAGTAAATACTCTCCCTCCAGATCTTTACCTTCCTCCGGCACCAACTCTCTGTGTGTCAAGCGCTTTGCTAAACAGCGAGCTGGGGGCTGATCTCTTTCCTCGGCTGGCTCCCTCCTATGGAATAGCCTCCCCCTTCCTCTTCGTCTTGAGCTGGATCTCCTAAATTGCAGAAGCTCCTCAAGGCCTTCCTTTTCACCTCCTCGTTCCTGCCCTCCCTCCTCTGCTAAATCCCTAAATCTTCCTCTGCTAAATCCCACAGTTGCTGAGATTGGTGAGCAGGGCCCTTATGTGTCCACTGGGGTCCTGGCCGCCCGCACTCAATTGCTTTCAGACTCCGCCCACTCCCAGCACTTGCCTTAGCAGATATAGATCTGCCTAGATTACCCTAGAACATTCTCATGAGAGTTCAGAAAATGCCATGCTAGTGAGATAATGCTAGGGTAACAATATAATTGCTTTGTTCAATCTGTTATTAATATTTTCTGACAATGTAGACACCAGTAGGAGAATTTATTTCACAAGGACAACAGTGGAATGACAATTATGAGACTTGCATCATATTATCTGAAGGAAAATCACATGTTTATAAATTGCTGGAAGAAAATGGTGGGGTCATTTAAGCATTCTAGCATTGCTTCATTGTAGCACATTATCTTGGTGACCCTCTATGGCGATAACACTGATGCGCTCTCCATCTCCATTGCTTTTGTCCAAGGTATACTACTCGCCTGTATCCACATTGTCCTTGATTATCATTTAACCTCTTATATTGTTGACCACTGTTCCCTCCTCCTCGTCCTCTCTGGCATAAGAATTCCTCAATTAGAATTTAACTGCATTGCCCCCTATCTGTTAAACCAATCTCTGGCACTTTCACTACCTCCCTACAGGGGGAATTCTTCCAGGGTACTGCACTTAGATCACTCTTTTTCACACTTTACACTTATTTTTTTTATTGTTGTTTTGGTTGAAATGTCAACCTTTTCAACAGTACATTTGTTATACAATAGTTATTTCATACATTTTGATTTATATAATAAAACAGATAGAACATTAGGAATGTCATGGTCTTAAACAGTTCATTTGTAAAACTTTAAGATTTTGTAGTGTTGATTCAGTCGACATACAATTTCTATAGTTATAATCATGAGACTATAAATTATGGCACATTCTTATAAGAGCTTGCTCATTTCACAGATATGTTTTATAACCAAAAGAAACAGGTTTATAGTGGCAAGTAAATTAAGTGTATATGGACATATGTGGAGGTCTTCTGTACATTTAAAATGTATCAGAATTTGAGTATCTTGTTCATGATCACTTGATGGATTTTAATGCAAAGTCTAGTACCATGAGATTTCTATAGCTATGTTCAAGTGATAATACATTTGCAAGATCGAGGGAGTTTAAGTAGTTCGCTGTTGCTATGTTTAAGGAAAGTATTGTCCCATTGAATATAAGTGCCCACATTTTGTCAGTTGTAAGCATTGTATATTCATTTAGGAAGTTATAGTAAGTTTGTTTCCTTCGATCTAATAGCGCCGTGCAAGTTGTGATTAGATGTTAAAGTGATTCTTGACAATCTGCAATCTTGCAAAATCTGCAGTCTGTATCGATTATGATATCAGGTTTATAAAATACAAGGTTGGTTTTAGTTGCTCATAAATTTAATCGTGAGCAGAGACTTGATAATGCAAATTTTATGTCTGGCAAATGGGAGAGATAAAGAGGCAACTCATGTAGAGGTTTATGGATAAATGCCCCTTGTCGAAATGAAACATAGGTGTGAGATTTCTCCCATGTTAGAATCCAGTCTTTTATTAATAGCTTTTGTTTGGCTTTCTCAGGAAAATTGACCAGCAAATCGATCGAAATGTCTGCTTCAAGCAATAGACAAATGCAATCCGCTTTCCAATGATGTAAAGGACCTTTGATTGTGGTATCAAGGGATGTTTTTAAGATAGGGATTAGTGAGTGAGAAGTCAGAGGAGTGATGAGGCATTTCCTGTAGGAGCTAGACATTGCCATGAGACATGGCAGCCAAGGGTATAAGACCAAGTTCAAATCTTACAACTGAAATTGGTACAGTAGATGGTAAGGATCACAATTGTTTCCAATATAAGCCTTCTATGACATTCCAGTTCAGGGTGTTGCGCAGTAGTTTCGTGTGGGCTCTGTAAGTTATGATAGGTACGACTTTTTGGACGTAGAATAATAAAGCTGGTTTAAGTTAAAATTTCCCATACTTGCATTGAATCGCTTTGGCTTGGGTTGTTAAAAGATGCATTCTTGTTTTAATTTCAGCTTTGTAGGGGATGTCGGATACATGATTGTTCAATTTTACTCCTAAGTATGTATATTGGGAAATTTGGGTTGAGAGAGGTGTCCGATAGAGTCCAGTTAAATTTGTATCCTGTAATCGGTAGTCGATGGTGAAAAACTAGGGTGTTTGATTTAGTTGTAGTGATTATGAGATGATTACTTCTGGCATAAGCGTCCAATGCCTTCAATTTCCTTTATAACTCTATTGGAGTGCTGTCCAGGATGACTAAGTCATCGGCGTATAATAGCTAGCTTACTTCATGATGAGAGCCTAATTTGGGTGGAAAAGCACGAACTGAGTTAAAAGCCTTGCCTATGTCATTAATATAAAAGTTAAAAAGTATAGAGGCAAAAAGGCATCCTTGTTTTCAGCCTACAGACGTAGGAATGGCCTTAGAAAGTAAGCCATTGCTCGTATGTTTGGTTTTTACTGTGGTAGTGGAATAACATTGTCTAATAAGATAAAGTAGATGGGGAGGGCATTTTGCATTAGAGAGTTTAGTCCATAAAATGTCTTGCGAGACTGAATCAAAGGCCTGTTTAAAATCAACTAGTGCTAAAAAGATTGGTTGTTTGTTAAAAATTGCCTGATTCTTAAGAGTTGATAAAATTGATACATTTACTGAAGTGCTGAAGCCCTTAATAAAACCTGATTGGTGTATATCTAGTAGTTTGTTTTCGTTTAACCATTTCATCAAGTCTTTGAGAATTAGGCACACAACATGTTTCCAGGCGCATCAAGAAGCGCTATTGGCCTACAGTTTATCGGGAGTGCTGTATTGCCTTTTTTAAAAATAGGAATGATAATTGATTCCAGCCATGGCAGAGGAATTTGTCCTGTTTTAATAATCATTGTAAAAATGAATCCAAGGATTTCAGCCCATTCTTCTGGATGGACCTTTAGGGACATATTCAAAAGATTGTCAGGGCCCGGGGCTCTGGATGAACTTAGTTGTTTGATTATTAGAATAATGTCTAACTTATCAAAAGAAAGTTTGAATAGATCAGGACAAGGTATAGGAGTTGTGGGTGTGACTACACTTGGGGTGTTAAGAAGAGATTTGTAATGGTTTATCCATTTTTGTTCATTGATCGTATTCAATTGTGTAGGTATGGTATGATTTGGGCAACATTATTTAGAAGGCTCCAGATTTGAGTAGCTGATTTCTTTATAATTGCAGCTAGCATGTTTTCTGCATTTTTTTGTTTTGTATCTGTTTGAAGTTGTTTGATCTTATTTTTGTAGGTCGATTTTAACTTTGTTCTTAATTGGGGACAAGTTGAAGGCGGTAAACATTGCATTGATTGTATATATTTACGTTTTAGGGCGAATATATCACGATCCCAAGCATATTTGTGCTTGGATGTAATGCGACCGGTTGATGGTTGTAACTCCTTTATTATTTGAATGCATTTGGCATAATCAACTAGATTGTTAAATGTTGAATCTGAAAAGGAGGTTAGTAGTTGCCTTTTTAATATGGCCAATTTGAAGGGTTTCCAAATGAGACGATTGCGACCTTAATTCAGGATCAATGATTGATTATTAAATTCTTGAGGGAGAAGCTTTAAAATGTTATGGTCGCTTGCCGTATTTGGAAGAATTTTGAAGGATGCTACTCTTTTATTTGCTTGGCTAGAGAGGAATATGTAGTCAAGTATTGAAGAGGAGAGACCTCTAGACCATGTCACTGCGGGCGGGGAATCCTCAGGTGTGGGCCCATTCAGCATTTTGAAATTACAGACTTACATAAGGGGTTATCCATTCTCAAATCTGTTTTGAATGGATTGTATGGAAAGCAGTTAGTGTTGAGATCACCTGCAATGATTGTGGTGTGTATTTGAAGGTCGAGAAGGATCAGATCTAGAATAGTTGTAATGTGCGATAAAAATAGGTATTCTTTGATGATTACTGGATTCCAGTATACATTGATGTCTGCAGTAGCTGGATAAAGGGATGTGCAGGATTAGGTGTAGACATTTTTGTTGCCTGGATGATTGTGAAAGGGGATGGCAATTTTTCAAGGATCAGGCCAGAGTGAATTTGTATTGCTGTCAATAGGCCGGCAGAAGGACGACCTTTAAGTGCCTTATTCGCTGCGACATGGAGAATGGAATGGTCTGGCCAAATTGGGGGGTTAACCAGCCAGGTTTCCTGAAATAGGACAATATCGTAACTATTTAGGAAGCTGGCAGATGTGAAAAACCCAGAGTGTTCCATGATATTAGCATACAAGATTCAAGAGAGCTATTCTAGGATGCATGTGAGCGAGTTGCGTTGGATAACCAAGTCCACCTTGATTGCGGTTTGGGTGGAGCAGGAGGGTTGCTTTGTGAATATTGTGGTTTAATCGTACAAGAACAATTGCTAGAAGCGACATGGCAAATTTGCTTTCCAGGTGGTTGTAAGCAAGTTTGTGGGTCATCTTGATCAGGCAATGTGGCTCATGTTTTTGGATTTGAATGAGTAAACCATTAAATTTCAGTTAGTTTCTGTGTCACCAAATTATGTTTTTTATGACTTTGGATGGAATGCATAGTTCAATAACATCAAGGTTGCCAGGTTCAAAGTATTTGACGCAATGAATATCACAGGAGAGAAGCTGGTTTAAACCAGTGATGCATTGGAAGACAGTAAGGATGGTTCCCCGATTTGGAAAGGGGTCCTTAGGCTGTCTGTCTAACATGCTGACAATTAATTTGTCAAAGTTGAGTAAGAATTCTTCCAGAGAGTACAGGTTTGTGGGTTGAGGTGGCAACTTGACTGGACTTTGGCTCACAGGAATTGGAATTGAAGCTTCGATCGAAGGGAGATTTTGTGACGTGGTTTGCATAGCTGGAGGATTCAGTGTCATTAGCTCTATGCGTTTTTGATCAAGAGTCTTAAATGTTGGATGGTCTAAATCAATATTGATACAAAAGGATTGTTTGGATTCACTCTGAATTGGTATACAATGTAAGCTTCGGTGAACAATTTCAGTTATAGGAGGAGAGGACATTGGATAGGTTGATAGATTTAACAATTCAGTATCAACGCAATCAGATACAGATATATTTGGTTCATTCAAATGCAGAGAGATATTCCCCTCACAAGTTTTCAATGTCATCTTGGTAGGAGCATTTACAGATAAGCTTTGTGGTTTCGCATGAGAAAGAACATTTTCAATAACAGTTTTTGGAGTAATAGAGGAGTCAACAATACCTTAAATAGATTTTGAAGAAGATACTGGAGGGAGAGTGGATGGAGCTAGCACTGCCAGGGGTATCTCGGTTATGATCTCATCTTTATCCAAATAAGTGATGGAAATGTTCGACTCATTCGCCGGCAAAGAGCCATTTTGTAAAACAAATTTATTTTTTTTGGTTCCAATTTTATTTCCTTTGTGACAGACAATTTCTTTATTTTTTGTGAAGTGGAGAAGTCTGTTCAATGGGTACTTTTAAGGTTTTTTATTTTTTTGTTTTTAGACTGGGCATTTGCTTGAAAAACCTTGTAAAACAGTATGTCAGGTACATTCATTGTAGGGGGCTGTTCAAGATTCACAGCTACTGAAGTGTCACCCATTCTGTCATTTGGATGGTTTTGAGATTCAATTACAACGATTGAATATTGTTGTTATTTGATGAGGGATATTCCACTCTCCGTCCTAGTTTTCCATAGGCTTACAGAGGGATCAAGAGATAGATGTATTGTTAGTGGAGTAGCAGATGGTTGCAGCATAGATAATTCAGGCAAGTCTCGTAATTTCCAAGCAATCCAATACAGTTTTCTTTAAACAGATGCAAGAGATAGGTTGTGAAGGTGTGTATTGGACTCAACACCTTCATAGAGTTTCACTAATGAAAGAATACTTATGTTGATTGCATTGAGAGTTGTGTCCAGGGATGCATGGGATTGTGGCGGGAAACCAAAGGAGGCCCTGGGAGTGGGTTTAGAGAAAAAGGCCACCAAGGAGGATTGTGAGTATGATGGTGAAATGTTTCCAGGGGATTCCTTGGTGGAGAAGAGTCTCAGAGATGTTGAGAGCTGTGAGGGTTGGTTTGGGAGGTTTTGAGAGGGATTGTCGGGTAGCACAGGAGCAGCAGTTGTTTGCAAGAGCTGGGTTGAGAGAACTTGGGGAGGAGAGCAGTGCAGGGGACCTTGGGATGAAGGGTCTCACACCTAGGTGTCAGGTTTGAATTGAGAGAGGGTTTTGACAACCTGAGAGTATAAAGGCGGTAGTGACGAGGAGTCTACGGCGTGAACAATAGCTCACGTTGTGAGCCCTGTTGTAACAGGCACATGATCAGCTGGGGTCTGAAAGAGTTCCAAGCTGGGAGTGGTGGGAGGTGGAGTAAGAACTGCACCCATTGTCAGATCAGAGAGGGTAATCGATGTTGTTGAAAGGAGGTTGTGATCATCCGTAAGGTATTGAGTGATGAGAGTAGAGTTCAGGGCAACAGAGGGTGCATTTAAGGGCAGAGATGGAGTTTTAGCATTCCGTTTCATTTCAGCATAAAAAAGCAGAATGTCTGGAGTTTGCAAAGGGACAGACATGTGCAAAAGCTGGCATCTTTCAGGGATGATTGAGGCACCTGTCTAAGAAGGGGGTCACTCGCTCGGCTCGCAGAGACAGGCATGACGTTTGTCAACCGAAAAGCCATGATTTTTAGAAATGTCAGAGCGAGGTAGAAAGAGGACTGAGGTCTTGAAGAGAGAGCCTAAGCAAAATGGTGTGATTGCTGGAACGAAGGGAAGGGAAAATAGGTTAGTGAGTGAACTAAGAATTAAGAATTAGAGGAAACGTGCAAACAAGAGGATTGTCTAAGGGGGCACAGCAGCACAGCGGACCAGTGGACAGGAGACAGCACTCAGCTGGCACACCACTTGTGCCGCAAGCGCTGGTATGTGCGGGTCCGGTATTTGTAGAACTGAGGTAATTGGGAGGAGGAGCTACATTAAATTAAAGAGAAATATAGGTAAGTAAAGCTCAAAATACATAATTAATGTTATAAGTGGGGAGAGTGAAGTAAGATGTATTGTACCCTAAAGTTAAAGCAACAGGGTGCTGTAGGGTAAAGTCCAATGATTTGGTCCAGAGATGATTCCAGGCACGGAAGGCAAGTCCAACAGGCAGCAAGGCAGACAGCACTCAGCTGGCACTCTGCTCGTGCGCGCTGGTGCACACAGGTGCGCACGGGTTCTGGTATTTGTAGAGCTGAGGTATTTGGGAGGCAGAGCCTAAAGTTAAAACAACAGGGTGCTGTAGGGTAAAGTCAAATGATTTGGTCCATAGATGATTCCAGGCGTGGGAGGCAAGTCCAACAGGCAGGAAGGCAGATAGCACTCAGCTGGCACTTCACTTGTGCGCGCCTTTACACATATTCCCTTTGCAAACTTACCTCCTCTTTGCTTTCTCCCATCATGTATTTACTGAAGACACCAAAATCTGATTTTCCTTTGCCGCTTTCACTCCTAAACTATTGTGGTACCTTTCTGACTGTCTCTCTGCTGTTCACCATTAAATGGCTGCTTGGTGCCTCATGCTTAATTACTCCCAAACTGAACTATCTGGGTGTTCTCATTGCTGCTGTGTTTAAAAAACGAGGCCTTTTCCCCCCTTTTAAGAAAGTGATCTTGGGTGTTCTCATTGCTGCTGTGTTTAAAAAACTAGCCCCCGCCCCCCCTTTTTAGGAAAGTGATTCTGGGTGTTCTACCTGCTGCTGTGTTTAAAAAACTAGGCCTTTCCCCCCTTTTTAGGAAAGTTGATTCTGGGTGTTTTTGACATTGTGGTAACTGTGCTACTGTTAACTATGCCCCATTAGGATCTCTCGGGCTCTCTGGTTCCCACACTCCGCAAGGGGTACCATTGTACTGTTACGAGTCACTTGTTTTCTCCTCCTCTGTCTCCCGCTTTGGTTGTTACCCCGTCTCTCCCCTCTGCGCACCCTGCATTGTGCGGCACTGGGACGTGCGATTCTCTCTCTTCTCCAGTGCCCTTCTCCTCCCACCTTTCTCCTCGCACCCTCTATGGTGCTCTTTGTTTCTCCCATCTTCTCCAATTGCTACTCTATCTACTATCCTATCCCTCTCACTAAGTCTGGAAGGAAGAAGTTCAAGAGGGACATCCTGGTCTCCAACTGAGGCCTCCCTATCGCTCATACCTACATCAGTGCGTCCTCCTGAGAGACTCTTACCGACATCCTCCTTGTCGTTCCTTCTCCAGACCTATGGACCCTTCATATGGTCTCGGCTCTCGCTCCTACCTCTTCCTCTCCCATTAATCATGGAACGCGGTGGGAGGCCCTCTTAGCCTCCTTCTACTCCTCCAAGGTCATCATTAATGTCTATCTGAATGGCACCATCCTGGTCCAGGGCTCTCAGCCCAATCTCCTCCTATTAGATAGGCATCTCCTGCATCTTATAAACTTCCTTCCTTCTCCTGCTACTCCTACTAGCACCCTGTTGGCTACTCTGCCACCTCTCGCCTTCACCTCTGCCCACTCTAAAGCCCCTCTTCCCCTTCCACTGGGTGCACCTCAAGCCTTACCCCACCCCGGAAGTCTTTAAAATGTGGCAGCCTGCTCCATGTCGCTACTTTCAACTCTCACTCTGCTGTCAAACAGTCCACTGTCATCTGCCACCTCCTCGAAGAACTTGACCTGGATGTCCTTGATCTTACTGAGACATGGTTCACGGACACGAGTTTTGACACTATCCGCCCTAATGGCTACAAGATCCTCTCTGAGCCCAGAACCAACCTCCCCAGAGGAAAATTAGCTCTGTTCTTTCCTGAGTGGCTCCCTGCTTCTGTCAGGCATGCTGCTCCTTTGAATGCCTGGTCTGCAGGCTCTCTATCTCTCCTAGCTTCTCTCTAACTGTAGCCACTGTCTACATGCCACCAGGCCAGGTTGCCCTCTTCCTCTCTGAGTGGGCTGACTTCTCCTCTTCTTTCCTCGCCTGTACCTTTCAACCTCTCCTCCTCAGAGACCTCAACATCCACCTGTATGCTTCTAATCCCTCCTTTGGCCTTTTTTGCAACCTCTGTGACATGCTCTCTCTCTCCATTCTGCATTCTGGTCCAACACACTCCACCAGGCATACTTTGGATGTTCTCATCTCCTCAGAAATCCCCTCCTCTAAGGACTCCTCCCTCTTAGACTGACCACTTTGTGCTTTCCTCTCATCCTGATATACTCTATCCCTCTGGCAAAGCCAACCCCAGCAGTGTGACCTACCTTTTCGGTCATTCGGCCAATGAAGCATGTGTCAGTGGATGCCTTTGCTTTTGCCTCTACTTTCTCTCCTCCTCCTTTCCCTGACTCACTCTCTGACACAGCCCTCTCAAATCTATATCTTTCTATCTCCAACACTCTGGGCATCCTTGCCCCTGTCATGAAAATCCAGCTGAAGCTTACCTCCAAGTGCAACTCTTGGTATGACTCTGACCTCGCTGCCCAGAACTCCAAGTGCAGAGTGACAGAGAGGAAGTTGAGGACTTTGGGCGCATCCTCTGGCAAACTGGCCTGCCACCTGCTCTAAAGGCAATACAGACTCTCTATCCTATCCAAGAAGAGAGTCGACATTCAAGCCTGCATCTCTGTGGCTTCTAACAACACGGCTAAACTAAAATCTGCAAGGAACTGGCCAATCCTGCTGACATATCTACCTCTCCTGTTCCCTCCTAGGTCCTCTGTGCAGCCCTGACCTCTGACTTCACAACTAAAATGCAGGACATACTATCCTCTATCCCCTCTTCCTCTTCTTCTCCCTCTTCCTCTACCTCATCCTCTCTTGGCCCCCTAACTCTTCCCCTCCTCCTCTTTTCTCCTCTTTCTCTCTGACAACACCTGACAAGGTTTCTAGACTAGTCCTATCTATGAAAGTGCCATCCAAACAGGTGCTCCCCTGCTCCTCCAGAACCATCAAGGACCATATTGACACCCTCACTCCAGCCTTGGCCGATTTCTGTAATCACTCTTTCGCCACTGGAATTTTTCCCTCTCTCATCAAGCACTCCCTTGTGCACCCCCTCGTCAAAAAATCTGTTTGAAGGTCCTACCTGTCCGGCAAACTATCGCCTGATTTCTATCACCCCTTTCCTGGACAAACTCCTGGAAAGCTGGCCATCTCCCAGCTTACTCTCCATACTGAATCTGTTGGTCGTATCTATGACCATAAGTCTGGCTTTAGAGCTGCCAGAGGTATGGAAACTGCTGTCCTGAACACTTGTGAATATCTGCTCTCTAACCTTGATTTCAGCATTCCTTCTGTCCTCATCCTCCTTGATCGGTCCTCTGACTTTGACACGGTCATCCACGCCATCCTGATCAATGGAATCTTTGAGAACCTTGGCCTCACCGATCAATCCCTGCACTGGTTGACCTCCTTCCTCTTGGACCGCCCCCCCCCAGGTCCAACTTGGTTCCTTTCTCTCTGCAACCTCTCTCTCTCCACCTGTGGTGTTCACCAGGGTTCTTTCCTCTCACCCTAGTTTTTCCCTCTCTACTTGGCCTATTTTGCCCACCTGATCTCTACCTTCTCCTCTATATTTTTGTGTTATGCGGATGACAATCAGCCCTCCTTCAGGCTCCCCTCACCCTCGTCTCCTCTCTTGTTCATTCCTGACTGTCTACCCGTGATTCAGGAATTGTGTGTTTAAAACGATCTCTGCCTTAATGCCATTAAGGTGTAGATCCTTCTTACTGGGACTCCAGCTCCGCTTTTATTCTCTCAGTCTGGACGCCCTCCTTGGGCCCTCTTCCTTTGCCTTCCTGTGAGGCAAAAAGCCTTGGTGTCATCTTCGACTCCACTCTCTGTTTCTTGCCTCACATCTCGGACGTAGCCAAGAAGTCCCACTACCAGCTGCACCTCCCCAAATGTACTCTTCACTTTCTCACCTTCCCCAAGAAGCTCACTGTATCCTTAGATGTGATTCTCTCTAGGCTGGACTATTATAACAGCCTCTATCTCAATCTGCCTTAGGCTACTCTCCGCCCTCTGCAACTAATCCAGAACAGGATGTCACGATTTATTGGGCGGTCACTCTCAATTCAGGGAGTCACCTGCCTGGTGGCCCACAACAAAGCGCTTTGCAGATTCAACTTTAGTGAGGCCCTCTTTACAACTAATAAGCTAGGATCCAGGCCGGTGTATAGTAAGAACAAATATTCATTCATGTTGTTACAAAGAATAAGAGAACAGTCACCAAAACAACAGCCACCAATGCTGTGGCACTACACAATATCACAATTTCAAATTACTTGCACCACTTGACTGACTTATATTTCTAATTGACTTTCAGATACCGCAACACACAGGTACAATGTAGAGATGGCCAGTCATCACTGTACATCAGATTTCTTGCAATTGAACCCATAGAAACATGTGAAAAACACAATGATTGCTTAGTTTGTTACCATGCTCTTTTCTCCCTGCAACCCCCACGCCCCAGGCGTCAAGCAGATATGACCCCTTTAGTGTGAAGACAAGGTACAGGTAGTCGGAGTGCAATGGGAAAACCTTTTTTTTTTTTTTTTGAAAGGCAAGGTTTGGGAATGAGTTCTCTGGGAAAATTGTTTTTCAACACACAAGAAAGTGAACTCAAGGCTTTGAGGATTCTGGTTCGAGAATAAATGGGAATAAATGGGAAATGGTGTTTTGCACCGCTCATACAAGGGAATGTCATGCTTTGGGATTCTCATTTAAAAGGGATGAGAACATTTGTTTTTAACAAACTCTACATTCAATTGAATGGCACAGTTTTAGAGTTACTTCTTTTTGGGATTTAGGACATCCCTTCTGTACAGAAGTCAGGGGTTTCAGAAAAATAGTCAACCAAGTACTTATTGTGTATAACAGCTCTAACACACTGGGCATGAAATTTGTTAGTTTCAGACTCTAACAACACGCATTCCGTGATATTTCTATATGGGAATTCATTGATTTAACTTTAATTAAATGTGCTAAGAGTTAAGGGTCTACAAAGTTTCACCCCCTCCCCCACTATTTAATGGAAAGGATTAAGGCAGGCAGTTCCCAACACAATTCAATTAAAATGGCTAGGGTAGTTTTCTATAGGGCGAATTCATTTGAGTTATATTCAATAAAATGTGCCAAGGGTCTGCCCAGTTCCACCCCCCACCGCTATGCGAGATGGAGATGAAGGCTGGCAGATGCCCCCCACACTTTGTTGGCATTTGGATAAATCTACTTACATGAGAGGCGTTGGTTATGGGGAATCCAGGAAAACAGCAGGGCTCCTCTGAGGAGAGCACAGATCTGGTGAAAGGCTTTGGTCACAGATAATTCCCTGCACCAGGTCCTACTCCCGCTCCTCAAATGGTAGGCCCAGTTAGCTTCTTGATTTCCCTGTCTCTGTCTCCTATGCAAGGTTTAAGGGATTTCCAAGTAAACAGCTTTTCTCCTGGCAAGGTTTACTGTGATGGCCTTGGTAGATCTCCTTGCCTCTCTGCTAGTTGTTCCTCGCAAGAGTCCAGCAGTAGACTACATCCAGGAATAGAGTGTAAAAAGTCAGTCGTCCCCTCTCAGAGTGAAAACTGATCTCTTATAGGGCTGATGACACTTACATATTATAATAATTCCCATGATACAGATTGGCCAGCTCTCTCCCTCACCCTCCCACCATATACGCCCACCGCCTGTTGATAGGATGATGGAAGCTGAGAGATTAGAAAGATTAATCACCCCAAAACGATAGGTGGGTTCATCTTTTCAGTGTTCTTAAAATCTCACAAAATGGCAGCTACCTTAATTTTTCAGATAACTGTAGGCACACATATATATATATATATTCGGTGAAAAAACTTTGTTAAAGGGACGTTATGGTTCCAAGTAAAACCGAAAAACCCTTGAAATTCGCCAGTTATGGTAAACTAAGCAACCATAACTCGCGCCACCACCGTGCACTTTTAAGCCTAACACCCAGGACATCAAAGATGACATCACAAATGTCATTGATGACATCACTGATGACATCACATGTCTGACGCCCCCTTTTTTCCTTTCCTGACATATCTAGGCCACATGATTTTCTTCAGTAACAGTCAGGAACTAAAAATTGTAAATGTACTGTATTTGTAGACTTATCCTTCAAGTATGTTCTTACAATAACTCCCTTATGGTCCAGTCATATCATATGAAATATATACATAGGGGAAGACACAACCTTGAAAGACAGCAATCCTTTTTGTGCATTAAAATGATCAGTAGAGTTATCAGCACTTTCTGATAGTTTTGATGTTTTTTATTACTATACTTTCCCTGTATATGCTCATATTTTTAAATGTTGTACTCACGCTATTTTCCTTAGGGTCCAGACACATCATGTGATATATATAGATAGGGTAAGTAACAGCTTTGAAACAGAGCAATCATTTCTCTCCATAAAGGTAATCAGTTAGGTTATGAACACTTTCTGCTACTATTGCTGTTTTTTTTCTTACTTCAATTCCCTTGTATATATTCATATTTGTAGGTGGTGTTGTCTCTTTGTGATTTGTCTATAATAATGCAATTATGTAGTAAGTGGGTTTTATTACCTACTTATCACAAGTTTCACTGTACGCAAAACTCTAATATGAAAACAGTTATCATTTCACTATTCAACATGGCAAGCTTATGAATATTGCACCTCCATCATGTATGCTGCACACAATGCCTATGTTTCTACATGAGTACCTTAGTATACAGGATTGAAGTTAATAATAGAATGTTATGTATATCAATGCATAGCTTAATGCACTGATTAGCACTTGATATTTATTCCAATAATCTTTGACACTTTTTTTTATTAACATTACACTAAGAATCCCTTGTACAGACTTTTCATGAAAGCTAAATGCACATGTGATGTCATCAGTGATGTCATCAATGACATTTGTGATGTCATCTGTGATGTCCTGGGTGTTAGGCTTAGCAGTGCACGGTGGTGGCGTGGGTTATGGTTGCTTAGCTTACCATAACTGGCTAATTTCAAGGGTTTTTCGGTTTTACTTGGAACCATAACGTCCCTTTAACAAAGTTTTTTCACTGAATTTCATAGGTTTTTAGTAGCGCAACTTAACCATAACGTCCCTTTAACAAAGTTTTTTCACTGAATTTCATAGGTTTTTAGTAGCACAGCTTAGCCATAACGTCCCTTTAACAAAGTTTTTTCACTGAATTTCATAGGTTTTTAGTAGCACAACTTAACAATAATAACTTTGACTTTATGTACATGTAATATGGAACATACTGAACCCCTTCTACTGAATTTGATGTTCGTGAACTTTTTTGATGTCCGCGGACATGTTCGGACAACAGTACCACTACCTAAAAACTCTGGGAGGGTATGTTTAATTGTTATATCATAACATAGTAACATTTGAAAAATTCACAAAGCAGCACACATACATATATATGTAGTAATACATAAGAAATGTAACCCATATATGTAACACACTAACCATTCACTTAAATACAATATGTTCTAAAATGGAATATACCAAAATAAGATAAATTGGCTTATAACAAAATTACCTCACAGACACTCCACAACTAAGAGCAAAACCAGACCTACAGAGTACTCAGAATATATCTTACCTGAAATAGTAAGTGTACTTCATTTTACTCATATATTTATAAACTTTCTGTATTAGATAAAAAAAGATATTATCTTTTTTTCTCACAGAAATATCTAATACTGGAATGGCTAGAGGAGCATTTCCCACATGAGGAAATGTCAGAAGATAGTGAAACTAATGGTACACACTTTACAATATAAACCATTTAATTATTATTATTTTATATACATTTAACATATATAAATGTCTTTGTACAGAGCATACCAAAATAGAAAATACCTCTGAAGAAACTGTTACGGATAACACTCTTGACAGCATAAAAGAAAAAAATGATATATTGTTGACCAATTTTAATCATTTGAAAACTTTTGTTGAGGAGCATTTTAAAACAAAAACCTCATACCATTGCCCCACATGTACTTGTCTCCCCTCACCATATCCCAGTCAATTATCCCCAAACCCTCTCCATAACCCAAAATGTTTTTTTGAAACTTCCATCCCTTCTTCACCTGATACCAATCATGTTGAAACCCCTAATACTCCTGTTTTTGTTTCCGTTTCTGCCTCACCTTCTCTGTCATGAATTGTTAATGTATGTTAAATAAAGTTAAATTTTTATATTGTGTTGTAATTAGTTTCAGTTTAAAAAAAAAAACAATTTAGGTGTCCGCGGACAGGACGGTTGTTCTGAAATGTTTGGAAATAAATCAAAATGGAGGTGTCCTGAAGAACACTGTACCTGTCCGTACCTTTCGCTAGCAAGTTGAAACTGTTCTAGAACACACGCGGTGTCCTGAAATGTTCGTAAATAAACGAAAATGGAGGTGTCCTGAAGGACACTATACCTGTCTGTAGTGTTCGCTAGCAAGTTGAAACTGTTCTAAGAACACAAGTGGTGTCCTGAAATGTTTGTAAATAAACGAAAATGGAGGTGTCCTGAAGAACACTATACCTGTCCGTACTGTTCGCTAGCAAGTTGAAACTGTTCTAGAACACATGCAGTGTCCTGAAATGTTCGTAAAGAAATGAAAATGGAAGTGTCCTGAAGAACACTATACCTGTCCGTACTGTTCACTAGCAAGTTGAAACTGTTCTAGAACACACGTGATGTCCTGAAATGTTCGTAAATAAATAAAATGGGGATGTCCTGAAGAACACTATACCTGTCCGTATTGTTCGCTAGCAAGTTGAAACTGTTCTAAGAACAGAAGCGGTGTCCTGAAATGTTCGTAAATAAACGAAAATGGAGATGTCCTGAAGAACACTATACCTGTCCATAATGTTCTCTACCAAGTTGAAACTGTTCTAAGAACAGAAGCGGTGTCCTGAAATGTTCGTAAATAAACGAAAATGGAGGTGTCCTGAAGAACAGTATACCTGTCCGTACTGTTCGCTAGCAAGTTGAAACTTTTCTAAGAACACATGCAGTGTTCTGAAATGTTCGTAAATAAACGAAAATGGAGGTGTCCTGAGGACGCTATGTGTGTCCGTATTGTTCGCAAGGAAGTTAAACTGTTCTAAGAACAAACGGTTGTCCGTAACTGTTCGTTTGACGTGTGACGCACTTTTAATAACTTCAGGACCCGAACAGTGTCCGTAGAACATCAACGCGGATGCGCAAACCAATGGCCGTGCATTTGGTGTCCTGCGGACAGCTGCTTCCTTCGCGAACATGTTCGCGAAGCGATCATGTGACCGCGTCCATGCTGATCGCGTGTTCTGAATGCGGATACTGTTCGTGTCCCCGAACAATTTAAAAGTACATTTTCTAGTAATCCACAATATTTCTCAATAAAAACTCACCATAGCACAAGTCCGACATACTAATCCTGGGTTTCTACATACTTTGTGAAAGTTTTTGAACCTTTTTTTGTGTTCGATCTGTCCGCGGACAGCGCGCATGTCCGCGAACCGCGTACAAGCACCCCTATAAAAGACCACGCCCTAGAGCTTATTCTCATTGTGTTTCTGCCTATTCTTCAGAACACAGCTATTTTTCCTGCAACTTGCAGATTACACCATCATTGAGATGGCATCCATGGCTGCACTACTGCCACCTGGTGCTGCACCTGCTTCAGCACCACCCCCACCCCCTCCACCACCACCACCTCCCCAAGGGCCTGAAGAGGGGAACAGGAGTGAGGATGACGAGAATGAGGTAGTGGAAATCCCTACTACCCGCAATCGGCCTGAGTCTTGGGTGTGGCGGTTATTTACCATTCATGGGGATGGTCCTAATGCTCGTGCAAACCGAGTCACCTGCAATGAGTGCAAAATGGTACTCAGTCATGGGAGGCATGGTTCGTACAGCTTTGGGACCACTACCATGAAGCGACACCTAAGGTCATTTCACTCTGGGGCCATTCGCAAGGTTGTACCTTGCGAGGAGCGTAGTAGGTTGATTTCCTCTACTTCATCCTCCGTTTCTGATCCTGTCACCACAAGGAACACCTCTGTGGGACAGCGTCTTCCTTAAGCTGCCTCACAGGCCATACATAATGCTGATGACCCTTACCTTTTGAGGGTCACAGTTGTGTGTATGTACTGCGACACAGTACTCTGCAGGGGGGAGCGACTTCGTAGTGCTTTTGAGACTATCGTCTCTGAGCACGAAAAGACCTGCTCACTACCCAAATAAAACCCACTCTACATCTTCCTCTCTCAGCTCGCTCTTTCTTACCCCTGTGGTTGGTGTCCCCCCCCTTTACCCTCTTTTCCCCTCCTCTCCTAGTATGTCGTGTATAAAAAAAACAAATAAAATATAAAATAACAAAAATCAAAACAAAAATAAGGCTCTTTCCAGAGCCGCCTTTCACAGTTAAAAAAATAGAAGTGAAAATAAATGAAGCAGGGCCCTTTGTATTTTTTAGAAGTACGCGGACAGTCCGCGGACATCTAAAATTTTGGGGTGCTACCCTATCAAAACCATTGCAATTTTCTCTGGGAGGAAGTGGTGGCTCTGAAAAGAGCCTTTGGGAGGTGTTTGTGTTTCAAAAATTATAAATACTCAACACCTACTTCAAAATGGATACTGTCATTCTAAAAAAGGTTGCAATGCATTTTGTATGTTTCTTAGAAAAATCTGATTGCCAGCATAAGTTACTTGTACTCCATCTCTGCGAAAAATGTATGTACTACGAAACATAATATTTTCATTGTGAAAAGAGGACATGCCAAAATCTCTTAGAAAGGCACAACCAGCCTTATTGACATTGCGCCTTGCTTTCTCCATTTGTGGACCAAATGAAGAAGAACGAAGCCACATTTGTCTCTGCGCAATTCATGAAAAAATTACTTGAGAATTTGGAAACATGTCCATGACCTTCCCAAGTCCTTCTTTCATTGCAAATTGCAAAGACATTCCAGACACATGTCCAAAACTGTTCCCTCCACAATGAATTATAATTATATCTGGATGTTGCTCTGTCTCCAAAGTAGCACAGAGAGGTAACAAGTCCAACCACTTCATTCCACGGACTCCATGCCAGTGTACTTCCACATGTGGGAATCCAAGATCTAAAGCTACTCCAAAGGTTTCTGCATGCACCTTCAACCAATGTATCCACGAAAAAATCCAAATAATCTGTTTTCTGAAACACACAGCCATAGCTATCTGTTCTTCTCTCAGCAAAAAGAGTATCTGAGAAACTCTCTCCTGGCACAACACACCCACTAAACTTTCCTGACCAATCCCTTTCAGTGTTCATTCTCATTTGCATGACTTCTGAACCCAAAAATCCCCGGATGTAACACCCGATGTCCACGAACTACCGCCATGTCTGCGGACATATCGTAACATGAACAGCCCTTCTACCATTTCCAGTTCACTCTCTGTGCCATTCCCTCATTGGAAGTAGCTAAGAAGTCACATGACCATCCACCAATCACATTCAAGACCTCTACATCTAACTGCATCATCATAGATCAGCACTGCAGATGTACTGTGAATCTCTCTGAGTACAAGTGTCATATCATTGGCAAGCACCATCTACAAGAAAATACTGTACAAGTCTCCAAGATTTCTACTTGCAGCTCCATGCATATCCATATGCATGAACACAAACTACAGGTATGTATATTTTCTGTACAGTACATGAACACATTTTCTAACTGACTTTTAGCTTGTATAATATGTAAAATGAATCTACTGTCTTTTTTTCAATCTCCTAAAATCAACTGTCACTTACAAATCTTTGTACTATTTAATTTCTTTATACACACACACACACTCAAATCATGTTAAACTAACATTTTTGAAATGAAATATATAGACTACATGTAGTCAAACAAAATTGCATGCACACTCTATGTTCAAATCTCAAACAATAATACGTGTACAATTACATAATTTTTCTAAATTTATTTATTTATTTAATTACTTACATTTATATAGGACAAGCAGCCCATGACATTGAGGCACTATTACTTGGAAGAGCTTAGTTACAGGAATAATGGTATTCAGTGGTACACTATGAATTTCACAAGACATAGTAAAGATATTTTGTTTGCTACAGTTAGTCATTGCAATACAATGGGCCTCATTAGGACCCTGGCGGAGAGGGTATTACGCCAGCGTAGTGCATGGCGTACCTCTCCGCCATACTACGAGTTCCCGTAGCGCCATGGAGGTTTTCTCCGCCTGGTTTTACCAGCCGGAGAAAACCATGGCGCTACGGGACCTCGTTGTTAATTACGCCACCGTATTTTACGGTGGCGTAATTAACTCCTTCCCCACTCCCATTATACCCTATGGGGCGAAAATGGGAATGGGGAAGGGCAGAATGGGGATTGGGGATTTACCGCTCCGCCGAGGTCGGAATGGGGCGGTAAATCCGCCAACCCCCATGGCGCTATCGGCGGCTTTCCGCCATGCTTCGCGGTGCATTTAGCACCGCGAAGTCCGCCTGGGTCGTAATGAGGCCCAATGTGTTCATTTAGAACATATCATATGTATTCAACTGGTGCAACATATCTTATGTAAATAAGATAGTTTTAATGGTTTTGAGGAAGGCGCTGAGGATTTCAATTGAAAAAATCAATGTCTAAATTAAAAACAGTGCTATATACAAACAAAATTACTAATTTATTTCTTTTACAATTGCAGTGAAGACCATTCTCCTGAAAAGAAGCAACCAAATTTGAAGTACAAAGAACAACTAAGAAGTAACCTGTTCATTTTAGAAAAAAAGTAAGTAGAATATCACCATAATATTTGTATTATTATTCAAACACACTGTAAGGTTAATTCATGCTATTTCTGTGCCTAAAAATAGAGATTCTGCACCATTCTGTCAAAAATCCCCATGTCTTAAACAGCGATTTACAGCCAGAATGGCCCATAAATTCCTATTTTTCGACACAGAAATTACCCAACTCAACCGCTAGAATTTAGATGTTATAGAACAAACAACTATGTATGTGTTTAAAGCGCATGCTTGAAAAAGAAATATAACGTTGCATACTTTTTGAACAATCCATTTGCTCTTAATGCTAAACTTCACCTGATAGTCACACGACCTGTATGCATGTGCACAACTTTATGTGATGCCAATGTGTGAATGTACTCACTGCTCTTAAATTAGTCAAAACCTACCTGCCGATGTGTATTTGCCAAAGGAGCGTGACCTACCCACATTTGATCATTGTGATGCCTACATAGTATGATGTATTATATTATTGCTAAGAATTATCAAACAACTATTGTCACACCACACGGATCAGCCAGTGGTCCCATTAGACCCTATATCCATAGTCATTAGACTCTAGGCTTACTACCTTTAGAACACACTTTAGCTTTGTAGCTTCAGGCACGTCTCGGAACTCAGTTGCTGCCCTTTCTGCATTATTAGCTTAAGTGTCCTACCCGAACCCAGGCGATGCCTAACTCCTCTTCAGCTTACGCACTATTGTGCACTCTGATGCCGCCACACTGCATCAGGTGTTGTGCCTCATGGTCGCCTACAAGACCACATTTGTTTTGATTAGTGTTGTGCCTTATGGGCGCCTTTAGACCACATTTGATTGATTTGTGTTGTGCCTTATGGTCGCCTTTAGACCACATTTGATTGATTTGTGTTATGCCTTATGGTCGCCTTTAGACCACATTTGATTGATTAGTGTTGTGCCTTATGGTCGCCTTTAGACCACATTTGATTGATTTGTGTTGTGCCTTATGGTCGCCTTTAGACCACATTTGATTGATTTGTGTTGTGCCTTATGGTCGCCTTTAGACCACATTTGATTGATTTGTGTTGTGCCTTATGGTCGCCTTTACACCACATTTGATTGATTTGTGTTGTGCCTTATGGTCGCCTTTAGACCACATTTGCAACCCCTGCTTACTAGCAACACTGCCCACATCATGTATTGGTGCCTATCTACTCTCATCCACCTACTGTATATCTACACTAGACGTCATTGGACTAGTCAACCCAATCCATTTCCTAGTCAAGACACTTACACCTGCACACTCATGTTAACCACCACCCTCACCTCCTGGCCTATCACCATGACACCTGCTAACCCGTACTTGGATGATCCAGCACTCTGGATACGCCACTTTGCTACCAGACCAACACCCAACCAACCTTGTACTACGGCCCTTAGAAACACTAGACTGAATTCTAGAACTAGCCCACCTACCTATCCATGCTCCCACCACCCTAGCATTCTAACCAGAAACTTTAGATTAAGAGCCCGCAGGATGAAACACTCGCATACTGACCACAACCCTGCCAATTCTACCACTGACTCAGTCAAGTTAACCCATACCCATTTGCATGACCTACCTGTACCACCTGAAAAATCTTCCCATAAAGACAAACTCATTAAAGCAGCCTTGGTGAATGCTAGGTCTCTTCCTGCCCATGCGCTCGTCATCGCTGACCTTATATCTCACGAAAAGCTCGATTTCCTCGCAGTCACGGAAACTTGGCTTAATGCTGCCTCCGGTCCATCCCTGGCCCTTGCTATACCTAATGATTATGCTATTATTAGATGCGACAGAAACACCACTCAAACGAAGGGAGGTGGACTCGCCATCATATTCAGAAATACATTCGACATCAAAGTCATCCAGGATGCTCAAATCCCCTCTGCTGAATCCTTGTCTATTAAGCTACCTCTATCACCTAACCACACTGCATCTTTACACCTTATTTCCCGACCACCAGGTCCCATCTCCTCCTTTACAGAGGACATCGCATCACTCATAACCACAGATACCAAACCCAACTCTCAAACGATCTTACTTGGGGACTTTAATCTTGGTTTTAACGACCCTAAGAACACTAACGCCCATGACCTAGCTAACACCTTATCGGATTTGGGTCACACGCACATTATTCACGAGCCCACTCACATCAAAGGCAGAACACTGGACTGGATCACTCACCTCAATTGCTCTATTGACCTTCTATCCAATGACCCATGTATTTGGTCGGATCATCACATAATAACCTTCTCTATCAAAGCCAATACACCTCACCTGGCGCCTATCATCGCCCCAGCCACCACGAGAAATAGGAAAGATATCACACCTGACAAACTCTTACCCATACTACTCCCCATCCTGAACAATATCGACCCGGAGGTTGACCCCGCAGTCTCAGTGGATATCTACAACCAGGCTATACTTAAAGCACTGAACACCATTGCCCCCCTAAAATTGAGGAAACCCAAACCTCAGCGTCACCTCAACACTTGGTTCACGCCACAGCTAAGAGAATTACGCAAAGCTAAGAGAACCGCAGAGTCACATTGGAAAAAACATCCCACAGCATCCAATAAGACTGAGCTTACCCTAGCCTCCTCTAGTTACAAAGAAGCCATCTTTATTGCTAAAAAGGACACATATAACAAAAGGATTACACAAGCTGAATCTAACACAAAGGAACTCTTTAAGATTTTGAAAGAACTAGAATCCCCCATTGCCCCCATAGACAAATGTGTTACAGATGCACTATGGTGTAGCAATATTCAGAAAGCCTTATTTGATAAAATAGCTCGCCTACAATCCAAAATCAACGCAAAAAAATCCCTGCTACTTGCTGATCCGGACTACAAACAATTACCTAACAAATCACCTACCTTCAAATCAACCTGTAAACCTTTCAGCTTCTCACCCCTCTCAACCTGGGAAGTAGAAAACATCATCAGGAAACTTAAGCCATCAAACTGCCAAGGTGATGCCTGCCCTGCCCCGATCATCAAAGCTGCTGCGCACGACCTGGCACCATTCATAACCAACCTCATCAATGCCTCCTTCAAAACGGGAGTAGTGCCTGATAACCTAAAAGATGCGTGGGTCATCCCACTCCTTAAAAAACCTACTCTTGATCCAGCCAACCCGTCTAACTATAGACCGATAACAACTGTACCTTTCTTATTAAAAATATTGGATAGAGCAGTTTACTTACAAATACAGGCCTACTTAGAATCAAACAATCTCCTAGGACTTAGGCAGTCAGGTTTCCGACCGAGACATGGTACGGAAACTGCATTAATAGATCTCACTACCCAGATCCAAATCCTGAAAGACAATGGTAAACTTGCACTCCTCTTATTGCTTGATCTGTCAGCAGCTTTTGACCTGGTCAACCATCAAACACTCTGTCACCACTTGAAAACTGCAGCACACTTCTCAGACGCAGCCACAGCCTGGATCAGCTCCTTCTTGGAGAACAGAACCATGAGGGTCTTCTCCCCCACTGATTCTGCTGAACCTTCACCAGTACCCTGCGGAGTCCCGCAAGGCTCCTGCGTGTCCCCGACACTCTACAATATATTCACAAAGCCCCTTTTTGATATCCTTGACTATCTGGGTGTCACGTATACCAATTACGTGGACGACACCCAGATACTCATTCCTATCTCGGGGAACTATGAAACAGACAGCAAAACCCTTAATGAAATCTACTCAGTAATTCAAGCATGGATGGCACACCATGGACTCTGTCTCAATGACGAAAAAACCGAGCTGATCATCCTTGGCACTCACGCCAAACTCAAAAATCTCAATCCCGCATTTAAATCCTTCACCATAGACGGCAATCTCATCCCCGTGTCAAATAACACCAAAACCCTTGGGGTTTACATCGATGCCACCTTATCCTTCTCCAAACAAACTAATGCAGTAGCATCATCAGCCGCTTACACCTGCAAGCTGATCACTGCATGTAGGCCGTTCATCTCCTCACCCAATTGCATTACTCTTGCTAGAGCATTAGTCCTATCCAAGATAGACTATTGTAATGCCCTTTACTTAGGCACTAGCTACAAAAATATCAACAAACTGCAAGTAATTCAAAATAATGCCATCTGAGCTGCCCTCAACATCCCCAAAAAAATGCACATCTCGGAGACCAGACGCAAACTACGTTGGCTTCCAGTCAAGCACAGAATATCCCTTAAAACTCTGGCCCTTACACATAAAGCCAGGGCCAACCTTGCACCAGCCTACCTCACCAACCAACTTACACCTCACACTTCTTCAAGACCACTTAGAGCAGCACAAGCTAACACTATGTCCATACCGAGATTTAAACTTCATAACTCGGGTGGTGCTAGCTTCCCTGTACAAGCCTCCAAATTATGGAACACAATACCTGCGCCTTTGCGAGCAGAACCTTCATTTAACCTATTTAAACATAACACGAAGTGTTGGCTTCACAACATGGACTCTATGACAGCCTATCTGCCTGATCCCTGCATGATCGACTGTCACTGGTACACTTTGTAATTAATGTACTTATACTAGACTATGTATATATGTATTTGCATGACTAAGTTTGTACCCACCTGTAACTGCATTGTAACGGAACCCTTATTCTCTGCTTTCAATTGCAACTGTAACCAGATCTAACTTATGCGCCCGTATGCCCCTGGGCCTGGCTGCGCTTTATAAATAAAATAAATACAAATACAAACTGTTTTAATTGTATAGCATTAGATATACTATTTATACTTCTCCACACCACTAGCTTACTTTTTTCTGTCATCGGAACCCCAGTTTAGTAACACATTAATTCAAGAATACCCATCCCTACTAGTTGTAGTTCCCAATTCACAATCACACACCATTACATACATCTTTATCATCTTACTCAAACACTCATGCACACAGCACACATACATTGCAGAACACCACAACCCAAACGTTCTTTATTTTTTCAACAGACCCTAAAGAATGCCTACCAAAAATCAAATCTGTAGAAAGCAACGCAGAAGTAGAGCAAATGAAAATAAAAGTGTCCAAAATAAGCATCCATCTCTAGCATAATTCGTAATATAAAGTTGAAACAAAACAGCTAATACAGTCATTTAGTGAAACAAAAGAAGTTTTAAGTACAAAAACCTTGCCTCCTCTATCAAAATGTAAACCAAACCAAAAAACAATTAGAAGAAAATCAGCTATCAATACAGATAAAACGGCTTCTTTAAATCTTGATATACTTCAAAGTAAGCATGCCAAGAAAAGTATTTTAGCCAAAATGTTCCATCACAAAATCTTATAAAAACAGGAGAGAAACCAGGTTCAACGCTTAAAACCTATCGTAGGAAATTAATCTTAGAAGCGTTGATAGACAGTGCAATTCTTCTCAAAAGAAAGTTATTTATTTTAGTGTTAAACAAAATGAAACCACTAACAAAACTAATAACTAAATTACAAAAATGACTTCTAAATAAACAAAATGTCAACAGAAAGAACTTCTTAAGTATCTGCGAGGTGAATGGAGTCACAATACGAGCACAGAACCATACTTTAATGAAGAAGGGTACAAACAAAAGCAATCAAATACAATTGCCATGCATAGCAGTGGTCGAGGTTATGAAAAAGTTAATAATACCATAATGGAACAAGAAGTACTCCTTGCAAAAATATGTCCTGAAAACTTAGAATTACCCCTCCATTCACCTGAATCAGAATGTCTAGTGTACAAATGGCCATGCACGTCAATGTGTAACATTCCCAAGCAATTTTTCAAGTCTTTACGCCAATTCCTCAATCAATATGTGAAAAGCAAAGACAAAATCAAAATTAAACTACTGCAAAATATGGATACCTGTCCAGTACGCAAGTACACAGGACTACAAGGACATTCATTGGCCTGCATTACAAGACCTACTTGCAAAACCACCTTCCATGATATCAAAAGGATATCAACACATCATTCAACTATAAGAAATCTAGTTTATAAACTGTACTATGCTAAAAGTCCTGCTTTTTGCACTTGCCAATTTAAATAACATTCTTCTACATGGTACAGCAAAAGACCTACTAGAAGAAATCGACTATATCCAGAAAAAATATTTTGGAAGTGAAACCCACTTAGAGAATGAAATAGCTGTAAACCAGATTAGTAACAATTCTACACATGGCAACCTTTTACTACACACATACAAAAAGGAAATACTAACATTTAAAAGTACATCAGCTGAAGTACCAAACCATGTGTGTGTATGTTGCTGCACAACTTTTTATAAAAGTAACACAAAAACTGTAGACCTATCATACAAAATAGAAGACAATGAAGATTCTAAATGGTTTGAATTAGGTCTCTAACTTATAGCAGAAAACAAATACGAAATAACTGACCCCGTAATACTTTGTAGTTACTGCACTACAAAACTTGACAACAACCAAACTCCTTCCCGGGCTATCACAAATAATTTGGAATTAAATCCACTACCAAAACCCCTTCAACAACTTAATTTATATGAGAGCATCATAATTCAAACAGTGCACCCATTTCCAGCAATAATACGCCTTCAACCAAAAACTGCAAAATTACCTCCCTCTGAATTAGTGAAAGGTATTTGTGGAAAAGTAGTGTATTTACCATTAGATCTAAAAGAAAATGTGCACACTCTAGGAGTGCAACGTCCAATGCAACAATCTTTAATTATCTTGTTAAATGGAGTACCTACAAAAGACAAATAAATTTGACAACAGCTGGTAGATTTACATAAAGTTAGAGAAGCCTTGCAATATCTTAAAGAGAATAATTAATATTTCAAAGAAATTAATATTGAAGAAAACTTGAAGAATACAACTGAAATAATTCAAGAGACAAAAGAAGCTGGTCAATTTGAGCTCCTAGATCCTGCTACAATATCAAACACTTTAGACCATTATACAATTCATCCATTGCACTCTAATGACACCATAGAAGATGAACTGGAAACGTACCAAATGCATCAAACAAAAGGATCACCAATCAGCATATGGGAAAAAAGTATAGAAGCACATGCTTTTCCTCTACTCTTTCCTACTGGCAAAGGAGGAAGGTACGATGATAGACCTATTCAAATATCAGCATCAGGATAACCCTCATTACGGATGTATTCTGATGATCCCAGATTTAGACAAAATGTGGAATAAATATTCAACCTACTATTTGAAAGTGAACTAGTAACTTTATGTTACAGAGTTGCACACATATTAAAATCAGGATTACACTTTCAAAATATGACAGCTACACAATTATTACCAAAAGTGCAACAAAAAGATGAGGTTTTACAATCAAATATTACAAATCTATTAGCAAATATGCGTGGTACTAAAGAGTACTGGTTTCAACATCACGGAGATGTACGTTGTATGATCAGAAACCTTGGCCCACCCACTTGGTTTGTTACATTAAGTTGTGCAGAATATGCATGGGAAGATTTACATGATTTCCTATGCATATCAGACAAAAACAAAACAAACATAGATATACTTACACCTGGAGAAATTTGTTCTCTGGATCCTGTTAATGTTTCAAGATATTTTCACCATCGCTTCATTGCTATGCTACATTTTATTTGTAATAAAACTGTTCCTCCCCTTGGAGAAGTGCAACACTTCTTTTGGAGAAAAGAATACCAAGCCAGAGGAGCACCACATATCCACATGCTTTTATGGATTAAAGATGCTCCTAAATTTGGTCAAGACAGTGATGCCACTGTTTTACAGTTTATTGAAAAATATGTCACTTGTGAAATTCCATCGGAATCCAAAAATAGTGATCTTCATGCACAAATTTTACAATTTCAAAGACACAAATGTGGCAAATATTGTCGTCGCAAATACAAAAACAAAGGGAAATACTACACCGAATGCCGATTTGGTTTCCCTAGACCAGTTACAAATACAGGTCAAGTGAACAACCTCATTTCTTCAGTTAGACATAGTGTTAAAGGTAAGTCACTTAAAAATACATATTACATAAAAAGAAAAGAAGAAGAAAAATATATCAATGATTACAATGCAATCATTGCCCACTTATGGAATGCAAACATAGATGTGCAGTACATTGCAGACAATTCTACTGCAGTTGCACAATATGTCACAGCATACTTAACCGAAGCAGACAAGACAGAGCTGCAGGACCTCTGGAATGACCTGTCGTCAGATAAAACAGTGTCTCAAAAATTATACAGCTTGGGCATAAAAATGCTGTCCCATATAGAATGTGGATCCTATGAAGCAGCTGATTGTTTAACTGGTACTGCACTGTATGGTAAATCTGAAAATATAGTATGGCTAAGTCTTGGTCCAGCTAAATCTAGAAAAAGAGTTCTAAAATCATATGAAGATATAGAAACAATAGCCAAACATGGTCCCAACAGCCAAGACATTTTAAAAAACAATTTATTGGACACATACTACCCAAACAGGAGTACCACTTTGGAAACCATGTGTCTATACCACATAGCCCCAAACTACACATACAAAAGTAATATAAAACCTGATGAAAAAAACGGTAAATACAGAGTGACAAACTGTGAAGGCAGCTTAGTAAAACTCACCAAACCAAATTTAATTAATCATATCAAATTGTCATTAAAGACTCCTCAACATAAAGAAGTATATTACATGTCCCTGCTACAACTCTTTAAACCATGGAGAAAAGAAGAAGAAATACTAGATAACTATGACTCATATGAAGACGCTTTCAAAGCAAATGAAAGCACTATAACTGATGTAAACTGTACACAGTACAAAACAATGTTGCACAATGAACAGCAACACGAAGAAGAATTCGAGGCCCAACTAGATAAGGACACTCCTGACAGTAGTCAACCTTCCGTAACAGGAAGCCAAGAACCACTGGGAGAACCACTAATAACAAATGAGGCAGAATTAGCTATGATAGAAGTAGAAAACACCATGTGTCAGTATGAAGATAAAGAAGACTTAACTATACTACAATCAAAACTAAACAATGAGCAACGTAGCATTTTTCAAGAAGTAACAAAAGAAATTGCACATGGTGCACAACATGAAAACAAAGAATGCACCTGCCAAAATTACAAACCTATACTCTTGTACGTCAGTGGTGAAGCTGGTTCTGGCAAAACATTCCTAATCAAAATCATCAGTAAGTTCCTTCAACAATTGACAAACAACAAACTGTCAGCTGTTGTCACTGCCCCCACAGGTTTAGCTGCCTACAACATAGGTGTTGTCACTTTACACCGATTACTACTCCCGCCAGTAGAACACCAAAACAAATTAGACTATTACAAACTTTCTACAGAAGCTGCAATGGAACTACGCAGAGTATTGAAACAAATATAAATGCTTCTAATAGATGAAGTGAGCATGGTGTCCAACCTAATGTTGGCTTTGATTCACCTCAGATTACAAGAAGTACTCAAAACAAACTATGACGAGCTCTTTGCAGGAAAACACATTATTGTTTTCGGAGATCTTCTTCAATTGACACCAGTAAAAGGTGAGCCTATTTTTAAAACATTAGGACACAAACTCTGCCATAAAACTGTTGGAGCATTGGAAATGTCAATCTTTGGCAACATTTCCAATAAAGAGAATTAACAGAAAAACATGCGGCAATCTGCAAATCTCACTTATGCCAACATCTTAAAAAGTATCAGAGTTGGTATATTTTCTAAAGAAGCAGAAGCAATATTGAAAACCTGGCACATTCATGCACTTTATGGTGATAATGCATGTGCTACAGATGTTATGGAACAATTAGCCCACAAAAATGGCAATTGTATGGCCTTAATGCCAACTCTTCAAGCTGTTTCAAATTCAATGAAATAATGTTAAGTAAAGAAATGCAACCAATAATGGAAATTAGCACCACAGACAAACTAGATGTACATGGTATGACACTGCCCATGTGTGACCAAGCCACAACAAAACTAAATAGTTTAGAAAAATCAATCTCAAACACAGCAGGATTGGAAAAGATATTAAAATTATCCTTAAATTGCAGAGTAATGCTTAAACCTTGACGTGAACCAAGGACTAGTTAATGGAGCACTGGGTACAGTTGTTGGCTTTCAAACATACCCACGTGACAACAAAATTCAGTTTGTCAATATTCTCTTTGACAAACTTTCAAAAGTAAAAAGGATAGGACGCTCAACAGCTCGATTCCTTCTCTTCAAAGACATGTAGATACGCAGAGAACAATTTTCTCTAACACTTGCATACGCAGTCACCATTCATAAATCACAAGGTCTTACCCTAGACAAAGCAATGATAGACATTGGTAGCACAGTCTTTAAAGTACACTTGACGGTCTATTTCTAATCAACTTTGATGCAAGTAAAGTAAACGCTGATATTCCTTGCAGTTTAGAATACAATAGACTTCGCTCACTGTACACCCCCCATCTAAACACATATTCTGTACCACAAAAAGTAAAACGTTGTAAAAGAAAACTAAATCAAACAGAAATGCAACAGGATGTCACTGCAAATCCTCCAAAGAGAGTAAAAGAAACTAAAACTTCATCAAGTACCACAAACATAAAATAACCCATTAGGGAAAGTAAACCAGGTACTTCATCAAAGAAGGAAGACAAACTAAAAAAAAAATCAATCAGATACAGAAATACCTGGTCCATTTAAAATCTCAAATGTAGTTTAGTAAGTTGCTACGCAAATGTAGCAATGAATATTCTATTTCAATTGCCACCAATTGTTGACAACATTTACTTACACAGTACAGACCAATTGTGTTTGCAAATGTTAGTACTTCACAGAAATGCAACAAAACAAGCTGACTGGATTCACACATGGTCAAATATCACTTGGTAAGAAAACCTTCACAACAATAGGTATAATCTACCACGCAGGAGCCACAACCAATTCAGGGCACGACACTGCATATATAAAAAAGAAATGTGGATGGTTTGAATGTAATGATAGTACCATTACTCTAAAGCAGAGATTACCAGCAAATCTTACAAATGCGTATTTAATGTTCTTAAAACCAAAATTTGATAACTAAACTGTACTTAAACTTTAAGTAAACTTATAGTAAAAAATATAAACTGTTACAATATTCCAAAAGCTATCTAACTGCCCAAAGATTCTACAACAACTAATCAGATAAATGAATACCACTAAATTAGAGCAAAAAATAGACAGTTAGAATACGCCAATTGGTATCTAACTGTCCCAAAATTTAACAATATACAAACAGATAAATCAATACCACTAAAATATATAAAAAAATAGACAGTTAGAATATGCCTACTGGCATCTAACTGCTCCAAAATTTTACAATATCTAAACAAAAAAAATAATGTTACTACTCCAAAAAACTGCAACAAGCCAATGTATAAATAATTAGCCAGAAACAACAAGAGAACACTGAAAACAAACAAACAAATAAACTGTAGCATAACAGAAAAAGTTTTTTTTTTTAATCCAACATGGATTCTTTTTTTCTCCCACAGACCCAATGATTTTAGCAACAAACACAGAAACTGAGCAAATTGCACAGTACTCTGGTTTGTAATCTACTAAATATGAGGGTAAAAAAATAATAATTGTTGATTATAGAATGTAATAAGTCATTACAAAATACTAATACTAACATGCTATTTTCTTTTATCACAGAAATGAACAAGAAATACATGTACTCCAGTTACTAAACCAAACAGTAAGTATGTTATAATAAGTACAACCATCGCAGTATATCACACCCATAGTGGCTTATAACTTTGTTCCTTATAAATTTGTTTTTGAGCTATAAGCAACTATGAGTGGCCATGCACCAAACACTCTATGCCCTGGCCACAACCACTGCAGCATATCACACCCATAGAGTCAAACATTTCAACTATGGCCTATGGAAACTTTTAATGTCCGCGGACATTATGAGTGTTCTTAGAACACTTTCAACTTGCCAGCGAACAACACGGACAGCGTCCTCCTAACACCACCATTTTTTATTTGCGAACATTTCAGGACAGCGCGAGTGTTCTTAGAACACATTCAACTTGCCAGCGAACAATACGGACAGCGTCTTCAGGACACCCCCTACGAACATTTCACGACACCGCAACAGTTCTTAGAACACTTTCAACTTGACAACGAACAATACGGACAGCGTCCTCAGAACGCCCCCATTTTGTTTATTTGCGAACATTTCAGGACACCGCGAGTGTTCTTAGAACACATTCAACTTGCAAGACAACAATACGGACAGCGTCCTCAGATCACCCCCATTCTTTTATTTGCGAACATTTCAGGACACCGCAAGTGTTCTTAGAACACATTCAACTTGCCAGCGAACAATACGGACAGCGTCTTCAGGACACCCCCTATGAATATTTCAGGACACCGAGAGGGTTCTTAGGACACTTTCAACTTGACAACGAAAAATACGGACAGCGTCCTCAGGACACCCCCATTTTGTTTATTTGCGAACATTTCAGGACACTGCGAGTGTTCTTAGAACACATTTAACTTGCCATCAAACAATACGGACAGCGTCCTCAGGACACACCCATTTTCTTTATTTACGAACATTTCAGGACACCGCGAGTGTTCTTAGAACACATTCAACTTCCCATCGAACAATACGGACAGCGTCCTCAGGACACCCCCATTTTGTTTATTTACGAACATTTCAGGACACCACGAGTGTTTTTAGAACACATTCAACTTGCCAGAGAACAATACGGACAGCGTCTTCAGGACACCCCCTACGAACATTTCAGGACACCACGAGTGTTCTTAGAACACTTTAAACTTGACAACGAACAAAACGGACAGCGTCCTCAGAACACCCCCATTTTTTTATTTGTGAACATTTCAGGACACCGCGAGTGTTCTTAGAACACATTCAACTTGCCAGCGAACAATACAGACAGCGTCTTCAGGACACTCCCTACGAACATTTCAGGACAACGCGAGTGTTCTTAGAACACTTTCAACTTGCCATCGAACAATACGGACAGCGTCCTCAGGACACCCCCATTTTGTTTATTTACGAACATTTCAGGACACCACGAGTGTTCTTAGAACACATTCAAATTGCCACAGAACAATACGGACAGCGTCCTCAGGACACCCTCATTTTGTTTATTTGCGAACATTTCAGAACACCACGTGTGTTCTTAGAACACATTCAACTTGCCATCAAACAATACGGACAGCGTCCTCAGGACACCCCCATTTTGTTTATTTACAAACATTTCAGGACACCACGAGTGTTCTTAGAACACATTCAACTTGCCAGAGAATAATACGGACAGCGTCCTTAGGACATCCCCATTTTGTTTATTTACTAACATTTCAGAACACCGCCAGTGTTCTTAGAACACATTCAACTTCTTATCGAACAATCCGGACAGCGTCCTCAGGACACCCCCATTTTGTTTATTTACGAACATTTCAGGACACCACAAGTGTTCTTAGAACACATTCAACTTGCCAGCGAACAATACGGACAGCGTCTTCAGGACACCCCCTTCGAACATTTCAGGACACCGTAAGTGTTCTTAGAACACTTTCAACTTGACAACTAACAAAACGGACAGCGTCCACAGAACACCCCCATTTTGTTTATTTACGAACATTTCAGGACACCACAAGTGTTCTTAGAACACATTCAACTTGCAAGAGAACAATACGGACAGCGTCCTCAGGACACCCCCATTTTGTGTATTTGTGAACATTTCAGGACACCGCGAGTGTTCTTAGAACACATTCAACTTGCCATCGAACAATACGGACAGTGTCCTCAGGACACCCCCATTTTGTTTATTTACGAACATTTCAGGACATCACGAGTGTTCCATTTCAGGACACCGCAAGTGTTCTTAGAACACATTCAACTTGCCATCGAACAATACGGACAGGGTCCTCAGGACACCCCCATTTTGTTTATTTACGAACATTTCAGGGCACCACGAGTGTTCTCAGAACACATTCAACTTGCCAGAGAACAATATGGACAGCGTCCTCAGGACACCCCCATTTTGTTTATTTACGAACATTTCAGAACACCGCGAGTGTTCTTAGAACACATTCAACTTCCCATCGAACAATACGGACAGCGTCCTCAGGACACCCCCTACGAACATTTCAGGACACCACGAGTGTTCTTAGAACACTTTAAACTTCACAACGAACAATACGGACAGAGTCCTGAGAACACTCCCATTTTGTTTTTTATGAACATTTCAGGACACCACTAGTTTCTTAGAACACATTCAACTTACCAGAGAACAATACGGACAGAATCCTCAGGACACCCCCATTTTGTTTATTTCCGAACATTTCAGGACACCGCGAGTGTTCTTAGAACAGTTTCAGCTTGCTTGCGAACAAAACGGACACATATTGCATCCTCAGAACACCCCCCATTTAGTTTATTTAGAATATTTCAGAACAGCCGTGTTGTCCGCAGACAAATCGAACACAACCAAAGCATCCACCACATAGAAAAACACAACATTTAACCTATCTCATACTCTCCCACCCTCCGCAAACACTCTTAAACACCAACACACTCTACTAAATACACATTTTAAACCAAGTTTCACTGCGCTGTCCGCAGACGTCCGCGAATCCAAGATGGCAGGCACTACCGAAAATCTGACGCGCTTCACGCTCCACGCCGTCCAATCAGCGAACACGTCGCATGTCCACAGACATCACGCAAGCCGATTGGCCAATCAGGACACTGTCCGCGGAGCGAACAGTGAAGTGTGTCCGCGGACCGAACACAGATATCACTAATTTTTTATTACCTACTTTTTGGTCCTTTTAAAAAAAAATACTGGACGGATTTTCACCAAATCTGCAAAAACACGCTTTCGGGAACAAGCCGCAACTCCTGGTCTAAATTTGGTGAAAATCCGTCCAGTGGTTTTGGCTGTAGGCACGAGCAGAGTTTTTTCCCCATTCAGTCTATGGGAAAAAAAAAGTTTTGGGACCCCCCCTATAACTTTGCCCCCCCTGGACAAATCCTCACCAAACTTTGCAAAAGAATTCAGAGTGGGCCATATACTTTTTTTGCAATGTTTGGTGAGGATTCGTCCAGGGGGAGCAAAGTTATAAGCCGCCCAAAAAGTGTTCTTCCTATGGAAACAGCAACTTTCCCATAACTACATGGCCACTATATATATATATATATATATAAAAAAATACTGATCTTATTTCGGCACGCCCTTCGGGGGAGGAGCTATCATTTTTTTCCAATTTGATCCTGAGCCAAAATATTTAAAAATCTAACATTTTAAGATTCAACCCTTAATTTCACAACCTATCACCATACCAACTTTCCATTTTCTCATAATTATCTTCATAACTCAAATTGTATACATCACACAAAATTCATATTTACATGGTACCAACGGGCTTCATAACCCCTTTAACATGAGTCTGCAATGAGCTCGCTGGGACACACGATTCTCTTTTTATTTAAGAAAAGGTAGACCAATGTTAATCTATGTCAAGGCATCACCTGGGAGTTCACATTTTCTTATGTAGCCCCGCCTTTTTTTAAAGTTTCATTTCTATTCTGTGACCTTACATGAACATCTTTTTATCAGCAGTGTCTGTTCCTGCACAGTGTTTGAAGACCAATTAGTGGTTCTGAAGGCCATTTCTTGAGGTCGCGTCAGTCCTAAAAAGGCCATTTCTGTTGGCCACTAATGTACAGTTAATGGGGAGGCCTGAACTTAACGGCCATTTCTGCTGGCTGGCTTATCTGAATCCTCCACAATTCTGATCAAATTCTTTATATTTCTTTAGCATTTAACTGAAACCCAGGCCTGTTTTCTCCTAGAAGGCCCCAGCCAACGGCCTTAAGGTCACAGTTTCATTACAGTGGAAAGGCTTAAACTGCATCCATGCTTCTGGAAGTACCGCTTTTAAATCGACAAGATGTGTTTGCATGTAACATTTAGTATTGCATCTGGGCATGTTGTTTACAATACAATGGGCCTCATTACGAGTCCGGCGGTAAGCGCGGCGGTAAAACCGCCTGTTACCGCCGGACTCGTATTACCATTCCGCCTCCGTGATTCCCGGAATTACCTGGGCATTACAACCCCGGTTTTCCGGGAATCACGGAGGCGAAATGGTGTTAATCCCCATTCCCATTGAGTCCTATTGGACTCAATGGGAATGGGGATCATGGAAACACCGGCAGCATCTCGTAATGCTGCTAGTGTTCCCTCGTCCGCCTACAGGCGGGTGGTGTTAAACCCGCCAGGTCAGACCTGGAGGGAACATCACCTCCCACCTGCAGGAGTTGTGATCGCCCGGCATGGAAACAACGGTGGCGGCGGGTTTACCGCCACCGTCGTTTCCTTACCGGGCGATTTGTAATGAGGCCAAATATTTCTTTACATACTGTTTGAACAGATATAAGACCACTTTTGGTATTATTCACACATAGGACACATTTACATAGAAAACTGTGAATTTTTACACAAAACGAAATAGGCCTTTCCCTTTAAATGCTGTCATTTTATATGATGAAAATAAGTCTTTCTATTATGAACAAATGCAAAATGCTTGGCTTCACTTTGAATTTCTGGATCACCGTCTTGTGCTGTATAGAAGTCAATGTCCCATTCTGCTATCTGTCTCTAAATTGAAATTGTAACTTTCCATATTTTAGGAAAACAGCATTTCCAGCCACACATGTCAGTTCCCATTCATTGGGCATATCCAGCAGTTTTAAGATCTCAGGTATATTTCCTTTCACTTGAGCACCTGTACATTTTAGTAGAGTTGAAATAGGCCCATTGCTTTTAATTTCACTAGGCCTTATGTTGGAAATCACTGTTGTGTACTGGCTTTTATATTTCAATGGAACTCTACATTAGCCAGCTTCATAGTCACAATAGGGGCCTAGCATGGCCTCTCAGTCTCTGCCACTCTGGGGCTGTATTTACACCCCACAGGCCCCACCTTGGTTGCTGACTCGGGTGACCCATAGAAAAGAGCAAGGCAGAGCAGGGTGTTTGTTTTCTTTTTGCTTTGGCTCATAACTTTTGTCTTTGGGGCATGTCTGCTCTTTTTCCTGTCCTGAGGGAGTGGCATTCTGGTCTGTACCACAATCTTTTCATATTTCAGGGTTTGCTCCTGGAACCCCTCCCTCTTTGGAACCTCCTATCCCTAGGCTGTGATGGTAAGGAGTTATTGAGTCTGCAGCGAGTAAAAGAGAGGTTAAGTATATCATACAGTACTTGTTTCCCCGGTAAATAGGCATATACATTGAAACAAAACAACAGTTTATGCATTGATTTTCATTCCCATGCACATTCTACAAACATTATATTGCTCTAATTTTGGTACATTCCTTATAAGTATGAATTGTTTTACTCCCTGTAAATGTGTGATATTCTCAATCCGGGTTTCCATTCTTTCCTTTTATTCTTCAGATGGTTCCAGGTCTCTACCCTCACTGGGCTCTTCAATCAGTCATAGTGCCTGTCTGGGGTGACAGCTCTTCAACTGATTGATTTGGACCCATGTCTCTTCCGTGTTTTCTCCTATCGGGATGCAGATGTTATATGCAACAGAGGAGATTTTATTGACATTTTCAAAGGCCCCCACCCAGAGGTACGGAACTTCGGTTCTCTGGTCTGGTTCCTTTGGAAATTGTACAGGTAGACCCTGTCATCTACTTCGTACTCCGTCTTGGTAGTCTTTAAATCATAGTAGGTTTTCATCCCTTCTGCCAACTTTTCTAATTTCGCAGAGCATAGACAAAAGCGTTCTGATGGAGTTTCCTTAAATTTTCATTGTATTCATGGGTAGTGGACGCATTGATCAGGGTCGGCTCTTGAGTTCTCTAGAGCAGATTCTGAGGTAGCACCATTTTTCAACCAGTCATGAGCTCAAATGGAGACATTTTTGTGGTAGAAGATGGTGCAGACATAATAGCCATCAGGACACGTGGTAATCAGATGTCCCAAATAAGTCCACAGTCTACCATGAACTTCTTCAAGATGCCCACAATTGTTTTATTATACCTCTCAACTCCCCTGCTCAAAGCTGGGTGGTAGGCAATGTGGAGTTTTCTTTATACCCCTAGTATTTCACACATCTTGGTCATCACCTTGATGGTAAAATGACTTCCTCTGTCCGACTCAATCCCCTGGGGACTCTAAAACAAGAGAAGATGTGGTTGATCATTAGTACGGCAACTGTCTACGCCTTACAATTCGGGCGCAAGACATTCTACCCACTTGGTAAACAAGCATGTCACGGTCCACATGTAATTATTTCTTCTAGAGGAGCGAAGCACTGGCCCAATGAAATTGACTTTCAAATGCGACCAAAGCAGTGTCATTCTCCTTTTTGTAGGGGAGCTCTGTGTGTGAGAGAACTTGGCTGAAACTGAGCACACACAAGACACCCCTTCACATAGATGTCGAGGTCCTGACCCATATGTGGCCAGTATGCAACCTTGCACAAGATTTCTAATATTGTATGAAACCCCCTAAGACTTGCAGTGGCCGAGTCATGGGCGTGACTTAACATCAGACTTTGGAATGAGGTAGGTACCACCCACTGGTCACATCCAGATAGTGATCTCTGTACAAACAAACCGTCTTGGATTCTGAACATTTTGTAAAACTTCAACACCCGGAGATCCTCTCTCTTGGTATAATCCAATTCACAGAGTCTTCAATATGTTGATAAAAATGTCCCAATAATTGGGTCCTCCTTTTGTGCAGTAATAAAATCTGCACCTCAGGTTTCTTTACTCCACTGGGCAGTTGAGAGTTCATTATTGGCCATGGTTTGGTATCTGCTGAGAGCAGTGACCTGGATTTCCCCCAACAGGGATTTGCTTTCTCTGAGATCCCTGTGAATGGCTCCCATTTTTGCCAACTGGTGAGCCAAGTCATTACCAGTCTTGCCTGGTCCCTCTCTTTTTGAATGACCTCTGATCTTTTTAAAATAGATAGTCATCTCATTATTACCAGATCATCAATTGATTGAATTAACGTCCAATGCTTTAGCAGTTTATTGTTTGCATAGAGCATGCCTTGATTTTTCCAGTTAATCAGGTGTTCCACAAACCCCTTCCCAACATAATCATGGTCAGTGATTATGACCGGATGTTTGAGTTGGTGGTGGGCTGCAGTGAGGATGGCTTGATGTACCACCATCAACTCTGCCACCTGACTACTTTAGCGACCTATTTTGAACCCAGCAGAGGGTTCCGGGACATCACTCACCCAGGCATTCCCAATGCCATCCACCAGTTCTTTCCTGTGATTGTCAACATGGTATCCATATAAACGGGGGGTATCCCCTGCCATGTGTCTTCCTCATAGACTTTGCGCAAGGAATTAAGCTAATTCTTCAATGCCCACACTGTCGCCAGGAGTGCCTTTTCGCAATCATTTAATTTTTCCTCCACAGAGGACAAAGTCTTGATCGTGTACGAGATTACTTTGTTGACCTTGTGCTTTTAGTATAGAAGTATCTGAGAACCCTGTCTTCAAGAAGAACACCTATGTCTTGATAGAGTAAGCCAAACAAGGGGCTTGGGAATGGCTTCTCTTTAGTTGTTTTACTGCCTCAGATTGTTCCCGACCCCACTCACACTTGACCCCAGCCTTTAATAAAATGGCCCAATGGTCGAGTGATTGCTGTGTAGTCTTCAATTAACTTTCTACTATAATTAGTGAGTCCAAGAGGCTTCTTAATTCTCACAGAGTAGTCGGGTCTTTCAATTTTAATAATGCTTCCCTGTTTTTTGCCTGTGGACTGGGACCCTCAGTGGTGATTTTGTGCCCTAAGATGTTCACGCGGTTCTTACACCACTGTGCCTTCTGAAAGGTCAGTTTTGTTACAGTTTTCTGCAACTGGGTCAGAGCATAGTGTATTTCCACTATATTTTCATCCACAGTTGAGCTCTTGATTAAGACATCATCTGCATAGGCCAGGTTTCCCCTTTTGCCCAAATCGGGCATGGTCTTACATAGGAAGATGTTAAATTCATTGCTGGAGTTTATGTATCCAAAGGGGGTTCGGGTCCACGTGTATTGCTGCCCCACAAAGGTAAAGGCAAGCTTATACTGGTCTTCCCTACTCACGGGTACTGTCCAGTAACTGTTAATCAGGTCAATGGCGGTATACACCTTTGGATCTGGGCCAGTCCCTGATCGATGTAGGGAAAGGGCTATCTTGACATATGGACCTTTTTATTTCCATAGGGTGGCACAAAGTCTCCATTGGCCATTGGGTTTGAGTATCCCCAGTAACGGGTTGTTGAAGGTACTGTGGATTGGACGGATTATCCCACAGGACACTACATTTTTAATACTCTCTGTGAGTGACTTCACAATGTGAGAGGTAACCAGTATTACTTCACAAATACTGGAGCCAGCTCAGGGTCTGTCGGTATGGTGGTTGAATGTATCTCTGTGCATCCGCAGTCATATGAATCCACTGAAAAGATATCCTGAAAATCTATAAATACCTATTTCAGCTATTTTTGCTCCTCAGTCTCACAGGCATCAGCGAGATTGATTTGTCCTTAAACCATCTGCTCAAAGCCTGGAAAAACCTTGGGCTTGGCAATGTTGGCGGTATCCTCCAGTTGGGTGGAGAGATCTCTTGTTATGGTGTTGGCCTGGTTGTGAGGTTCCAAGGATGGGAGGTAGTCACTGTTGACTCAGAATACCACCTCATCCTTCCTGATGTCACAGGTCACCTCTTCCACACCATAAGGGCAGGAAGAGTACACCAAGAAATTCCCCTGTTCCCTGGTGAAAATCTTTTCAGGAGGGATAGCATTGTTATAATTGTAGCAGTCATTTGGAATTGGTCCAATGATCTCATTACCTAAATCAATAGAATAATGTTGGGCATCAACCACCATTCCAATAAAGGTGTCTGTGCCCAAAGTGATACTTTGAGGGTAGCTGCTATCCACTAATATTCGAATGGTGTCAGGTTCTAGATCAACTCGGGATGTCGGATGTAAATACAAACCTTGTTGTTGGAGATGATAATTCAAATGTATATAGGCGTCCTGATTTTTGAGGTTATGTCCTCGCTTAATTTTTAGGGGAATTGTGAATTGCGACACCTGTCCTTGGATGGTAACCCCTTCTCTCAATTGAACTTCAACTTCATAAGGCAGCAACTGAGCTGTTCACCCGTTATCTGGATGTTGGTCCGAATTTGAGCTGGTTTTTCATCATCTTTTGTCATGGGATTTGGGTTTTCTTCGAATTTTGGATTGGTATACAATTTCAGAGTATTTCCCTCCAGTGTGGAGTGCCACTTAAAATTGGAGGGAGGTTGATTTTCAAGAATGGGGATGGGATCCCATCACTATCAAAATCTGCAAGGGGCTGGCCAATCCTGCTGCAGTCTCTATCTCTCCTGTTCCGTCCCAGGCCCTCTGCATGGCCTTGGCCTCTCATTTCACTACTAAAATTCAGGACATCCTGTCCACCCTCTCTTCCTCCGCATCCTCTTCCTCCTCCTCTACCACTCCAGGCCCAGCTCAGGCTGTCTCTCCTCCACCTTTCTCCTCCTTTCCCCTGTTCACCCCTGACAATGTTTCTAGACAAATCCGATCCATGAAAGTCTCATCAAAGCAGGTTCTCCCCCGCTCATCCAGAACAGTCAAGGACCACATCGACACCGCTGCTCCAGCCGATTTCTGCATTCACTCCTTTGCCACTGGAACTTTCCCCTCCCCCTTAAGCACTATCTTGTGTACCCCCTTCTAAAGAAGCCCTCGGCCGATCCTTCCTCTCTGGCTAACTACCGCCTGATCTCTATCACTCCTTTCCTGGGCAAACTCTTTGAAAGGCTGGCCATCTCCCAGCTTAATCTATATGCTGAATCTGTTGGTTGCCTCCATGACCAACAGTCTGGCTTCAGAGCTGCCAGAAGCATGTAAACTGCTCTCCTGACCACCCGTGAAGACTTGCTCTCCAATCTTGACTCTAATCTCCCTTCTGCCCCCATTCCCCTCGATCTATCCTCTGCTTTTGACACGGTAAACCATGCCATCCTGCGCAACCTTCTCCCGGTTTTGGGAATCTATTGTCATGAAAGCAGTAGAGAGAGGAAGATTATTCTGGAAATTAGGGTTTGAAGGGTGTCTGTGAAATAAGCTTAGGTTGGGGGTGGAGTTTTACTTCCCTCCTGAGGGAAGTTTGGAAGGTGGTTTTGAGGGAAGTTTCCCAGGGTGGTAATTACCTGATCGGGCCCCGCTTTCTGTGCCAGGGGAGTGTAGACATACCCAAGTATGTGTCTCTTACCCTTGCATCTCGGACTGATGTAAGTGGCAGGGTCAGATGGAGCATTGGTCTAGTATGCTGCCTGGCTACCACCCAATTGGGTTGGATCCGACAGTCTCCTTTGCCTATTGTTCTGCTTATTGGTGGGAGGAGTATTTTTAGGCCACCGTCTCCAAGTCCAATGGGGGAATATTTATCACCTCTGCTACCTTTGCAGCACAGGTGTGTTTGATGTTTTTTTGTGGTTATTCTTATTTTCAGAGGGATTTTGGACCTCATAAATCCTGGTGGCCTGTTCAATTACCCAATCCAGGGTCCTACGCTCATGGAAATCCCATTCTAGAGATCTCATTATTATGTATTTTGGGAGCGCATGAAAATATGTGTTTATGAACTCCCGGCTATTGGTGTTCAACCGCCTAGAAGTCTGTGCAAATGCTTGTTTCAGCTCCTACACAAACTCTCTAGGCACTTGGTCTTCCCCACACTGCAGGTTGTATGCTGCCTTGTGGGTCTCCTACGGGTTCCTATGAATTGAGAAGTGTTTAAGAACGGCTGTCTTATAGGTGGACCATTTTTGATGATCTTGGTCCTCCACCCCTGCAAAGAAACTGGGGTATTCAGGGGAGAATGTCCACTTAGCAAATTCCATGCAATTTATATCATTTTTAATACTAAATGATGTTATCATTTGATCATAAAGCTCTAGATGCTCCCATACCAAATATTTGGCATTATTATGGTAGGGAGTCATGAAGCTCTTTATGACCTCATTCTGCCGAATTGGGTCTTTCACAAGACCTTTCTTCTGTTTGGCAGAATCCCTTTTCCGCTCATTCTCCCACCCAAAGCTGCTACTGTTGGTTGTCCATTCCCTGTCCCCTGGGCACTCCCTACATCTATGAGACGGGAAATACCTCTCAGAATTACTGGGTCTGGACACTTCGCTCCTATGGTGCTGCGGGCTCTCGGGTCATTTCCCTTGTACTCCCCTTTTCGTACCAGACAGTAGTCATCCTCCTCATCCCTCCTTCCATGTTTGGTGGGGTATTCCCCCCACCTCTCTGAATGTGTGGAGGTTTTCAAGCTGCTCTTTTGAGGCCTAAACTCTGGTTCTTTTTTTTCTGCAAAGCGGACCAGGTGGCCCCTTTGTAATTCATGTTCTGCAAGTCAGGGCCTCATTAACCTGTAGGCGGTGAGCCATGGCGCTATTAGCGCCATGGCTCATGCCGGTAAAATACCGGCACCGCCTTGGCGGAAAGGGGATTTACCACCCCATTCCAAGGTTGGAGGGGCGGTAAATCCCCTTTCCGCCATTGCCCTTCCCCATTCCCATTTCTGCCCCATAGGGCTCTATGGGAATGGGGAAGGCGCTAATTACGGCACCGCAATTTTGCGGTGCCGTAATTAGCTTCGAGGTCCCTTAGCAGGTTGGATTTTAACGCCTGCAAAAAGCAGGCGTTAAATCCCCCAACCCGCAAAGGGACCTCATAGTAAGGCGGTAGGGATTTACCGGTACCGGTATTTTACCGGTACCGGTAAATCCCTACCGCCATCCGTGTAATGAGAGTCCATGATCTTTTCATCATTGGAGCCCTCCTGGTTAGAAGTACATGCCAAAGTATGTTTAAATTCCCAGAGCCCACTGGTACGGCCCCTTCCCTTCTACTTGATAACCCTGAACACTCATCGATGTTGAATAAGGAATGGCCTTCTGGATCAGTTGGACTAGGCCTGGGTGAGTCCAGCTGCCTCATGTTTGCCTGTTTTTGAGAAGTGGTATGCATGAAGTCAGCTGCACTCTGTACATATGAGGAGGGGAGTTGGCTTGAGGTCCCTGTTAGAGAGGTCATCACTCTGTAATAAGAAGGTTCTTTTCCATACCCTGACTGGTCAGGGTGCCTCAAAGCCTGTTTATATTTGGCTATTTCACTTTCCAACCTCGCACATTTGTTTTTCTCAGTCCCTATCTCTTGGTGGTATGCGCAGGCCTGAGTTTTCATTTCTGACACCAGTGCTTGAGTAGCTTCAAGCACTTTACTTTGTGCCATTAATCAGTTTCTTAGTCCCTTGTTCGCTTCACAATGGGACTCATTTTCCTTCTGTGAGGCTTGCAACATCTGCGCCGGTTCAGAGAGTTTATTTTTCAGGAGACTAATCTCCTCCCCTTGCACAATTGTGGCCCGTGTTGCTTGCTCTAGGTCAATCTCTGCTTGCCGCACATATTCCATCAATTGTTTGCTTGTTTGTTTTGTTTGTTTATTAATTTGATAATGCGCACCAAGCCCTTGGGCAGCTAGGAGCAACAGTACAAGAATTCTCAAAGCTTAGTTACAGGGCCTGACACAGGCTAGTGCATACATGAGGATACAGTGTGTAGTACAGTAAATGAAGCAGTACAGATATTTGTCATTCGTGAATACAGGTGAATACCATGTGAGTGCAGCAGTATAGATATTTGCTATTCGTGGAGCATGGAAAGGTATGACTGATCTGATACAGAAACAAGGGTTAGACTTAACATTGCATAAATTAGTGAGTGCCTACGGCTAAGGCTATGGACAAGGAGGTCCGGTGTGTATGTCGCAGTAGTAATGTTTGGTGCGGTGATTGTCAGGGTGTAGTGGCAATGGGGGGAGCGGTGGTTATGGGTCATTGGAGCGAAGCCATTTGAGAGCATTGAGTCTAAGTCTGGCGTAGGGTAGGGGACGTCTGAGATCTATTGGGAGTGTGTTCCATACTTGCGCCGCTTTGACTGGGAAGCTAGTTCCTCCGGCCGTGGTCAGTTTAAATCTAGGGATTTCGAGCAAGAATGTGTTGGCAGATCTCAAAGGTCGGGTTGTGGATTTCCTGGAAATGTTTCTGATAAGTAAGGAGGTGCTAGATTGTTTAGGCATTTGGAAGTAATAGATATGGTTTTGAGGAGGATTCTGTCCTTTATTTTTAGCCAATGGGCCTCTTTCCGGAATTTAGAGATGTGCTCTCTATATGGGATGTTCAACGCTGCTCTTAGAGGGTTGTTTTGCAATCTTTGGAGTTTGTCAGTGACGTACTTGTTGGCTCCTGAGTATAGGGCATTGCAGTAGTCTAGTCTAGACATGATAAGAGCATTAGCCAAGGTGATACAGCTAGCACTGGAGAGGAATGGTCTGGCAGCTCGGATTAGTTTACAAGTGTAAGCTGTTGTGGAGGAGAGAGAGTTAACTTGCTTTTTCAGGGTAAGAGAGGAGTCCAGATAGAATCCTTGAGTTTTTACCTCGGGCATAGCCTTAATGATATTGTTGTCAATATTGAAGGATGCATAGTTTGGGGTTCGTTTTTTTTAGGTTAGAGTCAGATCCGAGGAGCAGAATCTCAGTTTTATCGTCGTTCAGGCAGAGGCCGTGGGTCGCCATCCATGCCCGAATGAGGATGTATATCTTATTCACCAAGGCCAGGTCCACTTCATAGTTGCCCGAAAGGGGTATGAGGTTCTGGGTGTCATCTGCATAATTAGTGTAGGTGACACCCAGTCTGTCCAACTTAGTCAAATAGTGTCTTGGTGAAAATGTTATACATGGTGGGTGAGACACAGGATCCATGTGGGACTCCGCATGTTATTTGGATAGGATCAGCTCAGGTGGAGGTAGAGAAAACTCTCATAGTCTGGTTGGCTAGAAAGGATTGGACCAGGCTATGGCATCTCCTGTGAAGTTAGCAGCGAGCCCGAGGTGACTGCATAAAACTGCATGGTCCACCAAGTCAAAGGCTGCTGACAAGTCCAGTAGCAGTAGCAAAGCTGTTTTGCCACTATCCTTTAACTCCTCAATTTTTGTCTTAAGGTCTAGCAAGGCTGTTTCGGTACCATGGAGAGGTCGGAATCCCGATTGCCGAGAGCCTAGCAGATGATTAGCTTCTAGGTAGTCTTGAATTTGTAAATAGGCTACTCTGTCAATAATTTTGAGTAGGGAAGGTACGGTAGTGATGGGTCTATAGTTAGTGGGGATGGACGGATCGAGGGTTTGTTTCTTGAGTAAAGGGAGGACCCAAGATTCTATCAGGTTGGTAGGTACTCTGTTTGATTTGAAGGAAGAGTTTATGAGCTTCGAGATAAAAGGGGCTAAGTCTCTGGCTGCATCCTTTATTATTTGCGCTGGGCAATTGTCACCCTTGCAGTTGGAGGGTTTCAAGGAGAGAATGACTTTTTCAGTATCAATGATTGAGATAGTTTTGAAACTGAAAGGCGGAATAGTATTGTGCACAGTGGGCGGTGGTGTTTGTTGATCAGAGAGGGGCAGAGAGTCTTTTTTTTGGTTATTTTAAGTTGGAGGGATATTTTATCCGATAGGGCGTTTTGTACGTTGGTACACCATATCTTGTCCTTTGGGACAGTGTCTACTGGTTGTAGGGGGGATTCCATTTCCCAGAGGATGGAAAAGAGTTCCTTCGTGTTTGATTTGGCTTTTGTGATTCTGTCATCCTATAGTTTTTTTTTTTGTGTTGATGATTTCTTTCTTATAGCGTTTGGATAGTTGGGCTAATTTGGCTTTGTTGTTGTCGTTAGGCGAGTTGCGCCAGATAACTTGCAGCTTTCTTTTCTGCTTTCTTAGATAATTAAGTTGGGGTGTGAACCAGGCATTCAAGTGTGCTTCCTGTTTGCCTTTGCACAGTTTAGTTGGTGCAATGGTGTCTGGTGCCGTGGTCATAGCTTTGTTGAAGGTGTCCAGTAAGGTGTCTGGGTCAGTGTTGTTCTCCAGGCCCTTGATAGCGGGGAGGAGGAGCGGGATAAGTTTTTCAGCAGTGATATCCTTTTTGCTTCTAGTAGGTGGGAGGGGTATCATGCTGATAGTTTTGGGGGTGAGGAGATTGAGTGTGGCGGTGAAGTTGATTAAGTAGTGGTCCGTCCAAGGTTGTGGAACGATGTCAGTGATGGCAATGTTACAGTTAAGTTCGGATACCCAGTCGAGGGTTCTGCCTTTAATGTGGGTAGGTGAGAGGACTTTTTGGGTCAGCCCATGGTTATTAAGTAGGACTGTTATAGAGTGGGCATGCTTGTTGTCTGGGTCATTGAGGCCGATGTTGAAATCGCCCATCAGCAAAGTTTGGGAGTGCTTTTGCGTATTATTCGCTATAAGGCTGGTAAGGTCATCTTTGAAGGTTCCTAGTGGTCCTGGGGGCCTATAAATCAAATGGATGTTCAACATGCGGTTATTGGATAACAGCAATTTAGCTGTGAGTATTTCACAGGATGAGCAAGGAGGTGAAGTGGCAAGCCTAATAGGCAAGGTAGTTTTAGAGATGATGGCTAGGCCACCGCCTTTAGCATTAGGTCTATCTACTCTGAGGATATGATAGTTGTCAGGTACAGCTAACATCAGGGTAGGTCCTGCCGCCTCATGGAGCCAAGTCTCTGTTATGGCAAGTAGGTCCAAGCTGCTGTTGCTTAGGATATCAGAGATTTCGGTGGCATGGGCTACCATGGATCTGGCGTTGATGAGTGACCCAGTTAATGTCAAGGTACTCTTAGGGATAGGATTGTGTGAGGGTTTGATTGGGTGTCTACTTTGGCTTGGGTGCTTCTTTGTGTAAGGTTGGGCAGGCACCGGGTTTGGGATGTCTGTTTTGGTTGCCTGTGCACACTTAGTTAGGTAGTCACTGGTAGAGAGGAGTCCAGTGGTATTATTTATGTTATTTCTTTTAGGTTCATAAATGCGGGATAGTCTTGCCCTAAGTCTGATGTTTCTGTCTACAGGTGGACTTGTGTTGGAGGTAGCAAAGGCCATGATGGTGAAGAGTCCAATCGTAAGTAGGTAGCTCTGAGTATTTATGTTTTTACTAATGGTAATAGGGGTTCACCTAAATTCAAAAATTCGCAGTAAGGCTAAAAATGCAGTGTGCAAACAGATAGGTGCAACTATAGCAATAGGGTCCACCTAAATTCAAGATTCACAGTAAAGGCTAAAAATGCCATGTGCAAACAGGTAGATGCAATTGTAGCAATAAGGGGGTTCACCTAAATTCAAGATTCACAGTACAGGCTAATAATACAATGTGCAAACAGGTAGGTGCAGTTGTAACAATAGGGGGTTCACCTAGATTCAAGATTCACAGTAGAGGCTAAAAATTCAATGTGCAAACAGGTAGGTGCAATTGTAGCAATAGGGGGTCACCTAAATTCAAGATTCACAGTACAGGCTAAAAATACAATGTGCAAACAGGTAGGTGCAATTGTAGCAATAGGGGGTTCACCTAGATTCAAGATTCACAGTAAAGGCTAAAAATGCAATGTGCAAACAGGTAGGTGCAATTGTAGCAATAGGTGTTCACCTAAATTCAAGATTCACAGTACAGGCTAAAAATACAATGTGCAAACAGGTAGGCGCAATTGTAGCAATAGGGGGTTCAACTAGATTCAAGATTCACAGTAAAGGCTAAAAATGCAATGTGCAAACATGTAGGTGCAATTGTAGCAATAGGGGTTCTCCTAAATTCAAGATTCACAGTAGAGGCTAAAAATGCAATGTGCAAACAGGTAGGTGCAATTGTAGCAATAGGGGTTCACCTGAATTCAAGATTCACAGTACAGACTAAAAATGCAATGTGCAAACAGGTAGGTGCAATTGTGGCAATAAGGGTTCACCTAAATTCAATATTCACAGTACAGGCTAAAAAATACAATGTGCAAACAGGTAGGTGCAATTGTAGCAATAGGGGGTTCACCTAAATTCAAGATTCACAGTAAAGGCTAAAAATGCAATGTGCAAACAGGTAGATGCAATTGTAGCAATAGGGGGTTTACCTAAATTCAAGATTCACGGTGAAGGCTAAAAATGGCATGTGCAAACAGGTAAGCGCAGTTGAGCAGTAAGGGTTCACCTAATTTCACGATTCACAGTAAAAGGCTAGAAAATGCCATGTGCAAGCAGGTAGGTGCAGTTGTAGCAGTAAGGAGGTTCACCTAAATTCAAGATTCACAGTACTGGCTAAAAATGCAGTGTGCAAACAAGTTTGCGTAAGTTCCAAGCACCATTTAAACTAGTGTAATAAGTACAAATCAAAGTGTGGGGTGGGTCACTTTATAATAAACCTAGGTTCCATTTCCTTGGTATAGGCTAAGATAGTAATTGGCACAATACAGCAGGTAGTTAATGGGCTATGGCAGCAATAGGCATTCTATCAGGCTGGAATGCAGGGCACTATCACAAACAGTTAAGGTACGCGGGCAGCGAGATTCTGGCATTGACTCTGAGTAGCGAGCCAATAGTTGGTGCAGAAAGCTCCTAAGCAGGCATTAAAGGTTATTTGGATAACACATACAGTTTTTCTTCTCATTAAAATATCTCTGAGGAGTGGGCGCTGGAGACAGACGATTGTAGTGGAAGTTACTTGTGAACAGTTTGGTATAAAGTAGTCATGGTTAGCTACTGATGTTGACACCAGTAGCTGTTAAAATAGGCGGTACTTTCTAGTCTTTATGTTGGTCAAAGATTAGTGTGAAGAGCATGGGGTGAGTACACATCAATGGCGTGTGAAGAGCATGGGGTGAGTATACATCAGTGGCATTGAAGAGCGTATTTGTTGCGCTTAACAGGTCATCAGGGTGATTTCACAGCTCCCTGGGCAATACAAACGGATCAAGCAGAGGTGAGGACAGAGAAGCAAGAGTTCCGGCCTTGGCCTCTGGTCACTCTCTGGACAGGCTCAGGACAGGAGCCTTTTTCCGAATGCCTTCTTCCGAGGGCCGGCTCGTCTGCTGACGAGATCCGATTTTCTGAAGAAAGCAGAAGCAGCCCATCGGAGCAGTTCTGGACTCAGCTGCTCACCAGGCATTAGTGGCAAGAAAGAAAAGGACGGCCATGTTGAAAATGCATAGGCCTCGTGGACATCAATGGCGGATGCTGTTGAGATGGGCAGTAATGGCACAAATTCATTGGCGGTGATGATGCACAGGCAATGCTTGTGCTTCTGTGAAAATGCTGACGAGGATTAATGCGGTTTCGCTGCAAAATGCAGCGCGCGTCAAAGGTGCTTTGGGGAAGTTGGGAATTAGCCCAAAGCTTACCTAGACATCTCGGTGGGGTGGGGAGGTGGTTGTGCATTTTGTAACCTGCTGTCAGTCAGTTCCTGAGAACATGACTCGCTTTTCTCCTCATCCATATTTAACTGACAAACGTCCTGAAAAAGGGCACTATTCTCTTGACTTAATGTGTTATTTTCTTCCTTCAGCTGCTCTCTCTGCTGTTTCAAGGTGTTCAGATCTTGGTGCATCTGATCAAACTCACTTTGAGAGTCAACCCCTTTGATAATTAACTGGCTGTTTTCAGTTTTCAGTTGTTTTACCTGTGATTAAAATGTGAAAATGGCTCTATTATGAACAACCTGCTCATTTAATTTATGTTGACTTGCGCTCAGATTTTCAACTCATTCTTTATACTCCCCGGGCAGCGCAGAAATGAGTCTCTCGCTCTACATTTTATTGAGGCTGTGTTTTCAACTAATCTTGTAGCTGTTCAATGAGATTTTAAAATTTGAACTCAAAATTTTGGCTCTGTTGCTCTTTTGCTTCTAATTGTTTCAGCTCTTTCTGGGCTTGATTCAACAACTCAGCCTGGTTTTACACAGACGCCACGCTATTCTGGTGTCTTCCTTCCATGATCAACATACGGAAATACATGTATGCTGTGAGCTGAGTCATTTTAATTTGTTCATCTTTGCTGCTTTGTGTCATGTAAAAGTCTGGCAGGGCCTTATGTAAAATACCATTATCCTGCCACATGTCAACATTTGCAGAGGTGACCTGCAGTATTCTGGTTTGCTACATTTCATGTTCTTGCTACACCCATTCACCTTTGATAAATAATTTGGATGGGAGGTGCTTTCTGGCCATAGTGATTTCTACGGTGCACATTCTGAACTGTGTTCTGCAACCTCATATACCCTCTATGCAAAGGTAGACATCTCAACCCTGTTCCTGCTTAGTTTCCACTCACAATGACAACTTAAAATTAACACTGTTTTATCTATACACCTCCCTGGAACCCAGGGTACAGGTCTGACTGGCACCTTAACAATGTAACACACCTTTCTATCCACTGCAATGCAATACCACCCAAATGAAGAGTCTGCTGCTACTGCAACTGTGACAAGGGAAAACTCTCAACCAATTGATTTTCCCCCCCTCCAGCTTACTTCTGCAGGAGTCTGTCCTGATACATTCTGGTTTCACCATCACTGTCTTGTGGCCAATGCTGGATTTGATTTTTATGAACTTCAATGATTCACGGTGCGTCACCCTTTCTCATAGTAGCCCTGAATCATGCTGTTCCCATCTTCATCTTGTATCCAGGCTTGCAACATTATGTGTTACTACTGACTTCTGTAATTGTATTCACTCTCCCCTCTTGCTTCTCCACTCTTTTTGACAGCTTACTCTCTGTTCTCTCCTCCCCTCCCTCTCTCCCTTTTCCTATCTTCTCCCCTTCTCCCCTTACTTTCTTCTATGCACTTACTCTATCAGAATTGTCCCTGGACCTAGTATGATAGCAACCTCATCTGTCTCCTCCCCCGTCCCTAACTCGCCCTCCTGCCCCCACCTGCAGCACTATCTGAAATTTCATCAGGCCTAGTACGATAGTCCCTTGTTTTGTTCCTCCCCTCTCTTTCTGCACCCCTCTCCCTCGCCTTTTGTTTTCTCCGGCTCTACCAGAAATGTCGTCAGTCCTAGTAGGGTAGTCGCCTGTCTGTTTCCATTTCCTTCCCACTCTCCCCTATCCCTTCCTTATTTATGTCTTAGCTCTTGCACTATCTGAAATGTTGTCAGGCAATACAATAGTTAATTTCACATCCTTACTGTTCATGGCCTGTAAGCATGTCATTGTATTTTCCCTTGCTCCCTCCTTTGCCTTGAAGTGCTTTAAAACACATTGGCCCTCATTACGACCCTGGCGGAAATCGAAAAACGATGGCGGAAATGCAATACCGCCATCGAATAGCGCTCGGTGCGACTATGACCCGTCACCGTAAAGTACGATGCCATTAGCGACACCGTAGTGAACGCCAACGCTAACTGCACCAAGTACGCGCGCGCGCGCCATGCCAAACCGTAATCAGCACCATGGCGCAAGGGTACGCGAATTCCGACCCTAGCGGACATGTACTTAACGCCATCAAGCACGGCGGAAAGTACCATTCCGCCATGGTGAGAAGTACGGCATCGCGAATCAACCGTAAACGGCCCCACTGAGTGCCTGTACACCGCTCCCTGGCCACATAGTACAACTCCCCGTAGGTGCAACGAAGTCACAATGCAACCAGTGAAATGTACAAGTCACCCATGCATGCCAACGAACAAAAGAATCACAAGAGGGGCCAATGGGAGCTGCAGGGCACAGATGGCACGAATACAGAAGCTATACCAATGGACATGACCCCAGTCTCCCACCAAGAAACGCACGCAAACACAGGCACCTGTGACCAGCAATATTCCGATAATCACATCATTCCACCAATCCACCTGGCTGACCGGCATCTGTTACACAAAACCTAATCCCCCGCCCCTGAGCATGACATCATCCAAACAGTCATATTGGCAGCCCTCACCCCTGACCTCACTGGGCTTCGTAGGCAAACGCGCCCAGCACAGTACCACGCAACTATACTCCGAAGCTGGAACCCAATGCAGATCTCCTCACAATACATCGCTCCCCAAATAGGAATATGCCACATCACTTGCAAAGAAGAACGCTACACGGCCCATATCAGAATAGAAATTTAATGCACAACAAATTCACCAAGCCCATACAGCCATTAGGCCATGAACTCCAAAACACATTTCACCATTGTGGGCTGCATCCGCAAGAAATGACCAGCTACTTCTTGTGTGACGCCCTGTTCCTTCATGGTACACAGGGGCTACATTCCGTACGAAAAGGCAACATGGAAGCGCCTAGAACCGCAGGGCCGTCCCAATAGGGAGGCACTAGTCCAGCTGAAAGGCCGAAATGTTGCTCCGAGCCACTAGTACTGCGTAAGGGCATGTGGCCCATTGGCGATCGTCCCATAAGATCGTAATGCTGCTCCACTGATTAACACGAAGCAGCAGGTGTCGGGAGTAAAACCCATCTGCAGGAGTGGCATACAGATGGCAGTGGCAAAAGGGGAGGAGATACCTGTCAACCAAAAGAAAAGAAAAAGAAAAGAATGGCCATCAGAACTACATCCGAACAACTCACCTCAATGATCACACTAAATCCACAGCCATATGCATGCTAGCCCACTCCAAAGGATCATCACCACCCCAAAACCACTTGCGACTCATAACTATCCATATCGAGGTGAAAACACCATCACAAACGAGTGTACCTGTGCATGCGTCTGTGAAAACAGAATCCATCAGATGGGATTGGTAACGTGCATGGACACAAGTGTCTGAAGGCGCGTCAAGACAGGGAGGGCTCAACAAGGCCAGATAGACGATGGTCCCACTATGGCAGCCCTGCATCACATAGCGCAGGGGAGGCGGACAGATTCCAAGAAGCCCTGTACATGGCAAACACCGTATCAAATCATCTGCCCATGCATCCATTCATCATTCCCTCATCCCGTAATGATAACGCCTGTTACCATACTCACATAACATGTGAGAATTCCATTGAGTCTGTGCGTTATGCAGCCTGCAAAATCCACTGTGCCCCAGCCCGTAATTCCAGTGTTGTGAAGTAACATGTATTTGGGAACGTCCGGCCTCATCATCCACTTCGCTATTGCGCATCCCAAACTATTCATATCAATCATTGCATCCTCGCCATGGCCCCTGTCCCAAGGACACTGAACAATAGAACGTTATATTTGCAGTCAGACCTGTGGGCATCTCCTCGCCGCTAGCTGAAGACCGAAAGCGCCGCCCTTCGAATTCCTCATTTGCAACATCACGTCGAAAAGGCATCTGTGGCCGCTTGAAATCACAAATTAATCCATCTAGTGTGGCTGTGTGTGAAAATGGCAACTGCCTTCACTCACAAATGGGAGGCCCCGCCCGTCGGTGAACCTCGGTACAGTGATGCATGAGGGTCCACCGTTACTCGAGTACTACGTTCCACTGACCCTTCACAAGTCTGTTCGCGACTGCAAAGAATGCATGTGAAACAATGGGACCATAGCCGAATGAACATATCAACCAATGTTACACGGCCATCGGGTACTAATACATGATTGCAATAGCAAGATGCCATTCCTCGAATTGCAGCGTTGTGTGCGGGACGTGCTCGCCCAAAGGGGAGAGCAGCTTGCACAGGTGGAATGAATCACCACAGGTGGAGGCCATACAGCCTGAAAACACATAAATTGCACGCCCAGTCTCCTCCCACAACCACTCCGAAATGCTACCGGCAGGACTCGCGATGTTGGCCCTGGGGGACCTGATAGCACTGCAAGTACTCCAACTCCAAGAAGAAGACGAACACCAACTACAACCGGCCGCACGGAGGAGACGCAGGAGGAGGAGGAGGGCAAGGCAGGGCCAGCAAGGGCTGCCAGCACAGCCACTACCACCACGCAGGCAGCCCGCAATCCCACGCCTCCGAGCACATCCGTTCAACCTCACTGATGAGCAGATCCACACCCTCTACCGTTTGGACCGGGACACCATAGCCGCCATTGTGGACATGACACAGGCTGACCTTGTCAGCATGATAGATAGCCCAACCGCCATCCCACCCCTACTGAAGGTGGTGTCTGTACTCCACTTCCTGGCCACAGGCACCTACCAGCACACAGTCGGACAGTTGCATGGCATTTCTCAGCCACTGTTCTCACGGACACTATTGCAAGTGCTCGATGCCCTCCTGCAGCACGCAGACGACTACATCTCTCTACCACGCTCGGAGCAGGAAATAACCAACACAAAAGTGGGATTCCATGCACTTGGTGGCATACCGGGTTGCATTGGTGCCATCGACTGCACCCATGTGGAAATGGTCGTCCCACATGCCATGGAGGCCCAGTACCGCAACCGAAAACAATTTCATTCACTGAATGTACAAATGGTGTGTGACTCCAACAGGATCATTACACATTGTTGTGCCCGATTCCCTGGATCAACCCATGATTATATGGTCTTGAGGAACTCTACAATACCACGCTACATGGAGCGACACGCAGGGAACAGATCCTGGCTACTCGGTGAGTCTCATTTCATGCATGATGATGTGGGGTATGTGATGCGGCAATGACCTGGCAGGAAGGTGGGGGGGGGGTGCGTACCTAGCAATGGCATTCCACATAATTTGTTTATCGTCCACATACAGGTGATGCCGGATATCCACTGAAGAGATGGCTCCTCACACCAGTCCGGAACCCACGGGACCAGCATGAGGAGGACTACAACCATGCCCACTCACGTACCCGTGTAGTCATTGAACAGGCATTCGGCCTACTGAAGACTCGTTTCCGGTGCCTCAGCAGGTCTGGCGGGGCACTCCTGTACCGCCATGAGAAGGTTGCAAAGATGGTGATGGCATGTGTCATGCTCCACAACATGTGCGTACGTAGAAATGTGCCCATGCCCCCTGACGCAGAACTGCAAGCACCTGAAGATGGTCATGATGAGGGTGGGGATGTGGCAGCACCTCAAGGAGTCTGCGAGGCACAGGAGGGCCGTGAAATTCGTCAGCATCTCATAGATGCATGCTTCTAGCACTCACGCCTGGTGGCTGATACATGGACACGGGACTCGTGGCACTGTGTGTGTCTGGTACATGCACAATATGGACTGTACGCCTATGATGGCCTAGTACACAAAGATCATTGTCCACACATCTCATTGTTTGATCGTGCATTGTTTATGGCATATGTGATATCATGTTGAACACCCTATCGACCCGCCACCCAAGTGAGCCCAACACACCCCCTCCACCCTCCTACCTCCCCCCCGAACACCAGTGTCCAAAGATGCTCATTGTCAGTGGGCAGTCGCTATTGCAAGCCCCCTCTGCGGGTATCAGGGGCACCCCTGCCTGTGGAGCGCAGGTTCCTCCCAGATCTACGTTGGGGGCTGCCCTGGACGGAACTTGCAACGGATGATGTCTCTGCCTGCTCACGTCCATGCATGTCCCTAAGGGTTTGTGAGAGCTCAGTGAGCACACGGCGCACTGCGGCAAGTTCGGCACATACGTCTTTGGACGTCGCATGCAGTTCCCCCCTCAGGCTCTCGGTGCTTCTCTCCATTTGGACTCTCAGGCTCTCGGTGCTACTCTCCATTTGGACTCTCAGGCTCTCGGTGCTACTCTCCATTTGGACTCTCAGGCTCTCGGTGCTACTCTCCATTTGTGCCCTAAGTGTCTCAGTTGATGTTTCTTTGTCTGCCTTTGTGCCCCCACATCCATCGGCATGGTCCTTGAGGAGCGTGGCCAGTTGCTGCTGTTGCACGATTAACTGGTCGAGGGACTGTTGCCTCTGCTGGGCCATGGCCATTTGCGGTGGTGTCACAGAGGGGCTGTTCGCCTCATGTTGCCCTGCCACAGGGCTTGTGGGGGATGGCCAGTCGTCGTCTTGTGGGTGCCCCTGCGTGGTATCCTCATGGTGTACGGGATGGAACAGACAGGGGGATTGGGACAGGTCATGGATGGATCTGACTTCGACATCCCCGTCTTCTGTGTCGGAGCATGCTGCCATTAATGGGGTGTCACCTATGGTGCTGCTGCCACCAGAGGCAGTACCTTCTGTGGCATCCATTGGGGGGACCTGTGGTGGTGCTGTTGTGGGCATGCTGGCTGCTGGGGTGCCTGTTGATGTTCCCTCCTGTGTGCTGCCACTTGATTTGTGCTGCTGCCGTGTCTTGATGCGTGCAGCTGAGGTGGAGGGTCTTTGGCCGTCGGTCTTGGCCCTCTTTGCAGGTGTGCTGGTAGGGGTGTCCTGGAGCTCGTCGTTTGGATCGGACCCTGTAGTGGAGTAAAGGAGGGCGAGCGTTAATAATGGGTCTGTGGGAATTGGAATGGCAATGTATCACATGCATTGGGGTGGTACCTGAGGGTGATTTGGGTCGGGGCCTTGGAGGTGCTTTCATTTGTGTGTGGAGTGAGGGTGCAGTTGTTTGGCAGCCTGCAGTTAGGGTGTGCCTGCTGCACGTGTAGTGGGTGTTTTTGGGGTTTTTACTTATTTATGTATTTATTGTGTGTTTTAAAGTGCGCTATCCGGCCAATGTGTGTGGACGTTCTCCTGGCCATGTGTTGCTGTTGCGCTATGTGGACACATGTGAGTCACATGATTGGACATTGTGGATTTGGCATGGTTTTATTTGGGCCACCTAGTTGATTCTCCGGATGTCCGCACTCCTTTCTCCATCCCTCCGACTCCCTCTATGCTCTCCATTCCAATGGTGGAGGCACAGATTTCTTCCCAGGGGGTCAACTTGATGGGTGATTCCGACCCTCCCCCGGTGGCTGTGGCAATGTTGCGGTTGGCAGAAAGTATGCTACGGACGCGTATCCGCAGGTCGTCCCACCGCTTCCTGCATTGCTGTGGGTTGCGGGGTGCGGTCCCCACCGCACTTACCCGCTGTGCCACCAGGGCCCATATGGCCTTCTTGTTCGCAAGTGCCGTCCTGGTCATTTGCGTGGAGAAGACGGCGGCGGCATTCTCCTGGAGGGTCTCTGTGAGTACGGTGAGTTCCTCACGGGAGAAGTGGACCTGCCGCTTGCGGTCGCACGCTTTCTTCGCTACTTTTCCCATTTTTCTTGGTTTCACTAGGGTGGATGACGGGTTGGGATGTGTCTCAGGGTGGTGTTTTTAGTGGTTGTGTGTATTTTGTGGTTTTATAGGTGTACGGGGTGTTGTTTCCCGTTCCGGGCCCATGTTTTTACTTCCGTTTCCGTATATTTACGGTCGCCGTACTTTCCGGTTGGCGCTCACTGCGGTGTCCGCTATGATGGGTGGCGGTATTGCACCTAGGGCGCCGTGCGGCGGCGGTGTGGGCCGTTTTGGGGTCATTTCCGCCATCGCGGACTTTGCACTTCCGCCATGGCGTGGTGCTCATGCCCGATGGGTCAGAATGGGCCGCACTTTGCTCCATCGTGCAATGGCGGAAACGCTATTTACGCTGTGGCGGTCCGGTCAGTCGCTTTCCGCAAAGGGTCGTAATGAGGGCCATTGTGTATAGGCACTATATAAATAACTATCATATCATATCATATCAATTCCTGGCACAAACCCCCAGTTTGTCACAATTTATTGTGCGGTCTCTCTCAAATCAGGGAGTTCCTTTCCCCCACCAAGCCAGGTGGCAGACTGCAAAGGGCTTTGCAGATGAAGCTTTAGTGAGGCCCCCAACCTATACAGAACCATTCAACAAATACCCTCTTTACCACTAATAAGCTAGGAACCAGGTCGGTGTATAGTTAGAATATATATTTAAGTTTACCCAAAGAAAGAACAGTCACCAAAACATCAGTCACCAACGTCGTGGCACTATACAATATCACAATTTCAAATTACTTGCTCCAACTGACTGACATTTTTCTAATGGACTTTCAGATAGTACAACACATGGGTAACATTTAGAGATGGGCAGTCATCGCTTGACGTCAGACTTCTTGTAATTGAACCCAAAGAAACATGGAAAACACACAGTGATTGCTTAGTTTGTTGCCATGCTCTTTTCTCCCCGCAACCCCCACACCCAGGCATCAAGCAGAGATGACCCCTTTGGTGTGAAGGCAAGGTACAGGTAGTGGGATTGCAATGGGAAAACCGTTTTGGGTTTTATTTGAAAGGCAGAGTTTGGGAATCGTTTTTCAACACACAATAAAGTGAACCCGAGGCTTTGAGGATTCTGGTTCGAGAATAAATGGGAATAAATGGGAAATTACATTTTGCACCACTCCTGCAAGGGAATGCAATGCTTTGGGATTCTTGTTTAAAAGGGATGGGAAAATCCATTTGAAAACACTCTACATTCACTTGAAAGTCCGAATTTTAGGGTTACTTCTTTTTGGGATTAAGGACACACCCTTCTGTCCAGAAGTCAGGGGTTTCAGAAAAATAGTCCCCCAAGCACTTATTGTCTATACCGTCTCTAACCCACTGGGCATGAACATTGTTAGTTTCGAACTCTAACAACGCTCATCCCATGATTTTTCGATATGGGAATTAATTGATTTAACTTTAAATGTGCTAACGGTTGACACAGTTTCACCCCTACCCCACAATTTAATTGAAAAGATTAAGGCAGGCAGTCCCCAACACAATTCAATTTAAATAGATAGGGTGGTTTGCAATGGGGGAATTAATTTGAGTTATATTTAATAATATGGGCCAAGGGTCTACCCAGTTCCACCACCTACCTGCTATGCAAGATGGAGCTTAAGGCTGGCAGATTCCCCCCACACTTTTGTTGGCATTTGGATTAATCTACTTACATGTGAGGCCTTGGTTATGGCGCATCCAGGGAAACAGGGGGTACCTCTGAGGACAGCACAGATCTGGTGAAAGGCTTAGTCATGGATAGTCCCCAATGCCCAGTCCTCCTCTGTCTACTCAAATGGCAGGCCCAGACAGCTTCTAGATTTTCCTGTCTCTGTCTCCTGTGCAAGGTTTAAGGTCTTTCCAGGTAAACAGCTTTTTCATAGTAAGGTTTACCCAGATGGACTTGGTAGCTCTCCATGCCTCGATATGGATTGGCTAGCTTTCTCCCTCCCTCTCCTGCCAATTACGCCCACCGCCTGCTCATAGGACACAGAGTTGGGAGGTGTGGATGATAGAGGCTGAGGGAGGAGAAAAATTCATCATCCCAAATTGAAAGGCAACTCACAACATGGCATCTACCTTAATTTTTCTGATAACTGTACGCACACATATATATATATATATTATATTTGGGATTCTTGTTTAACACACTACGGCTTAGTTTGGTAGAGTGATTTCTAAATTCCCTAATTGTGTTGCTTTGTTTCCTACCCCCTCCTTCTCTTTGCATATACTTTTTCACCCACTTAGGATGCAACATTTGAAATTACTTCTGACCCATGCCACATCTTCAATGCTTCAAAATTGACGGTATTTTTTTCTCAAATGCACTAATTTTGATTTACCTTGCTTACCAATATGCATTGACAATATTTGTATATATTGTAATGTGATATTATGTTGTGGAAACTACTAATGCAATTGGGTGTTTTGTTGCTTGCCCCACATGGACTCTCCAACACACAATTATGTTGCTTTCTGATTGGACAATTGGTTGTGCCACTATGCCAACCCTTCCCCCTCCCTACTCTCCCCTTAATTTTGTGTTTATTCTTGTATAGAATTTGATGCAAAATCTTAATTGTGTAAACTTTACACATTACTATCTTATTATTATTTTTTATAATTTATTGGTTAAAACTCATCAGCCTCAGATGAAGAGCAAGGACTGCTCGAAACACATGTCAGGCTGTTTCAAACTATAATAAATCTGCAATTTCAGCAGTGTGTACCATCTTTGTTGTGTCGGCGCAGCAAGACTGGAACTCTTTCTTTGTATTATTATGTATGTAGTCTGAACATATTTGTGTTATTATCTCTTGTAAACTATTAACAAATGACCTATGCTGATGCAGGCTTCATTGTATAAAAGAAGAAAGTGTGTACTATTCAGACACTTCACTTCTCCACTCTCCATGAAATACTTGACGTAGAAGAACCTGAAGTCCGCTCGAGTGTATGATATGCACAGGAATAAATCTTACCTTGTATATTTGAATCTAGCTCAGATACTCTACTTTGTTTGCATTACAGCACTTAGAAGTCTCAAAATGGCACCCAAACATGGGCCCCACCGATGATGAGGGCACTTTGACTAGACGTGATGGAGAGGAACCTGAAGCAGCCTTCGTTTTATGTATAAAAGAAGAACCTGTGTACTATTCAGGCACTTCACTTCTCCACTCTCCATGAAATACTGGTTGTGGAAGAACCTGAAGTCTGCTTGAGTGTATGATATGCACAGAATAAATCTTACCATATAAATTTGAAACTCTGTCTCAGATCCGTTTATCAGCAGGGTCTGTTCCTACACAGTGTTTGACGATCCATAAGTGGCACTGAAGACCATTTCTTGAGGTTGAGTCAGCCCTAAAAAGGTCATTTCTGTTGGCCACTAATGCACAGTTAATGGGGAGACCTGACATTAAAGATCATTTCTCGGTGTTGTTGTGAATGTAACTGGATGGCAGCTCTTGCGTGAGCTCTGAAGGTGAGCCCGGGATCCAGACAAAATAAGCGGATGGTGCGCCCACTTCATCAGATGGAGGTGAGTGTATACATCAAACAATGCACAGTGAAGGGTGATGGCCCCCCCCCAAATATGAGTCCATAATCAGGCCATCGATCCAGCCACAAACCTACATGCATGCATCACCACATACACGTGCAACACAGACCCATTCATGCATGACCCACCCGACATTCCCATTACCGGAATCAAAAATAAAGAGACCCCAATGCATAGAGCGGCATGACGTAAACATTCTGCATAAGGCACGCAGAACCATAAACAATGATATTCCCTATTTTTGTCCCCTACAGGGTCACAGACAGACACTGATGAACCGGGCACTGTGACACCTGCTCCACCAGCTAAGAAAAAGCCCAGGACACATGACAGAGGGGACACCGCCACCACCTCAAGGGGAACCGGGAGGAGTGATCAGCAGCAGAGGGGCAAAGGCAGCAAGAGCACCAGTTCTACACAGCCTGAGGTCACGGCTGCCGCAATTGTTCCACCCACCGCAGTGCATCCCATGACATTGGAAACCAGCACGGAGGGCCCGCACTCTGCTGCCACCAGTTCCACTGGTGAGGCAGCAGCCACCGCCCCGCTTTCGGACGTGGAGGAGGCAGTTGACGTTCAGAATCAAAGCCAGACCCCCAGCCCACCACGGTCCATTGAGCCAAGCCCAAGGCCATTATCACGATCAGGTAGCCATGTAGAATCAGGCAACGAAACTGTGGAAGGGCGATGGAGCCCTCAGGTGTCCTCACCTGATGCCAGAGGAATGGACTAGGGCGCGGCAGCCACCCCAACAGCTGGACCCAGTCAACACGACCTTGCAACCATCAGCCAGACTCAGGTTGAAATCACTGCGCTGGTTGGCCAGCTTGTGGCAGAGACAGCCCGTCTGAGGGATGACCTTAGGTCGTATGCAAGCCAGACAAGGGAGGGCATGGAGGCCTGCACAAACAGGATTTGTGAGTTAATGGCCCAACTTAGGCAGGCCCTGACACGTATTGCGGACGCCATGGAGCGACAATACCCCCCCCACCACAGGATCAACCGGACACCTCCTCCACTGCGAGTTCCCGACAAACAAGCCCCTGGTGCTGCTCTCTGCGCACCATGAGGCGCACGCCATCCCAACCACCCAATGGCGAAGGAGGCCATGAGAATTAGGGCCAGCAAGAACTTGCTGGCACATGTCGAGCAGGACACCTACACACTATAAGCCTCACATGGGGGTGTTGTTGGGGGAGGGGGAAAGGGTGTTTTTGGGAGTGTTGTGGGGGAGGGGGGAAAGGGTGCTTTTGGGAGTGTTGTGGGGGAGGGGGAAAAGGGTGTTTTTGGGAGTGTTGTGGGGGGAGGGGGGAAAGGGTGTTTTTGGGAGTGTTGTGGGGGGACGGGGGAAAGGGTGTTTGCACAGTTGGGGCCATGCACTTTTTGTTCACATTTTGATCACAATACACTGTTGAAAATTTGAAACACAGGCTTGGTCTTCATCATTGTGTATGTGTACTTCATTGGAGACAGCGTCCTTTGTGGGCCTCACCACATACATCAGGGCAACAATACCCATCTCCATCCATAATAGTTCTCCCTTGTATCTCATAACATTTGATACATCAGATCCTGACGCACATCGTGTCCCTCCTGGCCATCGCCTCTTGAATGTCCTGGCGGACCATTTCACCCATCCTCATCCCCATCAACATCATCCTCATCTGGTGGTTGCATGTCAATGTCAGGTGGCATAGGCACATTCCGTCTGACGCACATTTTGTGCTGCATGCCATGGTTACCTTCGGCACTTTGTCATGGCCGTACAGGAGAGCCTCACCCGGCCCGCTTAGGCACCAGAGCTGTGTCTTCGAAAGGCCAAATGCCTGCTCTATCATGACGCGGGTACGGGTATGTGCACGATTGTAGTCCTCTTCCTGCCCGTTCTGTGGGTTCCGTACAGGGGTTAGGAGCCACCTCTTCAGGGTATAGCCGGCGTCGCCTGTATGGGGTGAAGAATGGGTACCTGTTACCGTTTACCTCAGGTGCGGCCTGTACATGTCACACAAATCGACTTTGCATTGTGATTCAAAATCACGACTACCAGCATGCATGCAAACGATATGCGTGACTGCAATGTGCAAAGGTGAGCTTGACCCTGCAAGTGGACATGCCCCAATCATGCCTCTGACAGCAAATGACATTTCCTGGGTGAGGCCAGGTCTTAGGTGTCCCTGGGCCCAGGCAAATTTGGTACCACACTGCTAGTGTACTGCCATTCCGACATCGATGTTGCCATGCTGTGTGGCATCACTTTAGTGGTGCTATAGGTGTGTCGTTCAATGGTATGGCTAGGGGTATTACCTTTGCATGCATACAAGGGCACATTGCTGTCTTGATGTTGTGCTGTGCTGATTCTGTAGTACCATCTTGACGCCATGTTGCTGATTTGCGTGGTATGTGGTGTGGCATGATGTGCAATGTGGATGTGGATGGATGTGCAATATTCGGGAACCTGGATTGTACTCTATGTTGTGCAGCTCATAATTGCATGTGGGTTCTCCTCAAGGACATTGCGGCCTTCCCTGATGGACATTGGCCTACATCTGTATGTTCATTTGTCCTACAGACGACAGTCAACACCCAGTAGGAGTATGTATCTCTCTCCACCACATCACACTGCCATGTGCTTGCCCTGCTACTCACCAGGTAGCCAGGAACGTTGTCCGGCTTGTCGCTCCATGTAGCGTGGCATGTTTGAGTTACGCAGGGCCCTGGAATCATGGGTTGATCCGGGAAATTGGGCACAACAATGTGTGATTATCTTCTTAGCGTCAGATACCATTTGCACTTTGATGGAGTGGAATTGTTTTGTGTTTTGGTAGACTACTTCATTGTGATGTGGGACCACCAATTCCACATGGGTAGAGTCGATGGCCCTGATGCAACTTGGGATGCCTGCCAGTGAATAGAAGCCAACTTTGGTGTTTGCGATCTCCTGGGCAGTCCGTGGCAGGAATATGTGTTCCCGTGCATGCTTCAGGAGGGCATCGAGTACCTGGTTCAGCGTGCGTGAGGATACTGGTTGTGAGATGCCATGCATCTGCCCCACTGTATGCTGGTAGGTGCCTGTGGCCAGGAAGTGGAGCACAGTCACCACCTTCAGTAGAGGGGGGAATGGCAGTTCTGATGTCTATGAGGCTGACAATGTCGTCATGTGTCATGTACACGATGCTGGTGATTGTATCCCGGTCCAGACGGTACATGGTGTGTATCTGCTCAGGGGTTAGGTTTAATGGACTGGCTCGGATCCTGGGGATTGGTGGCTGCCTCTGTGGTATGACTAGGTGCCCTGGTCGTGCTTGCTGCGCCTTTCTTGCCATCCTCCTCCTTCTCCTCCTTTGTGCTGCCTGTTGTTGTTGCTGCTGCACTACAATCATGTCCTCCAGCCCATGTAATGCTGCTAGTATTGGAACCATCATGGTGTGGGAATGGGTGTGTGAAGGGGTGTGGTGTGCTCCTTTTGTGCTGCCACAGTCTCCATTGCCTCCACCTGTGCTGATTTTGTCCACCTGTGGCAGGTGGGAACACTGCTAGGTTCTGATAACGGGTGGTTCGCAATGCCGGTATTTGCGCCATGCCGGTAAGGGGTTTTGGGGGCTTTTCCATGCCGCTTTTAGCACGTCCGCCTGGCTTGTGATGCTGTGCTATTAGCGGAATGGCGTTATTTACGGAATCGAGGGTCGCGCGTCCGCGGACTAGCCGCTATTAGTGGCACCGTACTTAGCGGTGCCGCAGATAGCGGTGAGCCGGGTCGTAATTGGCATGGGGATTTAACGATACCGGTATTCCCTTACCGGTAACGTTAAATCCCTACAGCACAACGTGTAATGAGGCCCTATGTCATTCATGCAGAGTTCTATGGCGATCACTCTCCAATTATGCAAAGTTCTTAAATCCCCCAAGTAACTGTTTGTACAAAGATTTATTTAACCTGATGGAATCAAAAACAGTATACTCTATCACAAACTATCAAAAACGTATGCAGTCAATACTGGAAGAGCTCGCTGTAACTACATATGATTTATGTTGTAGACCTGCATTTGTTAAAAAAAAAACTATTTGATAATGATTGGATATTGACAATTGATCAATTACAGCAGTACTCTACTTACAAAGAATATGCAAGATTTATACATAAGAGACTGCCATGCTGTCCATACATTACCATATTTCCATTTGCAAAAATAAGAGCTCACTACATTCGATTTAAATTAAATCAATTTAGAACTAAAGAGAGATGCAAAAACTGGGGTGATATGCCCTTGTGTATACAGTCAATGAAATGCAGTTTTTTTAATTGTAATGAAACAAATGAAACATTGAAACATTTGGTATTAGAATGTGTACAATTTAAAACTCTGCAAACTTTGCTTTTAATGAAATTTGTGTCTAACGCCAATGCAGATTGAACTGAAATGCTATGGGATAGATTTATGCATGGCACATATTATCCACTAATATTTGCATTGGGTACCCTTTTAAAGATAATAGAAAAAGATTTGGCAATCACTGAAAAGTGTCACTGAAGAAATTTGATCTGATTAATGTACTTTTTTGACTATTTTTGTGCATACATTGTTATAACAAGTTTAATGTAATATGTACTGTCAACAATCTTCTGTTGCTACATTTTCAAATTTGAGATTTTGTAAAGGTTTTTTGTTAAGCAAACACAAATAAAAAAAATATTGCTGAAAAAAAACAAGGATTGGAGAGAAGGTGGAATAGGAGAAAAAGAAAGAAGAAGACAAATTAATTCTGGTAAAGGGTAGGTATGCAAGTACTTAAATATGGCTGGGAGAATCCCGCTCTTACCAGTTGGTTATGTAGAAAGTGGAGTATTGAGAGAAATTTTGATCATGGAGGGCCTTGTGGCCGGAGGTTCAAATGTTGATCTCATGGGTTTTCCAGACTGAGAAAAAGCGAGTAAGGGTCAGAATGCTGGCTGATAGAATGCGTACAAGTGCAAGTGCCCAGTGACCATCTGTAGTGTCAGGCATATGCCAGTGAGCAAGGCCATGTTGGAGTGGCCCTGTGAGTGTGGTGGTCTATGTCGGGGTGATGGTCTCTTGGGGACTGGCAATGATGAGCAGCGTATGTGGTGCGTGATGAACGTTAATGTTATAAAGGTTCAGGAGTGATTATAGGATGGGTGGTGATATGTCCTGGGCGAACGATAATGAGGAGGAGGAGGTTTACTCTAGCTTGTTACCCACGACGAACCGCCCAAAAGATATATGGGCGGGGTTCAGGCACTATTTGCTTAGCAGAAGTGAGGATGAAGCGGACATTGACATATGATGGTTGTACAATAAATCCTTTGTAAGATGTGTCACTTTATACCAATGTATCATGATAAAGGAAAAAATTAATTGTATGGAATGTACTGTTGCAACCCTATGTATTGTTAAATAAAGTTTTTTTTTAAAATCATTTCTGCTGCTTGGCTTATCTGATTCCGCCACAATTCCGATCTAATTCTTTATATTTCTTTCGCATTTAACTGAAACCCAGGCCTGTTTTCTCCTCGAGGGCCCCAGCCAAAGGCCTTAAGGTCGCAGTTTCATTTTAGTGGAATTCACAAGCTGCATCCATGCTTCTGAAAGTACATCTTTTAAATTGTTAAAATGTGTTAACATGCAACACTTAGTATAGGCTTGTCTCAGCCAAAACCTCTTCCTTTAACACTATGATCACCATTGCAAAATCTGGATCCAAGGAGATGGGCGCCGTTTTCTGGGAACCAGAATCACCAGCTCCTACCACCCAGGCCATCTCCAAAGACGAATCCTGGTGCTCTAATATACAAACATCCATGCTTATCAAACTTGAACTATAGCATACCATAATCCTAACCAACAAGAACTCACTGATAACACCAGTAGCCACACCCACCTCTAACACTTCCGCCCATGAAGTCCTCACACTCCTGAAACACCTCAAACCTTCTAACTGAAAAGGCGATGACTGCCCAGCATCGATCATCAAAGACTGTGCTGTCACACTGGCCTAATTTCTCACTGCTTTCATAAACGCTTCCTTTGTCACAGGACTAGTTCCCCCCGCCTCAAGGAAGCCTGGGTAAAACTACACCTAAAAAACCCTCACTTGACCCAGCCTCCCCTAACAACTACCGACCCATAACCACAGCCCCCTTACTCCTAAAAATTCTTGACAAAGCAGCCTACACTCCAGGCCAACACTTCATAAAAACCAAACACATCCTGGGCTTACGCCAGTGTGGTTTCTGCCTTGGTCACGGCACACAATCTACTCTACTTGACTGGAAAAAACCAATAGACGAGATCAAGGATGTAGCCAAGCCTGCTTTACTCCTCCTCCTGGACCTATCAGTTGCATTTGACATAGTAGACCATAACATCACCTCACCTCTTCAGCCCACGTCTCTCCCAAAGCGACAGTGTGAATCACCTCTTTCCTAGAAGTTGAAACCATGAGAGTGTTCTCAGATCAGGCCAGCGCAGCCCCGGCCACCATCCACTGCCGAGTCCCACAGCGCTCCCGTAGCTCTCCCACTCAATACAACATTTTCACTAAGCCTTTATTTGACATCTTAGACTCCATCGACATATCATACACCAACTATGCTGATGACACATAAATCCTCCTCTCACTCTCTGGCAACTATGAAACTGACACTAATGCCCTAAATACAATCTACTCCACTATTCAGGTCTGGATGGTGGCCAACAGTCTCTGTCTCATTGGACAAAAGCCGGAAATCCTCCTACTAGGTCCACATGAAACTCTAAAAAAACGTACCAGCCAATACCCCTCCTTCACAATCGACAACCTTCAGATACCTGTCTTATCCTTGGATAAGATCTTAGGAATCTACCTTGATGCCACCCTATCCATGTCATGTCATGTCAGAGCCATCGCTACCGCAGCGGCTCACTACAGCAAGTTGATAAATGCATCGAAACCATTTTTATCCACTGAGACCTGCCTCTATATCGCCAGAGAAATAGTAGGCTCAAGACTGGACTATTGCAACATCCTCTTTGCTGGCCCTTCTGTAACAAACCTAAGGAATCTCCAAGTAATCCAAAACAATGCACTTCGAGCTGGCCTCAACATACCCAAAAGAGAACACATCTCTACACCAAGACGCAAAGCCCACTGGCTCCCCACCAAGGAGTGCATTCTATTCAAAACCCTCGCCATCACTCACAAGTTCATCTCTCACACAGCGCCCCTTACCTTTCCTTGAAACTGGTCAGAGCGGGCTCCTCTAGACCCATTAGAACACCCTATTCCCACTGACTCATCATCCCTAGAGTTAAACGTTCCAAAGCAGGTAGTGTTAGATTTCCCTTCATTGCTGCCAGGGAATGGAAAACCGTACATCTCACCCTCAGAAACGAACCTTCCACCACAGCATTCTGCAAAGCCCTCAAAACTTGGATGTTCCGCTAACTTCTGCACCCCCATCTTTCCCTATTCCAAGCATATTCCATGTAACCGATATAACCTAGCAAGCTGTGTACACTTGTCTTGCCATGTCCCTACCACTATAACTATGTAACCTTACTATGTAATTGCCATTATAACTATGCTTGTAGCACTGTAACCATCCCCATTGTTTGTACCACTGTAACTAAGCAACTTACCTACCTCTGTAACAGTGCCACGGTGCCTATGGGCTGTTTGGCGCTATATAAATGAAAAAAATAAATAAAAAATAAATAAATTGCACCTGGGTATGTTGTTTACAATACAATCTTTCTTTGCATACTGTTTGAACAGATATAAATCCACTTTTCATATTATTCACACATAGACCACATCACATAGAAACCAGTGTTCATTTTTACACAACCTTTCCCTTTAAATGCTGTCATTTTATATGATGAAAATATGTGTTTCTATTATGAACAAATGCAAAATGTGTGCCTTCACTTTGGAGTTCTGGTTCAACGTCTTGTGCTGTTTAGAAATCAATGTCCCATGCTGTTATCTGTCTCTTTAAGTTGAAATTGTAACTTTTCATTTTTAGGAAAACAGCATTTCCAGCCACACATGTCTTTTCCCATTCATTGGGCATATCAAGCAGTTTTATGCTCTCAGGTAGATTCCCTTTCACTTGAGCACCTGCCTATTTTAGTGGAGTTGAAATAGGCCCATTTCTTTTCATTTCCATAGGCCTTATGTTGGAAATCACTGTTTTGTACTGGCTTTTGCATTTCAATGGGAGTCTACATTAGTCAGCTTCACTCTCACAATAGGGGCCTAGCATGGTCTCTCAGGCCCATATTCTCATCTTGGCGCAGTGAAGGTGCTAAACAGCACGATTCACTGCGCCAAAAGAGGACGCCCAGGCTCCACTGCTATTCTCAAGTGGGCCTGGGCGTCCTCGAAGAGCACGACAGTGATTTATGTGGATTGCGCCTGTTTGAAAGGTTTACGGGCGCAATCCAATCTCGGCAGCATTCTTGTAAAATAACGATATATTTGTTATTTTACAAAAATGCTGCCGGGAACACAGTTCCTATACACCAAAGTGAGCAGCTTCAACATTGCAGGATATTGAAGCTGCTTACTTTGGTGTATAACAAAGTGTTCATATACACCCTTGTGGTGTATATGAACACTTTCATTTAAAGCAAGCAGCTTCAACGTTGCAGAATGCAACATTAAAGCTGCTCTTACTGGTTTAAATAAAAGTGTTCCTATACACCCGTCCGGTGTATATGAACACTTTCATTTAAAGCGAGCAGCTTCAACGTTGCATCCTGAAACGTTGAAGCTGCTCGCTTTGGTGTAAATGAATGTGTTCATATATACTCGTGCAGTGTATATGAACACTTTCATTTACACCAAAGCGACCAGCTTCAACGTTGCAGCAATGTTGAAGCTGCTTGTTTTGGTGTACATGAAAGTGTCCATAAGAAACACGGGTGTATGGACACTTCCATTTACACCAAACAAGACTTCTTGTGGCACTCCTCCAATTTAACGGTACCAAAAGGGTACCGTAAATGTGCACTAGTTTAGTGCACATATTAAACTGGAGGAGTGCCACAAGAATAGGCTTCCTAAAAGCCAGTTTACAAATGTGGCGGTTGCTAGGTTGGTTTCCAACCCATCCTAGCAACCGCCACATGTATTCCGAAAGTGGCGCATTCCTTCCGACTTCGGAAGAATGCGCCACCTTCAGAATAGGTCTTAAGTACCAAAAAGGTTGTTAAGCCTTTTAACGTCCTTTTCGGTACTTAACACCTACATGAGAATAGGGCCCTCAGTGTCTGTCACTCTGGGGCTGTATTTCCACCCCACAAGGACTGCAAGACTTATCCTTGGCCTCAAGCCTAGGGACCGTATCTTTCAAGCCCTGAAATTTCTCCGCTGGCTCCCGGTGGCTGCAAGGATCAAGTTCAAGACCCTTTGCATTGTCCAAAGGCTTTCTGGGGTTGGGACGCACTACATCCAATGCTCTCTTCCTCAATACCTTCCTTCTCCAGCCCTTCGCTCAGCTACCTCCAACTCTCTACGTTTCAGACGCTTCTCCAGGCAGCCAGTGATGGGTAGATCTCTGGTGCTTCCCTCTGGAATGGCCTGCCTGCCCCTCTCAAACTTGAGCCGGACCTATTGAATTTATGATATGATACGATATGATATGGCATCTATAACGCACCTACACAAGTGTTTCAGGGCGCGACGAGGCAAGTGAAGGGGAACAGAGGGAAGACAGACAACGATCCTACTAGGCCAGGTGTCATTCAGATCGTGCAAGTGCATGGGAGGGGAAGGAGGAAAGTGTCTAGGGGGAGAGGGGAGGGGACAGTGTAGTACATGGGATAATAAGATAAATAACAAAGTAAAAGTACAGCCAGCAGGTGGCAAGTGCAGGGGTAAGTGCAGACAACAGGTGCCAAGTGCAGGTAATTGGACTGTAGGGATACAGAAAACAGTCCCCAAGTGCGGGGGTTGTCAGGAGGGCAGCGCAGGAGTGCGACTGGCGGGGGATGGGGCCTGGGTCAGAGATCAGAGGGTGGCATGGTAACCAGTGCAGTTTCAGTATCAGCCAGGAAGTCAGCAGGGAAGAGGAGAACAAGCAGAAGCATAGAGAAAGGTTTTGAAGTGCTTCCGGAACCGGAGATGATTCTCCTCAAATTTCAGGGAGGCTGTTCCAGAGGGAGGCCCCAGTCGAAGAAAGAGATCTACCACCAACTTGTTGCTTGGAGAAGCATCTGACCTAGAGGGAGTTGGAGGTGGATGAGCGAAGAGCTCGAGAACAAAGATATTTAGGAAGGGAGAGCTGAAGGTATTGAGGCCCCAGGCCCCAGAAGACCTTATGGACAATGCAGTGGGTTTTGAACTTAATCCTCGCAGCCACTGGGAGCCAATGCAGAGATTTCAGTCCTGGAGAGATACGATCCCTGGGCTTGAGGCCAAGGACAAGTCTCACAGTCCTGTTCTGGATGAGTTGCAAAGGGCGGAGAGTAGAAGCAGGCAGATTTAGAAAGAGGATGTTGCAATAGTTCAGCCTAAAGAGAACCAGAACTCTGGAGACATTCCGCTTCTGGGGGAAGGAGAGGAAAGGAATAATACCTCTGAGGAGGTCCAACTGGTAGTGAGACTTCTTAGAGACATCAGAGATGTGAGGAGAGAAAAAGAGTGTGTAATCGAAGATGATCCCAAGGTTTTTGGCCTCACAGGTGGGAGCAGGAAGAGGAACAAGAGAGGCCGGCCAGAGAGTGACAGGAAAGGAGGGAGCGGGTTTGCCGATGAAGAGAATCTCGGTCTTACTGGCATTAAGGCAGAGATCATTGGCGGCACACCACTCCTGGATGGCAGACAGACAGTTAGAGATGAGAGAGGGAGAAGAGGTGGCTGAGGGTAGCCTGAAAATGAGCTGAGTGTCATTTTCATAGGACTGGAAGTTGGAGCAGAGCGCCGCAATGCGGTGGGCAAGAAGTGCCAGGTATTGATTGAGCAGCCAGGGAGAGTGGTTAGACCCCTGGGGAATGCCACAGGTAGAGATAGAGATAGAAGAGAGGAAGGACCCAAGTTGAACTTGAGGGTGTATCAGAGAGGAAAAAAGTCAGCCACGCCAGGGCCTGACCGGTGATCCCCAGGTTATCAGGTAGATGGTTGAACAGGATTGCATGGTTAACTGTGTCAAAGCAGAAGAGAGATCAAGTAAGATGAGGACACAGGTGGTGTTGGAATTAAGGTTGGAGAGCCGATCTTAACAGATGTTCAGGAGAGCAGTTTCTGTGCTTCTGGTAGCTCTGAAGCCAGACTGATGATCATGGAGACAACCAACAGATTCAGCGTTAAGATTGAGCTGGGAGATGGCCAGCTTTTCCAAGAGTTTGCCAAGGAAAGGAGTGATGGAGATAGGGTGATAGTTAGCCGGACAAGACGGGTCGGCAGAGGGTTTCTGAAGGAGGGGGTGCACAAGGGAGTGCTTCAGGGGGGAAGGGAAGACTCCAGTGGCAAAGGAGTGGTTACAGAAGTCGGCCAGGGCAGGAGCCAGGGAGTCAATATGCTCCTTGATGGTTTCAGAGGAACAGTGGTGAACCTGTTTTGATGAGGCTTTCATAGATCAGACTTGTCTAGAAACCTTGTCTGGGGCGAACAGGGTAAAGGTAGAGAAGAAGGGGGGAGAGGTGGCTGAAGAAGGGCCAAAGGAAGAGCAGGGAGGAAGGGGAGAAGAGGAGAGAGAGAGGACAGGATGTCCTAAGTTTTAAAGATGAAAAGAGAAGCCAGTGCCTTGCAGAGGGCCTGGGACGGGACAGGAGAGGTAGAGACTGCAGCAGAATTGGCCAGTTCCTTGCAGATTTTGACGAGTTCAGCCGAGTTGTTAGATGCCACAGAGACGCGGGCTTGGATTTGAGCTCTCTTCTTGGTGCGGATAGAGATCTGGTATTGCTTTTGGAGCAGGCGGCAGGCCAGTTTGTCAGAGGTTGTACATGAAGTATGCTATTTCCTCTCAGCCACCCTCCACTTGCGTTTAAGGGTGACAAGGTCGGAGTCGTAACAGGAGTTGCACTTGGCTTTGGGCTTCAGGCGGATCCTCATGACAGGGGCAAGAACATCGAGAGTATCAGATATAGCAGAGTGGAGCATGGAAAGGGCTGTGTGAGGGTGTGAGTCAGCCAAGAGGGGAGTGGGGGAGAGAAAATGGCAGTGAAAGCCTCGACTGACACATGCTTCATTGGTCGGATGACCAAGAAGGTTGGTGGCAGTGATAGAGTTGGCTTGGCCTGAGGGGTATAGAGGGTGAGCTGGGAATAAAGGAGAAAGTGATCACTCCAGGAGAGAGGAGTGGTGAGAGGTATAGAAAGGTGAAGGTCTGAGGAGATCAGAACATCCAGAGTGTGCCCTGCAGAGTGAGTCGGGCCAGAGTGGAGAATAGAGAGTGAGAAAGAGTCGCAAAGGTTGCGAAAGAGTCCAGAGGAAGGACTGGAAGCATCCATGTGGATGTTGAAGTCTCCAGAGGGAAAAGGAGAGGTCCTCCCACTCAGAGAGGAATGAGGAGATCTGACCAGGTGGCCGGTAGATAGTAGCCACACTAAGGGAATAGCTAGGAGAGAGAGAGCCTCCAGATGAGGCATTCGAAAGTGGAGTAGGCCTGAGTAGGAATGACAGAGGCAGGAATCCACTCGGGGAAGATCAGGGCTGCACACCCTCCGGAATGGTTGGACCTGGGAGCGGAGAGGATCTTGTAGCCATCAGGGAGGAGAGTGTCAAAGCTTGTGACAGAGCTGGCCGTGAACCATGTCTCGGTGAGACCGAGGACATTGAGGTCAAGTTCCTCCAGGAGGCAGCAGATGTCGGAGGAGTGTTTGACAGCTGAGCGAGAGTTAAGAGTGGCAATATGGAGAAGGTTTCCATCCTTGAAAGACTTCCGGGGAGGGGTAAAAATCAGAGGTACACCCTGCGGAGGTGTAGAAGAAGCCTGAGGGGGGGCAGAAAGGGAAGGAGCAGAGGGCAAGGTAGCCAAGGAGGAGGCAATAGAGGGGGCAAACAAGCAGTGGAGGGGGAGAGGGGACAGCAGGAGAAGAAAGTAAATTGATGAGGTGGGAAGCATCTATCAAAGAAGAGAAGGTTGGTTTGAGGGCCTTGGACCAAGATGGTACCATTCACATATACATTAATGATGACCTTAGAGGAGTGGAAGGAGGTCAGAAGGGCCTCCCACCGGGTGCCACCAGTAATGGGAGAAGAAGAAAAAGGAGAGAGCACAGAGACCATATGTAGGGTCCATTGGTCTGGTGAGGGAATGACAAAGAGGATGTTGGTGAAAGTTTGCCTGGAGGAGGCACTGGTATAGGTGTCAGCGATAGGGAGGCCTGGGTTGGAGACCAGGATGTCCTTTTTAAACATCTTCCTACCAGATTTAGTGAGGAGAGCAGGATAGTTGATAGAGAAGCAGTTAGAGAAAATAGGTGAGACAGAGAGCACCATAGAGTAGGTAGGAGAGGAGAGAAGAGGAAGAACACTAGGGAAGGACACAGTGAGAGATGCAAGCAGACGAGACAAAGAGAGGCGAGGCAAGTTCAACAATTTGACAAGAAGGACAGACCCTCTGATTAAATGGACAATCACAATGCAATTTAAAAACAGGAGAGAAACACACCTAAGTTTGAGAAGTTTCGGAAGCAGCTCAAAACTTCTCCTCTGCTTTTTCTCTCTCCCTCCCCTGCTACCCTACCTGACCTACCTACCTGTCTGCCGCACAGACTTGTTGTTTGTCTACCCTCAGAATCTCACTAGGTACTCACTGGATACCAGGCTCTCTCTTAATCAGCCACCCTTGCACTGCCTCTGGGTCTTCCACGCACATAGGGGCGGTAACTGTAACCTCTACAGTCCCTTGCCTCATTGCACTTACCCAGCACCACACTGCCCTGTGCTGCACTTACTCAGAGCGTTGCTGCCCTGTTCCTCCATCCCTCTCCCTGGCCCTTCTCCTCCACCTGCCCCTTATACTTCTCATTCTCGCGCTTGCACGATCTGAATGACACAAGACCTAGTAAGATTGTTGTCTTGTCCTCCCTCTGTCTTCCCTCCCTTTTCTTGTCACGCCTAGAAACACTTGTGTATAGGCACGTTATAAATGACTTATCATATCATAACTACCACTGTTGTTGTTTTACTGAGGAATTAACTGCAATGTTAAGAAGAGGCAAATACAGTTTGCTTATAATGCGGCTATTGCTTCAATAATGTTGCCAGAAATTCTATTTACCTAATATCTAGTGCAATCATTGTTGGTCGCTACTGGCCTCTTATCTAAATGTGTTACATCCCAGCCTATTGAGCAACAACTATCCCATCTGATTGTTCTAATCACAAATTAAACTGTGAATTCTGACCTCTAGCCCTCACTGCGTTCAACCTCCCATTGAGAGTCTGCACTCCTTCGGTCCTCCAGATCACAATACTCACAGCTATTTATGGCACTTATAAATATATAAATAATATATCTTTACTTGCCCTGCCTCCTATTATGCCCTCCATGAACCTCTTCAAAAGGCACCATGACCACCCCACTTGCTCCAACTAAACTACATCTACCCCTTCAGAGTCTCTCTCTCTCACCCATCCCCCCTCATCCCCATCTACTACTTTCACTCTTGAGCTCTGAAATGCTATCACTTTGCAACAAGACTTCCTCCATGATGATTTTGCCTCTCATTACAGATAGCTTGCTATAATGGCCAACACTGAGATGTGTATCAACCCATTACACAGCCATGTTCGCACGATGCTGCTACCTTGATGCTGCTACCTTCTTCCAATGTTCTCCTACTGAGAGGCATGGTAGAGTGGCTGAACTCATGATGAATAAGTCAAATGCTTCAACCCTCCTTACTTGCTCCCACCGCCTTACTATGTGCCCTCTCTTTAGGCCTCCAGGCCCACCAAAATGATAAGATCAACATTTGCACTCTACTACCTGAATTGCAAATTTACCCCAATACCCAAGACCAACATATGACCCGATTTAGGATGTGTGTGCAAAGATCAATCCCCTTCATTCCTGGCAACCCACAAGCTTACTCGCTTTGCTCCGTCTACTGCCTTGGATGAAGTCCAACTATTTCTGCAGCCATATTGCCTATCTCCTGTTCCCACCCATACAACACAAGCTCTTTACTTTTGTCCAAGCCATGCCAGCCACTCCCCCATCCATGCTCTATATCTTCCACTCTGTTTGCCAATGATGTTCCTTCAACTTCCCCAAGATCCCATGTGGACCAGTTCACTCCTCATAAGGTAAGTCTATGGTACAACCTTTCCTTCCTTCCCTCTTTTAATTGTCATTCAAAAGTTGAATGGTCCCTTCCTGTTTCAAGATAGTCACTGTACTATTCATCCTCAAAAATACCTCTGCCGACCCAGGCAAGCCAGTCAACTATCATTCATCATTCCTCTCCCCACCACTCCAAAGTCCTTGAAACATATGGTCTTTGACCAGATCACAAGCTATCTTGAAATAACTGATCTCTTCAAACCCCTTAATTCTGGGTTTTACAGCTGTCAATGGAAAGAGCACTGACCCACATCTCTTATTATGCATCAAACTGTCCTTCACCCTTATTCTGCTTGATATTTTAGTGGCTTTTGACACTGTTGTATCACAATAGTGGGCAAACTCTTGTATTTGTTCCAACAAAAGAAGCTGTTGTCCCCTCTGCTGTGCCTCCAGAAGAACAACACTGTCCCTTACTTGTGTCGCTCTCCCTGGGCAATGATGATGTGCCGTCAGTCTAAAAGGGATAGTGTCTAAATAATAACATCAGTTTATTCTTAGTGGTAATGGTGCTAGTGTTGCTACCCCAGAGTGACCCATATTCTGGGGTGAATACTACATTCATACTGCTCTGAAAGAATAAAGAAAATGACTGGGAAGGATACATTCAAATGGGTAATTTTCTATTTAATAGCCCCTCACGTGAATATGTATCTGTCTCAGTAAAGGTAATAAAAACGATGTTATTGCAATCTGCTGTGATTTATTTATCTTGGTAACTGTATGAAATGGAAGGAAGATATTCCACTGTAATACGGTCTACCTGTTTAAGCATTTTTTATAATTAACATCACATTTGCTAGGACTATCATCAAGGTATTTTAGAAAATTCAGGGTCATTGGAGCTCATCCTTCACTCAACCTCTCTATTGTTTGGTGTCTCAGAAGAGATTCTGGAAGAAATTCAAGAAAAACAAAATACATTTATGAATAATTTGATTCTTGAGAATTCTAGAAAAAGATTAGAAGAATTGGGTGCGACAATGAAGGAGTTCAGAGATTGTTAAACTTCAGAATGACATTGCTGCATTGTCACACGAAACCATTTATCCATACACAACAGATGAGTACTCTCAGGTAGACTCACAACGGGGGTCTGCACTAAGGCAAACACATAGAAATCCAAATTTTCGGAACTAGAAATTTAGCAACAAAAAATATATCCCAGCCCTATGACTGTAGTTTTTCCAGCACAAGTTCAGACGAGGAACTAAGACAGGGGTCCTCCAACACTAAGAGAGACCAACATCACACAGAACGACAAGCATAGCTTGAGGGCATAGGACCAACTGAAGGAAAAAATTCAGTGTCCTCTCTTTTACACCAACAAGGCCAGAGCAGAGCACGCTGGCAGACAACTCGCCCAGGAGCAAAGGACAAGGGGGACGAAGATGCATTAGTCGTGTATCTATCAGACTCTCTTTTTGAGACACTCCAAAAAGGGCTCTTGTTTGTCCCTGCTGCATACTGGGATGCTTTCCAAACTCCAATAGAACTGACTCAATTTATGCGTAAGATTTGGCTAAATCTTATTTTGCGGACCAGGAGTCTGATACTGATCAAGATAGCATGGGTTTACACATCTGTTCTAGATTTTACCTTTACCCTCAGAATGTTACAGCTGAACCACTGACGTTTGAGAAATCCTTATTAAAAATACTGGAAGAATTGGAACACAACATTCCCAATACCCATAACAACTGCTCACAAGTAGAGACTCAGGCTCTCAACTCATTACAGAGGAACAAAACAATTGTTCTAAAACCAGCCAATAAGGGAGGAGCCACTGTATTTATGAATACACAGGACTATGACAATATGGTGATGCTTCTTCTCAATGACTGCAAGAGTTATAGGAGACTATCAATGGACCTAACAGACCAATAGAAATCCCTAATCTGACTGATTATCGAGGTAGCTCTTATTGAGGGCTACATTAGCCCGAAAGAAGCCCAATTCCTGACACCTAAACATTCCAGGATGCCACCATTCTATGGACTCCCAAAAATCCACCAAGGTACCAGACCTCCACTTGGTCGCCCAATAGTATTGGTCATAGGCTTAGTTTTAGAGCCATTGTCCCAATATGTGGAATTCTTTTCGATGAGATCAAATTCCAAAAATGCAGTTGTATATCGAAGATTCAACTATCATGCTGAACCTAGGGAATACTCTGATTTACAATCAGAATAATCAAATGTTAGTGATGCTAGACATTGGGTCACTTCATACAAAAATCCCACACGAGGCAACTTTACAAGTCATTGCAAGAATGAGAGGCTAACTGAGATTTCCCAACCTTTTTCATTATGCACCGAGCTGAGATTATACTCACTAACCATCTTTGCTTAAACATGATTTTTATGAACAAATCTCAGGGGCAGCAATGGGGGCAACTTTTGCACTACCTTACAAATTTATATATAGCAGAATTCAAAATTCGAAATTCACATCCAATTCCCACAGGACACAAGTTCACTTTTTAGACCTAGAGCTAACTGCAGAAACTAGTAGGTTGGTTACATTGGTACTTCAAAAAACAACCAACAGGAATGCCATATAAATGTATAATAGTTACCATCAAAAAGCTCTACAAGATAATTTACCCCTTGTGCAATTTCTCAGGTATAGATGCTCTTGTTCAGAAACACATGAATACAAACGACAGGCACAGAACCTGACAAAATGACTGACAGTGAGAAGATAGCCCAGAAGGGTATTAAAACAATCAGCCAAGAGAACACTTAACATCCCACATTATATAACCTTATTACAGCATCAACGATGCTCAGAAGAGGACTCCCAAAAAATGACAGCAGTACTTAATTGTTCTCCTCTTCTGAATCAGAATAAAAGAGAGATTGTGAAACTGCAACTTCTCAGTGTAGGAAACTGCCACTTTCCACACCATGGATTGCAATAAAACAGAGAAAGAATATCAAACATTCTTTGGTACAAACAGTGCAAAATAATGGCACCCAGAATCAGCTGGGGTTATGGTGGCTAATGCTCAGTCTGTTCACAAAAAGCATAGAGCGTTATATATGTAATCACTTGTCCTTGCAAATTACGCTATGTGGGTATGACCAACAGATCCATCAAAAAGAGGATCATAGAACACAAATCCATACAAACAAAAGGACTGACTGCCCCTTTGGTGGACCACTTTATGCAATATAAGCATCCAGCAGATTAAATACTCTGGACGATCCTATAAAGATTTTTTTTTAAACTAAACGAAGTGGAGACATGGGCTTCATGTAAGGTGAGAACAAAACTGGATGTTCCATTTATACACCAACCAGAGATGCCTCAATGAAGCAATACAAAGGCATGAATTAGAGGTCAGATGACTCATCATAATTAGATAATGTACAACAGCAGATATCAACTATTGGGCACATGCCTTGTTTTGTCTTGATTGCCTTAAAAGCTATGGCCATAAGAGATGAGTTTGTTGTAGCAAACTTGACAAGAATGACAGGGGCGTGATAATACCTATAACAAACCAAAAGATATTACAACAGCGTATGCACCGGAGGAATAATCTGTCATTCATCTCGCTATATAGCTGTGGTGAGAACAGATGCCTTGTGTATAATTTTGGCAATGCAAAGATGGTGCAGCTGTTCTGTATCTGTTCCTGACAAATTTGGAAAAAGACATGCTGAAATGGGCGTAGGAATGCAATCTGATGTTTGTCTATCACAGGGCCGTCAGAATGAAATACCAGGAAGTGCCGATAATGTGTGGACTTCGATACCATAACCATACAGGAGGGAAGCTAATGAAGAGAAGTCCATGATGAAATGTGATCTGTAACGTGTGAATCCTGACACGCGTGCTTATCGAAAAAGGCAACCAAACACAAGATGATTCATATTTATCCACGCAGAGAGAGGACGAAATGAGCACACATTACATCTTTCTCAGTATAAGAGCAAAGTATTCTGTTTAAATGAATGGGACACCTTGCGGCATCCTGTTCATTGAAACAAAATATTCAGTAAAGATGACCGCCATGGATCACTTTCATGGCAGCCAGCAGGGATAATGAAGCAGCAGTGGCGTAAGCAGCACTAATCAGGTAAGTGGGACTGGGGGGGGGGTGGTGGAGATTGAAAATACGAAGGAAAGGGAAGGGAGGCTGCAGGGAAGATGGCTGGGTCAGGGAAGCAGCCATCGGGTTGCTTGGAACGCAGGCTTGGATTGGTTGATTCAGCCTGCAATCCAAGCAACTTGATTGTTCCCCCGCCCTGGGTCCTAATCCGAAATATACAGTAATAGTGATAGAGATTCAAACCACTTGAGTGCTGGAGTTGGACCATGGCTGGTCAAAATGCTGTAGAAATGTATGAAAATCTGATTAACATCAATAAACAAGATGACCTCTTTTCGGTTTCCCTACACAGAGTTAAACAATAGAGAGGTTGAGCAAAAGATGAGCTCCAACAACCCAGAATTTTCTAAAGAAACGTGATGGTGTCCTGACAAATGTGATGCTAATTACAAAAGTCTCTGAAACCGGTCGACCTTATAAGAATGGGATATCTTCCTTCCATTTCGTACAGATACCTAAGATAAATAAATCACAGAAGATTTCAATAACATAGTTTTTATGATCTAAACTACAAATGCTAATTATTCGAGTGAGGGGCTATTAAATATAAATATCCCCATTTAAATGTATCCTTCCCAGTTATTTTTGTATTCTTTCAGAGTAGTATGAATGTAGTATTCAATCCAGAATATAGATCGATGTGGGGCAGCAACACTGGCATCATCACAACTAAGAATAAACTGATGTTTTTTAATAAAAAAGTAAAAGAATAGGCCCCAATGCAGTACCCCTGCAGATTCGCTTCGAGCTAGGCTATATCTCTTTAACAGCACGAGTTGATTGGAGGAAGCTTCTGCTTTATGCTAAACTTAAGGCCCCTACTGCCAACACGTTATATGAATTGGCTGGCAATAACATTCACCGATCTGGATTCCTATATAAATTTGCTATGCTCTGCGAAGATATTTTGGCCAATATCAGTTCTGATTTAGAGCAACTAATCATTAATCCCACTAAAACTAAAATGAAGTTGTGGGACTTTGATTGGTGCCGGACTGTGGATGCTTTTCATGCATATACTTCCATGTCACACTTGGCTCATGAACATAAAAAAAGAGGAACTCTTTCTTCAATTCTTAAGATCTTCCCAAATCGGGATCACAGACAAACACTACTCAGACTGCGGTGGAATATTCTACCTACTCTGGATACTAAACTGAGGTGGAAACAGATTACAGCGGCTAACAGTCTTTGTAGATTTTGCTACTTAGTTCCTGAAACGGCTAAACACCTCATTTTGTTTTGTACTCATCCCAACGTCCTGAGAGACTCTTGTTTGAATGCCTTGAAATTACAATTTCTAGGTCTCCCGATTGACCTAGTATGGAAACGCTGTCTGTGTATTGGAACAAGTAGGGAGGGTCTGGCCTTATCCAGTTTTATTCGTAACCTCCATCTTGAATAGATATGCCTGTTGTTACCATGCTGTCTCATGATATAGGTTAAAGATATAGGTTAATCTGCTGCTATTGCGTTTGTTCTTGCAATTTTATGATGACTCTCTGATTTCTCCGCTGTTAAATAATTTCAAAGCTTTTGCAATATTCTAAATATGTAATTGTGTATTTATTCTATGTGTTAGTGCTTTTTGTAAAGGTTTAATAAAACCATATACAAATAAAAAAAAAAAAAAAAAATAGGCCCTTTTCTCTATCACTATCCCTTTTAGACAGGCGACACAGCATTGTTGACTAGGCCAAGTAAGGGACAGTAGAGTTCTTCTGGAGGGACAGCAGAGGTGACAACAGCTCCTTTTGTGGGAACAATTACAGGAGTTTGCCTGCTATTGTGTTATAACAGTTTTCTATTAAGGGTTATTTCTTATATGTAATGATCATCGTTGTGTGATCACATCCTTGACACTGTTGACCACCCCTCTCTCTTTGTTATACTATACATATATCGTCATTTGAGCACGGACCCGCGATGTGAGCCTCCGTTATTGCATATCCTGAGGTCTTGCGGGTACCTTCAACAATTGGTGATGAGGAGGAGACCACACCTGGCCTGCATACTGGTTGAAGACCCCGAACCCACTCCAAGGAAGGAGGCTACCTCCAGTCAAAGATCAACTCTGTGACATATTATAGAGCCTGTGGTAACACCAGCTCCTGTCAGAAGCAGGGGGGAGAATAATCAACTCTTTTTCCGTACAGAAAGGGAGGTTCCTGGCCCCAGCTTTCCCCCACAGAGAGGAAAAATAGGCCCAAGGACGGTGAATGCCAATCCACAGCGCCATCTAGTTGCCCTCTACCTCATTACAAGATACACCACCACCTAGTAGCCCTCAACTTACACACACAGTATTTAACCTCCTAGATGCCCTCCTCTAGGCCCTCTGCCTACATACAGGGGCAAGTGCAGGTGCAGCACGGACCTGCACAGGAGTGGGGACAGCAGCACAGGAGAATTCCATACCCCTGGTACCTGCTCTCCTGGGAAGTACACCACAGCGTACAGGGACTGATGGTTTGAGATGAATGATTTGGAAGAGGAGGACATAGTGTATGGTGTATCATGCAACCGTGTGGCCATCTGCCAAGGGTAGAACTCCTGCACCACAACGCACAATGCACCAGTAGCCCGGTACCTGAATTTTAGACACACGGTGTTAAGGATTTCAATCAGGCAATACACCCGGGTCTCAGCCTAGCATGCAATGCACAAATGAAATACTTATTTTTTTATGTCTATAGGTTCAGTATTCTGAGTGATATACCACTCATACCACACCCCTCCTCAAAATACCCACAGGTCACATTGGACCAGGAATCAGGCTGGTTGGTAAAGATAATATTTATTTATTTATTTAAAATTCAAATCAAACATTTGTTTTAATATATGGGGCAGCAATTACCAATGTGGTGACAATACAAATAAGAAAGTAGGTAATGTAGTTGAATTCACTTTTAGCAACACAAAATATAAAACACAGAGAAAAGAACAGTTTTGGCTTCTTTGAAAGATAGCACGTAAGTTAAGATTTCCCCCTGCAAATTTCTCAACTCACAAATAAGCAATTCTACATAGATGCAAAGGAGCAACAGGTATTCAGGAATAAAGAACAGTGTACAGGATTTGAATACAACCTTCCCTCCCCAAGCAACAGAGAAAAACGGTTTGGAAATCTTACACTTTTAAAATGACATGAGAAAATGGCTGAGAAAAACAATGAAAAGTGTGCAACAGTCCTTAAATCAATATAAATCTCTATGGGAGCAACATGGGAAAGATGCCAACAATCTTAAGCTTTAGTATGAGCCACAGTAAGCACTTTTAATATTAATGGAAGTTTGGAAATAATTGAAATTGAAAATCACACGTGTAAACTTTGCAGAAATGCGAATTCCCGCCTAAAATTCACTAAACGGTTTTTAAGAGAAACGGGTGAAATACACTGTTTTGGGATGCGGTTTCTGTGTTGGGATATAGCTACAGGTCTCATGTTTAAGTCAGAGTTGAAATGAAGTCTCTTGCTATTAAATTGAGGAAGTTATGCAATGTTGAATGAGAGTCATTTTTAGAAAAATAGAGCAGAGAAAGACAGAAAATCGGTTTTAAAATGATAGGTTAATTTTACTTAAACTAGATTTAATGGCTAAGAAAAAGAGAATGCCACCCGTAAATCTCCACAGTTACACGGCCGTTTGTAACCCTTCATGTGGCGGCTAGCCCGTTTTCTTTATGGGAATTACTTTATTTAATCAAATCACTAATGGCTTATGTTCTAGTAAGACAAAATAAAGATTGAATCGGCGCTAACACTAGGAATCACAGACAGGGTTGCAAGAATGGTTCTGACAATATTACAGGTTCTTAAGGTAAAGATAGGGGGGGTAATTCATAGAATTCAGCGCACAAGTGGCGCACGCGGCTGGCGCACAGTGTGCGCGTGCGAATCCCTGCGCCAGCCGCGTGCGCCAAAACCCATTTCCGCGCACAGCGTATTCATGGATTCCAGCCACCAAAACCAGCCGTGGCGCACAGTGGCGCAGCGACCTTCCAGCAGCGCCAGTTACGCCCCCAAGAACGCCTTCCGCGCAGGGAAAAGCCATCAAAATCCCCAATCCAGCGCAAAGGGCTGCGCTAACCCTGTACCAGCACGGCAAGCGGGCTACGTGTATTTCAGGGGTTCACGTGAAGTTCCTCACGCGATCGGGCCTGGGGGAGCGTGCTACGTGTATTTCAGGGGTTCGCGTGAACTTTTTCACGCGATCGGGCCTGGGGGAGCGGGCTACGTGTATTTCAGGGGTTCGCGTGAACTTTCTCACGCGATCGGGCCTGGGGGAGCGTGCTACGTGTATTTCAGGGGTTCGCGTGAACTTTTTCACGCGATCGGGCCTCGGGGAGCGGGCTACGTGTATTTCAGGGGTTCGCGTGAAGTTTCTCACGCGATCGGGCCTGGGGGAGCGGGCTACGTGTATTTCAGGGGTTCGCGTGAACTTTTTCACGCGATCGGGCCTGGGGGAGCGGGCTACGTGTATTTCAGGGGTTCGCGTGAACTTTTTCACGCGATCGGGCCTGGGGGAGCGGGCTACGTGTATTTCAGGGGTTCGCGTAAAGTTTCTCACGCGATCGGGCCTGGGGGAGCGGGCTACGTGTATTCCAGGGGTGCGTGAGAAGTTCCACACGCGATTGGCCTGGGCGCGTGTATTTCAGGGGTGCGCGGGAAGTTCCACACGCGAATAGCCTGGGCGCGTGTATTTCAGGGGTGCGCGGGAAGTTCCACACGTGAATAGCCTGGGCGCTTGTATTTCAGGGGTGCGCGGGAAGTTCCACATGCGAATAGCCTGGGCGCGTGTATTTCAGGGGTGCGCGGGAAGTTTTACACGCGAATAGCCTGGGCGCGTGTATTTCAGGGGTGCGCGGGAAGTTCCACACGTGAATCGCCTGGGTACGTGTATTTCAGGGGTGCGCGGGAGGTTTTACACGCGAATAGCCTGGGCGCGTGTATTTCAGGGGTGCGCGTGAAGTTTTACACGCGATTTCAGCAGGGTACGTGTATTTCAGGGGTGCGCGGGAAGTTTTACACGCGAATAGCCTGGGCGCGTGTATTTCAGGGGTGCGCGGGAAGTTTTACACGCGATTTCAGCAGGGTACGTGTATTTCAGGGGTGCGCGGGAGGTTTTACACGCGAATAGCCTGGGCGCGTGTATTTTAGGGGTGCGCGGGAAGTTTTACACGCAATTTCAGCAGGGTACGTGTATTTCAGGGGTGCGCGGGAAGTTTTACACGCAATTTCAGCAGGGTACGTGTATTTCAGGGGTGCGCGGGAAGTTTTACACGCGAATAGCCTGGGCGCGTGTATTTCAGGGGTGCGCGGGAAGTTTTACACGTGATTTCAGCAGGGTACGTGTATTTCAGGGGTGCCGGGGAGTCCTACATGTGATTTGACAGTGTGGGTCCTCCCAGGTGTTCCCTGTACACCCTCCAGGGCCCCTGCAGGCAGCCCACACCACAGGGGACTACCCTGCATCCCTGGTCATGTCCCGCAGGCAGCCCACCCAACATGGGCATGCCCCCCAGCAAAGGCACATGTCTCCTTGAACTAATGAACACCAACTCATGTCCCCCACCACCCCCACCCCCCAGCACTGTGGGGCACCTGCCAGCAGGCCCCCACCCATGTCCAACTCATGTCCCCCACCACCCCCACCCCCCAGCACTGTGGGGCACCTGCCAGCAGGCCCCCACCCATGCCCAACTCATGTCCCCCACCACCCCCACCCCCCACCACAGTGGGGCACCTGCCAGCAGGCCCCCACCCATGTCCAACTCATGTCCCCCACCACCCCCACCCCCCAGCACTGTGGGGCACCTGCCAGCAGGCCCCCACCCATGTCCAACTCATGTCCCCCACCACCCCCACCCCCCAGCACTGTGGGGCACCTGCCAGCAGGCCCCCACCCATGTCCAACTCATGTCCCCCACCACCCCCACCCCCCAGCATTGCGGGGCACCCTCCACCAGGCCCTCGCCCATGTCCCATCCATGCCCCCCTGCACCTGGGTCCCAACAATCCCCAATCATGTCCGTAATGGCCATCCTCCCCTGCCAAAAGGCCCAACCAACTATCACATCCACCCACATATCAAAGGCAATTACATGTTACACACCCAATGTAAATAATGCAAATGAACACATGTCTGTCACACACAATGGCTGCAAGTGAATGTCAAAACAACCAACATGACATGCATGAAAGTAATGAGATGATACGACACATTGAAGGATGAAAATAAAAATGTATTGAAAATCGACTAGAATGGAAATGAAATTAGAAAAACCACAAAGCAAAACAACAAAAAGAAGATGAATGTCCATGAAAAAAATCCCAAAAATCAAAAAATCCATAGAAGAACTATTTACAAGACAATCCCGGGTACATGAGCCCAACCAAATGAAACCTAACTATGTCAACTAACTAAAAACTGAACTATATACAAAAAAGTGGCGCATTGTCCAATCGCAACCAAATAAAAAAAAATAATTAAAAGGAAACCTACCACTAACTATATAACTATATACAATGGCAGCGGGCAAGTCCTGCGGCTCACTCTGTGATGTTGCCGGCCAGGGCATCATCGAACTCCATGTCGATGTCCTGGAGGCGGGACTCTGTCCTGGCCCCGAGGTCTCGCAGGGATAACCCCATGTTCACCTCAAACTCCCTGCGAGCTTCCTCGAGGCACTCAGCCTGCCTCAACGCCCGACGCATGGAGAACTCCGCCCTGACCATGGTGAGCCGCTCCTCTTCCGCCCGCTGCCGCTCCGCACCTATCCGCTGGACCAACTGCTCCCACACGGAAGACACTACCATCCCAGGGTTCTCCTGCCCTCCGGCCGATGCCTACCCCTCTGATCTTGATGGCCCCGAGCCATGATGCCTCCCACGTCGAGCCTGCTGCTGCCTCCGACGCCACTGCCTCTGCCAGCACGACGGCATCCAGGATGATGGAAACCACCGACGCCGTCGTGCACGTGCCCTGCCCGATGATGCCGTCACATCCTCCATCTGCTGGGGTCCAGTTGCTGTGTTGCCCACCCCTGCTGGACCTCTGACTCCCGACTGTGGCAGGGATGGGATCCCCACCGAGCTGGCTGCATTGGTCAGGGCAGGTCCACAGGAGGCCCTGGTGGCATCTGGGCCGGAAGACGGCAAGGAGAACGACTGGCGTATAGTCTCCACAGAGGAGGAGAGGGCCGCCAGATTGGCCGACACATGCAGGAAACCCCCGAACATGGCCGATCCTAATTGGGCCACGTCGGCACGGTGCTCTTCGTGATGACGTGCGTGCTCCTCCTGGGAAGCACGCACGGCATCACGAATCACAGCCGTGCGCATCGCGACCCCAATCAGGACCTTCTCCACACGGCCAGGGGTCCCCTCGTCCGCAGGTGGAGGGGAGTCAGATGACATGGACATCCCCTCTACCTGCGGACGGGCCTGGGACGGGGCATCCCTGCTGGTGCAAGGTGGTGCACCCACAGGTTCAGGGACAGCGACATGCACAGGCCCCTCCACGGTGACCTGTGCTGCCTCCTGCCCTTGCCCCTGGACTGCACCACTTGCACCAGCAGGGATGCCCCCACCAGGCCCCATGTGCGCCTCAGTGGCGGCCTCCTCCTCCTCTGTGGAAACCACCAACCTGGATGGCTCCTCGCCGTCTACCGCCATAGCAGGCCCCTGTGGGGGCTCACCCACCCCTTCCGCTGCAGCCGTGGGGGCATCCCCGCCGCCTTGCTCCACAGCGCCGTCTCCGCCCTCTCCTTCACTAGCCGCTGCGTAGAGGGAGACATAGAACACAAGCATCAGGGTACTGTACAATGGTCCCCTAGACAGGAAGCAATAGCAGATGAGTGCCACTGTCAAAGTACACTTCCATCATGTCACACCACAACACATGTGTGAGTCCAGGCAAAACACACACAGTGACAGTCATGGTGCGTGCCATGGACATTTCAATGCATGTCCAAAGGACTCTCGAATCATACAATGTAATGGGACTCACATGCATCATGGGTCATGCCTATCACATGCACACACTTCACCTCAGTCACATCCATCTGGCCCCGTACACCCCAATCACAGTGCATACAAGGATGACTAGGCTGCATCAGTGAATCTGTACATTGTCACAGACATGTGTCATGCATCCATGGCACTCACAAGTCACAGACACGCAGGTCAGGCACACACACATGGATACCACATATGTATCTGGCATCAGCACCCATCCCTCGCCCCCACCCATGTCCAGGAACAGAGACTGCCATGCTCTCATGTGTGCAATCTGCACAGGGCTCCCCATGTCGCATTCAAACACATGCAACAACCGTGCGGTTCACACATTACAGGTCGCACATGCATTCCCATGATGTCCCTGCACACATACATGCGTACATGGCCTATGTCACACATGCAGGCAAGTATCAGACAACCAGCACACTGCAACATGCCCTGTCTCACACAGCAATGCTTGGCCACTTACCGCTCAACTCCAGACGGGTCTCCCTCTCAAGGACCTGGGCGTGGAGCGCTGGGTGTGCGCGTTCCAGGACCCTCAACTGGATGGAACTCATGCGGCCCCGGCCCCCCTCCACGAGGCGCCGGGCCTTCATGAGGGTCCTGGACCTCAAGTCTTCCCAGCGCTTCTTGACCTCCTGGATGGTGCGGGTTGCCACCCCCTCCGCGTTGATGGCAACCACACAGTCGGCCCAGATCCTCTCCCGTCCTTCCTTGTTGGCGCGGGACGATCCGAAGAGGGCATCATACTGCCCCAGGACTTGCTCCACCAGGACACCAACTTCGGAGGCAGTGAAGCTGTTGCCCCTCTGCCCCTCTGGCCGGGGGTTGCCACTGGGGTCAGATGTGGATGTGCCCGACATGGCAACCCCAGGGGCAGGAGTGGGTGGGCAACTGGGTCCTGGGGCTGGGCTGTAGAGCGATGTTATTCGAGTCGGGAGTCTTCTGTACCAGCAGGGGTGGACACAGCAACTGGACCCCTGCAGATGGCTGATGTGCAGGCACCAAATGGCAGGGCACGGTGGCAGCAGGCAGGCAGGCAGGCAGGCAGCAGCAGATGGCACGTGGGAGGCTGCTCGGGGCACTGGGGGGCAGTGATTCGGCCTTCTGGGCAGGAGCGTGGCCTTCCGTGTGTTTTCGCGTGGCCAGCTTGATACGGAGTGATTTGGCACGTGAAAATCCTGCACGTCAGCGTGAAAATTGAGGAAAGGCCCTTAGCGCGTAAGCGCGTCAGCACGCGTACGCGATTTCATTGGACCCAAGGCCCTTGCAGCGTAAGCGCGTCTGTGACGTTTTGCGCACGGGCGTTGCCCTGGCAGGGCTTGGTGATCCCGCGTGCATTTATGTTCTGTACGTGCTTTTCGTGCGGTGCGTGTGTTTTCCATCCGTTGCGGTTCACACGCTATTACTTCACAGCGGGTGTTGGCTACGCGTTCTTCTACACGCAAGGCAGACGGTGAGTGGTACCCCGCTCCCCCAGGCCCGATCGCGTGAGAAAGTTCACGCGAACCCCTGAAATACACGTACCCCGCTCCCCCAGGCCCGATCGCGTGAGAAAGTTCACGCGAACCCCTGAAATACACGTAGCCCGCTCCCCCAGGCCCGATCGCGTGAGTAAGTTCACGCGAACCCCTGAAATACACGTAGCCCGCTCCCCCAGGCCCGACCGCGTGAGAAAGTTCACGCGAACCCCTGAAATACACGTAGCACGCTCCCCCAGGCCCGATCGCGTGAGAAAGTTCACGCGAACCCCTGAAATACACATAGCCCGCTCCCCCAGGCCCGATCGCGTGAGAAACTTCACGCGAACCCCTGAAATACACGTAGCACGCTCCCCCAGGCCAGATCGCGTGTGTGACTTCCCGCGAACCCCCGGAATACACGTATCCCGCTCAATCGCGTGTGTAACTTCCCGCGCAACCCCGAAATACACGTGCCCCGCTCGCACAATTGCTGTATGTTGCCACTTTTGTAATGCGCAGGGACGCTACCGCCTGCCTTCGTGTGGCGGACGTGTATCGGCTTGTGCGTGTCTTTCGCTGTGCGTGGCTTTGCCCTATTCGATTCCATGAATACGTGTGGTTCGGGTGCGTGTGGGCGTTCCGTCTGCTTCCCTGCAGTACATCCCCAGTTACGCCCTTGTTTTCGCGAGTTGTTCCCCATTCCGCGCGTTACGCCCCGTGTTCCGCCCACTTTCTGGTGTATGCGCCGAGGTTGTGCGCTTTCACTGTGCGCATCGCGCACGTCTTTTGGGATGTTGCAGTGACGTGTGCGCCATGCACGGGTTTGGCACACATCCCGTGGTAAACACGCGCAGGGACTTCCATGAATCGCACGCGTGCGCGTGCGCCTGTTTTTTTCCGCTTGCGCCTGCTTGCGCCTGCTTGCGCGAAGATTTTCGGCGCACGTTTGTTCCATGAATCGGCCCCAGGATGTTTTAGATATTTGGATAGGACAAGGCAAGGCAAGATATGCTATGGTTTACTTTGATTCCTATTAATACTTACAGTCCACTTTAATTTAAGATTTTGGACCGTCAAGTGTTCTGGTCATCACACGGATCGGGTCTAAAGGACAGCAGGGCACATCTGGCAGAGTTGGGTCAGCTGGGCAGTTCTGCTCACCTGGATTGGCACCTTGAACTGGACTGGATTGGACTGGCCCATCTGGTCACTGGACACTGTAGATCAGTGGGATGGCGAGTTTGGAGCAGGCAAGCATTAATGGTAGCAAGCAAAACTGGATCAAATGCTTCCCTTAAGTTTTGGGATTGCTTCAGAATTTGGGCCTAGCTGAAAAGGAGTTCAGCAATGCAGAGGCCTTGGCTTTGCAAAGAAAGCTGGAATCAGGAACAAGGATGGAGAATTCAGGAACAGGGCGCCATGCAGAAATCAGGATGAAGTCAGGAATCAGTGTGTCTGTGTGTTGTGAGGTTCCCTTATTTATCATGCCAAATGACATCACTAAAGTTTATGGTGGGGCAGACTTACTACCCACACCCACAATGCTATGGTTGGTCAAGAGCACAGTTTCCACCCTGCTCTTTGCTGGTTGGATGACAGAAAGGGATGTCATGTTTTATGAGATGCATTGGAAACCTCCCATGGTTATTGGGACCAAAATCTAACTTTCCCACAAATACATGTTTATGTAGTTATGCCCTCTAAGAAAATTAGATACATAAATCACATATTTCGTGGGTCACATTCCAATCCAACTCCCAAGTTGGTGGGACCTGGTTTAGTCTTTCTGTTGAATTTTGGCAATTCTAACCATAAAAGGTTTGGCCTAACATTTCCCAATTGTGTACATATATGCGCAATTACACCTAGGATATGGGTACACAATATTATATTTGCAACATTAATAATTTCTGCACAATTGGTCATTCTTTATAACTTCTGTTCCTTACGAAGTAAGAAATTCTACCAAGTTTTCAAATGAATAGTATACATTCAGATTTAGATATATGCACTTTCCACCCTTTTTCTTATTCTTGCTGCAAAGTTAAATGTCTTGCAGTTCAGTGGCAAAATAAGCATTTTAAACCCAAAAGTCACATGTCCATTTTTTTTTCCTTTTCCCAAGTGTAAGCAAATGACAAATCCTTTGGAGTTGAATGAGGGGCCTCTCCCTGGAGAGTGGAGCTTCCTGCCACTCCCCTGGAAGGGTGAGTGTCCAAGCCTGCTATTGTCTTTGCCTGGGGCAAAGACGAATGTCTAATGAAGTCCTTTTGTCAGGAGTATGCAAGGTCTCCTAGCAGCAATTAGCCCTTCATTTGCCAATAGTGCAGGTTTCAACCTTTCTCAGGGCTAAGAACTGTCAGAGCAGGTTTTTTTTATATAGTTGATTAACTCAGACTGGGTTTAGCTCTAAGTTTCACCTTTTAAATCTTTCCTTTAAACATATAAAATTAAAACAGTTTATAGGTAGATTTTTACATTAGCAAATCCTTTGACATTCTTAAAGGAGTAAGCCTTTACACAAGAATATACTTTCACAACAGGAGATTTTGCTCTTCATTCAGGAAAAGCACATTAAACTTATTTCTTTAAATACGGTTTACATCTGCAGCATTAACACATTTTAGTCAGCACTAGTTCTTCCCTTGAGTGCTGGGATTGTTTGCAGCCTGGATACATGTATCATGCCTTTGTTTAGAGTTTGTCTGGACAGCTGTTTCCTGATACTTGTAGCAGAGAAATAGCCACATTTTCCCTGTGGAAGATGAAAATAATGGTTCGTGGGTTGCTTTTTCATAGATACATTTTATAGGAGCTGTCATTCCAATGAAGCCAGGGTCCTCTGAGCCACACTGGATGATCCTGGTCATTGTAGTGCCCTTTAATGTCAATGATTCAGTAGAAATGAATGGATCTGGTGCCAAAACAGCACTTTTTAAGGTTAGGAAAATGTCATTTTAAAAATGCATTTCGGGTTTTCAGCACAATTCATTCACTTTGCTCCATGTTGACTGTGGCAGAGCCCACTGGCATGCTCCTGCAGTGAGAACTCTATGTTCATCCCCCCTGAACTGTGTGTGGCAGGGTGTGCAGCCTTTTTCTGGTTGTGACACAATGCAGTTTTAAAGATTTTGGCACGCACAGGAGTCAGCGCGGTCATGTTGGGCTGTTTCTTTTACCATTACGGTACACTGATGCAGGGAGGCACATTGGAATGGGTCAAAATATCCCACAGAACCCCCCTCCCCCGACTTCGGCTTGACTTCCAGTCGTGGGGAAGTTGGGCCAGAGGGATTTCCCTTTTTTTTTACGTGAAAAACACAGGTTTATTCAGGTGTAAGTTCTTCTTCCATCAGCGAATGATGCGACATGCTCTCCTTGCCGGCTCTGGTTGGAATAGGAACAATACCCCCGTCTTCTCTCAGGTTTTCTTTTCTGGTGTGGAGCGAAACTCCATATTTCTTTGATTTCTCCTCCCGGGTCCCTGAGGAGGTCTACCATGGTTTTTAGGTATAATCAGTGCAAATCTATAAAATAGAACATAAACCAGTTATGACAATTTTCGCCCCTACTGTCCTCCAATTGGGATTTCAGCAGTGGAATATACGCATGCATTCAGTAACAATTTAAAATATTCCACACATGTATTCAGTGACAATTTGAAATATTCCTACGCTTCAGATTTCGCTCCCATGGGTTTTCTGTGAGCTCCTCTATTTGCCGCAAAGTGTGCCCGGGGTGGCAACTCTTTAACTGATTGATGTGGACCCACTTTTCTTCTTCTGTCAAGTCGCCCTTGGGGATGCGGATTCTGTAGGCGACTGGTGAGATTTTGTCCACAATTTCAAAAGGTCCCCGCCAGCTAGGCAAAAATGTGCGCTCTTTGGTTTGGTTACTTTGGAAATTGTACAAGTAGACACTGTTTCCTACTTCATATTCCTTTTTTGTTGTCTTAAGGTCATAGTGGGCCTTCATACTGTCTGCAGATCTTTCTAGATTCCGCTAAGCATACACAAAAGCATGTTGAAGGTGTTTTCTCAGATTCTCAACATACTCATGAGTTGTGGAGGCATTTATCAATGTCTGCTCTTGGGTTCTATAGAGCAGAAGCTGGGGTAGCACCATCCTTCGCCCAGTCATCAGCTCAAATGGAGACATTTTAGTTGCAGAAGAAGGGGTAGATCTAATTGCCATCAGGACAAGGGGTAATCGAACATCCCAACTTGGCCCAGAGTCAACCACAAAGTTTTTTAGTATGCTCACAATGGTTTTATTGTACCTCTCAACTCCACCACTAGAGGACCGGTGGTATGCAATGTGTAATTTCCTTTTCACCCCAAGTATCTCCCACATCTTTGACATCACTTTGCTGTGGTGAAGTGACAACCTCGGTCTGACTCAATCCTTTGGTGTAGTCTGAAATGTGAGAAGATGTGATTGATCATCCGGCAGCTGCGATTTCTGCCTTGCAATTTTGGGCCAGTAGACATTCCACCCATTTAGTAAACAAGCATGTTATGGTTAACATGTACTTGTTCCCCCTACAGGAGCGAATCACGGGCCCAATGAAATCTACTTGTAAATCTGACCAAGGCGGTGTCATCCCCCTCATTTGGAGGGGAGCTTGGTGTGTGAGTGATGTTGGCTGAAATTGTGCACACACAAGACACCCCTTCAAGTATTGGTCGAGGTCCTGCCCCATGTGTGGCCAGTATGCAACCTCTCGCAAGATTTCTAAGGTAGTGTGAAACCCCCGATGACCGGCTGTGGCCGCATCATGGGTGTGACTTAGCATCAGGCTTTGGAATGCGGTAGGGACTGCCCACTGGTCATACCAGATATGGATCTCCTCACCAACACACCGTCTTGAATTCAGAACATTCTTGGACATTTCATCAACACTCTAAGGTCCTCTTTCCAAATGCAATCAGTATCCGTCAGGGGAAGGTTTTCAGGGTCCTCAATGTGTTGATAAAACTTAACAATGATTATATCCCCTTTTTGAACCGTGATTAAATCAGCATTCAGGGTCTCTTTAATCCACTGGGCAGTTGAGAGTTTATTGTGGGCATTTGTTTGGGACCTAGTGATAGCAGTGACCTAGATTTCCCCCAAGAGGGACTCGATCTCAACGAGATCCCCTTGGATGGCTCTGGTTCTAGCAGACTGATCAGCTAAGTCATTTCCAGTTTTGTCTGGTCCCTCTATTCTGGAATGACCCTTGATCTTTTTCCAGTAGATGTCATCCCACTAGAGGTGACCAGATCATCAATATTTTGTATTAACTTGCCATGTTTGAGTCGTTTGTTGTTAGCACATAGCATGCCTCTGGTTTTCCAATTAACCAGGTGCTCCACAAACCCGTTCCGGACATAATCTGAATCAGTGATTAAGACCAGTTTGTGGAGTTGGTGTTGGACAACAGTAAGGATGGCTTGATGAACTGCCATCAGCTCTGCCACCTGACTACTACAGGGACAGATTCTGTACCCAGCGGAGGGATCTGGGGCATCAATCACCCAGGCATTCCCCAATCCGGCCACTAGTTCCTTTTCCCCGTTGTTATCAACATGGTAGGAGCACCCATCCACATAGACAGTGGGCATTCCCTCACACTTGTCTTCTTCATAGACTTTGTGTGGGGAATTAAGGTACGCCTCCATGTTGTCCTGGATTTTAAGACTTTCGTCCTCGAGACAGTTTTCTCTGGCACAATCATGCAAGTCAGCCAGACCTTGAGTGAGGGGACTCTTCTTGTTTTGGCCATATCTGACCTCCGCAGGAAAGCCTTGCATTGACAGAATCCAGGAAGTAATTCTGGAATTACTCACATTTCCGACCCAGATTCTGTCACTTTGAAGATATTGCAGAGGCTGGTGTGGAGTCTCCACTATGATGTGTTCCCCCTGGATGAACGGGCGGTAATTGTTCAATGCCCACACCATTGCCAGGAGTACCTTCTCCCAATCGTTGAATTTTTCCTCCACAGAAGATAAAGTTTTACTTGCATAGGAGATGACTTTATTGACCTTGTCATGCTTTTGGTATAATACTGCGGTCAAACAAGTATTTGAGAACCCTGTCTCCAAGAAGAACTCCTTGTTTTTGACAGGGTAAGCTAGGCAAGGCGCTTGTGAGAGGCTTTTTTTGAGTTGCTTTACTGCCTCGGCTTGTTCTGGACCCCACCCCCACTTGAACCCCCCTTCAACAGATGGATCAGGGGTCTTGTGATCTCCGCGTAATCCTCAATGAACTTTCTGCTGTAATTAGTCAGTCCAAGGAGGCTCCTTAGCTCACGCAGAGTTGTGGGGTATTTTAGTTTCAGGAGTGCTTCCACTTTCTTTTCCTGGGTCTCCTGCCCCAAGAAATTGACACGGGTCCTGCACCACTGTGCCTTTTGGAAAGATAGTTTTGCTCCGGCAACCCTCAACTGTGTCAGAACATAACAGATTTCCTCTATGTGTTCCTCCACAGTTCAGCTTTTGATCAGAACATCATCTACATAGGCCAGGTTACCCCTTTCACCCAAGTTGGGCATGGCCTTGTGTAAGAAGATATTAAATTTGCTGCTGGAGTTGATGTATCCGAAGGGAGTTCGGGTCCATGTGTATTGCTGCCCCCCCCAAAGGTAAAGGCCAGCTTGTATTGGACCTCCCTACTGACAGGTACGGTTCAGTAGCCATTGGTCAGGTCAATGGCATTGTATACCTTTGACCCCTGGATCTGGGCCAGCCCCTGGTCAATGTAGGGGAAGGGCCATCGGGACAGATGGACCCATTTGTTTAGCTCCCTTAGGTCAGCACAGAGTCTCCACTGGCCGTTGGGTTTTAAAATCCCCAGCATTGGATTATTAAAGGTGCTGTGGACTGGACGAATTATCCCACGGGACTCAGGTTTTTAATTATTTCTGTGAGGGACTCCATTGATGCGAGAGGCAAGCGATATTGCTTCACAAACACTGGAGTCATACCAGGGTCCGTGGGAATTGTTGTTGTATGGATCTCGATGCGACCACAGTCATATGAGTCCACCGCAAGAGATCCTGAAAATCTAAGAAAACTTGTTTCAACTTTTGCTTTTGCTCTCACAGGCATCAGCTAGGTTGACTCTCTCTTCAACCATTTGCCTGAAGCCCAGAAAGACTTCTGGTTTAGCTATTTCAGCTGCCTCCTCCAGCTGGGTGAAGAGATCCCTGGTTAAAGTGTTGACCTGGACAGAGGGCTCCAGGCAGGGAAGGCAGTCTTTGTGGACCTGGAAGATCACCTCATCCCTCCTGAAGTCACAGGTCACCTCTTCCTTACCATAAGGACAGGAAGAGTACACCAGGAAATTCCTGCCATGCCGGGTGAAGATTCTGTCTGGTGTTGTGTCATTGTCGCTATCACTGTCAAAACAGTCATTGGGGATCGGTCCTATCAGTTAATTACCTAAAATTATGGAGAAATGTCGGTCATCAACCGCCATTCCAATAATGGTGCCGAGTGATACTCCTAAGGTCGCTGTTATCCACCAATATTGGAATGGTGTTGTGCTCTATATTGAGTAATGGTGTTGGGTTTAACCCCAACCCTTGCTGTTGGAGATGGGCGTTGAGGTGAACATATGCATCAGGATTTTGCAGTTTCTGTCCTCTTTTAATTTTTACTTTAAGTGGGACTAGTCGTGTCCGTCCTGGGATGGTGGCTTCATCTCCAATTTGAACTTCAACTGCATACGGCAGCAATTGGGCTGACCGAAATGCTTTTTCTGAATCATCAAAGTTCATGGGATTACCCCCTAATCGACCAGGCTTTGTAGTTTATCGGGTCCAAATTAATGGCAAAGCGATTGAGAATGTCACTGTATAAATAAAATGCAGCAGGGACATTTCGCACGACCCAACAGTTATGTACTATTTTTTTGTTGCCCATCGAAATTTTGAGCATACACCTGCTAGGCAGGAGGTGTTTGGAATTGGGAGTTTCCAGGTCCATTTCACATTTGTCTATCAATTTAAATGTGGGAATGGCTAGATTTTTTGTGAATTTTCGGAACATGGCTTCGCTGATAAAGCTCTTACCGTTGTTCACGCACACTCGGGCGAGAACGGAGTCCTTCCCCTCATTTAACTGAATAGGGATGAATAACTGTTCTCTAATCTTCTGAATGTCAGCTAAGATTTGAGCTGGTTTCTCATAATTTTGGACTACGGAAGAGGAATTTTCTGATTGGGAATTAGTATAGAATTTCAGAGTATTTCCTTCCAGTGTGGAATGCCACTTGAAACTGGAAGGAAGATTGATTTTCAGAAATAGAGAGGAATTCCCATCACCAGGTTGGTGTCCTCCAGAAATTACTGTCACATCTGGTATTTGGTAATTTTGAAAGTGGAACTCAATATCCTGTTCAACCATGTGGCATGTGCCATTTAAACTAACATGAGTGACGTTATGATTTAATTTTATTGGCCGGTTAGTCTGGGTCCAGAGGACTTTGTTCAAGTAGTCTATTAGGGGAGACAACTTTCGCAGGATGTCATTCCCTAGTAGACAGGGTGTGCGACTATGACCGGGTGTTTCACCTTGTGTCGCCCAATTTTAATTTCCAAATCCTCAGTCCCCTCAACAGAAATTTCATTCCCATTGAAATTCTGAAGTTGTCCAGGAAGAGGGGTGAGAGGGATCTGGAATTCAGCTGATCAAAGGCTCTCTTTGACAGAAGAGTGGCTTGGGATCCAGTGTCCACCAGTGCCGAAAATGTACATTGCCCTTGTACTTGGATCGGGTCATCAAATCTTCCCTCCTTCTCCTCAAGGGGGAAAAGATAATATGCATTTTGGGCCAGTTGGTTGGTTAGTTTCTTGATTCTTGATTCCGACACAGGGGTAGTTTGGGCATGATTCTGTGTGGGAGCTTGGGGATCTGCAAGAAAAATTTAGCAGTTGGATATTGGGGGAGTTTTGGGCTCCCCTGGTTCTGATTCTGGGCTGCCCCCCCACCCCTTTTGGGAGGCAGTCACCAGAATAGGTTTGGGCAATGTGGTTTTCTGGATTATCATTCTGGGGTTCAATGATGGGCGATCCTATCTCAGTCCCCAAATTCACCCAGTCTTCATTAGGATCTCTTGGGACCCATTTTCTTTGGGAGGAGTTCCCCTGTCCCTGAAGGAGAAGATCTTTTTCCCAGAGTCCTCTGAGGACCCCTCTCCTTCAAATGGGAGGACACTAACCTCCTCCACAAAATGGGTCTTTTTAGGTTCTTTATTTCTCCTACCTGCCCTCTGTTCCTTTGGTTTCAGACTTTCGAGGCAAGAGATTTTGGTTCCGGTTCCTGGGTTTCCAGGAAGCTTCCTCTAAGGCTTTACACCCACTTCCCCCCGTGCCTCCACCTTTGGAACCGGTAAGTTGTCAGGGTTCTCTCCCCATCATTGCTCTGGAGTACCAGACCCTTGGTTTGTGAAGTAATGAACTGCCATGTTCATCTGAGGGTTCTGCTGAGCCCTCATCATGTGACCCAGATCCTGGGACAAGTTCTGGACCTGGCGCTCCAGTTGGGACACCCGCTCTGGCTGGTACCTGGTCTCTGGTCCATTCTTGGTCACTCACGGGAATGGTAGCTATCCCTTCTCCCATAGTACCCTGGGTTTGGATAGTTTGGGTAACCCTCCACCCTTGGCCTCCCCTCTCCTGGATTGGGCTGTCTGGGATCAGGAAAGTGGGGAGAGAAAGGTTTTTTTTTTGTAGGTTGAAGTTTTGAGGGTACCTGGGAAAAAAACTCAACCCGGCATTTGGTGGATTACTGTCCTCTGGGGAAAGTTAGGAGGGAAGTTTCCTGGGCTGGTACCTGCCTGGTTGGATCCCAACCCCTTGGGCTGGGGGAGTCCACACATACCCCAGGATGGGTTTGTTGCCCTTGTATCTGGGGCTAATGTAATCAGGGGAGTTAGGGGTCCCATTTGTGGGATTACCTCCCTGACTACCTGCCTGGGATTGGCCCGAGGGCCTTCTGGTTCTTTGGCTGTATGGATTCTGTACAGGTATATTTTTAGGCCCCCCCATCTCCAGATCTAAAATGGGGGCAACCTTCACCTCCGCCACCTTAGCAGCAGCAGGGGTGTTGGCTGGTTTGGGGTTTTTATTGGTGTTCTTGGTATCTACAGGTTTCTTTACCTCATAAATACGGGTGGCTGTTATATGACTCAGTCCAGTGATCTCTTCTTGTGAAAGTCCCTCACCAGCTGGGTCATTATATATTTGGGGAGTGCATGGAAGAAGGTGTTGATGAACGCCCTACTATCTGTACGCACCCTCCTGGTGGTCTGCGCAAAGGCACGTTTGAGTTCCTGCACAAATTCTTGTGGGGCCTGATCTTCCACACACTGCAGATTGTAGGCCACCTTGTGGGCCCCTTGGGGGCTTCTATGGACAGAGAAGTGTTTTAGGATGGCTGCCTTGTAGGTGGACCATCTTCAGTGGTTCTGATCCTCCAGTCCCGCGGAGAAACTGGAGTACTCAGGGGAGACTGTCCATTTCACATATTGGATGCAATTCTGACTATCTTTCAGATGAAAAGTGTCCATCATCTGTTCATATAATTCAAGGTGTTCCCAGACCAAATACTTTGCATTTTTATGATAGGGAGTTATAACACTCCTAATGGCCTTGACCTGCTTCAGGGGATCTTTTTGCATAGCTCTCTTGATTTTGTTTGCCTTTTTGGTTTTAGTCCCCCGAGTCCACTCGTCTTCTGACTCAGAGGCACTACTACTGGAGGTGGCTTCTTGATCCTCTAGGCACTCCCTGATTCTGCAAGCTTGAGAAGGGCTTGCAGAAGGTGGGGGCCTAGTTTTCTTATGCCTGTGATGCTCAGAAGAGTCTTCTGACTCTCCCCTGCTCCCAGGATTGGCGGAGTACCCCCTTCTCCCACTGCCCTACCTGGGAAGAGGTCTTGAGGATACTCTTTTAGGGCTTTATTTCCTGGAGTTCCCCACCAAATTTAACAAACTGATCTTTGGGAAGGTGGTAGTTTGGTGGATCCAGTTCACTGACTCTCCCCTCATAGCAGTCTTCCTGATCAGAGATGTTAGCCCTAACATTTGGGGATCTGTACAGAGACGCCCGTCCATCAATTTCTAGGAGGCACTGATCTGTCAGTCCCATCTTCCCAATTCTGTTGAAGTCTACCATCCCCATGGCCCCTGGTTCATATGAGCCAGCAGACATGAAGCTGGCAGAGTTTGTGGTACTGAAGGAGTTTGAGTCCCTGAGTACAGGGGTCCTGACGTGATGCTCAGGGGTTGATTTGTCCCTCTCTACCTTTTCTCTTTCAGCCCCTATTCCCTGATGATATGCAAAAATCTGAGCCTTTTGTTCCTCTATCAAGGCATTACTGGCCTCAATGATTCGCTCTTGCATTGCTATCTGTTGGTGGAGCACACCATTCATTTCACAGAGAGCCTCATTGTCTCTCTGTGCTTCCTGCCAGGTCTGGGAATACTGGGCCAATTTCTGCTGCAGGAGACTCACCTCCTACGTTTTAGCATCACTGGTCTGGGTGTTCTTTTCCAGAGCATCCTCCACCCATCTGGTGTGCTCTAGTAGCTTCTCATATTCTGTTTTTAATTCATTGAGCTCCAGGAGGGCCAACTTTCTTCCCTGTAGCTCGGTTTTTAATTGGCTTAGTTCCTGGCCTAAGGCGTCCCTCTCCTGACTCAGATGCCCATCTGTTCAGCCAGGTCATTCCTTTTTTTTAATGCATTGGATTTCTGGCGCCTCTCATCAAACTCCTCTTGAGAATGGAGGTCTCTAATAATTAATTTATTATTTTCCTCTTTTAATTTGTCTATCTGGTCCTGTAGGGTAACTATTTGCTCTGCGCTGGCACAACAATTACAGTTTAATAGAGTCTGCGCAGAGCAAAGAGTTACCCTGTTGTTGTGCCAGCTTCTATTGACTCTGTTGCAGAGAGTCAACCCTTTCCTGACACTCCTCTTTTAGTGTCTGCAATTGGGTATCTTGCTCTTCCTTCTCTTGCTGTAGGAGAGCCAGATCTTCTTTTAATTTTGTAACATACTGTCTAGATTCTGTCTCTAATTCTTGGCTCTTCTGTAGCCTTTTTCCTGCAGAGTCTAGATCACTTTGGATCTTCTCCAGTGCTTCAACTTGATTATGTGCCAGAACTATGTTTTCAACGTGCTTTTCCTGCATTACTCCTATGTGGAGGTTAATGTAGGCCGCTATTCTGGCAATTTTACTCTGCTCCTCTTTCACTTTTGGGGCCATATACAATTCACTAAGAACTTGGTGTAACGGGCCCTTGTCCTGCCATGTATCCAGGTCGATGGCAGTGACCTGTTCTTTGATTTCTTGCAGCCAGACATGTTCATTCTGTTCTGGCCACTCACCTTTGACACAATGTTTGTGCAGAAAGTGCTCCCTCGCCATACTCATTTCTACAGGAATCGCCATTTTGGAAATATCAATTTCTTTATTAACGTTTTCGGGCTTAATTTACTTACAGTCGGTTTTGGAGTATTTGTTTTGAGAGGTGCTTGTACAGCGTAGCCCAGTACACCAACCCAGCAAGGTGTCTCTACCCTGCAGGCTACTCTGCTGTGTTAGACTGTCACGGGTGGTAACTCAAACTCAAAATCACAGCACGAGCCCTGAAATCTGTTAAGGATTTCAATCAGGCAATACATCCGGACCTCAGCCTAGCATGCAATGCACAAATGAAATACTTATTTTATTACATCTATAGGTTCAATATTCTGAGTGATATACCACTCATATCACACTCCTTCTCAAATTACCCCAGGTCACAATGGACCAGGAATCAGGCTGCTTGGTAAAGGTAATATTTATTTATTTATTTAAAATTCAATTCAAACATATGTTTTAATATATGGGGCAGCAATCACCAATGTGGTGACAATACAAATAAGAAAGTAGGTAATGCAGTTGAATTCACTTTTAGCAACACAAAATATGAAACACAGAGAAAAGAACAGTTTTGGCTTGTTTGAAAGATAGCACTTAAGTAAAGATTTCCCTGTGTAAATTTCTCAACTCACAAATAAGCAATTCTACACAGATGTAAAGGAGCAGCAGTATTCAGGAATAAAGAACAGTGTACAGGATTTGAATACAACCTCCCCTCCCTAAACAAGAGAGAAAAACAGTTTGGAGATCTTACACTTTTAAAATTACATTCGAAAATGGCTAAGCAAAACAATGAAAAGTGCGCAACAGTCCTTAAATCAATATAAATCTCTATGGAAGCAGCATGGGAAAAATGCCAAAAATCATAACCCTTAGTATGAGCCACAGTAAAGACTTTGAATCTTAATGGAAGTTTGGAAATAATTGAAACTGAAAATCACACGTGTAAACTTTGCAGAAATGTGAATTCCCACCTAAAATTCACTAAACAGTACAGCTACAGGTCTTATATTTAAGTCAGAGTTGAAATGAAGTCTCTAGCTTTTAAATTGAGGAAGTTATGCAATGTTGAATGAGAGGCGTTTTTAGAAAAATAGAGCAGAGAAAAACAGAATATCGGTTTTAAAATGACAGGTTAATTTTACTTAAACTAGATTTAATGGCTAAAAAAAAGAGAATGCCACCCGTGAATCTCCACAGTTACACAGCCGTTTGTAACCCTTCACGTGGCGGATAACCCGTTTTCTTTATGGGAATTACTTTATTTAATCAAATCACTAATGCCTTATGTTCTAGTAAAACAAAACGAAGAGAAAATCGGCGCTAACACTAGGAATCACAGACTGAGTTGCAAGAATGGTTCTGACAATATTACAGGTTGTTAAGGTAAAGATAGGATGTTTTAGAGATTGGGATAGGACAAGGCAAGGCAAGATATGCTATGGTTTACTGTAATTCCTATTAATACTTACAGTTCACTTTAATTTAAGATTTTGGACTGTCAAGGGTTCTGGTCATCACACGGATCAGGTCTAAACGACAGCAGGGCACATCTGGCAGAATTGGGTCAGCTGTGCGGTTCTGGTCACCTGGACTAGCACCTCGAACTGGACTGGATTGGATTGGCCCTTCTAGTCACTGGACACTGTAGATCAGTGGGATGGTGAGTTTGGAGAAAGCAAGCATTAATGGGCGCAAGCCAAACTGGATCAATTGCTTCCCTTATGTTTTGGGATTGCTTCAGAATTTGGGTCTAGCTGAAAAGGAGTTCAGGAATGCAGAGGCCTTGGCTTTGCAATGAAATCTGGAATCAGGAACAAGGATGGAGAATTCAGGAACAGGGTGCACACGGAAATCAGGATGAAGTCAGGAATCAGTGTGTCTGTGTGTTGTGAGTTTCCCTTATTTATCATGCCAAATGACATCATTAAAGTTTATTGTAGGGACAGACTTACTACCCACACCCACAATGCTATAATTGGTCAAGAGCACAATTTCCGCCCTGCTTTTTGCTGGTTGGATAACAGAAAGGGATGTCATGTTTTATGAGATGATCTGGAAACCTCCCATAGCTATTGGGACCAAAATCTAACCTTCCCACAAATACATCTTCATGTAGTTATGCCCTCTAAGAAAATCAGAATCATAAATCACATATTCCGTGGGTCACATTCCAATCCAACTCCCAAGTCAGTGGGACATGGTTTAGTCTTTCTGTTGATTTTGGTCATTTTAACCATCAAAGGTCTGGCCTAACAATACCCAATTATGTACATATATGCGCAATTACCCCTAGAAAATGGGTACACAATATTATATTTGTAACATTCATAATTTCTGCGCAGTTGGTCATTCTTTATAACTTCTGTTCCTTGCCCAGAAAGAAATTCTACCAAGTTTTCAAATGAATAGTATAAATTCAGATTTAGATGTATGTTTGTTTGTTTATTACATTTATAATGCACACCAGACCCAGGAGTAGCAGGGCGCAGAAAGGATATGCGAGGCTTACAAATGTTACATAGTGTACAGGCAGTAAGTGAAAAGTCACTTTACATAGGAAATAATACAATATACAAGGCATAGCATACAAAAAGGGCAAAGTTATTTACATCTTAGTAACTATGGATGTGCGCAATTTACAAATTTACAATCTGGCCACCGGTCGTGCTAACGTATCACAGTTTCCGAAGAGAACTAATTCTCTGTCAAGTTGAGGTATGTGATGAGATTATTTCTAAAGAAAGAATAGGGGAGGTCGGCTCTCAACTGGTGAGGTAGGGAATTCCAAAGTTTAGCGGCCTTAACAGGGAAACTGTTGCCTCCAATCTTGGAAGATTTGAATCTGGGTACTACCAGGCAGTTAGTGTTGATGGTTCTAGATGGTCTGCTGGAGGTTCTTCTAGATATTCTATCAATTAGGTAGCTCAGTGCCACGTTATGTAATGCTTTATATGTCAAGGAGGCTATTTTTAGTTGTTTTTTGTTGTGGGTAGATAGCCATTTGTGGTGACGTCTGATAGCAGAGATGTGCACTCTTTTGTTAATGCATAAAGCAGCTCTATAGGCATTATTTTGTAATATTTGGAGTTTTTGGATAATGGTTTTATTTGCACTGCTGTAAAGGGCGTTGCAGTAGTCTAGTCTTGATGGAATTAATGCTCTAGCCAATATGAGGCAGTTGTCATTAGTAAGGAAGGGCCTACCTGCTCTGATCAGTTTACAGGTGTAGGCTGTGGTGGACGCCAGAGATTTTAGTTGTTTGGTAAAGGACATTGTTGCATCCAAGTAGAAACCCAGTGTTTTTACCTCCTTAGAGACGATGGTGTTATTACCGTCAATGATGAAGGAAGCATATTCATGCCCTAGTTTGGAGATGTTGGAGGGGGAGCCGAGGATTAACAACTCTGTCTTGTCATCATTCAGGCATAGGCCGTGAGTGGCCATCCATGCCTGAATGATGAGATAGATTCTATTCACCAATGCCAAGTCCCTGCCATGATCCCCAGAAAGAGGGAGGATAATCTGAGTGTCATCTGCATAGTTAGTATAGGTGACACCCAGAAGGTCCAGATCATCGAACAATGGCTTGGTGAATATATTATAGAGAGTGGGGGACACACAAGAACCCTGAGGGACCCCACACATGATAGGGGTGGGAACCGCAGCTGCAGAGGGTGAGAATACTCTGCTAGTTCTGTCACTCATTCTATCCATTTAACAGCGCCTGTGGAGAAGTGGGCTGCTGTGTCTAAATGCCTCCAGAGGACCTTATGGTCGACCAGGTCGAATGCAGCTGAGAGATCAAGTAGCAGCAATAGTGCTGTTTTCCCTTGATCTCTCAGCTTATCAATCTGGGTCTATCAATGCAGTCTCCGTCCTATGTAGTGGTCAGAATCCTGACTGACGGACCCCAAGAAGTTTGTGCTGTTCGAGGTGTTTCTGGATCTGTAGATAGGCTATTTTATCTAAGATTTTAAGTAAAAATGGTCCCGTTGTGATAGGGCGGAAGTTGGTAGCGATAAGTGGGTCTAATGTTTGCTTCTTGAGAAGCGGGAGCACCCATGATTGTTTGAGATTGGCTGGGACAGTGCCGGTGGCAAAGGAGGCATTGATCAGCTTGGAGATGAAAGGGGATAGGTCTCTAGCAGCCTCTTTTATGATGGGCGCTGGGCAGATGTCTCCTTTGCAATTAGATGGTTTGAGAGAAAGGATCGTTTTTTCCACTTCAAGGGTTGTTGTTTTGGTGAAGCAGAAAGTGGTATTTAGGTCAGAAGTGTTTACATTAGGAGGAGAGTGGTGGCTAGTTGGTAGAGGTATGTGCAGAGAATCTTTCTTGTTTTTTATTTTAGTTTGGAGAGTGTTGATTTTGTTGGTTAATGCATGTTGTATTTCTGAGCACCAGTCCTTATCTTTGATGCAGATATTGGGAGGAGAGATAGGGGACTCTAGTTCTTTAAGGATTGTAAATAATTCTTGCATACTAGAGTTGGAATTCGCTATTTGTTAATTGTAGGAGTTTCTACACAAGTATGCACTTGTCACCCTTTTTCTTATTATTGCTGCCAAGTTCTATGTCTTGAACTTCAGTGGCAAAATAAGCATTTTAAACCCAAAAGTCACATTTCAGTTTTTTTTTCTTTTTCCCAAGTGTAAGCAAATGGCAAATCCTTTGACGTTGATTGAGGGGCCTCTCCCTGGAGAGTGGAGGTTTCTGCCCCACCCCTGGAAGGGTGAGTGTCCAAGCCTGCTAGTGTCTTCGCCTGGGGCAAAGTCAAATGTCTAATGAAGTCCCTTTGTCATGAGTATGCGAGGACTCCCAGCAGCAATTAGCCCATCCTGTGCCAGCAGTGGAGGTGGCAACCTTTCCCAGGGCTAAGAACTGTCAGAGTAGTTTTTTTTTTATATAGTTGATTAAATCAGACTGGGTTTAGCTGTAAATTTCACGTTTTAAATCTTTCCTTTAAACATATAAAATTAAAACAGTTAAAAGGTGGATTTTTACATTAGCAAATCCTTTGATATTCTTAAAGAATTAAGCCTTTACACAAGAATATACTTTCACAACAGGCGATTTTGCTCTTCATTCATGAAAAAGCACATTAAACGTATTTCTTTAAATCCGGTTTACATCTGGAGCAAATACACATTTTAGTCAGCATTAGTTCTTCCCTTGAGTGCTGGGATTGTTTGCAGCCTGGATACATGTATCATGCCTTCGTTTACAGTTTCTCTGGACAGCTGTTCCCTGATATTTGTAACAAATAAATAGCTGCATTCCCCCCCCTCACCCACTGTGGAAGATGAAAACAGTGGTTCCTGGGTTGCTTTTTCATAGGTACATTTTATTGGAGCTGTCATTCCAATGAGGCCCGGTTCCTCTGAGCCACACTGGATGATCCTGGGCATTGCAGGGCCCTTTAATCTCAATGATTCAGTAGAAATGAATGGATCTGGTGCCAAAAACAGCACTTTTTTAAGGTTAGGAAAATGTCATTTTAAAAAGGCATTTTCGGGTTTTCAGCACAATTCATTTACTTTGCTCCATGTTGGCTGTGGCAGAGCCCACTGGCATGCTCCCGCAGTCTGCAGTGAAGACTGTTTTCACCCCCTCTGAACTGTGTGTGGCAGGGTGTGCAACCTTTTTCTAGTTGTGACACAACCCAGTTTTAAAGATTTTGGCGCGCACAGGAGTCAACATATCCCACAAAGGTCCCCCAGCGAGTTGATGGTGGACTGATGGAAAAAGTTGGTGCTCCTCTTCGACACAGGAAGTGAGGTGCACAAGCTTTTCAAGACCCTTGCACAAGGCAATGGCTCCTACGGTGATGCGGGCAGGGCCCTAAACAACAAGTTCACCACAATGGTGAACCTGGACTATTAGCGTTGTCAGCTGCGACAGAGAGCACAAGGGCCAAGTGTGTCACTCAATGGTTTCTATACCTGACTTCAACAACTAGCAATGACATGCACATTCCTGGATGAGGAAGGAGAGTTGTGTGGCAGATTATACAAAAATGCAATTCAAACCATCCGGGGAAGCAGATTCTCAAGGAACCTGGGCTGACAGTGATGAGAATGTTGGAGTTGGGGAGAGCCCCTCCAGAGCCACTCACATGGAGGACACAATGAAAGACATCAAGGTAGAGGAAGCGTGGGCGATCAGCTTGTCACCCGAGAAATCCACGAGGTACAAGAAAACAAAGCCACAGCTGACCCAAACTCCATAAAGGAAAGTCCCCAGCAGATGTCCCTATGAGTTCTATGAGTTCTGCTGAGTAGCACTACAATATAGTGATGAATGCCTGGCATCAGGTCGCCAGTGCGGCTGAGGCCGAAAGCTGGGCACTTTACGAATGTCTGCAGAGCTTAATGACCAATAGTGGTGGCCACAACGTCTCAAACATCAACAAAGAGCAAGAGAGCAAAACCGGCAGTCCTATCAGAGTACCACCCACAACCCGACATGGCTACAATGGTGGACTACTGCCAAGATGTGGAAATCACTGCTATAGATGAGAGCAACACCGCAGAGATATTCTTCATCTCAGCACTAGCTCTGTGAACACAACAGAGAAGACGCCAGCCACGCTGCAAGGTGACTATTTTAGCCACTCGGATCGATACTGGTGCATCAGTCCATGTCATGCCCATAACCCAATACACATTGCTACACCCAAAGCCAAGGCTTGCATCACCCAGGATAAGACTCTTTACCTACGGGAGTAGAACACCCATTCTGTTGGAGGGGGCATTCCAGGCGATTAGTGTTCAACAACGACCACACTGGTGACCTTCTACGTTACAAGAGAAGCTAAGGACACAATCCTGAGTTGTACAACTCAGAGATACGTGACTTGGTGCACTTTGAATTTCAGGTATAGTTCACGGATGTCGAACGGCTATGCAGCGAATAAGATTACCTATTCCATGGCATAGCCTGCCTAAAAGGTCAGGAAGTGCGGCTACATGAGGACGAGACTATCCAGCCCATCATGCTGCAACAGTCGGGAGTATAACTCAGCGGCAGAGTACTCACCTTGGAAGCAAGGCGACGCGGAGCAACACAGGTTCGAACCCTGTGTCCGCGCTTAGAAACCTCTGGGTATTGAGCACGTTATAAATAACCTATCATATCATATCATCCCATTTCATTTAAGGAAAAAGGTGGAGGAGTAGCAGGTGCATATGGACATCATTAAGCAAGTGCAATAGCCCACACCAAGGGTGTCACTGATAGCGGTCGCCCAAAACCCAAACAACTAGGAATGATGAGAATATGTGAGGACATGTGACTCCCCAACACAGCGATCAAGAGGGCATGGCACCCAACATCAATCCTAGATGATACTTTGGCTGACCTGCAAGAGGCAGCAGTATTCTCCACCATACCTGAGTGCAGGGTATCACTAGGTGCATGCGGGGTCGAGGTATACCATAACATTCTCCTCACATATCGGGTGTTCTGATATAAAAGGCCTAGCTTCTTGGTCTTCTCCACCGCAGAAGTATTCCAGCATACCATCAGGTCGGTGCTTGCGGGGTTGAAAGGATTCATCAATGCCAGCGACAACGTGCTAATATACTCAAGAACTGAAACAGAGCAGCTACATGTGCTGGCAGCCATATTTCAGTGTCTAATGGACAAGGGCCTTACGCTGCATAGAGAAAAATGCCACTTCCTCCAATCGAAAGTACAGTTCTTTGGGTTTGTGTTCCATGGGGAAGGGATCTCCCCGAACCTGTAGAAAGTAGCAGCCATACAAGACTTCAAACCACCAAAAACCCATCTAAGGTGAGTAGCTATTTGGGAATGATGAACTTTTTTTCAGCAGGTTCATTCCTAACCACAGGCGGTAGAGATGCTAGTGAGCATGGTATCCCACATGGTGGTTCCGAAATCTATGACACTGCGTGGATCGCTGAAGCAACTTGGCGACATGAGGGTATGCAACATGTGATCGAACAACTCAGTGACGGCCAGTGGAAATCAGTTCTGGGGTACTAGATGAGATACACGGCTGACACCAAATCATTCATTGTAGACCTATAGAGAGTGAGGGTAGAGCTGTCAGTGGGGGTGGAGGATAGTGGTGCTACCCGTGTTGATACCAAGGGCGCTGGAAATAGCGCACACAGGCCAGCAGGGAGCCACGAAGACCAAGGCAAGACTGAGGGAAAACGTCTGGTTCCTGGATATGGAGAAACAGCCAGAAGAGGTGATGGAAAGGTGCACATGGTGACATGTAGCAAACCCGTCAACAAAGATACCACCCATTGAATCTCCCACGAGGGCAACAGCACCGTGGCAGGCAGTGAGCGTGGACTTTGGCACGACCCAAAATGACAAGCACTTTGTGGTGCTGCTGGATGAGTTCTCTCGTTTTCTGGGGGTGAAGTTCATACAGTCCACAGCGGCCGACTGCACCGTCCCAGTATTACATGAAATGTTTTCACGAAAGGGCTCCCGTACTCAATGCCGTCAGATAACGGATTACCATTTCAAGGATCAACTGTTTCCAGACTTTGTAGCGCACACGGAATAAAGCATATCCAGATCACCTTGTTCTGGCCAAGGGAAAATGGCGACATGGAACGTTCCATGAGAACCCTCAGTAAGGTGTTTTGCATCACGCTACAAGAGGGACCAGAGATCAAGATGACTCTGGTGATATTCCTTTTAGGGTATCGGAGAACACCTCACTCAGCAACAGGGGTGCCTCAGGCTGAGGCACTGAGGGGGCGCAAGGTGTGCTTGACAATTCCTGAGCACAGCTTCAGATGTGCTCCCGTAGCGGACACGAAAATAAATACACGACTGCCAAATTGGGAGCAATGAGAGGAAGATGGTGGAAGAAGGTTGGTGATGTCGGGCATTCAGGTGGGAGACCTATGTTACCGTGATGAAGGATTTCCAAAGAATCGCAAAACACTGTTGACTTTGGCAATGCGCTTTCCTTGTCCCACACTCCTATAGGATCGTGTTTCACTTTTCATGTAAATATTTTTTTCCCCTCAGTGATGTTAACTTGAACAGACGCAAATCTGAGCTTTTGGGAGCACCTCACGCTTTTGCTTATTGGGTCCGAGAAATAATGTGCGTTTAAGAGTCTACTGGCACAAGCCTCACATGTTTTACAGAAACTTGTTGACAGTTGAGTTAACTTAACTAATTACCACACAAAAGAACACGTGCTTTGCCTGAAATAATTGCATTGCCATAGAACATTTGCTCATTTGATCGGGTGCATCACGAGGCGTCCCTCGTGACTGCAGCATCACTTTGTGATCTTTGTGATCCCAGGGGGCAGTGTTCGCACAGCAGCAGGCGGGAGGCAATGCAATGCTTCTGCGCAGGCACTTCCAGAGAAAGGCAAGGCAACCGAAAGCAGTTAACAAGCAGAGCTGGTGCATGATGGACTCGAGGTCAGGGTCCTCCTCACTGCCAGAGGGAAACGTTTAAGAAACAATGAGATGTGGCGAACGACTCTGTGTCAGACAAACCTCTGCCAGGCAGACATTCACTTCCGAGAGAATGGAAATGTTCAGTGGTGGGAGTGTATTCCACGGCACTCAGCATAGAGGAGGCACTTCACGAAGGATCAACATGGCTGCCTCCTGCTGTTAAAGTAATGTCAAAATCCATTTATCAGAAAATGAGCCCTCCTCTTTCATAGGCGCCCACTGCTCGGCTAGAAGCGGAAAATAGCTCCATACACCAACTGCTGCTTTAAAGGACGGGCATTTCAGAAAATCGGAACATCAGAGGAGCTCGATGTACAATTAGCGGATTGCCTTGCACTGGGTGTAATACCTAAGGCGGGGGATGTCTTGCCCAACAGCCCTAGCAAGGCTCGCCACTAGGACAAGCCCCCTAATGACAGGTGGGCTTCGCGCCTCCATGTCTAGCTCATGTCAGAAATGTCAGTTGATGACCTTAACATAATCTAAGGTCAGCTGGCTCCCTGATATCGTCTTTATGCAAATATCACATAGCTTCAGGGAGGAGGTCGATTATCTATGTCAAGGATTCCCAGGTACGGCGTGAGGGAATAAATAGGTTACAGAAGCAATCAATGCTTTGTTATCGGAGGTCATTATGACATGTACATATGTGACCCTCCCTGCTTGGTTGGCCTTCGCTGTAATGTAAGTAGCCTTGTTTCTTTCTATATGAATAGATGGCAGATGCGGCAAACCTTCAACAAAAGAGAGGCCACCTCGCTAGTTAGGTTATAGACACATAATTCACTGGATATTGAGTAGATGCACTCAGTAGTATCTAAATGAGTATCAATTAACCTTGATGCACTCTAAATATATGGTTACTGAGGCATCACAATTAGAGACCTTGTTCAACAAGGGTTTCTATATGTATGTATTGTGAGGTTTAATGTTCAGCGAAGAATGAATGTTACAAGTATTCAAGAACTGTTTACATGTTGACCTGTACATTTGAGGTTAGTAGAGTACCTCATAGTAGAGATACAGTTTTCTCCTTGATGATGAATACCAAGCACTGTCTATGAAGCACTTGGCACTTTAGCTAGTTTTCTATGTTAGTTTTTATGTGTTTTTATATGATTACAATTTATATTAAAATTTGCTTTTGAAACAGAATTACTGATGAAGTCAGGTTGAATTCTCCTAAGACTTCTGTTTTTTAGGTTTGCACTTCCCCCACAGATGTGAGTATCCCACCAATATCCAGTGGATTATGTGTCTATAACCTAACTAGCGAGGTGGCCTCTCTTTTGTTGAAAGTTCATTTACGTCAGGTTAAAACCACCCCGCTTTTTCTGCTTATACCTGATTTCCCTCCCATTTTTCTACTAGATGCGGCAAACCAACATTATGAAAAAGCCCCGGTTAAAATAACATTATTCCGTGCATGTAAGCTTAGTGTCCTACTTTCTCCAATGTTGTGTGTATGTCGGTGTGATAGCACATCACACACCTGCCAGCCTCATGGGCAAGCTTGCCCAACGCAAACTATAGTGGAGGGCTGTTTGGGCAAATGGAAGCAGTGGCATAAACAACCAGCTCTGCCAGCGGCTTACACAATGCAGGAGAAATTAAACTATGAAGGACTCGACTGTACGAGACTGGCAGGCTGCTTAACGTGAATAATTATCACACAGGCACACCCTTAATCCCTCCAGCAAGTCAGCAAACATGATTTGCTCATAGAGATAGGCAACTTGCATAACCCCTGGTCCTCATTATGATAGATGTAAAAACGGTAAACAGGCAGTATTTCTGAATAATGCCCGTTTTGTGAGACCGCCTGATTTTAGCTTTCGCAGTGGCAGTAATGGTGCAGGTAGCATTACTGCCTGCTGCCATATCAACAATCCCCAACAGTGTTCTGTGGGAGTCCAGAATCGGAAGCAACCAAAACCCTAAATCTTCCAGCAAATTATAATGACCACTTGCGTAACAGTAACTCTGTTTGGTGGTATTAGAAGTGCTAATACCACCAAATTCGCAATGAGGCCCACAGGGTGAAAGTCCCCCAGAAGTGCTCTGCTCCCCTCTAAAGGTCGCTCCCATATATAGAAAAGAAAGCATATCTTTTGTGTTCTATCATAGGCGTGGTCAGAGTTTTGTTAGGGCAGTAGCATGAGGACACTATGTCCTCACTCCGCTGTTTGTGGTAGATGGCATCATGTGCCTTAGAAAGGTATCAGTTGTATCGTCTCCTGGGAAGACTGGTGGTGGGGAACGTTCTAATCCATCCAGGGGCGTAGGAGACCCATAAAATCTGGGGGGGACAGGGGACACCTTGGGACTTTGCTTTTTTATTTATTTATTGTGTTTTATTCAAAGAACTCAACTTTTCCCAATATTAAAATAGCAGTACTTATTCAATCACATATATCATCACTCTATAAAACAAGAGAAAAGAAGAAAAGAAAACAAAAAAAAATTAGGAAAAAGAAAAGCAGTTCAGAGTACAAAATTCTTCAATTTGGCGTCTCACTTCAGAAGGCTCAGTTTTCGTAATAATGTTACCACTTCCCAGGTCAAAAGGCTTTTATGGCCTGAGCATAGTGCGTCCCAGAAAGATAGGGTGTCCACTCACCATTCCTGGCTTGTCCTGTGTTCTGGTCTTTCCTGCACCCCTATCTCCCCTGCACACACTGGTCACCCCGTGCTGCAAACCATCCCTATCTTTCATCTGCACTCTGTTCTTGTTCTCATCTCTCCCCTCCCTTGCTCCTCTCTTTTTCTGTCCTCTGCACCTTTTCTACCCTTTTTTCACTTTGCAGTCCACTGTCTGAAGGAACTGGGGAGAGCACGCCAAATCCTTGGTCATACAGTTAAGACGGGCTTTGTGTGTCTTCTCTTTCTTACACCAAGAGATTTCCAGCCTGACTTGGGTATAGCTTTCAGTGGAATGGTAGCCTCATAGCGCAGTTAGATTGTTCGGCTACTGGCAATGTCTTCTTGATGGGGAGGACCTTAATTATGATGTAGAACATTGTGTAGAGAAGGTGAGTTGGGAGTGAAAGCCTATGAAAAACCACCAGTGTGGTGGCACTGTGAGTGTGATTGTATTGAGAAGAGCGTGTGATTACGCAAGCTGCCACATAAAGCCCTTTTAAAGGGGGTAGAGAGGAGCTGAGAGGAATGTGTTGCCTTATTCTATGGGCGAGATGATGAGAGCCTTGCTGTCAGGATCTCCTGTGGGTCTTGCGCAGAGGTAGCACAAACTCCTTCCTCCCCGTAAGGTCTTGGCACCTGCACTTTAATTATAAACAGAAGAACTGTCCGCAACTTGCCCAGGAAAGAGGGTTAGGGTTCACTGGATTGCTATTGCTAAATGAATTGAGGCATAGGAACGGGACACAGGACAGGAAAGCACCAATATGAAGCGTCGGCAGAATAAGAGTCATCCAAATGGGCTCTGCAAGCAATACCCCTGATTAGGCCTTTTGTGATTCAATGCACCTGCATAGTGGGCTAGAAGCTGAGAAGGGCTGCACTGTTGCAAAAGTAATTGACTTAATGGAAATGTATGAACAACAGAAATTAGATTAAAGTTCACCTGAGTCACCAAACGACTCACCCAGCAGAGGTTGGTGTAGAAGGGTAACAAACTACTGTTGTCCATCAATGCTGACCCTTATCTGACCACAGAGGGTGAAATAATACCCCACTCATGAGAGAGAAGGCATGGTTGGTTGCTGCTCATACTGGCCAGGTCGGTTACTGTCTCCCTTGTTAGTATTAGCACTGTAGTACTACTGATTGTTGCTGGACATAAGTGTAACACTCAAACTGCATAGCATTTCCTTTATTGTATCACATTGGGTGCGTTATCCATGTATGTAAGTGGAAATTCCAGGCTGAATGCACCGATTTATTGATAACATTTAAGTTACTTAAAATGTGTCCCAAAAAGACTAACCCTAGTACCATGACATTTGTTGGGACACAAATGTGTGGTTCAAGAATATGTTTTTTAATATATTTGATGTATTAGACACATTGCATGAAGGTAAGTAACTTAAAAGTTATCAACAAAGTGGTGCATTCAACTAGAAATTTCTATTCACGTCCTTTACTTTATGTGATCACTATGCATTTTTTACTGTGCATCACCAAAATGTAGAAGTTTTTGTTTTTGTCATGATCTCTGCTTCCAAAAGATCAGGACTTGCTCGACTCCCTTGGAAGCAGACCCATAACCCCGGTTCCGAGTGCCAGCCAGTCCCAATTGGGACCTTTTGGACCCTGTCCTGGCGCCAGTGGCACCAGGCTCATAAAGATGCCCAGTCCCAGCGCGGGAAGCGCCGGGCTCATAATGCTTGGGTGGACTTACCTGCAGCAGACCATGCTGCTTACTTACCTGCCAGTTGAACCCCTGATCCTCTTCTGTTTGGGACTACTTTTCCTGTTGGGTGGGGCAGGAGCCACTCCCTAGGTTCAGAATACTGGAACTCTTCTGGAAAGCAGGAACTCTTTTCTTACCTAGGCGTGGCTGTGGAAGGAGACACCTAAGCACTACAGGAGGCTATTTAAACCACACCCGATGGATGAATCTTGCTTTGTGTTATTCTGCATTCTCTGCAGCAGAACGCTCATCGTGTCTTCTGCTTCTGATCATGGGCCTAAGGGAACAAAGGCTTACCATCCTGGAATCCAGTCTTCAGCAGCACCTGTAAAGACAAAGAAAGAACAGGTTAGCACTACGGTCTTCAGTGGCAGCGCATCTCTTACCTGGTCCATCGGCTGTCACCAACGCCTCGCGCTGCATTCCGGCATCTGAAAGACAAAGGCTTACCTACTCTTCGCATGCTCCGGAGGTCTTTGCACTGCATTCCGGGATCTGAAAGAAAAAAGCTTACAAGCTCTTCTAAAGCTCCGGAGGCCTTCGGCGCTGCATCCCGCATCTGAAAGACAAAAGAAGGTGCGTTTAAAGACATTGGGCAACTTTATTACTCACGTGCCATTACTCCTTCCCACGCCGAATCCAGTGGGTATTCCAGCACCCTTCAGCTTCTCTAAAGCTCCAAACTTGTACCTGCAAGATAAAAGGGACAGTTAGTGCGCATCGTGAAGCAGGCTACAAGCGCTTACTTACGTGCTTCCAGGCGCTTCTATTCCTCACGCGGGTTCGATCCTCAACTCTCATCAGCCCGCCATCCGCCATCGCCGGAACCCTGCAAAACAAGAGATATCATTACAAAAGACTTTTAAGACATTTGAAGTGCCCAGAACTTACCGTTCGTGCAGTTAACGACGGACAGCAGTCCTCTGAGGTCAAGAGGCCTGCACCCTTATCCAGTGAAGAAACTGGTTACGGCACCCTGCCCCGAGGCAGATGGAGAGCTCGGCGTTCACTTACCTAAGGTGAGGGCGTTAACCTTTGGGGTTCTACAGGAGAAGAGAAAGGGAAGAGGAGAGAGGCACCCAATAACCCCAGTTCATTAATCACATATTTTCTATCTGCAGACATCTTACTCTTCGAGTCAGACATACAGTGCACAGAGGTCCAGCCCAAAGAGCCAACCGTGTGTTACACATCACCTTTGAAGATACGGCATTCACCCAGTCAAGACCGGCGCCTCTGCGGGAATCAGGTGAGCGTTACAGTTTTACCCCATTTCACTGCATTTATATGCACAAGAGACCCTGTGCAGCCTCCCCCCCATAACCGCTCACATTTATTATGAACTTTACCAACCCCCCATACATATATATGCAGTGAAATGGGGCTGTGGAAATTTGGCATTTTGGGATGTGCAGTGATGGGGTGATACCCTTTATGACACACAGTTTGAGTGCAATGTTCTGGTTTAACATGTGTGCAGCCTATTTGTGGGACCTCAGCTTAAAATTACAATTTTTGCTAGTATTTATTTTTGAGTGTGTGGGGGTTAATACTTGTTGGGTGCACATTATTAGGTTGACATTGTTGGATTGGGAAGAAAGATGTTGTTTCCTGGGGGCGGTGCAGGGGGACGAGGGTTAGGGTGGTGTTGTGAATAAGCTTGTATGCCCATGTCCCCATGGATAGATGTAACAGTTGTGGCTGTGCGTCTGGGGGCAAATACACTGCTGCCTTTTAAAGAGATATAAGCTTGGATTCAAATTCAAAACTCACAATGTTCCTAGCAAGAAGCGCAGTAATGCTACAACAAGAGACAGTAAGGGAGTTGATTGCCGGGCAGTGGAGTGTTTGTGGGGTCGTGTAGGGGCAGGTCATGCGCAAAAACATGTTTGTTTTTCTGAACAGTGCCTAAAGGGCAAGACAAAGATAGCATAGGTTTGTTCTTTGGAAGCCGGCAGGGTATAAGAGGTCTGGAATGGCTGTCCCTCAACTTTTGCGCAAACAGCATGGCCCCAGACTGACAGCGGTGTTGGGCCTGTGTACCGCCTCATACTTGCCAACCCTACTGATTTAGGCAGTCCTACTGCCTACAGATTTGGGTGACAGATCCTCTGCTTTTTACAGTGGCAGGTAATTTATGTGACCCTAAGGTAATTAATCTGTCTGTGCAGTGGGTGGATAAGTGATACATTTTAGTGATGGGCTCAGATCAATCCACTGGCCTAGGGGGTAGATGACTCTGCCCTGCACTCTTGCAGGGACAGATCTTAGGTGAACCACCAGTGAAGGCAAGTGGCAGAGCGTACCATCATCACACAGCATCTGCCTATCAGACTGAGGAGGGTATCAGTCTCCATGTTGTTCAGTGTTCCACCTCCACTGCAGTAATACATATGTACTACCCGGGCTGATGCTACAGAGGAGTGGCAAACGTTGCCTACCAGCTCTGTGTGATTACCTTCTGTGAAGGTGGGTAATTAAATTTAGTGTTAACTTACCATTCGAAATTATACATTGTAAACATTTCAACATCTCTCCATGTTGTGTTGTTTGATATTTTGTGCATTTTAGAATGCTCCAGTGGTGTCAACAATGTATGGTTTGTAATTTCCTGTGATGTCATTGTTATGCTAAGTATTATTTTTGAAACTTGAAAAATCCTATATCTTAGACTTCTTGGTCACAGAATGTTGGCAAGTATGCCGCCTGCCCACAGGGGGGCATGCAAGGCTGCATGGGGCGGGCCCACACTGAGGAAGCACCAGCAGCTCCTTCAACTTCAACGCACGTGTTAACTGTATAAATATCATATTATTGCTTGTTCGTTTCCTCTAATTAAATCCTCCTTCCCCAACACCCGAAGCTGGCCCGTCCTGCACTGCACCTCCCAGGGTGTCAGACAGGGCATGAGGGTGGAGGGGGGTACTTCACAGCTGTGCACGATCGTTTGCTTAGATCCAAGGGGTGTGAACAAGCAGCGCAGGTTTGTGTGGTGAGAAACTGTGCCGCACAAACCAAAAGGTGCCAGACAGGAAAGCCGGGGAAGTGTTACAATTTATTGTGTGCAAATTAATTAACAAGTGGGATGAATTAAGGGGCTTGCTTGCTTTTCCAGAATTGTAAACATTGACTAAACAGGCAGCCTTGCATCGCTGTGGCACCCCTGCATGAAAACACACCTGCCTGGGGCCACTTTGACTTGACTTACCTTACTTTGGAGGCTCTCCTCAGGACTCCAGTCTCTAGGAGGTTGAGTCGGCAGAATCACACTCTCTCATGCTGTCATTAGTCAGGAGGACGCGTCACTGCCTGGTTAGTGGCTTCTGAAGCTGAGGCTGCACACTCGCAGTGGCACGTGAAGTATGCCGGCATGGGCACGTGACGCTCCGAATGCGCAGGCGGCAGGCACGTGGGGAGGAGGAACGCATGAGTGAGCTGCGCAGCAGGCAGCAGAGTTAAGAATCTTGTTTGTTTACCATTAACAATACCCGGACCGCAGCGCTGCTGATGACTGTCTGAACTCAGTGGCGTAACACAAAAAGTGGGGGGCCCCCCTGTGAGCCATCTTGAGGGGGCTCCCCATCTCCGCAACAAAACACGGGTCGTGACACACTTTGGGCCGGCCTAGATTATCACGTTTGCACAATACGCACAAACGTGCTGCTGAAGGGGTATGCCGCACACTGTACTAGGAGAAATATATAAATATGTGTTTTAATGCAATATACAGCACACTTTCTGAGAAAAATTGGCTAAAAAGTCAGAGTGTTTACAATTGGTTTGTAGGATAATGCCAATCCAATACGTGAAAGTCACCCACAGTGCACAGGAACATTAATGCTTTGCTATTAAAAATTCCATGCCACATTGAAAACATGTCCCACTGGCTGCACAATGTAGGCCAGTGTAGACACATAATAAGATTACAGTAAAGCATGCCAGGCCACATTTAGACAAACCTAGACTGGTTGCACCAAAATGCCAATGGAAGCAATAACACTCATCAAGAAGAGAGCACACATTCAAGCCCGGGTCTCTGCGGCCTCTAACAACACAGCCAAACTCTTTAAAATCTGCAAGGAATTGGTCAATCCTGTTGCGGTCTCCACCCCTCCTGTTGCCTCCCAGGCCCTCTGTATGGCTCTGGCCTCTTACGTCTCTGCTAAAACACAGGACATGCTGTCCTCTATCTCCTCTTGCTCTCCCTCTTCCCCTCTCTGCCCCCCCCCTTTGGGCATCTCTACCTCTCCTCCACCTTTCTCCTCTTTCTCTCTGACAACACCTGACAAGGTTTCTAGACAAGTCCGATCTATGAAAGTGTCGTTCAAACAGGTGCTCCCCAGCTCCTCTAAAACCATCAAGGACCATATTGACACCCTCGCACCAGCCTTGGCTGATTTCTGAAATCACTCTTTCACCACTGGAACATTCCCCTCTCCCGTTAAGCATTCCCTTATGCACCCACTCCTCAAGAAGTTGTCTGCCGATCCTACCTGCCTGGCAAACTAATGCCCAATCTCCATCACCCTTTTCCTGGGCAAACTCTTGGAAAAGCTGGCCATCTCCCAGCTTACTCTCCACACTGAATCTGTTGGTTGTCTCCATGACCATCAGTCAGCCTTTAGAGCTGCCGGAGGAACAGAAACTGCTCTGCTGAACACCCATGAAGATCTGCTCTCTAACCTTGATTCCAGCATTCCTTCTGTCCTAATCCTCCTTGATCTTTCCTCTACTTTCGACACAGTCAAACATGCCATCCTGATCAATCAACTACATGAGAACCTGGGCATCACGGATCAGGCCCTGGAGTGGCAGACCTCCTTCCTCATGGACTGCCCCTCCAGGTCCAACTTGGTCCCTTGCTATCTGCCACCTCTCTCTACCTGTGGTGTTCCCCAGGGCTCTATCCTCTCACCCGGGTTTTTCAACCTTTACTTGGCCCCATTGGCCCACCTGATCTCTACCTTCTCCTCTAACGTTCAATGTTATGCAGTTGACACTCAGCTTTCCTTCAGGCTCCTCTCCTCTCTCGTTCATTCCTGACTGTCTATCAGTGATTCAGGATTGGTGCACCTCCACCGATCTCTGCCTTAATGCCAGTAAGACAGAGATCATTTTCATTGGGACATCTGCCCCTCCTTTCCCTCTCTCACTGTGGCTTCCCACCTTGGGCCCTCTTCCTTCACCTTCCTTCGAGGCAAAAAACCTCTCTCTCTTTCTCTCCTCACATCTCGGACGTCACCAAGACGTCCCACTATCAGATGCTCCTCCTCAAAGGGACTCTTCCCTTTCTCACTTTCCCCAGAAGCTCACTGTCTTCAGAGCCCTGTTTCGCTCTAGGATGGACTACTCCAACAACCTCTTTCTCAATCTGCCTTCCTCTACTCTCCACCCTCTGCAACTAATCCAGAACAGGACTGAGAGACTTATCCTGGGTTCAAGCTGAGGGATTGTATCTCTCCAGCCCTGAAATCTCTCCACTGGCTCCCGGTGGCTGCAAGGATCAAGTTCAAGACACTTTGCATTGTCCACAAGGCTTTCTGGGGCCGGGATCCACACTACTTCCAATGCTCTCTTCCAAAATACCTTCCTTCTCGAGCCCTTCTCCCAGATACCTCCAACTCTCAAAGGGTTAGATGCTTCTCCAGGCAGAGAGTGGGGGGTAGATCTCTCTACTTTGCAGGTGCTTCCCTCTGGAATGGCCTCCCTGCCCCTCTCAAACTTGAGCTGACCAGCTGAAGTTCCGGAAGCAGCTCAAAACTTTCCTCTTCTCCTCTGCTTTCTCTCTCTCCCTCCCCTGCTGGCCTACCGGACCTACCTGTCGGCTATAACAACTGGTTGCTTGGCTACCCTCAGAGTCTCACCTAGTCCAGGCTCTTTCTTGATCAGTCACCCTTGTGCTGCCTCCAGACCTACCACGCTCAAAGGGGCTTTAACTGTAACCCTACAGTCCCTTGTTCTCCTTGCACTACCCAGAGCCGCATTGCCCTGCCTGCACCCACTCAGAGCATTATTGCCCTGTTTTCCCCTCCCCTCATCCTTGCACTTCCCCCCTCGCTTTCACCTTGCATTTCTAGTTCTCGCACTTGCACGGTCTGAATGACACAAGTTCTGTTAAGATTGTTTGTCTTGTCCTCCCTCTGTCTTCCCTTGTCTTGTCGTGCCTAGAAACACTTGTGTATAGGCCCGTTATAAATGACTTATATCATATCATTTTATCGCAGATGTCCTGAAAAATATACAATGCCACAGTAAGAAACGGCTAGACTGGAAGCACCCAAATGCCAGTCTAGCCAGGTAATTACACTTAGAAGGTCTGCTTTATCAGAAATGCACAGTTAAAAAAAAGTCATACCAAACTGAGGAATGACTAGACTAGCTGCACCAAAATGCCTCTCTAGGCACTAATAGCACATATCATGCCTGCTAAGCCTAGACATGGACAACCATTATGATTTATCGCACAATCCCGACACCCACACAACCTCTCTCTCTCCCACCTCCTACCCCATCCTCCAAAATCAGCTCATTGGCCCAGAATTACCTTCACGTCCCTCTTCCTTGTCCCAGAGCTTACATATGAGGCTCCTTGCCTCATAGGTAAGTATTGGGATGAGGAAGAGTGGGACTAGGAGTAATGATGATTACCCGTAGCTAAGTCAGGCATTACCTCCAAGTACCTCTACCTCATCCCAGTACTTGTGTATGAGGCAGAGTGCCTCATACACAAGCACTGCCTCATCCACAAGTACAGGGTCGAGGAATAATAGGGCTAGGAGTAATGACGATAACCAATAAGTAATCAAGGCATTAAACACAAGTAGTGGCGTAACACCATTGAGTTGACTGAGCTTCAGCACCCCCGTCCTCCCCCCCCCACCAGACATTTTGGGCTATGTTCACTCAACCTAGCTGACCTTCAGTGTAGTTGCCGGACAGAACAGGACACAGATGTTAAACGGCACCTGGGTTTCGCTGTTAACGAGGGCCCAGCAATTACTAACGTAAAGCATTTCACTGTACCAGCATAGAAATGCCAAATTTTTTAGGCAATTGAAATTGTGATGTGGGTTTAGTATTTGCATGTCAGGGGAGTGATTGGAAGAGTAGAGAGGGGACAGGAGACCGCTCATTCTCACAGCAGTCCATAAATGGGTGCTTTCAGACTTAAAGGAGAGAGTTAACTGCATGTAACATTGAAGCTGCAATAGTGCATGTCAGGGGAGTGATTGGAAGAGTAGAGAGGGGACAGGAGACCGCTCATTCTCACAGCAGTCCATAAATGGGTGCTTTCAGACTTAAAGGAGAGAGTTAACTGCATGTAACATTGAAGCTGCAGTAGAATAGTCTGATTAAAATGCATAAAGAAGTTAGATGCCCCCACACAAATAATTTTGCCCCTCCCCCAACGCCTGTGAATTTAGCACCTCTTCCAACATTTGAAGGATTAGCCCCCCCCGAAATGTAGGTTTTGTTGCACCCCTGAACACAAGCACACACACCATTCACCATATACACACACCCACACCCAGACATCCATACATTTAAGTTTGCACTCTTTCCCCATACAGGCACACCCAGGCAGCCATCCATACATTTAAAGGAATGGTTCGCCTAAAAATTTTATTTAAAAAATAGATAGGCAATATTAAAATAATTATACTCGCACTTTTAAAAAAAAAATCCCTATGTAAAATTTTGAGCTATTCAAGCTCAAAATTTGCAAAAGCAAGCACATGGGCGCATCCATTTTGTGAAATGGATGCCCGCCTGTGCTGGCTTTTGCTTTTGCGGCACTAATGAAGGAAAAGCCTTTTGCTACTATTGCATTAATGTATTTACCTACGGTGTTTCATGCAGAGGAAAAAGCTTGTCCCACGCTTTGGGATACTGTGGTCTTAACATAATTCGTTACTGCCCATCCTCCATGCAGCATCTTTTTAAATGTCAGCCTAAGTACATTCAGCATTCTGAGAAGCAACCCCTGGTAGTAAGGCCTTTTGCACTGTTCTGTCTGAATCCTTGCTTTTTTGCATGTTAATCTCCATTCTATACACTCTCTCCCTCTGGATACACTTCTCACAGAGCCGGCAACAATGTGACACCCACCGGCTTCTGTGTTATTGTGTAGATGCCTCTGTACATTTAAAGAGACTACAGTTTAGTGATTGGGGGCTAGACTATGACATGCAAGCAAAGGGGTTTTTGGGACTGGTAGTTCAAAGCAATGAGCCTCATTACAAGCATGCCGGTCCGGAAACAACGGTGCTGGTAGCTTACCGGCACTGTTATTTTCGGACCGCTATACTACAACTCTGCCGAGCGGGTGGCTGACGCCCTAAAGCCCAGCTGGTCTGACCTGCCTGGCGGAACGGCACTCGCCCGCAGAGTTTCACGGAAGCACCAGCACCGTTATTACCGGTGCCAGTGTTTCCGTGGTCCCCATTCCCATAGAGTCCTTTTGGACTCTATGGGATTGGGGAACAACATTTTACCAGTGCCTGACTTCCTGGCCGCCGGGGTCGTAATCCCCCAGTGTTACCGGCAAGTCAGGCCCTGGTAAATATGTACAGATGCGGCGGCAACCGGGCAGTATCACCGGCACGGTTAGAGCCGGACCTGTAATGAGGCCCAATGTGTTTTCTTAATACTCTATTGCATTTTGTGCATAATACGAAGACTCCGTGCCAGAGCATAGAATAAGAAAAAATGAACACAAAAAAGATAGCAGGTGCCCTTGTCTAAACTTAACATGGCATGATAACATGTTCTGTGGTTTTTACCCACTTTGAGCGTCCGCAGCCATCACTTTTTGCTCACTGTACTTTTCACAAAGGAGGAATATCCATTATAATAATTGAAGTCTAGATATGTTGCCAATGCCAAAGTTAAGGTACCCGCACTGAGTGCAAAAGAGGTTTTTCCCTAATACAAAAAGATGCCATCTAGGCAGCTTGTCTCCTGACCCATCCCCCATTCTCTCATGAGGACCATTTGCAACGTTCATTTTGACCTTACTTATGGCCATTTTAGTGGCATGCACCAGGTCTGGGTGAATCAGAAGATGTCCCAGCACAGCTTGGATATCCATGGATTCTGCTAACAACCGAATTCTGCAGTCTGCTGCTCTGGCTCCTCACTGTCACGCCGCCTGTCCTGGGGTCTCCTTACCCGCTACGGCGCTCCCCGTCCTGGAGGTTGTATCCCCGCTTTCGGCTTCGGGGTCCGGGGCTGTCCTGGGTCTCGGGCGCTTCCGGGTCTCCTGTGCGCACTGCTTTGCGCATGCGCGGGCGTCCGCTCTCCGCGCATGCGCGGTGCGCGGGATGCTCGATGCGGGGAGATCTGCGGCTCAAGCCTCGTTGTGGGTTATCCAATGCCTGGGAGGCGGCACGGCTTGCGTTGCAAGCCTCCCAGGTGCTGGTGGGCCTATTTAAGGAGCCCTGATCCTTTTCCAAACCGCGTCTCAACGCGGTTTGTACGGATCGTGTCTTCGCTGCCCTTGTGTTTTCCCTTCCTGTTTTCCTGTTTTCCTCCTGCCCTTGTTCTGCCTGGGGCACCCCTGTCTCCTTACCTGTTCTGCCTCGCTCCCTCCATCCTGCAACCTTCCTGGTTCTGAGTTCCACTGCCCTCCTTGGTTCTAGTCATTCCTTTCCTGCCTGCCCGGCTCAGTCCTTCCTGATTCCTTCTGGCTCTGAGTTCCCACTGCTCCTTCTGGTTCCCGTGCTCATCTCGTTTGACAGCCTGCTCCTCCTGCTGCCTCGTCTTCGCTCCTGGAGGTACTGTTCTGCTTCTGGTCTCCTGATCTTCATCAGCTTCCATCGGGATCTACCTGCCTCCTGTGGACCTTGAACCATCTACTCAGAGGCTCCCCCTGCCAGTGCTTGCACTGTCCTGACGCCACGCAAATCAGGGGTGAGCCAACCCGTGGCGTTGGGAGCCAGTTCACCTCCAATCCGGTTCCATTCGGGCTGGTGTTGGGCTGGTTCCCCGCGCCATCAGTCACGTCTCCTCGGATCATCTGACAGCCTGGCCTCATCACCAAGGAACCCAACCGGTCGAACAGGTACGCAGCGTTCTCGTGACGCTATTTACAACAGATTGAGACGCCTGTCTTCTGACACCTCGGACTCTGTGATGGAAGAGGATCCGGGTCTTCGTAATGAGCTTCAAGCGCTTCGTGCTGAGATGGCGGCACTCTGTCAGGAGAACGTAACCTTACGCCAAATGGTGACACAGAACGTTGGTGCCATTCCGCAGCCTGAAGGTCCCATGGCTCACACTGCTCCCATCAAGTTCGATGGAGATCCCCGCCGTGTGGGTGAATTCTGTAATCATTGCCGCATACACTTTCTCTTCCGTTCAACTCACTTTACCAATGACAAGGCCAAGATCGGATACATATTGGGCAACTTGTCTGGAAACGCGCTTGCCTGGGCAACTCCTTTGGTCGTTACCAATAACCCAATCCTGAATGATTTTGTGGCCTTCGAGAAGGCGTTCTTGGATGTGTTTCAATCCCCCAATCTGGCTTCAACAGCACAGAACCAATTGATGGACCTACAACAAGCCAATACTGACATCATCCCTTACATCAGCCGTTTCCGTCAATTAGCAACTGACTCCTTATGGCCAGAGGTAACGCAAAAGATCTTGTTTCGCCGGGGATTAAGAGAGGAATACAAGGATGAATTGTTACACATTCCTGAACCTGACGATCTACAGAAACTTATTGATCAAGTGTTGAGGATAGACCAGAGGTTGGCCGAGAGAAAAGGAGAGAGACGACGGTTTGAGAAGGCAAACCCCAGACCACTGACTCTACCTACTGGGATGTCAGCGCCTTCGGATTCTACCCAGGAACCAATGCAACTGGGAGCTGTAAGGGGCCCTTTATCGGAAGAGGAGAAGAAGCGCAGGAGAAGCCAGCGACTGTGTTTGTACTGCGGAGGTGCTGGTCATTTTCTGGGAACCTGCCCTCTGCGTCCTATCAAGAAAGGGGGAAACTAGAAGACCTGTCGTTTAAGGGAAAGGCTACGACAGGTCCTTTCTTGCTTTCAGACCTTTCCAGCCCTGGGTTACAACTGCCCCCAATGCAGCCTGCCGTCTTGATGATTCTAGAGATCACATTGAAGTGGCTTGATAAAACGGTTGATGTCCATGGTCTATTAGATTGCGGGGCCTCCGGAAACTATATAGATGAGGCATTCGCCATCAACATTGGTATGCCATTACTTACCAGAAAGACTGCTATACCGGTAGAGGTCATCGATGGTACACCTTTGGCTTCCGGTCCCATCCGGTTGCATACAGTCGGCATGCTATTACAGATCAAGGGACATGAAGAAAGGATAGCCCTCGACGTCATCAAGTCACCTTCGTATCCAGTGGTTTTGGGACTGCCTTGGCTTTTGCGACACAATCCTACAATCAATTGGGAGTCCCGCACTTTGGAGTTTGTTTCTGCCTTTTGCCTCCGTGAATGTTGCTGCCACAACACATCCTTGAAGTCTACTACCTCCATTCCTCTAGTCCCGGGAGGGGACTCATCTGCTTTATGTTCCCTGTCCCAGATACCGAATGTTTATGCCGACCTTTGTACGGTGTTCTCTGAGCCCGGAGAAATACCTCTTCCTCCTCACAGGACATTTGACTGTTCCATAGACCTGATTCCTGGTGCTGTGATTCCTCACGGGAAGTTATACTCTCTAACTCAGTCAGAAAAACAGGTACTCCGGGATTATCTGGATGATTGTTCTAAGAAGGGTTACATCGTACCTTCCAAATCCTCTGCCGGTTTCCCGCTGTTCTTTGTCAAAAAAAAAGAGGGGACCCTGCGGCCCTGTATCGATTACCGCCAATTGAATGACTTAACACTCAAGGACAGGTACCCATTACCTTTGATTCGGAACATCTTGGAGTCCTTACGTTCTGCCAATATTTTCACTAAGTTGGACCTCCGGGGAGCTTACCACCTGGTTAGAATCAAAGAGGGCGACGAGTGGAAGACGGCATTTAAAACACCCTTTGGGCACTACGAATACAGGGTAATGCCCTTCGGGTTGTGTAATGCCCCAGCCGTCTTCCAACGGTTTATGGACAACGTCTTTGGCGACTTGGTTGGCATCTCGGTCTGGGTTTACCTGGACGACATCCTGATCTTCTCGAACAATCTGAAGGAACATGTCTTGCATGTCCGTGAAGCACTTCTGCGATTGTCACGTAATCACCTGTACGCCAAAGCCGAAAAGTGTTAGTTTCACCGGAATAGCATGGAGTTCTTGGGATACGTAATCAGCAATGCAGGTATACACATGGATTCGGGCAAAGTAAAGGCTATTCAGAATTGGAAACAACCACATGATTTGAAGTCCCTTCAGCGGTTTTTGGGGTTCGCCAACTTTTATCGGCGTTTTATCCCACAGTTTTCACAGGTCACGGCCCCATTGACACGTCTGACCAGTGTTAAGATACCTTTCCTTTGGGATCAAGAGGCATCTACAGCTTTTGAGTGCTTAAAGACAGCGTTTAGTACAGCTCCTGTTTTGCGTCATCCTAACGATGAGATGCCATATGTCATCGAAGCCGATGCCTCCAACTTCGCTGTTGGAGCGGTCCTCCTGCAAAAGCATCCTACATCCGGCGACGAACACCCTGTGGCCTATTACTCACGGAAACTCACCTCCAGTGAGCTGAACTACGCAGTCATTGAAAAATAACTTTTGGCCATCAAGACGGCGTTCGAAGAGTGGAGGCATCACTTACTTGGTGGTCGTTTCCCTGTAGAAGTTCGTACTGACCATCGCAACTTGCAGTTCCTACGATCATTGCAGTGTCGCACTGCTCGGCAAGCCCAATGGGCCTTCTTCTTCTCTCACTATGATTTTAATATCACATACATTCCTTGCTCCCGGAACCAGAAGGCTGATGCCTTATCTCGATCCCTGGAAAAGGAAGAAGTGGGAGTCGGTTTGAACACGCCTATGATATCTCCCAAACACTTTCTACTGACCTTAGCTCCGCATCTCCAGAAGATCATTCAAGAAACCTTGAGGGATCCGGAACGTGTCAATCTGCTGAAGAAACCCCAGATCTGCAAACGCGACGGTTTTTTGTTCTTTCTGAACCGGTTATACATACCATCGACTGCCCTTCGCTTGGACATTCTACATGGTTTTCACGATTCTCAAGTAGCTGGTCATCGTGGTATCAAGGCTACCCAGGAGTTGATCTCCAGACAATTCTGGTGGCCTGGATGGGCCAAAGAAGTAAAATCGTATGTGGAAAGTTGTCCAATCTGTGCTCAGACGAAGACGCCCAGAAGAAAGCCTTTGGGGCTACTTAAGCCTACTGAAACACCACCCTACCCTTGGCATACTATCGCCACTGACTTCATTGTTGAGCTTCCGCCCTCTGAGGGTCATACTTGTGTCATGGTGGTCGTGGATTGTTTCACTAAATATGCACACTTCATTCCTTTCATGAAGATCCCAACTTCCTCCCAGATGGCTTTGGCATTTCTACACAACATTTATCGGTTACATGGACTCCCGGAGAAGATCATCTCTGATCGTGGTTCACAATTTCTTTCTTCTTTCTGGCATCAGTTCTGTAATCATCTAGGTATCCACAGAGCCTTGAGCTCAGGCTATCACCCGCACACCAATGGTCAGACCGAAAGGACGAATCAAACCCTGGAGCAATACTTACGTTGCTATGCCAATGCCACTCAGTCAAACTGGCTAAGGTACCTGGATCTGGCGGAAGTTTCCTATAATAATGCGGCCCATGCTGCTACCGGCATCAGTCCTTTTGTTTGTTCAGCCGGACAACATCCCAAGCTGGTTCCCTTCTCACCTGTGGTGCCCAGCACTGTTCCGTCTGCGGATCGGTTGGTCTTCAATATTCAGAAACAGCATGACCTGGCCCGGAGTACCCTTACGGAGACACGAGAGCGCATGAAGGAGCAGGCTGATAAGGGCCGAACCACAGAGCCCGATTTCCAGGTGGGCAATCTGGTTTGGTTGTCTTCCAAGAACCTGCCTGTTCGCAATTTACCCACTAAGTTGGCACCCCGGTTCTATGGGCCTTTCAGGATTGCCAAACGTTTGTCTTCAGTGGCTTTTCGATTAGTGCTGCCCCTCACTTGGAGAATACACCCTGTATTTCATGTCTCCCTTTTGAAGCCCTATGTGAAGGATGTCTTTAGGCGCTCTGGTCCACGACCCTCCTCTGTTCTGGTACAGGGGGTTCCTGAGTTTGAGGTTCAGGAGATCTGTGATTCACGGATTCGTCGGGGTGTACTCCAATTCTTAATTGATTGGAAGGGTTATCCTGCTTGTGATCGCACTTGGGAGCCGAGCTGTAATGTGCACGCTCCCCGGCTTATCCGTGAATTCTTTCTTCGTTTTCCCTGGAAGCCTGGGGCCCCGGGTCTTTCTGGGAGGGGGCATAGTGTCACGCCGCCTGTCCTGGGGTCTCCTTACCCGCTACGGCGCTCCCCGTCCTGGAGGTTGTATCCCCGCTTTCGGCTTCGGGGTCCGGGGCTGTCCTGGGTCTCAGGCGCTTCCGGGTCTCCTGTGCGCACTGCTTTGCGCATGCGCGGGCGTCCGCTCTCCGCTCTCCGCGCATGCGCGGTGCGCGGGATGCTCGATGCGGGGAGATCTGCGGCTCAAGCCTCGTTGTGGGTTATCCAATGCCTGGGAGGCGGCACGGCTTGCGTTGCAAGCCTCCCAGGTGCTGGTGGGCCTATTTAAGGAGCCCTGATCCTTTTCCAAACCGCGTCTCAACGCGGTTTGTACGGATCGTGTCTTCGCTGCCCTTGTGTTTTCCCTTCCTGTTTTCCTGTTTTCCTCCTGCCCTTGTTCTGCCTGGGGCACCCCTGTCTCCTTACCTGTTCTGCCTCGCTCCCTCCATCCTGCAACCTTCCTGGTTCTGAGTTCCACTGCCCTCCTTGGTTCTGGTCATTCCTTTCCTGCCTGCCCGGCTCAGTCCTTCCTGATTCCTTCTGGCTCTGAGTTCCCACTGCTCCTTCTGGTTCCTGTGCTCATCTCGTTTGACAGCCTGCTCCTCCTGCTGCCTAGTCTTCGCTCCTGGAGGTACTGTTCTGCTTCTGGTCTCCTGATCTTCATCAGCTTCCATCGGGATCTACCTGCCTCCTGTGGACCTTGAACCATCTACTCAGAGGCTCCCCCTGCCAGTGCTTGCACTGTCCTGACGCCACGCAAATCAGGGGTGAGCCAACCCGTGGCGTTGGGAGCCAGTTCACCTCCAATCCGGTTCCATTCGGGCTGGTGTTGGGCTGGTTCCCCGCGCCATCAGTCACGTCTCCTCGGATCATCTGACAGCCTGGCCTCATCACCAAGGAACCCAACCGGTCGAACAGGTACGCAGCGTTCTCGTGACGCTATTTACAACACTCACTGTCCATAACCTCAAAGAGTTCGGGGAGTGGTGGACACACCCATCGCACCCGGAAAACCACACATCCAGGAACATTGACAGATGAGAGGAAATAAAGAATAAAATAGCTTCACCCTTCTTTGCCTGCATCATTCAAACGTAGTAGAAGGCCTTTTGTGTTTGTAATACACCACTGTGTGTCATGTAATTGTCTTGAAAACACTAGTTCTATGGTAATTGATTACAGTGTTAAAGACAAATGTCTTTGAAGAGAGGTCAACTGCAAAGCTAGAATTGTGCTTCTCATACTGATCTATGTTCTGTGCTGGTTTAGCAAGGGCTATATTATTCTATCTGTCTATTCTCTCCTGGTTAGTTCTTTCATTTCCTGGCATTCCCGTGACATGGGTTCCAGCATCTTAAGTACCAGTCAAAAGAACCAAAAACAAACACCTGCCCGATAGGCCCTGCATCTCCATTTCACTGCACATGTATGCACACCCTTCATGCTCTCTTCTGTGCATGGAATCACAGTGTAGATGCTTCCCTGGTCACAACAACAAGTACCCACAGCAAGGCCTCCATTTACACCTGTGGCAGAATAGAAATGACAGTGGACAGTTAAACCATCATGAGATATTGGTAATCAAAGATTCAGAGTCTGTACTCAGAGTGGAGGTTCCCTGGAAAATAGAAATATTCCTTTGCACTAAACTTCAGCTTTACAGAACTTGCATTGCTTCTTCTATTTTATTTATATATTTGTAATGCGCTGAGTAGCCCGCGGGCATCGGGGCGCAAACAGTGACGCAGGTAAACGGAAACACAAAAGACGGGACAAGGAGGCCTAATGGGCTAACTTGAAGAGGAAGAGGTTCACTTGAACAGGAAGGTTTTCAGTGCTTTCCTGAAGGATTTTAAATCAGGTTGGAGTCTGAGTGCGGATGGTAATGTGCTCCAAAAGGAAGTTGCTGTGACAGGAAAATATGTACAGACAGAATAAGTTCCTAATGGAGGAACTCCCGTCCCCTGCACACTTTCACAAGCTCAATAATAGAGCCTAGTTCGGTAGTGAACCAGGTTTGGTGGCCCGGGTTATCCCTCACTAATTTAGTTTTGGGGGGGGGGTTAAGTCTAGCATCTCAGTGAATGTGTCAGAGAAAGAGGACACCATATTGTCCACTTGGTCATGGGCATGTGTCTTGTTCATGATAGAATCCAGGCAAACCTTGAGATCTTGACGGTGAACCTTTTTAAAGTTCCGATCTGAAACTAATTTCATTTGTTTTTTTGGCTGGGGTAGGGGTCTAAGGTTTAAATGGTAAAGTTAATGACATAATGATCTGACCATATGCAGGGGGTTAGCCTCAAGCGTTCTTCTCATGATCCAATCCAGTATGTGATTTTTGGCAGTGGTGGGTTTGCTATTTTTGACCTTGTGATCGATGGATAGGAGGGATTCTAATTCTATAGCTTCTTTGTCCAAATTATTTCATCTCCAGTGGTTCTGATCCCCTAGAAAGTGGGTGGCAGAGTTAGGGCTGGAGAAACTGTTTACTAATTTGGTGATTTCTTCATTAGGTTGGGCAGTCTATAAATTAGCACAATATTGATGCTGTTATGGTTGGTATGGGCCATATTAACATGGAGGATTATGCAACCTGAACATGAATCAGAGGCCAGAAAAAAACCTAGTTCAGTTTTGGTGATAATAGTTGCTCCTCCACCATATCCGACGGTATGATTGCCACAGAAAAAAGAGAAGCCTGTGCGGATAGCCAGATTAATTGAAATTCTACTTCAGGAACAAGGCATCATCAGCATGAAAGTATAACTACACCCCCAAAGATGCTCACCACAAATAAGGAGCGTTTTCAGAAATCTGCTGCCACTTCCTTATGATGTGCTCACCTGACTCCATCACTTTGAATACGCCAATCATGTCAATTGCATTTGTTCGACCTTTGTGTAACAAGCATGAATACAATTTAGTTAATAAAACACTCAATACAAAAATTCATAAACATGCTTCATAAATACTATTCATAGAAATTAAAATGCATAAAATACTATCTTATTTTTTTTTTCTTTGATACCAAGCTATGTACAGATAGGTAACAATGGGAACAATTACCACCAGATATTCCGTTGATTTGCACACTTTTTCTGACTTATTAAGATATCATCAAAACATGTTTAATTTGACATTATATAGTGGACATGAAATTAAAATAAGATGCAGATTTTCTTCAATTTGCATGATATATGGGCAGAGACATGATGCACACGGATTTCGCCTTCTCTGTACAGTAAGCAGTGGCAAAATGCCCAATCTCAATTTAATTTACATCATTCTTGAATGGGGATACCAAATAATCAAGATATTGCTCAAACCCCACTTAATATTTACTTGCACAATATACCTGTGCTGACCGACACAATTCACATTTACCATACATGGCATTTAATTATTTTATCCTATATCTTTGTTAAACCAATAAAAGGGTTAAATTGTTCATGATGGCATCCACTGTCAGGGGGCTAATTAGGGATCACTCTGTTCCTCCTGTAACAATACCAGAATTATGGCCACATATAATTATTAAATATAGCAGCATAGAGTGTCTACTAAAATGCATTTCACCTGAAAATGTTAATGCAGTTGAAACAAAACGACATGGGACATGCAGTGTGCTGGTAAAGAAGAGAACACCAAATCTATATATGTTTTATTAAAACAATGTATGGTGCATCTAATTTTTGGATAATTAACTGTATGCTGTGAAGAACACAGAAAACAAGAACTAGAACATATTCACTTTCGTCACAATCATAACATTCTAAATAGTGCCACAAGGGGAAAGTGCATTATTATATAACAACGCACTTAGGCTGAAGTAACCCGAAAATCACTATAAAGCAAATAAAAATGCTAGAGCAGCCTGTTTCTGTAATTACAATTCAAAAGAGCTCATATGGCAAACACGAGTTTACACCATGCAAGCTCTCAAAATATTGCCTTTAGCACGTGGGTACCCTGGAAATAATAAGTTTGAATACTTAGTGAACAATGACTACAAGTAGGTTCTTGAGTCTTAATATATCATATTGTCAAAAAAGGATAGAATGAGATACAAGAAAAAAAGAGACGTACGAGGAAACAAGAAAATGAAAGCTATTAGTGTTTCATTAGCATACCAAACATAACTGAGCTGCAATCAGAACAAAATATGAATGCAGTACTTGCAAACCATTTCTATTTTTTTTAAAATGTTATTTTTAGTTTACAGTATTTACAAATGAAACATAACAATGGAAGTTTAATTACATACTATATGCAACTTCTTCTGTAAATTCAGTCAAAATAATTTTCAACTAACTCCCACGCCTCCCATCCCAAGGTTCACATCTATGGTCATCTGATCAGTACAATGAGAGAAATTTACCCCAGGTCTTCTTAAATAAAGCAAGTTTCTTATCCCTCTGATATAGCACACTTTCCATCTCTGCCAAATTATGCATTTCTGCAATCCACAACTCAATACTAACGAAATCAGCCGTAATGCTTTCTATGAAATAAACAATCCAGAAGAGATAGGTGTACTTATCTGTAACACAAGCAGCATCTGCAAATGGACAGAACTGCACTAATTCCTATCACTTTCATCTGGTAAAATAGTGCTCCTAGTGGCCGGAAAGACAACATTCAGAGTAAAGCATCTATAATTTATGAATACTATAATGATCAATATATGTCAAAACTGAACCCCAGCAACAGATATAGTCACATATATTGATGTTCATGACCACATAAAAATAAGTAGACGTTTCCATGTAGTAAGTTATTTGTACCTGTTCTGAGATAGCTTGAATTGGGTTAGATGAACAGAACTTCCAACTAAATATCTAATTGCTCATTTAGAGTCTCACATTCCCCAATCTCTTGCTTGGGTGAAGCAAATGCGTTTATGTCTCATAAGTGTAGAAAGGGCATACGGTTCAAAATATTAGTTCCATGCTCTGCGGGTTGGTGGACTAACAAAAATGATAGCTCGGATCCATTGATGTAAGAGATTGGGAGGAATATTAATACCTTCTCATCGCTGAACCAAGCACAGGCATCACTACGTGAGATCGTCAATCCTCAGGTCTCTTTGACGTAAGGCCATGGCAGAGACAGCACAGTGGAGAGCTTCAGTCACAAACCATACCTTACTACTATACTAAGGAACTTTTAGTAGGCACCACCCCAGCAATAACCAAGCTTCCTTTCCGAGAAAAGATACACATTTAGATCAAGAGGCTTTAGGGGAATGAGGGCCTGACAATTTTTCCTGGTAAGTTTATCAAAGCAAGAGTTTAAAAAACTGCTGTTTGGGGGAAGAATTTAGTATTTTTCTCAAAATTGTTCGATTGCTTCTCATGTCTCTTGACTCCTTCAGATGGTAAGAGGATTCATTCTGCCCTCCAGAACAGGCACCCCCTTGGAGACCTATACAATCATCTAATGAATACTAACTCTTGATAGATCAGGAGATGGGGGAATTATTGGAGTAAAATGCCATACATTACCCCCCAGTCCCAAAGAGGCTTTGTGAGCAACATATTTGTGGTCCGTAAAAAAGAACACATTGTTCAGGCTGGCCATCAATTTCAGGGATCAAAACCAATGTATTGTGTATCAGCACCTTGAAAGTAGTCCAACTTGTAGCAGCACTTCGAAGAGCAAGAGGTGTGCAGTGATCATATATGTAGTCGATATTATTCTTATGGCGCAGCCTCACCCCATGATTGCATGGTTCTTTAGATGTAATGATTTCTCTTTTGCTGACTTTGGGCTTCAGCGTCATATTGATGCAATCAGAGGTGAGCACATCCAGGATTATACAATTGCTGGGATATTGAACAAGTTCTAGAACTTCCCCTTTACATATCCCGAGATACAACATTTTAACAATGGAAAGGGAATTTTAGAGCTCCCAAATTGTTCCAGTGGTGTTTCTATTTTACTTAGATTAATCATAGTGCTTCTGTCCTCGTCCACTGGCGTGGTATTCCCTTGCCGCTGCCCCACTCAAATACAGGGCTCTTCAAAGGCTAAAGATAAACAAAAAGCCCTTCACAAAGGACTAGATTGCTGATGTTGGTTGCCTCTTTTCAGAGAAGGAAGGGGAGTGTTTGTTTGGAATTAAAGAATGTGGAGGCCTTATTTTCACCCCAGACTTCAGTCAGAATACAATGACAGCTCAAAAGGTTGGGTGTGCAAGGTGAGGTTCAGTTTTGACAGGGAGATAGTGGTCATGTTGCAAGTCTATGGGCCTCATTACACAGATGGGGGTAAGGGATTACCGGTACCGGTAAGGGTACCGGTACCGGTAATCCCTTACCGCATTACTACGAGGTCCCTTCGCGGGTCCCTACCTTAACGGCTGGTTTTACCAGCCGTTAAGGATGGGACCCGCAAAGGGACCTTGGAGGTAATTAGAGCAATTGTCCATTTGAGCAATATCTTGATTATTTGGTATCCCCAAATAATTAATTACCGCCTTGCCCATTCCCATTGAGCCCTATGGGGGCTCAAATGGGAATGGGGAAGGGCCAATGGTGAATGGGGAATTACCGCCCCGCCAACCTTGGAATGGGGCGGTAATTCTGCCATCCACCACTGCAGAATCGGTAAATTACCGGTGGCAACCATTACCGCCTTCCGTATAATGAGGCCCTATATGACACATAAACCTTTTAGTGTTCTTGAGGAGTCATTTGCATTCCGTAGTTTTGTGATAATGATTCTTCACACCTAGCAACAAATATTTTCATTGGTACTGATAACACATTTTGGCAGGCTCAAGTGATGTTCCAGTTGCTGTTGGGGGTGGACCCTGACCTCCCAGGAACCTTCGGGAACCTTCCTCTGAACATTAACATCGAACATCACCCTCCCGTAATGGCAGTTCCCTTTCCCTTTTGGTCTGGAGATTTTGGGGAATAGGTGGTCAGCCAGAAGCTGCAGACCTCATTAAACAACTTTTGACACAAGCAGCATTACACATAACAAATGCACCTGGGAGGCCTGTGTATGCTGATGCACTCAGAGACACTTCAATACCATTCATAGGCATGTAGTAGAGGACTACAGGGTGTACTTTTCTTATCTTCGCATCATTGTCATAGTCTCACTCCTGCTTCTCTGTCAATGTATACCTTTCTGCTATGTTATCATATTGTCACGTAGTTGACGGCTCTCCTCGGTTCATCTACTGGTTGTATGTTGTTGAATTGCATATTTGCAACCCCTGCCCATCGGCCATCCTTGTTATTCCAGGCTGTGGGATGTTAATATGGTACTGTTTTTTTAAGAGAATGGCTAGATAGTTCTGAATTTTTGTTGTATGGGCTGTCAGCCAAACTGATGTGTTTAGTTTCCTTGTGCAGAGTTTTGGATGTTAGGATTTTTTAAGATTCTAGTTTTATTTCTTTACACCAGAAAAAGTTCATTTCAGGATTTCAAGAGAAACAATACCTGTTTCTGTATGCATGTTCACTACTTTAACTGAATTGCCATTTATATATGGTGTTCAATGCCTTAAAGCATGGATCTGTAACCTGCAGATCTCTAGATATTTTGGACTCCCATTTCTATGATCTTGCACTGTTTACTATGCTGGCTAGGGCTGATGGGAGATGCACTTCAAAAAACATCTGGAGAGACATAGGTTACAGACCCAGGCAAAATATGAGGACCAAACAGCTACATTGAGAAAGTCACAAGACCACTGTTCTTTTCTTGTCATACACCTCATCATCCTCTCCTACTTTGGCTAGATAGGCCATGGATCAGGCCGGTGTTGACATTTCCATTGTTGCAAGAACATTCCTCAAGGGATGCTATGGCATCCAAGGCATTCTTGCCAGGTGCTGCTAGGCTCCAGACATTCTCAGAGCGGCTGGCTGTCACGGATTCTAATGCAATTCCATATGCATGCTGCTTATGATAGCTATGCTTTCAATATGCACAACAGGAAACCATGATGCCATGCCATAGACTTTTAGGCGTTTTATTATTCCCAGTTAGAGAGTCTGGATTCTATTAAAGGAACGTAGCCAAGTAATTGCTCTTTTGACCCTACTTCTTTTCTGTTGTTGTTCCAGCAACTGACAACGTCTCTAGCCAACAATTTGTTTCATTGTTGGTGAGGATTTGCGGTATTTTCCAGTTGGACATGTTGCTTGCTAGATTTACTGGCCCTTTTTTTGAGGGCCTGCCAAAAATGGTGGATGGCATGTCAGATACTGAACTTAGAAAGGAGGAGAAGAATAGAGGAGGAGCCATTGAAAGATATTGTGGTTTAGGGACTGGTGGTTGGACGATGACATGAACAGAAGAGTATGTGTGAGTGGAATAAATAAAAAAAGTTTTGTACATAATATACTTGCCTGCATGTCACCAACAGAATTCTGATTTGCTGTCGTAATATCACTAGGAATAATCAAAATTACCCTCAACTCTTTCTTAAAACATGATGGTAGATTCTGAGCCTATTTTTGTTGCTTACGGCTGTTCATGGTGTGGGCTTGTATGCAGCGCTTGTTGTGCATGGCTGTTCATGGTGTGGGCATGTATGCAGCACTTGTTGAGCATGGCTGTTCATGGCGTGGGCTTGTATGCAGTGCTTGTTGAATATGGCTGATCATGGTTTGGGCTTGTATGCAGTGCTTGTTGAGCATGGCTTCTCATCGTGTGTGCTTGCATGCAGTGCTTGTTGAACATCGCTGTTCATGGTGTGGGCTTGTATGCAGAGCTTGTTGAGCATGGCTGTTCATGGTGTGGGCTTGTATGCAGTGCTTGTTGAGCATGGCTGTTCATGGTGTGGGCTTGTAACAGTGCTTGTTGTGCATGGCTGTTCATGGTGTGGGCGTGTATGCAGCACTTGTTGAGCATGGCTGTTCATGGCGTGGGCTTGTATGCAGTGCTTGTTGAACATGGCTGATTATGGTTTGGGCTTGTATGCAGTGCTTGTTGAGCATGGCTTTTCATCGTGTGTGCTTGCATGCAGTGCTTGTTGAACATCGCTGTTCATGGTGTGGGCTTGTATGCAGAGCTTGTTGAGCATGGCTGTTCATGGTGTGGGCTTGTATGCAGTGCTTGTTGAGCATGGCTGTTCATGGTGTGGGCTTGTAACAGTGCTTGTTGAGCATGGCTGTTCATGGTGTGGGCGTGTATGCAGCACTTGTTGAGCATGGCTGTTCATGGCGTGGGCTTGTATGCAGTGCTTGTTGAACATGGCTGCTCATGGTTTGGGCTTGTATACAGTACTGCTTGTTGAGCATGGCTGGTTTGATGACCTGTGTTATGCACATATTATTTCAATCACACTAATCTGGACATATTGTTGCTGTGGCTCTGAATATATAATTACATGTGATTTGGTATTGGCTCTGATGTGCTCATGGTGTGTACTTGCATGCAGTGACCGTTGTGCATCACTATATAGTGAATTCTTTTATGTGCAGGTTCATCTAAGGGTATTATTCATAACGTATATTTGTTGGTCATGGTGTGCTCATGGTGTGGGCTTGTATGTAGTGCTTTTTGGGTATGGCTACTGTGCTAAATTGTGTAACCCATGTTATTTTTGAGTGGATAATTTCCAGAGTATTGTTGCTAGTCATTCTGCTTCATCACGCGTTTGGCAGCAACCCTTAAATGCGGCGGTAACGCTATTACCACTGCATTTAAGGGTCCGCCAAATCACGGGCTTGGCGGATTTACCCCCAGCTCTGAGCAGGGGGCAAATCTGCAGCAATTCTGCCAATTTTCAGCACTATTACCGCCGGCGGTAATACTGCCAGCACTAATAGCGCTGGACATTCACCATTGGGCCCAATGGGGAATGGGAAATTCCCAAATGGGCCCATTGGGGAATGGGGACTTACCGTTCTGCCAATAGCACCGGGGGTTTGGCGGTAGGGCTATTACCGCCGGGATTAGTGCCCAACTCGTGATGAGGCCCATAGTGTGAACGTGGTTGGCCTTTTATGCAGTGCCAGATGTGTAGGGCAATTGTGCTGGGTTATGTCACATGCATATGTTTCTGAGCATATTATTCTGAGCTTATTGTTGCTTACCAAAGTGTGCTCAATGTGGGGGCTTGTATGCAGGGCCTGCTGTGAGTGGCTGTTGTGCAAAATAGATTGCCGTGTGTTCTTCTGAGAGTAATATTACAAGCGTTTTGTTGTTTGTCATGGTAAGATAATGGAGTGGGGTTGTATGTATTGCATGTTGTGTATGACTAGAGTGTGTTATGCTTGTGTCATTCTGACAGTATTGTTGCAAATGTATTGTTGCTTGTTATACTGTGCACACTGTGTGGGCATGTATGCACTGTGTGATTTGTATGGTAATTGTGCTGATCAGCATTATGTATGCTCATGTTGCTCCGAATGTATTATTTTGAGTCGTAATATGTTTTTCATAGACGTTTTTTTAAAGTGTGCACCTTGTTCATGCACCTTTGGCCGAAATCAATCAATTACACATACATACCTATGTATATGTATATCTGCCAAACATAGAGGAAACTGTCATGACTCAAGATCCACGTAGACTAAGAATACCTCTGTCCCTAAGCACCGTTCAGAGAGATAGCGTATACTCGCTGACCAGTTATTAGGACAACAGGTGACAGAACAGGAAGCACCAGGATTCCCTGTGGCTGCAAGGAAAAAGCAGGTAATGTAATAATTATGCAGTGGCAAAACGTACTGATACGAGCAGAGGATATAGATATAATAATGCAGCACCTACCCATGGGTTGACTGGTAAATGTATAGCTGAGGGGTGATGTGTTGTTAGATATCCCTCTTAAATGGTGCTGGCCTGTCCCCCTTAGGATGGTGTAGCAGTGCGTGGAAGGACACAAGTTTTAGCAGAAGTCTGAAGGCACTGCAAGTGGAGTCACCCGTGGGCGGAATCCTGTACTTTGATGTTTGGTAGTACAGGATTGTTTGTCCCTGAGTCCTTCCTTGAAGAAAGAAATCACTCAGAACTTGAACCGGACACTGAGAGCAAGTGTTCATGGCCGAGAAAGCAACGTAACCAATGGGAAGGCAGAAGAAGTCCGTTATGGAAGTGCCAAGGTCCGTATCCGTGTGAGCAAAAACAGCGAGGCGTAGAAGTCAAACAAGGGTAATCCAAAAGAAGACCAAAGTCCGCAAAGTTCCTGACATATCCGTGACTGAGTGATTGCATCACCATGTAGAACCCCTGCGGCTCGGGTTCCAGATGACGTTGTCTGTGTGGCTCATTATTCGAGCTACAGCGAGAGAACGACATCGGAGCCGCCGTGGCTGCAAGGGAACTCTCCATTATGAAATAAACCTGAGAAAATACCTGAACTGATTCAAGTGTGATACGTGTGGTGGAATACATGGACATTAACATAACAAGTGGCGACGAGGATGGGATGGTTGTTCCGTGTTGGGGAGAGTTCCCATAAAAGAAGACAATGGAACGACGGAGTGAATCATCGTTGAGGAAGTAAAGTGAGGTACGGTAGCCACACATATAATTGCCGTACAACTATCTGCGATGAATTTAGATTTCAAGGAACTTTAAAAAAAAAAAAAAAAAACGGATGCTGACTTGCCGTATGTTTTGAAGTGGGCGCGAGGTACCGCTAAAGACTACTGCATTATTTGAAGACGGCGCGCGGTGCCACAACAGAGAGAGGAGCGGCCACAAAGTGCAACGTGATGACGTGTGTCACGCTCTTAGAGTAAAGCACCCGAAATAACGTGCTTTGCGTGCCACCATTTTGTTTTAAGAAAAAGAAAACACAATTGTTTACAGTATGTGTGTTGCGTATTACGAACAGCGATCTTAAACATTACTAAAGGAGCGCTGTTGAAGCATCCGACTCTGTGAAACTGGCAACACTGTTACATTAGCAGCAAAGCGTTATGCACGAGAAATTTATAAGCCCAAAACTGAAACAATTTAAGTGAACATAGAGTGAAAACTGCAGAAGTATAACACAAGTCAGCTGAGTGAACAAAATCAACAGTGGTAATAGGGATAAGGGAGAGAACAGACACAAGAGAGCTAGAATTAAAAAAAAAAAAAAAAAAAAAAAAAATATAAATAAACACAAGAGAAAATGCAGAGTATACCGGCTCCAGAAAAGTTTTTATCTCATCCAGGAAATCCCGTATTGTCCTCGGAACAATGGTTGGACAATTTTCAAGTCTATATGAGAGCTATAGGTGGTGCAAAGTTCAGTGATGACTTGAAGGAAGCTACACTGTTGAATTGCATAGGTACAGAAGCGTTGAGGATTTTCAGGACATTACCTGGGGATGCTGACTCTGGTGGTAGTTCAAGTGATGCCACGACCAGTTCCAGGAAGTATGAGGTGGCATTAACTAAATTAAGCAGACATTTTGGAAATAAGACTAATGTTGTTCTAGAAAGATATCGATTTTTTACCAGGAAACAACTTAAAAATGAGTCGATCGATGTGTATGTGGCGGCATTGAGAGGTCTCATTGCGACATGTGATTTTTCTGGTATAGCTAATGAGTATCTACGAGATCAGATAGTTCTGCATGTGGCTGATCCAAAGATACAACAGAGACTTTGGCAGGCGAAAAACCCAACGCTGGAGCAAACATTGGAGATAGCAAGATCCATTGAACTTGGGGATAAATGCATGCGTGAAGTGCAAAATAAACAAGAGACATTTGACAAGTGTACGGTTCAAACTGTGCAGTCTGAGAGCTCAGAGGAAAATGAAGAGTCATTGATTGCTATGGTAAAGAAGATGGTGAGATTGGATAAGGGTACGGGCTCATGGCAAAACAGAGGTAACTTTTCAAGATACCAAGCAAATTGTGATAAGTGTGGATGGTTTAAGCATGTGGATCCAGGAAAAGACTGTCCAGCTGTGGGTGCAGAATGTTTTAAGTGTGGTCAAGTGGGACACTATGGAAAGATGTGCAGAAGCATCAGAGCAAGGGGAAGATATTTCATGCGTGGAGGTAATTATAGAGGTCAAAGATTCAATAGTAGGAAAATTACATCTGGAGTGAGAACAGTGGAGGAGGATCAGCAACAAGATGGAGTAGTTGCAATTTCTGATGAATTTAGCGAAGCGATGCAAATTTTGGCTCTTTCATCCAGTGGAAGGGTTGCAGGCCCGTGGGTACCAATGAATGTGGATGGAGTGACCATACAAATTATGGTCGATACAGGATCTCCGTATACCATAATTGACAAAGACACGTTTGAGGGAATTTTGAATAAGAAGATGGGAGATCTACATATGACGAGTGTCAAGGCGACAGGGTATGGCAAATCCCCTATTGACATTGTTGGCTATGTTTGGGTACAGTTATCCTTTGAAGGGAGACATACTTATTGCAAGTTATATGTGGCACTAAAGGGCTTTGCAATAGTTGGTTGGTGGGAACAAGCGGCACTAAAGATTAGGATTCACCCGGGAGAAATTAAGCCTATATTGAGTGTTTTGGATAAATGCTGTAATTCCCCCGATGGTTTGGTTCAGAGATTTCCGGAGGTATTCAATGAGAAGATTGGGATTCTCAAAGGATTTAAACATCGCATTGTTTTGAAAAGAGGAGCAAAACCGGTAGTACATAAAGTGAGGAATATACCAGTTGGAACACGGGATTCTTTGAGGAGAGAATTAGAAAAATTGTGTTCTCAAGATATCATTGAACCGATAGAAAGCTCAGAGTGGTTGTCGCCCATTGTGATCGTAAGGAAACAAGGGGGAGACATTAGGATGTGTGTTGATTTAAGAGATCTGAACAACAATATATGGGTAGATCGACATCCCCTGCCAAATATTGGAGAAATGCTCACCACTATGGAGCCAGCCAAATATTTTTCCACACTTGATTTATCATCCGCATACCATCAGGTTGAACTAGATGAGAACTCCAGACATCTCACGTCCTTTATAACACCATTAGGGGCGTTTCGTTTTAAAAGAATGCCATTTGGCCTAGCGTCGGCGGCTGCTGTTTTTCAGAGATTAATGCATCTATTTGAAGGGTTACCTGGAGTGTACTATTTTCAAGATGACATTTTAATATCAGCCATGACGGAAGAGGATCATGATGCTAAACTTCTTGGAGTTCTGCAAATACTACAACAGAGAGGTCTTACATTGAAGATTGAGAAATGCAAAGTAAAAAAAAATGAAGTGACTTATTTGGGCCATTGTATTGATGTGGATGGAATTAAACCTAAAGAAGCTTTGGTGGATACCATACTGAAAATTCCTGAGCCGTCCAACAAAGATCAATTGAGGAGTTTGTTGGGCCTTACAGAGTATTATGCGAAGTTCATTGATCACTATACAGACAAAACGATACATATGAGAAACCTGATGAAGAAGAATGTGAAGTTTGGATGGTCTGTGGAGTGTGCGAAAGAATTAGGAAAAATCAAAGAACTGATTAACAGAGCACCTGCCCTGAAAATGTTTGATTTTAGTGCCAAAACCGTTATATCTGTAGACGCGAGTAATTCAGGCCTGGGAGGTGTACTTGAACAAGTTCAAAATGAAGAAATGGTTCCTATTGCCTTTGCTTCTAGGACACTCAAAGATGCTGAGAAAAACTATTCTACTATAGAAAAAGAAGCTCTGGCTGTAATGTGGATTTTAGAACATTTTAAGGGGCTGATATGGGGTATCCCCATCGAGGTTAGGACTGACCATAAGCCGTTGATTCATATCCTGAATCCAAGAAATCCACATTTAACAAAGACCAAAGTCCGCAAAGTTCCTGACATATCCGTGAATCAAACAAGAAGAAACGCCACTCGCCGCAAACAACAACAACTGGGAAGCATTGCATGCGAGGCGAGGACGTTATTTATATTGTTGCCATGGAAGCACGTTGCCCCGCACTCACAGGCTCTCCTGTTAATTCTCTTCACTTGAGACTCTCGTCCCAACGGCGAGAAACGAGGAAAGATTTCAAACAGCACAAGCAGTTAAAAAATGCAACCGTTTATTCTCAAAAATAATGGCACCAGTATAGTGACAGAATAATAGGACTCAGGTGAGTCAACTAACACGTTTTGCCACTAGGGCTTCATCAGAGTTGATGGCGTGGGTTGTTAGATTCATATTATACCATTTTTGTGACATTTAACTTAAGGCCTTTTATCATTGCCCTTGCACTGTGCACATGTGTGGTTTAGAGTTAATTAACCTGAGCACCATATTTACATGGTTCACTTTCCTCTGATATACCACGCTTTCTCTATGTTCACTATTTATTTTAACCATGTTGTGTTTTATGTTATACTCCTCCAACTATTATGACTCAATGGGCCTCATTACAACCCTGGCGTTAAGGGGTTAACAGCACCGTAAAAGGCTGCGGCGCCGTTAAACCCTTAACGCCAGATTCCCACTTTAACGCCTGCTTTTTGCAGGCGTTAAAGTCCAAGGCGCTAAGCGACCTTGGTGCTAATTACGGCACCGTAATTTACGGTGCCGTAATTAGCGCCTTCCCCATTCCCATTGAGCCCCATGGGGCAAAAATGGGGAAGGGGCAATGGTGAATGGGGATTTACCGCCCCGCCAACCTTGTAATGGGGCGGTAAATCCGCCATCCACCATGGCGGAATCCGGCATGGACCATGGTGCTAATAGCACCATGGTCCTACGCCAGGGTTGTAATGAGGCCCAATGTCTAACATTGCACCGCTGGTCTATTATCCATGCAACTGTTTTTATTCTGGTTATATCTTTTTGTAGTGTTTGGAGATTATGTGTGTGCCTATAAATGCATTAATGAATATAGTGGCATGATCATTAATTTTTTCCTCCAGAAAAAATGCATCTGTGCATTTACTGCATGTGGGCTGACTGCTGAACGCTGTCATTTGGGTGCATCCATGCTACTGCTCAGTATTGCCGCCAATGTGCATTTATGCGTCAGCAGTAAGGTTGCCAGGTATTAAGCATATGTCAATGAAAAGGCATGTGCGCATTAGCAGCATCATTTCAACCAGATATTAAATGCATCTGTGCATTTTCATCATAGTTGCCAACACCAAACTTTTGTCAGTGAGGTGTGTATATGTGGTAGTGTTTTACCGGATGTATTTGGCTAGTGTCACCTGCTCAGTCTGCCTAAAATTCACAAAGAATTTGTAGACATTCCAGAAGGGAGACCAATGGTCAGTGGAGCTGGTGGTGTGTTAGAACCAATCTCTATCTACATTAATGAATTCTTGTTACCAGTCGTACTCAAGACCCCTACATACATCAGAGATTCAATGCATACACTAGAAATATTGGAAAATTTGAATTTTCAAACTGTTTGCTGGTTAGTCACGTTAGATGTTAAAGCATTATATACTTCCATAGATCATTCAAAAGCATTACAAAGTGTTGATTTTTTATTTCGTGAATTTTCTGGATCCTTTTTCGACCACATTAAAATGGTGAAGGAGCTCTTGACATTTACTTGGCAGAATAATGTTTTCGTATTCAATAACGAGTACTTTAAGCAATTAATTGGTGTGGCCATGGGTGCAAGCTTGGCACTAGCACTGGCTAATGCTTTCATGCATTTCTTTGAATAAACATTTGTATTTGTCAGCCCTGTTTATTGTCCTTTCATTCGTTTGTGGAAACGTTACATAGATGACGTTATTCTAATTGGGACTGGTACACAAGACTTACTGCTTGAATGTGTCTCCTTCCTGAATAATAATGATTGGGGTTTACAATTTACTTCCACCACTAGCCAAACTCAAATTGATTTCTGGATCTTTCAATTGATTTAACTCCAAATGGTCTAGTCACAAAAACTTTTCGCAAGTCCACTTCTTTTAATTCAACATTGCATGCAGAAAGCTGCCATAAAAATCATGTTAAAGCGAATATTCCTAAAGGTGAGTTTATTTGTGCCAAGAGGAATTGCTCCAATTTAAAGGACTTTGATCATGAAAGCATTGTTATCAAATCACGCTTCCTTGAGAGAGGCTACCATCATAGCTGTCTCGATAAAGCACTTGCTTCAGTACGTCAGTTAAAGAGAGTGGATCTGTTAGTACCTAAAACTTGTGACAAGTCATCTGTCATCCAGAAAATCAGGTTAATCACAAGCTTTAATTCGAACAGTCACAAAATCCATAATATTTTGAAGAAACACTGGCACCTGTTACATCTTGATTCAGATATCGCCAACATGCTTGATCCTACCGTGAGCATAACGTTCAGTAAAGGAAAGTCGCTCAAAAATAAACTCTGTCCATCCTTTATGAGTATTCCTACTCCAAAATCTACTTGGTTGCATATAGCACGTGCCATGGGATTCCACAAATATGGATTCTGTAACATGTGCAAATTCACATTGGAAACATCAGAGGTCTCCTTTGGAGAAAGAGGAGATCACATAATTAATTCTTTCCTCAATTGTAATTCCAAATTTGTCGTCTATTGTATAATTTGTACTTGTGGACTCAAATATATTGGAAGCACTATCCGACCGTTGAAGATTTGCATCCGAGAACACCTTGCTACAATTGGCAGTCAAGAGTCGAAATACCCTCTAGCCAACCATTGGCAAAAAATGCATCAATTGGACTGTAAAGATGACATACATTTTGTGGGGTTATGTAAGGTGACACTGCCTCCTAGAGGTGGCAATTCAACATTGAAATTATGCCAATTAGAAGCAAGATTAATTTGCAAATATCGTACTGTTTTTAATGGATTAAATTCTGACCATGAATTTGCAACTTTTCTTAATATTACTCCATCTAATTATGATTTTGTATATAAGTGCCACTGTGTTCACTCTATTATGGGTCTTTTTCCTGCGCATCCATAATTTATTCCATTAATAGAGATGTCAAATATTTGGTCTGCATTATTATGCAATCAGTTGACAGCAAATTAATTTTTTTGAAATGTTGCCTTATCGTTCTCATTTTGTATTATTTAGCAGCAGCACAGTCATAGACAGCGCCCTGTCCCAATTTGGGCAATTGCTTTCCCTTTTTTTGAATCTTTGGTCCCTTAAGATTTAATTTTTTGCTACCATCTTGGGTTTTTCCGTCAATTGAATTTTCTCTTAGTTAACTACTTTATCTTTCCTTAATTTCGTTTCATCCTCGCGTGCACAATCAATTTATGCATTTTTTCACACTTTTTCTTACAAGTATTTCTTAAATTGCATTTTGTTCATTCCTACTCTATGTTTCTGCCGGCTCAATTCGGTTTTGGCATAGCCGTTTTCCTGTACCATTCTGCTCATTTCTACCTCGCAATTTAGTACTCCTAACATGGCAGTTTACTTTTGCTAGTCCGCGGCCATTTATGGCCCATTCATTTCTGCCTCTTTCTTGAGCACCTTCTATTTAGTCCTTCCTTAATTTCGCGGCTCACACGTTGACTTTTTGCCATTACATTCGTATAGCAGCTCAGTTAAGACGTTTTTGCATGACCCCCGGCTTTATAGTCATTTCAATTTAGCGCACTTGTTCACTTGAGCTTCCCAATTAAGCAATTTATGTCTGGTTCCTCCACGCTATTTATTGGCATGTTGTTTGATCGCGTGCGACTCCGTTTCACAAATGACTCCATTAATTGGTGCTTGTTTGATTTTAATACGATCAAAAGATCCTTTTTCATGCAATGATACAGTCCTTTCTATTTCCTCTTCCAGCCTTACCGCATTTGCAGAGCTTTGAGGTACACAATTTACTTATCCATTACTATATTGTTTGTTGCAATTTGGGCAATTTCCCATAGTTTATTTTTCTTTCGCAGAGTTTTCTTGGCATTGTCCGTACTATATAATTCTCAGGTCCTTCATCAAGTCAAGGTAATATTCCCTTTGACTTGTGGGATTTTCAATACAAGTTGTACAAATATACACATTCCCTCTCATTGATATTTATTGATATGGCTGTGCTTTGATTGCGCTGTTGTCAGTCATTGGTTTTGCACAATTTTAACTTATGCATCATTTGGTTTCCCCTACCCTTTTTCTTTTTCTTTTTTGTTTTTTTGACTATTGAACACCTACCTTCTAATGAACATCAACCAAATGCGGTATTGTTCCAAATTATTTACAAATCTTTATTTTTGTGTGTGTCCTTTTCTGTCGAATGTGGCTTCTTTTTGTCTCGCATTAATTTGATTGTAAATTGCATCCATGTAAATTGGTAAATCTACCACCTGTTTCTGTCCCGGGATGCTATGCCATTTTTTGCTTTGCATTTATCAATTGATGGTTTTGCAACTGATGTTATTCCTTAACACTTTATGTTGCACATTCTGTGTTTTTTATTTTTTTATTTGTAACTAATGTTTAATATTAGCCTCAGATGAAGAGCCGTTCAAGGTTCGAAACACCTGTCAGGCTGTTCCTTGAATAAATCCCTTGAATTTCATGCTCTTATTTTGCAATTCTTCTTGGCGCAGTGAGACTGGGACTTGCTTGTGTTTCATTTGTATTTACCATAGTGGAATTATACTGGCAGTGTATCCACACTCCCCAGACACCTGCAGCCTTGTTGCTTTCTGTTTAAATTGATTTATACAAGCGCTGTGGATCGTGACTTTCCCTGCCAACTTGCTTCCCATCTCTTTCATTACAAGCATATTATTGAGAGCGTCGTATTGTTGGTCATGCTGTGCGTATGGCATGGGCTGGGATGAGCAAGAACTATTTGCCATCACAAATCATTTCATGCCATACCATGTTACTGTACATATACAAATGTCTTGATAAACAATCCTTTCTTAAAAGGCTAATATCTCTAGTTTGGCTGACTTGAGTGTCAAAGTTCCTGAGGTGTGTACCACTTCTAGGTAAGGGCGAGGTGTATGCCACAAATCTCGACAGTAGAATAATATGGTTTTGAGATATGTGTCCCAAAATCATGTTTTCTTTTTGGTCTGTGAAAATCTCAATGCCAATAACCAACCTTTTCCAGCAGAGAAATGTGTATGAAACTTTTAAGAATTTGGTGTAATGCTTACTATCTGGCCAGAGAAGTTGCTTGCCCAATGAAGTAAAGAACCATGGAAGAGGTCAAATGTTACAGGGGAAACCCTATTTTAGTTTTCCCATATAAATCTATAATAATTTACATCTATTCTTTTTTTTATTGTGTCTTTTGTTTGTCATTAAAACCTTACACAAACATTTAAATCACCAAACAAATATCTAACATCCAATTCATATAATGTATAATATATACACTTTCTCCTAATAATTTACCATCTTAATCAATGTTCTCAGATACAAAATAATATAAATATGGTGCAGATTCCCTGCATACATATCAGATTTAATCTATATAAAAATGGCATCAATGTATTCACTAGTGCAAAATACTTGGCATGAAAAGATCTTTCCCAAAGGAATTCCCAAGGAAATTATCTCATATTTCTCAAAAATGTATCTAAACACATTATATGCAGATTGCATATCGGCTTACAATATAGCTTCAGATGTTTTCTAATTCTCTGGAGCACTAACGACATGAGGATCTTACACAATCTTGCCATTTCTAAAGGTTGCAGTTTTCTCTTGCTGGTAATAAATTCAACCGAAACATCAAAATCAATAATATAAATCTCTGTGATGGGTATCAAATTATTTATGGGTTGTGGCCACGTTCGTATATATTGTGTAGTTCCTCAAATCTTCACATGTTATGCACCAATCCTGTCTCCATAGAATTGTTTTTAATGTAAACTAGGTCGTATAGAGAGAGGGTCTTGAGGTGGTTCCACACATTTTTTGCATAGCAGCAACCATTAACACGGCACTCTCATATCAAGCGAAACAACACCCAGTTTGAAACGGATTACAGTAATAGGAATAGATTTTGGACGCGATAAGGTCCCATTCCATAGTCATCCTTCAACAAAGGTAAGACTTAGATCTGACAGTAGATGGTAAATTTCGAGGCCATAGATAATAGAAAGCACAACCTTGTCTTCATAAAACCTCAACACAGGTGATATAGAAAATGTTCTAGAACGATTATTAAAATGTTTCATTCGCATAAGCAAATGCCCAGCTTTCTCTTTAGAATATTCAATTAGTGACATTTTATTTTGCTGTGTGTAGATTTTGAACCCCAAATATTTGAGCTCACTCACAACCTCCAATCTCTGTCTCAAAAGCTACCAGCTATGTTGATATCTTTTTCTACCCACCGAACATCTTAATACCTTGGTTTTATTAATATTTATGGCAAACTCATTTGCGTTTGTATATTGTTCAAAGGAATTCATTAATCTTTGTAAACCTACCCCGGTTGAATCGAATAAAATAATATCATCTATTCTGTTAAGTATTAATATATATTCAGTTAAAAAAAACTTTGGTCAAAGGGACATTATGGTTGCAGGGCTAGGCTCCTCCCAGATTCCCAGTGTTGCCACTTGGCATGGCCACTGGTCATGCACAGTGGACACTTTGCCTGGGGCATGGCTTTCTGCCATGCCTCAGACACCTCCCTGCCATCCATTGTGTCCACTTGGCATGGCCTGCAGATATGACCAGTGGATACAGTTTCTGAAGCATGCTTCCTAACATGCCGCGGCCTTCTGTCAGCGTCTGAATGAGGCCAATTGGAATTGTCTGTGGCCATGCCTGATTTGACCATAAATTCGCAGACACCCCATGCACCCACTGAACATGGCCTGCTGCCATGTTCATTGTACCCTGTGCTAGTCATGGCCTGTCTTCACCTGGGATACACTCTTGTATCTTATCAAACACTGTGCTGACTGTCCTATATCAAACTTCTTTTCAGTATTGGGATACGAGCAGGTAAGGTTCATGTTCTAACTTCTTTAGTGTTTTTGGTGAGAGCATCTGCCTTCTTTTAAGTCACACCTGGGCAAAGTTGATCATGAAATCGTAGATTGTAAAAAACAGTGACTCCAACAACTCAAGAAAAGTAGTGAGACACTGACTGAACATATTTGAGAAACTTCAAATTGATGTGAACTGTAAAAACTGTGACCATAACCTTAGCTCGTAATAAGGGGTGCTCACTTGCTTAACAGGAAATGAGTCTTTGTAAACCACAGCATATATGATTTCAGAGGGTATATTGACTTTGTGGAACCAAGCCACAAACGCTGATATGTGATGAATGTCTTTGTGACCAGAGTTGTCCTATGGTCCAATTTGAAGTATTCCGAGAATGGTAGCAACACAGCTTTCCTGCTTAGGATGGCTGCTGAAGTCAATGCGCCCTTGAGAGTTTAAGCCCCATTCCAGTATCTCGTCTAAGACTAAAATAACACCTAATGAAGATGTCATGACATCGGGTTACTACCTGTTAATAGATTCAGAAATATCTAAGAAAGTCCTTAATTCTGTTTTCAGAACAAAAACTATGCAAAAGATTTCAGGTGAAAATGAAAGACAAACACAAATATTTTCCACATTTTGCTGGTGTTTTGAATTTGTATTTCCCGACTCTTTTAAGTTAAAAACCATATTGGGCTGCATATTAATTCTTCATCTGGTTCCTACTTAGTGTGGCTACCGAATCAGAGATTAGTTGGCAGGCTTTTTTCTCTTATTTTGTAAAAAAACGTATTTCATATTCAAGATTTAAAACAAAGGTAAGGCGATTGCCCATTTTACCTTATTCTGCAGCCACTACAGGATGTGTCTTAACTTGCTAGGCTAGGCAAAGAATTGCTATGTGCCTACCAATGCTTCTGTACAATAAAGTGAATGGCAAACAACTCCTGAAAGGTCTGTGATATCCACAACTGCATAGTGTGCGTTTGGGCATAACCACATGGTCATCTTGGATCAACCTATGATAGACCTTCCATAATCATGGTCATCTTGGTAGTGTACAACTATTGAGCTGAATAACCCTGTACTGTTACCCTTTAAGGGTTTCTTTTAGTTCTAATTGAAGGACTAAGCAGAGGACAAATAAGTTTCCTGGAGTTCCTGGGCCGACAACAAATCATTATCCATGCTGGGCTAGCGTCCAACATCAACATAACTGTTAGGGTTATTTTGCAATGGAAAAACTCAAGGGATTCAGCGCAAACTGGGGGGTTTCTTTGGCCCCATCACTCAACAATCAGACCTTCTCTATTATTGAGAGAGCCCGTATCCTGGCCAAGAATGCTGTGGCTTAGATAAACATTATGATAGAAAATACCAATATTTGGCACAGCAAAGAGATGGATAGTCCTTTTACCATCTACCATAGATTTCGGTAGATTTTGGAAAACATCAACTGTTGCAGGGAGGGTATAAGTGCCACAGCAATGGGCTCTCGTGTTATTTCTCAAATGCTAGTTACCAGGTAAAGTTGCATTTATTCTTTTTAGATATTGGTAAATGGACAGGATTAAACAGTGCCTATACTTACGGGAATTAGAGCCAATAAGTTGGCTGCAACATTTTCACCCTCTTCTTTCACCTTGACTTCTTCCATAGTAAGTCAAAGGCAATGCAGTGCGCTGAATTCTAAGTTAGGATAGTCTCTGGGTGTGTTCTTCAAGTGACTCACCACTTTTGTAGATCTGGTGAAATAATCAGAGCCCCCCGTCTGAGTAACCACAGCGTGCCAAACCCCATGAACGCCAAGCAATCGGGACAAGCGATAATATTGGTCAGTTGTGCTGACCCAGAAACCTTAAGCATGCTCTGGAAAAGTATAAATTAATCAAGCACAGTGCAATCCTGTACAGAGTCTCAGAAGCGGCCATGTTACAGCTAGTAATGGGTGCTACTTCCCAAGAATATGGAGGACCGGCCTTAATGTCACTGCATGATCAGAATGAGCATCTGGTAGCCACCTTTGAATGGCAGTGAAGACAGTTCTGCTGGGAAAAACTAGCCTTTGATGTTGAGAAACGCTGTCACAAATGTATAGATTCCATACAAAAAAGTTATCCACTAGCTTGGATGTGCCATCTATAAGGCAGTGGGCGTCAGGAGTTTGTATGCATTTAAAAATCAGGGGGTCATCAACAGTGGCCATGGTGATATAGGAGAAGTGCCAGTCCAACTACATTCGCGTCAGAGAGGAGACTTCAAAAGTAAAGTAATCAAACAGATGCTAAACGTAACTGGTGCCTGTGGTTATGATTTATTCAAAAACTTCTAGCCATTAACTTTTGGTTTTGCTTTAATCATCCTGAGTGAGATGGGCATGCCCAGACGTGGGTCCCGAGCCTGCTGGGCCTAGAGACCCAAGCTACTCTTTCTTCACTGAACATGTCCAACAATGGTGACACATGTCTGGGGATGCTTGTGGTGTCACACAGAAGGGATGTGACCTAGCAGTTTGAGATGGATTGCCCCTTTTGGGTTAGGGCCAGGCATATGGTCTTTCCTCTTCTGTAATGGCTTGGCAGGCTAAATAATGATGGTCTGGGAGGTTGCCCGGAGCTGTGCCCGTGGGTATTATTTATTCAAAACCTTCCAGCCATCAACTCTTGGTTTTGCAAACGTAGCTGGCTCCAACAGACCAGGAAACACCCCATACATCCACCACTGCATTGTGAAGAACAAGCAATTGAACGAGATTCTGCTCGACATGTGGGCACATTACAGTCATACCAGAAGACAAAGTGGAGCCAGCACATGTCACCCTTGGTTCATGTACAGAATGGTACCACGTATGATGCATAGGTTCAATCCTGACTGCCAGTCAACATCTGCTTTCTTACTAGCTGTGATTGCAATGGTCCTATGACATACACAATGCATGTAAAGAAACAGTTTGAAAGGACCCACCAGCTAACCTCACAAGCTGCAGTGAACAATGTCAACAGGAAAACAACCCTGTATGGCCAAAGGATCGGCAATCAGAAGCTCCTGCGGGGTGGCGGGGGGAGGAGGGGCTATGCCCTTCTCTCTATTTTGGACTGAAAGGAAAGAACCCCATGGGATACACAGGGAAATCTGACCCCTACTTTGTTATAAGCACACGCCAATATATGCCTTTAACACCCAGACACGTCCTCATTGGGCCAATGCTACATCTCAGTCGAAGCTAACTAGTTCCGAGTCACGCTCAGAGGAGGAAGGCTACATTTGGTTTAAGAAAGACTTTCCTGCACCGACAGCAACCCAAACTTCACCCTCGTGAGAGGTGAAGCAAAGTATCGAACAGACTTGAGGTACCCCAAGAGAGGACAGACATCACGCTGCAAGGCCCGTGTCGTCTGTTCCCATAGTGTCTGTGTCTGTCACAAAGGTTTGTGGCACTGTCCTCTGGAAACAGACCCCCAACTTCTTACAAAGTCAGACATGACCCCAAATCATGAATAGTGTGCATGCACCAGTCAGCTAACTAACTGGAAGGTTTGGGAGGTCACAAAAACGTTTCAGTACATGATGTGTGGGAAGTCAACTCGACATCTTCCCGCATTCTCCTTTGTGCTTTACAAACGCTGTAATATAGCATAACATTATGATGTATGAACTTAACTGTGAAAACTCCAAGAGGGATTTCAATATGGATTTTATTTTATACATACATTGACCAGTCATGATAATGAAAGTATGAATGTGTTTAAAATGTGTTGTGTAAAATCCATTTCTTGGATTATACCACAATAAAGTATTATATATATACATGATAATGTAACATTATTCTACCTCATATTTTTGGGTCCATCCTTTTTATGGGTGGCTAGAGATTAAATTGAATGCACCATTGCTTACGCAACAACAAAATCTGTGCTCTTGTCAACTGGGAACATGTACCTTGCGAAGACAGCTATAGCCATTCTATTGATAACTCGCTCATACCCCCAGGGTGCAAACCAGCTGGTATGGTTATATTTAATAGATCCCGAATCAAAGAATGAATTAACTCTCAATAGACATGTTGGCCATGATCTGGCTCATGACATCTATAATCAGTCAAAACAATACCATCATAAGAATGAGTGTCTTTTCCGTAGCCGATGTATGACACATTTATGAAGGTTTTGCGATAGACACACAAGTAAGTACAGCATTGGCAATAGGTGTGGCTTTGTACATGTAGCGGGTACGAATTCTTTTGTAAAGCCCGACTGAACAGGTAAGGCTTGCCCTCAACATTTGCAAAGTCAGACATATTGGATTTGCCAGTGTGAGTGTATGTATATTTCAGAGAGGAGTCTCATGTCTTGTTTCCTCAAGATCCTTATTTGTGTAATTACTTTACGTTAACAGTACCTATAATGCATGGTCTAGAAATCAGGCAGGTCTCATTGGCATGTCCACAAATCCCTTGTGTTTTGATTAGACATGATGTGATGTGATATGATATGATATGGCATTTATAACGCACCTATCAAGGCGCAACGAGGCAAGGGAGGGGAACAAAGGGAGTACAGACAACAATCCTACTAGGCCAGGTATTATTCAGATCGCGCAAGTGTGTGGGAAGGGGGCAGGGACAGTGCAGTACATCAGAATAGATAATAACAATAAGTAAGTAACGGCCAGCAGGTGGCAAGTGCACGGGTAAGTGCAGACATCAGGTGTCGGGGATGGTAGGGGGACTGTAGGGATACAGAAACAGTCCCCAAGCGCATGGGTTGCCAGGTGGGCAGTGCAGGTGTGTGACGCTGGTGGGAAGGGACCTGGGTCCAAGATCAGAGGGTGTCCAGGTAGCCAGTGCAGTTCCGGTAACAGCCAGGAAGTTTCGCAGAGGAGAGGAGGAGAAAAAGCAGAAGCAAAGAGAAAGGTTTTGAGGTGCTTCCGGAACTGGAGATGGTTCTCCTCAAGTTTAAGGGAGGCAGGAAGGCTGTTCCAGAGGGAGGCACCAGCCGAAGATAGAGATCTAGCACCTACTCGTTGCTTGGAGAAGCGACTGACCCTGAGGGAGTTGGAGGCGGATGAGCGAAGAGCTCGATAAGGAAGATATTTAGGAAGAGAGAGTTGAAGGTATTGAGGCCCCAGGCCCCAGAAGGCCTTGTGGACGATGCAGAGGGTTTCGAACTTAATCCGCGTAGCCACTGGGAGCCAGTGCAGAGATTTCATTCCTGGAGAGATACGATCCCTGGGCTTGAGGCCAAGGACAAGTCTTGAAGTCCTGTTCTGGATAAGTAACAGAGGGCGGAGAGTAGAAGCAGGCAGATTTAGAAAGAGGCTGTTGCAATAGTCCAGCCTAGAGAGAACCAGAGCTCTGGAGGCAGTGAGCTTCTGGGGGAAGGAGAGGAAAGGAAGAATACTCTGAGGAGGTGCAGCTGGTAGTTTGACTTCTTAGAGACGTCAGAAATGTGAGGAAAGAAGGAGAGTGCAGAGTCGAAGATGACCCCAAGGTTTTTAGCCTTGCAGGTGGGAGCAGGAAGAGGGCCAAACAAGAAAGGAGGGAGCGGGTGTACCGATGAGGAGAATCTCAGTCTTACTGGCATTAAGGCAGAGGTCCTTGGCGGCACACCACTCCCGGATAGCAGACAGACAGCCAGAGATGAGGGAAGGAGAGGAGGAGGGCGAGGGTAGCCTAAAAATGAGCTGGGTGTCATCCGCATAGCACTGAAAGTTGGGGCAGAGAGCAGCGATGCGGTGGGAAAGAAGTGCCAGGTATTGGTTGAACAGCCAGGGAGAGAGGATAGACCCCTGGGGGACACCACAGGTAGAGAAAAGATAGCGGAGAGGAAGGACCCAAGTTGGACCTGGGAGGGTCGGTCAGAGAGGAAAGAAGTCAGCCACGCCAGAGCCTGACCAGTGATAACCAGGTTATCATGGAGCCGGTTGAGCAGGATGGCATGGTTGACAGTGTCAAAGGAAGAAGAGAGATCAAGCAGGATGAGGACGCAAGGGGTGTTAGAGTCAAGGTTGGAGAGCAGGTCCTCACGGATGTTCAGGAGAGCACGTTCCATGTTTCTGTCAGCTCTGAAGCCAGACTGATGGTCATGAAGACAACCAACAGATTCAGGGCCTGATCACGACTTTGGCGGTAACGCCGGCGGTATTACCGCCAGCGGTATTAGCCCTACCGCCGAACTCCCCGGCGCTAATAACGCCGGATCACGAGTTCGGCGGTAATGTAATTCCCCATTCCCCATTGAGCCCATTCAGGAATGCCCCATTCCCCATTGGTCTCAATGGGGAAAATTCACGCTCTTACTGCCGGCGGATTTCCCGCCGGCGGTAATAGCGCACATTTTTGGCAGATTTCCCCCCAGCCAAGAGCTGGGGCGAAATCCGCCGAAGTCCTGATTTGGTGGACCCTTAAATCCGGCGGTAATAGCGCGACCGCCAGATTTAAGGGTTACCGCCAAAGTTGTGATGAGGCCCTCAGTGTGGAGATTAAGCTGGGAGATGGCCAGTGTCTCCAGCAGTTTGCCCAGGAAGGAAGTGATGGAGATTGGGTGATAATTTGCCGGGCAGGAGGGGTCGGCAGAGGGTTTCTTAAGACGAGGGTGCACAAGGGAGTGCTTCAGGGGGGATGGGAAGACTCCAGTGGCAAAGGAGTGATTGCAGAAATCAGCCAGGGAAGGAGCCAGGGAGTCGATGTGGTCCTTGATAGTTTTGGAGGAACAGGGGTGAACCTGTTTCGATGAGACTTTCATAGATCGGACTTATCTAGAAACCTTGTCTGCAGAGAACAGGGGAAAGGCAGAGAAGGAGGGAGGAGAGATGGCTGCAGAAGGGCCAGAGGAAGAGCAGGGAGTAGAGGGAGGGAGGGGATAGGAGGAGAGTGAGGACAAGATATCCTGAGTTTTACAGATGAAGTGAGAAGCCAGTGCCGTGCAGAGAGCCTGAGGAGGGACAGGAGAAGTAGAGACTGCGGCAGGATTGGCCAGTTCCTTGCAGATTTTAAAGAGTTCATCCGAGTTGTTAGATGCCGCAGAGACATAGCGGCTTTCTTCCTGTAAATCATGTTATATTTGCACGTAGTTTGGAAGCATGGAGTGAATTGAGGGGATAGGCAGTAGTATGAGAATAAACATGGTCACCCGAACCATGACAATTCTTAGAAATAGTGCCAAATGTGCCAATCACTTCTAAAATAAACTGACAATAAAGCTTCCCAGCTGATTTAATAAATGTGAAGCCTTCTGAGACACCCCGCTTTGACACTCCCCGGCTGGTTTGCAAAATGTCATGGACACAATCACATAATCTTCCAAAAACACAAATCTGTAAGCTAAAATGTTCTCTTATTATATAAAGCTCAAAGTTAGCACATGCATGGTACACATACACATCCAGAATAAACTAATTATCACTCAGCTGATTCGTAACATTGGTAGACATGTCCTGCCATTCCAGAATAGTGGTGCCAAAATACTCCTCTGCTATAGATACCATTGGCCAAAGAAAGGCACTCTCTGAAGATATCACAAACTACTTTAACAAAACCAATTCATGGCAAATATCTGCCATGCACCAGAAACTCTGAAAAACATGATGAAAACAATTACACTATCTTGCAAAAATACTAAGCAGAAATGTTCTCTGATAATATAGAGCAGAGGTTTGTTCACTTAATTGTATTGTTATATGCTACCACTCAATGTTAACACAAGGAAAACGTACACACTGAAATTGTACAACAAGAATGTGTAGTGATAAGCAGTACCCGCACCTCCCTGGGATCCAGCCCTTTGTGCAAAGTAAATCACTCCTAATTACCTTCCCACATAAATAAGGTTTAAGACGCACGATGATCTCAGTCTGGAAAAAAGCCAATCACACAGAATATATGATGCTTGCATTTATTATCTACAGTGGCTAATGAAAACTAAGCAGCAATTTATAATAATGTGGAAATAGAAAGTGCAAGCTATGTAATGCCAATTATCATTCACAGATGAATATGCAATTATTTGGTCTTACGCTCCTAATGAAATGTAGATGAAGGTACGATCTGATCACACCCAGGACCCTCGCCGCTACAGGTGCCCGGCACTCCTCAGAAGTGGAGGGGAGGACTGGCCAAGCCCCCACAGTCCTACACCAGAGCGGGGATGTGATGTTAGGAGTCTCGGCCCTGATAGTGCACAGCTGGTCGTCCAGGCACTGTTCTTCTTGATACGCGCGTCTTTCCAACAGCCCAGGATGAGTCCCCCCTTCCCTGGTCCAAGTATAGTTCTCTTATTAGGAGCTGCACGTCAATCATCATGACGTGTCAGCTCTTCGAGAAGCTTCTAGGCTCTCCCTTCCCGGCAGTAAACATGTTTTTTGCTTGGAAAGTTACAAGACTGGAAACAGCCAGTCTTGGCTCCCAGGCTTCGGGCACTGTGTTTTGAAAAGATCAGACATTCTTGCCTTATCAGTGCACCTGACTCGCAGAGCGAAGACGAGCAAAGCTGTGCCTGGCTCCCAAGGGCTGCATAGAGCCTCTTGCAAATGCTAGATGTTTTATGTCTTCAGAAAAGGCCTTCGCAATTAACCCCTTGCAAGCATGCAGGCTCACCCAGTTCGAGAGTCCTGGTTGATGTCAGCTTTTTCCTCCACGCTTCGAATAGGCTCTAATACACCCAAGATAGCTCAGTGGGTTAGTGCAAATGCAGGTTACTGCAAGCGCCTAGCAGCTTATCACGACATTCCACCCCTTTCGAAGTGAGGCCTGAAAATGCTGACTCAGTTCCATGATCTGGAAGCATGGACAGTGTGCTGTAGGCCAATTAAGCGTTTCTCTAGCACAGTCATTCTAGTATAAAGGAAAGACATTCTGCGCAAGAGCCCAATGAAGACGATAAGTATGAATATTAGGGAAATCAGCAACCACAGCAATGGGTGCAGTATTATATTAAGCAGCTTAGTGGAGGAGGGAGACCATCCAGTGAATATATCCCACCAGGAACCATTGATTTTCATAGGCAATACTATAAAAGGGCACCATATTTCTAGAGCATAAGCGGTCCTACTAACTTGCATTAACGCATGGCAGGTGTTATTCATGCAATCAAAAGCAAGCGGCTTAATCCATATGTTTGCTGGTAACTGTAGCTCTGTGTGCCAGTGGGTTGAAGATAGTCGCTCCCATTCGGAGCGGAAAGCCAACACCTGCTGATTTAGCAAAGTTTGCCATAAAATGCATCGTGTGTCTTTAGCAGTTTTGTTGACCTGTCCTATGGCAGAGAAAATGTCTTCATAGCTGAAATTCTGCCACTTCCAATGGTTGCCAATACTTGTAGCAGTGTTGCACAGGGTAGGACTTATCAATGGGCCCCACTGGGCCAGAAGTTTTATAGCGCCGCTGGCATCAGAACCCATAGTGGCTAACTTGTTGCGCACAGTTTCTATGTCAAAAGCATTTAAAGCCCCCGTTCCCACTCCCGCTGCACCCGCAATCAATGAATCTAAACCCCTAGCTACGCGCAATTTGGTGATGGGCCATAGAAATCGACTCCATTTATAGCAGCTTGGTAGTACTAAGGAGACATTGCCCTGTGACAAGTTTATGTCTAAGTGTACCTCTGAAATGATGGAAGCGTGCATCACATGTCTGCAATTTAAATGTTGTCTTACTACTGGAAAATCTAGCATGTTCACAGTTTCTACTTTGTGTGATTTGAAAAACACCATCCTCCAAGTGGGATGCCTACCATATACAATATTGGTTTTTGATACAAACACCATACTACCATCTGGTAGAGGCTGTTTCAACGTACAATTGTATGAAAGGCATTTGGTCAAGTTATAGTCCAGAAAATCTTGGCGAGTACACTCATTGCAGTTCTTGGGGCAAAAGAAACATGAAACATCAAACAAATTATTTGATCCATTCACTGAAACCTTTGGACCTAAGATTTCATAAGCGCCAGTCATATGAGTTAGTGATAAAAGGTGTCCGACAATGTGCCAATCTAGAACTCTTGCAGTTCCATGTGGATACTCATTTGTTACGCTTTTCTCACAGGTTACAGTGCGGTTGTAGTTATGACGCAGGACTGGAGTATCAGGTGTAATGCATGCGATTCTCAGAGTCCATGTAGTGTCTTGCAATAACCCACTCTTTACAGAGAAAGTGTTGGTTTGGCAGGCCAGGAGCACCCACAGCAAGGCAAGTCCCACATTCTGATGTGCCTGTATATATTCCCGCTACTAGGCTCTACGTTCGTGGTGTGAGCCTAGTAGCGGGAATATAAACAGGCACATCAGAATTATGCAAAAGTACAACATAAGTACTTCCAACACCTTGACTTAACACTTCCCCAGCCTCAGGCTTTTTGTTAGGATGGTGCACCCACACCTTTTTTCCCGTGCTACCGAAGCCTCCTTCCCCCCTCAATGTAGTGTCTGGGGATTGCTTGCTTTCTACTACTAGGGGGACAACTGCTCGTTCACAAATCAATTGTGCAATTCGGTCATATTTGGTTAATGGTACTGCAGATGCACCAGCATTATGTAAAAGTACCGAAACAGTCCCTCTATAATCAGGATCAATCACACCTCCCAATATGTCAATGCCTTGTTTTGCCAGGCTGGATCGTGCAGCAATGCGTCCATAAGTGCCAGCCGGCAATTTGATGCCAATACCCAGCGAGATGGATTTGGTTTGCCCCGCCGGTATAACATCATCTTCACAGGTAGATAGATCAAGTCCAATGCTGCCTGCAGTCGCTTGCACAGGCAGCTTAGCTTCTTTGTCGGTTTTCCACACAACAAGAGTGTTTGTAGATTCCACTTTCGCACTTGTCAGTCTCACAAAGGGTGTCTGGCGATTTCCCAGTGGACGATTGTTCAGTTCAAACAGTGCTTGTGCCAGATGTTTGGACCACCCCTTGAGAGTGTGAGTCTTAGTCAGCTTCTTTATTTGTTGCTTGAGCAGCCCATTGCTACGTTCCACCAGAGCAGAGGATTCTGGGTATCGGCTGATGTGCAGTGTCCATTTTATGCCTTGCTCTAGTGCCCAGTCTTGCACATTGTGTCCAGCAAAATGGCTGCCTTGGTCTGATTGGATTTCATCCGGGATGCCATAGTGTCTGATGAGGTATTCCATGCCTTGCAAGGTAGCCCGTTGATCTGCATGGGCGACTGGATAAGCTAACAGCAGTCCAGAGTATGTGTCTACCATGGTCAACACATATTGCTTTCCATTCTCGGGCGGTAAAGGGCCAATGTAGTCAACTTGCCATACGCTAGCAGCTCTTTCACCTCTTCTCAAAGGGCCTTGAGGCTTCCTCTCCAGAGGGTAGTGCTTCACTTCACTGCACACGGAACATTGGGAGGCAGCTTGTATGGCTTGATCCATGGTAATGGGCAATTGTCTCTTTTTTGCCCATTGATAAGTTCCTGTTTGCCCTAGATGCCCTGAGGTTTGGTGTGCCCAATCTGCCATCCCTTGCAGCACCTCAGCTTCTTGCGGTGTTGTCACTGGGCGAATTTTTGCCATTTGGTCCACTTCATTGTTGAACAGGGCAGCCAGTGAGGTGTCAGGGGGCATGTGTGCATCGACATGTCCAATGCAGATTTTGCACCTCTCACCTTTGCACCACATCTCTTCCCAGATGTCTGGCCCTCCCCAGATCGGTGTGTTCTTGATCTGCCAATCATCTCTTCTCCATGCCGGTGCCCAATGTGTCAGGCCTTGATATGTGGCCCAACTGTCTGTGTATATGTATGCAGTCTCTGTTTCCTTCACCTGTTCAATCACGGAGGCCACTGCCTGCAGTTCAGCATACTGACTTGATCCTCCCACACCTTCTCTCATTAGCAGTGTTTCTCGGTGGGGCTGGAATGCGACAGCTTGCCAGTGTCTTTGCCCTTTATCATACTTTGCGATGCCGTCCGTGAACCATGCAGACTTTTGTTCTTCTTCTGTCAATGTATCATAGGCGGGTGCGACTTTGAAGGGAGATTCTGGCAACGCCACAGGGGTGTTTGGTTCAGGCATCGCTTCCAGATCTACTGCCTCCAGCATTTGTTCTTGCAGTCTGGAAACCCCTGTGCGGCCAGCTTTCGCACGTTGCTGTAAATACCATTTCCATTTGAAATGAGTGGCGTCTTGTGCTCTACCACTTTTCCCATTTGCAGCAGTGTCACGCACCCAGCCCATGATTGGAATTTCTGTGCAAATTGTCACTGGTTGTTCGCCTGTGATTCTTTCAGTTTCAACTAGAGCCCAGTACACTGCAGCAACTTGTTTCTCAAGCAGAGTGTATTTTGTCATAGGATCTGTGAGTTTCCTTGACCAGAACCCCTGTGGCACTCTTTTCTGTCCTTGCTTTTGCCACAAGCTCCACACAGCCACGTCATTGTAGACAAGAATTTCCAATTCAAAAGGATCAGTTTTTGTCAGGGGCCCCAGCTTGATGTAATTTTGCAATGCGTCTTTAGCCTGTTGGAAGGAAGTCTGTTGCTCTAGGCCCCATGTAAAGTCATGTTTCTTTCTGGTGACTTTGTAAATGGGTTTCAGTATCAGGCTTAAATGAGGTATGTGATTTCTCCAAAACCCCATTAACCCAATGAATCTTTGTGCCTCTTTTTTATCTGCTGGTGGAGCCATCTGCTGAACCATATCAATTACCGGGTCAGGAATTTTCTTAACTGACCCAGACCAGATTGCACCTAGAAATTTCACCTCTTGAGCAGGCCCCTGTACCTTTTTGGGATTTATGGCCCACCCCCGATTTTGCATGTGTGTGATCAACTTTTCAGCAGCGTTTTCTACATGTTCTTTCTCAACACTGGTCAGCATGATGTCATCAATGTAATGAGCAATAAATACATTATCCAATTGCACCATCTTTAAGTCTCTGGCAATTAATCCATGACACAGAGTGGGACTATGCACATACCCCTGGGGCAATTTAGTAAAGGTAAATTGTCTGTCTCCCCAAGTGATAGCAAATTGGTCTTGTGATTCAGTGTCAATATCAATGGAGAAAAATGCATTGGCCAGGTCAAGGACCACATGCCATTCACCCACTTCTCTCGTAAGGTTTTCAATCAGGGTGATGATGTCTGGCACCGCCGCAGCTAAGGGCGGCACCTTCTTGTTCAAAATGCGATAATCAATTGTCAGACGCCATGCCCCATCCGGGCGGCGGACAGGCCAGATCGGCGAGTTGAATGGACTGACTGCCGGCCTCATTATGCCAGCTTTCACCAATGACTCAATAGTTTCACCAATCTCTTTATGTCCCCCTGGCAACCGGTACTGTTTCACGCACACTGGGTCAGCAGGAGGAGGTAAATGCAAGGGGGACCATTTGGCATGCCCAACCACAACGGGGTTAATAACTCTCACATGGATTTTTCGATTGCCAAAACAAATTCGCCTAAATCTGTAGTCACACTTTTGCCCAACAACACATCCATGCCAAGGATGTACTCCGGTATATCTGCAATCAAAACATTTGCTGTGAAAGGCAATCCCTCGCCAATTGACATTTTTACATTAAAGGCTTTTGCAACAGTTTCTGCTCCCCCATAACCATTGACCAAAACTCTGGGACCAGATAATTTACTGGGATTGCCATTCAGAATGGTTACCTCAGCTCCTGTTTCTAGTAGAGCCAAAACATGTTTAAATTTCTCATCCAAGTACAAGGTAAGTGGCACAAAAGGGCGTCTGTCTCTGGGACTAGTTCTCTTTATTAACCGTACCTCAAAGACAGAGCCAGCCCTTCAATCAAAAATGGGGTCTGGGACCTCCCACTTGTCCTTTGCCAAATCAGGGTAACCTTTTGCTCGCACTTTGGGCTTCAACACCTCCTCTTCAGAGGGTGCAGAGGGCTTAGTTTTTTCCAATACCTGTCTTTTTAATTTTTTCCATTTCTCAAGCAGCACAGATGTGGGTTTACCATCTATCTCTTCCCTTGGAATTCCTGCTTTTAGCAGGTCCACCCACATTTGTCTGCGTGTGATCTCGACAGTATCAGCTTTCTCTTTAGACTTTACATTTTTACCACGCTTTTTCTCTGAATCATTGTTTGCAGCCACTAGGCGCGCTGCTTTACGCACATCCAGCCCTTCTAATTGCCCTAACAGAAGTGCCACTTCACCAATGGCTTTGCCCTGCGCTGGACCCAGCAATGAAAGCAATGCGCCCTTCATGTGACTCGGTGCATTTCTTAACAAACGTGCGCGCATGCCAGCTGTAAACAACTCCATGTCAGGCCCTGCAAAATTTGCACTGTACAGTGCACACTGCAAACCCATCTCTCTAAGCTGATCTGTTGCTTCAGTTAGTGATTGCCAACCGCCCCAACTCTCTTCCATATCCATTGGACTCCCATACAGAGTCATTAAGGCAGTCTGAAGCCAATTAAACAAGGAATGAGAACCTTGCTGTCCGAGCGCACCGCGCACTATCTGTCCCAACATCACATTAGTAGTGAGTGAACCCATCTTTAACAGTTCCTCTGGGGTTAAGAAGATACTATCGGCACCCGTGTCCCAGAGGCGAAGGAACCATCTCAGAAGTGCTTCACCTGGCTTCTGTCTAAATAACTTAGCAATCTCTAAAAGCTCTGTCTGTGTATAATCGCGGACAATCCTTGTATTCTGAATATTTGCACCGCCAGCTTGGCCTTTTGACTTGTTAGTGATTAACGGCCGCGCTGGATAAACACATTTCTTTGGAGCACATTCCAGCTCCTCTTCATCAGAACAATTTAATTCAGCAAGTCTAATTTCAACAGACTCATTCCAGTCATATGCTTGCTCAGTTTCACTATCACTGACTTCACCCGACCATAAATTTGGGTCCCAGTTATCTTTCCTAATTAGCGCGCAAATCCTTATCTTTGACGGATTGCCCCGCCGCTGTCTGCGCTTGTGCGTGGCTACACGCACAGCTAAAGAGGCACACCTGTCCTCCATCTGATCAGCCCGCTTAACGGACGATTCAAGGGTCTCTCTCATAATAATTTGTTGTTCTTGGAGCAGGGAAATCTCATCTATTAATTTGCGAATCTGCGCATCTTTAAGCAATTCATTCTCATGCACCTTTCTGAGCGCCTGCAGGAATAACCAGCCTATGTTTCCTGCTGCCTTTAGCTCCCTTCTGCATCTCTCAAGCGGTAAACTCTCCAAGCACTTACTAATTACCGCCGGGGAAACATCATTTTCAAGCATGTCCCATGCCCTCGGTGCCGAGTACCGATGCAAAATATCTGCCACACCCGACCAAGCATTTGATGCCGGCCATCCTGGAATGTGACAGAGTGCACTATCTTCCCCATTGCATTCATCTTTTGCATGTTTTTTCCAGAATGGCATCGTGCTCGTAAACCCTGCTCACAGCGCCAAATGTAGTGATAAGCAGTACCCGCACCTCCCTGGGATCCAGCCCTTTGTGCAAAGTAAATCACTCCTATTTACCTTATTTGTGTGGGAAGGTAATTAGGAGTGATTTACTTTGCACAAAGGGCTGGATCCCAGGGAGGTGCGGGTACTGCTTATCACTACAGAATGTAATACAGTTATTCATTCCCTAATATCTATTGTTGTTACATGCAGAATCACATAGTTGTCACACAACGAAATCACACACTGAAACGTATTAATATTACGGAGTTGACATACACACAAGTAATTGTGTACAATGTCCGGTATGTCCTGCCATTTATAGATGCATTTGGCCAATGAATGGCACTCTCTGCATTATGAAGCTTTTGATTTTTTGGGTTCGAAGCCTTGTTTTTATATTATTTAGCCACCCTAAGTGTGGCACCCAAAAAAACAAAATAAAAAGTTAATGACAAAACTAATAACAAAAATTGTAATGCAGCAGAGAAGTGGAAGAAAAATCAGTGTTCGAAGCAGCAGGGAAATACCACAGAAACAAAAGAAGCTCTTAAAAGCACCATATGACAACTTTGTCCCCAACTTGAACACTTGAGCTAACTTACCCCAAAGCATGACACTAAAGCAAAGCTTTCTCTATGGTGCACCTTTTCTGCATCATGAAATAGCTGAGTGATACCCAGATCCTTCTACATACCACTTCAAAAGCACTGGTAAAAAGCTAAGCCTCCTCCTGACCACCCCTAAAAACAAAGGATCTCAAAATAAGATGTATACGTGCAGAATATTGTTACTGACAAATGTATGTAGAAGATAAAATAAATAAGGAAGCCACCGTTTGAGCTTTGCAAAATAATGTCATATTTTGTATATTAAGCAACTAGCTGTCTACGGCCATGCGTTGCTGTGGCTTAGTCTGGTTAAATGGGAAAGAAAGAAAAGTGAAAGCACACGTTTCTAATATGTTTAATTTCACAATGCTTGTGGGTAGTTTTTAATGGCTCTGGCGGTTCTCCAAGTTGAGGCAGTTTAATTTTCCCGGCGGCGCAACACATTCCTTTAGTTTCTCCATTAAATTTCAGAGCCTTGCAATAAGGACACACTTCAGTCAAGGATGAGAACATGCCGGCTCAAACTAAAATCATCAGCTGGGTTGTACCGGAATGCAACGCAATTGCAATTGCGTGATTGCTGAGCATGGAGTCGAGTTTGACGCTGATCTGATGTTTCTCGTTGACGTCTTTCAGCCACTCTCATCCTGTCGCGTTCATTCTGTTGAGAACGAAGCCGATCTGAAGCTGCAGAACGCGATTGCCGTGCTCGCTACCATGCATCCTGAAGTCTGGCTGCATGTCGGTCTGCTGCTTCCTCGGCACATATAAAATATTTAGTATAGCGTGTGTTGATTTTATGTCCAACAGATGGCGCTGTTTTGCAGTAAAATGTTTAGTATAGCGTGTGTTGCTTTTAAGTCCAACAGATGGTGCTGTTTTTCATAAAAAGCATGTTTTTACCTGTCACAGGTGTGACATCAATTTATAGTAGGTATATGAAAACACGCTTCTATTCGAATACAACGTTGTGTCAAAATTTCAAAGCAATCAGTGAAGAACTTTCAGAGATTTAAGATTTTGAACAAACAAACATTTACATTTGTATTGATATAGATAGATGTTTAGTGACATTTGTAAAGCACAAAGTTCATTATTTGTATTCCATCTTGACAGTGATGGCTGTCTTGGTTGGCAAGAAGAAGTTCTACCTAGGGCGAGTTAATCCTGACGAAATTGAACAAATTAGGAGCAGTAATGCCACTTCCCCAAAGCACAAGAGTGGATGGCAAGTTGGCTTGTTGGCTCATGGTGATCATGTCTTGATGTAAAACAAAAGAGGGGATGGCTGAAAGGTTTGGAATTAATCAGGTTTGGTCCCACCCCAACGAGGCTGAAGCATGTCTGGGGTTGCTTGTGGTATTGTGCAAAACAGATGAGATGAAGCAGTTTGGGATGGACTGCCCCTTTTGGGGTGGGATCCAGCCTGATTAGCGTATGGTTTTCTCCTTTTGTAATGGATTGGCAGGCAAAGAACTATGGTCTGGAGGGTTACCCAGAGTGATGCCAGGGGTTAAGATACATTCTAAACCTTCGAGCCATCACCTCTTTTGTTTTCCTATAGTCAACCTGAGTGGGATGCGTCTGCCTAGATGTGGTTCCTTTGCCTGCTGGGCCTAGAGACCCAAGTTACTCCTCACTGATGAGGACCAACGAGACAGAAATATGTCTGGGATGGCTTGTGGTCTCTTGCAGAAGGGATGTGACCAAGCAGTTTGGGCTGGCCTGCCCCTTTTGGGGTGGGGCCAAGCCTGCTTTGCATATGGTCTTTCCACTTTTGTAATGCTTGACAGGTGAAGAACCTGGTGGAGGGTTTCACAGAGCAATGCCACGATTTAAGATTAATTCAAAACCTTCCAGCTGTCACCTCTTCTGTTTTGCTATGATCACCTTTTGATGCCATCCTAAACACTGCAAGTATTCGTGAGATACAACAACATTGTGGTAGCTGAGTGAGGCTTCTTGGATCTGAGTGCTCATTCTATAGAATAAGGCCTTTTTCAATACCCCTTGATGTCAATGAGCATTGGTTAACATTGAATCCATAGCAGAGCCTCAGATGGAGCAGAGCGAAATCAATGACAGGTATCTGATGGACCATTCTGATCTTCGGAGTGCATATAACACATGAAACGGAAATGGTTTCAAGACAGTTTGAATGTGCTCAGAGAAACATAAGGACAGGCTTTGACTGCTCTTTACCATTCTTTTGTAACCACTCACCCCCATCCATCACTAGTCCCTTTTACTCTGTCCTGCCCATTTCCTATTGGCCTCTGTAGACAAGCACATTTTCACTGTCTCACTCTGACTGTCTCTCCCTCACCCAAAGGGGCACAATGCACACATCTCAGGCATGGGCAGGGTTGGGGGGTTTACTGTTGAGAGATTGTGCTCGGGTGAAATTAGGAAACCAAAGATTGATGGCTGGAAGGTTATGAATTAATCTTAACCACTAGCAATTGAACTGGGCATTCAACTTCACCATTGTTTTCAGCCTGCCAAGCCATTCAATCAGGCTTGCTCCCACCCAAAAAGGTGGAATCCATCCCAAACTACTAGGCCACATCCCTTCTGAATGAAACCATTCATTTGTTGAGGCGAAGCAAGTGGTAATTTTTGGGGGGCAAAAATAATTGGAACGTTTATGAGTTCATTGAGAAAACAACTGAGTCAGTCAGTGGTCAAATGCATGCCTCTGTCTTTGTTACCAGCCATCAGCAATCCTTAGAAAAGCTGTGCAAGCTTTGTAAAAGTAGTGAGTAACATTTTTTGTAAAGTGCACATAGGCCAAAAAAGGCATATTCTCTACATTTGCAATACCAGGACAATTAGATTTGACAACTCTGAGAGTAGGACTTCACAAGCATTCTTGCAAGTGTTTCAGGTTCCAAGTCCTTTATCTTGTTATGGTACTGATGATTCAGACATGCATTGCAAGATGATACACAAATGGTTTTTCATTTGTATTCATATAATTCTATTAAATAGTGTTTCCTTTGCACACTATTAGATTAACTAATTGACTAGCTAACTACATAGGTTTTTATATAGAGCAACGCTCAATCAAAGGTCTCAGGGCGATCACAGAGACAAAACAAACAGAAAGGAAACAAATATATAGTCTCAGGAGTGGAGCGAGATGAAGTCACTTGACAAAACGACTGGCAGAGTCCTTAAGAGTGGCCGTGAAGTCCTAAACTAGTAAAATAGATTTAGGCCTCAAAGAGAAATGTCTTAAGAGGTTTTCTGAACTGCTGTAATGTAGTACATTGTTTAAGATAAAGTGGGATCATGTTCCAACTTTCCGGAGCCCAGGCAGCAAAGCTTGCTCTGCCCAGTTTCCTCAGAACGATGCGTGGTTGAGCAAGTAATATCATACTGTTAGAGCGCAGTGTGCGCTTTGGGGTAGCCATATGGCTCCTAGACTTCAGATATTCTGGGGCCTTACCTGAGAGGCATTTAAAGACTATTACTAGTCCTTTAAATTTCAGCTGCTGCTCAATGGAGAGCCAATGTATATTTTTTTTGGATTTTCTGTATTGTGAGTTTGGCGGTTCTGGCCAAAAACAGCCCGAACTTCTCCATTCTGAATGGTCTGGAGACACTTGATGTTCCCCTTAGAGGTTCCTATCAAAAGACTATTGCAGTAGTCCAATTTGGTGTTAACTATAGCTGCTGCAATGGATGCTCTATTGGCTTCTGACAGATACGGACGTATTTGCCATAAGAGATGGGTAAAGAACCTGCATGACGACTTAAGGTAGGACACACGTTTCAGAAATGTCAGATGGGCATAAAAGAGGACTCCAAGAGTTTTGACATATTCCGATACTGGGATGTTATTGCCACCTATTTCAAAGGCCTTATAGCAGTCATCCATATTTCTTATCCTAAGAGGTGTACTCATGATCAATAGCTCTGTTTTTTGTCATTAAGGGCAAGAGAGTTTAAAGCCATCCACTTCTGGATTGCATCATATATTTCATTTATAGTGATCAAATCATTTTTGTAGACCCCAGATAGTTTAACAACTATCTCGATGTCATTGGCATAGTTAGCATATTTTATGCCCATGGATTTGAGTACGTCACATAAACATTTAATATATATGTTGAAAAGTAGTGGGGATAGGCATGATCCATGAGGGACACCACATGTTACAGAAACTTCCAAGGACTTAGATGATCCTTTAGCAACACAGGCACTTGTAGGGCCGAGAAATGATTTAAGCCAGCAAACTGCTTCTGGGGAGCATAAGCCTATCTTCTGAAGTCTTTCCGCCAGGAGTTCATGGTCGACTACGTCAAAGCCGAAGAAAGGTCCAACAAAAGCAAGAGAGCAGAGTTTCCTTCCTCAATAATGTCTGTAATACTAGCCTTCAGATCTAAGAGCGCCGTCTCTGTGCCATGCTAAGCTCTAAACCCAGACTGTTCCTTAACCAAGATGTCATTAGTTTCAACATAATGTTGTAATTGTATGTAGGCTATTTTGTCCAGAATTTTAAGTATGAAAGGGGCGTTGGTAAGAGGACGGTAATTTTCAGGCATCAGGGGATCAAGATTATCCTTCTTTAGCAGTGGGGTAATCCATGCCGATAGGGACAGTCGCCTCAGCAAAGGAGCGATCAACAAGTTCTGTTACCCATGGTGTAAGAGTATTAGTAAATTTCTGTCTCCCACATCCGCTTGCTGCACAACAGGGGTCAGAGGGAGTACCTCGGACTTGTCCCAATTAATCCTAAAACCCGAGTGTTCACCAAACCTAATCACTTTCTGTGTCAAAGGGGTCAGGTTTTCGCGTGGATGCTTTATGTACAGTAGTATGCCATCGGCATACAAGAATATGGTGGATAGGTGTGCTTGAATACGGATGCCACCTTGTGCATGTAGTTCACGGATATGGCAAGCAATGGCTCCATTGTGAGCGCAAATAATACTGGGGAGAAGGGACAGCCCTGGCGGGGACCACGTGTAGGGTAAATGCATCGTGAAACCAAGCCATTTGTCTATACCGCCGCACAAGGGGCCGTGTATAGTAGTTTGACCCAATTAATATAAGTAAGTCCGAATCCCAAGCGTCGCAGCACCTCAAATAGAAATGGCCACTCGACCGAGTCGAAGGCCTTTTCCGCCTCTAGCGTGGCGACCACCATTGGCACCCTCTAATTGACGTTATGCATAAGGGTAAACATCCGGCCCAGGTTCTGCTGGGTGGATCTACCCGGGATGAATCCCGTCTGATCGGGCAAAACTAAGGCTAGCATATGAGGGAGGATACGGTTTGTAAGAATCTTAGCTAGTATTTTATTGTCCATGTTAATCAGTGAGAACGTCTGTATGATGACATCAATCGAGGGTTTTTTCCAGGCTTCAAAAGAACAGTAACTAGCGTAGACCTGGTGGATTCAGGTAATGTGCCAGTGTCCAAGGCACTTTCATACATTCTCAACAGGTTAGAACCACCAGGTCAGCATATGCTTTGTAAAATTCTGCTGTTATTCCATCCATCCTGGGAGCTTTCACGTTAGGAAGGGATTTAATAGAAGCTTGTATCTCATCCTGAGAGGTGGGGTCATTGAGGGCACTCCCCTGCTCCCTATCAATCCACCCTAAGGCTATCTCGTCCAAGTAACGTATCAGCTCATCGTGATCGGGGCTAGCTCGATATGAAGTTCAGGTGTATCCTGCCACCCTTGTCTATTCTCTATCTCTAGAATCTGATCCTCCAACCCCGCATGGAATGACGAATGGCCTTTAGTACCCCCCTTCCTTAGATATACAACATCCCCTAATGTAAGCCTTAAAGGCTTCCCAGATTACACCCTGATCAGGCACTGAGACCGTGTTCGCTAGAAAAAAAGTATCAATCTCCTGCTCATTTTCAACACGGAATATCACATCTTCGAGCACGGTGGCTCTAAATCACCATCTTAATGGGCACGGGGATGTCTTGGAAATCTCCAGGCAAACCCTGACTGGAGAGTGATTCGATAATGGACATCTCAGACAGCCCGCCCAGCATGGGACTGGAGACCATACTATAGTCGATCCTGGAGGCACTACCGTGCACCCCAGAGAAGAATGTGTATTCTCTGTCCTCCGAGTGCCTGTGTCTCCACACATCAAACAGCCTGTAATGTTGGGATATAGAGGACCAAGCCTTGACTGCCTGCGGTAGAGCAATTTGTGTTGTTGATGACCTATCGAGATCCAGCGTGAGGGCTAGGTTAAAATCACGAGCCCATAATATTTAGTATTCTGGGAACTTGTGTATATGACTAGCACATTGGTGAAATAACTCAGGCAAGTCAGTGTTTGGAGCATAAATGTTTATCAAAAGGATGTTAGTGCCTAGTATCTCGCCTGCAAGCAATATGAAGCCCCCATCCTCGTCTGTGATCTGTGCATGTTTAAATTGCAATGTGGTATTGTCGTGATATACAAAGTGCCAATTTGCCAATTAGAGCTTTAGATGACAGCATTGGCCACTGAAAGCCAATAGTTTATTCAAAGTATGTGCTAAATGCTGAAAGTAATGCTGACAGTAATCTGTGGTAGCGCCTCCATTATGCACTAGCGAGCTACAAGGAATATGCGGGCCTAGTAGGGGTGGTAGGTCACATTATGCATTGTAGATAGACAGGCAGTGCGGAGGCCCCAGTGTAGCAGCTAATAGAGACATTATTGGAGGGTTTGGAGCATTATAGCACCTATATAGCGCTTAGATCTTTGAAGCGCTCTGGGCACTAAGCTATGAGTGCATGCCTTTTAGAGTTTGCTCACATGGGGTTAATTCATCTCGGCTTCCCTTAGAATATTCTGCCTTTCTAACTGTAGCTCTGCATGGCTTTGTAAACAAATCCTGTTTCCCTGAGAAGGCCTGGTACGGCCTTGCCCACACGCTGATAAGGACATTCCAGTGCTTTCGCAGAGAGGGCTCCAAGGAAGGGGTAGGAGCGAGCAGGGAGCATCTCAGAGAGAGTTGGGTTTTTCCATGAGCAAGCGTATATTTTGCACAGGGAAAGTTCTGGAACTGTGCGTCATGCTGATTGACGGCACGAGAGCACAAAAGGTGCACTCACCCAGAACTGGGCGGGAGATCGATCCTTGGACTTGGTTCGAGCAAGAGCGAGTGTCCGGAACTTGATGCTCTGTCGGCACCCTGCAGCGCTGTCATCTGAGCGGGGCTGGCAACAGCTAGTTTATGAGGGCTAGGGTCTCCCAGCGCTGATTGAAGGGGCGTAAGACTGTGTTTCTCTATGTTTCTCTAAGTTCTATGTTTCTCTATATTTTGTATTTCTCATATTTTGTGTTTTGTAATCTTCTCTAACTTGAATTCCAAAGTACTGCTAAATTTACTGTTTATGCTTTTTTGTCTAATAAATGGTAAACATCTTGAAGGTGTCATTTGTCACTAGCATGAGTTCACTGCTCAGCACGATAGAACCTGTATTTTGGGCTGAATTGGGTAATTTATGCTAATAAGGGCTGGTCCCAAGGAAGATTTTCCCCTTTTCAAGACATTTGGTGGCAGCGGTGGGATCATGCAGAGCAGTGCCTTGCTGTGAAGTGACACATTGTGTGAGAGAACACAGTGCAGATTGAGGAGCAGGCTGTCGCATTTCCTTGGTCGTCTCACTGCAGCTCTGAGACACCCAATAGACAGCACTTTTGTGTCGGCCTGCCGTGGCCGATAGCTTGTGTGGTTGAGACTTTCTCCTTCAGTAAATCAGGCGTGGATGACTTACTGCTTGTGAACGAAGCCAGGGAGCAGAAGGCGATGAACAAGCGGGAAATGGCTATGTTAAAGCGCTCCGATTAATGGTGAAGAAAGATTTATGTTCAATTAGGAAAGAATTTTTTCATGCGGTTTCCCTTGACAAAGTTGTAATTTGGATTGCAAAGTGAGACGAAAGATCTTGCTCTATTTTGGCATGAGGGCAGAGAAAAGAAAAAAAAGTTGCAAGGATTTGACATACATATGTGAATAGTGATTTAAACATTGAGATCCAGCCCCAGTGTGCTAGCGAGTGGGGGGCTGTAATGTAAGGAGGCGAAGGTTTGCTTTTTACATTTATGCTTTTTGAAGTGTTGATATTCCTGAAGATAACGTGGGAATGAGCTTAGTTTCAGAAGAAAGAGTAACATCTGTGTTGAAAGCCTAAAGGGTTTGTTTTTTGGCAAATGTAAATTCCATGTGCTGGTGGTGCATTCTGTTTAAGGAAACACACTAAAACGGCTACATTGCATTTTAGCTGTGCCATGCTAACAATGGGCGAGAGACTCACTTGAAAAAAAAAGTGAGTAAATGGTATTTGGGTTTTCGATTTTTGTGTATTGATTTGGAATTGCAGAATCAGTTTGCAATGGTTTGGGTGAAAAGACAATTTATATTTTCTAAATTGCCCCTAAATTGCCCCTAGAGTATGACTGTTCCCCCGCTATGCTATGGATTTTCTGCTAAAGACAAAGTAGTGTTGCTATTAAGTGATGTATGTTTTGGAAATTATAGTGACATGTTGACTGTGATTCATGGTGAAAAAGTTGTTGACAAATAACAGCCCACAAGCAATACAAAGTGTGGGTTATTCATGTAGAAATCGTGCAGGGAGCTGCACTAAAAATGACACCTTTAAATGCACTATCGTTTGGCGCTGTAAAGGAAATAATTGGTTTTAGTTTGGCAATGGTACAACAGAATGAAAAATCTGTGTATGATAAAACAGCACAAAGATTCAGTGGGTTGCGGGTTCTTTTGAAAGATCGCACATTGCATTGGAGTGAGTTTGTGAAGCCAAACAACAAAGTCACCAGAAAGAAACACGATTTTATATGGGACCTAGAGCAACAGTCTGTCTTTCAGCAGGCTAAGGACGCTTTGCAGAATTACATCACACTGGGCCCCATGATGAAAATTGATCCTTTTGAACTGGAAATTCTTGTCTAAAATGATGTTGCTGTGCAGAGCTTGTGGCTTGAAGATAACTTGCGCAGAAATTCCTGTAATGGGCTGGCTGCGTGAAATGGCTGTGGGAGGAAGGCGGAAAAGCACAGAATGGCGTGCACTGTCCAGGGAAATGGTGTTTACAGAAGCTGGCAGATATGGGAGCTTTTCTGAGTTGCTGAAGCAGCGCTGAAAACAGTTAATTTGGATGAACTGTCTGAAACGAGTGCCTTCCATTGAAGCCGCCCCAGCTTATGTGTTATAGGCAAAGAGACAAGCTTGCCGCGTGCGTATGGCGCTGCCATGTGCACAGGAATGATATACAATGGCTGACATTCCTGCATTCCATCCCCTGTGAGAGACATTGTCTGTGTGAGCAAAGAAAGAGGTGGGGCTGGAAAGCCAGAATGCTGAAACTGAACTGAAGGCAATAATTGCCATGAGTGAGGAGATGAAAAAGAGCGCAATCTACCTTACACATGCTGATGTACGCATGCTTTCTGACACTGGCATGCAATAACAGAGCTGATCATAAGCAAGCAATTTGCCCAGTATCAACACTGGAAGAAAAAGAAATGCCTCATGCAGATGGCAGGCTGGGTGCATCGCACATCTGAACATTTGGGGAAACTGTGCACCTGTGAATGGGCTAAGAAAAGACAGCTGCCCATTTCAAGAGACATTGCCGTGCAAGCTGCATCCCAGTGCCCCATGTGATGTGAAGTGAAGTATAAGCGTTGTGCACTGGAGAAGAAACCTCTAGGCGCTTTGAGAAGTGAAAATACACAGCCAGCAAAATGCAAGCTACATTGTGAGGGCTGGAGTAACTGACAAAGACATTATGGCGTTCCAGATGGAAGCAAAACTGACAAAGGTAGCCGTTTTGCAAGAAACAACATGCAGAACTGAGTATAACATGAACACTGCACATTAGCCATGATCCAGAAGCCTCACGGCTTAGTGCGAGAATTAATGATTTGTTGAAGCAAATAAAGAAACTGACTTAGACTATCGCTCTCAAAGGGGTGGCCCAAGAAATCAGCAGACACCCTTTGGGAAAATGACAAGTCGAGAACCACAGGCTTTAAAGACACTGGCTGTATGGAGAACAATAAACAAAGCTGCTTGTGCAACTGCAGGCGGTATTGGACTGAAGGACTTTACCTATGAAATATGGAGTGATGCCACTTTGAAAAATGGAGTGATGCCAGCAGGGCAACCTAAATCAAGATCATGAAACACTGGAAGCAAGTTGGCACCTGGCATTCGTGATTGCTTTGGTGACAAAGAAAAGCATTGATCCATTGAGAAGTGCGACCAGGGTACTTATTATATGGCTTTTGTAAAATCACAGATCAGTCTGAAGTACCATTGACCAACTATGATCGCATTGCACACATGAGTTTGTGATTAGGCAGTTACACCCCGTATGGTTGAGTGTAAATAATCCCCCAGTAACACAAAGAGGGGTGACCAATAATTGTGGTAGCAATGATAAAGTGTGTAGTTACCTGATGAGAATTCTGAAGGTGGGGGTGGTGTTAAGGGAAGGGGTGGAATACGCTGATATTGTAGTTTTGATGACATCCTAACGTGGATAACAATGATATTGTACTTTTGTGAAATTCTAACATTTCTGTTTGTATTTTGCCTAGGCAAAATAAACCAAGACATTTGCGTGCCATGATTGGGGTAGACGTGTGCAATTTGCGGGTGATTCTGATCAGTCAAGCAGACACATTCTCAGAGAAAGCGGGTCACTGCGAGGGGCTATGTGAACTTTGAACCTGTCCTGCACCGCACTCAATGCTGCTAACGTGCGTGACGCGTGAGGACATTTGTTCTGCAACCTGCGAGAAGTGTCCAACAGAGTAATAACTTTTGCTGAACTGGCACGGTGCAGACTTGGCTAGTTATCAAACATTTGATGCTGCACGTTCAAATTATTCAGTTGCTGGAAATAATCTGGTTGATATTTTTTGCCTTTCTTGTCTAAAGGACTGTGGACAAAGCAACCGTAATGGGTTGTGGACTGACAACATGTCACCCAAACAGCTGTGTGAAACCGCACTTGAATGCTAACACATTGAAAAATGTTTTTTTGAATCTGTGAAAAACGAAATGTTTTGATCTTCCAACTGATTTGCTTTAACCAGAGTTTTTGTTTTGAGAATTACTACAGTGAATGTAGCCAGGAGTATGATTTATGAATAGTGGGGGCAGCAGGATTATGCCAGCAGCAGCGTAATATATTTTGAGATAAAATGAGTGCGCACACCAAAGGTTCTTAATTTGAAGGAATGCTACCAAGTATATGAACTATAATTTGAGATGGTAACCTTTGAAACACTGGATACTTTTACAGCCAGCCTTAAGGCAGGTAAATGAAACCAAGACACGTCATACTTGATTTTATGACACAGTGTGTGACACGGTTTTTGTTAAACTAACCAGTTTCGTGTTTCTGTGGGGACGGCTGTCTCCAGCACACTGATGCAAGGAGTCACATTTTGATTGTAGACATTTAGAGTAATTCATTAGAAAAATGCTACAAATGAGTATCCACATGGAACTGCTAACGTACTGGCCTGGCACATTGTCGGGCATCTTTTGTCACTGACTCATATGACTGGTGCTTATGAAATCCTAGGCCCAAATGTTTCAGTGAATGGATCCAACAATTTGTTTGATGTTTCATGTTTTTTCTGACCAAAGAACTGCAACGATTGTTCTCGCCAAGATTTTATGGACTATAACTTGACTAAATGCGTTTCATACAATTGTACGATGAAACAGCCTCTGCCGGATGGTAGTATGGTGTTTGTATCTAAAACTAATATTGTATATGGCAGGCATCCCACTTGGAGAAGGGTATTCTCACACAAGGTAGAAACTGTGAACATGCTAGATTTTCCAGTAGTAAGTCAACACTTAAATTGTAGGCTGTTAATGCACACCTCTATTATTACAGTGATACACTTAGACATAGATTTATCACAAAGCAATGTGCCATTATTACAACCAAGCTGCTACAAATGGAGTCAATTTCTATGGCCCATCATCAAAGTGCACGTAGCTAGGGAGCTAGAGTCATTAATTGCAGGAGCAGTGTGTGGTAACAGGAGCTTTAAATGCTTTAACATAGAAACTGTGCGCAATAAGTTAGCTACTATGAGTTCTGATGCCAGCGCTGCTATAAAACTCCTGGCCCAGTGGGCCCCATTGATAAGCCCTACCCTGCGTGACACTGCTACAAGTATTGGCCACCACTGCAGATGGCAAAACTTTAGCTATGAAGACATTTTTTCTGCCATAGGGCAGGTCAACAAGACTGCTAAATACACACGATGCATTTTATGGCAAACATTGTTAACTCAGCAGGTGTTGGCTTTTCGCTCCGAGTGGGGGCGACTATCCTCAACCCACTGGCACACAGAGCTACAGTTACCAGCAAACATATGGATTAAACCGCTTGCTTTTGATTGCATGAATAACACATGCCATGCTTTAATGTAAATTAGTAGAATTGTTTTTATTTAGATAACCTGGTGCACGTGGGTTCACCTTGCTCATGAAATTAGATGTTTTTTGGTTGGGTTGTACTAACATGGGGGAAGTGTCTAATCACATAGCCCATAGTCACATTTGAATGCCCTGGGATAAGGGGGGAGGGTAGGCCCTTAGAGTGGAAGGATGCCAGGTTTAGAGTTGGTAACCATATATAAATGCAATAGTGCATTGTAGAATAGACTACACCAGATTGCCTTGATATTTTAACCACATGCTGCTCTTTAACTGACAATCAGTTATATGATCATTTTTTTGGTATTTTTGTGTAGGCCAGGTTTTGGCTAGAGTAAATGTCCATGTTCACTTTGTGTACATGTTTGTTTAGGTAGTGTTTTTACTAACCTTGCATGCCACGCTAACTAACCGCTAGAAGATAGTTTGCTTAAACCTCTTGCAAAGCCCCAAGGTTTTTTACTACCTCATTTATCACTGCACTACATACTATGTTGATGGGTATTAGCCAGCATTGTCGCCCACACTTTGAAAAGGGGTGGAATGTCGTGATATACAAAGTGCCAATTTGCCAATTAGGGCTTTAGATGACAGCATTAGCCGCTGAAAGCCAATAGTTTATTCAAAGTATGTGCTAAATGCTGAAAGTAATGCTGACAGTAATCTTATGGTAGCGCCTCCATTATGCACTAGTGAGCTACAAGGAATATGCAGGCCTAGTAGGGGTGGTAGGCCACATTATGCATTGTAGATAGACAGGCAGGGTGGAGGCCCCAGTGTAGTAGCTAATAGAGACATTATTGGAGGGTTTGGAGCATTATAGCACCTATATAGCACCTAGATCTTTGAAGCGCTATGGGCACTAAGCTATGAGTGCATGCCTTTTAGAGTTTGCTCACATGGGGTTAATTCATCTCAGCAGTATGAACACATTTACACAGAGAAAAACTCTCATGTTATCCAGTATATGAAATTCCATGTGACCAGATTAGCCTAAGCCACAATCATGAGTAAATTAGGTACTAAAGTGCGGACAGTAAAACCTGTAAGAGAAATATTGTTAGTGGAGTTATCGCCATTGTACATCTTATGCTTAGAAAGTGGAGAAGCATAACTACCCTTGTATAGGAATAACAATGTCAGCAATATGTTAATCAAAGTCAAACACCCATGTAATGAAATAATTATAACCAAATGTGAGCCCAGAAGATAGAAATACATGAGTCTATCTTCCCTATTCATTCCACAAAAATAACATACCTCAAAATAAAACTGAGTATATAACCAAAAACTGAAGTGGCACCTATCCAAGTAAAACAGAACCATTTTCAAAAAACCCTCATGTGAGATCCAGAGACAATTCATATGGACAACGAATCTCCCAACATACCTTAGCAGTATCTGGCAATCAGGTACCCAAACCCTTATTGTAGTAACGGGACTCCAAAGAGCCCAACAGCTACGGTAAATAAAGAGAGAAGAAGAGAAAATAATTGTTTATAGTAAACATCACCTAGTCAAAGCCAGATATAGTGACTATTAACTTAAAGTAATGCTTACCCTTTGGATCATATATTCACACAATGTAACTGTGCTCATCCAAGTATTTAACCGAAAATAAGGAACTACAAAGATGGATCCTGAAATCCCAAGTCTGAAATCCTTAAGTCTTCCACTGCCAGTGTCCATTCGGTAGCCCAGGTGCTAAGCAATAAATAAACGAGCAAATGTATACCGCGTTCTAAGTCCCCAAAACTCACACTCAATACTAAGTGCCACAGGAATGACCCATAAGCAAATTACCAAATATTAGTGCTCACCTCCTCTAAATCACTCTACGAAGCGTCTCCTTGAACCTGGTGATAATGGCCTACGTGCTCATGCCACATACCTAATAGTATACTGTTCAGTCATGTGATACACCACTGCGTAGAGCCCACAATGCATGCTGTGTGGGTAAACATGAAGAATGGATTTTCCTTCCACATAACAATACAATGTCTGATTGTAAACGTTAACCGCACTGCCATTTTTACAGAGCAAGATACTCCAATTAGCTACTGATACAAATATATACTGTCTTTAAAAGATATAGATATCCATTGTTATGCCCACCAGATCGAACTTACAAATACTTGGAGTGTATATTGGCTCCGTAATGCATTGGGTCGACTAGCAGAGTTCATAGGTACAGGTGTAGGAAAGATAGTCAATACAGCAGTACAGTACCTTAACAAAGACAGAACATTGGTTTACATTTACATAATCAAAAAAATAGGGAACAGAGTCAAAGTATTCCCATGTTTCTGTAATTTGTGTGAAAACCCACAAGTGTGTCACATGTAACGAAAAGTAGCTGAATGAGGACATGCATACCCCTGTAGGAAAATGTAAATAAAAGTTAAAAAAAATAATATTTGTAATGAAGAAAAAAGTAAGAAAAGGTATATTTTACACTGATTGTGACATTAGGGAATCACGCGGTTATATAAGGATGAAGTAAGTACAGTCTAGCCAGATTTTTAACTATTACTTAGAAACATCTCAACAGCAAACCCCTGTCACTATATGATATCTATATTGACTATTCACATGAGGACAAGATGTATACCATCTGCAGTTACTAATGATCAGACTCAATTGAAGTCACCTATCCAATGTATGTACTGATATAGGTAAGTAGTTCACAGATGTCATACAATATTCATATTCACAAATGTTTCACATGACCTTTAACTATAATCTGACTCTTTGGAGTCAGCTATCCAACGTCTTTTCTGAAATACGTAAATGATTCACAGATGTCCTACAATAATCATATCAACAGGACCGTAACGACAAAAATCTCTATGTCATGTAACCATAGCTGAGACAGTCAGATAACATTGTAGAACACTCGGCACTTCTTACATCAGATTAAGTAAGGCTGCGTGTCTAGGATATCACTAAGCCACCTCAGGAAAAATGTGTCTGAACAATAAATTAATGTTCCAGAATGTTGAACATATTTAAAACACCTTTATGCATACACATTGATGATATATAGTAAACATAATAATGATGGGAATCTCTCCCACAACTTTGTTTCACATTTGAAACCTAATGTATAAAGTGACAGTACACCTGAATTATGTAAGGTAGAATAGAGATATAAATTCACATTTTCCACCATATAAACCTCTGGATTCCAAAAAACCTGTGCATACTGAAGTCCTCATTTATACCTTTAGGTGTAGTGTGTCTAACAGATGTATCCAGTGCATTTCTCATTGTAGTAGACGTGTGTACTTGTCTACCCCTCTGTTAGAAATCCTAACCACTTCTAGAATCATGAATCTGATTTGGGAAATGTTGTGATGTTTCTCCTTAAAATGTCTTGCAACTGGTGACCTTACTTTGTTGGTTCGGATGTTTGACTTATGTTCAAGCCATCTCTCTCGAGCAGTTCTTGATGTTTGGTCTATATATAGTAGGCTACAAGGACATTTAATGCAATAAATTAGCCCAGAGGTAGAGCAGGTAGCAAAATCTCCAAAGGCAATTTTTTTTTCCAGTGTAGGGATGTGAAACCGTGCTTCCTTTTATAATATTGTTGCAATTGTTGCATTATAGCACAGAAATGTGCCTTTCTTGCGCACACGTAAAGTCCTTTGGGTGTCAATAGGTGTTTCTCGGCTCTTACTATCCTGTCCCTCAAATTCCTGCCTCATTTGAATGCCATCATCAGTGGCTTAGGGAACAATTGCAACAACTGATGGTGAAAATGTAAGTATTTCCAATTCCTCTTAATGATCCGAGAGATGTGTGCACTCTGACTTGAGCATTTAGAAATATAAAGTAACTGAATTTCGAAACTTTGTTATATATTTCAGCAAGGAAGCCCTCTCCACCAAGTTAGCTCACTGTATAGCCTCTGACAAGACCTAATCCTGATAACCTGTACCTCTAAATCTCTCTTCAAGGTTACTGCACTCTTGTTGAAATGACTCAGGGTCGGAAATCATCCTTTTCAACCTCAATAGTTGGTGTGTATTTGAGACTTTAAGACATTGATCTTGGGTGAGAACTTGTGAAATGTAACAGATAACTCACATCAGTTGGTTTATGGTGCATGTTAGTGATCAACTGTCCTCCTGAAATTGAAAGTTGAACATCCAAAAAATGGCCTTAAAGGAGAACCAATCTCCAGTATAAGTTTAATCAAAGGATGCACCAAGTTCAGATGATCAGAAAAATATTGAAGCTCCACCCTTCAACCAGCCCAAATTCCAAAAATTTCGTCTATGTACCTCTTCCAAAATATTATCTTGTGGGACCAGTTCAAAACAGGATGTTTTTTTAAGAGGAAAATTAAAGTATCAGCATAGGCCGGGCCATAGCTTAGCCCATCGATGTCCCAGATTCTTGGGTAAAAATGCAACCCTTAATTCTAAAGTAGTTATTAAACAAGATAATCTGGAGGAGTTCAATGATAAAATACTTATTAGCTCTTACTAATTCGGATTTCAAAAGTAGACAGTTCCAGCCTCGATCCCTTAGTTGTGGGGAATGGATGTGTACAAACTATACACATCTATTGTGAATAAAATGCAATCTTCCTCAAAGTTGTTAAGCGCATTTATGTATTCACTATAAGCATACTTATTAGTTTTGATTTAAAAGATGTTTCCTTTAGACGCAACTTTGATATACATATATTTGTCTTCCCAAGTTTCTATTGTTGATATGGGATTACTATATTATGTGTTTTATGTTTCATAAACAGAGCATTATAGTTTATAATATACGTTTTGCCCAAAATCACACAGAGGCAATCCATTCTCTTTCCAGTGATGATTTCCTTAATTCCTGCCCTTGGTAGAAACACAAGTGCTCTGGTTATACTGTATGACCATGATCACAATATTGCAGTATAATAAATATATAAATATATAAGTATAATAAATCCCTGTAACCCAGTACTGGCTACTCGGATGATTGCTTTCTTCCTACTGACTGGGACACAAGAGCTCAGAATATTCCACTCTCCAAAGATTGCAAGGCTGCAATTCATTGAATACCTCAAACTCCACATGTTGATTTCTTTTCCCCATGGAAAGCAGTTCCTCAAAATATCTTGCCTGTCCATGATAACAAGGCTGATCTGCAATGGATCATTCCGTATCCCAGTGCTTTTTTTCTTTCCTCCTTTAGAACATAAAGGCTCACAATATACTCCTTGACAAAGTTCGCAATTGTGCACTGTAAAGTGTATCTTTATTCCCCAGCAGCGCCTTTTTTTAAAACCAAAAATCTAAAAATGGCATTCCACCTCATGGAATACAAGGTCAAAGTGCATATGGTTTTTGACCAGGATGACAAGGCTGAATTGTAATGAATCCTTGCATCTCCAAATGCTGATTGCTTCCTTTTCCTCCAATACAATGTTTCAAAACTCCAATTTCAAAAGTCATTTCTAATTTGTTGAATGTTTGTTGTTCCCTATATAAGAAAGTGGTTGATGCCCCTTAACGACACATGTCTGCACTGTTATTGCATTTCTATGTTTCAAGTTAGCTACTCATTACTTTGAAAAAAAATATGTTGTATCTGTCCTTTTGTTCACTGCCCAAATGAGAAAATAAACAAAGATGTGTCAATGTATTTTAATCTTTAGCTTGCTTTGTTTCTTCTCTAAAGGTTAGAGATCAAACAACCAGAAGTGTGCTACACTTCGCTGTAAAGCTTCAGTGACTCAGAGGGCCATAGGTCATGCTCTGAAAGGTCACATCTGGCCCACAGCCATTTTTCTTCACCACCGAACCACCCTACTTTGCAGAAACACTAAGCAAGGAAAACGCAAAAATGACCTCCGGTGAAATAATGCATTGTTATATTGTGTTGCAGATCAAAGTTAAAAACACAGGAATAGCTCTCTCTTAACACTTGCAATGATTCATTCAGCAGAATGCATTGTTCGTGATGCAGTTTAAAGCTGTAACACACAAAGATAGAAACATTATCAAACAGCTGACTCACACAAGTATAATGCCATTGTACTGTATACTCTTTCATTCTAAGACATCACCTGTAAAAACGTTGCTTTGGTTAAGATCCAATGGCTGTCTCTGCATCACAGAACAGCTTACTGTTATTGATTGGGATCACAGTTATAATTTTTGAACACACTGTATTATAACACAAATGTGGAAAATCCATCCTATCAAGCAGCAGAGAAACACATGAGCCTGTTAAAAGCAAGAAATTATCTCCCCAATTTATACAGTTGCACTAACGTCTGTAAAATGGCTCGCCCTCCAATGGAGCTCTCACTATTATGCTCTCTTTATGCATAATGGAGCAGTTGATTGACACTGGGGTGCTTCTGCTTACTGGCGTAAGATCTTTGCAGATATCAAAAACGAACTCTAGCCAAAACGGTAAGTCACTTGAATAGAAGACAGAGGCTTAACGGAGGCTTTCAACCAGAGAATATCTGTGCCTGCACAAAGAGCAACTGCCTGCCAGTTTATTTAGATGGAATGCAAAGCACCCATTGCAAATTGAACCAGGGGTCTAACCTCTCTCCCTGGCCTTTCAACCAATACCTGGCACCCCTCACCCACCACATTACTGCTCTCTGCTCCAGCTTTCAGTGCTATGCAGATGACACTCAGCTAGTTTCCAGGCTTCCCTCTGCCACCCCCTCTCCCTCTCTCATCTCTGTCTGCAGTCCAGGAGTGGTGTACCGCCAACAACCTCTGCCTTAATGCCAGTAAAACAGAGATACTGCTCATCTGAATTCCTGCACCTTCCTTTCCTGTCACTCTCTGGCTGGCCTCCCCTGGCCCTCTGCCTACTCCCAACTGTGTGGCTAAGAACTTTGGGTCATCTTCGACTCCACGCTTTCCTTTTCTCCACGCATCTCTGACGTCTCTAAGAAGTCAAACTACCAACCACACCTCCTCAGAGGTATTCTTCCTTTGCTCTCCTTCCCCCAGAAGCTCACTGTATCCAGAGCCCTGGTTCTCTCAAGGCTGGACTACTGCAACAACCTCTTTCTAAATCTGCCTGCTAGTACTCTTCGCCCTCGGGAACTCATCCGGAACAGGACTGCGATACTTCTCCTTGGCCTCAAGCCCATGGATCATATCTCTCCAGCCCTGAAATCTCTGTATTGGTTCCCAGTGGCAGCAAGGATTAAGTTCAAGACCCTTTGCATTGTCCACATGGCCTTCTGCGGCCTGGGGCCGCAATACCTTCAACTCTCCCTTCAGAAATACCTTCCTACTCGAGCTCTTTGCTCCTCCAACTCCCTCAGGGTCAGTCACTTCTCCAAGCAATGAGTTGGCGGTAGATCTCTCTCTTCGGCTACCTCCCTGCCTCTCTCAAACTTGAGGAGAATCATCTTCGGTTCCGAAAGCACCTCAAGACCTTCCTCTTCGCTTCTGCCTTCTCTCTTCCTCTCCCCTGCTGATCTCTGTCTGTTTCTGCACTGGGCATCTGGCTACCCTCTGATCTCGGGCGAGATCCCTTCCCACCCAGCTGCATACCCTCACTGCTGCCTGGCAACCCTTAGACTTGGGTCTCTATCTGCGACCCTACAGTCCCCTTACCTGCACGTATCGACACCTACTGTCTGCACTTAAATCATGCACTCGCCACCGGTTGGCTGCGCTACCTGCTGTTGTTCTGATCACGTCTTCAGCATTTTCCACTCTTCCCCTGCCCCTTGCACTGTCCCCTTTCCCTCTCCCCTGCGCTTGTGCATTCTCAATGTCACTGGGCCTAGTAAGATCGTTGTTTTGTCCTCCCTTGTACCCCTCCCTTGCCTCGTCGCACCCTGAAACACTTGTGTATAGGCGCAATATAAATAAAATATCATATCATATACAACCAGATGAAAAAGAAGAGAAAGAAAAGCTCTGCACTAATTTGGACTCTCTGCAGCAAAGACAGGGGAAACGTTGCACTGTGTTTCGCCCCCTGTTAATGAATTCATATTTTACTAAGTGTGGTATAGGATTCAAACCTATGTTGCTTTGTGTTGTTTTGCTTCTGCGCCTGGGCTATCCTCACGGCTCAATGGTAAATGCTGTCTGGATTAGTCCACAGTCAAATCCTGCAATTACCAGAATTGGGTTAAATCGAGTTTCCAGTGTTTCCAAGACATGTATTATATGTGTATTTTTCTTTGTTCTTTCCACACAGTACAAAAAGTGCATTGCACTACATAAGAAGATTTTGTAATAATTCACAGGGAATAGTCAAGGTTTGCTCAATACAAGTCACACAAAATAATAAAAGCAAGACTCGTCTTCTTTTCTTTATTCAACGCTATAGTTAAACCCCCAACAGTATTTCATCAAATGACTTTTCAAAGATGTTCTACCTGCAGCTGAAAATATGATTTGTATTTAGTGTTTCAGGTCAATAATCTGCCGTCACCGTAATAAGTGCTGTGCTAGTCAAGAAGACAACTCGAGCGCCAGTAGCTCGAGGATGAGGCTGACTAGTAAAATGAGAAGAGTTCTGTTCCCACCTCCAGTGCTGTGCGTGGTCCAGGGCCTTCGTTCAACCTCCCGCAGCCCGGGGTGCACCGCTTTAATAAGGAAGCTGCTGCAGTCCTCTGAGCTCCCAGGAGAGCACACCAGGGTCTTATTTCCAGGCCTGGCAACCCATGCTTCCACACAGCAGTATCCAACCTGATTAAAAAATATGACAAGTTTTAAAGAAACACACATTTGTTATTTATATTTAAGATTTCTGAAGGCCGGGAAACAAGAAAATGTAAAACATAAACGCTAAGATTGCTTGAAGAATGCAGTTCCTAGCTAATGACTTAAATCCAATGTGTACAGTTCTAATATTCCCAAATGAGAAACAGAGTTTTTTTTGTTGTACAACATGTCATGTTATATTGAGACCATCCTTAACCTGGGGAGTTCCTTCCCAGCCCCAATCAAGGAGGCAATACTTGCTTATGTTTTTTTTTTAGCGCTGGCCTTATTGAAGACTCATATAGAGTCACACAAATCTCCCCCCGCCCCCGTGCCCACCATGAGCCAAAAACCAGGCCGGGTTATAGGAAATATATATGTATTTACTTGGAAGATAGGTAACAGAGAGCAAACTGAAATGACACAGGCCACCTTCTCTGTGGCTCACAATTAAACTTCATGTTACAAAAGTAAATCACGCATGTTGGTTGGGAAAAACACAAATTACAATATTTTATAAGGATTTCACTTCAAGAAATAATCAACCTGGTCAATTAGCACAAGCAATTTACATCCATAGTGCTGTGCAATATCGATTTTCCTGCGCACTTTACAGGTTATCAGTTTAGCTTATAGATTGATAGAAAAGCATATGACAATTATGATTTCACCCGCACTTTTGGTTTAGTATAAACACACAGTGATATAGCAGTGTGTTTTCACACCTGCCTCACTCCAAGTTCTGTGTTGGGGGAGTTGGACAGTAAAAATTGGGATGATTTACAAATTTTGGATTTTCAGCCCCCCTCCACTCAAAGACCTTTGTTGGGGAAGATGGACAGAAACAATTGGGATGATTTACGAATTTTGGATTTTCAGACTCCCTTCCACTTAAAGTCATGTACTGGGGTAGCTGGACAGAACAAAATGGGATGATTTGATAATTTTGGATTTCAGACCCCCTCCACTTAAAGGCCTGTGTTGGGGAGTCTGAACAGAATGATTTCCCAATTGAATGACAGGATATACTTTTCAGCACACACTGGGAATGAGCCTTGTTCATTTCAAATTTTAATATAAATCATCCAGTGGTGTTCCCCCACATGGGCAATAAATTAAATTAATATTTTGAGTTAAATAGGCTAATGATCTACACAGTTTTGCCCTCCCCCCTCCACTCCTCCTATAAAGGGAAAATTATCAGAGTCAGCTTTTAGGCCTCCCAGCAATACACCTCTCCACCCAGATGCAAGCAAAATCTCCTTTTGGTGTTTCCTTGCGGCTGTCTTTGGAGGATAGCTCAGGGGCCACGTGCTCGCCTTGGAAGCAAGGCGGCACGGAGCAACACTGGTTCGATCACCGGGTCCGCGCTTAGAAACCTCTGGGTATTAAGCACGTTATAAATAACCTATCATATCATATCATATCAGATGGTACATTACAGCAGCCCTATCCTTTCCGCATAGTGCATCCACTTTATGTACCAGTGATGACACCATCAAGATTTCAATACTGGGCGATGCCCTGCAAGAATGTTCGCAACCAGGATTGGCACTTAACCTTCTCTCTAACCCCAAGTCCAGCCTCTCTCTCAGGAGTCTCGAGCTGACATATGGCAATTTCACTTTGCAATCGCCTTTTGTTTTCATGTTCACTTTTGGCAAAAATCTAGTTATGTGTCAAAACCTTTGTGATTTACTAGTAACTGCCATAATATATATTTTTCTGCTTCACCATTTTGCAGGGCCGCTGGGCAATTTTCTGCTGTTTTAACAAAAAGGATTGAGGTTGGGGTCCCCCAGTGAACATCATCGCCCTCAAGGTTGGGGCTCATTCATAGAGGGAAGGAGCCCCTTAGTCTTAGCGTATGCCATAATCAGAGTGAATTAGGTGTGCAGACTCAGGCGGCGCCAGTGTCACCAAGATCAGAGAAGGTTCCTAGAGGACCATACGCTCTGAGTGTCGAAGATAGGAACCATCATTTCCCTCAAGTTGGTAAATCTTACTCCAGGTTAATAAATAAAAGTGGCCTTATAACAAAGGATGCACAGCCCCGACTGCCAGTCTGCACGTGTCAATGTGGTCAGGTGGGAAAGTCCTATCCCGAACCTATTGATGGGGGGTTGAAAGGACAGTTGCAGCACAAGACATTTTTTACCTTAATGATGGGGTTTTTAAAGGCAAAATGCAGTCTAATAAAGGAAGCATGCCTGTAATGGCTGTTACGGATGAGAGAAAACATTTAGTCATAGAGAGGTTTTTTGCTATTCCCAAGAAAGTGCTGTTAAATCATTGCAATGTACTAAGGTTACTACATGAAATACAACAATTACGGCTGATCAGTTTCAAAGACATTGAGAGAATATTCTTTCTGGATATCAGGCGGACAAGGGATGTTCACATTTTTCTGAAATCTATGCTAGTAGTTCATCTGGTAATTGCAGAAGTCGATTCAATAGGCCACCTCGGGTATGATCTGTACCCCTTGGAAGGTTATATGGGTTTGGGGTGTGAGGAGGATTCATTTGTATGGGGAAGGGATTATCAACAAGGAAAGATGCAACCATTATGGGTGAAACATGAGTTGGTGAATGATTGGAGCTCTCCTCTAGACAAAGGGGCAATGTACTGTCAGCGATGAAAGTGAGTGGGGACTCGTGAAATTGGCTTCCCTCGACATTATTGGGGGGCCAGATTCCGATAAGTGAATGGAGGATGGGGCTCTAGCAGGGGAGGGGATGGTAACGCTGGTTTCGATTCTTAGCTGAAATTCAAGGGGATTCATGAGCCTATCTAAATTCAATTGCTTGAAGGCAGTCGATGTAATACTAATGCAAGAGGCGTGGGTAACTAAGGATGTTAGTTTGGATGGATACACCGTTATTCAGCAACTTTGGCACAGGAGGTGCCGGAAGGTAAACCTTCAGGGGGCTGATCATAGCAATGAGGAATGTAATCCTCATGGTAGTGAAGGTCATCTCAAATGAGGTATATGGTATATTGGCCTGCATAGTAAGTTTGAAAAAAGTGTTAAAGGAAGCACCAGTGTTGCTGGTTAATATCTATATTAACCCCAAATGTTTTCAACTTAATTGTGTTCTATCTTAACTAACTCAAATTTGTGAAGGTTTTTGTTGTGACCAACTTGGAGTGCACATTGTGATTGGTGATGACCTAAATGCATTATGTCGGGAGGTTGATGGCAAAGGTCTATCTAAAATACTTGGTCAGGTGGAGGGAAAGGAGTGGTTGGCCTTCATTGATAAGTGGGGTCTTTCGATCATTAATGTTAATGTCAAAGGGGATAGTCCCCTAAAGACACATGGAAGAATGCTATCACTTCAACATAAATTGACTTTTTTGCGTTATCTTAACGTTTGCTTGCCTCATGCTTGGAGTTGCAAATTCCTTCAACGTCCGTAAGTGATTATAATCAATTGATTGCAAAATTTGAGTTCAGAACTCACCACTTAATCACCTGAAAAGATTGAAATTATGAAGGTTGGTGCATTTGATTGTCTGGTAGACAGATTTGTCGTAGTAGGTCATTGGGGTTTAAGAAAAATAGGGTATCCACCCACCAGTTCAATCAAGTGGTGCAGGAAAGGAAGAAAACGTTACGTAAAGAGATACGACATGTAAGAAGATCACATCAGTGTATGTAACGCTCACCTGATTCTCGCAGAGGCGCCGGTCTTGACTGGGCGACTACCGTATCTTCAAAGGTGATGTGTAGCACCCGGTTGGCTCTTTGGGCTGGACCTCTGTGCACTGTATGCCTGACGTGTAGAGTAAGATGTCTGCAGATAGAAAATATGGGGTTAATGAACTGGGGTTATTGGGGTGTCCCTATCTCTTTCCTCTTCTCCTCTCATGTAGACCCCCAAAGGTTAACGCTCTCACCTTAGGTAAGTGAATGCCGGGCTCTCCATCTGCCTCGGGGCAGGGTGCTGTAACCAGTTTCTTCACTGGATAGGTAGCGCAGGCCTCTTGACTTCAGAGGACTGCTGTCCGTCATTTACTGCACGAACGGTAAGTTTCGAGTCATTCAAATGTCTTTAAAGTCTTTAGTAATGATGTCTCTTGTTTTGCAGGGTTCCGGCGATGGCGGATGACGGGCTGAAGTGAGTTGAAGATGGAGCCCGTGTGATGAATAGAAGCGCCTGGAAGCACGTAAGTAAGCGCTTGTTGCCTGCTTCACTATGCGCTCTAACTGTCTTTTTATTTTGCAGGTGCGAGTTCGGAGCGGCTGCAGGGTGCCGGAATACCCACTGGATTAGATGTGGAAAGTAGTAATGGCACGTGAGTATTAAAGTTCCCCAATGTCTTTAAACGCACCTTGTTTTGTCTTTCAGATGCGGGATGCAGCGCCGAAGGCCTCCGGAGCGTGCGAAGAGTAGGTAAACTTTTGTCTTTCAGATTCCGGAATGCAGTGTGAAGACCTCCGGAGCGCACGAAGAGTAGGTAAGCCTTTGCCTTTGAGATGCCGGAATGCTAACCTGTTCTTTCTTGTCTTTATAGGTGTTGCTGAAGACTGGATTCAGGATGGTAAGCCTTTGCCTTTCAGATGCCGGAATGCTAACCTGTTCTTTCTTGTCTTTATAGGTGTTGCTGAAGACTGGATTCAGGATGGTAAGCCTTTTTCCTTGGCCCAGGACTGGATGCAGAAGACACGATGAGCGTTCTGCTGCAGAGGTTGCAGAATAACGCAAAGCAAGATTCATCCACCCGGTGTGGTTTAAATAGCCTCCTGTAGTGCTTAGGTGTCTCCTTCCACAGCCACGCCTAAGTAAGAAAAGAGTTCCTGGTAAGAAAAGAGTTCCTGCCTTCCAGAAGAGTTCCAGTGTTCTGAATCTAGGGAGTGGCTCCAGCCCCACCCAACAGGAAAAGTAGTTCCAAACAGAAGAGGATCAGAGGCTCAACTGGCAGGCAAGTAAGCAGCATGGTCTGCTGAAGGTAAGTCCACCCAAGCATTATGAGCCTGGCGCTTCCAGCGCTGGGACTGGGCATATTTATGAGCCTGGTGCCACTGGCGCCAGGACTGGGTCCAAAAGGTCCCAATTGGGACTGGTTGGCACTCGGAACCTGGGTTATGGATCTGCTTCCAAGGGAGTTGGGAAAACCCTGACCTTTTGGAAGCAGAGACCATGACAGTACCCCCCCTCAAGGCCCCTCCCAAACCGGGCTTCTCCGGGGGTTTTGGCTTGTCAGGAAATGTTCGGTGAAATCTTTTGATTAGGCGAGGAGCGTGGACATATTCAGCAGGTTCCCAGGATCTCTCTTGGGGGCCGTAGCCTTTCCAGTCAATTAGGTAGAATAGTTTAGATTTGGAGATCTTCGAGTCCAGAATGCTTTTGACTTCAAACTCGAGTTCTCCATCCACTAGGATAGGTTTTGGAGATTTGGTTAGTCGGGTTTGAGGTTGCACGGATTTTAATAGAGAGACGTGGAAGACCGGATGTATCTTCATGTGCGGGGGCAAGTCCAACTTGACCGCTACTGGGTTTACTATGGTAGTGATGGAATAGGGACCAAGGTATCTTGGGTTGAATGTGCGTGGCCCTTTTAGAGATAGATATTTGGTGGATAACCAGACTTGATCCCCTACTTGATAGTGAGGGGCTTCCTTCCGATGTTGATCTGCTCCTTTCTTGTATTGTTCTTTAGCCCTTTGAAGGTGAGAAACAGCTTCCTTAAAGGCTTGGGTGATTGTAGAATGCAGGTAGTCTACTGCTGGTGTTTCAAGATCTTGGAGGGGATCCAACTCCGAGGTTCGAGGGTGACTGCCGTACAAAAGAAAAAACGGGGTTTTCCCAGTTCCCGAATGGACAGAGTTATTGTAGGCATACTCGGCTAGCCAAAGGTTATCTTTCCAAGTTTTTTCAGTTTGTTGCAGCATGCAGCGTAAATACTGTTCCAGAGTTTGATTGGTCCTCTCGGTTTGTCCGTCGGTCTGAGGGTGGTGACTGGTCGATAGTCTCACATCAATTTGAGCCGACCGACAGCAACCTCGCCAAAAATGAGAAATAAATTGACTACCTCGATCCGAAATTAGAACCGAAGGAAAACCGTGCAGTTGGACGATGTTTTCGAGAAATTCTCGGGCCAGAGTTGCTGCTGTTGGCAAGCCTTTGAGCGGAATGAAATGCGCCATCTTGGAGAATAAGTCTACGATTACTAGAATCGTATTGTATCCGGAGCATGGAGGTAGATCGGTGATGAAGTCCATAGAAAGCGTATGCCAAGGGCGAGGTGGGATGTCAATAGGGCGTAAGAGGCCTGCTGGTCTTTCCTTTTGACTCTTGTTTTGGGCGCATACTCCACAGGACATTATAAAGTCTCTGATATCTTTTTTCCAAGACGGCCACCAGAAGTAGCGCTTGATCTTTTCTGAGGTCTTGGCTATACCGGGATGACCTTCCATTAAAGAGTCGTGATAACAAGAGAATACTTTTTTCTGTAAATCTGTGCTGGGTAGGTATAATCGTTCTTGGAAATACAATAAGTTGTCCTTTACTGCAAAGTCCTTTCCCTGCAGATGCCAATTCTGTATGTCTGCTGGAGTTACAAGTTGCCTGGCTTTATCCTTAACTTCCTCTATGGATTCTGTGGCGATTACACCCAGAATTCTTTGTTCGGGAATGATTGGTACAGGTTTAGGGTTGACCAAGTGTTCTTCCACTCCCATCCGAGAAAGGGCATCGGCTTTACCGTTCTTTGTACCAGGTCGATAGGTAATTATGAAGTCAAACTCAGCAAAGAATAATGCCCAACGGAGTTGTCTAGAGGATTGGGCTTTTGCGGTCTTCAAATATTGCAGGTTTCGGTGATCCGTAATCACAGTAACGGTGTGTCGGGCCCCCAGCAGATAATGCCGCCAAGCCTTAAAGGCAGACTTGATAGCCAGAAGTTCCTTGTCAGTAATCGTGTAATTGATTTCAGGAGGCGAGAATTTGCGGGACCAAAATGCCACGGGATGCAACTGATTGGTTACCGGGTCCTTTTGTGATAGAACTGCCCCCATGGCAAGGCTTGAAGCATCAGTTTCCACGATGTAGGGGAGTTCGGGGCGAGGGTGTTTTAAGATTGGTGCAGAGATAAATTTAGTCTTCAAATCCTGGAAAGCTTGTTCCGCCTCGGTAGACCATTCAAAACGTTTGTTTTTCTTTAACAAGGCAGTGATGGGCTGGACTATTCGAGAGAATTCGGGGATAAACCTGCGGTAAAAGTTAGCGAAGCCTAACATGCTTTGCACACCTTTTACGGAGGATGGTGATGGCCATTTGAGAACTGCATCGACCTTCTTTGAATCCATACGCACTCCGCCAGGTGATAATATGAATCCCAAGAATTCAACTTCAGTCACGTTGAAAACACATTTTTCCAACTTAGCGAAAAGTTTGTGTTGACGCAATCTTTCGAGGACCATTTTCACGTGTTTCCGATGTTCAGATTCCGATGAAGAATAAACGAGGATGTCGTCAATGTAAACAACAACACATACATCTATGAGCTCTCTGAGGACATCGTTCATAAAATATTGAAAGGCGGCCGGGGCATTGCAAAGTCCGAAGGGCATGACCTGATATTCAAATAGCCCATACTTGGTGCGGAAGGCCGTCTTCCATTCATCGCCCTCTTTTACTCGTACCAAGTGGTAAGCTCCTCTAAGATCCAGCTTTGTATATATGCATGCTTTTCTGACTTGGTCCAGGAGTTCAGGGATCAAAGGTAACGGATATCTATTCTTAACGGTGATCTGGTTCAGGGAGCGATAATCGATACAAGTTCTAAGGTCTCCTTCCTTTTTTGGAACGAAGAACAAAGCTGAAGAAGCAGGGGACTTGGAAGGACGAATAAACCCATTTGCCAGGTATTGATCCAGGTATTGTCGAAGGTGAAGGTTCTCAGGCTCGGTGAGGGCATAAATTCTACTACAAGGAGGAGTAGATCCAGGTATCAGGTCTATCTGGCAGTCATAAGACCTATGAGGAGGTAGAGAGTTAGCCTGATCCTTCCGGAAAACATCTTGGTATTCTAGGTATTCGGGAGGTAACTGGGGAGTCTCTGAAGAAATTGCGGCCAGTGCAACACCAGGTGGAGGGTGACAAGTAGAGACACATTCTGGAAACTGGACCGTTCTTGCTCGCCAATCGATCAGAGGATTGTGTTTCTCCAACCAAGGTATTCCTAGAATAATCTGAAACTGAGGGGCCTTGATCACATCGAACACGATCTTCTCATGGTGTCCATCTTGACTTACTAGCGTCACCTCTTGAGTGGTATGCGTTACTGGCCCGGAGGCTATCTCCGTACCATCCACCGTAGTAATGACGTCCTTTACAGCCTTGGGACAAAGAGTTAGATTCATCCTCAAAACCATTTCATGATCCACATAATTGCCGATGGCACCGCTGTCGACGTAAGCTTCAATTGCATGTAATCGATCCGGATTATCAGGGCTAATGAGGACCATAGGTATCACGAAATGCGAGGTCACGGAACTGGTTTTCACGCTCGGCAAGAGGACCTCTATTCTTGTCGGGCGAGGTCGTTTCCCTGCTCAGAGTTTGTAACTTTGGTAACTGCAGCTCCTACTGCCTTCTTGGCAGGTTTCACCGGACAGTCTCGAAGAAAGTGCCCTGAGTTTCCGCAATATAGGCATAATTGCAACTGTTTCCTCCTTTCCCGCTCCCTTTGTGTTAGAGGACCTTTCAGACCCCCTATTTGCATGGGTTCCCCGGAGTCTACTCCTTTGGAAGGAGTTGGCGGTTTGGAAAATACTCGAGCATCAAACTTGGAATGATCGGCCTTCCTGTTCTGCAGCCTGTGATCTATTTGAACGACCAAGTCTATATAATCCGAACAGTCTTGTGGGGGATTCACTACTTGGGCTAAAACGTCTTTGAGCTCTCCACGTAGACCTCTATAAAACAGCGTAATCCTTTTGTCCTCAGGCCATTGAGTTTCCACTATTAGTCTATTGAAAGATGCAATATAAGCCAAAAGGTCTTGATTACCCTGTCGCAACGAAAGAAGCTCATTGTCCAAGGCCTGCCCCTGTGAATGTCTTGCGAACAGTTTTTCCATACTAAGCTGAAAGGCTTGAAAATCATGGAGAACCGGATCATCTTGATTAACTAGAGGGATCGACCAGTCTGCCGCATTGCCACTAAGGTACGAAAGTACAAAAGCTACTTTTGCTTGATCAGTTGGAAAGGCTGCTGGCCGGCATAAGAAGTGCAACCGGCACTGATTGATAAATACTGCAAACCTCTTTGGGTCACCAGAAAATCGTTCGGGCGGGGCCAGGGGTACATTCCCAGGTAGGTTGATCTGCACTGGATTCATAGAGGATGTTGAAGGAAGATTTGCCCCTGATGCGGGTAACGGGGTCTCTCCGGCTTGTGACTGTAGCACTTGTCTAGCAAGATTGTCTGTTCTCTCCTTGGAAATAATTAGTTCCCTTCTTAGAGCATTCGTTTCCTGACGAGCTGCATGCACTTCTGCCCTTAGTTCCCCAAGTAACCGGGCTAGGGGGTCAGTATCCGAGGTTTCCATAGCGCCTGGGCGAGAGTTTTGCGGTAGGCTTTGCGTTCTGTAACGCTCACCTGATTCTCGCAGAGGCGCCGGTCTTGACTGGGCGACTACCGTATCTTCAAAGGTGATGTGTAGCACCCGGTTGGCTCTTTGGGCTGGACCTCTGTGCACTGTATGCCTGACGTGTAGAGTAAGATGTCTGCAGATAGAAAATATGGGGTTAATGAACTGGGGTTATTGGGGTGTCCCTATCTCTTTCCTCTTCTCCTCTCATGTAGACCCCCAAAGGTTAACGCTCTCACCTTAGGTAAGTGAATGCCGAGCTCTCCATCTGCCTCGGGGCAGGGTGCTGTAACCAGTTTCTTCACTGGATAGGTAGCGCAGGCCTCTTGACTTCAGAGGACTGCTGTCCGTCATTTACTGCACGAACGGTAAGTTTCGAGTCATTCAAATGTCTTTAAAGTCTTTAGTAATGATGTCTCTTGTTTTGCAGGGTTCCGGCGATGGCGGATGACGGGCTGAAGTGAGTTGAAGATGGAGCCCGTGTGATGAATAGAAGCGCCTGGAAGCACGTAAGTAAGCGCTTGTTGCCTGCTTCACTATGCGCTCTAACTGTCTTTTTATTTTGCAGGTGCGAGTTCGGAGCGGCTGCAGGGTGCCGGAATACCCACTGGATTAGATGTGGAAAGTAGTAATGGCACGTGAGTATTAAAGTTCCCCAATGTCTTTAAACGCACCTTGTTTTGTCTTTCAGATGCGGGATGCAGCGCCGAAGGCCTCCGGAGCGTGCAAAGAGTAGGTAAACTTTTGTCTTTCAGATTCCGGAATGCAGTGTGAAGACCTCCGGAGCGCACGAAGAGTAGGTAAGCCTTTGCCTTTGAGATGCCGGAATGCTAACCTGTTCTTTCTTGTCTTTATAGGTGTTGCTGAAGACTGGATTCAGGATGGTAAGCCTTTGCCTTTCAGATGCCGGAATGCTAACCTGTTCTTTCTTGTCTTTATAGGTGTTGCTGAAGACTGGATTCAGGATGGTAAGCCTTTTTCCTTGGCCCAGGACCGGATGCAGAAGACACGATGAGCGTTCTGCTGCAGAGGTTGCAGAATAACGCAAAGCAAGATTCATCCACCGGGTGTGGTTTAAATAGCCTCCTGTAGTGCTTAGGTGTCTCCTTCCACAGCCACGCATAACAACAGGAAAAGTAGTTCCAAACAGAAGAGGATCAGAGGCTCAACTGGCAGGCAAGTAAGCAGCATGGTCTGCTGAAGGTAAGTCCACCCAAGCATTATGAGCCCGGCGCTTCCAGCGCTGGGACTGGGCATATTTATGAGCCTGGTGCCACTGGCACCAGGACTGGGTCCAAAAGGTCCCAATTGGGACTGGTTGGCACTCGGAACCTGGGTTATGGATCTGCTTCCAAGGGAGTTGGGAAAACCCTGACCTTTTGGAAGCAGAGACCATGACAGTGTAGGGATTTTGTGAATGAACAGATCAAACAATTGAAGCAAGTATATAAGAATTGGTGTAAAGCCCATTGCTATTACTGGTCCCATTTAGAAGGAGAAAGAATGCTACGTATGGTCATTGGGATGGACTCTAGTAATGTTTGTCGTGTGGTAAATGAGTTGGTTTGCTCGCAGGTTGGTAAACAAGACAACCCGATCCCAGAAGGTATATGGAGCAACCACTCTGACTACATTTATAGGTGCCTGTCGGTAGCAGTGAAGGTGCCAGTTATAAATAGCCCATGCATTCTGAATTAAGGGCTGGAGATGATTGAAGGTCTTATTACCTTCAAGGCTTCTAATTCAAGAGTGGCAGGAACCAATTGGTTATCAAATGTCATCTTAAAGGACAATCCTGTTATATGGGCAGCAGTTCTGTTTTTGTTATTCTCATCAGTTTTGGCAAACAAACAGACCCCTAGCTCCTAGAAGCAATCTGTGATAGTGCCTATTTTTAAAAAAGGGGATCGGAAAAGCCAGAGTAATTATCGTCTTATTTCGTTGCTGAACTTCGAAAGTAAAATCTTTGCAAGTTTGGTGTTACAAGAATAGGAAGCTTGGGCTGTGGACACCGGTCATCTCATGAAATTTCAAACCGGTTTTAGAAAGGGGATGTCGACGGCACTGAACGGTTTTGTAATGTCCACTATTCCACAGTTTGCGTGGGCGGATTCAGCGCAGCATATTTTTGTCATGGCGATTGATTTCTTCATGGCACTTGATACCGTGAATCGTGCATGTCTTTGGGGGAAACTTTATGCCTGGGGTATTCCAGAACATTTACTTGCCATCTTCATCCACTTGCATGAGGGGACTGTCTTGCAGGTCAGATTTTATAGGCAGGGGTCATTATCTAAAGAATTCTCCACTCGGAGAGGATTGAGACAGGGTTGTGTATTGCCCCCCCCCATGCCTGGTCAATCTGTACCTGGCTGATTTGGGTGATTGCCTAAGTGCAGAGAGTTTTGCATTGCAGAAATTGGGCAGTGCAATAGAAAAATATACTGTATTAAACTAAGTAGAAATTACTTGTACTAAAACAAATGTGCTAAGGTTTGGTAGGAATGGCGGGAAGCCTCTTAAATTTAGATGATCACTGTGTAAGAAACCTGCGCAGACCAAATCCAGTCTCACTTATTTGTGGTTTGTTTTAGATGCAGCCCCCAATAGGTATAGTGTATGGGGTAGATTAAAATTGAAAGCAGAACAAATGACAATCCAGTTGAAAGGGATATATGCTAAATTGTTTAGATTCTCTCTGGTTCCAATGTTAAATTTCTATAGTATATTGAAGATAGGTCCTACTGTAATGTATGGAACAGAAATAACATCTGTCTTTCGGACCGAGTGGAGGTGATTATTTGGAAGAAGGCCCTAAACTTACCTATCTGTCATAGTTGGGCCTGGCTTTGCTGAGATACACCCTTATTTGGAAAATGTTATGTTTGTATAGATTGATGTTAAATGCTTTGCAGGGTAGTCTATACAAAAATTAGGGTGTAGCTCTGAGTGGGTGAGGGCCCGCTCAGATGATTGCCTTCGAAGAAGCAGCAAATGATATTTTAGGAGAGTGTATGTGAGTAGTGATCTATTAACAGGGAATCCACTGTTGGTTAAGAAAAAGCTGACAGAATTGTATTGGTGTACAACGGTGGATAAGGTTAATATGTATAAACTATGTAAACTATATAAAAGCCTAACCCCCTGTGCTAAACCGCTAGGCCAAATGCCTCTATACCTGAAAACATTTTTAAATCCATATTGGAGGGGGCAATTCTTAAGATTGAGATTAAATGTATTGCCAACAGGAGAAATCCAGCGGCTTAGAGAAGTGGATGAAGTTACAATATCAAAGGAAGTGGGTAATTGCCTATTATGTAATAAGATGAATATAGCACAGAGCCATGAACACATACTTGTAGGATCTGAGGCATTAAATGCACAGCAGAAATCTCTTTTGAAAAGATTATTTTGGAACCTCGATTTTGTGAATAAGGATGAATTGTACTGGAGACAAACTAGTGGTGAGTAAATGCTCCTGACAATCGCAACTCTAAAATGATCAGCCCAAGCAAGGATTATTAAAAAGGTGTAATCGGACCTGCTAATTGACTTGTTTATGCAGCTGGACCTTTATGAGATGCTTTACACTCAGGGTTTGCACACTTCCTCACTGCGTTTTCTCACAGCAGCGAGTGTGATGTAACAGTGATGCAATGTAAAAGTGTTGAAAGGTCTCTGGGTATGCAAAAATGCATATTAGGATAGTATGGAGAAGGACGAGCTGACTCATATGTTTTAGAGGATACATACGTTTTAAGAATATTTTAGATGGTATATAGGAATTTTGTGATATTTATATGTATTTATTGAAATATTAAGTGTAAATGTTTGTTTTTACTTGTGATGATTTTAACTGTAGTGTACGGTTAACTGGTATCAACAAGAGTCACGATAAAGATAAATAAAAACCATAATCATTAGGAACATGCAATTTACTCCCCACATTCCTAATTTTACCCTCTACCAGCATGCCAATTCTCAAATTCGGGACATGATCAGCGCAGCCAGGAACACCTTTTAGCTGGCCATTACAATTCCCTAAATCGCAGGTGGATGAATTTTATTTCAACAAAATTGCCTGGAAATTATCTAAATAAATGACACCAAAATGAAGGCAGTATGACTTATAGTTGCTGAGAAAAATGTCTAATTAATAATAGTCCTTTTAAATGAATAGCAAATTTTTATGTTATGCAAATTGTAGCTCTCTGGTCTTTAGGCCATTTGCCACTGTGGGCCAGCCTGTGAGCAGAGTTTTTTTTTTTATTAGTCTCTTAGTTGTTTGAAGTGTAGGCTGCAGATCATAAATACCTGGGTTGCACTGGCCAACATAGAGACCCCCTTCCCCACATTCCAGTCATGCACTGGCTAAAACATTTGGCCTGCACAGAACTGCCCTAGGGAAACTTGGTTTTCAATACCATTCGGGCAGGCCACATTTTATTGCAGTTGTAAATAGTGAGGATGCGAGCCAGGCTTTCAGTGGGGGGGGTTGTGAATTTTGCCAAGAAACCCACCTTTTGTCCTTGGCTGAAATGAACTCACATATTGCATTTGTTTACATCAGCCTTGATTCTTTGACATGTTGTGTTTAACGGATCAGGGTCCACTTTACTTTTGTGCTGAAAGCACAGGGCTTTTTCTTTCAGTCATTAATAAAATACACTTTTAATTATCTGCTGTTTGTTTTTCTGCTGAAACATGCGTGTAAATTGTCACAGTGCACCACCTTTTGATGGTTAGCAGTTTCAATGAAAATGCTGCATCTATTTCTCAGCCAGTAATGTGGTGTGCTTTTCCAATCTGCACTTGGATTACATTTTTGTTTTAGCTTTCTCTGGATTTCAACTGCAGAAATACACCAACATAGTATGCCTAAATAGGCCCCTTTTCAGCATGCAGTTTTCTGAATGCTGGCAGGCAATTTCCTCACTTGGCCCTTCAGTTCAGTGGTTTGGGGCCTTAAATTACACTCCACGAACACAAGTAATTTACTATGGTGCAATTCTAGGGATGTCCCTGCACAAAATACAAAGGGAAAGGTGAGCAAAGGCAGGGAAATTCCGTCCCATGCCTTTACCTATTTGCTTGAGTGCTGTGAAGCCCAGCCTATCATACCTAGGTGCTCTCTATCTTTTGTGCAACGAATGACAGCAAACCCTGAATATGCATCACAGAGAGCACAATGGGGCAGAGGCGTAGACAGGGTAGGTCCTGAGAGGGCAAGGCCCACGCACAATCTGTAAATGCCCACTCAGCAACACTGTGTGGGCATTTACAGATGTTAATCTCACTGTGGTGGCAGGGACGTCAGTTCACCAAAATGCCAGGGGCAGTGGCAGTGACATCACACAACCCATGACCTATGATGACATAACAGGAAGTGATGCCATTTGACCCCACCCCGAAGTGACATTATGGGAAGTGATGGAAAACGACCTTTCACCCCTTGACAAAACAGGAAGTGGCATCACATAGCATTGTTCCTAAGTACACAATAAAATGTAGTTACGATATAACTGTAATGTGATATATATTTCATACAAGAATGGATCACCATATGTATCGTTAATATCACTGTGTATAGGCCCATATTACCAAGTTACTGTGAATGCAAGCAGATGTCCAAGGCCAAATGATAATGATGTGTTATTATATAGCACTTACGCTTAAGAGCTTGATATAGAATTAATATACATACAATATCACCCAACCTGTGTTGGTACTCATTTATCAACCTCGGAAAGGATGAAAGGTAGAGTTGGCCATGCTGGAATTCGAACCTGCAACCTGCATATCACGCACACACACACACATTGCAGCAGCAAGCGTTCAACCCACTGACCTATCTTATCGGCTATTGCTATCTTACTGGCTATAGTAAAATGATCAATTACATGTCTGGATGTTCCCAAAGTCAGAAAGCAAATTACACTCTGTAGTGGATACCATTAAACTGGTAACTGAGACTTAACAAAAGATCAGTTCATCTGCAGGTCTGGTGCAAAGGTGGCCACATGTCAAGGCTGTGTGAATTTACTTTTCAGGCTTCAGAGGTTGGCAAAATACATTGGGAGGGTTCATAACTGTGCCTTAAAGAATTTAAAGTAGCGCAGGAAAAGCAGTGAACTCACACAGCATCCCGTACTCTGGGCACTTGTTATCTCATCCATGCAAACATACCATGCAAGCATGCCATGGAGATAGGAAAGATAGACAAATTACAACAAAGCATTCATTGTGGCACAATGAAATAAACAGTCACTTTATTTGCTATGGTTGCACACATTTCTACACTGTACACAAGATTTTAGGCACATTTTCAATTGACCCGAGGACACCGAGATGGAATGTCTTGTGATGATCATAACCAGTTCTTTAAATGGGATTGGAAATCAAGAGAGGGCTCTCGTTAGGGGGTGTGGCATAAGGACACGCCCCCTAATTAGAGCCCCCCCTCGATTTAGGGGCGGAGGGGGCAGCTAGTAAAAGTGGTGGAACTGGGCACACTGGTATTATTACCTTTGATGCACCCAGCCCCTCCTTTTAAACAAAAGAAGGGGCTGGGCACACCAAAAGGTGTGACACCAGTGTGCCCCAGCTCACACGCAGCAGGAAGCCCTTTCGATCAAGGAGCCCGCTTTAACCACAGACTCCTTTAATGAAAGGTGTGCCTGCTGCTCGTGTCTCTGTACTTGAAACAGGAGGAGGGCTGGAAGGCCCAGTCTCTCCTTTTGTTTCCAAATTAACTAGTCATCACCCTCATGCTGGGTGATGACTAGTTACTCGGAAACAAAAGGAGTCCAGCCCTCCTACTGTTTCGAGTACATAGACATCAGGCAACCAGCACTGCACGGTTACACCTGCTGCTTGCAGGTGTCAGTACTTCGGTTTAGAAAAAAGAAAAGGCAATGCTGGAAAGCGTGTTGACTTTTTGACTGCGGCTGTCCCTTTAAGCAAAAGTATATCTGCCTCTAGCCCACATGGAGTGCCTGCGCGGAGTCCTGCGACGAGTCCAGTCACTCGTAAAAAGGCTGCTGAAAGGACTGTTCCTGTATTCTCTGCTGGGAAACATGTTGTCTTTTTGACTGCGGCTGTCCCTTTAAGCCAGGGCGGAGTCCTGTGACGAGTCCAGTCACTCGCAAGTCAACCGACTGTTCTGAGTGGCAGGACCGCTGTGGATGTCAAGTGAAATAACAGCAAAACAATGACCAAGACAATCAGCAGATGCGACCAGGTCAAGACCAGAGGGCCTGCAGACCGTGCCACAATCCTAAAAGTTTACAGAGTGCAAGTGTGAGATCCCTGTCCGAAGACGGTGAAACAAAGGTTTCATCGGACACCACAAATGTTGCAGTCAGCACTTCAACCGCACAGAATGACAGGTAAGTCTGCAGGAGGAACTGGGATTCTACCATCAGTGTCGCTTGAAGTGGGGATGTCTCACAGTCACCGCTATTACATCAACTCAAGCCTTGTTGCTTTCTCCACGCCCTCAGCGGAAAAACAATCCTTCCTAATCCTCCCCTATCTCCCTCTATCCCCTCCCACGCCTGACATACACTTGGATAATGGAATTACTCTGATGGGAACCAGCTCTAATGATAAACGGAGATACGCGTTTACAGCCTCTATAGAGGAATCCACCTCGGCCCATATAAGACTAAATCAAGTGGTGGGAAGTCAGAGAGGCCGCTCTTCGGAAGTAACTGCCACTCCAGCAGCCATCACAGCAGCTCTTTCAGGGGTGATCTCCTGGGAATCAAAACACAACCGCCATTCATGCACAGCGATAAATGCCCTAAGTCTAAGTGCACAAGATTTCTCTGAGGAAAACGGGGACGTAGATCCAGCATTTCATGATGGAGTTATACTCTACAGCCCCCGATAAAGACACAGGAGCTGAAATGACCCATGCTGTGCCGGACGAAATACAACAGGTTGAAATGGATCGATGTCGGTTAGAAGAAAACCGGGAGATGGGTCGGCCGATGGAAGAGGCCTCTTTCAAATCCCTAGTACACAGAACCGCTAAATCTAGTTGCCCAGATAATCCTATATTGGGATCAGTTAACATGCAGATTACCACCCCTCTGCTAAAATGTAAATTGGCGGGTCTTGCCAAACAAACAAAAGGGATATCAGCTACCAATCGTGCAAAGGGCCTGACAGAGATTCAAGAAGTAATAAAAACATACCAGCGATACACACCAAGAACATACATTTTAAAATTGTGCAAACAGCCCGGTTGGAACTCCGTCGAGAGAGCTAACGGACTTCGACCTGTTGGAGGGCTTCGGGAGAGAGGATGGTCAGTGTTTAGCCCCAACACAACCATCTGTGCGGCTCACACCTTATCCTTATCATGAGGGGCCAACAGAGAGAGGTCGATAGGCCCAAAAAAGACCCAGACTAACATCAAACACATCGCAAATCGAAGAACAAGGTCAGGAATTCATCGGCTTCAATTCAGATTGTGTGGAAATAGAGGAAATTGAGCACAGTAAGAAGACTCAAAACTCTGTGGCACCGGAGATACAAAAGTCTGAAGATCCTCGCGGAGCATCATCTGGCATACAATGAGACATTAAGGTTTTGAGGAGGAGGATTGAAGCTCTGGACAGCAAGCGATTTGAAGCTCCGACTGAGCACATACAAAAGAAAAGGGGAGGAACAATGACCAATCAATTTGATGGAGTGTTGACTCCTCTATTGATATGTACAAGGAGCCTATTATAAATATAGAAGCTGTAAGACAAGACCAAATGGAGCCAACAGAAAAAATGATGCCCCCGGCATCCTTTCAAACTCATAAGGCCACTGTCGCCCTGTCACAGGTAGATCTAAAAAGTTCTCTACATGATCCCCTCCCTATCAATAAAAATGAAAATAATAGGGAGAGCCTACCACCAGCAAGGTTACCAGACCACAAACATTCAAATGTCAATGATCACTATTGCAATGGCATCATTCATGAAGCTATATGAAGCAATTCATGACACAGTGGCCAATCATACTACTCTGCTACCAATGATCCATACAAGAATGATATTTGTTGAAGGCTACATTGTTGTAAAGTCCCAACATGATGGGGAAGTCAGGCCTGTAAATGCGGAAGAAAAAGGGGGAAAAAACAATGAGGGACCTCTGATGGAAAGAAGACTATCCTTAGGAAACCTCTGCACTGAAGAGCAAATAGTAAGAAACTGATCCTGGATGGAGCATAATTGAAGGGTCATCGCCTTGGTGGAGGACATCAATAGCCAGGTTGAGACCGAGGAGGTTCCATTGAGACTCAAGTTCATGAAACAATTATGATATCTCCTGAGCAGGCACCCATATCCCACAAAACTGAGGAAGACGGTGGAGGAAAAACCTATCCCCAGTTTGGAAGCAAAAATAACAAAAGAACGGAGACTGCTGCATTAGTTGTACAACAAAGATACTCCCAACGCTCCAGAGGGAACGAAGCAAGAAATATCTTTAAAAAACTATTACTGTCAGTGAAGGAAAAGAAACAACATGGGAAGGGCAGAGATCTGAAACTAAAAAAAAAACATGCCCTAAAAAGAAGGCGGTCTGTCAGAAAGAAGACAAAGATCCAATGGCACAAGGAGATTCAAACCCTCTTTTTGATCTATCGACTTATTCTATTGAAGACAACAAAAAGACATAGCCGCACCAGGAGGCGATCTACAGCCCCCCTCAAAAAACATACAAAAGGGTCCGTACCTGAAACAACTAGTGACCGGGAACGGATCACCCCCTTCCTCGCGTTGGTGGAAAAAAAAGACTGTCTAATCGCAAAATTTAAAGCTCATGAAGGAGGGCCGAATTCTATGCAGACCTTAGCATGGGGATAACTGACGACCGTAACTCTAAAGGCTCTCTGAAAATCACAGAAGGCCAAAAGAGTACAGTAGAATCTAGGAAACCAACTTACCATTTGAAAGAAATAATGACCACTCACAAAAAGAACTGTGGCTAGAATTGATGAATAGCCACGGCCTACATTTGATGAATGGTCATTTCGAAAATGACTCCCTCTGCCATCCAACATGGAAAAGAGGAATTAAATCATCCGTTATAGATTATGTCTTCACCTCAAGATACCTAATTAAATATATAAGTTCTTTTGAGGTAGTATCTGCCACCAGAAGCAATCATAACTTGCTCAAATTAATATGGCATGAGGACATAATTCGGCCTACACAGAAAAGACCTACCAATGTTGAAGTGACGAACAATGGAGGTATGCTGAAAATGAACATAAGGGCAGTCGAACAAACAATTACAACATACACAGCAAGAATCAAGGCACAACAAACATCGGGCCCTCAAATCCAATTGAATATATCTCTACCAATGCTGTCTATCGCATACAAGGAAAGTCCCCCAACTCCACCCAAGGAAAAATAAACCAGCAAACCTATGACAATCAGTTGGTTAAAAAACGTAAGGAGATGAGGAATGCACTTCAAGTTCTCAAAAAATCTTCGAATTCAGAGAGTAAAACCAGGCAAATCGAGGCTAATTACAAATCTTGGCCTATTAACCATAGAAGTGTCTTAATCCAACAAATGCGGAAACTCTGATAAGGGCATTGGTCAAGAAATCAACTGACGAAATCTGGTCCTTGATCAGGTCAGTAAAGCAGACACAACTATTTCAACAACTAAATGGGGTGACTGAGGGAAACTGGATAGTATTCTGTGGATCTTTATTTAAAGAGCTCCCTCCCATGCAGGATTTTTCCCTGAAAACAGTAAATATGTGGTACCTGCCATATGACCATGATGATTTAGTTACTATGATTAAAAGACTAAGCCCATCACGAGCCCTGGGGCTGAATGGGCTAACATAGTACTAAAAGAAAATCCAGAACAGTGGGCAAGTCTATTGGATCTTGTGTTACAGAACGTTCTATCTTCAAAATCTATACCACTGTCTTGGAGAACGACATTTAGTATACCTGTATTTAAAAATGGGAGCCGGACAGACGCCAAAAACTACTGGCCGATAGCTGTGCTGGACATAATGGGGTATGCCACACTTCTTCTGAAAAGACTGACGGAATGGGCACAGACAAATGGGCTAAATGACAAGTTTCAGGCAGGTTTTGTAAAGGGGCTAGGCACTTCTCCCCCAGCTCTACTAATTACACTACTAAATGCTGAGATCATGGAAAGCAATAGCAGGTTAAACTTGGCGTTTGTAGCCTTTGCGAAAGCTTTTGACAGCATAAATTGAAACTGACTGTGCAAAAAGCTGACTGACAAGAACTGTCCTGTTGACCTATTGGAACAACTGCGGGGGCTCCATTCTAACACAGCGATAAGAATCTGTCTCAATACTAAAGGACTACTAAGTGACGAAATACAAACAGGATGGGTTGTCAAGCAAGGCTGTTTGTTGGCCCCAGCCCTCTAAAATCTGTATATTTCAGATCTGAGAGAATACATGAAACCAGAAGCTTCCCTCCAAAGATCGCTAATATGAAGATCACCCGCTTACTATCCGCAGACGACCTAGTCCTACCTGACTATACCGAAGTTGAGCTGGAAGGCAATTGGATACATTGGCAGAATGTGCAGTGGAAAACAACTTGGAAATAAACACAGGTAAAACAAAGATCCTTACCTTAGAAAAGGGTCCAGACTCGAGGAAAAAGAAATGTAAATGTTATCTTAACCGCTCAGAAATTGCAAAGGTAAAAACCTTTAAATACCTAGGTATACAGATCTCGAAAAGCACAGCGGATGCTGACACAATTGAGTTCTTAAGAGGGAAAGCCAATGCACTTGCTTGGCAAGCGATAATTTTACTACGCAAATATTGTAGCTACTCACTTCTTCCAACAATTGAGTTTTACAAAGCCAAGGCGGTTCCCGCGCTTACCTATGGTGCTAATGTCCTACTTGCTCTGCCAATCAATTTCTGGGCACTCTTGGAAGGGCTTTTTTGGAAGAAGACGCTTAGCCTCCCAATATCTATTCCAATACAGATTGTCAGAAAGGAATTGGGGTTGGGTTCAATGAAAATTGCAGCCCAATGGAAAATACAGAGTCCGTATGGAAAATGTGTAAGTGCTAACCCCCCCTCCCATGATCAGATGGATCATTAATAAGTTAATTAATAAGTGGAGGCAATAAATCACTGACCAAGTGGGGAGATGAGTGCAGAAAATTACTCACGGAAACAGAGCGCTCAGGAGACGACCTCTTGACTAACCCTGGTAAGGTGAAGTAAAAACCTTAGAGAAACGGACTGTATTGCCACCATAGAGGATGTACATAAATTCAAACTGCGCCAACACCTAGCATCTGAAGTAAGGAAGCAAGGTGAGATTCAGAAATACCTAAGGAAATGCCCTGATCCGAATATACGAACTATATTTATAAGGATTAGACTCAACATCTGCAGGAGAAGGGAAGCGATATCTGTGAGAGCTAAAGAAGAAGCTAGTGATAAAACATGCAGATTCTGCAATGAAGAGGACGCGACAGAAAGTATCTTCCATCTGTGTACCACATGCACGGCCATTGGCCGGGAGAGGACTCAGAACTTTGGGCATTACCTAGAAAGATATAGAACTATGTCAGCTGACGATTGGTGGTGATTAATGCTGAGAGGAGAACAACTATCTGTGACAGTTGCAATGGTCAACTGCTTCAGGGACTGTTTGCAGGAGACATTATAAACAAATACTTTTGAACATACCTGGCCTATCAGTACAAAGACCTGGGGAAGCGACCGATAAGAGATGAATTTGTTGGACAGAATCCTTTATGTTTTGCTAAAAGTTTAATGTAAACTAAAATGCAAATAAATAAATTTAAAACATCTGAGGTGCTTACACCTGCAGGCAGCTCGTGTAACCGTGCAGCCTCCACGCAGGCTGCCTGAGGTGTCGGTTGGCTGGGGCTAGTCAGGGGCGGGCCGCGGCAGGGCCCCGGCTCAAGAGCCCTTTATGGAGACTGATCATAACAGAGGCAACGGCAGAAAAAAACATGCTATAACTACAACTTGCCAAAAGCAAAATACACAGTCCCAAATGGATGCTTATTGTACTCTCAATACTTTTTGGAGGTTTTTGTCTGCATTGTGAATTTGAGGTGTTTAAAAACAGACTAAATCAGTGACTCACCCCCTGAAGTGTTCCTGAAATAAACCTTTGAGTCTAGCAATTATTGTAGAGAATTCCAAAAAGACAAATTATTTGTTAATCCTATTCTTTCTTAGTTAGGGTCACTGCTCAAAGTGTTACACTTTGCGGAACCCCCCTGATTTTTTAAGCAGACTGAACAAGAAACAAAGAGCCACATGGCCCTGCCACAGCTCAGGAGCTTCACTTTAAACATTTTTTTTTAAATAGTGGTAGCAAGGGAGACCAGATGGCTAGCAAGGGAGAACTCAGGGGTCGCAGGTGACCCCAGATGACATCCTTGTGTGGAGGGTCCAACTATATTCGCTTCAGGCCCTAGACAACCCCCGGCTAGGCCTCCGCAATGGGTAGACACGAGCAGTGCAGCATATTCTGAAGTACAGTCTTGCTTTTCATTCCCCGTGTCATGAAATGGGTTCCAGCTTTCGCTTTCAGTAGACCGCTATCATTTAAAATAATGATGGAAAAGTCGTGTGGCCTACGCAAAGCGAATGAGTCACGGAGAATCATGTCGGGTCATTCCCATTCCCCGTCTGCAGCCTTTCCCGAAGGGTTCCTTGCTCGTTAAGCACTGTTCTCATTTCCGACAGTAACCTTTTCCGAGAGGTCCCTACCTTGGACTTACCGCTGAGAGGACATCAACGTCAGGCGCAGGCGGCGACTTCAATCACTCGCTGCACTGGCTTTCTGCATTGAGACCGTTTCACATTACTGAGTAGGTGACGCCTCGAGAGCCATCAGGGTGTCCCGAGCTCGCTCATTTGCTGGCTATTGCCGTTTTATTGTCGCTTTCTTCATGCGTCAATGGCAGGGGCGAGCGACCTGCCATGTCATCCAGGGCTGCTGTAAATTAATGTTGGACACAACTTTTGATATTCAAATCTGTCCCTTTTGTCTGTTCTGTTTCTTCTGCCCAAGTGCGGCTTCAAGGCACAGAGACATGTTGGTGCTGTGATGTTTATTGAATTGAAATTGTAACATTTCTATGGTTGCCTTTACTTTTCTTCCAGGACAATGTTTTACAGATGCTTTTCTTCTGAACCCCCAAACCTCCCCTTTCCTTGTGTTTAACCTCCCCCACTTTTCTTGTGTTTAGCCAGCACCCTTTCCCTTTACGCAAGTTAGACTAGGCTCAACTTCTCCATCGTTTTGCGAGAATCAGGTAGAGATGGACGATTTGCAGCTAAATTAGGTGCACACTTCTCATCATTATTATTAGCGTATTTATCGAGCGGAGACCTACTGGGCACTTTACAAGCCATTGGACACTGTGAGGGAAGCAGAAATGCAAAGGAGCAGGGAGCTTACCACTGAAAATAGGACGGTGGGGGATTCCGCAGTGTGGGACCTGCAAGTGGCAGGCCGGCCACAAAACCAAATAACAGACTAACAGATGAGATGTGTGGGGAGAGAAGACAAGATCAGAGAGCATGATACATACAGTGGCCGCCATTTTGTAGCATTAACGTCCACAACATCTTAATCTAATTGAAGAAATGCATGTTTCCCAAAGACTGGCTGTTGAAAAGATCAGTCTCTTGCTTATCAGCAATTTTGCGTATGGCTCCAGTCCCACAGGACGCATGCGCGCCTTTTTGCCAGAGTCTGGAGGTCGCTCTGTTGTCGGAGAAACATCAAAATAGTGCGCACACATTAGCAATAACTTCAGTGGTTCTATTCTGTTCATGCTGCAGTAAGAATGTGTGTTTGGGAGAATTATGGTGGGATGAATTAACTTGGATGGGTTACCAAATTAACTCACAACAGTGTTTATAAAGAGCTCTCAATCCTCCCAATCTCGCAACCCACTCAGGGAGACTGGTTCCTTTTGATCTACACACACCCTATCCATCTGCCAAAGTCCCGCCCCAAACAACTCCAAACTAGCCTTTGGCAGTTCCCGATGTGCCAATGGACCATAAGATGGCAGAAGTCAAGCTATGTCAGATGTGTCGTTTGAAAAAGCGTGCTGTACTTTTTATCTATATTAGAAACTGATGCTTTTTGTTGTTCCCTTTTCTTAACAGTGCTTGACCGTCGATCCATAACCTTGTAACACAAACATAAGTTTTTCTTTTTTTTTGTTAAACAGATAATCTATGTTCTCCGAGGCCCTACAACTGGGACAGGGCTTTAAGACCCAGAGGAAACACCACCCACACAAACTGTTCTGAGTTTGTTTCCAATGGGCCGGTGAAGGAAAGGCAGCTCTGGGACGGCACTCTTGCCTGACTATTAAACTGCAATACGTAATCATTTCATCTTGAAATCAGAACATCTCTTTAAAAAAGGAGCCAGGTCAAGATGACTTGTTTCCAGATATCAATGTATTTCTTCCCCCACATGCAACCTTGAGCCGCAGGTTAACAAGGGAGTAAACAAATCACAATTCATGGATGGGAACTGATGACGGCAATACTGTCTACCCTTTAGAAAAAGGCCACTCATCAATAATTACAGAAAGGATGCGCAGTGAAGCATAATATGAACAGAGATATGTTTGTTTGTTTGTTTGTTTATTTGTAATGCGCACCAGACCCAAGGGTAACCGGGCGCAGCAGAAAGAATATGCAAGGCTTACAATATTACAGGAATTTGCAAAGTTACATAATTTACAGTAATCCAGAGATAAAGGTTTGTACATGCTTAACACTAATGTAGATATAACCCTTAGTTTATGGCACTAATATCAAACGAAGCAATGAATTATATACAATGTTAATATAGTTATCTACATTTGTGGTATAAATCTAATAATACATATATACAGTCCAGATATATGTTACCAATGTCATAGGCGCATGATGTGAAGTAGCACGGCATCACTAGTCGTTGATGCAACTATGGATTCTGTAGCGGTGTTGCCTGAGTTCATCCACTGTATTAAATCGTTATAGGGGAGCAGATAAGATTTGGAAGTGGGAACATTTTAGTCCCTATTTAATGAAGATGAGAGTACAATTTTATTTTAGAGAGTAGAGCAGTAAGTTCCACTTCCAATGGGATATTTTCTGGGAGAAATATAGCCATATGAACTATGAAACATATATTTTTCTGTTTCCGGTTTTGTGACAAATGTATCAGGATGACTATTGGCTAAAGTGCCTACTCAGCCACACACTACTATTAAAAGCATCAGTGATCCAAATAGTACAAATTAAAGAGACACAACCTGAATTGTGTACCTCCCTCGACTCTTTGGTAATGTAGGTCAAGGGCAGGCTATACTCTTCGGAAGGGTAGTGTCCAAAACAGCAACAGTAACCTGGTACCATAATACATTTCCAAACAATGTTCTTTTTTTCAAATGTATTTATTGTTTTTTATTCAAAGGAGACACATTATTACAATATAAATCTTTTAAAAAGAAGGCAGGCCGTATGAACTAACAGCAAATCAGCATCACCTTGAAAAGCGAGAAAAAAGGGAGAAAAAAGAACACATCAAACATACAAATTGTGTGTTTACTCTTGAAGGACTGCTCGTTTGGGTGAACGTGTACGCTGCCCTCAGTACTTTTATCCCTCACAGCACTGCGAGCCGTGCCAAGCTCTTGCTGAATCAAACTCGCTTCCCGGAGGGGGCAACGTTTGCTGCAGTCACGTGACGGTTCACGTGACTCTCTTTCTGCATTTACTGCCTGCCCAAGCGGTTTGTGTGTTTACTCTTGAAGGACTGCTCGTTTGGGTGAACGTGTACTCTGCCCTCAGTACTTTTATACCTCAGAGCACTGCAAGCCGTGCCGAGCTCTTGCTGAATCAAACTCGCTTCCTGGAGGGGGCGGAATTTGCTGTGGTGACATGACGGTTCACGTGACTCTCTTTCTGTATTTACTGCCGGCCCAACCACCCTTGTGGCGTAAGCCCTGGTGGCAGAAGGGCTGGTGCTGTTTGGCTGTTTGCTGCGCGCTGCACGTTGCCTAATCCCCTTTGGCTGCGAGTGATCGGAGCAACGGAATTAGACAACACAGCAAGCAAAGGATTCCCCCATACCCTCGCCACAAAGGGTTTTGGGCAAGAGACTACAAACACTGCATGAACTACAAGGTGGGAGACTGTTGAGGTAAGTCCTCTTTGATCCCATCAGGAAGTCAGTGTGCACAGTAACGTGGAATACTCCATAACGGGAAAAGAATACACGTTACAGGTGCTTGGTGGAAAAGAGCAAACGATAAGTAAAGCCAGTGGCTGTTATACTTGATCACAAAAACTACAATCTTGATATTAGTGACATATTAAAAAGAGGAATAATGAAACTGTGAAGTAATGCATTGCAGGATAACACTAGGTGCCCTGAGTGGGATGGCTCTTACTCCGAGGAGCTACAAAGTCAAAATCAAGAGCTGCCATTAAACAATGTACCTATCACACGCCATCTTCCAGCTAATATAACTACTGCACAGGTTCATCCTGGTCCTGCGGGCTATTTGCCAGCTAGTACCACCCCGTCTGACACAGTACAGTCATGGAGGAAAGGCTGGAATACACTATTACCACAAACAAGATTCAAAGGAAAATTGATGAACATTTTGGCAAGAAAAAATGAAGCCAAAGCGAAAACGTTATTCGTAGAAGCAGCTCAGAACTTCTAGATAATGAAGAAATTGAATGTTCATCCATAGTAGATCCTCCCTCACAATTTCCCTTACAAGCAACCGCTGTACCTGAAAGGGAGGTAGTAAATGGAGAGGAGGTACCAGGAGAGGAATCTCTCTCACAAGCACATAACCATGAGGAACAAAAAAGGACTCCACATTAGAGGTAGCCCAAGAGGTAAATAATTCAACAGAAGAAGAAACCCCAAAAGAGCCAAGCACTGCTGCTCTTGGAGCTTTGGACTTTGTCTTAAACTCACTGGTGAGTGTATTTGAGCAACTAAAACTGGAAGTCCAACTACAAGCAGGAAACCTGATGGAAATGACCAAAGATTTAACCAGTTTGGACTCCACAGTAGTGGGTCTGACTTCATCAATTAACACAGTTATAATTCCGTCACTAGGAGAGCTGAGAGTGGAGCGTGCAAGACAAGACAAGCCCTAGAAATGTCGCTGGCTAAGAAAAAAGAGGAGGAAGACAAACATAAGTGTATACTTGAAGAAATTCTACACCTAATCAAGCCCGTGAAGAAAACAACGACTGGGTCTCTGGAAAGTCTTAGAGAGGGGGAGAAGGCAAGTAACCAGTTTGATGACACTCCCCTTTCGGAGTCAGTTTTGGAGGAATTCAGAAGGCTTGCTCATGTTGTAGAAGAAGGTGAAGTGGTAGAAATCGAGCCCCACATAAACAACCAGGAGGCCTCGCCAAGCAGGCAGGAAGTATGCTCTGCTGAATGGCTGGTACCTGGTAATCAGCTGTCAGAGGGAAGAAGAAAAACAAAGAAAAAAGAACTGAAAAAAACCCAGCGCAATGGCATTCCCAGTTACCCTTCGAAAAAAAATAAATAAAAGGTCAGCTAGGTGTCCAAAAAACGAAAAATCCAAATGAGGAATCATTAGTAGCTAAAGAAACGAAAACTTCTTCTCAGAAAGATTCCCAAGGTTACAACCCAAATATACTGGACACAAATAACGGAAACACGAAAGGTCCCCAGGTAAAAAGTGGGAAACCCCAACGTGGTACTGACAAAAATAGTAGAGAAGGGAAACAGAAAGCCACTGGGGTACCCGAGATGCAATGTCCGGCAAAAGTAAAGATTATGAGTGCAAGTGTTGGACCATTAAAAACTTCTTCTGCAGGAGCTACGAGTATCATAAGTCCAACTGGGAGAAGAGAAGCGAAAGGAGGGATAAAATCAATTTTAAGTTGTCCATCACTGAAAGGCCCACCCTGGGCTCCAATATTCCTGGATAACAAGAATGGAAGTCTTCCCAAAATACCACAGGCAACAACAGAAGTAACGTTAAATATCGCACCAATCTTTCTAAAACGAGACATCAAGAAAAACATAAATATACCACTGTTGGTTGAAGTTAAAAACGGACAGGGAAAGATGAAGGAATTGACTGAAGCACTGAAAGAAAACGCAAAAGATCAGATAGAGATAGCTGACTTGGAAGTGAACTCATATGAACAATCTTTGGAAGAAGACCTAGAAATACAAGAATATGCTGTCCCGAGGCTCTGGCTAAAAGCGCTAAATAAAACACCAAAATATACATCACTATGCAGAAGTGCTATTTTGGACTACGTTAAAAGAGTTCCCAACCTCTACTTTTTCGGCTCTGGAGGCCTGGAATTTGTAACGTTTCCAAGCAGAAATGTGAGGAATATGGTAGAGGTGGGATTTACATCACAAAAAGCATGGAAAGCTATCAAAAGCAATAAAAAAGAGCTGGACAAAATCAGCCTGTTGATTTTTCAGAAACCCCCTGGCAAAGTGCAAAGTGGTAAAAACAGTGAGAGTCTTGTTCCTGAAGGAGTAAGTGTAAGAGCTGTGGGAAGCCCAAATCAGGAACCAGAAGGATCCTCTTGGGGAAACTCTGGAGACACTAAGGACAGTACCTTAGCGGCACTCCCCGAGATTCTCACACAAGTCCTACTGAAGTTGGGGCTAAGTCAGCAGAGCCTTTAGGCAAAATGAAATTAGTATCGCAAGCTGGAACAACCGTGGACCAAAGACCTTCACTGCTAGCAGCAGAAAGAGACATCTTTTTTCAAATTCTGATGCCATTCTACTCCAGAAAACTTGGTACACACATCCATTAGAAATAGAAGGCTACACGATATTTACAATTTCGGCAAGTCAGAAATCTAAAGGACGCCCGTCGGGTGGTCTGTTGCTTGGGATTAACAACTCATTTAGCAATAAAGTCACACTTTTACATAACGGAAGGGAAGGCATCTTGGCATGTGAAGCCAAGCTACAGTCCTTTCAGGGTCTTCTTTCCTTGTAGTAGTGAACATTTACTGGAACCAAGCACAATGCAGCATTGAGCAGTTTCATTGGTCGCTGTCAATGGCCTTGGAGAAGATCGCACTGTTTCATGGAGACGCCAGTGTGATCTTGAGAGGCAACCTGAATAGTCAATGTATAGTGACACAAGATACGAAGAACTCGTCAAAATGGGCAAAAATCTCCAAGACAGGGAGACAGTGGATAGAGTATCTGAACTCATGGGGCCTCTCTATGTTAAATGGTGCTGTAGAAGGTGATTGTCCCTCGAAACCAACATGGACCCATGGCAACTCGTTCTCCACATTAGATTATGTTTTTGTTGTTTCTGAAGACCTACAGATGAAGAAAACATATATGGAAACAATTTGGGGGAGACGGGAGTGGTCATGGTCGACTAAGAGTCAAAATCAAGAGCTCAATGGAGGTCCAACTGGAAAAATATCCACAGAAGTAGTAAGCTACTGAGAAAAGGCAAAGCGGTCCTGGTGAAATACAAAAGAGAGGGACGAAATTTGAATGAGAAGCTAAATCTTATCTCATTAGAATAACAAAAAGAGAATTGCAAGCCTGACTGTTTTAAGCCATTTATTTGGTCGGTGCACCACCCAACTGCTGGAGCCTTGAGAAAAGAAACTCATCATCAACATTCATTTGATGAAGAAACGTAGATTCAAAAAAGGATCTTTAGGCGAGAAGTTAGACGGCTGAAGAAGTCTATTACAAATCCATTGGAACTTCAAACAGAACAGAAAAAGCTCATCAGAAATTACAAGCAATGGTTACGAGCAAGAAAGGTCCTTCGTCACCAACAAGATAATGAGCAGATGCTGTAGGCTCTTTGCGACAACAGCACTCGTAATTTTTGGTCGATCATAAACAGCAAAGGAAAGAAATTAGCCAGCTACAACACCCAATGCAATCTGGTTCCAGAAAAGAGATGGATAGACTATCTGACAAAAAACTTTTAAAACATTTCTTCCACCCTGGAAAAATACCAGGAGGACGTGAAGTGGGAACTCGACTTTGACATAAAATTAGTAGATCTTATTATGAGCGCCTCATCATCAAAGGCAGCAGGCCCTAATGGGTTAACCTATCAGGTTTTGAAGAACAACGGAAATACCTGGGAGATCCTTCTTGATACCCTTTATAGGGAAATACTAGAGTCAAAATGCTTTCCTCCTTCCTGGAAATAAGCGGTTATAATACCATTCTACAAGGGGGGGATAGATCTCAGCCTGAAAATTATAGGCCAATCGCCCTCTTAGATATTGAAAGCAAGATATTTATGCGGATCCTCTTGATAGAGCTAGAGGATTGGGCAAATTAAAAAACATTGTTTCCAAATTCCAAACGGGATTCAGATGAGGGATGTCGACAACACTAAATGGCATCACCATGAGTCTCTTAGCAGAACATTCCAAAAAATATGGAGCGGGTCCTATATATGGAGCTTGGGTAGACTTCTCCAGAGCTTTCAACCTGGTAAATAGGGAGAAACTATGGGCTAAATTGAGGAGGTGGGGTCTCCCAAGCAAGCTCCTGGCTATATTAATTGAGCTTCACAATAACACCTCGCTCATGGTTAGACTAGACGAGGCTGGTCATCGTACAAATAAAATCAGCGTGGAGCAAGGAGTGCGACAGGGGTGCATGGGAGCCCCATTCTTCTTCAACCTCTATTTGTCAGATATGGGTGATTTTCTCCAAAATTGGACCATGGCAAGTCCCAAACTCAACTCCACTAAGGTTTGCTGGCTCGCCTATGCAGACGACATCGTCCTGATTGACAGGACAGCAATAGGCTTGCAGCACCTATTGAGTGGTCTAAGCGAATACACCAAACTTAACAGTCTACAAGTAAATCCAAAGAAGTCCAACATGTTGGTGCTAAAGCATCCGAAAAAACAAATTAACTTTGGTAAATTGTTTTTTTAAGGTGATGTGGTTATGAGGTTAGATGAATAGTCTACTTGGGCTACACAATGTTTGCTTCACCCTCAGTCAGCAAGATGGAGCTAGAAATAAGATCCAAGGTTGAGAAAACAATAACTCAGATGTAAAAGATCTTCTTCGAGCTCTGCAAATTCTCAATCAAACCATTAATAAAGTTTGATAACGCCAAAGTAATTCCAGTGATATTGTACGGATTGGAGGCCCAACCAAAGCTTTGGGACATAGACTGGCTAAAAGTGGAAGGTCAGATTTGGAAGAGCTCTCTGGGACTGCCCAGTTGTCTTCCTATGCAGGTACTAAGGTTCAAACTTGGCCTGAAATAATTGCAGCAACAGGTAGCCTGGAGATTGTTATCTTTATACAGGCTAATGATAATCCCACAAAAAATTCCCTCTTTGAAGACTTCAAGTATCATCTCCAAATGGACAGTTCCAAGATTCTCCATCAGTTGGATACGAAAGCTAAAAGTAACCTGGCAGGAGCAGACTCATCGGTAGCAATCCTGAAAGAGAATCCCATGAAAGTAAAGAAAGAACTGGAAATAATGGATTGGATCATAACAGGGCTGGAAATGAGGCTTGTAAAACCAAAGAATAGTTTCTTAGTAGTGGAAAAAAAAAAACTGGGAGAACTGCCTACATATCTGCTAAAACATCCAAGCAGTGAATCAAGATCTGTTTTTCTTATGGCACGCCTAAACCTAATCCATACAGGCGAGATTTTAAACATCAGAGGGCAAAGTCCGAATTTAATATTGTTTTGTAAAATATGTGCAAACCAAAATAAGCAAAACCTGCATCATTTGCTCTTAGAATGTGAAGGAACTTGGGAAACCAGAGTTCTGTACTTTGGGAAATTTGTTCACAAATTGGAATGCTTGCATTCAGAGAACTTTTGGAAACTTTTGATTTCAGGGCAAAACACCGCCTTGACGATTGCAGTGGGTCAGGTTCTTTTAAAACTTGGCTTGACCCAAACAGGTGCTCGGCAGACTGGGACTAATGTTTCTCAAGAAAATCTGGTTTAACCTAGCAGTAGAACTTAAAAACTGAGGATGAGGTACAGGTTTTACAGGAAAATGAAGGTTTCCTTTTCTTTTTCTTTGCTTATTTTCTCTCTCTTTTTCTTTTAAAGGCATGTCCTCTGCTTTGTAGAACTGTATAAAGGAACTGTAAATTCAATGTCGATCATAAATTGGCACTAAGTTGGTTTTTAATATTTTGTAAAGATCTAATTTGATCAAAACAAATAATTTAAAAAAAATACTAATTGTAAAAACAGTGCCAAATATCATCATATCTACTCAGTTATTGTTTGATTTCAAAGGACACTATCTATTGGAAAGAAGAGTCAAACTATGCAGCCAATCATCCACAGTAGGACACAGATCACTCTTTCACAATCTCAGAATGTGCATTCTAGCCATCACAAGAGCTCTGTACACTCAAAAGAGCTTACTAGCAGGAAAATCAATAGTGCGAGGGAACAGACTAAGCACACAGATCAGCGGTGTACGGGGGAGGGAGAGACCCATCACAAGGGCCATGCACTGGAAGATTTCATCCCAGAACGGTCGAACCTTGGGGCATTGCCAAAACATGTTTAAAGAAGTACCCACAGTCTCCTGCAGTTCCAGCAAGTGTTGTCTTGGGATAGTTTGCAGGACCACATCCTCCTTGGGGACCAATATAAATTATGGGTAATCCTCTGTTGTGTGTAACAGAGTTCTAAATCAATCGTATACCTAGCTGGACCTTCCATTCCATATCTGACATATTATAGCCAAGATCCAAGCCCCAAATATTCCTACCATGTTGAGGATCCGGAGGGTCAAGAAGCTTGTAAAGCAATGAGGCAGAGAGCAGCATACTTCCAGACAATTGCAAAATGGTGGGTAACACATTTAAGCTAGCATTAGTGGGAGAGAATCTATGTCAAAGACATCCCTTAACACATGATAACAGTGATTTTCAGATTGTCTCAGCTTGTACTTAAAATGCAAGAACTCAAAGCTAAGCGCATTCTGGCCATCATGAACCTCTGAAAGCTTCCAAATGCCAGTCTTTTGCCATGTGACCCAGGAAAGGGTGCACTTATCAACTTGTACAGCCAAGTTCTTCCATAGAAAAGAGTCCCTACAAAGCAAGTGTTTATCCCCCCGAACTGTATTACTCTTTTTCCAAACATGTATAAAATGCCTGTTAGACAGCAGAGTCAATTCAATCGGAAACCTTTTTTCCATGAAAATCAGACAATTAATTGCAGTCAGAGAGCCCGACTCTTTCTCAATGAGGACCCATTTCGGACAGTCATAATTTCCTGATAGAAACCATTAGTGCAGTGTACGTAGCATAAAGGTAGCATGATATTGCCACACTCTAGATAACCAAAGCCCCCCAAATGCACCGGTTTCTGAAGAACATCCATCAGGATCTTTGACCTACCTCCCTCGGTTCCATGTGTTAATATCCCCGCGAAAATATCATGATACAAAAATATTGCCATATTTTTGGGGTGATATGGACTCATGGACCCTGGGGAGGACACCCCTGCAACCCCTGCATTATTTTTAAATGTGCGGGGGACACCCCTGCATCCCCCGGTCCCACAAATTATCCCCCCAAAAATATCGCCTATGGCGAGACAGACGACCATATGTAAGGTGAAATTGGTGGTGATAATATGTAGGGATACCCCTCCCTCAGCCCACAGAAACCTGTTGAAAGACATATAAATCTCTGCAACTAGTTCACCTGAAAGAGGAAGGGGGAGTATGCTAAACCCATATAGCAGCATTGAAAGCAGTGACATCTTGATAGCACTGATCTTACCTCAGAGTGTTAAATTCAACCTTTCTCACTTCCGACACAGACAATCTATTTCTGCAAGCTTAAGCCTAATATTGTGCACCACAAGTGCATCGGTATCTCACATCTGGATATCCAGATACTTAAAACCTCTGGCAGCCCACACATCACGCTCTACATCAAACACGCCTCCGTGTCAACAAGACGAAATTGGTACGATTAAAGTCTTAGAGACATTAACTTTATAATACGAAACACTGCCAAACAGATGTAAAGAAGACATTAATGCCCGGAAGGAATGCTCCGGGTCCAAGATCATCACCAGAAGGTCACCAGCATAGAGGAGCACCTTTGAGGTACAGTTTCCATCTGAAATACTCATTATGCCTGGATGCGTTCTAAGTGCAATAGCTAACGGTTCTAAAAATAAATCAAACAGTAAAGGTGATAAAGGGAACCCTTGATGCGTGCTCCTCTAAATATCAAAGAAATCAGACATATAGCCATGCACAGACAACACTGCTCTTGCATCATTATAGAAAGCTCCAAAGAGCTGCATAAATTGCAGGCCACAGTTTACCCTAAGCAGTACATGACAGAGGAAGAATCAATTCACTATATCAAAAGCTTTCTCTGCATCGATGCTTATAGTCGCATAAGCGTTCACAGAGTGCTTTCTAGATGAATCACATTCATCAGCTCCCTCAGATTGTCATAGCTATTCCTACCACTCACAAATCCAGTCTGGACCCTGTGACCAGATTTTGAAGCAATTCATTATGTCTTCTAAAATACATTTTTGCCAGAGGCTTCACATCCGCATTCAGCAACAATATCTAGCGAAAGTAGCTACAATCAGAGTGATTTTTCCCTGGCTTAGAAATAACAGTAACAGGTTCTTTTCTAATGATCTCCACAAATAACTGCATCAAAAAAGGAGCAAGGGCATGGCCAAAGGTTCTATAAAACTCAATCAGAAACCCATCCAGTCCCGGGCACTTCCCTGCTGACATTGAACGCATAGCATCCACCACCTCTTGAATGGATATATCCACATCAATACAGAGTTAACTGTTTTCATCCAATCGAGAAAACTCAACTTGACACAGGTACTCAGGTATTTGCAAACATCTGATTCAGCATTGTGACCATCATCCCTATACAAAGAAGCATAATAACGCTAAAAAGCCCCACAATCTCCTCATTATTCTCACAATAGAACCATCCTCATGTACAATGAAAAGCATGTCTCCCTTTTTCTTTAAGCTTCAAACTTCTCGCCTTGTTCCCAGAAATGGTGGTTAGTGAAAAACAAAGCTTTCTCCGCCTCTTAATGTAGTGTACAATCAGGAATATGCTTAGCATTTAGCATAGAGGTCAGCTTAGTGGCAAAAGGGGAGCAATTGTATCGCTCATCAGCTACCCTGTAAACCTCTGCAAGCCTAATTCTATCTGCCTCTTTCTGTTTCCTCTTGTAAAATGCAAAACAAATCACTTTCCTGGGTATTGGTGCCGTCACAGCATCCAAAACAACAGATACTTTTTCAAAGAGTCCCTGTTCTCTTCGAAATATAACTTGATTTCACTCTCAATGTGCTTGACAAAATCTGGATCCAAAAAAAGACTTGCATTCAATCTCCACTGTTTCCTCCCTGTCAAGCTTCCTGCTAATTCATCTATGGCAAACATGACACCAGTGTGGTCAGAGACCACAACATTTCCTGAACTCGCCACACACACATCCCCAGAAAGCCCTCTGCTAACCAGGAAAAAGTAAATTTGTGATAAAGTACTATGGGAAGCTGAGTGAAAAGTGTACTGTCTATCCCCTTGATTTAAATCCCATGAAATGTCATGTAAATCCCATGTGTTCATAAGGTTCACAAGAGCTTTTCTAGCCTTAGTCTCAGCGTGAGAGTTAACAGCGTTTGGCTTATCAAGCGCAGCATCCAAGGTTGAATTAAAATCACGCCCTAGTAACGCCTCTGCATCTCCCATAGTATCTCGAGCATCTTCAACTTTCTGCCTGTCCTACATTTGGCGCATAAACAGTAAAACTTACCCAGCATCTATATTCCACATGCATCTTTATTGCAACATATCTACCCTCTAAATCCACATCTACCCTGTCAACCGTATATCTTAGGCCTCTTTTAAACAGAATTGCTCCACCCCTGCAATTACTAGCAAAAGTGCTAGAAAACTCTTCCACATACATTCTATTAAGAATGTAGTCCACCTACTCTAATTTTAAAAGGGTTTTCCTTTAAGAAGACAATATTGCTCTTCTCTTGCACAGAGAAATTAGCAGCTTTTCTTCTTTTTTTTTAGCGGGCTATTAACACCTTTCACGTTCCAGCTCAAAAAGTGTAAGCTGCTTGACATACTACCAGCTCAAAACTAGACATGACGCTCCTCATATCACATTCAACACAGTCATGTTTCAAACAGCCGGGCAGGTTACTTAAGTACACATGAGAAAGTAAATGTCTTTCCAGTGCAATTTTCAAAGTATCAGGAGCATAAATGTATGAAGGAGGGAAATAAGAGAGGGAAAGGAAGAGGGGTAAAAAGGAAGAGAGAAAGATGATCAACGAATAAATAAATAAGGAAAATAGGTAAAACACACACATCCCACCATACAAACCAGCACACCAAAACAAGAGTGACAGAAGAGAAAACAGCAGCTGCCCTGTGCAACTGCAAAATTGGTAGAGGAAGGACAACCGTTTCCTTACATGGAGAGTAGGGGATAAAGGAAACGAAAAAAAAAGAAACCCCGAGATGGTCGCAAAGTTCACCATCTGCCATATTCACAGCTATCATGGAACCATGGGCAGACACCTCTGATTCATAAACCTATGTTGTAAACATACCACTCCATCATAGATAGAAGTGCAGCCTGGTGTAGACATAAGGCCCCCACAACACATAGTAAGATATAAAACCCCAACAATATTCTAGACTCAACAACAAAAGATGTAGACAGGAGTGGCAACTTACAATGCAATAAAAAGTACTATGATAGTCATGGTCAAGTCTCAATCCATGGATCATACCCCAAGTCAATGCGGGAATATAAAGGCTGCAGTGACTACATTTATGTGAGTAGTGAATAGGCAGGCCAACATCAAAAAAGGGTGCAAAGGAGCAAGTTCCAATATAAAGATGCCAAAGAGAAAGTGTGTTGCATAGAATCTGGGGAAGATAAACCCCCAATGACGCCCCATCACCAATCCTCCTTTTTCTTCTCTTTGTACGCGACCAGCAGAAAAGCTGTATCTGAACCAATGCCCCTCTCTACCCCCAAAGCAGGCAAAGGCTTTCCCAGACCCAGTTGCTAGAGAAGAAAAAAAACAAGGTGAGTCTGATGCAAGCAGCACAGCGTCTGCCAAATCACAGGGAAGCCGATATAATCATGCGGGCACACCGACCCACTCTGCCACATACTGTCACTCTCAACCGCATTAAGGGAAGCAGGCAAGTTGGGTGGGATAGAAAAAAATCCTCAGCAGCCAGGCGATGTACGGCCCCATAAGTCTGTTCATACGCCATGGGCGAGAGGCCGTCCGCCAGTGCCTTCATCGAGAGTGCAGATCCCTGTGCTTCAATGCCATGGTCGGAAACCCGGGCAACAGGACGTGCAAACGAAGCACAGATTAGAGGTAAGGACAAAGCATGCTCCACACTCCTGTTGCTGTTCAATATAATGAATAACGGATACTTGCAATGGAAAATGAAAGCCACAACCATTTTCAAAGCGCTTCCAGTAACAATAACAAAGTCAGAAAAATTACAATGCTCAGGCCAATGAAGTTAAACAAGATATTGACCAGGAACACAGGCCCAAAGACAATATTTGAGTCTCTTGGAAGGTGCACTCCCAACAATCACAGCCTGTAGAGCATCCAAAAAGGAATGGGCTTTCAAGTGATCAGTAAATGAATGGGTGACACCATCCACAACCACTTTTAAAATAGCTGGGTAAATCATATAGTAAGAAATATGCTTCTCCCTTGCCATAAGAGCCTTCTTTGGGCAACCATTTCTCTACTATAGTAATTGAAGAACATGATTTTACAGTTATCGCCACACTTCAAATCACCAAGCTCTCTGGCCTTCTTCATTGGAAACTCTTTTACCGGGAATTTCAAAAGTTTCACAAGGAAAGCACAGGAAGGCTGACCAACTGCAGGTTTCGGGGCAAAGGTGCGATGAGCTCTCTCAATTTCCAGTGGCTTCCCGGTGGAAGGTTCAGTATTTTTGGAAGAACTTTCTGTAAAATGTCCATTGGGCAACCGTTTTCCACTCCCTTAGGAAAGCCTGTAATTCTGATGTTAGAGGGCAGGGCTTCCAGTTCAGAGGGCCAATTTCATATTCTGGAAAAGAAAGTGTCACATCTGTCTGATCTGATCTGGGGGATCCAATCTGGGAGATCCTTGGTATATAATGCTTCTAACAAGCCCACCTCTACAAGACATGTCCACAAAAATGCTGAACTGTAATACCTGACAGTCCATGAACACCCTAGACATTGAGCAGCCATTAGATAAGGTACCCACTCCTAACCTCACTAGAACTAACATCCCATGTGACCTTATACGTCGGAACTCCAAACTACGCTTGAGACTACCAAAAATATATGAACTGCCTGCCAGGTTTCATACTTCATGTGCCTATAGCAGAAATCGTCATAAGGACGCTATCAAACCAACTACTCCTTACCAAGTGCTGACACCAACCATAACTATAAAACGGACAAACATTACAAACTACGAACTAGTCTAGCTAAAAACAACAGACCCACCCAACCTACGTTACCAATATCAAATCTACCCTCAAAGGAGAACTTATTAATGCTAGGCCATTAATAGCCCATGCTACAGAAATTGCAGACATTATACAAATAGGTAACTATGACTTCTTATCTATTACCGAAACCTGGCTACACCAAGCGGCTAGCCCGGCCCTTATGCTCACTATGCCCCTCAATAACACTATCTTTAGAGAAGACAGAACTAATTCTCGTGGAGGAGGCATAGCTCTCATTGCCAAAACTAATCTAGCAATAAGAACAGAAACACCCCTGCACACCAAAACCTGCGAGTCTTTAACTGTCAAACTCCTAACATCTAACTCACAAACTATTTACGTACACTTAACCAATAGGCCACCAGGCCCTATTGGCTCCTTCGAAGAGGACATCTCTACGATCCTCTCAGATAAGCTAAACAATTCTTCAAAAGCCCTCTTACTAGGAGATATGAACCTGGGTTTCAACGATGAAATTGGAGAACCCAATCCCGGTACCTGACAACTGCATCAAAAATAAAACATTGTGCTCTAACATTCAGAAGGCCCTTAGTGACAAAATTGCGACCCTCCAAGTCAAAATTGACAAGAAGAAATTAAACATACCTCCCACAACTTCCCAAAGTGACAAACCACTCACTATCGCCAAACCTGAAAACAGATTTAACTTTACTAAAGTCTCCATACTGGAGGTTGAAAAAATAATATTATCGCTTAAACCATCAAACTGTCGAGGTGATAAATGCCCGGCACAAATAATAAAAGATGCTGCAAGAGATTTATCCCCATTTATCTCTAAACTTATCAATGCCTCATTCTCCTCAGGCATTATACCGAGCAATCTCAAGGGATCTTGGTTCCTCCCCCTCCTTAAGAAGCAATCATTGGACCCGGCTATACCCACAAATTACAGGCCTATCACCACAGTGCCATTGCTAATAAAGATATTAGATAGAGTGGCTTATTTACAGATTCAGAAATTCCTGGAGCTGCACCAACTCGTAGGCACCTTGCAATCAGGTTTCAGACCACAGCACGGCACTGAAACAGCACTTATTGATCTTAAAGCCCAGGTCGACGAGCTTAGAGACTAGGGAAAAACTGCCTTGCTTCTCCTTCTGGATCTCTCAACAGTGTTTGACCTGGTGGACCACAAAGTCACAAAGTGCTTTGTAACCACTTAGATTCAGCAGCACACTTCTCTTCCCACGATATAGCATGGATTAAATCATTTTTAAGGGAAAGAACTATGAGGGTCTTCTCTACCTCTGCAGCTGTAGACCCTTCTCCCATTACGTGTGGTGTACCCCAGGGATAATGCGTCTCCCCGACCATGTATAACATCTTTACTAAACCCCTGTTTGATGATTTGGACCTTCTAGGTGTCACCTACACTAACTACGCAGATGACACCCAGATGCTCATCCCACTTTCTGGGCATTATAAACAGGATTTGGCCTTGGTGAATAGGATATACCTCATTAGCCAGGCATGGATGGCGCATCACGGTCTATGTTTGACTGATGACAAGATGGAGCTCATCATACTGGGGACTACACCTAACATTAAGAAACTTAGCCAAGACTACTCATCCTTTGTCATAGACAGCCATATAATCAAAGTTGCCAAGGAGGTAAAAACACTAGGTTTTTACCTCGACTCTAGCCTTACCCTGGCAAAACAAGTGAACGCTATGGCATAATCCACTTCCTACACCTGTAAGCTGATCAGATCAGCCAAACCATACCTCTCCACAATCAGCTGCACCACGCTGGCATGAGCACTTGTGCTATCCAAACTGGATTAGTGCAACACTCTCTATTTGGGATTCAACAAAACCAATGCTCAAAAAATCAAAATATTGCAAAACAATGCCCTTAGAGCAGCCTTAGGAATCCCCAAAAGAGAACATATATCAACAACTAGAAGACAATCCAACTGGCTCTCTACTGTTGACAGAAGTAAGCTTAAAACTGCATCCCTAACATTCAAATGCCTCAATAACTCATCACTGAGCTACTTGACAGAGAGGTTCAAAAGAAGAATCACATCCAGACCCACTAGAACAACCTACACGAACTGCCTACCAGTTCCCCCCTTCAAAATGACTACAACCGGAGAAAATAGCTTCCCTGTCAAAGCGGCCCAATCGTGGAACACCCTCCCGCCCACTCTAAGGAGTGACCAATCCTACCCACACTTTAGATTAGATTAAGCATCATCAAGTGGCTTAAAGGAAACGATCTATACGTTCTGGCTATATCAGACATGTGACTTAGCAACCAAATTGGACCTTGCTCTTCTACTGTGAATCATTATTTGTAAATGCATATGTACTACCTGCTGTATTCGTATTAACCTGTACTTATGTGACCATTTAACCCTGTAACTTGTAAGCTTAAAGTATTCTTGTTCTCGCACCCTGATAGCCTCAGGTCTGGCGCGCGCTACAAATAAATAAACAAACAAACAAACCATGTTCTAAAAATACAAAACTTTAAATTAAACATTCACACAACTAATAAAAAACAATATTTACACACTGCTGTAAAGGAAAACACACACAATGCAGACTTTGGAATAAAGGGACACTTTGGGTTTGATGACAAGGTGCAAAGAGGCAAGAATTTCAGCAGCAAATGTTCAAGTTCTCTAAGGTTACCTTTAAATAGCGATCATGAAAGTTACTAGGCCCTTTAATGCAGGCCCCTAGGACATGACCACTCCAAATGCCTTTAGTTCTTGTTCTGGGGACTCAACAGCATTGAGCCAGGCTTCTAGGAGCTTTCTGAGGCAGCGATTCAGTGTCAGGATATAAGCTGGTGGACAGGGTCCTGCACAGAATGAGCTTTGGACAGGTAGGCAATGTCCAGATTGGAGTAACTCACCCGCGGTTAGAGGAGAGAACTAGGGCCCATTGCTGTTCCTTGACTTCTCAGTTGCTGGGAGACCCAGTCCATGGGCTCCATGGACAAGATGAGACATGTGTTCTGCCCTTCAATTCCAGGAAGGTTGACAGAGAGCACCTATTGGATATTCCACCTCCAGTGAGCAGTCCTGGTTCCAGAGTTCAATCAGCAGGGGGTCTTGTCCACACAGCCTTCACCACAGTTTGTCCTCTGGGGTGGGTGAGGAAAGGAGAATCTGTCAAGCACATGACGGTGGAATAGACTGTACTCCCAACCAGGATCCAGCAAATCCTTCCTATTCTTCTCAGTGACCAAGCATTAATAAACTAAGGGGAGAGTCTCCCCCTCTTATATAGGCAAAATGTTACAGTGTATTAGTCCAGAGCCAGCCTTTTGTCAAGGTTTCAATACAGACTGCTGTTACAAGTGACAATTACCTGCTGAGGCCATCCAAAGAGTGGTTTGTCTGCAGGAATTGGAGCTGGGGGACAGGAAGGTTGGGAGCCCTAGCAAAAACCATGATGGTTAGGCCACTCTGTGGTCTGAACCTTCCCTCTGGTCTACTCTAACCCCACCACATCCCCTTCTTCTGTCTTACTGCGTCAAAAGGTCTCCAGCAATCATCAAGTAGTGTGACTTTCTATTGTACTGGCAAGGCTGTCTTTGAAGCTCCAATTCCCAGCTAACCCCAAGGAAGACTGACTGCTCTGTAGAGAAGGTGCCACAGATCCTAAAGGGACGTAGAAAAGAGGGATGCCTGGCATCATGCACATAGTTGTTTTAGCTGCAACTGTGCTCAGACAATCTAAATCCACATAGGCCATGGCAGGCAGGAAAGAGTCACTGTTCACCAGCCATTTGTATTGTAATAAAAGTTAATGCAAAAATTAGAATTACATGTATTCTATACATACCAGCTAGAAATCCTTTGGCGGACATCTTCACAAGGTATTTCAGAATGTTCCATCAAATTGACTTCTACCACTTTAGTCGAAGATTTGGCAACCAAATTTGGATTTACACTATTAGTGAAAAGAATTGGCTTGGTGCTTTCCAAAAATGAAGCCCCATTGCAGCTACACATCCTGATTGCATGAACATTGCTCATGCCCAGCAGAAGGCAGACATGGGTGACCTAAATGTGGATGTTGGTAAGAATATTAATACAATCACTGGCTGATGGTGGGGTGGGGTTGTACCCAGATGCACCAAACACCAGACTGTAAAACACACAGGGCCACCTGAAGGTGAACATTATTTGTAGATCAGACTTTCATGGCAGAATTCGTTTATTATAGCTCCTAAAATGTTTACAAAATCTGGGAGATTACCCCAAGGAGTTGGAATGCATCACAATGCTTCTTTGCATCTAGTAAATCCTGCAAATTAAAATATGTGTTTCTACCTTAAAGTTCCTCTACAGATTAGTCAGAAATACCTTTAGATCTCCTTCCAGGGACACAGTCCTTCTATTCCCCCTGAACTGGTGGATGTATACTAATTGACCTTTTCACAATTGACCTTGGAAGAATTGACCTCTGGCGAATTGACCTAATTCAAAAGGTCAATTAGGACATATATGTGGGGGGAAACCCCACGCATCTCCCACCCAATCCAAACCCCCCGCAACCCACCAACCCAATCCCCTTATATTATTTATAATCCAAAAACCAACCCCATACATATATAAAATAACTAAAATAATATAAAGGTCAATTGTGCCGAAGGTCAATTAGGACCACTATAATTAGGTCAATTAGGACAAAAGGTCAATTGTAAAAGTTCATTTTGGGTAATACCGATCTGGCTATGTCTGTGGAGCTGTGAGGCTTGACGCCAAGGTCAGGCTCCTATCGGTAAGTTTTGGTCTCCTTTTTGGTCAGAGCAGTTTTTTTCAGTATTGTTTGCTGTTGGGAGTAGTTGCCTTTTTTAGGGTGTAATAGTGTCTAGTTGCCAGCTTATCAGTAGGGCCGGTTATAATGTCCAGTGTTAACTAATATTAGTAGCGTGTGTCTATTCTGATCCGTTATTTATTAGAAATAACTTTCATTGTGAGCTTTGCTAAAATGCAAGAGCCTACTAACCCACCTCTTGCTTACCTCAGGACCTTCATAGGGACGTCAGGTGGGAACCTCTCTACTCCCCCCTCCAGCTCATGATTATAGCGCACTATGATAAAAGGGAGGCAATTGTGAGCAGTTCACCTGAACTTTGTCAGTCCGCCTCGCGGATGCAGGACGTAGGCAGACCAGTCTCCAACGAACATTATGACATGCAGAAGTCCCCCTGAGAGGAAGTCACCTTGTATTCGGGTAAAGAATGTCTGCACGCCCTAACTCAGACAAGGATTGTCATCAGAGAAGGATTTTGCCACTGAAGCGGTCATACACGATGCCATTTGCGACACCATATTTGATGCAATATGTAATGGCAGGCGCGTTATGCAAATGAGTTAAGGTTGCATGCCATTCCTTTTTTTTCTTCCAATAATGGTGGTTGTCTTTTTCTGCACAGCAGAATAGGACCTGAGCCGAATAAGAACACAAGCGTGCGTAAGTGCTGCATTCCCTGGCGCTTAGGCGTTTGGACTGCGACCTCTGCATCACTTATAATGGCCATCTTTCTTAATAGATACGTAATGGGCAACTGTCTACTGCGATCTTATAATGCCGTGGTGGAGTTCTGGTTCAGGGTACCCCTTAATGGAATTTATAAGTATATTGTATGGAATGAGGAGCAAGTAGAGTAGTGAAGACGAAGGCCGAGGCGCTTTATAAGATTGTAGAGCTCTGAGGTGACTTCCAGTATCGTTTTTACATATGGTGGGAGTATTTCATTCCTTATAATGCGTGGGCACACACTGTCATCCCCTACATGACCTCTTGCTTAGTCTAATGTAAGAGACCTTCCAGTTATTAATACATACCAATGCTCGATGTTGAATCGGTTTGAATAAAACTATCTAATATGCAGCTTCTAATGTATTGCAAATAGTTTCTCCAGTTTAATAAAAATGCTTCTAAAAACGTCTGGTGCTTTAAAATAAGTTATTCACACCTGATAGATTCTTGTTCTCGTGTATTACGTATGAGCAGGGCACAGAGTAAGCATGCTGCCATAAGCAGTTCCTTATCAGCTGACTGCTGGAAAATTGTCACAGAAAGACATTTTGCAAGAAGGGAATTGAAAGCGCCTGTGAGGCCTTTAGATAAATGCTGCAGTGACTGCTGGAATATTTCTGTGCTGGTTCAATCAGCGGGAATTGTGACATCACAACTGAAAGTATAATAACTGATTAACGTGTAGTGCTGATGTTATTATCTTATTATAGGTTGGGAATGAGGTTATAAAAATCCTTTAATTATTAAATGGTTGACAGTAATATTTTATGGGCGCTGCATAGAACACAATAATAAATAATGATACTGACCTTAGACTAAATTTTTATCTCATCTGCCCTTGCAGCAAACATAGTGAGTTTTAAAGTGCTAAAAACGGATAACAGCCACCACAACTTACTCACATGTACGTGGCAAGGATGGAGACCAAGAAAAGCAGTCTACATGGCCACCATTGAAACAAACGCCCAACAAACTCGGTTACGCCTAACTGAAGCGAACCTCCTGAAAATTAAATCATCTTGGGAGGAAACAACAACTGCTAATTACCTAAGTAAGGCTAACGAGAGACCAAACTACCTCCCGCTCCTTTTGCCCTACCAGAAACCAATAGGAGGCAGACGGACTATACAACCGCACCCCATCCATGCATATAACAAAGAGCTGGTAGAACAAAGGAAATTAGGGCGACAACTAAAAAGAAGGGCAAGGAAATCTAAAAATGAACAAGACTGGTCGGCATGGAAATGTGAAGCGAAAAGATATGCAGGTTGGCGAAAGCAAAGAAGAACATGGCAATACCAACTGGATACAGAAGAAATGATGAGAACATTGGTAACTAACAAATCTAGTGACTTTTGGTCACTAATTAAAAACAGCAAACTCGCATCAAACTTAGCTCCAACAAACACAGTCTCAAAAGCAAAATGGATTGAGTACTTTTCGAGGGAGTTTGAAGAACCCATGAAATCTGTAGGTGCGTCTGAAAGAAACATCAACCCGGTTTGGGTGACAATATCGAACCCTGAAGAGATTGAAGAAAAAATCAGAAATCTGAAATCAGCTAGAGCCCGGGACCGGACGGCTTATTGAACATCATCCTTAAGCAATTCCCGAAAGAATGGTCAGAATTGATTGGAATGATCTTTGAGGAATGCGAAAGATCCCATCTAATTCCAGAGACTTGGCAGAAAGCTGTCATTGTCCCGATTTATAAGAAGGGCAGTCGGGAAGACCCTGTTAATTACAGGCCAATCGAATTGTTGGACATTATAGGAAAGATTTTTTCCTCTCTCATCCTGGACCATCTGAGAACATGGGAAAAATCGGCCAAGTGCAAAGACATCCTACAAACTGGCTTTCAAAAAAATGGCACAACAGCAATTAATATCCTGATTATTAACATCTTTAAAGCAAAAGTAAAAGAAGGGGCACCGAAGATTTATCTGGCTTTTGTAGATTTGTCGAAAGCGTTTGACAAAATAAACAGGAATTTGCTATGGAAAAAACTTGAATCCTGGGAGTGTCCCCAACCCGTGCTTGACCCTCTCATAGTGCTTCACTCACACACAACCGTAAGAGTGAAGCTAAATCAACATGGAAATCTATCAGACGAGATTCAGGTGAAAAGGGGAGTTAAACAGGGTTGCCCTCTCGCGCCCGCTCTCTTCATTGCATTCATGGGAGACTTGCAGTACTCTGAAGAAAATATCATGACTTTTCCACCAAAAATAGGAAAAACCATAATTCCTCGTCTCTTATATACGGACGATGTAATTCTGATCGACCAAACCAAAGTGGGGCTCCAGCGTAAATTAACAAATTTGGCAAAATACATCGAAGAAAATCATCTGGAGACAAACAAAAAAAAAATAATAATTATGACATTTGAGAAAAACCCGAAAAAACTGCAAACATGGAGTCGTGGCACTTAGACGACATCAAAATTGAAAAAGTCAAAAACATCAGATACTTGGGATTTGAATTAGACAATTCATCAACGGACCAGGCAATGCAAGCAGTACTCTGGGATAAAGCAAGAAGATTGACAGTGCAAATGAGAACCCTCGATAGGAAGTTCGGCAAATTTTCGCTAAGCCCGGCTATTAACTTTTACAAAATGAAACTTGTGCTGATGCTGGCTTTTGGAATGGAGGCCTCACTCTGTATTCCACAGACGATATCGAACAAAATAGAAGGACTGGTCTGGAAAGCCATCCTGGGGCTTCCAAAATTGACCTCAATGGCGGCTATCCGAAGAGAACTTGGACTAGTCTCGTTAACCTCGACTGTCGACTTCAGCGCAATGAGACCATTCAGAAAAATTATTCTGGCAGATTCCCTTCCCATCTACTCATTAATCAAAGAAGAAATGGAAAACGGAAACTGCATCGCATTTAAAAAGTGGGCCAAAATCAGAAAAGAAAGGTTGTCCGATATACTGTGCACAGAAACAGATTTAAAAGAAAACCCTGATAAAATCAAACGTAAACTCGAAGAAATGGACTGGATCAAAACAATACAGATAGCTGCAGATAACAAACTTTTACGCCTCCTTCCTCCCACGTTTAACAAACCAAAAGTCCCAATGAATTATGTCAGCAAATTTCTAGAGAAAAAAAAAGATACTTGTTCATGAAAGCGAGATTAAATGTACTTCTGACTAAAGAAATCCTCGCAATTCGAGGTTTGGTGGAAAATCAGACCTGTCGATTATGTAAAAATACAGAGAGGGTGGAAATCCTCAGACATTTGGTTCTTAATTGCCCCATCACCGAAAAAAATAGAACTACTTACCTTTTGCCGCTGATCACGAACCCATGGACGACCCAAGAAGAAGACATGTGAAATAGACTGATTTCTGGAGAAACCACCCGATGAACAGTGGCTATGGCTAACCTAATTGAATTCGCTTTCAAACAGATCAACGAGGCCTCACTCACCGATGCTACCTCAACGCAGTGAGTTATGCAGCCCAAACAGACAGGCGTCTTCGGGGCCTCTCTGTTACACCGTGGACAACCAGTTTGATCTGTGGGAAGCCTTTTTCCGGAGAAACCTGAGATGAAAGTCTTGAATTTTTCCAACAGAAAACCTAATGCACTTTTTGATAAAATTACAGGTTTTTACCTTAATATAAGTCAAATAAATAAAAACAATTTAAAAAAATAATGATTCTGCAACAGATAGTTTAAAAAAAGTATATACATAACCGACTGTAGGACCAACACACATACAATCCATCTTTTTTTTGCATGATTGCTTCAAAAAAGGTAGTCTTCTCATTGATTGAAAACCATAGAAATCTGTAGTTTTCCTGTGCCAGCTGAAAGAGGCTGCAAGGGGATATATTCCTTTTGGAGTGGACTGACCTTGCATCTTCACTCCTGGGCTCTCCCTGTACTCCTTCTCCATCATTCAACTAATGAAGCAACTGCATGTAGCTGCTTTTGCCACCTCTTCCATTCCCCCTCACCCCTACTATTGACTCTTCCACCGACTCAGTCCTTGCTAACCTTCACCTCTCCATCTCCCACACCCTTGACACCCTTGCCCCTGCCATGAGGACCCGTATGAAGCCTGATTCCAAGTACAGTAGTTGGTATGATTCCGACCTTGCCTCGCATAAAGGAAAGTGCAAAGTTGCAAAACAGAACTTGTTGGCTTCTAGCACATCCTCTCACTAACTGGCATGTCGCTGGCTCCAAAGGCAATACAGATTCTCCATCCGCTCTAAGAAGTGGGCCCACATCCAAGCCTGCATCTTGGGGACCACCAACAACACGGCCAAACTTAAAAAATATATAAGGAACTTGCCAATCCTACTGCAGTCTCCACCTCTTCTCTTCCTTCACAGCCCTCTGCACGGCTTTGGCCTCCCATTTCATATCCAAAACTCAGGACATTCTGGCCTCACTCTCCTACACCCCACCTTCCTCCCCCACCTTCTCTCAGGCCCCCCTGGGCCCTCCTCCCTCCTTTCCCCCTATTATCCACCTTCTCACCCATTGCACCGGAGAAGGTCCCCGAGACAGTCAGCTCTATGAAAGTCTCCCCCAAACAGGCACTCCTCCAGAACTATCAATGACAACATTGCCTCCCTTGCCCCTTCCTTGGCTGAGTTTTGCAAACACTAATTTGCCACTGACTCCTTCTCCTTCCCACTACCCCTCAAGCACTCCCTTGTGCACCCCCCTCCTAAAAAAGCCGCCCGCAGACCCTTCCTGCCTGGCCAACTATCGCCCTATCTCCACTACCCCTTTTTTGGGCAAACTCTTGGAAAAGTTGGTCATCTCACAACGAATCCATCACACTGAAGCTGTTGCCTGTCTCCACGACCACATCTCTGACTTTAGAGTAGCCAGAGGTAAGGAGACTGCTCTCCTGGACACCCATAAAGACTTGCTCTCAAACTTCGACTCCAACTCCCCTTCCATTCTCATCGTCTTCGATCTGTACTCTGCCTTTGACACTGTCAATCATGCCATCCTCATAAATCGACTCCATGATACCATTGGCATCACGGACTGGGGCACTAGTTTGGTTGACCTCTGTCCTTTCTGATTGACCCTCCCAGGTTTAACTGGGCCTCTTTCTCTCCCACGCTCTTCTTGTGATGTCCCTCAGGGCTCTATCCTCTAGCCCTGGAACATCTCCCTTGCCATTCCCTTGCCCACTTGATCTCCACCTTCTCTCCTCACTTCCAGTGTTATGCTTATGACACACAGCTCTCCGTTAAGCTTCCCTCCTCTACATCCTCTCCCTTATCTCTCAGTCTTAGCTGTCTGACTGCTATTCAGGCTTGGTGTGTTGCTAGTGATCTCTACCTCAATGCCAGTCAGACCGAGGTCTTTCTCATTGGGTCTCCTGCCCCTCCTTCCCTCTTACACTCTGATTGCCCTCCTTGGGCACCCTCCCCTCACCCTTGTGTGAGGCTAAAAGCCCGGGGGTCATATTCGACTCCTCTCTCTCCTTCCCACCTCATCTATCTCTGACCTTGCAAGAAGGCCCACTATCAGCTTCACCTCCTCATAGACATTCTCCCTTTGCCCGCCTTCCCCCAGAAGCTCAATTTCTCAAGAACTCTGGTTCTCTTCAGGCTGGACTATTGCAACATCCTCTTCCTCAATCTGCCTCTTTCCTCCCTCTGCCCTCTTCAACTAATCTGGAATAGGTCTGCAAGTCTTATCCTTGGCCTCAAGCCCAGGGACAGCATCTTTCCAACCCTAAAATCTCTCCACTGGCTCCCGTTGGCTGCAAGGAACAAATTCAAGACCCTCTATGGGTTACATGTGTTAATGTCCCTGTGAAAATAGCCATACAAAAATATCGCCATATTTTTCCGGCGATATTAAGCCATGGAACCTGCGGGGGACACCACTGCAAAACTACATCATTTTTTTAATGAGTGGGGGGATACCCCTGCAACACCCGGTCCAAATAACCCCATCAATTATCCCCACTAATAATATCACCTATGTCCTTACCCCATGACCATATATATGGCAATATTATTGGTGGGGATAATATTACCTGATACCCTTCTGTGTCATTCACAAGGCTTTCTGTGGCCTGAGACCTCATTTTATTCAACTTTCTCTCCCAAAATACCTCCCTGCTAGATCCTTTGGTCTTTTAGCTCCAACTATCTGCAGATCAGACATTTCTCTAAGCAGAGAGTAGGGGGTAGATCTCTTTCTTCGGCAGGAGCCTCCCTCTGGAATGGCTTCTCAGCCCTTCTCAGACCTGAGCTGGATCTCTTTAAGTTCCGGAAGCTCCTCAAGACCTTTCTTTTCTCCTTCCCCTTCCCTCTCCCCCTGCCTTCCTAATGCCCCCTGTCTCTGCAACTGTTTTCCTGGTCCTTATGAGTCTTACAGGGACCAGGCCCTCCTCTACCAGTCTCCTCCCCAACACCCCTATGACCAGCACTTGCCCTTGGACACCCTTCCCTGCCTAGCCTCCTGAGTCTGGCTCAGTCCCATCCTCGCACCATTCACTCTTACCCCTTTTCCCCTGGCACTTGCCCTTTCGGGCACCTGTTAGCACCTTTCCGTATCCCAGGTACTCTCTCCTCCCCGGACCTACTCCCCTCTCCCTTATTCATCCTTCCTCCATGACCTGCCTCCTCCCCTAGCACTTCATATTGCACTTGCACAATCCGAATGTCACAAGGCCTAATAGGACCATTATTGTCTTATCTCCTCTGTCCCCCACCCCTGCTTTGTAGTGCCTGGAAACACCTTGGGGGTCATTACGAGTTTGGAGGCAGCCATGGCTGCCTCCAAACCCGGGTCCGTGCCCGGTCTGGTTGAATGGGGTCTTACTGGCACATTCCGACCTGTGCAGACCCGGTAAGTCCCCATTAAACCAACCATTCCCCATTCCCATCGAGCCCCCAGAGGGCTCAATGGGAATGAGGAAGGCGCTTATTACGGGCCCGCAAATAGCGGGCCCGTTATTAGTGCCCTGGTCCCTTAGCGGGACCCGCAAAGGACGTGTGGTCAGACCACACGTCCTTTGCGGGTCCCGCTAAAGGAACTCGGAATTGGGCGGTAAGGGTTTACCGGCACCGGGTTCCTTACTGGTGACCGTTAACCCTTACCGCCCAACTCGGAATGAGGCCCCTTGTCTATATAGGCGCCATAAAAATTCTAATGAAGAAAACATAAATAAATATATCTTTATTCAAATTTCTCCATTCAAACACATACAATAAATACAAAAACATTATTCAAATCAGTATTTGTTTTCAAACAGCCCATAAAACAGCCCATAAAAAACACAAATAAGAATCAACCTTAAAATCCATATACTCATAAACAAAAAATCCCTGTAGGTAAGAACTTCTGTTATATACTCACAAAGGTTCAAGATAAAGCTTGTGTCACTATAATTCAATTTGAAGGACAATGCCTCTTGATAGCTTCTGATTTTAGCCTTTTTAAAGTGGAGCCTAAGCCATTTCTTCCATTGGTTATCATAATTCCTGCAGATTAGCAGAACATGCCCTCGATCCTCTTCAAGGACCATTCCGCAGTTGCGTCTCTTAGACACCACCCTCCTTTCCAATTACCACAGGTGTACAGTGGGTGTGCGTTGAGTCTTAGCATCAACATGCACTTCCTACAGTCACATGATTTATATTTGCATATTTCTCCTCCAACTTTGAGAGGCAACAGAGTGGTCTTATACAGCGGAATTGATGGTAGAGTATCCACCTTGGCCCTATGTAGTTCTTTATCATAGCAAAGGGCTTTCCTCGACAACTCCTTTTTAATTTTTGGAAGTTTCCCATAGAGTTAATTCCTTCACTTCCTTGCAGCCCCACTTAGTTAAAAGAATGCGGCCCTCATTATACCATGTGCATTTTCTCTTTGGTTCTGATAAAACTATCTCTGCCATTGCATTCTGCATGTTAGAGTTCCTTACACCTAAAACATGCGACATTATAGATATATAAAGGGTCTCGTGTGAACACTTATTCTTCGGATATTGTTGAGAATGTTTTGTGGCGTACAGGGCAGGGAGACTTGACAAATTGTGTGCATTTCGGTCTTTTAAACAAGCTGCCTGTAGTTGGATAATTAGATCATCTGGCAGGGAAACAAGAAGCCATTTCATTAAGTAGATCAAGTTAACTGAAAATAATATTGGTATTATCTGAAGTGTATTTGCAAGGTATTATTCACTTATTTGCTTGCAAGAAGAATTTCACATGGATAGAACAAAGTTGTTATTTTAGAAAAAACGCTTTTTTCCTAAATGGAACTATTTAGCTGACAAAAATGCTACAAGAGTCCATGTTGCCAGAAAGCTGTGCACGCCTGGCAGGAACATTCAAATTGATGCCATCAGGAAGTCACGTCTCGTGCCAGAGAGTAGATTCTCCGAGAACAATGGGCGGAGGCCAGGCTGTCTCAGGGAAACAAAGGAAATAGGAAAATTCAGCTGCAGGACTTCTGTTCCAAACTTGCTAAGTAAAACAGAAAATGTCCTTTATTTGTATTACATCCATCAAGGGAAAATGATTTAAGATGTAAACACACTGCTTAATGTGTGGTAGTAATTTAAACATGCATTGGCAAATCCAAGAGGAATGCCTTTGTACGTTTAAAGTATATGCTTGTTTTTAAATATCGTATCATTTTCTGTTGTGCCATTTCACATTAATGTCATGCTGTGTTGCTCAACAAGCTCATGGAAGCACCTGGAAGGAGACACTCAGCACTCCGCACGACATGCAAATAAAAAATGAATACACTTAAGAAGGCCATCTGTGAGGGTGGCATACCCTAACCTTACACCTCTGTATCTGAACGAGGACTGATAATCAGACCCGCTCTTTATAATGCTCCATGCTTGAAAAGCATAGTGCCCACATGTGACTTTGTTGAGCATGTCTACTGACAGCTCTTAGCAGCTGCCTTATGGTTTGGCAACATGGCAGTCACAAAGTGACTTATGCATTCCTGCCAGAAACTGCTCGAACCTAGAGTCCATCCATCAGGATCATCCTTTAACCATTGGCAATCACGAGCCTGAATTAATGTATATGTATTGTGTGCTCCCATATCCTGGTAGCAATTTCAAATCTAAATATAGGCCTTGTCTGGTTTTGAAATGGTGGTGTTTGGGACTCCACAATTATTCTGGCAAAAATCAATTGATGTCATGGTATTATCAGATTAGCTAGTCTTGCCCTTACCGGTCAGGTGCTCCTTTGCGTTCACTGTCTGGGACTGAGTTTAACCCAAAACAAGACACATGTTTTCAGCCGAGAATGGTTGCTGCGAGGGGGCTGAAGGACTACAAAGTTCGCAGGGGTGGACAGACACGTGATTGGAGGTTGGCGTGGCTGCTTACGGCCAAAGAGGCCAGGCAATTCTGAGTGAGACAGAAGAAAACAGTTCCTGTGTGGGCAGGAGAGCAGGAGACATCCACAGCAGCCTCTCTCTCAGATAGGCTCTCTCTGACACACCTGGAACCCAACACACTCCACATTCTCTCAGCTCTCAGGATCCTGGCATTCATACATTCAAAACTCACATAGCAAAAGAAGGGAAAGCAAACCAAGTTACAACACCTTTGGGTTCCATTGGAAAGGTTTCCCACCTTCTAGGAAGACACAGCATGTTTCCAGGGCAGGATGAGGGCCAATATTAGAGCAGAGTAGAGCAGCCCAGAAGACGACTTTCCAGTTGCAGAAAGATTCAACCATAACCACAGGGCTCCCAAACCTCCTGTCCACCACAATATTTCCTGCAGAGAGAGTACTATTTGGTTATGCAATCACCAGGCAAAATATTCTGAACACAGAAGCCTGGAAAGGACCCCTTGCAGTGGGTGATAAGGGAAACAATCTGCTGTGCCTTTTTCCTATATAGCAAGGGAGTCACCATCCCTATAGTTGATTCATATTTGGACCCTTAAAGAAGAAGGATTCATCTGGAACCTGTTTTAGAGTGGGCTCTGGCCCAAAATCCTCTTCAAGAGAGGTGAAGCCCAAGAATTCCAAGGATGAACCAAGCTCTTTATCCTAACATTCTGCTGTATAGGAGTGAGTGTATGGCCCTTAAATAAGTAGCATTGCGTGCAGTAGATGGGATGCAGAGTAACTCTTACACCAAATAAGCCAACTCAGGAAGAAGGCAGAGGCGTTTAACTGTTATATTATCAATTGTCTAAAACATGGAGCTACAACAGACATCAACGGATGTTGCACAGCGTAAAGGGAACATCTAAGTATACTTTCTATAAGGGTTCGGGTTGTGATTGGGTCTCTACTGTCAGATGGATAACTTATGCCCACCCCTAGCGCAAGTCATCTTCCACAGTTATTTGACACACAGCTCATGATTGGCTATCAAACTATAGGGCTCTTCATTATATGCCCTTCTATAATTGGTTGGCACTCTTGTGCCCTTCTGGAACATTCGGCTAACTAGCAACACGTAAGCTAGTACCCCAGGTGTCAGTGGGTGGACTTTGACCGCATCTCCCCACTCAATTAGCCTCCCAACATCTCTCATCGCAAATGCCCGCTGCCATCCAGATTGCCTTTGAACTTGGCCTTGCAAAGTATCCTTGCTCCTGGAAATATATGGGAGTGTGAGCACACACTTATCTTAAGTCTAGAGCTGCATATCCACCTTCTATTTCCATCCATAGCCCACATGACAGGCAACCGCAATTCTGCTCATTTTCTAATATTTAATTGTATTAAATGAATAAACTTGCCACTTATGGTGTTCTTTCTTTGCACCTTAATAAGGATGACTCAGCCTCTCATGTTCACCGTTCTTCAAGAATAGATAGCCAGTTCATAGCTGCTTCAGACTTTGACACCAGACCAGACAGTCTTTCTCAGTCCTTCCTCGATTCCAGCTGCTTTCAGCTGCAACACAGTTTTTCAGCCATCTTCTCCATGGGCTTAAGCTTACTAAAGTTGTGACTCCGAAGTCCAGATTCTATATAATGGCGGCACTGCCTGCAGTCTATTCACTATGTACAGCTAGCTTCTATGATTACTTATTCTACTTGCGTTCCTGCATCTGCACAGTTATTAAATGGCTTGCATATTCTGCAGTGCTCTTCACACATGCGATCTTCACTTCACATATGAAAGTTTACTCGATTCTTTGCTTCATCATCAGATTCCATAAGGTCTATACATCCTCGTCTTCAGCCACTTTTCTCAGTGCATCATGCTCATCTCTTGTCACATCACAAACTTCTCTTTCTTTCATCTTTATATTTCTTCGGCGACTTCTTCCAAGAGATTGTCATCTCTACGGGGATACATCAGATAGGGTTTTATTAGTGGATACCTTTTCTCAAAGACTCCCTGTGGAATAGGCACAACCACTGATGTCATGCATGGAATGATTTCTGACTTCCAGCATATAAGTAGGAGGTGGGTGGGACTTCCTGCAGAGGCATTCGGCTGCTCCTCTGCACTCCCCCCTCTGGTTGATTCATCGACCACACCTTCATTAATCTACACATTTTGATTTCTTCTCTTGAAGAAGTGCTTCTTCGGGGTCCAACTCTTTACTACTTTCACGGATGCTGCCGATTTTACATGTTCATCTGCACACCAGAAAAAAGTGTGTCGTCTGAAAACCATCAGACAAATGGCAGTGCACATAATAGAGGGGAAAATGGCAACCTCCCTGAACAAACCTTTGAAATGATACTCAAAGAACAATTTATAATTTCATCATACAAAACAAATGATCAGAAAACAGTTTGTAACAAATAGTAACTAGTATATTGAATTTAATTAATAATCTCAAAGTTCATCAAAAAAGAATATAAGATGAAATGTATTGAGTCATAAAAACACATAAATGTTATACATATGTTGCCTAATATAACAGCATGTATTCACAAATTGTTTGATTGATTCATACAAGTTATATTGTACTCACACAATGCATCATTAAAGTAAAATAAGCGACTAGGCGACATGGTCACAGAGAATACATTTAAGTCCAATTTTAGCAAAATTCTTTCAAGGATGGTCCTGACCCCAATGGGGTTCTGTTGAAGTTGTGCTGACAATACGCGTGACTTAAATGGATATCTAAAAGTAAAAAGACATTCTGCTTAATTTACAAACATTTCTTGTAAAAGGCAACTAATTAACTCAAAGTTGACATATCTATGCTTGGCAACTAGGTTGGAGTTTCTTACTAACCTTGTAATCTTATTATTGAAGATGCGCTAGAATTGAACGAAAGATATCTGTGGTTGTCATGAAGCCAGTATGGAGCGCTGATTGAAAGCTATTCTCCGTTAAAATTCCTACCAGAGTAAAGTAGTAACATGAGTGCAGGTGTATTGGCATATGTCACTCAAAGTAAAACTCAAAAGGGCTGAAGTTAAGCACTATATTTTGTTGAATAATATGGAACTTACTTGTGGTCTAGATGAGCTCACAAACTATGTCCAATGGTCTGTATACGTAGGTTGTCCTTTCTCAGTCCCTGTAAAGTGAAATGGTGATGTTCACTCAGAGAATACTAGAGTACTAGAGAAACATGCAGTGATGAATTTAGCATCTCACTTCAAGTCATGCAGCTGCACAGTCCATTAGGATTACAACAGACCCATCGTCCCACATACCTCTCAAGGAACTTTGTTCCATCAGATGCTAAGATGCTGGGCTCTATATATTTTCTGATATCTTCATCTATCAGCTCCTTGGGTCCAAACCCTGATTCGACATCAATCATGATCTTCTTTCCTACTGCCTTTTTCGCTGTCTTCTTCTATTGTGTGATTGTTATCTTGATCAAACAGAATCCAAGCATTATCATCACTAATACTGCTCCAAGAAACGTGAAGATGTTCGCCATCCATTGTGGAACCCATGAAAAGAAACACGCAAACCAACCGTATCTGTAATGGCCTCTGTCTCATTTTACAACTGATTGTGCAGTTTCGTCAGCAACGATATGGCCTCTGTCAAGATCCCATTCTCGCCATCGTGCGAAGGTGTGAAAGTGCAACATGATGGCACGATTTTGGCGCAAACACCTCCATCCATTGCCGTGATCATGTCAAGGACATACCTATTCTGCAGGGTCATCAAGCCTATAAAGCTCACTTCTTCTTTGATAGCATTGAATTGTTTATGGTAGTGTTGATCGTCTGCAGGAGCTCCCATTTGGTTATTTCTAACCATTTAGCATTCACCATCGTCTGGATCCCTGGCATAAAGATGGCCTTGAATACTGCAGCAGTCTGGCTAAACAACCTGTGCTCATATGGAATAGCATCAAAAGCTTCTATTGATTTCGCTGAGAAATAGTTCTCCCTCTTTGTTCGGTTGAGAAATTTGAGCTCCCTTCTCCTTCTCAAATGGGCATCCTCTTTTGGAAATTCATCAATGTTCAGGTCCCTCTGAGGAATCACTAATGCTGGAACATGGATAAGCACTAAGGAACACGCCCCTCCCCAGTCCTTGGGCAGCTTCATGTAGGCGCTGGACCCACAAGCCCAATATTGATCCATCAGGACAACTGTCCCTGCTCCCCTTCTTGTAACACCAACTGTAGTTTTGCAACCTATGTTATTTCACACATGATTCTTTCCTTCTCTTTTAAAGCATAACGTTGCAATTGCCATGGGATCACAAACATTGAACCTGATTCATCTTTGACCCACGTTAGTAGTTTGGCATACTTGGCCCATGATTTCAAACATTCACCGTCCACTTTCGGTACTTCTTGTATATATTCAACCTTCAGTAAGTGAGCTGTACAGGACATCAGCCCTTCTCCCCATCCCTTCTTGGATTTCACTCATCCATAGACTAGCAGCTGAGATCATTCCTTGCATCCAGTCATCCACGATATTTCTGTTCTATCAGGACAGTTCAGTCTCTCCATTGCTTTATTGACTACCTCTTCTTGTCCTGGCGCCGGATACGTAAGCATTTTGCTTTTCCATGCAGGTTCATTTTCCATCTGTGTAGACTTGATATAATCATCCTGAAATGGAAACCACCATTTCGCTCCCCATTGCAGAGTGGCCCAACATCTATGAAACTGTCCTCTGAACGAGACATCTGGCATTGTGTTATGGAATTTCTCTAGAGTTGAAAGTTCATGCGGTATTCAAGGCATAGGCTATGAGAACGCAGGCGTAGCAAATCTCCTTAGATGTGCTTTCTCCCACCTTTTTCATGTGCTGGTACCACATGTTATTATCCAGGTGTGCCGTACTATCTATATACGTGTCCCACCATTATCTTCCTCTGCATTTCTCCTGTACCTCAACAATGCACGGTTTATGTAATATTTGTGAAGCATATCAAAAAGAGTTCTCTTTGTGGGGAGGATCATAAGAACATCTACCTCAGTGGAAGTAAACAAACCAAGAGTAGTTCCTATGGTAGAGGAAATCATAGTAGTCTCTATTTCAATAGGCGCATCAATATAATGAGGAAGGCTAAAAAGGAGAAACAGAAAGACACAAAGTAGAGTTGCACATAAGTATGTCACAAACCGACTTTTTAACCCCCACCAGTTGTGGCATTCTGGAATTGGTTGGGCTTGCTCATTCCCCAAAATTGTACCAGCTTCAACATTCCTAATTTTATTTCAATTGTGAAGGAAAAACACTTTTACTCTGGCAACTGCAATAGATCTGGTAACTGCAATATTTCTTCTATTATTGCTGGCAACCTTCTGATTGCAGGGTCATTCTTAGGATCCTGTAAAAAAGTATGAATATCAATGTCTCTTCTGACAAGAGCAGGATAAGCTTGAAGGATAAATACAAAGACAGCAGGTATAAGTCTGTGAACATCCCCGTCTGTTAAAACCATAGAGCTAACCAAATAGGTACTCAGTGAGAAATTAGTCTGGGTACTGCTTTTGTTTCCAGTTTTCAAATTCAACATCCAACTCAGGCATTTTGGTGACACATCAATAACTTTTCTAAAGTTTATTTTTTAAAAGATTCCTGTGACTCTCAGCACAAGTTGCACGCCTGCTATAATATCTATAAGGAGTGTTCAAATGAGTCACAGTCCACATGCAGAATTTGCATTTATCAGCTGGTCGCTTTATCATTCTTCTTCTTCATCATCGATCAAGTCTGCACACGCTGAAATTCTTCTTCTTGTCTTGCTTCTGAATCGATAGCTGGGGTGGTGCGGTCTCGCCGGTGTATAACTTAATGCTGTTTAAATGTATGCAAGATCGACTTTCTTGAACTTTTACTGCTGAGGGAGTGACATTTGCAACACAAAAGGGGCCATTAGATCTCAGCTTGTGCCACTTCCTAGTGAAGTTTCTGATTAGCACAGTATCGCCAACAAATAGTCTAGGTGCTGATATTAATTCAGAAGATCCGGTTGCTATATGGTCTTCATCTGTGTTCTGAGACCGAACCCCCTGATGCTTTAGTTTATCTGAAATGAGAGAGATGCTAAAGGTCATACATGTCAAATAATTGTGCAGCTCATCACCTAGCAATTCTGCAGTGCTCTGGGCATCACCTCTACTCCTCAATGAGGTGTAAGAGGCATTCTCATTCACCTCCCAGTTACTAGTTCGTGGGGTGTGAGGTGGGGGTCTGACCCAGTCTGATTCCATAGGGCATAAAAAGCAAAGGGCCATCACTCTTTTAATGTTAGCTTCAACTTGGCAATCTTTTTTTTAAGGAGGCCGTTGAGTGTCTCACATATTCTGTTCACTTGCAGGTGATAACCAGATGAAAACTTGTGTTTAATGCTTAACAATTGTCCTATCTGTTCAAACACTTCATTGACAAAATGTGGCACATTATCGGATCCCAGCACTTCACACACACGGCATCTTGGAAAGACTTCTTGTACTAAAAACCTTTCTGCACAAGTGGCATCAGGGTGTGTGCACAGACCTGCTTCGATCCACCTGGAGAAGGGACACACCACTACTATCAGATATCTGTATCCATTAAACACCTGCAGCATATCAACATAATTAATATATAAATGCTGAAAAGGACCATTCAGTCAAGGAATTACTCCTCTAATCGTTCTTAGTGTATGCCCAGCTGTAAACGTCTGAAACACAATGCAGTTTACTACATAGAATGCAACGTGCTCTAACAGATTTGAAACTAACTAGTTTTCTGCAATTGTTGCAGCAAGACTCTCCCTTGTCACACGCGTGGGGTGATGCAGCTGTTCTAGCACAATCTTTAATAATGCTACTGGCATCACTGGCTTTCCAGTGCTATACTGTCGCCATAATTCCCCTTTGTTTCCATAATTACTGCTCTTCCTGCAGTGCACTTCCTTGAATCTCTGTTAATTGGGTCTTTGGTAAATGATTAAACCCTTCTCGCATTATCATAGTCATGGTTACTCCCTTTCTTATACTTGGAGTGTCAAATCAAAACAAAATATATCTGAAGAGCATGCAACCCTTTTGGCTTCTACATATGCAGCTTTGTTCCCGCAGGAGATAAAGTCTGTTTGCTTAGTTATTCGCTGTACATTTAACTATCACTATGGCTACTGTGAGCTGTAGTGCCTTAATAAGCCTATTCAATAAGGATGCATGCTACACTGGAGTGCTGTCTGCTGGAAGGTAGCCCCTCCTTTTCAACATGCTACCCTTGCGTGTATGGTTGACGTCACATAGTGTAACGCTCACCTGGTTCCCACGGAGGCGCGACGTCGAAGGCGCAGAACTCTGAAGATGGACAGGAAGGGCCCCTCTATTCTGGCTTCCCTGGCTCGTTGGATACCCTCCTGTGCGTGAAAAGGGAGTATTACCAACTGTGGAACAATGCTCAAGCCTCCCACACCCTTCGAACCCTCCACGATACCTCCTCCACGATTCCCCGTGAAGCCTCACCTTAGGGTTTGGAAGGATGAGCTCTCCATCCTGCTTCTGATGCAGGGGCGCGTTGAAACCCAGTTACTTCACTGGATTGAGGATTGATGGGAGTTCAGGTAAGCTTGACTGTTCAGGTAAGGCGCTGTAAAAGTTCTGTTCAAAAGTTCAAGATTAATAATAATGTTCGTTGTCTAATTGCAGCAAGCGCTAATGCTAATGTCTTTTTCCCCTTAGGGGGCGGGGTTCGGAGTGCCGGAGATATGGCGCCGACCCGAAGTGAAACAGTTCTGGATGAGCGCTCAGGTAATGTCTTTGCATTCGCTCATTCAATGTCTTTGTCTTTTTTCCCCATAGGGGCCGGGGTCCGGAGATGCCAGGAAGCGGCAGGACCCGAAATGCAGTGGGAATAATCCAACAGGTAAGACTTAAAAGGAAACTGAGCTTTCCTTATTCCTTTTCTCCCTCTCACCTTGGTTCTTGTCTTTTTTCCTCTAGGCGCCGGGGCGTAGCTGAATCCGGAAGATCGCTGCTGAAGATGGAAGCGCCTTGCAAAGGTGAGTAAAATGCAGCGCTGCAGCGATCGAAACGAAATGCCTTTAAAATGATGTCTTCCTTTTCAGGGTCGTTGGAGAAATGACTCCGGGATGCAGATTTAGCAGGTAAGGTCTTTTCTTCTCCTATTCTCTTCCTTTCTCCCCTTGCAGGTGTTCCAGGGTGCTGGCAGGCGTGGCTGAAGTCAGGATGCGAAGCACGTGTGGCTGTTCGGGTGGGGTTTAAATAGCCTTGGAAGAAGTTCCTGGTATGTATCCTTCCACCAATCAGGTATGTATCCTTCCCCGACCACACCCGGGTGGTGAAGTAGTCCTACAGGTAAAGTAGTCCCATTCAGGCCTCAAGAGGGCCTGGATGAAGCAGCAAGGTCTGCATCAGGTAAGTGTGCACCCAAGCACTTAAACACATATCCTCTTCTATGAGCCTGGCGCCTAAGGCGCCAGGACTGGGGACCGCTATGAGCCTGGCGCCTGAGGCGCCAGGACTGAGTCCAAAGGGCCCCGACATGGGCCCGCTGAGACTTCCCTGGGGAAAATTATGTCTGCCTCTGGGGTTGCTGGGCCCGGCCTGGCTCCTTAGAGGTAGGCATCATGACAGTACCCCCCTTAAGGCCCCTCGCAAGGTCTTTTCCTCAGGGGGTTTTGGTTTGTGCGGGAATCTTTGATGGAATCTTTGAATTAATCGTGGTGCGTGAACATAGTTACTGGGTTCCCAAGATCTTTCCTGAGGTCCATATCCTTTCCAATCAACAAGATAGAAGAGTTTCGACTTAACTATCTTGGAATCTAAAATGTCTTTCACTTCGAATTCTAATTCTCCATCAATTTGGACAGGGCATGGGGGCTCAGACAGTCTGGTTCCAGGTTGTACTGGTTTTAGAAGAGATGCGTGAAAAACGGGATGAATCCGCATATTGGATGGTAAATCGAGTTTAAAGGCCACTGGGTTGAAAATAGCTTTGATGGGGTAAGGCCCAATGAATCTGGGATTAAAAGTTCGCTGACCCTTGAGGGGTAGATGTTTAGTTGCTAGCCATACCTGATCTCCTACTTGGTAAGGAGGAGTTTTACTTCGGTGCAAATCAGCGTTTTCTTTATACTTTTTCTTGGCTTGCTGTAAGTGGGTTGTAGCTTCTTTGAAGGCTTGGGTTATTGTGGAATGTAGGTGATTTACTGCAGGCATCTCCAGGGTCAGAGGTGGATCTAGGTCAGAGGTCCGAGGATGGTGACCATACAGGGTATAAAAAGGAGTCTGTCCGGTTCCAGAATGCACTGAATTGTTGTATGCATATTCTGCAATCCAAAGGATGTCTTTCCAATTTAACTCGGATTGGTGTAACATGCACCGCAGATATTGCTCGAGAGTCTGATTGGTTCTCTCGGTTTGTCCGTTGGTCTGGGGGTGGTGGCTGGTGGATAACCGCACGTCTATTTGTGCTAGTTGGCAACATTTCTTCCAAAAGTGGGAGATAAATTGACTTCCACGGTCAGAGACTAATATGGAAGGGAAACCATGTAACCGCACTATATTTTCCATAAATTCCTTGGCCAAGGTGGAAGCTGACGGCAATCCTTTTAAAGGGATAAAATGGGCCATTTTGGAGAATAGATCCACTATTAAGAGAATCGTGTTGTAACCACCACAAGGAGGCAGGTCAGTTATAAAGTCCATTGACAAGGTGTGCCAAGGTGCTGGTGGAATGTCCAAAGGTTGAAGTAGGCCGGCTGGCCTTTTCTTTTGACTCTTATTTTGGGCACAGATTCCGCAAGACAACACAAATGACTTTATGTCTTTTCTCCAAGAAGGCCACCAGAAGTGGCGTTTGATCTTTTCTTCTGTTTTCGCGATACCGGGGTGTCCTTCCAATAATGATTCATGATGACGGGTAATGACAAGTTCCTGCAATTCTTTACTTGGCAGAAATAACCGCTCTTGGAAGTAGGGTAAATCATCCTTAACGGTGTAGTGAGGACCCTTTTGACTCCATTCCAGTAAGACAGAAGAGTCAAAAAGCTGTTTTAATTGAGCTTGGATGTCCACAATGGTTTGCAATGAAGTCAAGCCCAGAATTCTTTGTTCCGGTATGATTGGCACAGGTTCTAAACTCGAATTGGGTTCTTCCATGCCTATCCGGGATAAGGCATCTGCCTTACCATTCTTGCAGCCAGGGCGATAGGTAATTACAAAATCAAATTCCGCAAAGAATAAAGCCCATCGGAGTTGTCGCGAAGATTGAGCTTTGGCCGTCTTTAAATACTGCAAATTTCTGTGGTCCGTAATTACGGTGATGGTGTGTCTTGCACCGAGAAGATAGTGACGCCAAGCCTTGAAAGCTGATTTAATAGCCAGTAGTTCTTTGTCGGTAATTGCGTAATTGAGTTCAGGTGGAGAGAATTTTCTGGACCAAAAGGCTACAGGGTGTAGTTGGTTAGTTTCTGGGTCTCTTTGCGACAGGACAGCTCCCATGGCCGAACTGGATGCATCGGTTTCCACGATGTAAGGGAGATCTGGGCGCGGGTGCTTCAATACAGGTGCAGAGGTGAATTTGGTTTTCAGGTCCTGAAAGGCTTGTTCAGCCTCAAGAGTCCATTCAAAGCGTTTATTTTTCTTTAGGAGAGCTGTGATGGGTTGAGCAGTTCGAGAAAATTCCGGGATGAACCTTCGATAGAAATTGGCAAAGCCAAGCATGCTTTGCACTCCCTTCACAGAGCTAGGAGATGGCCATTTGAGAATGGCGTCCACTTTCCACGAGTCCATTCGGATTCCTCGAGGTGTCAGGATGAATCCGAGAAACTCCACTTCTGTGGTATGAAAAACGCATTTTTTGAGCTTGGCAAATAATTTGTGCTGGCGCAATTTCTCAAGAACTGCCCTAACATGGTTTCTGTGATCAGATTCTGAGGAGGAATACACCAGGATGTCGTCAATATAAACGATGACACAAACATCGATAAGTTCCCGAAGAACATCATTCATGAAGTACTGAAAGGCGGCAGGTGCGTTGCACAAACCGAAGGGCATTACTTGATATTCGAAGAGCCCAAATTTGGTGTGGAATGCAGTCTTCCACTCGTCGCCCTCTTTTATACGTACCAGGTGGTAAGCTCCTCGGAGATCTAGCTTGGTGTACACACGAGCATCTTTTACTTGGTCGATAAGCTCAGGTATCAGGGGCAAAGGGTAACGATTCTTAATCGTTATCTGATTTAGGGCGCGGTAGTCAATACAGGCCCTAAGGTCTCCTTCCTTTTTAGGTACGAAGAACAAAGCGGAAGAGACTGGTGACTTTGATGGGCGAATGAAGCCATTGGCCAGGTATTGATCCAAATACTGGCGCAAATGCAGGTTCTCAGGTTCAGTAAGAGCATAAATCCTACTACAAGGTAGTTGTGCATTGGGTACCAAGTCGATTTGGCAATCGTAAGATCGATGGGGAGGTAAGGTATTAGCCTGCTCTTTCTGAAAAACGTCTTGGAATTCTTGGTATTCAGATGGTAGCTGTACAGGGGTGGAAGTTACAGAGGCTAGACCCATAGCTGTTTTCCTTGGGTAACAGGTTGGTTCACAATCAGGAAAAGTTATCTTCTTTGCTCGCCAGTCTATTCTCGAATTATGTGTTTCTAACCAAGGGATTCCAAGAATTACTTGAAATTGTGGGTCCTTGATCACATCAAACACAATTGCTTCCCGATGTCCGTCCTGACCCACCAGAGTGATTTCAACTGTGGAATGCGTTACAGGCCCTGAGGCTATTTCGGTTCCATCAACAGTAGTAATTGCATCTTGGGTTACTTTTGGGCGAAGAGGAAGCTTAATCCTGGAAGCCAATTCACGGTCTATGTAATTTCCAATAGCTCCACTGTCTATGTATGCTTTTATAGCATGCAACTGCTGAGGCTGTTTTGGGTTCACAAGCACCATTGGCATGACAAAATGCGAGGTCAAAGAGTTTGTTTTCAAGCTCGGCAAGCGGACCCCTACGCTTGTCGGGCTAGGTCGTTTCCCGAACCAGGTGTCAATAACTCGTTATCAGTGGCTCCAACCACCTTCTTGGGTGGTTTAACTGGACAACTTTGAAGAAAGTGACCGGAAGTTCCGCAATACAGACAAAGTTGCATTTGTCGCCTTCTCTCTCGTTCCTTCTGCGTTAATGGTCCTTTAACACTGCCAATTTGCATAGGTTCGGAAACGTCAGTACTCTTGGAGTTAACGTGGGTCTTGATAGGTACTCTGGTTTCATACTTGAGCCGATCTGCTTTTCTATTTTGAAGTCTGTGATCAAGTTGAACCACTAAGTCTATGTAGTCTGCGCAGGCCTGGGGTGGATCTACTATCTGAGCTATAACATCTTTAAGCTCTCCGTGCAGGCCTCGATGAAACAATGTGATCCTTTTATTTTCAGGCCATCCGGTTTCCACAACTAGTCTATTAAAGGTGGCGATATAGGACAAAAGATCCTGATTACCTTGTCGTAAGGATTGCAGTTCGTTGTCAAGGGCCTGTCCCTGTGAGTGTCGAGCGAACAATCTTTCCATGCTGGCCTGGAAGCCCTGGAAATCCCGGAGAATGGGATCATCCTGATTTACCAATGGAATAGACCAATCAGCAGCACAGCCACTGAGGTAAGATAGTACAAAGGCTACTTTGGTCTGGTCGTTGGGGAAGGCCCCGGGCCTGCATAAAAAGTGTAAACGGCATTGGTTCATAAAAATGGCATATTTCTTGGGATCCCCCGCAAAACGTTCCGGCCGGGCCAAAGGCATGTGTCCAGGTAGATTGATTTGTACCGGGTTATTCGAACCCATTGTTGTAGAAATATTTCCGGAAACAGGTAAAGGAGTGTGCTCTGCCTGGCCCTGCAATAACCCTTTGGCCAGATCATCAGTTCTTTCCTTGGATAGGATTAGTTCCCTTCTGAGAGCATTAGTCTCCTGGCGGGCTGAGTGCACTTCTGCCCGTAATTCCCCTAAAAGATGGGCCAGCTGATCTGTCTCGGAAGTCTCCATAGCGCCCAGGTAGGAAATAGTGGTAAGGCTTCGCGTTCTGTAACGCTCACCTGGTTCCCACGGAGGCGCGACGTCGAAGGCGCAGAACTCTGAAGATGGACAGGAAGGGCCCCTCTATTCTGGCTTCCCTGGCTCGTTGGATACCCTCCTGTGCATGAAAAGGGAGTATTACCAACTGTGGAACAATGCTCAAGCCTCCCACACCCTTCGAACCCTCCACGATACCTCCTCCACGATTCCCTGTGAAGCCTCACCTTAGGGTTTGGAAGGATGAGCTCTCCATCCTGCTTCTGATGCAGGGGCGCGTTGAAACCCAGTTACTTCACTGGATTGAGGATTGATGGGAGTTCAGGTAAGCTTGACTGTTCAGGTAAGGCACTGTAAAAGTTCTGTTCAAAAGTTCAAGCTTAATAATAATGTTTGTTGTCTAATTGCAGCAAGCGCTAATGCTAATGTCTTTTTCCCCTTAGGGGGCGGGGTTCGGAGTGCCGGAGATATGGCGCCGACCCGAAGTGAAACAGTTCTGGATGAGCGCTCAGGTAATGTCTTTGCATTCGCTCATTCAATGTCTTTGTCTTTTTTCCCCATAGGGGCCGGGGTCCGGAGATGCCAGGAAGCGGCAGGTCCCGAAATGCAGTGGGAATAATCCAACAGGTAAGACTTAAAAGGAAACTGAGCTTTCCTTATTCCTTTTCTCCCTCTCACCTTGGTTCTTGTCTTTGTTCCTCTAGGTGCCGGGGCGTAGCTGAATCCGGAAGATCGCTGCTGAAGATGGAAGCGCCTTGCAAAGGTGAGTAAAATGCAGCGCTGCAGCGATCGAAACGAAATGCCTTTAAAATGATGTCTTCCTTTTCAGGGCCGTTGGAGAAATGACTCTGGGATGCAGATTTAGCAGGTAAGGGCTTTTCTTCTCCTATTCTCTTCCTTTCTCCCCTTGCAGGTGTTCCAGGGTGCTGGCAGGCGTGGCTGAAGTCAGGATGCAGGAGCTGACACGGTGAGCGTCCAGCTGCTAGGTGCAGAACAACGCGAAATACGTGTGGCTGTTCGGGTGGAGTTTAAATAGCCTTGGAAGAAGTTCCTGGTATGTATCCTTCCACCAATCAGGTATGTATCCTTCCCTGACCACACCCGGGTGGTGAAGTAGTCCTACAGGAAAAGTAGTCCCATTCAGGCCTCAAGAGGGCCTGGATGAAGCAGCAAGGTCTGCATCAGGTAAGTGTGCACCCAAGCACTTAAACACACATCCTCTTCTATGAGCCTGGCTCCTAAGGCGCCAGGACTGGGATCCGCTATGAGCCTGGCGCCTGAGGCGCCAGGACTGAGTCCAAAGGGCCCCGACTTGGGCCCGCTGAGACTTCCCTGGGGAAAATGATGTCTGCCTCTGGGGTTGCTGGGCCCGGCCTGGCTCCTTAGAGGTAGGCATCATGACACATAGGCAGAGTTACTGTACACTGTCACTTCCTGCCCTTCATGAGTCTCAAGCATGACAATGAGCGCTAATAATTCTGCTGCTTGTGCTGAAAAGGGAGATGGTAGCCTTATGCTCACTACAACCTCGAATTCTCCATTCACTTCATGCCTTACTATAGCTGTGCTAGAATGTCTCTCTTCACTTGTCTGATCAATTCTCAAAGAACCGTCAATAATGAGAATTTCCCCTCCTGACAATGCATTCTCTTTTACGGGCAGTATATCATCATACAATTCAACATAATTTGCACAGTCATTCAAATGATCACTCTCTGCCACTGGCTCAGCTACAAATGTGTCAGGATTCACTATTTTACATCTGACAATTTTTATCATTGGATTTGAAATCATTTCTTTGTAAGCAGAAGCTCTCTGGGATGTCAACGTACCCTTGCGTTTCTCTAAAATGGCAAACAAAGCATGTTCCACAAAAAGCGTCATAGAACAGCCCATTACAATACTTATAATAGCCTTCTCAATTGCGAACGTGGCGGCTGCCAATGACTGTTCACAAGGAAAGTGTCCTTTCATAACTGGATCCAAAATCCCACTATAATAGGCTAGAGGTTTGCACCCTAATGTAGAGTCCCTGTGTAAGCACTGCTGTCATGACTGTCCCATTTGTGTGCAAGAATAAGAAAAACTCCTCAGCATAATTGGGAATTCCCAAAACAGGAGCTGTGCAAATTACTTTCTTGAACTCCTCAAATCCTTCCTACATTTCCTCAGTCTATTCTATTGTAACACCATTCACCTGTGTTTTTTTTAAAGCCTGCAAAAGGGGTATTGTGTAAGAACTGCATTCAAACGCCCAGGCTCTAACATAATTGCATAGCCCAAATAATTGTTGCTTCTGTTTCACTGTGTGCGGTTTTGCGGTTTTCATAATCGTCTTAGCCCTTTCAGGTGTCACCTTTTTTTCCCCTCATGTAAAATCACCTGCCCTATGTATAACACTTCTTGTTGACAATACTGTAGCTTCTCTTTGTCTACCTTGTATCCCTTGTCTGCTAGAATAGTCATCAACTTAATCAAGCCCCGCCTGCACTCATCTTCTGTAGTGCTACAAAGTAAAATGTCATCTACGTACTCTATCACAGCACTTTTCAAATCAATATTGCCTAAGTCCATCTGTAGGACCTGTTAAAGATTGATGGAGACTCACAGTACCCTTGAGGCAGTTTAATGTGTTTCAGATGAGTCTGGTGGAACATAAATGAAGTCAAGTGTTGTGAGTCCTTGTGCAACGTGATTGAGAAAAATGCATTTTTCAAATCGATCACCGTGAATTATCGTGCTTCCACTGGGATACTACATAGTATCATCGCCGGGTTAGGAACTAAAGGAAACTCTGTCTCTTCAATCTGGTTAACTGGTCTCATATCTTGTATAAATCTCCACAACCCTTCCTTTGATTTTTTTCACAGGCTACACCGTGTTATTGCACGATGATTCTGACGGCACCAGAATACCTTGTTTTATCAGTGCTGAGATAGTCTTGAACATACCCGATCGGTCTCTCGAGACAGTGGGTACAATTTTGCTCGAGGTAAAATCACCCCTGGCTTCAGCTTTATTTTGACTTCCCCTATTCCCTTCAATAGTCCTACATCATAAGGACCTGTAATCCATTGGACACTAGGCACCTTCTCCAAGTCTTAAGCAAAAAATGCTGGACGCTACTGCATTATCGCCATTCGCTGTGGATTTGCCTCTTCTCTATTTTTTAGCAAGTATGTAATGCTCATAAAGACATCACAACATGTAAATACCAGGGTATATAAAGACTCTCATGGCGTTTAAATGATTTACTATACGAAAGCAATCTCTTTACATAAAGTTCCAATTCAATTAAATATCACAATTATTGTTTATTTTATTTTATAAGATGCATAAGACAATACAAAGACAAAATACATAACATTTCATATTATTTAAAAACAATGCATAACTATATCACTGATGTGACAATACATTTTAATCGTACCAAAAACACACAACGTACTGTGATCTACCACTCTGACTCATCCAAAGCAACCTCATTCATGATCATTCAAATCCTTTCATACTGTGCAAAAAACTGCAATAAGAAGAATTAATCAGGAGAAGATGATCACACAGTTCCACCTCAAGTGCAAAGTGCTATTTTCTAACAATAAAATGCATGAAAAAAGAACACTACTTCATCGTCTGTTGGATCATCTCTAAACATATCATCATCAGTCATGTCAGTCAACCTGCACCCTTCCTCGAGAGCTATTACTGTTCTGCATGGTCTACCCTCATCATCCGTTCCTTCAAGCATTGCCACTTCCATTTGTACTATGGTTACATCTAATTCTAGACGGATAGTCTGTCCCCCCTCTTCGTCCATAGCTATCTGCAGTCTGAACAAGTATTGTTAGGTATCCTCATAGTTCTTCACACTAAGCCAGGTAGCCATGTCATGAAACACCTCTAGCTCCACTGGTACACCTTGCATAGCCACTTGCCCTGTGAACACCAGTATACATTTGCTTACATTCATGTAGTGTATTCCAGGAGTGGAACACACTATCCCTTCATCAGTAAAAGAAATCGTCATGTTACGTTTTGTCATCAAATCTATTCCCAAAATGTTAACCGTTGTCTGTCTTGAATACAACAATGCAACAGACATGCCACACTCTCCTATAGAGACTGGCAATTTGTCAGTAAAAGGAACTCGACTTGTAGCTCCAGAAAACCCTTGAACATTCATGGCAATTCCCGACATTGGATATTTTCTCAATCGTATACATGAATGTGTAGCCCCTGTGTCTACTAAAACAGAAAAAGATGTGCCTTCTATTGTCACATCAACCCTTGGTTCTTCTTGGGGATCTGGTGTCACTGATAGTACTGAACACATCAAGTCGTCCTGTGAGCTGTCCTAATGTGGGTATATGCATACCCTTGTACCTGTAAAATGATTCACTCCTACTACAGTGGCACCTCCTAATCTGGGGGTTAGTACATTTCCTTTATTTGCATACTGTTGTGTCTGCATGGGGGCGTGTTGCAACTGTCCTTGTGGTGGATTCATGCGCTCTTTCTGTGACTGCTGTGTCTGTTGCATTTGCAGTGCTTGTGTCTGATACACTGTCTGAGATTGGGCAAACCCTTCCCTATTTTGTGTGCTATATGGTGGAGGATAAGCTGTCCCCTGTCTTGAGAATTGGCCATTCTGTACATTCCATTGGCTCCCACATACACTTGCAATGTGTCCTGTCATCCCACAAGTCCAACATACAGGAGGAGCCCATCTGACTAGTCCCCCTTGGTTAAATCCTTCTTGTAGATTTTGATTCTCATTCTGTGTGTTATGAAACCCACCTTTATTGCTTAGGAATCCACCCCGTCCTCTATAGCCCATGCCTCTGCCTCATGGCATGAACCCATTTCCTCCTTGCTCCATCTGATGCTGATTATTCACCTGCGACGTACCCACTGTCTGCTGTATTCCTAGCCCTTCTCCACTTGTCAATATTACCCCTTCCATGGCATTGTTTGACTATTTCTTCTGGACTCATTTAGCTTCTTCAGTTTTCCTCACCTCATCTTGCTTCTTGTTTTTCTCTTGCAATAGCTGACAGTGATGCACTATCGTCAGCTGTATTTTAGCCCATGGCTTTGCTTCCATCCCCACTTGCTTCTTCATTTGCATCTGTACTTGGTCAGGCAACAACTGACATAAAATGTGGTAAAATAATGCCACCGTTTTTTCCCACAGCTCCCGCGTTTCAAGAGTCCAGTGCTCTTGAATGACCTGAAGTAAGCATAGAGTCTTTTTCTTACTTAATCTTACGCATCATAATTGCACTGATGTCTGAGGTGTCGGGATACTGTACCCTGAGAGCCCTCCAAACATCTGCTCTGCAATTATTAAACAGTGCCCCATCATGCGCAGTTTTCTGAGCTGTCACACTTGTATAGCCTGCTCTCATGTATATGTGATCAGCTCTTTCCCCAAGGATGGCTGCTTAGAGACCTTAATGTCCCCTATGGCCAATGTATTTCCTCATGTCATTCTTTCCAATTCATAAATCCGTTTTCCTGCACCCGATGTCAAACACGCGAGTTTACATCTTAAATTGTCCTTATCCATCTGTGGCCACGGAATATACTGCGATCTTGCGCCCCCTTTTTCCAATAAGGGAAACTGCATGAATCCTAACCCCCAATCGGCTCCCATCGTCTGAAACTCTTCTATTCTGTCCCACCGTATTGCTGGACTCGGCACATTTAACTCCTTTTGAGTGAGATTAATATCAAGCTCCCGCTGTCTCCTTTTACATTTTAACTCTTCATCTAATTCTCTTTTCTTTCTCACCTCCCTTCTAATTCTCTCCTCTTCTTGCCTTTGTTGTTCTCTCCTTGCTTATGCTCTTCTTTCCTCCTCTTTTCTTAATCTCTGTATTCTTTTGACCCTTAATTTATATGCTTCCTCCTCTCCTCTCTTCCTTTGTCGCCTGCCCCTATCTTCTATTGCTCGTTGCCTGTTGTTATACTTTCCTTGCTCCGTTTCCCGTTCTTGTTTTTACTCTTGCTCATCCTGAAACATTTTATCTCATTGCGCCATGCTCTTTGTCTTATGTTCATCTTCCTTCAACCTTTTTCTCGTTGCCTGTCTTTTCTATCCTGTTCGTCTTGATTTTCTCTTTGTCTTACTTCCTCGATGCCTTTCCCATCTAGCTTGAGTAATATCTGTCCTCCCATCCATTTGTTCTGCACAAGTGTTACCTCGTCAGCTTTATCCTTCTCTCCTTTGCATCTCTAAATCTTTCATTCTATTTCTGTTGATTGCTCACTTTTCTCTTCCTTGTTTTGTATGACCTTAAAGATCTCCTCTTTTCTCTTACTCTCCTCTGGATTATCATCACTGCTATAAGCAGGCAGTTTGTATATCAGATTACTATACCCCATCGCTGCTTTCAGTTCCTTTAAAGGATACAACCCTACTTCTTCCGTACTAGCGCCTTTTACTTCAGGCAAGGTAAGGGGAGCTGAGGGCTCAACACCTTCCTCCTGACGCTGGTTAAGCATCCAATCTTCAGGTGGCGGATATTCCCTCTCTTCTTGGTACATCTTCCAAAGCTCTAAAATAGCTAGTCTTTTTCCAATTTCTACCCTTTGTACGCAGCGTGCAAGTATGTGGTCATGTGTTGCAGTACTGCTTTTGACAATGATCCCCCCTGCAACCACGGCATGAACATCTTATCTGCTCTGCCTTTCACCCATTCCGCACTATACTGTTTGAACTTGGGCATGTGCTTTGGCAGTGTCTTACATAAATGCACCAGAGTAGTGTCTCCCTTTGTGACGAGTCTCAATCGACTGTCAATACTTACCAGACTTTATAAATGACCTTCACCAATTTTAAAATAACAAATATGAGTGCCCTCCAACAATCGCCGCTCAAACCTCTATTTTTTCAATATTCTAAGTCTACCACTGGATTGGTACTAACCACTTCCCTAGATAGGTACTATAACTTCTTAACTTTATGACAATTCTATCAAACTGTTCATATCACTCTTCAGCACAAATGCACAAACAGACTAGTCGACTTTTCACATTTAAACCACAGTGATCACCCTTTTTTCTCTTTGCTCCTAATCAATACTCTGATCAGAGAGTTTAGCTTGTCTCCTTATGTAAACCTGTTTACACATAGCCTAGGGACCCCTGCTGGGGTGTGAGACAACCTCTTCTGGACCCCCTTGGGTCATGATTCTCAGACGCTATATCTCTGTCTTTACAAAATATTTCCCATTACTCCTGTTCATTTTAAAAATACCACAGCCCTGTTCCCTTAGTTTGTCATTCCCCTTAGTCTACTCAACATTCACTCATTTGACTCGAGGCCCTCAGTATCGTCTTCTCCTCCAACTGACCACTTTTTTCTTTCATCCACAAAGCGTCTGTGGAAACCAGGTAGGGATTTCATCAACGAGGGACCCTGCCCACCATCTTGATTTGTCTTACAAGATTTCTATTCAGCCACTCTCCACAGGAAACCTCGCATTCTTCGACTAGATGGCAGAGGATTTCTGATCGTCCAAAATACTTGAGTTACTTAATCGATGGGTCTAATCATCCTACCACTGCTACCAAGTGAGCTTGTGGCTCTTAAAAAAGTAGCATCTCATGCAGTAGATGGGATGCAGAATAACTCTTACACCAAACAAGCCAACTCAGGAAGAAGGCAAAGTCATTTAACTGTTTTATTATCAATTGTCTAAAACAGGGAGTTACAAAGGACATCAACGGACGTCACACAGAATAATCTCACTCGAAGCATTTAATAAAAAATGACATTTTTATAGTAAAAACTCATCATATGTGACATCATACTATGTGGCAAATAAGAAAAACTTATGAGGGGTTGTGGTTGGCTTACAGGGAACATCTAAGTATACTTTCTATAAGGAATCTGGTTGTGATTGAGTCTCTACAGTCAGGTGGACAATTTATGCCCACCCCTATTGCAAGTCATCTTCAACAGTTGTTTGACACGCAGCTTATCATTGGCTATCAAACTATAAGGATCTTTGTTATATGGCCTTCTATAATTGGTTGGCACGCTTGTGCCCTTCTGGAACATTCAGCTCACTAGCAGCATGTAAGCTAGTACGCAGGTGTCAGTGGGTGGACTTTGACTGCGTCTCCCCACCAAATTAGCCCAACATCTGTCATCGCCCATGCCTTCTGCCATGCAGATTGCCTTTGCACTTGGCCTTGAAAAGTATCCTTGCTCCTGGGAATATATGGTGTGTGAGCACATGCTTATCGTAAGTCTAGAGCTGCATACCCACCTTGTATTTCCATTGATAGCCCACATGGCAGGAGACCGCAATTCTGTACATTTTTTAACATTTAACTGTATTAAATGAATAAATGTGACACTTATGGTGTTCTTTCTTTGCACCTTAATAAGGATGACTCAGCCTCTCATGTTCACTGTTCTTCAAGGATAGATAACCAGTTCTTGGCTGCTTCAGCAATTGACACCAGGCCAGACAGCCTTTCTCAGTCCTTCCTCGATTCCAACTGCTTTCTTGCTGCAACACAGTTTTTTCAGCCTTCTTCTCCATGGGCTTAATCTTACTAAAGTTGTGACATGGAAGTCTGGATTCTAGCTAATGGCAGCACTGCCTGCAGTCTATTCACTATGTATAGCTAGCTTCTATGATTACTTAGTCTACTTGCGTTGCTGCATCTGTACAGTTGTTTAACGGCTTGCATTTTCTGCAGTGCTCTTCACACGTGCGATCTTCACTTCGCATATGAAAGTTTACTTGATTCTTTACTTCATCATCAGATTCCATAAGGTCTATACAGCCTCTTCTTCAGCCACTTTTCTCAGTGCATCATGCCCATCTCTGCTGACATCACCAACTTCTCGTTCTTTCATCTTTATATTCCTTCGGGGACTTCTTCCAAGAGATTGTCATGTCTACGGGGATACATCAGACAGGATTTTCTTAGTGGATACCTTTTCTCAAAGACACTCCGCGGAATAGGCACAATAACTGTTGTCAAGCATGGCGTGATTTCTGGCTTCCAGAATATAGGTAGGAAGGGAGTGGGACTTCCTGCAGAGGCATTTGGCTGCTCCTCTACAGGAGTGTGTCCAATATTAAAATACGTAACCAATAATAGTGTAACAATAGAAGATGTATTCACAAAGAAGACCCCAACACACCATGTGCTGAGGGAGAAGGAAGGGTACAGTTAAAAAACAGAGCAATAAATAAAAATGGACACCTGAAAACACATGCTTTATTGATTTTTTATTTAGCTCAAATTGATGCAGCAACACCCCCATGACCCACCCATCAACATCGATGTCAGTCCAGCCAACTGTATGATACTTGTTTGGTACATTCAGCCCTCCCACTAAATAATGTGTGCACCCCTGGTCTAGACCTATTCAATGCCAAATATCTGCTGTCTCTGCATCCAAAACCAATTGAGTCTTCTAGTGTCCCAAAATCAGCAGTGCCTGCCTGTTTACCAGCCCCTTCTATACCCAAGTCATTGCCGCTGCGTTACCATGATGCTGTGTTGAGCCAGTTGACAAAGGGATGTCTTTGCTACTCCACCCCCGAGGCCACTGTGTATTTGAGCACTGGCAACCTGATTCCACCTGTTATCTCACACAAGCCATTGCTGCTGCCGAACCACATTGCACCATTGGCTCTGGTAACCGCCACTCCCAGGCTCAACCCAGGGTTGGTGCCTAAAGTGCATAGTCTTAGATTGACAACACAAAACATGCAAGGCACATTCTACCTTTTTTTATAGTCATCTTTAGTAATTGGGTTTTCACTTCTATGGGTGTGTTATAGTGTTTTTAATTAGTGTGTTTATATTTTTGGTTTCATTAAAGTATCCTGTTTTTATAGACCCTGGGTTGGACATCCTTTTATTGTGGTGCCACAGTATTATTATTGTTTGGTCTTTTTCAATGCTGTCTCCAACCCTCCTGAAGACTATAGCCTGCACTTGGCCACACTATCTTAAAGAGATGAATTAGGTATACCAGTTGGGCTGTACCTGGTTCACATTTAGGAATGGGATCACTTTTGGTTTAGTAGTGGTGTGTGGGTGAGTAGGAGTTGTATCCATTACTCATCCCTGTACTACTGCAGAGCAGTAGTCATTTTGTCCCAATGAACCCCAAAGTAGACCTGCAAATATGTACTTATAAGCAGGCTCTACAGCCCTATCAAACCTAATGAACCCCTGTCGCCATATTTTGACAGGAAAATGTACCTTCAGCCATGCTTGAAAAGGGTAGACCAGCCTGAATTACGCAAATGAACTCCCAGAAGAGCCCAGCCGCAGTCCATGAAGAATCCAGCCCCACACACGTCTATAACCATCCCCTTAAAACATCTTGCAGGCTTTAAGAACTTCCTGTCAGCCTGGTCCAGGATTTTCATTCCAGAGAGGCCACAGTTCAAAACCCACCCTCTTGTAATAAACCTAGTAGTTCCTACATGTTTTTCCTCTCTCACTCTCTCTAACCTGCCCATTTGTAATAATTCTGGGCCTAGGGAGTATGGGCAAAAGCTATTTTGGACTCCTTTTCTTTAATATCTCTTTTTTAAATGCATCCAAGCTATGAATGACAGCAGACATTGCAGAAGGATTGGAACAGTATCAGTATGTAAACCACTTATACTTTGTTGAATGGTTGAACTTCTTCAGCTTAGCTGTATCAAATTAACTTATGGTAAGTATTGAAATGAATCATAATCCTAGTATAGGCATGTAACAAGTTATTACACACTAACCCGTATGCTTTGTTTTTTAACACTTTTTGACACAGTAAACCAGTATTAGTGCCATTTTACAAAATGGCCACCAGATTTTGCAGCCTCCTACACTCAATAGAGACAGAAGTGGGACTATTTATAACACATTGCTAGAGATGCCGAGTGATACTATTCCTAGCTACAGCCCCACGTAGCAACAAACGAATGAGTGAAGGGAGAATAATAACAGTGGTAAGCAGTATGCACTTAACAGCTGGTACAACACTAGGCAGTAACATCAACAAGCGACGTTGTGTAACAGCGCCTATATATTACCCTTTTGCGAGCTTATTCCCACAGAAGTCAACTACATCCATTGTCTCCAAGATGCCGATAATACACTGACAAAATAAACGGTGACCCGATAACGGATGAGATTACCTAAAGCCATATCTAGACTTACAGGACTATTGTATACAGATCGCCAGAGGCGAATCATTGAAGTAAGTTACTGTTCTACTGCGATTATAAATGAAAACATTTACACTCCACTTGGACAACAGACAGCATACTTGTACTATTATTAGATTTGCCAACCAATGGGCTAGTTACCAATAGTTTTCATTCTTTGATTACCGGGAGCCGTTAAACTTCACTATGCTACTCAAGAGGGATGATAACACAACTCTCCTCAAGATTCTCTTGTTCTTCAGAGACTTCATCTACAAGTCATTCAAGTGAATCACACTAAGTCCATAGATAATCCGAATTGTAGATTGGAGATCTAAATGCCCACAAAAAAGTATTTAAAGTTAATGACCTCCCATCACGTTGTTTTTATATCATTTGGGAAGAGAGAAAACGAAGGAATTGATATTCTTCACTACCTAATTCAAGTTAGGTAAGTCTTAGCAAGAGAGAAGACTTAACATTAGATTTAAACTAATTACCTTTGAAGTAATGAATTAATGAGAGATTAATTTAATTACAATGAACATCTAATTAAAAATGTTCATTGTTTCTCTATATAGAGGAAACCACAGAGAGATAAGGGAGTGATTGACAGCCCCCTTTTGCCATACATACAGAACATCTGATATCAGAACATTCCCCTGAAGAATGTCCTTAACTAATTAAAAATGAGTTTAAAGGAAAAAAACATGTTGGGAATTAAGTGACCTTGATTAATAATACGAGGGCAATCATTTAAGAAGAAATGTAATGATTGATTCATTTTTTGGTATCCATCACTAACATTGTTATGCATAGTATTGTATTGAGATTGTGATTGAATTAATTGTTTTAAGATTGTCTGTTTATGAATATGGTGTTTTCAATTATGTCCTCCTAGGCTACTCATTGGAGGATATTACCTAGAGTTTTTATAGTAAGCACCAAAACATTTATTAACTGTTGTCTATTATATTTTCACATTATTCATTTCTATATTGATTCTTAATCATAAAATGTTCTGACTTGATTTCTAATTATACCAAGTGTGATGTGAATTGAATCCTTTCAATTCCCCACATTGTAATGATATGGTTTCTTGTACATTAGAGTGTACACACTTGGGCTTTATATACTTTCATTCCAGTTCATTTAACTAGGATTGACCTCAGTGCTTAGTACCCTAGTGCCCCCCTTACAACTAAAAGACATTGCAGTAGACATTAGAGCCTGCGTGTCCCAGAGCCAAAGACACATTCATGTCACTAGAACATGTCACACAAAAGGGTGCTGGACTGTCATGACATACAGAACCGACATCCGCTCTATCCTTCTCTGATTAGCCTGTTTGCCTTGGCTTTAGAAGACTACCTGCCAGAGTAAATTAAATAATTGTATTTATTGCCAAGGCTGACTACAATGAACAATTTAACAGCCTATTCTATGGTTTATGCTTCTTCTGTAATCTTGGTGTAACACTGGGTACAGACAAATCCACCCTTCTCTGAGGCTACTAAGTATTTAGAAATATATTTACAGGTTTGGTGATAAGAAGAGCAATGTTTGGGTGGCTTATAACATTGGCACCATTCAACAAATTTGTACAAATCCTTTAAAACACATATAAACACATCTCTGAAGTTGTGCAAGCTATAGAGATAATTCCAAACATTTTCAAATCCGGATTAATTTAAATTGAAAAACAAATTCTGTCATTACTATAGACTAAACTGATCGATTAATTTTCAGTAGACCTGCACGAGTAGCAGTGGCCAGATCCCAAAGGTTTGTTTTTGCAATTTTGGCATTCATCAGGCCAGCAGATTTGTTTTTTAAATGGTCAAAAACTATGTCAAAAGAAAAGTGTGCTATCTCACCTCAGACTCTCTTCCTGATTTGGCCTCCACGGATGCCTCTAGACCAATCCGGGAGCTCTGTACCATTCACAGACATCATAGAAAGGTGCTGACTGTTCAATTACCGGATGTGAAGAATGCCAACAATTTTGAAATTGACATCATGTTTGGTTCACAGACATCGCAAGTAAACGGCGGACTCCCCAGTTAACATAGCGGCAGAAACATACATTTTCAGTACTTTTTAGCATAAAACATTGTCATAGGGGGAAGGAGGGGGTTGAACAGTAGTCAGTACTGGGTGGAGGAATATGTTTACAAATGAGCCAAATAAGGATGTGGTTTTCATGGTGATTTTCATGGATATTCCTGTTATATCATGGGCAGAGTGCTTATCATAAGAGGGGAAGAAAGTGAGGCAGTGTGCCCGGTGGTTATGATGAACTGGTAGATGTTGCTAAAATGATATAACGAGATTAGCCTCTTTTACTGAATCTGAGAAAAATAAAAATGTCACAGACATTTTTGGGCTACAAAAAGAAAATCGTTGTGGCACTTTTGTGGGTTTGCTTATGTTTAGTGCCTGGTTGTATTGTATGTAAGCCAGTAAATCTGCAAAAAAAGAAAACATAATTATAAGTGGAATATAATTTGGAGAACAGGGATACATATTTGCTAGTTCCGAAGATTTCAATTTTGTACCTTCACACCCAAGTTTCCTTTTGTCCATTTGAATATCCAGCCACATCTCCTGCTTTCATTTCTTTCTAGTCTGCTTTTGTCATCTAATGCTTTCCTTTCCTTGATCTCTTTATTCCAGATAACACAGAGGTGTCATTTGTAGTCCAATGTCTGTATTCTTCTTTATTTAGTCAAGTTAACACTGAGGGTAAAAGAATGTAATTGTTACATGCAGTAACATATTATATCAGTTAACGCTGTACATATATAAATCGAATTAAAATGTCCATGTAAGTATGGACTAGATGTATGAAAACATTCAAATGTATTTTTTATCTAACTTTCCCTTTCAAAGCTCATGAACATTTTAGAACATTTTAAAGTACATACTGTATTTAGAAAGAAAATATACTTCAATGTATTGTTAAATAATTTAAAGTGAATGCTACTATATAAAATATATTTAAAGAATGGCAACACAAGAGGTTTTAGATGAATTACCATTTCAGGATGTCTTCTTATATGTTTATATGATTCACAGTAGAAGTGCTCTTGCAGAGCCGAAAAATGCCTCTGAAGTGTTGAGCTGACATGAGAAGTTTTGATCAAGTGGTTGTTCATATGGCTGCTTATGTGTCTGATTGAATTTTGACAATGAGATTTAATTGAATATCTGTGAGTTGAAAGGGTGCGAGCAACCGTGGGTGATCGTGGCCACTGCATGTTTCCACCAAGAACCTTGACATACCATTTGGACACTATGGGAGAGGTCCTTGTGAACGTACACATCAGTCAAAATAGGGAAAAGAGAGCATTATAATAGTCTGACAATTAAAATACTGTGATCAAGTTTTGGAGGTATTTATGGTGGGTCGCAAAATAGTACAAAACAAGCAAATTCTTACTGCTTCATCCATGAAGCATATTCTGCTCACTGATATTATAGGGTGGTAAAGGGACATTTTTGTAAGGGAGGCTAAGCCTTATACCAACTTTTACTTGGCGCGGTTGGGCAGTGATTTAAGTATTGCCAGTCCTGTTTTAAAGTTGGCTTAAAGCTAGGTCGCAGAAAAGGCTTCATGCCAAATTTTTCTGGCAGTGGTCATAGTTTGTAGTGTTGTCAATGTGTGTTTGGAATGTAATGTATGTACAGTGTCAGTGGTAGTTTTGTTAGAAGGCTAGTCGATCTTCATCCTCATCAGTGTGTAATGACTTTAATCTCTAGAATGTACCTCAATTTTAAATATAAGATATTTTGTATATCAAGAAATGTTCCTTGATCTAACATCCCCCACCACAATAATCCAACCCAAAATATAGGACGGGAAAAAGGGTGTTGTTACTGTGAATATTTTGTGTTTTTTAAAAATATTGCACCAAAATTTAATGTGGTCAGTGTTGGGGAAATCGTGAAAAAGTGAAGAACTATTTCAGCCTTATGGCAAATGTTAGGCGAGCTCTATATTAAAGCTTGTGGTTGTACTTTGTTGTACGTTGGGGCTGCGGAAATGTGGTTTTCTCACACTGAGGCTGCCCAATGTGCTGAAGAAATGCAAACAAAATTAAGTAGGATGACCAATTAATAATCTGCGCCTCCACAAAAGTGCTGGGGAAATCACCTTTGAAATTCCACATAAATACGAGCACCTTGAAAGGAAACACAACTTGCTGGACATTGCCTTGTTAATGCTAAAATTCAAAATGAACAAAATCATCCATTCATATAAAAGTGAATCTGAATAACTATTCTTGACAAAATAGATAGTATTCTCCAAAATGAACAAATTATTTTCCATGAGTGTATCAATAGAAAACACACAACTATTCAATTATTTTGAATAGAGTTTTCAATGACACAAATCAGTTAATTTTCTCTGAAACCATCAACAAGTGTTGGAATGAGAGAAAAACATTTAATTCACATATAATTTTCTCATTCTAGGGCTGGCTTCACTTCTTAATGTTGGGCATCATTGGTTTCTAGTTTGGATAAAGATACAAGAATACGGGGTTGGGTAAGTTTGGATACATCAGGCCTCATTACAAGGGTGGCGCTCCCGTAATGAAGGATGCCGGTGCGGGACCGGCACCCTTCATTACGGGAGCGCCGATTACGAGGTTCCCTTTGCGGGACCTGGAGCAGACGTCTGGTAAAACCATACGTCTTTTCCGGGTCCCGCGAGGGGAAGAGGGAGGTAATAATGGGCCACTTGTGATGTGCCCGTTATTACCTACCTCCCCATTCCCATTGAGCCCTATGGGGGCTCAAATGGGAATGGGGAATGGTTCCTGCAAGGAGGAATTACTGGGTCCTCCTATGTTGGAATTACCCGGTAAGTCCCCATTGCAGGAACCCGGTAATGGAGCCCGGTTTGGAGGCAGCCATGGTGCTAATAGCACCATGGCTGCCTCCAAACTCATAATGAGGCCCATTGTCTACTACAGGCTTCGGCTTACAATAGAAGCGGGCATTTTGGAGAGGACACTATCTTAATTCATTTAAATGATTTCACAAACATAAGAGTATACAATTGAAACAGGAAATGAATCAGCACTTCATTTTGATTGGCATTAGGAGTCCATTTAATGCAGAATTCATCTATTTCTGCATGATGTTTTTTGGAAACAATTCTGTTGGTTAGTTAAATTGAATGTTTTTAAAGAAAGAATAGGAGAAAATAACTTCCTTCCTATCACATTTTGAGGGGCAGAAAACATGTTAGGATTTTTATTACCTGTAAACTACAGTTTTCACAGGTCATGAGGTTTAGGAAAGCTTATGAGCTAAAGAATTCCTGCAGGACATTCTGTGTAGTGTAATACATGTGTTACTAACATTTAGAATAGGTGTGAATTGAGTGGGCTAGATTTATTAGGCCACAGGCTCTGAGTGTACCAAAATGCAGCGGTTCACACACATACCATTTTCACTGTTCATTGCCATGAGGAGGTCCCTGGAAATCTGTAAGCCATTTTGTGCACTATGCTCACAAACCCTGATAAAAACCTCTCCTGCGAAAACTTTGGGAATTAATTAATATTTGACTACTGTCAGAAAATGATATACGCTGAGCAATTATAGATTATATGGCATTCTATGGTACATATACTTCCACATGGTTTTCCTTACAGGCCTAATACTCATTTAGTGACATAGCTTGTAACCAGAATTCTACCAAAATACTTTGAAATTGCTATCTAGTGTTTAATACATTCTTGGGGCATGTTTTTAAAAGCACTGGGGTTATTGCACTCATTTTTGGTTTGTCTTTTTAAGAGCTCATGACAGCTGGGGGCATCAGGAGTTCCAGGCTATATCCAGGTGGAGCTCCAAGGCTTTCATTCTCTGCAGCGCCCCCAAGAACTCACCCAATTTCCTATGTGTGACCTTAAATACTCAAAAAAACTCCACCCATGCAGCATCATTTGATGTGGCAATTTCTGATTGGAAGGGGCTTGTTATAGCTTCCCTTCACACAATGACAGTCCCAACAATCATCTCCTTTGCTATGAATGGCATATTTTGCCATGACACAGGGATATGTGTTTCAGACCTCCCCTCTGGAGTTATGATTCAATTAAACTGAAATACAAATTTCTCTTATAATTTTCTGAATGGGCATGTGCCATTGTTGAGACTTATATATGTTTAGTTGCACAAAAGATATTAATTTAAAAGGCATATTTTGTGTTCCTGGAGCTACAACCACAACAGGGTTATTAACAAGTGTACATTTATTAATAATTCATGCATATGAAAAATAATGTTTATAGGCATGTGATGGGGAACCTTTTGATGAATCCAAATCTATTCCTGGTTTTTGAATTAAGTGCAGGGTTCAAATGTTAGAGCCAACCATGTGTTTTTATTATTTGGTGTGTTTAAATGTACAAATATACTTCCTTTTCATGGCTGTGCATTACATGTTTTTCTTAGAGCTTTGAAATTAACTGAAATTTAGAGCTGAGAAGGAAGTCACATAATGGGAATTTTTCATGAAGCAGGTACATAATGGATGATGCCTTATTGTTCTGCTTAGGTTAAGTGTTAAGGCTTTATTTTGACATCTGTTCTTTTGAAGCAGCCTTTTACTGAACAGCTACACCTCTAAACCCTGACTGGTACTCTCTCATAACCTGTGTAGCACTTTGCAAGTTTAGAAATTAAAATGCAATGGGCTTATGTGTGTTGTATTTTAAAATAAGTCCCTTTATTTTAAGTATCCGCAGCTGTGCCTGTGCAGGCCACCTAATAGATTACTTATTATAGGTGTGCCCGTTTCCAGATTGCCGACCTCTGTACGTCTTAGCTCTCCAGAGCTCAGCCGGGGATAGGCCCATCTCAGGTTTAACTGGGGTCGGCTGTTCCAAATTGACATGCAAAAATGGGAATACATTGTTTGGTACAATACTCACTGATAATGACATCTAACACATGTAGGCCTTAGCAACACATGTAACTCAATCTTTATACTACTGTACAATCTGTAATCGTTTTGCGGATTAGAAAAATGCAATTTTTAGCAGTTTGTGTGTCATTCATATAACATTGATGCAACAACAAACACAAATGCCCTTTTCATCAGGGTTTTTGCTTGGAATAGATGTGCTTTTTTCAATTTTGTTTAACATTAACAAAAATGGGTGGGTATGGGTGTGCATGTAGGTCTTACCAAAGGTGTACTCACTTGGGCAGGTCCAGCTTTTGGCATGTTTCCAGAGGAACCAACACACCCATGATTCCTTACATCCGGTGGGTCAACCTACTTTTCCCAGAACCTTTTGTTCCTCCTGTTCCTTCGCCAGATGTTCTAAACTGGTTCCTGTTTCCTTTCCCCCTCTTATACTTCCTCCATGTGGGTATGGTGGTGGCTTCACAGGGATGGTGCTCCAGTGACAGCTGGCATAGGACTCCTGCACAAAGTATTAGACTTGCCAATCTGAAGACCTGCCCAGAAAGGAAGTGAAAAAATATGAGGTTCCCCTCAGCATAAATTGTCTACAGACAAGTCACAGTGATAGGGACATTTCATTTAGAAAAGGTAGGGGAAGGTTTTTTACACTTAAATGTTTACTCAGAGAAAGTGCTTTAACATGCACATGTATATATTACTAACATTAGTTAATACACAGTTAAAATGATCTGAGTTATGACAACAAAACCTATGAAATGCAGCACATGTGGGAAGTGTTCATGTTTGCTGCTTTTATTCACATGTTGTGTACACTTTGCTTTTGTTAGAGTTATCTTAACATTGGTATTCCCAATCATTGTACACTTTCCTTTTCATTAGATTAATCTTAACTGTTGACTAAAAAAGTATTTTAATCTATAATTCCAGTGCTTTTTGTGTGGGGAGTATGCTATTTAGCATATGAGTGTATGTAGTACAAGTGAATTTTGCATAAGTGTTTGCCATATGAGTGTACTAGCATATGAGCGTTCGGCATATGAGCCATGTGCTTCACATTTACTACATGTATGCAGTAGTTTTCATATGTATAGTGTACATGTATGAAATCTACAGCTTCTATATTTACCTGTACATTTGTATAGGCGCTGTACATTGATTATGAGCATTTGTCATAATAGCCTGTGTTGTAGGAACATGTAGCATAAGTGTGTGTGTGTGGGGGGGCAGGAATAGAGCATGCTTTGGTACAGCATGTATAAGAGTATTTGTTGTATGCATGTTGTAAGCTTGTCTGTCATAAAGCATATGTGGTAAGATTGTGCATCGTGTGTGTTGTAGGAGTGTGCATTGTAAGTGTTTGTGTTGTAGTAATGTGTGTCATAGGAGCGTGTGTTATAAGAGTGTGTGTTGCAAGACTGTGTGTCATAAGACTGTGCTTTAAGGTGTATGAGTGTTTGGTATACAGTTATAAATTGTGCATGTCCTATAGCCTCCTTTACATATGAAAACTTTCACTGAAGTCAGCTTTGACTTTGATATGAGGTTTCAATAGGTATAAAACACATAAAACAGAAATCGGAGAACAGCTTCGCCCGAGCTAGTTAATTATTATGCTGTCAATGCACAGTCCTTACACTCTCCAAAGTTAGAAAAAAAGTATATATCCTGTCCCTTCGTGGTGCTGCTAGCCCTAGACAGCTCTGCAGCACCGACTACCTACAAAGGATAGAAGAAGAGAAATCACCCTATTCTTTACATATGGTGAAAATATTTACAAACAACCATTGTCACAATATTTTTTATCGATATTCAAATGTTGGCACAAAGTGATTTTAAAATTGCAGCTGAGGAATACACATCCCCTATCTGCACACTGTGGTACAACAGACATTTAACGTGGGACTGGACGTCACAGCTTTGGACCATTTATTTGCCCTCCGCGAAGTATGTCAAATTGTACCAAGTGTGATACAAAACATTTAAGAATATAAATAACTCTCTCAACACATTGTCATACCCCCACACATTGTCTCTCTATCTGGAGTATACGCAAGGTTTGGTGTTTGTGAGAGAACGTAATTTTCACATAAAAAACAATTCAGAATGTCCACATCATAAATTCGATTATCAAAATAGCTCAAGTGCACTGTGTGCCGCTCTTAATGAAGCGGCATCTAAAAGTCTGGTTGACCGGTTTCAATGATCTTCTTTCGTATATCATCTTCTTCAGGACCCATCACTTCTTTTAATAGACCCAATCTGTGCACCCCTCAGAAGCGTAATTACGGCAAATTATGTGGGGCAAACAGAGACAAAGTCAAAATGACTCCTCCCATGTTTAAAATAGAGTGTCTGACCATTTTTTTTACAAATTCCATATTGTACAATTGTTATTTTTTTAAAAACGTATACAATTGATGAATGTCCCTTGCAAGACATTATTTGACAGGCAAGGTGCCCCCTCCTATCTCCCACCCTCAATAGGTATACGACATTATTACATTATTTTGGAAGTTCCAGGTATAGATGGTCATACCTGAATTTCTCGTTGTGCGTGCACTTCTGTAGCACACCTAAGTCGAGGATTTTGGCCAGTTCTTGTTAGCCAGGTCAATGCACCTGTGTCGATGCCTGATCTGAAACGCAATGTGATCACCTATTTAACTCCCCATTTATTGTGCACTGCATTCATTGTTGAGCGTATTTGTTATATGTCACAATGCTGGCATTATGTCTTAATTACCTGACTGAAGTTTTGATATCTCACTCCAAAGCTGGTTGAGTCAGTAGTGAAGCGAAATGTTGATGTTATATCTGGGACGGTCCTACAAACAAAGGGGACTCAGTTTTTTCTACAGCCCAGTTGATTATTGTAAGTGTTGTACAAGTCTGTACACTATTTTCTATTCATCATCCATGTGATTTTTCCATTATCCGTATTACGCCTGTTCCCGGCATGAAATGTAATCACCCCGTGCTTCTAGTGACAGTAAACGCTGTGTGCTCGCATCGTGCCTCAGAGAGAGTATACCGCATGCATTCTAAGTTATGAGTCAGCGCTCGTAGGGTGTTTTATCTATCCACTTACTTGATCCATTTGTAGCGATTCACTCGATGTCTTCAGCGAGAGCCGCGGTCTCCTCACGGCAATAAACTTCTTCTGGTACACGCAAACTTCGCGTGTTTACATATCCTGTCTGTGGCTTTCTTTTGGCGGCCATGTTGGAATGGAGACTGCATTGGGTGATATTGCGGCCATCTTGGGACGGGTTCTTCATCCAAAAAGACGGCCGCCATATTTGTATGGGTTATACAACTCCCTACAGATAGTCCGGTCATAATGTTGTACCTGCTGGGGGATTAATCGATTAGTGACTCGTAACTTCCATTCCACTCTTGCGAAACCGAGGCATACAAGCATAGCCATATTTCTCCTTAATGGCAGTGTATACTAGTATGGGTCAGCCAGAGAGAATCACATCACCCCTACCAATTAACTGCATGCTTTATGGGACTCACCTCTAGTATATAGTCTCATTCTATAGAGTTGGGCGATGACTTCAATCTCTCATTGATTTCAATAGGTGAGTGGACTGGGCACCTTTTAGCAGGGTCAGCCCTATTATAGAGTTATTATGAAGTTATTTTAATGGTGCCAGGGAGTTCCATTGTATCTCTTCGTTTAAGTCATGTTTAACTGTGTTTTCACGGAAGATCCATTGCTGTTCTTTCTTAGGGAGGATGTCAAGGAAATTCCCACCTCTCTGGGTTAAATGTACCTTTCCAAGTATTGTCCATTTGAAATCATCCCCCGTATGATGCTGTGATACAAAGTGGCAGACTAGTGGTGCTGTCAATTTTTGTGTCCTCAAACAGGATTTATGTTCAATAAATCTTGTTTTTACTGGGCGTGCTGTCATCCCAATATATTTCAAATTACACGGACAGGTAATGAGATATATAACCCCCTTCGTGTTGCAATTTGTCAGATGTTTTTGTATCCACGGTGTCTTCCACCCTATATCAATGGATTTACTCCTAGTGGTCTGCTTACACATCACGCATGCTCCACATGGCATGTGTCCAGCCGGACTACTGGTATCCCAGAGAGTATTATGGTTTTCATTCTCCTTTGGCTCAACCAGTGTGTGTACGAGTTTATCCCGGATGTTTGTTCTCCGTTTGATGGCAAAAGCTGGAGCTGCTAATTCCATAGTGCCAGTATTTAGAATTGGCCAGAGCTTTTTAATCTCCCTCTTCAAGATGTTAAATATGGGAGAATAACTTAAAACTGCTGTGATGGTATCCCCCTCGGTCTTCTTTTCATGCTGTTGCAAAGTTGTCGCACGTGGTATGTTTCTCGCACGCTTCTGAGTATCTTTTACAATTTTGCGGGGGTATCCTCTTGTCAGGAATTGCCGTTTTAATTCTCCCGATTGGTGTTGGTAATCTGAGACTCTCCTGCACGTGCGCCTATATGGCAAGAATTGCCCGAATGGCAAATTGTCGCGTAGGGCACGTGGGTGATAGCTGCCATAATTTAATAGTGCATTCCGATCGTCGATTTTTTATAGGTCAATAGGTGGCAGAGTTTTGTTTGGGGTTTGCAGTTTGTAAATGTACACAGTTTATACCTCCAGAAAATGGACAGTCCTGACTTTCATGTGAGTTTCAGACTTTTATTAGTGTACATAAATAAAATATACATCTCCCATATGTATTTGCAGAGTTTGTATATACAATGTACATTCTGCATTGTAGGCCTTCTATACATATGAAAGCTCACATTAAAGTGCACTCTAACTTTTATGTGATTTTTCAATATATACAAGAGGCACATGTGAGTTTTACAGTTCTTACTTGTATGCAATTTACATCTCCTGACTTTGATGTGCCTTTTTCTTCCATATATTATCATACATGTTTGTAATGTTCATATTGTACATGTGCATGTACATTTTGTGTGAAAGCTGTATAGTGATTCTGAGCATGCAATATGTGCACAGTCTACATGTACACATACATTTTGCATATAAGCTGTACATTGATTCTGAGAGAGTGTAATGTGCTTATTCTACATATAAATGTACATTTTGTATAGAAACTGTATATTAATTGTGAGCCTGTATAATGTATATATTCTACATGTACATTTACATTATGTATAGAAGCTGTACATTGATTCTGAGAGGGTATAATGTACATATTCTAAATGTACAAGTACATTTTGTATAGGAGCTGAACATTGCTCGGAGTGTGTGTTGTATTCGCATAACATCACTGGCATGATATGATATGGCATACATAACGCGCCTGTACACGAGTGTTTCTAGGCATGACAAGACAAGGAGGGGGAAATAGATGGAGAACAAAAAATAACAATCTTACTAGGCCTTGTGCCATTCAGATGGCGCAAGCACAGTGAATGGGTGAAGTGCAAAGGGGGGAAGTATATGTGTATGTGTGGCATAGATGTTTGTGTTGCAGAAGTGTGTGTCATAGGAGTTTGTGTCATAGGAATGTGTGTCATAGGAGTGTGAAGTAGTCCTTGTATAATGTGAGAGGGTGTCGTGAGACTGCGTGTCGTGAGAGTGTGTTTGGTAGGAGTGTGTTAAAAAAGAGGGTGTATCATAGAAGGGTGCATTGTAGGAGGGTTGAAAATAGGAGGGTGCCATGTCGGACGTTGTAGGAATGTGTTGAAAGCGTGTGTCTCATAAGAGTGTTTGTCATGGATCTATATGATCACTGCGTGACCCAAAATACTGCAAATGAAAATTGTGAATGCGTAAATAGAGCCATACAGTAATCACATAGAGTGCACATCTATGTGTATTGCCCCAATCCCTGCCTTGTGACTGCGAGGGACACCGCTGCAACTCCTGCTCCCCTTGTATGGTATAATGGGATTCTTCATTTTCATTTACTGCCAAATGCGCAGTAAACATACATTTGTCCCGCCCCACCCCCTCACGAGACTGAAACCTTGAGCCGGTGATTCATTGTTAATTGACATTGGAAACGCTGTGCCCTGTCAGTAACATAGCACACTATTTGGGGGTCGCCCTGCAAGCCAGGCTGAGGGGGGCTCCCCTGCCCCCCAGCTCAAAAAGCAATCACGGGTCGTGCCATGCTCTGGGCCGGCCTAGATTACCATGCTTGCGCAATATGCACAGACATGCTGCTTCAGGGGTACGCCACACACTGCACTAGAATAAAGATATAAATATGTGTTTTAATGCATTGTACAACACACTTTCTGAGAAAAATTGACTAAAAAGCCAGAGTGTTTGAAATTGTTTTGTAGGGTAACGCCAATCCCCAAATTCAATACGTGGATGTCACCAACAGTGTACAGGAACATTAATGCCTTAATTAATGTAGTGCTTTGCTATTAAAAATGCCATGCCACAACGCAAATATGTTCAACTGGCTGCACCATGTAGACCAGTCTGGACACATAATAACATATTACAGTAAAGCATGCCTGGCCACATTTAGACATACCTAGACTTGATGCACCAAATGGCAGTTGAAGCAATTGAAGCAATAACACTTATCATGGTTATTTTATCAAGGATGCCCAGAAAAATATACAATGCTACATTAAGAAATGGCTAGACTGGCAGCACTCAAATGCCAGTCTAGTCAGGTAATTACACTTACCAGGACTGCGTTATCAGAGATGCTCAGTCAAGTCAAGCCAAACTAAGAAATGACTAGACTGGCAGCACTACATATCATTCCTGCTTAGCATGGACATGGATTACCATTAGGATTTACTGCACAATCCCCAACCCACTGCACCTCCCACATTTTCCCTTCCTTCTACCCCCAAAATTATCTCCTGCGCCCAGAATGTCCTCCATGTCCCTCTTCTTGTCCCAGTGCTTACGTACGTGGCACCTTGCCTCATAGTTACGTACTGGTATAAGGAAGAGTGGGGCTAGGAATAATGAAGATTACTGTTAACCAAACCAGATATTTCCTTCATGCCCCCTACCTCATCCCAGTACTTTTGTATGAGGCAAAGGGCCTCATACACAAGTATTGAGTCTAGGAAGAATAGGGCTAGGACTAATGAAGACTACCCATAAGTAATCAAGGCATTAAGCAAAATCAGTGGTACAACACCATTGATCTGAGTGGGCTTCAGCCTCCTGCTCCCTGACATTTTGGGTTTATGTTGATTCGACCTACAGAGCCTTTGCCGGACAGAACAGGACATAGATGTTAAAAGGCACCTGGGCTTTGCTGTTAACAAAGGCCCGACAATTACTAAAGTAAAGCACTACCCTGTTAGTACCTGCATTCAAATGCTTAATTTCTTTAGGCAATTGAAATTGTGATGTGGGTTTAGTACTTGCATACCAGGGGAGTGATTCGAAGAGTATAGAGGGGACAGGAGATGGCTCATTCTCACAGCAGTCCATAAGCGGGTGCTTTCAGACTTAAAGGGGAGAGTTAACTGCTTGTAACTTTGAAGCTGCACTTTAATAGTCTCATTAGAATGCGTAAAGAAGTTAGATGCCCCCACACAAATAAATGTGCCCCTCTCCCACCGCCCTTGAAGTTAGCCCCCCCGAAACGTAGGTTTTGTTGCACCCCTGAACACGAGCACACACACCATTCACCATACACATACTGGCACACCCAGCCACCTGTACATTTAAGTGTGTACCCTTTAACCATACAGGCACACCCAGGCAGCCACCCATACATTTAAGTGTGCACTCTTTCACCATACAGCCACCCACAACATAACCAGCATATTTGTAAAGTGCATGTTCACCTCCAAAGGGGCATCTTGGCACTAATAACAGCTGTTCATTGTTACCCAACTTAATGGTACTCATTTTGAAGTCACTCTGCCTTCCTTAAGAAATTATTTTAATGTCTTTATGAAGGCAGAGTGACATCAAAAAGAAAAGATTTCATTATGCTTTAAAAAAAAAGAATTTGTGAGTTTCTTTTTAGAATTATTCTTTTCACTGAGGGAACCCCCCCTCACAGGACATGTACTGGTAGGGCCCACCGCACCACGTGTGCTGCAGGGTCCCACGCTACATCAGTGTGCCCTATGTGAAGAAAAGTGGGGGTGGAGAGAAGTACCTTTTTCTGAATGTTAGTGGAATGATAGTGGAAGTTGATAACTAATCCCTCAGAACAATGCAACCCCTGCCTGCCCCTAAACGGCAAGGAGAGGAGACCAGTCAGCCCACCCCGATTGCTGAGCACCATGAGTGCAATTTCTATGAACACTATAAAGTTCACCAGCCTGTTCAGGTCCCCGGACCAGGTCGTGGGGTTCACGCCCTTGCTGAAAAATACTCTGAACCGTCAAACATTTTCTCCAATGTACAGCATATGCCAGATGCAGAATAAAAAGCACAAACTCCTATAACTCCTTCCAGAACAATCTTACCTTATCAAAGCTTTTTTACAAGAAGACTCCATGGACAGCCAATTCTCCCTATCTGATTGCAGATACAACAGACTTTCAAGGTGGCCTCTCAGACTATATAGAATTGGGTCTGCACTCATAGGGCCTCATTACGAGAATGGAGGTAGCCATGGAGCTATTAGCTCCATGGTAGCCATGGAGCTATTGGCTCCATGGCTGCCTCCATTCCGGGTTCCATTACCGGGTTCCTGCAATGGGGACTTACCGGGTTACTCCGACATAGGAGGACCCGGTAATTTCTCCTTACAGGAACCCATCCCCATTCCCAATGAGCCCCTATTGGGCTCAATGGGAATGGGGAGGGAGGTTATAACGGGCAGATTACATCTGGCCCATTATTGCCTCCCTCTTCCCCTCGCGGGACCCGGAAAGCACGCCTGGTTTTACCAGGCATGCGATCCGGGTCCCGCGATATGGGATGCCCGTAATCGGCGCTCCCGCTAATGAAGGGGACTGGTCCCGTACCGGCCCCCTTCATTACGGGAGTGCCACCCTTATAATGATGCCCATAGTCTCACTCTGACCCATGGAAAGTCAAAAGCCTCAGCCAAACAAAGGCCTCACACACTACCCCTTCAGAGCTGCAGGGTCTTTGAAGAGGTTCCAACCCATGATAGTAGGGAAAGCCTTATCTAAACCACTTAGCCTAGCCCAGTAGTGTAGGTCATTGAGGAAGTTGTGGCTGGTGGCTCTAGGACTTTGGAGCACATCGTAAGGAGGATGGAGGCCTGGACCCTAGTGGAAATGAGAGTTTGAAAAGGAGTAGGAGGAGGCGAAGGAAGTGAGAAGTTGTAGGAAGTGTTGTCAGGATTAGCCAAGAAGGCTTTGGAGGAGGAACACTGGAGTGGAAGGAGGGAGTAGCAGCATAGAAAAGGGGGCAGGAGGTCAAACCCGAACTGGAGTAATAAGAGGGAGTAACATCAGAGTAAAGAGGGGAGGATGACAAATTTGGACTGAAGTGAAATGGTTGTATAACATCAAAAGGAAGAAGGAAGAAGGAAAGCGGTAAAGTCTGGAGTAGAGTGGAAGAGGGTTTGGATATCAGAGATGAGGATGGAGGATGTAAAGCACAAAATGTAGCAAGAGAATGCAGGGACATCAGCGAATAGGAACGAGAAGGTAAAACATGCAGTGAAGTTGATGGAGGCAGTAGGTGGTGTGGAGAAGGAGGGGGCAGTTACAAGAAGAACAGGCTCTGGGTTCTGGGTGAGGTGAGGCCACTGAGAGAAGGTGGAAAGAAATCAGGAGGCGGCGGTAACAATTGGAAGAGGCAGTAGCCAGGACAGGAAGGAACAAGAAGGCTAGGTTAGTCCAAGGCAGGTGCAAGAGGTGGTAGAGGCACACGTCTCAGGCAGATGGGCCAGAGCAATCACATATCAAGACACCAGGATAACAGAAGCATAGAGAGGGCTATTGGCTTCAACTCGCAGACCTTGTGAAGCTTGACTACTACCTGAAGTTGGTTAAGGCAACACATCAGTGCATTAGAGAGGCATCTGAAGAAGGTGAAACAGACTTAGGCTTGGTGGAAACTCTTTTCATAGCTACCTATGGGTATGGGACCTGTAAAATCCTGTAACTATTTAGTTGGGTGAGGAGCAGAGAACATCCTGGGGCAGGAGGTGAGAGTCTTGCTTTTCTTTCTTTTGTTATTCGCTTTCTTCAATTTGGAACTTTGGATTTTCTGTGCTTTGTGTAAATAAAGAAAAGACCGAAAACTACTTCTGAGTCAAGTTGTTTGTGTATCCCACTTGGCCTTCCATGACAATGCCTTGAATGACATTCATTGCAATATTCAGTTTACAATGGCACATTTGTTGACTCAGATTATGTATTTAGATGCATGTATTGAAAAACATCAAGACACCCTCAGGCCTAGAATGATTAGAAAGCCCAACTCAGTGAATTCTATTTTGCACACTGGCAGTGAGCACACTAAATCAACAATGGGGGGAATCCTCATGTGAGAATATTTGAGAATCAGTTGCAACCGTAGCATGTCCTTGAAAATTGTAAGGTAGTGGCCATAAAAAAAGCTCAATTCTGGACCAAATGCTATCAGTACTATCACAATAAATCAGCTCATGTTAGAGGTCCTTATATGCCATGTGTGAGCAAATCGATTAATTCCCATGTTTTCCAGCTATAGGAATTGTGAAATGTGGCATTTAATCAGGATGGGAATATAAGATGTTCAGTCAATCCCACATTTACCTTTAGAAGGCTTCCTACACTTAATGACCAGTATGACAAAGTGTCCTGCACCAACGTGTGTGTGGATGGTGGGGCTGCCAAGGTGGCCAGTTCCTTCCACAAGCAACGGGGTGTTGATTCCAGTTGTGGCATTGGGAGAAACTCAGGGCCTCTCCCACCATGCCATTCGTGGCAGCCAGAGGCTTGTCACACTGTAATTGTAGATACTCTGGCCCCTTTAGGGGCATCTAGAAAAAGCAGTCCCATGGTGCTGGCAGCACATGTATGCTCGGTTTCCCTTGCATGGTTGCTAAAACCGCTCCTGAGTCTGTCCAAAGAAAGAGTGAGACTTGATCTATGTTAGGGTGTGCCAGAGTCAGTCCCTATGCCAGAAAGAAACTGCACAAAATGGTCAGATCAATGAATTGGCATGGCTTCCTTCAGGAAGGCATATGTCATGAACCATCGAACTCGCCCTTTCTGGGCCTCCTGGTCCCTTACACGTCGGGCCTTACACTCCATAATACTACCAACATGGCGGCAAGATCAGAACGCTGCCCGCCAGGCTTCACGTTCTACGCAGCGTCCTCTATAAAGAAGCCACAACCCCGCGGCCCTGCGCGTCTCAATGCTGCTACTAGCTGTGATCGGATGTGTGCTCTGAACCTTCTCTAGTGCTACTAGCTATCCTCTGGCTCCTGGATTCCCTTCTTCTGACTTCTTCCCTCTTCCCTAACTGCCCAGAATCCCTGCATCGCTTCCGCTTGCCCCCCAACTCCTTCTAGAATAATCCTGGAGTTTCCCGTGATCCTGGACATCGAAGCTGAACGTAATCTGGAAGCCGAGGACGGCCGAGCGGGCTTATTTAAGTCCCGAACCATACGAAAGAAGACTCCACCTAAAGAGGACACCAGGCAACATAGACAGGTGAGAAGGGGGGAAACCTGTGACAGCATAGATACCCCTACCTATAATTACATCCAGGCAGTGCCCTTTTATATGAGAAGATTGTATCCCTAGGGGGTGTAGACCATGAGTATCCAAGAGTTGCCATAACTCAAGTAGCCAGATATTCCACTCACCCATTAACATTAGTTCCTTGTGTTTACGCCTGCCACTAGTTAGAAAGGAGTCAAGGTTCTCCAAAATATGTCTACATGGGCCAGGTGGTCTATAACCCAAAATGATATGGGTTTAAGGCTCTAGAAGACAAATTAAATGTTAACTGCCCAACTTGGGCATCATCACCCCAGTCAAGGGCATGAAATGTGAGATATGCAGAGCATATGTATGGATAACTTCAATGGCCCCACCTCTTTTGCCTACCCTGTTAATATATTTTATCAGATAGTCCTCTAGGACCAACTCATGAAAAGAGTTCTGGGAGGCCTCTGTGAACCAGGTCTCAGTAATTAACAGTAGGTCTAGGTCATGCTTTTCAATGAGCTCTGCTATTTCTATAGCATGAGCCCCCGCTGACCTTGCGTTGATAAGTGCTATCTAAAAGCTTGAATTTCTATTGTAGCCCTAATAATATCTAGGTCCTTGATTTTATTTTATGTTCTTAAAAATGTTTTACCATGGGAATTCTCTTACTCCTTCAGTGAGATGGCATCATATGTAATCCCCCCATCAATATCGCTCTCGCGTACCTTATCACCAATGTAGTTAATTCCAATGGGGAATCTTATAAACCACAAATAGGGAAACTGACAGCATCTCCAGCCGACTGGCAACCCAGGCAGAAACAGGCCAAAACAGGCTTTGCGTCAGCGCTTTGCGCTGACGCGGGCCATTTATAGCCTGTGACGTGCCCGCTTCCGTCAAACAGATGCGCATCACAGGAGGACCTCGGGAGTTGGAGGAGATCGAGTCGAATCTCCACAACTAAAGTGCAGCGTGCAATCAGGTAAGAAAACCTCAAACACTAACAGAAATAAAAACACTAACTGATGCTGCAAGCACAAGCAAGCTGCTAAAATCCAATCTAATCTGTACTAATTAAAACATTAGTGTAATTAATAAAATAGCATCCTACGAAGCAATTCATTATTTTAAATTGGTAAGCTGTCACAAAATAGGCTGAAACTGCTTTACAGTAGAAATTGAGTATCGGAATACACCAATGGCCTCAATAGCTCGGCTGCGCTGACGCAGTCCAGTTAAAGTCTGTAGCGTGCCCCGCTTCCGTCAAATAGGTGCGCATCACAGGAGGATCTCGGGAGTTGTAGGACATCACGTCGAATCTCCACAACTAAAGTGCAACATGCAATCAGGTAAGCAAACCTCAAACACTATAACAGAAATAAAAACACTAATTGATGCTGCAAGCACGAGCAAGCTGCTAGAATCCAATCTAATCTGTACTAATTAAAACAGTAGTGTAATAAATAAAATAGCATCCTACTAAGTAAATCAATATTTTAAATTGGTAAGCTGTCACCAAATAGACTGAAAATGATTTACAGTAGCAACTGAGTATCGGAAAACACTGATGGCCTCAACAGCTCAGCCGCACGGACGCGGGCCAGTTAAAGCCTGTTGCTCGCCCCGCTTCCACCAAGCGGGTGCGTGTCACAGGAGGATCTCGGGAGTTGTAGGAGATTGAGTTGAATCTCCACAACTAAAGTGCAATGTGCAATCAGGTAAGCAAACCTCAAACACTATAACAGAAATAAAAACACTAACTGATGCTGCAAGCACGAGCAAGCTGCCAAAATCAAATCTAATCTGTACTAATTAAAACAGAAGTGTAATTAATAAAATAGCAGCCTACGAAGCAATTCAATATTTTAAATTGGTAAGCTGTCACAAAATAGGGTGAAACTGCTTTACAGTAGCAATTGAATATCGGAATACACTGATGGCCTCAACAGCTCGGCTGCGCTGACACGGGCCAGTAAAAGACTGTGGCGTGCCCCGCTTCCGTCAAATAGGTGCGCATCACAGGAGGATCTCGGGAGTTGTAGGACATCACGTCGAATCTCCACAACTAAAGTGCAACATGCAATCAGGTAAGCAAACCTCAAACACTATAACAGAAATAAAAACACTAATTGATGCTGCAAGCACGAGCAAGCTGCTAGAATCCAATCTAATCTGTACTAATTAAAACAGTAGTGTAATAAATAAAATAGCATCCTACTAAGTAAATCAATATTTTAAATTGGTAAGCTGTCACCAAATAGACTGAAAATGATTTACAGTAGCAACTGAGTATCGGAAAACACTGATGGCCTCAACAGCTCGGCCGCACGGACGCGGGCCAGTTAAAGCCTGTTGCTCGCCCCGCTTCCACCAAGCGGGTGCGTGTCACAGGAGGATCTCGGGAGTTGTAGGAGATTGAGTTGAATCTCCACAACTAAAGTGCAATGTGCAATCAGGTAAGCAAACCTCAAACACTATAACAGAAATAAAAACACTAACTGATGCTGCAAGCACGAGCAAGCTGCCAAAATCAAATCTAATCTGTACTAATTAAAACAGAAGTGTAATTAATAAAATAGCAGCCTACGAAGCAATTCAATATTTTAAATTGGTAAGCTGTCACAAAATAGGGTGAAACTGCTTTACAGTAGCAATTGAATATCGGAATACACTGATGGCCTCAACAGCTCGGCTGCGCTGACACGGGCCAGTAAAAGACTGTGGCGTGCCCCGCTTCCGTCAAGTCTGTGCGCATCACAGGAGGATCTCTGGAGTTGTAGGAGATCTAGTCGAATCTCCACAACTAAAGTGCAAGATGCAATAAGGTACGCAAACCCCAAACACTATAATAGAAATAAAAACTCAAATTGATGCTGCAGGCACAAGCAAGCTGCGAAAATCAAATCTAATCTGTACTAATTAAAACAGTTGTTTAATTAATAAAATAGCGTCCTATGAAGCATTTCAATATTTTAAATTGGTAAGCTATCACACAATAGGCTGAAACTGATTTACAGTAGCAATTGAGTATTGGAATACACTGATGGCCTCAGCCAAATCCACCTAATAGCTTGGAAACTCACAGTCCCAGTTTTTAAGGGGTTCACAAATCCCATTTCCCTCCGTTTTTGGGTTTCAGGCACAGGTTTAGGGGTTCTCGCATCTTGTTTCTCACAATTCTCATAGCTCTACTCCTTGATTCTCAGTCCTAGGGCTAGCACCCTATTTGAAACTGGTGGTGGATTCTGTAAGTGGAAGTGGAGGTGTGAGTGGCAGCAGGAAAAACCTAAGATAAAATAAAGTGTATTTAGGGGACGTGTAGTTTTCCAGCAAAATGACCTGCCAGTCTTCACTCTACCCCTCTCACTCTCTACTATCTCATCCACCACTCCTTTACTGGTTTTCATCTTCATCTCTTCAGTTCTTTATACTTCCTCACTGAGGTCACCTAATGTTTCCTTCTCACTTCTGTCTGTCATCACCTTTACCACATTCCTGAGGTTTCTCCACTCCTCCACCTCTTCAAAACGTCTTCTATCCACTTTTTTCCCTTTCATCTATCTCATGTTCTTTCCCAATTCACTTCTCATCACTATTTTCTCACACCTGCTGTCTTTTCTCCTTGATTCCTTCTTCACATCTTTGGGCATCTTCTTTAGAGCAATTTGGATTGTCCAGTCCCCTTCTGTTTTGCTCTCCTTCTTGAACCCTTTGTGTAGCACTCTTAAACCATCTCAGTATGTCCCATTCTTTCCATCATTCTCTGTATCATCTCCCTTTTGTGTGCCTTTCTTAGAGTAAGTTGGCCTCTCCAGTTCCTTTCTAGCTCCCTCCCCTTCTGCACCCCGTTGTGCACCCCCTTCAACTCTTTGGGGAACATCTTCCCTCCAATACTCTGGACACTCTCCTCCTTCACCTCTGGGACAATCCCCTCCAACCTCCTTGATCTTTCTCTTCTCAGCCTACTAAGCCTTTCCAGCTTCTTCTCTTCCCCACTCCGACAAGCTCTAAATGAGCTGTTCTTTTTGACTCCACCAGCTACTGGCGGAACCTTTTGGTTTGTATAAGCCTTTGACCCCTCCTTCCTGCTTCACTCTGGTGTAATGGGACTCAGGTGAGGTAAGCAGGATGGGTATTGGCTGCTGGACTCTACCTCTGATAATAGCTTACAACCCTGGTGTGGGACTTGGGATTGGCTCGTCCCTCCACATGAGTGGACTTCCTTCTGCTTGACAAACCCCGACCCTGTCTTCCGGATTCTCTATGTGTTGCCAGAACTCAGATGTCCTGGTTTGATATAGGGAACATGGGAATCACTTTTTTTGGGCCTCTTGGTCTCTAGTATCAGCTGCACCACAGCCTCAGGAGCCACATCTGCCATATTGGAGTTCCTGACTGCCACTTGCTCTTCATGCTAATGGGTGATTGGAATATCTGGCTAGATGATCCTGTGAAACCAGACTCTAAAGAGTTATGGCAACTCTTGTATACTCATGGTCTAAACCCCATAGGGATACAATCTTCTCATATAAAAGGGCACTGCCTTGATGTAATTATAGCTAGCGGTACCTATACCTTCCTGAAGGAAACCATGCCAATTCATTGATCTGACCACTTTGTGCAGTTTCTTTCTTTGACTCTGCCTAAAGGGGATAAGGCTAATCTTAAGGATAGACCAGTTGTCCATTCTCGGAAAATTAAGGATCTGGATAGAATTATCAGTGAGGAAATCAAAGAGGCCCTTGCCTCTATTAACCCATTGCTCTCTAGTGAAGAATTTCTAGCAGCAGGAGTCTTAACCGTGGATGGTAATTGCGCCAAGATGGCCCCTCTAAAATCTAAAAAGACGACGGTTTCTAAACCATGGTTCACACAGAGTCTTATCTCTCTGCGTAAGCTAGTAAACCGGACCGGCCGAAAATGGCAAGAGAAACAAACACTGGAGACTACAAACAGGGCCAAGAGTTTGCTTATTGATTATAAACTGGCCATTTTTCAAGCTAAGAAAGATTTTCTTGCCAAAAAGTTAAAGGCCGCTAGTAATCTACCTAGGGAATTGTTCTCCATTGTTTCTAAATTTTTCAAACCCAGTTGTAAAGTTACATCAGTTGAATCCTCCTCTGTGCAGGCTAATCTCTTGAACTCTTTTTTTTATAAACAAAATCGAACATATTAAGGCCAATATTGCTACTAAAACTCAGGCCTTAGTCAGAATTTCATCTGGATCGTTAACTAATCACTCCTCAGTGAATTCAACTGATCCACAGAAGCAGAGTCCACTGCCCATTTTTGACTTTCATAAAGTAACAGAAAATGATGTACAACGATTGTTGCAGGCTCTTAAACCTACCAATGACTCTATGCAGCAAAACATTTATCATCGGACATGACTCCTGACTAGTTTTATTAATACATCTTTGATGCATGGGGTAGTACCTCATAATTTAAAACACTCTATAGTTACACCCCTATTGAAAATACCTACTCTGGATTCAGTGATACTTCAGAATTATCGACCAATTGCAGGTCTCCCTTGGCCCACAAAATTCCTTGAAAAGGTGATCACTGGCCAGCTGCAGGAATTTGTAGTGTGCGAATCGTTATTGGACTTGTTCCAATTGGGTTTTAGATTTGGAACCGAGACTGCCCTTCTATCCGTACAGGATGATTTACTGGGGGCCGCGGACCGAGGCGAGCTCTCCCTTTTGGTGATGCTGGACCTCTCCGTGGCCTTTGATACAGTGAATCATCACATTCTTTTAGATCGATAACAAGTGGTAGCAACGGTTTCTGATTATGCTATTGGTTGGTTCAGATCATTCTTGATAGATTGTCATCAGCAGGTGAGATTGGGTGAGTTCCTTTCGGATTCCATCAGGTTGAACTGTGGAGTCCCCAGGGATCATCCCTCTCACCTTTATTGTTTAATTTGTACAAGAGTACTCTGTTGGAGATCTTGAGACGACATGGGATGAATTTACAATCCTACGCTGACGACACTCAGATCTTCATCAGGATTGTTAATTTTGATGAAGTATTCAGTAGATTGGGGCAGTGTCTGGATGAAGTGGGTGGTTGGATGTCCAATAATCAGCTTCAACTAAACACAGGCCAAAACTGAACTTGCAATGTTTGGACCAAGACACCTTTTAACTGCTGCTAAGAGACTGCCTATTCTGACCCTCCTAGGAACGAATCAAAAATTCGTCTCTAGGGTTAAGAACTTTGGCTGTGTCTGGCAGGATGACCTTGGTAGCGAAGGTCAGGTTGGAGCAAAGGTTCAGGCGATGCACTACGTTTTGAGACTCCTATGCCAAGTACTCCATTACATTCCGAGGAGGATCATGCTTCGGTGGTGGGTGCTTTGACTAATGCACACTTGGATTACTGCAACAGCCAGTTGCTTGGTATTCATCCATACACATTCAAAGACTCCAAAAAGCACAACATGCAGCAATTAGGATGATCTTTAAGTTAGGTAGAACCGCCCCCATGTTTCACAATTCCGCCATGCTTCACACTGGCTAGCAGTAGAAGATTGCATCAGATTTAAGGTAGCTTGCCTTATTTTTAAATCTGTGAATGGTCTTGTTCCAGAATATCTGAGGGAAATGATCCAACCATACCAACCTATAAGAGATCTGCGATCTTGTCATCTTCTGTTTATCCCTCACTCAGTGTATACAACAAGGGGAGACAGAAGATTTGCTGTCTTTGGTCCAATCAAGACCCTCAAATCACTATATCAGTTCCATAGGGTACTGAAGACATTTCTGTTTAGATAGGGTTTTTCTACGGTTATATGCCTTTCTATCAAAAATGTTCTATCAATGATTTGTTCCATTTAATCTTTTTTATTGAAAGATGTTTCATCGAATTGCCATACATAAAGTGTAAAGTGTTTATGCATCAAAACCCTTTAATCGAATAGGGTTTCGTTATATAAACCCTTTACATGTGTTACATGGAAAGTCACTGAAACATAACGTTTCAGGGAACTGTCCACTACTGAAATCGAGTACAAAAAGTAGCAATCTAATCCAGCACTGGACAGCTCCCTCTAACTTGTGTAGTGTCAGTGAGTGTACTTGACACTTTTATTTTATTTCTTAATGGGGGGGTCAGACCTATAAAATAAAAGTCCACAGTCACTAATACTACACAAGTCAGAGGGAGCTGTCCAGTGATGAAAATGCTCCAATACAGTTATAATGTATTCCAGCACTGGACAGCTCCCTCTAACTTGTGTCGTGTTTATTTTTTAATTACGGGGTCCCCACCCAAACACCCCAAAACCCTTGTTTTATTTATTGCTTATTTATTATAATGCTTTTCCATTGAAATTAAATGAAAAAAATTCAATGAGTATTCATTTCGATGGAAAGGTATTTCAATCCAATTTCGATGGAAAAGGAGTCTATGGATTTTTTTTCAATGGAAAGACTGTATACCTTTTTCTACACCTGAGTTTTTGTTTGCCTCTCCTTTTGGGCTTGGTTCTGCTTTACATGAATATGTTGTTCCAACTGCGCCACTATACGGTTTGGTCTGTCATGTGCGTGGTATTAATGTAAAATACAAAATAAAAAAAATGTGCTAGGAGACATCCGCCCCCAGATTCACTGAACTCTGGCAGAACACATGTTTGAATACTTTACTTCCCAGGGGGAACTCCCCAGGGGGATTTTCTTTTTATTTGGTTTTCCCAGAGCACTCCCCCACCATGGAGAATACACATCCTGATACCTTTTAGTTTAGTAAAAACCCTACTTGTTTGTTTTTGGCAAACCTTTATACATTTATTAATAAAAAATCTTTGTTACCCATTCCCTAGTCTGGAATGTTTGTCGATCAATGTCCTCTACATGACAGCAGTTATGTTTCAGTTACCATTCACATATGTCGGGAGAAACATCCTCTGTTACAACTTGTATCTCCATGCCACCAGCGTTTTTTTTTTTTTTTTACCGGTGGTCATTGTGGAGTTTGGGATTTTGCTCCACACATAAAAAAAAATCGTTCAGACGCCCTACCTTGGAAAAAATGAATGCTATTACTATTATGTGGCCTATGTAAGTAATAGGCTGCCTTTGCCATATACAATATATGGGGTCAACAGTCAGGATTTGGAAAACGTGACTTTTAGAACATGCGAGAGGCAAAACACAAGAATTCTACCTAGCATGTAGCTACTTTGAAAGGGAGCATAAAGTGACAAGATGAATCCCACCCATCCACACAATGGTCACCTCCCTTTATTGAACAGTGCCCCGCTGCTTTCTAGCTATGTTTTCACTAAATACATTACCTAACCTACATGCATACATACATGGCACTAGTGGCAGGATTCATGCTATTTTTCATTTAACAAAGTGATTCTCATATTAGAAGTGATAATATGGAACTTCAATTGAGACAGTCTGAGAGCCGCCGGATCATTAGACTCTATAATAAAGTTCCCACAGGTCTCAATATGGATAAACAGATGCTTTGTTTTGGCATAAATGAAACACTTTTTATACTTTGATGACAACATTCTCCTATAGCCTGCCAGTTTGTCTCATTTACTGTAATTGCTTCTATCTGCATATTGTGAGAAACCAGAAGGTGTCTCTGGGGATCTGTCATCCAGGTGGCCAGGACACGGCCATCGCTTTTGGATCCAGTTCCTGAGGTGGACCAGCGCTGGAGGATCACCTGGGTGAGGGAACCTTGGGGAGTGGGAAACCTTGCGGCGAGACACAGTAGCCCCCTATAATCCCTTTGACCCATCCTACCAGACTGTAATTCCCGGCCCCTTCCCTTCACAAACACTGCTACACAGACAGCTCGCTCTGGGAGAAAACAGACTTAGTAACCAGACAATGTACCGTTATGTTATGTTACTTTGCATTTATATAGCGCCTTATGTATCATTGGTATGATCTCAAAGCGCTGGTAGGTTGAACACCCTCGGGAACCGTAGTTCAAGTCAGTTGAGAAAGAGAGAGTCATAAGGGGCGTGGGTGCACCAGATTTGTGTGCAGCTGGTGAGGCACTTGCATGATATCTGCTTCTTAGAGGTAGGTGGGGTGTTTGGGAGGTCAGGAATATGTGTTCATTCTGGAGGGTTGACACCCAGATTGATTTCTGGCTGCATTAGGCCTGAGGAGACGCTTAGGCTAGCGGTGTGTGCTCAGCTAGCTGTGTTTAATTAGGAGGTTGAGGAGTAAGCGGCGGGTGCTAGTATGAGAACAGCTGTACCGAATGTGTCATAGTATCGCTGTGTTCTAGTTGAGTGGTGGTGTATAGGAGAGAGTAAGCTTGGTAGTGTGTTATGGTGGTTTTCAATAGGCGGTTCCATCCACTCCGTCCGTTCCATCCACTCCATCTCTTCTGTCCGTTCCGTGTAGTCCATCTTTTCCATGTACTGCATCGGTTCTACCTACTCTATCCACTCCATCCACTCCATCCGATCCATCCAATTCATCAGCTCCATCGGCTCCATTCGCTCCGTCCGCTGCATCCGCTCCATCCGTTCCATCCACTCCAACTGTTCCATCTACTCCATCCGTTCCACCCATTCCCTCCGTTCCACTCACTCGATCTGTTTCATCCACTCTATCCTTTCCATCCACTCCATCCTTTCCATCCACTCCATCTGTTCCATCCACTCCATCTGTTCCATCCACTCCATCTGTTCTATCTACTTCACCTGATCCATCTACTCAATCTACTCCAATTTGCTCCATTCGTTCCATCTGCTCCATCCGTTCTATCCATTCCAACTTTTTGTTCAGCTCGTTCTGTTCCATCCATTCCTTCTTTTCCATCCATCCCATTTGTTCCATACACTCCATCTGTTCCATCCACTCCATCTGTTCCGTCCACTCCACCTGTTCCGTCCACTTTACCTGTTTTGTCCACTCTACCTGTTTCGTACAATCTAACTGGTCCACCCATTCCGTATGTTCCATCTACTCCATTAGATCGATCCACTCCATCTTTTCCCTCCACCTCAATTGTTTCATCAACTCCAACTGTACTGTCTACTGTATCTGTGATATCCATTGCATCCATTCTATTCATTTGACTTGTTTGTTCTATCCACTTCATCCATTCCTTCCATCTCCTTCCATCTCTCCTTCCATCTCTCCTTCCATCTCCTTCCATCTCCTTCCATCTGCTTCCATCCCTTCCATCCACTTCATCCCTTCCATCCACTTCATTACTTCCACCCACTTCATCCCTTCCATCCACTTCATCCCTTCTGTCCACTTCATCCCTTCCGTCCACCTCATCCCTTCCATCCACTTCATCCCTTCCGTCCACTTCATCACTTCCGTCCACTTCATCCCTTCCGTCCATTTCATCCATTCTGTCCATTTCATCCGCTCCGTCTGCTTCATCCGTTCCGTCCGCTTCATCCATTCCATCCGCTTCATCCGTTCCACCCGCTTCATGCGTTCCACCCGCTTCACCCGTTACACCCGCTTCATCCGTTCCATCCACTCCATCCGTTCCATCCATTCCATCTGTTCCATCTATCTACTTCACCTGACCCATCTACTCAATCTACTACATCTGTTCCACCCACTCCAATTTGCTCCATTCGTTCCATCTGCTACATCCGTTCTATCCATTCGAACTTTTTGTTCAGCTCGTTCTGTTCCATCCATTCCTTTTTTTCCATCCATCCCTTTTATTCCATACACTCCTTCTGTTCCATCCACTCCTTCTGTTCCATCCTCTCCTTCAGTTGCATCCTCTCTTTCAGTTCCATCCACTCCTTCTGTTCCATCTACTCCATCTGTTCCATCCACTCCATGTGTTCCGTTCTATTCATTTGACTTGTTCGTTCCATCCACTTCATCCATTCCTTCCATCTCGTTCCATCTCTCCTTCCATCTCTCCATCTCCTTCCATCTGCTTCCATCCCTTCCATCTCTTCCATCCACTTCATCCCTTCCATCCACTTCATAAATTCCACCCACTTCATCCTTTCCATCCACTTCATCCCTTCCGTCCACCTCATCCCTTCCATCCACTTCATCCCTTCCATCCACTTCATCCCTTCCGTCCATTTCATCCATTCTGTCCATTTCACCTGCTCCGTCTGCTTCATCCGTTCTGTCCGCTTCATCCGTTCCGTCCGCTTCATCCGTTCCACCCGCTTCATGCGTTCCACCCGCTTCATCCGTTCCATCCACTTCGTCCGTTCCATCCAATTCGTCCGTTCCATCCAATTTGCACGTTCCATCCACTTAGTATGTTCCATCCACTTTGTCCGTTCCGTTCACTTTGTCCATTCTATCCACTTCATCCATTCCATCCACTCCTTCTGTTCCATCCACTCCTTCTGTTCCATCCTCTCCTTCAGTTCCAACCTCTCTTTCAGTTCCATCCACTCCTTCAGTTCCATCCACTCCTTCTGTTCCATCGACTCCATCTGTTCCATTCCCTCCATCTGTTCCGTCCACTCCATCTGTTCCATCCACTCCACCTGTTCCGGCCACTCTACCTGTTTCGTCCACTCTACTTGTTTCGTCCAATCTACCTGTTCTACCCATTTCGTCTGTTCCATCTACTCCATCAAATTGATCCACTCCATCTTTTCCCTCCGCCTCAATTGTTTCATCAACTCCAACTGTACTGTCTTCTGTAACCGTTATATCCATTGCATCCGTTCTATTCATTTGACTTGTTTGTTCCATCCACTTCATCCATTCCTTCCATCTTCTTCCATCTCTTCTTCCATCTCACCTTCCATCTTTACTTCCATCTCCTTCCATCTCCTTCCATCTCCTTCCTTCTGTTCCATCCCTTCCATCCACTTCATCCCTTCCACCCACTTCATCCCTTCCATCCACTCCATCCCTTCCGTCCATTTCATCCCTTCCAGCCACTTCATCCCTTCCGTCCACTTCATCCCTTCCGTCCATTTCATCCATTCTGTCCATTTCATCTGCTCCGTCCGCTTCATCCATTCTGTCCACTTCATGCATTCCACCTGCTTCATGTGTTCCACTCGCTTCATCCGTTTCACCCGCTTCGTCCGTTCCATCCACTACGTCCGTTCCATCCACTTTGTCTGTTCCGTTCACTTTGTCCGTTCCATCCACTTCATCCATTCCATCCCCTCCTTCTGTTCCATCCACTCCTTCTGTTCCATCCTCTCCTTCAGTTCCATCCTCCCTTTCATTTCCATTCACTCCTTCGGTTCCATCCACTCCTTCTGTTCCATCCACTCCATCTGTTCTATTATCTCCATCTGTTCCGTCCACTCCACCTATTCCGGCCACTCTACTTGTTACATCCACTCTACCTGTTTCGTCCAATCTACCTGTTCCACCCATTTCGTCTGTCCATCTACTCCATCAAATCGATCGACTCCATCTTTTCCCTCCACCTCAATTGTTTCATAAACTCCACCTGTACTGTCTACTGTATCCGTTATATACATTGCATCCGTTCAATTCATTTGACTTGTTCGTTCCATCCACTTCATCCATTCCTTCCATCTCGTTCCATCTCTCCTTCCATCTCTCCTTCATCTCCTTCAATCTTCTTCCATCTCCTTTCATCCGTTCCATCCCTTCCATTCCTTCCATCCCTTCCGTCCACCTCATCCCTTCCATCCACTTCATCCCTTCCGTCCACTTCATCCCTTCAGTCCACTTCATCCCTTCCATCCATTTCATCCATTCTGTCCATTTCATCCGTTCCGTCCGCTTCATCTGTTCCACCCGCTTCATGCGTTCCACCCACTTCATCCGTTCCACCAGTTTCATCCGTTCCACCCGCTTCGTCCGTTCCACCCGCTTCATCCATTCCACCCGCTTCGTCCGTTCCATCCAATTCGTCTGTTCCATCCACTTTGTCCGTTCCATCCACTTCGTCCGTTCCATTCACTTCGCCCGTTCCATCCATTTCATCTGTTCCATCCGCTCCTTCTGTTCCATCCACTCCTTCTGTTCCATCCTCTCCTTCAGTTCCATCCTCTCTTTCAGTTCCATCCACTCCTTCGGTTCCATCCACTCCTTCTGTTCCATCCACTCCATCTGTTCTGTCCACTCCATCTGTTCCGTCCACTCCACCTGTTCCGGCCACTCTACCTGTTTCGTCCACTCTACCTGTTTCGTCCAATCTACCTGTTCCACCCATTTCGTCTGTTCCATCTACTCCATCAAATTTATCCACTCCATCTTTTCCCTCTGCCTCAATTGTTTCATCAACTCCAACTGTACTGTCTACTGTATCCGTTATATCCATTGCATTTGTTCTATTCATTTGACTTGTTCGTTCCATCAGCTTCATCCATTCCTTCCATCTCCTTCCATCTCTCCTTCCATCTCTCCTTCCATCTCGCCTTCCATCTCCTTTCATCCATTCCATCCCTTCCATCATTTCCATCCCTTCCATCCACTTCATCCCTTCCATCCACTTCATCCCTTCCACCCACTTCATCCCTTCCATCCACTTTATCCCTTCCATCCATTTCATCCCTTCCATCCACTTCATCCCTTCCGTCCACTTCATTCCTTCTGTCCATTTCATCCATTCTGTCCATTTCACCCATTCCGTCCACTTCATCTGTTCCGTCTGCTTCATCCATTCCGCCTGCTTCATGCGTTCCACCCACTTCATCCGTTCCACCCTTTCTTCCGTTCCACCCGCTTTGTCCGCTCCATCCACTTTGTCCGTTCCATCCACTTCGTCAGTTCCATCCACTTCATCCGTTCCACTTCATCTATTCCATCCACTTCATCTGTTTCATCTATTTCACCCTTTTCATTCACTTCATCGGTTTCATTCACTTCATCAGTTCCAGCCACTTCATCAGTTCCATCCACTTCATCTGTTCCATCACATCATCTGCTTCATCCACTTTATCCGTTTCTTCTATTCCATCCGTTCCACCCCGTCCATCTGTTCCATCCCCTCCATCTGTTCCATCCCCTCCATCCGTTCCAGCCACTTCACCCATTCCAGCCACTTCACCCATTCCAGCCACTTCACCCCTTCCATCCAGCTTCATCCCTTCCATCCGCTTCATCCGTTACACCTACTGCATTTGATTCATCTGCTTCATCCGTGTCATCCACTACATCCATTTCATCCATTTCATCCACTGCATCTCTTTCACCTATTGCATCTGTTTTATTCGTTTCATCCATTTCATTTCTTTCATCCACTTCATTCCATTCTGTTTAGTTTATCCGTTTTAATTTACACTGGCAGTTTTAGTTTTCCATTTTTCACGATCGGGTCTCGATGCTTTTTTGATTCGGCAACCTTGGGTTACTGTCTATTGTTGTTGATTAAACTGTTTGTGTTAAGAGTCGATTTTTAGGGGAAGAGCCACATTTACAATGATTTGCGGAAAGACATGATGTCGTCTGTGAGTCGGATGTGGGGTGGAAGTGAGTTCCATAGAGTGGGGGCCAGAGCTGAGAATGATGATCCACCTAGCCTAACTGAGTTGGTTTTTGGTATCACTAGGAGGCGGGCAGAGCTTGATCTTAGAGTACGTGGTGGATGGTAGGGTCTAAGTTTGTCCTGTAGATATTGAGGTCCGGTTTTATGCATTGCTCAGTGCAAGATGCATAAGGTTTTGAAGGTCACCCTTTGGCCAACCGGGAGCCAGTGCAGAGTTTTGAGAGCTGGGGAGGTGTGATCCCTTGAGCCAAGAGCTAGTAGCAGTTTGGCTCCAGCATTTTATGCTCTTTGTAGTTTAGTCAGATGGTACGCATGGATTCCGAGGTAGAGGGAGTTAGCATAGTCTAGTATTGACATTACAGTTGATTGGTCTGCAGTGAGTCTGTTGGGAAAGAAGAGGTTATTGAAAATGGGCTTAAGAATTTTGAGGTGGTAGTGGCAGGATTTAGAGACATTGTTGACTTGGTGCAAGAGGGTTAGGTCAGAGTCGAGCGTGCATCCAAAGTTTTTTACTGAGGTTGAGGTTGTCGGGGAATTGCCCATGGCAGGTGGCCAGGGTAGAGTGTGCGGAAGAAGTTTGGTGTTGCCACACACCATGATTTCGGTTTTGGAGGGGTTTAAAAGGAGATGGTTTGTGGTCATCCAGTAGTCAATGTCAAGGAGGCAGGCAGCGAGGTCGGGTTGGCAGCTGGGTTTTGCGTTAAGGAGTTTTAGGATTAGTTGGGTGTCGTCGGCGTAGCACGGGATATTGTGCAAGCTGATTATTCGTGGGAGGGTGGACATGTAGAGGTTGAACAGGAGGGCTGATAGGCACGCTCCTTGCGGAACTCCGGTGTTGACTGGTCGGTCTGCGGCAGTAAAGGAGACGAGGAGGGTTATCTGTTTCCTATTGTTAAGGAAGGATGCTATCCATTTGAGAGCAGTTCCACAGATTCCTAGGGAGTGGAGGGGGTCGAGGAGGATAGAGTGGTTGATTGTGTCAGGAGCGGCAGATAGGTCAAGAAGGATTAGTGCAGCACATCCTGCAGAGTCTGCTGTGTTTTTAAGGTCATCCCAGACTGAGGTCAGGGTGGTTTTGGTTCCATGTCGAGGTCTGAAACCTGATCGAGTGGGGTTTAGGAGATTGTTGGCTTCGACAAAGGTGTTTAGTTGGGAGTACGCGGTTCAGTCAATTAGTTTAGCAAGGAACCTGGTGTTTGACATGGGGTGATAGTTTTTGGGGTCGAGTCCCATTTTTTTTAGGAGGGGTTTGACATGAGCAGTTTTGAACGCGTCAGGAAAAATTCCCGAGGCGAGGGACTCGTTTATTATGGTTCTCGTGTGTTCTCCTGCGCAGGTAGATGCAAATATTTCCTTGAGGGTTGAGGCTGGGCAGGGGTCTAGCGGGCAGCTGGATGGTTTCCGGATGGAGAGAAGTTTGATAAATTGGTCAGTTGATATCAGTGTGAACGAGTTGAAAGTCGGTTGGGTTGCAGTTGCAGGTGGAGGATTGGCGGGTGGGGTGGGTGGATTGTGTGGTGGGTGCAGGAGGGCCAGTTTGTTGATTAGGGACTTTGTTCTTTCGAAAGCAGTGGTGTAGAAGTGGAGAAAGAGTGAGTCGCAGAGTGATTGAGAAGGGGTTGTTTGAGTGGTGGTACATGATGGTTTGGTGAATTCAGAGATGATTTTGTGGAGTTCTTTGCTGGGGTTTCCACTGTTGAGGATTCGAGAGTTGTAATGGGCTTTTTTTGCTTTCCGGATTTTGGCTTTGTAGTGGCGGTGGTGTCGGGCTAAGGTGGATCTGCTCAGTGTGGTTTTATCTTTCCGCCATTTGCATTCGAGGGATTTGTATAGTTTTTTTGCAGTCTTGAGTTCAGGTGTAAACTATCTAGGAAAAGGGCCATGGCGAGTGGCTGATTGGCAGGTGGGCGTGAGCGGCATTAATTAGGTATTGAGCCATGCGTCAAAGGTGTCGGGGGTTAAGGGTACATTGTGTGTGGGGGTGGGGGGGAGACTGAAAGAGCGCGTGGGCTATGTCCAGAAGGATTTTTAGTTTCTTCCAGCATTTGCGTAGATTCAGAGGTTCTGGTTTGGATACGTGGAGGGGGGCGGGTGAGCGAATGTTGAAAGGGACAATTAAATGGTCGGACCAGATGATAGGGGGGTTTAGATGTATCTGGTCACGGGAGCTGAAGATGGCATCAAGAGTGTGTCCTTTGCAGTGAGTTGGCCCGTTTATGTGGGTACAGAGGTTAATCGCACCTAGGCAGTCGACCAAAGAGTGGGTCATAGGGTTGGTCGGGATGTCGAGCCAGATATTGAAATCTCCTAGTAGAGTGATGGTGGGATGGTTTAATTGGATGGTGGCTATCGAATCGCAGAGGTTGTTTGAGAATTGTCTGTCGTAGCCAGGAGGCCTGTAGATGATTAGGAAGCTGTGGGAGAACGTTGGGGGGAGGGATAGTTTGACAATAAGCGATTTGCAGGAAGGGAGTTAAGATGGATTTCTGAACTCTGTCCTGGAGGGGCAGAGGTTCAGAAGGCCAGCCTAGTTTCTTGGAACAGGGTAACCTCTGGACAAGCCAGACCAATCAGGGTAGCAATGGCGGCGGTCAAGACTATGTCTCAAGAGGGGTGAGGGTGAATGAAAGCCCGCAATGAGCACACAAAGCAAGGACGCTTACAAATTACTCCAGGCAGGTGTTATATTAAAAATATAGACACATTTATTACAAGGCCTTAGTAACATCGACCATAGTAAAGAATCACGATAAAACTCGAGTAAACCAACACATCACAACCAATACAATATATATACATGACCAAGGAGTCTAACGAGTTAGGAGCACGTAATATGCAGACCACCTAGATGGGGAGGAAAACAGGCAGTGCAAGTAATCGTTAGGCCAAGTTCGACATCAGAGACCACCTAACTAGAAGGAAGTCCAAGCCCTACGAAGGGTGGAGCCTTGTGCTCAAAAGTACCTGCACACGCGGGTGCCAACGGGCCAAGGAGTGTCTCTTTGGGGAAATCAGGCAGTTCAGAGAGGTGAACAAACAATGGCGAACCGACCTCCGATACTCAAGTGCAGCCTCCACTTGTGGGCAGAAGCAGGGCGCGAGTACAGAGAAAGGGGTGCTGCTTTTCAACAGCGGGAGAAAGCCACAGGCTTCTGCAGAAGGGAGACCGGTTCAGGGTATTGACTACTCACCGGTCCCCGATGCAGGCAGACCCAGGCTTCTCCAAGTTAGTTTCTTCACTGGCAGGTTCAGATGCGATCAGAGGGACGTCTCAGTGCCGTGTAGATTCCGCGGCAGCAGAAGTCCGGGTCGAGGGTGTCCCAGACGCATCGAAAACGCATAGATGGTTACCTCATCAGGGCAACTCGGCAGCCGCTTGTATTCCAGGCCCAATGTACACTTCTCACTTCAGACCTGGGAACGCCAAGTGTACGAAGCATGTGAGAGTGTCGAGGGCTCGGATTTCAGCAGCAGCCAGACGGCGGTAACAGAGCAAAGTTCCTGTGTAGGCTGGTCAGTCCGCTGGATGGCCCAGGGAAGGCTCCGAAGGCTTACGTATAGGAGTTGGTGAAGGTACAGAGAATAGTTGTTCCCACTATTCTAAAGGGTCGAAGCGCCAGTACAGGCCTTCTCGTACGATCAGAGGCAGAGGAGTCTCACAGGACGACAGCAGTGCAGGGTGCCAAACCTTCAGCGGGTCACCAGCGATTCCTCGAGTTCAAAACACAAAGAAACGATCGCTGCCACCAGTCCCATTCGTGACATACTTGCACAGTTCGTTATAAATCCATCAAGAGCTTCTAGGGCCTGTAGAATGACTAGAGACCCAAGAGTGCAGTAATTTAGCTTACAGTGCCCTCTTGTGCCATGTTGCGCGAAAGCTGCAACCTGAGAAAAGAACTACGGAAAATAACGTTTCCCGGTACTGACTGTTTTAAGGGCATGTCAGTTTCCCCGTAAGAATGGAGCGAAAGTCCAGAGGAGTGCGGCGGAAGGCTGCGCTTCTCTGGCAAAGTCTAGATCAGGGTGTAAAACAACAGCAAAAAGTTTGGGGGTTGCCACATGGAAGGAAAATTACCTAAAATATGAAATCTTTCCTAACACTCGCCCCTCCCAGACTAAGGACAGGGGGAACTAATCCACCCCTGGATGAGTCTCTTGTTCAGGTCTGTTAAACATTCTGGACAACCCATCAGCATTGCTATGTTGGGCACCTGGCCTATGCTCAATAGTGAAATCAAAGCCTTGTAGACTTATGGACCACCTAAGCAACTTTGGATTCTTTCCCTTCATGTTCATAAGCCACTTTAAGGGCTTATGGTCAGTTTGCACAGTGAAGTGGGTCCCATAGAGGTAGGGCCTCAGCTTCCGTAGGGCCCACACAACAGAGAAGCATTATTTCTCTACTGTGGACCATCTGAGCTCTCTGTCCTTAAGCTGGCGACTAATGAAACCAATAGGGTGTTCCTTACCCTTCTCATCTACTTGTGATAGTACAGCTTCTATCCCCGGTGTCAGAGGCGTCTGTCTGCACAATAAAAGGTCTTTGACAATCAGAGGCCCTGAGGACAGGGGCCTGGCACAAGGAGTCTTTTAAGCCGTTGAAAGCCTTCTCACACTCGTCGGTCCAAGTTACCTTCTTGAGTTTCTTCGGATTGGTGAGAGCAGTCAGAGGGGCAGCTATGGTACCATAGTCTGCCATGAAGTTGCGGTTATACCCCGTGAGTCCTAAGAAGGCTCTCACTTGGGTCTGTATAGTGGGGGTGGGCCAGTCTTGTACTGCTTGTACTTTACTGGGTAGTGGCTGTATCTTCCCTCCACCTACTTCATGTCCAAGGTAAACCACGGTGCCTTGTCCAATCTGGCATTTACTAGCCTTTATGGTCAAGTGTGCTTTCTGAAGAGCCTGTAGCATAATTCTGAGGTGTTTCACATGGTCTTCCCAGGTGGCGCTGAAAACTGCTTTATAATACAGATATGCAAGACAGAATTCATCCAACCCGTTTAACACATGATTCACAAGCCTCTGAAAAGTGGCAGGTGCATTCTTCAACCCAAACGGCATTACCCTGAACTGGTAAAGATCGCCTGGAGTTGAGAACGCTGTCTTCTCCTTGGCATGTTCTGCTAAGGCTATTTGCCAATAGCCTGCAGTGAGGTCAAACGTGCTGAGGTACTTGGAGGCACCCTAGGTGTCCACCAGCTCATCTGTTCGAGGCAAGGGGTGTGCATCTGTCTTGGTGACAGCATTCAGAGCCCTGTAATCCACGCAGAACCTCTATTCACAAGTGCCTGCTTTTAGAACCAAAACCACAGGGCTGGACCAAGGACTACTAGAGGGTTCAATCACCCCAAGATCTAACATTTTGTTGACCTCTGTCTTAATGTAAGACCGTATTTTGTCTGACATCCTGTATCCTCTACTTTTGGTAGGAACGCTGTCTCCTGTGTCTATGTTATGTTTGCACCAAGGTGTCAAACCAGGGGACTGTGAAAACAGGGGGGCAAATCGCCTAAGCAAACTTTTCACCTCAGCCTGCTGATCAGAAGTCAGGTGAGGGGCCACTCGGACACCCTCAAAGGAGCTATCTGAAGGACCGCTTTGGAATAGGTCGGGGAGAGGTTCAGACTCCTCTTCCTCAACATCTGAAGCCAGTAGCAGTGCTGCGATTTCGACTCTTGGGACGAAAGCCTTCAGCCTATTTACGTGGAACACTTTTGGAGCCTGTCCAGGCCTTCCAAGGTCCACTAAATAGTTGACCTCACCCAGGGGCTCCACCACTGTGTAAGGGCCTGACCATTTGTCCTGTAAAGCTCTAGGCCTTATGGGATTCATGATCAGGACTTGCTGACCAGGTGTAAAGTTGATGAGGGAAGCTTTCTGGTCATACCAACGTTTCGCCAGCGCTTGTCCTGCCTTCAACTTGTCACTAGCCAGACCCATCAGGAGTACCATCCGTTTTCTGAGCCCTAACACATAGTCTACTACGTTGGTAGTAATAGGGGGAGTGGGCATCTCCCATCCCTCCTTGACTATGGCTAAGGGTCCCCGCACAGGGTGACCAAACAGAAGTTCGAAGGGGCTGAAGCCAACACCCTCCTGTGGTACCTCTCGGTAGGAAAACAGTAAGCATGGTAAAAGAAGATCCCATTTTCTTCTTTGAGGTTCTTCCAGAGCCCCAATCATACTCTTTAAAGTTCTTTTGAACTGTTCCACCAGACCATTGGTCTGGGGGTGGTATGCGGAAGAGAACTTGTAGGTGACCCCACATTCCTTCCACATAGCCTGCATATATTTTGACATAAAGTTGCTGCCTCTGTCAGACACAACTTCTTTAGAGAAGCCAACCCTAGTAAAGATGCCAAGTAACGCTTTTGCAACTGACTTGGCAGTTACAGTTTTCAATGGGATGGCCTCAGGATATCTGGTAGCATGGTCGACCAGCACCAGGATAAACCTATTGCCTGAGGATGTCTGCGGGCCAAGGGGACCAACAATGTCGATCCCTACCCTTTCGAATGGTATTCCCATAACTGGGAGTGGTACCAATGGAGCTTGGATTGTTGAGCCACTCTTACCAGATAACTGGCAGGAGGCACAACTCCTGCAGTTACTTTCTACTTGCACCCCCATCTTGGGCCAGTAGAAGTGCATGGATAAACTTTGGTTGGTCCTCTTAATACCAAGGTGACCAGCAAAGGGCACTTCATGCGCCAACTGCAGGAGCAAGGGTCTTACAGCAAGGGGAACCACCAACCTCCTATGGTCTCCTTCTGTAGACTCTGTGGGCTCACTATACAGGAGTCCACCTTCCCAATAAATCCGATGCTTCCCAGGAGGTTCACCCTCAAGCTGGGAGCAGGCCTGTCTCCTTAGGCCTTCCAGAGATGGGCACTCACGTTAGCCTTTACTGAACTCTTCCCTGTCCGGACCACCTTCTACTAACAAGTCATTTAGTTCAGGATGGTCATTGGGGTCAAATACTTCAGGTATCGCCGCCTCCTCGTCAGGTCCGGGTGATTGACCAACTTCCTCCACCGCAGTGGTAGGTGAGTTCGGGGGAATATTTTCTTTCCCTCATTTTGGTTTGCTTACTTCTTTAGCCTTGGGTTTCCCCTTTGGCTGGGGCAGTGCATTGGTCTTGGCCAATGCTGCCCTGGTTTGAGACCGTGTGCAGGGTCTGTCGGCAGTGTCTCCCATAAGCCCTAAAGCTCTGAGATTGTTGCCCAACAAGACCTTTCCTGGGACGTTCCTCTGAATGCTCACTGGAATCCTGACTGTTGTACCATTGAGAGTAAGATTTACAGGTATTACTGGAAACATGCGAGGTGGGCCGTCAGCCAATTTAGTGGGCATCACAGTAGCTCTGGCAACTTCCTCTGAGTCTACCAAGGTAGAATCCACTACAGTTTGACTGCACCCACTATCCCTAAGAGCTGGAGTATCGACTCCATTGATCAGCATGCTGTCTTTAAAGTAGTGCTTGGTGTTATCTGGAATCCTAGCATAAGCCTCTGCGACTTTCGGCTCCCAGGAACCCAGGGAAACTAAAACTACCTCAGCTTCTATCCCACTGGGGCAGGAGTCTGAGGAGAAGGATGCTCCTGTAATCTCTTCTTCCTCGTAGGAGGAGAAGGCCAGATTAGCGGAGTGGACCCCCAAAGGTTTAACCTTACACCGGGGATCCCCCTTCACATGGTCAGTTGCTCCACAAGCAAAACAAGATCCATTGGGTCTGTTTACATAGGGAGGCTTACTATTACCAGAGTTCTGTTTCGGAGGCTGACCTCCACTACCCTGTGAGTTCTCTTGTGTCTTACCCTTATTTTTCTTTTCGTGGCCCTTTTGAGAAGAAGATTTATCAGATTCTCCACCCTCCTTATCTTTGGACTTTTTCCCTTCCTCCTGCTTAACAGGATGAGTTTTGACCTTATTGGACACTCGATGTGACACCCATAAATCTGCTGCAATGGCAAGCTTCTTAGGATCTATCTCCTTTGAATTTGCCAAATGCTGCTTAAGCTCAGGGGAAGAAGATGCAAAAATATGTTCCAGCATGACAAGACTTATCATACCTTCAAAGGTAGAAACCTTATAACCTTCGACCCAGCCAGTCAAGTATTTTAAGGATTCGGTTACATAAGATACCCAAGTACCACCTTCTTTTTTCTTATGCTCTCAGAATCATTTTAAATATTGGGCAGGATTCTTTCCAAACTTTAAAATGAGAGTTTGCTTCAACATTGCAAAATCTGCTCGCTCAGCCTTCGACATTTCCATAATGGCACTGCAGCCAGAATGGGGCAGTCTGCTGAGTAACTAGGCAATTTTATCAGCATTGTCAACTTGTTGAACTTCACATGCATACTCAAATGTATTCAGCCAGTCCATAATGTCATTCTTTTCCTCATACACACTGGGCAGATCTTTTGGGAACCTTGGATGAGAGGAGGCGCCAGACCCATGTCCAGGACCTTTGGATCCATTTGCAACTTGAAGCTTGGCCAGTTCCAACTGGTGATCCCTGTCTTTCTATTTTTCTGCCTGTTCGATTTTTAGCTTGGCCCTATTGAACTCAAGCTCTTCCTGGAGTTTGGCCATATTGAACTCAAGCTCCTTGTGCCTAAACAGCAGCTCTTGCTTCTTGAATTCAAGCATATCCTCCCCATCGACACTGGCAGAGGAAACATTGGACGTTTCATCCTCCATGTCCTCATGGTCGCGGTGGACCAGTGCAGCGGCAGAACTGTCAGTTCTACCAGTGAGAGCAACCCCACCTCCTTCTGCAATGTCCTCGGAAGCTATAGCGTCAAGCTGAGCTTCTTGCCACGCCATGATTCTTTGGATCATATCCAATTTGGTGCCTTGAGAGGAGACACCTCTCTCAGCACACATCTTTTTCAATGTTTCAGATTTAGAAGCATTTAAAGTTAACAAGGTATTTGTTTCCATACTGTTAGATAGGCCTATGGCCTTTTAAAAGTTATACTACGACAATTCACTACGCGTCCTGGTAGGAATAACTTGAAATGCCTTCGCTCATGCGCAACACTGGATACCTTCAGTCGTATCCCACCGCTGTACACCAATTTGTTAAGATGGATTTCTGAACTCTGTCCTGGAGGGGCAGAGGTTCAGAAGGCCAGCCTAGTTTCTTGGAACAGGGTAACCTCTGGACAAGCCAGACCAATCAGGGTAGCAATGGCGGCGGTCAAGACTAGGTCTCAAGAGGGGTGAGGGTGACTGAAAGCCCGCAATGAGCACACAAAGCAAGGACGCTTACAAATTACTCCAGGCAGGTGTTATATTAAAAATATAGACACATTTATTACAAGGCCTTTGTAACATCGACCATAGTAAAGAATCCCGATAAAACTCAAGTAAACCAACACATCACAACCAATACAATATATATACAAGACCGAGGGGTCTAACGAGTTCGGAGCACGTAATATGCAGAACACCTAGATGGGGAGGAAAACAGGCAGCGCAAGTAATCGTTAGGCCCAGTTCGACATCAGAGACCACCTAACTAGAACGAAGTCCGAGCCCTACGAAGAGTGTAGCCTTGTGCTCAAAAGTACCTGCACACGCGGGTGCCAACGGGCCAAGGAGTGTCTCTTCGGGGAAATCAGGCAGATCAGAGAGGTGAACAAACGATGGCGAACCGACCTCTGCTACTCAAGCGCAGCCTCCACTTGTGGGCAGAAGCAGGGCGTGAGTATGGAGAAAGGGGTGCTGCTTTTCAACAGCGGGGGAAAGCCACAGGCTACTGCAGGAGGGAGACTGGTTCAGGGTATTGACTATTCACCGGTCCCCGATGCAGGCAGACCCAGGCTTCTCCGAGTTAGTTTCTTCGCTGGCAGGTTCAGATGCGATCAGAGGGACGTCTCGGCACCGCGTAGATTCTGTGGCAGCAGAAGTCCGGGTCGAGGGTGTCCCAGACACAGCGAACACGCACAGATGATTACCTCAGCAGGGCAACTCGCCAGCCACTTGTATTCTAGGCCCAATGTACACTTCTCACTTCAGACCTGGGAACGCCAAGTGTACGGAGCGTGTGAGAGTGTTGAGGGCTCGGATTTCAGCAGCAGCCAGACGGCGGTAACAGAGCAAGGCTCCTGTGTAGGCTGGTCAGTCCGCTGGATGGCCCAGGGACGCTTTCGAAGGCTTACGTACTGGAGTTGGTGAAGGTGCCGAGAATAGTTGTTCCCACTATTCTAAAGGGTCAAAGCGCCAGTACAGGCCTTCTCGTACGATCAGAGGCAGAGGGGTCTCACAGGACGACAGCAGTGCAGGGTGCCAAACCTTCAGCGGGTCACCAGCGATTCCTCGACTCAGCTTCTTGGTTCCAGGATACTTGGCTCCTGTATCCTTTGTTCGTGAGAACTCAGGAGATCGACATGGTAGTGGTGTTTCCAGCCTCCTCTTATCCAGGGTTCCCTTCGCGCCAAAACGGAGAGGGCCCAATGGGAGATCTGCTCACAAAACACTCACACCATACGTGGACCTATCATGGACCACGGTGGTCCCATGCATTTAAGACACCCTAGACTCTCTGGCACCCAGGATGTGTATTGGGACCAGACATCCCAGCCCACATCCTGGAGGCTCACAACGGGCCTGTAGAAGCCCGTGAAAGCATCTGTGTTTCGCAGGAAAGTACATGCCCAAATAAGGATGGCCCCGGGTCGGCTCGACCTGGGGAAGGTGAAGGGGTAAGACGGTCAGCAGACAGGACAAAGAACCTCGTGGTCTGGCCATTTTGGAAGCCAGGCCACCCATTTTGGCCAAACCTGAAAAGCGCGGTTAACAGGGCAAAAGCGAGTTCAAAACACAAAGAAACGATCGCTGCCACCAGTCCCATCCGTGACATACTTGCACAGTTCGTTATAAATCCCTCGAGAGTTTCTAGGGCCTGTAGAATGACTGGAGACCCAAGAGTGCAGTAATTTAGCTTACAGTGCCCTCTTGTACCATGTTGCGCGAAAGCTGCAACATGAGAAAAGAACTACGGAAAACAATGTTTCCCGGTACTGACTGTCTTAAGGGCATGTCAGTTTCCCGTAAGAATGGAGCGAAAGCCCAGAGGAGTGCAGCGGAAGGCTGTGCTTCTCTGGCAAAGTCTAGATCAGGGTGTAAAACAACAGCGTAAAGTTTGGGGGTTGCCACATGGAAGGAAAATTACCTACAATATGAAATCTTTCCTAACAGGAAGGTTGGCTGGTTGTCGGTGATTGAGGCGAAGAAGTGTGACTTGAAGGCAATTGCTACTCCTCCTCCTCTAGAGGGTCAGTTAAGTGGGATGAGGGAGTAGTCTGTGGCGAAGGCTTCATTGGCGATAGGGGCAAAACCGTCAGAGAACCAAGTTTCTGTGATAAAGACTAGGTCTGGTTTGTCTGAGGTGAGTAGGTCAAAGATGCTGTGTCTGTTTCTGGCTACAGATCGGGCATTAGAAAGGATGCATCTTATTTCAGTACAGGAGGATGCTGTGGAGGTTGCAGAGGTGGAGGTTGGGAGGGGTGGGGGAGTGGGTCCGAGGGATATCGGGGGGTGGGGTTGGATGGGTGTGTGAGTTTGGTTGGAATTGGGTCAAGCGATTCGAAGGTGGGGTCTAGGGGGTTAGGACTTCTAGGTGTGTTTGGTGAGAAGTTAAGGGAGAGGGGTTTAAGGCTGGGTGAGAAAGGCGGGGAGGGTGGTGGTGATCGGGAATGGGAGATTGAGGAGGTGGGTCGAGACAGGAGTGGCGAGGAGTAATGAGAGATTGAGGGAGACCAGGTATGTTTTCTTTTCAGGGTTTTTGTTGCAGTTGGAGTGTGAGACAGGGTACGGGGGTCGGAGGGTGAAAGGGATGCGGCTACTGTTCTTGCCAGGGCGAGGCGTGCAGTTTTTAGAGAGGGGAAGGAGTGGGGTCGAGGTAGGATGTTTAGAGGAGTTGATGAGAGGAAGGGGGAGGGGGTGGGGCTGGGTGTGCCTGGGAGGCTAGGCGGGCTGTTGGTTGCAGGGGCTGGGGGTGCTGGCATGATGATAGTGGGTCGTTTTGAGGGCATGGGAGGAGTAGGGGTTTTAGGATGGTTGGCTCGCCCTCATGCTCCTCTGGCTTGGTGTTTGGATAGCGGTTGGGTTGGGGGCATGGTGGACAGCGAGTGGGCTGAAAATGTGGTGGTGGTTTGGCTTGTTTGGGATGGGTTGGTTTTCCTGTCTTGGGGGTTGGATTGGGAGTCGCATGAGGATGTGCTGGAGGGCGGGATGGTTTGAGAAGGTGGTCAAGGGAGGTAGGGTGGAGGGAAGGGAGGTAGGGCAGGGGGAAGGGAGGCAGGCATGAGTGTGACTCTTTCGGTGGACCATGGTGGGCTGGGTGGTCTCATGCTGTGGCTAAGTTTGAGCTAAGCTATAGTTGGATGCTTTTGTTAACACTTTCCACATTCAACTATACCAGAGGATGATATTATTCACACTTTCTAGGTTCAAATATACCACAGTTAGGGACACATTCCAAGTTCAACTATATCACGGTGTGATTGTTCACACCTTCTAAGTTCAACTATGCCACAGGGTGAGATTGATTATCCACTCTTTTTGAGTTCAGTTATACCAAGGATGATGTTATTTACAATTTCTACCCTTCGGCAACAAGTGCGGGTAACCCGTTGAACCCTGTTCATGACAGGGATTGGGGATTGCAATTTCTAATTTACCTATGCCACATTTAGGGACACTTTCTGATTCGGTTGTAGGCCAGGATGATATTATTCTCAGTTTCTAAAGTTAATTATACCATAGGATGATGTTATTCACACCTTCACCTTCTAAATTGAACTATACCACCGGGTGAGATTATTCACAGTTTCTTTTTTTTTGGGATCATTTTATTTATAATTTTAGAATAAGCCATACAAAGAAAGGTGACATCAACATATCCATAAATTCAGGGATTTGCACTCAGATTACAAGATGCATAAATGAATCAAACAATCAAATATAATCATATTGAGAAACATAAAAGCAAGTCCTTAATAAACTACTACAAATCTCTATCCCACCATAAAATTCTAAAAACCGACTACAACAGACAATACAACATCAACAAACACAACACCAAACACTACGTAGAAAAAACAACAATCCCCCAATTACGTCATATAGAGAATAAATAATATGGTTAATGAGTATCAACTATATAATTCATTAAAAGAACCCCATGTTCGAAGATAATGCTCCTCTCACTTCTGTTTCATCAACATCACTTTCTCATAGCCAGACAAAGTAAGGACATCTAACAGCCAGTCTTCCATATTTGGCTTTTTCCTTGATTTCCACATTTTTTAATATTTGTTTAGTCGCTATTAACAATATCCTGTTGATCCATTCCGTCCTTGTTTTGGTCTTATCGTCTCTCCTTGCTTGATAACAAAATTGTTGAATAACATTTACGAGGTAGCAAGTCCACCAGTATAATATCCAATCTATTCAGTATTTCACTCCAAAAGGCGGATACCATTGAGCATGTCCATAGCATATGAATCAAGGTACCCTCATGAAGACCACACCCCCAACAGACCTCATTATCTAATAGTCCCAGCTTGGCCAGCAGAGGTACAATACAATCTACATAGAATCCTTTGCCTAACATACCTTAATCCCAAATCCATTTTTGTTTGCACACCTACACGATGTAGACTCTCCCATTCGTCACTCAGATTGTCCATATCCAGTTCCTCCACACAAGTCTGGTGAAGTTTTTCGCACGCCTCCCTATGCGAATCTTCCTTTGGCATTAGTCTCATATACGTTGAGACCGCACACAGAAGAGAACCGACAACCTCACAAACCCCATGTCTCTCTTTCATGGGATCCCCAAGCATTCCATGCCGTTACGTCAAAAGAATTTTTAGATCCCCATAACGTGCATGTTCCCTACCCACTATCCCAAATGATTCTCTAAGACGTTCAAAGAAAATCATATGACCACCTTCCCAGACATCACATATCCTCAGTATACCTTTCTTGATCCAGCTTTGCCAACTCAAAGTTTTATTAGCTATCTGTAGACCTGCATTATACCATAGGGATGCATCATAGTGTATCCAGATGTTTCCCCTTTGAGTGCCATAAAATTTAGCAGGGCCCCTCTAGTAGTACTCATGGTGGGTAATCTCACTGTGGAGTTTGGCATCTTAGAAATAGAGTAGATATCCCGTAGGGCATAAGGTGAGAATTGCTCACTCTCAATAATCTGCCAGTGTGGGACATACTCGCTATCCTCAGAGAAATAAACTGTTGATTTTTTAAGAACAAACCCAGTGCAATAATTCACTAAATTAGGGTATCCAAACTCCCCTTCCTTCACAGAGGGTGTTAAAATGTGTTTAGGAATCTTAGGCTTGTTACCTTCCCCCCAAAGGAACTCTTGAAAGATCTTATCAACTCTACCGATGACCTTCTTGGTGAATTTCAAGGGGATGGATTGAATAATTGAATAATGTAGAGTACTTTCGGTAAAAGAACCATTTTGATGGCATTCATTTTTGCCCAAAGTCCCATCTTTAAGCAACCCTATTTGAATATATCTCTCCGGATCTTTTCCAAGATTTGTGAATTATTATATTCTGCCATCTTTTTCTGGTCACGGACTAAGTAAATCCCCAAATATTTCATTGTCCCCGTCTCCCACTGACAATTCCAAGAACCCATATTGCTCCTTGGATGGCCGAGATCTAGGGGAAAGACCACTGTCTTCCCCCAGTTTGTCAAACGGGAAATTATATTGCGCCTCTTATTGCAATGAATATATGTATATTGGCCTATGCCAAGCTGCTTGTAAGCTACTTGCGAAGAAATCAGTGTTGCAAGGTCCTGACCTTGGAATCAATGGAAACCGCCATTTTAGGTCAATCCACCATTTTAGGTTCTCTCTGCAAAGTCACCCTGTGAGCTAAAATGGTGGACAGTGTCATCACAAAAATGTAACAAGGCCGTCTTGACCTCTGTGTTTAAACTAATGTATAACTTGCCTGCAGGCTACAAATTGGGGTTGTGAACTGAGACCTTGTCCTTCGTTGACCTGTGTGTAAAGGATTACTCGTGCCAGTGAAGCTGATCCGCGAGCATATGTTAAGAACAATGTATCCAAATACTGAACTAAGACCACTTGTTTAAACTACATTGTATTCATGTTTGAGAAGACTCTGTGAGGAATCCTAAAATACACTGTTGCCGTGTAGGCTTGTTGGCGAATGTATTAAAGGCAAACCCTAAGCATATAGATGTGTGAACTCGGCAAGAACCCTAGATCAGTAACGTATTAGTGAAATATTAACCCACAGTAGGGTTGGACATCATGTTCTCAAAGGATATAAAAGTGCGACTAATTCAAATGTACAGTCCCACTCACTGAGCACATCGAACCACGCTGGAGTTCGCTGTGTTGTACTTAGGGCCGATAGCTATCTGTTGCTTTGTCCTTTGAAACTGTTCAGTATAAAATAAAGATCTTGGTATGTTCCTTTGTAACCTGTGTTCGGTATATTTCCTTTTTGGGGTACTCAGCCTCAATATTTTTCTCTTTGTTTTCACAAGTTTATGTTATGGCCAGACAATGATCCTACTTCTTGAAATATGCATTTCAACTTTTCACTCCCTTTCAGCGGGTTTGTCAAAATGATAGTCATGTCATCCGCATAGCACAAGATTTTAATTTCACTACCCCCAAATGTAAGTCAATGTAGACTCTGCTCCTGTTTTATATATAAAATCTACAGTTCTATTGCTAAGTTCAATAGGTATGGCGACAACGGGCAACCCTGTCTAGTGCCTCTGGACAGGAAGAATAGAAGACATAACACAATTGACCCAGACTCTAGCACTAATAGATGAGTTCAGCATTTTAATTACTCTTATAATGGTATCCCCGAAACCCATTTCCCTAAGTGTACGATCCACGAAGGTCCAATTAACCCGATCAAAGGCCTTTTCCGCATCGATAAAAATGAGAATCGCATTTCAAACCTTTTCCTTCGGGAGTCCCGTTGCATCTATTAGTGTCCTCACATGGTCATACCCATATCTGCCCCTCATAAAGCCAACTTGCGATCTACTAATCAGGTCTCCAATATACTTATCCAGCGATTAGTCATTATTCGTGTAAATATTTTGAGATCAATATTTAACAATGATACAGGTCTATAATTTTCACATTTTTTATGATCTTTGCCTGGTTTCGAGATCACTACAATGCAGGCTTCTTTCATCGTAGGGCATACAATCCCATTGGACATAAAACCATTATATAGGGTGCATAAAAAAGGTGACAACACGTGACCCAGTGCCCGGTAAAACTCAACCGGAAGACCGTCCAGGCATGGCGATTTACCTATATTAAGCTGTTTGATGGCCATCATTATTTCTTCCCCTTTAATTGGTCCATCAACAGCCACAGCTTGGTCATCAGACAGCCTTGGCAGAGTAATTTGATCAGAAAACCTATCCATATCTGCAGATGCCGGGAATTGATCCTTCCCATATAATGACTCATAGAAGTTCCTAAAACTTTCACAAATCTCACTTTTCCTGGTTATATATTCTCCCCCACCTCCCTCTACTTTCTGCACAAAGGAATTATCAGTTAAACCATGCAACCTATTGGCTAATAGTTTACCATTCTTGTCCCCTCGCTCCCAGAATTTCTGCCTCATGAAAAACATACCTCTCTCATACTGGGAATCCATCTCCTGTTTAAGGTGTTCCCTTAATCCCTCCACACCAGCCTTATCCTCGTTACTCTTTGTCAATTGATATTTCTTCTGACAGGTATTCAACTCATTCTCCAGCATTTTAAGTTCACTCATCCCCTTCTTCCTCGTGCGTGCTGTGATGTTCATCAGCTCCCCCCTAATCAATGCCTTAAAGCTATCCCAAACCATTAAGTTGGATGCAGATCCTTCATTTATGCTAAAGAAATTATTAGTAAACTCTTGTAGAGACTCAAGTACTCCTTTTTCCTGCAATATATAAGTCTTCAAGCACCACCTAGTAGTTCCAGTCCATTCCCATGTTCAGCTGCATCGTCAGTAAGGAGTGATCTGAAATACCTCTTTCCTTAATTTCTACACTGGAAACATTTTCAACGAGCCTATCCGAGATTAGGAAATAATCATCCTCGAGCAAGAATCGTAGACCAGTGAAAAAAAGGAAAATTCTTTCATCCCGGGATGTATGAATCCCCAAACATCAACTAAGTCCAGGCTATGGAAGAACTCATTAAACACTTTGCTCGTGCTCTCTGCAGTGTATCTGCAGTGGGCAGAGCGGTCCATTTTTCCATCAAGAACACAATTGAAGTCGCCTCCCAGGACCATATGTTCCCCATTCATCTCCCCCAATAGTGTCAACACCTCTCTAAAGAAATCAGACCCAATTGTGATTAGTCTGCCGTCATATTTAGCATCTCTCAGGATCCCCCTCCCATCCCCATCCATTACTATTTTCTCTATGCTCAGATTCAGATCCCTACGTAATAATATGCCCACTCCCCACGATTTGGAACTATGACAGTTCAACAAATTCTAGTAAACAGAGTGTTCTTAAGGAGATGCTTTTGTTCTTCTAGTAAGTGAGTCTCCTGCACAAGTGCAATGTCTGTATTCTCTCTATTTAACCTGGTCAGAATTTCCCTCCTCTTACTAGGAATGTTAAGGCCCTCAACATTCCATGAACAGATATTCAGGTCACCCAGCTAATGTCACTCACTGAAATGTATCCAACCACCCATCCCGATCTTCTTTCTTCGAGACAGGACATACAAGATCTGGTAGTCTACAAAAGCATGAGAGGAGTCAATCATGACAATATTCCCAAAAATGCAAGCCTAAATGGGGGCGCAATTGCATAACAATGTCCAATTTCAATAAAGCATTTATATATCAGAGGATTACGTATGACAATAGTATATACAAGACAACACATAACAATGACATACACAGACAAACCACATTGACACATCAAGTGTATATAGAGCATTACACCTTGCCACCCAGCAAGGTGATTCTGAGATACAATATATACAAAATCATCACCATTCCAAACTATAGCGACTCCAAAGCCTGCACCTATATTCTACAATCCCAAAATATTAATCCCCACTCTACTATTATTGCCAGTCCCTTGAAACAACCAGAATGCATTGAATAGGATTGAGACCAGCCAACCAGTAAAAACAACAAAAACATCAATTCCAAAAACATCTCAATAGAGTAATTCAGACTACAAAGATGCCTCTATAATTTCTGCATATTCTAGTATTCCATTATATAATACATAGCGCAATCCATACGAGGTTGCCTCATCCCTTGCAAATGGCTAGTTTTCGCTAAAGGTCATTACAGCTATTCGCCTGCTATACACATGTTGGATTCTCTCAACACTCACATAATAAGAAGGTCATACCTTCCTATCAACTCTGCAGATTTTGTTCCTGCACACAACTCAGTGTTACGCATAATCACCAACCCATCAGCTAGCGCATTCTGTCTTGCACATTAAACCCTTCTAAATCTACCCACTAACCTAGGACTATTTGCATATCAATGAGACCCAACATTTGTTTACATTCTCCAATAAAACCGCATCTCCCAGTCTGTAGATATATATTACAGCCTAGGCGTGAAGGTAGTACCCCATGTACCACATCAAAGTAAACATACCCCAACAACTACACAACTGACTAGGTTCAAGCGGTGTCAAACCAAACAGCCATAACCCAATCCCAAGTTAATAACGCTTTAAAACCATCCGACATTTCAGTATCAAATAGGACTATGTCCGTAAACTATCTCAGGCAATTCAGATGGCAAGATGTGTACCCTCAACCGATTGAAGCCAAATCATTTGCACCCTTGGTAGAGGTAATTCCATCAGCCTCCCTGATACTCCTCCAGACCACAGCAAGGTGAGCAACACTCAGTCACTAAATTGGTATTGCAGACATTAAAAATCTATCAAGACATATTCATGTGACTATGAATATAGAAGTACACCGCACCCCATGCCACGGATACATTAGAAGGCATTTTGCACAGTCCCCTTTTAGATTTTGGTATCCCCTCCCCGTTTTTTAAAATATTTTTATTTTTATTTATTTGATGCCTGATATTGCTGCCATCTTGAAGAGTGTTCCAGTGGAGAATAAAAGTAGATCCGTAAGCAGTATGGAAGCAATGAGCAAGCAGGCCCACTCAAAATATATGAACGCTCACTCAGCGGTGCTGCACGGGCATTTGCAGCATTAATGTCACTGTGGTGGGCTCAACTACAGTAGCATTCAGGCCCCACTTTAACTATTCACACCCTCCATGTTCAACTGTACTGCAGCGTGACATTATTCACAATTTGCACAGTTAAGCTATTTGGCACACTTTCTAAAGTCAGCTTTGGTATAGAGAGGTTAGTTGAGCACACTTTCTATATTCAACTAAACCACAGTTATGCTATTAGGCACAATATCTAAATGCAACTAGACCACAGTTATGTTATTAGGCACACTTTCTAAGTGCAGCTAACCCACAGTTAGGCTATTAGGCACACTTTCTAAAGTCAGCTTTGGTATAGTGAGGCAATTTGGGCACACTATCTAAATTCAGCTAAACCACAGTTACGCTATTCGGCACACTTTCTAAATGCAACTAAACAACCTTTATGCTATTAGGCACACTTTCTAAATGAAACAAAAGCACAGTTATGTTATTAGGCACACTTTCAATTAACCACAGTTATGCTATCAGGCTAGTTGGGCACACTTTCTATATTCAACTAAACCACAGTTATGCTATGAGGCACAATTTATAAATGCAACTAATCACAGTTATTCTATTAGGTACAGTTATGATGTTAGGTAAACTTTCTACGTGTAACTAAACCACAGTTATGCTATTAGGCACACTTTCTAAATGAAACAAAAGCACAGTTATGTTATTAGGCACACTTTCTAAATGTAACTAAACCACAGTTATGCCATTAGGCACACTTTCTAAATGCAACTAAACCACAGTTGTGCTATTAGGCACAATTTCTAAATGCAACTAAACCACAGTTATGCTATTAGGCACACTTTCTAAATGCAACTAAACCACAGTTATGCTATTCGGTAGACTTTCTACATGCAACTAAACCACAGTTATGCTATTAGGTAGACTTTCTACATGCAACTAAACCACAGTTATGCTGTTAGGTACCCTTTCTACATGCAACTAAACCACAGTTATGCTATTAGGCACACTTTCTAAATGCAACTAAACCACAATTATGCTATTAGGCACAATTTCTAAATGCAACTAAACCACAGTTATGCTATTAGGCACAACTTTCTAAATGCAATTTAACCACAGATATGTTGTTAGGTACACTTTCTACATGCAACTAAACCACAGTTATGCTATTAGGTGCACTTTCTACATGCAACTAAACTACAGTTATGCTATTAGGCACAATTTCTAAATGCAACTAGACCACAGTTATGCTATTATGCACACTTTCTAAAGGCAACTAGACCACAGTTATGCTATTAGGCATGATTTCTAAATGCAACTAGACCACAGTTATGCTATTAGGCACACTTTCTAAATGTAACTAAACCACGGATATGCTAATAGGCACACTTTCTAAATGCAACTAAACCACAGTTTTGCTATTAGGCAAACTTTCTAAATGCAACTAGACCACAGTTATGCTATTAGGCACAATTTCTAAATGCAACTAGACCACAGTTATGCTATTAAGAACACTTTCTACATGCAACTAAACCCTAAACCACAGTTATGCTACTAGGCATGATTTCTAAATGCAACTAGACCACAGTTTTGCTAATAGGCACACTTTCTAAATGCAACTAGACCACAGTTATGCTATTAGGAACACTTTCTAAAGTCAGTTTTGGTATAGATAGGCTAGTTGGGCACACATTCTAAAATCAGGGTTGGTATAGAGGGGCTAGTTTGGCACATTTCTAAATGTAACTAAACCACATTTATGCTATTAAACACACTTCTAAATGCAACTAAACCAGATTTGTGCTATTAGGCACACTTTCCAAAGTCAGCATTACTATAGAGAGGCTAGTTGGGCACACTTTCTATATTCAACTAAACCACAGTTATGCTATTAGCACAATTTCTAAATACAACTAAACCACAGTTGAGCTATTAGACACACTTTGTAAATGCAACTAAACCACAGTTATGCTATTAGGCACACTTTCTAAATGCAACTAAACCACAGTTGAGCTATTAGGCACACTTTCTAAATGCAACTAAACCACAGTTATGCTACTAGGCAACATTTCCAAATGCAACTAGACCACAGTTATGCTGTTAGGCACACTTGTAAATGCCACTAAATCAGAGCTGTGCTATTAGGCACACTTTCTAAATTCAGCATTCGTATAGAGAGGCTTGTTGGGCACACTTTCTATATTCAACTAAACCACAGTTATGCTATTAGGCACAATTTCTAAATGCAACTAAACAACAGTTGAGCTATTAGGCACACTTTCTCAATGCAACTAAACCACAGTTATGCTATTAGACACGATTTATAAATGCAACTAAACCACAGTTATGCTATTAGGCACAACTTTCTAAATGCAACTCTAACCACAGTTATGCTATTAGGTCCACTTTCTACATGGAACTAAACCACATGTATGCTATTAGGCACACTTACTAAATGCAACTAAACCAGAGTTGTGCTATTAGGTACACTTTCTAAAGTCGCCATTGGTATAGAGAGACTAGTTGGGCACACTTTCTATATTCAACTATACCACAGTTATGCTATTAGGCACAATTTCTAAATGCAACTAAACCACAGTTATGCTATTAGGTACACTTTGTACATGCAACTAAACCACAGTTATGCTATTAGGCACGATTTCTAAATGCAACTAGACCACAATTATGCTATTAGGCACACTTTCTAAATGCAACTAAACCACAGTTGAGCTATTAGGCACGATTTCTAAATGCAACTAGACCACAATTATGCTATTAGGCACACTTTCTAAATGCAACTAAACCACAGTTGAGCTATTAGGCACACTTTCTAAATGCAACTAAACCACAGTTATGCTATTAGGCACACTTTCTAAATGCAACTAAAGCACAGTTATGCTATTAGGCACACTTTCTAAATGTAACTAAACCACAGTTATGCTATTAGGCACACTTTCTAAATGCAACTAAACCACAGTTGTGCTATTAGGCAAACTTTCTAAATGCAACTAGACCACAGTTATGCTATTAGGCACAATTTCTAACTGCAACTAGACCACAGTTATACTATTAAGTACACTTTCTACATGCAACTAAACCACAGTTATGCTATTAGGCATGATTTCTAAATGCAACTAGACCACAGTTTTGCTAATAGGCACACTTTCTAAATGCAACTAGACCACAGTTATGCTATTAGGAACACTTTCTAAAGTCAGTTTTGGTATAGATAGGCTAGTTGGGCACACATTCTAAAATCAGGGTTGGTATAGAGGGGCTAGCTGGGCACATTTTCTAATTGTAACTAAACCACATTTATGCTATTAGACACACTTCTAAATGCAACTAAACCAGAGTTGTGCTATTAGGCACACTTTCTAAAGTCAGCATTACTATGGAGAGGATAGTTGGGCACACTTTCTATATTCAACTAAACCACAGTTGTGCTATTAGGCACACTTTCTAAATGCAACTAAACCACAATTATGCTATTAGGCACAATTTCTAAATGCAACTAAACCACAGTTATGCTATTAGGCACAACTTTCTAAATGCAATTTAACCACAGATATGTTGTTAGGTACACTTTCTACATGCAACTAAACCACAGTTATGCTATTAGGTGCACTTTCTACATGCAACTAAACTACAGTTATGCTATTAGGCACAATTTCTAAATGCAACTAGACCACAGTTATGCTATTAGGCAAACTTTCTAAATGCAACTAGACCACAGTTATGCTATTAGGCACAATTTCTAAATGCAACTAGACCACAGTTATGCTATTAAGAACACTTTCTACATGCAACTAAACCCTAAACCACAGTTATGCTACTAGGCATGATTTCTAAATGCAACTAGACCACAGTTTTGCTAATAGGCACACTTTCTAAATGCAACTAGACCACAGTTATGCTATTAGGAACACTTTCTAAAGTCAGTTTTGGTATAGATAGGCTAGTTGGGCACACATTCTAAAATCAGGGTTGGTATAGAGGGGATAGTTGGGCACATTTTCTAAATGTAACTAAACCACATTAATGCTATTAAACACACTTCTAAATGCAACTAAACCAGAGTTGTGCTATTAGGCACACTTTCCAAAGTCAGCATTACTATAGAGAGGCTAGTTGGGCACACTTTCTATATTCAACTAAACCACAGTTATGCTATTAGGCACAATTTCTAAATACAACTAAACCACAGTTGAGCTATTAGACACACTTTGTAAATGCAACTAAACCACAGTTATGCTATTAGGCACACTTTCTAAATGCAACTAAACCACAGTTGAGCTATTAGGCACACTTTCTAAATGCAACTAAACCACAGTTATGCTACTAGGCAACATTTCCAAATGCAACTAGACCACAGGTATGCTGTTAGGCACACTTGTAAATGCCACTAAATCAGAGCTGTGCTATTAGGCACACTTTCTAAAGTCAGCATTCGTATAGAGAGGCTTGTTGGGCACACTTTCTATATTCAACTAAACCACAGTTATGCTATTAGGCACAATTTCTAAATGCAACTAAACAACAGTTGAGCTATTAGGCACACTTTCTCAATGCAACTAAACCACAGTTATGCTATTAGACACGATTTATAAATGCAACTAAACCACAGTTATGCTATTAGGCACAACTTTCTAAATGCAACTCTAACCACAGTTATGCTATTAGGTCCACTTTCTACATGGAACTAAACCACATGTATGCTATTAGGCACACTTACTAAATGCAACTAAACCAGAGTTGTGCTATTAGGTACACTTTCTAAAGTCGGCATTGGTATAGAGAGGCTAGTTGGGCACACTTTCTATATTCAACTATACCACAGTTATGCTATTAGGCACAATTTCTAAATGCAACTAAACCACAGTTATGCTATTAGGTACACTTTGTACATGCAACTAAACCACAGTTATGCTATTAGGCACGATTTCTAAATGCAACTAGACCACAATTATGCTATTAGGCACACTTTCTAAATGCAACTAAACCACAGTTGAGCTATTAGGCACACTTTCTAAATGCAACTAAACCACAGTTATGCTATTAGGCACACTTTCTAAATGCAACTAAAGCACAGTTATGCTATTAGGCACACTTTCTAAATGTAACTAAACCACAGTTATGCTATTAGGCACACTTTCTAAATGCAACTAAATAACAGTTGTGCTATTAAGCAAACTTTCTAAATGCAACTAGACCACAGTTATGCTATTAGGCACAATTTCTAACTGCAACTAGACCACAGTTATACTATTAAGTACACTTTCTACATGCAACTAAACCACAGTTATGCTATTAGGCATGATTTCTAAATGCAACTAGACCACAGTTTTGCTAATAGGCACACTTTCTAAATGCAACTAGACCACAGTTATGCTATTAGGAACACTTTCTAAAGTCAGTTTTGGTATAGATAGGCTAGTTGGGCACACATTCTAAAATCAGGGTTGGTATAGAGGGGCTAGCTGGGCACATTTTCTAAATGTAACTAAACCACATTTATGCTATTAGACACACTTCTAAATGCAACTAAACCAGAGTTGTGCCATTAGGCACACTTTCTAAAGTCAGCATTACTATAGAGAGGATAGTTGGGCACACTTTCTATATTCAACTAAACCACAGTTATGCTATTAGGCACAATTTCTAAATACAATTAAACCACAGTTGAGCTATTAGGCACACTTTGTAAATGCAACTAAACCACAGTTATGCTATTAGGCCCAGTTTCTAAATGCAACTAAACCACAGTTGAGCTATTAGGCACACTTTCTAAATGCAACTAAACCACAGTTATGCTATTAGGCACATGTTCTAAATGTAACTAAACCACAGTTATGCTATTAGGCACACTTTCTAAATGCAACTAACTAACCACAGCTATGCTATTAGGTACAGTTATGCTGTTAGGTACATTTTCTACATGTAACTAAACCACAGTTGTGCTATTAGGCACACTTTCTAAATGCAACTAAACCACAATGATGCTATTAGGTACAATTTCAAAATGCAAATAAACCAGAGTTATGCTATTAGGCACAACTTTCTAAATGCAACTAAACCACAATTATGCTGTTAGGTACACTTTCTACATGCAACTAAACCACAGTTATGCTATTAGGCACACTTTCTAAATGCAACTAAAGCACAGTTATGCTATTAGGCACACTTTCTAAATGCAACTAAACCACAGTTATGCTATTAGGCACATGTTCTAAATGTAACTAAACCACAGTTATGCTATTAGGCACACTTTCTAAATGCAACTAACTAACCACAGCTATGCTATTAGGTACAGTTATGCTGTTAGGTACATTTTCTACATGTAACTAAACCACAGTTGTGCTATTAGGCACACTTTCTAAATGCAACTAAACCACAATGATGCTATTAGGTACAATTTCAAAATGCAACTAAACCACATTTATGCTATTAGGCACAACTTTCTAAATGCAACTAAACCACAATTATGCTGTTAGGTACACTTTCTACATGCAACTAAACCACAGTTATGCTATTAAGCACAATTTCTAAATGCAACTACACCACAGTTATGCTATTAGGCACACTTTCTAAATGCAACTAGACCACAGTTATGCTATTAGGCACGATTTCTAAATGCAACTAGACCACAGTTATGCTATTAGGCACACTTTCTAAATGCAACTAAAGCACAGTTATGCTATTAGGCACACTTTCTAAATGTAACTAAACCACAGATATGCTATTAGGCACACTTTCTAAATGCAACTAAACCACAGTTGTGCTATTAGGCAAACTTTCTAAATGCAACTAGACCACAGTTATGCTATTAGGCACAATTTCTAAATGCAACTAGACCACAGTTATGCTATTAAGTACACTTTCTACATGCAACTAAACCACAGTTATGCTATTAGGTACACTTTCTACATCCAACTAAACCACAGTTATGCTATTAGGCATGATTTCTAAATGCAACTAGACCACAGTTTTGCTAATAGGCACACTTTCTAAATGCAACTAGACCACAGTTATGCTATTAGGAACACTTTCTAAAGTCAGTTTTGGTATAGATAGGCTAGTTGGGCACACATTCTAAAATCAGGGTTGGTATAGAGGGGCTAGCTGGGCACATTTTCTAAATGTAACTAAACCACATTTATGCTATTAGACACACTTCTAAATGCAACTAAACCAGAGTTGTGCTATTAGGCACACTTTCTAAAGTCAGCATTACTATAGAGAGGATAGTTGGGCACACTTTCTATATTCAACTAAACCACAGTTATGCTATTAGGCACAATTTCTAAATACAACTAAACCACAGTTGAGCTATTAGGCACACTTTGTAAATGCAACTAAACCACAGTTATGCTATTAGGCACACTTTCTAAATGCAACTAAACCACAGTTGAGCTATTAGGCACACTTTCTAAATGCAACTAAACCACAGTTATGCTACTAGGCAACATTTCTAAATGCAACTAGACCACAGTTATGCTATTAGGCACACTTCTAAATGCCACTAAATCAGAGTTGTGCTATTAGGCACACTTTCTAAAGTCAGCATTCGTATAGAGAGGCCTGTTGGGCACACTTTCTATATTCAACTAAACCACAGTTATGCTATTAGGCACAATTTCTAAATGCAACTAAACAACAGTTGAGCTATTAGGCACACTTTCTCAATGCAACTAAACCACAGTTATGCTATTAGACACAATTTCTAAATGCAACTAAACCACAGTTATGCTATTAGGCACAACTTTCTAAATGCAACTCTAACCACAGTTATGCTATTAGGTCCACTTTCTACATGGAACTAAACCACATGTATGCTATTAGACACACTTCTAAATTTAACTAAACCAGTGTTGTGCTATTAGGTACACTTTCTAAAGTCAGCATTGGTGTAAAGAGGCTAGTTGGCACACTTTCAATATTCAACTAAACCAGAGTTATGCTATTAGGCACAATTTCTAAATGCAACTAAACCACAGTTATGCTATTAGGTACACTTTCTTCATGCAACTAAACCACAGTTATGCTATTAGGCACAATTTCTAAATGCAACTAGACCACAATTATGCTATTAGGCACACTTTCTAAATGCAACTAAACCAGAGTTGTGCTATTAGGCACACTTTCTAAAGTTGGCATTGGTATAGAGAGGCTAGTTGAGCACACTTTCTATATTCAACTATACCACAGTTATGCTATTAGGCACAATTTCTAAATGCAACTAAACCACAGTTATGCTATTAGGTACACTTTCTACATGCAACTAAACCACAGTTATGCTATTAGGCACGATTTCTAAATTCAACTAGCCCACAATTATGCTATTAGGCACGCTTTCTAAATGCAACTAAACCATAGTTGAGCTATTAGGCACACTTTCTAAATGCAACTAAACCACAGTTATGCTATTAGGCACAATTTCTAAATGCAACGAAAGCACAGTTGAGCTATTAGGCACACTTTCTAAATGCAACTAAACCACAGTTAGGCTATTAGGCACAATTTCTAAATGCAAATAAACCACAGTTATGCTATTAGGCACGATTTCCGCATGCAACTAAACCACATGTATGCTACTAGACACACTTCTAAATGCAACTAAACCAGGATGTGCTATTAGGCACACTTTCTAAAGTCAGCATTGGTATAGAGAGGCTAGTTGGGCACACTTTCTATATTCAACTAAACAACAGTTATGCTATTAGGCACAATTTCTAAATGCAACTAAACCACAGTTGAGCTATTAGGCACACTTTGTAAATGCAACTAAACCACAGTTATGCTATTAGGCACAATTTCTAAATGCAACTAAACCACAGTTGAGCTATTAGGCACACTTTCTAAATGCAACTAAACCACAGTTAAGCTATTAGGCACACTTTCTACATGCAACTAAACCACAGTTATGCTATTAGGCACAATTTCTAAATGCAACTAAAGCAGAGTTTTGCTATTAGGCACACTTCTAAATACAACTAAACCAGAGATGTGCTATTAAGCACACTTTCTAAAGTCGGCATTGGTATGGAGAGGCTAGTTGGGCACACTTTCTATATTTAACTAAACAACAGTTATGCTATTAGGCACAATTTCTAAATGCAACTAAACCACAGTTGAGCTATTAGGCACACTTTGTAAATGCAACTAAACCACAGTTGAGCTATTAGGCACACTTTGTAAATGCAACTAAACCACAGTTACTCTATTAGGCGAAATTTCTAAATGCAACTAAACCACAGTTGAGCTATTAGGCACACTTTCTAAATGCAACTAAGCCACAGTTTGGCTATTACGCACACTTTCTAAATGCAACTAAACCACAATTAAGTTTTTAGGCACAATACAATTTCTACATGCAACTAAACCACATTTATGCTATAAGGCACAATTTCTAAATGCAACTAAACCACAGTTATGCTATTAGGCACTATTTCTAAATGCAACTAAACCAAATTTATGCTATTAGGCGCGATTTCTAAATGAAACTAGACCACAGTTATGCTATTATCACACTTTCTAAATGCAACTAAACCAGAGTTGTTCTATTAGACACACTTTCTAAAGTCAGCAATGGAATAGAGTGGCTAGCTGGGCACACTTTCTATAATCTGCTAAGCCACAGTTATGCTATTAGGCACACTTTCTAAATTTGTGAGGTTTGTGCATACTATCTAGAAGTGAGATTCAACTCAATGGAACAAATCAGGTGCACTCAAAGATGTTGCGAGTACAGTTTAGATGCAAGAGTTTACAACAGTTGGGCTTGTAGGGTTGAGTGGTAGGGTAGTATGCCGTGAAGTAGTTGCTTCAGTCCCCGCCCTTGCCACAATTACTTATTGGTGGGTGCTGGCTTCTTGCTTCACCTGTGGATAACTGCAGATACGATCTGGAGCCACCTTGTTGGAGTCACCCTTTGTCTAGGGCCCTTCATCGCAGGGCTGCACGGGCAGAGGGCTGCCCGGGGAGGGTCTGTAATGGACTCAGTAACACAAGCTTTGGGCCAATCAGGGGGCCGCTGGGCGGGACTAAGGGAATCAGGAGGCTGGGAGGAAAACAGGGGCTGTGGGCGGGAAGATGGGGCGTCTTGGGCAGGAAAACTGCAAAATCAAGGTTGGATGGGCACAAACTGAAGAGTTACTCACCAGAGGAGCGCAGAGACAATGGGGGATTCATTTGAGGTATGGTGGTTTGATACAAACACACACACAAGCTTTGGGCCAATCGGGGAGCGGATGGGCGAGACTAAGGTAATCAGGAGGCTGGGAGGAAAACGGGGGCTGCGGGTGGGAAGATGAGGGGTCTTGGGCAGGAAAACTGCAAAATCGAGGTTGAATGGGCACAAAAGGAAGAGTTTCTCACCAGAGGAGGGCAGAGACAATGGGGAATTCACTTGAGGTATGGTGGTTTGATACAAACACACGCACAAGCTTTGGGCCAATCAGGGGGCTGATGGGCGAGACTAAGGGAATAAGGAGGCTGGGAGGAGGGGCTGCGGGCGGGAAGATGGGGGGTCTTGGGCAGGAAAACTGCAAAATCGTGGTTGGATGGGCACAAAATGAAGAGTTACTCACTAGAGGAGCGCAGAGACGATAGGGGATTCACTTGAGGTACAGTGGTTTGATACAACACACACACAAGCTTTGGGCCAATCAGGGGGTGGATGGGTGGTACTAAGGGAATCAGGAGGCTGGGAGGAAAACAGGGGCTGTGGGTGGGAAGTACAGGGATCTTGGCAGGAAAACTGCAAAATCAGGGTAGGATGGGCACAAAATGAAGAGTTACTCACCAGAGGAGCGCAGAGACAATGGGGGATTCACTCGAGGTACAGTGGTTTGATACAAACACACATACAAGCTGTGGGCCAATCAGGGGGCAGATGGGCGGGACTAAGGGAATCAGGAGGCTGGGAGGAAAACAGGGGCTGCATGCGGGAACATGGGGGGTCTTGTGCAGGAAAACTGCAAAATCAAGGTAGGATTGGTAGAAAATGAAGAGTTACTCACCAGAGGAGCGCAGAGACAATGGGGGATTCACTCAAGGTACGGTGGTTTGATACAAACACAAACACAAGCTTTGGGCCAATCAGGGGGCGGATGGGCGGGACTAAGGGAATCAGAAAGCTGGGAAGAAAACAGGGGCTGCGGGCAGGAAGACGGGGGGTCTTGAGCAGGAGAACTGCAAAATCGAGGTTGAATGGGCACAAAGTGAGGAGTTAATCAGCAGAGGAGCGCAGAAACAATGGGGGATTCACTCGAGGTACGGTGGTCTGATACAAACACACACACAAGCTTTGGGCCAATCAGGGGACCGATGTGTGGGACTAAGGGAATCAAGAAGCTGGGAGGAAAACATGTCCAATTACCATAGTCAGGCAGAGTCAGGCAATCAACATTAAAGACTCGCACCTGATATCCATTGAACTTCCCCACATGGATAAAAGGCAGAGCACGAGAGCACACTTTGAGTGAGGCAGAGCCACGAAAGAGCAGTATCTTCCAGGCCACAGCTGAATCGATGGAGAAAAACGACAGGTCGAGAAGAGAGAGAAAGGAGGGAGATGCACTTGAGCTTTTCGACAGGTGATCATTATACTCTTGAAGATTCGAAAGCAGCACGTGTAAAGCCAGGAAGTGAAGCAAGAGAATCCTATTTTGTGTGTCCGAGATACTCGGGGTCCTCCTGCATGACTGAGTCAGGGAGGAACAGCAGCTTCAGTGGTATCGTCTTTGGCTCCCGGATCAAAGCCGAAAGCAAAACCTTCTACACAGCTGGTGAGTCGGGCGGAACTGTACGAGGACGGTCTGTGTTTAAATGAAGGTTACGAGTGGCAACAATGTATCCTCAGATAGCGAACATTGAAACTTTGGATGAAAGATGCGAATAAACTACGGAAAGCTGATAAGTGTGTGGAAAATTATATCAGAGAAACAAAGATACAGGTTTGCAGAGTGGTCCGGCAACACGTAGGTGCTCAATCAAAAGTCTCTGGCGAAAGCTGTCTTACAAAGAAACAAAGCAGCAAAACTTTGACATTTGAATAGCGACATTGCAAATGAAAATCCGGTATGAGAAAAAATCCGGTATGAGAAAATCGAATTGGTCATGTGAGGGTCTCAGAAAAATCCCTTGCACAATCGAAAGTTTTCGATATAAGGGAACTATTCATTAAAGTGAACCCGACCAAGGCCTATTGGGGGGAAAGTCACAAGTGGGTCTGAGCCCGGCTGAGAGAGACCCGTTAAGATACTGTGTAAGAAGAGGTCCGAACCTGGCTGAGGGAGACCCAAAGTGAATGTTATACCGGAAAACGAAGGACAGCTAACTTTTGAGGTGAGAGAACTTTAAGTGTTGTTTTGGTAACCTGTGACATTCTGCGAGTGAGAGCACTTGTGAAGAACGAGAGACTTTATCGCAGAATATCCTATTTGATTTTTGAACGGCATCCTGGTGCTCAAAGAAGCTGGATTGTGTTCCAAGCTCAAGTGTGACTCCTTGTCCCGTGCTGAAACGTGGGGAAGGGGAGTTTATCACTCATCTGTCCTGACATATTTTTTCCTGAACACTCTTTCTTTTGCATACATCATTTCCCACACCATTTGTATTTATAAGTAAGGATTGACAATAGGTTTATTAGTATAGGCCCTTTTTTCGACAAGACTCCACTAGGACTGTATTATTTTTACTTCGATGGTTGTAGCTTGCTCCCATCCTTTGGTTTGGGGTTAGGTAGGCTCCCCTCCAACTCATTGAAGTTCAATAAACACCATTGATCTGTGATCACTGTGTCTGTCTTCACTGTTTAATACCATGCCTTCCTTACAATATACACATATGAGCTTTCTATGTCTTTAGATTTGTGTACCACATGTATAAGGTGTCTTTTCTGTACAGGTTTGACCTTTGGTCAAAACATAAATGGTTCCATTCTAGGGATTTAAAAGTTTGCCCATCAGGGCTGCCTGTAATGTTTAGGGTATTTTTTGTCTGCTGACTTAACAAAATAATTTTAGTACCCACCTGGCAAGAGCAGATTCTTTGCACTTATCCTAAGCTTGAATGATTGATTAACTGGTTTAAAATCTCTGTGTGTCGTGAGCATGGAAATACGGATTGCATCATTTTTCCATTCACTTCGATTTTGCACTTTTGAGTTTTAAGTGTTTTTCCCTTTAAACAAACAAACAATTGTAGAGATTATCATGGATGCGGGCCATATGGGCCCATTAGGTAAGGCAGGTCGGTTTGCCGTGTAAACTTTGCCTGGAAAAAACGCAGTGGCTGCAATGCAAAAGTGCTTAAAGTGTTATATGGGTTTGCTAGCACTTAATAAAAATGGGATCAGCTGAAGTTGAAATATTAACTTTTTAACTAAAAACATTGTATCTCTTTCTGAACAACACACTTATTTGGGGGAAAATGCTCCTTCATTACTATGTGGGTAGAGAGATTTGTAAAGCATGTGGCAGAACTAATATGCATGCTTTATGTGTTTGGTGATGTATTTCACTCACATACACTTTCCTTTTTTTCTGTATTAGTATCTGTATTAGTGAGTCCTGTGGGATAAGAAAGTAAATAAATGAACTCCATTTTCAGCCTTTACCTACTAACTAGTGTTTCGGAGGGCCTCCTTTGACCTGACTTGAAGCAGTGGGACCTCGGGCATTAGCAGGGAGGGGCTGGATATCCTCTGGCCTAATGACCATTATTGCCCTGGTGACATAGAATAATGGTCTGGCCTGCACTACCTGATGAAATACACATCTGCTAATGTGCGTGAAGAGAGGATTTAGGGTATTGGAATCCCCTGGGGTGGGGCTGCAATACATGGGGTCCCGTTCAGGGGTTGTAAAGCATGTCCACACCTTTCTTGCACCATTAGCCAAGCTCCATGGGAAGACAGATGCCAAGATGATGTGGCATTAAGGCACACAGGCATTTCAAACAAGTAGTGAGGTCCTGTGATATCCCAGAACTCGTTAATAGTGCATGGGTAATCAAGGAATCAAGAGGGAGCCAGTGTCCTTCATGTCATTCCAGTCACAACATGAGTTGCCAGGTCTGTGGTATGCCTGTCCCCACATGCAGGGAGAGAAAGAAATCCTTCTCGTAGCCAGTGGCTACTGCTGCATCCAGCAAGGAAAAGGAACAGTGGCAAACTGACATATTCCTTGGCTGCTTGGCTCATTGCAACCCATGAGAAAATAGAGACAATATAGTTCCACACTGCTTGGTACCTACTTCAATTTTCCACGCTCATGCCTGGCCCCCAACAGGCAGAAAGAGTTGCCTTTGTCGTCACCTTACTGAATTGGTAGAGTACCACAGTACAAGAGAGACTGCTTGTTAGGGTGCCCATCTCCACCTGCCTGCCTTCACCAGATAATATCCATGCTCCAGCACAGGAAATAAAAACAATCCCCACCCATGTTGCTCCAGTGTACAATACTCTTTCTGTTCAGGGCCACAAAAAGAAAAACAATTAAAAAGACTTGCCCAATGGACCGTACAAGTCAAAGTGGGATCACATACGAAAAAAAGGCAAATAGCTGTGAGCCCAACCTGGTCTCCATATGCATGTGACTAATGAAATTGTATAAAGAAGCCTGGATCAGCTGTTTGTCACATGAGTAGGATACCTGGTGCTTGTAAAGAACAAAATATGAATGGAACAAGGGGAGCTAGCCCTGGGCTAATGTTACACACCTCACAGGCTTTTGAAAAGGTGTGTTTCACTCTAAGGCAGGAATATTAGCCCAGCATTGGCACAGCATGAGCATGCTCCCTGTGTCATCATAAGCAAATAACTGCATCCAAAGAAAAATGAAGTGATATCTCATAACTATTAGGGGATTTAGCTGACGGTGGGGATTTTCATGTTGCCCTCGAATTACATTCAGATCTGATAACTAAATGTAAAGGTTTGGCCATATTAAAATTGGCTGATTCATTGTTGATATCCCAGGTCATGTTATGTTTGAAAACAGCAGAGCAACAAATATCATAGGTTATCTTTTGGTCTTCCTATCACCATGGAAAGTGATTACAATCTTGGTGGCTTCATTGAATCACCATAATCCATTCATAATAACACTGGATTATAACAAAGATGTTCGAGGACGGAAGTTGAAAATGGCTCTGATCCTATACAAATATAAATATTAAATGCAGGATGGAGAATTAAGACCAGCTACACCCTAGAACAGTGAAGGGCAATAAGGCCTCGATACTAGACTGTCTGTAAATTGACAAAAAGGACAGAACATTTAAGGGCATCTACAGCAACCCTTTCTGATCCAATTATCCGTCTCATTAGATGGTGCATTTTCTTGCATATGAGCAGTGTCTTCTAATGTTTTATATGGAGTCACCTTCTGCACTGTATCAACTGGTAAAACATACATATCACTGTCCTCTAATGTGGCAGCAAATTTGGCGGTTTGATCCTCAAAATCATTCCCACAGCTAATAGGATCATCCAGCACCTGGTGGGCGGCACACTTAAAGGTAGCCATCTGCTCAGGCAGCATTATGGCATATAAAAGAGCCATTACGTACTGGCTGTTTCTTGCGGGTGTACCGGTTGAGGTCAAGAAGCTACTCTGCTTTGAGAGCTTGCCAAAGTCATGGGCTATGTCAAATGCGTATCGTAAATCGGTATAAACATTAACAGACTGCTGGGGCGCCAATCATCAGGCTTGTCTAATGTCAATTTATTCTGCCACCTGAGCTAATGTCACCTGCAGCAGTTCGTGACTCTCCACCACCTCCCGGGAGCACATACCGTGTACCTTGCGACCACCTGCCCACTCTGATTTATAAAACACAACCCGTCCATGAAATACGTGAGATCTGGGTTGGGCAGTGGTGCATCAGAGAGGTCTACACAGGACATTAACAGACAGTCAGTCACTGACACACAGCCATGCAGGGTGGAATCTTGTGGCTTTCCCTCCTGTGGGGTAGGCATCAAGAATGATGGATTCAGAACTGAGTATGTAGTCAAGGTAATTTAGGGAGAGTTTAGTAAAAGCATCTCATATTTGCTAGCTTTTGCCACAGACATGTGCTGAGTCTATGTCTTTAATAAGAATAACACCACAGTGTGTGGAATATCCACATCTAAAGATGTACCCAATATGATATTCTCACTTCGTTCCACTACCACAGCAGCAGCAGCAGCAGTCACTGATCATAGAAAGGGTAGAATTAAGGCGGCATCCGGGTCCAACTCTTTACTCTAATGGGTTACGGGTCTATGGTGGTCCCCATGCTTCCGGGTAAGGACAGCCAGAGCAAACCATTTCCTCTTGTGATGGTACGAGGTGAATTTATTCCTATAATAAGGTAGCCCCTATGCAGGGGCTTCTTCTAATAACCATTTAATCTTAGTAAACCCCTTTTCTGCTTCTGGCATTCACTGCAATGGCTCTATGGTGTTCAATTGGCTATACTTCTGAAGGGGTTTAACTATTTCTGTAAATCCAGTGATCCATTGCTGGCAGTAACGACTGCCCCTAAGAAAGCTCACATTTGAGTTATATAGTCTCCGGCTTTGGTATGTTATAAACAGTTTCTTTCCAAGAAGCAAATATCATCTGACATCTTTCATGATGTCATATCCCAGATAATGTACCCTGAGGCTGCATAACTGTAGATTCTTCTTTGAAGCCTTATGCCCTTTCCCTGCCAATGCTGTCAACAGGTCCCTTGTGTCTTCTTTACAAGCCCCATATGAGGGTGAGGGACTTAGGCAATGATCAACGTATTGCATCCGCACTGACTTCCCTGGTAATTTTATATCATCCACATCTTTTGTTAGTTGGTGTGAAAGAGGATTGGGGACTCTGTATACTCCTGGGGCAAACAGGTCCATCTGTATTTTACCCCCGGTGCAAAAATGCCAACACGTGCTGACTATCCTTATGCATAAGAACAGAGAAAAAAGCTGAACACAAGAAGACCACAGTAAAATGCATACCCTCTGGTGGAATACAGGAGAATATGGTAGCAGGGTTTGCCACCATAGTGAAAGGAAGGTATCACCATGTCATTGATAGCCTGCAAGTCTTGGACAAAACAATATCCTCCTTCCCTGGCTTCTTCACAGGAAAAATCGGAGTATTGCATCGGCTACTTTTCAGAACAATAATTCCCTGACTCAGTCAAAATTCAATGACTGGGGTGATACCTGACTCTGCTTCAGGCTTCAAAGGGTACTGGAGCATGTGGGCAACCTTTTAAACAGATCTCCCTTTAGCTCTACCGGTTCAGCATTGTATATATATCCAACCCCATTAACATGGGTGGACCACAAACACTCTTGTATATAATCAACCAACGCACATTTATCTTTCGACCCATTGTTCATCTTTCTCCACTGCCTTCCCTCCTGTTTCTTCCATTAATGCAGCCATCACTGTTACAACATTATCTGAGGGTATACTCATAAAGCATCCTAATTCTTTTTAACATTTATTGTGATATGGTTTGTTTCAAACCTTAAATAATTATAATGTTTTTTTGAATAAACAGATCATAATTTCTCCTTTCGCACAGTTAAACCAAATAACTTCATGTATTAAATAATGTCCCCAATGAAAACAGCAGCAATTTAATACAAATGCATATACATAAAATCCACAATTCCATGTACTCCAATATTAGCCCTCTGGAGAATAGCTCAGGTGCAACGTGCTCAGTTCGGAAGCAAGACGTCACGGAGCAACACAGGCTCAATCACTGGGTCCACCTTAGGAAAACTCTGGGTATTAAGCGTGTTTTTAATAACCAATTATAATCATAATAATTCTGCAAATACTCTAGAGGAGTATTTGATTTACTCTGTGTAATACTCTAGAGAAGTATTAAGTTTACTCTATGTAAGAATTGGAATAGTGCGCTAGTTAGTATGAAACTATCTTTTCCAAAGTGGCTCCCACGGTTCTAACTACCGATCCATCACAACATTTTTAAAACAGTTGGAGTGAAGATTTACTAATGCATCACACTCTAATACCAAATGCTTTGTGTTTCAATTTCAATGAAACAAAAGTGGCATGAAGGGCTCACGCACCCTTCCCTATTCAAAAGAAAGCAATTTGCTTTTGTTCGTAGCATATTTAAAAAGAACCTCAGAAATCGAGTTTGCAAACTGCCAAGACGGGTATTTAATAAGCTAAGGTACCAGATCTCCCGATTTCCTATGTGTTTTTGCTGGATCTTTATAACTCTTGTATTCCCCGAATCTGGTGCAGGTATGGAACCAATCATACTGCCATAGATATTTTTTCTTGTAAGTCAAGGGAGCCTCTGTAAAATTGCATAATGTTAGCATTGATATTTGAATGCAACATGTTGTCAAACAATCGCTTGGTCACCCCCTTCCGTTTAGAGGCATGGATGTGATAGGAGACATATCCTTGAATCAATATCTGGTGTTTTGTCCAAGTTTCCTACAGAAATATTATATCATGGTGTGTGATAAATTGGCACCAATCATCATCTGCAATATATTTTTCCAAGAGAGAATGGATAATTCAGGACCCATTATAGGTAGGGACAGGTGCTGGATTCACCATTTGTGTGACTGTCAATCCACGGAATCTAAGCAATCATTCATGTCATCTGCATTGGTGGGAGACCACTTTCGGTATTTCCGTGTGTCCCCTGGTTGAGTAATCGACAATATCCACATGCTCAAGGCCTGCATCTCATTGATCCAGTTGTGGATGTCCATTGCTTACCTAAAGCATACTGCAGCATGACTCATCAAAGGACTCTTCAAATTTGACCACATCACCCAACTATCATAAAACTGCACTGGCACCTGCTGCAAGCCTGTATTGTCTTCAAATTCTGCTCCATTATCTACAAGTCTGTCACCTTGTAAACTCCCCAGCTACCTAACTGAGAAACTCAGCATCTTTGGAGACCTCAGAGCAGGAAGGAAAGAATCAAAAGACAGGCCTTCCCTTCCTATGCCCCACGACTCTCAAACCTCCTCCTGTCAACATCGGACCGGCTCCCTCACTTTTACAGTTCAGGAAGGAGCTCAAGACCCTCCTCTTCAAAAAATGTCGCCTCCATATTACCTTGGTCAACACACCCTCCACTCCTCACTGTGAGAAACCTGAGGGTATTCTCCCAAGCAGACCTCATAAATCCCTTATTCAGGTGGCATGGGAGGGCTGGAGCTCCTAGATCCCAACCCTGGGGTTGTACGAGTGACGGAGGATCACCTGGGTAAGGAAGCCCAAGTTTATGCTTGGTGAAATGCCCCAGGTGAGACGCAGTTACTACACTGCAGAAGAAGGAGAGGAGGACGAAGTCCCTGAGATTTTCTTTGGTTATTCCAAATCTACCTGCCTTCCTCCCAATAAATCTCCTATATCCAAACCCAACAAAGCATCCAACTATGGTAAACCCTTTAAGAACCAAACCCCAGTGCTGTGGGAAACTACATCTCTCAAAATCCCTGTATTTCTGTTACATACCCAAATACTCCCAGTCATTCTCCTTCACATCCCTATAATTATTCTTTCCTGAACATCCTTTGACAAACCACCACCGTTCCCACAATCCCCTCTGTTCGGTCCACAATCTCAGCTATCTTTATTTGCTTCATAAACCCTATCAACCCCGCCCTTCTGATTGTCATTTTCCGAACACCCAGACGAATATGACCGATAACTACAGCTCCCACAAACCCTACAAAAATCATCCTTCCGAGATCACTACAAACCCCTAAAAGCACGAGGGTTACAATCCCATACAAAACCTTTTCCCCTTCCTACCTCGTAGGACACTCAGAAACTCTAACCCTCTCTTTTCCCAATGCATACTGTGATAAAAACGAGACTAATGTTAACACTGTTTACCTGACATGTCCCAACCCAAGGGTCAGGTAGAGGCAGGCAATTAACCCGAATCACACGCACCTGATGGCCCTTTCCTTTCCCCACTGGGATAAAAGGTGGAGAGAAAGAGTACAGGTCAAGCAAGGCAGACAGCACGACGTAAGAGCCAATCAGCACAGCAGTTCAAGAGGAGGGGGAGAAAGACGGCGCAGGTCGAGAGGGTGACAAGGAGAGAGTCGACGTTGCCCTTTTTGACAAAGTCCCATGAAACCTATGCAGAGGGAATGATAAGTATGCAAACAATAGCCAGCGTGTATTGCACCAGATGTCAACAGCGCTGATTGCCAAGCCGGGAAAGAGATGCATGTTTCTGTGGTACCAACCTTGACTCCGAAAAGAAAACCAAACAGTTAATCACAGCTCGTGAGTCGAGAGGAGTGTCTATAAGAAACCAAACTGTGTTGAATGAAAGTAGCCAAAGGCTAAGTTGAACTTTGAACAGCAAAAGGATACTATTAATGGAGTAGGGGAAAACCAGATACAGAGGAGTCTGGCACCACGTGGGTGCTCACGCCAGAAACTCTGGGTGATTGCGCAATGGTAAAGACTACCATAACCAGAAGGCCTTGGGAAGAGGCTAAGAATATTTAATGTTAATGTTGATGTTAAAGGACATATGTACCGCACACTATCACCACCGGAGTGGTCCCCTGGTGCAAAAAAGTGGTCATACAGGGATCTTGTAAAATCCTCTGTACTGTTGAAAGTCTTTGACCGACAGAGAATTGTGAAAACTAAGGGAAGTGAATCCTACATGATGAAAATTAGTACATGAACTGTGTTCTGTGAAGACTGGCAAGAGTGAACCCGGTAGAGGGATGCTAATGAAAAGGGGCAGAGTCTAAAAGTCCTGTGAGGAATTGGTGATTAAGGTCAGCAAGAGTGAGCCCGGCAGAGGCAAGCCGACAATCCAGAACAGTGTGTGGATGCAATGAATAATATGTTACAAAAGGCGGCGAGAGTGAACCCAGCAGAGGGAAGCCGACACTCAAGAATCAGCAAGAGTAAACCCAGCAGAGCAGAGGGAAGTTGCAACCAAGGGAAAGACCGAAAGCCTGTTTTAAAAGACATTAAGATTTGTGAAAGATAGAAGCATTGCAAGTCAAGGGTATGGAAAGTGTCACCTTTGTCATCTGGAGCCGAGCCCGGCCGAGGGAGATCCAGGAATGGAAAGTTATCACCCAAAGTTCACTGAGAAAGGAACTGTCTTGTTAATTTGTTGAATACGACTTCTGAGGGGTCTGCACCCAGAAGAGTGTGAGCCAGGGGTGAAGCCATCACCCAAAGTGTTCGTAGAACAGAACTTTGAGTTTGTTTGTTGAGAGCACCAGGCCTCGAAGGCAAGAGACTTTTCATTACAAAGAGACTTAACAATTGAAGAGCCTGATAGCTGATACGGAACTGTTAGCTCATGCGGAGAAAACTCGAGCGTGTGCTGTGCTCCTAAGTCCCACCTTGCCCCGTGCTATAAATGTGGGGAAGGGAGACCTCGAGGCAATCAAATCCAGACTTATTATTTGTGAACACCTTTCTTCTTTATTTTGAATATCCTATCCCACAATATTTCTATAATTAGTTGTAAGGAACGGGCAATAGTTTTTTTTTAAGTATAGGCCTTTTTATTTTGATAGAACGCCACAAGGACTGACTCATTTTTTTATTCGATGGTTGACGCTTGCTCCCATCTTAGATTTAGGTTTAGCTTAGGCATTTTTCAACCCTGCATTTACAGTTTAATAAACACCATTGAACTGTGATTACTTGTGTCTGTCTTTACTGTTGCAACCATGAGTTCCTTACACCACACTCCCTGAGACTGGGCGATCTGATAACCACTGTTTCCTCCCCTGGTTGCTTGTAGATCCATTGCTGACAAATTGCCTGACCTCCTCTGTTGTTAGATCCCCACTCCCTTGTTTCGCTGCTTCCCTAACCTTGTTCTTCCCTATGATTGTAAAGTGTTCTGTTGATTCCCAAAGCTTGGTCTGTGCCCAATAAACATCATAATGCTGATAATAATAACAACAATAATAATAATAATAATAATAATAATAATAATAATAATAATAATATCTTAGAGTTTGCAACCTGGGACGGTCTTCCATGAATCTGTCAGTACCTGATTATCTTGTGGCTGTAGTTTGTCACTGTAAAGTACAATATTCCATAAACCAGAAATGAGGTACTATCCTGTACCCACTTTGAAACTAAGCAACAAGAAAGCACCCTACTTCCCAGTCCACAGAGAGAAGAAAACGGAGGGGAGGACTGACTTGAGTCTGGACATGTGTTGATCTTCTCTGTCTGGTAAGTAAAGAGGACGTGTTATGAGATTGATATGTACCTTAATCACCCTGCCCTCTAAAAAGGCACAGTTTTCCCTTCTAGGAAAGATAATTAAGGTAGCGCTGTGAAGATCGGATGTTATAACCAAGGTTTTCATGAAAAAAGTACCGTAGATATGGACAGTACAATTACATGAGGTGGGGAATTAGATTTGGGAACAAAGGACTTGGATTCTCTCTATGAAATATCTGAACCACCTGCTTGACCTAGCTTAGAAATAATACTTACAGACATCAACATAAGTGGAGGAGCGTGCTATGGCTTTGCAGAATCAGGTGGTGGTTCCATCTGTATGAACAGGAGGGCACATCTGATAGTAAGACACCGCTCCTGGGAGGTGTGTTTGCCTTTTTAATGGGCGACCCAGAAGCACTTAGTGCACCTCCAGGACTGGCCAAAGCATTCCTGAGCCTGGTGCTGTCCCTGCAGCAGCCCTCTTGTGTATAGGCACCATGCCTCGGTACGTGTACTGCAGACTTTGCGGATTTGTGTGTAACTGCGGCTGGGTGGAGACCGGTCCCAAACAGAATCTAACTGATCCTAAAGAGAGGGTTGACATTGGTCTTAGTAGAATGTTAGTTCCCTGAGGAGGCAATGTTCTATACTCAATTACCAATAAACCCTCAGCTAATGATTTTCTCTTTAATTCTATAAAGATATAAAAGGCCTCATTACAAGTTCGGCCGTGGGGGGAAAAGTGGTGATAATTCCATTAGCACAAGCTTTTTGGGCAGTAATGGAATTACCATCATTTTTCCCACACTGCTGAAATATACATTTGGAGGTAAAGTGGAGGGTTTACCTCCAGTAAGCTAGCCAAAATCCCCACGGAGTCCTATGGACTACAGAAATTAGGAATTGTTAAAATGAGTAATCACCTGATAAACTCGCAGGACCAAGTGTATGTAATGGTATTCCAGTTTTGCAGTAATTTGGTGGATTTATCGCTATATTACCACCACGCCCATAATGGGGCCCATTGTCTTTGTTAGATGCATTTTGTGCATGAAATCTTGTGCACCACAGAATGTCTTCTCTTAACACTGAACAACACCATCTCTTGTGCCATCTAATGAATGCACTTGTTGACTAAAGAATCAGATGATTCTGTACAATATATAAGAGCTTGGGTACGTTGAACATTCCCTTCTCTTTGTCTATTGTCATAATTACCATAGATTCCTACACTGGTCGACCTCCTGCCACCACCTTCAATCCTGACTAACTCCCTCCTTTTACCCCAGGGAGTATTGTATCCAATACTATTTTAACTGCATGCTTCAGCCTTGTTTCTCCTTAGCTCCGCAAGCAGTTGCTTGCTAGCTGCAGATTTATCAATGACCTCAATTAACCTTGGTTGAGAGTGCTCGCACATAAACCGGGTAATCTTTGGCGTCTGTCTTTGTAAGGTGCTTTGTTAGATTGCCTTTTTTCCTTTTATTGACCTGTGCCTAGCGAGAATTTTAAGGGCCTTCAAGGGGGTGATTCTACAGGAGCTATGACAGCTAATAAACATCTTATTTGATGTGGGCGTAGTTCTGCCTCCTCTCATAAGGGGAGCAGTGATCCCCCTGTTCAAACAACCTACATCGGAGCTCACCTTTTGCTAGAAGTATCATTGTATTTCCCTTATTCACTAGGTCAGTAAAATCATGGCAGCATTAGTGGCAGAGCAACTGCAAGCACATGCGGAAACGCAGGGGTGGTTGGATGTTTCTCAGGCAGGTTTTAGACCTGGCTGTTGCATGGAATCAGAGGTGTTTGCCACATTGGATGATTCGAGATGGGCGGTCGATAAGGTTGGCTCAGGGATCTTAATCTTATTGGAACTCTTGCATGCTGTTGATACAGTCGATCACTCCATTTTACTGTCTCCGTTAAGCAGTTATGGGGTGAGAGATATAGCCTTAGACTGGCTTACTTCCTTCTTAGCGAATAGAACTCAGTCGGTGGTGTGCCCCCATTTGAATCTGCTCTGAAACCAGTGACATGTGGGCTCCCGCATGGATCGTCATTGAGCCCTTTATTGTTAAATCTTTATATGGGAACCTTAGCACATCTTATTAGATTAGATGGTGTGAATTTGTATATGTATGCAGATGAGACATAATTGATATTAAAAGTAGGAGAGGCCCCAGAGGCCCAAGGACAAATGGTAGAGATGTGCCTAAAACAGATTAGTCGGCAGATGAGCCTCTACAGACTCAAATTCAATGTTCAAGTTCAGGTTAGCCCAGGATGTAGGTGGCAGGAGCATGGATGACTCAATGTTGGCCCTCGTTACTTGGAAGTTGCCCAGTCCTGTTCCTAGAGGTTAAGAACCTGGGGTTACGGCTGGACTTCTCACTGTCTTCATATCGTCAAATCTCTCAGGTCTCCACTTTCTATTTCTTGCATCTTCGGTCTGTAAAAAGGCTTCTAGACTGCTTTGCTTTCCCACACAAGTCCAGAAAGTGAATGCTTTTATTTCAAGCAGACTTGATTTCTACAATGCTATTTATCTGGGTTTGCCTAAAGCAGCATTAAGCCGTCTTCAGAGAATTCAGAATGTTGCAGCAAGGGTTCTCTTAAAGCAGGGACAGCGAGATCACATAACCCCAGCTCTACAAGCATTACACTGGCTTCCTGTGGAGGAACAAATACAATTCAAGGTGCTGGAACCCTGATGTTTCGGACCACAGTATTTATTGGTGCTAAACTGGCTCTGTATGTTCCTGGTAGAAGATCAAGCTCGGCTTCAGCCAATTTGCTTTCCACCCCGAAGTTCAGACTGCTAAAGTGGGGGATGATGGCGGTCGGTCTCGGTGCAAGAAGCCCTTCAATGGAAAGCCTTACCAAAAGATCTGCGGGTCATTGAAAATCACTTAGATTTCAGGCATAAGCTGAAGACTTTTCTGTTTACAGCCTGAATAGGGTTTTGCCAGTGGATCGGGGGTCAGGGTGATAAGGGGAGGGCTTCTTCCTATTTTGGGGCTGGGTTTCTCTGTACCCTCTGGGGTTGGACACCGACACATCTTTGCCACCCTCACTACTTGTCACAGTGCAGCTTATCTCCTGACTGTATCCATCTACTATCACAGTATTCCAATCATGTCTCTTAGATCATTAACTTTCTCAAGTAACATTTTACAATTGATGCATAATCTTATCCAAGGGGAAACAGGATGGGAGGAATATCCTTCCTGCAATAAATGGTTGAGGCTTTAGTTATCACCTTTTTGTGTTGGCTTAGTACATGAATAACTTTTCAAGCCTTCAACATCTTAATTAAAAGAGAACAATGTAGAAGAAATTAGGTTTTCCCTTGTTTGAAGAGATTAAATTGCTCTTTATTATTCATGTTCTCCTCCCCAAACTCCTTAGCTAGGGCTAGGTCCAGAACCTCAAACCTATTTGAGACTGGTATCGAGGGCACATATTGCGTTCTGATTGACGTATCGTCTTCATCTCCATCTCTAGGAATATCACAACACTGGGTCACTGCATTTCCCACTCTGCCCGTCGTGTAACCCATATCCAGTTCTGATGGGACACAAACATGTCTTTCTTTCACTTGGACTGCAGACCTAGGTTCCTCGTAGGGAGACAGATCTTCGCCCATGGTTACTCGTGTAACACTCGAGTGAGTTCTGCCTGACTCCCACCCAATACTTTCTCTAATGATTTGAGGGTAGCTAACACTCCTCTTTTGAAATTCTTTTCCCATTTTTTGAACCTCAACACAGTCTATGTTCTTTTTAATAACACATTTCGAAGATGTGGGAACCTTCTCTCTGGAAATATATCCATTGGTTAAACCTAAGGAGTGTAGAAGAGGCTCTATATCATTGTTGAAAATATTAACCTCATCAATGGGTTTTTTAAGAGCAGCTGGTCTTTTGCTGCTTTAAAAAGGTAACAACAGTATTTACTTTGCTTTTGGACATGCCGCTGCTGCACGTTAGAATTGCAGGCACAGACAAAAGAGGCATCCCAATAAGAATACAGGCCTGAAGATGAGAGAAACAATCTTCCGGTCCAGAGACTTTAATATATTGTTGAATGTCATCAGTGTATTTATTTTATTTATTTATTGTGCATTTGTAAGGCAGTTATACAGCAAGACATTGTGTTTCAAAGCGTCCACAGGGCAGCGGTAAGGGAACATGGGAATGAAAGGCAAATATAATAACAATGAAGAAGGGTAGATGGAGAGGATCCCTGTGGAACACCAGAAGTAACTGGTGCTGAGGATGAGAGAAAGGATTAGAGTTTAACAGTTTGCGAGCGTCCAGCTTGGCAGCTGCAGATCTGTTCCAGGAGTATGTTTACTGTCACCAGCCACAGTATCCATATTTCCATTTTAATCTCCACATATCATCATCAATGCTCCACCCTCGAACCTAATATTGTTTGGCAAAGCTTATCGGAACCATGTGTTAATGTGTGGGAGATGGGAGTGCCATTAACTCATGAATGCTAAGGACGTTATGGGATGTCAGCACTACCTGGATGAACTTGCTCTGATTGGTTAAGTAGATAACATAAACTATCCCAGAATACAGTAAGATGTGTTTGCTTAAGCTTTCCTTTTATTTGTCAGTGAAACCTGTGGTTCCTAGGGATTCAGGACAAGGGTCCTTAAAACATCATATTTAAATTTGTACTTCAGAAAATGTACTGATCCGAGGCTTTAAGGTACTGTTTTAAGCCTACTACATTTCATGAAACCACTGTCAGAAGTACAGCAGCTTAACTCATCTGCTGAATGGAATGTGTCCAGGAACACTGGATTTACTGTGCAGCTGTTACCAGTACACATATAATTCTCTCTTTCATGAAGAGATTTGTTCGTCACTTGCACCCAATGTTCCTGGTTGACTGTTGATGGCACTGCAGGGCAGGTTTCCTTTTCCCCACTTTGATAAATAATACTAATGCTATGCTTTCCTCTTTTCTATGTAGTGTTAATTTATGGAATATTCTTGTTCCTGGGACTTTCCATGTTGTCTTCTGATTGAGAACACCCCTTTCTTTCCCCTGAAGCTAGCCTTCACACTCATCCTCAGGCCCATACCAGCCTCCTTCTGCCACCACTTGTGTGTGTTGCCAGGGAAAGGCGGGTGCTCTGCACACTCAGTGAGACCTCAGCCCCAGTTCCTTGGACTCATGTACTACTGCAGTGCCATAAAATGTGTATTGAGCAGGCCCGTCGAGCGAGGAATGTGGTATCCATGATAAGCAAGCAGTCTGACAGGTCTAGAAAAAGGCATGTCAACCAGTTTACCAGAGTACTGTGTTGCACAACATGCAGACGAAGAAGCTTGCCCATTCCTTTAAGTGATTGGGAAGTTAGGGAGAGTGATTACACAAAACCTTTGCATTAACAGCTATATTATAGTGCTGAGGCTCTGCGGAGGCCATTGCGTCTAGTGCCCAAACAGCTGTCTGATTATTATTAGTCACTACAATATGATTTAAGTGAAATATTCCTTCTTGAAATGCTGCCTTCTTCTAATTTAGGATGTTTTTATATCACTTGTGTGGATTCCTAGACTGAAATGGGCTTTTGCATCTGGATCTCAATGTTTCCAACATATCTTCATTGGCCGTTCTTCACCCGGGTCTAGCCGATCTCTGGGCCTGTGCTTATGGGAAGTCGCGTTCAGAATACACTTCTTGGAGCAAAGTTCACTTGAAAAGGTGTCCAGATTATGACATGCTTTCAGAACGCAGAATAAGGAAGTCACCGTGTCCACAATCATTTCTTTGTAAAAAAAGATTCAGAGCAGTGATTTCACCCGATCACCTGGTGTGGGACTCTGAATTCCATGCAATACTCCTTCTAATGTGAACATTGGCAGGCAGTCTGGAATGACCTCAGCTTCCTCTAAGCACGTTCAAAATTCTAATTTGAAAAAAATCTAGAAGCAATACTAAGGGATTGTGACTGCTTTCCAATCTTTGGACTACCTGGAAATGATTTAGTTTACTCGAAGTTTCTAAATTCAGAATTCTAAAATCCCATCAAAGAAGTTCCCAAATCATAAACATAGGTTGGGGCTTCTGGGGTATCCAATGGGGTTTTACCATGGGTTGCATGCATCATTGTGTTACATATGACATCTAAAAGGTGAGTGCTTGCATTGTGCCTTGCTGGATGATGGTTCCACATTGCAGGAATGCCTCGGGCCACCTCCTCCATGACGCATTTATCTACATCCTCTGTGGAGGAACCAATCTTGTCGTTACAGCCGGGCAAGAGAATGACACATAGGAAGGGCCCTAACCCATGATCGATGACCTCTTTCAGATTTTCTTGTAATGATGAGAGATCATCGAAGCTATCCTCTCTGTAATGCGCGTTCGGCTTATTCAAGGTATTTAAAACATGTATTACCACTAGATCACATAATGGCGATATTTGACTAGTTTGCAAAGATGGTTTACTGAAACATCAAAGACTTTGTTAAACTCTCATGCCAAACAGTTTGAGAGACATATTGTTAATCCCTCCGTAGGACACCCCTTTATATTGTGGGGCTAACTTCCCGAATACAGTGTAACCTCCCCTTTACAACTGGGCTCTCTGCCAGGTTTCTAGCTATGTTAACATCTCTGATTTATTTATCTAATCCCACCGATCTTGGGTGCACATTCTTTATGTTAGTCCTGTAATATTCCTACCATCACAGGGCAGCTGATATTTTATAATTTTGCACTCAAATATGCTGTGGGTCCTCCTATTAAGATGATGGCAAACAATCTTAAGCAATAGCTGCTGTTCGCTGAGAAAGTGTGATGCTTACTTTACTGTGACAGCTGAAACCTCCATTCTGCAAAGATGATGTGTGGCCGTTTAGGGTAGTGAAAGCCTGTGTTGTTCACCTGGCCCCTTTGATCACTAAATTGGTGAACTCCTCATTTAGGGGCTGTCTTGTTCCAACCTGCACGAAGCAGACATGGATCTCTCCATTATTAAAGAAACCATCTCTTGACACTAGGGTGCCCTCCAATTACAGGCCCATTTCCAATGTGGCATTTTTGATTAAGATTCCGGACTGACTGCCTATTTGCAAGTACAAGACTTCCTGGATAGACATCAGATCCTGGGTCAAGGGCAGTCTGGTTTCTGTACGGCTCACAGTACGGAATCCACCTTGCTCGATCTGAAGGCTCATTTGCGGGACAATTTGGAGAAAGGGGGTCCTGCTCTTCTTATGCTTATTGACCTTTCAGCAGTGTTTAACTTGGTGGATCACACACTGCTAATCTCCCGGTTTGTTCACTCTGCCTATTTTTCATCTTCAGCAGCTAGATGGGTTAAATTCTTTCTAACAGATCGTATGGTCAGGGTCTTTGCTGACGACTGCAAAGCTGATGATATTGTGGTGTCCTGTGGAGTCCTCCAGGGATCCTGCTTGTCCCCCACTCTCTTCAACATTTTCACTATGGGCCTCATTACACGGTAGGCGGTGAACCATGGCGCAATTAGCGCCATGGTTCATGCCGGTAAAATACCGGCACCGCCTTGGTGGAAAGGGGAATTACTGTCCCATTCCAAGGTTGGAGGGGCGGTAATTCCCCCTTCCACCATTGCCCTTCCCCATTCCCATTTTTGCCCCATAGGGCATAATGGGAATGGGGAAGACGCTAATTACGGCACCGCAAATTGCGGTACCATAATTAGCTCTCTGGGTCCCTTTGCGGGTTGGTTTTTAACGCCTGCAAAAAGCAGGCGTTAAAATCCCCAACCCGCAAAGGGACCTCGTAGTAAGGCGGTAAGGATTTATACCTACCGTGTAATGAGGCCCTATGTCTTTATTTGAACTGCTGCATGCCAAGGAGGTGCTGTACACCAACTATGCTGATGATACTGAGTGTCTCAATCCACTCTCGGGAGATGACATCGGGGACACTAAGTCTCTCAACGCAGTTCACTCCCTCATAAAAAACCTAGATGATGTATAATAGCTTAGCGCTTAGTGATGCAAAAACAGAGCTTATGATTGTGGGCACAGCAGCACGGCTGAGGAAACTGAGTCCAGACTATCAAGAGTTTCATGTAGCTGGCTATGTTATTGCCACCCTCCCTAAAGTTAAGACGCTGGGCATGGTGATTGATCAAGAACTTAGTATGAAGGCTGATGTGAGCAGCTTGTCTCGTCACCTTCGGCTTCGGCTTCGGCTGCTCGTGCAGCTGAGGCCTTTTTTGACTCGAAAAAACGGTGCTATCATTGCTAGGGCTATTGTTGGAGGTAAATTGGATTATGGCTCTAGCATGCTACAGGGTGTGAGTAAGGGAGACACCAGGCGCCTTCAGTTTATTCAAAACAACGCTGGTAGAGTTGTGGAAGGCCTAAGTAGGAAGGATCACATTTCAGAGGCCAAAGGAGCTTTGCACTGGCTTCCTATAGCTAGCAGAATGTCCTTCCATCTCCTTTACATCACACATAAGTGCCTGCATACCTCTAGCCCAGGCTATCTTTTTAATCGTCTTTCCTGGTTGCCGGCACGAAGGACGTTGAGGTCCACTAGTTTGGGTATCCTGCAAGTTCCCAGGGCCAAGTTGGATGTTGTGGCTCAAGGCTATGTCGCCCCCAAGAGCTTGTATGCACTTCCCCTGACTTGAGATTGCATCATACTTTCTCTAAGTTTAAACACAGCTTACAAACAGCTCTGTTATACTAACTCCCCCTCTAACTCTGGACTTGGTGTTGTTTTTCTGATGTGTTGTTATTTTTTGTGTTTGTCTTCTTTGCACTACTATACCTACGGGCATGTAAATTAAAAAAAATATATCCATCTAGGTGACATTCTGCCCAAGGACCTCTTTAGCCACCATTGGTCATTGCTTGAGCATATGTTTGGATCCTGTCTTGTAAAGAAACGTCAGTGGTTGCATAAGGATTATGCTCTCCGGTCTGGTTTCCCTTTTTTGGTGGCAAAAATGTGCCTGACAATCATTGGGTGCACCACGGATAGAACTTTGCAATGTCTGGAGACTCATGTTCAGTGGTCAATCTCCCATTGTACTCCCATGGACATTTACATGTGATTACTGTTTATATTATTGCCTTCACCCAGACATTTAAGCCAATTCAGTGATTTATTAATCAATGTTTCAATGGACACCTTCCTCCTCATAGGGCCGGGGGTACATTTATAATCACAATGGGAAGGCATCCTTTCCAATCCTCATTTTCTTTTTGCATCTTTGACATTTTGAGCAACTTCTGTTTTAACTGCCGTGCTCCTGTTTTTTTGGGATGATTGTAGATGTATATGGGCCCTGAGGTAAAGCTGGAGCAATGTTCTCCTCACTAAAATTGTTAACCATATTTTTTTTACCAACACACCATTAACCCTGCAACAAACACAAGCATTTTTTCATGTTTTCAAAAAACCTTTCAAGAAAGTTTCTCTTTGCTCCACACTTTATACCAGGGATTCAATTAACAACAATTAGATTGCATTAATCTCCAAATAAAATCCCATCGCCTATCGTTCCACTTGACAATCTTCCATCCTCAGCCCTTCTTACCGGAGCTACTATCATTTACTTACAGATAAGCGGTATTACATTAAGAACATTTTCAAAAGTTATGTTGCCTGAGTCGTATGGATGCCAATTTTCCGACTTGCTATTGCCATTCCCCTAGCAAATCCCTCAGTGTTTTGTGTTCTTACTTCTAGTAGCTCCACCTGCACTTCATTCACCAGGTGCAGGGTTTATGGCTTTCCTGGTACAGCTCATGTCACTAGGTGTACCTGCGGGTTACCCTCCTTAACAGTGTCAGCGTTGGCTGATGGTTCTGGGGGTAAACACGGAGAAACTGTGCTTAGGTCTGCGGCTTTTCATGAGATCTCAGTCATGCTAATTCATGCATCGGGTTTGCCTACTGCTTTAGTTAAGAATTGATCAATGGAACCAACATTCACCTTCTTTTCAGGGTCAGATCATTCTCCTGGGGTTCTTGCATCCTTCCTTTTGGTCATAGGTACAGTTGGAACGTGTCTTATAAGCAAAGTCAATAGATAATCACTAAGTAAAATTAAAGGTAAAAATAGTAGCCAATAGAAAAGTCACTCTTTCCATGACTCATAGAATTACTTGCACAGAAATGATTAAACCTATGTCCACGCTGTAGCAGGGAATGCCAACTTATGTAGAGTGCTCCATTAGTCAGAGTCCCTCCTGCTCCTACAAGCAGAAAAAGCCATTAGCGCATTCTAGTCTAGAGATTCAACTGTAAGAATAGCAGCTGAGGAAAAGGGACTCTTTCTGGGGCGTATAACCTTTCTCCCACACTCACTGGGCTTTTGCATTTAGCTATCCAGAGTTGCACTGCCTGTGCTCTTCCAGCCTTAAGAGAAAATATCATTCCCGCTGGTTGACAAGTTAGCACTCTGTTTAATGACCTCTAAAAGTTGGGGTGCAGAGGCCATTGGCATGGCAACATTTGTCTTGCCTCTCATGCCATGTCCTCTTTGTGAAGTGTGCATGACTTGCAGAGATGGAGCAGGGCAGGACTGTGTGCGTGCCTGATGCCATCAAGTACTGTGGCACTGCAACATCATCACTCAATGGCAGAAGCGGCAGCGATAGAGTGTATAGAATCAGAGGTGGCGGGAGGTGTGCAATGTCTGCCCTGACCTCGCCAAAGCCCATCTGTCCATGGGTTCAAGGAGAAGGGCAACAGTTATTCCTCCCATGGCGTTCCATTGCCCAGGGAACAAGGAGAAGGATTGCTAGCCTGTAGTAGAACATCTTTTCTCAAGATCCTTCTTTCAGTATTACACATTGTCCTGTCTGTGGAGTGTGGTGAATGTAGACGTGTACTTCAACAGACCACAGTGAGACAATGACTAGTAGGTGGAGTTCTAATGAACAGCCTCATCCTGTATACCTCATGGGAGCTGCCTATTCCAATCCTATTAACCTGAAAGCCAGTGCTGTTGGAACATGTTCCATGTGGACCCAATGTCGCTTGTTTGGTTGTGTTTGTTTATGGGTCTTTTGTACATCTCAAACCTGCTCCTGACTGTGTACAGCTCGTCTGTACACCCAAAGCCTGCTCCTGTTTGTGTCCAATTATTCTGTGCACCCTCAGCACTTCCAAGGTATGAAAGCTGTATGCCTAATATTACAGAAAGGTCTCTCCTCCAAGTCAAGAATAGCTTCCATACCATCAGTATCACTATTATATCTGGTGTGTGTTCCAGTACTCCTAGATTATCAATGTCCAGCTTCTTTTCCTTTCTGAGAGTTAGGCCTGCTGCCTCAGTTATGTCTGGTCCATTATATATGGTCCTTTCTCTGCCAAGTTTTACAGTCACTGGTACACAAACCTTGAGTCTTAGGTCCAATTCACTTATCCAGTTCACTTCTTCCCTTTAGTACTTTTCTGTATCTCTTTTCCCATCCATTTGCTGCCTCTGGAGTATTCCTTTCTGTGCTGTCCTGTGTATTTGAGCACAATCTCAGGGTGATGCGTACACTACTCTAAAGGTGTCTGTTAGTCCAGCCCTAGAAGGGCTGTACCAACTTACTTCACCCACTGAACTTGTCAGTGGTCTCCACAGCCATCCATCGGGATTCTGAGCATCCAGAGGCATGGAAACTGCTCTTCTGAACACCTGTGAAAAACGTCTCGCATCTCTGGACTCTAACTCTCCAGCTATCCTCATTCTACTCAATCTCTCTTCTTCATTTGACACGGTCAACCACTCCAACCTGATAAAACGGCTCCATGATACCCTGGGTATCTCGTAGCGGGCACTGGATTGGCTGTCCTCCTTCCTAACTGACCGTTCATCCAGGTTATTCTGGGCACCTTCGCCTCACCTACCTCTTTCGCCACCTGTGGGGTACCCCAATGCTCCAATCTCTCCTCCTGGCTCTTTGACACTTACCTTGCACAGCTGGCACTCCTCGTTTCCTCTTTCTCCCCAAACAGCCAGTGTTATACAGATGCCACACAACTCTTTTTCAAACATCCTGCAGACCCTCTTGCATCTTCCATCATCCCGGACTGCCTATCTGCCATCCAGTCCTGGTGCACTTTGAACGATATCTGCCTCAATGCCAGCAAGACTGAGATCCTTCCCATTGGGACCCCTGCTCCCTCAATCTTCCCCTCACTCTGGCCATCCTCTATGGGCACTCACCTTTCTCCTTCATCTGAAGCTAGAAACCTTGGAGTCATCGTCGACTCCTCTCTTTCCTTCCTCCCTCACATTCAGGACATGGCCAAGAAGTCAACCTTTCAACTCTTACTTCTCAAAGGAATTCTCCCTTTTCTCACTTTGTCCCAGAAGCTCAATGTTACCAGACCTATGGTTCTTTCTTGGCTAGAGTACTGCAATAGCCTTCTCATGAATCTAGCCTCTTCCTCTCTACGACCCCTCCAGATAAGCCAGAATAGGGCAGTGAGACTTATCCTTGGCCTCAAGCCGAAGGACCACATCTCTACTGCCCTAAAATCTGTTCACTGGATCTGGGTTGCTCCAAGGATCAAGTTCAAATCCCTCTGCATCATCCATAAGGCTGTCTCGGGCCAGTGACCATGCTATCTGCAGCTTGCTCGCACTAAATTCTCTTCCTCTAAACCTCTACGTTCCTCTGGTACCAACTCTCTTTGTGTCAAGTGTTTCGCTAAACAGAGGGCCAGAAGCTGATCTCTTTCCTCAGCTCGATCCCTCTTATGGAACAGCCTCCCCCTTCCTCGTCATCGTGAGCTGGACCTCCCCAAATTCCAGAAGCTCCTCAAGAGTTTCCTTTTCACCCCCTCCCTTTATTCTTCCTTCCTCTGCTAATCTCATGGTCGCTGTGATTGGTGACCAGGGCCCTTATGTGTCCTTCGGGGCCCTGGCCTCTCACACCCAATCACCTTCAGCCTCCGCATACACACACGACCTGCCTTGTCACTTACTGGCCTTCGCCACTGTAGGCCTGCACTTACCCCTTTTTTATTTACAGGTGATTGTTCCCTAGCACTCCCCACTCTGGGCACTTACACCTGCTGCTCACTCACAAGCATGGGCACTCGAGCACTTACCCCCTCTCCCTCTTCCCCTCTCCTCTCTCTGCACTTGCACGCTCTGAATGCTCACAAGGACTAGTAGGTTAATCTGTATCTTCCAGTGTATTTGTTGTTTTTTATCCCATGTTCCCTCCCTGTTGTACTGTGGGCGCTTTGAAGCGCAATTTTCTTGTTGTATAAGCGGCTAGCAAATGCCAAATAAATAAATAAATAAATAAATCAAACTTTCTTTTCACATCGAAAAGTTGGACAACTCTGTAAGTGCAAATGCAGTGAGACATCCATGTCAATAAAGACACAAGACAGGTCATTATCATGGAGCAAACACACTATCATTTATTCAATTGTGGTTTACCTATCAGGCTCTTCACCTGCTTCATTCTTTACTCTACATCTTTCTATTTGCACATACCTGTACTATCCGCACAAGCTTTACACTTCTCCTTTTTTGATCCTCCATTTTAGTTTACTCATGTTCTCAACCCTCATAGTGGTTTATGTATTGTTACTCCCTTGCTATGCAGGTCTCAGCATGCTACAGCCATATACTAGAATCTGGCATTTACTCCAACACTTTCTGAAGTGCTCATACACTGTTTGTCACTTATTGTACCCCTATATTCCTCTTTGACAGTCGCTTTAGCTATTTGAACATTTTCCTTCTGAAAACTATTATTACTTTCTACCTGTCAGTTTCCTCTTGGGTGTTTCCTCTGTAAACTGTAATGCCATGTTTATGATTTAGGATTTTATGGTTTTCCATTTAATGGGTTATTTGGCTAACTTACACATTAGGCTTGATGACACTATCCCTGACCGATGATCGGATTGTTTTGAACACATGTTTTTAGATTGAATATATTTAATTTACAAGCATCTGTCGCTGTTTTAGGAATTATACGTTGAGGAGGCTTTTATCTGCAAACTAAATTGATTCGATTTGTTTATTAGCCTGTCTTAGGTCTACAAAATCCTATGAACAACATGATCACCATAATCACATTCATTATTCCGGTTGCTTTACCCTAGAAAGGATAATGTTTCGTCAATGTTCAAAATGCTGCCTTTCCCATGTTGAACAGGCCATTTCTGTCAGCTGAGGATGGCATGAACGCTGATTGGTCTTCACGGTCTGGGGACAATCCCCCTCTATCACATTTCCCCTTGATCAAGCAGCGGGTGAGCGCAGATGGAATGCCCGCTTTGCATCAGAGCGTAGCCTGTCTGCACCCCATGCTTCCTGGGCAGCTCCCAGAACACTTTTAATGTTGGTGGTGAGCACAATTAAAAAAAAAATTGAATTATGGAAATTGTTCCGAGCTTCTCATCTCTTTTCTTCAAGTCGACCATGATCCGAACAGAGGAATCCATACTTGCTCCTTTTGATTCCCAATCATTATAATAAGTTTTACTTAAGATTTACTTTTTTGAACACACAATTCTCCTGAACATAGGGCACCCTGGTTATTTAAGAATGTCTCCTAGGCAATGGGCTCTGACATCTACTGTCAGCATTGTGTGCACCAATGGGTTGACTAGTTGTAGGCAGGGTGATGCTGTGGTGTCATCTTGAAACAACTGCAAAGACCTTCTTCCTCATTCTGTCCATTCCAAAGATGCCTGTTTCTATAGAAGGGCTTGTAGTACTTCTGTTTCCTGTGAGAAGTCTGATACATATGTTGTGTAATAACAGGTCTGACCCTGCCCGGCACAGCGGCCACGGTAGGCAAACACTTCACTGAAGTGCTGGTACCATTAGTAACAGTGCCTGTGCTTCCGTGTCCCCACTCCCAAAGATTCATATAGGACTCTGTGGGAATGGGAATTTAAAATTTACCGGCGCCTGACTTCCCAGGCCGCCGGACTCGAAATGAGCCGTTGGCACCGGGAAGTCAGCCGCCGGTAAATTATTACGAGTCCGGTGGCAACCCACCGGTAGCACCGGCAGGTTTACCGCCAGACTCATAAGCCCATTGTGTTGTAAGAAGACCACCCTTGGAAAGTTGCGTGACATAACATAACATAACAGGTGTATTTGTAGAGTGCACATTCACCCTCAGAGGTGTTTCTTCGCTCCATTAACAGATGTGTATTGTTACCCAAATAAATGGTACTCGTATCTACCTAAGGGCTGAGTGGACTTCCAGGTTTCAAACCTGTGTCCATGTGATCAATCACATTACTCCACTTAGTCCCAGACCTGGCTAAGCAGGGGTGTCATCATCCTTTGAAACACTGGTGCAGCAGACAATCTATAACCAATGGGGTGCATGTAAACTGGAAGCTTTCGTAGGGTGTCAGAAAGGCCGTAAAGTGTTTGTAGTGGGGTCGTAAAAGAGTCTGATGTTATGCCATTTTTAAATGAATGTCGGAAATGATGTGGCCTTCCGCATTCGCAAGATCCGGTCAGCAATGTTGGGTAGGGCATAGTGAACTGCCATCACATTCAGCTTTGGTGATCGACACAGAGGCAGAGGCCATGTCCATCCTGTTTCTTCACTAGCACAACAGGTTTCAGAAATGTAGTGGCCTCCACCGCTTCAGCGGCTCCTCCCTTTAATGTGTTGAGAAATAAGGTGTGCATTACAGTCAAGGGTTCTCCATAAACATCTACATTGATGAGTGTTTCGAGATTAACTCATTATTGAGGCTAAAGACGATGCTGCTAATATTTGCACTCAAGATTAAGAATTGAGTAATCTTTGAGGAATTGCTAAACGCAAATGTGTGGACTTTATTTACAGTTTGTGTATGAAATGTAAATATATTGTAATCTGAATAATAAGTGTTAACATTTGTTCTGTACTTTGCACGAGTCACTTTAGAGGTGGTATACAGTGGTCCCTTTGTTTAAGCACAGGTCTCTTTCAGATGCTTTTAAACTGAAGTTGTTTAGAATCTCATAAAGAATACAATTGGATTATTTTTCAGAATTACGGTGCGTTGCTTATTAAGGTTGAATATTCCTGGTAATCAGGTACCGTCGTTGGAATGGAGTACTAATACGAGTGTATTCAATGGTTTGAACTCTTAGTTAGTTTACACCATAGAGACATAGAGGTAAGGAGCTCTAAAGTGTATGTGATGCATTACAGACAGTGCTCTGAGGTGTACGTGTGACCTTTTGTTGTAATGGGTAAGTCTCTCCCCATAACTTGATTTTGAGAACATATCCTTTCATAGTCCCTGCTAATTGTTTAATGATAGTATCATATTTAGCCAGTAGTTTATTGCATATGTGTCCTTTGATCACCATAACACAATCTTCATTGCAGGGACTCTTGGTCTTGTCAGGCACATAAGGCTAGAAAGAGTTTTCCCATGGCCAGTTCACCTATAAATATTTCAGACCATCTGTAATCTAGCATGCTAATGTTATGGCCCTCATTGGTGTCAGAGTGCATATCAGGGTGACAACACTTCTCAATACTATTAGTGGACCTATCACTGTATACATATTCAAAGATGACAATGCATTCCCATGCAGAGTCCACCACAGCCTCCACTTGCACCCCATAAATGTGGATCATACCGGCCCAGTCAGCATCAACAGATGTGCAAATTGTGTCAGATGGAGTCCTTCCAGTCTTGACAATGAGTGAGATGCAACCTTGCCGGTCCTACAGACAAGTAGCAGGTAATGACAATTATTGAGTGAGCACCCCAGATGGAGGAGGAGTAGCAATACAAAATGAGACTCAAGATATGAAAACATCAGGCCGGAGAAGCGGTCTTCTCCGTCCAAGGGAAAATGCTTATCCAGGAAATAGAAGAGCAGATGGAGGGGCGGATGAGGGAGAACAAGAAAGGAAAACATTGAAAGAACGAATGACCGAAGGTTAACGTTTGGAATGGCAGAAATGGGCAGAAAAAAGGTTGTTGGACAAAAGCAATAGAAGGATGGGGAAAGAAAGATACTAAAGCGGCTGGGTATTACTCCAATATTATCGACTAAACACCCCACTTTCTCATGAAACCCTACATTCACAGCCATTGCAGCTCCCCTGTATCATCTATTCAGCTCAGTGGGTCATATACAAACTTCCCGGGGTACCTCTGCAGCTGAGAAAAAAGGAACCAGAAATGCTCACGATTGCATCACGAAATACGTGTTTGCTTACCGCAGAAGCAATGACCCCTTTCATTACACAAGTGACCCATAATTTGAACAACTATAGGACCGCGGAGTCCATCAGTATACCAATCAACACTGTCTAAAGCAGTAGATCAAATTGCCCCATTAAAAAGCCGGAAACTACCCTTGAAAAACCTTTGGTACAGTGCAGAGATACATGGCTTAAAGAAAGCTAAGTGTCAGGCTTACACTATCTGGAGAAAATCAAAGACCCAGGGAACTAAGGAAGGGTATGCTGCAGCTGCAAGAAAAATCACAAGCATGCAATCATTGAAGCAAAAAAGACTGCCTTAAATGCACAAATCCAGAATGCCAAGTCGGATACTGGAGAAATGTTCAAAATCCTTAAAATGTTGGATGATCCAGCTCCATCTGATGAGAAAATAACCAAAGATGGATCTTGGTGTGTAGCTGCCCAGGATGCGCCTATTAGTGAAGTGCACAAGTTCTGGGAAAACACTACAGACAAGCTGAAGCTATTATTCATGGCGGACTTTTGAGGTGGTGAACAACCTTCAGGCGTCTTGAAAGGGCCTTCTTTAGGTAATCCATCGGGAGCATTTGCGTTCCGACCAGTGCCGTAAACAGAAATAACAGTCATTGTATCACAGCTTTAACCAACCACCTGCAAAGGTGATGATTGTCCAGCCATTGTTGTGAAAGCATGCACAGCAGCACTGGTAGAAATCACCACCAAGTTTATTAACAGCCGCTTTGCCAAGGGTCAGATGCCATACCTGATTAAATATCCTATAAACGGCACATATAGAGGTTATTCTACTGGCCCTCACACGTCAGGTGGCTTGCCTGACCTTTCCCCAAAAACGATCAATTGCATTGTTGCAGGGTCGCAGGATTACCATTGGCCCTTGCCCTCTGCTATCCACCCCTGGATTTGTGTTCCCTGATTGGCTGGAGCGGATCTCCCCAGGCCTGGGACCCAGCTCGATTCTCTGAGCTCAGTGCACCTTCTCAAGTTTCCAGTGTAGCCATCAGTACTACCACTTTGCCATTGAGAATACATGCATGGTTGCAACGTTGTAGAACAATATATATATCATTTTGTATCTGCTTCGTTGGCAACTGCTCCTCTTCTCACCATGGGTAAAAGGCCATTGTTCAGCTAAGCTATACCACGTGGGTGAGGACCGCAAAATTGAGCTTTCTGCTCTGCAAGTAGTGATGATTTATTCTGCTTTTTGCAGGTGGCTCCTTGTCTCTCTGGTTTAGGAATGTTCTGCTCGTATCTGACCTTGGCTGTGCGCCCTGGCCTGGTGCTTCATGCAGCCTAATTCTACTTTTCTCCGCCTCTCGTCCTGAGGCCCATGGCCTCAGGGAACCTCACTACAGTTATACTATGAATTCTATATATCTATACCATGCTATGTTTCTTATAGGTGAGTAGTATTTGGCACTTCCAGGCTCCTTATATGATGCTGTAGTTTCATATGGTCATTTGCAATAAGCTGCTAAAAGCTTGTTCTGCATCTCTTCTTTGCCTTGCATTCTGTGTTTCTGCGTTAGGCTAGTGAGAAAAATAATAAAGGCTTTCGACAGTATGTATATGTATCTGTCCTCTGTCTACAGGACTGTGTAAGCATGTTCTTTGTGTGTGCACGTGTGCGTCAGTGTAACTTCATGCATGGGTGTTCTCTGCGTGTGTCTTGGTGCCAGTAATGACATCAGCACTGCAGGATATTTGTCAGTAGTCAATCATGTTCATCGGGCGACTGGACACATGATCAGGGTTGGGGCACCTGTATCCATGATGACGTTAGCAGGATAGGGTTTGAATGGTTTTCAGAGAGCATACCTGTTCGCATATATATTTGTCACTAGCCCACCTGGGGGCTGTCCAAAAAATGACTGGCATCTTGCATCTCTGGCTCTTCGGGCTGTCAAGATTATGGGGGGCAAGAAGGGCATTCCAGGGACCCTCTCTTCAGACTGCTTTCTTTGTCCAATGCTCAACCCTTAATAAAGAGATTATTTTTTTTTTAAAGCCATCTCTGGACCCCCATATTGTGATGAACTATTGAGCTATTACTAATGTGCCTTTTTTGTTAGAAATCTTAAATCAAGCTGTCTATTTACAGATTCAGAAACATCTAATGAACAGCAACATCTTGGGCATGCGTCAATCTGATTTTAGACAGGCACATGGGACAGAGACGGCATTGCTAGACCGGAAGGCAAATACACTGCAAACAATGGACCATGGCAAACTTTGTGCTGATAATGTTACTGGATCTATCAACTGCATTCGACCTGGTCGACCATACTTTTCTGTTGAAAAAGCTATTACATTCTGCAGATTTTTGCAGTCAGTTGCAAACTGGGTAAAGTCTTTGCTATCTGACTGATCAGCTAGGAATTCAGCAGCACTGCAGTAGCCGATGTCGTCTAACTACCCTATGGTGTTCTACAGGGATTTTGTTTTTATTGCCCACACTGTTTAATATCTTTACCATTCCATTGCTCGAATTGTTAGATAAGAGGGTAATAATCAAAACCAACTACGCTGACAATACACAGTGCTTGATCCCTATCTCTGGAGATATACAAGAAAGACACTGAGTCTGTCAATTAGGTATATTCCCTCATTCAGGAATGGGTGGTTATTAATGGTATGGCCCTGACCGACACAAAGAATGAGCTGATGTTAGCGGGAACAGCAAACTGACTAACTAATCTAAGCATCAAATATGACAGCTTTATCATAGCTGGGTGCACCATTGCAACGCTCAAAAAAGTAAAGAGCTTGGTTATTCTCCTACATTCTGAGCTGAACATGAAAGCGCAGGTGAATAACATACTCTCCACGTCTACCTATCTTAAACTGCTGAGTCAACTATGACCTTTCCTATCAAGCAGGAGCTGCACTGTGATAGCCAGAGCAATAATTGGTGCTAAACTGGATTATTACATTAGTTTACTTTAAGTGAATAACAAGGTAGAGATCTCAAAACTGCAAACGATTCAGAACAGCGCAGTCTGCATAATTGAAGGGCTAGCTAAGAGAAAGCATGTCTCGGAAGCCAGGAGGGGATTGCACTGGTTACCAGTGGAAGCCCGTATCTTATTTTAAGTTTTGAAATGAATGCACAAATGCCTTTTTGGCATTAGTCCAAGTTACCTCTCAAGAAGCATCTCCTGGCTACCAATTCACAGGACCATATATTCTAATTTTACAAACCTGCTGTGCGTCACCTAAGCAAAAATGGAAGCTGTGAGGCAGGGAGCCTTCTTCACAGCAACTCCTAAATTGCGGAAAACTCTTCAGCCAGACTTGAGGGGCTGTAGGTTCCTGGCCTTATTCAAACGTCTTTCGGAAAATATTTGCATAAATCTATGGTATGTACTTTGATCTTTGTCCCTTAACAGGCCAATGTAATCTGTAAATTAATGTATGTCTATATGGTGTTTGTCTTGTGAGCACTCTGAAGCCCAAAGGCTTCCCTGTATTGGTGCTATATAAATAAAATATAAATAAATAAAATAAAATACGGTCCTTCCAGAAAGTGAACAATTCCTCCCAGAGGAGGCAAAGGCCTTTGCTGGGTCTGAGCCCAAATGGTCTGTTTTGTGTAAAACTTAATGCCAGACAGTGGATACGCAGAAAGCTTTGATAGAAAGTTTACTAGAAGCCGATACCAATAGGTCTTTGCCACCATCCCACCACTAGACATGGCTTATTTTTAGATGCTAATCTGTGGCCAGCCTCTGGTAGTTAACAATTATATCATTCGGATCAGTGATTCCCACAGTTAAAGACAGTCCCTAGATGTTGGTACTTTGAATCCATCAGGTTGTTTGCAGGAATGTGCAGGTTACTCTGTAACTCCCATATTACCAAACTACAATGCAGCTGCTGGGGGGTTTCAGAAGACTGGCTCAGCAGAGTTACATGTTTACCATCTACTTTTTAGCCAGGAGTATTTATGAAAGTAAATCTGATTAGCAGAGCTCACTTTCAGAAGCCGAATTGCTTGTGTCATTTGGGGAGAACAACGTCGGACAAGCTCCTGCTAGTCTGCCTACACAGGGGGCATTCTGCCACAGGGAGGGAGGGTTTAAGAGCAAGGGGGAAGGAGGGGAGTAATACAGAGGCAGAGAGTAGGAAAGTGTGAGTATGAGAGAGGGGGGGTAGACTGAGCAACAGTGGAACAGAGAAGAGGAGAGTTGGAGAGCGAGAGAGAGCACGCAAGAGAGAGCATGTGATCCAGACATATCCAATATTCAGAGATCTGTATTTAGTGTAAGCAAACTCCACCCCAGTGGACATCCCTTCCCTCTACAAACGTATATCAAACACAGCTGGAGAAGTCACAGGACATTACACGAAACCAATCAGTTCCTGACAGAGAATCATAGGCCATACTGAGGACAGGTAGTGGACTGTCTGAACCATGGGAAGCACAGCCTTAAATATGCATAAAATGGGCAGAAAGAGCAGTCCAATTATTAATTGAAACAGAAACTCTGAGGCATAGCATTTGGTGAGATGGTTTATAGGCCTGGGCACGCGGTGTACGTTCACTCCGCCACAGCAGATGGCTTATTATAATGATATTGGGAACGGGCAGATTTGCTACTGGAAGCTCGAGAAGACATAGCTTGGCATGCTGCGTAATGAACAAACTGGTACATGATGTAGCGGCAGGGCTCGGTGTAATTTAGGAGAGTCCATAGCTATGAATTAGAACATGAAGGTGCTGGCCAAGAAGGGGAGCACATTTCAAGGATTTCATTCATTTTCTCACAAAGTTAGCAGCAGTCGACAGAAATCCATTGAAGCTCACGGGGCTGCCTCCTAGTTCGGAGAATCCGCCCTCTCACTCCCCACGCCACTGGAAGATTATAAGGTCCCTTGTAGCAGCATGAATACTAACCATATGACCCACATGACCCACTGCTTAAGTTGTAAAGACCAATCGCATAAGCAGTAATGATAACTATGTCTGTATGTATTCATAATGTGCCAACAACTGCTACCATGCCTGTACCTCTGTAACTAAGTTCATGCAAGTAACAGCGCCTCAATGCCCTTGTGCTGTCTGCATGCTATATAAATAAATAAATAAATAAATAAATAAATAAATAAATATAAAAATTAGATGGAAAATCTTCATTAGAGGGTAAAAGGAACTGTGGTAACCATCGGGGAGCTGCTGTGTGCAGAAGCAATGTGCACTTCCATTTGAATCAGTCCAGAAGCTTAAATACTTAACATGAGTGGTGAAGGCCTTTAATCTGACCTTTACAGGAAAGATACTTGCTTGTGACAAACATGCATTTGCCTTGTATATCTATGATCGTCGTCCTATGCTACTGTGGTGTGCTGCAGATCAATTCGAATTCAAGACAATAAACGAGCTTCTGTTGTGAATTCTGACTTGATGGATGACCTGTTGGCATACAAGTCGACACTTCGTTACCACAGTGCTGAGGAGTTTGGAACATCCTGAAATTAAGCAATTCCGCCTGGTACACCTGGGGCTCATTTTCAAAGAATGTTCAGCCTCACTCCAGTTCCCTCTGCACATTACAGTTTATTCATTAAGGCTCTTAGATTTCGCAAGAGAGCACCACGCCAACGTCGTCGACATAGAAACAGCCAGCGGAAACACGCTCTAAAGGCAATACGCATTAAAATATTAATCCTGAAAAAACAAACTCTTTTCCCAGACAGGCACAGAAAAACCACAGTAACAAAACAGCGTAAACCTGTGATAACTGAAAACACAAAAGTAAATATTCCTGTTAGTCTGGGAGGGTCACGTTTTTTAAAAATATTATTTGAACACATGCAGACGGTTTTTAACTAAATATCGTGATTGCCTGGATTCCTTCTGTTTTCTTAGAAGAAAGCATTACAGGGGCGTAACTTTGAGTTTGCTAATAGGACCAACCCAATCAGCTCTTGGCCGCCCATGGCCTATAGGACTGGAGCCCCATAACACAAAACCCACATTATCATACACACAAATTGAAGCTGGGATCCTCAAATAATTGTACACAATATTGATGCTACAACTTGGCTTGGGTTTAAAAAAGTGCACAATCAGTCTTGTTTACATTTCGAGGGCCTACTTTTGAGGGAAAGCAAACGCCCACTTAATAGGAGAGCACCTTGAACTGAATAACCTCAGCCCTTTAAGATGAGTAGCAATTACCCTGGAGATGGATGGGGATGCAGAAGTTACTTAATATCAATAATCAAAATGACTCAGTTGGTAAAAAGGATAACTGTTTTATTTTCAATTGTCTAAAACAGGGAGCATGACGAACATCAACAAATTCGCTCGATCCTCTTACTCAACGAAATTCATTAAAAACTGTACTTTTATATAAAAAAATGATGACGTTGACCTGCGTCACTACCAACGTCATCCTACGTGGCAAACTACAGAACCTATTACTAACTATGATAGGCTCCGAGTGAACACCTACATATACGATCTATACTTGTATGGGATAGTAAGTGAAAGTGATAGGTTTCTTAACATCAGGTGGGACAACTAAGCCCTTCCCTCAAAATGGCCATTATGAACGTCACTAAATACACAACATCCCATTGGCTACACAAACTATAGGTCCCTTAATTATGCGGTCCCCTACAATTGGTTGGCACTCTAACCTTCGTCAGTACATTTCCACCTACGTCTAGCAGCACGCAGATTGGACTTCGAGATGCTGGGGAGCTCGTCTTACCCGAGCTTCCCACCAATCAGCATATCAATCTATCATCACCTCAGTGGTCAACGTAGTCAACTAGGCTTTGAAGCTTGGCCTTGAGTTTGTTCTGTGCAGTGGAGAATCAGGGGAGTGAAGGCATGCTCTGCCCACATGCGTAGGTGTGAACATCTTGCTCATCCAACTTCATCCTGCCACGTGACTGTAGACCATGATTTCCAGCTCTTACTGTCTTTAAAATACAATTTTTCAGTAGACCTCTGATGTCTTTCGTGTGTTGTTCATGCCTTCTTAACAGGAGCTCTTCTTTCACACGATTTTGTTTCCACTGCTAGTTCATGTGTTTTCTTACTGCACCACACTGAAGATGAGGCCTTCCATTTTTAGTCCAACTCTGCAATAACACGTAGTGGAAACATCAATCGTTTATCCTTAATGCATATATGTATTTAATGGTGCATGCTGCAATCTATTCACTATAAAGCTAGCCTTAGGAATATTTTGTCTTCTTGTGTTTCTTTTGCATCTGTGCAACTGTAAACTGACTAAATTTCTTCATCCGCTTTATGGCATAAGCTTCTTCATCTTGATCCCAAGATGTCTCTTATCCTTGATAATTTTTTGATACCTTATAGAATATCTGCATCCTCTAGTCTCTGCATCTGTTCTAGTCACGTCAACTTTGCTCTGAGGGACGTTACCATTCGTCTTGACCATTCATTTGCTCTGCTTCTTCCAGGATTTCATTGAAACGGCCATCATATTTTCTTGTAGGCAGGTACGGTTTTCTCAATCGGAACCTTGCTTCCAGGATTCTCTTAGGTATATTTTCACTGGTACCGCACGTGTCTCAGATCCTGGCTCCCAACATATAGGCAATACAGGGGAGGTGGCTCAGGTGGGGGTACTTGGCTCCTCTTCTACAACATGTTTTCAGCTGCCACCAAAACGGTAGTTATTTAAAGGGTCCTCCAGGGCCTTTTTCAAAGGGGTAATCCGTGTTACGAGCTGTAAAGAAATCCCATGTGCCTGTTACGCTCACGTGGTCTCCACAGGGGCGTTGCACGAAGCTGAGCGATGAACATCTGCATGCATCTCTTCCTGTCCCACTGCTTCACTCACGTTTGAGCGCTATCCTAAAATAATGAACGGAGAAGTTAACTTGCTGCGTAGGGTGGGCAAGACTCCCACCTCCCTCAAACCTCCAACCTCTTCCCTCTGTGCTTATGTCTCACCTTAGGTATTTTAACAATGGGCTCTCCGTCCTGTGTCTGAATGCAGGGGCGCTTTAATGTTCTTAGGCACTTTCACTGGATCTTGTTCCATCACTGATCCTACGGCCTGTAAGTGGAATCCAGACCAGCTGTGACTCTGTAAGTAAGTCTTGGTACCAATTAGTTCTTGGTAACTGTTTTTGCTTAATATTTTTCTTCTTGTTGCCAAAGTTTCACTATGGTCCGTATTATTTTGCAGGAGTGGTCTTGGAGATGCCAGGTTAAGCAATGGACTCTTAAATGCGGCACTGTGCAATATTTATGCAGGTGGGTGTTAGCGTGAGAGTGCAGCATCGAGATGATTTTTGAATGGGTATTTTTCCATTGCGCGGCTAACCTGGTGTCTCTTTTTCCTTCCTCTGCAGGTGCGGTGATGCTCCGGAGCAGCAACCGTGTGGACCGCTTCGATGGAATCCTGAGATGACTGATGCCTCCGGGTAAGTTTTCGTTCTTCCTTCTTGTCTCCTTTCTGCAGGTGCAGTGATGCTCTGGAGCAGCGATCGTGTGCACCTCTTCGATGGAATCCTGAGATGACTGATGCCCCCAGGTAAGTTTTTGTTCTCCCTTCTTGTCTCCTTTCTGTAGGTGTGGTGGTCCTCAGGAGCGGCGGGAGAGAGAGCAGTACGGACGGAATTGGAAAGACTGCTTCTCTCAGGTAAGAACTTAACTACTGTTGTTCTTCTTGTTTTTCCCTTTTTTGACAGCTGCTGATTGTCCGTGGTTCCCGATAAAGATAACAGGGCGTGGCTGAAGTCCAGGTAAGCAGGAGCTGAGGTGGCACGGTGAGCGTTACGCTGCAGGAGTGCAGAATAACACAAAGCGTGTTCTGCTCTTTGGCTGTGGTTTATATAGCCCAGGCAAAGTAGTCCCTGGTAAAATAGTTCCAGGCCCAGCCACACCCTAGAAGCTAGACTGCATAGCTCAGTTCTTGGGGACTGTGCTATATGTGCCTCCATGTTCACTGGAACCTCATTCCAAGTGAACAAATAGTATGAGCCTGGTGCCAAAGGAGCCAGGACTGGATCCATGAGAGCCTCTGATGACGTTTTGTTGTGTTTAAAGCCCCAATGGAAACCTGCAACTTGGGAAGGCTGGTTTGGCCCTGAAGACTGGGACATGCATTATGACAGCACTCCCCCCTAAGGCCCCACTCAGGGTGGATTCTCTATCTGGTCCAGGCTTGTTTGGATGATTTTGATGGACCTTTTTCACCAGGCATGGTGCATGCATATGGTTGCTAGGTTCCCATGTTCTTTCATGTGGACCATAGCCTTTCCAGTCAACTAGGTAGAATAATTTAGACTTGACAATTTTGGAATCCAGAATATCCTTCACCTCAAATTCGGGTTCCCTGTCGACCATGATTGGCTTTGGTGATTTTTGAACTCAAGTTCCTGGTTGCACTGGTTTCAAATGTGAGACGAGAAACACTGGATGGACTTGCATATGTGGTGGTAACTCCAGTTTTACTGCCACGCTATTGATGATGGCCTTGATGGTAAAAGGTCCTAAATATCTGGGATTAAAAGTATGAGTTCCTCTTACTGGTATATGTTTGGAAGCCAACCAGACTTCATCCCCAATTTGATATTTCGGAGCTTCACTCCGATGTTGGTCTGCAAATCTTTTGTGTTTTTCTTTAGCTTGCTTCAGATGCTTCGCCGCCTCTTCAAAGGCTTGTGTAATGGTGGCGTGTAGATTCCTTACGGCAGGCATTTCCAAGAGTAGAGGAGGGTCTAGATTGGAGGTTCATGGATGTATCCCATAAATTGTATAGAACGGACTTTGCCCACTGCTAGAGTGTAAGGAATTGTTATAGGCATACTCGGCTATCCAGAGAACATCTCTCCAATTTACTTCTGTTTGGTGTAGCATGCATTTTAAGTAATGTTCCAGAGTTTGGTTGGTTCTCTCATTCTGACCATCGGTTTGAGGGTGATGGCTAGTGGAGAGCCTTACGTCGATTTGGGCTAACTCACAACATTTCTTCCAAAAACCTGAGATAAATTGACTGCCACAATCTGAAATCAGGATGGAAGGGAATCCATATATCCGAACAATCTGTTCTAGGAATTATTTTGCCAGGATGGAAGCCGTTGGTAGGCCTTTCAGTGGAATGAAGTGGGCCATTTGGAAAACAGGTCTACTACCACTAAAATGATGTTGAACCCATTACAAGGAGGAAGGTCAGTGATAAAATCAAGAGAAAGTGTATGCCAGGGTGTAGGTGGAATGTCTAAAGGTTGCAAAAGACAAAAGACCTGATGGTCTTTTCTTTTGTGCTTTGTTCTGTGCACAAATACCGCAGGATAGTACAAACTGCGTGATGTCTTTACACCAAGTTGGCCACCAATAGTTCCTTTAAATTTTAGCTTACGTTTTTACAATCCCAGGATGACCTTTCACTAGAGATTCATGGTAATTTGAGATGACCTTTTCCTGTAGTTCTTTACTGGGTAAATAAAGGCACCCTCGAAAGTATGGCTTTTGATTCTCAACTGTATGGTGTTCGCTTTGGGTAGACCAATATTGCAAAGTCTTTGCATCTATTAAATGCATAATTTTCTTTTGCATGTCGTCCAAGGTCAAAATTCTTCCCCCTTGGATTATGGCTACTGGATCTAGGGTTGAGTGTGCATTTTCATCTACGCCGATAATGGGAAAGAGCGTCAGCTTTTCCGTTCCGACACCCGGGTCGATATGTAATCACGAAATCATATTCGGCAAAGAATAGGGCCCATCGGAGCTGTTGAGATGACTGGGCTTTTGCTGTCTTTAGGTACTGCAGATTGCGATGATTAGTGATCACAGTGACGGTGTGTCTTGCTCCTAGGAGGTAATGCCCCAAGCTTTAATAGCTGCTTTAATGGCAAGAGTTATTTGTCTGTCATGGCGTAATTTAGCTCAGGTGCTGAGAATGTTCGCGACCAAAAGGCTACTAGATGAAGTTGACCCATCTCAGGATCTTTTTGGGAGAGAACTGCCCCCATTGCGAGACTGGATGCATCGGTTTCAACTACATAGGGGAGATCTGGGCGAGGGTGTTTCAGGATCGGGGCTAAGGTAAATCTTTCTTTCAATTCCTGGAAGGCCTTTTCCACTTCATCCGACCATTGAAAGTGTTTATTCTTTCGCAATAAGGATGTGATTGGATGCACAATTTGAGAAAAACCCAGAATGAACCGGCGATAGAAGTTTGCAAAGCCGAGCATACTCTGGACTCCTTTGATTGATGTTGGAGAGGGCCAATTGAGGATGGCATCCACCTTACGCGAGTCCATACGAACACCTCGGGGAGTTAGAACAAATCCAAGATGACATGGAAGGAGCATTTTTCTAGTTTAGCGTATAACTTATGTTGCTGGAGCTTTTCAAGGACAGCGCAAACATGTTTCACATGGTCTTGCTTGGAAGCATAGTACACCAAAATGTTGTCAGTGTACACTAAGACACAAATATCAATCAGTTCTCGTAAGACATCATTTATGAAGTACTGAAATGCCACCAGAGCATTACACAGCCCAAAGGACATTACCTGGTATTCAAATAGCCCATATTTGATGCGGAAGGCCATTTTCCATTCATCTCCCTTTTTAACTCGTACAAGATGATACGCCCCTCTGAGGTCCAGCTTGGTATAAATCTGAGCATCTTTTACCAGATCCAACAGTTCAGGGATAAGAGGTGGGGTGTAACGATTTTTTACAGTCACTTGGCTCAATGCGCGGTAGTGTATACAAGTCCTCGAATTCTCCCTCCTTCTTAGGTACGAAGAATAAGGGCGAGGTCGCCGGGGATTTGGATGGACAGATAAAACTATTTGCCAGATATTGGTCCAGATACGTTTTTAAATGGAGATTTTCAGGTTCAGTGAGCGCATAAATTCGACCACAAGGAGTCTGTGTGCCAGGTACAAGGTCAATTTGGCAGTCATATGGTCTTTGGGGCGGCAGGGTATTGGCTTGATCGTTCTGGAAGACATCCAAAAAGCTTGGTATTCCTGGAGTAGTGCGTTTGTTAAACCCATGATGACCGTTGCTACTTCTGAGGTAGTTTTTTTCTTTTCAGTCAAGAATTCTTCTATTTTATAACATGTATAAGCACATTCATTGGAGAAGGTCAACCTCTTAGCACGCTAGTCAATGTGAGGATTATGTGTTTCCAACCATAGCATTCATAGAATTATTTGAAATTGTGGAGCCTTGATTAGATCGGACACAATGGCTTCCTGATGCCCGTCTTGGCACAAAAGTGTCATATCTGCCGTTGAGTGCGTTACAGGACCTGAGGATATCTCTTTTCCGTCGACAGTGGTGACCAATTCAGTTGTTGCCTTCTTGCAAAGAGAAAGATCCATCCTTGATGCTAATTATTGATCCATATAGTTACCAATTGCTCCGCTGTCAATGTATGCTCTGACCGCATGCATGCGAGATGGTTGTTGGCGACTGATTCGAATTATTGGCAAGGCTAGGTGCGAGGTCTGAGAATCCTTCTTTTAGCTCGACAAATGGACCTCTACTCTTGTCAGGCATGGAAGTTTCTCGTCTCTGGTTCTGCTTCAACCTTGTCAGTGACCCCAACTGCCTTCTTGGGTGGTTTCACTGGACATTCTCTGAGGAATTGGCCGGCATTCCCGTAATATAAACACAACTGTTGTTCTCTCCTTTTGTCTCTTTCGGTCTTGGATAATGGACCTCGAACTTCTCAAATCTGCATAGGTTCGGACATGTCGGTTGATTTTGAAACATTTTCCATTTTAGCTCGATCAGCTTTTCTATCCTGCAGTCTGTAGTCTAATTGCGCCACCAGGTTAATATATTCTGCACAGTCTCTTGGAGGATTCACCAGTTGAGCCAAAACGTCTTTTAGTTCAACTCTCAATCCACAATGGAATATTGTTGTTCTTTTGTTTTCGGGCCAACCAGTTTCAACTACCAATCTGTTGAAGGTTGCAATATATGTTAACAGATCTTGGTTCCCTTGACGCAAAGATAGAAGTTAATTGTCTGATGCTTGACCTTGGGTGTGCCGAGCAAACAGCTTCTCCATTTCGTTTTGAAACCTCGGGAAGTCCCGCAGAAGAGGGTAATCCTGATTAACAAGTGGTACCGACCAGTCCGCAGCGCTGCCACTCAGATATGAAAGCACGAAAGCAACCCTCTATTGATCGTTCGGAAAAGCTCCAGGTCTACATAGGAAATGAAGGCGGCACTGGTTCATGAAAACCGCATATCTTCTTGGGTCTCCATTGAAGCGTTCAGGTGGAGCCAAAGGTACGTCCCTGGAAGAACCACCTGTATGGGGTTGCTTGACGGAGCTGGAACTGATGACCCGATTCCAGGTAATGGTGTTTGACCAGCCTGCGACTGAAGTAATTGTCTGGTTAGTTCATCCATGTTATCTTTAGTCACAATCAGCTCTCTTCTTAAAGCATTTGTTTCTTGCTGAGCAGAGTGCACCTCTGCCCTGAGTTGCTCAAAAGCTGAGCTAATTGGTCAGTCTCAGATGTTTCCATGACGTCCAGGTAGATGATTTTATGGAGGCTTCGCGTTCTGTTACTCTCACCTGGTCTCCACGGAAGCTTTGCACAATGATGAGCGATGAACGTCTGCGCTCGTCTCTTCCTGTCCCACTGCTTCACTCACGCTTGGGCGCTATCCTAAAATGATGAACGGAGAAGTTAACTTGCTGTGTAGGGTGGGCAAGGCTCCCACCTCCCTCAAACCTTCAACCGATCCCTCTGTGCTTATGTCTCACCTTAGGTATTTTAATGATGGGCTCTCCGTCCTGTGTCTGTATGCAGGGGTGCTTTAATGCTCTTAGGCACTTTCACTGGATCTAGTTCCATCACTGATCCTATGGCCTGTAAGTGGAATCCAGACCAGCTGTGACTCCGTAAGTAAGTCTTGGTACCAATTGGTTCTTGGTAACTGTTTTTGCTTAATGTCTTTCTTCTTGTTGCCAAAGTTTCACTATTGACCGTATTATTTTGCAGGAGCGGTCTTGGAGATGCCAGGTTAAGCAATGTACTCCTAAATGCAGCGCTGAGCAATATTTATGCAGGTGGGTGTTAGCGTGAGAGCGTAGCGTCGAGATGTATCTTAAAATGGGTATTTTTCTATTGCGCGGATAACCTGGTGTCTCTTCTTCCTTCCTCTGCAGGTGCGGTGATGCTCCGGAGCAACGACCGCATGGACTGCTTCGATGGAATCCTGAGATGACTGATGCCTCTGGAAAAGTTTTCGTTCTCCCTTCTTGCCTCCTTTCTGCTGGTGCGGTGAGGCTCCGGAGCAGCGATCGGGTGGACCGCTTCGATGGAATCCTGTGATGACTGATGCGCCCAAGTAAGTTTTCGTTCTTCCTTCCTGTCTCCTTTCTGCAGGTGCGGTGGTCCTTAAGAGCGGCGGGAGAGAGAGCCGTTCGGACGGAATTGGAAAGACTGCTTCTCTCAGGTAAGAACTTAACTACTATTTTTCTTCTTGTTTTTCCCTTTTTTCGACAGGTGCTGATGGTCCGTGGTTCCCGATGAAGATAACAGGGTGTGGCTGAAGTCCAGGTAAGCAGGAGCTGAGCTAGCACAGTGAGCTTTATGCTGCAGGAGTGCAGAATAACACGAAGCGTGTTCTGCTCTATGGGTGTGGTTTGTATAGCCCAGGTAAAGTAGTCCCTTGTAAAATAGTTCCAGGCCCAGCCACACCCTAGAAACAAGACTGCATAGCTCAGTTCTTCAGGACTGGGCTATATGTGCCTCCATGTTCACTGGAACCTCATTCCATGTGGTCAAATAGTATGAGCCTGGTGCTAAAGGCGCCAGGACTGGCTCCAGGAGAGCCTCTGATAACATTTTGTGGTCTTTGAAGCCCCAATGGAAGCCTGCAACTTTGGAAGGCTGGTTTGGCCCTGAAGAATGGGGGCACGCATCATGACAGTGCCCCCACTTCCTTCGGCATATACAACCCCTCTCCCCGGGCCTGCCTAAGAATTGTGGATTCGTACTTTGTCGTTCATATCCGTTTACTCTATTGGTCCATCCATAGTAGGTAGCCAAAAAGGAGCTTAACTGACCCCAGAATTTAGTGTCATTAGGAACTTCAACTGGTAGCGCTACAGCTGAAAATCTCCTTTACTATCTGTCTGCACAGCAGCACCCCCTCCAACAACAAGGCCCCCCTGTACCATTGCAGCTGGCTATCCCGCCACGTGCCTACCCGATCTCAAAGAACCGCCCAGACCCACTGTCTATCGATCCCCAGGTTCAAACTACAAAAAGCTGGGGGCACAAGCTTGCCCGTCCTTGCCTCCAAGCTTTGGAATGCACTCCCCATCACCATTAGATCTGAGGATTCATTTAACGCATTCAAGTCCAAAACGAAATCTTGGCTCTTCGATCAGCGTTGAAACTCTGCACACCACTGCCCTACTAGCACTGGCCCACTGCGTCTGCCGTACACCTCTGCCTCCTTGTCTCCTATATGCTTTTGCTCTGTAAATTATGTATAGTGTTATACTTGTTGTCTATTATGTATGTACATTCATCTTGTGCCTAAAGTATGTATCTATATATGCTCATTATGTAACTTTGCTCAAGTTGCGCCCTGATGCCTCCGAGCCTGATGGTGCGCGTTACAAATAAAACAAATACAAATACAAATACATGGACAACTCTACTAGGCTGCAATAGCCACTCAACATACTAACAACTTTATCCAGTAGTCATCCCACACTCTGCTGACAGAGCTTCAAGGGCACCCTGCCTTTTGTCATGTTAATGCCAGTCTTATTGGCACAATGTTAGACAAACTCATTAAGAAGAAAGATGTCATGCTTTATCATAGGACTTTGCAAAGGTTGCATATTTCGTGAGCTTTACTTTGCAAAATGTACAAAGTTTTGCCAAGTTGTGAATTTCTGCAGAAAACCACTGCATACATGCTATTCATGTAGTAACAGGTTATGTGCATTTAATATATATAGTTGTACGTAAAGCATTTTTAGATACACAATATGCACATAACAATGCTTTTTTGCAGGACTTTGCAATTGTATTAAAATATGAAAGACCATGGGCAGTGGCCCTCTGACCGGGACCCACTGGCCGACTGGCCATGGCCTAAAACCTAATGTCATGGCCAGCAGGTGATGGTCTTGTAATGGGGAAAATGAGTAGTGCACAGATTAGAAACATTTGATGAAAGGTTTTGCAGTACAAATAAGTAAGCTATTGCATAACAAAACCCTTGAAATGTAGTTCCAAAAAGTTGAGTTAAGAAACAATTAAAATGAAACACTTCAGTGCAATAAAAACCTGGAAATTCAGTCAAAAAACTGTAGTTAAACGTAATGCTAAAGTATTGATTTAAGACAACAAACCCGTTGACATTCAGCAAGTGTTGGACATGGTGGCACCTTACATCTAAACCCCTTGTTCCATAGCCCACAAGCACATTGATGACAGCGCAGATGACATCACAGATTCCATTACTTTTTATGTCATCAGCAACTTCATTTGCATCTAGATATTTTTCCACAATGCGAGTAACATAACACCCCAATATTGTTTCTAGAAATGTGCTTAAATCAGTGTGTGTGGGTGTGCTTTATGTTTGAAAGAAGTGTGGGTGGAAAAGGTTGACAGTGGGAAGGATTAGTGTAGGCCAGGAGATAGGGGGAGCCTGATAAATGTTTTTCACACAATTTACGACCTCTCGATGTGATATCTCGGTATTTTATGAGCATGGTTTACAAATGCCTTAAACACTGATTAATTGATGTAAATTGAGACACTGGATTTATTGGAGAGTTTAGGGCATGGGTTTTGAATATTTTAATTATGTTTAGAAAGTATTCTCGCTTTCTGCAAAAAATGTGGGTTTCCTCTCTAAATAAAGTAAAAAATGTGTTGGATAGGCGAAAGGGATGGAAATGAATGGGTCTGGGAAAGATATTTAGGAGAAGGGAAAATGTGTATTGTGGGAATTTCAACATGTAATACAAAGAAACGATTGCATCCAGCTTGTGTGTTCGCTATGCGTCATTTGAAGGGGATGTGTGTTGCCCGTCAGTTTAAGTAAATATAATTTGTTTAATAACCTCAATTTGACACTGAAAAGTTGACATCTGTACCATGCACGAAAATAAACAACTAAAGGGTTAGCTCGGAAATATTTGGACAAAAGAGGGATCTGGAAATGGAGCCAGGATCTTATTTATCCAGATTTGGTGTATAGTGCTAGTGTCTGTGCAGTGATGTATTTCGACTATTTAAGCAAACATCTCAATTAGACATTAAGATGTTAACATTTATACCTTGTTATGAAATGAAACGTATAAAGGGCTAGCATAGAATTACTTGGAGAGAGGGGAAGAACTGGGAAAGTAACTACGATCTTCATTGTAAAGGTTTGGTGTATGTTGCTATTGACACACCTCTATGTGAGATTGAAATGGTTACATCTGTGTGATGAATGGAAGTACATTTATAAAAGAGAAGGCCTGAGAAGGGGTCAAGGAGCCAATTTGCACAGGTGTGTTGTATATTGATTGTTGGAGTTCATGTAGAGATAGTCAACTATTTAGGCAAACATCCTAATGTGGCATTGAGATGTAGACATTTAAACCATGCATGAAAATAAACATATAAAAGGCTGCTATGGAACTATTTATTCAGAAGGGATGAACCGAAAAGGGAGCAAGGAACTTAACTGCAAAGTTTTGTTGTATATTGTTAGTGTCTGTGCAGAGATACGTTCATAATATTTATGCAAATATCTGAATATGACATTGGAATGTCGACATATATACCATGTAAGAAAATAAATCTTCAAAGGGCAAGCATGACATTATTTGGAGAGAAGGGATGAACTGAGACAGGACAAAGGATCTTAATGATAACGGTTTGGTGTATATTGCTAGTGTCACATCTCAATATGACATCTTAATATTTTACAATCATTATTAAAAATGCCTGAAAAAAGTGATCACTAATGTAAATTGAGAAATGGACGTTAAAGAGGGGCTTAGTGTGTGGGTGATAAATGTTTTAAAATTGCAGTATTTTTCCTTGATGCAAGAGATTAAACATCTCAATGTTGTTTCTAAAAATGTTCCTAAAATAATGTATGGGAGGTTCCTGAGGTATGTTGGAAGGTAGTATGGGTCTGGGGAGTGCTAGTGATAATGATGAGTGAAGGTCAGGAGTTGGGGGAATGCCCAATACATATTTTTGAGTGGTTTTCAGGCATCTCTATGTGACATCTCAATGTTTTACAAGCATGATACAAAATCCCTTAAAAAGTGATAAATAATATAAATTGAAAGATGGGAGCTAAGGGGAGTTTAATGTGTGAGTAATTAAGATTTTTATTATATTTAGAAATATTTTCAAATGTTGTAGAAAAAGAATGAGGGATTTCCCTAAATACAATTACAAACACATGCTGGATTGCGATTAGGGTGAGGAATGGATGGTGTTGGGAAAGAGGGATAGTAGAGGGGAAAAATGTGTTATGTGGAATTTCAACATGCACTTTTTACACTCTTTGTAGAGACACTTTCGGACTATTTACACACTACAAAATATCTCAATGTGACATCGAGATGTTGACAGAGAGGGGCTGATTTGGGGTAGGTTGACTGCCTTCATTTGATCCCAAGCTTTCCCCCGGTTCTGGGAAAGGGCCCTCCTCATTGCTTCATCCCTGGCTCATTCTGCCACTCGCCGCCACAACATGTGCAGGGCCATTCAAATCCTCCAGGTGGTCTCTGGGTACCTGCAGTTCCCTAAAGCCTCCTTCCACTCTACAGCTCTCCCAGTATTTTCAATCCCCCATTTCCTTCTGCTATCATTTAATTGTCTCGTTTACAGCTCTTTCAACCATCTAAACTCATCTTCCAGTCTTGCAAGTTCCTTCGACCTCCTGATATTGTCCTCTTCTTCCACCTTCAACTATTTAACATCTCTTGCTAATACTTCCTTCAATTCTTCACGAACCAGCTCCTCTGAAAACATAGCACCTTCCTCCTCAAATTCACAAATGACCACCTCTTCATTTATCTTCTCTTCCAGGTTTGGTAGGTTTTATTCAGTAACCTTGGTGCCACTCTTCTCCTTAACCTTTTGAATTTCTCCTCCAACTACATCCTTCTTTCATTTCTCTTATCAATTCCTGTATGAACTCTTTATACTTTTCTGTCAGTTCCCTCTTTTTCCTCAGCCACAATGTGTCTTTGCCTACCTCCTTGTCCTTCCCAGTCTCTGCCTCTCCTTCACTCGTCTGAGCCTTTTCCTCCCTATACTTGGGTCTCTTTAATATCTTTAATCTACAATCTCTTTAAACAGTTTAAACAGTTTTTACCTGCCAACTCTCGTCCTCAACGTCCTCAGTTTCTCCCCCAACCACGTTAATAGTGCTCTTCTCCTCCACCTACTGGGTCTCTACTTCTATTACCTCCATGTGATTCCCCACCTTGATCTCTTCTCCTACCACATCCTTGATTCCCCCTCCTATCTTCCACTACATCTTTGTACTTTCCTGTATATCTAGTTCAATCATATCCTCTAAATAATTTCTACTACGTCTCCAAACGCCTTCTCCTACTATTCCCCAACCTCCTCCAATGACTCTCCAAACCTTCAGCCTTCTTTATGTCATTCCAACAAACCTCCTGGCACAAATCTGCCTCCTCCTTGGATTTTACTAACTCCTTTCCTTGCTCTTTCCCCACCTCATCCACTATCTTTAACTTCCACTTCTTTACCATCACCAATACCTGTCATGATGCCTACCCCCGGGGACCCAGACCAAGTCCAGCAACCCCGGAACCAGGCATCAAGTTATACTAAGCAAACCCAACAACCCCTGCTAGGGGCTATTTGGGTGCAGTCCTGGTGCCTATGGCACCAGGCTCGTATAGAGAGTCAGTCCCGGCACCATAGGCACCAGGCTCATAGATTAAAATTTACCTGATGCAGACCATGCTGCAAACTCACCTGATGCAGACCATGCGGCAAGAGCTCCAAGTCAAAGGAGGCTTGGAAGGGACTACTTTACATAAGGGACTATTTTTTGCTCGGGTGGGGCTGGGGAGGAATTACCTGGGACTACTTTGGAGGCTATTTAAACCACGCCCGAAGAGCAGGACACGCTTTGCGTTATTCTGCATCCAGCAGCGTAACGCTCACCATGCCTGCAAGTCTGCATCCAGTCTTCTGCCACGCCCGCCTCGATTACGGACCTCCTAGAAAAAGGGAGAGAAGGAGAATACCTTTGATCCTTACCTGAATTCCCGATCCATCGCGCCTTCGAGCTGGAAGAAAGAAGTTATTTTATGTGCGTCGCCTCGCCTGCAGCAGCGCCGCGCTGAACTCACCGGCCTTTGCAACATCTTCACATCCCACCGCATCCTTCTGCATGCTCCCGCGCACTCCGGCACCTAAGGGGAAGACAGGAACAGCAAGGTGAGCCAAGGGAATACACAGAGGCAATATTAGTTACCCCCCATAGAATTACCTGATTTTACCACCGGGGGTACTATTCCTCTTCACGGGTCGGCGCAGCTTCCACTGCATCCTCCCCGAACCCTGGCCCCTAAGGGGAAACAAAAGGACAGCAAGGTGAAACAAAGGGACAAACAAGGGGAAACCTCCTCACCGTAATAGACTTACCTGATTTTACCGCCGGAGGCATTATTCCCCGAGACTTCATATTTTCTCTCAGCGCCTGAATAAGGGAGAAAGCAACAGGTTACATATTGACATTATTTTATCGAACCGTGTTGGATAATACAAATCCTTACCTGAATATTACTGGTTGCCACAAGGAACTCTTCGCTAGGGTCAAGCTGCAACCTGCAAGGAATCGGACAAGAGTGAAAGTCAGACATTTGAACTCTTACGAACTACATACTTACGGCGTCTTGCCGGGGATCTCAGAGTCAATATTGTTCTGGAACTCACCAATTCCTTCGAGCCAGTGAAGCAACTGGTTATCAACGCGCCCCTGCGCTCAATGCAGGATGGAGAGCTCATCTTTCCAAACCATCAGGTGAGACTATAAAAGGGGACATCAAAGGTGATCAGTGGGGAGAACAGCGGGAGTGGGGGAGGGTTAACGCTCAACTCCACGGGTGGTTAATTCCCTTTCTCCATTTGCAGAAGAATATTCCTACGGGTCAAGCAAACGAAGCTAGGTGGGCCAGTCCAGTCCGTCATCTCGGCACTACGCGTCACATTGGTGGAGGTCGCAGCTGTCCAGTTCGGATCGACGCCCCTGTGGGAGCCAGGTGAGCGTAACAGAACGCAAAGCCTAACCACAAATTCCCACCCGGGCGTTATGGATACCTCAGAAACTGACCAATTGGCCCAATTACTAGGGGAACTGAGGGCTGAAGTGCATTCCGCCCGTCAAGAAACCAATGTTCTTAGGAGAGAACTGATTTTGTCAAAGGAGCAAACTGATGACCTTGCTAGGCAACTACTGCAAAGCCAGGCTGGACAAGCACCCCTACCAGGTCCCAGGGGGAATCCAGCTCCTGTGTCATCGTGTAACCCTGTGCAAATAAACCTACCAGGAAGTATTCCATTAGCTCCACCCGAACGCTTTGCCGGAGATCCCAAAAGGTTTGCCATGTTTATGAACCAATGCCGCTTGCACTTTTTATGCAGACCCGGAGCCTTTCCAAACGATCAAGCCAAGGTAGCCTTCGTATTGTCATATCTCAGCGGCAGTGCAGCTGATTGGTCAATTTCACTAGTTACTCAGGAAGACCCAATTCTTCTGGATTTTCAGGGCTTTCAAATGAGCATGGAAAGACTATTTTCCCGGCACTCCCAAGGACAGGCCCTGGATAACGAACTTTTGTCCCTACGACAAGGTAACCAGGACCTTCTATCCTACTTCGCGACCTTTAATAGGTTGATAGTGGAAACTGGATGGCCTGAGGTAAAACGAATCACATTATTTCATCGAGGGCTTCGAGGAGAACTCAAGGATGTCTTGGCTCAAGTCGTGAACCCACCTCAAGACTGCACTGAATATATAGACTTAGTGGTCCAGTTAGATCACAGACTTCAGAACAGAAAGGCTGATCGAGTCAAGTTTGCGAATCAGGTGTTGGTCAAGACCCACGCTAACCCCAAAGGAGCAGATGCTTCAGAACCCATGCAAATCGGAGGGTTTAAAGGACCCTTAACCCAGAAGGAAAGAGAAAGGAGACAGCAAATGCAATTGTGTCTATATTGTGGAACTTCTGGGCATTTTCTATGGGATTGCCCTGTAAAACCACCCAAGAAGGTGGTAGGAGCTGCTGATAGAAGCCATATGGAGTCAGACTCGGGAAATGACCACGCCCGACAAGCGTAGAGGTCCGCTTGCCGAGCTTGAAGAAGGATACTCAGACCTCACATTTCATCATACCAATGGTCCTCTTAGATCCAGGGCAGCCATCGCGTATGTACGCAGTAAGGGCATACATTGATAGGGGGGCCATAGGAAACTATGTGGACTACGAATTGGCTTCCATGATGAATCTACCTCTCTGCCGAAAAACCACCTCAGATGTCATCACCACAGTCGATGGAACTGAAATTGCCTCTGGGCCTGTAACTCATTCCACCGCAGAGATGACACTATTGGGTCAGGATGGGCATCGAGAGACTATTGTGTTTGATCTAATCAAAGCCCCACAGTTCCAAATAATACTGGGATACCTTGGTTGGAAACACATAATCCTTGTATTGATTGGCGAGAGAAGAGAATAACCTTCCCAGATTGTGCACAAACCTGTTACCCAAAGAAAAATCTGAACGCAGGCCTGGCCCCAGTAACCACAACAGTCGTGCAACTACCTCCAGAATACCAAGAATTCCAGGATGTCTTCCAAAATGAACAAGCAAACACCTTACCACCTAATAGATCGTACGATTGTCAAATCGATCTCATACCCGGTGCACAACCCCCTTGTAGCAGGATCTACGCCCTTACGGAACCTGAGAACCTTCACCTACGACAATACTTAGACCAGTACCTTGCTAATGGCTTCATTCGCCCATCCAAGTCCCCTGCATCTTCAGCTTTGTTCTTCGTGCCCAAAAAGGAAGGTGACCTCAGAACGTGCATAGACTACCGCGCATTGAACCAGATAACTGTTAAGAACCGATACCCATTGCCTCTGATCCCTGAACTACTAGACCAAGTGAAGGACGCTTGCATATACACTAAGCTAGATCTCCGGGGGGCATACCATCTGGTACGTGTAAAAGAGGGCGATGAATGGAAGACTGCTTTTTGCACTAAGTATGGGTTATTCGAATACCAGGTGATGCCTTTCAGGTTGTGCAATGCACCAGCAGCCTTCCAATACTTCATGAACGATGTCCTTCGTGAACTCATTGACATTTGTGTTGTCGTATATATCGATGATATTCTAGTATACTCCTCTTCAGAATCTGACCATGTGAAGCATGTCCGAGCAGTCGTTGAGAAATTGCGCCAGCACAAACTATATGCAAAACTGGAAAAATGCGTTTTTCAAGCCGCAGAAGTTGAATTCCTTGGGTTTACCCTGACCACAAGAGGAGTCCGAATGGACTCACGAAAGGTGGACGCAATTCTTAAGTGGCCATCACCAAGTTCAGTTAAAGGAGTACAAAGCATGCTTGGCTTTGCCAATTTCTACCGCAGATTTATCCCGGATTTTTCACATGTTGTACATCCCATCACATCACTCTTGCGAAAAAATAAACGATTTATGTGGACTGAAGAAGCTGAAAATGCCTTCCAAGAGCTGAAAGGGAAATTCACGTCTGCACCTGAATTAAAGCACCCGCGCCCTGAACTTCCATACATAGTGGAAACTGATGCATCCAGTCTAGCCATGGGAGCTGTCCTGTCTCAAAAGGACCCTGAAACTGGCCAGCTTCACCCAGTAGCATCTTGGTTCAGAAAGTTCTCGGCACCCGAGTTAAACTATGCAGTTACCGACAAGGAGTTATTAGCCATTAAATCCGCCTTCAAGGCTTGGCGGCACTATCTTCTCGGTGCCAGGCATACCATTACTGTGATCACCGATCACCGGAACTTACAGTATTTAAAGACAGCCAAGGCCCAATCGTCACGCCAACTCCGATGGGCATTGTTCTTTGCCGAGTTCGATTTTGTGATAACCTATCGACCAGGTTGTAAGAAGGGTAAAGCAGACGCCTTATCCCGAATAGGGATGGGAGAGGCAGAAGTGAACCCAGAACCAGTACCTATAATATCCGAACAAAGGATTCTTGGCATGGCAACTCTACAGACACTAGAGGACATTCAGGTAAAGATCCAACAACTCTTTGATCCTACCGCGCTGCAGGACTGGGTAAAGAAAGGCCCGGAATACTCTGTCACCAATGACCTGCCTTATTACCAAGGGCGGCTATTTTTGCCACATAAGGAACTACAAGAGCTAGTCATTTTCCGTTATCATGATACCCTAATGGAGGGGCACCCAGGTATTGCAAAAACTGAAGCTAAAATTAAGAGACAATTCTGGTGGCCCACCTGGCGAAAGTATATTAAATCATTTGTGATGTCTTGTGGCATTTGCGCCCAAAACAAAAGTCAAAAGAAAAAAACAGCTGGACTCTTACAACCTTTAGACATTCCGCCTACACCATGGCACACCTTATCGTTAGACTTTATTACTGATCTACCCCCATGCAATGGATTTAACACCATTCTAGTCATTGTGGATCTTTTTTCCAAGATGGCCCACTTTATTCCTTTAAAGGGATTACCTTCAGCTTCAATCCTGGACAAAGAGTTCCTCGAAAACATTGTTCGCATACACGGATTTCCGTCCGTATTCTTCTCTGACCGGGGCAGTCAATTCATTTCACATTTTTGGAAAAAATTTTGTCAATTGCCGCAAATCGATGTGAGGTTATCGACCAGTTAACACCCCCAAACCGATGGTCAAACGGAGAGGACCAAACAGACTCTTGAACAATACCTGTGTTGTATGTTACATCAGACTGAGAGTAATTGGAAAGACATTCTTTGGATCGCCGAATATGCATACAATAATTCCGTACATTCTGGAACTGGACAAAGCCCCTTTTATACCTTATATGGGCACCATCCTCGAACCTCAGACCTTGACTCACCCCAACACTTAGAAATGCCTGCAGTGGACCATCTGCACGGTACGATTACACAAGCCTTTAAGGAAGCAACTGAACATTTAAAAAAGGCGAAAGAAAAATACAAGAAAGATGCTGATCGGCATAGAAGTGATACTCCACAATACCAGATAGGGGACCAAGTATGGTTAGCCACAAAACATATACCTCTAAAGGGAACACGGACCTTTAACCCCAGATATTTGGGACCTTACTCTTTTACGGCCATTATCAACCCAGTGGCTGTCAAGTTGGACTTACCTGCGAATATGCGAATTCACCCCGTCTTTCATGTGTCACTTTTGAAGCCAGTGCAACCAGCGACAAGACTAACCAAGCCACCAGACCCCATCCTTGTAGACGGGGAACCCGGATTTGAAGTAAAGAACATCCTGGACTCCAAGCTGATAAAGTCAAAACTTTTTTATTTAATCGACTGGAAAGGTTACGGACCACAGGAAAGATCATGGGAACCTAGTGACCACGTTCATGCACCCCGATTGGTGAAAAAATTCCACCGAAATTTCCCAGACAAACCGAAACCACAGGGAAGAACGACTTTAGGAGGAGGTTTGGGGGGGAGTGCTGTCATGTTGCCTACCCCCGGGGACCCAGACCAAGTCCAGCAACCCCGGAAGCAGGCATCAAGTTATACTAAGCAAACCCAACAACCCCTGCTAGGGGCTATTTGGGTGCAGTCCTGGTGCCAATGGCTCCAGGCTCATATGGAGAGTCAGTCCTGGTGCTATAGGTGCCAGGCTCATAGATTAAAACTTACCTGATGCAGACCATGCTGCAAACTCACCTGATGCAGACCATGCTGCAAGAGCTCCAAGCCAAAGGAGGCTTGGAAGGGACTACTTTACCTAAGGGACTATTTTTTACTCGGGTGGGGCTGGGGATGAATACTTACCTGGGACTACTTTGGAGGCTATTTAAACCACGCCTGAAGAGCAGCACACGCTTCGCGTTATTCTGCATCCAGCAGCGTAACGCTCACCGTGCCTGCAAGTCTGCATCCAGTCTTCTGCCACACCCGCCTCGACTCCGGAGCTCCTAGAAAAAGGGGAGAGAAGGAGAAAAGGTTAGAACAAGAGCAATACCTTTGATCCTTACCTGAATTCCCGATCCATCGCGCCTTTGAGCTGGAAGAAAGAAGTTATTTTATGCGTGTCGCCTCGCCTGCAGCAGCGCCGCGCTGAACTCACCGGCCTTCGCAACATCTTCACATTCCACTGCATCCTTCTGCATGCTCCCGCCGCACTCCGGCACCTAAGGGGAAGACAAGAACAGCAAGGTGAGCCAAGGGAATACACAGAGGCAATATTACCCCCCATAGACTTACCTGATTTTACCACCGGGGGTACTATTCCTCTTCACGGGTCGGCGCAGCTTCCACTGCATCCTCGCCGAACCCCGGCCCCTAAGGGGAAACAAAAGGACAGCAAGGTGAAACAAAGTAGAATAATAGACTTACCTGATTTTACCACCAGAGGCATTATTCCCCAAGACTTCATATTTTCTCTCAGCGCCTGAATGAGGGAAAAAGCAACAGGTTACATTTTGACATTATTTTATCTAACCGTGTTGGATAATACAAATCCTTTCCTGAATATTACCGGTTGCCACGAGGAACTCTTCGCTAGGGTCAAGCTGCAACCTGCAAGGAATCGGACAAGAGTGAAAGTCAGACATTTGAACTCTTACGAACTACATACTTAGGGCGTCTTGCCGGGGATCTCAGAGTCAATATTGTTCTGGAACTCACCAATTCCTTCGAGCCAGTGAAGCAACTGGTTATCAACACGCCCCTGCGCTCACAGCAGGATGGAGAGCTCATCTTTCCAAACCATCAGGTGAGACTCTGAAAGGGGACATCAAAGGTGATCAGTGGGGAGAACAGCGGGAGTGGGGGAGGGTTAACACTCAACTCCACGGGTGGTTAATTCCCTTTCTCCATTTGCAGAAGAATATTCCTACGGGCCAAGCAAACAAAGCTAGGTGGGCCAGTCCAGTCCGTCATCTCGGCACTACGCATCACATTGGTGGAGGCCGCAGCTGTCCAGTTCGGATCAAGGCCCCTGTGGAAGCCAGGTGAGCGTAACAATACCCACCAGGGCTGTCTCCCCCTCTGAACTTCCAGCTCTTTCTTTTCTATCTCGTTCTCCAAACTTCTTCCAGCTATATCCACACTCTTGACTCCTAATGTACACAGGGACTGAGAGGGAGTCAGGGTTTACGTAGTGCCTTGGCCCCTCCGTCCAGCCTTTCTTTGCGGTATGGGAGTTCAGTTCTCTCGGCCTGGGCAGCATCTGATGGGCTGTAGCCTTAGGAATTAAGTTTGCCTTCTTGGAGTTCCCCACTCCCAATATAGGGTGCTGGTGTGGGTGTTGTCTGGTAGATCCCCTGCTTGACATATGGCCCCCTTTTTGAAGATTTAGAAGTGGTTGCCACACCTGCACAATGGAAGGAGTAAGTGCAGATACGTGTGGTTCAGCGTGACCAAGGCTCCTCAGTTCCCTTAAAGGGGGGCACCCTTTTCGTCCCATTGGTTTTAAGGGGGCCTGTATAATGGTCATAACTATATTTGGGTGATCCCTTAAAAGCACTTGTGCCATTTTTTGCCTTGGAGTTGGGTTGACCACAAGCATCCTATTTGTGGCAGGTGTGTCCTCTGGGGTGCTTGTGTGAGAAGTGAGAATTACTAGAGAGGTTAGAAGTTGTAACTTTTGATTCAGGTCCTGTGGGATTTTGGGAGCTGTAGTCACTATACAACTGGTCCCTGCTATTCAATGAAACTGCAGTGCACTATTCCTGGGGCTACCATCCTAAAGCCCAGACGGTGTCCCAGACCCTATGACGCTCTGCACTGCCAGCTCTCAAACCCAAGCAGGGGACTTTGGTCTAATACTTTGTATAAAAACAGACATTCAAAGGAAAGCATGGAATCATTTGAGACATCGAGATGTTACCATTTATACCATGTATGAAAAGAAACATTTAAAAGGCTACCATGGAATTATTTGGAGAGGCGGAAGAACTGAGACAGTGCCAAAGAAATTAATTGCAAAGGTTTGATGTTAATTGCTTGTGTCACGTCTCAAAGTGACATTGAGATGTTGACTTCGGTACTGTGTATGAAAATAAACATATAAATGTATAACTTGGAACTTTTGGGACAGAAGGGAAGAGCTGAGAAGGGACCAGTGATCTTATTTGCACAGGTTTGTTTCACATTGCTGATCTATGTGCAGAAATCATTTCAGACTATTTACGAAAACATTTTGATGTGACATCGAGATGTTGACAGCCAAATGGGCCCACAAGAAACATTGTGATGTTCTGTGAGGTGTACACATCCTGATGTGGCCAGCATGGACGTATTTGGAGGGAAGAGAAGCAAAAGAGAAGCACGGATACATGACTAAGGATCTTAAAGCTTTGGAGTGTATTGCTACTGTCTGCACAGAGGTCATTTCGGACTATTTGCGGAAACAACTCGATGTGACATTAAGATGTTGTCTAATAGACATATATGAAAATAAGCATCCAAAAGGATAGTATTACATTATCAGGTCAGAAGAAAAGTCCTGGGGAGGGACCAATGACCTTAGTTGCAAAGGTGGGCTGTACATTGATTGTATGCGCGCAGAGATAATTTGGGAATTTTAAGGTGAACATCCGTATGTTTTTTTTTAAATATGGATATTTCCAAAGAAACACTTTACTTCAAAATAAACGTATACTTTGGGATATGTGGGAGAGTAATTTGTGTTGTAGGATTTACTTGAGGGACCCTTTGGACTGTGACTGAACATCGAGATGTTATTAATAATAGATTGCGATGGTTTTCGAAACAAAAAAAGCAAAATGTTGTATTTATGAATCATAGTGCAGACCATAGGGTGGAGGATGATCAAGGCATTGTTTTAATAAAACAAATTAACACTTTTTTTGGGTGAAGGGTGACACAAAATGGGTAAGTGTGGTAAGGATAGTGGTTAAATGAGGTGAGGTAAAATGGGTGACAGCTGAGGTAGGATGGGTGAGTGGGGTGAGATAGAATGGGCGAATGGGGTGTACTAGTGTGGGCTGAGATATAGTAGGCTAGTGAAATCAGTTAATGTGGGCGAGTGTGGTAAGCTAAATTGTGCAAGAGAGGTAAGCTAGAGTGGGACAGATGAGTTAGCTAGAGTGGGTAAGTGGATTGATTTACAGTGGGTGATAGGTGAGCTAGTGCGGATGAGCTAGAGTGGGTGAACTTGAGTATGAGAATAGGGTGAGGTAGGGTTGGCGAGTGGGGTGTGGTAGTTGGTGGGTCGACGTGGCAGAGAGGGTGCATGGGATGAGGTAGAGTGAATGAGTAGGGTGTGCTCGACTGGGTGAGAGGAGTCAGCGAGAGTATATTACAGTAACGGACCTTGCAGTCCTGAACTTCCAGCCAGCAGAGCATGGTAGATTACACACATGATGACTCTGATCCCTTGATTATGCAACAGGACGAATCTAGAGGAGATGAGTAGGGTGAGCTAAAGTGGGTGGTAAGCTTATGCAGGTGAATGGCATGAGCATGGGTGAGGTAGAGGGGAAGAGTGCATTGAGGAAGAATGGGTGAGTGGGGTGAGGTTGGGTGGGTGAGTGTTATGAACCGCCGCCGCGTTCCCCGTCTCCAAGCATCTCCGATCTGGCAACGCTGGAGATTACCATGGAGACGTGGCTTTTCCGCTGCCCGTGTTCCGGGTAGTCACGTGATACAACGTTTACGCGCAATACGCGCACAGTGACGCCTCCTTTCCTCTTCAAATACGAGTGCCAAAGGAGTAAACGCTGCTTCTAATTAGCGTTACTACTTCTAATCCTTTGATCCAGAATCTCTTCTCAATCTGAACTCAGAACGTTTTTTGACCTTTCTATTGGATTACCCCTTGGATTTGACGTACCATCCTGGCTTGCTGCATCCTTGCAGCAGTATTTTCGGCAGCGGTTCCTCCGGTTTGACGATACTCCTCGCTGCCTTCGTTCCTTCAGGCAAGCCATTCTGCCGGCGCCCCGCTCCTTGTAGCGGTCTCCTCAACAGCTGTTCCGCACGCTGCCTTCATTTCATAAGGTAAGCCTTCTTGCTGGCCCGCTTCCCTTCACCCGACCACCACTCAGCCTACAACATTCCACGTTTTAGCAATCTCTGTTTATGGGGAATGTATGAACACATGAACAGTCCTTCTTGACCAACTCCTATCATCCTGGAACCATTGTGTGGACATCTACATTTGGAACTTTTCAATCAGCAACTGTGCTCTTTCTGAACGCTCTCCTGCAGTGCACCATCCCGGATCTAGTTTGCGACCCTCGTGCCGTTCGGGGTAGTTTTCCTTCACTAACCTTCCTGTTTGTTATTTTCTCCTCCCGTTGGTTAGTACTTTCGCTACCCGAAAAAACACCTATTGGGTAAGCCTTTAGTCATTTGGTTTGTTTTCTTGATAATCATTAGTCTACCATTCTTACCTGTCTCTCCTTATTTTCAGTCTCCTTGTTCCCGACTACCCATCCTATATTGCCTTAGAGTCCTAAAAAAACCTTTACCAGGTATTGTCTGTTGGTCTGCTCTTGAATTTACACAGTTGTCTCCAAGTCAGTGACGTAATATTGTGCCTTGTTTCTTACAGCCTGGGTTTGGCGGTGTGGTTCTCCCCGCTCTTCTGGTTAATTGATTCCTCTGACTGTTTGTTATTCAGCAGAGGGGTACATTGCCTTAAAGAGGTCCTCGTGTTGAGGAGGTCTGGTTCTGGATCGTACCTTTGTACACTCCAGCTTAGACTGAAAACTTTCCGGAGCTGCTCCCTCTTCGGTTATCCCAAGGTCGAGCAACGCCCCTACCAGTTCAGCAACTGGTGAGTAACAGAATTAGAAGCCTTAAAAAACATGGAACCCGATCAGCCCATGGCAGAAGCCATGGAGCCGGTTGAGCCCATGGCAGAAATCATGCAACACCTTGCAGGATTGAGAATGGAAATGGCAACCATGAAAGCCGAATTCCAGCAGAGGATTAATGAGATCCAATCACTTATATCTGCTCCTCCTGGGCAAGAGGGAGGAGCTGGGGCCCCCTCCGGCTCGGGTTTTCCTATATCTGCTCCAGAGCCTCCTTCCATTGTGCTCTCATCCCAATTCCCGCTGGTTCCTCCTGAACGGTTTATGGGGGATCCAAAACATTACCGGACCTTCATTAACCAGTGCAAATTACACTTTTTGTGTCGTCCTACCTCCTTTCCGACTTCAACCACTAAGGCAGCTTTCGTCCTTTCACACTTAGGAGGGACGGCCGCCTCTTGGGCTAATCCATTGCTGGAATCGAACAGTCATGTTCTTTACAATTGTGATGCCCTTCTGACCGCTATGAGTCGGGTCTTTGATACCCGTTACACCTCACAAGCTTCCGATCTTGAATTACTCAAATTGAGACAAGGGTCCATGCCTTTGCTTGCCTATCTGGCCCGTTCAAACCAACTAGCTGCAGAAACAGACTGGCCTGAAGAAAAGAAATCTGCAGTTTTCTATCAGGGCCTCTCCGACGAACTAAAGGACACACTGTCTACTGTACCAGTGGTGCCCAGCGCCTTTAATGAACTATTAGACATGGTTCTTCAAATAGATGCCAGAGGGGCTGAACGCAAGGGAGAAAAGCGACCCAGCATTCCGCTTTCTGTCCCAGACATCCCCACTGCGGGGGTTCCCACCCCGGAACCTATGCAGATTGGAACCGTGCGAGGGCCACTGACTCCGGCACAATGTGAACACCGCCGTACACACAATTTGTGTATGTACTGCGGTTCCTCAGAACACTTGTTGCCAGAATGTCCTAAGAAACCAAGGAAGAAGGCGGGAAATGCCAAATCCCGACAGTAAATGGGGTCCATACGTCGGGAAAGTCGGTTTTGGACTCCCTCTGTTCCTCCCAAACCCAGACTACCTTAATCAAGCTGCCCGTCACCTTCACAGGTGCCTTGAAAAATCCTGTTCCAATCTCAGTGGTGATCGATTCCGGAGCCACCGGTAACTATATTGATCAAAGCTTTGCGACCTCCACTGAAATAGCATTGACAAATAAATCACACCCGGAAAATGTCAGTGCAGTCGATGGATCAGCACTCGTTTCAGGATTGGTGGTTCAACAGACAATACCTCTTACCATGACCACGGCCGAAGGCCATACAGAAGAAATATGCTTTGACGTTATCCAAGCCCCTGCCTACAGAGTAATCTTGGGCATCCCGTGGCTTAAACTACATAACCCGCTGATAGATTGGTCCTTAGGCATGGTTCAGTTTCCATCTGTTTTTTGTAACAGCACTTGTTTCTCCTCATTAGGTATTGTTGACGACAATCCAAGCCGGGTTCAATCAGGTTTGTCCGCTCATATAGGGGCAATCACCAAGACATCCGTCCCTCCGGTCCCAATCGAATATAGGCAGTTCCTCGATGTGTTTGACAAATGCAAGGCGGAGACATTGCCTCCACATCGTGTTTATGATTGTCCAATCGATCTGGTACCAGGGGCCAAGATACCTTCGGGACGAGTTTACTCTTTGTCCATTAAGGAGGATCAGGTGCTTAAGGAATATCTGGACAAAGCACTTGCTACAGGGTTTATACGCTCATCTAAGTCCCCTGCAGCATCTCCCTTGTTTTTTGTTCCCAAAAAAGAAGGGGACCTATGCCCTTGCATCGACTATAGAGCACTGAACGAGGTAACAGTGAAGAACCAATACCCTTTACCATTGATTTCCACTCTTATTGATCAATTGGGCAACTCCAGCGTGTTTACCAAACTGGACCTTCGAGGGGCCTACAACCTCGTCCGCATTAAAGACGGGGATGAGTGGAAGACTGCATTCAAAACACGTTTTGGTCTATTTGAGTACCTAGTGATGCCGTTCGGGCTCTGTAACGCCCCTGCCACCTTTCAGGCATTTATGAATGACGTGTTTCATGACATCCAAGACCAGTTTGTTGTGGTTTACCTCGACGACAAACTCATTTACTCTGCTTCGATGACAGAGCATGTTCAACACGTTTCCATGGTCCTACAGAGACTAAGAGAAAACCATCTATATGCCAAGGCCGAAAAATGTGTCTTTCACTCCTCCGAGGTTGAATTTTTGGGCTTTAACATCACCAACCAAGGTATCAAGATGAGCCAGTCCAAAGTCAAGGCAGTCCTAGATTGGCCTATCCCGAAGACAGTCAAGGAACTTCAATCGTTTCTTGGCTTCGCTAATTTTTATCGACGTTTTATTCATTCATTTTCGGCTCTTACTGCTCCACTGACGGCCCTGACTAGTTCGAAGGTCCGTTTCATGTGGAATGACGATGCTCAGTCAGCCTTTGAATATCTGAAGGAGGCTTTCACCTCAGCTCCTTTATTAAAACATCCCAATCAGGATGTACCTTTCTTTGCTGAAGCAGATGCATCAGGGTATGCCATAGGCGCCATTCTCTCTCAACCCTGTTCCTTCACAGGGGAAATACATCCTGTTGCCTTCTTTTCTCGGAAACTATCCACCTATGAAAGGAATTACCCTATCATGCAATGAGAACTGCTAGCCATTAAAGATGCTTTCATGGAATGGCGACAGCATCTCTTAGGCGCCAAACATGTGGTTACTGTCTACTCAGACCACCGGAGTTTGTTGGCTTTCAAGACCATGAAGTGCCTTACCGCCCGACAAGCTCGGTGGCACTTGTTTTTCTCACAATTTCAGTTCATCATCACTTACCGCCCAGCACGCCAGAATGTCCCTGCGGACGCCTTGTCGAGGCAGTCGTCCGATGATAAAACGGTTTCCATGAATCCGGCACCGTTACTGGGGGAAAAGGTGATATGTGGGTGCACTGTCCAGCCTTTTCTATGTTCCATCATTGAGGATTGGGTGAGTTCTAACCCATCCGAAGTCACATCACTCAACTTGGACGTCCAAGGGGGGCTTCCTTTCATCCAAGGGCGTGTTTACATACCTCCTGGCCCTGCCCGTATTTACGCCCTGCGCTGGGCTCATGACTCAGTGGTGGCGTCGCATCCTGGCCACCAAAAAACAGTGGAGTCCCTTTGCCGGTGGTCTTGGTGGTCATCCATGTCCAGAGATGCCATGGATTACATCTCTGCTTGCGCCATTTGCGCTCAATGCAAAACTTCTAGAACCAAACCTGTGGGTCTTCTGCAGCCCCTACCAGTACCATACAAACCATGGCAAATGATATCCATGGATTTTGTGGTGGAGCTTCCAGCCATCAAAGGAATGAATACTATTCTAGTTGTAATTGATTACTTTACCAAGTATGCAGTATTCATTCCCTGTGCCAATCTTCCTAATGCCCCTACTCTGGCTGAGTTGGTATGTATACATGTCTTTCAACAATTTGGTTTGCCTTCTATCATTGTTTCTGACAGAGGAACACAGTTTACCTCACGCTTCTGGGGGGCTCTCACTTCTTCTCTCCTTATAGATGACCGATTTTCCTCGGCTTTCCATCCTCAAACGGATGGGCAGACAGAACGCCTTAATGCTACTATGGAACAATATCTGAGGTGTCTATGTCTCCAGTTCAAGTTTTCTTGGTTAACTGCCTTACCACTGGCTCAGTTTGCATACAACAATTCATTACATACCGCCACAGGGGTGTCTCCTTTCTTCGCCTTATATGGTTTCCATCCACGATCCTTACCTTTGGATCCATCATTGCCCATAGACAACCCTGCGGCTTTGGCTAGTGTTGGGGACATGGATCAGATACATCGAGATGTCCGGTTGCACTTGCTACGATCCCAGGTTAGCGCTAAGAAGTCTGCTGATGCACACCGAACCCCCGCCCCGGTATATACCCCAGGCATGAAGGTGTGGTTGTCGACTCACAACTTGAAGATCCCGGGAAAAAAATCCCTCCTACCTAAATATGTTGGCCCATATGAAATCACTGCGGTCATCAATCCTGTGGCAGTTCGGTTATCCCTACCGTCCGCATGGCGAATTCATCCGGTGTTTCATGTGACACTGGTTAAACCCTGCCTCCCGGCTGCTCGTCTGTCTCGACGCCCGGCGCCCGTTCAGGTTGACGGGCAGGAGGAATTTGAGGTTTCTGCCATCCTTGATGTTAAGGTATCCAGAGGGTCGCTCTACTATTTGGTGGATTGGAAGGGTTATGGTCTGGAGGACCGCACGTGGGAACCCTTGTCTAATATTCACTCACCTGCTTTGATGCGTGCTTTCCATGCTGCCAGGGGGTTGCCGTGGCCTTTGCGGGTGGATACTGTTATGAACCGCCGCCGCGTTCCCCGTCTCCAAGCATCTCCGATCTGGCAATGCTGGAGATTACCATGGAGATGTGGCTTTTCCGCTGCCGTGTTCCGGGTAGTCACGTGACACAACTTTTACGCGCAATACGCACAGAGTAACGCTTCCTTTCCTCTTCAAATACGAGTGCCAAAGGAGTAAACGCTGCTTCTAATTAGCGTTACTACTTCTAATCCTTTGATCCAGGATCTCTTCTCAATCTGAACTCGGAACGTTTTTTGACCTTTCTATTGGATTACCCCTTGGATTTGACGGACCATCCTTGCTTGCTGCATCCTTGCAGCATTATTTTCGGCAGAGGTTCCTCCTGTTTGCCGATACTCCTCGCTGCCTTCGTTCCTTCAGGCAAGCCATTCTGCCGGCGCCCCGCTCCTTGTAGCGGTCTCCTCAACAGCTGTTCCGCACGCTGCCTTCATTTCATAAGGTAAGCCTTCTTGCTGGCCCGCTTCCCTTCACCCGACCACCACTCAGCCTACAACATTCCACGTTTTAGCAATCTCTGTTTATGGGGAATGTATGAACACATGAACAGTCCTTCTTGACCAACTGCTATCATCCTGGAACCATTGTGTGGACATCTACATTTGGAACTTTTCAATCAGCAACTGTGCACTTTCTGAACGCTCTCCTGCAGTGCACCATCCCGAATCTAGTTTGCGACCCTCGTGCCGTTCAGGGTCCTTCACTAACCTTCCTGTTTGTTATTTTCTCCTCCCGTTGGTTAGTACTTTCGCTACCCAAAACAAAAACCCATTGGGTAAGCCTTTAGTCATTTGGTTTGTTTTCTTGATAATCATTAGACTACCATTCTCTCCTTATTTTCAGTCTCCTTGTTCCCCGACTACCCATCCTATATTGCCTTAGAGTCCTATCAAACCTTTACCAGGTATTGTCTGTTGGTCTGCTCTTAAATTTACACAGTTGTCTCCAAGTCAGTGACGTAATATTGTGCCTTGTTTCTTACAGCCTGGGTTTGGCGGTGTGGTTCTCCCCGCTCTTTTGGTTATTTGATTCCTCTGACTGTTTGTTATTCAGCAGAGGGGTACATTGCCTTAAAGAGGTCCTCGTGTTGAGGAGGTCTGGTTCTGGATCGTACCTTTGTACACTCCAGCTTAGACTGAAAACTTTCCGGAGTTGCTCCCTCTTCGGTTATCCCAAGGTCGAGCAACGCCCCGACCAGTTCAGCAACTGGTGAGTAACAGTGAGTGGGAAGTGGGTAAGGTAGAGTGGGTTACTCGGATGAGCTGGAGTCAGTGAGTGGGGTGAGTTAAAGTACAGTGCAGTAAATTACTTTGCAGTCCTCCACTTCCAGCCCAGAGCCGGGTGAGCATGATAGGTACACCAATGGTGACTCTTGTCCCTTGATCATGCAACAGGATTGCCTTTAGCTGCCAAACTGCCCCCTTGTTGTCTTGTTGTAGCAGCCCACATGTGATCTTGCATGGAACCCTAGTAAGGCATAGAAAATGGGAATATTCATTTACAGTACTGTAATCTAAGGTTACCACAGTTTCATCAGACCAATTTGCCATACCCTAAATCGATGTTGGCCCAGCTCATACAGTTACAGATGGTTGTCACAATTTCTTTGACCCTCTCTACAAGCCATCCATCTATTTCTATGCACTTCAATACTTCAATATGATCACCATCCCAGCCAACCTCTTCATCTGCCCACATAATAGGTTCACTCCAATTACCCCAACTAGAGCTATGTAGTTTTGTTACTGATTGTGCACAGCACCTAAACAAATGAATATAATTCTAGGCTGACAATCCTCCAAGGTATACTGCAAGAGTAAGTGCATTTGCACTGTAAGCGATCCTCTGTGTTTGCAGATACACGTGATAATGTAAAGTATAACAAAAGATAAACTGAATATGAAATATTCTCAGTTTAGTTACTACTTTCAAATCATGCAGCACTTGTACCGATGCTTAATTATCCTCTTCTGTGGGTTTTGTTCTGTAAGAGGATTCAATTCAACACTACAGCTAAGTCAACGCCTAGTCTATAATACTGAATGAAAACCCTTATTGATATAATTTTATGTCCAGTTCATGCGTTCTGGATGACTACCCTTATATAACACCCCTCTCTTGGAATCCTCCTGACCCCACTGAGCCAAGAAGTAGTTCTGTTTTGCAAGTTAAAGGTTTATTTGATAAATTAAACAATATATATATATAGATATCACGCTTTATAATAAATTAATAATTGGATATCACACTTAATCTGGTATGATAAAGATTAACAACAGAGAATCTGGCACTAGCACACTTCTTGATAATCACTAAGGAGTTGACATGAAATGGATAAGATAGCAACAATACTTTTATGGTTTCAAATGGATGCAATGTGGAATGAAATGCAGTAAAGAAAATAACTTGATAGGATTTCAGCAAAGACAATGTAATCACTTTCTTGTACAATTAACCCCCCCTTTTATGCAATGCAAGGAAATGGAGGGAAGCACACAGTTCTCAGAAATGCAATCAAATGTGATTCAGTTCACCCCAGCAACTTAGACTACAGAAGTTTAAAACACAGGCAAAATGCTTTTATATGTGCTGGCAATAAAGTGAAAAATATGCTAAAATGCTTTTAATTCCCTCTAGGAGGTTCAGGGTGAGTGAAATCAAGTTAATATTAGTCCAGGCTCACTTTAGCAATGATGCAGGGATAGTTTTTATGAGGCAAACGATTTTTTTCAGAGGAAAGCAAAAGCAGCTATCTTTTTGCAAGTGGAGAAATTTTCAAATCGCGGCAAAATTCGCGGATGCGTCTGGCGCGATTACAGAGGAACTACAAGGACTATCACTATCGTTTTGGGGTCCTAGGAAAGCCTAGGATCTCAGCTTCCAGATGAAAGTTACTGCAAGTCTCTAGCACAAACGGTCACGGAGATATGAGCGATTAAATAAAGGTCGTTTTTCAGATTTGAAATTTTAAAGTTCAAAAAGACAAGTGCAGCTTGCAACTAGAAAATGACAAGTGACAGCTTTACAAATGACAGGTGACAGTTAGGAGACAGTTCTACTTAGATTAAAATAGGATTGAATTATATTATTTTAACTAAGAGATTGGTTCTGCACAGTTTTCTAGGTACTCACACTATATTCTTGAGTGAAATGGACCTCGCCATGGATCTGGTCAGGTTTTAGACGGGACTCTGGTCTCTGCACTTCACAGTGATCTGGGTCTGCTCTCTCTCTGGATTCTGAAGATTGAGGGATTTAAAGTCTGGATCTTTCTGCACAGCTTTCTCTGGAGATTGATGGAGGTAAAGTATGGATTTTCCCGGCAGAGCTTCCAGCTGCAAATGGATTTGAAAGTCCCTATCTGTCCTGTCTGTCTGCTTTTATGTGTTTAGAATGTGGGTGTGTTCTAGCATCACTGACCCTACCTCTCTCAGCTTCTAATTGGTCAAGCTTCCATTTCTCCCTTGATTGGGGAAGGAAGTGTGTGTCAGCGTGATGTCATTTTATGGCTTGCAGAGAGGACACTCCCCTGTCAAATTGCACACAATCTATATTTGATAACAAAAGACATATTTGCACAGGTAAACATTGGTTTAAAATTACATGCACACATCACATATCACAGGAGATATACCCTGTCCAAACTTTGCTCTTCCTGGGGGCTTGCATTCAGAAATGGCACATATTTCACTTTTTAACTGATTTTGCAATTCCGGACATTGACCCAAATTTACACACATGTGCGCAAGGAGTATGGACATTAGTTGATGAAGTGTCAGATTTTTCACATGCACACATTTTGAGTAATATCCTCTTTTCCGCTAAAACCCCCCTGAACATGCCACCGGTTCTAAAAACCTCTTAAAATGTGGGCAGAAAAATCAGAAGAATTATGGTGTCATTTATAAAATTTTCACATGTCCGTACTATGAGTTATTCATCTTTTTCTAAAACCATATTCTGGCTATAGAGGTGTGTCTTTTCAGGTCACATGGTACAGAAACCAGTCTTTCCAGTTTCTGGCAAGCTCAGAGACCCTGCCCCTCCCAGCTTCTGCCAAGAGGAAGCTCCATTTACGACTCCCGCCAATAAAACATTTGCCTGAGTCAGGACAGGGCTTTGTTCAATTTCCTGCAGAGCCCAGGTAATTCAATCAGGGAAGTGTCATATCCCTTTTGGTGTGAGCAGCAAAAGGGCAGCTAGGCCTGGGAACACAGCTGTGACTCAAGTTTCACTCCTGATGGGGGTAGTTGGTGGGCAGAATTCAGTTCCTTATGCCAGGTTTCAGATAAAATGTCACTTTTTGTTCCCCAGTTTAAGTCAAGACAATTTTTTTTTACATATGCAGCTAGAATGCTGATTCTAAGTTCAAAACTATGACATTTAAACAATTGCAACCTATGTGACACTCAGAAATAGGTCACTCATTTCTTTTAAACATTTAGATTTTTAGTGTCTTTCAGTCCACATTTACTTAAACTGCTGAAATCACAGCTCAGCCAGTCTTGTTATAAACCTTCAAGTCACTTCAGAATATAACTTTAGATTGTATCCACCTCTCAGTAAGTCTTTCTTTGGCCTGTTTTGGGTTCATTTATTCAGTTTTGCAAAAAGTAAAATCTGGTGTTGTTTTAAAATGCCGGCTTTTGGATAGTGGTGAGTACTGGTACTGCACCCATTTTTGGGATTTAAGAAAATGAATTCCCAACAGTTATGGGTTTGCTTTTGGCAATCAGCATTGCCACTCCCAATGGTTTCAGACTACTGTGTGGGTAGTCCAATGGTGGTTTTAGGCAGTGTCCTTCTGTGCCCATAACATCGGCAAAAATGAGTGGCAGCCTATTCTTCATGCATTTCCCTGTGCATTTTCTGGGAAGCTCTGGCCATCATGAGGTTTTCCATGTCAGTACTGCACAGTTTTGAGGTAGGGCTCGGATGCATGGGTAAATACATCCCACAAGCCCCCCTTCTTGCGGTGGCCATCTGATCCTTCACTGGTGGGAACCGCAAGATCTGGGATGTAGTTCTCATCTTCTTCCGGTGGACCAAACTGGACCTTCGAGGGGCCTACAACCTCGTCCGCATTAAAGACGGGGATGAGTGGAAGACTGCATTCAAAACACGTTTTGGTCTATTTGAGTACCTAGTGATGCCGTTCGGGCTCTGTAACGCCCCTGCCACCTTTCAGGCATTTATGAATGACGTGTTTCATGACATCCAAGACCAGTTTGTTGTGGTTTACCTCGACGACAAACTCATTTACTCTGCTTCGATGACAGAGCATGTTCAACACGTTTCCATGGTCCTACAGAGACTAAGAGAAAACCATCTATATGCCAAGGCCGAAAAATGTGTCTTTCACTCCTCCGAGGTTGAATTTTTGGGCTTTAACATCACCAACCAAGGTATCAAGATGAGCCAGTCCAAAGTCAAGGCAGTCCTAGATTGGCCTATCCCGAAGACAGTCAAGGAACTTCAATCGTTTCTTGGCTTCGCTAATTTTTATCGACGTTTTATTCATTCATTTTCGGCTCTTACTGCTCCACTGACGGCCCTGACTAGTTCGAAGGTCCGTTTCATGTGGAATGACGATGCTCAGTCAGCCTTTGAATATCTGAAGGAGGCTTTCACCTCAGCTCCTTTATTAAAACATCCCAATCAGGATGTACCTTTCTTTGCTGAAGCAGATGCATCAGGGTATGCCATAGGCGCCATTCTCTCTCAACCCTGTTCCCTCACAGGGGAAATACATCCTGTTGCCTTCTTTTCTCGGAAACTATCCACCTATGAAAGGAATTACCCTATCATGGAATGAGAACTGCTAGCCATTAAAGATGCTTTCATGGAATGGCGACAGCATCTCTTAGGCGCCAAACATGTGGTTACTGTCTACTCAGACCACCGGAGTTTGTTGGCTTTCAAGACCATGAAGTGCCTTACCGCCCGACAAGCTCGGTGGCACTTGTTTTTCTCACAATTTCAGTTCATCATCACTTACCGCCCAGCACGCCAGAATGTCCCTGCGGACGCCTTGTCGAGGCAGTCGTCCGATGATAAAACGGTTTCCATGAATCCGGCACCGTTACTGGGGGAAAAGGTGATATGTGGGTGCACTGTCCAGCCTTTTCTACGTTCCATCATTGAGGATTGGGTGAGTTCTAACCCATCCGAAGTCACATCACTCAACTTGGACGTCCAAGGGGGGCTTCCTTTCATCCAAGGGTGTGTTTACATACCTCCTGGCCCTGCCCGTATTTACGCCCTGCGCTGGGCTCATGACTCAGTGGTGGCGTCGCATCCTGGCCACCAAAAAACAGTGGAGTCCCTTCGCCGGTGGTCTTGGTGGTCATCCATGTCCAGAGATGCCATGGATTACATCTCTGCTTGCGCCATTTGCGCTCAATGCAAAACTTCTAGAACCAAACCTGTGGGTCTTCTGCAGCCCCTACCAGTACCATACAAACCATGGCAAATGATATCCATGGATTTTGTGGTGGAGCTTCCAGCCATCAAAGGAATGAATACTATTCTAGTTGTAATTGATTACTTTACCAAGTATGCAGTATTCATTCCCTGTGCCAATCTTCCTAATGCCCCTACTCTGGCTGAGTTGGTGTGTATACATGTCTTTCAACAATTTGGTTTGCCTTCTATCATTGTTTCTGACAGAGGAACACAGTTTACCTCACGCTTCTGGGGGGCTCTTACTTCTTCTCTCCTTATAGATGACCGATTTTCCTCGGCTTTCCATCCTCAAACGGATGGGCAGACAGAACGCCTTAATGCTACTATGGAACAATATCTGAGGTGTCTATGTCTCCAGTTCAAGTTTTCTTGGTTAACTGCCTTACCACTGGCTCAGTTTGCATACAACAATTCATTATATACCGCCACAGGGGTGTCTCCTTTCTTCGCCTTATATGGTTTCCATCCACGATCCTTACCTTTGGATCCATCATTGCCCATAGACAACCCTGCGGCTTTGGCTAGTGTTGGGGACATGGATCAGATACATCGAGATGTCCGGTTGCACTTGCTACGATCCCAGGTTAGCGCTAAGAAGTCTGCTGATGCACACCGAACCCCCGCCCCGGTATATACCCCAGGCATGAAGGTGTGGTTGTCGACTCACAACTTGAAGATCCCGGGAAAAAAATCCCTCCTACCTAAATATGTTGGCCCATATGAAATCACTGCGGTCATCAATCCTGTGGCAGTTCGGTTATCCCTACCGTCCGCATGGCGAATTCATCCGGTGTTTCATGTGGCACTGGTTAAACCCTGCCTCCCGGCTGCTCGTCTGTCTCGACGCCCGGCGCCCGTTCAGGTTGACGGGCAGGAGGAATTTGAGGTTTCTGCCATCCTTGATGTTAAGGTATCCAGAGGGTCGCTCTACTATTTGGTGGATTGGAAGGGTTATGGTCTGGAGGACCGCACGTGGGAACCCTTGTCTAATATTCACTCACCTGCTTTGATGCGTGCTTTCCATGCTGCCAGGGGGTTGCCGTGGCCTTTGCGGGTGGATACTGTTATGAACCGCCGCCGCGTTCCCCGTCTCCAAGCATCTCCGATCTGGCAATGCTGGAGATTACCATGGAGACGTGGCTTTTCCGCTGCCGTGTTCCGGGTAGTCACGTGACACAACTTTTACGCGCAATACGCACAGATTAACGCTTCCTTTCCTCTTCAAATACGAGTGCCAAAGGAGTAAACGCTGCTTCTAATTAGCGTTACTACTTCTAATCCTTTGATCCAGGATCTCTTCTCAATCTGAACTCTGAACGTTTTTTGACCTTTCTATTGGATTACCCCTTGGATTTGACGGACCATCCTTGCTTGCTGCATCCTTGCAGCATTATTTTCGGCAGAGGTTCCTCCTGTTTGCCGATACTCCTCGCTGCCTTCGTTCCTTCAGGCAAGCCATTCTGCCGGCGCCCCGCTCCTTGTAGCGGTCTCCTCAACAGCTGTTCCGCACGCTGCCTTCATTTCATAAGGTAAGCCTTCTTGCTGGCCCGCTTCCCTTCACCCGACCACCACTCAGCCTACAACATTCCACGTTTTAGCAATCTCTGTTTATGGGGAATGTATGAACACATGAACAGTCCTTCTTGACCAACTGCTATCATCCTGGAACCATTGTATGGACATCTACGTTTGGAACTTTTCAATCAGCAACTGTGCACTTTCTGAACGCTCTCCTGCAGTGCACCATCCCGAATCTAGTTTGCGACCCTCGTGCCGTTCAGGGTCCTTCACTAACCTTCCTGTTTGTTATTTTCTCCTCCCGTTGGTTAGTACTTTCGCTACCCGAAAAAAACACCTATTGGGTAAGCCTTTAGTCATTTGGTTTGTTTTCTTGATAATCATTAGACTACCATTCTCTCCTTATTTTCAGTCTCCTTGTTCCCCGACTACCCATCCTATATTGCCTTAGAGTCCTATCAAACCTTTACCAGGTATTGTCTGTTGGTCTGCTCTTAAATTTACACAGTTGTCTCCAAGTCAGTGACGTAATATTGTGCCTTGTTTCTTACAGCCTGGGTTTGGCGGTGTGGTTCTCCCCGCTCTTTTGGTTATTTGATTCCTCTGACTGTTTGTTATTCAGCAGAGGGGTACATTGCCTTAAAGAGGTCCTCGTGTTGAGGAGGTCTGGTTCTGGATCGTACCTTTGTACACTCCAGCTTAGACTGAAAACTTTCCGGAGTTGCTCCCTCTTCGGTTATCCCAAGGTCGAGCAACGCCCCGACCAGTTCAGCAACTGGTGAGTAACAGTGAGTGGGAAGTGGGTAAAGTAGAGTGGGTTACTCGGATGAGCTGGAGTCAGTGAGTGGGGTGAGTTAAAGTACAGTGCAGTAAATTACTTTGCAGTCCTCCACTTCCAGCCCAGAGCCGGGTGAGCATGATAGGTACACCAATGGTGACTCTTGTCCCTTGATCATGCAACAGGATTGCCTTTAGCTGCCAAACTGCCCCCTTGTTGTCTTGTTGTAGCAGCCCACATGTGATCTTGCATGGAACCCTAGTAAGGCATAGAAAATGGGAATATTCATTTACAGTACTGTAATCTAAGGTTACCACAGTTTCATCAGACCAATTTGCCATACCCTAAATCGATGTTGGCCCAGCTCATACAGTTACAGATGGTTGTCACAATTTCTTTGACCCTCTCTACAAGCCATCCATCTATTTCTATGCACTTCAATACTTCAATATGATCACCATCCCAGCCAACCTCTTCATCTGCCCACATAATAGGTTCACTCCAATTACCCCAACTAGAGCTATGTAGTTTTGTTACTGATTGTGCACAGCACCTAAACAAATGAATATAATTCTAGGCTGACAACCCTCCAATGTATACTGCAAGAGTAAGTGCATTTGCACTGTAAGCGATCCTCTGTGTTTGCAGATACACGTGATAATGTAAAGTATAACAAAAGATAAACTGAATATGAAATATTCTCAGTTTAGTTACTACTTTCAAATCATGCAGCACTTGTACCGATGCTTAATTATCCTCTTCTGTGGGTTTTGTTCTGTAAGAGGATTCAATTCAACACTACAGCTAAGTCAACGCCTAGTCTATAATACTGAATGAAAACCCTTATTGATATAATTTTATGTCCAGTTCATGCGTTCTGGATGACTACCCTTATATAACACCCCTCTCTTGGAATCCTCCTGACCCCACTGAGCCAAGAAGTAGTTCTGTTTTGCAAGTTAAAGGTTTATTTGATAAATTAAACAATATATATATATAGATATCACGCTTTATAATAAATTAATAATTGGATATCACACTTAATCTGGTATGATAAAGATTAACAACAGAGAATCTGGCACTAGCACACTTCTTGATAATCACTAAGGAGTTGACATGAAATGGATAAGATAGCAACAATACTTTTATGGTTTCAAATGGATGCAATGTGGAATGAAATGCAGTAAAGAAAATAACTTGATAGGATTTCAGCAAAGACAATGTAATCACTTTCTTGTACAATTAACCCCCCCTTTTATGCAATGCAAGGAAATGGAGGGAAGCACACAGTTCTCAGAAATGCAATCAAATGTGATTCAGTTCACCCCAGCAACTTAGACTACAGAAGTTTAAAACACAGGCAAAATGCTTTTATATGTGCTGGCAATAAAGTGAAAAATATGCTAAAATGCTTTTAATTCCCTCTAGGAGGTTCAGGGTGAGTGAAATCAAGTTAATATTAGTCCAGGCTCACTTTAGCAATGATGCAGGGATAGTTTTTATGAGGCAAACGATTTTTTTCAGAGGAAAGCAAAAGCAGCTATCTTTTTGCAAGTGGAGAAATTTTCAAATCGCGGCAAAATTCGCGGATGCGTCTGGCGCGATTACAGAGGAACTACAAGGACTATCACTATCGTTTTGGGGTCCTAGGAAAGCCTAGGATCTCAGCTTCCAGATGAAAGTTACTGCAAGTCTCTAGCACAAACGGTCACGGAGATATGAGCGATTAAATAAAGGTCGTTTTTCAGATTTGAAATTTTAAAGTTCAAAAAGACAAGTGCAGCTTGCAACTAGAAAATGACAAGTGACAGCTTTACAAATGACAGGTGACAGTTAGGAGACAGTTCTACTTAGATTAAAATAGGATTGAATTATATTATTTTAACTAAGAGATTGGTTCTGCACAGTTTTCTAGGTACTCACACTATATTCTTGAGTGAAATGGACCTCGCCATGGATCTGGTCAGGTTTTAGACGGGACTCTGGTCTCTGCACTTCACAGTGATCTGGGTCTGCTCTCTCTCTGGATTCTGAAGATTGAGGGATTTAAAGTCTGGATCTTTCTGCACAGCTTTCTCTGGAGATTGATGGAGGTAAAGTATGGATTTTCCCGGCAGAGCTTCCAGCTGCAAATGGATTTGAAAGTCCCTATCTGTCCTGTCTGTCTGCTTTTATGTGTTTAGAATGTGGGTGTGTTCTAGCATCACTGACCCTACCTCTCTCAGCTTCTAATTGGTCAAGCTTCCATTTCTCCCTTGATTGGGGAAGGAAGTGTGTGTCAGCGTGATGTCATTTTATGGCTTGCAGAGAGGACACTCCCCTGTCAAATTGCACACAATCTATATTTGATAACAAAAGACATATTTGCACAGGTAAACATTGGTTTAAAATTACATGCACACATCACATATCACAGGAGATATACCCTGTCCAAACTTTGCTCTTCCTGGGGGCTTGCATTCAGAAATGGCACATATTTCACTTTTTAACTGATTTTGCAATTCCGGACATTGACCCAAATTTACACACATGTGCGCAAGGAGTATGGACATTAGTTGATGAAGTGTCAGATTTTTCACATGCACACATTTTGAGTAATATCCTCTTTTCCGCTAAAACCCCCCTGAACATGCCACCGGTTCTAAAAACCTCTTAAAATGTGGGCAGAAAAATCAGAAGAATTATGGTGTCATTTATAAAATTTTCGCATGTCCGTACTATGAGTTATTCATCTTTTTCTAAAACCATATTCTGGCTATAGAGGTGTGTCTTTTCAGGTCACATGGTACAGAAACCAGTCTTTCCAGTTTCTGGCAAGCTCAGAGACCCTGCCCCTCCCAGCTTCTGCCAAGAGGAAGCTCCATTTACGACTCCCGCCAATAAAACATTTGCCTGAGTCAGGACAGGGCTTTGTTCAATTTCCTGCAGAGCCCAGGTAATTCAATCAGGGACGTGTCATATCCCTTTTGGTGTGAGCAGCAAAAGGGCAGCTAGGCCTGGGAACACAGCTGTGACTCAAGTTTCACTCCTGATGGGGGTAGTTGGTGGGCAGAATTCAGTTCCTTATGCCAGGTTTCAGATAAAATGTCACTTTTTGTTCCCCAGTTTAAGTCAAGACAATTTTTTTTTACATATGCAGCTAGAATGCTGATTCTAAGTTCAAAACTATGACATTTAAACAATTGCAACCTATGTGACACTCAGAAATAGGTCACTCATTTCTTTTAAACATTTAGATTTTTAGTGTCTTTCAGTCCACATTTACTTAAACTGCTGAAATCACAGCTCAGCCAGTCTTGTTATAAACCTTCAAGTCACTTCAGAATATAACTTTAGATTGTATCCACCTCTCAGTAAGTCTTTCTTTGGCCTGTTTTGGGTTCATTTATTCAGTTTTGCAAAAAGTAAAATCTGGTGTTGTTTTAAAATGCCGGCTTTTGGATAGTGGTGAGTACTGGTACTGCACCCATTTTTGGGATTTAAGAAAATGAATTCCCAACAGTTATGGGTTTGCTTTTGGCAATCAGCATTGCCACTCCCAATGGTTTCAGACTACTGTGTGGGTAGTCCAATGGTGGTTTTAGGCAGTGTCCTTCTGTGCCCATAACATCGGCAAAAATGAGTGGCAGCCTATTCTTCATGCATTTCCCTGTGCATTTTCTGGGAAGCTCTGGCCATCATGAGGTTTTCCATGTCAGTACTGCACAGTTTTGAGGTAGGGCTCGGATGCATGGGTAAATACATCCCACAAGCCCCCCTTCTTGCGGTGGCCATCTGATCCTTCACTGGTGGGAACCGCAAGATCTGGGATGTAGTTCTCATCTTCTTCCGGTGGATGGCCAGTTCAGCATCTCTTCCTCCATCCGGTACTGGTCGATCGGTTCTCCTCGCCGGTCCTGATGGGAAGATTGGGCGGTACCCCGGGCCCGTTGCGTCTCTGCTCCCGGTCTCCGGATCGTCCTCCTTGGCCCGTCTCCAGGTTTTCTTTCTCCTAGGGCGACAAAGGAAGAGCGGCAATACCTACTCATAGATGTCTTTCCACCACTGTTGAGATAGTGGGGCAGCATATGCATTTCATCATACGAAACATTACATTCTTATTTTGAGAAAAAAAAACAGTATAACTAAGAGACAGTTTCATGCAAATCACAATATTTTAGAGAATAGATGTGGTATGTTTTATGGTTGGAACTGAATTAGTCTGAGACAGTACCCGCTAGGATTCCAGAGGATTCCTCCAGTTGTTGCAGAGTGTGCCTGGGATGGCAACATTTCAACTGGTTTATGTGGACCCACTTGTCTTCCCCCGCTGCCAAAGGACCTTTGGGGATGTGGATTTTGTAGGCCACAGGGGAGATCTTGTCGATGATCTCAAAGGGTCCCTTCTATGTAGGCAAAAATTTGCGCTGCTTGGCCTGGTTCCTTTGGAAGTTGTATAGATAGACCCGGTCCCCCACCTGATATTCCTTCCTGGAAGTTTTCAGGTCATAGTGGGTCTTCATGCTATCAGCTGATCTTTCTAGATTCCGCTGAGCATAAGCAAAAGCATGTTGGAGGTGTTTCCTTAAATTCTCCACATACTCATGAGTAGTGGAGGCATTAATCAGTGTCTGCTCTTGGGTACTGTAGAGCAAATGCTGAGGAAGCACCATCTTGCGCCCAGTCATCAACTCAAATGGTGACATTTTGGTTGCAGATGAAGGGGTAGATCTGATGGCCATTAGGACCAGAGGTAATCGGATATCCCAACTTGGCCCAGAATCTGCCACAAATTTCTTTAATATGCTCACAATTGTCCGGTTATATCTCTCTACTGCCCCAGAAGAAGCTGGCCTGTAAGCAATATGCAGCTTTCTCTTGACCCCCAGTATCTCCCACATCTTTGTCATTACTTCACTGGTGAAGTGGCTACCTCTGTCTGACTCAATCCTTTGAGGTAGACCAAAACGGGAAAAGATGTGGTTAATCATCAAGGCAGCTGCAGTTTCTGCCTTGCAATTTGGGGCTGGGAGACATTCCACCCACTTGGTAAACAAGCATTTCACAGTCAACATGTACTTATTCCCCCTAGCAGAGCGAATCACAGGGCCTACAAAGTCGATTTGTAAATCTGACCATGGCAGTGTCATCCCCCTCTTTTGGAGAGGCGCGCGGTGCGTGAGGGATGATGGCTGAAATTGTGCACACACAAGACACCCCTTCAAGTATTGGTCGAGGTCCTGCCCCATGTGTGGCCAGTATGCAACCTCTCTTAAGATTTCCAGTGTTGTGTGAAACCCCCTATGACCGGCGGTGGCCGCATCATGGGCGTGACTTAACATCAGGCTTCGGAATGAGGTAGGAACCACCCACTGATCGTGGCCAGCTTTGGATTTCCTTACCAACAAACCGTCTTGGATCCGGAACATTTTTGGACATTTCATCAACACTCTTAGGTCCTCTTTCCCAATGTAATCGTTATCCGTCAGGGGAAAGTTCTCAGGGTCCTCAAGGTGCTGGTAAAATTTACCAATAATTGGATCCCCCTTCTGAGCTGTAATCAAATCAGCATCAGGGGTCTCCTTACTCCATTGTGCAATTGAAAGGTCGTTGTGAGCATTTGTCTGGGACCTAGTGATAGCAGTGACCTGGATTTCCCCCAACAGGGACTCAATCTCAATTAGATCCCCTTGGATGGCCCCGGTTTTGGCCAGCTGATCAGCTAAGTCATTTCCAGTTTTGTCTGGTCCCTCTACTTTGGAATGACCCTTGATCTTTTTCCAATAGATGGTCATCTCATTCGAGGTGACCAGATCATCAATGTTTTGGATCAACTTCCCATGTTTCAAGGGTTTGTTGTTAGCACATAACATGCCTCTGGTTTTCCAATTAACCAGGTGCTCCACGAACCCGTTCCGTACATAATCCGAATCTGTGATTATGACCAGTTCGTGGAGTTGATGCTGGACAGCGGTGAGGATGGCCTGATGCACAGCCATCAATTCTGCCACCTGACTACTTCGGGGACCAATTTTGTATCCAGCGGAGGGATCTGGGGACTCATTCACCCATGCATTCCCTACGCCAGCCACCAGTTCTTTCTCCCCGTTGTTGTCAACATGGTAAGAGCATCCATCCACATAGACAGTGGGCATTCCCTCACACTTGTCCTCTTCAAAGACTTTGTGTGGGGAATTAAGGTATGCCTCCGTGTTGTCCTTGATTTTTAGACTTTCGTCCTCGAGACAGTTTTCTCTGGCACAATCATGCAAGTCAGCCAGACCTTGCGCGAGTGGACTCTTCTTGTTTTGGCCATATCTGACCTCCACAGGAAAGCCTTGCATTGACAGAATCCAGGAAGTAATTCGGGAATTACTCACATTTCCGGCCCGGATTCTGTCACTTTGGAGATATTGCAGAGGCTGGTGTGGAGTCTCCACTATGATGTGTTCCCCCTGGATAAATGGGCGGTAATTCTTCAATGCCCACACCGTTGCCAGGAGTGCCTTCTCACAATCGTTGAATTTTTCCTCCACAGAGGATAAAGTTTTGCTCGCATAGGAGATTACTTTATTGACCTTGTCATGCTTTTGGTATAATACTGCCGTCAAGCACGTATTAGAGAACCCTGTCTCCAGGAAGAACTCCTTGTTTCTGACAGGAAAAGCTAGGCAAGGCGCTTGTGAGAGGCTTCTTTTGAGTTGTTTTACCGCCTCGGCTTGTTCTGGACCCCATTCCCACTTGACCCCCCCCTTCAGGAGATGAATCAGGGGTCTGGTGATCTCTGCGTAGCCCTCAATGAACTTTCTGCTGTAATTAGTCAGTCCAAGGAGGCTCCTTAGTTCCCGCAGAGTTGTGGGGTCTTTCAGTTTCTGAAGTGCTTCCACTTTCTTTTCCTGGGGACAGAGGCCCTGAGGAGTAATCTCATGCCCCAAGAAATTAACACGGGTTCTACACCACTGTGCTTTCTGAAAGGAAAGTTTTGCTCCGGCGGCCCTCAACTGTGTCAGAACATAACGGATCTCCGCTATGTGTTCCTCCACAGATGAACTTTTGATGAGGACATCATCTACATAAGCCAGGTTACCCCTCGCACCCAGGTCGGGCATGGCCTTATGTAGGAAAATGTTGAATTCATTGCCGGAGTTGAGGTATCCGAAGGGAGTCCGGGTCCATGTGTACTGCTGGCCCCCAAAGGTAAAAGCCAGTTTGTATTGGTCCTCCCTATTGACAGGCACGGTCCAGTATCCATTGGTCAGGTCTATTGCAGTGAATACCTGTGACCCCTGGATCTGGGCCAGCCCTTGGTCAATGTAGGGGAGAGGCCATCGGGAAGTATGGACCCGTTTGTTGAGCTCCCTGAGGTCAGCACAGAGTCTCCACTGGCCGTTTGGCTTCAATATTCCCAGCACTGGATTATTGAAGGTGCTGTGGACTGGACGGATTATTCCCCGGGACTCAAGGTTCTTGATTATTTCAGTGAGGGACTCCATTGATGCGAGAGGCAAGCGATATTGCTTCACAAACACAGGAGTCATGCCAGGGTCCGTGGGGATTGTTGTGGTGTGGATGTCGGTGCGACCACAGTCATATGAGTCTACCGCAAAGAGATCTTGGAAATCCAAGAAAACTTGTTTCAACTTTTGCTTTTGTTCCAGAGTCACACAGGCATCAGCTAGGTTGACTCTCTCTTCCACCATCTGCCTGAAGCCTGGAAAGACTTCTGGTTTGGCTATTTCAGCGGCCTCCTCCAGCTGGGTGGAGAAGTCCCTGGTCAGAATGCTGATTTGGACTGGAGGCTTCAGGTGGGAAAAGCAGCCCTCATGGACTTGGAAAATCACCTCATCCCTCCTGAAGTCACAAGTCACATCTTCCTTACCATAGGGGAAGGAAGTGTACACCAGGAAGTTCCCCCCATGCCGGGTAAAAATCCTGTCTGGTGTTGTATTGTCCTCACTGTCACTGTCAAAACAGTCCTTGGGGATTGGTCCTAACAGTTCATTTACTAAGTCGATGGAAAAATGTCGGTCATCAACCGCCGTTCCAATAATGGTGCCTGCGGCTAGAGTAATACTCTTTAAGTCGCTGTTATCCACCTCTATTAGAATGGTGTCATGTTCTATGTTGACTAATGGAGTTGGGTTTACCCCCAACCCTTGCTGTTGGAGAGAAGCATTTAGATGTATGTAAGCATCAGGGTTTTTCAACTCTTGTCCCCTTTTAACTTTCACTTCCAGGGAGAATTGTCGGGTCCTTTCTGGGATGGTGACTTCCTCTTTAACCTGAATTTCAACTGCATAAGGGAGCAATTGAGCTGACCTAAATGCTTTTTCTGGATCATCAAAGCCCATGGGATTATCCGCTAATCGGGACCAAGCTTTGAAGTTTATTAGGTCCAAACTAATGGCAAAGCGATTGAGATTGTCGCTGCCTAAGTAAAAGGCAGCAGGGACGTCTCGCACGACCCAACAATTGTGGACTATGCTCTTGTTGCCAATGGAGATTTTGAGCATACACCTGCTTGGCAGGAGATGTTTGGAATTAGGTGCTTCCAGGTCCATTTCCCATTTGTCTATCAGTTTGAAGGTGGGAATGGCTGGATCTTTTGGGAGTTGGCGAAACATGGCTTCGCTGATGAAGCTCTTACCGTTGTTCACACACACTCGAGCGAGAACAGAGTCCTTCCCATCATTTAACTGAACAGGGATGAACAACTGCTCCCCACTTTGCTGAATATCAGCCAGGCTTTGAGCTGATTTCACATCTTTCTGGACTATAGGAGTGGGAGTTTCTGATTGTGGATTAGTATAGAATTTCGGAGTGTTTCCTTCCAGCGTGGAATACCACCTTAAACTGGAAGGAAGGTTGATTTTCAGAAATAGAGAGGACCCCCCATCACCAGTCTGTTGTCCTACTGCTATTACTGTCACGTCTGGAATTTGGTTGTTCTGGAAGTGAAATTCTACTTGGTCAGATTTTTGTTCAACCATGTGGCAGGTGCCGTTTAAACTAACATGGTTAACACTCTGTTTTAATTTGATTGGTCGGCTAGTCTGGGTCCAGAGGACCTTGTTTACGCAATCTATTAGGGGTGACAACCTTCTCAGGAGGTCATTCCCTAGTAAACAAGGGGTGCCCTCTGGAGTCACAACTATGACCGGGTGTTTCAACTTGTGTCGCCCGATCTTAATGTCCAAATCTGCCGTCCCCTCGACGGGAATTTCCTTCCCGTCAAAGTTCTGCAGTTGTCCAGGAAGAGAGGTGAGAGGAATTTGGTAATTCTCTCCCCTTCCTGCATTCAGTTCGTCAAAGGCCCTTCTGGACAGAAGGGTAGCTTGAGATCCAGTGTCCACCAGTGCCGAGATTGTACCCTGCCCCTGTACTTGTACCGGGGGATAATATCTTCCCTCCTTCTCCTCAAGGGGGCACAGATAATGTACATTTTTGGACAACTGGTGGGCTAATTTTCTGGTTCTGGACATCGCGAGAGAAGAATTTTGGGCAGAATTCTGTGGAGAGCCTTGGGAATCTGAAAGAAAAATTTGGCAACTGGAGATCAGAGCCATTGTGGGTTCCCCTGGTTCCGGTTCTGGGCCGCCCCCCCCCTTTTTGGAGGCAGTCCCCAGGGTGGGTTTGAACCAGGGGATTTTCTTGCTGTTGGTTCTGGGATGAGATGGTGGGCGGCGGTAGCTCAGTCTCCACATCTCCCCAGTCTGGATTTGCATCCCTAGGGACCCATTTTTCTTTGGGAGGAGTTCCCCCCTCTCTGAAGGAGAAGATCCTTTTCCCAGGATCCTCTGAGGATCCCTCTCCCTCAAATTGGAAGACCTGTACCTCCTCCTCAAACTGAGTCTGTTTGGGTCTTTTGTTTCTCCTACCCCCCCTCTGCTCCTTAGGAGGCAGACTTTCAGGGGCAAGAGATTTTGTTTCCGGTTCCTGGGTTTCCAGGGGCTGTTTACAAGTGAGGAAGGAAGCTTCCTCCAAGGCTTTACACCCCCCTTCCCTTTGTGCCTCCTCCCTGGGAACCGGTGAGTTATCGGGGTGCTGCCCCGTCATTGTTCTGGAGCACCAGGTCCAGAGTTGGGTGCGTTCTGCGCCGGCACGCCCATCTGAGGGTTCTGCTGAGCCCTCAGTATGTGACCCAGATCCCGCGCCATGTTTTGAACCTGGCGCTCTAACTGGGAAACCCGCTCAGGCTGATACGGGGCCCTGTTTTCTCCCCTGGGCTGATCCCGGGAAGGGTAGCTGTCCCTCCTCTGGTAATACCCCGGGTTGGGAAGATTTGGGTACCCCTCCACCCTTGGCCTCCCCTCTCCCGGATTCAGTGGTCTGGGCTCAGGGAATTGGGGAAAGAAGGATGGATGGTTTTGGGGCTGAAAGTCGGGTGGATATCTGGGGAAAAAGTTCTGCCCAGGGTTTGGTAAATTTCTGCCCTCCTGTGGGAAGCTTGGAGGGAAGTTCCCTGGGTTAGGTGCTTGGCTGGATCCCCCCCCTTGGGCTGGAGGAGTCCACACATAACCCAGGATGGGTCGATTTCCCTTATAACGGGGACTTACATAATCAGGAGAGCGAGGGACCCCATTTGTGGGGCTGCCTCCTTGGCTCCCTGTCTGTGACTGGCCCGAGGACCTTCTGGGCCTAGCATTATTAGGTGCAGGTAGGTTTTTAGGCCCCCCCATCTCCAACTCTAAAACGGGGGTGACCTTTACCTCTGCCACCTTGGCAGCAGCAGGGGTGCTGTTGGCTTTGGGGTTTTTCTGAGCATTATTTTTGCTATCTACCGGTTTCTGCACCTCATAGATCCGGGTAGCCTGTTCAAGGACCCAGTCTAAAGATCTTTTCTTGTGAAAATCCCTCACGAGCTGGGTCATTATGTATTTGGGCAAGGCATGAAAAAATGTATTGATGAATTCTCTACTGTCTGTGCGCACCCTTCTGGTGGTCTGCGCAAAAGCACGTTTCAGTTCTTGCACAAATTCTTGTGGGGCCTAATCCTCCCCACATTGCAAATTGTAGGCTGCCTTGCGAGCCTCTTGAGGATTTCTATGAATGGAAAAATGTTTCAAGATGGCCGCCTTATAGGTGGACCATCTTAAATGATTTTGGTCCTCCAGCCCCGCAAAGAAACTGGAGTATTCCGGGGAGAAGGTCCACTTTACATATTGAATACAGCTTTGGCTGTCCTTCAAATGGAAAGTCTCCATCATTTGCTCAAACAACTCTAAGTGCTCCCAAACAGAATACTTAGCGTTCTTATGGTAAGGCGTGATGACGCTCCTGATCGCCTTAATCTGCTTTAAGGGGTCCTTAAGCAAGGCCCTTTTTGCCTTATTGGCCTTTTTGGTTCGGGTAACCCTTGTCCATTCATCCTCTGACTCAGAGGCACTGCTCCCAGAGGTTCCTGTCTGTTCTTCCAGGTTTTCCCGGATTCTGCGAGCCTGGGAATGGCTGGCAGAATGTGGGGACCTGGTCTCCTGTGTCCTGCGCAGTTCAGAGGAGTCTTCAGATTCCTCCTTGCTGCCAGGATTTGATGGGTACCCCCTCCACTGACCTAACTGGGCAGAGGTTTTCAGGATGCCCTTAATGGGCCTACTCTCCTGGGGTTCCCCATTGAACTGTACTGTACTTGGGTGCCCATACCCGGATGCCCACCCCTCCATTCCTGAGTGGTACTGGCCTATGAGCCCCATACTCTTAGCTGGATAGTAATCTGCCATCCCTGTGGCCCTGTGCTCATGTGCGCCAGGGGACATGGGGGTGGTAGAGTCCAGGGACTAGGGGAGATGAAGGCCCCTGATGTTAGGGCTCCTGCGGTTATGGTCAGGAGTCTCTCTTTCCCAGCGGACCTCATCTCTATCCGCCCCTGCTCCCTGTTGCAATGCAAGAGCCTGCATTTGTGCTTTCAGTTCCTCAGTCAAGGCCTTACTAGACTCTATCAGTCTCTCCTGCATCGCTACCTGTTGTTGGAGCCTATCATTGTGTTGACAGAGGGCCTCATTTTCCCTCTGTGCTTCCTGGTTGGTCCTGGAGAACTGGGCCAGTCTTTGCTGCAGGAGGTTTACCTCCTGAGTCCCATCCCTACCGGCCTGCTCCTTTCTTGCCAGAGCATCTTCCACCCTTCTGGTGTGCTCTACCAAGTTCTGGTTTTCTTTTTGGAGGTCACCCAGCCCCTGGAGGGCCAGGTGATTTTCTTCAATTTCCTTTTTTAAGTGGCAGACTTTCTGGCCTAAAGTGTCTCTTTCCTGACTGAGAGCCTGCATCTGTGCTGCCAGGTCGTCCCTCTGCCTTTGAAGGGCACCAGCTTTCCGGCGCTCTTCATCAAACTCTGCCTGGGTATCCAGGTCTTTCAGAATCAGTTTATTGCTTTCTGCCTTTTCCCTATCTAGGTGGCCTTGCAGGGTGACTACCTGCTCAGCACATACCCTGTTGAAGTCCAGTTGTTGCTCCAGCTTTTTCTGGCTTTGCAGTAGGGAGTCCAAACCTTCTTGGTGTTCCTTCTGCAAGGCCCGAAATCTGGTATCCTGTTCTGACTTTTCCTTTTGCAGCACATCCATATCCTCCTTTATTTTAGTGATGTACTGTCTGGTCTCATTTTCTGACTCCTGGCTTCTGTGCAGCCTTTGCTCAGAAGAGTCCAGATTAGATTGGGCCTTCTCTAACGCCATCTGTTGCCTTTTTGCCAGATCATGGCCTTCAGCACATTTATTCCGTATGGCTCCCATATATAAATATAAATATGCCGCTATCCTAACAATCTTGTCGTGTTCATCTTTGGCCTTAGGAGCCATATATAGTTCACTCAGGGCCACATGTAATGGACCCTGATCTCTCCATAGGTCTGACCCTGTTTCAGTGACCTGTCGCGTGATGGCCTGCAACCAGGCATCCTGGCCCTGCTCAGTCCATTCACCTCTCACAAATGGTTTATGTAAGAGGTGCTCTCTGGCTATTTTCATGTCTACTAAGGTCGTCATTCTAGAGATTGGTCTCTGTCCTGACTTACAGAAGTTTGTATTTTATTTTTGCAGAACAGAACTTTTCTTGGAGTGTCCCTTTTGAGGAATGCTTCACAGCGTAATGCAGCGTGGTGATCCGACTGCATATGTGTATCTGGTCAGCTGGCACGCTGTATTAAGCTGCACAAGTGGTATTCTAACCCAAACGTCCGGCCCGAGCCCCCAATTTGTAAGAGGATTCAATTCAACACTACAGCTAAGTCAACGCCTAGTCTATAATACTGAATGAAAACCCTTATTGATATATCTTTATGTCCAGTTCATGCGTTCTGGATGACTACCCCTATATAACACCCCTCTCTTGGAATCCTCCTGACCCCACTGAGCCAAGAAGTAGTTCTGTTTTGCAAGTTAAAAGGTTTAATTGATAGTTTAAACAATAGGTATATATATCACGCTTTATAATAAATTAATAATTGAATATCACACTTAATCTGATCAGTAATCAATAATGGATAGTCTGGCACTAGCACACTTCTCGATAATCACTAATGAGTGGTTATAGGATGGATAAGATAGCAACAATACTTTTATGGTTTCAAATGAATGCAATGTGGAATTAAATGCAGTACAGAAAATAACTTGATAGGATTTCAGCAAAACAATGTAATCACTTTCTTGGACAATTCACCCCCCCCCTTTTATGCAATGCAAGGAAATGGAAGGAAGGCACACAATTCTCAGAAATGCAATTCAAATGTAATTCAGTTCACCCAGCAACTTAGACTACAGAAGTTTAAAACACAGGCAAAATGCTTTTATATGTGCTGGCAATGGAGTGAAAAATATGCTAAATTTGCTTTTAATTCCCTCTAGAAGTTCAGGGTGAGTGGTATCTAGTTAATATTAGTCCAGGCTCACACTAGCAATGATTCAGGGATGATTAGCAGGTTAAACGAATTTCTGGCAAAATGGAAGGCAAGCAGCTTCTGTTTTCATACGTGGAGAAATTTGCAAATCGCGGTAAAATTCGCGAATGCGTGTTCCGCGATTGCGGTAAAACTATAAGGGAATGGTTCTATAAGGGTAGGAATGTGGTTCTTGGTGCGATTAAAAGCTAAGATTCTCAGCTTTCAGATGAAAGTTACTGCAAGTCTCTAGCACAAACGGTCGCGGAGATATGAGCGATTAAATAAAGGTCGTTTTTCAGATTTGAAATTTTAAAGTTCAAAAAGACAAGTGCAGCTTGCAACTAGAAAATGACAAGTGACAGCTTTACAAATGACAGGTGACAGTTAGGAGGCAGTTCTACTTAGATTAAAATAGGATTGAATTATATTATCTTAACTAGGAGATTGGTTCTGCACAGTTTTCTAGGTACTCACACTATATTCTTGAGTGAAATGGGCCTCGCCATGGATCTGGTCAGGTTTTAGACGGGACTCTGGTCTCTGCACTTCACAGTGATCTGGGTCTGCTCTCTCTCTGGATTCTGAAGATTGAGGGATTTAAAGTCTGGATCTTTCTGCACAGCTTTCTCTGGAGATTGATGGATTTGAAGTCTCTAGTTTGTCTCTCTGGAGGTTTGATGGAGGTAAATATGGATTTTTCCGGCAGAGCTTCCAGCGGCAGATGGAAATGAAAGTCCCTATCTGTCCTGTCTGTCTGCTTTTATGTGTTTAGAATGTGGGTGTGTTCTAGCATCACTGACCCTACCTCTCTCTCAGCTTCTAATTGGTCAAACTTCCATTTCTCACTTGATTGGGGAAGGAACTGTGAGTCAGAGCGATGTCATTTTTACAGCCTGCACAAAGTCCACTCCTCCTGTCAACTTACACACAAATCCAGATTTGAACCAAAAACATATTTGCAGAGGTACATATTGTTTTAAAATCATATGCACCCATCACATATCACAGGAGGTATCTCCTGTTCCAAATCTGCTGTTTCTAGGAGCTTGCATTCAGAAATGGCACATATTTCACTTTTTAACTGATTTTGCCATTTCTGACATTGACCCCACTTTACATACATGTGCGCAGGGAGTAGGGACATTAATTGATGAAGTTTCAGATTTTTAACATGCATACATTTAGAGTAATATCCACTTTTCCGCTAAAACCCCCCTGAACATACCACCGGTTCTAAAAACCTCTTAAACTGTGGGCAGAAAAATCACAAGAATTATGGTATCATTTATAAAATTTTCACATGTCCGCTCTATGAATGATCCATCTTTTTAAAGTTATGTTCTGGCTCCAAAGGGGTGTGGTTTACCCTCAGCACAAGGTTGAATTTCTGGTTTTTCCAGTTCTGCCAAGCCAGCTTGCTCTCACAGGCAGTGCTCCTCCCCTTTCCTTCAGGAGGAAGCCACTTTTTACGACCATTTACGACTCCTGCCATAAACCATCTGCCTGGGTGAAGGGGGTTACATTGTTCAGAGCTCCTGTATTCTGTAGGGGGCTCCCCTTAATTCAATTATCAGAGAGATGGTATATCCTTAGTGTGGCCAGAAAAAGGCAGATAGGCCTGGCAACACAGTTGTGACTCAAGTTTCACTCCTGATGGGGGTAGCTGTCAAGCAAAATCAAGTTCCTTAAGCCAGACTTTCAGCTAACTGTCATGTTTTTTTTGTTGCTTTTTAAATTAACTTGCAATTTTACACATGCAGCTAGAATGCTGATTCTAAGTGCAAAACTATGACATTTCAACAGTTACAAAGGCATGTGACACCAAACATAGGTCACTCATTTAATCTAAACATTTTCAATTTTAGTGTCTTTAAATCCAGTGCAACTTAAACTGCTGACTCCATAGCAGTTTTGTTATAAGCATTGTTTTGGGCTCTTCATTTCCCAGATTTTGTAGGCACACAACACTCCATTCTACCAAATGTCTGCTGGTGTCCAGTGAGTTTTTAGATGTGTTGCAATGTTTAAAATAGACATTTTGAGCCTGCCTTCAGAGAAACACAGGGTGGTTTTAAAGCGCTTTGAAGCTAACCGGCGCTACTGTTTTTCCTTTGGCAACCCATTTCCCTCATGGCAACCCGGCCTATCATTCTCGCACTGGTGGGTGGCAAGTGAGGCAACCATTTTGGTGTGCGCACAAACTGCGCAGCTTTCCTGGATTTCGGCGCACATGTGGGTTTTCCGCCATCTTGAATTTTCTAAGCCCACAGCACCAAATGTTGTAGCATGATAGCTTAAACGTGGGTCAGGACACCCAACAGTTCCCACTGGCATGGTAAATAATGCAGACCATGTGAGGGAAATTGCCACAGTGATGAGTGATTGCTTGATTTATGTTTTTGAATGACCGCAAAGCTCCCACAGTGTGGTGCTCATCTCTGGGCTACTGTATTTAGGCATCACTGGGATTATGCTTTAAGGCATCACAGTCACAGCAGGTGAAGAAGCTCACAAGTCGCATTGCACAATGGATAACTGTATGGTTGTCTCCAGAATGGGGTTCCTTAAGTGGTATACATTGGAGGACGGATTCACAAGGTGAACATTTGTCTTCAGTTCAATTGTTTAATTGAGTAACCTTTTAAGCACAGCCATCAAGCCTTGGCATCATCTTCATCAATGCCCAGTGATTTACTTCAGCCTGGGAAGACAGAAGGTCCCCGTGTGAAAATTGGTCAACACCTTGCGAGTGACTAAAGATGGAACAGGGCACTATCTGAGGATTAACATCCCCATACTAGACAGCATCCTCACGTAACTGCTTTGGAAACAACACTGGGCATCATTAAGAGTTTACAAATAGACAGCAAAGTTCCCATAGTGGGGGAACTCCCATCCCCTGCACACTACCACTGGCTAAGGGAAGCCGAATATTGATTATAGAGGTTAGATAAATGGTCTCAAGAGGACCTAATATGTAGAAGTAAGATTATACCACTTTCTAAGCAATAAGCCAAATAAATTGCTATTTCTGTACATTTGTCTGTTAGTCATGTAAATGTGTTTAAACAAGACATCCTCAAACACAGCCCTGTGGTGTGCATCGTCTTCTCTTTAATAAAATGGCCAATGCGTTTCGCGCTGGTGCGCGCTTCATCAGGGGGTCATGATTACTTCATATGGCTGTAGTATGACAGACAGTGGAATTCAGAGAGTCACAATATACTTCTATTATGTAAAAAATGCAGACGTTCAAAAGTTAAAGAATCCAAAAGTTAATCGAAGCTTAATTAATCACTTTAAAAGACTCTGTGCGCTCTGACTGTCACATTTTATTCCAGCCACCGCCATTAAAACGTTTTGGAATATATACCTTCTTAAAATTGGTGCTTGAGTTTTGTTGACTTCAAGCAATTGAAAAAAATACACAAAACAATAAAAATGGTCACAGCTAGAATACTGTTTGTACACTTATGTATACTTGATGCCGAATTTACCATCGCAACCTAGTTGGCCAAGATGTTCTGTACACTGGTGTCTCTTTATTGTGAGATATCTATTAAAATGTGTGCCACGTTTTGGGGAACCAGCGCTCTGGAGACAGTGACCTTCTGGGGGAAGGAGAGGAAAGGAAGAATCCCTCAGAGGAGGTGCAGCTGGTAGTGTGACTTCTTAGAGACGTCAGAGATGTGAGGAGAGAAGGAGAGTGTGGAGTCGAAGATGACCCCAAGGTTTTTAACCTTTTAGGTGGGAGCTGGAAGAGGGTCAAGAGAGGCCGGCCAGAGAGCTACAGGGAAGGAAGGAGCGGGTGTGCCGATGAGGAGAATCTCAGTCTTACTGGCATTAAGGCAGAGGTCATTGGCGACACACCACTCCTGTATAGCAGACAGACAGTCAGAGATGAGGGAAGGATAGGAGGAGGCCGAGGGTAGCCTGAAAATGAGCTGGGTGTCATCCGCATAGCACTGAAAGTGGGTGCAGAGAGTGGTGATGCAGTGGCCAAGGAGTGCCAGGTATTGGTTGAACAGCCAGGGAGAGAGGTTAGAACCCTAGGGGACACCACAGGTGGAGAAAAAGATAGCAGCGAGAAAGGATCCAAGCTGGACCTGGGAGGCTCAGTCAGAGAGGAAAGAAGTCAGCCAGAGCCTGAACAGTGATACCCAGATTATCACAGAAACGGTTGAGCAGGATGGTATGGTTGACAGTGTCAAAGGCAGAAGAGAGATCAAGCAGGATGAGTATGCAGGGGGTGTTAGAGTCAAGGTATAAGTGTGAAACGTTTTATAACTATAACACACTATATTAATTTTAAAAAAAAGAGTCAAGGTTGGAGAGCAGGTCTTCACGGATGTTCAGGAGAGCAGTTTCCCTGCTTCTGGCAGCTATGAAGCAAGACTGATGGTCATGAAGACAACCAACAGATTCCAAGGAGGAGGAGTTGAGTGGTAGAGGCCAGGAGTGAGGAGGAGAGATCTGCCCACTCTGATAGGAAGGAGGAAATCTGACCAGGTGGCCGATAGATAGTAGCCACAGTAAGGGAATGGCTAGGGGAGAGAGAAAGCCTGCAGACGAAGTATTCAAAAGTGGAGTAGGCCTGCTAAGGAGTGACAGAGGCAGGAATCCACTCAAGGAAGATCAGGGCTACACCCCCACTGAAGCGGTTGGACCTGGGTGCTGATAGGATCTTGTAGCCGTCAGATAGGAGTGTATCAAAGCTCGTGACAAAGCTGGCCGTGAACCATGTCTCAGTGAGACCTAGGATATCAAGGTCAAGTTCTTCCAGAAGGTGGCAGATATCAGAGGAGTGTTTGACAGCAGAGTGAGAATTTCGGGTGGCAATATGGATAAGGTTGCCATCCTTGAAGGCCTTCCGGGGAGGAGTACAAATCAGAGGTACGCCCTGCGGAGGTGTGGAAGGAACCCGAGAGGGGGCAGAGAGGGAAGGGGACAGGAAGGTAGCCAAGGAGGGGGCAGAGATAGTCACGGAGAGGGGAGAGGGGACAGCAGGAGAGGAAAAGAAGTTGATGAGGCGCGGGAAGCGCCTTTATACCATCAAATAGAATGTCATTGATAAAAGGTACTTTTTTGACGTTGCTCTCATTTATATAGGAAGTAGTATGTATGTTAAATTGTGTTGTACATTTTCATACAGTTGTTTTCTGATTGTCTTCTGTCCCCATGTTTTGCTAAAAAAAACTCAAATCTGTGAGCTTTGCAACATTATACATTTCTTGTCCACATTTTTATTTTTGCAGCCTTTCCTGAAACCACTTTATGGCACTGTGAGTTGTGACAAGGACAATGCCAGCATCTCTCAAGTATGGAAAGAGAGAGGTGGAGAAACCCAGAGCTCTTCTAACTTTAGAGCCAATTCAAAAGGAGACCCACACTCTTAACCCTTCCCTCTTGTGCCAATATGTGTCTAAACACAAATGCTTGCCAGTATGTATCATTTTTTTCAGAAAATACCAACATGAGAACAAAGATAAACAGAGAATGCCCAATAAAAGAACCAGCCTCAGTAATCCATGCTTCAATTGACTGAGAACAACAAAGAACAGTGTTATGAAAGCTGCGTGCCACACGTGGCAATTACCTTGCTGTTGACTGCAGCACCAAAAACCACAACTACCAGGGAAGTATTGGATTACTCGCTACACTCCATAAACACCAGCATGAGCAAGTATCCGGTGCTTCAAAGCTGACCTGAAATGCTGTTGTGGTGCCGCAGCTCCTCGTTTTCCTGTAAATTCCATTTTTGATCTTGGCATCCCTTGACTATTCTTGGATTACTGCTCTGGATTAATTTGCTTGGATACTGTCATGAACTTGGCATCTCTTGACCATTCTTTGGATTACTGTTTGGATTGTTCTGCCTGGATGAACTGCACTTCTGTGCCTGTGGATTGAGACATTGGTTTTTTGGATTGAGACATTGGGCTTTTTCCTTTTTTTTTGTTTTTGCTCCTTACTCTTCTCTTTTTGAGGTGTTCTGAGATTGAGTATTTTGTTTACTATTTGGAAACTGGGAATACAGGATATTTTCTAGATTGTTGTTACTGTTTGGTGCCTCATCATGTCCCTTAGGCAACCCACGTGCCATTTGGGACAATTCTATTCACTAGTCCTTACTCTTATTGTATTCTTAGGGACCAAGCCTGTCCCTCTTCTGATACTGAAGTCCACTGCTCTTCAAAATCTCGACTGCAACATTGGCAGGTATTTTAGGGTATAATGGGGGTTACTGGGTAAGTATTATTGTATACATACTAATCGTGTCCTTTTGTATCCGTTCAGCTCCTCTAAGGAGATGCTTTGCATCTTTCTTTTTGCCTTTTGCTCAATCATCCTTTCGGGGTTGAATAAGAAACCTTGACAGGGCTATTGAGATGAAAGAAGTTGTCAACCTGCCTGAGAGACCCTTTTAAAGTCAGAAAGCTTTACAACAGTCCTCCACAGACCAGAGCACAGTCATACCACTCAAGAGATAGAGAGACCACCGCTACAGACATGCCCCCGAGTCATGGAGCAACCTCAGTTACGAGTCTGTCGGCATTCCCTGGAAAGCCAGCACAGACTCATGAAGACAAAATTAACCACCGAGGACATTGCTAGAATGGCTCAGGAGAATGAACCCTAAAACACAAATGGTCGCAATAACCCTCCGCTGATACAGTGGGTGGGGCTTTGCTCCCTTTCATTGCCTTCCCATTCACACACTCATCCCATGGTTGGACTAGCAGTATAACTTGGATAGGGAAATGTGACAAATCCCAAAGGAGGGATGGGTACGTTAGGGAGGAACAGAAAGCAGGTTTTTCAGATGAGGTCGGAGGTGGAGGGCGACCAAGAGACCAGCAGGAGGAAGGAGGGAGTGGCGGCTTGTGGAGGAGTTTGTTGGAGCAGGTAAGGTATTGGCTTAGTAGTGATAGTGGTTCTGCAGGTTGAGTGTGGGTGTTCGTAATGCGAGTGAGTAGAGGAAGTTAGTGTAATGAGCGGATGAGAAGTGAATGATACTGGGTGAAAGGAGGGTGTCTGAGTAATGGGGGAGGAGGAGAGTAGTAGTGATAGAGTAGAGTAGTAGTGAGAAGAAGAGAGTAGTAGTGGGAGGAGGAGAGTAATAGTGGGAGGAAGAGTGTAGTAGAGATGCAGAGCAGTGAACTGGAGTGGTAATATTAAAGGGTGGAGGGAAGGAGTAGGAGGGGTGATACATCGGAGGGACAGATGCATGCGGGAAAAGTACATTGGAGGGAGTGGCAGTAAGAGTAGAGGGGAAGAGGTGAGTGGGAATGATTAAACCAACCTGAATACACCTGAGGAAGTGCAAGTCACTTTCCAAACTCACATTAGAACACTAGTATTTGGTTGGAGTAGGGAAAGTTAAGAAGTCCCTGGGGGAGTTAGACAGCCTGCATGTAGGGAACAATCAATTAAAGGAAGGCATATTTTGAGACAGTAGGGGTTAACAATCGGAGCCCAAACCAGGGGTTACGTATGCCTGGATTAGGGAAGGGGGTCATGGGCAGATTATAGATAGAGATGGACGGCCCTAGGCCCCTTCAAAGAAAATAAAATACTTGATCCTGCTGCCTACAATCTATTCAGTGCTGTTGGATTATCCTGAACGCCTCCCTGTTATTCACTGATATAAAAAACGTATGTTTTTTTCATAGTCAGTGCAAAGTTTTCTACATGCTTTTGGAGTTTCTTTTAATTGGATTCGCATATCACGCCCTCTAAGCGCAGGACTGTGTTCACACCCATGCTGCTTTGTATTGTCTTGCTTCCAAGACCAGCACCTTGCTGTTGAGCAATTCACTGTTATTTCTGCTATTCGTGTCCAACTATTCAACTGTAATTGCATTAGGTTGTGGACCTTTGAGTGAAATGTCCTATATGTCAAATGTTCTTATCGCAAAATGTATGTGACCTCATAATATGATGCATATTTTATTAGGTTTCTAGTTCAAACCTTTTCGGCCATTGCCATTATGTTACACTTACTAACATACACATACTATAATAAAAGAAGTATATAGAATGTTTTTGTGTTATTGCACACTACTGTAAGGTTAAGTTTCCAATGTCTGAATATCCATAATTTGTTATACTGATGAAGGTATATGGCACCTGGAATATTGCTAGATAAAAGCCCAACTAAAATAATGCGCCTCCAAAATAATCAAAGTTTTACCTCTTCATTTGTATGTTTGTTTATCTTGTTAATATGTGTTTATGGCATTGGATACACAAACGCAAACACCCACCCCACATACACACACACACACACACACACCCACACACACACACTACATTGCATTCCCAATAGCTAAACAGACTGTAATGTTTTTCCAGATGAATGTATATATCTATATATTGCTTGAGGAATGTAAGAAGATAGTGAAAAGAAAGATTAACCATGATATCATATTCACTAAAAAGAAGAGGAGAAACAATGTTCTTTTGATCACAAAAGAACATACAATAGATAAGAAATCAGATATGATGGGAAGCATTGAGCGTCTTACAATGAGGTAAGTTTGAGGGGTATTCTGACCAGGTTGTGGAGGGGAGTAAATGGAACGGTCACTGGGCACTGGGTAAGTGGACATACACAGATTAAGGAAAACTAACATTGGAGATGTTTAAGTGCAGGTAGGTGGTACAGCTAGCTGTGTTTGGGATTTGACCATGAGGGGTGAAGTGCTAGGTGCAGGCAAAGGAAGAAAGGGCTAGAGACCGGGTTTAAGCAAGGGAAAAGTGTTAGCTAGCAGGCAGATGAGAGGTAAGTTAAGAGGGTAACTCGGAGGTGAGGACGTAGTTAGCTTGGTTTTGAACAAGAAAGAACAGAAGCGAGAGGAAGCATGGGGGGGCAGAGATAATGAGAAGGCTTGTAGAGTTGGATAGAGGAGGTTAGATACAGTGGTGCCTTAACATGGATAAATGTGTATACTAGGAGTAGAAATTTAAATCTGGCCCTGTTTTGCATCATCAGCCATCTGGCCTGGTGACGGTACGAGGAAGTAGGTGTGAAGTCAGGACGTTCAAAGAGAGTTCTGTTAGTGAAGTTAATGAGCTTTTCAAGAAGACAGAAAGCATAGTTGGGGAGGCTTAAGAGGATGCAGGCACGGTAGTCCAGTTTAGAGATGACAAGAGTGGTTAAGAGATGCTTGGTAGTGTTTAAAGGAAGGAGGATCCTGATTTTACTAATATTTAGGAGGTTGAGGCGAGCTGCTGTTCCAAATTTGGAGATGAAAGTAGAGAAGGTTTGAGAAGGATCATAGGTGACACTGAGGTTTCTAGCTGAAGAAGAGTAGGTGAAACTGTTGGGTGGGAACAGGATAGGCAGAGAAAGAGATGGAAGAAGAGCACCTCTGTTTTGGTAGACTTATACATCAGAGTGTGCAAAGTTATCCAATATTTAATGGCACAGAGTCACTTGGACATTTTGATAAAGAGATCAGAGGAGAGTTCAGGAAAAGGGAAGAAGGCTTGGGTGTTGCCCGAGAAGAGTTGGTACGAGAACCCAAAGTAGGATATTAGTGCCCCAAGAGCAGTGTTGTAGAGTGTAAAGAGGTGTGCACCCAAGACAGAGCCTGCTGGAACACCGAGTTTTAGGGATATGTGTTGAGAGGAGTTGTTGTTTCCAGAGCCAGAGAATTGGTGAGGTGCAAGGTAGGATTCAATCCAGGCAAATGCTTGATCACGAATCTGAAGAATAAAGAGAATATTAAGGAAATTCGAGTCATCGACAGTGTCAAAGACAGCGGACAGTTCAAGGAGAATTAGGATAGCGGATAGGTTGGATTGCTTAGCAGAGGAGATGAAGTTGTACACATTCCTGGGAACAGTTTCCTTGGAGTGGTAGCAGCGGAGACCTGCTTCTACGGGCTCTTGAGGTTGTGGATGTCTAAGAAATTGGTAAAACGGTAGAACACAACCCTTTTGAGCACTTTAGAGTAGTGCGGAAGGAGAGACACAGGGTGAAAGCTAGTCAGTAGGTTCGGGTGAACCCCTTTCTTTTTTAGGAGAGGGATGGCCATGGCTGTTTTGAAAACAGAGGGAAAGCAAGCGGAGTCTAAGGACAGGTTGAAGAGTTCAGCAAGATGAGAGGCCATGAAAGGATACCCAGGCTTGACTAGCTGCTGAGCAAAAAGGTGACTAAAATGGGAGGTAGAGGCAGAGGATGATGGTGGAGTAGGCAGACTGTAAAATGTAGGAGGAGGAAGTGTGAGGAAGGTCATGAGAGAGTCTCTAATTTTTGAAGTTGAGTAGAGTTGATAGTCACAGACATAGGAGGAGTGAGGAGTGAGTTTAGGGTGCCAAGTAGCCAGCAAGGATGGTTGGATGGAGAATCAATGAGGGTTAAGCAGAATTCCCTTTTCGCTCTATCAAGAGTGGTCTTGAGAGATTTCAGTGCAGAGAGGTAGAATTGGAAGTCCTCAGCAAGTGGGTATGCCTTAAATTGCACAGCAGCCGTGTGTGCGGAGAGAGCTTAGGAAAGGGGTGGCCCCGGGTTGAGGATGCTGAGACTTAGGGTTGAAAGTAAGCAGTGGGAAATGATAGGAGAATGAGTCATATAGTAGGGATTGGAAGCTGGTGAAAGCAGTGTTGGCGGAAGAGTGAGAACTGTAGGTCCGAGAGAAAGGGGGAATGGCAGAAAGTTTAGATTTCCTTTTAGTAACAGGTGAAGCAACTGGTGAGGAAAGGTGAGAGGGTGGAAAGGAGATGGTGGTGGAAACAATTAAGTGATCAGATCTGGATGCTGTGACAGTAGTATTAGTGGTTGAGAGAGAGGTGGAGATGAATTCGAGATCCAAAGAGTTATCCTCTGTGATGGTAGGTAGGTTATGGATAGAGTGGAGAGCATAGTCACTAACAAAAGACTGAAGTTCAGATTTCTGGAAAGTGGTTGGAGAGGGAAGATTAAAGTCACCTAAGAGAAAGAGGTGGGGTTTAGTGGACAGAGAATCAAGAAGTTGCCCAGGATCATCAAAGAATGACCCTGTAGGACCAGGAGGGCGATAGATGGGGATGATGTGGATCGAGTGAGGCAGAACAATAGTAGAGATGGTCAATTCAAAAGAGGTAGAAGAGGATGTGGCATTGGAGATTTGTGAGGCATTGAGTTTGGAAGAGAATAGGTGTCAGACACCTCCAACTCTGTTAGTCAGTTGAGGAGCGTGAATAAAGGATAGTTTGGAGTCGTGTAAGGCCCAGCATGTCAGATGGGCAAATCCAGGTTTCAGTGAAAGCAAGAATGTCTAGGGTAGGAGAGCCAGAGTGAAAGTGGTCAGTGATAAAGGAAGTTTTTTTGCATTCAGACTGAGCATTCCAGGGTGCAATGTTCAGCTGATGAGGCAAGGAGGAGTTGAGAAGATGAGTCTTGGAGGAAGAGAGGCTATGTGGATAGGTGTTAGAAGAGGAATGGTTAGCTCGTTGGCTTTGTTTGTGTGAAAGAGGTGGAAGAGAGATGGAGTTGTGGGAGTTTCAAGTTGTGAGTTTTATAATAGGGATAGGAAATCAGGAAGTTGGAGCATGATTGGAGAAAGCGTAGGGAGAGGTGAGTAGCAGCAGCAGAGGGAGCAGAAGTGAATGCATTATTGGTGAGTAGCACAGTGTGGAGAGACAGTACAGTAATTAGGAAGCTTGGGGTTTTCACAGGTGTATCAGGAAGAAAGGCAAAAGCAAAGGCTCACAGGCTAAGAGGCAAAGATACTAGTCAATGGCTGGTCTTCCTCCTTCCTTGTTCTGCCCTTAACTGGGTCGCCCCATGGCTGGACGCCCCTAGGGAGTTCAGAAGGGATGACACATGCTCTTTTCATCTGATCACTTAGTCCATCAGTGGTTGGTCTCTGATATTGTCCCTGGTGTTGCTGGAATGAGGCAATTGCTTCCTGATTGGTGTTCCCATGGGAGTTACTTATGGCCTTCGGCTGGAGATGGAGTGTATCCAAGATGGCCGCAGAAAGTGATGTCACTGAACCAAGATGGCCACTGAAAGTGATTTTATTGCCTTGAAACCCCATTTGTTATATAGGCGACTAACAAACATCCAATAAATAAACAATAAATAAAATTTCAACAATCCAAGATGGCAGCTGGAAGTGATGTCACCAATCCAAGATGGCTACAGGCAGTGAAATTCCAGATGGAACGTGAAGCCAAAAACCAGAAAGGATGACAAAAACTCTTGTCACCTGATCAATGAGTTAATCAGTGGTTGGTCTCTCTGATATTGTCCTTGGTGTTGCTGGGATGAGGCAATTTCTTCCTGATTAGTGTTCCCAGAGAAGCCTCTTGTGGCCTTCGGCAGGAGGTTGAGTTGATCCAAAATGGCTGCAGGAAGTGTGAAATATGCATTAGTTTATATCTGTGCCTTTAATGTATAGTCTTATGGAATACTTTATGAAACATGAAAGTACAGCTTTACATGCTGAGAAGTAAAAGATGTATTCCTTTTAAAATAATGTGTTCTTGTATTTCATAATAATGTGTATATTATATTGTGTAGACTACTCAGAAGTGCTAAAGTGCAGTAATCATTGTCCACATATTGCAGTAATGTTTCTAATGTCAACAATATGATCTTTGTAGGTGAAGTTGAGCAGAAATTTTACAAAGGTAGAAAAGGGTATCACAAAATGAAAATGTGCAACATTATTTTAGACTTTGGACACAGTTCCCCTTGAAACATGATCTCAATGTGACAATATCGTCTGAAACCCTAACAATGTTTCCTTCATTCTGAACTCTGGAAATCACCAACCTATTTATCCAGAATTCTTTGTTTCGGCTTAAACTATGGATTTAGACCTATAGACACGAACAAATCCATAAATTGAACCTTTACATTTTTGGAAATGTGTTTATGGATAATTTAAACATAATTTTCCAATTCCATCTACAAAGACAAACTTATATGGATTAACTGAATAGGCTTCACTGCATTTGTAGAACAATGCATGTGAATGGAAGACATTTCAATGAAAAGCGCTGGAAAAAAGCGTACTTTTATGTAAGTATACTATCTTTTTTCCGGACTTCAAATTTGTTTTAAAATAACATAACAATATTCACTGATCTGAATGTCCTTGAGCCTGTGAATGATTGCATTTTCGCTCGGCCACCTGTATGCTCTGGGAGTGCTATGAAACAAATTGTGTGTGGTGTTGCGCCTTTCTCCATCCAAGAAAAAATCAAACGTTCAGTTTCTCAACAGTTTGCTCTTGATTGTGAAGGTAATGCTACATCTTATGCAAACTTGCTCTGCCATTGCCTTCCCAAAAATGAAACATATTCTTTGCATCTGATGCAGCAGAAAGCAAAGTGTATATACTTCCCCTCTCTTATGTCACAGGGCTTAGGAAAGTAACTAATGGCACCTATTGTCCTTTCTTCTTGCAGTGGAGGGAAGGGGATTATTTCACAGTTACTGTTACTTTTTGTTTTGACACGAGTGCAGTATACTTAGTGAATGTATGCGTGTGCGTGTCTATTTCACTGTCAGTGGGGGTTTTGTGGGTGTATTCCAAGTAGTCTGTCTGAACATGTTAGGTATACATATCATGGTGCATGTTCCTCATGTGTCCTACATAAGCCAGAACCCAGGTTATACTTAATGGTTGCATAGACAGATTGTGCAAATGACTGAATTTGCACTACAGACAGTTTATGGTGTGGGACCTCAACATTTTCCCACGACTGTTCATTCCCACTACGTGTACCCGGAATAACAGCTGTAGGTGTAAGGATCATCAGTGCTTTTGAGTTAGTCAGTGATGGATGTGGTGGTTCTGTTGATTTGTCAGTTGGTGTAATTAGTTTCTTTATTGTGGAATGTTATTTAGTTTGTGGAATTATGAACTATCAATCAGAAGTGTCTCTCTTCATTTGTTTTTCAGTAAAGGTTGCATATGTTTGAGTGTTACTGAGGAGATAGGTGAGGGGGGTGTGGATGATGTGAATGGGCAGATTTGTGTGGTGGAAATGATTGTGGATGTTGGTGTGGAAGTAGTCATGCTTATTGCTATGAGAGTCTAAATAATCATTATCTAGTCATGAAGTCATATGGGAAAAGGTCACCAGTGGGCACCATTTCCCCAAATTTGCACTACCACGAAGATCAAGCACTTTCCCCAAATATTCTACCATTGGAGTTAGAATAGCGGATTTTACCCATGCAAAAAAATGTTGGGGGAGGATTTTAGAGGTGAAGGGGAAAAAAGTTACCTACCTGGCGACTTTTGGCCAGGGGACATTTTCACATAGAACAAAATAATCATATTATTTGTTGGAGTAGATTTATGTGGAGAGCGTCTCCTTGTGGAAGTGAAAGTAATAGAGGTGTATGTGATTTTGTGAGTAGATAAAGTATCTACATGGGTGAGAATTATTGAGTTACTCTGGTCATTAAACGCATCAAGACCAAACGTCATCCCAACCCTTCCTTCCACAGAAACATCTCCTCAACTAACAAGACAGAGATTACCACTTTGGTAGTGGAGGGTACTCTTATTTCCTATACTAAGGCATGTATGATGTGTTCTTTTGCCAAAGCAAAATGCACTCTACCTCAAATCTACCTGAGTGCTTCGGGATAGGGTGGGGGAGAATATGATGTTGGTTTCCTTTTATACTACCTGGACAAATCATGTTATATTATGTTGAAGTTTCATTCTAATGTTTTGCTTTACATGTGTACTTTTCAAGTGCCTTTGAAGCTGCCATAAAACAGCAGGTAGCAACCTCCTAAACACGCAACCAAAAAAGAAAAATCAGAAGGGTATAGTAGGAAATCTTATCTGTTAGCTAGACTATACACCACTGTTGTGACCTAACTTTCGCATGAGGCCCTATTTTAACAGGACAAGGTAACTGCAGCACAGGGCGAGGAGGCCAGGCAAAGGTGGGATTATGTAAATTAACTCCCTTGAGCGCCCAGCCTCAGCCTCAGATGATTCCTGCCTCACACACCAATATAATCATTACCTTAAAGGCCATAACATTACACAGGAACCTGCACGAAATCCGGACTGGGGCTTCTGCTCCCAGGGAAGCCATGGTTGAATTCCCACCCTCAGTTAAATGTGCCCATACAGTACAGTTGTGTCTCAGAATAAAATTGGTCCAACTGTGCATATAGCTTTTCAACCTTTTCCTTCGGATGCCTTCCTCGGCACCTTATCTATCCCTTGCCCACATCCCAACTATCCACCCAACATTGCTCCTCCCTACCACTACTCAATGTTCAATCATATTCCTCCCTTACCTCTCTGACAGGCAAAAGTGCTTTGACGCCATGAACTATGGCAGAGGGTGCTACACAAATTCAAGATAACATAGTATAAAAATATTAAGTATGATAGGCTTACCAATTTCAGAATGAAACATCGGTTCCGGGCAGGGTGACTACAGTAGCGGAAGTAGCCATTGGGATTGTTCGGGGGTAAGTACATATTTAAAAATAGCTCCTGGATGGATATCCGGGTCATATTCCATTGACTAGCTAAAGAAAGAACACATTAAAGTTACTTCAAATATGTATTCATATATGTTTTTCTGTTTATCTATCAAAATAAAAGTACAATTGTTCTCCTTACAAAATGCTGCATCTGAAGTACCTTTATAGTTGTACTCCCTTGCTGGGACATGGTGAATGAGGTGTGACTACACAGGGCATGGGCATGGTAACACAGAGGCATCATGAGGTTAGTGTTGCATTGTAACACATGGTAACACACCGGTTACCTCACGCACTACTTGCGGATCAGGTCCACATTCCCTTCCGAACACCAGAACTCTACATACGTCATTAAAGCCTTACATTTACTGCAATGGAAAATAAATGTAAGTGAAGTGGGGTAATGTTTTGAAAATGTTTGTATATGGTGTATTGAACCCGAGGCGTACAGAAGCTGCAATGTTTTCAAAGATACGTATCTGTGGTATAGTTCTACTTTGTTCATAGTCTAGGGGAATGTGTATGTGCAACCTTGCTGTGTTGCACGTGCACCGCCCTGGGCTTCCTTAGATGTCTCTTTATTTCATATTGGTTCCGTTTCTATCTAGTAGAAATGGTGCATGTTATACATGGGATTTTTCATATATTTTTATACAAGGTAATACGAGTGTGTGCCAGAGAGTACAGGTTCAGTCTGAGCATGTAAGACTATATAGAAGTTACTTTCACTTGTGAAGGCGCTCTATGATTATATTTGCCTATTTTTCATAAATTGATGCAAGGTATTTAGTGTGCATTTGTGACGCGCCATAGGCATCATCTATTCCAATGTACTTTTTTTTATATTGGTAGCATTCATGTTATATGTTTATAATGGGGACTTATTTGTATATTTCTACGAGGTAATCAGTGTGCATACCACATCAGTGCAGGTTCAATGTGGGCATGTAAGAGTGTATCAATTGGTAAGATGGTACCTGCTTATACTTGCTTATTTCCCATCTTTGTATATGCAGTATACATTGTGTATGTGGGAACAGTACGAGGTGATAAGGAACCAGGTAAAATGGTATGAACTGTATCTTCTTTATACAGGTGGCACACATGCTACATGCATATATGGTAGAAACGCTTGTTTATTTTTATGAGATATTCAGTGTGTCCCCAAGACTGCCCAAATCCATGTAGCATTTCGACAAAATTGGAGATTGTTTTTCTGTTAGTCATTTTAATTCTGTGCTTATACTGGGAGCTGGGAGGATAGCTCAAGGGCAACATGCTAGTCTTGGGACCAAGATGATTTTGTGCAACATCGGCTCAATCCACAATGAAATGCTTAAAAGCTGGAGGTGAAGTGCTATACAGAACACCAATAATAACAGAATAAGGTAAACATTTCTTACTACATTAAGTATATAGGGTAAGTATCATTCTTTTAAACAATATTTTGTAGGTGAGTGGTGAAAAGGCCAGTTGTAGGTTAATTGTTGATTCCTGGATACACTGGGTGCATGAGTACCTCTTAAATTATGTTCTGAACACAAACGTCAGTGTTCTCAATATTGGTATTCTATGACATGGACATCTAGGAGCAAGAAGGGAGAGCATAATGACCTTTGTGAATGAGAACATGTCTTCCCAAAGACTAGGTCCAGATATTCTAGGACTCCACATGGCAGACAGAAGTCAGTGGTACATTAACAGGACATAGTTATTGAGGCTAATGAGCAATGAGGAATATCTCGGGCCTTAGCATTGATCTACTGCCATGAATATTTATTATTTAATGTTTTCAAAAAACTGATGATTATGTTTATACGTTGAGGATCTGAACAAATTGCTATGAACACTAAATAGCATAACAATAAATAGTTATATTGCAATCTAACAAACAGACTCTTTGATATGTATCTCAATTCTAAAGGACCAAGTCACCCATCTTATGTGAATCTTGCTACTGAGCGCAGGCCAACTGCTCCACTTTACCTACAGTTAATTTCTGTTATTGGGCAGACACAATACAAGGGGTTGGAACTTTGCGACGGCAGCTACTAAATTTAAGAACACTATTTTGCCATGAGGTTGACATATGCCTTCTGTTTTATTAATACTCCATATACAACAGGGACAGCAATGAACCTAACAAATCTCCAAGCTCTCATCGTCTCTGAGCTCGACAACAGCTTAAAAACACAAAATATGTCACAACTGATGCCACATTAAATTATTAGTTAAAAAAAACCTACAGGAAGGTGGGACTGGTTATTGCAATCATTTATGTATATAATGTATATGGGTTATTTTCCTCATTGGTTATGCTCTATCTGATGGCTCCACCTGAGAACATCTCTAAATTGATACTGGTGAATACATGAAATCTCTACACTACTTGATTGGTTAATGTAACATTTGCAAAACAGCATAATTTGAAAAAGGTGATTGGTTGGCATTGGATTCGTCAACCTTGACTACTTGGCTGGTCATCAGCATATGAGCAACAATAATGGTAGGCAGAGCAGCATCAAGGTGCTGCTTCACACACCATCTCTGATTTCCTAGGCTATGAGCCAGGATGTTTAGCTTTGAACTTGGCTTTGTCTTTTATCGTTGTTCTGAGAATTTGAGGGGAGTGAAGGCCTCAGTACATCTGTGTCTGGAGTTAATGAATAGCCACTATTCTCCAACTATAAGTCACATGTGAGGAGACCCCATTTGAATTATTCTGCTTGCCTCTTACTAGGATTTTAGCTTATTTCAATGCAGGTGTCTTTACACTCCCTGTCCACTGAAGACTTGTTTGAGCTACTTTTCTTCCACTATTACGCCTTTATTAATGTCCTGGTCTTCAAGGGCTGTTTGTTTCTTTACTTAGTCTGAGAGAAATGTGTCTTATGCTTGGGAATTGTAATCTTCTGTTATCTTCGGTGCTAATCCAAACATCCCTTTTCTACCGTAATCTGTGCAGGAGTTGTGCAGCTACTGTCTGGCCTGCTCGGATCTGTGCGTTCAGCTGATTCAGCGATTCTATTCTTCCTGCAGCTTCGAGGCTTCTTCGATGCTTCCCATATACTGAAACGTGGCTGCGCCGTCCATTCTACCAAAAATGGCCACTTGTTACTGTTGCATTTCTGTCTTAAGCAAGCTTTTAAAGTGTCACTTGTTTTCATCAGCGTTGGTTACAGTATGTCCATGTCTGCTAGAGCTTTCAGATTCATCTCTTCTTCAATCGCTCCAGGGTAAGGTTGATAGGGTTGTCTTAGTGAGTACTGATGCTATGAATGATGCATTCATCTGCCTCTCAATAGACTTAGACGACCTTTGCCTCCCACATTGCTCCTGTGCTCCTGCAGAGCCTCTATGTACCCCGGTTGCCTGGATATTCTTCAATAATAAGCAGGAGAATAGAGGAGTGGCATCCTTTTTTTCCCACTGCTGATCCCCAACATGGCCACGGTTGGATTCCTATTGTCGTCTGGGAATTTCAGATATTTCCCACTTCTGGCTGTGAAATGTAGTTCAAAGTGTTTCTTCTCCTTTGCGCAACTGAGTGTGTCCCAGATGGAGCTCACACAGAATGTGTGGGTGCATTGGCACTAGTAACAGTGTTTCCCCTTTTCGGACAAACACTGTGTCTCCTCACACAGAAGACCACCCCCTGGGTCAGGATCAGAAAGCGTCTGCCTTTCGCTCACCACCTCGGAGGAGACTATATTCAGGGATTTTGTGAGGGATCCATGGCATTCATCAGAGTGTATATCGAATAAAATGTGCAAATCCTGATTCGCAAAGGGGACTTAAGCATTTTGAGTGGGACAGCTGACCCGCACAAAGTTGTGCAGCCAACTTCCTAATGAATATGGAAGAACCTGATACCCATCCAGTGTGTATCCTTCGGCGTACACCACACAATGCGATGCAGGGAAGGAGGATAGTTCTAAATGACAGATGTCCATTTAATATGGAAACACGCATTGACAACTCTCTGGACATAAGAAGATAACAGCTGGTGAAGGATGTGAGTACCCGGGTATATAATGGCAATGCCTTGCAAATTAACATCTCATTTCTATGTATCAATTAAATCTGCTTGTTCTAACAGGAATTCACAGCAAAGAACTGATGTGAGGACACACATATTGCTTATAATTTAAGTAGCAATAGGCACACTTAGTTAAGACATAATTACTACACCAGAAGCTGATTTACAGTTTCAATTAAGCCATTATATTATATTGTATAGTTCTTGTGTGCTCCTCATTGTGGGTTCTGGCCTCTCTGTCTTGCAAAGTCAGCTTTTAGCAAGCTAAAGGGGTTCTAAATGGGAAGATGGTTGGAGATAAGAGGCTGGCAAATGGAGATGGGAGGACTGCTCCCAAGGGCCTTTTTCCCACGAAATCGCTGTAACCTATTACAAATAAAGCTAAACGAATCCTATCCGTTGTCCTCTTGTGTGAGCATTCTCCAAAATAACAATGACAGTCCCAGAAACAGCACCTAGTTTGATGTTACTGTGTGTGGTGCTAGCTCAAAGAGATCCCAGGAGCGTGTGTTTTGGATTGGAGGGGGAGTTCAGTGGTTAGGAATGGCCATAGGGGTTAGCATAGCAATGCACAGCCGATGGGAGGATAAACACCAAACAACACAGGCCCTCCTCACATCCATCTCTCTCCTATCTGTAGTCCTATACCAATATATCAAGCTTGCAGGTGGTGCTAAAGTGCCAACTGATAGCCAAAAGTATAAAAGCCAAACTCATTCAAATGGGAGGCAGGAGATACACTTGTAGGGTTTCCTATACATAGAAATGTTCATTTAGACACCTTTCCCCGTGAGACGAGGAAAGATTGTGGTGCATTGCTGTTGCAGGTACATGTGTGGCTCCACATAGGGATTGTGCCCAGTCACTCTTCATGCTCAGTCTGAATATGATCACCCACAAGTGTGTTTTTGTGGAAACAGTTTTTGCATTGTGTGTAGAAAGTTATGATTATTCCAGAACAAACTCCATTAGCAAATTTGCAAATTGCATTTTAGAACTCCCATTATGAAAAACAATATTTTTTGCCTTGTTTTGAGTTTTTTTTAAACTTTAATTTTGAAAAAATAAAAGTTTAAACATAGAAATGCAAAGATCCCATAGAATGTTCATCTATGAATGTGAAAAACCTACCACTACCAGACTCATTGTTATAGTGGTGGTGAGGAAGGGTGAAAAAACCTGATCACCTGTGCGACTGTGCAACTGTACCGTCCTGCCGCTTCACCCCATTCTCATCATTCACGGCATGCAGACGTGGAATGCGGGGGAACCCGGGCGGTGATTAGCAGTGGTGGGAACCATGACCAAAATGGTAGCTCAAGTCGCCCCACTGATTTCTACGGTCTGCGCCTTGCTTTTTCTGGTGTAAGAAAAGCAGCTGGAGTTGACTGGGATCTGGAGACTGAGCTCTGAGGTCTCCCATACAAGAGGAGGGCAGATGCAGAAAGTTCAGGATGTCTTTTTCTGCCCTGTTCTTCTGCACTCTGTGCTGCTAGAAGGAGGACCAGGAGGGGGAAAGGAAGTGGATGCCTACTAGGTATTATATACAGTATTCACTTGTACAAGGGGCATACATTTAAACAATTTAAGAGCGTGGACTTCAGGAGAAGTCCAATGCGGCGGAACAGCCAGATCGAAGCATTCCTCAATGATCCATGACGCTGGCAGACAGACGGAATGATGCCAAGCGTAGGCGGGAAAAACCAAATCACCCATTGCCAGGTTGTCGAAAAGATGCTGATTGCAGACATCTTTGAGTGTGTGAAGTTAATTTAAAAGGAATCCATAGTTGTCGGCTCTGCAAAGTTTTAAAGCTGTGCCTTGCACTGCCAGGTCAGCAGATCCGAAGGCCAGCGCATTCATATCATACATCAATATCCGCATGCAGAGTGAATGAGGAGGCTTCATTCCAATACGGCAATATGGCTTCCCTGGCTCGGAGCAGCAGTTCATGAATATACATCGAACTTTCCTCTGAGGTATTAAACTTGTAAATGTGATGACGGAACAGTGGGCTGCCAAGGGCTTGTAGGAAGGAGGCTGCATAAACAATGCGCTGCTATACATTAACCTGTGTGTGCTCGTGTAGCTCTTTTACCCTATTTCGACTGTTCGATCTGTCCTTGTAAAACATTTGTGAATAACATGTTTAATTGTAAAAAGCAAGCGTGTGCTTATTCCACAGTTGCAGTGCCAAGGGCTAATAATAACTGAATTATTTGATCAGGTCGATAATCCTTTTGATGACATCATTTGGTGGAGCAACAATGTCAACTGTCCATATAATATCTATAACTACTTTAAAAGTAATTGAGTGTCAAAGGGGCATTCCTTGACTGGGAAACCAACTTAGAGCTATATACGACCAGATTTAAAGCACCTTAGCCACAGTAAAAAAGCAGTAAAAAAGCAGACACCGCAGTGTTTGCAGCTGTATGCCTATATTGTGCAAAACCTTTAAGAATTGCACTTTCTGACTTGCAAAGTGACTCCGCAACTCGTATAAGTGTTTTGCTATAAGGACCACTTAACTTTCAAAGTTAGTGTCTCCTCCACCTTAATGGAGTCAAGTGAGTCCACATCAACAAACACAGGAGGAGACCTCAGGCCTTCAAGAAAAAATCCTAATAATGCTGTCTACTGTGCAGACCCAGAAGAAGGAGTTGGACAACTTTAAGTTTCGGACATGTTTAATAAATGCAAAAAGAAAACATCTATCTAGCCCTACCGCTATGAGGGAGGTTCACTTCCTACCAAACTAAAACTAATGGTGCTCGTCAAAGGTCTCCAAAGAAAACAGTCTGTCGTTCTTATCCCAACCAACTAACTGGCCCTACCACTTTAAGAAAACCAAGCAAAGAGAAGGTGGCCGGGACAATGGCCTCAGTCTTGGACTTCTGCCTGGCTCAACACTTGGATGCGTTTTTTTCAGGATACAGGTTTTCAAAAGTTCACGCAAAGTTTGTCAAAGTTCTAGCAATGGTCAACAATTCCTTATAATACAGGCCTCCCTGTAGGCTATGGATGCCAACTTTTCATAGACTCAATAACATTTCCTTTTTCTCAGGAAAAACAAGGTTTTTTTAATAGAACTACACCTTTTCCTCCTTGGTGTTTCACAGTTTCCTTGTCTTTTATTTTATAGGTTCAAACCGTGCAGGACCGCTCTCCTCTCAATTTTGCATGTTATATGTTGGGTTTCTTAGAGGCCCCAAAGTCCTTTGGCCCTCTGTCAGGCTTGCTTTAGCAGGGCCTCGGTACGGCATCTGTCTGCTTGGGTTTTTCCGGGCTTCGGTAACTCTTGTGGCTTTTCCAGCCTGGAGTGTCAGTGTCTTTCGGTTTCCAGGGCTCCCCAACACCCTCTGGCCCACTGGTAGGCTTGCTTTGTCTCTATTCAAGTTTATCTGGCTCCTGTAGCCCTTATGGCTTTTCCTGCCTCGAAACACAGCATTACCTTTTTGGGAACATTTGCTTCCCTTCTGCTGCTCAGCTTGACAGTCAATACACTTCTTGTGCAGAGCTCGGGGTTCCGGCTCTCTTCTACAGTCTGGTTTCAGCGTCAGTTAACAGGCCCCAGGCCCTCCACGGCTTCTGTGTGGTCACGCTACCAGGTGAGACGGGAGAGAGACGGTCTCTGTCTCTCTCCCAGGCTTGGCTTCTCCGTCGGTCAGGACACCAGCCTTCCCCTCTCTTAAGTGGAAGGCTGTCTTAAGAGGGCTGCATTCACTCTCTATGCTACCACTGGCTTTGCGGTCTAGCGTGTCTATGCCCCTCCAGGGCGTCTTCCTGTCAGAGGATTGCCTTTGCGTAGGATTCTCTCCTCCCAATCCACACTCTTTGTGGTTTTATATACATCATAACAAACAAGGGGGTCGGGGGGCGGTCATTCTTCTTGGACTATTTGGTAAATCCAAAGCAGGATCAACAGTCTGTCAGGTTCCCATATAGGCGGATAGCGTGTTCCGGTCAGGGAGTTCCTTTTCGCACCATGCACATCATTCGCTCCTAGGTCATGATGCAATACTCGCCAACGGAGCCTGAGCGAGATTAACCCCCGGAGTGCCAGGACACGACAGGAACCAATTGTCATACTTTACTCTCACAGAGGTATAAGCAGAGCACACTGATGAAGGATCAGGGTGACACAATTCACTATCTCCATTAGTACACATTTTATTCAATAATTCACAAGCAAACATATATCTGTATGTATCCATTAAAACAAGGTTTTCATTTTTACAGAAAAAAAAATCACAATTCTTTCACATCTCAGACACCAGTACTCTCAATCTCTCATTCATACATACATACATACATACATAAAACCATTACGCCTACTATACAGTGTAGACATACTCAAATACTACACCGATGTTTACAATAGTCTTTTGGCATCTATTTTTTCAGACCCTGTCCTTGTTTTAAGATGTCATATAACGTTTGGCTATAATTTCCAAACACTTTGGGGTCGATTCATGGAGCAAACGTGCGCCGAAAATCCCAGCGCAAGCAGGCGTAATGTACCACAAGCGCGAGAAACGCAGCGCACGCGCACGTGTGCGATTCAAGGAAGATGCTGCGCATGTTTCCCGCTGTCCGTGCGCCCAATCCAGCCATGGCGCACGCAGGCATACAAGGCGTGCGCTACGCGCACAGCAAAAGCGCACATAGCGCGGCGCACACAACCAAAGTGGGCGGAACAGTGGGCGTAACACGCGGAATGGGGAATAACGCGTGAAAAAGAAGGCGTAACTGGGGAAGTACTGCAGGGAACTACACGGAACGCCCACACACACGCGAACAACCCGTATTCATGGATTCGAATACGGGAAACCCGCGCACGGTAAAAGACGCACACAGGCGTCGACGCGTCCGCCACACGAAGGCAGGAGGAAGCGTCCCCGCGCACAGTATAAAAGTGCGCGCAAACAACAAACACGTATATACAGCTACGATGAATGCCCCATTTGTCGCAGCACTGATCGTGGGACACCGCAGGAGGAGGAGAATAGCCAGGGCACGCATTTTCGCACCACGGACAAGCCTTTTTGGGATGCCTGACGACCAGGTCTATGGCAGGTATAGGTTTCCACCCCACATCATCCTAGACCTGGTCAGGGAGTGGGAAGATGACCTTACATCCCCCACCCTTTGCTCCCAAGCATTGAGCCCCTTGGAGAAGCTGCTCAATGTGCTGCATTTTTTGGCCACTGGGTCATTTCAGTGGACTACTGCCAAAGTGGGGGGGGTCCCACAGGCCACGCAGTCGCGCTGCCTACACCAGGTACTGGCAATCATGACAGCGCGCCCCTCAGTCCGCAGGCACATATACATGCCCAGAACACCCGCAGAAAGGCAGGCCGTTGTCCTGGATTTTTTCAGGGTGGCACACTTCCCCAAAGTGCTCGGTGCCATAGATTGCACACATGTGGCCCTACGTCCACCTAGGGCCACTGAGAACATCTACCGAAACCGCTAGCACTGGCATTCCATCAATGTACAGGTGGTATGCGATGCAAATGGAATCATCATCTCTGTCTATGCAAACTACCCTGGCTCCACCCATGAAAGTTTCATATACAGAATGTCCGCCCTGAGCCGGGCCCTGGAACCTGGCAGCATGGCGACACATGGCTCCTAGGTGAGTACAAATGCCCTTGCACATGCATGCATGTCACACACACACACACACAAATAAACAAACCCCAATAATCACAACCATTTACACCTCCCCAGGGGACAGTGCCTACCCTCTGAGCAACCACATGATGACGCCAATCCGGAACCCCACCACACCACCCCAGGTAAGATACAACGCCGCCCATATTGCAACCAGGGCCATAGTGGAGCGCACATTCGGAGTGCTCAAGTCACGTTGCCGCTCCCTTGACCGCTCTGGCGGGCAGCTACTCTATGCACCACCAGTAGTGTGCAGGATCATTGTGGCAGCATGTGTCCTGCACAATGTTGCAACACGGCAGGGCGTCCCGGTGGACATGGTGGTGCCCCCACATCCCCAACCACAGGCACAGGCGCTGCCCATGGGAGGGGACAGGGCACGTGGCGAGGAAGCCCGGACCCAGCTTGTGGCCACATTTTTCACCTAAACTCCCACTCCTGCGGAGTGCACACAGGCCTGGCACATACCAGGTGACAATCGATGATGACAAAGAGACAGTCAACTGTCACAACCCTACCACCCTGAGATAGTTGCCATGGAAGTGCCACATTGTCTGCATCCCTAGCTACTTAAACACAAGCTATCCTGTGTGACCAAAAGGCACACATATGACATGACATGATATGGCCTATACACAAGTATTTCAAGGTGCGATGAGGCAGGGAGGGGGGAACAAGGGAAGACAGACAACGGTACTACTAGGCCAGGTGTCATTTAGATTGTGCAAGTGCAGGGGTAGGGGGAAGGGAAAAGTGCAAGGGGAAGGGGAGGGGGGGAATGCAGTACAGGGTAAGTAGACCATAAAACAAATACATAGGCCAGCTGGTGGCAACTGCAAAGGTAAGTGCAGACAAGTGCTGGGAAGGGGGGGCTGTAGGGATAGAGAGACAGTACCGCAGTGCAGGGGTTGCCAGGGAGGCAGTGCAAGTGGAGAGTGGCTGGGCCAGGGACCGAGGTCAGTGAGAGTGGCCCAGTTGCAGATCCAGTGAAGAATTTTGCAAGGGAGAGGCAGAGAGAAAGCAGAAGCAAAGAGGAAGGTCTTGAGGTGCTTCCCGAACCGGAGATGGTTCTCCTCAAGTTCCAGTGAGGCAGGAAGGCTGTTCCAGAGGGAGGGCCCTGCCGCGGAGAGAGATCTACCCCCAGCTAGTTGCTTTGAGAAGCGGATGACCCTGACATGCAAGGTGTGAATCACACACACCTGCAAAACAGGCCATGGCCATCACTGTTATGTCACTCAAACCCTCCCAAACCACAACATGACATGGCAAGCAATACCCATACATCAACACAGTAACAATAAGGTACACATTGCCATGTCTAAAATGTACAGTGGCATCAGACAATGATGCCTGACCTGGAATCAAATGAAATGACTGACCAACAACCTCCCACCCAAAATAAGTCATTTCAAAATGCATTACAAGAGTTGTAGACGTAACATAACAATGAATGCCTGTCTACATGCACATTGTGCATTGCAAAATCAACACTGCAGCTTCTGTGTGCTGTGCCCTACTCCTGCAACACACTGCTCAGCGCACAGTACAGTGAACAGCCATTGTGTGTGATGCACACCCTGAGCATCACATCTAAGCGACAGACCACATCAAAAAGCAAATTAGGCATGTACATGATCCATAACTGGTCACAGAACATGTGCTGCAGGGACACAGTGGGCACCAGAAGGCAAACAGTGTACATGTGGATATGTAAGGGTGGTAGTACATGTAGTGCATCAAAGTGCAAGTGTGTGGGTCAGCAAGGACATGGCACTCAACATATGCAGGTGCAATCAAGTGACCATCAGTGTTCCCTACACATCACATGTGAACATTCACCATGTGTACACCCCAGCATGTCAAACCACAACTATCCCCTCACACCTGAAAGGTAAACACAACACATGAACAGGCATTGATCAGCAGAACACAACATGTACATAGGATACCACCATTACAATGTCAGGGTTCCCATCACACTGCAGGGCAAGGCAACTTTCAACAACAACTCCCCCCTCCCTCACAAATGACCATGACCCACTGAACAACTGCACCTGGGTCATGGAGCCTCAACCCTCAATTCCACCTGGCCACAGGATCACCTTTACCCTTCGTCACCATCTCCCACCTTGTGTGTAAAAAGGTGCCTGCACCCTCAGAATCCACACTCATTTCCAAAATCACAAAATCCAAGGCATAAAAACGAACCAGAACACCCTCCAGTAGATGACTTGACGTAGCAGTACCTCACAAAGGCCAAGTACTACCACAATGATGCAACAACCAAGGTAGCACAGTAAAACAATGTCACAACAGGATGTGAACCATGTGTGGTACATAACATAGAATGATGCACCATGAACGGATGTGTACTGTCACAGGTCCCGTGTACTGGCGTGGGAGTGTCACGAAACAACCACCCCCACCGTGTCCCGGGTGCCTGCAAGGTCAAACTCACACAGGCCCCTGAGACCCTGATGGGGAAGGAGGTTCAGGGATATGCAGTCGGGACAGGTGTTGGCACACTGGATAACCGGAATGAGTGGCAGGGGAGGGGAGGAGGAATGACTCATGAAAGTAGGGAATGCACGAAAATGTATTACCTGCATGAACACATACACAATACAAACAAACTTGGACATCATTGTCATGGCCTTCTGTAGTCCAGGCTTAGGAGTGGCACGAACCAACCACCCCCTCTAGGGTTTTGGCGCCTGCAAGTTTGGGGCTTACACAGGCATCCGCAACCCCAGCGGGGAAAGAGGGTTAGGGAACGTTGCTTGGATAGGTACGGGAAGTAGGAACACCGGGTAGAGGGTACAGGGTTCAAAATTACATAGGATTCCGGATGAATAGGGGGGAAAAAACATACCAAATTGAATTACACATTCATCCATGCATTAGTGCACCCCCCAGCAAGCCTATGCAGAGCAGTTTGAAAGAAAAACAACAAGACACTTAGCTCTGGTTTTGAGTGCTAGCCTCCTGCCTGCGCACTCTCAGGTCCGGTTACAGGAGCACTGCAATGCTGCAAAGAGAGCCACAGTCAACAACCTGTATGTGCCAATTACACAAAAACACACCACCAAACATGCCCCATAGCAACAAACTACTCTACAAACAGACACTCTGGTGTAGATGCTTCGTACCCATATATAACATTACCCCTGTGATGGGTCATACACAGTCAATGCAGTAAGTCAGCCGCCGGTGGGTGCGTGGCAAATGGAACACCAATGTGTCACAATTCACACAACATGCAATGTTCCCTGGGTAAGCAGACATACCCATATAGCAAGCCATGACTTCAGAGCAAGTTGTGTACCACCATGACCGAAACAAAGTTGGCAGTGCATTTATCATAATGTACATGGAAATGAAATGCACTGCACCCGAGTATGTCCCTTGCTGTATGTCCCTGTGAGCTGCCCCTTTCCATGTCTCGGAAGGCTACATGGTTGATACAAGTGCCTCGATGGACCGTGGTGTACCGGAGGGTATGTGCCACTGCCCCTGCAGGTGTCCCAGACAACCTTACAATCAACAGCCATCAGTCCACCAAAACATCTGAGCTGCATTGTGTGCTTCAACACCAATATTCGTCCAAGCTCACCCTCAGTGCTGTGACTAAGCCTGCATGTGCAACTCGCCTGGTGCAAGCTTTGCTGTGTTGTGGCCCCCCTGTGCTGCTCACCTTGCCTGGAAATCCTTGGAACACGTCAGCAGTTCTAGGATGTAGGTCTGCAATCCCTGTGCCTCTGCTTGTGCACACATGTGTATGTGGGCACCAACAAACGTGTCCAGAATTCCGTCGTCCAATGGGCCATGTCTGCTGGCAAAGGTGCTCTGGAGGCTCATCCCCCTGCAGAAAGGGCATGAAACACATGATTAATGCTTCAAAGTCATCTGTGTGTGTCTCTTCAGGCATCTCATTACTTGACCATGTCAGAGAGTCACATCATAAATCACACCATCAGTCCGTCTTTCACATCCAAAGTGTGGAACACTATCTACAGCATGAATTGCAACAAGCACGTGTACAGTAAAGATAAGAAACATACTACACAATGCATAGCAATGAATGTACACATTAATCATGAAACACCCCATCTAGCAAAAACTGAACAGTGGACAATAACACCAAAATCATCCCCACTAGGGGTATAAACACAAGTCACACAGCACCAGACATGCCACAGATATGACAGTCCAAAGCCCTTGTGTAAAAGGTTGTGACACCGGACCATCCTTTTCGAGCCCATGGATAAGGGAGGCGGGAGTGGCATATGTGAGTCAAGGACCCCAAGCAGCAAACACATACACAAGACAAGCCTGAAGGGCCCAGCCGGAACAGACAGTGGATGCCTTCAAAAGCCACAAAGCACCGCACTGTCACATGAAAGCACAATAGACAAGCAATTTTAAACTATATTAACTAATTACACTAACTATGGAAAACCTACATTACCTAATTAAACTAACTATCAAACAGAAACTTAACTAACTAAACTAAAAGAAAAATCAAAAATGGCCACATACGACCCGGGGGGGAGGGGAGGCACCCAGGAGGGGGGAGGTACAGGGTGCTGCTCAACATCCACATGCGATGGTGCTGAGCCAAAAAAAAAACTCCATGGGCTCAATGCCTGCACAGCCCGACCTATGTGGGAGATAGATGGTCGTCCGAGTCTGGCTCATCCTGTAAAGGAGCACGTGGCACAGTAGCCTGGCCACACCTAGCCGCAGCTTGCCCCTCATCGGCAGCAAGTCTGCCGGACGGGTGAGCCTGGTTCTGTGTGGCGATGTGACGTAGGTCTGCATGCAGAACCTCACGTGATACACGTGCTTCCTCTTGCAAGGTAGCACGTGTAACACGGAGTTCCTCCTGCAAGGCCTGGCTGGACAACCGCTGCACCTCCCGGCAAGCCTGTAGCTCAGCCGAGATGGTACGCTCAAGCTATGCAAACCTCTCCTCTGCCCGCTGCCTCTGGGACATCATACTGACACCCAGAGTGGATTTGAGGGAAGCATACTCCTCCCTCAGGGCATCCATGTGCGCCTCTGCGTGAGCAGCAATTGCTTGACGCAGAGACAACATTTCAGCCTGGCGTGCCCTGTCTGAGGCCGCCATGCCCAGCCTGAGCGAGCGGGCCGTGGACCGTGCCGCCTGCTGCTGGAGAAGCACCTGCCTAGCAGGGGGGGAGCACAGATCGGGCCACACGCTCCATGCTCTCAGCGATGTTCTCCATTGCTGCCCCCTGCCGTTCTGAATTGGCAGTCATGTCTTGCTCCCACTCAGTACACTGCGGTTGCGCGCGGCGACTACGGGCTTGACCCCTGCAGGACCCAAGGACCGGGGGTCCTCGCTGTGTTGGCACCGCCCGCGGCTGCACGACTACATGCCCCCGTCGATGTGATGTCCCAGGCACATCAGTGACTGGTGTGGAGGGTGACCCTGCGTCCCGATCCACCACGGGCGGAGGAACCAAGACTGTCTGATCCCGCAGTGCAGGTGTCGCAGACAGAGGAGTGTCCACATCAGAATCACTCACCCTTGACACATGGACTTGATGCTCATCCAACTCAACATGGACGTCAGAGTCGTCATCAAGGCTGGACCCATAGGCAGCCAGAGACAAGATGGACTGTAGCACTTGGGGGTTTTCGTGGCCTACCACCCCACGACCCCCACTAGTGCCGGGTTGATGTAGTAGTAACAACCCTGTGTCTGGCATGACAACACCACCCCCGCCTCCATTGCGTCATCACCTGAAAAATAGAGAGAAAAAAGGTCACTACACATGTCAGAAGCACACAACACACACACACACACCGACAGCAAACGCATCAGGCAGACATGTGACACACAACATATAACCTGGCATGCATGCTGGGTCAACTTTGAATTGCTTCTGTGATCAACCTGTTGAAAGGTGGCAGTTTCCATGGAAGTGGGTCTATGCAGTGCAGGAAATGTGTACGCCACTCATTACCTACATGTACAAGGACTCCATGGTGTGTGCCAGGAAATGTGAAGGCAGTGCAATGTCAAATTCAGACATCACGTGCATTGTGCATTCAATGTGTACCATATCTAGAAGCCAAGCACCCCTCCACCCCAGTACCAAAGCAGGGATGCCTAGCATGGTATCAAAAGGCTGACCATACACCTGTGTATTGATAGGCAGTGTTGACTGGCATCAACAGCTTAATGTGATTCAAGTGACAACACTGCAAATGATGCTGGGACAGTAAGCAGGACACATGATGAAAACTCTGGATGCCGTCCATGTGTGAAGAAGACACAACAACAGTTGGACAGAGTCATTGGCCATTGAACAGGCTGAGGCCTGTGAGCCACACAGATTGTCAGACCCTAAACATGTGTGCAATGCAGGACTGAGCCACAGTTGACATGGGAAGGCTGATGAGATGGCAGGCAATGTATGTAACCAAGGACTTGTATTACAGTGATCATCCAGTCAAGGACACATAGGGGCATGCGTGCAATGCACATGGAGCATGAATGGGCACTCATGTCCCTGCGGGACATCTGATCTATGCACAGTACAAGTGAGATACCCTGCATCAAGTACTAAGGCTGTACCACACGGCATATGTCTGGCAGATTCTACGCTGGAAGTTAGCATCTACACAGGACGCATGAACAAGAAAGTACACATTGGCAAGATTGAAGAACACCAGTGCAAAGTGGTACTGGGGTGCAGAGTGGTGGAGGAGGGGCAAGGGAGCATGCCTACATGGAGTCCCCGCATGCAGGCAGAGGAGACATGCATGACGGAAGCATTGCATTACCTACACATCAGAACCATGTACACGTCACATGTAGTGGCAATCATGAACAACACATCCCACAAGTGAAACACACATGTCCTCAACAAACACGCATCAATACTCACTGGACTGGGCATCAAAGTCCAGCATCTCTCCCACTCCTTTGACCAATTCAGGTGGTATGAACTCCACAACGAGTGCCTCATGCGGAGTGAGCTCTTCCTCCTCTGGTGCAGGCCCACCGCCAGTCACCAGAGTCAAGTTGTAATTAGAGGCACGCTTAGCCCTAGTGCTGCGTTTGATGTCATTCCAACGCTTTTTGCACTCTTGCGCCGTGCGCACCTCATGGCCGAATGAACTGACATGTTCCGCAACATGCTTCCGGTGGGTGTCACGTTGGGCAGCCGTAGTCTGACTATTGGCACCCACTAGCATGTCATAGCTGTGGCCCCGCACGTAGTCCACGAGGAGGTCCAGTTCCTGCTTGCAGAGAGGCTTCTTCCTCGACATGCAGGAGGTCGTGGCTGTGTGTGGGGTCCCAGCCTGTGCTGCAGGTGCAACCTTCCTCCTCTTGGACTGTGGCGCAGACCCTGGCTGGCTAATGCCGCCCTGACCAGTATGGCCAGTGGGTTCGGTGGATTGAGCCAAGGGAGTGGCAGGTGGAGGGACGGCCAAAGGCCTGACTTGTGTCAGTGGCAGCTGGGTGCCCACTAATGGACCCTGCGCAGCAACATCAGCTGTGGCAGGGTCATTGACCGCAACAGTCCTGGTTGGCAGACTCACAACCGGGGTGTTGTTGGGTGCATCTGCCCCTGCACTTGCCAACACCCGGCTGTTCGGGGCAGCAGATGACATGACTGCCCCAGGGACACATGTGTTGGTCTGAGCAGCCCGGCCTGCCCCTATGGTTTCCCTCCTGGCCTGTTGGAGATCTACCAAGGGCTCCTCAAGTGCCAACGCAGCCTGCGCTGGCAGACCCTGAGTCTGGGTGGCGGTGTCCACAGCTGCACCTGCAGCTACCACTACCCTTGGGCCCGTGGCAGTCGATGGAACGGACTGCCGGGTCACACGGGCGCCAGTGCCAGATGCAGAAGCTGCATCCCCCGGAACCACAGGGGGTGGTGGCATGACTGCTCTGACACATGGCACAACATTGTGCTCAAGTGGCGCACCCCTGCCTCTTCCCCCTCTGTGGCCGCCCTGGACACCCTGGAGTCCCCCTACTCCCTGGTCACCACGGCCACGTCCCCGACCACGCCCGCCACGAGGAGGACGCCCAGCTGAGGCGCCCCTCACCTTTGGTGGCCTCCCAACCATGGCACAGATGTAGTAGTGCCGGCACAGATGGAGTGGTGCCAATGGGAGGTGTACACCACAATTGACCTGGGCAATCTGGGTGAAGGGGGTGGGAAGCAAGATGTTAACAGCCCCCCTGCACCTGCAAGGCTGTATGTGACCCCGGTGATGTAGTGACGGGTCACGCAACGCTCAGGCACCCCAAAACTGCAGTAAAACCGTGCATGCAACCCTGCAGCCTACGTGCGTGGATTCAACCTCCCGCAGTACGCGGTGGCACCCAGTAACACGAATAACGTGTACGCGTGGGACACGCAGGCTACTATGACATCGAAAATGGGTGCTATACACAGGGGCACCCGCAGTGGGAAAAAGAGCGTGTGCGACTCACCGTCTGACTAGCGCGATGCAGAAAAACACAAGTAGCCAATACCCCCGCCAAAAGAAGAGATGCGTCCTTGATAGCTGTGAAGTTGTGATGGCGCGCGAAACAACAGGAAGCAGCAACACACGTCGGTCTCCACGAAAGGCACGTACAGCGAACTGCTGGGCCCGCTCACCTTTAACCCGTGCTGAGGGAAACGCCCGCGTGTGTCACGTCACTTACGTGCATGGGCCCTTTCCTCGGATTTCGCGTGCCTGTGCGCGTCACGTCACAGGGGCGCTTGCACTTGAGGGGCCTTCTGTCCAATGAAATTGCGTATGCGTGCAGACGCGCTTACACGCTAAGGGCCTTTCCTCGAATTACACGCTGACGTGCAGAATTTTCACGTGCCAAATCACTCCGTATCAAGCTGGCCACGCATAAGCACACGGAAGACCACGCTCCTGCCCAGAAGGCCGAATTACTGCCCCCCAGAGCCCCAAGCACGCTCCCACCTGCCATCTGCTGCTGCCTGACTGCCTGCTGCCCACGTGCCCTGCCATTTGCTGCCTGCACATCAGCCAGGGGTGCTGTTGCTGTGACCACCCCTGCTGGAACTGAAGACTCCCGACTGGGATTCCATCGCTCCACAGCCCAGCCCCATGACCCAGTTGCCCACCCACTCCTGCCTCTGGGGTTGTCATGTCGGGCACTGCAACATCTGGCACCACTGACAACCCCCAGCCAGAGAGGCAGAGGGGCACCAGCTTCAGTGCCAGGGAAGTTGGTGTCCTGGTGAAGCAAGTCCTGGGGCAGTATGATGCCCTCTTCCGAAGTTCCCGCGCCGACAAGGAAGGACGGACTCGGATCTGGACTGACATCGTGACTGCCATCAACGCGGAGGGGGTGGCAGTCCGCGACTTCCAACATGTCAAGAAGCGCTGGGAGGACTTCAGGTCCAGGACCCTGAACAAGGCCCGGCGCCTCTTGAAGGCAGCGGATGCTAAGGGGCGCCAGGGCCACTTGTCGGAAGATCAGATGAGGGTCCTGGAACGCATATCCCCAGTGCTCCACGTCCAGGTCCTTGAGAGGCAGACCCATCTGGAGTCGAGCGGTAAGTGTACATGCATCCTGATTGTGAGCTGTGCGTGTGGTGATGTTTCAGTAGTGTGCAGGTTGCACATCTGTTTGTATGGGGTCGAGTATGGGTGGGGGTGTACAGGGCCGTGAGGCTAACACATGCGAGGGCTGTAATGTGTGAGACATGGATGGTGCTTGTGTGTGTAGGCTTGCATGCCAAATGCAGTTGTGTGGGCACACATGTTTGGATGAATGTGTATGTAAGTAGCCATGTTTGTGATGTCACGCATGTATGTTGTTTTCAGCTGCATGTATCAGCACTGTGTACATGTGCATTTGTGTGTATTTGACAAGGGTGAAACAGTGATGCAACATGGATGCATGTGACAGCGGGATGTGGAAGCCTGATTGGCAGATGTGACATGGATGCCCATCTGAACACTGCGACACTTGGCAGAGGTGTACACATGCATGCAAGTGTGGTGGGGTGTGTACATGTGTAGTGCACTTCCTGTGTTGCATGTGATGTCTGGCTCAGCTTTGCCTGCTCATGCTGTTGTATGTGTATGGATGGTGCTGGCAGTTGCGATATGGCTGTGGTATGGCTCATGTGTGCGAGTTGAAATGACATGTGTGTTGGGGATCGTGATGGCATGTCTGAGGTTTGCCAATGCCACTCATGTACAACTGTCATGTGTGTATGTGTCCATTGTACAGTGCCCTGATGCCTGTGTTTTATTTCTCCCTGTCTGCAGCGTCAACTGATGAAGAGGGCGGAGAAGGTGCTGTGGAGCACAGCGGCAGGGATCCCACCGCCAGCCGGAGACGCAAGGCCCGGCTCCCCTCCCAGGTTGTGATCTCGTCGGGGAGTGAGGAGTCTGGTGCCGCATCCCAGGCCGCAGCTGCCGGGGGGAGGTCCAAGAGGCAGAGGTCGGAGTTGGACTCCTTGGCAGCAGAAGGGGCAGCTGGGACCCCACAGGGCCCAACGGGGGAAGATGGCACGGAGTCATCCAGGTTGGTGGGGGGTTTGGTGGAGGAGGAGGCTGTGCAAGCAACAGAGACGGGGTCTGGAGGTGGGGATTCCACTGGTGCAAGTGGTGCAGTGCAGGACCAGGGACAGGAGACAGCACAGGCCACTGCGGAGGTGCCTGTGTGAAATCCTGTCCCTGATCCTGTCCCTGCATCATCTTGCACCAGCAGGGATGCCTACGTCCAGACCCGTTTTCAGGCAGGGGATGAGCTCACGACAACTGGCCTTCCTCTGCCTGCGGACGTGGCTATCTGGGTCTGGGTTGAGCCTGTCCTGACTGGTGTGGCGTTGCGTCAACGGGCCATGCGAGGTGACCTGCAGTCTTTTCATGAGGAGACTGCACGTCATCTCGAATGGCTCGTTGACCGCGTCGGCCTACTGGGACAGGTCACCCAGGCCGGATTCCTCCGTTTGATGGGGCTTGCTGCGACCCCCTCCTCAACTGAACCCCCTATGCGCCAGTCGTCCTCCGTGCCATCTTCCCACCCATCAGTCACCTGGGTGCCCTGTGGAGCTGCCTCTGACGGTGCGGCCAGGCTGGTGGAGGAGGCATCCCTGCCACAGTCGGGAGTCGGACGTCCAGCAGGGGTGGCCACATCAACGACTGCACCCCAGCCAGCGGAGGATGTGCAGGCAGCAGGAGGCAGTGCACGGGCAGAGGCACAGCAGCAACGTGGTGGGAGCCATGAAGGCTCGGGGCCTTCCACATCGGAGGGGCAGGCATCGGCCGGAGGGCAGGAGGACCCATGACAGAGAGTGTCTTCCGTGTGGCAGCGGTTGGGCCACGCCATAGATGCGGAGCGGCAGCGGGCCGAAGAGGCACGGCTCACGATGGTCAGGGCAGAGAACTCCTGCGGAGGGCCCTGAGGCGGGGCGAGTGCCTCGAGGCAATCCGCAGGGGGTTGGAGGTGGACACGTCGACGGCCCTGCGGACCCTCGGGGCCATGGAGGAGGACCGCCTCCGGGACATTGAGCAGGAGTTCGATGATGCCCTAGCCCGAACAACACTCATCCAAAAGTGAGCCGTCGGACTAGCCCGCTGCTCTTGTACATAGTTCTGTAGTTAGTGTTAGGTTTCCTTTGTTTTTGCATTTTTTTTGGACCTTTTGGACAATGGGCCACATTTTTGTATATAGTTTTTTTTATTAGGTAGTGTTGTTAGATAGGTTTCATTTCTTTTGTTGGGATCATGGACCATGGCTTGTTCATCTGTACATAGTTCACTGTTGGATTTTCTTTTTATTTTACAATTTACCCATGGGGCAATGGCTTACAATTATAATTTTCCATTGGATTTTCTTTTTTGGACTGTGACTTTGGACACCATTCCTTTGGATTATGATTTTTGGTTTTGCATTTTTTCACGGACATGCTTCTTTTCATTTTTTTACATTCCAATTTCTGTTTGTTTATTTTTGATTCAATTTATGTTTCCTTTAATACATATTTTTTGATCAAACTTCAATGTGTAGTATCATCTCATTGGTTTCATGCATATCATGATTTGGGTTTTGAGATTCACTGACACCCATTGGGTGTATGTGAGGGAGATGTGTTTGTTTCCAAACTTGCAATTGGTGTTCTATCATGTTATTGCCATTTCTAAGTGGGTGGATGCAATACTCAGGTGGGTGTTTGCATTTGGAGGCTGACCATAGGGACCAGGGATCTAGATTGTGATGACATGTTGGCTGGGGAACATGAGTTGGGGCCTGGTGGAGGGTGCACCACAGTGCTGGGGGGTGGGGGTGCAGGGGAACATGAGTTGGACATGAGTGGGGGCCTGCTGGCAGGTGCCCCACAGTGCTGGGGGGTGGGGGTGCAGGGGAACATGAGTTGGGGCCTGGTGGAGGGTGCACCACAGTGCTAGGGGTGGGGGTGCAGGGGAACATGAGTTGGGGCCTGCTGGCAGGTGCCCCACAGTGCTGGGGGGTGGGAGTGCAGGGGAACATGAGTTGGACATGAGTGAGGGCCTGCTGGCAGGTGCCCCACAGTGCTGGGGGGTGGGGGTGCAGGGGAACATGAGTTGGGGCCTGGTGGAGGGTGCACCACAGTGCTAGGGGTGGGGGTGCAGGGGAACATGAGTTGGGGCCTGCTGGCAGGTGCCCCACAGTGCTGGGGGGTGGGAGTGCAGGGGAACATGAGTTGGACATGAGTGAGGGCCTGCTGGCAGGTGCCCCACAGTGCTGGGGGGTGGGGGTGCAGGGGAACATGAGTTGGGGCCTGGTGAGGGGTGCACCACAGTGCTGAGGGGTGGGGGTGCAGGGGAACATGAGTTGGGGCCTGGTGGAGGGTGCACCACAGTGCTGGGGGGGTGGGGGTGCAGGGGTACATGAGTTGGACATGAGTGGGGGCCTGCTGGCAGGTGCTCCACATTGCTGGGGGGTGGGGGTGCAGGGGAACATGAGTTGGACATGAGTGGGGGCCTACTGGCAGGTGCCCCACAGTGCTGGGGGGTGGGGGTGCAGGGGAACATGAGTTGGGGCCTGGTGGAGGGTGCACCACAGTGCTGGGGGGTGGGGGTGCAGGGGAACATGTGTTGGGGCCTGGTGGAGGGTGCACCACAGTGCTGGGGGGTGGGGGTGCAGGGGAACATGAGTTGGGGCCTGGTGGAGGGTGCACCACAGTGCTGGGGCGTGGGGGTGCATGGGAACATGAGTTGGACATGAGTGGGGGCCTGCTGGCAGGTGCCCCACAGTGCTGGGGGGTGGGGGTGCAGGGGAACATGAGTTGGACATGAGTGGGGGCCTGCTGGCAGGTGCCCCACAGTGCTGGGGGGTGGGGGTGCAGGGGAACATGAGTTGGACATGAGTGGGGGCCTGCTGGCAGGTGCCCCACAGTGCTGGGGGGTGGGGGTGCAGGGGAACATGAGTTGGGGCCTGGTGGAGGGTGCACCACAGTGCTGGGGGGTGGGGGTGCAGGGGAACAAGAGTGGGGGCCTGGTGGAGGCTGCCCCTGGTGGCTGGGGGGTGGGGGTGATAGGGGACATGAGTGGGGGCCTGGTGGAGGCTGCCCCTGGTGGCTGAGGGGTGGGGGTGATGGTAGACATGAGTGGGGGCCTGGTGGAGGCTGCCCCTGGTGGCTGGGGGGTGGGGGTGATGGGAGACATGAGTGGGGGCCTGGTGGAGGCTGCCCCTGGTGGCTGGGGGGGTGGGGGTGATGGGAGACATGAGTGGGGGCCTGGTGGAGGCTGCCCCTGGTGGCTGGGGGGTGGGGGTGATGGGAGACATGAGTGGGGGCCTGGTGGAGGCTGCCCCTGGTGGCTGGGGGGTGGGGGTGATGGGAGACATGGGTGGGGGCCTGGTGGAGGCTGCCCCTGGTGGCTGGGGGGTGGGGCTGATGGGAGACATGAGTGGGGGCCTGGTGAAGGCTGCCCCTGGTGGTTGGGGGGTGGGGGTGATAGGGGACATGAGTGGGGGCCTGGTGGAGGCCGCCCCTGGTGGCTGGGGGGTGGGGGTGATGGGAGACATGAGTGGGGGCCTGGTGGAGGCTGCCCCTGGTGGCTGGGGGGTGGGGGTGATGGGAGACATGAGTGGGGGCCTGGTGGAGGCTGCCCCTGGTGGCTGGGGGGTGGGGGTGATAGGGGACATGAGTGGGGGCCTGGTGGAGGCTGCCCCTGCACTGCTGGGGGGTGGGGGTGGTGGTAGACATATGTGGGGGCCTGGTGGAGGCTGCCCCTGCACTGCCGGGGGGTGGGGGTTATAGGGGACATGAGTGGGGGCCTGGTGGAGGCTGACCCTGGTGGCTGGGGGGTGGGGGCGATGGGAGACATGAGTGGGGGCCTGGTGGAGGCTGCCCCTGGTGGCTGGGGGGTGGGGGTGATGGGAGACATGGGTGGGGGCCTGGTGGAGGCAGCCCCTGGTGGCTGGGGGGTGGGGGTGATGGGAGACATGAGTGGGGGCCTGGTGAAGGCTGCCCCTGCTGGCTGGGGGGTGGGGGTGATAGGGGACATGAATTGGGGCCTGGTGGAGGCTGCCCCTGGTGGCTGGGGGGTGGGGGTGATGGGAGACATGAGTGGGGGCCTGGTGGAAGCTGCCCCTGGTGGCTGGGGGGTGGGGGTGATGGGAGACATGAGTGGGGGCCTGGTGGAGGCTGCCCCTGGTGGCTGGGGGTGATAGGGGACATGAGTGGGGGCCTGGTGGAGGCTGCCCCTGCACTGCTGGGGGGTGGGGGTGGTGGTAGACATGGGTGGGGGCCAGGTGGAGGCTGCCACGGCACTGCTGGGAGGTGGGGGTGATGGGAGACATGAGTGGGGGCCTGGTGGAGGCTGCCCCTGGTGGCTGGGGGGTGGGGTGATGGGAGACATGAGTGGGGGCCTGGTGGAGGCTGCCCCTGGTGGCTGGAGGGTGGGGGTGATGGGAGACATGAGTGGGGGCCTGGTGGAGGCTGCCCCTGGTGGCTGGGGGGTGGGGGTGATGGGAGACATGGGTGGGGGCCTGGTGGAGGCTGCCCCTGGTGGCTGGGGGGTGGGGCTGATGGGAAACATGAGTGGGGGCCTGGTGAAGGCTGCCCCTGGTGGCTGGGGGGTGGGGTGATGGGAGACATGAGTGGGGGCCTGGTGGAGGCTGCCCCTGGTGGCTGGAGGGTGGGGGTGATGGGAGACATGAGTGGGGGCCTGGTGGAGGCTGCCCCTGGTGGCTGGGGGGTGGGGGTGATGGGAGACATGGGTGGGGGCCTGGTGGAGGCTGCCCCTGGTGGCTGGGGGGTGGGGCTGATGGGAAACATGAGTGGGGGCCTGGTGAAGGCTGCCCCTGGTGGCTGGGGGGTGGGGGTGATGGGAGACATGGGTGGGGGCCTGGTGGAGGCTGCCCCTGGTGGCTGGGGGGTGGGGGTGATGGGAGACATGAGTGGGGGCCTGGTGAAGGCTGCCCCTGGTGGCTGGGGGGTGGGGGTGATAGGGGACATGAGTGGGGGCCTAGTGGAGGCTGCCCCTGGTGGCTGGGGGGTGGGGGTGATGGGAGACATGAGTGGGGGTGATGGGAGACATGAGTGGGGGCCTGGTGCAAGCTGCCCCTGGTGGCTGGGGGGTGGGGGTGATGGGAGACATGAGTGGGGGCCTGGTGGAGGCTGTCCCTGGTGGCTGGGGGGTGGGGGTGATAGGGGACATGAGTGGGGGCCTGGTGGAGGCTGCCCCTTCACTGCTGGGGGGTGGGGGTGGTGGTAGACATGGGTGGGGGCCTGGTGGAGGCTGCCCCTGCACTGCTGGGGGGTGGGGGTGATAGGGGACATGAGTGGGGGCCTGGTGGAGGCTGCCCCTGGTGGCTGGGGGGTGGGGGTGATGGGAGACATGAGTTGGGGCCTGGTGGAGGCTGCCCCTGGTGGCTGTGGGGTGGGGGTGATGGGAGACATGGGTGGGGGCCTGGTGGAGGCTGCCCCTGGTGGCTGGGTTTGCAGGGGGACATGCGTTGGTGGGCAGTAGTGCAAGGTGACATGTGGGTTGGCTGGGGGCATGCCCATGGGGGGTGGGGGTGATAGGGGACATGAGTGGGGGCCTGGTCGAGGCTGCCCCTGCACTGCTGGGGGGTGAGGGTGATGGGAGACATGGGTGGGGGCCTGGTGGAGGCTGCCCCTGGTGGCTGGGGGTGATGGGAGACATGAGTGGGGGTCTGGTGGAGGCTGCCCCTGGTGGCTGGGGGGTGGGGGTGATGGGAGACATGAGTGGGGGCCTGGTGGAGGCTGCCCCTGGTGGCTGGGGGGTGGGGGTGATGGGAGACATGGGTGGGGGCCTGGTGGAGGCTGCCCCTGGTGGCTGGGGGGTGGGGGTGATGGGAGACATGAGTGGGGTCCTGGTGGAGGCTGTCCCTGGTGGCTGGGGGTGGGGGTGATAGGGGACATGAGTGGGGTCCTGGTGGAGGCTGCCCCTGGTGGCTGGGGGGTGGGGGTGATGGGAGACATGAGTGGGGGCCTGGTGGATTCTGCCCCTGGTGGCTGGGAGTGGGGGTGATGGGAGACATGAGTGGGGGCCTGGTGGAGGCTGCCCCTGGTGGCTGGGGAGTGGGGGTGATAGGGGACATGAGTGGGGGCCTGGTGGAGGCTGCCCCTGCACTGCTGGGGGTGGGGGTGGTGGTAGACATGGGTGGGGGCCTGGTGGAGGCTGCCCCTGCACTTCTGGGGGGTGGGGGTGATAGGGGACATGAGTGGGGGCCTGGCGGAGGCTGCCCCTGGTGGCTGGGGGGTGGGGGTGATGGGAGACATGAGTGGGGGCCTGGTGGAGGCTGCCCCTGGTGGCTTGGGGGTGGGGGTGATGGGAGACATGGGTGGGGGCCTGGTGGAGGCTGCCCCTGGTGGCTGGGGGTGCAGGGGGACATGCGTTGGTGGGCAGTAGTGCAAGGTGACATGTGGGTTGGCTGGGGGGCATGGCCATGGTGGATGGGGTGCCTGCAGGACATGTGCAGGGTAGGCCCCTGTGGTGTGGGCCACCTGCAGGGGCCGTGGAGGGTGTAGAGGGAACACCTGGGAGGACCCACACGTGCAATTCACGTGTGGTGCTCCTCACGCACCCCTAGAATACACGTACCCTGATGGAATCGCATGTGATACTTCCCACGCACCCCTCGAATACACGTACCCAGCTGATATTGTGTGTGAAACTTCCCGCGCACCCCGAAATACACGTAGCCAGGACATTCGCGTGTGGAACTTCCCGCGCACCCCTGATATACACATACCCTGCTGATATCGCGTGTGAAACTTCCTGCGCACCCCAAGATACACGTAGCCAGGACATTCGCGTCTGGAACTTCCAGCGCACCCCTGGAATACACGTACCCTGCTGATATCGCGTGTGAAACATCCCGCGCACCCTGAAATACACGTAGCCAGGACATTCGCGTGTGGAACTTCCCGTGCACCCCTGACATACACGTACCCTGCTGATATCGCGTGTGCAACTTCCAGCGCACCCCTGGAATACACGTACCCTGCTGATATCGCGTGTGAAACTTCCCGTGCACCCCGAAATACACGTACCCAGGACATTCGCGTGTGGAACTTCCCACGCACCCCTGATATACACGTACCCTGCTGAATTCACGTGTGGAACTTCCAGCGCACCCCTGAAATACACGTACCCAGCTGAAATGACGTGAGGTACTTCCGGCGCACCCCAGTGATACACGTATCCCGCTTGCCGTGCTGGTACAGGGATAGCGCAGCCCTTTGCGCTGGATTGGGGATTTTGATGGCTTTTCCCTGCGCGAGAGGCGTTCTTGGGGGCGTAACTGGCGCTGCTGCAGGGTCGCTGCGCCACTGTGCGCCACGGCTGGTTTTGGTAGCTGGAATCCATGAATACGCTGTGCGCGGAAATGGATTTTAGCGCACACGGCTGGCGCAGGGATTCGCACGCGCACACTGTGCTCCAGCCGCGTGCGCCACTTGTGCGCTAAATTCTATGAATTACCCCCTTTGTGTGGTCGTCGAACGTGTTTTGGTCAATTTGAACAGAAAATGCTGTCCTTATTCTTCTTAAGACCTTCCTCAGGCAAAATCAAGATGTCCTGCCCCTCACTGGGTAGGTAGTTCTTATGATGAATAACTTCCTTGTATCACAATGTTGTCAATGCCAATAGCTCCTTCTTATGATCAATTAAGTGTTCTGGAGTCTGCGAACTTCCGGCATTCGAATCAACAAATGAGTTCTTACTGCATCTCCATACACGCTCAGGAACTACCTACCCGGTTGTGATTCACAAGGGGGGATTCAGAGACAGATGGTGCATGTCTGCTATTGGCGGTGACAAAACCATACCACTTCAGAGGTCACTGGGATGTGTGTCTGGAACTGACCTATTCAAATCAGATAATAAGTGCCAGTGAAGGATTTAGTCCAACACATCTATCTACATTTCCGGAGTGGTTACACAGGGATTTAAAAATGGCTTACTCCAGTCCATGAGGAGCAGGACATCTTGATTTTGCCTCACGTCCTGAGGAAGGTCTTAATAAGAATAAGGACAGCAATTTCTGTTCAAATTGACCAAAACATGTGTCGACGACCACACAAACTGTTTGGAAATTATAGCCAAAAGTTATATGACATCTTAAAACAAGGACAGGGTCTGAAAAAATAGATGCCAAAAGACTATTGTATACATTGGTGTAGTATTTGAGTATGACTACACTATGTATAGTAGGCCGTAATGGTTTTATGTATGCATGTATGAATGAGGGATTGAGAGTACTGGTGTCTGAGATGTGACAGAATTGTGATTTTTTTCTGTAAAAATGAAAACATTGGTTTAATGGATACATACATATATATGTTTACTTATGAATTATTGAATACAATTCGTACTAATTGAGATAGTGAATTGTGTCACCCTGATTCACTGTTCCACCTTTTGTGTTGTATCTTGCATCTTACCTGAAGGACCAGGGATTGTGTTGCAGGTAAACCCCTTTATATAGATATTGAGTGGTATCATTCCACAGCAAGGGGACACGCATATATGTAACAGTACTTTGGAAGATGGGTGTAGGCTTGTTAACTGATGCCAGAACCCACGAGGAGCTTCAGTGGTGCAATAGTCACCCTTACTGAGTCCAGAGCAACCAGAGATGGCGCAGGCTCCTGGGTGCTAGGCTGGTTACTGGTTAAATATATATATGTTCCACAAGAAGCATGAAATAGTTGTTTCTTATTTTAATTCACATACCACTCTTACTTTGTCTACTGAAGAGTAAAAATGGCCTCAAGACACGGAGAGGTTAAGGCAACACAGTATACCCTGACATCTTCAGACCTCCAAAGAAAGACACAAACAAAGCAGAGATGGTAGTGCACTGTAAATGACATGTCAACAGCAACAGCAGCGCCAGAGATGAACACTGTAATCAGGCAGTGGCAGGACCAGAGGTGGCCACAGACATGATCTAAGTGCATGCACAGGCAGTACATGAAAATACACTTTAGCAGGCTAGCAGGATTGGTCATTAGGCAGGTTTTCTTTGAGGGACGGTCGCACAGGTGTCCCACAGCACAGCCAGTGGCAGTTTAGGCTGTAGTAACCACCAATGTTAAGGTAAGCCATCATGTAAGGAGCCAGGAGCCTCAGGTACAAAAGAGAAGTCTTTATTCTTGCCAGGTTGCAGAGGTAGTATAGGCCCCAGCAGGTAAGCAGAAGCATAGGACAAAAGTGGCATCCATCAGCACACCCTCACTCCAAGCCAGTCCCTCTCAACTGTCCTCCTCAGAACACACAGTAGCTCGAGCACACATCATTCCACATATAGAACTCTTGTTACATCATGCATGAAGGCAGGGAAGTCAGAGCAGACAGAAAGCACATCACAACTGTGTTCTCTACAAATTATGGAAAACTGCTAGCTTGTTCCTAAGAGCAGCCATTGAACTTCTGTTGTTGGCATTCATAATCCTTATTCTGTTAAACTGAAGGGCCAGTTCTCAGAAACTCTTCAAGACTGTCAACAAAGTTGATTTTTGGAGGCTGCGGGGCATTATACTTGTGCATCATGATAAACTAGATGTGAGGAATTACCATATGGTAATGTTTTGATTTTCAATAATGAATCTCATGATGTGGGTAATTCCATTTTAGAAAGAGTGGTCTGCTAACATACCCCCTTTTTCATCAAGGTCCATGCCAAAAGGATAGCAGCACATGTGTCCTGCTGTATAAGTCCCCTGATTCACAGCACTTGCTCTGATAGTGGCACAAAGCAGGTTCAGATGTCACAGGTGCCCTTTTGATAGCTGCTGTGACAGCCAAGTTACTGCATTGCAGAGGCTGCATTTAAAATCTGTACCTCTGTTCCAAACCTACATAATTATGAGGCTTAACCATCCTGGTGGCAGTATAATTAAGGCCACATCTGATTTGAACAATTCACGTGTCAACAATGTGAGCTCAGGTGGGCTATGGAAGGGTTCTCTGTATTTGAATTAAACAACTTTTCTCTGCCAGCCAGCAGGACTAGAGATTGAAAGACTATGCTTTTATTTTGGTCCTATGTGAGGTTGGGTAACACATTTTTCCAGCAGGATATCCCCTTTGCAGGAGCAGTTCTTGGAAACATGAATCAAAAGGCACACCCTAAACAGAAGGACTAGTCTCACACCAGGTTGTTGCATGCCAAAGGGCCGTTGATGCTATATGTCATATGTCTGAAAAGGGGAAAGATTAGTGTAGTCAGAGCAAGCTCAGCACAGTTGGGTCGGATGCCATCATCTTGTTTCTCTCTACCCTATCCTTTTTTCCCCGTCTTCTCCACTTTATGTGGCACAAAACACTTTCGGTATCTAAGAAAGGAAATATTACCTGTCACAGCGACAGGGATTGGACCCCTTAAAGCAGACTTGCTTTTCTCTAATACCCTGTGGACTCTTTCCTATAAAAGAAACCCCAAATCTTTAATTCATTCCTGAATGATAAGAAGAATTCATTTGGACCTCCTTGGGAGAGTTCACCTGGCCAGACCCTTCCGCCAGTGGGGTGAAGATTGAGTGTTCCAAGGCACAGGAATGCTCTTCTCCCTACGCACTCCCCGGGCTCAATGGGGGTGACCAGCAGCGCAAAAAAGACCTGACCAGGACCTCAGTGAGTCAAAGACCTTTGTAAGTGTTTGTCAGCCTCCCCCATGTTACGAAAACAAGAACAGAGTGACAATCTTGTCCCTGAGCCCCTGGATTGGGATTCAAAGCATCCCAAAGAGCCAGAACAGCCAGGACCGCTGTTTTACATCATTGGAACATTTTGAACCATCGTCAAATGGAATTCCGCACCCCTTTGAGCCCACAGTACCTGCTGGTGCTGCTTTTGACACTCTTGTGATTTTCACACCCCTGTTCCTGCAAACTCAAACCAGTTCACCACCACACTGTGCCAACTGAGCACATTGTTGCATTGGCTCAAATCAAAAGCTTGCCAATTTGGAAGAACATCGGACTGCAGCATCTCAACCAAGTGCTTGGATCCACCAGTCTCTTCATCTTTGCCCCATGTTGGAATATCAGACCGACCCTGGTGACCCAATTGACCCCCTTGATTGGAATGCTGCATCGAGGCACATCAAGCCTCACTTAGAACTCAACACGAAACATGCTCCCCGTCTGGATCCCCATAATTCGCCACATCCAAACTGGAAGAGCAGGTGAAAGTAATGTTTAGAAGGCCTCAGTCAGACTGGCCCATTTTGTCTGGGCCCTAGAGAAAAGCTCAGCCCCTGTTGCACCTTTTATTCATCAAGAAGCATATCCTTTTTGAACATGGTGGTACTTTATTGCCTTTTTCCTCCCTGCTAAGTATCCAGAGTGCTTGTATCTTAATAGTCTAAATGTTCAGACAGTATTGTAAAAATCTTATTTTTCATTAAACAATAATAAAAAAAGAAAAGAAAAGAAATAGTCTGAATTTCTCTCTCTTCCTTTACAGGGTCAGTTTTTTTATAGTGCTTTAATAGTTAGTTGTACATCGCTGTGTTTATTTTGATACAATATTGATTGGGCATTCATTTAGTTTGGACTGTTGTACTTTTGATGTTTGGGTTGCTACTGTTTTATATATTCAACGCTCTTATGCATATAGTTAAAAAGGAGCGTGGGAGCCCTTCTACTGAGAATGAACATGGGTCAAATACCCTGTTCTATGGAATTTCTTCCACTCAAAGACTGATATGCAAATGGATATTTCTTCTCTGTGAAGGGTGCAGTGAGCTAAAACGTTGTTGAAGACCCTCCAGCGTGGAAGAAATTCCATAGAACAGGGTATTTGACCCATGTTCATTCTCGGTAGAGGGGCTCCAACACTCCTTTTTAACTCTTATGGGTATAGCCTGCCCTAGGTCCATGTTACCACAAAAGGTAAAGGAGGTAGATCTTTTTGCTGTGCCTGTTTCACCATTATGATTGGGATCACTCTTGTTTTGTAGAAGTGTAAGGGCTAAGTAGGCGGTTTAGCCACTACTCATCCTTGTACTCCTGTGGGGCTGAAGTAATTTTGTCACACTAGGTAGCACTGAACATTGGAGGCATCCTGACACTGATGTAAATCTGATCTGAGATTGTAGTACAAGATAAATGTGCTGGAGTAAATGTATATGGTTCCGGCGGCGGATCGGCGGCATGGTACACTACATTTGTCTTCACATTTTGGGTTGGTGTGTTCCCTGGCAGATTGGTCTGATGTGCGGTTGCATTTTGGTTGGGGCTCAGCAACTGTAAAAGTCAATTTCATAGTGTTTGTTGTTATTTATTACATTTATCATGTGCTTGTATGCACAGTCAGAGGAATTTGAGCCAATATTTCAGTTGAGTACTCCCCTCTCTCTCTCTCTCTCTCTCTCTCTCTCTCGCTCTCTTTCTCTCTCTCTCTATTTCTCTGTCTCTTTCTCTTTCTCTTTCTCTCTCTCTCCATTCTACACTCTCTGTGTGCCATTCAGCATTTTTCCTAGCTTGATCTTCTGCTTTGAGGTCTCCACATTTTATCTTGGTCCAGTGTCTGTTCTTTTTTATTTCCATACCTGCAGTTTGTACTCCCAAAAATGAGCCTGCCTAGACCTTGTGCTACTCTGAATTTGCCTGGTTCTACTGCAGATGCAGCATGGTCACCCATATCGATGAATAAAGCAAGAGTATGAGGCTTTGGAAGGCATTGACTCTGGCTGGTTGCAAAACCAGAACACGTTATGAAGGTTTATTCATGAGGACAGACTACAGGCATGTGTTATTTTCTTCTTTTTTTATTATGCGTTTACTTTATTCAAACTTGTGCACACATTACAAAACATAGTAAAATTAGTATTATTACATTACATCTTATAAAAACCTTAAATTCATATAACAAAATCATAGATAAAAAGTTATTCCTCACTTACAGTAGTAAAAATAGGAAATTCATTAACTATTCAATATTGCCTAAAACAATCATTCATCAGTCCCTATGCGAGATGCTAGCACCAGAATTCATTAATTATTCATCATTAGCATCCTGGCGGGGGGAGCCATCCAATCAGATGGCTAGGAACACAGGCTTGAACTGCCGGTAAAAGCCTGCATTCCATGCAACCTAGCGGCCGGCTCCCCCGCCGCCATCTTCCTCCCACCCTCCGTCCCCTTATTTATTTTTTTGTTTTCACTCTCCCACCCCCCTACTTACCTTATTTCGGCAGTGGTGGGTGCCACCGCTGCCTCCGCTCCTTCCCTTTGCTTTCAGTAGACCGCCATGGAAAAGGAGGAGGGGCTCCATACGGAGCCCCACTTCCCTTTCCATGGCGGCAATCTTTGTAAAGGATTTTCCTTCGTACAATGGGACGCTGCACTTCTCCCGTTGAATGAAGGGAAATACTTTTCCTTTAACAATCCTGGTTACCGCTTTGGAAGCCCGGAGTGCTAATTGCTTTAAGCCCCCATTAAAAGTGCTGGAAGGGGGTAATAGCCTGAAGCCCTCGTTAATGGCCCTCGCTTCGCTCTGGCTGTTACCTTGTGCTGCCAGAAATGGCCAGCCATTGGAACGGAGGCTTAATGCCAAATTGCTTCCTTAATCATGAATTATCCACGTTTTGATCTACGCTTTTCCATGTTCTATTCTGTGTCAATCTGATGTATTGCTTGTTGCCAAACATTGTGGGACACTCGTGTTAATGCTAAAGATGACGTGCTGAAAATAGCTTGCAAGGTTGGCAAATCATTCTAAATAGACCCTAATCGACCCCTAATTCCATATATTTTCCAGATAAAGTTCTTCTAAATTAACACATTTTGTGATGAGATGTTCAGTAGTCTCTATTTCAAAAGTCGTTGCTCCATTGGTTTGTATATTCTCACACCCAGTCTAGACAATGTGGGTAAAAGGTTCAATCTCAATTTCATTGCAAAATATCTCAATTTGGGATGGTCTCATTCTAATAGATAGCAAAGGGGTTTCAACCACATACCTTTCTGTTCTTCATATTTCGGATAAGTGTTTTCCTCTGTAAATTATCAATGGAGGCCATGCTGTCCCAGTCATATGCTTTCTGAATGAGGCTACTCTTTATAAGTGTTTGCTAACCAGAGTAGTCCATACTGTAGCCAATCTTTGTGTAGATGTCCTCAAGGTCATTATTCCATATTTTGACATGAAGATAACCCTTCATTCTTTCAGAATGATTGTACCACCCAAACTGAGTTTTGCCCTCATCATGTTTTATCTTAAACATGAGCATGCTCTTTCTTATATTAAGCAGAGTTGTTAGAGATACCAAACACAGTTCCATTCTAATTGCTCCAACTGGGGTGCATTGTGGTAAGCCTAGTGCTCAATGCCAGATGGTGCCTTCACTTATTTTGAGCCATTTGAGCTCCTTATCATTGTGCATCTCCAGACCATAGATTATACTAGGTATCATACTCATTTGATATACCTAAATCAAGCCCTCAACCGAGCAACAGGTGAAGTTAATTTGTTTACCATACCAAACACATTTTCCAAGAGCCCTTGAGGAAGCATGTTCTCAATTTTCTTCAGTGAAGCATTCGGGAGTAATTAGGGCACCCAAATAGGTGTATGCTCTAACATTTTCTATGACCTCTCCCTTAATTTTCCATTGGAAGTTCTTTGTGGTTCCCTTCCTTCCTATCTCCATCATTTTTGTTTTTGATTGGTTAATTTCTAATCCTTGGGCCTTAGAATACGAGTATAGTGCTGTTAATGCCCCTTGTAGGCCAATGGGAGTATTGTCTAGTATGATTGCATCATCTGCGTACATTAATCATCCAACAAGTTATTTCCAATGTTTGGGGCAAAGGTATTTATTTTACTCAATAGCATGACGAGGTCTGCCATATATAAGTTGAATTATATTTGATCAAGGACACAACCTTGCTTGAGTCCATTCCTTGTTTCAATATAGCCAGACACATGCCCCTCCTGCGAAGTTCTTACTGCAGAAGAGGTCACGGTATACAATTGTTTTATTAAATAGAGTAGATCATGTTCCATACCCAATTTTTTTAATTCTTCCCGTAACCTGCCACGATCTACACTATCAAACGCTTTGGAGTAGTCCACAAAAGCAATGTATCATTTATTTCCTTTAGTTGATAGTGTGCTGCGGGTAAGGAATTGTAATGCCCAGATATTATGATGCGTTCCCATATTTTTACAGAACCCCGTTTGTTGTAGGGATAGACGTTTTCTGCTTTCTTCCCAAGCCTTCATTTTTTCTAAGAGTAATGTGCAGAATAATGTTCCCGTGGCATCTTTCATAACAGGAGTCTGTAATTGGTAGCATTGCCCCGATGCACCTTTTTGTGCACTGGTATTAACAATGATTATTTTCCATGAGGCTGGAATAATACCTTCCTTGTTGATGTTATCAAACCATTTACACATTATTCCAGTCCATAACTCTGGATTCTGTTTTAAGACATTGTTTGGAAGACCATCAGGGCCCGGGGCTCTAGTTGTTTTCCATTTTTTAATTGCTGCTTCAATGTCTTCTGGAATCAAATCCATAGTGTTTTGGTACTCCCTTTCTCTCAGATGTTACATTGGGACTATGTGTTTTGCCCCATATAAGCTCTGCACATACTTCTCCTACTCACCCTCCTGTGTAGAGTTATGGCTACCATATCCCAAGGTTCCATAAATTTCCTTCACTCAATACCAGAATTTACGCATGTCGTTTTTTCTTAATAGGACAAACAGTGAATGCCACCTGACGGTCCTGCATGATGCCTTATGTCCCCTTACCTAATGTTTATATTTGGTCTGTAAAGTAGTGAACAGCTTACTTTCCTCTCCTTCCAAGAGGTTCCACCTTGCACTGAAAGGATTTAATAGCATGAATCTTCCTCACTTTGTTCTTCTTAGCATCCGCAATGACTAGGTCGAATGGCCTTTCACTGTTTGTTCCTTTTTCTGTATGACACTTTTTTAATGGTTCCATATTTCATTACGTAATCTGCAGTTTGTTTTTCTGTGTGCTAAATTGTGGGTTCAGTGATCTCTCTTTCAAACTGAGTCAGCTGTGGCAAATACATTCTTAATCATAATATTTTCCTTGTCCATGACCATCCTTGTCTTTACGGTGCCAGTGTATATTTTTGGCATCTTTTCCCTTTGCAAATTCTGAATCCGTGAGTGTCCAAGAGTCCGTTCTTTCCTTTGTGTGGCCTCCTTGATCAATAGATTCATTTATTCTCATTGTCCTCTTCTTCCCTTGGAACACCAGGGTAATCTTCATATTGTTGCGACTGGTTTGTCATTGGCATTGCTGTTGACATTGATGCATTCCTTAATGATGCATCACAAAATATTGATCTGCCCTGTTTTATCCAGTGGTCTAGAGTACCTGTTTCACATGACTTAAGTTGTTTGTTTAACTTTTTCTTCATTTTTTTCGAAAGTTTCTCTCTTATTTCTATAATCGCCTCTGCGCTAACACATTCAAAGCAATCTGAAGCAACCTCAGCCAGTGAATTAGCATTTCTCTCTGTTTTATTTTTTCGTCTAGGCCTTCACTTCGGTTGTTAGAATTCAATGCCCTCTTGTGCTTCGGATTCTTCTAATTCTTCAATAAGTGGATCCGGTGTGATGTTTGCCTACTCCGAAACATCAGTAAGCTGATTTCTGTTCTTTGTTTCCCTGTAAATATGTTCCTTCTCTGGGATCATTTGGGTACTCAATGGGACCTGGGATCCTTCAATACTTATATCTTACCATGTGCAATTTCGATGATCGACATTTCACTTCCTACTTCTATCTCCATTGGGCATAAGGTCTGTACTGACTCTTCTCATTCCCTGCAAATGTGGAGGATAACAATTCTATGCATCACAACATAAACGGTTCTTTGGGAGAAGTAAGATTGTAGGAACAACCACTTGATTGTAAAAACATTAAAGTCCAACAGGTGTGGAAACAATGTGCTACCTATCCCTAAGGAAGAACACCATAACACTGTCAGGAGTGCCTGTCTTTAGATGGCAGATGATGCAACACCTATCTAATAGGGATAGATAATGAGGAAACTGTCCCTCAGTACAACCAATTGTATTGGTACCTCACAATTCAATCAAATCTTCTTTCAAACAAAAGAGCAGTGACATACAGTACACAACCACTAAGATGTGGTTAAACGGCAAGACTTATTATTAGATCTTGTAATTGTAGCTATGTAGCTTGCATGGGGGTAGTTCTCAAGTGAGCCAAGAGGTGCCCTGTTTTCCTGGGCTTGGCGCCCACTTGTCAGCCCCACTCCAGTCTCTGCATCTCCCACGGGAACTGTGGGCAGCTGCCGACACTGCTGGCTCTCCGCTATGCTTGAGGAACGCTCAGGTTTTTAATCCTCAGCATGTTGTGATCCATACTGTTGATTAACGGTTAGGGAAGGCAGTCATTTTTCTACAATTTTGTGTTAAAAATGTACCCTGTTGTTATTTTTTGGATAACAATTCTAACCAGGCTCTAGACTTCTCCAGCAACATTGTTTTGTCAGGACAGTATTCCAGTTTGTTTGTGTATCTCGGCACATTACTCCAATATTGCTTTAAGGAGGAAGCGGATCTCGCCATTTGTTAAGCCCGCTGTTTTTCGTAGCTTTGTGGTGGTTTCCTTCGGGCCCATAGGCTAAAGATCTGAGTTGTCAGCTTCTTCTTCTCATGTACTCATGAGCTCTCCCCTATTAATTGCAATATTCATTGCAGTGGAAGTGCCCAATGAAGGCTCTGACTCATTCATACTACCTGGTTCTCTTTGGAGACTGTAACAAAGTCTCAGAAGGGAATTGTTATTGTCTGTATTAGGTGAATTGCTCAACTGATGTTCTTTTTCGATTTGATGTACAATAATATCAATAAGTACTCTCTTTACAGTTTTCTTTTCAAGTGAACTCCTAAGCGTTTCTGCTTGTTCTGCTTGTTCATTGATTCTGTTGTAAAGAGCAGTGATCTTTCCGTGACTAGAACCACCCCATGCCTGAACTAGGCTCCAGCTTATTTATTTGTCTCTGGGCCTGGGGGGGGGGGTCACAATCTTGCGCACATTTCTTGGGGTCTTGTTTTCACCATTGACTAGACCCATTTCTAAAGTCGCTTGTATAAGGGTTATTAATGTTTGGTCAGAAATAGGCACTGTTTCCTTTTTTGGCCTGTGCAGCACTTCTCGTCACGTACCTTTGAGTCCCTTGGGTCATCTTTTTCACCATGGCTTGTACGTGCGATGCATATTTTCCTGATTTTTAGAGGGCAAGATAAGCGTTGTCCAAGTTTTCAGCACTTTGGAGTTTATTGCACCACTGGCGGCTTTTGTTATGCAAAGTGTGTCACTGTTTTCCAGCAGCCTTTGCTTGTTCCCAGGACCTTTAAGCAGTTGCGCTCTCACGGGGGCAGCCACATACTCCAAATCATCGAGGCACAATGCACGACACCAGTGATGTCAGACTACACTGACTCACTTTGCAGTGAGCCGCTGCCAACAGTCCTGGTGCAGTAAGTAGTCCAAGGCACAGCACACAACACCAGTAGTGTCAAGCTACACTGACACACTCTGCAGTCAGATGCTTTCGTCAATCCCGGTGCGGAAAGCTTCTGTGTACTTCACTTCATAGGAGAAGTTCACTAGAGGTCCAAAACACAGCACACAAGACAGTTGTCAGTCCATCCGCTGCTTCTGCTTCAGCCACACTCGGATGCAGTAAGCTCTAATGAACTTTGCCGGAGAGACCAGGGGGTGGGGAGGGTCAATGAACTCCCTCTCAGATAGAGTTAGCCTTAAGTCCTCTGCCAAGTAGATTTTACCAGCTCACAAGTTCACAAGCGAGCCAAGAGGTGCCTTGTTTTCCTGGGCTCGGCGCACACTTGTCAGCCCCACTCCAGTCTCTGTATCTCCCACGGGACATGCGGGCAGCTGCCGACACTGCTGGCTCTCCGCTCCGCTATGCTTGAAGAACGCTCAGGTTTTTTATCCTCAGCGTTGCATGGCGCTATCAACAGGCTCCTCCTCACAAGCCTCACAAGTCTCAGGACTGCTCACAACATGTAACTGCGGGCAACTGCCCATACCGCTGTGGCTCAACTACACTGCTTAGGAATCCTGTATAGTGTGCAGCGCTGGATGTCCTTTCCTGTGTGGTCTGGTTTCAGCAGTCAGCTGCTGGAACTCAATGTTTGGAAAGGGCACAGTACTTCATTTTGGGAGGCTCAAGGGAGAAATAAGTGATATGCTTACTGGGTGTAACACAAAAGATGCCACGTGTGGTCCTTAATCCATGTGTTTAAGAAGTATAAGGTGACCGGTGCAGAAGGGTCACCTCTGCGCAGATGCCTACGTGGCGCACACTTGTAAAGTGTCGTGAAACTTAAAGGAAAATGTATTTTGACACACCGTGGGTTCATGGTTACTGGAGATTGTGTAAAACCTGAAATATACAGATAAGTCTAATTTCCAAATTGTATTTGTGTACTTTTTAAAACTCATATAGAATTACTGTAATGGAATTTGAAGGGTTGTCAAATGCCCTGTTACTTCCTTCGTGTTGGGGATTTCCTTATGGACTGACACTAATACATCCTCATTGGACCTTAAGATACGTAGCTATATAATCTTTATTTACAGTAAACATAAAACAGTTGATCACAATTCATCAAGGTCACATCTGACTTCATCCAAAATATGGAATTGTTATAAATTGGGCATCAATCCACAATCATCATTACAAAAGCCGTAGTATGACTGAACACCAAAATACCACACCAATAAGGGGAGTTTATTTATTGGGGATCTCTTCTCTAAGAAGCCTATCATTGAATTTAAATAAAATATTGCTCTTTCTACTAACAGATTAAAGGCACCGAAGTGGGAGTTACATTCACACCTGTGTATTCAGTCATTTTCATGGAGTGGTTTGAAGCAACCTAGATTTTAAATGTAAGTGTCACTCATAAAAGTACTAATATTGACCTGCTACGTAGATTAATATTTTGTTTGGCTAGCCACTGCAACTGTTGTAGTCTCATTCATTCCTTGATATTTTCCAAATTCAAAATGTTTATGATATTTTAGCTTGTATTATTTTGTACATATGTTTTAAACATCATCAGTGATTACAGATTAGCTAGGCATAAAACCTGTATCTTGGTATAAACCAGAGGTATTCATTCCCGGGGGGTGCGGGATCCCAGCCTGAAATGTAAAAAAGAAAAGAAAAAACGTTTTTTTAAAAGGGAGCAAAGGAAAAGCAGGGCAGGGGAGCCCTGAGCAGGTGCTGCTCATCCATAATGGGTGAGGGGGCGTTGACCCAGTGGCCCCCTCACCCATTATGGAGGAGCCGAGGAGCAAGCCCAGTGACACATTGTGCGCTCCCTCAGCTGATTTTTCCAGCTGAGAGAGCGCTGCTTGGCTGGCTGAACTGTCAAAGGGAAACTCCCTTTGACAGTTCAGTTCCCCAGCCGCACATACTCAATGAGCCATGCAAGTCTGTGGGTGCTTTGCTTTGCCAGCCTTGCATAGCTCATTGGAAATGCTGGCTGGAGGACTGCATGTCTGTATATGCGAGGGGGATCTCCTGCACCTCCCTGCACATACAGACAGAGCAGGCTGGAGCAGGGTGTTTCAGCACCCGCACTCAGGCCCCTGCATGCATGTGTAGGAACCAGGAAGCTCTTGTTCCCGATTCCTGTTCTTGATGCAGGAGCTGGAGCGCCAGGGAGAAAACTTCAGGAACGGATCAGAAGGTACATTTATGATCATTTATTTATTTATGTGTATGGATGCGTGTATGCTTGTTTTATGAGTGAGTGTATGATGATGGGTGATCCTGTAAATAATAGAGTGCTTGCTGTGTGAATGCTGTGTAAATGTGTGCGTGTGTTTATGTTGGTCCATGGAGCTGATTTTGGCGAGTGAGGGGTCAGGGGATTGTACAACACAGGCATTTTTAAAAAGCCTTTGTTGCACAATCCCCCTACCCACCTGCCAATATCAGCTCTCCTTCTGAGGTGCTGTTGAGCCCAAGGGACAGGGAATGGTACTTTTTTACTATACATACAGCATAGATGTCCAGTAAAAAATACCATGCTTTACCCCCTGTGCCCACCAGCACTTTGCATTCATACATAATCACTTTGATTGTGAGTGTGTATTAGGCGCTGTGAGGCCCAGGGCACTAGGATGGCCTAATTGTACTAGAAATCTGTCATAGAGGTCCAGTAAAAAAATGCCATGCCTGCCCTCCGAGCCCCCCAGCGCTAATTGCAAACTGTTTGGCTTGTGACCCTAAGTTTTTTAAAGTATGCTCTAAAATGCAACATTTTAACCCATTATTTAAAAAAATGTCACAGTGGAGGTCCCTTATTGATTGTTTGGGGCTCCCTCTCTACACTACGCTCGGCCGCTATGGTATATCGCAGAGAAATATTTATGTCCCTCCACTTAAACAATTCACCAGCTGACACGGGCCCTGGGACTGTAGTGGGAGCAGGATGGTGGGAGCCTTTGGATAGTGGTGGGAGCAGGGTGTGTGGATCCCAGGGACATTGGTGGGAGCAGGGTGTGGGGAGCCCAGGGTCTCTGGTGGGGTGGAGAGAGCCCAGGGACCTGGCTAGGAGTGGGATGAGGGATCCCAGAAACTGTGAGGGGGCCAGGTGGGGGAGTCCAGGGACTATACTGGGAGTAGGGTGAGGTGACAGCGCACAATAGTTCATTGCCATTTGAACTTACAGTCCATTTGTCATTTTTGGAGGCGTAGGGCCGGACTACCCACATTTTGCTCTGGAGAGACCCAGTCCTAAAATGTTTGAAGACCATGGTCTAAACACCTCCTCATTGTTTAAGGAGCAACATATATAACAAGGGATCTGTGAGATCCTGATCAGTATGTCAAAATGATGATGATCCAATTCAAACAAAGAGGTCACCCCATGACACTAATTATTCCTGAGTCCTTGTACAAAGTGCAAAGCATTCGCATAAAAAAGCCATAACCAAAGAGATTGTTTCTCCTCAAAGATTCACTGTATTTACTTCCCAACAAATATGTATCACTACACACGGGAGAAGACTCCATTTGGATCAAGAAGTCAAATCATTAGCAGAAGGTTATCCTGTATTTTCCTCTGAATGTATGAAACATATCCCAAACCAGCTCATTAGGATGATATGTGTGCACCTAAAGACAACCAAAGTGCATCCTCTGACTATATTTGTACACTGTAGAATTCTAGTTCTTACTATGCTTTTATAGCCTGCTTGCAAGTAAGGCACCTACCTGCCCCACTGTGAACTAAAATGAAGTCTAGCACGACGTGAAATGGGGCAAACTCTTAATAATAAAAACGTTGACATCAAGGTGCTACTCCTTTTTAATTATACTCTACCGGTTTGACTACTCCATCTCCTTCGCTTCTGTTACCAACAGCATTGAACCTGACGCACAGACTATTTTTGTCTATGCCACTTCTGGCTCAGGCTTGGCAGTTACAGAATTAGAATTCTGCAGTTTTACCTGGTATAAAAAGCATAGAGACTCCCCAGGTAAATAAGCTACTTGACTTCCTGGATTGCCCAAGCACACTCTTGAGCCCCTCAGCCATCAAATATTACATTGTGTATTAACTCACAATTCTCCAATATTGCCTTGAACACAAAACAATCATTACAACACTTTAGGACATACCCACCTCCTTCATTTGACAGAAACATGGCCCACCAAACAAGACTCTCACCATGCAAACAAATGTTGTCTATGAGCAACTCTAGTGTATATTATCAGTTGGATTTGCTTTTGGGAATGTATTGCTATATACATATATATTTATATAAAAAAAAATCTTGTTTGAAACAATTTCTGAAGACAACATTTTTTTACTATCTTTCTAATTATGAATTGGTAACTGAAAACATAAAAGGAACTAAATATTGATTGTATTACAATACAAATAGGTGTGCAGGGAACGGGAGTGTTCCACAAGAGTGGACACCTGCTCTCTTTCTAATTGATTCCACTAAACTGGACTGACAAGCACACATGCTATCACACAGCATTCTTCCTCCACTGTGTCTCTCCCTCACAGTGCTTGCACCATCTACCACCTGCTTTCCCATCCTTTTATCATCCCCTCGCTCATTTTCTTTCCTCAAGCAGACCCATGTCTGCATGCCGGTGGTGGTAACACATACACCACTGGAATGACAAGCCTAGAGACTCTGACACTACTACGCTGGTGATTTGTCACGGTATGAAAGCAAAATAACCTAACCTAACAATTGTCAACAGCTACAAAAATGGCACATCCATGTCTTAACTGCTCTTGTTCCAGTTGTATTACAAAGGGTGACCATCTGTTGCAGCCTCAGACTGATAAAAACATTCCATTAAAGGATTTCACTTCATGATTAAGTGAATTCGTTCTGTACATCTTTAAATGCCCTTCTGTCAAACCAAGCAAAACATAAAGCAATTTTGTGTTCTAGTTCACTATATCTGATGTATGCCCAGTCGGCGCATATATCAGATATAGGGAGCCAGAACACAAAATTGTGCTGCCTGGCATTTACTCCAAAAAAAAACATGAAACGCGCCAGCTGAGATGTCAGGTATTGGAATTCATTAAACACCACCTAAGACGGTGAGATCGCAAAACACAACTATGACAAAGGGAAGCATTCTCGATATTGTGTACACATCTTTATTTCCTGGAAGAGATGGACAGGCATAATGACTGGAACATGCTCACTTAACGCTCTTTAACTTTAGTCACCCCTTTCGCCAAAAAAACAAATGCACCTGCTTCTTCTCGGAAAGAGATATATTACGATATAAAATGTTTCCAATGTCCCTTGGCCAGGCAGTTAAACATGAAGATAATGCCTGTTTCCTATTCCACCTGAACCAGACAACAGCAAAGACCGACCTATTTTAGGTCGGAAGCAACTGTTGCAGTGTTTTTGTTTATTCCCACATCGCGGATGTGAAATCCGCAGTTTAAATTCTTAAGTCAGCCTTTTCCCACTTATTATCGTTTAAAGATGAAGCTAAGTGCCATGGACGAGTATGCTCGTCCTTTTTGCATAGACTTACATAATAGCCTGGCACTTAAGGGGTTAGAAACAGTTATGTTTCTATTTTTGCACTTCGCCACACTTGAACCAGGTACGTTGCTGCAAGAATAAGTAGCAAGGACGCAATTGTGAAATGGTGTACAATAAACAAACTTAGAAAGTAGCAAGATGATCTCCTTGTTAGCTTATGCAAGCAGACTGCACACACAGGCTTTAGAACATATGGCCACATGACTCTTGATCTCAAGATTGTGCAATGCACATCATAAACTCAAGTGCAGCTTCCATTTAATTTTTCTTTGAGAGTCTTTGACGAGTCTCGTTCCGATCCCTTCAAGAAAGGCCTATATATATTTATCATTGGGCCCTGGTCATTGATCTCTAAATAGCCCAGAACCTGCAGCACCAACCCTCCCCAAATTGGCATGCAAGCCTACCACCAACAGGCCAGGTGCCTAAGTGGTGGTACAGGGGCCCAAGGAGCACCAATCTCCAGTAGCTGGGCAAATAGCCAAAATACTTAGTGGGACCAAGGGCAGAAGGTAATCAACTCTGGGCAGCTGCTACCCCTGGCTTGCCCTCTGCTACCCCTAGACCTGTCCTTGCGACCCCATGGCCACTGGAGAAAGACGTAGTGCCAAGAGCAGATACCTGTGTTGTACCTGAAAAAGGCAGTTGTAAATGCAGCTTAATGTGCCACAGCTTTTTTCGCCTGGAATCCTGATCTCGTTAGCTGGAGAAATAACAGGGATGCAGGAAAAACCATGAAGCCGCCATCACTAATAGGTTGGCAGTCCATTAGTGAAGAATGCCCGAATGGTTGGGCTGTCTGTGCAGCTCATTTCCAGTACTGTAGCAACAGGAAGGGTATCAGGCTGGGTCTAGCTAGTTGGGAATAGATAAGAGCAGCCTGCAGTACTCAGTGACAGCACAGCATGAACACAAATCTCCTCAGTGTGTCTCGTTATCGGGGGCTGTCCAGCCCCCCGTCTGGCCACCCTCTCGCCTCCTCCCTTGGAGGAAGCACTGTAAGTGATTTCAATCCAGCACACACCCAAGTCAAAGCCCAGTGCATAGTGCACAACTGAAAACCTTATTTATTTTTTTATATAGGTTCAATATTCTGAACGATATACCAATCATATCACACCCTTCTCCTGGAACCGCCCCCCAAATCACCCGGTCCCACTGAACCAGGAATCAGGCGTGTTTGCAAAGGTAAATATTTATTTATGTATTTAGAATGTAATCACAATGGCCCTCATTACGACCCTGGCGGAGATCATGGTGCAATATGCACCATGGAGCATGGCGGAAAGCTGCCAATACCGCCATGGGGGTTGGCGGATTTACCGCCCCATTCCGACCTTGGCGGGGCGGTAAATCCCCAATCCCCATTTTGCCCTTCCCCATTCCCATTTTTGCCCCATAGGGTATAATGGGAGTGGGGAAGGCGTTAATTACGCCACCGTAAATTACGGTGGCGTAATTAACAAGAGGTCCCGTAGCGCCATGGATTTCTCCGCCCGGAAAAACCAGGCGGAAAAGGCTCCATGGCGCTACGGGAACTCGTAGTAAGGCGGAAGGGTCCGCCATGATTTCCGCTGGCGTAAACCCACTCCGCCAGGGTCGTAATGAGGGCCAATATGTTTTAATAGATAAAAAACAATCATCAATGGGGTGACAGAACACAGAATAATATATTTGAATACACTAGGAATAAGTAATGACCAAAACAGAAAATAATAATTTTGTGTTGGTTTGGACAGAAGGCACTATGGTTAAAGGTTCCCCCTGCAACACCCAGCAACACCCCAGTAGGCAATTAAATAAATGTGAGGAGAGAGCAGGTATTCAAGAATAGCACACATCAAACAGAATATCAGTCCCACCTTCCCCCTTCAAACACAAGAGAAAACGGAATTGACTTTTCAGCTGTCAGCATGGCTTTTAAATTATCTTGGAATTAACTAGGCAAAAACACCAAATATGGTCAAAAATACTTAAATGGTTGTAAATTCCTATGGGAGCCGCTTTGAACAGTTGCACACAATCACAAGCAATGATTTAGTCCAAAGAAAACATTTGAAATCTTAAAGTCCAAGTCGGAAACAAATGAAAGCTATTTCACATGTGTAAAAACGTTTCGGAATTGGAATTCGCGGTAAACTTTTCCTTGGCGATATTTGCGATAACGGGAGAGATGCACTGTTTTGCCATGCAGTTTTGGGTTTCTATCTCAAAAACTGAGGGAGTTATAGAGGTTTTGGTAAGAGTCGCTTTTGTAAAATAGGCGCTAGAATAGAAAACAGAAATGCACTTTTGAAAATGACAAATGGGTTTGCTTACACTAGAGAATGAATATGAAAAGGCAAATACCACAGAAGGATCCTACAGTCACGTGATCATTGTGACCTCCCTACCGAGGAAACTCGAGTTCTTCAGATGAGAAAAGAGTCAGCGCAAAGATAGTTATAACAATACTGGTTCTGAATGAAAGATAGGATGGGTTTGAGATAGGGATAAGACAATGCAAATATACTATGGGCCACAGTTCTTCATATTACTACTCGCAGGATAGGTTTTTAAATGGGACCGTCAGCTCTGGTCATTGGATTGGGACTGGTCTAGGAAGGACAGCACATCAGGCACGGTACTGGATCAGCTAGGCCAGTCGCCGGGTTTGCACAGGATCTGCCCTCCAAGTCTGTGGGTATTTGAATCAGCTGGATAGCAAGTTTCCTCAGGCAAGCCTGGTTCAAAAGGCCTTCTCACACCACGCAGCGCTTCACTGGGTGGAGAGAATAAATTTGAGGATTTGGGCCTTGCTGAAATCAATAGTTCTCTATTGCTTGCAAGACTTTTGGCATCTGGATCTGGAAGACTATGAAAGCTGGATGTAGGATGCTGGATCAGAGTGCTTAGCCGGAATCAGGAAAGTGACTGGATCAGTCAGTCCCTATGTGTTGTCAGCTGTCTCTATTTATGTTTTAAAATGACATCATCAAGTGGGTGTATGGGCCAGCTTAGCTAAGCTTGCCCCTGTGAGCTGGGATAGGATCACAAATTCATCTCCGCCTTGCAATTTGAGTGATTGGATCAAGGCCAGATGATGTCACATTTTATGGTTTGCTTTACAGTCCTCAGAGACCTCCCTTTAGCCACTGGTCTCAAAATCGGATTTGATACTAAATGTACATTTCTACATTGGTCACCTTTATACAAATCACACACAAAGATGCCACATTTTATGTAGCATCTATTCCTCAAAACCCCGCAACAGTGGCATCTTGTCATAACTTTCTACAGAATTTTGTCCTTTTCGCTATTAACACAATTTCCAAATTGTATGCAACTTTCCACAAATGTGTGTGTTTAACATAGGGATGTGCGGGTACATTTTCACAATTCTAACATTAATACATTTTGCATGAAACCACATATATTGCCATTCCTGTCCAGAACATTAAACACAATTCTACCACCTCTTCACACGTGCAGCCAAAAATGAAATTAACAACTCTGTCCTTTTTATATTTTTCACCACTTTGAATAACAAGTTATGAGTCTTTTAAAAATTGTTCATTCTTAACAGCAGATGGTTGCTTGGCTCCGCCCCTTTTCTCTGCTGAGAGTCCAGTGCATCCCCCTCCTTGTGGGAAGCTCCTTACAGGAGAGTTTACGACCACCTTCACACCTCCGCTTCCTGGGTTGAAAGGCTTGTCATTGTTCCTTCTCTTTCTGTAGACAAGAGTCTGTTCTAGCACGCAATTAGAATTTCCCAGTGAGTTTCTGCTGTGAGGAAGGCCCTCCTGCTAGGAATAAAAAACCTGCTTTTCCTGTTCTTGCAGCTCAACCAGGCTAATTAACTTCTTAAATCCCGCCAAAACCACATTTGTTGCATCAAACATAAATACATTACTTTCTTAACCTTAAGATCTGTGGGCTCAAAAACACAACTAAAATCTGTATTCCCTTTTGGCAACAATCCTTTCTATGTTCTGCTAATCCAGCAGACTTTTAGTTTTAGCTCACTTTAAAGTTTCATCGGTAACTCGTCTGACAGCTGTCATTCAGGTAGCCCAGGGTACTGCACCCAGATTTTGGCATAGGCTGTCAGTTTCCAGACAATCCAGTTTGTCTGAAGAATGTTTTGCTCTTCACATTAGGACTTTGTATGTTTCACAATACTTCATTAGATACATGAATTTTAGCCCCAGTCAAGATTTTGAATGTTGAGAAGTGTTGTGTTATAGGCATTTTGGAGTTTTTAGCAACAAAGCAGATGTCATTTGTAGGCCCATGTTGGGGTTTCACTTGCAAAGTGCTGCTTCTCTCTATAGACTCTGTTTGCTGGTCATGGAGCCCACTGGCACATTTCTGCAATGTGTGTGCTATTCCATCGCACATGCACCATGGGTGGCAGGTTGTGCATCCCTCTTTTTGTGTGCTGAAGCACAAGGTTTTTGTAGGTTTTTGTTGGTTTTTGGCACGCACAAGGGTTTTGCCACCATTATTGCCATTTCTTTGACCATAACTGGCAGGGTGATGCCGCATAGCACAGCGGAGTGGGTCAATACATCCCAAAGCACACCCCTGGGACCAGTAACATCCCACTTGACTCTGGGGAGTAGTTATAAGGCAAGGAGGCTGCTTGGCTCATTCTCTTTATGCAGCCCCCGCCTGAAGTTCCACCTTCCCTCTCACTTTAGGCAGGATAGCATGAGCATGGAGTGGCAATTCACTGAGTAGGTCACGTGTATTGGTTCACTTATATGTAATTAAGGATGTGTTGATTACTTTTTTCTTTCAGCGGTCTTCGTAGGGTGTACGTTTGCGAGCATGTTTTGTTCATGAGTTGTCAATTGTTGCTAACTTTTTCTTTTCTGCCACAGGCAGAGTTACGGGGCGGTCCTAGCCAGGGAGGAGTTTGACACTGCGGTTTCGGCCATGGTCGTTTTCCCTATGGCCGCACTCGAGCCAAATTCGGATGACGGGCCCTGACTCCTTAATGGACAGTTGAGACTCCTTGTCTATGAGATTCAGTGGTCCCAAGGAATTACTGCTTGACCTTTACAATCAGAAGCGGACGTCCGCTACTCTGCAAACCGGAAGTGACAAGTGTCCCTGAGAACTACAAGATAATGACAAGCCCGACAAACCAATGGGCTACCTTTGAAGTCTAAGGAGATGTGACTTCACGTAGGGCTGGGACCACCCCCAAATTGTTGTATGACTCTAATAAAAGTGATCTTGTGCTTCCAAATGTACATCATTTGTCCTTGTGATTCTTTGGTATGTGTAACCATTGCATGATGTCTTAAACCCCGAAAGGGGGCGTGGGCAATGGGGGATGGCCCTGCTATGCTTTGTACATCCAGTGAGCCACTGGGCATTTGATGAGAGGGGTGCGCCCCAGCGGCTTCTGCCACCAATCCTGTCTGGGCACTGCGTGACCTGATCCAGATCTGCAATACCTGCATCACAGGCACACTTTAGATAGAGGCAAGGTGAGATAATTTGCCCTCCGCCTTTTAAGTAAACCATCTGTTGCTTCCTCAAGCAAAATATATATATATATTAGGAATAGTAGCTCAGGGGCAACATACTTGCTTTCAGAAACAAGAGAAGGTAGTACAACATGGGTTCAGTTCAGGGTTGTGATGTGCTCAAAAGTCTCATTCATGAAATGGGGCCAATTGTCTGATTGTTGGACCTCACAACCCCCCCCCCCCGCTATCGTGGGAACACCTCTCCAACAAGGAAGTGCGCAGTCCTGAGGGGATCAGGGTGGGAACAGGGACCAGATTCGATCCTTTGGGAGAACGGGCACACATCCACTATCATGTAGCGGTAGCCCTGGCACACCTCAATCATATTGACATAGTCAGTGGGGAGATGTTGGAAAGGCCCAATCGGTCGGGGTATGGCCCCCCTCACTACACGTAAAGTATGTCCTGTAGTGAATTTTCAAGTGCATGCACAATCTCACTTTAACAGTCTTAGCAAAGGAAACACATGGTTTAATAATTGGATTTTGTCAGCATGCAGAAACAATTCGCAAATACAGTGCATGAATGGAACGTCCTGAAAAGTCTGCCATGGTTGCCAAAGTAAGCAGCAAATTTAAATAAATTTATAGCGTGCTCTTTGTTAATTTTTTAACAACATTTGCTTCCACCTAGACCTGTGACATTTTTAAACAATGCAATTCCTTTTGTGTGCAAAGTACATAATAAATGATGTGCTGTACCTAAAATCAGCATGTGAAGTGCATTCACATATCGTTGGGTAATAATGTACATATAATACAATGCAATTTCGGTGAAATTATTTATGAGTAATCACACATTTGTTTGAGCAGATAGCGATGATGGTGGAAAGACATACTTTGTGAGGTAATCATTGATCTTGTGAAAGACTATTTTGCCTCATGAGTCTATTAAAAGGGTGGCGTATAAAGATATATAGTTGATGTGTGCCAATTGCATGTTCAAACTGCTTGGAAGCCTTTCTGGTTGAATAGGTGGCACATGAACTGTAACCGATTAATTGAGAGAAAGCCACTGTGAAAGAAGTGAGTTCTGCACAACTTCTCTAAAATAGGGAAGACATGTCAAGATTATTTTAACAACAATGCATCGTATTCATGCTGTGGGATGGTGTTTTTTGATACATTCATTTTGAACTGATGCACATTGCCATCATGTGTTTCTAGGCTTGCATTAGTAATGTCAAAATGATAAACATTCCATGAACAGATTTTGCAGAATTCATAGCAATAAACTATTTATGATTCACTAAGGTATGTTTTTGTTTTTTTCTAATTGACAAGGGGGGTCCTGGGAGTCTCTCTGCCAGATATTAGTCCTGGTTACGAGAGACTTACTCAGAGTCTTTAGCTCACTATCTTTCACAGAGAAGAAATATCCCAAACATATCAGCCTTTGTCCTGCCCTGGGGCAGTCCAGTACCGAAATGCTAGGCAATTCTCCTCTGAACAAGAGTACCAACAGCATCCCCAGACACGTGTTTCGGTCTGGTTGGACCTCATCAGTAGGGAGGAGCTGTGCCTCTCTAAGAGTAGTGAGCAAGGGGTCCATGTCTGGATTCCCCTAGTAACTTAGGGTGAGACCCAAAGTTACTTGAATATGAAAATTGACAAGGGGGGTCTTGGGAGTCTCTCTGCCAGACATTAGTCCTGGTTACGAGAGACGTACCCAGAGTCTTTAGCTCACTATCTTTCACAGAGAAGAAATATCCCAAACATATCAGCCTTTGTCCTGCCCTGGGGCAGTCCAGCACCGAAATGCTAGGCAATTATCCTATGAACAAGAGTACCAACAGCATCCTCAGACACGTGTTTCGGTCCGGTTGGACCTCATCAGTAGGGAGGAGCTGTGCCTCTCTAAGAAGAGTGAACAAGGGGTCCACGTCTGGATTCCCCTAGTAACTTAGGGTGAGACCCAAAGTTACTTGAATATGCAAATTGACAAGGGGGGGTCCTGGGCGTCTCTCTGCCAGACATTAGTCCTGATTACGAGAGACTTACCCAGAGTCTTTAGCTCACTAGCTTTCACAGAGAAGAAATATCCCAAACATATCAGCCTTTGTCCTGCCCTGGGGCAGTCCAGCACCGAAATGCTAGGCAATTCTCCTCTGAACAAGAGTACCAACAGCATCCCCAGACACGTGTTTCGGTCTGGTTGGACCTCATCAGTAGGAAGGAGCTGTGCCTCTCTAAGAATAGTGAGCAAGGGGTCCACATCTGGATTCCCCTAGTAACTTAGGGTGAGGCCCAAAGTTACTTGAATATGCAAATTGACAAGGGGGGTCCTGGGAGTCTCTCTGCCAGACATTAGTCCTGGTTACAAGAGACTTACCCAGAGTCTTTAGCTCACTATATTTCACAGAGAAAAAATATCCCAAACATATCAGCCTTTGTCCTGCCCTGGGGCAGTCCAGCACCGAAATGCTAGGCAATTCTCCTCTGAACAAGAGTACCAACAGCATCCCCAGACACGTGTTTCGGTCTGGTTGGACCTCATCAGTAGGGAGGAGCTGTGCCTCTCTAAGAATAGTGAGCAAGGGGTCCACGTCTGGATTCCCCTAGTAACTTAGGGTGAGACCCAAAGTTACTTGAATATGCAAATTGACAAGGGGGGTCCTGGGAGTCTCTCTGCCAGACATTAGTCCTGGTTACGAGAGACTAATGTCCAGATGTCTCGATTGTCTCGATTCCTTTGCCTATACCCTGCGGGCTCTCCAAGATGGCCACACTATTCCACTAGCAGTGAGACCCCTTGCTGCCTGTGCCGGCTCCCTCCCCAAATACATCAACCGAGAGGCGGGACCAAGCCTGTTTGAAACTAAGGCCTGCGACGAGGGCCCCTGTCTGCTCCCTGTCTGCTACCAGAACGCTACTTGGGGTCCTCTCAGTGCCCCAACACCCAAACTTCATGTTGCTACCACCTCGCTCTTCAATGAAATCTGGACAGCCTTGACATTTCCAACTCTTGTACTATGGGTTAGTTCCCTCCTTTCTGACCACCCTCACACTTTCTGTCCTCACTTTCCTTCTCTGCTTGCTCTGCCATGTTAATGCTCTCAAAGGCATTGTGATTCAGCACCCACCACTAGCATCCACATTCAATTGTACCTTTCAAACTTAAATGTGATGTGCATTCTATTTGAAAGTTAAAGTTAGCTGTGCACATGCATTCTATTCGAAAGTCAAACTTAGCTGTGCTTGTCCATTCTATTTGAAAGTGAAATTTAGCTGTGCTTGTGCATTCTATTTGAAAGTCAAACTTAGCTGTGCTTGTGCATTCTATTTGAAAGTCAAACTTATCTGTGATTGTGCAGCATTTTTTCTTTGGGTTGAACTAGCAGTGTTCTTGTGTAGACTTGTGCCCTTTTTGCTTGAATTACATGCTTCTGTGTAACTGCTGGCCCAGTGACTGTTCCATACCGCTGGGCCTGTTCTACTCTTTCCTGCCCTCTCTTCGCACCCATGGCGCTTTCTATTTCTCCTATCGTCTCCAACTGCTTCTCCATCAACTATCCTTCCCTTTTCACTAAGTCTGGTAGGAAGAACTTTAAAAAGGATATCTTGGCCGCCAACCCTGGTCTCCCCATCACTGATAACTATTCCAGTACTTCCTCCAGACAGACCCTCACCGGCATCCTCTTTGCCGTTCCTTCACCAGATCTATAGACTCTTCATATGATCTCTGTGCTCTCTCCTCTCTCCTCCTCTCCCATTAATGGTGACACCCGCTTGGAAGCCCTTATGGCTCCCTTCTACTTCTCCAAGGACACCATTAATGTATAGCGAAATGGCACTGTCATGGTCCAAGGCCCTCAGGCCAATCTCCTCCTCAATGATAGGTGTTTCCCTCACCTCTTCAATTTCCTTTCATCTCCTGCTGCCCCCCACCCTTGGCTAACTTGCCCTCCCCTCCCTCATCTCTTGCCCCACCCCAGGCTCTTTTCTCACCTCCACAGGGCGTACCTCTGATCTGTGCCCACTTGCCCCCGGAAGGCCTTTAAGGCTGGCAACCTTCTTCATCTTGTCACTCCCAACTCTCGCTCTGCTGTCAAACCTTCCTCTCAAATCTGCCAATCTTGGAAGAACTTGGCCTCGATGTCCTTGGTCTTAGTGAGATATGGTTCACGGTCAGCACTGTCACAAGCTTTGACACTCTAGTCCCTAATGGTTACAAGATCCTCTCTGCACCCAGATCCACCCGGTCCAGAGGGGGTGTAGCACTGATCTTTCCTGAGTGGATTCCTGCCTCTATCATTCCCACGCAGGCTTACTCCTATTTCGAATGTCTTGTCTGTAGGCTTTCTCTCTCTACTAACCACTCTCTTACCATACCATGGCTACTCTCCAATGGTCCCCTGGTCAGATCACCTGATTTCTCTCTGAGTGGACGGATCTCTCCTCCTCCCTTCTGGCCTCTACCACTCAACTCCTCCTTCTTGGTGACCTCAATATCCATCTAGACTCTCCTTGTTCCTCCTCTATACTCTTCTGTGACCACTGTGATTCCCTCTCCCTTTCTATCCTCCCCTCTGGCCTCACACACTCTGCAGGGCATACTCTTGATGTCTTGTTCTCCTCTAACCACCCTCTCTCCATCCCTCTGACCACTCCTCTGTCCTGGAGCGATCATCCCCTCTTTTACTCCCATCTCTCCCTTTCGACCCCCCCAGGCCAAGCCAACTCCAGCACTAGGAACCTACCTTCTCGGATATCTGGCCCATGAAGTGTGTGTCAGTTGAGGCTTTTGCCTCCACCTTCTCTCCCCCCTTCCGCCACTGGCTGACTCACATCCTGACACAGCCATGTCTATGCTTCCATTTCTGATACTCTTGATGCTCTTGCCCCTGGCATGAGGATACGCTTAAAGCCCAAAGCCAAGTGCAATTCTTAACTTAAACATAAGTGTAGCTAGGTCACTTATGACTAGAGGGCTTCATATTCATCCTCTGACAAACTGGCCTGTCCCCTGCTCCAAAGACATTACTGAATCTCTGTCCACACTAAGAAGAGAGCCCACATCCAAGCCTGTGCCTTTGCAGCATCTAACAACTCGGCTGAACTCTTTCAAATCTGCAAGGAGCTGGCCAATCCTGCTGCAGTCTCTACCTCTCCTGTCGCCTCCAAGGCCCTTTGCACAGCCCTTGCCTCTCACTTCATCTCAGAAACCCAGGACATCCTGTCCACTCTCTCGTCCCCTCCCCCTCTTCTCCCCTCTCCTTATGTGAACGCTGGCCCTCCTACAGCCACCCCCACCCTGTTCCTCGTCCTTTCCTCTCTTCTCCCCCGACAAGGTCTCTAGATAAATCCGATCTATGAAAGGCTCATCAAAACAGGTTCTTCCCTGTTCCTCCAAAACCATCAAGGACCACATTGACACCCTTGCTCCTGCCCTGGCTGATTTCTGCAACCACTCCTTTGCCTCAGGAGCCTTCCCTTTCCCTCTGAAGCACTCTCTTGTGCACCCACTTCTCAAAAAACCCACAGCTGACCCTTCTTGCCCGGCTAACTATCGCCCCATCTCCATCACTCCTTTTCTGGGCAAACGTCTGGAAAAGCTGGCCATCTCGCAGCTTTACCTTCACTCTGACTCTGTTGGTTGCCTCCATGACCTTTGGTTGCCTGTCCTTAAAGCGGCCAGAAGCACGGAAACTGCTCTCCTGAACATCTGTGAAGATCTGCTCTCCAACCTTGACTCTAACATTCCCTCTGTCCTAATCCTACTCAATCTATCCTCTGCCTTCGACACGATCAACCATACCATCCTGCTCAACTGTCTCCATGACAACCTAGGTATCACCTATCAGACTCCGGCCTTGCTGACCCTTTTTCTCTCTGATAGATCCTCCCAGGTCCAGCTTGGGTCCTTCCTGTCATCTATCTCCCTCTCTACCTGTGGTGTTCCCCAGGGGTCTAACCTCTCACCCTGGCTTTTCAACCAATACCTGGCAACTCTTGCCCACTGCATAGCCATTTTCTGCTCCAGTTTTCAGTGCTATGCGGATGACACTCAACTCATTTTCAGGCTTCCTTCAGCCACCTCTTCTCCTTCTCTCATCTGCAACTGCCTATCTGCCATTCAGGATTGGTGTGCCACCAATGATCTCTGCCTGAATGCCAGCAAGACGGAGGTCCTCCTCATCGGCACACCTTCATCCTCCTTTCCTGTCACTCTTTAGCCGACCTCCCTTAGCCCTCCTCCTAACATCACCTGTGAGGCTAAGAACCTTGGGGTCATCTTTGACTCCACGCTTTCCTTCTCTGCCCACATCTCTGATGTCTCAAAAAAATCAACTTCCTACTGCACCTCCTCAGAGGTATTCTACCTTTCCTCTCCTTCCCCCAGAGGCTCACTGTCTCTCAAGCCCTGGTTCTCTCTAGACTGGACTATTGCAAAAAGCTCCTTTCTAAAAAATACCTACTTCTACTCTCTGCCCTTTGAAACCTATCCAGAACTGACTGCAAGACTTGTCTTTGGCCTCAAGCCCTGGGATCGTATCTCTCCAGCCCTGAAATCTCTACATTGGCTCCAAGTGGCTGCAGGAATTAACTTCAAGACCCTTTGCATTGTCCACAAGGGATTCTGGTGCCTGGGCCCAAAATACCTTCAGCTCTCCCTCAGTAAATACCTTCCCTCCCAGGCTCTTCGTTCCTCCACCTCTAACTCCCTCAGGGTCAGTAGTTTTTCTGAGGGTAGATCTCTGTCTTAGGCTGGGGCCTCCCTTTGGAACAGCCTCCCTGCCACTCTTAAAATTGAGGAGAACCATCTCTGGTTCTGGAAGCACCTTAAGACCTTCCACTTTGCTTCTGCCTTCTCTCCTCCTCTCCCCTGCTAATTTGTTCTGTCCCTGCATCGTGCACCTAGTCACCCTCTGACTTTCGAGCCCAGGTATCTGATCAGGCTGCCACCCACCCGCACTGCCTCCTGGCAATCCTTTGCAGTGGGGTCTGTATCTGTAACCCTGCAGTCCTCCCGACCCCGTTTTTCTGCACTTATCTGGCACACCCTGTCGGCTGCATTATACCTAGCATGTGCCACCTGCTGGCTGCACTACCACTGTTTGTTGCTCTTATTATTATTTATTTATTCATGTTTTCTTTATTTTCTCTTTGCTCAGCGCTTTCCTCCTCCCCCGTCCCATTCTTCCTCTGCCATGCACTTGCGTGTTCTCAATGTCACTGGGCCTAGTAAGGTCATTGTATTTGTTCTCCCTTGTTCCCCTCCCTTGCCTTGTCGTGCTCTGAAACACTTGTGTATGAGCGCGATACAAATAAAATATACATTTCAATATCAATACATTTAGACCAGTGAAGTCAAACAATATCACATGTTTTATGTCATGCTTTATGACAAGGAATAGAAAACAGTGTGCTCAAGTGTTGAAATTGTACAATGTCCTCAAATCCCAGCTTCATCTATACAAATGTTTGTGATCCTGTGCGGCTCAATTCACCAGTCTAACTGGCACCACCATGACTATATCAATATTGTCAGCTCATCCGATTTACTGTTCAAAAAACAGCACTCTTACCATAACTGTGTATATTGTTGCTTCACAAACAATAAAAGTCACAATTCTCCTTTGGCCTTACAAAGATGGACGCTGTCGCTGGCATTAAGTGAGTACTGGCCTTTAGGGTCAACCTTGTGAAACTCTACTCTTCTATTCAACATGCTCTTTAGGGGGTTTTGCTCACTTTCCCCGAATGGCAACTTTGCTGAATTCAGTTGTGCTGCATTGCTTTCACCACAAACAGGTATATAGCAAGTTGAGAAAGGTATATAATGGAGGGTTGGTGTGGAAGGGGGAGTGTGGGGCCCCCTCTACCCTCACTGTGCATTTTGTGGTAACAGAAATCAGCAAAATCAGTGAAACAAAATTGGCGAATTTGCCATTTGGGTAAAATAATGCAGCCATCATTCATGGACCACATTCATAGAAGTACTTCAAGCAGCAGCTCATCCAAATCATGTAATGGTGCTGGGATGTGTAATACTTACTGGCAATATTTCTGCCACCTGTCCTCTCCTATATGGCATTCCTCAAGGCTCTGTAGTAAGTCCTCTTCTTTTGTCCCTTTATACTATCCCCCCTCTACTCTCATATCCTCTTACAGTCTTTCCTACCACCTCTATGCTGATGACACGCAAATCGTTTTCTCTTTGTCCTCCTTTCCTGTCTCATTTCACTCTACTATCTCTGTCTCTCTGCCATCCAACTCTGGATGTCCTCCCACTTCCCCCACATTAGCCTCACAAAATTGGAGGTAATCTTTTTGCCTTCTAATACCATTCTCTCAACCTTCCCTTTTCCTTCCCATAACGTCCACCCTTCTCTCTTCCATTTATTTCTTCCACCTGTAACTTACGCATCACCTTTGACCGTTCTCTTATGTTTTTACTTATATTTCCAACACTGTGCACTCCTGTTTGTTGTATTCAGCATCTGCCACACACCCCAGCTCTCTTTCCATGCTACTAAGCTTCTTATCACTTCTCATGTCTTCTCCCAAATTGAATACTGCTCAACCCTCCTCCTTGGTCTTCCTGCCTTTCATCATGCCCCTCCCTGCTCAGTCTATAACTCATTTATCGGTCTTCTCTTTCCTCTCCTTCAATGTTCATCCATTTCTCCCTCTTTGCTATCTATATCTCTTCTCCCTTTTGATTCCTGCGTACTCTTCCATTTTCTTTTGGTTGACTACAAAAGCATGCATGCATGGTCTCGCCCCTCTCTATCTCTCCTCCTTAATATCCCTCAACCCTCCACTCCCTGTGCTCTCAGAACCAGCTCTAAATATCTGCCCCTTAACCTTCCCACCCCTCCTCCATTTCCATTCTTTTGCTTTGCTTGCACCTAAGCAATGGAACTTCCCTCCCTTCTCTGTTCACTCTTCCTCCTTCTTGTGCATTTTCTGATTTAATCAGAAAACTCACCTTTTTTCTTAACTCTTCAACAGCTGACTGTGTCATCTACCTCTAATTTTTTGCTGACTAAATTAAACTCTATTGTACAACACTTATATGTACCCTTTTTGTTAACTTCTTCAGCGATTTGGTGAAAGTGATACAGAAATCCAAATAAATACAAGTACCTTCTGGGACACTCACTCAACGCCAAAGTCCACTTTCTATGATTAGCTGTCTTGTCGCTGTTTGAGAGATGATAGTCAATCACAGGAAGTGGAGCTTCCAGGGGAAGGCTACAGCAGCCTGTCATCTATTTGCTTAATGGCTGCTGCAAATGCCCCCCTCACTGGTGTGCCAAACATATTTTGCTCACGGAGGGTGATCAGTGAGCAAAATATATTCAGCACTCCAGCCAGGAAAAATACTTTCGCCACAGCAGTGAAGGTGGCGTGTACATAACATAGATCGATCACTTAGGGTCTCCAAGTATTTCTGTGAGCAAAATAAATTCAGCAATCTGCACACCAGTGAAGGTGGGGTGTACATAATGTGCCAGCTTGACTGGTATGCAAAATGCATTTCCATAACTTGCCTCCAGCAGTATATCACATTTTGATATACTGCTGAAGGCAACGTCTCTGTAGCAGTAAATAATCTATTGCTGGAGGCACGTTATCAAAATGGCATAGCATTTTCCTATGCATTATTATAAAACCAATCTAAAAATGGCCATGTATTTAGGGAAAAATTCTGCTCGATTTCCATAACGTGATGCGAGCAGTATATTCAACTTTCATATAGAGCTGGAGGCAACATATACTGCTTGAGGCACGTTATGGATATCAAACACCATTTTCCTCTCGATGCATGCACATTTTCAGATCAGTTTAATAATTAAACCAATCAGAAAATGTGCATATATTCATTTGAAAATGCTGTGCCATTTCCATAATGTGCCTAAACAGTATATTAAACATTCTTTTGTTGAAACGCAGCAGAAACTAAATGTTGTCCCAATAGTGAACTATGCAACTCTATGTTCGGCTTCAGCCGCAAACTTGGATCAACTATTCGGAATTTGGGTGAATAGTAATTTCACTATTTGGTACACCCCTACTTGCATCTGAGGTCCCACTTCACATGATCACTTGATTCAAAGGTAACATAAATGGCGTTCTTTGTGCAGAAGACTGTACCGTTCAGAAATCAGTGCTTTGGAGGCAGGAAGGCGAATTTCTCCACCTCGAGCTGTTCAGAACACTTGCAGCTCGTTGCTTCGTTCCCTGGAGGGGGCGGAGCCCATTGGAGCTCACGTGAAGGGTCACGTGACCGGCACAGCAGTCAAAACGCACCCGCGTTCAGGCGAGCAGTGCGTTCCTTGTGCAGAAAACTGTACCGTTCAAAAATCAGTGCTTTGGAGGCAGAAAGACGAATTTCTCCACCTCGAGCTGCCCAGAACACTTGCAGCTCGCTGCTTTGTTCCCTGGAGGGGGTGGAGCCCGTTGGAGCTCACGTGAAGGGTCACGTGACCGGCACACCAGTCAAAACGCATCCGCGTTCAGGCGAGCGGTGCGTTCTTTGTGCAGAAGACTGTACCGTTCAGAAATCAGTGCTTTGGAGGCAGAAAGGCGAATTTCTCCACCTCGAGCTGTTCAGAACACTTGCAGCTCGTTGCTTCGTTCCCTGGAGGGGGCGGAGCCCATTGGAGCTCACATGAAGGGTCACGTGACCGGCACAGCAGTCAAAACGCACCCGCGTTCAGGCGAGCAGTGCGTTCCTTGTGCAGAAGACTGTACCGTTCAGAAATCAGTGCTTTGGAGGCAGAAAGACGAATTTCTCCACCTCGAGCTGCCAGGAACACTCGCAGCTCGCTGCTTCGTTCCCTGGAGGGGCGGAGTCCATTGGAGCTCACGTGAAGGGTCATGTGACCGGCACATCAGTCAAAACGCACCCGCGTTCACCCTCGCGGCGTTGAGCCCGGCAGGGGTAGAGGGCGCCGGCTGTTGTGCAGCTGTTTGGCGCTGGTGGCACCTGATCCGTATAGGGGAGACTGTGGAGAAACCATCTCTTTGTTCCCTGAGGTCCACCACGAAAGAAAGCCCAACCTTCCTGTACAACATCCAGAACAGAGCGAAAGGCACAGCGAGTCAGTGAGAGGAGCTAAGACTGCCCCTGTCTGCTCCATGCCGGACGCCGCGAACGCACCGAGTAAGAAGTCAGGGCCTCAGACTCGCTACAAAACCCTCCAGCAACGCCGCATGCTAAACCCCTGGACTGTCTGCACCAAGGAGACGCCTTATGACGGGAAGGTAAGCAAACAAACTGTTACCTTACAGTCACCTATTGCCATGGGGGAAAAAGGACTCTCGTCAGAATTGACAAAATCACGTAGTAAGTCCGCTGTAAATGTGACTCCTGAAACCTTAAACATTAGCTCATCTGTTGGTTTAAATGGGGTCATAACTACACCTGCTACGTCTCTTTTGACTACTCAAAAAAGCCCAATAGCCGGCGCTGAACAAACTGACGCCGTACACAATAGTAATAATATCCTGCCCCGTCCAGCTAGTGGCAATGAACTTATCTCGTCGGAGATGGAGGCGGGCCTGCAAGAGATGCAAGAGATGCAACCTATGACTGTACCGGCGATTACTCCTATGATAACACCCCCAAAAATTGTTCTACTAACATTAAATAACTTAAAATCCCTTTCATAGTCGATATGTGAGTCACAGGAGAAAAATTGCACCCCTATGTCGCCAGAGGCATTTTACTCACCATTTGAACTCACAGATGCCGACTTGATGACAGCCGCACATGTTGACTCTACTTCAATTAGCTGCGTAAAAGCTAATACGGAACACACGTCACTGCATGACTGTCAGGAAGGCATAATTTGTGATCAGCATGCTATGTTCGAACCTTTAGAGCTTGAGTATACGACGCCAGCCCAAACTTTAGCTGGCGAACAAAATGAGAGTCAAATTGTTGATTTAGATAATGACATCCAGCAAAGTATCCAGCCTGTCAATATTAATAATAACAATCCAGAGGTGGGAGAGTCGAAAAGCAGTGAAATTGGAAGTGCACAAGACCTCCCTCGAGCCTCGGCAAACGCCACCGTGAGTAATTTGCATCAGATACAATTTCATGCAACCCATGGGGGGTGGGCACCATCTGGAGGCAAAGTGATATGTTTTCATCCTATGCCAACTGGAAAGCGGCCTGAAAAAGCCTCAAATCAAACTTTTACTTCTCCGCCTTTGCTCGCAAAAGAAAAAAGCAGCTCAAAAATGCAGGCTAAGCAGGGCAACACATTACATGAAAAAAACCTACAAGGCTCTATGTTGCCCGCTGCATGCATTCTGTCACAGTCGCTTGCAAATTGCGCTCGGAGCGTGGATGGCAACTTGCAAGTCTGTGATATACGAAACCATTTGCCTACCTCCCCTATGCAAGACTCCTATTGAAATCTAAAGTCGCAAAACCCAGTGGCTATAGCACAGAGGGCTCCCATGTCTTCAAGTCGAGGCAAAGATACTGTCATGAACACACAAACTACAACAAGGAACACCTCGAAAGGAGCAATGTCGGACTTAATCTTTGAAACAATGAAACCATTCACAAGTACTCCTGTGGCGCCTACAAGGAAAGACAAAAACAACAAGGACTTTGATTCAATGCGAAAAGCTGATCTGACTCCTGAAACGAGTGCGCAAGCTAAGGACGCATCGTGCCTCTCAGCAAGCGGTGCAGAGACCACCGGACAAACTCCAGCAAAAGCCAGTATTTCGTCAGCCGCAGCAATGCAAATACATAATAATGTTTTGGCGGCATCCTCTTTGGCTATGATTCCTTTTGTTAAACTTTATGAAGCCTTAAGCAAACGGCTGCAGGACCAAGGCGCCATGCTGTCGAACTTAATCCAGAAAATGGAAGAAATGGAAAAGTCTAACATATACTTAAAAGAAAAAATCCAGGCAGAGGCCGAACGAACAGCATCATGGCATCGAAGACAATATGACTTGGCTGTTCATAATCGCAAAAAACTGTCCAGTCACATTGGAGGTGGAGTGTGCGACACAATCAGACGTAATTGGATGTCGACAAAAAGTCACTAATATAACAACGTCAAAAGAAATAAAGTCTCAGAACATCTGTCGGGACGCAGCGACTATTACTGGAAAAACAACTCAACTTAGTACTCATGGAAGCGAATCAATGGACAATAGTACAAAAGATGTTACCATTGTACCGCACCAAAACGATGCACAAGTGAAAGTAGCCCTACCAGGATGTCATTTCTCTTCATTTGGTATCTTTTCTGGCTCTGCAAAAACAACTTCAACCGTCTTAACTGCAGATGCAATTAAATCACTTGGCAAAAAAGCAAGTGGAACAACAACCAACGTTGCACAAAATCCCAAAAGAGCTGGCTCTTCTAAGACAAAAGTATTTATAAGAAACCTATCAACACTGCCACGTTTGAGTCTGTTTAGCTGCAAAAACAGTCTGAACAAGAAGAAATCTGATTCTGTTTCAAACTTAGCTATTCATGTGTCCTCGACTCAAGGAATCCATAAACCATCCCTGAAACGAAGATTTATTTCTGACTCTGAGTCTAGCTCCACCACAATCGCATCCACTTCAATTGATTTATGTGATCTGTCCACATATTCGATTGGTGAGGAACAGACTGATGAATGCAGATTACTGTGCAAGGAAGTGTCTTCCATACAGACCTTTGCACAGGCCGTAAAAAAAACGGCTAGGTAAGCAAGAGAAATCTGTGGCGCAAGCTAAGCAACCCAGTATTGTGGGTTCTGCCAATTCCACCCAGGCTCATACGGGGATCAACAGCTGAATCCGAAATTTACATCCAATCAACAAACTCAACTAGTTCACTTTAAAAGTAAAGTACACGAGAAATCACATACTGAAATCCCACGCGGATATCATAAACTACGTCTGCAAAATATTCAGAGCCATGATGCCGAGGTCAACCTCAACAGGACAAATATTATGAAACTCTTCAAATGTGTGCCGTCGCTACACACAATCGTTTCTGATGACATACGCATTGTTGAGTATGCGACTGAAAAAACCTCAGATCAGGTTTTATTACACATTAACTCAGCAAGCGTGCGTAGCACCCTTTTAAAGGCTGTTGATGAACTGTTATTCTTCGGTTTCGAAATCTCACCGGAACCGGATCAAGACGAGTCTATTCAAGTTGAAAGATCAAATGTGGGGAAAAATCCACAATCAAAACCAATTGACTCGGATGCACTAAGACAGTCAATGAGCATCACTATGTCCTCAAGTCCAGTTCAGTCCTCACAAAGAAATGCTACATCGAAAAAATACAACCAAAGCCAATCAAGGAAACAACATTAGCCATGACTAGCTCAAAGTGGAAAACCGGAATCTATCCTGGAATACACGTGGATATAAGCATCTATTCAATGATTTTGAGACACCACTTGAAAATATCTTCATCATTTGTTTGCAAGAAACATGGCTATGTACACCGACCATCTGTGATGGATTCACTGTTCTATTAAGTAAAGCAGTCAAAAATGCCAAAGGTCGCCCAAGCGCGGGCTTAATTACATTGGTAAGAATAACTCAATCTTGGTCATCTCCAATACCAATAAATCCAAATTTGTACTTGCAAGGAACCATCATACACACAATGGAAAAGAAATACCACAGAGAAACTTCACTTATTGATTATAAACATCTATTGGAATCCATTAAAGATCAGCACAGATGGCCTTATTTCTGCAATATCACAACTAATTGATGACGCGATGATAGCCTATAACAACCTAACAGTCATCTGTTGTGGCGATATGAATTGCACGTGGTTCCAACATAATCATTCTTCGCAAAAGTACCAGCAACTCGAAAATGAGGCGCTCGATGAAAGAGCAAAAAGATGGCAAACTGCCATGGGTGTGCGCAACCTTGTAATGCTAAATGGAAACGTTAAAGGAGACGTGCCTGCCAAACCAACTTTGTATCAAGATGCTTCACATAGCATTCTCGACTATATATGGATTTCGAGGAACCAGGTGCACAAGCTAGTGGATCTGCAAATAAAGAAAATGAACTACAGTGATCACAGCCTTCTTCAATTACGTATTATGATGGATACGAACTTGCCAACAAATCCACTCAAAGTTTTACTAGAAACAAACAGTCGCGGAAATCGTCTGCGACTAAGTAGCAATCAAATTCAACGACTTGGGGCGAAACTAATGACCAAGCCAGCGAATCAAAGGCCTGATTATATTTCACTGTTGACAGATTTCACCATCCCTGGAAAAACCTCATTAAACCTTGGTCGGACTCATCACCACATATACTGCAAGGTCCTACATGAAGCCAAAAAGGCCTTGCGGAAAGATCTGAGACTTATAAGGAAGTGAAATTCCAAGTTGGACGTTCAAAAAGCAATAATCTACCGAAATTGGGCAAAGTCACATGCAGTCATAATTGAGCAAGATTGCGCAGAGCACATGCTACACTTGATTATGACTAAAAACACACGTGACATCTGGAAGATCCTGAATATGGATCTTTCAAATTGAAACCCAATCTCAACAAACACCATAACAGGTGACATTTGGAGCAGGCACTTCTCTCTGGTCTTTAAAAAACCGGAATTTGGGGCTCCAGCACTAGTGAGCTCTGTTGACACTCAATGGGATGTGCAGATGGAACATGATGAAATTGTTCATGCTATCAACGCTCTCAAGATCTCACGTGCTGCTGGACCCGACTTGATCTCAAATATTGATCTAAAAAAACATCCAAGTGAATGGGCTGACTTTATTGGCAATCTATTCATAAAAATCAGTCGGTCCAAAGAATTGCCGGAATCTTGGTCATCCGCGATTGTGGTGCCAATTCACAAGCGGGGCAGTTGGAACGATCCGAACAACTATCGCCCAATTGCCCTGCTCGACACTATTGGAAAGATCTTTGGGTCGAACTTGCGCCTCAAACTCGCCAAATGGGCTGAGATGTCACAGATCAACGACATACGGCAAACTGGATTTACGAAAGGGACCGGAGTTGACATAAATCTGCTCATTCTGACGATTCTAAAGCTGGAAACCTTAAACAAGAACGGCAAGATTTACCTAGCTTTCATCGACATGAAACAAGCGTTCGATGGTGTGAATCGAAGCTTATTATGGGAAAAATTGTCAAAATGGCAATGTCCGGCATCCATTTTAGAGCCTATCATTGCTCTTCATGAACACACTTCAATTAAAGTCTGGCTAAACAACAGCGGAATGTTATCCAAAGCTATAGCGACCCGTAAGGGTGTTAAGCAAGGATGTCCCCTAGCTGCAGAATTATTCAAACTATTTCTAGCAGATCTTCCAATCCACCTGAACAAAGTTCTATGCTTCTCACCAAAAATAAATCAAATGTCAATTAATTGTATAGTCTATGCGGATGACCTGGTTCTGATGGACAGAACCCAAATTGGATTACAGCGTCTCCTATCAGGCTTGCAATCCTACATGGACATAAACCAACTGGAAATAAACTCTCAAAAAAACTAAGATTATGTCCATTGGAAACATCAGAAGCAAACAAGATAAAGGTTTCAGGTGGTAAATTGATGAAATCAACTTAACATCTGTTGACTCAATAAAATACCTGGGGATACAATTCAACAACTCCATTTGCGAACAACAATGGGCTTTCCTTACAGCTGCAAAAATAAGCAATCAAGAGCTGCTAAATTGCCCACAGTGCGCAAAAAAGAAGTTTGAAAACTGGGCATGGATTGTCAACAATGAATCAAGGTCAAAACTAAAATCAACAGAAGAAATGGGAGGCGTTCACAGGAAATTAAACGAACCAGCGCGATATCTATTGCACTGTCCATCTCGTCATCATCGAGATCAATTTTTAAGGTTTCGAGTCAATGCTCTAAAAACCAAAGAAATTCTTTGGCAAAGAAAGGACAAATCTATTGACGACAATCTTTGCCGATTCTGCAAACAGTCAATTGAAACAGCCAAACATCTGCTAATCGAATGTACTCAAACTGTCAGACAACGCTCATTACAACTGGGCAACTTCGCACCTCTAGATGAAGATATGGAGAGGTGGTGGGGTGGATCATTTCAGGTAGCAATACAAGACTTGTATGTGCAACCGTGAATTATTTTGACTTGATCTTGAAAGTAGACTCTCTCAAATAGAGTTACCAGTGGGAGACTACCTTAGAAGACTGGCGGAGTCTATTTTTGTTGGTCACTTTGTTTTTTCTGTCTCTTCTTTGTTTGGCTGCTTTCTTGTTTTATGAATTGATTTTCTCGTTTGAAACAAAAATTCGTCTCTTGAATTCAAACTGAAGTTTTTCAATAAAAAAAAAAAAAAATGACAGAAAACCTGTGGATGCAATGATACTTATTGTGGTCTGACTCTTGCTTGTGATGGTGAGTATAAAATGGCCATATGGCTTTCTACCTTTATGATTTTTCGTGGGCCTTGTGGGATTCCATTTGATCAGAGTCTCTCTCTTTTTGCTTCTGTTCCATAATCAGGTTTGTGAGAAGCCCCCTTTTCCTTATGCAACTCAGTGGGGTTAACCCACAGGTCAGCAGCTATGGATATCTTCTGAGGGTCTAGCAATTTCTAATCAGCTAGGTGCTGCTGAAGCTCACGGAAACAAGAGGCAAAGGGTGTTCAAGCATTACTAAATTCATCATGCCCTCAAACGAGGTAACATTATGCACTTCAACCCACCCACACAATTTGTATACAGTGGGCCTCATTACAACGAGGGCGGCCACGGAATGTACGGTGCTGGTAAGGGATCAGCACCGTACATTCCAAGCCACCCTATTACAAGGTCTGCAGCGGGTCCCGCTCTGGAACGCCTGGTTAGACCAGCCATCCTTAGCGGGATCCGCTAGCAGACCAGGATGCTAACAACGGGCACGTCATTAACGGGCCCATTGTTAGCATCCTCCCCATTCCCATTGCTAAAAGCGGCATGGCTACCTCCATTCTCGTAATGAGGCCCAGTGTCATTTAGTTAGGTTAACCACATGATATTTATGTATTTTCTGTGGCCTATCAATCTCTTTTAAGTATTGGGCTGGATCTTCCCAAATGTTACTAGAGCCAGTTTCCATTTTTAAAGGATTTTATCTCAGTGATTGTCTTCTCCAGCATGGCACCCTATCCATTCTGGGGAAGCCTACTGTGAGGAATGAGAGGCGGACACAAAGTGGTAGTGTTTTCAACATCAGACATCTTTATTAAAAGCAAAAGGTTGGAAAAAGGCCTCTCTGTCCCTATCCTAATTAGAGTTTCCCTACCTAGAAACTAAAATTAAAGATCAGTCTGTGTCTTGTCATCAAACTAAGGTAAACTGTCCTTGTGTCAAAAATATATCTGACCCTCACACTAAAAAATGAAACAACTAAGAAGTGTGAGGAAAATTGTCTCTGATCTAGGTTTAGCCAAAAAGTGTTTAATTGTAAAGCAAATAGATAAACCCACCAAAAAAATGCTTTCTTCCAAGGATACGTCAATGGATCCAGAGCATGGTTCCCTTTCACTGGATTAATTCAGACAGGATGGTGAAAGTGTCTTTTCCATGCAACAACTTCTCAAAGCTGGCAAAAATGTCTCTTTTATACAACACAAGCTCCAAGGATGGCAAACGTGTCTCTTTGATATGATATGATATGGCATTTATAACACGCCTATACATAAGTGATTCAAGTCCCAATGAGGCAAGGGAGGGGAAACAGAGGTAGGGCAGAGACAGTGATCCTACTAGGCCAGGTGACATTGAGATTGAGCAAGTGCAGGGGAGGGGAAAGGGGGAAAGTGCGGGGGAAAGTGGAGGGGGCAGTGCATACATAGGAAAACAGAAAAATAAATAACACAATAAATAATAAATAAAAGTGCGACGAGTTTGTGGCAAGTGCAAAGGTAAGTGCAGACATCAGGTGTCAAGTGCTAGTAGGCGCTGTAGGGATACAGAAACAGTCCCAGAGTGCAGGGGTTGCCAGAGGGGCAGTGCAGGTGTGCAACTGGTGGGGAGGGGACTTGGGCCCGAGGTCAGATGGTAGCCAGGTAACCAGTGCAGTTTCAGATTCAGCCAGGAGATCAGCAGGGGAGAGGAGGAGAGAAATCAGAAGCAAAGAGGAAGGTCTTGAGGTGCTTCCGGAACTGGAGGTTGTTCTCCTCAAGTTTCAGAGAGGCAGGGAAGCTGTTGCAAAGGGAGGCCCAGCAGTAGAAAGCGATCTACCACCAACTTGCTGCTTGGAAAAGCGACTAACGCTGAGGGAGTTGGAGGCGGATGAGCGTTCACACTATATCTTTCTCAGGATGGTACAAGTGTCTCTTTTATCTAACAACTTCTCCTGGATAACTATCTGGTATACGCCCCTGCCAGGAATCCTTCAGTAGGTTCTTAAAATCCTCTGGTATACTGTCCTGCCAGGTAGCTTTTAACCAAAAGACTCATTGCCTGTTATAATTCATTTACCAGGACTTCCTCCAATGTTCTCTTAGTCTTTCAATATAGCACAGTTGTACTTTTGTACTGTCTATACTTCAGTGACTTTAGATATTACTTGTTCCAACTTTCCCCATATTGACATTTCATATATGGAGATTTGTTCAAGTTATATCTTTTAACTTCTTCCTCAATGTTCATTTGCTTGTGTCAGTACTTGTTCCATCTTTCCCCATATTGGCTTCTCAGATATGGAAGACTTGTACAAATTCTGTATTTCAACTTCTTCATTAACATTTATCTCCTTGTAATAACATTTGCTCCAACTTTCGCATTCTTGACATTTCATGCATGAGGATTTGTGCAAATTCTGTCTCTCTGCTTTACTTGGTCGATATTCAAAATGAACTTTCAATTGTTCATGTGCCTGTCGGTACGCCCCAGGATTCCCACTATCACTGGGCCGACTCACCAGTGTTCAGGCGAATATGTGGATTTCCCCAGACTACCTGGAAGGAGGGATAGTACCCATTGGCAACAGTCTGGAGAAGAGACTGTGATCTATCCTGTACCAAATAGTGGTGACTGGGAAAGTGACCTTCAAAGCTCATGGTGGCACAGGCAAAAGGAGGAGTCCATATCCCATGATTCAGGAAGATATTCCCAATCTCGCTGAAATAGGGACAGGGACTGAAGTTCCAGAGGCAGCACTGATTCCGAGGGTGAATGGACTCAGGTTCAGGGGAGGAAAAGAAATACCAAACAAAGAAAGGATTTTGTTAAAGACCCAATCAGGCAGATTAAGGCCATAAAGAGCTTCATGACGACATAACACAAGAATGCCAAATATTCATTATGGGAACCTTTGGAACTTTATGAACAGATGATATCCTCATCTGAAATTAAAAATGATGTCAATTGCATGAAGTTTGTGAAATTGATGTTTTTCCGTAAGTACATCATTTTCTTTGCAGGACTGGAAGACCAGGATCATTACAAATGGTCCACCTACAAGGTGACCATTTTAAAACATTTCCCCACTCACAGGAACCCACATGAGGCACACAAGGCTGAGTACAACTTGCAAGGGTGGGAAGATCAGGCACCTACGGACCTTGCAAAGGGATTAAAACATGCATTTGCGCAGACTTCCAGATGGGTGAATATGCATAGCAGGGAATTTTCAACCACATACCTTCACGCTCTTCCCAAATATATAATTACCCAACTAGTTCACAATTTCCATGAGCACTGGACACTGGACTGGGTAATAGAGCAAGCCACCAGGATCTATGAGGTCCAGAAACCCACGGACAATAAAAACAACCCAAAAACAACAAAGCCATCTACCACACTTGCCACTGCGAAGGTAGAGGAGGAGAAAACTACCTCTACTTTGGACCTGGAAATGTGGGGCCTAAAAATACTCCACCAGCTGATAAGCAGAATGAGAGGCAGAGGAGGCCTTCCGCCCAAGCCTACTTGACTGGTAGCCAGGCAGGGTATCAGCGAAAGGACCCCTCTGACTCTGCCACCTACATGCGCCCTCGGTATGAGGGTACAAAACCAATCTTGGCATATGTGTACACTCCCACAGCACAAAGGGGGGTAGAGAAGGTAAGTACTTTCCCCCAAAGTTTTCCACAGGTGAGAAGTACCCTGCCACCTCCAACCCTGAATTTGACAACAGGTACCCACATATTCCTAACTCCCAAAGCAATTCTCCCCCTACTGCCCGGTTCCAGGATAAAAGATCCTTGTACCCAGGAGAAGGGAGAACCAGAATTGAAAATTATGGTGGAAATGTCCAATACCCGAGCTATGTCACTAGAAGGGACAGTTACCCTTTTAGGGAGGAGCAGAGGTATGAGCAGAGGCCTCCCTACAACCAAAGACCAAAGAAAAAGTTACAAAACTGGAGCGACAGGTCCAACAATTGACCGACGACCTGGGGCACATGGTGAGGGCTCAGTTGAACTCTCAACCTAACTATGCTTCCAAGAACACCCCACCACTCAGGTATAATGCCCCGGGGAGGGAATGACAGAAGGAAAATCCTGACAAGCAACAGGTGCCTCAGGATGTGTCCCTGGTGGAAGGGAGATGCCAATCCTTTGGAAAAGCGTCCTTTCTTACCAAAATAGAACCCCAGGAAACCTCTCAGCCTGATAGTTACACCTCTACCCACAGGAAGTTAGTGCCCAAAGAGCAGAGGGTAAGTCAAAGAGGTCAAAGAAAAACCCACTTTGTGAAGATGGAAAATAAAATCATCCCTTTTGAAAGAGAAGGATTCACAGAGGATTCAGGTAAGGGAATATTCTCTTTCAGGAATGGGGGATCCCTCCCAAAGAGAAATGGGTCCTAAGAGCCCCTGGGCCTGACAGGGTAGGTTTAGAGACTGACCCAAATTGAGAGATTCCTAGACCCCAACCATGTGAGCCAGATCCTCCAGAAACTGTTGAGGTATCCTCCCCAAAAACAAGTTCTGAGAACAGTCTTCAGACCAAGGGGGACAGCAAAGAATCTGGTGAGAAAGAGGATCCCCCACCTACACACATTGCTAGATGTAAATTCCTTCCTACAGGTTCCCGATCTACGACATGGAAAATCAGCCAAGATCACACAGGGACACAGTTTAATATTAAGAAAATGACCGCTGAGCTGACAAATAATTCACACTTTCTTCATACACTTGAGGAAAAGGAGGGCAGACTGTATGCCCCGGTCAAGGTACAGGGTCAGTGTGAATTATCGGCTCTGGTGGATACTGGATCCCAAACTATTCTTCTGTCCAAAAAGGCTTTTAACCAACTGAATTTAGGAAGGGGGAAGAGTCACCAGATTCCCCTCACCTCTCCATGGACAACTCCAACATTTTGAAAGAAATGATATTTCCATTAAAGGGACTGCAGATCTATAAATCAAAATTGGGCAACATAGTTTAAACACCTGGTGTTAGTGTTGACTCCAGAGGGCACTCCTTGTTTACTGGAAAACATTTCTTAAGAGTTTATCACTTCTGTTTGACTGCGGGAACCAGGTCCTCTAGACTCAGACTAACAGGCCCATTAAACGAAAGAGAAGTGCAAATTATGTGAGCCTAAATGGCACATGCCATCTTATTGAGAGGCATACCGATCAGTTTGAATTTCACTTTCAGAACAATCAAGTGCCAGAAATCACCATCATCTCTGTAGGAGAACCAACTGGTGATGGGAACTCTTCTCAAATCTTCAAAATCAAAATTCCTCCCAGTTGACAGTGGCATTCAACACTAAAAGGGAACGCTTGAGCGAATATTTGCCACAGTATGCCTGAATAATGGAAAAAGCATTATCCGTGAAGGATTATTCAGGAAAGTCCAAAAAGACCAGACCATTCCCATATTTAAATTGATTCATAAATGGGAAGTGGCCCTCGAAACACCAAAATCTAAACATGTCCTGCTTAGCAGGCGTGTGCTAAAAATTTCCATTGTCAACACAATTATAGAACACAATTGTTGAGTTGTTAGAGATGTCCCTTCTGACTTTTATTTGGGTAGTGACATTCTAAATCGATTTGTAATTAGTCTAGCTTTGATCAACAACAAAGTATGGTCACGACTGGGGATGAACCCATGGGCTTTGACAATGCCAACAGAGCATTCTGGTCAGCTCAATTGCTGCCTTTGGGTGGTTGAAGTTCAAGTGGGAGAAGAGGTAACCATCCCAGGACAGGTGTGACATTTCACCATTCCCTTCAAAATTAATCGAGGACAGAACCTCAAATAGAAGGCTGCCTATTTAAACTTGAACTCTTACCACCAACAACAAGATTTATATTTAAATCCAACTCCTTTAGTGGATCTAGAACACAAAATCATTTGCATATTGGTGAATAACAGAGACCCTCAAAGTATCACTTTCAGCGCAGACACCTCTATTGGAATGGCAGTTGAGGCCCAACACTATTCTGTTGATTTATAGGTAATTAAATATTTGGACAAATCCTCAGTGACGGTATACCATCAGAAAAGGTTTTTACCCATCATGGGGAGAATTTCTTGGTGTACTCTTCATGCCCTTATGGTGTGGAGGAGGTAACCTGTGACATCAGGAAGGACAAGGTGGTATTTAGAGTTAACAACAACTTACCTCGAATCCATGGAACCTCATGTCCAGCTGAACACCATAAAAAGAGATCTCTCCACCCAGCTAGAGGATACTGCTGAAATGGCCAAGCCTGAGGTCTTTCCAGGTTTCAGGCAGATCGTCGAGGAATGGATCAATCTTGCTGATGCCTGTGATACTGAGGAGCAAAGACAGAAGCTGAAACAGGTGTTCCTGGACTTCCAGGATATCTTTTTAGCAGATTCATATGACTGTGCACGTACATCTATGCATTCAACCAACATTCCCATGGACCCATAGATGGCTCCAGTATTCGTTAAACAATACCAGTGCCTTCTCACATCCCCGGAGTCACTCACAGAGATTATTAAGAATCTGGAATCTCGTGGGATAATTTGTCGGATCCACAGTACCTTTAACAACCCAGTGATGGGATACTAAAACCAAATGGGCAATGGAGACTATGTGCAGTCCTGAGGAAGTTCAACAAAATGGTCCACATTTGAGGATGGCCACTTCCCTACATGGACGAAGGGCTGGCACAGATCCAAGTGTCAAATGTGTGCACAGCTGTTGATTTGACCTACAGTTACTGGATGGTACCCGTGAGAAGGGAAGACCAATACAAGCTGTCCTTTACCTTTGGGGAACAGCAATATAAATGGTCCTGAACACCCTTTGGATACATAAACTCCAGAAATTAGTTCACTCATTCCTGCATAAGGCCATGCCGACATGGACAAAAGGGGAGAACTTTCCGATGCAGATGATGTAATGATAAAGAGCTCAACTGTGAAAGAACATAGTACAGAAATGTGCTAAATTCTGGTCCATTTGAATAAATATAATTAAGGGGGGTTCTGGGAGTTTCCCTCTACCAGCCTATATCCCGGGTTCAAGTCGCAACCAGAGTCTTTAGCTCACCATCCTTTCACAGAAGAGAAATGTCCATAACATATCAGTGTTTGTCCTGCCCAAGGGTAGTCCAGCACAGAAATGCCAGGCAATTCTCTTCTGAACAAGAGTACCAACAGCAACCCCAGACATGGAACCCTTGCTCACTGTTCTTAGAGAGGCACAGCTCCACCTCACTGATGAAGCCCAGCCAGGCCGAAACACGTGTCTGGGGTTGCTGTTGATACTCTTGTTCAGAAGAGAATTGCCAGGCATTTCAGTGCTGGAGTGCCCTTGGGCAGGACAAAGACTGATATGTAGTGGACATTTCTCTTCTGTGAAAAGATGGTGAGCTAAAGACTCTGGTTGAGACTCTAACCCGGGATATAGGCCGGTAGTAGAGGAACTCCCAGAACCCCCTGTGTTTTTGCATATTAAGTAGCTTTGGGTTTTCACCCTAAATTACTAGGGTAATCCAGATGTGGAACCCTTGCTCACTGTTCTTAGAGAGGAACAGCTCCACATCACTGACGAGGCCCAACCAGGTCGAAACATGTGTCTGGGGTTGCTGTTGGTACTCTTGTTCAGAAGAGAATTGCCAGGCATTTCAGTGCTTGACTGCTATTGGGCAGGACAAAGACTGGTATGTAGTGGACATTTCTCTTCTGTGAAAGGATGGTGAGTTAAAGACTCTGGTTGAGACTCTAACCCAGGATATAGGCCGGTAGTAGAGAAACTCCCAGAACCCCCCTTGTTTTTCCATTTGAATAAAGCCGGAGGAAAAATGTGCTTTCAGAAGGCACTGTGGTGTAAGACCCGAGTGAACTGCTTTGGGCACAAAACATCCCTCAGGGTCTCAACCGCCAGGCGAAGAAAGCGTTAAGCTTATTGAAATGAAAAGACAGTACTACTCTGCAAGAACATCTTCTTGGAGTTACTAATTAAAGTTGAAAATTTGTTGAAGACAACGCAGAGGTCAGGCGACCCATGGTCCATTTTTTAAAGGCAATAGTCAAGTGGGGGTGGGGTCGGGAGCAATGCAAGGCAGTTAAACAACTGAAAAGAAGCCTTTCTCAAACTCTTGGTTTGGATTACCCCATTAAGAATAAGGAGTTCTTCCTGGAGACAGGGTTTTCAGATACCTGCCTAACAGCGGTATTGTACCAAAAGCACGACAATGTTAACAAAGTTATCTCTTATCCGAGAAAAACTTTGTACTCTGTGGAGGAAAAATTCAACAACTGTGAAAAGACACTCCTGGCAATGGTACGGGTATTGAAAAATTACCACCCGTTTATCCAGGGAGAGCGCATTATCATAGAGACTTCTTAACAGCCCTTTCAGTACTTACAAAGTGACAGGATCCAGGCGGACAATGTAAGTAATTCCAGAATTACTTCCTGGATTCTGTCCATGCAAGGCTTTCCTGTGGAGGTCAGATATGGCCAAAACAAGAAGAGACCTCTAGCGCAAGGATTGGCGGACTTGCATGATTGTGCAACTGTCTCCAGGGCGAAGGTCTAATAACCAAAGACAATATGGAAGTGTACCTAACTTCCCCACACAAGGTCTATGAAGATGACACTTGTCAGGGCATACCCACAGTTCAGGTGGATGGTGCTCTTACCATGTTGCCAATAACAGGGAAAAAGGGTGTGCAGTCATAATGTCAACTGCAAAAGGTCGAATTACTAAAATGTCGAAAACAAATAGTTGCATTTTTTTTTCAAATATGTCATTTTTTATTTTACATGTTTTTTTTGGCTTTCGTGCGTTTAAAAAAGAGTTTAAAAAAAATAAATAATGGGGAGTTCGAGGGGGGAACCCCCCATTTCGAACAGAAAATGAAAAAAAAGGAAATTCGAAATTCTTTTTTTCAACTATTTGTTTTCAAGATTTTGGGCCTCATTACGACCCTGGCGGAAATCGGAAAACGATGGCGGAAATGCAATACCGCCATCGAATAGCGCTCGGTGCGACTATGACCCGTCACCGCAAAGTATGAAGCCATTAGCGACACCGTAGTGAACGCCAACGCTAACTGCACCAAGTACGCGCGTGCGCGCCATGCCAAACCGTAAATACCACCATGGCGCAAGGGTACGCGAATTCCGACCCTAGCGGACATGTACCTAACGCCATCAAGCATGGCGGAAAGTACCATTCCGCCATGGTGAGAAGTACGGCATCGCGAATCAACCGTAAACGGCCCCACTGAGTGCCTGTACACCGCTCCCTGCCCACAAAGTACAACTCCCCGTAGGTGCAATGAAGTCACAATGCAACCAGTGAAATGTACAAGTCACCCATGCATGCCAACGAACAAAAGAATCACAAGAGGGGCCAATGGGAGCTGCAGGGCACAGATGGCACGAATACAGAAGCCATTCCAATGGACATGACCACAGTCCCCCCCCCCCGAAACGCACGCAAACACAGGCACCTGTGACCAGCAATATTCCGAAAAGCACAACATTCCACCAGTCCACCTGGCTGACCGGCATCTGTTACACAAAACCCAATCCCCCGCCCCTGAGCATGACAACATTCAAACAGTCATATTGGCAGCCCCCATCCCTGACCTCACTGGGCTCCGTAGGCAAACGCGCCCAGCACAGTACCACGCAACTAAACTCCGAAGCTGGAACCCAATGCAGATCTCCTCACAATACATCGCTCCCCAAATAGGAATATGCCACATCACTCGCAAAGAAGAACGCTACACGGCCCATATCAGAATAGAAATTTAATGCACAACAAAATCACCAAGCCCATACAGCCATTAGTCCATGAACTCCAAAACACATATCACCATTGTGGGCTGCATCGGCAAGGAATGACCAGCTACTACTTGTGAGACGCCCTGTTCCATCATGGTACACAGAGCCACATTCACGTACGAAAAGGCAACATGGAAGCGCACAGAACCGCAGGGCCGTCCCAATGGGGAGGCACTAGTCCAGCTGAAAGGCCGAAATGTTGCTCCGAGCCACTAGTACTGCGTAAGGGCATGTGGCCCATTGGCGATCGTCCCATAAGATCGTAATGCTGCTCCACTGATTAACACGAAGCAGCAGGTGTCGGGAGTAAAAGCCATCTGCAGGAGTGGCATACAGATGGCAGTGGCAAAAGGGGAGGAGATACCTGTCAACCAAAAGAAAAGAAAAAGAACAGAATGGCCATCAGAACTACATTCGAACAACTCACTTCAATGATCACACTAAATCCACAGCCATATGCATGCTAGCCCACTCCAAAGGATCATCACCACCCCAAAACCACTTGCGACTCATAACCATCTATATCGAGGTGTAAACACCATCACAAACGAGTGTACCTGTGCATGCGTCAGTCAAAACAGATTCCATCAGATGGGAATGTTAACGTGCATGGACACAAGTGTCTGAAGGCGCGTCGAGACAGGGAGGGCTCAACAAGGCCAGATAGACGATGGTCCCACTATGGCAGCCCTGCATCACATAGCGCAGGGGAGGCGGATAGATTCCAACAAGCCCTGACATGGCAAACCCTGTATCAAATCACCTGCCCATGCATCCATTCATCATTCCCTCATCCCGGTATAAAAACGCCTGAATATTTACTCACATAACATTAGAAATTTCCATTGAGTCTGTGCGTCATGCAGCCTGCAAAATCCACAGTGCCCCAGCCCGTAATTCAAGTGTTGTGAAGTAACATGTATTTGGGAACGTCCGGCCTCATCGCCCACGTCGCTATTGCGCATCCCAAACTATTCATATCAATCATTGCTTCCTCGCCATGGCCCCTGTCTCAAGGACATTGAACAATAGAACGTTATATTTGCAGTCAGACCTGTGGGCATCTCCTCGCCGCTAGCTGAAAACCGAAAGCGCCGCCCTTCGAATTCCTCATTTGCAACATCACGTCGTAAAGGCATCTGTGGCCGTTTGAAATCACAAATTAATCCATCTAGTGCGGCTGTGTGTGAAAATGGCAACTGCCTTCACCCACTAATGGGACGCCCCGCCCGTCGTTGCAACTCGGTACAGTGATGCATGAGGGCCCACCGTTACTCGAGTACTACGTTCCACTGACCCATCACAAGTCTGTTCGCGACTGCAAAGATTGTATGTGAAACAATGGGACCATAGCCGATTGTACATATCAACAAATGTTACACGGCCATCAGGTCCAAATACATGATTGCATTTGCACGATGCCATTCCTCGATTTGCAGCGTTGTGTGCGGGACGTGCTCGCCCAAAGGGGAGAGCTGCTTGCACAGGTGGAATGAATCACCACAGGTGGAGGCCATACAGCCTGAAAACACATGAATTGCACACCCGGTCTCCTCCCACAACCACACCAAAATGCTACCGGCAGGACTCGCGATGTTGGCCCTGGGGGACCTGATAGCACTGCAAGTACTCCAACTCCAAGAAGAAGACAAACACCAACTACAACCGGCCGCACGGAGGAGACGCAGGAGGAGGAGGAGGCCAAGGCAGGGCCAGCAAGGGCCACCAGCACAGCCACTACCACCACGCAGGCAGCCCGCAATCCCACGCCTCCGAGCACAACCGTTCAACCTCACTGATGAGCAGATCCACACCCTCTACCGTTTGGACCGGGACACCATAGCCGCCATTGTGGACATGACACAGGCTGACCTTGTCAGCATGATAGATAGCCCAACCGCCATCCCACCCCTACTGAAGGTGGTGTCTGTACTACACTTCCTGGCCACAGGCACCTACCAGCACACAGTCGGACAGTTGCATGGCATTTCTCAGCCACTGTTCTCACGGACACTATTGCAAGTGCTCGATGCCCTCCTGCAGCACGCAGACGACTACATCTCTCTACCACGCTCGGAGCAGGAAATTACCAACACAAAAGTGGGATTCCATGCACTTGCCGGCATACCGGGTTGCATTGGTGCCATCGACTGCACCCATGTGGAATTGGTCGTCCCACATGCCATGGAGGCCCAGTACCGCAACCGAAAACAATTCCATTCCCTGAATGTACAAATGGTGTGTGACTCCAACAGGATCATTACACATTGTTGTGCCAGATTCCCTGGATCAACCCATGATTCTATGGTCTTGAGGAACTCCACTATACCACGCTACATGGAGCGACACGCAGGGAACAGATCCTGGCTACTCGGTGAGTCTCATTTCATGCATGATGATGTGGGGTATGTGATGCGGCAATGACCTGGCAGGAAGGGGGGGGTGTGCGTACGTAGCAATGGCATTCCACATCATACGTTTATCGTCCACATACAGGTGATGCTGGGTATCCACTGAAGAGATGGCTCCTCACACCAGTCCGGAACCCACGGGACCAGCATGAGGAGGACTACAACCATGCCCACTCACGTACCCGTGTAGTCATTGAACAGGCATTCGGACTACTGAAGACTCGTTTCCGCTGCCTCAGCAGGTCTGGCGGGGCACTCCTGTACTGCCATGAGAAGGTTGCAAAGATGGTCATGGCATGTGTCATGCTCCACAACATGTGTGTACGTAGAAATGTGCCCATGCCCCCTGACGCAGAACTGCTAGCACCTGATGATGGTCATGATGAGGGTGGGGATGTGGCAGCACCTCATGGAGTCTGCGAGGCACCGGAGGGCCGTGACATTCGTCAGCATCTCATTGATGCATGCTTCTAGCACTCACGCCTGGTGGCTGATACATGGACACGGGACTCGTGGCACTGTGTGTGTCTGGTACATGAACAATATGGACTGTACGCCTATGATGGCCTAGTACACAAAGATCATTGTCCACACATCTCATTGGTTGATCGTGCACTGTTTATGGCATATGTGATATCATGTTGAACACCCTATCGACCCGCCACCCAAGTGAGCCCAACACACCCCCTCCACCCTCCTACCTCCCCCCCGAACACCAGTGTCCAAAGATGCTCATTGTCAGTGGGCTGTCGCTATTGCAAGCCCCCTCTGCGGGTATCAGGGGCACCCCTGCCTGTGGAGCGCAGGTTCCTCCCTGATCTACGTTGGGGGCTGCCCTGGACGGAACTTGCAACGGATGATGTCTCTGCCTGCTCACGTCCATGCATGTCCCTAAGGGTTTGTGAGAGCTCAGTGAGCACACGGCGCACTGCGGCAAGTTCGGCACATACGTCTTTGGACGTCGCATGCAGTTCCCCCCTCAGGCTCTCGGTGCTTCTCTCCATTTGGACTCTCAGGCTCTCGGTGCTACTCTCCATTTGTGCCCTTAGTGTCTCTGTACTTCTCTCCATTTCTGCCCTAAGTGTCTCAGTTGATGTTTCTATGTCTGCCTTAGTGCCCCCACATTCATCGGCATGGTCCTTGAGGAGCGTGGCCAGTTGCTGCTGTTGCACGATTAACTGGTCGAGGGACTGTTGCCTCTGCTGGGCCATGGCCATTTGCGGGGGTGTCACAGAGGGGCTGTTGTCCTCATGTTGCCTTGCCACAGGGCTTGTGGGGGATGGCCAGTCGTCGTCTTGTGGGTGCCCCTGCGTGGTATCCTCATGTTGTACGGGATGGGACAGACAGGGGGATTGGGACAGGTCATGGATGGATCTGACTTCGACATCCCCGTCTTCTGTGTCGGAGCATGCTGCCATCAATGGGGTGTCACCTATGGTGCTGCTGCCACCAGAGGCAGTGCGTTCTGTGGCATCCGTTGGGGGGACCTGTGGTGGTGGTGTTGTGGGCATGCTGGCTGCTGGGGTGCCTGTTGATGTACCCTCCTCTGTGCTGCCACCTGATTTGTGCTGCTGCTGTGTCTTGATGCGTGCAGCTGAGGTGGAGGGTCTTTGGCCGTTGGTCTTGGCCCTCTTTGCAGGTGTGCTGGTAGGGGTGTCCTGATGCTCGTCGTTTGGATCGGACCCTGTGGTGGAGTAAAGGAGGGCGAGGGTTATTAATGGGTCTGAGGGTATTGGAATGGCATTGTATCACATGCATTGGGGTGGTACCTGAGTGTGATTTGGGTCGGGGCCTTGGAGGTGCTTTCATTTGTGTGTGGAGTGAGGGTGCAGTTGTTTGGCAGCCTGCAGTTAGGGTGTGCCTGCTGCACGTGTAGTGGTTGTTTTAGGTGTTTTTAATTATTTATGTATTTATTGTGAGTTTTAAAGTGCGCTATCAGGGCGATGTGTGTGGACGTTCTCCTGGACATGTGTTTCTGTTGCACTATGTGGACACATGGTACTTCACATGATTGGACATTGTGGATTTAGCATTGTTTTATCTGGCCCACCTACCTGAATCTTCGGATGTCTGCACTCCTTTCTCCATCCCTCCGACTCCCTCTATGCTCTCCATTCCGATGGTGGAGGCACAGATTTCTTCCCAGGGGGTCAACTTGATGGGTGATTCAGGACCTCCCCCGGTGGCTGTGGCAATGTTGCGGTTGGCAGAGAGTATGCTGCGGACGCGTATCCGCAGGTCGTCCCATCGCTTTCTGCATTGCTGTGGGTTGCGGGGTGCGGTCCCCACCGCACTTACCCGCTGTGCCACCAGAGCCCATATGGCCTTCTTGTTCGCAAGTGCCGTCCTGGTCATTTGCATGGAGAAGACGACGGCAGCATTCTCCTGGAGGGTCTCTGTTAGCACGGTGAGTTCCTCACGGGAGAAGTGGACCTGCCGCTTGCGGTCGCACGCTTTCTTCGCTACTTTTCCCATTTTTCTTGGTTTCGCTAGGGTGGATGACGGGTTGGGGTGTGTCTCGGGGTAGTGTTTTTAGTGGTTGTGTGGTTTTTGTGGTTTTATAGGTGTACGGCGGGATGTTTCCCGTTCCGGGTCCATGTTTTTGCTTCCGTTTCCGTATATTTACGGTCACCGTACTTTCCGGTAGGCGCACACTGCGGTGTCCGCTGTGATGGGTGGCGGTATTGCACCTAGGGCGCCGTACGGCGGCGGTGTGGGCCGTTTTGGGGTCATTTCCGCCATCGCGGACTTTGCACTTCCGCCATGCCGTGGTGCTCGTGCCCGATGGGTCGGAATGGGCCGCACTTTGCTCCTTCGTGCAATGGCGGAAACGCTATTTACGCTGTGGCGGTCCGGTCAGTCACTTTCCGCCAGGGTCGTAATGAGGCCCTTTGACTTTTAACTTTTTTACATTCGAGATTATGACTATGAACCAGGAAAAAGATCTAATCGCTGGCACTGGGAATGCCTGGGTTAATGATATCCCTAAACCCTCTGCTGGTTACAAAATATGACCCTGAATAGTCAGGTGGTAGAGTTATTGGTTGTACATCAGGCCATCCTCATTGCAGTACACCACCAACTCAAAGAATTGATGATAATCACTGACTCAGACTATGCCAGAAATAGGTTCATAGAACACCTGATGAACTGGAACAATAAAGGCATGTTGTGTGGTAACAAACAAACCATTAGGACATGGGAAACTGATTGTAAAGACTGGAGGCGGTATCTGTACTTCTGCCCTCTATATGGCCATTTGCAAAACATACCATTGCTTGTAATCTAGTAATACCATTATAATCAACTAAACCTCAAATCAACAAAGTATGGATATTTTGTAGCTGGTAAGGTTACACACTGAGGCCCTCTTTACGACCCAGGCGGTAAGCGGAAAACGATGCCGGTAAATGAATACCGGCATCGTTTTCCGCTAGGTCCGATTATGACCCGCGAAAGTGCAATTAGCGACATCGTAGTTTACGGTGCCGCTAACAGCACCAAGGTCGCGCACGTGCGACCCACCATGCCGTAAATACCGGCATGGTGCAAAGCTACGCAGATCACAAACCAAGCGGACATGCCCCTAACGCCATTGCCAAGGCCGTTAAGTACCTTACCGCCATGGCGCTAATTCCGCCATCGCGAACCAACTGTAAATGGCCATGTGCAGTGTTCCCAGCTGCCACAGGTGCACAGAATCAGCACAGGTGGAGGCAATACAGACTCTCCCAGTGCAAAAAGAGCACACCCCACCCCTACCAGCCCCAGTCACACTCCACAATGATACCAATAGGACTAGCAATGTTGGGGCTGGAGGACCTGATAGCAATGCGAGTGCTACAACTGCAACAACAACAACAACAACAACAACAACAACAACAACAGGCTGCACAGAGGAGACGCAGGAGGAGAAGGAGGGCAAGGCAGGGCCAGCAAGCCCCACCAGCACAGCCAGTGGCACCACGCAGGCAGCCCCCAATCCCACGCATCAGAGCCAGTCCATTCAACCTCACCGCAGAGCAGATCCACACCCTGTACCGACTGGACCGGGACACCATCACCAATATTGTGCACATGATACACAACGACATTGTCAGCATGATAGAAACACCCACCGCCATCCCGCCCCTACTGAAGGTCGTGTCCGTGCTCCACTTCCTGGCCACAGGCACCTACCAGCACACAGTGGGCCACTTGCATGGCATATCCCAACCATTATTCTCACGTACACTGATCCAAGTGCTCGATGCCCTCCTCAAGCACACAGACGACCACATCTCATTGCCACGGTCTGCCCAGGAGATTGCCAACACCAAAGTGGGTTTCCATGCACTAGCTGGCATACCTGGTTGCATTGGTGCCATCGACTGCACCCATGTTGAATTGGTGGTCCCACATGCCATGGAGGTACCATACTGCAACCGTAAACTATTTCACTCAATCAACGTGCAAATGGTCTGCGACTCCAACAGGATCTTCACACATTGTTGTGCCCGATTCCCCGGATCAACCCATGATGCAATGGTCCTTCGAAACTCCACAATACCACGCTACATGGAGCGACATGCAGGCCCAAGATCCTGCCTACTCGGTGAGTCTAATGTCATGAGCACGGAAACGCAAAGTGTGTAGGTGATCGACGTACCAATGCATGTTTCACCTGGCAGAAAGGGGGGGGGAATGATGCATACGTCACATGGCTGCGACTAGCAGTAGCCAGATCATACCCTGAGGCAGCACTCACGTCATATGACAACTGTATACATGATGCCTGTTCTAATCAGCCCTAACATGTGAATGAAAGTGTACCCCAACCATGACACAACTATCTGCAAGTGCATTGTACGAAATGTGACCACATTGACTCCAAAGGAACGCACCTACATGCACGTCACCAAACACCATCAACTGAAAGGCCTGTCCCCCATAACTGCGCACAAAGGAGGCACATGTCGGACAGGAACATCAATGCACCACTACACAGACAGCAAGACCCCCAAACTCTCCCCATTGACACCAGTATTGTTCCCTGGGGTCATAATGAGCCAGACAGCAATGTTGCAATCATGTGAGCTTTGACCTCACAGGACACGTGCCAGGTCACATAAAGTAACGGCCTGAACGGACACAGTGGATGGGCACTCACAAGGCAATTGTCACCCCTGCATTGTGTCTAGGCATGCAAAACAGTACATGAGAGCCATGAACATATACCGGTTGCATAGTGTGAATCCATTAGCACAACTAAATTTGGTGCAAAGTAACAGTTGAATGCAAGGCATGGTGGCGCGTCATGTTCAGAAAGCAATCTCATTCCTGACACATACATCGTTGCCCATTTACAGGTGATGCAGGCTATCCCCTGAAGAGGTGGCTCCTTACACCAGTCCGGAACCCACAGAACCAGCATGAGGAGGACTTCAACCGTGCCCATGCACATACCCGTGTGGTGATAGAGCAGGCCTTTGGCCTACTGAAGGCACGTTTCCGCTGCCTCAGCAGGTCTGGCGGGGCACTTCTGTACCGCCATGAGAAGGTTGCGAAGATCGTCATGGCATGTGTCATGCTACATAATATGTGCGTCAGACGTAACGTGCCTCTGCCCTCTGACGCAGAACTGCAACCACCTGATGATGAGGATGATGAGGGTGGGGATGGGGCAGTACCTCAAGGAGGCAGCGATGCACAGGAGGGGCGTGAAATGCATCAGAATCTCATTGACCAATACTTCTAGCACACACAGCGTGTGCGTGTAACATGTGGACGGCACTTGGGGCACTGTGTGTGTCTGGTATATGCACACTGTAGACTGCACAACAATAAAGCACACATACACAATGAGCAATGTCCACACATTTGGTTTGTGATAAATGAAAAAGTGTATTGTGCTTCTGATAAGTCATGACACACCCAATCCCCCCTCCCCCCTGAACACCCCAACACACCCAATCCCCTCTCCCCCCTGAACACCCCAACACACCCAATACCCCCTCCCCCCTGAACACCCCAACACACCCAATCCCCCCTCCCCCCTGCACACCCCAACACACCCAATCCCCCCTCCCCCTGAACACCCCAACACACCCAATACCCCCTCCCCCCTGAACACCCCAACACACCCAATACCCCCTCCCCCCTGAACACCCCAACACACCCAATACCCCCTCCCCCCTGAACACCCCAACACACCCAATACCCCCTCCCCCCAGAAATCCCTGCAAAGGAGTGCCAGTGCCCGTGGTGAAGTGGGTAATCTTTCAGTGGTCCACTGGGCGGGCACTATTGCCAGCCCCCTGTCCCGGAACCTGGGGCCCCCCTGCCTGTACTCCTCCGGGTCCTGGATGACCTGCGGACGGGGCTGGATGGGGCCGAACTTGCAGCTGAGGAGGTACCGGCCTGCTCGGTACGCCGTGTGTCCATGATTGTCCGTATCAGTTCACTAATCATATTCCGCACTGCGGCTAGTTCTGTGCATATGTTCGTGCTTGCTGATTGGATGGCTGCCTTGATGCTGTCAGCACACCTCTCCATGCCTGAACTGGCACCTCCACAATCAGCAACATGCTGCGTTAGGATTGACGCCAGTTGTTCTTGCCTCGCTGATATTTGGTCCAGCACCTGGCTGAAATCAGGCACAATGGAGGTTGCAATTGCAGGCCCAATAGGACTACTCCCCTCTTCCCCTACTCCCACTGGGCTTGGAGTGGCTGGCCATGAACCTCCAGGGGATTGCCCCTGTGTGTCCTGTCCATGCAGGCTACATGGGGACAGGTGTGGGGAGGTAAGTTGGGTGTTGGGGGGACCTTCCATGTCATCATCCCCATTCGCCACATCGCTGTCAGAACAGGCTGCGATGGCTGCAGTCTCCCCGACTGTACTGCTCCCCGCAGACACGATCCCCTCAGTGGGCAGCAGTGGTTGTGGGTCTGCCGTGGGTGCCATCATGTCCCTTTCCTCGGGGGGAATTGCTGCCCTGGGCTGTTCGGCAACAGGAATTTTGGCCTGCTGTGGGTTGGCCATGGGTCCAGCAGAGGTGGATGGTTGGTGGCCTCTTCCCTCTGTCCTGGTCTTCTTGGCTGGGGTGGTGCCACTCTCGTCCCTGCCGGTGTCCGAGTGTGAGCCTGTGGTAGAGCAGAGGAGGGAAAGTGTTATTGATGGTTCAGCGGACATTGAGCAGGCATTGTAATGAGTGCCATGGTTTAGATGGATAGATGGTGGACTTTGTAGGCCGTGACATACAGGTTGTCTCCCTTTTGGGTGGGTTGAGCATGCAGGAATGTGTGTACCTGCTGTAGAGTGTACATGCTGCATGTGTGCAGGGTGTGGGTCTTCTGCTGATGTGTTGCGTTTGCCATATGGGGCGACATTGTGATTCCCATGTAAGTGTGATTCAGGGTGTTTTGCAAGGCTGAATTGGGGGCACCTACCTGTGTCCCCTGATGTTGGGGCTCCTCTCTCCATTCCGCCGACGCCCTCAATGCACTCGATGCCGATCAATGATGCACAAGTCTCCTCCCATGGCTGCATCTTCAGTGGGGAGTCTGCTCCACCACCAGTTGCCAGTCCCAGGTTGCGGTTTGCTGACAGTATGCCCCTTACTCGGAGCCGGAGGTCATCCCACCTTTTGCGGCACTGTCTGGCGGTGCGTGGGGTGGTACCTACGGCACTGACGCATTGTGCCACGAGTTCCCATACTGCTTTTTTCCGGGCTATGGCTGGTCTCGTCATCTCTGATGAGAAGACGATGTCTGCCTTCTCCTGCAGCGTGTCTGCCAGCATAGTTAGTTCTTCGCGACTGAAGCGGTCCTGCCGCTGCCTGTCACAGGCTTTTTTAACAACTTTTGGCATGGTTAGGTGAGGAAATGGGTGGGTAATGGGATTCACAGAGTTTCAGGGTCGAATGTAGTGTGGTTGGGTAGGATGGCAATGGATTGTGTTTTTAAAGATGGCCGCTGTGCTCTTTCCCGTTCCGCCGCAATGACGCTACTTCCGGTTCCGCTTATTTGCGGTGCCCACTAATTACGGTGCCCGCTAATTACGGGGCCCGCTGATTACGGGGCCCGCTGATTACGGTCGGCGCAATGATGGGTGGCGGTAGGTCACCCAGCGCGCCGTTCGATGCCGGTAAGGGCTATTTACGCCATGGCGTAGTTTACATTACCGCCATGGCGTAATGCTCGTGCGCGATGGGTCGGAATATGGCGTTCTTTACGCCATCGGTCCATGGCGTAAACGATGATTACGCCATGGCGGTAATGTAGCTTACTTACCGCCAGGGTCGTAATGAGGGCCTGAGTCTTAAAACCATTAGTATCCCACCACTGCCACCAGTGTAAAGACTATGGGGGTATTTGTACTTCTGCCCTCTATTTGGCAGAGTAGAGGCACAGAGCACCCCAGTCAAGGTTCTCAATATGGTAGCTATGAACAAGCAACCAAGGCATAAGCTCTCAGAATGTGATGCAGGCTGGTTCCTAAGTACAGTTAGTCCCCAAGCAACCACAAAGGAATGCCCACACACTATGTTATGTGCTAACACAGTTCTTTATATAAATATAAGGTTCAGAGATATATACACAATTCAATAACACACTTTGTACTCTGGTAATTCTATAATGCCAAATCTATACAATGCTATGTGGTACAACACTTAAACTGTAGATTTCTTTAAAATGCATCAACTGCAGGCAGTTATAATATAGCATACTAATCTTTCAGTAAGGTGTATCAACATGGACGATAAGTAAGGAAGGCAGGTTAAAGTTAAACAATGGCAGAATGCTGTCTTTTGATATAGATACACAATTCTGACTGAGGATCCCCTCACCTGTGCAACCTGTAATAAGGGAATTAACAAGCCCAATCCATGAATGCTTAATAAGCCTTGCTTCTTGGTTAAAAAGTTCAACCACCCCAATGTACCTGAAGCAGAAGAGTTTCTTCGATGGTTCATTGACGGTATCCTTCGAGGACGGACCCCCTTTGAAGGAGCCACTGGGTCTTGATATCCTCGAGGAAAAGTGGAACACTTACATTGATGCTGCAGCTTCGACCTTCACAGTGCTCTTTGCCTATTGATCGTGGAAGTCCTGGGAAGATGAGGCGGGCAGTAAACCTCATTGCAAAGTGTTTGGTGCCACAAATAAGACTTGGTGATGGATGCAGACCCGGCAGCAGGCGTTGGGTGTCAGCAGTCATGTTTGGTGTTACTCTGGCCTGTTGGTGCTGCAGGCGCAGCACGTACCTCGGGAAAGCTTTGGTGTTCGAGACTCGACCACGGGCTGGACCTCAGATCTTCACTCCATCAGTGTCCTCTGGACATCTTTGTCAACTTGTGGTGGCGGGAAACCCACCGGTGGACTTTCCTCATAGCCGGCGATCTCGACTTACTCCGGCAGGACAAAGTGGTTGACGTTGATGGCAAGGGAGTCCTATTTCAAATGTTCTTAGGCAATGCAGAGCGTTTCGGCTCCTGGCGTCGAACTGCATGGCATTAAGTTGTCCCCGCTTCTGGGCAACATGATTCGACTGGCTTCCAGTGGTCACAAAAATCTTCTGAACCCCCAGTCGACATCAATGTAATTTGATGATCCTCAATGTCCAGGCACTCTCTTCAGGATTCGCGGCAGACCCCTTCTCCGGATTTCACACTCACAGAACTGGCTTCCAGGGTGCCTCAATGAAGAACAGCAGTTTTTGCACAATGGTAAACCAGGTCCTCTTTCGGATCAGTCCTCGACAGACTTGACAGCTTTTAGATTAATTCGAAGGAAATGCAGCAGCAATCTTCTTTTTCCAGCTGGACTTCAAGGATGAGCTTCACGTTTTGACTTCATCTTCTGAACACATTGGTAAGAGAGAGCCCCCAGATAAACAACATCTGTCCCTCATTCACTCTGGCTGAGCCAGGCTCAGTCAGCCAATCACAGAGAAGGGCATTCATGCAGGCAAGCAGCAGTTCAGGCTCACAGGCATTCAGGCCATTTACTTTCACCCAGATACCCATAACAAGGAATGTGGATTAGGTCAAACACCCAGCCTTTTAGCACAGCACACGGAATTCATGTCAATTTCAGGCTGGGTTGTCTCATTCATTGTGTCACACACACAGAAACCAGACACCCATAACATAGAATGCATATTGGTCACACACACTCTATTCACACAGGTCCCACGCCAAGGGTGTACCCATTACATACAGTCACTGGGAAGTCTCCAGCCAGTCTGGCCTGGACTTCCTCACAATACCATATATGGTTCTTCCACCCAACAGCCAGTCAGGGGAAGGGACAGAGCTGGAGCTTCCCAGGACTTTTGAAAATCAAGGTAACCGTCAATGGACACCAAGAGGCCCCAGGTGCCATCTTGCCTTCTATCAGGAATCCACTGATTCCTATGGCAGGGCAGAGCACCTGTCACATCAGCATGAAGCTGCCATCAGCCCATATCCTGCTCTGTGGGCAACACACAGGTGCCCAAAACCATATACCAAGCGTACAGGGTTGTACCCACACCCTTGGGTGCCATAAGGGTATCCCAAGGGTCTTTGTTCAACACAACCAAAAAGAGGAAGAGCTGCACAGCCAGGGGTCCCAACTGGACTCCTGTGCAAAAAACAACACAGAACACACATGATAAGGGAGTACAGGACAAGGACAGGGAGGCCCTGTCCCTCTAATGCACTTGCAGCAACACACTGATCCAGTCTATTGATGATCTGGTGACCTCTAAAGGAATGACTTAGAAAAAGATAAGAGGACATTCCAAAAAGAGGGTGTGGATAAGACTGGATAAGACTGGGAATTATCTGGCCTACCAGTTGGCTAAAACTGGATCTCTGTAAGGGGATTTCATAGATACAAAATCCCTGCTGGATGAACTCAAAGTCACAGCGGTGACCAGGTCTCAAACGCGTGCCAATAGTGAAATCTCAACTGCTCAGTGTATTAAAGATGTCCCAGATGCAGATTTGATCACTGCACAAAAAGAGGACCCTACTATTGGAAATGTATATGGACACATTGAAGACCCAATGGGTTTTCGCTACGGAATTCAATTATACCAGTAAAGAGGATCTCTGGGTGTTGATGACATTTTCCAAAATGTTTATAATTTAAGATGTTCTATTGGTATGGATATCCCTAGCAGGATGTAATCAGTGGGTGGTACCTACCTCATTCCAGAGCATGATGTTGAATCATGCCCACGACATGGCCACTGCCGGTCATAGGAGTTTTCACACAACATTGAAAATCTTTTGAGATGTTACATACTGGTCACATATGGGCCGGGACCTCAACACCTATCTAAAGGGCTGTCTTGAATGTACACAATTTCAGCCTAATTCCCCCACACAAAGAGCTCCCCTGTAAAAAAGGGGAATGACACCGCCTTGGTCAGATTTTCAAGTCGATTTCATCAGGCCAGTGATTCTCTCCTCTAGAGGAAACAAGTATATGTCAACTGTAACATTTGTGTGTACAATGTAGGTAGAATGTCTTCCCACTCCAATTGTAAGGCAGAGACCCGATCACCCGCTCCCAGAGGAAGAAAAGAGAGTGGGATGTGGTCCATCGATATATTTTACTTGTGATAAAAACAACACTCCTCCCCTGACCTTTCACACTAGTAATGTTGTGAGAGTAAAGGATGTGGTGGGAATCTGTCTGGTTTAAATATAGCCCCAATGCAAAAGAAAACTGTGTTTCGCTGACTGGGGCCTAAAAATGCAGAAATACTGTCCTGGAATGAGAAAGCACACTTTTGACTGGCAAACTGAATGGCCAGCAAGGAAAGTTCAACACTGCCACATAAATCAACACTGTTGTCAGAAACAGGAAGGTTAAAATAAATTAAGTGTGCCATATGCATGAATGATAAAGATCCAAAATCAGAGGACCCTTGACTACATTATGAAAAAATGAAAGACACTGTTCACAAAATTAAAGGTGCTATGAAAAAATAGACATAAACACATTTTGCAGCTGGTATTGAAAGGAACTGTTCACCAGTGAAACTCCAGTTGCTGTGCCAGTTTAATGTAAAGTATAATGTAAAGATTAACATTGATGGCATGATGCAGGATTAAAACAAAGATTGTGTGCTATAAGATATTTATGAAGGTTTCATGTATAAAGAAAGAAATTGTGACATCTAACCCCTTAAATGCTGAGCTCTATGCAGGTCTGTTCAAATCGGATGATCATACTCGTCCATAGCACTTAAAGGATTAAAGCACAGATTTCTGTTCACAAGAGCTCACTATTAACACTGAGATTCAAAGCCCTGGCACTGCCCACCATCAGAGCAAGGCCAGGCTTGGATTATCTTTCTATCTGAAGTACGATCTCCTTGAAGCTCACAGAGCCAAGACAGGGTGTGGGGTTTGTGCCAGACTAACGGGTCGATGAGGTTAACAGATGACTTCTGTGAAGACAGAAGATCCAGTTAATGGAAGTAAAACCTTAAACATACATGTATTAAAATTTGATTCCTGGTGAAGCTCAGGATCAGACTGACAGGTGACACGTTACAGAGACCACCACATGATGACAGGAGGTGGAGCATACCTCTCTGCTCTCAAAGATAAGTGAACAGGTGGTCATTAGCCCTGCAAGAAAGAATGTAAATGGATTAATTGCGGTCATAATAAAAAAAAGTAGCTGGCTCAGACTACATTTTAGGTTTGAAGAAAAGAAATATAATATGTAATTGAAGTAAACAAATGCATATATGCCTAGAAATGACATAGGAGTGTAGGCAGGATCATATTCTGCCCATTATCTTTGGAACTATGACACTTAGATAAATGGGACAAATATCACTTTGAAGCTTATGAAAGGGCCTATCCGTTGATTCAACTCTGATAAAAACCTTGGGAAGAAAAGTCACAACCTGAAATGTGATTATGACTTCCCAGAAAATGTCACAAAGCAGAGAATATGGGAGATAGTAGCTTCATGAATTATTTAACTGTATGTAACAAAAACTATCTTTCAAACCTGCAATATGTATATTGGTAGGTTAATTTCGAAATTAGAAACATTTGCCAAGTTGTAGTTTTTAAGTGCAAAATTGAAATGTGTGCAAATGTAAATTCAGGTGGATGGACTGATCCATCCCATAATTTGAGCTTGTTAACTAAAGGGAACAATGAAAGAAAAGGGGTTAGGCCTGGGTTAAGAGGATAGAAAATAGATTTCCAGTCCAAATCACTAACCAATGAGCTGGAACCTGATCATTTAGATAATTGGGGGAGTGGTTAAAGATTTATAAGGTGACACACAATGGCAAAAGGGGAGAGCTGTCTGATTTGATCTGAGCGTGACAATTGAAAAATTGCTGGAGAGCCAAGATTCCCTGTGAGACAGGAATTGGAGAAAACCAGGGATAGACAGCAGCTGGGACCCATGCAAGGAGAGGAAAATCAAAGGGGATTGGTGCTGGAGGTATCCATGACTGAACCTGGAGAGACCATTTGAGCAGATACCTGTCCTTTCCCCACGAGAGGATCCTGAACTGGTGTTGTTTTCTGGGCACAAAGGCCATAGATATTCTATGAAAGAAAACCTATCCAACCAAACAAAGTCTTGTGGGGATCTGTTTGATTTGATACTTTCCTATTATTGATTGGGTGGGCAGGCCAAGTAAATCCTTAGCATTTTTACTAAACAATAATGTAATTAACTCCCCTGTAGCCAACTGACATGGGGTGATTTTGTTGAAATTCGAAATCAGCAACATTGCTTCCAGTGTGGATAGAAACATAGTCTGTTAAAGTGATTGGGTACTCCTATTTCTCATTGGCAACCCCAAAATTCTCTAAAGGGTAGGCGTATACTTGTCAAAGCGATATTCCTAATTGTTCACCATTCCTCAGACCCTGCCTTAAAGTAGAGGGGTGCTAAATGTAAACTAAATATCTGTTGTCTTTTTTTTTGCTGGGGCAGAAAAATGTCTTGCTACATTAAATAAAGTGAAGTCCCTGATTGAAAAGCATACTCTCCAATGAGAGTGTGAAAGTGACTCCTGGTAGAAGAGAAATTCTTGATTGCATTCAGGTGAAGGAAGATGGGATATATATTTGTTTGTTTGTTTATATATTTATTTATAGTGCGCACCGGACCCGTAGGTATCTGGGTGCAGAAATTCACATGAAAGCAAGTCAATGTTAGGCTTATGTTAAAGACAACAACAGACAGTAATATACAAAATCACATAGTGATGATACAGGCATAATACAATACACAACATTAGGTATAAGACAATGGCAAAGTGTTTAGGTAAGGTAAGGGGGCAGGTCCCTGAGGTAGAGATGGAGATAAGGATTCAAGGTTAATCATAGGTGGTGCATTTTGGTCGCAGAGTACTATAGAGGTCATAGAGGGTGAGCAAGGAGGGCAGGTTAGGAGTCTTTGGCGACAAGCCAATTGATGGTGTTACGTCTAAACTGTGGGATGGGTTGATCTGTTCTCAGTGACAAAGGGAGGTCATTCCAGGTCTGAGTAGCCAGGGCAGGGAAGCTGCTTCTGCCTGCCTTTTTTTAATTGAATCTTGGTACGATCGGTTTGGCTGAGTTGGCATTTCTGGTCGGTCGAGAGGACATTTTCTTGCTGATTTTGTCGGATAGGTATCATGGGGCCGCTCCATTTAGACATTTGTGGGTGAGGGAAAGTGTTTTAAGGGTGATTTTGACATTGGTGGAAAGCCATTTGTTCTGTCTTCTAAAGTGTGAGATGTGCTCTCTCCGGGCGATCCCGGAGCGCAGCGCATTGTTTTGTAGAATTTGGATTTTCTTAATAATGCCTTTATTAGCTCCTAAGTAAAGTACACTACAATAATCCAGATTCGACAGAACAAGGGCTCTTGCTAGGATCAGACAGTTGTTTTTTTGTGAGAAAAGGTTTGCAAGTTCTAATCAACTTACAGGTGTATACTGTAAAGGATTATAGGGCACTTACTTGTTTATGTAGAGAGAACGTGGAGTCGAGGTGGAAACGTAGTGTCTTGACCTCCTACGCCAACTTTGATCAATGTTAAATGAGGTGTAACTTGGGTCAAGTTTGCTAATGTTAGCTGTTGATCCAAGTATGAGGAGTTCTGTTTTATCATCATTCAGGCACAGGCAATGGGCAGCCATCCATGCCTGAATGATTAGATAAGTTTTGTTCACCAGGGCCAGGTCCACACTGTAGTCACCCGTAAGTGGAATGAGGATCTGGGTTTCATCTGCGCAATTTCTGTATCGAATAGGGGTTTCGTGAAGACATTACACAGTGTGGGCGAGACGCATGTGCCATGTGGTACCCGGCAGGTGATGGGGATAGGGTCAGCCGAGTCAGTGGTGGAGAAAACTCTCATCGTCCTATTATTCAGGAAGGATGTGATCCATATGATATCATCCTTAGAGAATAGGGCTGCGCTTCCCAGATGTTGACACAGTACTTTATGGTCAACCAGGTCAAAGGCGGCCGATAGGTCAAGGAGAAGTAGATGGGTCATTTTGCCAGAGCCTTTGAGGGTGTCAATTTGGGTCTTAAGGTCTAGTAAGGCTGTTTCGGTGCCATGTAGTGGCCTGAAGCCTGATTGACGGACACCTAGTAGGTGATTAGATTCAAGGTGCTTCTGAATCTGGATATATGCTATTTTATCCAGTATTTTAAGGGGAAATGGTACGGTGGTGATGGGGCGGTAATTAGTAGGTATAGCCGGGTCCAGTGTTTGCTTCTTTAGGAGGGGGAGTACCGGTTCCTCATCGACAGTCCCTGACAAAAAAGAGGCATTGATAAGTTTGGCTATGAAGGGGGAAAGGTCTCTAGCAGCATCTTTGATAAGTTGGGCAGGGCAACTGTCTCCCTTGCAGTTGGACGGTTTGAGTGAGAGGATGGTTTTTTTGACCTCTAGAATGGACACTTTGGTGAATCTGAGCCTGTGATCAGATTCATTGGCACACTCTAGGGGGACTATAGAGTTGGCAACGGCAGAGAGGGATGTTTTTTTAATTTTGATCTTTTTCTGTAAAAGGGAAATTTTATGGGATAGTGCATTTTGGATGTTAGTGGATGTTAGATCTGTTGTGGGGTGGAGTCTCCAGGTAGATTCTAACTTTCTTTTTTCTACTCTTATAGATCTAAGATGGGGCGTAAACCAAGAGTTCAAATGTGCTCTGGATTTACTTTTGTGCAGTTTGAAGGGCGCTACTCTATCTAATGCATTGGTCATAGCAGACCTGTACGCATAAACCAGGGCATCAGCGTCAGTAGATTCTGTCAAGGCGTTAAGGGTAGGGATAATAAGCGACAGAATCTTATCTGCTGTTAAGTTATTTTTATTGCAGGTAAGAATGGCCGGGGGCATAGTCTTAGTTTTAGTGTTGGGAGGACTTGAGAGAGAGAAGGTAAGGAGAGAGTGATCGGTCCACGTTAAGGGGATAATGGACATGATCGTAGCATTGCAGTTGAGGTCCGCTACCCAGTTGAGGATTCGGCCTTTGTCATGGGTGCTTGTCTCACTCTTTGGGTGAGGCCGAGTTCAGAGAGTGTGTTGGCTATGGAAGATGCCTGAGAATCATTAGGGTCGTTGTACCCAAGACTGAAGTCCCCTATTAGAAGAATTTGGGAGGAACCCTTTGTGATTTCAGATAGTATGGTAGAGATATCTTCTTCAAATGATCCAATTGGTCCTGGGGTTATATAGATAAGGTGTATCGATAGATTAGTGGATTTGGAATTAGGTAGTTTAATCGTGAGGTGTTTGCAGGAGCTGAGGGCTGGGGATGGGATTATTCTCATATCAAGGTTTGCTTTAGCTATAATGGCAATACCTCGCCCTCTAGCATCCTCTCTGTCTGCTCTGAGTATAATATATTAGTCCGGAAAGGCAAGAGAGATGGTGGGACCAGCAGCTAAGTGAAGCCATGACTCTGTTATAGCTAAGAAGTCGAGCTTGTTAGCTGTAATCTGATCTGCAACCTCAGTGGCGTGCGCTATGAGTGATCTGGCATTGATCAATGCCGCTTTGAGGTTAGGGGTCTTGATAGGTCTAAGGTCGGCAGAGGGAGTGTCTTGAGAATATTTAAGTTTAGTGGAAGAGTGAGTAGTAGTGGGTGTGTTTTTCTTAGTGTTGCCTAGCGTATTGGCCATAGGGTAAGTAGAGTAGAACTAATTTCTGACCTTATGAGTGGCTGGGCAGGTAGTGGTGCTGCTGTCATTACTACGGTTAGTTATGTAGTTTTTAGCGTTGTGCTCCAAGGACTTGCTCTTAATTTTAGGTTTGTTGGAAGTGGTGAGTTCATACAGTCGAGGTAGTCTAGCTCTGAGTCTTGAATTCCTGGCCAGGGTGGCACAAGGAATATAGTTAGTAGTGTGATCACTCATCACAGGTTGGGCAGAGCATGGGGTGGGGGTATGATTTACTATGCCAGAGTGTATTGAGGTACTGGCTCTAGGAGTACATGTCCAGTTGTCATGAACCATGGACGGGTGAGTATGGGTCTTGTCAAAAGGGGATAATAGAAGTAGGCTTAGGGTATTTATGGCCAAAGCCCAGAGCAATATATTAAGTGGTAGGGCAGGAATGTACATAGTGATGGAGAGAGACTGAGGTAGTCAACGCGTCAACACTTAAGGCAATGACGATCAGGGCACATGCACAACAAGGCAGTTCTATGTGATACTTGCAGTTATTAGTTAACTATAGCAGGTAATGAATAATGTACACAAGCGCTTGGCATCCGACTGCAGTGGGAAGTGGCAGTAATACGATACAGACTAGCAAAGGTGTTTTGCAACAGGCAATGAGATACGGTAGGCACGCAAATAGAGCAGGCAATTTGCAACAGGCAGTGAAATGCGTTAAGCACACTAAAATGAGTGGGTAACAATCTGTGAGGAACATATGACAATAAGGCAGGATGGGCAGGCCCTAGTGCATTAATAAGATAAGCATAATAGTTAGAGCTAGGTAGTTATTGTAGTCCTGGTCGGAACAGTGTGGACACTGGCTGGCTAGAGAGGTTCAGTACTGCAGTTAGTCAGGTAACGGTGAAGTATTAATCATGTAAAACAGGATCAGATTGACCCGGAAATGTACAGCAGTGCGTAGGTAATAAAACTGCCGCCAGCGCATGCGGTTTAAAGACACAGCAAGTTATGAGTCAAGGGCGATCTAGCGGTTGAATAGTCCTGACGGAGGGAGCAGATAGGGTGGTAGCCGATGGATAAAGAGTTTAAGTATGTGCTTAGTCTTAGACTTACCGCACATGTCACAAGTCTGCTTAGATGGCGAGATGTTCTGGCTCAGTTCTTCAAGATGCGAGACAGTAAAGTTAGGGAGCACCAGCAGGTGTGTATATTATGGGTACAATATTATTGATCTTAGAGCGAAGTGCAGCAGCAAGGAGTCTGAGGCGCACAAAGGTGAGCAGGGGCAAACAGGGCCTTCTACAGAGGGCCTTCCTCAGCAGGGGTGGCGTTTCCGCCTGCCGGCGGCCTCTATTGGATAAGAGGACGCTGGTTGCTAGGCAACGCGGCCTCCGGTACGGCTGGGAGGAGCGCCAGCCATTTTAAAGGGAGGCAAATAATGTGAGGCGGCAAGTCTCGTGGATTCAAGTCGGAGGCAAGCAGAATTGGTGCCTTTGGTGCCCCAAAGATGGGCATCTGACCAAAAAGGAGTCTTACCACTACTTCAGTGGCTGTAATAAAGTTGCACGTGTCACGCAGTGGTCTCGGGGGACAGGATACATGATTCTCCGTCGCGGGTCGTGAAGCAGCAGGCAACTCCTGCAGGGGAGGAGGGATCCCACCCTCTCCAGCCAGATGAGGGGAGCAACTGGTCAGCTCACAGGGCAAACAGGGCCTTCTACAGAGGGCCTTGCTCAGCAGGGCCGGCGTTTCCGCCTGCCGGCAGCCTCTATTGAATAAGAGGACGCTGGTTGCTAGGCAACACTGCCTTCCGTATGGCTGGGAGGAGCGCTGACCACTTTAAAGGCAGGCGAATAATGTGAGGCGGCAAGTCTCGTGGATTCAAGTCGGAGGCAAGCAGGATTGGTACCTTTGGTGCCCCAAAGATGGGCATCTGACCAAAAAGGAGTCTTACCACTACTTCATTGGTATACACCAAATTGTTTGTTTACAATTGTTCGAATGAACAATTGACCGATTTTAAAGGGTCACAATTGACCTTTTCACAATTGAGTGCTTATATATTTTACACAGCCACGGTAGTGACTGTGTAGTTATGGTTAAGTTGCTGCTTCCATAGGAAGAAACCTTTTGGGTGGCTTATATCTTCGCTCTCCCTAGACAAATCCTCACCAAACTTTGCAAAAAAAGTATATGGGTCACTCTTAATTTGCTTGCAAAGTTTGGTGAGGTTTGGTCCAGGGGGGACAAAGTTATAGGGGGGTCCCAAAACTTCTTTTTTTCCCATAGACTGAATGGGGAAAAAACTTTGCTCACGCCTACAGCCCAAACCGCTGGACGGATTTTCACCAAATTTGGACTAGGAGCAGTGGCTTGGTCCCGAAAGCGTTCTTTTGCAACTTTGGTGAAAATCTGTCCAGTAGTTTTTTTTAAAATGACCAAAAAATAGGTCACAAAAAATTAGTGATATCTATGTTCGGTCCGCGGACACACTTCCCTGTTCGCTCCGCGGATAGTGTCCTGATTGGCCAACCGGCTTGCGTCATGTCCATGGACATGCAACGTGTTCGCTGATTGGACGGTGAAGAGCGTGAAGCGCGTCAGATTTTTGGGAACGCCCACCATCTTGGATTTGCGGACGTCCATGGACAGCGCGGTGAAACCTGGTGGAAAAATACTATTTAGTAGAGTGTGTTTGTGTGTAAAACTGTTTGGGGAGGCTGGGGGAGTAAGAGATGGGTTAAATGTTGTATTTATTTAGGTGGTAGACCCCACTGTTGTGTTTGCTTTGTTCGCGGACAACGCGGATGTCCTGAAATGTTCTAAATAAACAAAATGGGGGTGTCCTGAGGACACAACGCCTGTGCGTATGGATCGTAGGCAAGTTGAAACTGTTCTAAGAACACACGCGGTGTCCTGCAATGTTCAGAAATAAACAAAATGGGTGTGTCCTGAGGACGGTAAGCCTGTCCGTTTTGTTCGCAGGCAAGTTGAATCTGTTCTAAGAACACATCATGTGTCCTGGGATGTTCGTCAATAAACAAAATGGGGGTGTCCTGAGGACGGTGGATGTTCGTCAATAAACAAAATGAGGGTGTCCTGAGGGTGGTATGCCTGTCCGTACTGTTCGCAAGCAAGTTGAAATTGTTCTAAGAACACATGAAGTGTCCTGGGATGTTTGTAAATATACGAAATGGGGGTGTTCTGAGGACACTACGCCTGTACGTATTGTTCCCAAGCCAGCTGAAACTGTTCTAAGAACCCTCGCGGTGTCCTGAAATGTTCAAAAATAAACAAAATGGGTGTGTCCTGAGGACGGTAAGCCTGTGCGTTTTGTTCGCAGGCAAGTTGAATCTGTTCTAAGAACACATCATGTGTCCTGGGATGTTCGTCAATAAACAAAATGGGGGTGTCCTGAGGACGGTGGATGTTTGTCAATAAACAAAATGGGGGTGTCCTGAGGACGGTATGCCTGTCCGTACTGTTTGCAAGCAAGTTGAAATTGTTCTAAGAACATATGAAGTGTCCTGGGATGTTTGTAAATAAACAAAATGGGAGTGTTCTGAGGACACTACGCCTGTACGTATTGTTCTCAAGCAAGCTGAAACTGTTCTAAGAACACTTGCGGTGTCCTGAAATGTTTGAAAATAAACAAAATGGGTGTGTCCTGAGGACGGTAAGCCTGTCCGTTTTGTTCGCAGGCAAGTTGAATCTGTTCTAAGAACACATCATGTGTCCTGGGATGTTCGTTAATAAACAAAATGGGGGTGTCCTGAGGACGGTAGATGTTCATCAATAAACACAATGGGGGTGTCCTGAGGACGGTGGATGTTTGTCAATAAACAAAATGGGGGTGTCCTGAGGACGGTATGCCTGTCCGTACTGTTTGCAAACAAGTTGAAATTGTTCTAAGAACACATGAAGTGTCCTGCGATGTTTGTAAATATACAAAATGGGGGTGTTCTGAGGACACTACGCCTGTATGTATGCAAGCAATCTGAAACTGTTCTAAGAACACTTGCGGTGTCGTGAAATGTTTGAAAATAAACTAAATGGGTGTATCCTGAGGACGGTAAGCCTGTCCGTTTTGTTCGCAGGCAAGTTCAATCTGTTCTAAGAACACATAATGTGTCCTTGGATGTTCGTAAATAAACACAATGGGGGTGTCCTGAGGGCACTATGCCTGTCCGTACTGTTCGTAGGCAAGTTGAAACTGTTCTAAGAACACTCATCATGTCCGCGGACATTAAAAGTGCCAATATGGCATAGTTAAAATGTTTGACTCTATGTGTGTGATATGCTGCGGTGGTTGTGGCCAGCAGGGCATAGAGACTTGGGAGCATGGCCATATAGCTATATGGCCATGCACCCAAGACTCTATGCCCTGTCCACAACCACTGCAGCATATCACACCCACCGTGGCTTATAACTTTGGGATCCAAGAACACATTTATAAGCAACAAAGTTATAAGCCACTATGGGTGTGATATGCTGTGGTGGTTGTGGGCAGGGCCTATAGTCTTGGGTGCATGGACAAGACCAAATTTATAAGCACCAAAGTTATAAGTCACTATGGGTGTGATTTGTTGTGATGGTTGTACTTATTATAATATACTTACTGTTTGGTTTAGTAACTGGAGTACATGTATTTCTTGTTAATTTCTGTGATAAAAGAAAAGATCATGTTAGTATTGGTATTTTGTAATGATTTATAACATTGAATAAGCAACATTTCTTTTTTTTTACCCTCATATTTAGTAGAATACAAATCAGTGTACTGTGCAATTTGCTCAGTTTCTGTGTTTGTTGCTAAAATCATTGGGTCTGTCTGAGAAAAACCCTTGTTTTGTTATGCTACAGTCTATTTGTTTGTTTCTGGTATCTAGAAGTAGTCTATTCGTTTGTTGTTTTCAGTGTTCACTTGTTGTTTCTGGCTAATGCTCTATATATTGGCTTGTTGCAGATTTTTGGAGCACTTAGATACCTGTTGACATATTCTAACTCTCTATTTTTTGTTATAATGTAGTGGTATTGATTTATCTCTTTGGATATTGTAAAATTTTGGGGCAGTTAGATACCAGTTGGCGTATTCTAACTGTTTATTGTTTGATATAATTTAGTGGTATTCATTTATCTGTTTAGTTGTTGTAGTATCTTGGGGCAGTTAGATACCTGTTGGCATATTATAACAGTCTATTTTTTGTTATAATGAAGTGGTATTGATTTATCTGTTTCGATATTGTAGAATTTTGGGGCAGTTAGATACCAGTTGGCGTATTCTAACTATCTATTTTTAGATGTAATTTAGTGGTATTCATTTATCTGTTCAGTTGTAGAATCTTGTGGCAGTTATATAGCTGTTGGCATATTGTAACAGTTTATAGTTTTTTAAAAGAAGTTTAGTTAATGTTTAAGTACAGTTAAGTTAATACATTTTGGTTTTAAGAAGATTAAATAAGCGTTTGTAAGATTTGCAGGTAATCTCTGCTTTAGAGTAATTACATTCGAACCATCCACATTTTTTTTTTATATATGCAGTATAGTCACCTGCATTGGTTGTGGCTCCTGTGTGGTAGATTATACCTATTGTTGTGAAGGTTTTCTTACCAAGTGATACTTGACCGTGTGTGAATCCAGTCAGCTTGCAGTTGTTTTTGGTACCATCTGCACTGTAACGTAGAAGCATTCGTATTACGTATTTACTATGTGTTTGTATTAGTAAGATGGTGCGATTATCCAAATTGCAGGTAGTACATAATCTACCGTGGTTTGCATTTTGTACAAGTTGCTGAAATGGAACGGATTCACAATTAGGTATTGATACATACACAAAGGGCTCATTGGGGATTTGTTATTGTGTCACATTGTTGCAGAGTGCATGTATGTTTCCACATGTATGAAATCTGGAAGATTTAATTTATAGGTATGTTTTTGTGTTCCAGTTCTTGTAGTAAGTACATTAGAAATTCTTGTGGATCTTCCTGTGAGTTTATAGTGAATTTAACCATTCCAGCACAGTAGTCCAATTGTTGTCTTATTCCATAAACACTATACGTGTTGTCAGGATTGTTTGTTGCGTTTCTATGAAGTACTAACATTTGCAAACACAATTGGTCTGTACTGTGTAAGTAAATGTTGTCAACAATTGGTGGTAATTGAAATAGAATATTCATTGTTACATTTGCATAGTAACTTACACCAATTACATTTGAAAGTTTAAATGGACAAGGTAGTTCTGTATCTGTGTGCTTTTTTTTAGCTTGTCTTCCTTTTTTGAAGAAGTACCTGGTTTACTTTCCCTAATAGTTTATTTTTTGTTTGTGGTACTTGATGAAGTATTCGTTTTTTTTATTCTCTTTGGAGGATTTGCAGTTACATCCTGTTGCATTTTTGTTTGATTTAGTTTTCTTTTAGAACATTTTACTTTTTGTGGAACAGGATATGTTTTTAGATGGGGGTGGTGTATAGTGAACGGAGTCTACTATATTCTAAAATGCAAGGAATATCAGCGTTTACTTTACTTACATCAAAGTTGATTAGAAATAGACCGTCAAGTGTACGTAATCGTGATAGTGCTACGTAGCTCATGCCTTCTTTAAAGACTGTGTTACCAATGTCTATCAATGCTTTGTCTAGGGTAAGACCTTGTGATTTATGAATGGTGACCGCGTATGCAAGAGTTAGAGAAAATTGTTCTCTGCGTACATACATGTCTTTGAAGAGAAGGAATCGGGCTGTTGAGCGTCCTATCCTTTTCACTTCTGAAAGTTTGTCAAAGAGAATATTGACAAACTGAATGTTGTTGACACGTGGGTATGTTTGAAAGCCAACAACTGTACCCAGTGCGCCATTAACTAGTCCATGATCCACGTCAAGGTTACGTTTAAGCATTACTCTACAATTTAATGATAATTTTAATATTTTTTACAATCCAGCAGTGTTGGAGATTGAATTTTCTAAACTATTTAGTCTCGTTGTGGCTTGTTCACACATGGGTAGTGTCATACCATGTATGTCTAGTTTGTCTGAGGCGCTAATTTCAATTATTGGTTGCATTTCTTTTTTTAACATTGTTTCATTGAATTTGAAACAGCTTGCAAGAGTTGGCATTAAGGCCATACAATTGACATTTTTGTGGGCTAATTGTTCCATAACATCTGTAGCACTTGCATTATCGCCATAAAGTGCATGAATGTGCTGGGTTTTCAATATTGCTTGTGCCTCTTGAGATAATACACCAACTCTAATACTCTTTAAGATGTTGGCATAAGTGAGATCTGCAGATTGCCACATGTTTTCTGTTAATTCTCTGTATTGGAAATGTTGCCAAAGGTTGACATTTCCAATGCTGCCAACCGTTTTACGGCAGAGTTTGTGTCCTAAATTTTAAAAATAGGCTCACCTTTCACTGGTGTCAATTGAAGAAGATCTCCGAAAACAATAATGTGTTTTCCTACAAAGAGCTCTTCATAGTTTGTTTTGAGTACTTCTTGTAATCTGAGGTGAATCAAAGCCAACATTAGGTTGGAGACCATGCTCACTTCATCTATTAGTAGCATTTTCATTTGTTTTAATACTCTGCGTAGTTCCATTGCAGCTTCTGTAGAAAGTTTGTTATAGTCTAATTTGTTTTGATGTTCTACTGGCAGGAGTAGTAATCGGTGTAAAGTGACACCGCCTATGTTGTAGGCAGCTAAACCTGTGGGGGCAGTGACAACAGCTGACAGTTTGTTGTTTGTCAATTGTTGAAGTAATTTACTGATGATTTTGATTAAGAATGCTTTGCCAGAACCAGCTTCACCACTGACATACAGTAGTATAGGTTTGTAATTTTGGCAGGTGCATTCTTTGTTTTCATGTTGTACACCATGTGCAATTTCTTTTGTTACTTCTTCAAAAATGCTACATTGCTCATTGTTTAGTTTTGATTGTAGTATAGTTAAGTCTTATTTATCTTCATACTGACACATGGTGTTTTCTACTTCCGTCATAGCTAATTCTGCCTCATTCATTATTAGTGGCTCTCCCAGTGGTTCTTGGCTTCCTGTTACAGAAGGTTGACTACTGCCAGGAGTGTCCTTATCTAGTTGGGCCTGGAGTTCTTCTTCGTGTTGCTGTTCATTGTGCAACATTGTTTTGTACTGTGTATAGTTTACATCGGTTATAGTGCTTTCATTTGCTTTGAAAGCGTCTTCATAGGAGTCATAATTATCTAGTATTTCTTCTTCTTTTCTCCATGGTTTAAAGAGTTGTAGCAGGGACATGTGATATAGTTCTTTATGTTGAGCAGTCTTTAATGACAATTTGATATAATTAATTAAATTTGGTTTGGTGAGTTTTACTAAGCTGCCTTCACAATTTGACACTCTGTATTTACCTTTTTTTCATTGGGTTTTATATTATTTTTGGTTTTGGGCTATGTGGTATAGACACATGGTTTCCAAAGTGGTACTTCTGTTCGGGAAGTATGTGTCCAGTAAATTGTTTTTTAAAACGTCTTGGCTGTTGGGATCATGTTTGGCTATTGTTTCTATATCATCGTATTATTTTAGAACTCTTTTTTTAGATTTAGCAGGACCAAGACTTAGCCATACTATATTTTCAAATTTTCCATACAAAGCAGTACCAGTTAAACGATCTGCTGCTTCATAGGAGCCACATTCTCTATGGGAGAGCATTTTTATGCCCAAGCTGTATAATTTCTGAGACAGTGTTTTTTCTGATGACAGGTCATTCCAGAGGTCTTGGAGCTCTGTTTGTTCTGCTTTGGTTAAGTATGCTGTAACATATCGTGCAACTGCAGTGGAATTGTCTGAAATGTACTGCACATCTATGTTTGCATTCCATAAGTGGGCAATGATTTCATTGTAATCATTGATATATTTGTCTTCTTCTGTTCTTTTTATGTAACATGTATTTTTAGGTGATTTACCTTTAACACTATGTCTAACTGAAGACATGAAGTTGTTCACTTGACCTGCTTTTGTAACCGGTCTAGGGAAACCAAAGCGGCATTTGGTGTAGTATTTCTCTTTGTTTTTGTATTTGCGACGACAATATTTGCCACATTTGTGTCTTTGAAATTGTAAAATTTGTGCATGAAGATCACTATTTGTTGCTTCTGATGGAATTTCACAAGTGACATATTTTTCAATAAACTGTAACACAGTGGCGTGATTGTCTTGGCCAAATTTAGGAGCATCTTTAATCCATAAAAGCATGTGGATATCTGGTGCTCCTCTGGCTTGGTATTCTTTTCTCCAAAACAAGTGTTGCACTTCTCCGAGGGGAAGAACAGTTTTATTACAAATAAAGTGTAGCATAGCAATGAAGCGATGGTGAAAATATCTTGAAACATTAACAGAATCTAGAGAACAAGTTCTCCAAGTTTTAGTATATCTACGTTTGTTTTGTTTTTGTTTGATATGCGTAGGAAATCATGTAAATCTTCCCATGCATATTCTGCACAACTTAATGTAACAAACCAAGTGGGTGGGCCAAGGTTTCTTATCACATACATCTCCATGACGTTGAAACCAGTACTCTTTAGTACCAAGCATGTTTGCTAATAGATTTGTAATATTTGATTGTAAAACCTCATCTTTTTGTTGCACTTTTTGTAATAATTGTGTAGCTGACATATTTTGAAAGTGGGATCCTGATTTTAATGTGTGTGCAACTCCGTAACATAAAGTTGCTAGTTCACTTTCAAAGAGTAGGTGGCATATGTATTCCACATTTTGTCTAAATCTGGGATCTTCAGAATACATCCGTAACGATCGGTATTTTGATGCTGTTATTTGAATAGGTCTACCATCGTACCTTTCGCCTTTACCAGTAGGAAAGAGTAGAGGAAAAGCACATGCTTCTATACTTTTGTCCCATATGCTGATTGGTGATCCTTTCGTTTGTCGCATTTGGTATGTTTCTAGTGCATCTTCTTTGGTGTCATTAGAGTGCAATGGATGAATTGTATAATGGTCTAAAGTATTGGATACTGTAGCCGGATCTAGTAGCTCAAATTGACCAGCTTCTTGTGACTCTTGAATTATTTCAGTGGTATCCTTCAAGTTTTCTTCAATATTAATTTCTTTCTAGTATTCATTATTGTCTTTTAGATATTGCAAGGCTTGTCTAACTTTATGTAAATCTACCAGTTGTTGCCAATTTGTTTGGTCTTTTGTAGGTACACCATTTACTAAGATAGTTAAAGATTGCTCCATTGGACGTTGCACTCCTAGAGTGTGCACATTTTGTTTTAGATCTAATGGTAAATACACTACTTTTCCACGAATGCCTTTCTCTAATTCAGTGGGAGGTAATTTTGCTGTCTTTGGTTGAAGGCGTATTATTGCTTGAAAGGGGTGCACTGTTTGAATTATGATGCTCTCATATAAATTGAGTTGTTGTAGGGGTTTTGGTAGTGGAAATAATTCCAAATTATTTGTGATAGCACGTGAAGGTGTTTGGTTGTTGTCAAGTTTTGTAGTGCAGTAACTGCAAAGTATTAAGGGGTCAGTTATTTCGTATTTGTTTTCTGCTATAAGGTAGAGAGCTAATTCAAACCATTTAGAATCTTCATTGTCTTCTATTTTGTATGTTAGGTCGACAGTTTTTGTGTTACTTTTATAAAACGTTCTGCGCCAACATACACACACATGGTTTGGTACTTCAGCAGATGTACTTTTAAATTTCAGTATTTCTGTTTTGTATGTGTGTAGTAGAAGGTTGCCATGCATAGAATTGTTGCTAATTTGTTTTAAAGCTATTTCATTCTGAAAGTGGCTTTCACTTCCAAAATATATTTTCTGGATATAGTCGATTTCAAGTAGGTCTTTTGCTGTACCATGTAGAAGAATGTTATTTAAATTGGCTAGTGCTAAAGCAGGACTTTTAGCATAGTACAGTGTATAGACTAGATTTCTTATAGTTGAATGATGTGTTGATATCATTTTGATATAATGGAAGGTGGTTTTGCAAGTAGGTCCTGAAATGCAGGCCAATGAATGTCCTTGTAGTCCTTTGTACTTGCGCACTGGACAGGTATCCATATTTTGCAGTAGTTTAATTTTGATTTTGTCTTTGCATTTCACATATTGATTGAGGAATTGGCATAAAGACTTGAAAGATTTTTTGACAATGTTACACATTGACGTGCATGGCCATTTGTATACTAGACGTTGTGATTCAGTTGAATGGAGAGGTAATTCTAAGTTTTCTGGGGATATTTTTGTAAGCAGTATTTCTTGTTCCATTATGGTATTATTAACTTTTTCATAACCTTGTCCACTGCTATGTATGGCAATTGTATTTGTTTGCTTTTGTTTGTATGCTTCTTCATTAAAATATGGTTCTGTGCTTTTAGTGTGACTCCACCCACCTCCACAGATATTTAAGAAGTTATTTCTGTTGACATTTCGTTTATTGAAAAGTCTTTTTTGTAATTTAGTCATTAGTTTTGTTAGTGGTTTCATTTTGTTTAACACTAAATAAATAACTTTCTTTTGAGAGGGATTGCACTGTCTATCAAAGCTTCTAAGATTAATTTCCTACAATAGGTTTTAAGGGTTGTGCCTGATTTCTCTCCTGTTTTTATAAGATTTTGAAGGTCTCTGTGACAGAACATTTTTGCTAAAATACTTTGGTTGGTATGCTTACTTGGCACTATATCAAGATTTATAGGAGCAGTTTTATCTGTAGTGGTAGCTGAATTTTTGTTAATTGTTTTCTGGTTTGTTTTACATTTTGATAGAGGAGGCAAAGTTTTTGTACTTGAAGCTTGTTTTGTTTCGCTGGATGACTGTATGGCTGTTTTGTTTGAACTTTTTTTTACAAATTCTGCTAGAGATGGATGCTTATTTTGGACACTTCTATTTTCATTTGCTCTGCTTCTGCGTTGCTTTCTACGGACTTGATTTCTGGTAGGCATTCTTTAGGGTCTGTTGAAAAAAATAAAGAAGGAATGGGTTGGGGTGTTCTGCAATGTATGTGTGCTGTGTGCATGAGTGTCTGAGTATGATGATAAAGATGTATGTGATGGTGTGTGATTGTGCATTGGGCAACTACAACTAGTTGGGATGGGTATTCTTATGTGTTTCAGATGACAGTAGAAAGTAAGCTAGTGGTGTGGAGAAGTACAAATAGTAAATCTAATGGTATACAATTAAAACAGTTGTTTGTTCTATAATATCAAAATTCTAGGGGCTGAGTTTGGTTATTTGTGCGCCGAAAAATAGGAATTTGTGTGCCATTCTGCCTGTAAATCTCTGTTTAAGAAATGGAGATTTGTGGACAGAATGGTGCACAATCTCTATTTTTAGGCGCAGAAATAGCATAAATTAACCTTACAGTGTGTTTGAGTAATAGTACAAATATTATGGTGGTATTTAACTTACTTTTTTTCTGGAATTAGCAGGTTTCTTCTTAGTTGTTCTTTGTACTTCAAATTTGGCTGCTTCTTTTCAGGAGAGTGGTCTTCACTGCAATTGTAAAGGAAACAAATTAGTACTTTTGTTTGTACATAGCACTGATTTTAATTTAGACATTGATTTTTATGTTTTTGTACAAGTATTATTGTTTGATATTTGAACATACTATGTGCATGCAATTTTGTTTGAGTATGTTAACTCTTTATATTGTACTTTAAATATGTTAGTTCAACATGCTTTGCAAATGTGTGTGTAAAAAGAAATTAAATAGCAGATAGGTTTGGAAGTGACAGTTGATTATAGGAGATGGAAAAAATTACAGTAAGTTCATTTTATAGGTTATACAAGCTAAAAGTCAGTTAATCTGTCTATATGAATCTATAAGAATTGTACATGTACTATACAGAAAATATGCATACCTGTAATGTGTGTTCATGCATATAGATATGCATGCAGCTGTAGGTAGAAATCTTGGAGACTTGTACAGTATTTCTTGTAGAAGGTGCTTTCCAATGATATGACACTTGTACTCAGAGAGATTAACAGTACATTTGAAGTGCTGATCTATGATGATGCAGTTAGATGTAGAGGTTTTGGATGTGATTGATGGATGGTCGTGTGATTGCTTAGCTATATCCAATGAGGGAATGGCACAGAAAGTGAAATGGAAATGGTAGAAGGACTGTCCATGTCACGATATGTCCGCGGACATGGCGGTAGTCCGCGGACATCGCGTGTTACATCCGGGGATTTTGGGGTGGGGAGGCATACAAACATGCAAATGAGAATTAGCAGAACAAGGGATTGGTCAGTAAAGTTTAGTGGGTGTGTTGTGCCAGAGAGAGTTTCTCAGATACTCTTTTTGCTGAGAGAAAAACAGATAGCTATGGCTGTGTCTTTTACAAAAAAGATTGTTTGGATTTTGGGAGACTCGTGGATACATTGGTTAAAGGTGCATGCAGAAAGCTGTGGAGTAGCTGTCGATCTTGGATTCCCACATGTGGAAGTGCACTGACATGGAGTACGTGGAATTAAGTGGTTGGACTTACTACCTCTCTGTGCTGCTTTGGAGACAGAGCAACATCCAGACATAATTGTAATTCATTGTGGAGGGAACCGTTTAGGACATGTGTCTGGAATTTCTTTGCAATTTGCAAAGAAAGAAGGACTTTGGAAGGTCATGGACATGTTTCCAAATTCTCAAGTAATTTTTTCACGGATTGCGCAGAGACAAATGTGGCTTCGTTCTTCTTCATTTGGTCCACAAATGGAGAAAGCAAGGCGCAATGTCAATAAGGCTGTTTGTGCCTTTCTAAGAGATTTTGGCATGTCCTCTTTTCACAATGAAAATATTATGTTTCGTAGCACATACATTTTTCGCAGAGATGGAGTCCATCTTACTTATGCTGGCAATCAGATTTTTCTGAGAAATGTACAAAATGCATTGCGACCTTTTTTGGAATTACAGCATTCATTTTGTAGTAGGTGTTGAGCATTTCAAATTTTTCAAACACAAACAAACACCACCAAAAGGCTTTTTTCAGAGCCACCACTTCCTCCCAGACAAAACTGCAATGGTTATGATAGAGCAGCACCCCAAAATTTTAGATGTTCGCGGACTGTCCGCGGACTTCTAAAAAATGCTTCATTTATTTTCACTTCTATTTTTAAACTATGAAAGGTGGGCGGCTCTGAAAAGAGCAATTTTTTTGTTGATTTTTGTTGTTTTATATTTTTTGTTTTTTTTTATACACGACACATTAGGAGAGGAGGGAAAAGGAGGGTACGGGGGACATCAACCACGGGGATAAGAAAGGGCGGGTAGAGAGAGGAAGATGTAGAGTGGGTCTTACTTGGGTAGTGAGCAGATCTTCTCGTACTCTGAGACCAGAGTCTCAAAAGCACTTCGAATTATCTCCCCCCTGCAGAGTACTGCGTCGCAGTGCATACACACAACTGTGACCATCGAAAGGTAAGGGTCATCAGTATTGTGTATGGCCTGTGAGGCAGTCTCAAAAGCACTTCGAATTATCTCCCCCCTGCAGAGTACTGCATCGCAGTGCATACACACAACTGTGACCATCGAAAGGTAAGGGTCATCAGTATTGTGTATGGCCTGTGAGGCAGTTTGAGGACTACGCTGTCCCACAGGAGTGTTCCTTGTGGTGACAGGATCGGAAACGGAGGATGTAGTAGAGGAAGTCAACCTACTACGCTCCTCGCAAGGTACAACCTTGCGATTGGCCCAGTGTGGAATGACTTTAGGTGTAGCTTCATGGTAGTTGGCCCAAAGCTGTGTGAACCAGACCTCCCGCGACTGAGTACCATTTTGCACTTGTTGCAGGTGACTCGGTTTGCACGCTCCTTAGGTACATTACCATGAATGGTAAATAACCGCCACACCCAAGACTCACGCCGAGTGCTGGTAGTAGGGACTTCCACTACCTCATTCTCGTCATCCTCTTCATTCTCCTCTGCATCCTCACTCCTGTTCCCCTCTTCAGGCCCTTGGGTAGGTGGTGGTTGGTGGAGGGGGTGGGGGTGAAGCTGAGACAGATGTAGCACCAGGTGGCAGTACTGCAGCCATGGATGCCATCAGGTTTCAGATGAAAATCTGGGAAGTTGGCAGCAAAATGCACTGTGTTCTGTAAGATAGCCAGAAACACAATGAGAATGAGCTCTTGGGTGTGGATTTTTATAGGGGTGCTTGTGCACGGTTTGCGGACATGCGCGCTGTCCGCGGACAGATCGAACACCAAAAAAAGGTTCAAAAAGTCCCAAAAATTATGTAGAAACGCAGGATTACTATGTGGGACTTGTGCTATGGTGGGTTTTTATTGAAAAATATTGTGGATTGCTTGAAAAGGTAGTTTTAAATTGTTCGGGGACACGAACAGTGTTCGCAGTCAGAACACACGCTCAGCGTGGGTGCGGTCATATGATAGCTTTGCGAACATGTACGCGAAGGGAGCAGGTGTTCGCAGGACATCAAATGCACTGAAACTGTCTTGCGCATGCGCGTTGGTGTTCTACAGACACTGTTTGGGTCCTGAAACTAATTAAAAGTGTGTCACAAGTGAAACGAACAGTTACGAACAGGCGTTTGTTCTTAGAACAGTTTCAACTCGCTTGCGAACAATACGGACAGGCATAGAATCCTGAGGACGCCCCCATTTTGTTTATTTGCGAACATCCCGGGACAGTTGATGTGTTCTTAGAACAGTTTGAACATGCTTACGAACAGCACAAACAGTTCTAGCGTCCTTAGGACACCCCCATTTTGTTTGTTTACGAATATTTCAGGGCACCGTGTGTGTTCTTAGTATAGTTTCAGCTTGCCTCCGAACAATACGAACAGGTATAGTGTCCTCAGGACACCCCCATTTTGTTTATTTACGAACATTTCAGGATACTGCATGTGTTCTTAGAACAGTTTCAACTCGCCTGCGAAGAATACGGACAGGTCTAGTGTCCTCAGGACACCCCCATTTTGTTTATTTATGAACATTTCAGGACACAGCGTTTGTACTAAGGACAGTTTCAGTTTGCCTCTGAACAATACGGATAGGCATAGCGTCCTCAGGATACACCCATTTCGGTTATTTACGAACATTTCAGGACACCACTTGTGTTCCTAGAACAGTTTCAACTCGCCTGCGAACAATACGGACAGGTATAGCGTCATCAGGACACCCCCATTTTGTTTATTTACGAATATTTCAGGACACCGTGTGTGTTCTTAGGACAGTTTCAGCTTGCCTCCGAACAATACGGACAAGTATACCATCCTTAGGACACCCCCATTTTGTTTATTTACGAACATTTCAGGATACTGCTTGTGTTCTGAGAACAGTTTCAACTTGTCTGCGATCAATACAGACAGGTCTAGCATCCTCAGGACACCCCCATTTTGTTTATTTACGAACATTTCAGGACACAGCATGTGGTAGTTTGATTGCGGACATCCCGAACACCAGGTGTGTTCTTAAAACAGTTTCAACTTGCATCCGAATCAGTATGGACAGATATAGTGCCCTTAGGACGCCCCCATTTTTGTTTCTTTACGGACATTCCGGACACCCGCGCTGTCTGCGGACACCTGAACTGCTTTTTAAAAAAAGACAAGAAATGAATTAGGACACAATATAATAATTTTACTTTATTTTATATGGATGTTAAATTTATGACAGAGAAGGTGAGGCAGAAACTGAAACAAAAACAGGAGAATTGGGGGTTTCAGTAGGATTTATATGAGGTAAAGTAGGGGTGGAAGTCTCATCAAAACGTTTTGGTTCATGGAGAAGGTTTGGGGATAATTGACTGGGACATGGTGAGAGGGGGCAGGTACATGTGGGACAATGGTATCTAGTTTTTTGTTTCAAGTGATCCTCCACAAAGTTTTTTAAATTGTTGAAATTTGCCAAGAGTAGGTCCATTTTTTCTTCCATGTGCTGGAGAGTCTTATCAAATACTTCTTTTTCTTTACTATTTTCAATTTTCGTATGCCCTATACAAAAAAAATGTATATGTTAAATGTATATAAAATAATATTTATTAATTGGTTTATATAGTAAAGTGTCTACCATTGGGTTCACTATCTTCAGACATTTCCTCGCATGGGAAATGCTCCTCTAGCCACTCCAGAGTACTAGACATTTCTGTGAGAAAAAAAACATAATATCACTTTTTTTGTATCTAATACAGAAAGTTTACAAATATATGAGTAAAATGCAGTACACTTACTAGCTTCTGGTAAGGTGTGTTCTTACTGGTCTGTAGATCTGCTGTTGCTCTTAGTTGTGGAGTTTCTGTGAGGTAATCATGTTGGAAGACTGTCTTTCTTCATTTGGTATATTCCATTTTAGAACATATTGTATTTAAATGAATGGTTAATGTGTTATATATATGGGTTCCACTTCTTATTTATTACTACATATAATGTGTATGTGTGCTGGTTTGTGAATTTGTACAATGTTCATATGTTATGATATAACAATTAAACATACCCCCCAGACTTTTTGGGTAGTGGTGCTGTTGTCCGCATATGTCTGCGGACATTAGAAGTGTTCACGGACATCAAATTCAGTAGAGGGGGTTCAGTATGTTCCATGTTACATGTACATAAAGTCAGAGATATTATTGTTAAGTTGACCTACTAAAAACCTATGAAATTCAGTAAAACAACTTTGTTAAAGGGACGTTATGGTTCCAAGTAAAACCGAAAAAACCCTGAAATTCGCCAGTTACGGTAAGTTAAACATCCATAACTCACGCCACCACTGTGCACTGCTAAGACTAACACCCAGGACATCAAAGATGACATCACAAATGTCATTGATGACATCACTGATGACATCACATGTGCATTCAATTTTCATAAAAACTGTGTGCAATGCATTCCTATTATAATGTTCACAAAAAAGTGTCAAGGATCATTTGCATAAATATCATGAGCTACTTAGTGCATTAATCAATACGTTGAGATAAATACATTCTATTATAAATTCTATCAAGTCATGTAGAAACATACGCATTGTGTGCAACATACATGATGGAAGTGTAATATACATAATTTTGCAATATTCAATACTGAAATGATAACTACTTTCTTATTACAGTTTTGCATACTGTTACACATGTAATAAGTGGCCATAAGAAGCAAAGAAACAGGTGGTTTTGATCCCTGAAAGTCCACGAACACTCCAGATGTCCTGGGACAGTCCTGTGGTGTTCGCATTTCTGCATTACAGGGTTGGTGAAAATCAGTTTTTGGGTAGCTTATAACTTTGGTGCCACTCAATGAAACTGCATGTCATTTTGGGATTTGATTCTAGACCTAATTTCAAATGGTTTTGCAAAGATTTGTGGGATTCTGTCAAGATGGGGCAAAATTAGAGGGGGGTTCCACAATATAGTAAAGGCTTACAAATGTGGTGCCATTTGACAAATCTGCACAACAGTTGTCAAAACGATTTTTGGATCTAGATATAAATGGTTCTGAAAAGTTTGGTGGGATTCTGTCAAGAGGGGGGAAATTAGAGGGGGGTCCCAAAATAGTGTGAGTAAAATGTGTACAAATATGAATATATATAGGGAAAGTATAGTAATAAAAAAAAGAAATATCAAAAGTGCTGATAACCCTAATGATTATCTTAATGCACAGAAACAATTGCTGTCTTTCAAGCATATGTCTTCCCTTACGTATATGTTTCATAGGATATGACTAGACCCTAAGAGAATTACTGTGAAAAAAAACTTGAGGGATAACTCTACTAATATAGTACCTTTTCAATTGTTATTTCCTGCCTCCTACTGAAGACAACCATGTGCCCGAGATATGTCAGTAAAAGAATAAAGGGGGAGCCAGACATGTGATATCATCAGTGATGTCATAAATGACATTTGTGATGTCATCTTTGATGTCCTGGATGTTAGTCTTAGCAGTGCACAGTGGTGGCGCGAGTTATGGTTGTTTAACTTACCATAACTGAAGAAATTTCATGAGGTTTTTCGGTTTTACTTGGAACCATAACGTCCCTTTAACAAAGTTTTTTTACTGAATTTCATAGGTTTTTAGTAGCGCAATTTAATCATAACGTCCCTTTAACAAAGTTTTTTTGCTGAATATATATATATATATATATATATGTGTATATATATATATATATATGGGTTTTGGGGGGGGGTTTGCGTTGGGTGATGAATCGCAGGGGGTTTCCCCCCGCATATATGTTACAATTGACCTTCACAATTCGGTCAATTGTGAAAAGGTCAATTGTAATTCGAACAATTGTGAAACGAACAATTCGTATACAACCACTTCAGTGGCTGTAATAAAGTTGCAGATGGCACGCAGCGGTCTCAGGGGGACAGGAGGCATGATTCTCCGTCGCGGCTCATGTAGCAGCAGGCAACTCCTGCAGGGGAGGAGGAGTCCCTCCTTCTCAAGCCAGGTGAGGGGAGCAACTGGTGAGTTTACAGGGCAAACAGGGCCTTCTACAGAGGGCCTTCCTCAGGAGGGCCGGCGTTTCTGCCTGCCGGCAGCCTCTATTGGATAAGAGGATGCTGGTTGCTAGGCAACGCGGCCTCCAGTACAGCCGGGAGGAGCGCCGGCCATTTTAAAGGCAGGCGAATAATGTGAGGCGGCAAGTCTCGTGGATTCAAGTCGGAAGCAAGCAGGATCAGTGCCTTTGGTGCCCCAAAGATGGGCATCTGACCAAAAAGGAGTCTTACCACTACTTCAGTGGCTGTAATAAAGTTACACGTGGAAGGCAGCGGTCTCGGGGGGAAAGGAGGCAGGATTCTCCATTGCGGGTCATGTAGCAGCAGGCAACTCCTGTAGGGGAGGAGGGATCCCACCCTCTCCAGCCAGTTGAGGGGAGCAACTAAATATATACATGTATATTCATATTTTCACAACACCAATAAAGTTATGGTGTGTTTAAAAAGGTTTGAAAAAAAAGCTTTCACCTGAAATGTGAAAATAGGAAAGCCATTTGAGCCAAGTCACACATTCCACAACGCCACCTAGTAGCCATCGTTGGAAGTTCCCCTCCAGTTCTGAGCCACAACAGCAAGGTATTGTGGGTATGCAAAGTAGCTCAAATGCAAACCTTTTCCTCCAGGAAATTGTCTTTATCTAACAGGGCATTGCTAAGTTATACATAGTTTAATCAACTCAAGACAGACATTTGCAAGGCTGCCAGGACAACTGCATGCCTGGTTTCACCCTTATTAGGGATAATCAGTGCAGCATCGTCCTGACAGCCTAGTGGTTTGGCCATGTTTTCACAACACCAAGAAAGTAATGGTGGGTTTAAAAAGGTTTTTAAAAAAACCTTTCACCTGAAATGTGAAAATAGGAAAGTCCATTTGAGCCAAGCCAGACATTCCACATTGAAATAATAATACAAAGGCAGCGCATGCTTCAGCATGCTTCACCTGTTACCTACGCAGCGTAGGAGAAATTGAATATGTTGATGGGATGGCTTTCATTGACAGCGGTCTCTGATGCTACGCTTGGCGACATAGACAATAACTCCCTGTTACAGTTATGCTATTCACTATATAATGGGGGTCGAGTATTGGATCCCTTAGGAGCCCGACCCATGAGAAATTGAAATCCACTTAGGGCTAAGTCTGTAATTATGAGTGCCCCTTTTGAGGAACAGCACACCTCTCCAAGGCTTTCAGCATCTCCAAATGTGTTCCATTCTCATAATTCTGCCTCTGAGAAGGCTGTGCAGGTAACTGGTCTGAGTCTGGCTCATGAAAAGGTGCCGGTTCCCCCAACGGAAAATTCAAACCATTCCTTTGTGGACCATACAGCGTAGTTGAACGTGGGTTCATCATTGAATATCCTAAACTTTGCAGTAAAAATACTTTTAAAACCGCACTTACGAAGAAGTTCTGAAACAAAATGGCCTTATACTGAAATTACAAGGCTGTCCGGCTCCTTGTCAGGGCCTCGCTCAAAGTGATGGTTGTGTAACTGAATGAGAGGCCTCTAGAAATCAACAAGAACGTGTTCCTGATGTTCTGCCTGTAATAATTCCCTATCAAAGTACAGATGAGTACCACAACAAACCGGACACCTCTTTCCAGTCCCCTTTCTGTTATTTAACCAATAAGCGAAATCGCTGGAGGGAAAAACAAAAGAGGGCTGTTGCTCGAAATGCGGCGATAGAGGTGACTCCCAGTAATGATCCTATTGAACCATTGAACTCCACAATTGTGACTGTCGCAAGCCAGTGAAAGGTGAGCAAACAAGCTAGAAAAAGAGTAGTGCGAAAGAAGAAAGGGAAACACCCAGTTCAGGCACACTGATAAGCTGGCTTCTCAAGGATTCGGATGATGTTATAGCTTCATCCCCGGCAATCCCCTTGAGAACGGCCGGGCCCAAGGGATGCTTGCCAACAGGCTGGGGGTGTCTTGGGGACTGCCTTCAACAGAGGCCAGGAATTTACCAGTATGGTGGCACCTATTGTGCACCTACAGTCTGCCCTGATGAATGATCACCCCATGAGACTAGAATATTTACAATCAGGAAGAAAGTGGCCACAGGACATGACAACCATATTAACAGAAGTGAACTGTTAAGAACTAGCAGGAAAATTCCATCGCTACGCATTTTAAGTTCCTGTGACTTTGATAATATTGAGCCGGTGAAGTCATGGGCGGGGGGTTGTTCACGGGTGCACTGTTGTTTACCAGTGACAACCTCTTTAATAAGAGTTCAGTCCGATTCCTCAGAATTTCTTGGGTATGAATTGGACACTGATGCTTGTGGCAATCACTGTGATAATTCATTGAAACATAAAGTGTCTGCGATAAAAGGGACGAATGATTCGGCACCTGTGGCACTTAATAATCCCCAAGGCTGGCTATGGTGAGAGAGCATCTTGGCTGGGGTTAAAGGTATTGCAAAATGGAAATTAGCACTTGGAACACCAGAGGCCACTCCCATCTCCCCCAGAAGGGCCCTTCCATCGGGTTTGTGTTGAATCATTCAGTGTTCATGCTTCGAGAAACTTGGTTAACTGTGCATTTTGTGGTTGATGAGTACAGTATACAACAAGCTATGGCCAAGAAAGGCATAGTAAGGCTCCCGTATGAAGGTCTATTAATTGGTGTAAAACATGAGTTTGAATCTAACATGGTTCTCCCTATTGACCCTGATGGTAATGTACTTGCAGTGGAAGTGTGACTGGGTGCGGGGGGCTGACAAATTAAAACGTGTATGTTGATGAACATTTACAACCCTCTTGGAGGAACGGGAACTGATGATATATTCACTTATGCCGACATGTTGAGGGCAACTCTGAATTTTGGGTGTTGTAATAATATACTGGCAGAAAGGGTTAGCTTATTAAAATTTGCAGCAGAGCGGTCAGCGAACATGCAGTACTTTGGGCTTCATTACGAGGAAGGAGGTAACCATGCCGCCTTTAGCGGCATGGCTACCTCTTTACCGGGTACCGGGTCCGGGTTCCTTGAATGAGGAATTACCGGGCCATTCCGAGCTTGGAGGGCCCGGTAATTCCTCATTCAAGGAACCCGGACCCGGTACATCCCCATTCCCATTGAGCCCTCATAGGGCTCAATGGGAATGGGGAGGATGCTAACAACTGGCCCGTTAATAAAACCAGGCATCCTTAGCAGGTTCCCGCGAGCAGACCTCGTAATGGGGCGGTAAGGGGTTAACGACTCGGGCACCTTTACCAGCGCCGTTAACCCCTTACCGCCCTCCTCGTAATGAGGCTTGCGTGGCATTTAGAGTTGTATGAGCAGGTATCTAGGGGCCCGGTTGATCTTGTCCCCTGTCAGGCAGGAAATAGGTTGGTTTGGACGGGGTGTCATTTCTCCAGAGCATCTAACATGCTGAGGTTTGAAATGCAAGACTCTAATTCCAATTTAAAATTGTGAGCTGGTAATGAAATCGAACATTGGTTTATGGTGCTGGTTTCTCGATCTGGTAGGAGGAGGGGAAAGACTATTTTAGGCTCTACTAAACAGTCCACACATACCTTCGATCCTGGATCAATATGGCCAAGAGAAAATTACGGAAACAAGCTCGGCTTATATCTTGCTGAGACGTTCCTGTAGGTTGAAGAACCAGTATAGAAATTGCCTTGCCAGGAGACGTAGAGGTATTCAAGAGTTGGAATGTCAGGAATATGTGGGGGTGTTGTCTTTAGATGGGGGGGAGGGCCTGATCCATTAATCTTAAATCCCATCATGGAGGGTGCTTGGGTAGACTACATTGAGGACAGAATGTTCCATGGAAAGGACAGGATGGAAGTAGTAGGACTTCCCACTTAGGAATGGCCTATTGAGTTTAACATCGCTCATTTGTGTTCACATTTTACGAAGTTAAAAAAACTCAAGAGCTCCAGGACCAAATGCGTTGCAGCTGCAGTGTTGAAGGGGGACTTAGACCTATGGGCAGGCATATTGTGCCCATTATTTAAAAAGGTTTCTGCTGCAAGGGAGATACCGGACTCCTGGAAAAAAGCAATATTGGTCCCGGTCTTTAAAGCAGGGAACTGACTATCCCCTGAAAATTACTGTTTGTTGTCACTGCTAGACATTACTGGAAAGGTTTTTGCCTCCTATGTGTTAGAACATGTGCAGACCTGGGTTAACATTCTTCATCCCTTTCAGATGGGTTTTCACCAATGGTCTTGCAGGACACACAACATTCAAGCATTGGACACGAAAACCATCCAGGCGAAATTGAGTAACATCCCTTCAGTGTATATTGCATTTGCACACTTCACGTCCACTTTTGAACAAGTTGACCGCAACATCCTATGGAAGAAAATGCAAAAGTGGGGCTATCTAAGTTGGTTACTAGAAGCCCAGATTCTACTGGGAGATAATGTACTCCTGTCCAAACAGATGAGAATTAGCAGGGGATTAAGGCAGGGATGTATGCTTGCTCCCTTGCTGTTCAATATCTATATCTCCGACCTATTGGGTCGGCTGATCGGTAATGCAGGCTGCCACCCAAAAATTGGTACTTGCCCGGTCTCTGCCATGTTGTGTGCGGATGCTTTGGCTATATTTGATCACATGCTGAGAGGGATGAAGTCCATGCTGAATGTACTGCGGCAGTATTCAATAGAGAATCGGCTATTGGTGAACTTAAATAAAAATAAGGTAATGCTGGTGTCTGCTAAAAGAATGAATAGATGTAAGATAACTGTAAAAATAGGTCCCATTGAATAGGTATTAGTAAGTTTGTTCGTTTTTATTTGGCAGAATGGTACATTTGACCGAATTTGGCATGTACTATTTGACCGAATAAAAAAGTACAAATTGGCTAATACATACGGAATATGTGGAGCAGGGGTTGCAGGGTTGTCCCCCGCTGCAATGATCGGTATGTATTAGCCTTGGGGGGCTGCAGGGGTGTCCCCCGCTTCCTCGATATAGGAGGCGGAGAACAGAAAACATTAAAAAAAAGGAAAAAAAAAAGGGACCCTTCGGCGTCGGATCCCACCCGCGTTTGAGGGATGGATTTGACAACGCAGGGCTGCAGTCATCCAGGCAGCGAGCGAACAGGTAAGTAGGGAAGGGGGTTGGGGGTGGGGAATTGGTGTGAGTGTCTTTGATCCTCTCAGAACTGATCGTATGCGGCTGTTTTTTTCGAACAGTTTGCTGTGATCAGTTCTCAGATGGTCAAACACACCCAAACCATTGAATACACTGAATCTTACAAATATTTAGGGCTTGATATGTCGGCTAATTCTGGGTATGATGATATAATTGAAGCCAAATCCAGAAGGGTAAAGCAAATCACCTCCTTAGTCAGAAAATGTACCGCCAAACACACAGGCTTCCCATTAAGTGAGGTACTGACACTCTATAAACGGTTTATAGTGATTATTTGGAATGGCATTTTATCGAATGGCATTATGTCGAAAACATTTCCCCCAAACCCGTTTTTTTAACCCTTTTTTTGGTTCCCCCAACCCCCTGTTTTTTTAACCCTTTTTTTTACTTACGAAACAAACAAAAAAACTCAAAACTAAAAAAAAGACATTTGAAAAAAAAATCTGCGAACTGTTTTCGACAAAATTGTATTTCTAAAAAATGTTTTCCAAAAAATGACCGGATACCCTATAAACAGTGATTCTGCACTGCAATTCTGTATGGTTTAGAGGCATTGGCAATAAAGGACCTGAAGTGGCTAGATGTTATGGAGGCCCACTTCGGGAGGAATGTATTGGGGTTACCTAGCTCTGCCACGATTGAATATGTAAGTCTTGAACTAGGGCTGCTTTCATTGAAATGCAGCTCTGGATGGATATGCAGGGGTGTTCATTTTTTAAGACAATAGCATCCCCTAGTTGCCCTTTATTGGCCGCATTGGGTGAAGGTTATGGCTCTGACCTAGTTTTGACCTCCACGTAGACATTTGTGAAATGCTTTAAGGAATCGTATTTTGTATTTGACTGGTTCCTAGATCTCAACCGGTGCTCAGATTTTTCCACTTTAAAGGGTGTTTATAGCCGTCATCTGGTAAAATGGGACTGGCAATGCAACTATGACCACCTTGCAAAATTAAGCAGATATAAGTGTGTGGCCTGACGGTCCATCAGTATTTGAAACCTGAATTATATTTGTTACTTTGCCCCAACCCAGCAGTGCACAGTTTCTGCTTAAAATGCATATGAACCAGTTGCCAGTCCGGGCTGTTTAAGGGGCCAAATGGAAGCTTGCGAAAGATGACTGATTTTGCAGAATGTGTAAAATGAAAACAAATTGAGAAACCGCCAAACACGTCCTGACTGAGTGCCCGTCTATGGGATCTTTATACATGGTTACTCTGGGATCCCTTGTCCAAGACCTTAATTCGATCAAATCCTCAGCGTTCTGGGCCATTTGTGTAAATACTGATTCTAGTAAGACACACTTGGCACTTTATAGGGTTTGTAGAGGAGCACTACTTTATCTCCTTGATTGACATAATGGGGAAAAGAAGACATATCTGAAGGGTATTTTATTGATTGAGAATTGCCTGGCATGCTGAAATTGTTTTAAGATGAAGATGTTTTATACATGGTATTGCTACGTGAATATGTATAAGTTAAAGAATGATTAATGTATTCTCATTGTATTAAGAGCTTTGAAAGATTGTGCATGTATATTTAAATATGCCGATATTATTGGATTTTAAGTTTGTATGTGTGTGTGAGTAGTGTCGATATTGTAAAAGTTCTTGTTAGAACTATACACAATTAAATAAAATAAATAAAAATAAATAAAGTAAAAAGGAAATCTGAATGATCATCTCCAAATAACAAGGGATGTGCGGCATATAACTATATACACAAGACATAGAACTTGCCTATATTCATGATTTCTCCTGCACCTCTATTGGTTTGGGTTGAATGGCAGTAGGGGATCTATAAGTTGTTGAAGGAGGAGGTACGTAGTGTAGAATCAGGGATAGGGGGAGTAAATATGTTTTTTTCAACTGGGGAAAGTGAGAATGAGGGGCTGGAGAGGAGTGGTGACTACTTGCCACCGCCGTTTTCAAAGTCTAAAAGCAGCGCAATATATTAAGGGAATAATGGGACTGTGTGGCAAACACCTCCCTTGAGCTGCAAAGAAAGTCATGTTTTTGTTGGCTCACGTGCAATGGAAGAGGTACAATTAGTATTAACCTATTGGGAATGCAGCTCAAATGACCTTCTTAAAATCATGCAGTGATTAGGGGAACGTTTCCATGAAGGAGGCCACATGGATCAAAGGCATACCTGTTAAGACTACATAGTCCAGAATACAGTGTTTACCAAAATATACTGTTTTACATTTTTTATTTTTAAAGTCTTCAACCCTGGTCTGCCAGAGTTCAAGGACCAGCATTCAATGACTATGCCACAAGTGTTTGGATTCTCATACATTTCATACTTAGCCTACAATTTATTATTGCCCTATTGTAAAAGGCTAAGTATGAAAATTGTGAGAATCCAAACAATAACATAATTGTAGCATAATGGTTAAGGGCTGTGTCTCAAACTTCTGCAGGCCAGGGATCTCGAAGGCAGCGTTCAGCACCAATGTAATTTTATTTCTTTTTTTCAGTTTTATGTTGCCCAGAGACGGTGTAATAAATGTTCAATTTTTTTAAATAATGTTTTCAGTGGATAAATGGACTTCATGTTTAATATGTGTTCAATTCTGCAACAATGGTGTAATACATGTCCCATACTGTTGCAGTAAATAAATGTTTTTCATGTTTAATCCATATCACAAAATGTAAAGGGCCTGCAGGTTCATGCCAATTGCGACCACTCGCGCCAAAACATCCATGCTACGAGAGGTACAAAAAGGAAAATGCCTGCATGTTCATGCCACGCCAATTGCGACCTCTGAAGCCAAAACATCCCTACTCCGAGAGGTCTCTGCACCCAACTGGGTGAGTCTGACTGGGCACACCCAAACGGGACCTGCGGCGAAACGGTAACGCCATAACGGTGTGCGCCTAACTGGCCGTGCCGAAATGTCCTGTCCCATGCTCCAAGCCCCTTGTTTCATGACCAGTATCTTGGTGACTGTTGTGACGCATCACATGACCCCAACTAACCACATTTAAGCAGCACGGAAATGGGAAAAGAATTACCAGCTGCAAGAATAACATATGCCCAGGTACTTTCTGCACCCACAGTGAAAATAAAAAGCTGGCATCCATGTATATACATGCACAGTGGGTGCTAAGCTTCAAAGTGAGGAAGGGGCCAGCACCCTCAGGCCATGTTGCTCCAAGTGGTCTCCTAAGTTTATCTCACTTATTAGGCACCCTGGCCTGAGGGGGCTGCCCTTTTTTCTCACTTTGAAGCTAGGCAGGATCGGTCCTGATTACTGCAGGGATGGGAGATCTGAGTTACCAGTGATTGTTCACCCACAATGTCACTGTAGCAGTAAAAATATCTATTTGTTTTATTATGTATACAAGTTTGCAGGCTTTGAGAACTCCCAATGTTCCCAGTTAAAGCAATTATTTGCTGAGGATCACTCAATTTGGTTAAGTAGCGTGCTACAAGCCGCTTGTTCTATGGCAGGTCTCTTGGTGTCTGTTGTCATACATCGCACAACCCCAACTAACTGCATTTAAGCAGCACGTAAAAGGGAAATAAATGACCAGCTGCAAAAATAACATATGCCCAGGTACTTTTGTTCCCATAGCGAAAATCAAAAGCTGGCACACATGAGTATATGCACAGTAAGTGAACATATATCTTAAAGTGAAATATACAAATGCATTCGATAGACCTACTCCTTAGAGAAAAGTACGCAAGACAAAATAGCATTGGTCTTTTAAAAAAGGAATGAACACCAGAAAAATAACCTGAGAGAGGAAATGTTTCAATAAATATGCTGGCAAAGTAAAAAAGGTGCTCACATTTTAAAACCCAGCAATCTGTAGTGAAGCATTCCATGGAAAATAAAATCCCAATATGAAACAAGTGCTTGTGGTCCTGTAAGTAAGTGTCTGCACTGGGAACATGACAACCAAAGTAAAATCTGGGTAGCCAAATACTTGAGCAAGCTTGACAACCTCATAAAAACCCAAGCTGTTGCGCCTGCCCTCTGAAAAAAGGTTACTCTGTCCTGAAAAGCAGCCACAATCAGGGGAAATAACTGCACCAGTGTCCAGGATTACAAACACTCTTGCCACATTGTGGGTAAATACTCATGATTTACCTGCCCTCTCATCATTTCCCCTCCTCACCCCCATGTCCGGCTTTCAACAATACTCTGCTTTATAAAGCTAACTTGAAAAGTACACATAGCATAGTGTCACTCCAATATATAAATCATTTTAGAACTATGTTAGGCAAAAGTGTATAATTGTGGGATTATTCCCCCCATATTGCCTATGATACTACAACTACCAGAATGTAATCGGCATCAATGGACGCTGTACAAGCATTCTCTCAGTGATTCACATAAAAAAACACAGCTTTATAGCAAAAGCTCATCATTATTGACGTCACACTACGTTTCAAACCTACTTGGGGCTTTGATAGGCTTAAGGGGATGTCATCCTCTGTGTCATACTAATACACAACGTTTCATTGGCTTTCAAACTTTAGGGCTCTTCGCTACATGGCCCTCTACAATTGGTTGGCACGCTTGTACACTTTTGGAATATTCCACTCACTAGCAGCACGCACGCTGGTACCCAGGGTGCTGGAGGATTGGACTTGATCATAACTCCCCACCCAATTAGCCTAACATACATCATCACTCCTACTGTCTGCCATTGAATTAGTCCTTTGAACTCGGTCTTGCAAAGGATCACTGTGCCTGGGAATAAAAGGGAGTGTGAGCATGGTCTTATCTTCCGGTCTCTGTGTAGCTTGCCCAAAGTATATTTTCATCTGACCATGTGACAGGAGACCACGTTTTGGGCTGCTTTGTTGTATTTAATACTATTAAATCAATAAAACCTGGCACTTATAGTGTTTTTCCATTACCCCTCAACAGGAGCTCATCTTGCTCCTCACGTTCATTGTATCGCCTCGAATAGATAACCAGTTTCTTGGCTGTCCCAACGCTTGACACTGGGCTAGACAAGCCTTCTCGAATCTTCCTTCGCCGCTAGCTGTTTTATTCAACTGCGCCACACTTTCAACCCTTCTATTCACGGGGTCCAAGTTTGCATTGTGGAACATCCAGATTCTATACACACACACATATATATATATACGTCTCAGCAAGTTAATTGCTACACTTGGGAGGACCCATGTATTTTGGTCTTTTTGAATTTTTAAAGGATTTACATGTTTTGTGTACTTTACGATTTTCCCTGGTTTGAAAAAAGATCTATATATATATATATATATATACCAACGCTACTTTGACTTTTATTTCTTTGTTTGTTTTTTATTTATTTTTGGAAACTGACATGGGCTGATTTTGGTATGTACATTATACACACTATATACTGTAATATTCGATATGTCACTGTAATATATGGTTCTGTTATATTGAAGCACTGAGGGTGGAGCGTACTCCGAAATGCATCAGCTTTTGGGCCATATCCTGTCCTAGGAACTGGTTTGCCTGATATAAACCAATTTGTACATTGGTTGACGTTGGATTAAAATATGTTTTGAATCGTATCCGAAATAGTGTGAATTATTACACATATCTTTCATAAAGGGATCACAGAATGAATACATTCAATGACATGAAAGAAATTGGAATACCTGAATGAATATAAATATTTAGCTTGGCATCGAGCTATATGTGAGCATCTGGCATAGCTGGGTGTTAACACCTAACATTTGTCTTTGTCAATCCTTTACTTCGCCATCAGATTCGATATGGTCTATGTACTCTCTTCATTGGCATCTCTTCTGGGTGTGTTATTTCTGCTTCAGGGGACGTCACCAGTCTTCTCTTTCATTCATCTTCCAACTTCTTCTTGAATTTCCTTCAGAAGACTGTTATTTCTTCGCGTTTAAATCATATAGGGTTTTCCCAATGGATACCTTGTTTCAAGAACTTTTTGTGGTATAGGTACCATTATTGACTTTGCGCATGTCGCAATTTCTGATTGCCAACATATAGACAAAATGGAGGCGGGACTTCCGGTAGAGGCACTTGGTTCCTCCTCTACACACCAAAAGCCAAAAAAAAATTCTCTGAGTGCAAAACGTTCAAAGTATGACAGTAGCAGGGTTTAAAAAAAATAATGCAGATGTCGTGTGTTATGAGATATTTAAAATTAAGGAAACACACAGCATTTGGGACTGTGGATTGTCTCTCATCTATGCAGTAACCAGGCCTGAGTCTGCTTAGTTTCAAAGCGAGGAAGGATCCAGCCCCCTGAAGCCATGTTTCTCTAAGAGGTATTGTGAGGTGGTCTCATTTACTAGACAACATGACCTTACCTTAGAGGGCTGACCCCTTCCTCCCTTTGAAGAAAAGCAGGGTTTGTTTCAGTTACTGTCGGGATGGGAAACCCACTTTGGCTGTAAAAATATAGTTTTTTTATTTATTATTAACTGGGAGACTACACATACCAGAATGCAATTCAGCAAAAGGAAATAAATGGTTTCTGAGAGGAAAACTTTCAGGGACTGACAGTAGCACGGTTTAAAAAATCTAATAATGTGGATGCCCATTCGGTCACCCATCCATGCAGTAACCGGGACTAACCATGCTTCGCTTCAAAGTGAGACTGACCCCAAAGTGAGGAAGGGTTACCCCCCTAAAGCCATGTTGCTTAATACATGAGCCTACCTTACAAGACTACTTAGAGAAACATGGCATAAGGGGGCTGGATCATTCCTCACTTCGAAACTAAGCAGGGACGGTACCGTTTACTGCATGGATGGCAGACAGTCCACAGTCCTGAATGCTGTGTGTTTTCTTAGTTTTAAATATCTCTTAACACACATCATCTGCATAATTATTTTTTAAACCGTGCTACTGTCAGTCCTTGAAAGTTTTGCATTCAGAGACCATTTATTTGCCTTTTGCTGAATTGCATTTTGGTATGTGTAGTATCACAGTGAAGATGGGGGAATAATGCCACAACTGTACACCTTTGCCTTACATAGTTCTATAAGGATTTATATATTTGAGTGACAGTATGGTATGTGTACTTTTTAAGTGAGCTTAATAAAGCAGAGTATTGTTGAAAGCCAGACATGGGGGTGAGAAGGGGAAATGATGAGAGGGCAAGTAAGTCATGTGTATTTGCTCACAATGTGGCAATAGAGTTTACAATCCTGGACACTGGGGCAGTTATTTTCCCCTGATTGTTTCTGCTTTTCAGGGCACCAGGAAAGGACACATGTGGGTGGACAGCGTAATTCTTTTTCAGAGGGCGGAAGCAAACCATTGGAATTGAGGTTGGTGAGCTTGCTCAAGTATTTGGATGCCTGGATTTTACTCAAGTTATCATGTTCCCAGTGCAGACGCTTACCCACAAGACCACAAGCACTTGCTTCATATTGGGATTTTGTTTTACATGGAATATTTCACTACAGATTGCTGAGTTTAAAAGATGAGCACCTTTTATACTTTGCCAGCATATTTATTGGGAGATTTCTTCTCTCAGTTTATTTGTCTGGTGTATGTTACTTTTTTTAAAAGGCCAATGCTATTAAGTCTTGCACACTTTCTTCTAAGGAGAAGGTCAATTGACCTACGTTTGTATATTTCACTTTACAATATATGGTCACTGACTGTGCGTTTATTCATGGGGGCCAGCTTTTGATTTTCGCTATAGGGGCAAATGTACGTGGGCAGATGTTAATCTTGCAGCTGATCCTTTTTTACCCTTTTGTGTGCTACTTAAATGCGGTTAGTTGGGGTTGTGCGATATATCACAACAGTCACCAAGAGACCGGCCATAGAACAAGGGGCTTGTAGCATGCATCTTATCCAAAGTGTGTGATCCTCGGCAAATAATGTTATCACACAGGTACATTAACAAAAAACATAGGGAGTTCTCAAAGCCTGCAATCTCTTGTACACCATAAAAAATAGATATTTGTACAACTACAGTGACATCGAGGATGAAAAATCACTGGTGACCTGGTCTCCCATCCGTGCAGTAACAAGAAGCGACCCTGATTAGCTTCAAAGGGCCTCATTACGACCCTGGCGGAGATCCATGGTGCAATATGCACCATGGAGCATGGCGGAAAGCTGCCGATACCGCCATGGGGGTTGGCGGATTTACCGCCCCATTCCGACCTTGGCGGGGCGGTAAATCCCCAATCCCCATTTTACCCTTCCCCATTCCCATTTTTGCCCCATAGGGTATAATGGGAGTGGGGAAGGCGTTAATTACGCCACCGTAAATTACGGTGGCGTAATTAACATCAAGGTCCCGTAGCGCCATGGATTTCTCCGCCCGGAAAAACCAGGCGGAAAAAGGCTCCATGGCGCTACGGGAACTCGTAGTAAGGCGGACGGGTCCGCCACGATTACCGCTGGCGTAATCCCACTCCGCCAGGGTCGTAATGAGGGCCAAAGTGAGGAAAAGGCCTGTCCCCTAAGGCCATGGTGCCTGATAAATGAAGCAAACTTACAAGACCACTTAGAGCAACATGGCCTGGATGGGCATCTTCTGAAATTACATGGAGACACACACACACACACACTGACACTGAAAAATGACACTTGAAGTGTCACAATGCTCACATACATACACAGGTACACATGCGTGTGCATACCCTAAAACCCGCCTTCACAGAGAAAATGCACACTGCACGCAAAATCCCTCACAAACAACTCCACACCATGTACACACACACACACACGCTCACATCAAACCCACACACATGGCATGCACACCCTCTCAGATGGCATGCACGTCCTCACACCACACATTCTCTCTTACAACGCACATATATTCAAAAAGAGGACTAGACTGTTTCTAGGCAACATTATAAAACAGAAAGCATATAAAATCACATTTATGCTGAAATAGGAGAACCATGCACTGAAGAATTTTGAGACAAAGCACTTCTTCCATACAGTAACAAGGAGCGACCCTGCTTAGCTTCAAAGTGAGGAAAAAGCCAGTCCCTTAAGGCCATGGTGCCTAATAAGTGAGGCAAAGTTACAAGACCAGTTAGAGCAACATGGCCTGGATTGGCATCTTCCGAATTACATGGAGACATGCACACACACACAAACGCACACACAAACTGAGACTGAAAATGTACACTTGAGGTGTCACAATGCTCACATACATACACGTGTGCACACACCAACACTCGCCTTCACGGAGCAAATGCACACTGCACACATAATCCCTCACAAACAACTTCACACCATGTACTTACACACACACTAACATGCGCGCACATCAAACACACACATATTGGATGCACACCCTATCAGCTGACATGTATACACTCACACCACACGTTCCCCCTTACATTGCACCTATTTTAAAAAAGAGAACTACACCATTTCTGGGCAACATTATAAAACAGAAAGAAACAAAAATCACATTTGCTGGGATGTTAAGGTGAGCAATACATTGTAACAAAACCCTTGAAATCCAAGGAAAAAACTTTATTTGCAGAGACGTCAAGGTGAGAACTTAACGCAAAAATAACCTGAAATTCAGCTAAAGCCACCATAACTTCACACCTCCGTTGCACAGCCTATGACCACAATGATGACATAATAGATCACATCACTGATGACATCACCAATTACATTACATCAGTAACTGGCATTAAGCATGGCCTTCAGCCTTGGCCATTGTGCATGGCCAAATATGTTTTAAATTAACAAGGGGGTGGTAAGTCTCTCGCAACCAGGACTAATGTCTGGCAGAGAGACTCCCAGGACCCCCCTTGTCAAGTTGCATATTTAAGTAACTTTGGGTCTTACCCTAAGTTACTAGGGGAATCCAGACGTGGACCCCTTGCTCACTATTCTTAGAGAGGCACAGCTTCTCCCTACTGATGAGGTTCAACCAGACCGAAACACGTATCTGGGGATGCTGTTGGTACTCTTGTTCAGAGGAGAATTGCCTAGCATTTCGGTGCTGGACTGCCCCAGGGCAGGACAAAGACTGATATGTTTGGGATATTTCTTCTTTGTGAAAGATACTGAGCTAAAGACTCTGAGTAAGTCTCTCGCAACAAGGACTAATGTCTGGCAGAGAGACTCCCAGGACCCCCCTTGTCAATTTGCATATTTACGTAACTTTGGGTCTCACCCTAAATTACTGAGGGAATCCAGACGTGGATCCCTTGCTCACTATTCTTAGAGAGGCACAGCTCCTCCCTACTGATGAGGTCCAACCAGACCGAAACACGTGTCTGGGGATGCTGTTGGTACTCTTGTTCAGAGGAGAATTGCCTAGCATTTTGGTGCTGGACTGCCCCAGGGCAGGACAAAGACTGATATGTTTGGGATATTTCTTCTTTGTGAAAGATAGTGAGCTAAAGACTCTGAGTAAGTCTCTCGCAACAAGGACTAATGTCTGGCAGAGAGACTCCCAGGACCCCCCTTGTCAATTTGCATATTTACGTAACTTTGGGTCTCACCCTAAATTACTAGGGGAATCCAGACGTGGACCCCTTGCTCACTATTCTTAGAGAGGCACAGCTCCTCCCTACTGATGAGGTCCAACCAGACCGAAACACGTTTCTGGGGATGCTGTTGGTACTCTTGTTCAGAGTAGAATTGCCTAGCATTTCGGTGCTGGACTGCCCCAAAGCAGGACAAAGACTGATATGTTTGGGATATTTCTTCTCTGTGAAAGATAGTGAGCTAAAGACTCTGGATAGGTCTCTCGCAACCAGGACTAATGTCTGGCAGAGAGACTCCCAGAACCCCCCTTGTCAATTCAAATATATTTTAACACATGAATGGGTACTAGTCATGTCCTTCAGCTATGGACAGTGGTCCCAACCTTCAACCATGTACATTGAATATTTTAAAACACTAACAGGCTACCAACCATAGATATTGGCCTTTACCGGTGGATACAGCTTTCAACCATGTCCGTTGTATATAATAAACACTGGTTAGGCACTAGCCATGGACTTTAGCACAATACTGGCCGCTGGCCACAATCGTTGGATGTGCCCACTATATATTCTAACATAGAAATCGGCCACTAACTATGCTCTTTGACCGTGAGCAGTTTGTACATATTTTGCCCATGTCCACTGTACAATGTATATTTTAAAATAACAAAAATGCAATAAGCGATGGCCTTCAGCCGTGTCCACTGTATATTAAACAGCACTAACCAGCCTCTAGCTATGGCCTTCGACCGTGCCCACTGTATATTATATACACTAAACAGCCACTAGTCATGTTCTTCAACACAATACTAGCCAGTGGCCACGGCCTTTGGCTGAGCCGACTGTATATTCTAACATATTAATGGGCACTAGCTATGGCCTTTAGCCATGGTCACTGACTACAGCTTTCAATTGTGCCCACTGTATATTTTAAAACAAACAGTGATGGGCTACTAGGCATGGCTTTTATCCATGTTTGCTGTTTGCACTGAACTGTGGTAAACTAGGGTGTTTTTCTCCCCTCGCAGGATTCTCAAACTTAGGTGGCCCGGTACCTAATACGCTTTACTGTTTGTTTGCTCTAATTGTGGTAACTTCTGCTTGCCGCTCACTTCCTGTCTGCGTGCTCTCGTCTCGTCTGTCTCCCCCCCCCACCTCCCTCCTACTCCATGGTGCTCTCTGTCTCGCCTATCTTCACTAACTGCTTCTCCATTGACTATCCTGCTCTCCTCACTAAATCTGGTAGGAAAAGGTTTAAAAAGGACATCCTGGTCTCCAACCCAGGCCTCCCTATCGCTGACACCTACACTAGTGCCTGCTCTTAGGAAACTCTCACTGACATCCTCTTTTTCGTGCCTTCGCCTGACCTATGGACCCTTCATATGGTCTCTGTGCTCTCTCCTTTCTCCTCCTCTCCCATTAATGGTGGCACCCGTTGGGATGTCCTCTTGGCCCCCTTCCGCTCCTCTAAGGCCATCATTAATGTCTACGCTAATGGGACCATCTTGGTCCAAGGCCCTCAGGCCAACCTTCTCCTCTTTGATAGACGCTTCCCACACCTCATCAACTTCCTCTCCTCTCCTGCTGTCCCCCCTCCTCTATCCTTGGCTACCTTGCCTCTACCCTCCCTCCCTGCCCCCTCTCGTGCTCCTTCTTCACCTCCTTCTTCAACACCTCCGCAGGGCGTACCTCTGATCTGTACCCCTCCCCGGAAGTTCTTCAAGGAGGGCAACCTTCTCCACATTGCCACTCTAAATTCTCGCTCTGCCATCAAGCACTCCTCTGATATCTGTCACCTTCTTGAGGAACTGGACCTCGACGTCCTCTGTCTCACTGAGACATGGTTCACAGCCAGCTCTGCCACCAGCTTTGACACACTCCTACCCGACGGTTACAAGATCCTCTCCATGCCCAGGCCTAACCGTGCAGGGGGTGGTGTTGCCCTTATCTTCCCTGAGTGGATTCCTGCCACTGTCACTCCTACACAGACCTACTCCTCTTTTGAATGTCTTGTCTGCCGACTCTCTCTCTCTCCTAGCCATTCCCTTACCGTGGCTACTATCTATCGGCCACCTGGTCAAATTTCCTCCTTCCTCTCTGAGTGGGCTGACCTCTCCTCCTCACTCCTGTCCTCAACCACTCAACTCCTCTTTCTGGGCGACTTCAACATCCACCTTGATGCCTCCAGTCCCCCCACTGCTCTCTTTCGTGACCTCTGCGACTCTCTCTCACTCTCTATTCTCCCGTCTGGGCCTACTCACTCTGCTGGGCACACTCTTGATGCTCTGATCTCTTCTGACCTTCCCCTCTCCGTCCCTCTCTCCACTCCTCTCTCCTGGAGTGATCACTTTCTCCTATCCTCCCACCTCACCCTCCCTACCCCACAGGCAAAGCCACCCTCTTCACTGCCACCCACCTTCTCGGTCATCCGACCCATGAAGCGTGTGTCAGTTGAGGCTTTCGCTGCTACCTTCTCGCCCCCCCTGCCCCTTCGGCTGACTCCCACCCTGACACAGCCCTCTCCATGCTCCACTCTGCTATATCTGTTACTCTTGATATCCTTGCCCCCGTCATGAGAATCCGCCTAAAGCCCAAAGCCAAATGTAACTCCTGGTATGACTCGGATCTTGCCACCCTAAAACGCAAGTGCAGGGTTGCAGAGAGGAAATGGCGTGCTTCATGTTCATCCTCTGACAAACTGGCCTGCCGCCTGCTCCAAAGGCAGTACCGGCTCTCCGTTCTCACCAAGAAGAGAGCCCTTATCCAAGCCCGCATCCCTGCGGCAACTAACAACTCCGCCGAACTCTTTAAAATCTGCAAGGAGCTGGCCAACCCTGTTGCAGTCTCTACCTCTCCTGTCCCCTCCCAGGCCCTCTGCACTGCATTGGCCTCTCACTTCATCTCTAAAACTCAGGACATCCTGTCCTCGCTCTCCTCCTTTCACCTCCCTCCCTCCCTTCCCAGCTCTTCCTCTGGCCCTTCTGCAGTCACCCCTCCTCCCTCTTTCTCTGCCTTTCCACTTTTCTCTGCTGACGAGGTTTCCAGACAAGTCCGATCTATGAAAGTCTCGTCTAAACAGGTTCACCCCTGTTCCTCCAAAACTATCAAGGACCACATCGACTCCCTGGCTCCTGCCCTGGCTGACTTTTGCAACCACTCCTTCGCCTCTGGAGTCTTCCCTTCCCCCCTCAAGCACTCCCTTGTGCACCCTCTTCTCAAGAAACCCTCTTCCGACCCCTCCTGCCCGGCTAACTATCGCCCTATCTCCATCACTCCCTTCCTGGGCAAGCTCCTGGAGAAACTGGCCATCTCCCAGCTTAACCTCCATGCTGAATCTGTTGGTAGTCTTCATGACCATCAATCTGGTTTCAGAGCTGCCAGAAGCACGGAAACTGCTCTCCTGAACATCCGTGAAGACCTACTCTTGAACCTCGATTCCAACACTCCGTGTGTTCTCATTCTGCTCGATCTCTCCTCTGCCTTTGACACTGTCAACCATGCCATCCTGCTCAACCGTCTCCGTGAAAACCTTGGTATCACTGGTCAGGCTCTGGCGTGGCTGACCTCTTTCCTTTCAAATCGACCCTCCCAGGTCCAACTGGGGTCCTTCCTCTCCGACATCTTTTTCTCCACCTGTGGTGTCCCCCAGGGATCTAATCTCTCTCCCTGGCTGTTCAACCAGTATCTGGCACTCCTTGCCCACCGCATCGCCGCTCTCTGCCCTAATTTCCAGTGCTATGCGGACGATACCCAGCTCATTTTCAGGCTACCCTCAGCCTCCCCCTCTCCTTCCCTCATCTCTGACTGTCTGTCTGCTATCCAGGAATGGTGTGCCGCCAATGACCTCTGCCTTAATGCCAGTAAGACTGAGATTCTACTCATCGGTACACCCACTCCCTCCTTCCCTGCAGCTCTCTGGCCTGCCTCCCTTGGCCCCCTCCCTGCTCCTACCTGCAATGCAAAAAACCTTGGGGTCATCTTCGACTCCACACTCTCCTTCTCTCCTCATATTTCTGACGTCGCTAAGAAGTCACACTACCAGCTGCACCTCCTCAGAGGTATTCTTCCCTTCCTCTCCTTCCCCCAGAAGCTCACTGTCTCCCGAGCCCTGGTTCTCTCGAAGCTGGATTACTGTAACAGCCTCTATCTTAATCTGCCTGCCTCCACTCTCCGCCCTCTGCAACTCATCCAGAACAGAACTGCGAGACTTGTCCTTGGCCTCAAGCCCAGGGACCGTATCTCTCCAGGACTGAAATCTCTACACTGGCTCCCAGTGGCTGCGAGGATAAAGTTCAAAACCCTCTGCATTGTCCACAAGGCCTTCTGGGACCTGGGTCCTAAATACCTTCAACTCTCTCTTCCCAAATATCTTCCTTCCCGAGCCCTTCGCTCATCCGCCTCCAACTCCCTCAGGGTCAGCCGCTTCTCGAAGCAACGAGCTGGGGGTAGATCTCTCTCCGCGGCAGGGGCCTCCCTCTGGAACAGCCTTCCTGCCTCCCTGAAACTTGAGGAGAACCATCTCCGGTTCCGGAAGCACCTCAAAACCTTCCTCTTTGCTTCTGCTTTCTCTCTCCCTCTCCCCTGCTGAACAGCTAATATTCTTCACTGAAACTGCACTGATTCTTCAACTGGACCACTCTTAACGGCCTCGGTCCTGGGCCCAGCCACTCTCCACTTGCACTGATGCCCTGGAACCCCTCTGCACTGCGGGACTGTCTCTGTATCCCTACAGCCCCCCCCCTTTTCCAGCACTTGTTCTGCACTTACCTTGCACTTGCCACCAGCTGGCCCTATTTATTTATTACTTTACGCCACTTACCTTGTACTGCACTTCCCCCCCTCCCCTTCCCCTTGCACTCCCCCCCCCCACCCCTGCACTTGCGCGATCTGAATGACACCTGGCCTAGTAGGATCGTTGTCTGTCTCCCCTTGTTCCTCCCCTCCCTGCCTCGTCGCGCCTTGAAACACCTGTGTATAGGCGCGTTACAAATGCCATATCATATCATATCATATCATGTACATTGGTATTTTTGAATACTAACCGACCACTAGCTATGGCCTTTGGTACTGGCCAGTGATCCTAGCCTTTGCCATGGCCAAGTCCATGTCCTAAATTGTTATTAAGGTAAACAAACTTTTCATGAGCTAACTTATAAATGGTGTTATGTCTAATTCCATTATTGATGTAATCAGTTATATTCAATGTAATTAGTGTTGTCACAAGTGATGCCATCAGTGATGTGATTTGTAATCTCATTAGTGTTCTCATACAACATGTAATTAGTGATGTTCTCAGTAATGTGATCTGTGATGTCATCATTGTGGTCATAGGCTGTGCAACAGGGTTGGAAAGTTAAGGTGGCTTTAGCTGAATTTCAGGGGTTTTGTTGCGTTATGTTCTCACTTTAACGTCCCTGCAACTAAAGTTTTTCTTTGAATTTCAAAGGTTTTGTTACAATATATTGCTCACCGTAATGTCCCTGCAACTTAAGTGTTTTCCTTGAATATATATATATATATATATATATATATATATATATATATATATATATGGATATATGTATGTATATATATATATATATATATATATATATATATATATATATTTCTTTTTTTTTTTTTCAATGAAAAAACTTTGTTAAAGGGACGTTATGGTTAAGTTGCGCTACTAAAAACCTATCAAATTCAGTGAAAAACGTTGTTAAAGGGACGTTATGGTTCCAAGTAAAACCGAAAAACCCTTGAAATTCACAAGTTATGGTAAGCTAAGCAACCATAAATCGCGCCACCATCGTGCACTGCTAAGCCTAACACCCAGGACATCAAAGATGACATCACAAATGTCATTGATGACATCACTGATGACATCACATGTCTGGCTCCCCCTTTTTTCTTTACTGACATATCTAGGCCACATGTTTTTCTTCTGTAACAGTTAGGAACTAAGAATTGTAAACGTACTATATTTGTAGACTTATCCTTCAAGTATGTTCTTACAATAATTCCCTTATGGTCCAGTTATATCATATGAAACATATACATAGGGGAAGGCACAACCTTGAAAGACAGTAATCCTTTTTGTACATTAAAATAATCAGTAGATTTATCAGCACTTTCTGATAGTTCTGATGTTTTTTTCTTACTGTACTTTCCCTGTATATGTTCTTATTTTTATATGTGGTACTCACACTATTTACCTTAGGGTCCAAGCACGTCATATGATATATATATATACATAGGGTAAGTAACAGCTTAGAAACAGAGCAATAATTTCTCTGCATAAAGGTAATCAGTTAGGTTATGAACAATTTCTGCTACTACTGCTGTTTTTTTTTTACTTCTATTTCCTTGTATATATTCATATTTGTATGTAGTGTTGTCTCTTTGTGTTTTGTCTATAATAATGCAATTATGTAGTAAGTCAGTGTTATTACCTAATTATTACATGTTTCACAGTACGCAAAACTCTAATAAGAAAACAGTTATCATTTCACTATTCAACATGGCAAGCTTATGAATATTGCACCTCCATCATGTATGCTGCACACAATGTCCTTTTCAATGGATGAAGACAACTAGCATCCTAGGTTCTCAAAGTGGGAAACCGGGATGGTAAAAAAAAAGATGTTTCTTCCCAAACCGGAACGCCTGCGGCATCCCGGTGTAGGAAGGAAAATCGTTTACCAAGATGGAGACCATTGAAAGGGAAGGCGGTGTGTATAAAGAGAACACAACAGGGCATCGGCGGGGGGACCAGGAGAGAGACACAGGGCATGAGCGGGGGGTGGAGGGGTAACAGGGGAGACACGGGGCATGAGCGGGGGGTGGGGGAACAGGGGAGAAACACAGGGCATGACCGGGGGGTGGGGGGAACAGGGGAGAGACACGGGGCATGACGAGTGAGTGGAGGGAACAGGAGGGAGACACGGGGCATGAGCGTGGGGTGAGGGGGAACACGGGAGACACGGGGCATGAGCGGGGGATGGGGGAACAGGGGAGAGACACGGGGCATGAGTGGGGGGTGGGGGCAACAGGAGAGAGACATAAGGCATGAGCGGGGGGTGGGGGGCAACACGAGGTAGACACGGGGCATGAGCGGGGGGTGGGGGTGTAGGAGGGAGACACGGGGCATGAGCGAGGGGTGGGGGGTAACACAAGGGAGACACGGGGAATGAGCGAGGGGTGGGGGAACATGAGGGAGACACGGGGCATGAGTGGGGGGTGGGGGGAACAGGGGAGAGACACAGGGCATGAGCCAGGGGTGGGGGCAACAGGAGAGAGATACGGGGCATGAGCGGGGGGTGGGGGCAACACGAGGTAGACACGGGGCATGAGCGGGGGGTGGGGGTACAGGAGGGAGACACGGGGCATGAGCGGGGACTGGGGGAACAAGAGAGAGACACGGAGCATGAGCGGGGGTGGATGGAACAGGAGGGAGACACGGGGCATGAGCGGGGGTGGGGGGCAACACGAGGGAGACACGGGGCATGAGCGGGGGTGGGGGGTACAGGAGGGAGCCACGGGGCATGAGCGGGGGCTGGGGGGCAACACGAGGGAGACACAGGGCATGAGCGGGGGGTACAGGAGGACAGGAGGGAGACAGGGCATGAGCGGGGGGTGGGGGGTAACACGAGGGAGACACGGGGCATGAGCAGGGGTTGGGGGGCAACACGAGGGAGACACGGGGCATGAGCGGGGGTGGGGGGTACAGGAGGGAGACACGGGGGCATGAGCGGGTTGGGGGGTAACACGAGGGAGACACCGGACATGAGCAGGGGGTGGGGGAACACAAGTGAGACACAGGGCATGAGCGAGGTGGGGGGTACAGGAGGGAAACACGGGGCATGAGCGGGGGGTGGGGGGAACAAGAGAGAGACACGAAACATGAGCGGGGTGGGGGGCAACACGAGGGAGACACGGGGCATGAGCGGGAGGTACAGGAGGGAGACACAGGGCATGAGCGGAGGGTGGGGGCTAACAAGAGGGTGACATGGGGCATGGGGCATGAGCAGGGGTGGGGGAAGAGGAGGGAGACATGGGGCATGAGCAGGGAGTGGGGGGAACAGGGCAGACACAGGGCATGAGCGGGGGGTGGGGGTACAGGAGGGAGACACGGGGCATGAGTGGGGGGTGGGAGAACAAGAGAGAGACACAGGGCATGAGCAGGGGTGGGGGGAACAGGAGGGAGACATGGGGCATGAGCGGGGGGTGGGGGGCAACACGAGGGAGACACGGGGCATGAGCAGGGAGTGGGGGGAACAGGGCAGACACAGGGCATGAGCGGGGGTGGGGGTACAGGAGGGAGACACGGGGCATGAGTGGGGGGTGGGGGAACAAGAGAGAGACACGGGGCATGAGCAGGGAGTGGGGGGAACAGGGCAGACACAGGGCATGAGCGGGGGGTGGGGGTACAGGAGGGAGACACGGGGCATGAGTGGGGGGTGGGGGGTAACACGAGGGAGACACGGGGCATGAGCAGGGAGTGGGGGGAACAGGGCAGACACAGGGCATGAGCGGGGGGTGGGGGTACAGGAGGGAGACACGGGGCATGAGTGGGGGGTGGGGGAACAAGAGAGAGACACAGGGCATGAGCAGGGGGTGGGGGGAACAGGAGGGAGACACGGGGCATGAGCGGGGGGTGGGGGGCAACACGAGGGAGACACGGGGCATGAGCGGGAGGTAAGGGGTACAGGAGGGAGACACGGGGCATGAGTGGGGGTGGGGGTAACACAAGGGAGACATGGGGCATGAGCGGGGGTGGGGGGAACACGAGAGAGACACGGGCATGAGCGGGGGCAACAGGAGAGAGACACAGGGCATGAGCGGGGGTGGGGGGAACACGAGGGAGACACGGGGCCTGAGCGGGGAATGGGGGAACACGAGGGAGACACGGGGCATGAGTGGGGGGTGTGGGGTAACGCGAGGGAGACACGGGGCATGAGCAGGGGGTGAGGGGTAACACAATGGAGACACGGGGCATGAGCAGGGGGTGGGGGCAACACGAGGTAGACACGGGCATGAGCGGGGGTGGGGGAACAGGAGGGAGACACGGGGCATGAGCGGGGGGTGGATGGAACAGGAGGGAGACACGGGGCATGAACGGGGGTGGGGGGCAACACGAGGGAGACACGGGGCATGAGCGGGGGTGGGGGGTACAGGAGAGAGCCACGGGGCATGAGCGGCGGCTGGGGGGCAACACGAGGGAGACACAGGGCATGAGCGGGGGGTGGGGGGTAACACGAGGGAGACACGGGGCATGAGCAGGGGTGGGGGGGTACAGGAGGGAGACACGGGGCATAAGCGGGGTGGGGGGTAACACGAGGGAGACCCGGACATGAGCGGGGGTTGGGGAACACAAGTGAGACACAGGGCCTGAGTGGGGTGGGGGGTACAGGAGGGAAACACGGGGCATGAGCGGGGGTGGGGGGAACAAGAGAGAGACACGAAACATGAGCGGGGGTGGGGGGAACAGGAGGGAGACACAGGGCATGAGCGGGGAGTGGGGGCAACACGAGGGAGACACGGGGCATGAGCGGGAGGTACAGGAGGGAGACAAGGGCATGAGCGGGGGGTACAGGAGAGAGCCACGGGGCATGAGCGGCGGCTGGGGGGCAACACGAGGGAGACACAGGGCATGAGCGGGGGGTGGGGGTAACACGAGGGAGACACGGGGCATGAGCAGGGGTTGGGGGGCAACACGATGGAGACACGGGGCATGAGCGGGGGTCGGGGGGTACAGGAGGGGGACACGGGGCATGAGCGGGGTGGGGGGTAACACGAGGGAGACCCGGACATGAGCGGGGGTGGGGGAACACAAGTGAGACACAGGGTCTGAGCGGGGTGGGGGGTACAGGAGGGAAACACGGGGCATGAGCGGGGGTGGGGGGAACAAGAGAGAGACACGAAACATGAGCGGGGGTGGGGGGAACAGGAGGGAGACACAGGGCATGAGCAGGGAGTGGGGGCAACACGAGGGAGACACGGGGCATGAGCGGGAGGTGCAGGAGGGAGACACAGGGCATGAGCGGGGGGTGGGGGCTAACAAGAGGGTGACATGGGGCATGAGCCGGGGTGGGGGAAGAGGAGGGAGACATGGGGCATGAGCAGGGGTGGGGGGTAACACGAGGGAGACACGGGGCATGAGCAGGGAGTGGGGGGAACAGAGCAGACACAGGGCATGAGCGGGGGGTGGGGGTACAGGAGGGAGACAGGGGGCATGAGTGGGGGGTGGGGGAACAAGAGAGAGGCACAGGGCATGAGCAGGGGGTGGGGGGAACAGGAGGGAGACACAGGGCATGAGCGGGGGTGGGGGGCAATACGAGGGAGACACGGGGCATGAGCGGGGGGTAGGGGGTACAGGAGGGAGACACGGGGCATGAATGGGGGTGGGGGGTAACACAAGGGAGACACGGGGCATGAGCGGGGGTGGGGGGAACATGAGAGAGACACATGCATGAGCGGGGGGTGGGGGGCAACAGGAGAGAGACACAGGGCATGAGCGGGGGGTGGGGGGTACACAAGGTAGAAAAGGGGCATGAGCAGGGGGTGGGGGTTACACGGGGGAGACACGGGGCCTGAGCGGGGAATGGGGGAGCACGAGGGAGACACGGGACATGAGTGGGGGGTGGGGGTAACGCGAGGGAGACACGGGGCATGAGCAGGGGGTGAGGGGTAACACAAGGGAGACACGGGGCATGAGCAGGGGGTGGGCGGTAACACAAGGGAGACACGGGGCATGAGCAGGGGGTGGGGGGAACAGGGCAGACATGGGGCATGAGCTGGGGTAGAGGGTACAGGAGTACAGGAGGGAGACACGGGGCATGAGCGGGGGATGGGGGAACAAGAGAGAGACACGGGCCATGAGCGGAGGGTGGGGGGAACAGGAGGGAGACACGGGGCATGAGCGGGGGGTGGAGGGTAACACGAGGGAGACACGGGGCATGAGCGGGGGTGGGGGGAACACGAGGGAGACATGGGGCATGAGCGTGGGGTGGTGGGAACAGGAGGGAGACACGGGGCATGAGCGGGGGGCGAAGGGTAACACGAGGGAGACACGGGGCATGAGCGGGGGAGGAGGGTAACACGAGGGAGACACGGGGCATGAGCGGGGGTGGGGGGAACACGGGGCATGAGCGGGGGGTGGGGGATCACGAGGGAGACACGGGGCATGAGTGGGGGGTGGGGGTAACGCGAGGGAGACACGGAGCATGAGCAGGGGGTGAGGGGTAACACAAGGGAGACACAGGGCATGAGCAGGGGGTGGGCGGTAACACAAGGGAGACACGGGGCATGAGCAGGGGGTGGGGGGAACAGGGCAGACATGGGGCATGAGCTGGGGTGGAGGGTACAGGAGTACAGGAGGGAGACACGGGGCATGAGCGGGGAATGGGGGAACATGAGCGAGACACGGGGCATGAGTGGAGGGTGGGGGGTAATGTGATGGAGACACGGGGCATGAGCGGGGGGTGGGGGGTAACACAAGAGAGACACGGGGCATGAGCAGGGGGTGGGCGGTAACACGAGGGAGACACGGGGCATGAGCGGGGGATGGGGGAACAAGAGAGAGACACGGGGCATGAGCGGGGGGTGGGGGAACAATAGGGAGACACGGGGCATGAGCGGGGGTGGAGGGTAACACGGGGCATGAGCGGGGGTGGGGGGAACACGAGGGAGACACGGGGCATGAGCGGGGGGGTGGGGAGCAACAGGAGAGAGACACGGGGCATGAGCAGGGGGTGGGGGGTACACGAGGTAGACACGGGGCATGAGCGGGGGTGGGGGTAGCAAGGGGGAGACACAGGGCATGAGTGGGGAGTGGGGGGAACACGAGGGAGACACGGGGCATGAGTGGGGGGTGGGGGGAACAGGAGGGAGACACGGGACATGAGCAGGGGGTGGGGGATAACACAAGGGAGACACGGGGCATGAGCGGGGGGTGGGGGGTAACACGAGGGAGACATGGGGCATGAGCAGGGGTGGGAGGGAGCAGGGCAGACATGGGGCATGAGCGAGGGGTGGGGGGAACAGGAGGGAGACATGGGGCATGAGTGGGGGCTGGGAGGAACAAGAGAGAGACACGGGGCATGAGCGGGGGGTGGGGGGAACAGGAGGGAGACACGGGGTATGAGCGGGGCATGGGGGTAACATGAAGGAGACACAGGGCATGAGCGGGGGGTGGGGGGAACATGAGGGAGACACGGGGCATAAGCAGGAGGTGGGGGCAACAAGAGAGAGACAAGGGGCATGAGCGGGGGGTGGAGGGGTACACGAGGGAGACATGGGGCATGAGCGGGGGTGGGGGGAACACGAGGGAGACACAGGGCATGAGCGGGGGTGGGGGTAACACGAGGGAGACATGGGGCATGAGCGGGGGGTGGGGGGAACAGGAGGGAGACACAGGGCATGAGCGGGGGGTGGGGGGAACAGGAGGGAGACACAGGGCATGAGCGGGGGGTGGGGGTAACACAAGGGAGACACGGGGCATGAGCGGGGAGTGGGGGGTAACACGAGGGAGACACGGGGCATGAGCAGGGGTGGGAGGGAGCAGGGCAGACATGGGCATGAGCGAGGGGTGGGGGGAACAGGAGGGAGACATGGGGCATGAGTGGGGGCTGGGGGAACAAGAGAGAGACACGGGGCATGAGCGGGGGGTGGGGGGAACAGGAGGGAGACACGGGGTATGAGCGGGGCATAGGGGTAACATGAAGGAGACACAGGGCATGAGCGGGGGGTGGGGGGAACATGAGGGAGACACGGGGCATAAGCAGGAGGTGGGGGCAACAAGAGAGAGACAAGGGGCATGAGCGGGGGTGGAGGGGTACACGAGGGAGACATGGGGCATGAGCGGGGGTGGGGGGAACACGAGGGAGACACGGGGCATGAGCAGGGGTGGGGTTAACACGAGGGAGACACGGGGCATGAGCGGGGGTGGGGGGAACACGAGGGAGACATGGGGCATGAGCGTGGGGTGGTGGGACAGGAGGGAGACACGGGGCATGAGCGGGGGGTGAAGGGTAACACGAGGGAGACATGGGGCATGAGCGGGGGGTGGGGAGAACACGAGAGAGACACGGGGCATGAGCGGCGGGTGGGGGGCAACAGGAGAGAGACACGGGGCATGAGCGGGGGGGTGGGAGGGTACACAAGGTAGACACAGGGCATGAGCGGGTGTGGGGGGACCACGAGGGAGACACGGGGCCTGAGCGGGGAATGGGGGAACACGAGCGAGACACGGGGCATGAGTGGGGGGTGGGGGGTAATGTGATGGAGACACGGGGCATGAGCGGGGGGTGGGGGGTAACACAAGAGAGACACGGGGCATGAGCGGGGGGTGGGCGGTAACACGAGGGAGACACGGGGCATGAGCGGGGGTGGGGGGAACAGGGCAGACACGGGGCATGAGCGGGGGTGGAGGGTACAGGAGTACAGGAGGGAGACACGGGGCATGAGCGGGGATGGGGGAACAAGAGAGAGACACGGGGCATGAGCGGGGGTGGGGGAACAGGAGGGAGACACGGGGCATGAGCGGGGGTGGAGGGTAACACGAGGGAGACACGGGGCATGAGCGGGGGTGGGGGGTAACACGAGGGAGACACGGGGCATGAGCAGGGGTGGGAGGGAACAGGGCAGACACGGGGCATGAGCGAGGGGTGGGGGGAACAGGAGGGAGACACGGGGCATGAGCGGGGCTGGGGGGAACAAGAGAGAGACACGGGGCATGAGCGGGGGGTGGGGGGAACAGGAGGGAGACACGGGGTATGAGCGGGGCATGGGGGGTAACATGAGGGAGACACAGGGCATGAGCGGGGGGTGGGGGGAACATGAGGGAGACACGGGGCATGAGCAGGAGGTGGGGGCAACAAGAGAGAGACAAGGGGCATGAGCGGGTGGTGGAGGGGTACACGAGGTAGACACGGGGCATGAGCGGGGGTGGGGGGAACACGAGGGAGACACGGGGCATGAGCGGGGGTGGGGGGAACACGAGGGAGACACGGGGCATGAGCGGGGGTGGGCGGTAACACGAGGGAGACACGGGGCATGAGCGGGGGGTGGCGGGAACAGGAGGGAGACACAGGGCATGAGCGGGGGTGGGGGTAACACGAGGGAGACATGGGGCATGAGCGGGGGGTGGGGGGAATGGGAGAGAGACACGGGGCATGAGGGCATGAGCGGGGGGTGGGGGGAACGGGAGAGAGACACAGGCTATGAGCAGGGGGTGGGGGGCAACGGGAGAGAGACACAGGGTATGAGCGGGGGTGGGGGAACGGGAGGAAGACACAGAGCTTACTATGCAGCGCTCTGATGCAAACGATAAACAAAGATGGCGGGTGTCTCTCACAATATGACGCACTGCACGCTTCACCGCAGCCAATAGGAAAGCACGTCAGATGTCTGCGGACACCACGCAAGCCGCTTGCCCAATCCCCGTCCTGTCTGCGGAAGCGAACAGGGAAGTGTGTCCGCAAAGCGGACACATATATCACTAATTTTTTTCACTTATATTTTTATCATTTTTTTAAAAACTACTAGACGGATTTACACCAAATTAAAAAAAGCACGCTTTTGGGACCAAGCTGCCGCTCCCGCCGCAAATTTGGTGTAAATCCGTCCAGCGGTTTGGGCTGTAGGTGTGAGCAAAGTTTTTTCCCATTATGTCTATGGGAAAAAAAGAAGTTTTGGGACCACCCCCCTATAACTTTGCCCCCCCCAGACCAAACCTCACCAATCTTTGCAAAACAATTCAGAGTGGGCCATATACTTTTTTTGCAAAGTTTGGTGAGGATTCGTCCAGGGGGAGAGAAGTTATAAGCCGCCCAAAAAGTGCTCTTCCTATGGAAACAGCAACTTAACCATAACTACATGGCCACTACCGTGGCCGTGTAATATATATACAAAGTGTTTTGTTTTTAAAAGTCTGTTGTTCTCCAAAACTGCTATAGTTTTTGAAGTGGGCAGGGCGATAAAAGAAAATATATATAGCGCTGCATGTTTGAGACTGTTTTGCCAATAAAAAGTATTGCATGTGATTTAAATTAAGCCCTTTGGAAAATATATTGCCAAGCATATGATCTTGTCATGTTGTAAGGTGCTGCATCATTTTGGCATTAAGGGAATTCTGTTTGTGACAAAAAGTATTTGAAGTTTTATTTGACCTCAAATGAACACTGTAGATGTGAAGATGCTGTAGGTTCCATGATTTTTAGTAAACACATAAAAAACGACTGGTGTTCTACTTATTTGTATTGAAGTTTTGTTTTGGTGCCACGTAGTGAGGTGTCATGTCTTGTGATTTGCACATATATAAATGTTCTTATTCATTAATAAGTGTATATTCTTTCTACACAGTGGCCTGATTCTAGGCTTATCTGTGACACAGGGGTGAGGAAGCTACAGGGTTCTATTTGAGTCCTAGGACCAATGTGATGTCGCCTGAAGTCAATCAGACAAATAACAGTGAACTCATATAGGAGAAACAATCTCTCAATGAATAGTTCAAGACACATTGGGCAATGTTTACAACAGCGCATTTCTTAAATACTCTCAATTTACTTTTTTATAAGCAAAGACATTCATGTTCACATCCAAATCTAACATTCATTTAGATGACCACTTTTAACCACGATTTATGTACAAATGACCAGTTTCAGCAGTAATTCAAAATGTATTGGTCATACAGAGTTCAAAGAAAATTGGACATTTCATCATGTCTATCAATAGAACATTTGCACAGGGAGTTAATTCTACTAATATGAGTCCAATCTACTGTTCTCGTCTGTAGTCAACCCTAATGTAAATCTGATGAACGGTTTTGTTGAGGGGAGAACTGGCACTACGCGTTTTGAGTTATACACTCTTCTTTAGGTGCAGTGGACTCTGTAATATTCAGAACATTTGAAAAACAAAAGGTCTTATGTTTATTGGTTTTAATTAATGTTGTTAAAAACCACATGATCATGTGATAATAGACGTAGCACTAATTGTTCAACTGGAGTGAAAACACCAACCTTAACTTCCTTGATATGTTGATTCTAATATTTGGGCAAACTTCTATGTTTGATCAAGCTTCAGTGGTCAAGACTCACCGGTCATTTCTCTGAGGACATAAAAGATAATATATGGATATAAGAATCCTCATAATTGCTCTCAGCATGGACGTTCAAAATAGGTCATAGTAGTTTTTGACGTTTATTTGCACTTACAAGAATTTCACTGTGCTGCTGTGCGTTGATCAGGGACACTCATGTGAAAAAAAGGATCCCAGTTCGTAAACTACAAATTAAAAAAATTGTGGATCACTGTGTCTGTCTCAAACATAGTTGTGATTCGTGTTAAGAACTAGCCTGGTTGTGTGTGTTTACCTGGCGCTTCCTCTGCAGTGGAATAGCTTGTCAGTCACAGTCAGATTGAAGCAGCAACTCACTGTGCTGCCTTGCGCTGGTTTGGGGAACTCATGCCAAAAAAAGCCGAGTTGGTGACCTGCAAGTTGGAAATATTGCGGGTCACTCAGTCTGTCTCAAACGTATTTAAAACAAAGGGGGTACTGGCAGTCTCCCCTTGCTCACTGTTCTCAGAGAGGCACAACTCCACCTCACTGATGATGCCCAACAAGGCTGAAACATGTGTATGTGGTTGCTGTTGGTACTCTTGTTCAGAAGAGAATTGCCTAGCATTTCGGTCCTGGACTGCCCCTGGGCAGGACAAAGACTGATAAGCAGGGATATTTCTTCTGTGTGAAAGGGACAGTGAGCTAACGACTTGGTTGAGACTCTCCCGGTGGCCATCCACCCAAGAACAGGTCAATGGGCTGTGTTTGTGCCAGTAGAGAGACTCCCAGAACCCCCTTTGTGAAACGTATTTAGTTGTTTTTCTCCTTTAGAGCTAGCCTAGTTATGTGCATTTACCTGAGTGCTTTGTCTGCGGTGGAATAAATCATCAGTTACAGGAAGATTAAAGTGGCAAATCGAGTGCAGATGAGGCAGCAACAAGCAGCCTCCTGTCCCGCGATTGTCTGATGTCATTGGGCCTCATTTGGAGTGTTGTGCTAAGGCAACAACGGCGCAGTAGTGATACCCGAGCCGTTGTTACCTCGCCGCAACATTCCAAGTATGCTTGCGGGTGCCGCTCTGGAACACCAGGTCAGACCAGGCATGCAGAGCGGCACCCGCGAGCATTACCGGATGGCAGCAAGGGCTGCGTTGTCAACGGGGCCGTTGTTGCCATCCTCCCCATTCCCATTGAGCCCTATGGGGGCTCAAATGGGAATGGGGATGTACTGGGTCTGTGTCCCGTGAAAGGGATTTACCGGGCCCTCCAAGGTCAGAATGGCCTGGTAAGTCCCCTTTTGCGGGACCCGGACCGGGGATTGGGGGTAACCATGCCCTTACTAAGGGCATGGCTACCTCCAAACTCGTAATGAGGCCCATTCTGTTCACGTGACCCCTCCATGCGTGAGCACGAACCGTGGGGTATCACGTGACATTATCGCGTGTACTTTCGACGCTCTTCTGTAGTTCAAAAATGTCTCTGCCATTGTAGGATTATCGCGATCAGCAAAGCTGTGTTTGATGCGCATTCAATCTCAAAATGTTTCTAAATAATCCAATGAGCAAATAGTTATGATACATATACTTGGACTCAGTGCACCTTTTTTAAGGGGTATGTTGCAGATGTTAACGGCAAATCTTATAATCACTGTTCAGTACTCATTTAGAGTGAATCATAATCAGTTGTTAATTCCTGTAATTATTTGTGAGAATGCAGACCTTAACACACAGTCTGTTTTGTAAAATATGTACAACTTGCGTCAAGTCTCAAGAATTTATATTTCTTGGAATTAGTTGTGAGACTAAGGCATTGTAGGACTTGTACAGTTACAGTCACTGTATATAGTTTCCCAATCATTATTTTGTAGATTAAATTGAACTGTCACCTGGCTCAAAAGTGGTTTGCCCATTCGCACTGAGTTAACCTTGTCCCTATCATTCTGAGGACACTGTTGTCTTCCACCAGTTATATAATTGACATCTAATTGTTCAGCCAATAATTTTAATAAGCAATTTCTTTCTGGAGTAATCTTTTGACTATTTCCCCTCCCCTGCGTGATTGTTTCAGTTGTTATAATGCAATGAACTGCATTTGTGATATGGTGTGTCAAAATTCTTTAAAATATTGTGCCACTGGGGATCTGGCTGAGTCCATACAAATGTCCGACTTGTGTTCAGTCCATCTCGTTTTGGCCTTTGTGGTTGTTATTCCCACATAGTATATGCTGCATTGACATCCGATCAAATATACTACATTGATGGCATCGCATGTTGAAGTGTTTTTTAATAATATTGGTTTCCCTGTGTATGGATGACTAATGAACTGACCTTTCATCACGTTGTTACAATCCTGGCAGTTCACGGAGGGGAGAGTTCCCCTGTAACTTGTCGATTTTATCTTAGATGTGCTAATGTCTGCTCTTACTACAAGATCCCTCAATGATTGGCTTTTCTTGTGCACCAATACTGATGCTGTTGGGAATAATTCTACTAAAGTTGGATCTAGATGTAAAATATTCCAATTAGATTTGATGATGCGCTTAACTTGTGGGCTCTTTTGTGAGTAAGTTGTCACGTATACAAGTTTGGAAGCAAAATCTTTGACTGATTGTAATAAAGTTTCTGGCCTTGAGAGGGCATTAACTTTCTGGGCTGCTGTTTCGACTATCTAAGTTGATTAACCTCTCTTTTCGAACACTTCTGACAGTCACAGATTTTTGTGATAAATTGCTGATTGTCTGAAATTATTCTACAGGAACTTAAAAACTGACTAAATGGAATACTCTCCACCGTTGTTCTTGGGTGGAAACTTGACTCTAGTCAAATGCTATTCTTATCCGTTAGTTTGGAATAGACAGTTGTCTTCCAGATGTTATCGTCAACATATACTTCCACATCTAGGAATTCTATTTTCGTTAGACTTTGATTTTTAGTGAAATGAATCCGAGATGTTAATTGGTTAGCATATTCAAAAAATTCTTCTAATTCTTATTTTGTTCCTGGCCAAATTCCAAAAATATTATCAATGTACCTAAAGTAGTATTTTAGATGTCTAGTCCAGTTTTCCTTTGACAAAATATGTTCTTTTTCTAAGTGTGTCCTGTAGGTATTTTTTTTATTTATTTATTTAATATGCATATAACAATTACAGTTTTACATATAAATCACATAAGTTCACATGGTTTTCCCAGAACCTACTATACGTCACACATTTTTATCTACCACTAATTAAAATATCGCTATAAAAACATCAATACACCATTTGATAGTTCTGTTAAAATCTCTAAAATCTTCGCATAAAACGTAATCAGATAAAAAATGTAATCCTTATCATTTCCAGCCATAAGACTCAGCCACATTTTAGACATATTGCACTTATACATATTGTTATTATATTTCATAAAATATTTCCTACGTATTTCATCAAGACTTTCACATTCACATATAATGTGATGAGCAGTTTCCAATGTATTTATCCCACATAGTCTACAATATCTAGCGTCCTTATGAATACCATTTTTTGCACCTAATATTACTAATATGTTACAAATATTAAATTTAAACTTTAAATACCATCGGAGCATGTTACACTCTGGAAATGCATACTGATAGGTGGGTTTGCCTTCCCTGCACATCAAATGATTAAGGAATGGACCACTATTTGCTTTTTCACCCAGGTTTACTATCATCTGTTCATAATCTAGTTCACAGATTAATCTTTTTAATTTCTGCTTAATCTGCGCTATAGAGAACAGCAACCAGTCATCTTTGTCATTTTTTGTCCACTTATCATAAACCTTATTCCACCTGTTTATGGTGAAAAAATTCAGTTTAGTGGTTGAACTACCATATTGTTCCATAACCTTTATCACAAATGTGCCATTGGTAAGTCGATTCAGTTTCAAATATAGCACAGCCACCATTAGATCAATACGACTATTCACACTAATCAGACCACATTCCAGCAATAAATATTCATTTGTAAGGGTTTTAGGCATCCTCAACAATATCTTTAGCATTTTAGCTTCAAATGCTTTCAACTCTTTCTTAAAACAGCTTCCCCATAGTTCAGCACTATATAGTAAGCAGGATACAATTTTGGCAGAGTATAGTGTGGCAACAGTGTTCACAGAGATGTTTCCTTGGTAACCGATAAATTTGCTTAGAGCCATGGTGGCTATCATGCTTTTTCTCTTTGTTTCACACCAGTGTTTTTCCAATTAAGCTTATTATCTATAACCATACCTGGGTATTTATATTCGTTCACAACCTCAAGCTGTCTCATTTCAATCATCCATTTTGTTTTTTGATTTCTAATCAGGTGTTTAGAGTCAAACTTCATTACTTTAGTTTTGTCAATATTAATAACCAAATCACTCTCCTTTGCAAACTTTACTAATTCGTCCAGTTTTACTTGAAGGCCCTTAGGTGTATAGTCAATCAAGACAGGTTCATCAGCATAGCCTAGCCAACCAAGCTTAGCTGTGCCAATCTTGATATCAAACGTCTGACTATTACTGGCCTCATTTAGAAAGTCTGCCAGGTATAGGTTAAAAAGTATGGCCGCGAATGTGCAGCCTTGTTTGACTCCACGTATGGTGGGTATAGCTTTTGATAATCTCCCTTCTAGGTCCAGGCGAACTCGAACCGTGGTATCGGTATAAAGCAGTTGTATCATATACAATAACCCAGGCGGTATTCTACAGTTTTTAAGCTTGGCCCATAGCTTACTCTGAGTGATGGTATCGAATGCGGCTGAAAAGTCTATAAAACCAACATATACAGACAGCCCACGTACCTTGCGTGAGTATTCTATGGTAGTTACTAGATTTACTATATTATGTGTTGTAGATGATCCTGCTCTAAAGCCAGATTGATTATCAGGCAGAACTCCGCATTTGGTGATCCATTGGTTTAAATCAATTAGCAGAATCTTGGCAAATATTTTAGCCAGGATGTCTAACATAGCCAACATCTTGTAGTTAGCAGGACCTTTACGTGGGCCTTTCTTGTATATAGGCAATATTATACTTTTTTTCCATGACTCTGGCAGCTTACCTTGTCTCCCAATCCATTTAAATATGATGAGTAGGACCCTAGCCAATAGTTCATGGGCCTTTTGTAACAGTGCATTACAGGTGCTATCTGGTCCTGCTGCTCTTGACCTGGGCAATTCTTTTATTATGTTTACCAGTGAGATTACAGTCATTGTACATTTCCATATCATAGCCACGTTCAGTTTCATTTTCTTCACTTGTTAGCGTTCCCAAGGTACTTTTAACATAAATAACCCATCTACTTTCAGGCACACAGTTAATTGGGAGAGAGACTTCTTTTTTACAAAAGTTGCCCATTGCATCACCTTAGATTGTGTATGCCTAGGTGAGTTCCCATATTTGTCTATGCACAGTGCTCGAGAATGCCTTTAAAGAGCACAGTTGGCATACCAGTCTTAAACCACAATAACAGGCACCTTTGTCAAATATTTATTTGGTTTAGGGGTTTTGGGGGGTGGAGAGGTTACTGGATGCATCTATAACAATGGACAATAGCCAAAGCAGAGCATGCATGATTGTGACTTTCTTTTCTGGATGTCTTCAAATGCAAATATCTCATGTTTGAGTTGAAGATAACCTTGGTCTTAGGCAGGGACAAACAATTTGAAAGCTAGAAAACAGGGACATTGAACTGTAAATCAGGGAGTTCCAGAATCCACGTCCGCTATGACTTTGGATGCTGAACACGTGAAATTCTTGGACACCATCCTTGGGCTGGCAAGGGAATGTTTATTGATACATAAAACCTGGATGAAACCAGGCTATGAGAAAAGGAGCCCTTTGTTGTACACAATGATATACTAAGGTAAACAAATGTCATTTCCGTTCTTTACTGAGAATTACAACAGACAGCAGGGACTCTAGCTGAAGAAATGGATAATAATATGGAACCTGCAAATGTTGTCTAAGTATCAAATGTATCATCCACTCGAATATATAACTTTGATTAGTAGCCAGTATAAAATAAGAATTGTCACTACTTTTTGTTTGATTAAAGTTTGTAAGCAGCAGCTTGACACTGGAAAAATGCAAACCCACGACCCAATCATGAAGTTCAATATTGTGTTCAGGAACGTGTACTCTTGTTGGGTAACAGCAGCATGCAATTTAAACAAAAAAAAGTCTGTAAATTGAAATACCATGATTTACGGAGCTAGTAAGTATTAAAAAATGGGAGGGGTCTGCTTTGCTTAGGGGGCGGAGCAAAGACATCTAACACAGGAGCATATGCAGGCTCGGACTGGCTGATAGGGCAATAGGCCCATGTCCAAACCAAAAGCACAAAATGCTGAGGTTGGGTCAGAATGGGCCACTTTTTTTTGCCAATGTGGCCACCTTGATGAGTTACTTTACTATACGGTTAGTAGTTTTGACCGTTGTTGCTGAACATTCTTTATATTGCACAATTTGCATCATGTGTTATCAAATAACTCCCCCTTGGGTACTTTTCAAAGAGTGTCACAAAAGGAATGGATAGCCATTTGCAACTGTGGGCCACTTTTTCATTGGTGCCCGAGACAATTGTATGGCCTAGTCCGACCCTGAGCATAGGCTGAATGCTAATTTGATATTTCTACACTCACAGTTGACACGTGTCGATGTTATGGTCCAAATATTCCAACCACTGTGCGATCTCTCTTCCTAATGGACAAATGGTCCCAATAATCTGGCTGGAAGCTGGGACACCGGTGTGCCTCAACGTTTACTCCCATATTAAGAGCAGTGCGCCAACACAAGAGCCGCGAAATGCAAATGGAGGTCTGGGCCTGGAGATGAGAAGAAAACTTCCCACCATCACATCACAGTTTCAGATGGAAAGACTGACAAGTGATTCTCTTCCCTCTCTTTTGTGGATGGCAGACTTTTGATGTTGCTCATAATGACACAGAGTGTTCCACCGTTAGAAACATGGCAGACCTTTCACATATGCGACAGATTCGAAAACGTTGACGTTAACACGTCTAATATATTTTTTCATTGAACTTCTCTTTTCGAATTGGTGTGATTTCGGAATGAAAGCATGGAAAAGCAATGACGTGATGTATGGTTATTGTGCTGCCCGGATGGCTCTTTGATATCCGTGTTGCATTTCTACCACAAATGTTGACGCTATTCCTTAAATTATATTAATATGTCGAGTGATTTAATTATCATAGACATTATATGATTGAAAATGATATTTGTGTGGATGAAGGGAGAAAGTCAAAGTTGAGATGCATTGCTAGAGGGGGTGTATTTGGCATTTACATGGTGAAACGTGACTGTGTAAATGTGTCCAGAGTAGGATTTGCTCCGGCGGCTGCAAACGTCGCGATCAGGGGTGTGTGCTCTGTGTTAATGCCTCCAGGGCATTCCACCTTAACGAAGATCGATTCTGAGATAAAGTTATCACAATATGGCCGTGAGCAACACTGACGAGTCACAGCGATAAGTGCTTCAAAATGGGAGTGAAGCGCTGTGATTTTTTTTTTAATACATTGCTGTATGGAGCAAGTGTAATGACGATTGGTGGGGGAACAATTTGCGTGTACCATTCCTTTAAGCACGAAACTTGCAAACAATGACTCAGCGTTGCAGATGCTTCTGTTGTCGCTCGGGTCAATGGTGCGGAATGAATGCTGCACAAATGTTTTGCAGGCAGAAATGGGCATAACATGAATGTTGATGGCCTCTTTTCATGGGCATGGCTGATAAACGGGTGCTGGGTACTGGTACAGCACAAGAGGCCCATCTTGGTGCAAACAATAGATATCAAGGGCCCGATTCATGGAATTATCGGCACAGAAAATAGAGTACTTGCGTGCGCAACTGCGGGCAAATCCGCCTTCGTCTATTCATGGAATCGAATGTGCGGTACTTTTCCTGGACTTGCGTGGAGTTCGCGCTGGCTTGACACCTTTGGGCGAGCCGTCTAGGGCCTTGTGCGAGACTCCAGAGCGTGGCTTCCCCAGAGGGCTGGGAAGGGGGCGGAACACCAAAAATGGAGAAGAACGTGCAAAAAAGTGTGTGTTGCGAGGTACGGACTGTAGGCAGCCCCTCGCATCCCCACAATTGCACGGCACGAGATGTATTCATGGATTCAATCGCACAATGTCTCGGCTGGGAAATGGCGATGCAAGTCCTTCGTACGATCTGCCACCTGAAGGCAGGCGTAAGTACAATTGCGCATAGGATTTGCAGAGCGCAGGTGGGGGTTGCATGTCGGATTTCAGGGTGTGTGTACTCAATTGGGTTCCGATGTCTCTTAGGGCTGCGCGTAGGCACTGTAGCGGGGTGCGGGACCATTTTACGGGGGTTCACACACAGATTTCCTGAGTTATTGCTGAGTTACAATTTTTCATATGCATGCTGTCGGGGTGCAGGATACAGTTACGGTGGACCCTGCGCAGGATCCCTGAGTCGTAGGCCTGCTTTTGGGGGACCCCACGCACTGTTTGAAGGGTGTGTGTATTCACGTCCTGGGGAGCACGCAAAGGTAGCTTTTCTAGCTGTTTATGCTCTGTGTGTGGGCATCTCGGGGGCGGGGGCCTTCCGGGGGCGACTTGCGAATATGGTTGCTTTGCACTGTAGATTCCATGAACGCGCATGTGCACATTTTTCTTTCCATGCTCAGGCTCACGCCCCTTGCAAGATTTCTGCACGCATTTCCATAAATCGGGCCCCAAATGCAGAAATGGAACTTGAAGGTGTGTTTTAACATGATTGATATGCCATTCTGGGTGGCCAGAGATCAAAGTATTAATGGACTCTGTAGCTGGCTACTGAAGCTGCAGTGTTCATGCGTCTGCATGTGTTATTTATTCAGCCAGCAGAGGCTAACACCTCACGTAAAATTAGTTATGTGATTACCAGCCCTTCAGTTTACACGTCCCTTGAGAAGGGCTTGTTGTCTACGGGGTCAACACAAACCTGTGTCTATGAATGAAAAATGCAATGAACAACTACAAAAGGCAAAACGATTTGATTTGCTAATGTCTGTTTAAAAGAGCTCGGATTCATTCGCTCTGAGCAACAAGCAGCAAAACCAACGAATGCGATCTAAAAATAAACGGGAAGCAACAAAAGGGATGTGCTCGGTGGCATTGTTGTAGGGAAGGGGGCTTCTGTTCCAAACATCGCCTGACCAAAGGGAATGAATCATTAGAATATTTAATAACAAAAACACGTTCCCCTGCCAAAGAAAAGAAGTTCCTGCGAAGGGTTTTTTAAAACAATGACTCTCCCCTGTGCTCAACTCCCAGAGGGAGTGCGTGCATTTCCTCCGGTTCTTTATCATGCTCCCAAAATAAGCAGCGTGGGGACCAGGGCAGCGCACACCTTTTCCATTCGTCAATGCAGCCCTGCCTCAATTCGGGGGGGAAAACACAGGCGGGCACCGCAGGGCTCTTCCAAGAAGCACCGCCGGCGTGAAGCCATGAAGTCCCTCGCAGCTGCTGCCGCCCTCCTCCTGGTCGTGGTGAACGTCCACTCTGGTAACCGCTTTTCGTTGTTTCCCTCGTCCATCTTCTTACTTTCTTCCTGGGGCAGCGGCCCGCGTGGCGGGCGAGGCTTTGACTAGAAAACGCACACTGAGCTCTCTCAGTGTATTCAAAAGCGTGCTGGCTCCTGGGAAGTTTCTGTGGAGCTTGCTGAGGTAATCACACTAATGCTGCCAGGCTCTGTGGGGGTGCCATTTAGATTCGCCCAAGGCCGTGTCCAACCTATTCCAGGCAGAGAAAAGTCCAACTGGCGCTGTGCATGTATTTTGACACAAACATACGCACGTTCTTTGTCTGATACATAGCGTTTCGGGTGCCTGTGTAAAATCGCGGGAAAAGGAGCAAAACTCCCTTGAGACAGAAAATGCATCTTTGTGAAAAAAAACATGCCACCTCAAAAACCGGGGTCATTGGGATGTAAGCGCGATTACCTGAGTGGGTCGGTTGTAGCCTCCGCCCCATAAACGCAAGGGGAAAACGTATGCAAAATCCGCACGTTCACAGCGTTTTTTTAAACATCAAGTGATTTCTTACTAATTTCAAAAATCCAAACTGCCAATCGTAGGCAGCCTATGGGAAGAATTTTTCCTCATGTTTTGATTCAAATAATACATGTATGTTATATAATGCAAGGTATGTTACGTTGTGCAATGATGTTGTGCGCGTTTTTACATTGCATTGGAACCAACATTGGGACAATCAGGCACATTGTGAGTGTTGGTTTAAAACTAAGAGGGACATGTTTTTTTTAAACATTTATATTTTATGATGCAGTGATCTGTCAGTGAGTGCTCCTTATCTCCAAACAGAACCTTGTGTTTCATATACGTGTGTCTGGTATAGGTTTCATTTTGTTCATTGTGCAGTGTTTTAAATTAATTTCTTGAGTTTACGTGAGTCAAACCTACTGAAACGGTTCACTGAACAAATAAAAGCGCGAGGACTGGTGAAAGTAAAGACTGCCAGGCCAAAGAAACCCGCCTTTTACTGGTGTTGTTCAAATAATATTCCCAGTGTTAGTGGCTGTCACTTAGCAAGGCACCGACCTCTTGTGAATGTAACCCAAACACGTTCAGTTCTATAATATGCAGGTATTTTGTGCTGTGTTGTAAAAGTGACTGCATTAAATGGAATAGAATGTACTAGTGGCGACAAGCCCTGCACCCCTCGTTTGCATTAAATGCACTGTTGCTTTTATACAGCCCACAGTAACGTGTGCAACTATATGCAAGGCAGTGCAAAAAGGTAAACACATGGATTTGTTTAAGGTATTCATGATGAAAGTATCAAAAGTGAGTTCACTGTACTTGGTGGTATGTCCTTGTAAATATACAATGAGAGTTCCCAACTGGCCTATGTCATCAAAATTCACGGCTATTCGGCCCTGGCCTGTTTGAACTAAATACAGATTGCATCGTGGGACATGTAGTTTCACTTTTTCTGTTATGAGTTTACAAGGTACAGCACACAAAGCATTGCTAGCTAAAAAGCCGGCCTTCGTTGCTGGGGCCACTGATGAACTACAGAGGCCTGATTTCACGTATTTCAATGGGATTTTCCTATTAAAACACGCCTTTATAAGTTAGGCCCAATGGCTCTACAATTCTTGATTAATAGAATAGAACAAAAGGCATTTGCAGTAAGTATTCTCCTTGGCTAATGCAATGTGATTGTATTAGTCTGTCTTTTGGGATGAAAACAGCCACTTAGTGTTTCATTGATGTTGTGAATCTGTCCTGAAGTTCTACTGTAGCCCACGAGGGACAAATGAGATAAAGCAGTTTTCAGCAAAAGCAATGTTTGCGTCTAGGTTAGGTCCTAGACATGCTTTCTCTCTGCATGTTTTGTGGTGGGTCTGGCACAATGTATTGCAACAGTGAGACTGTACATGCTTAGTTACAAAGGGAGCTTGAGTCTTTACAGTAGGTTAAAACAACCGTTGAAATGTGCATTTTTATACATTGTGTATTTGAATATTGTATTTAAAATTCCCAGTAAAGCGTGAACAGGACACAACCCACTGCCACAGAGCACTGCATGTCATAGCAGATACAACATTCCTTGAAACACAAACAGATTAATTCCAAAGCAAACAAAGCTGAAAAGCAGCAAACCAGCACCAGGGATAGCAGTTGGAGTACCGCTACAAGCATTAACACTATTCTCAAATTATGTTTCTGGGGTCATGCATATCGTTGTGTCAAACAGTTTTTTGAATGTGCATCTGTGGCAAGAACCACATGACCCTCTGCTCGAAGGAAGTGCTTTGTCGTCACATCTTCCATATGGCTTCTATACTGACCTGTGACAATTTCCCAGAGTCGCAAATGAAACGCATCTTTTCTCCCCCGATTGGTATCATGCCTACAACCAATAAAGCACACTTCAGCGGCACATTCTTCCAACCCTACACTTCACAGACCCCAACATCTCCTGCCAAATGACAATAGGGCCACCTGTGTGCTATGCAAGCAGCCCATTCACATACCATGATATGATATGATATGATATGATATGGCATTTATAACACGCCTGTTCACAAGTGTTTCTAGACGCAATACCATTCTACAGCTACTCCTGCATGGGAAGACAACGCCAAGCTTGCGACGTACAAGCCAGCCAAATGTTTTCTTGACCATGTGCAAGCTGGGTGAAGCTATCAAGCATGGGGGGAGGAGTAATCTAAGCAGTGGCATATCTGGTCAATCAAGCGGTTCATGGAGTTCAGACCCGTCCGCCATCTTTCCAGCATGGTCATGATTCTCGCTGGCTTCAATGCTAACAGCTAGTGATCAATTTCCTCAGGTGATATCATAGATTCAAAACAATATAGAACCTCGAATATCCGTTGTTGAAATCCTGAACTATGGCAGACATGTCCCAACAGAGCATGCCGGCAATCTCTCAGTGCATATTCCAAATTCGACTAAAAAGCAACATTCTGTGCACACTCTGCAGGACCCAGCATTTCTGCAAAGGCTTCCTTCAGGTAATTATCTATGCACAGCTGGTGCTGATGCCCGCGGACCCAAGCATGCTTCCACAGCATAGAGTCAATATGGCATGATCTAGGAATGGCCCTTCATTTCCAAATCTTCCATGATGCCTTTCTACAGTTTGGCAAAGGGATGTTTCTCGTGCAGACCAGAGGTCCAAAGTCCACACAATTGACACATGCCCCACCTCAAGGATCACATAATCTGCAAAGTTAAGCTCCCAAACAGCTCATCTTCTGGGTCCAAAGATGAATTCATGCTGCATCCCCAGTTCCAACAACACCTCCTTAAAAGTTCCCACGCTGTCTAAAAGTGGCTTGTATTTGCCTTTCATGCAACGCAGTCATTTCAATACAGTAAACGCCACTTTGGCAAATGACCTGACTCTCTTGCCTACCACCAACAGCAACCACTTGTCGTTGCCTTGAAAGCTACCACCAAACTCTAACACCTTTACCCAACCTTCCTACAGACCACCAACAGGATGCAGGGCCATCTTTGTAGAGTCCACAGCACACACGGTTTGAAGCCGTCGCGAAAGCCCTCCAGGTGGCCTGGCAACAGAAACAATCCTGACTTTGCATTACATTTTGCCATTAAGGCACCAACCTCTGCTGCCCTACCAGGTTTAATTCTTCATCAGTGGATGAGTGTAATACAGACAAAGATTCCTGGCTGAGCTGGTCCCCTTGGGGTGCGACAAATGGTACATCTTGGGCACAACAGCTCAAGGGGAGTGTCACACGTGGGACTAGGTGAATGTTTCCTTAATCCAAGCATGCTTTCGTTACTGGTGCTGTGATCATGACTGCATGAAAGGTGGCTCACTCCTCCTCTTCCTTCCATTCAATATGATCTCTAATTGCAGCACTTTCAGGCATCCTCTTTAATGTGCCAAAGCAAGATTTCACCTGCTTGTGTATCCATCCCTACTTAATGATTAGAGTTGGGTAGATAGCCAATGGAGCAGCAAGCACACATTGGTTGGGTGCCTGACTGTGCCAGCAGCCACAGATATCTAGCCACCAAATATGATACAACACTGACATTGTCTTTCCTGTTCAATGAATGTGTCCAGCTGTGAGGAATTTGACCATCCACACAGGGAGAGTGTGTTCGCCTGGGCTTTTTGATTTTTGTTTATTTAAAAGAATGAATGGTATGAGATCAACCTCTGGAAATTATGTGGGGCCATTGCCGCCACATAGTTTCCACATTCTCTGCGCAGCAGAAAAATAGTCATGTACTCTGGGAGGACAGAGTTTACCAGCGCTGTTCTTCCCTGTCATGTGTAGCTGACACCTGACAGGTGTGGGTACATCAAAGGCCTCTGTCCGTGGGCAGCCTGATCAGCATTTCAAGGCCCCATGGATTTGCATCTCTATTGTTACACCATGCTGGTGGCGGCGAATACTGAAGAATGTTAATTAGCAGGCCTCAGGGAGGCTTGGGTGCAGGAAGTGACAATGGGGATCAGAGACCAACAACTCTTGTAATGCAAAGTGTTAACTTGGTACTAACACCCCTCCTTGGTATGAAAGGGCAGTGAATGTCCTGCCTGGAACCACTCCTTTCAGAGCAGGGAAGTATGTGAATTGTAGGAGACTAAAGTCTGCCTGCAACCCCCTATTGTAAAGGAGGCCCATGTTGTGACCCAGCGCCGCATAGGGCTAAGTTAATTAGGGAGACACTTTAATGTATAGCAGACAGGAAGATCGGTGGGACTTCGAAGTATATGTTGTCATCCTTCCCCTGTCTGTTGCCAAGCGCCCTGATTCTGACCTGAAGCATCGCTGAAGATTGTTGGTGGGGACCTCGGATTGGTTCATTAAGGTGGGTTTAGCCTACATCAATCGCTGGGGCCTGTTTGGCTTTAAAAGAGGGCTGGATCCCTCACTGATCAGATTATCGGAAGACTTCGAAAGGAGTAAGAAGAAGGACTCGTTTGGATCCGAGCTGAAGGTGTAGTCCACCTTACATCTTCCGCCAGTGAAGGAAGGCCAGGAGTTCCAAGAGGGAAGCAATATCCCTCCCCTAAACATCTCACAGGGAACAGAGGGAGATACCAGACTCAGGGGACCCGTCCAGCAGCTCCCGAATCAGTACCCAGCCAGCACACAGTGTGCCCTGCTACGTTCTGACAGCAAGCTTCCTAGGTGGGAAGTGCCAGGGAGTCTCTGGACAAAGGACAAGACCATTGCCTGCTGGCACCCTCCTGAGGTTTGGGCTGTCTGCCTTGAAAGGACACAAACCCTGCGAAGAAGCTTGGAGGAGTGTCACACAAGCATCATCCAGCGTCCATCTTTGTAAGGACAATTTCGAGACAGTCGAGTCCTCGAACCGTATCCGACTGTACCGCAGACTGTTGGCACGCAGCAGTGACCAGAGCTATCCGAGATGCCTCAACCAGCATTCCAGAACCGCCAACCAGCACAGAGACAACGATTCTTGGCCCAGAGTCGCCGCACTGGACAGCCTGCAATGTCCATCCAGCTTCACTTGCCGAACTGCCTGCCGCCTGCTACCCAGAGCTGTCTCCCACCACTAACTCTGTCTCACGGGCTACATAGCGCCCTGGAACTGTCTCGACACTGTCGAGCACCAAGAACCTCTTCAGCACCAGGTACATTGTGGTTCTGCCCCCCTGGTCCTTCTCCAAAGGCCTCTAGAAACAATTACGACCCTTTGCCCCTTTGGTGTTGAAACCAAATAACCTTGAATTGTAAGACTGATTTCTTTACAAACTACCCCCTGTCAGTATCCAGAGTGCATCCCTTTCCTTCATGAAACTATCTGTCCTCTGTGTTCCTTTACAGTGTGGGTTGTAATTGTAGTGTGCTAGAACTGTCTGCTGTAGTAATAATAAAGTAGATATTTTTATACAAACTTAGCTGGACAGTCCCTTTTATCATTAAGTAATAATTGTATTTTCGCTGTGTTGCAACTAACCAACGATCCACGACCATGCAGAAATAAGCCTGCTGTTCTGTCCACATTACCAAAATTGGACATGGAGGTCTTATAATTAACTTGTATTCCAATCTCTTCAGATCCCTTCTGGTGTACTAGAGGTGTCGGGTTGATTGGTGGTTTAGAAACCGATATTCATCCCTGGACCACTGGTGCCCCGGAAGTTGATTTGTCACACCAGCGCCGTGATTTGCAAAGTTCCAGTAGTGTCAGTCGCCCATTCTTTTTGGTCCTGGGCCTTCATATGTTGTGTTAAGATCTACCTTGTCTCGTTTACAAATATCTATCTTCATGCACATCAAGGCCTATTTGACATGTTCTGTATTTTTGTTTTGCAAGGAGGCTATGATGTATGATTAGATACATATCTCCAGGGTAAGGAGACTTGATTGGCATGAATGTCTCATTTCATGCAGTTGTCAGGGGCGGTGAACCATTCTAACTGTTCCACTGGCCCCTCCTGTGTCTCATAGCTGGCCTGTGGTACATGTGAGGCCCATAACTTCTCTTCCGGTGTGTTCTCATTCCCTGCACTGAAAAGTGATGCAGGAAAGGATTTGAACCAATAATAACCACTGTCATTGCTCCGGGCAACCATCTAAACCATCATTTTTCCAGCTGGCTGTGCCATTACAAAAGAGAATAACCATATCAAAAATCAGAATTGGTCATAGACTAAAAGGGGCAGTCCAGCCAAAAGAGGTAGCTCACATCACTTCTTCAGGAAACCCGAAGCAGCTCAGGAATATTTAGCCTCATTGGGCCTCATTAGTGAGGTGAAGCTTGGGTGTCTAGGAACAGAAGGGTTGGGTATCCACACCTGGGCATAGCTGTCCCACTTGTGATGAACACCGAAGAATGAAGAGTGAAAGGTTTTGAGTCACTCATACCATTGGTATTGTTCTGGGTAATCCTGCAAGCCCTTGTTTTTCAGCCTTCTGTGCCACTAGAGATAATTGAAAAACCTGGTTCACACTTAGCCTCAATGCATACACTCACCTTCTATGTGTCACTCTAGGCTATGTGTAGAATTTGGTGCATGGCGCATCAGAAGCTGCCAGGCAGTTTGTTCACTCTCCAGGGAGAGCAACAAAGCCAGACTGGTGCCTCAATGAAAATTCTACAGCACATGGTAAGCCCACTTACTGATGCACATAATTGCATGGCCCCACACTGCAAATGTTATCCTGTGGAACAGTTTCTCTTCCTAGGCCATTTCCTGGCTCAGGAAAAGGTGGGGTTTCTCGGGGCCAGCGCACATTCTCTGTTTCCTTGTAGAGATGGTAAGCACAGGAAAGAAAAAACTGGGAACTACTGATGTACTTTACGCTGGGAGCACCCATTTATGGACACATTTATTTATTTATTTATTTATTTATTTATTTATTTATTGTGCATTTGCAAGGTGCTTATACATCAAGTAAATTATGTTTCAAAGCACCCAACAGGGAGGTAACATGGGAATGAAAGGCAAATATAACAGTGAAAGAGAGAGGCAGTCCTACTAGGCACTGTGAGCATTCAAGCATGCACCTGTGGAGAGAGTGGAAGAGGGAGGAGGGGGTGGGGGTAAGTGCTGGGAGTAACACAGAGGAAAGTGCTAGGGAGTAAGTTGCAAGCAACCTTTAAGTGGCTGGCAGAGATCATTTGATAAGAGTGATCAATTGCCAATAAATAAGTGCAAGGCTTGTGATAGCACAGGTCAGTGGGCGCCAAGTCAAGTGCTGGGAGTGGGCGGAGGCTGAAGGCAATTGGGGGTGGAAGGCCAGGGCCCAGGTGGACACATACAGGCCCTGGGCACCAATCTCAGCAACTGTGAGGTTTAGAAAAGGAGGGAGGGGGGAAGGAAGGAGAAGGTGAAAAGGAAAGTCTTGGGGAGCTTCTTCAATTTGAGGAGATCAGGCTCAAGATAAAGAGGTAGGGGGAGGCTATTAGGTAGGAGGGAGCCAGTTAAGGAAAGAGATCAGACATCAGCTCGTTGTTTATCGAAACACTTGAAACACAGAGAGTTGATGCCAGAGGAATGTAAAGATCTGGAGGCAGTGTATTTAGTGAGAGCCAGTTGTAGATAGTGTGGTCCCCAGCCCCAGACAGCCTTATGGATGATACAGAGGGATCCGAATTTGATCCTTGCAGCAACCGGGAGCCAGGGCAGAGTTTCTAGGGCTGGAGAGATGCAGTCCCTGGGCTTGAAGCCAAGGATAAGTCTTGCAGCCTTATTCTGGATTAGCTGGAGGGGAGGTAGAGACGAAGAGGGTAGATTAAGGAAGAGGGTATTGCAGTAATCAAACCTAGAGAGGACCAGAGTTCTAGAGACATTGAGCTTCTTGGGAAAAGTGAGGAAAGGAAGGATTCATTTGAGGAGGTGAAGTTGAAAGTGGGCCTTCTTGACAAGGTCCTGGATGTGAGGGAGGACGGAAAGAGAGGAGTCCACAGTTTTTGGCTTCAGATGAAGGAGAAGTGGGAGAATCCATAGAGGGTGGCCAGAGTGAGGGGTAGAAAGAGGGAGCTGGAGTCCCAGTGGGAAGGATCACCGTCTTGCTGGAATTGAGGCAGAGATCAGTAATTGGAAGCATGCCATGACTGGATGGCAGATAGGCAGTCAGGAATGATGTAGGAAGTAAGGAGAGGATCAGATGGAAGTTTGAAGAAGAGTTGTGTATCATTTGCATTACACTGGAAGTAAGGGGAGTAGGTGGAAATTAGGTCTGCCAGTGGAGCAAGATAGATGTTAAAGAGCCAGGGAGAAAGGTTGGAGCCCTGGAGGACACCACAGGCAGAGATAGAGGTGAGAGAGGAGAAAGTGCCCAGGATAACCTGGGAGTGAAAGTCATTGAGGAAGGAGGTCAGCCAGTCCAGTGCCCGCTCCGAGATACCTAGGGTACTGTGGAGCCGTTTTATGAGGATGGAGTGGTTAACCGTGTCAAATGCAGAGGAGGTATCAATTAGAATGAGAACAGCAGGAGAGTTTGAATCAAGAGATGCAAGCAGTTCTTCACCGGTGTTCAGAAGAGCAGTTTCCGTGTCTCTGAATGTTCGGAATTCTGACTGATGGTCGTGTAGGCAACCAACAAGCTCAGTGTGCTGGGTCAGTTGGGGAAAGACAAGCTTTTCCAAGAGTTTCCCAAGGAAGGGGGTGATAGAGATGGGGCAGTAATTTGCCGGACAAGCCTGGTCTGCAAAGGCTTTTTTCAGAAGGGGGCACACAAGAGAGTGCTTGAGGGAGGAGGGGAAAGACCCAGTAGCAAAAGAGTGATTGTAGAAATCAGCCAGTGCAGGGGCAGGAGAGCCAATATTGTCCTTAATAGTTCTGGAAGAACAGGGGGAGACCTGTTTGGAGGAGACCATCATAGAGTGGACGACTCTAGTGACCTTGTCGGATGAGATAGGAGAGAAGGAGGAGAGAGCGGCAGAGGGGGATGGAATGCCATAGGTGGCAGGAGGGAGAGGATAGGGTAGGGCGAAAGGGAAGTGGGGGTGCTCTCGATGTCCTGAGTTTTTTCAGTGAAGTGTGTGGCCAGTGCATTTCTGAGGGCCTGGTAGGGAAGAGGTTAGGTGGAGACTGCGGAAGGGTTGGCTAGTTCCTTGCAGATTTTAAAGAGTTTGGCCGTGTTGTTGGATGCACCAGAGATGCAAGCCTGGATGTGGGCCCTTTTCTTGGAGCAAACGGAGAGTCAGTATTGCCTTTTGAGCCGGCGACAGGCCAGTTTTTCAGATGGTGAGCCTGAGGTCTGCCACTTCTGTTCTGCAGCTCTGCACTTGCGTTTCAGGGCTACAAGTCCAGAGTCGTACCAAGTGTTATGCTTGGAGGCATGTTTCAGGTGGTTACCAGACATTTGGTCGAAAAAAAAGGTCGACAGGACAAATGGTCGCCACCATTTAGTCGAAAACCAAATGGTCGAATTTCTTTTTTTTTTTAGTATTTTCACCTTTTTTTTGGGGGGGGTCCCCCCTAACCCCCTTTTTTTCTAAAAAACCCTTTTTTTCCCTAAACGAAAATCTAAAAAATATATATATAAATAAATAAAAAATTTGACCATTTGGTTTTCGACCAAATGGTGTCGACCATTTGTTCTGTCGACCTTATTTTTTCGACTAAATGTCCGGATACCGTTTCAGGTGGATCCTCATGACTGGGGCAAGAATGTCAAGAGTGTAAGTGATGACAAGATGGAGATTGCTGAGAGCAGAGTCAGAGGTTGTGTCTGCGGTGGGGGGAGGATGAAGGTAGATGCAAAGGCAGCAGCTGACACTCAATTAATCGGACGGATGTTCATGAACAAGGTTGGCAGGGTTGGGGGAGGTGCAGTCAGATAGCAAGGTGAGAGGAGAGAATGGTCTGACCAGGAGAGTGGGGTGGTGAGTGGGGATGAGAGCGAAAGATAAGTGTGGATGATTGCATCAAGAGTGTGTTCAGCCAAGTGGGTAGGACCAGAGGAGAGACTGGAGAGGGAGAGAAAGGTGCAGAGGTCATGGAAGAGAGTAGATGCCATGATTGAGGAGTCAAAGTGGATGTTGAAGTCTCCCAGAAGGAGTTTAGAGGTGAATGAGAGGAGAGAGGAGGAGAAATCAGCCCATTCAAAGAGGAACAGGATGGTCTGTAGATAGTGGAAATGGTCAGAGAGGAAGTGGGAGAGATGACCAATTGGCAAATAAGGCTCTCAGCGGAAGAGTAAGGCTGGGTGGGTATGAGGGAAGAAGGGACCCACTCATGGAAGACCAGGGCAACCCCACCAACAGCACGGTTAGGGCACGGCATGGAGATGATCTTATAATCATCAGGGAGAAGGGAGTCAAAAGCAGTGACTGAGCTGGCATTGAACCACGTCTCGGTAAGAGCGAGGATATCAAGGTCAAGGTCTTCAAGGAGGCGGCAGATGTCGGCAGAGTGTTTGATAGCAGAGCAAGCATTAAGCGTGGCTAGATGCAGGAGGTTATTGCCTTTGAAGGTACAGGGGCGTGGTAAACCAGTCAGAGGATGGGGGCATAGAGAGTAAGAGGGAGTAGCAGGTGTGGGAAAGTAGTTGATGAGGGACGACAAGCACCGGTGAAAGAGGAGGAGGTTGGGTTGAGGATCCTGAGCCCTGATATTGCCGTTGTGATAGACATTAATGATACGCCTGGATGATGAGAAGCCCGCCAAGAGTACTTCCCATCTAGTGCCTTCATCAAAAGGGTAAAGATGTGAGAGAGTCTATAGATCTGGAGAGGAGACATAAAAGAGGATATCAGTGAAAATCTGTGTGGAAGTTGCGCTGACAAAGGTGTCTGTGATGGGTAGGCCAGCTAAGTGGTCAAGATGTCTTTTTTAAGCGTTTTTCTTCTATTCTTCTTGAGAGAGGGATGATTGGTGATAGTATAGCAGAAACGATAGGGGAGATGGTGAGTGTCATAGGGTGTCAGAGGATGGGATGGAAGATAGAGGAGGGACTGCACAGCACAGTATGAGCTCAAACGCACAAGGCATTTCTGGTAAGGTGAGAGAAGATTCCTGGCAATTTAGCAAGAGGTCTGCTGGAAGAGGGAAGACCCTACCCAGATTTTCAGGGCCTAGACAGACCAGTACCACGCCTCCCTGGGGCATGGTGTACAGGGTCTCCATTTCCCTTAAGCCACTCATCTACCGTGATAGGAATACAGGAGTGAGCTGATCACTGCTAGGTTAAGGCCATCAATGGGTCGAAAATGGCCTCAACATAGAAACCCCATTAGGGAGCTCTGGAACAAGTAGAGGTCCACAACGTGTTGTGTGAGAATTCTCAAGCAGAGGAAAAATATCCACCAAAAGGTAGGGAGATGCAACACACCTCTATCCCCTCATTAGCTGAATCACAACCCAATGATGGATGGAGACTGATGGAGAGCGATGCGTAGTTATGGCCATGTTGGAACAAAAGTAACAGTAACCCAAACACTGCCATCCAAAAACACGAGCAAGACATGGAAGATGTCTTGGAAAAAGAGAAAGCCTTGCTCCACTCTGGCAATGTGCACCAGGGAACAAGGATACATTCCCCGCACAAGATGGCCTAAGGCCCCAGAGTGCTGTTCTGTAATGCTATCAGCTTGTTTGCTTGTGTAGTCCTTGTTTCTTGCCCTGCTTATGTATGCTATCCATTTATTTTGGCTTTATAAGGCTGAAATTAGGAAAGCCTTTTCTTAAATGGCCGGGAACAGTGTCGTAGATACTGATGCAAAACTAATAACAGAAAAACTGAAAGAACTCATTCTTCATTCCCATTATCACCAAGGCACCTTAACACATTCAGCAGGAATAATATAGAAGTGCATTTTTGTTCGAAAAACTATTTTTAAAACATAAGAACTTGAAAATGTGCTTTCATGGGTAGTACTAGGCCTCAGCGCGAAAGACATGTCCGTCATAGGTCCTTCCCATTCAAAACAATATTTTATTTCACAAAGATAACTGTTCAATTTCAATAGAAGGAACTGTGAATACATTTGACAATGCATATCTGTCAAAACTACTACTAAATAGTTATGTGCACTTTCTTCCACTTTCTAATGACCATTCATTAGGCAGCACTTTACCAAGGTGCAGTATTGGGTGTAGAGTTACCAACACATACGTTTTCACAATACAATAGGAAGTGCAGGCACCCAAAACATTTGCAAATAGTTACAAATGCAATTCATTTTTTATGCTTCAGCCTTTTAAAATGTGTTGATATGTAAATGTATTGGTATGTCAGATTGAATGATGTTTATGTATCTAGCAAAAATGAGTACTTCACAATGATTGAGTAGTCATATGGGTTGACGGAGCTGAGCCATCTGGTCTGTAATTCAAGGTGAGATGGACATTTTGGAGACATTCCTTCGGTAGCAATGTCGCTAATTCTTTTTCTGAAGTGCAGGAGTGGTGGTGCTGTGCCGATCTGAGTTGGGATTGTGTTCCACCGTACCAAACTGTAACTGCAGAAGGTCCTTCGCTTGGCATTTCCTTTCTGACATGTTTGTTTTTCTAGCCTTGTGATGTTGCGGCCTCTGCAATGACCCTGGCCTTTGGGGATAAGTGTGATAGAAGCTGTTGTAAAGAATGTTTGGGCTGCCATGGTTAGCCACAATGTAGTGATGAAAACTCATGTTAGGCACAAAAACTAAACCGAGAAAGCGCTGAGCTGCCACGTTCTAGATGCTAGTCAGTTCATCACATGCTAAAAAGATTAAAGTTAATATTATCCTGAATGAGAATGTATGTTTTGTTTGCATTTCTGTTCTCCCACAGTGTAAAGGGCTTGGCAAGGAGGCTCAAACAATGCTGTAATGTGCTGCCTTTGTTAGAGGGTGTGGATGAACAGCTGGGAGGATTGTCAGGGGACAGTTACACTCACTTATGTGTGGCAGACTTGATAAAGAAAACAAACAAACACGTAACATTAAATAAAGTGTCATTTTATTCCCCTTTTCAACACTAGTAACGTGCCTCTTGAGTATAAGGGCAGGGCTGGCGCCTGTCGGCTAGTAACGTGCCTCTTGAGTGCTGCAGGGCCGGCTGGGCTTCTCACCTTCGCTTGCCGGGTGGAGGTGCGCCGACGCGCCAAGCCGCTCAACCGCGGCCCTTGTGTGCGCACTTCGTGTCACTGGGGTTAGAGGTGCGCCGACGCACCAAAGCCACTCGACTGCGGTCCTCGTGTCGGCACAGGTGGGTGTCGAGCCCCCTCGTCGCCAGATGTGAGGTTTTACACGGCCCCTCAAACCGTCAGGAAGTACATAGTACGCGGGAGCCAGGGCACATTACAACTTGATTTATTCTGTTACACGGCAGGACTGCCGGAAACCCCTCGCCCCCTCCCTAGCCCAACGTCACTTCCTTCACTCAGGAAGAGGACCGCAACGGCGGTCCACCCACATAACGATGTGGGCAGGAACTGCTTGAGGGAGCGCAACCTGACAGTGGGTAGGAGGCAGACTCTGGGTTTGGGAGTCACATCTCCAACCTTATTGGGAACTGCAGTTAAGGTGTCTCTGGGCAATGAGTTTCTTTCTCAGTGTGTAGCATTGCTTGACAAAACAATGTTTCTGGACTTGAAACTCTTTCCCAGAATGCATTTTTGTTAGGCAACGATCAATTCTTGGACTTTGGGTCTTTCTTTCACAGCATTCACTAGTTTATAAAATCCAAACAAAGAACAGTGTCTTTCAGTCAGTCCATTCTGGGCCTTAATAATGTTTGATCCCAGAAGGCAACTGTCTGGCTTAATATCAGTTCCTTATTATATGTGCTCTAGGCCTCTCTTTGCCAACATTTAGACAAATAACAGTTCACTGTTTGATACTTCCTAATAAAGAGTTCTGTCAGGCAGAGATTTGCCGCTCGTATGTTGGCAACATAGAACGTGCGTTCTGTCGGTCCCAGGAGCTTTGGCTTCCTCAATTCAGTGGTTCTGTGTTATTTTCTTTTATTGTTTATAACTCGCTTTCCCTGCAGTCAAACAGCAACCCCCAGAGCTTGACAATGCAGATGCTGGTGTTTATAGTTCTGGCAGGCAACGTTGCACCGAAACAATGTGACAGCACACACTATTCACGCTTCTTTCTCCCCTTTCTCAGCTGTACATCATTGACTATTGGGAGACTCTCTGTCACCCTCCCTTTGCTTCGGGATGTCTAGGTTGCTCTAAGTGCAACAACACATCACAAAAAACAACCATCCAACCTGGCTATCATCCTGGACACTGCACTGAGCCCACTACACTTTACTTCGTCCATGACCCCCACAGGATCACAGTCAAAGGACACGCAGCACTACCTGTACTCCTCCACCTCTCTACAGCCTTTGGCACCATCCAAACACCATTATACTGGACATCCTGAACCACAGGATGAATCTCTCTAGCACCATACTCGACTGGTGCAGCTCATTTCTCACTTAAAGGGCCCACATTGTATCCATGGCCCGTTATTGATCAGACCCCACCACTGTCAAGTGTGGGGTTCCACAAGGCCCCTACCTATCTCCACTTTTCTTCAACCTATATGTTGAATCCCTTGGACAGACCCTTAGCAAACACAACATACATTTCCACCAATTCGCAGATGACACACACATTTACATCCAAATGTCATCCCCTTAACAACTCCACACCCTAAAAACCTATCTCACCTCTATCACCCACTGGATGGCCACCCACTTCCTCAAACTCAATACTTTCAAAACAGAATACCTCCTCATCTTCCCACGAAGGCATAACCCAAACCTCGCCCCCTGGATCCAAGAACTCACGACGGACAACCCGCAGATGTCCCTCTCCAAACCTATTAAATCCCTTGGCTTCACCGTCAACCCCCACCTTTCTTTCACACACCAGATAGCCACTGCCACCAAAACATGCAATCTACAACTACACCACCTAACAAAAATCGGAAATATCCTTCCTCCTGACAACTTCCACACCGCAATTCAAGCACCTGTTCTCTGAAAGCTGGACCATGGATCTGCTCTCCTCACTGGACTCCCCAACAACACCCTTGCCCCTTTACAAGCCATATAAAATGTAGCAGCCAGACTCATTCTCCACCTACCCAAACATTCACACATCACCCCCGCTCTTGCCCAGCTCCACTGGCTCCCCATACCCCAGATAATTGCCTTCAAAGCCATTCACCTCAAAACTCCACCTTACCTTCATGACAAACTCAAACCCATCACCCACACAAACACCAGACAAGCCAGCCAACACCTTCTACACATGTCACTCTCCAAACTCACATGCACACAAAGACAAGTATTTACCTACTGGGCACCCAGAACATGGAATACCCTACCTCTTCAAATACATACTGCATCCTCCATCGCCAGTTTCAGAAAGAGCCTCAAATCATACCTTTTTCCCCTCACGTAACCCTACCCTCCTCCACCGATATCACTTGTCTATCCTAATATTTCTATCCTTTCCTAAAACATTTTGTAACTTCTTTTTTCAACTCCCACCATGTCAATATTTGAACTATGTAAGGCACTCTGAGACCCTCTGGGTTGGGCCAGCGCTAAACACAAATTCAAATAAATAAGTGTCCATTCATGGACTTTCCAGCAATTATTTCAGCTGTTTCTCCCATTGGCTCCTGGGATTTTAGGGTGCCCATGTCTCTTATTTGACACTAGCATCCTTGTCCCTCTAGCAAAGAGATTCTATGCTTCCTGCATGCCCTGCTGTGTTGTGTGGCATACATGTTTGGCTTGTGCCCTGTGGTTAATTTTCTGTCCACAAGAACTCTTCGCTAGTTTTCACTGGAAAAGACTGCCTCTGAATGCTTCATCGAGGAGATCACACTTGCTGCCTTTGCTCGGGGGATCCTTTTGGACTTAAATTTTGCTGATTCATTTTCCTACATACTCTCTTTATTCGCTCATAGTGTTACTGTCCCTGCTCTCTCTACCCCAGGGGAGACCCCTCACCATGGGCAGACAACTGGCGAGTAGGTTCAGCGACTCCCTTCCACTCCACAGCTGGATTATTTGGGGTGGTTCGTTAAAATGGACAATGGGAAGCCAACCTGCTATTGTCATCCATTTTGGACGAGCGATCAGACAAAGCCAGCGCAATGAAAAGACTGAACACTCCTGGACTGGCTTTAATATACTGTGAAAGGCAAACGTGGTTTCCTTTTGACTTTTTGTTGCTCAACATGCAAGCCGAATGAATCATGGAATGCTGGATGCATTTTACTTTCTACACATTGCAACTCCTGTTGGGGGTGCAGGCTGGGGAACTGCAGGCCTAAATGTGCCTAGGGGGACCATTGAATCCACTGTGCATGCCTTCAAGAACCAGTAAGCCCCTCTGCTTCATGGTTCCTGTTTGCGCTGTGCGGAATCCAAAGGCCATCATGGGAGAAGTGTCCAGGCCAGGGCTGCAGGTAAGGAAATACTATGTTTCTATGTATGTTTGTATGTATGTATGCATGTATGTGTGCATGCAAGGGTTTGTATCCGTATGTGTATGCATGAATTAGAGAACAGATGTGCGTGTATGCATGTGAATGAGAGAGTGTATGTTGTTGTATGTGTGCCCGAGTGAATGCGAAATTAATGGATACATGAGTGCTTGTGAATGGGGGAGAAGGCCTCTGTTTGTGGTGGTGGCAGGTGGATGGTAAGAGGGAGTGGTTTATTGGTGCAGCGTCAGCCCAGGTTTGTTATTGTTTTCTTTACTGCTGCATAGCATTTACCTGGGAATCAAAAGGTAAAAAAAACCTGATAAGTGTTATTACATCCCTAGCCTGGTCAATTGGTGATACCCATCTGGCTATGTATTCTTACTGTGGCATTGCATTTGTTTTTGGGAATCAAGCGTAAAGCAAACACGATAAGGGGAATTACTTGGCAAGACTGCCTACTTTGGTAGTTCCAGTCTTGATTTATTTTCTCAGTGTAGCATGGCATTTATTAATGGGCATCAAAAGTAACACACATATGATAAGTGCTATTACATGGCTACACAGTCAGTCTGGCCATATATTCTAACTGTGACATAGTATTTTGTACTGGGAATAAACAGTAAAGCAAACCTGAGAAGTGTTATTAATTGACTAGACTGGCATACTTTGGTCCAGTCAATCTGGCCATCTATTCCTATTGTGGCATGGCATTTTGTACTGGGAATGAATGATTAAGCAAACTTGATAAATGTTATTAAGTGGCTAGACTGCCCTGTGTGGGTGGTTCAAGTCTGAATATAGTTTCTTACTGTGGCAGGGCAGTTGTTACTGGATCCAAAGAGAAAAAACATGATCAGTGTAATTATATTGCTAGGTTGCCCTCATTTGGTGCAGGCAACCTAACCATATATTGATACTATAGCATGGCATTCTTTTCTGGACATAAAGATTAAAGCAAATGTAAGCGTTATTGCATGTCTAGACTGACCTATATTGCTGCAGCTAGCCTCAAAATATTTTCTTACTGTCTAATGGCATTCTTGACTGGGCCTCAAGAGTAAAGCAAACATAAGTGATATTATGTGCCTAGACTGGCCTACATTGGCACAGACAATCTGGAAATGTTTTCTTATTGTAGTTTGGCATTTTGAACAGCAAAGCCAACAGTTTTAGGTGCTTACATGGGAATACTGGCAAATATTGTGAGAACTAGCTTGCACATTCTTTCTTATAGTGGCATTAGTGCCATTATGTGCAAAGCAAATATGAGTATTCATTTATATGGGACTACCACAATGACACCTTTGTGAATGTCCTGTTACACCATCCCCCTGAAGATGGTTTCCTTGGTATTTATCCTCTGTCATCTGTCGAGCACAACATCGCAAGATATTGTCGTGCCTGATGAGAGGGAATCAGACTACTGAAACACCACCCCATCCGAACTTATGTGTGGGAAATTCCAGTTAGAAGCATGTGGAGTGGACCAATATTTTCTGACAAACTGATATAGGGACCTCTGGACAATACTAAAGAGGTTTCATAGGTCCATGCCAGTGATATGCAGTAATGTTGAATGTTTAGATCTTCAAGATATCCCTGAATTCCTCTCCCTTGAAATGGGGAACCATGTCACTTTTGAGCTCATCTGGCAAACTCTGAGTTGCAAACATCTACTCAGAATGACATTGCTTGCTGCCATGGGCCTGATGAGTTCTACTTCAGGGAAACAGGACCATTAGTTGATTACCACAAAGAAAAGTTGATCACATTGCAAAGTGCTAAAAGCCATGCTCAGATGTTTCTATGGCTTGTCACTTCTGACAGGAAATTGTATACAGGACAGCCTTGCAGGAGTTGCAGAGGCTTGGCGCCACCCACATATTTGCACAAAACCATCTAATTGGTCCTCCAGCACTTGGGCACTTTGGCCATTAGTGCAGAGGAGACTACTATCTGCACATCCCTTGGTAGCAGCTCTTCAGGTGACACTGTTCATGTGTTGGACATCTGCCGTTAACCATGCATCATAGGCTTCACAGCTGCTGTGCACCTTTCCAGATGCCCCAGCATTTCTTTCTTAGGCCCTCTTGTCATCACTTTGAATGCCAGTTGGAAACACTCATTCATCACTGATGTGCCAGCTAGTTCTTCGAGAGTCATGGAGAAAGGACTGGAAGATTCTGTGACTAATCACACATGTACCTCAGCCTTAACCTCCTCAATACCTCTCTCTTCTCCCAGGGTGCTGAGATGGATGGCAAGACAAGTAGTCTGCAGGGTTGTCACACCCATTTTTGCAAATTAGTACTACGTCATATTCTTTCAATTGCAAGAGCCATCCCTCAATTCCCTCTGGTGGGTGGAGGGCAGCCCTAGCATAATTGGAATGAATGTCTTATGGTCCATTATTACAGATCCAAGCTTGCCTAATAGGTAAATGTGATACTGAAAGCACCGGCATAGAAGTTGAGAGCCTCTCGTTCGATTTGTGCATACCTTTGATCTTCCACTCGTAGGGCCAGACAGGCATTTGCTATGGGAAAGACATGCCCACTAGAGTCTTTCTGTGTGAGTACAGCCTCCACTCCACATGATTTGGTTGGTGTTTCTATTCAATTGGTGCTGGTGCATTTAATATATGTTTACCTAGTTCACTCTTTTGAGCATAATGAGTATGGTCCACACAATTCAATTCTTCTTGTATTGCATTAGTGATTTCTTGATAGTATCGGCACATGTTCCTATCCTAAACAGGTCTTCATCAAGGCTAGATTGGTAACTGAATTGTAACAAGTGAGCAAGGCTGGTAGCCTTATATTTGGTCCATTCCTGAGGAGAAGTTCAGATATGCCTATTGCATGAGTTGCAGTGGTTGTCTCTGGTTAGGCGTATCTTGTGTTTGTAAGAGCTCAATGGCTAGTGTCCATCATCCTGCGTTTCGTACTCCACATGAGCTTGTTTCTACCAGCATTCCCAACCAGCCAGCTGGATCAAAAAATGCCATGGTGGTGGTGGATGTCTGGGCAGCCTTAATGTGTTGAAATGCATTCTCCTCAAGCACAGGCCACTCGCAACCCTTTCTTGGTGAGCTTCCTTAATGCTTCTGAGAGTGTTGTCACATTAGGTGACCATCCTGAGGAAACTTCTCACCTCAGGCGGGAAGGGTTTTGGGGCGCAGGTGCTGCATGAATGTCCTTTACCGTCTGCAAAATTAGCAGACAGGCCGACGGTCTGGAAGATATATGCAAAGTTCTCCAGTTTTGTCCACAAACCTTTACACTTACCTCTATGGGGAGATAACCCTTGGTCTTGAAGCCTTGCTTATTCATTTTCAAGGTAATCCAGATATTCAGCTTCCCTGGAGGCATATACAAGAATATTGTCACTTATATTAAGCACCTCTGCGATTCAAACCAACACACGTGGGATGGTGTGTTGAAACACATCAGTGGCTGACAATATTCCAAAGCATACTCTATTGGACCTGTATATTCCCTGATGTTTGGTGAAAGGGGTTATGAAGCAGGATTAAGGTGCAGAACCACCTGATGGTACCTTGCATTCAGGTCCAATTTCAAAAGAATGCAACACCATGAAGGTCTGCCACCACATCATCAACTGTAGCAGTAAAATCCTTTGCTTATTTTATTGCCTTATTTGGTAGGTGCATATCTACAGCTAGGCCAGCAGACCCTAGTTTCTTCTGTTTGGTTGCTATTACTATAATGGACACCCAGGAAATTAGGCCAGTTACTTTTTCTATGATGTTGTCTTTCACCAATTTCTTTTCACCTTTTCCCAGGGGTAAAATCGGACCTACTGGTGTTTTAGCACCACAGGGTGCTCCTTTTAGACATCTCATGTCTCGAAACAGTACTTTGTATCGGTTAAGTAGACTAGCTATGTCCTTGACACATCCCCTATATACAAAATTGGCAACTTGGAGGGCCTCTGCTGCCTTGTATCCCAGTACTTACTCTTCACTTATTCTAGTAATGTAGAGTCTTGTATTCATCGTCTACTGGTCATGATTAGTTTTGGCTACAAATATGCCCTTCGGGGTAATCAGTTTGGAGCCTCCGAAAGTGTACATTCTTAAATTGGTTGCTGCTAGTGTCTTAGCTTCACACATCTGCCGCAAATAGGAAAGGACCAACACATTTGCTGATGCTCTGGCATCTATTAGTACCTGTAACTCCTTGTCTAGAATGTATATGGCACAGCAGGATTATCTCCTTTGTTTCAGCCCTGCTCCGAGGACACTGGATATAAATACAATATTTTCTTCTTCAGGGCCTTTGCCTTCAGGATTTTCTCAAGATGACTCCATGTGTACACTGATTGTCTTGCACACCACCCACAGGTTTCACCTTTGGTAGGACAGCCACTCTCGTGGGACAATGTGCCTCATCAATAGTTGAAGGCACCTGATCATTGTGTAGAATTTTCTGATTGTGGGGGGCGGGGTGGGGCGGCTCTTGATTAGTTTCCCCACGTGTTTTGCCAACAACACATACATTTTCTATCTTGGTGTGTTTCCTGAGTTTTGCACTTTTTTCTGCTAGCTCACGAGCTGTTCTGAGCTCTAGAATCTTTGCCAGCCCTGGTTCGCGCAGGATTTGCTTGTGTAGCTAAATTGAATAACAACCATGAATAATTTGTGTTCTCACTTTGTCCTCTTTGTTGATAAGATTTCATATAGCGCAGACTGCCACAGACGCACATGGAATGCATCCAAAGTTTCCCCTTCTTTTTTTTGATTGGTGTCTCTCAGGAGGAAACACTCCTACTCTGTATTAGCCATGGGGCAGACGTAGATTTCCAAAGATACCTTTGCTGCCTGATTTGACTCATTAGTGGGAGCCAATGTCTTGATAATGTTGTTGTCTATTGGGCCAGCCGTGTACAGTAAAATCAATCACTTTGCATCATCAACATCCTCCCTGATGGCCGTGAAGTACATTTAAAGGCTCTTTTATTATCTGCATGTGGTGGTGGTCCTTGTCATCGCCACAAAGGACCACTAATTTACATGACACATTTTATGACATGGCACCATAACACCCCTCTCACTCCAGTAAAATGAGTCCTCGCTTTGCTCATATTCGGCTCCTCCCTGACGTTCCTCATCTCGTTGACAGAGGTGGCCAACCGGTGGTCAACTGTACCTGTTCCACTTGTCTGTAACGGTTTATTGAGAAGCCACCCTCAACACGGGGAGTTCCGTCCCTCCCTAATCACGGGGTTATGCGACAAACTGTTTAACAAATTCTTTTTTTAGCCCTCTCTCAGACACATATCATGCCCTTTGGGTCCCTCTCCCCTGACCTAACAATGAGCCAAGGACCAAGCCGGTGTACAGGAAATATATTGGTATTTATTTAAATTAACAGTAACAAAAATTAGCACAAACATGTCAATACACCACTTTATCCGTGGCACAACACAATCCACTTCTCACAGCATAAATAAATCACAAAAGTGAGTTAAAAAGAACACCATCACAATTCTTACTTTCTGAAAATTCCCCATCACAAAATAATTACACTGATCAATAACAAAGGCACTTATGTAATGCTGTGTGATTTTGATTTTCCTGCAGGCTTAAAAGAGTAACAATATGATTTCAAGATTGGTAAAAATACATATGGAAATTATTATTTCGCCCATATTTTTGGTTTAAAATAAACACTGGGTGAGTTTTTGGTTTGTGTTTCAGAACTCCCCTCACTTTGGTCGATTTTGGGAAGTCAGACAGAAAAATTGGAATGCTTTGGGGAATTTTGGATTTCAGAGCCCCCTTCCTGAAAGGTCTGCGTCAGGGTCAGCTGGACAACAAGGATTACCCAATGAATGTATCAGCTATAGTTTTCAGCACACACTGAGAGGTGAGCTTTGTTAATTTCGAATTATAACAAAATTCACCCCGTAGTGTTCTGCCAAATGGGAAATTAATGAAATTAATATTTTTGGTTACATAGGCTAAGTATCTACACAGTGTTGCCCCCCATTCACCCACTATAAAAGGAAAGGATTCAAGGCAAGCAGACTCCCCCGCCTTTTGGTTTCCCAGGGCTCAGTTCTACTTACATAGAAACCCTCTTTTTAATGTTCAGGAAAGCCAGCTGCATCCCAGGACACTCTGGAAAGATAGGGCAGGGGTCTGGTCACTCTACTCTCAAAGATGGCCTCACGCTCTCCACCATAGGACCCACTCAGCTTTGAGGCATTCCTAGAGATAGACAGAGATAGACAGCTCCACCTAAATACACGCTCAGCCATCTTCAGCAGCCTTGCTGATGGTCTGTCTCTTCTCTCTGTCCTCCTGTCTTTCTCCTTTTTCTGTGTGTCCTGTCCTAGTGCAGTCCCCCTTACAAAGCAGCAATGACACCACCAATTTTACAATCTTGGGGAAGTACCCTGCAATAATCTCTGCCACTAGGATTGGACAGTTACCCTTCTCTCCTGCCAAACCCAGCCTCCAAGTCAGGATTAGTTTAGGGGTCTGGAGCAACATATGGCAATTCCCATATGTAATCCACCCTTTGTTCTCCTTTCAACCTTTTGGCAAAAACGAGTTGTGTATCACAATTTCATAATTCTACTTACAACTGCCATACTAAACATATTTTCTGATTCCGCTTATCTTGGAGCATTAGATAAACCGGCCACCAAATCCATATGATGTAGCACGGCCATGTGGCACATTTCTGCCATTTCCATAAAAAAGTACAGCAGTCATGAATATGTAAGTTATTAAGCATATCCCCAATTTCATTTTCCACCCGCTCACCAACTCTCCCATTTGGACCATGTTCAGATCAACCAGAAACACATCTTAGATAGCCATTACAGTTCCATGATCGCACGTGGATGATTGTATATCCCCAAAATCATCAGGAAATGACATAAAAAATTGTACATAGATAAAATCCTTCTGCCTTATGATGGCTGAGAAAAAGGCTTAAATGATAATAGTCCTTTTCAATGAATTGTGAATCTTCATGTGGGACAAATGGAGCTGACTCCTGCCTTCCGGCCATTTGTTTTCACTGGGTCAGCCTGTGCCCAGAGATTTTTTATTAGCCTCCTTTGTGCCAGAAGCTTGATCTTTGAAGTGGGTGCCCCCATTTTCACACATATTAGTCGTGCCCCAGCCAAGGGTGACTTTTCTTGAAGTCCATGCTTTCAGAGACAGCTTGTCTGGAGAACACTGAATTTCAATGCATTTAGCAGGACATTTTTTTGCGGGTGGGCATTGGATGGGAGATGTTACATCCAGGCTGAGAGTGGGAGTTTTCCTTGTGAAGTTTTGCCCACAGCCAACAAAGGGGACTGCCGTGGGCTGACATTTTTTTCATGAAGACAAAATGGCTCTTCAAATGTCACTGGATTTTTGTGGGTGAAAAATAATATACATTGTTCTTTGTCAACCCACACATCATCAGGCCGATTCATGGAATTAATGTGCGCGGAAAAAACGGCGCACGCGTGCGAAAACGTGCGATTCGCAGTGAAATAGCGAAAATCGCAGGGCACGTGCGATTATCGCACAGAAAACATCGCACATCAATTCATGGAAGTCCGTGCACGCGCAAAATGTGGGATGTGTGCTGAAAAAGTGCACGGCGCACGCTGGCACACGCTGGCGCACAGGTCATTGAACGCCGTGCGATAAGGCCACAGCGAATTCGCACATAGCGCGGCGCACATAACAAAAGTAGGCGTAACACGGGGCTTCACACGCAGAATGGGGAACAACTCGTGAAAATGTGGGCGTCACGGGGGAAGTACAGGAGGCAAGTGCGCAGAACGCCCACACGCTCGCCTACAACACGTATTCATGGAATCGAATAGGGAAAAACAGCGCACGGCCAAAGACGCGCACAGGCCCATACATGTCCGCCACACGAAAGCAGGCGGTAGCGTCCCTGCACAGGAAAAACATGTGCGCCAAATTCCTACATGCGCGAGAAGTTTCACACGCGATCGGGCCTGGGGGAGCGTGTGCGTGTATTACAGAGGTGCGCGAGAAGTTTCACACGCGATCGGGCCTGGGGGAGCGTGTGCGTGTATTCCAGAGGTGCGCGAGAAGTTTCACACGCAATTGGGCTGCGTGCGGGTATTTCCGGGGTGCGCAGGAAGTTTCACACGCGATTGGGCTGCGTGCGGGTATTCCAGGGGTGCGTGCAAAGTTTTACACGCGACCTGGCCTGGGGGAGCGCGTGCGTGTATTTCAGGGGTGCGTGTGAAGTTCCACACACGATTGGCCTGGGCGCGTGTATTCCAGAGGTGCTCGAGAAGTTTCACACGATATTGGCCTGGGTGCGTGTATTTCAGGGGCTCGCGGGTGTTTTCACACGTGATCGGGCCTGGGGGAGCAGGGTACCACTCACCATCTGCCTTGCGTGTAGAAGAATGCGTAGCCAATACCCACCCGCTGTGAAGTAATAGCGTGTGAACCCCAACGCCTGCAAGACACACGCACCGCACCCCGTGAAAAGCAACGCCCGTGCGCGATACGTCACAGACACGCATACGCGCTAAGGGCCTTTGGTCCAATGGAATCGCGTATGCGTGCTGACGCGCTTACGCGCTAAGGGCCTTTCCTCGATTCACACGCTGACGTGCAGAATTTTCATGTGCCAAATCACTCCGTATCAAGCTGGCCACGCGTAAGCACTCGGAAGACCACGCTCCTGCCCAAAAGGCCGAATTACTGCCCCCCAGAGCCCCAAGCAGCCTCCCACGAGCCATCTGCTGCTGCCTGCCTGCCTGCTGCCACCGTGCCCTGCCATTTGGTGCCTGCACATCAGCCATCTGCAGGGGTCCAGTTGCTGTGTCCACCCCTGCTGGAACAGAACACTCCCGACTGGGATACCATCGCTCCACAGCCCAGCCCCAGGACCCAGTTGCCCACCCACGCCTGCCTCGGGGGTCGCCATGTCGGGGCAAACACCATCCGAGACCACTGGCGACCCCCAGCCAGAGGGGCAGAGGGCCACCAGCTTCAGTCAGAAGGAAGTTGGTGTCCTGGTGGAGCTTGTCCTGGGGCATTATGATGCCCTCTTCGGATCACCACGCACCGACAAGGAAGGACGGGACAGGATCTGGAACGACTTTGTGGTTGCCATCAACGCGGAGGGGGTGGCAACCCGCAACATCAAGCAAGTCAAGAAGCGCTGGGAGGACTTCAGGTCCAGGACCCTCATAAAGGCCCGGCGCCTCATGGAGGGGGGCCGGGGCAGCATGAGTACCATCCAGCTGAGGGTCCTGGAACGCGTACGCCCAGGGCTCCATGCCCAGATCAGAGAGGCAGACCCGTCTGGAGTTGAGCGGTAAGTGGCCAAGCATTGCTGTGTGAGACAGGGTATGTTGCAGCGTGCTGGTTGTCTGATACTTGCCTGTATGTGTGACATAGGCCATGTACGCGTGTGTGTGTGTGCAGGGACATCATGGTCATGCATGTGAGACCAGTAATGTGTGAAGCACACGGTTGGTGTATGTGTTGAAATGTAACATGGGGAGCCCTATGCGGAATGGACACATGAGAGCATGCCAGTCTCTGTTCCGGGTGTGGGTGAGGGATGGGTGCTGATGCCATGTACATGTATGGTGTGTTTCTGACCTGCGTGTCTTTGACTTGTGCATGCCATGGATGCATGACACATGTCTGTGACAATGTTCAGATTCACTGATGCAGCCTAGTTATCCTTGCATCCACTGTGTCTGGGGTGTACGAGTCTAGATGGATGAAAGTACGTTGAAGTGTGTGCATGTGATAGGCATGACCCATGATGCATGTGAGTCCAAAAACAACATTGTATGCTTCAAGAGTCCCTTGGACATGTTTGCTTATGTCCATAGAATGCGCCATGCCTGTTAGTGCATGTGTTTTGCCTGCACTGACCCATGTGTTGTGGAGGGACATGATGGAAGTGATCTTTGACAGTGCCACTCATCTGCTATTGATTCCTGTCTAGGGGACCATTGTACAGTACCCTGATGCTTGTGTTCTATGTCTCCCTCTACACAGCGCAAAGTGAGGAAGAGGGCGGAGACGGCGCTGTGGAGCTAAGCAGCGGGGATGCCCCCACGGCTGCAGCAGAAGGGGTGGGTGAGCCCCCACAGGGGCTTGCAACGGCGGAAGACGGTGTGGAGCCATCCAGGTTGGTGGTTTCCACAGAGGAGGAGGAGGCCGCTACTGAGCCGCACATGGGGCCTGGTGGGGGCATCCCTGTTGGTGCAAGTGGTGCAGTCCAGGGGCAGGAGGCAGCACAGGTCGCCGTGGAGGTGCCTGTGCATGTCACTGTCCCTCACACTGTGACTGCACCACCATGCACCAGCAGGGATGCCCCATCCCAGGCCCGTCCACATGTCCATGTCATCTGACTCCCCTCCACCTGCGGACGAGGGGACCCCTGGCCATATGGAGAAGGTCTTGATTGGTGTCGCGTTGCGCACGGCTGTCATTCGTGATGAGGTGCGTGCTTCCCGGGGGGAGCACGCACGTCATCACGAAGAGCACTGTGCCAACGTGGCCCAGTTGGGAACGGTCATGGTCGGGGGTCTCGTACATGTGTCAGGTACTCTGGCGACCCTCTCCTCCTCTGTGGAGGCTATGCGCCAGTCGTACTCCATGCCGTCTTCCGGCCCAGATGCCACCAGGGCCCCCTGTGGACCTGCCCCGACCAATGCAGCCACCTCGGTGGGGATCCCATACCTGCCACAGTCGGGAGTCGGAGGTCCAGCAGGGGTGGACACACCAGCAACTGGACCCCAGCAGATGGAGGATGTGACGGCATCATCGGGCAGGGCATGTGCACAACGGCGTTGGTGGTTTCCATCAGCCTGGATGCCGTCGTGCTGGCACAGGCAGTTGCGTCGGAGGCAGCGGCAGGCTCGACGTGGGAGGCATCATGGCTCGGGGCCATCAACATCAGGGGTGCAGGCATCGGCCGGAGGGCAGGAGAACCTTGGAATGGGAGTGGCTTCCGTGTGGGAGCGGTTGGGCCAGCAGATAGGTGCGGAGCGGCAGCGGGCAGAGGAGGAACGGCTCACAATGGTCAGGGCGGAGAACTCCATGCGGAGGGCCCTGAGGCGGGCCGAGTGCCTCGAGGCAATCCGCAGGGAGTTGGAGGTGGACACGTCGACGGCCCTGCGGACCCTCGGGGCCATGGAGGAGGACCGTCTCCGGGACATTGAGCAGGAGTTCGATGATGCCCTGGCCCGGGACATCCAGAAGTGAGCCGTCAGACTAGCCCGCTGCCCTTGTACATAGTTATGTAGGTAGTGTTAGGTTTCCTTTTTTTTTATTTTTTATTTTGGACCTTTTGGACATTGGCCACATTTTTGTATATAGTTTATTTTATTAGTTAGTGTTGTTAGATAGGTTTCATTTCTTTTGTTGGGATAATGGACCCTGGCTTGTTCGTCTGTACATAGTTCACTGTTGGATTTAATTTTTCTTTCACAATTTACCCATGGAGCAATGGCTTTCAATTATTATTTCCCATTGGATTTACTTTTGTGGACAGTGACTTTGGACACCATTACTTTGGATTGTGATTTTTGGTTTTGCTTTTTCTCACGGGCATGCTTCTTTTCATTTTTGTACATTCCCAATTCAGTTTATTTATTTTTTAATCTATTTATGTTTCCTTTAATACATATTTGTTTATCGAACTTCAATGTGTAGTATCATCTCATTGGTTTCATGCATATCATGATATGGGTTTTGAGATTCACTGACACCCATTGGGTGTATGTGAGGGACATGTGTTTGTTTCGAAACTTGCAATTGGTGTTCTGTCATGTAATTGCCATTTCTGAGTGGGTGGATGCAATACTCGGGTGGGTGTTTTGCATTTGGAGGCTGACCATAGGGACCAGGGATCTAGATTGTGATGACATGTTGGCTGGGGAACATGAGTTGGGCATGGGCGGGGGCCTGCTGGCAGGTGCCCCACAGTGCTGGGGGTGGGGGTGGTGGGAGACATGGGTGGGGGCCTGGTGGAGGGTGCCCCACAGTGCTGGGGGTGGGGGTGGTGGGGACATGAGTGGGACATGAGTGGGGGCCTGCTGGCAGGTGCCCCGCAATGCTGGGGGTGGAGGTGCAAGGGGACATGAGTGGGACATGAGTGGGGGCCTGCTGGCAGGTGCCCCGCAATTCTGGGGGTGGGGGTGCAAGGGGACATGAGTTGGTGATCATTAGTGCAAGGAGACATGTGCCTTTGCTGGGGGGCATGCCCATGTTGGGTGGGCTGCCTGCGGGACATGACCAGGGATGCAGGGTAGTCCCCTGTGGTGTGGGCTGCATGCAGGGGCAGTGGAGGGTGTACAGGGAACACCTGGGAGGACCCACACTGCCAAATCACATGTAGGACTCCCCGGCACCCCTGAAATACACGTACCCTGCTGAAATCGCGTGTAAAACTTTCTGCGTACCCCTGGAATACAGGCACACGCTCCCCCAGGCCAGATCGTGTGTGGAACTTCACGCGCACCCCTGAAATACACGCACACGCTCCCCCAGGCCAGATCGCATGTAAAACTTCGCGCGCACCCCTGAAATACACTCGCCCAGGCCAATCGCGTGTGGAACTTCTCGCGCACCTCTGAAATACACGCGCCCAGGCCAATCGCGTGTGGAACTTCTCGCGCACCCCTGAAATACACGCGCCCAGGCCAATCGCGTGTGGAACTTCTCGCGCACCTCTGAAATACACGCGCCCAGGCCAATCGCGTGTGGAACTTCTCGTGCACCTCTGAAATACACGCGCCCAGGCCAATCGCGTGTGGAACTTCTCGCGCACCCCTGAAATACACGCGCCCAGGCCAATCGCGTGTGGAACCTCTCGCGCAACTCTGAAATACACGCGCCCAGGCGACTCGCGTGTGGAACTTCTTGCACACCCCTGAAATACACGCGCCCAGGCATATCGCGTGTGGAACTTCTTGCGCACCCCTGAAAGACACGCACCCAGGCCAATCGCGTGTGGAACTTCTCGCGTACCCCTGAAATACACGCACACGCTCCCCCAGGCCAGATCGCGTGTGGAACTTCTCGCGCACGCGTGTTACCGAAACCCGTAATACGCGTTCCCCGCTTTGCGTTTGCTGTTTGCCAGTCCGGTAAACTGGTACAGGGTTGGCACAGCCCTTTGCGATGGTTTTGCGATCTTGATGGCTTTTCCTTGCGCGAGGGCGTTCTTGGGGCCGTAACTGGCGCTGCTGCAGGGTCGCTGCGCCACTCTGCGCCACGTCTGCTTTTGGAGGCGAGAATCCATGAATACGCTGTGCGCGGAAATTGATTTTATCGCACGCGGCTGGCGCAGACATTCGCACAGGCACGCTGTGCGCCAGCCGCGTGCGGCACTTTTGTGAGGAATTCCATGAATCGGCCTGCATGTTTTTCTGTGACCAGTGATATTTTTTTTAACTTTTACTTTTTCAAACGCTTTTATTTCCAAACACATGTGCAGGCCGTTTTTGTTTTCACTGTTTAAAAATCCTGTTTTCCATGTGACAGGGATCTTTGATTCCTCTTCCTTTTATAAATTAAAATGCCTCTTACCCATTGGTAATGACAGGTAGGCCCCTTTCCACTTGGCTCTTTAATTTTACCTTGAAAAACAAAAACAAAGTCCAGGTCGTTTTTGTTTCAGTGTTTAGAATGCCTGCCATTCATGTGAAAGGGATTTCTGTTTGGGGCCTTTAAATGCGCCCCACATGTCACAGTATACTCTCTTGTTCTCATCATAGACGCTGCCTCGTTATTTGTCTTCAAATGGTCCCCTTTAAGCAGCCTCCAGTTTGGGCACACTCACAGCTAGCTGAGTATGTTTTATTGCAGACTTCCATCATTTACCATTGTTTATGGAACTGTTTTCCATCCTTGTCACACCATGTCCTGGTGCAAGACATGGTGTGACAAGGATGGAATCCTTGTCTTGCATAAGTCCATCCTTAAGGTGGACTTATGCAAGACCTTTCCACACCTCTACTGGGATTTACCAAGTGTATGCATTCGGGTTACCATCACTAAGATAAAGAGACTCAGCTGACTTTTTCCTGTGAGATGTGGAAAATGGTGCTTTATCAGAAATCTGCTTCTTAGAGACTGAGCTGTTGGTTCACAGGTTCACATGCCCACTTTGTAACCCTCCCCCAACAGTTGGGTACACAAGGGATGGCCCAATGCCACTAATCAGCCCTATAGCAAAATGCTTAATAACTGTACAATATTGCATGGAGCAGCTTACAGAGTCCCTTTTCTATTCCCAGCACTCACTAGCCACCTGCTTTGCAGAATCCGGCATCGATCCATGCCACTGCCGATTCTGCAAATTTTCTGAAGGTATTTGAACAATTGAGGTGATTTAAATGTTTACGATAACGTATACCATTGGGATCCGCCAAAGCCATTCAAGTTTTAGGTTGCTTCACTGTTGGCCATACCCTATTACAGTTAGAGAGTTATGGGGGTAGAGCTTGAAGTGCATTTTTAGTGATTCTATAATAGTGGTAGCACATTTTTATATGGCATGCCATGCCATGCCATGCCAGATTTGTTCTGGTTTATTAGCGCAGAATAATATGTATTATTATTTCCCAATTTAATAGTACTCAATTCATCAATCTAGTAAGGATGAGGGTCTTGTTCGAGCCTTTCTGGATTTTAGCCCGGTACTGCAGATATCACACAGGTGCCTGCGGTGAGCACTTAACTTGCTGAACCATCTTACTGGCCCACGACGTAGAAGTGATAAGAGGTCTTAGCTTTTCTTCAAAGCATTTTGAATACATTTTCTTAATAATGGTAAATCATTTTTTTTAATGTATGTACAATTTTAATGTGTACATCAGTTAATTCCCTATAGGGACGAACGACCGTCTGACCCGTCACTGAAAAGTAAACCGGCTCCTTGCATGTTTCCAGAGTCTAAAAATGCCTCCTTTGCAGAGAGAATCACATCACAGATCTGCCACTGAAACACTATGTCAGAAATCTCAGGAGTGCTGCAGCAACATTCAGCCCTCCACCGAAATCCCAAAACGTGATTCTGCTGGATGTCCACTGGCCATTTACTATTGTGTTCATTCGTAAAATCCCCCAGAAGATAACAGGGGGCAGGGGAGTTGCTAGGTCTGGAAAAGACCCGGGGCTAAGCTGATGTTGGAACTGTTGGGACTGGGGGCTAGCTAGTCTTTTGGCTGTAGCTCCTGAGATTCTATCAGGGGCTACAACCAAAAGATCAGGGGCTATAGCCCCTTTAGCCCCCGCCTAGCAACGCCCCTGACAGGGGGTGTTAGACAGGCCTGTCCCACTTACAGATTAGAACAGTGGGGGCGTCCTGCCAACGAATTTGAATGATTGTAACTATGTCATGCACGCTTATTCAACCTTGTATAGTATCAGCAAGGCAAGAAGCCTCTTTGCCTCACTACTAACCAAAGCAAACCATTCACAAACACACTAAAACTAAGTAGTGTTGTCACAGCTTTTATTATTAAGCTGCATATCTTATTTATGAGTTTTTGTTTTTAGTAACTTTCCTGAATATGGACAGCAGTAGTAAATTTGCTATTGCCCAGTGCAAAGGTTTTAGTGCAAATTGAATTGAACAAAGGAGGGCTTTTTAATGTCCAGAAGTAAATCAACAAGTACAACAAATACGATGTGCATACAAAACAATCTTCATCAATTGACACACTGTGACAGAATGTTTGGGCAACAAGTGAAAAGTAACTTTGCTGGGTACAAGAATTAAATATGTATGTGGCAAGTATTTTCTTTTTTTAACATACAATTAATGGTACAGAGCAAACACCACATTGCAAACATCAGGACAGAAACAGAGCTTAAGGACATGTTAGAGCCCTATAGGTGCAGCACAGTTGGAAATAAATACACAGTCCCAAGAGGTGTGTGTAATGTAACACTCCTAGGTGGAAACCTTCGAAATGTCTACCAATGCCAGGCAGAAGGGTGACCTATAGGTCCCCCTTTGTTAAATTCAATTTGCACTAACACATTTGCACTGGGCAATAGCGAATTTACTACTGCTGTCCATATTCAGGAAAGTTACTAAAATCGAAAACCCAAAAATAAAATATGCAGCTTAATAATAAAAGCTGTGACAACACTACCTAGTTTAGTGTGTTTATGAATGATTTTCCTTTGGTTAGTAGTGAGGCAAAGAGGCGTCTTGCCTTGGTGATACTATACAAAGATGAATAAGCTTGCATGAAATAGTTGCAATCATTCAAATTCGTTGGCAGGACGCCCCCAGTGTTCTAATCTATTTCTAGCCCATAGTCCTGTGAACCCTTGGGCCGTCCCTCCAGTTACCACTGTCCCACTTACAGCCTAGAAGGCTCGCAAAAGAGAACATATTCAGTCCCTCATAGCTGACCTTGAAAACTACTCTCTTAATGGTCTTAATGGAGACACTATTTCATGTCACAATGGAACCTAAAGTAAAAGAATGAAGGTGCAGGAAACAGGGTTGATAAAGGTACTGACCTCTCTTGGACTAGAGCCATGGCCATCAGAGGCTGCGGTTTGACAGGAGCAGTTCTAAACAACTTCCAGCAGTGTTCTATTTCTCTCAAAACTGAGAGACAAAATGAGGAGTACAGGTGGTTTTGCCTCGTTTTACTCTTCAATTTTCCACTCTTATTGAGAGTGATGACAATTGCATGCAGAGGGCCCATTGTACAGAAATCCTTGGATATGGACCTTGGAAAACCCTTTGGGGCTGGAGAAGGGCTAGCCATACATAGGTTCGCATAAAGTTTCGCCCAGCTGAGTTAGCCTCCATGAGGACCACCACTAATAGTGAGAGCACATGGGTGCAGGTTAAGGCCCTCAGAAAGGCCAGTAGGGCTGAGACAGAGTCAGTCATATTGCAAGAATTCATGATGTAGGCTTGGACATTCCTTAATGGAATACAATTTGGTCATGTCGGATATCAATGAAATGAGCTCTGCACTTGGCAAAAAACATAACACCTATCTCAATTATGGGTGCACCGGGAGCACCATGCATGCTCCCAACATTGATGCATGCAAGGGGTCTGGCAAGTGCATCATTTGCACTGCAGCACAGTCACTGGAAATGCACAGGCCACCTTTGTGAATTGTATGTATTGTGTGCATTTGTGGGAGCGCACAAAACTCACAGGCATCTTGGTGCTGGTTACAGAGGAGGAAAGAGAGAAAAAGTGTTAATGGGGGGGTTGGAAACTTAGTTGAATAGGAAGGTTTTTAGGTGTTTCCTCAAGGCGTAGTACGAAGTTTCATCACGCAGATGTAGTGGGAGATCATTCCAGAGATCTGGGGCGTGGCCTAAGTAGCTCGCCCTTCCTACTCTTTTCCGGTTGAAGTGCGGTGTGTTCAAACTGTGTTTGTAGGCAGATCTGATCGATCTGGATGAGGAATGTTTTTTGATAGTATCAGTGAGGTATTGGGGGCCTCGTTGGTGATGCATTTGTAGCTGATTGATAGCGTCTTGAAATTGATTCTGTCCATAACTTGTAACCAGTGGGGAGACTTTCTGGGCTCTGAAATGTGGGCATGTCTTTCAATTTCAAGACCAGCTTGGAGAGCATTGTTTTGAATTGATTGGAGTTTGTGCACATTTTTCTCTGATGTTTTGCAGACTAGGGCATTGCAGTAGTCCAGTTAGGGGTCTAGTGTTGATGAGTTTGGTCGCATATCCTGCAGAGAAGGCAATGTGGTTGACCTGGTGGGTCATGGTGACATGTGCATTTCTCATTGTAAGTTTTTGTCAATTGTGCACTGTTTTTGTTAAAGATTATAATTTTTGTAAGCTGCAAACAAAGAGCTAACTTTGGCTTCTATATTATAGAAAATGCCAGGTGAAAACCATAGGTCATTGTGACACTCTACTTTCTATGAGAACATGCCTGGCAGGAAAGATTCTAAAATTCTGCCCAATTCCATTAACCTTATACATTCTTTGCTTGTGTTCGCATGGAAAGGTCTTGCCTCTTCAACCCAATCTTTACAGCAACATTTCATCAGTATACACTATCATAAGCCTTTCACAGGTCTGTTTCACCATTCCTTTAAAAGGCTAGGCCGGACCCGAATCACCTGAGTACAGTGAACATTTCACTGATTCAGTGATTCAGCATTTGCCCAGGCTTGCACTGTGGCAAGTCTCTGCAAAGCTGGTCAGCTCTTCCTTTCATCCTCCTTCAGTGATACAATGAGTACCCCTAGGCAGTGTGATGCCAGTTCTATTTCAGGCTTTGCACAGTGCAAGAACACTGCAGAAATAGTCTTATCAACTTTACAAGTACAGCTATTACCATTGCCCGGACAGCTAGATAGGAGGTGGTCAGAGAAGAAATGGTCTTTCCCTTTATTTGAAATGCCTGTACATTGGCAGGGAAACTGAGGTAACGTTTGTAGTGCATGCCCCGCCAAGACTGTTCTCCAGATGTTTGTGTGAACTGGGTGCTAGTGAAAGGAGACACAATGAGAGCTTGTATGCTCATGTCCATGAGTAGTGCTCTGGAGCACCAGAGTTAAGTGCAACCTCCTGGGAGTATTGTTGGTTGTCATAAGCACCATTTGGCTGCTTGGGCATTAAGTAACCAGTGTGCATAGTATTTCAAAACGCTTGCCCAGAGTTGTCTTGCGTTGAAGGGGGATCTCCATAGGGCACTACAAGGGCTGACACACACACACACACACACACACACACACACACACACACACACACACACACACACACACACACACACACACACACACACACACACACACACACACACACACACACACACACACACACACACACACACACACACACACACACACACACACACACACACACACACACACACACACACACACACACACACACACACACACACACACACACACACACACACACACACACACACACACACACACACACACACACACACACACACACGTGCACCCACTCACTCACTCCCAAAAATAGACCTACTCACAAGCACAGCTGTACTCAAACAGATGGGCACACACTCAAACTGTAGTGATGCCAGTGTCCTTCCTTGTTCGCCCTAGTCATGTCAGGACCCCTCTCCGGGGCACCAGTGATCTAACATGACCAGCTACAGAGGCTGCACGACATTGGGGCCCAGAGGAGGAGGGGAGTTACAAAGATTAGAACGGCTCCAGGGCAGGGGCTGAGCTGTGGGGGTCCTGGCTGGTCATGCACCTGGCAGGGTCGGACTGGGATAAGAGATGGGCCCGGACACCTAAAAAAAGTGGCCCTCAAACCCTAATCCGTGAATCATGTCAATTCACAACTTTACAGAAAATGCTACATATGGAGGGTTAATGGTGTTTTTGTATGTAATGTTTTGTGTAAACACTTGAGAAAATGAGTGATAACATTCCTTTTCCATGGCCCCAGCATTTGATAAGGATTTGTTATTTGAATAGCGCGTTTGCCAAAGTACTGTACATAGCACTTATTTACATAAATCATTCCCATCCGAAGTAGTTGGTACTCATTTATCAATCTCTGATTAATGAAAGTCTGAGTTGGCCGTGCCAGGATATGAACCTGCTACCTGCAGATCGTGCATAGATTGCAGCAGTGCCAGCCAGTGTTCAACCTGCTGGTCTATATTACTGGAGTAAGCTAGGAGGAGCAAGCAGTTTCTTCCTTCTTCCCTCATATCATCCATCACTCCCTTATCCCTCCCTCCCTTCCTCTGGATTTTCTTTTTTCTTTTGTTCCTTCCTTTTCTCTTGCTTCCCCTTCCATTCTCTCCCCTTTCTTTCATGGGCGTCTTTCCTCTTCTCCTCTCCTTCCTCTCTCACATCGTTTCCTTCCTGTCTCCCTACCATCTTTCCTCTTAACTTTCCCCCATCCTTCTACCCTCCTTGTTTTTGTCTCTTCTACCATTCCTCCTTATTTCTTTCCTTCCTCACTCTCTGTAATTCCTACCCCATTGTTAAATTGGAAAAAGCAGTTAAAGATAAATAATTTTACATGGGTCAACAGGATAGGGTGCACTTCAGTCGAGTGCAATGATGGGAACTGAAGCATACTTGAATCAGAGCTGATACCAAAGGCTATTTGCATCACAGAAACCCTTAGTCGAGATAGTATGAGAGTGTGATAAGTCCATGTTCAGCCAGAAGCATTTAATCTAAGCATGCATGAACCCCACATCTGGGTCTGTCTAGGTATAGATCTGTCAGAGGATTAGGGGCCAGGATTTACAATGCTTGTATGTGTTGTCTAGTCCTGCGGGTAAAGTGCCAAGAAAGGGTGATGTCCGCAAGCATGCAATTTCAGCTATGACTTAACAAGGCGATAATTCACCACAACCATGGTGCCACCATACACCACATGCCACTCAGACAATCCCCAATCTAAAGCAATGCCACACTGCGGTTACCACCTCCCCAATTCTACCCAATTCTACAGTGTGAGAACCATCCCTCGTTAAATTAGGGTAATGCACCTAAACTACCGAGGTGCGATTGCTGGCTCGAAAATTAGGAAAACCTCTCCTCAGCGCACCACATGATGCTCATACCAGTATGACACAGCGTGCTGCTGAATTGGCACTAGCGAAAACCTGGCTTTAGATTGCTTGTATTTAGACTTAAGTGAAGTGAGAAGCTCTCACTTTCCACAACTTCCTGTTTTCTGTTCAACACCTTGAGGAAATATGCCCTATACCAGAAAACACATAATCAAAGGAAACATGGTGCAATAAACATTATGTCCCTTGGTTTCCCTCCCAGGCACACCAATGGCCCAAGAAAACAGAACTTGATGCAACTTTAGAAAGGGTCCTCAGTGCAGCCACTGAATCTGAACCATACACAGCCTCTAAGAGGTCCCTTACTGAGGTGTCTGTAACAAAACTCCCAATGCACAGGGAAGCACACAGAAAACATTGTTTCATATAATGTTGTGCATTGGGGTTCAGCTGTGCAAGGGCACAGGCACAATAAAAGGTAGGATCTGTACATTCAACCATTCACCCAATATATATTAAAGCAGGTTTTTTGGAATAAGGGCCAGCGTTTAGATGCCAGAGACCGTGACTAACGTTGAATAAACAAAACTGAGCTTTTAACAGAGAATAATGATCGTACGCCTCAGGTATCAGCAAATGCAACCGTCTGCCAGAACAAATGTTCTTTTTATTTCACCCACCCTTGACCTGCAAAGGTAAGGAGGAAGCAGTGTGCACGGCATTCTGGGAAATAGATTTTTCTAAATTAAATTAGTTTTGCTGATTGCGTTAATCACCATATTCTGGATATATAGTACATTCTGAAATGCAATCCTAGGGCTTACAGTACACAGCAGCCATATAATGCAAAGTTTGGAAGCAAGGTCAAACACTAGGCTCCAAAGCCAACCGTTTGGACTGAGAGCGAAAGGACCATATTATGACGATTATAGTGCACACTTGTGTTTGCCACACTTTATACCTAATGCAGAAGTACAATTGACGGTCTGCATCCTATAATTGTACACTGGAACTGGGGAAATCAGCTCTTACAAGAGGCAGTGTGCATTGGACACTCCTAGTCAACGTGCATGCACAAAATACAGATACATAGAGCAATATTTACTACAGTTTAAGAGAAATTTCCATTTCTGTAAACTAAAATTATGAAGCTTTGTCCTGGCCTGTAGCGGTTTGTTCATGTCGAACTTCAGACACATTTAGAAGATGATAAGAGCTTTCTCTCATGGTTTAAAAAGAGACACGTGGTGTGGATGCATTTCGTTTTCAGTCTTAGAGAGCTTTCAGAGTGGCTCGATCATGACCTGATAAGTGTGACATGCATACATACAGTCTCACTGCATGAAGGAGCCAGCAGGTATGATAACATAGACCCAGGCAGCCCAGGCCGAAACATAGAGCTTCCTGCACATATTTATTGGGACACTGGAGCCCCCTAAATACTGTATCGTCACTACTCCTTCTCAGGGCCACCCCATTTAAACCTTTATAATTAACTGCATTCACTGTGTTTTTTTATTACTGACACACTGAGTAGCATCAAAAATGCCATTACCACTGGGCAGCACTGAGTGTTTTCACCACCGAACCCCATCACATTCACATGCCTTTAACACAAAGCAGCACTGACAGGAGCGTAGCACCTTTGACAGCAGCGTAAACATCTCTTTCGCTGATTGACATTAGAGAGCAGCATTATTGTTTTATTCATTAGGCTGCACATTTGGTAACTGTCCTGACTTTGCTGCAGCAGATAACCACTTCTGAACCAGTCCCGCCTGATTCGCCTAAACTGTAGTCGGACCTCCTCCATTTGTGGAGCCCTCCGACCGAGTAGCACCCCAAAGAAGTGAGGGTTCTGGCCCGGCCCAGTCTATCTTAAAATGGATAGACAAGCACAGACTGTCTCAGACTTGTGACCAGTAACCCAGTGCCCACTAGCGAGCATCAGTGGGGCTGCCTCCAACAAACCAACTGAGCTGCACCATAAACACCTTATGCACAGACGAGCAACATGGACAGTCAGGTCCCTAACACCACGTGGGCCCAGATTATGAGAAATTTGATTCAAATGAATACTTGGGGCCAGGCTTGATGGAATATGGAGGGTGTAGACAGGAAGATAAAGGTAAAAGGGGAATGGGAATTTGGAGCAGGTCGACGCTTCAATTAGTAGAATGAAAGACTGCACAATGATACTATTTCCGAAAACTTCACATCAACCAGGATACCTAGATCCTGCATGCACCACCAGGACAGGACCTTTCACCTTTCCCTGCACCCGGTCTGTCCAGGGAAGCTCTTCTTTTAGCCACTACTTTTAGCATGTTGTGTTGGCATTCAATCAAATTGGCAATCCTGCATGCGCACATTTAGGTACACACAAACGGGTCATTTTAGGATTCAGTGTTCCCCTCTCCCATGGTGCACTTTTGTAAGGACTAGGACTATTACAAAGGCCGGCCGTCCACCGCTTTCTAGCCCACACTGAGGCAGGTGTTGCAAGCAATGACCCACGCAGACCACAACATGGCTCACTTCTGCACTAGCTCCGGATACAGCGCCAGGAAAAGCTTTGAGTTTAAGTCATCTCATGCTCCCACCACCATATGCTATGGATGGGAGGGTTGCTGCTGGCTGCAACAGGTGTTTGAGAAAACCTGATCTTCATTCAAAAGACACTAATTTAGTCTGATTGCAAATGTGTGTTTATTTTCATATTTGTTTTTGTCTGTGCATAAACATCCCCTTGTGGTTTGAGTTGCATGTGCTGTTAGTCATGCTGACGCGATGATTTCACGGCTGTGAGACACACTGATTAAGTGGCAGTGCTCTGGCCCTTTCTCGACTAACAATTAATTCAAACACTTCACTTGAATGTTCTCTTTCAGAGTGACTGCCTCTTCTCTGACTCCCAACCCCTGCTGGCCCATTCAATGTTATGTTTTTATTACTTACTGTGTATAACCCACGTGCACAAATTCTGTCTTGAGAGACTCTCCATTGCAGTTTACAGCTGGGCCAGGCAGCTCGAATAGGCCCCTTGTCATTGTTGGGTGTGCTTTGCTTGAGGCCTGCTCCCTCCTCTGTCATCGACACTTCCTTTCGAATATCCGAGCATTGTGCTGGGTGTGGCACCAGGCAACACACCAATGCGCATGACAGCCCACACGTCTTGAGCATGATTGGATGCCAATGGTAGCCTGCTACATATCAACAGGCCCCCTGACCCTGAGTCAGCCCTGCCCTGCCCCCACTCATGACAGGCAAAGCAAACTTGATGTAGAGCCCACCCCCCACGACAGGAATTGATGGTGTTCTCAAAGAAAACTTGAAGCTGCCTACCTGGCGCCAAGCCAGTTGATGGCTGGGGTACTAGTGGCCCCACGACTCATGCTATTGGTGGATCATCACTTACTAAGTGTTACATTTTCTTTGATGATGTTCTCCGACTAACACTTTGTGCACGCTAATCATAAATACATCTGTTTGCCGCTGTGCGGCGAGCTGGCGGCAGGCTGTGTGGGGAAACGTAACAAGTACAAAATGTAAAAATGTTGCAAAATCCAGCCCAGCTCCTGGATATTAATGTGGCTCATAAAACTGGCCCCAGAGTGGCTTATAAAATCTGGCCCAGGGCCATCCAAAGTCCATTTTGATTCGGCCGGTGGCAGAATGGCAGATAGGCCAGTCCGCCGCTAGTACCTGGCATAGGGTAATCTGAGATGTCTGGGAGACTAAGGCTTAAGAAACTAACAGAGAGCACACACTGGCACCACTGGTACAAGCCATGGCCTTCAGAGGCTTTAAAACTACAGTCACAGGGATGTCATTTAGGGGTCGCCAGAGGTCGCAACTGCGACCTCTGCGGTCTCCCTTGCAACCTCTGTGGTCTCCCTTGCGACCTCTACAAGAATAAAATCTTTTTTTTTTGTAATGCAAGCTCCTGGGCTGTGGCCAGCACCGTGTGGCTCTTTACTTCTGGAGTGGCTGGCTTTCTTGTTCAGGGCCCTTAAAAAAAAGAAGAAAAATAAAAACAGGAGTGGCACAAGTCTAACACTTTCAGCACTGACCTTAAATAAGAAAGAATAGCAATACCAAATAATGTGTCTTTCTGGAATTCTATTCATTAATTGCTTGACTCATTAAAGGTTTATTTCAGGCGCACTTCAGGGGGTGAGTCACTGATTTAGCCTGTTCTTAAACACCTCAACTCAGCCTTTAATCCTTCCGAGGTCGATAAATGAGTACCAACACAGGTTGGGTGATATTGGGTGTATATTTTTTCTATATAAAGCGCTTAATCGTAAGTGCTATACAATAACACATCATTATCATTTGGTCATGGACGTTTGCTTGCATTCACAGTAATTTGGTAATATGGGCCTGTAAACACTGATCTTAACGATACATATGGTGATCCATTCTTGTATGAAATGTATATCACATAATAGTGATATCGTAGCCATATTTTTCATAGTGTACAATGCCGGTCAAGTGGCACAGCGAGTAGAGTGCTTGCTTTGACATCCATGCTAACGCAGGTTCAAATCCTGGTGGGGTCAAACTCAGCCTTTCATCCTTCTGAACACCACACTCAGCCTTTCATCCTTCTGAACACCACACACTGTGGGTATATAATAATAAGCAGCGCTCATAGCGCTATATAAGTGGCAAATTATTATTAATTATTATTATGTAAGGCCACTTCCTTTTTTGTCAACAGGTGAAAGGTCGTGCTCCATCGCTTCCCGCGATATCACTTCGGGGTGGGGTGAAATGACATCACTTCCTGTGATGTCATCAGGGGGTCAAGGGTCGTGTGATGTCACTTCCGCTCCCCCTGGCATTTTGGTGAAATGACGTCCCTGTACAGTCAGTGCGAGAACTTTCAAATGTGATGCTTCATTGGTATGGGAGACAATAGAAGCTGTGGAAAAGGTATTCAAAGTCTGTGTAGCATCCTTCAGGACAACATGACTTTTGTTCCAGCATTACTAGTGCCTGAGAAAAAAGCCACACCATGACCCCAGGCAAGTGTAGGTAAAATCGTGGGCAATAGCGCGAAGCGGAACTCAAAGAAAGGTGGGGCACATTCTCCACAAAAAGGATTATGTAATGCTGGCGACCTGAGCACTGCTCACCAGCTCAGAAGCAAAACTCACCTGAATAGGAAACGGTGGCTCTACTCAGCAGCATCAACACCTAATAGGATTGCAGTGAGTACAGTCCTATACACGGTGTTCCCGCTGCGCTTAATCGCTGCAAACAAGGTCAGCTAAGGCCGGTGCAGTCTAGTGAACAGCCCCCGGTGAAAGGATTCCGCAGGGGGCAGCAGGCAGAGCGAGGTCTCCCTCAGCGAGCAATGTTTGGATTCTACGGCAGTCTTTTGGAAAATCCCCTCTCAGACACAGCGTGGTGCTAAATTATTAAGGCAAAGACAACAATCTCCCGTCAGTTGTCATCAGACAACTCCCTGGAGCTGTGGGGGTGTTCCACTGACAGTAGGAAGGCCGAAAACGCGGGATGCATAGCAAGTGGCCGCAGCCGAGTGACGCATTCTTCCCTTTCTAGTGCTGCCGGACATTTTCATCAGCTGCAATATGAAATAATATCATCTTTTTAAAGTCAATGAAACATTCAATAAGTTTGTATTTACGTTTTGTCTAAAAAGAAAATCTCGAGTGGGTGCTACATTCCCAGCCTGTGGAGAACTGTATTCAGCATCACAGCTCCACGATGTCTGACGTCACATTCTCCCTAAGGTCACATATAGAGATAAAGAAACGGAATGGGAGCATAGTGGCATTGTTTTTAGTAAAGCAAGCGCAATGTGACGGTGCAAACGCATTAATGCCCCAGCCAGTGGTAAACAAAGCATGCGTTTAAAGTACATTTCTCTCAAACCTTTTCCCTCCTTAAGTTGAGCATTTCCACTGGCTCTTATAAAGATGTCTGCTGTTGGCACTGAGCTTTCAGCAGGATGTGCACATCGTGCTTGGCGACGCAGCCGGCCTCCTTCTAAATATGTACCTGCAGTTGGTTGGCAGATGTTAAGCTCTCTCTTGCCAGATCAAAACAGACTTATCCTGTGCAGCTGTACAGCCAGAACGAGTGGGACTGATTATTCTTGGAATTGTCCATGTTAGACATGCAACAGACTTTGTTTCAGAGCGTGCTTCACTTTGCACCTCTTTAGTGCACTTGCTTGGAATGTATCTTGTCTCCCAGAATGCACCACTTAGTATACCTTCAATCACCATTAGACTTTGCTTCACTGTTATTTTCCAACCTACAGCACCTACTGGAGAATGTTCATCGGACCTAGTTTTTGAACCGGCATCTCTTCATATTTAGTAAGTGGACACTATGGACCTCATTACGACTTTGGAGGTAGCCATGGCACTATTTGCGCCATGGCTGCCTCCAAAACCGTGTCCGGGTTCCCTGAATGGGGAATTACCCGGCCATTCCAAGTTTGGAGGGCCCGGTAATTCCCCTTCAGGGAACCCCGTAATATTGCGGAGTGGGTTTAACGGCGCCGGCACCATTACCGGCGCTGTTAAACCCATTCCCAATAGTTATAATGGGGCCCTATGCTTCGAATAGACAGCTTCATATCATTCACTACTTAGTATTCCTTCAACGTTTGTTAAACCTACAGTAGACTGGGTCTGCATCAATTGGAATTTATGTGTGCATATTCTGTGGGTATTTTGTGCTTTCTGTTGATATGATATAATAGGTTATTTATAACGTGCTTAATACCCAGAAGTTTCTAAGCACGGACCCAGGGATCGAACCTGTGTTGCTCCATGTTGTCTTGCTTGCAAGGCAAGCACGTTTCCCCTGAGCTATCCTCCCAGGACTGCTCATATGCATATGCAACCCTTGCATGTTTTATGACACGTGTGTGCTTCAAGCAGGTGTGTGTGTGTTTGTGCTTGAATATTCTGAGCGCATGATCCATGTGTGTGTATTATGTTAGTGCAGTGTTATGTGAATAGTCTTCTGCGTGTATTGTCTGCGCTCATTTTACCTGGTGATATTCTGCATGGAGTGTGGCTGTATAGATGTCTTCTGGCGTGTGCCTATTCAGCAGGCGAGGAAGGAGGGGACCCTAGTGGACTTAACTTCTTCACATCTAGTCCTTGCGATAAACAAGGTTAAAGTGACGTTGGAGGCACAGAAAAATAATAAGGCACCAGGCCCAGACAAAGTACCTGCAGATATGTATAAGTCAGATGTCCTTATCTGGGTGCCTTATCTAATTAGGCTATTTAATACTGGAAGCTCCAGTAGAACTGCACCTGTCTTGGACAAAAGCAGAAATAGTCCTTATTTACAAGAAAGTGGGGGGATAAGACCCCTCTAATTATTACCCAGTCTCCTTGCTTGATGCAGGAGGGAAGATATTCGCGAGAGTGTTACTTGTCCATCTAAACGACTGGGCACGCAAAAGCAGGCAAATAAATCACTTGCAAGCAGGATTTCAACATGGAATCTGTACGGTGGATCAATGTTTTGCTTGCAGCTGCTAGTTCATAAATACGTACATTTGAGGAAAATGTAATTATATGCCACGTTTGTGGACCTGCCGACAGCCTTCGACAGTATTCCACGTGTAGTGCAAGACCCTCAAATGCCTGGGAATGCCCTCTGAATTACTAGCCGAAAAGAGATGGAACACAGACGTGGAAGTCTCAAGGCCAATCAAGATCCAAAAGGATGTTTCACAAGCCTGTGTTCTATTTATTTATTTATTTTTGCATTTATTAAGCACACACAACCCTCGGGCATTGAGGCGCTGTTACAAACAGGTACACTTAAACTTGGCGAGGGTCGGGAAGGAAGAAAAACAGCAGAAGAGCAAACCATAGCAACCAATGTCTAGGGCTCTAGGTTAATGGCCATGTTTTCAAAGCTTTTCTGAAGGCCCAATAAGAATGTTATTGATCTTAAGTGAGGTGGGAGTAAGTTTCATTGGTGGGCAGCCACAAAAGGGAAACCGGCACCTCCACTTTTAGCTCGCTTGGACGTGGGCAGGATAAGTCTGTTCATGTAGGCCCACCTTATAGGTCTGGAGGACGGAGCGTTCATGAAGAAAGGAGTCAGGTATGATGGAGCAGAGTTGGACAAGCAGCAGTGCATTATCAATAGTGTTTTAAAGATAATCCTTTCCTTGACTGGCAACAAGTGGGCGTGTCTTCTTGCGTGAGATATATGCTCTCTCTTGGGGTTGTTGAGAGCTGCGTGGTTTGCATTGTTCTGGATTACTTGTAGTTTATTAATTTTGTGTGCAGATGTGCCGGCAAAGAGGGCGTTACAATAGTCCGAGCTGGCTCCAATGATGGCTCTGGCAAGGGTGAGGCAGTTGATTGGGGCTAGAAACGGTTTGGTGGCATTTATTAGCTTTGTCTTGTAGGCGGCGGATGTGGCACTGGCGTTGACCTGGCGTGTCAGGGAGAGAGAGGAGTCCAGATAGACCCCAAGGGTCTTCACTGACGTGGAGACAGGAATCTGCAGACCGTCTATGCTGAAATTGGCATATTGTGGGCAGAGGTTTTTGATAACTGATGGGGGCCCGACCATCAAGATCTCTGTCTTTTCATCATTTAAGCATAGGCCATTAGCTGTCACCCAGGCGTGTATGGTTAAGTAGATTGTGTTTAGGGATCGAGAGTCTTCCATGTAGTTGCCAGAGAGGGGTAGCTCTGCCCCATATATTGTTTCGTATTTTTTTTACGGCGTAATAAAGAAAATCACGTGAATACCAACAGACGCACCAATTCTGGGGGGAGAATAATAACCAATACTTTTGTTCGCCGATGATGCAGTACTAATTTCCGTGATACCCAGTGGCCTCAGTAAACAATTCTCACTTTCTGACTAATGTTGCTGAGAAACCGGTCAAAAGTAAATAGCAGAAAAAAATGGTGTTTAAGGGGAACAGGAAAAAGCGCCTAAAGTTGAATTTGAATCAGACTAGTGAGACATCGAACAAGTAACGTTTTATGACTACCTAGAGATGATAATGACCAAAAGAAGTCAGGTTAGCCAGCTAGAGAAAGCGGGGGTTGTATTAACGAGATATAGCAGTACAATTGCCGCTTTTGCTAGGAAAAATGGAGGTCTAGCAGTCATTGTATCAGCATCACCCTATACATTACAGGCACAGCAGGCTGCTCTCCGTGGGTCAGAATTGTGGGGTAACACAAATTGCGTGACCCTTCTTCCAATTGAAAATAGATTTTTTTTAAATACACGTGGGTCTTCCAGCGACCACACCTACAGTACCTCTCCACATGGAAGTAGGCCTAAAGGACATAGGGTCCATGGTAAAACTGAACCCCCTGCTTTATTGGGTGAGATTATGGAGCTCACCATCCCTTTTGACATACAAGGCTGCACTTAAGGACCTCCCATCACAGGAGGGAGGGCAAGCACTGAAGTGGTGCCATTACACACAATAAATATTTACCTGGATAGGATGTGAGGAATTTTGGTCCAGCCCTGAAATAATGAACAATGCCCCGAAGGGCATAGTCAAAAGATTGTATAATCAGATTGAAGAAGCCATAAGAAGCGATAGGCTTACGACTCCCCAAAGCTTTAATTTATACCAGAGCAGGAAACTCACACATGGTTTCAAATGGTACCTAGATGTCCTGGAACCCAAATTTGTACGAGCATCCTGCCTCTCGCAGCAAGTAGAAGGCAATGAGACCATCCAGTTACAAATAAATGCCCCTGCAGCTACAGCGGTTGGGAATATTAATTGCATTTTCTTTTATTTTGTCCATTCTATAAGAAACTAAGGAAACTATCTTAAGCTGATATTCTTAAAATATGAAATTAGAAACACTGTTGATGCTCAGGCATGTTGCTACAGGACAGATGATGAATTTATAGTTTACGGATTTACAGAATATCTGTTTAGGGTGTGGCTAAGGAGGCCTGACGGCATTGAATATGCCCATATGAGGGTTCTGAGATTTGAAAAGTGAATTATAGCGGTCCATGAACCTGCTATACCCTCAAGGTGTAAGAGTTACCTTGAAAAAACTATTTGCACAAGGGACTCATGCCGGTAATGTGCCAGAGGAGCATGCTAACCCTCTATTCCATAACCCGTAATTTACCTGAACTCTGTTATCTGCAAGATATTATTAACTGGGCATTTTTTAGCTGGCATTTTTTCTTAAAGTATAAGTGGTAAAGAGATGCACCAAAATCTGTCTCTGGTGCATTATAACTTTAGCTATCTTAAACTCTAATATTTTAACAAGCCTTTTAACGTTTAGTGCATATGCATAATGTTTCTATGTATCCTTTTTTGATTTGCTTCTTTGATGGCGTTCAGCCGAAATAGAGAATCTTTGACTGACTCATTTGTTCTGTGCATGTGGTTTGTGCATCATTGCTACATTATATGTCATATGGATTGAGGGTGCTTTCCCAGGTTGAGGGATCAACTGAAGACTCAGAACTGTTTAGTATGTTATACTTCAGGCTTACTTGATATAACACTGAGGTGTACGTTCTGGCTATATGTAGGCATTCTGCAAAATAGGTTTGTTTCTCAAAATAATAGTGCACAGGTCCAGTAGAAACGTGAGAACAAGAGAGGGATATGCAAACCCTTGTCTAAAAGAGGGCCATGGTCCTATGTCCATATTCCCAACTCTACAAAAGATCATGTTCGGGTAGTAATAACCTGTGCAGGTTGTTACTACCCTGATGCAACAACTTCTGTCACAGTTCATGGAGTTGCTCAGAGTCCAGGATCCTGCTGTGATGATTGCTGTGAAAAGTAGCTCTGCTAGGCTTTGTAGCTCAAAGTCGAGATGGCAATTGATTTCTTTGCAATCTATCCCTGATGTGATTTCAAGGCTGAAGTCACTTTTCTCAAATCCCCCCAATCAAGCGTAGTTAGATTCTAGGAATTCTCCACAAATCTCTGATTGACACTTTGCACAGTGGGGATTTTCTCAGTGGTGCACCTCCCCCTACCTCTGGCTTTGGGTTAGACAGTATCTGGGCCAGGAAACACAGCTACTCACTCAGATGCCTGGCTGTCTTCCTTATCCTCTGTCTGATATTTCCTCTCCCATTCTTTGGTCGGGTTACCTTTCCTCCTCCTTCCTTCTCCCCTTTAATCCCTCAGTTGCAAGCTCAGTATCCCTCATTTGATCTCTTCCTTCTCTTGGGTCTTCTCCTCCTCCAGCTCCAACATTTCCTTCCTCCTCCTTCCAGATCTTTCCCTCCTTTAACTCTGTCCTCTCCCTCATGCCCTCCGTCTCTCCTTCTTGGCTCACTTCATGCACATCTTCAAGATTAATCTCCTTCCAAACTCCCTCCTCGTGTGTGCACACCTCCCCCCTACAATATCCACGCTCATGGTGGGATTGGGCAATAAGGGTCTTACCGCGGACACCTAGGCTCTGTTGGCAGTGCAAGCATTGGACGCAATAATTGCGATGTGGGCCATCTTTCCCAGCCTCTCACCAATGACTACTTCACAATGCATGCATGGATTGTGGGCTGGTACATGTACTTTGTGCGTACTCCACGTGTTTTGTTGTTGGCCTACCGTGTTCTCTCATATTGTGTGTGAATTGCGGGTTCATATGTGGATTGTGGTTTCATACCTGGCTGCAGACCATTCCCAGTGCGTTCTTCAAATTAGGTTAATATGGAATGATTGAAGGCCATTTCCCAGTAACAGAGAGTGCTGGTTATATGTGCAGGTCATGTTCACTGGTTGTGTCACAGTGCCAGGTGTGGCCATGCGCACTAGTCACTTCAGGCACTGGCAGAATGGTTAAAGTACATCATATCAAATTAATCTAAAAACCTTTCTTATGGGAAGTTGTGGTTCTATAACATGGTAATATGGAAAGACGATGTTAGAAAAACCTTTCCAAATCCAAGAAATAAACTTTAGTTGTGGCACGTTAGGGGTAAAGAGCAACACCTATAAGTCACTGACATTCACCAGTTCCATAAAGTATTAGCACCCGGTGAGGGACAATCAGATTATTACAAACGATCTGATTGGCCCTTGCCGGGTGCCCAGCAGCGTGACAAAGACCTACCTGCTACGAGCGCTCCGAGTGCCGCGTCCCTCCAAGTTGCTTTCCATTCTTTGTCTGGCTGCAATGGAAAGGGAGAAGGGACTATGTGTAGTCCCTACGCCCAATCCATGGCAGCTATTTTCTTTGTTTACCTTTTTATTAATACCTTTTTAATGGCCACCATGGAAAGGGATAAGTGACTCTAGTCCCTTCTCCCCGATCCATGACGGCAATTATTTTTTCTTTTTTTGTTCGAGTTGATAAACGGCTTTCATGTCATTTCGCAATACGAAAAAATACTATTAGTACCCCAGTACAAGGTGCCGGGGTACTAATAGCTCTAGAACCCGAGGAGAGGGCATTGCCAGCCTGGTAATGCCCATGGGGCTACGTTAAAGCCCTTGCTTGTCTCCGGTTTGTAACTATCGCCCAGGGGCATTACCAGACTGGTAAGACCCCCCTTCCTCGAGTTCTATTACTTTAATCGTTTTTTAAATAGTGCCATATGAGAAAAGCATATGTTCTCTCACAAAGTTTCTTTCACTGACTGGAAAAGTAACCTTGAGAAAACTGAGTCCGGTCTGCACAATGAACAATTGACAGCTACAGATAAATAATAGAAACATCGTTTTCCTCCTCTTCCACATCCATGCATACAGAGCAATATAAAACGTTGCCTTGTCTATGTGATCAATAATAGTTTAATTGCTGGTTCAAGCTTTTGATTGTAGACATGGTCTCCTCCAACTGATCCAAGGAATTTCCAACAAACACAAATTGCCCCTTATGCTTAAACATTCCTAAATCATCTCTCATCTGCTGTTTTTGGTCCAAAAAATCATGAAATAAGTAAACCTACTTTAAATCCCATCTAGGCGCTTGCAACTTTTAACAGTGCCACCTTGCTTTCTTGCACGTATTATTTGGTGACGCTGTGAAAGATACTTTGACAGTGAAGCCTTTTTTTGCAAAAGCCCTTTCTCAGAGCAAGAGATCTTTGAAAATGTTTTAATCTTGTTTCCCAGCTGACTGTAGATTAATTAACTGCTGTTATTATTATTATTATTATTATTATTATTATTATTATTATTATTTTTAAATAAAATTCCAGAATAAATCGCTACTGAATGACTCATATTTTAACAATATTTGCTAAAAGGGATTTGTCAACGCTGTTAAAAAACACCTATACATTAAAAACATATTTTATTTCAAATCGTGAATTTTGCATGAGTTCATGGGTTGAATATTAATAATAAAAACAGCATAGAAAGCTGAAAATGGGAACACATTGAACGTATTGATAGCCTCAGGGCATATAACTGAACCAAATCTGTGTAGCAAAATAATGTTATGTTGTAATGGTATCATAAAGAAGAACATTATTGTAAGACACATACATTCCTGGGTATACACAGAGGGTAAATAAACATTGAGTGGGAATATAGTGTACCTATCTATAAATACATGAGCAAAACCAATAAAAATAAAAATATTGCACTTACTATAATAGATAATAATAATAGTATTTATTGTGTTATAGTTTAAATTATAAACTTTACACAAACCTTAAAAAAGATAACATATACAATGAATACATAATCCAAATACATATCTAAATACACAATACACATACAAAAAATTCATAGCCTAGAAAATGAAAAAGAAGACTAAAATGTAAAATCTATCCACATAAATTACATACATTCAGCTGAGAATTGTCTATACATAACTTTGGATGATCACCTAAAGAGTTATCCCCAATCTAGCTTCGACTCTCAGCCAGATGGTATATAATGCTGTCAACAAGCGCATACTGTTGGAATTCATACAATGATGCCAAAACAGATCGTCCTTAATGTACATGGTTTCATGAACATAGCTGCCAAGGAGGGGAGTAAATGTACTGGCCATCACTGGGCATTCAGTCAAAAGGTGCTTTGCCGTCTCCAGCTGATCTTGAGTTTTACATAGGCGGCATGTTCGCAACTTGGCTCCAATCTGAGCAATAAGATAAACCGTCTGAGTCTGGCTGATGGGCAGATGTTCCAATATCTCTGGGGTTTCTTAAACTCATACAATCTGTATTGCACAAATTGATAGCTTCTCAGACTCCCAAGATGTTCAAAATTCTCTAACCAGTCCCAGAGATCTATGCGTTTACTCAGAGCTCTATTTACTTCCTCTGAGTAGCAACCATCCCTAGGTTGCCAACCTATTTCACGGAACAGATTAGTCATCTGATCAATGGTTGAGCATACCGAGTGCTCCTTAACCATTTCTTGATAGACCGCTATTAATAATCCATTGCTTGTGTCACGGGTCATTTTTAGATATAACGAGGCCCGCTTCTTCAATACTAATTCCTTTAACGAAGTCAGGCTAAGTTCTAATCTAACAATGGCCATAGGGGCACAGGGAGGTAAGCCAAGAATGCAACGCCAAAATTTGCCTTCTATCACCTGTAGCCACTTTAAATCAGACTCAAGGAGAGCTTATAATCCATAGATTATGGCCGGGGCAAAAGCTTGTACATAAAGTTGGCGTGTACCCCACAGAGTAAAGCCACCCTGTTTGACAGTAAACCTATAGAACAGGGCAGTCAATTGTGCCGCTCTGATGCTATGTGATTGTTTACAGGCCATATAGTCTCCAAGGACTTCAAAGTCTATGCCCAGGTAACGGTACTGGGGAACGTAGGAGATGTTAACCAGGCCTACATTAAGTTGTACACTAGATATCTTCTTTTTAGTATATCTCATGACCTTCGTTTTTCCTAGGTTAATACTAAGGCCATTCTCCTCTGCGTATTCCCATAGTGCAACCGCTGATCTACGCATCCCACTGATGGTATAATCAAGTATCACCAGATCGTCTGCGTACGCTAATACTGGACAAATGGCTTTACCTATTTTAGGGGGGCAGTTGCTGGCAACAATTATTGCTTTGGGAATGTCATAGACATATAGATTGTATATTAAAGGTGCTGTAACGCAGCCTTGTTTTACTCCCCTATTTTGAACGACATTATCAGTTGTATGACCTTCCTGATCTAGCTTCAATTTGACTGAGTTGTTTTGATGTAAAAGTCTTAGGTAATATATTAAACCTTCCGGACATCCCATTTGTTGCAATTTTCTCCACAGTCGGCTTCTAGGTATGGAATCAAAGACCGCTGTGAAGTCTATATAAAGGGCATAAAGCTGGGCCGCCCCTCCTTTTAGTGCTCTGGTTCGTAAAATATTCATTACCATAATATTATGGGATGTAGAATATCCCTGTCTAAACCCACTTTGGAATTTAGACAGTACCCCGGAACCCTCAGCCCATGATTGTAGCTCATGCAATAGAAGTGAGGCAAATATTTTCCTCGTGGCGTCTCGCATTTAAAGCAGTTTATAATTGCTTGGATCGAGTCTGTTTCCCTTTTTAAACATGGGGATTAATATTGCTGTTTGCCAAGAGTAGGGTATTTTACCTGATTTTAAAACTTTCTTAAATAATACGCCCAACAGACTCACCCACAATTCAGGGTATGATTTCATAACAACATTGGCCAGTCCGTTAGGACCCGGTGCACGAGAAGATTTTGTCTCTTTAATTTTATTGAAGATGAGTTCATGTGATATAAGAAACGGGGCCTCTAAGGGGGGACTGCCCAATGTTGTTAATTCCTCATCCTCAGTATTTATTTTTTCCAGGAATTTTACCCACACTCTAGCTTCAATGGGGTTGACTAAAGCCCCCTTCTGAGCACCTCGTGCTTCACCTAAGAGGGACCAGATAATCCCCGTCTTTCCTTCACATATGGTCTTGACCAGTCTTTGCCAGGAGAGTACCTTGTGCCCCCTTTTTTTTGCCTTAATAGCCGACCTGTACCTATTTTTAATCTCCCTGATTTTTAGAAAATATCCTTCTCCCAGGGCCATTGTTTTTTTTTGGCCTTTCGTAACTCTGCTCTGAGATTACGTTTCATGTCTCTGATTATTTTATCAAATGGCAGTTTTTTCCCCTCAGGTCCCAACATCAACCCCATAGGTACTGCTGCATGTTTACCTACAAAAGTATAAATCCAATCCTCTATGGAGTCGATGGAAATCGTATTAAAGTTAAGCAACATGTTGGATTCTACTTCCCCCAGAGCTTCAACGGCAAGTGATATATTTGTATCCGACTAGGAAATCCTAGTACCCGTATTGTTGGTTTTTACCATACCTAGATTACTGGATAGGGACTGTTCTCTGGGAATACACATCGCACATTTTAGAGCCGCATGGTCGCTCCATTCATTGGGAATAACTGTCATATCTTCCACCTGTTCCTGGAACCTAGGGCATACAAATACATAATCCAATGTGCTATAAGAGCTACCAATTGACCATGTATGTTGCCCAGGATGGTCACTGATAGTTCTGCCATTGAGCATTACCATATCCCAGGACTCAAACAAGTATTCCCATGCACCACCCTCAAGGACTTTTTTATTATGAACCATAGTTCCCATTTCTTTCAATTTAGGATTCAGCATTTTACACTCCCGCCCTGTCATATGGCAGTTAAAGTCTCCAACAACAATTATCCCTGTGTCAGTAGTTTTAGACAGCCAATTCGCCAATAGATCCTGAAGCGAGTCTTGCAATTGTTCACTTAGTATCAACCCAGGTGGATTGTATAGGCTTACCAACAGGAATGAGGCCATAGGGTCCTTACTATCGAGGATCACTTCGACTGCAAGCATATTGCTTTCAAGATTACATTCAATCTGTCTCGAGATCAGTCTGTGATCAGTCATCTAAAATTAGGGGGTCTATGGCCCATGTCTCTTGTAAACAGAAGCAGCTGCATTTGTCCAACAGTTTCATGGAGCCCTCCGATGAGAGAAGGTGCGCAAAACCCTGGCAGTTCCAGGATAGGATGGATAGGTCTCATTGTTTCGATATAATCTCAGGAAGAGCATCTACCAACCATTTTAACACTTGTTGGACATCTGCTGCTTCTACCTTCTTGTCCTTTGGTATACTCGAGAAAAGTACTGTTGCCAGAGGGATAGCTGCCTCTTCCTCTGGACAGCTCAGATCGATTTCATTTAGATCGGCATCCACTTCAATGGCCACTGTTTTTAATTCCTCTTTATAACTTCTTAGCAGTTATTCAGTGGCTAAGAACTTACAGTGTAACGCAGAAACATTAGGATTTGGGCCTTTCAAGGGTTCCACAAATTGAAAGTCATCTGATTTGAGCACCCGCAGTTGTGGAACAGAGTAAAGTCTTGTGAAGAGTTTGGAGCGTGATAGCCATTTGTTGTTCTTACTCTGATATATATTCTTGATCAGGCATATACGGCTTTCTTTCGTCTCCCTTTTGTTATCCATAATGGCGGCTGCGTTAGTTACTGGATCTTCCAGCACTATAGGTTGTCTTAATGCCGTATCCGTATCGGAGGCTTCACTAATGCACGCCTCTTCTGCCTCCACGATCTCTATCTCCTCTTCCATTATGTGTTCGGCAGCTTGCTCAGGCAGTAACCAGATGGTGAGGTAACCATTGCTGGCTGCCTTCCTTTTCTTAGCTCTTGCTAGTCTTTTCCTGCTCTTCTTAGTGGGCATTCCTGTCGCACTCAGTTCTCACGTCATTGTAGCGTAGCACTGACTCTTTTACCCCTGCCAGCTTTTCTTGCTAATCTGTTCTGTTTTTTGGAAAAAAATGGATCAAGACTGCCCACCTCCTGGTCGGTCTCCAAATTTTGGTGCTCTTCGGTTTCATTTACAATATGGATGGTTCCGAAAGATTTGCTTCTGCATCTTCTGCAGATATCAATCTCCCCTTTTTTTCCATAATTAATGTGTCTGTATTGGCAAGAATTCGCCCCGACATTTTGAGCTAAATATTGAGCGCAAATTGTAGCGAAGCTACTGATGACTGAATCTCAGCAATCTCAGCTGCCCCTGAGTATGATTTATCTAGGCATTTGTTTCGACATCAGGGTCGTCCTCCATTGAAACCACAGCTAGGTTTGGTGAGATGTATAATCTGTCCAAAGCGCATCCGGCAGTAGATGTCTCTGGAGGTATGGTCAGCGATCTGTCTGCCTGTATTCCACTGTTGTTACTCAGCCTTGCTTCAGGTTGTGGTGTCATACTTCTTTGGATGTTTAGACATAGATCTAATAATGAATTATTATCAATAATAGATAATAGATAAACATCTCCCATATTTGGATTCAAATGCCATTTAATCAGGTAATCAGATTTATTGTGGTACGTGGAAAAATGAGGTGCTGGGGAAAGGATATTTACATTTTAACGTTTTTTTTTTTTGTGTGACGTGCAACAATACCTTAAACTAGCTTCAAGGGTCTTATAACATATAACATTAAAACAGAGAGCCTGTAGTCCTGTGACCTCTGTTTTTTTTTTCGTGTTCTTGTCGCGCCCTGATGCTTGCGAGCTTTGGCGCGTTATAAATACATAAATAAATAGAGAGCCTGGTGACCAATATATAAAAACTGAACACACAAAAAAAATATACAAAATATAGATTTTCATGGATTTAATAAATCAGGCAAGCCCTATTTACAAATACATAAGTGATTAGATGCATTGAATTAAAAAATAAGCTTTCAACCTTTATTTACACAAATAAAACAGTTGATGTTTCTCTAGTGTTATGGGAGAGACTTCCAAAGAGTCATGCCAGCAACACAGAGCGGCTCACTTGTGAAAACCCCATAATTTACGCCCCAAGGGAAACTTTTACGTTTGGACTTATGAGCCCACCACTGCAACATGCCCCCTCCACATCATTTCCAGCATGTGCACGACAGAATGTAAACGGGAGGTGTAAAGTCAGGCCAAATCGCGTCCATGCCTCCCTTTTGCAGCCTGCAGTGCAAATTGTGCAAATGATGCCTGCCATTTACGCATGGCAGGCAGCATTTACAAATACAGTAAAATAAGGCTTGGAGAAAAATGCATGCGTAAAATGTTTACACATTTATTTTACACATTCATTTTACATTAGTCGTTAATGAACATGATCCCCAGAGAGTTCTGCCACCCAGGTGTTCTCTACAGCTTGGGATCCAAACCTGATGGGAGAGTACTTCTGGATATTGGAACTTTAACCAAATGTGTCAGGTAAGCAGAGGATAATCGATGTATCATGTTCCAACCCAAATTGGCAGCTCTATCTTGCATCTCAAAACTCACGGGCAAACAGCAAAGGGTTTTCTAATGAACAGACCCCTGGTTATATTTGTTTACATCAAAGATCATACAGATCTACCTAGTTTGCGCTGCTTTAAGCTTACCATTACGTTTCATAAACCATTTAAAAGATAGCAGTGAGGCACTGAACCTGAGATCGAATAACTGCCTCTACCCGAAGAATTTGATGTTGTACAAGTACACCTGGTGTTAAAATCATAAATTATAAAAAGGTACTCCCCCAAATCAGTCAGCCAGAGAAAGGTTGTGGCACTTGAGCCAGAACAGCCCCATGACAGTGTATCCGAAATACCCTCATTTGGAGAACGCTCCAGAACCATTCCTGGGCAGCCATCGATCAAATTAACATCGCCGGCTTTGCTGTGCAGGTCCACAAGGCTGCCAGTGTCATCACGTACATTTCACAGTGCTGAACACAGGCCTGGCTTAACTGAGCCAAATACATCATGTACACATTAAAAAAAAGGGGGGACAGCACTGAGTCCTAAGGTCTTCCGGGTAGCCCTTTCTTATGGATCTCTGTCCATAAGAAAACAATTCAGGACAGCAGTGTCTCTTTCATCCCATCTGTGTTCTATGATGCCAAATGCAGCCAACAGATCCAATGATATTAAGGATGCTAGATGATTTCTGATTCGAAGACACAATCCTCTAAAAGGACGAAAACCTGATTGAACATTGGAGAATAGACCATTCGTTGCAGGCTATATTGTAGCTGAGCACCTCTGATCAGATTATTCTAGCTCTGATGGTTAGAGTGGATATGGGCCTATAGCTTAAAGTTCCCGAGGATCTAAATTGGTGTTATTTAATAGTGGGTGTGCAGATGATTGTTTCATTGGAAATGCAGAAACACCCCTTTATTGAGGCGCATTAACAAGTATTGATGAGTCCTGGTGCATGCATCGTACACATTCTGTAAACTGCTTTATTTGTAAAAAATCAGCCTGTGACTCAGAAGGCATCAAGGCCATGGCACATTTCAGAATATCTGATTCTGTTAGCAGTGGAAAGTATAGGTGGTAGAGCCGGCTCAAGCATGACTAGAGACAAATTCCAGGATCTGGCTCGGCACTAATGCCTTTGTGAAAGAAATACCGAACTGGCACTAAGCCAAGCATCACCTCATCCTCCATTAAATTCAGAATACATTAAAGTGCAATTTGTGCATCCAGAAATCCTGGCTTCCACACTTGATCAATCTATGTAATCCTGGGCGAGTCTCTCTACTTGAATGGTTCATATTTATTTTTGCTGCCACAATTGCCACAATTGGGATCACTTGAAGTGATTATGTTAAATGTGCACTACACAAAAAGCCCCACTTATATGTAGTGTATTAAACTACAGTGTTGGCTCCAAAGATAATACCAATCTTGATTTATATTGTGCAGGCTGAAGTATTTCTTAATTTCCTTATTACTGTCACAAATTCCAGGTCCACGACACAGCAGTGGTCCATCTGGCAGCATTGCAAATGGACACTGAGACGCTGTCCAGTGCCCATCAAGCTATCTGGGAAGCGGGAGGTGTCGGTCTAGCTTATTCCAAGATGGCCACCTTTTCCATCCCTTCGATGCCGGCTCTGTTTATCAGACCACATCGCAGTCTGTGCGCTGCATTGCAATGGGGGCTTTGCTGCATTGCTGCTCCATAGCTCCAGTAAGTGCCTGTTTTCTGCCTCCTGCTTCTGAGCCTTCTTTCTCCTTAGTCCCCTCCTCTGCTTTTTGCCTATTCCCTGTCCTGCTAGCCTTCTTTTGTGTTTCTGCTCTGCGCCCCTCCTGCAGGGACTCTTGCCTGGAGTCTACAGTTTGGATACATCAACTACTAAAACCAGTCACCTAGTTCTTTATTCTAGCTTGTGGCTTTTCCAACGTCTTTGAGGATGCCCCTCTGGGGCTCCCCTTGCCCTTCCTGTTGCACTAAGTAGGGTACGGTGTCATCAAGAAGGGATCGCTCTTACCTATTTTCATCTCGCCTAAACACCAGACGGTCTCCGACACCCACAGGTGAGAATTCCTCTGTCACTTATGAAGACTATTTCTCTCCTAATCGAAAAATTGAATGGATGGTGTGCCACACTGTTTAGTGGGCAAAAGGGTATACCTGGGGCATTTTCCTTCATTGTACAAGGAGCCTGTTGGGAGAATTTGCTTTCTCCCCTCCCCCCCCCGCCTCCGGGCTATGTGTAGTATCCTTGGGTTCTCTGTGTACTACCCAGTTTGTGTATAAGGCGGTGAAAGGTCACAATTGTCTGGGGCAAGAGGGATGCTTGCCTATGCATGATGCTTTCCACCTGCTACACATCCCTTTTGTTTTTATCCTCAATCTTCCACCATCAAAGACACTTTTGTGCTTCCTGTTGTTCTCACTTCTGCCTGCTGAAAGGCTAAGGATAGCTACCCGGGGGCTCATGTTCCATGGGGTCGTAATGTCAATGGAAAGTGTAAAAGCCTTGAGTTGGGCTTCTACTGCTTCCTTTAGTGTTAACTCGCATTTTCAATCAATTGTATGGTGGAGAAAAGGGACAGAACGTAACTTGCGTTTCATCTGCTCCCTTCCACTCCGCCACACAAATGCTCCGGCATGCACGGCGCAAATGCTGAAGATCTCTATGAAGCCCCCCTGCTTTGTGCACCAGCAGAGCTGATACCGATCCATTGTACACTCCCCCTGCCATGTGAGCATGTCAGGGAGTGTGTACAATTACAAATACCTCCGCCTGACATACACACATGGTAGATCAACGTTCCCAGATGAAATTAAACCCTTGGTGACGTGCAAGCATTTCGGGGAAGGTTTCATTTAATTTGTGAGCACCGCTTGCCATGCGAGCAGCTGCTTTCTACTAAGTGCATTTAGGTAACAGTTGGATGATCACTGAATTAAATTTGGAGAAATAAGTGGCTCTTTTGTAAACTTGGAGTACATAGTCATATATGAATAAAGGTGGTTGGGACAACTCTGTGTAGCGGTTTAAGTAGTTGCACATTAGGGATTTGGGCTTACTAACACTGCATGCTAGGCCTGAAATAATGCTAGAGAGAATTAGGGACAGCACCTCTTCTTCTTTTTTCCTTAGCTAGGAGGCACACCGCTGCGGTAAGTTCGCACACACGAGGGACAGTAGAGCTCCTTTGTTCCAGGTGAGATAGTGATTAGATTCTCTAGCATATGAAGAATTCCAAGTGCTCTCTCTCTCATTTGTGTTAGTGTCAGGTGACATGCCATTCACAATGTCATTGAGGATGTCAGATGTGGTGTCATCAGTCGTGACACTGTTGATGTCACTGCGCTTGTATATTGAGGGCACTGTGCGTGAATCCTGGCCTTTTCCTCATGTTCCAGACACAGTAAACATTCCTGTCGTGGCCTCAAGATAAGGCATGTCCGCTCTGTGCTTTTAATGTATTATATGCTCATGTCTGTTTCTATTGGCCTCGTTACATAGTCTATTATCAATCTAAATTGTATTTATTGTCAGTATCTACTAATACGTGCAAAGGGTTAAACAATAATTGTATCTAAAAGTAAACTGTTAGAGTCTACTCGAGAAACCAAATACAAAACACATTTCTGGTTGCTTATACAAAAATGATAAAACATATGGTAGTTGGTGGAACGAAGTGCTAAAGAGACTCTGGCATAGTTCGTGTAAAGTCCAGGTGAGGTATTGGTTGTGAGAGAGAATGGTGCCATCTGTATGTAGTGTAGTGTGAGGAGGATTGTGTAAACGGCAAGTGAAAAAGAGAGAAGGATAGATAGAGAGGGGTAGAAGTGTAGTTAGAATGAAAGAGATTGTGAGAGTGATGGAGAGTCTGTACGGTATGAGGGTGCGGAGAGAGTGCAGTGGAGTAATGGTGAGGTTGACATGAATCAGGAAGAGAAGAGAAAGGCAGAGAGATTGTGGTAAGATTAGGGCAAAGAGACATAGGAGCTCATTACGAGTATGCCGGTCCAGAGAAAGATGCTGGTAACAACAGTTACCTGCACCTTGTCCAGACCGGAATACTCTGAGTCTTCCGGTAAGGGGCAGTGAGCTACCGGCAGGCCTGACCTGCTGGTAGCTCAGGCCCCTACCAGCATAATATTCAATGAAGCACTGGCACCATTAAGAACAGTGCCTGTGTTTCAGTGGTTCCCAAACCATGGAATCATTTGGGACTTCATGGGAATGACAACTTACCATTGCTCCGCCGCCCGTAATATCCAGTAATACCGGGATATCGGGTAGCAGAAACAGAAGCCGAGGTTGCCGGTAAGCCACTGGTACGCAACCTCTTAATGAAGCAACTAGATTGGGGATTGTGTGCAGGAGAGAGGTGAGTTGAGGGTTGTGGAGAGTGGAGAGAAGAGAGGGAATGGTGAGCGGTCCAGAGAGGTGTAAGGATAGAGGGGAAAAGCAGGTTTAGTAGAGAGGATGGAAGGTGAGAGCAGAAGCGTGAGTACGGGCATCAGAGAGACAGAAAGGGATAGAGAAGAGAGGAAGAAGGATGCAAGGTATGAGATAAAGCAGTGAAGGGGGAATGGCAAGTGAGAGTAGAGTGGAGGGTGTGGCGAAAGGTGAAGTGAGATTAGGGAAAGACGATAGAGGGACTGCTTGGGTGATATATGTATGATATTGTTATATATAATATTTGATATATAGATATATTGGGCCTCATTACACGGATGGCGCTAAGGGATTACCGGCACTGGTAAGGGTACCGGTGCCGGTAATCCCGTAGCACCATACTACGAGGTCCCTCAGCGGGTCCCGTCTTTAACGTGTGGCCAGACCACACGTTAAGGAAGGGATCCGCTGAGGGACTTCAGGGCAAATAACGGTACCGCTAATAGCGGTACCGTTATTTGCTCCTTCCCCATTCCCATTGAGCCCTATGGGGGCTCAAATGGGAATGGGGAAGGGCCTTGGTGAACGGGGAATTACCGCCCCGCCAACCTTGGAATGGGGTGGTAATTCCCCCATTCACCAAGGCGGAATCGGTAAAATACCGGCGGCAACCATGGCGCTAATAGCGCCATGGTTACCGCCGTCCGTGTAATGAGGCCCATTGTCTGAGGATGTTTCGATGTTGATTGCAAGAGTATATGTGTTGAAAAGTTGTTCCATGAGAATTTTCTACTGCTTTTCCATGGTTAATATTTATCAGAATTTGTTACATATTCCATAAATTAAAGGTTTTTGTTACAACAGAAGGACTACCACTGCCTCTGTAATTGCTAACTTTTCAAACCTGATACAAAGTTTGCTAACTTTAGAAACTTATTTCACCTTTTAGACATATCAGACATATCAGACATTTCTACATTAGTAACCAAGGTCTACACTTTCTAATGTCTATACAAACATTAGGAACTTGCATTATCCTTACCCTGGACAGGCAAACCCATACAGAATTTTCAAACCTGTATCGAATTTTCAAAATGTGTGAATTTACCAAAAAGCATTATATATATATATACAGTCTCTTCCTTTGCATAATAGTACCATAATGTGTCATATATTGATATATTATTGGTTATGTGCATTTTATTTTAGATTCAGTGCACTTTTCACTCTGTTTTTTTTAGAGAGAGGTTATTCCGTCTTCTGTTGCAAGCTTGCATGGTCTTCTTGCTCCTTGGTAAAAATTGAGATAGATGCAAGGATGAGCAGGAGAAGAGTTAGGGGACTTTGCACCTGATTCACAGAAGCATTTTATAATGGTGCAAACCCATTGAAAACCCTCCGTGAATCAGGCCCTTTACCTCCTCTGAGGTGAAGAATGTTCAAGGCCTGCTGAAGGCCCCATCCAAATAGAATGTATTTTGATGTCATGATAGGAGGAAACTATAATTGTAATTTCCTATGAATGTAATTAGAAAATCAGGCTAGGGGGTTGCAGGAATATAGGGAAGCTCAGACATTGCCTTCATCTGCCTAACTGTTGAGGGACAGAAGGTTACCCTGTGAGCTAGAGAGGATGCAAGTCAGCCACAGGCAAGCCACAACAATTAGGACTTTCAGTGGGTGATTAAGGTTCCCCACAGGCAGGCCACACATGCGTGCGTTCTGATGTTGTAAACCCTGGTAACTCCACAGAGGCCGGGAGGAGTACAGGATGGATACATGGGAGAGCCTGGCGCACCAATCTGCTTGGTTGCCCTGTACCAGCTTCAAGGCACAGAGCAGAAGTCTGTTGGGAGGCAGGGGAGGGGGTGAAAACAGTGAAATAATGTACTTCTATAATGCATTTTAAAACCTGGCCTGTAAAGATGGGCAGAAAAACTAAATATAAACGAAAGCTGCACCTACACACCCAGCGGTCTGTGTGTGTGAATGTAATTAACCACTTGGGATGCTGTAATAGGCAAGGGGCCTATTGCCCTGCTCTCAATAGGTGGGAGGTACATGTCCTTATAGCGCCTCACTGCAACTATCTTTGAGAGTTACTGTATAGCCCAGAAGAGGGGAAATGTGTTCAGGTCCTTTGACTCAGAACTCCAAGGCATGGAGCCCTTACTGTTCCGGTCCCCAGGTCTTTCTGGGTTGCAAAGGGGTTGCACCATGCTGATGGCAGTCAGAGGCAGGGGTCCCGCCAAGCCAATCAAAGGCGGGCATTTTGCATTTTGGAGGTGTTCAGAATTAAGCACTACACATATAGGACATAACTTGAAGGCATTTACTCTGGGCATGACTTTCACGGGTCAGCACCTGTTGATTTGATACAATTCATACATGGCATAGAATGGTAGCCTGCCTTGTGTACATTGTGGTTAAACGTGTCTTCACACTGCTCTGCACTCACCATGCTTGATTGTGTCCTTTAGCCACACCACTGCGCAGTTCCCTTAACTGCAGTGGCCACATGTGACTTCACCAATGACACCATCAGTGAAGTTGGCAAAACTTAAAAGTGCAGATATTTTAGTAGCAATGGAATTTTGCCGTATATGTGACAAAGGTAGAAACGTATGTTTTTTACAATAAAACATTGATTCTTGCAAAGGATATTCGTTGCCTCTGTGTCTGTACTTTTTATTTTTTATTTTGATGTAGCAGAACCAACCGAATGAGTCTTGTTTTCAAAGATTTTAGCTGGGGCTGTAGAGGTTTTTGTCTTCTCTCTGCAGAATGTCACAAGGTGGGGCCTGTTTGCTTGATCATCTTTGTCGAAAAGGTGGAATATTGGCCATGTCTTAATAGTGATTACTGAATGAGAAGCACACGATGAAATAGTTTTTATCTGTACGTTTGACTGCCATTAAATCCTAAGGAAATGATGTGTTGATTCCTAACACTCTTGTAGTTCACGTATTCTTGTATTGTGTTTTCATATTTTATTTATTTTTTAAATGTTTTTAGTCTGGCCACAGTATTTTCTCCTTCTATCGAGACATCCTCGGTTGGTCTCAGAATGTCTCAGGGTTCAATTAATCTTCAGCTCCTGTAAATGGACAAAACACCACATTTCAACCCTCCTGGAACCTTAGACTATTTGCATATATCACTCACGTGTGTGCGCACGCCTTGGTGCATTCATGTATTTAGAGTAGGTCTCTTCACCAACCTTTCTTATCTTGGGTATTCTCTGCACATTGCTACTACACTGCTGTGTAGTGCCATAATACATTGGTCATCTGGGATGCGCCCAAGGGTGTCATTGATGATGTAACTTGTGATGTCATCGGGGATGTCATGATGATGCCATTTGTGACATCATACCTGAGTCATCGTCTGTCCATGTCAAAGTGACGCTTCCCGGGGAATTTGAGTGAATTTTAAGATTTCCATTATCACCATATTATCCCTTCAACAAGCGTTTTACTGTGGAGCATAAGCATTTATAAGCACCATGCCCTCCTTGAGCAAAGCTATTCTAGTGAACTTGTAGAGACTGCAGTGCGGGCGTTGTATGTTCGAGCCTCCTCGTTGTCAGCAGCATATGAGAATCTCAGAAGGCAATCAGGGTGCCAGTGTAGGCTCTATTACCCCAATGCATACTAACCGTGCTAATGGTGCCTGTATATTGTAAGGAAAACTCTGGACCGGAGAGATACCTTCAAGCTTTTCGCGCAAATTGTTTTGCTCTATATTTACATGTATTTGGGGTTGTTTAAATGAAAAAGAAAAACATTTTTTATTTTATTCCAAACATAGTTTGAATGTTAATGATTCTTTTTTTCTAAAATGGATGAACAATGTCTTTCGTTACTGATTTCTTGTTCTTATTTAACTAAAAATCTCAATCTCCTTAAACCTGTTCTTCACCCACCTAAATTCTTCGTTTCTTCGATAGAAACATTTCCAATCACATTACCTGCTCACAGAGTGCAAGAGATACTAGCAGTACTACAGGAAATTATCAATTCAAACTTTGGAGACCGGGACAACACTTCCTGCTCACAACAGGAACTATTGGATTGAGTCCCAGTCAAATTACGGTCAACCCAAACAAATGACACTGGTTTTATGGGTAATGCTAAGCCAGTCAAAATCATTCTAAATCCTGCCAAGCCTGTGCCATGTGTACCTCAGTATCCTATTTCTCGAGAGGATGAAGAAGGGATTTGTCCTGTAATAGAATCCCTTTTCCAAGAAGGTATTATTGTACCATCCCACAGTCCCTGCAATACTCCAATTTTGGTCACTAAGAAGCCAGGTAAAGAGGTCTATCATTTTATTCAGGTTTTGCACACAGTTAATGGAGGCATGTTGCTGTATTTTCCCATTGCACCTAATTCAGCTACCATTTTGTCCTATATTCCATACTCGGCCAAGTACTTCACTGTTGTAGATTTTTGTTCAGCATTTTTCTCCATACCCATACATCCTGATAGCCAAACTCTGGTCACATTTACCCATAAATCCACTCAATATATGTTCACTAGCTTCCAATATGATACATGGAAAGCCATTCCCTGTTTTCCCAGATCTCAAAGAATGATATTGATTTAGTTCAGTTTCCAGGATGTTCGACACTGGTGCAATACGTAGACGATATACTCCCAGACTCCCCCTCCTTGGAAGCTTGTGAGGAGAATTGTCTTATTCTGATGAAAGGGCTTGCTGAAAATGGGCAGAAGCGTGAATAGATCAAAATGCACTCCTAAAGGTGTGTCCTGCGAATTATTTATTTTAAGGTGTGGAGGAGATAAATAACAGCCCTGGTATATGGGTTGCAAAAATGTACACACAAGATCAAGTTCCCAAATGTGGGAACTCCCGTTGTCTCTGTACTCTATGGGTGGCTCTGTGAGGAGTCCTTATATGTTTAATTAATTATTAGGTGATGATTAAACAAATACATTAATTTGGACAATAATGTAGGTAATTTACTTAGTAACACATATCAATACATATATAAATACACATTGACACAGTTAGGTATTTTTAGAACAAATCCATTGATTTATTAGAAGCCCAACACGTTTCGTGAAACAATTCACTTCTTCAGGGGCAATTTGCATAATTTTTCTTAAAGTAATCTGGAAAACATAATATTCAAGTAGATGTGTATTAGTCCCAATAGTACAAATAAATTATATCATTTCAAAAGCAACAAAATACTTAATGGAACCTCCATATTAATCCTTTAAAACAAAAAACTCTATAACCTCATTGGTACACCTAAGTCAAACAGAATAACCATTTCGGGATCTATATGCATTCATCAATGTTTAACATGGTGACATTTTTGTTTTGTAAATAAAGTACCTATGGAAATATTTCCATTGCTCATAAGTGGCTGGCTGTTCATCGCAAAGAGAAAGAGCTGCAAGTCTCCTGAACATGTAGTTTAGCCCTGGTCCCTAGTCTGTTAACAGAAAATAACAGAGAGAAAGGGTAAAGAATAGTCAAGATCAGAGACCCTGATTCTAAGCTAAAAAGATTAGAGCAGATTGAAGGTGATGATTTACCACCTTATGTCTTAAATATGACTGAAGATGGTCAATTGAGTGAAAATCACTTCAACTTTCAGAACATTGCTTGAGGGAAATAAATACTAGAAGCGTCCAGCAAGAGGCGGGCGAATCGCAGGAATGCCTAAGAGTAAACAAAAAAGTGGATATGCTAAGTAAATATCCAAGAGGGGAGTGTTGTACTGCATTCAGGTAGAAGAACCAAGAATACTTACAGGTGAGTAGTCGGGTAGGTGTGTAGCAGTAGAGGGAAGATGTAATCCTCCTTCAAGACTTGCTACCTAATGCTGGCATTTGCTGTCCTTAAATACCTACAGAGGGCCGCCTGACGTCAGGCGTTGTGCATCAGAAAACATGTGACGTCACGATGTAAACAATGTGACATCATCGCGCGCATGCGCAAGGCGTTGTTAGTGCCCGATCATAAAGAATGAACGGAATAAGGATAATGGGGTATAACTCGAGTGGTAAGATTGACGTAGATAACGTCATAGTATAAACGACATGTCTGTACCAAGCGCGACAGTTATAGCGCTTGAGTGACCAAAAAGAATGGTGGGAAATATTAGCAAAAGATAACTGTATGCCTTCTAGAAAAATGAAGGACATACAAGTAAGACAGAATACATATGTGCAATGATTAAAAAAAGGCTAAAACTAGAATTAGGTGAGATAAAAATGAAGGAATTATAAGATGGCAAGATATTGACAAATCAAACCTAAGTACCTAACCGGTTTCCATGTTAAATAAGAGACTGATCTCCGAGAATGGCATCATAAAGGCCACTAGATGGAAGAGCATGTTAAAAAATGTTGTTTGTAGATGTATAAGCATGGTCATAAATTGTTAATCACACGAGCAATGAGTAAAACCAGGAGATGTAGAAGGACGGTAACAGGTTAATTACAGGGTACTGTCAATAATGCCTCTTAAACTCTATAGCTGTCTCGTTGGGAGCTCACATTCTCATAGACCACAGCTAAGCAAAACTAGATAAATTCTGTAGCATTTTCAGATTTGGAAGACATTCTAATAGACCACAGTTTAGCAAAACCAGATACATTCTGTAGCATTTTCAGATTTGCAAGGTTGAATCTAAATGCTTAATCTTCAGAACAATGTTGTTAACAAATCTGTATTGTTACCAATTAGAAATTTAAAAGACTTGTTTATAAAAAGGGACCCATATAAAAATCTTCATTGAGCCCAAGTGGGGCCAATGAGTCAAGTTTATGAATCCAATATAGCTCTCTCTGAGCAAGTCGTTTTGCAAGGTCACCTCCTCTTGGTAATTGTTTCATGATTTCCAAAACGACCCATCTGATTTGGGAAATGTTATGTCTATTTTCATTAAAATGCCTGAAGACTGGAGATTTTTGGTTGCAAGTTCTTATGTTGGATTTGTGCTCTGTGAGTCTTTCTTTAATTTTTCTTGAAGTCTTCCACGCTTAATATTTGCTGCAAGGGTATTTGAGGGCGTAAACCAGATTTTTACTCTCACAAGTAGCAAAGTCTTTGAGTGAAATTTTTTGCCACTGTTTGGGTGTCTGGTATGGATTCCTTTAGTTGATGGGTCTTGTATCTGTGTCCCAGAAACTGGGGAACTGGTCTATCGTTATTCTGTATATTCCACCCATGCTGTTTTTGAAGCATATCGTTTACCAATGGCAAAATCATCACAGGCCAACGCACTTGTGGCGGTCACCCTTGCTTATGCTCTGGACCGAAATAGGTTGGCTATGATCTATACCACCTCCAGGTATGCTCACACAGTGTTTCCACAACTTCAGAGTTCTCTGGAAGCAGTGTGGATATTTAACTTCCACAGGGACCTAAATATTAAATGGAAAATATGTATCAGCTTCATTGACTGCATTTTTAATTTCCGCAACTGTAGCTATTACTAAATGCATGGGACATGATTCCTCACAGTCATTCACAGCCTAAGGAAATACATTAGAAGATGATGCAGCTCGCTCAGCAGCCTTAAATGGGCTTCTGTTACCTAAGGAATTTCTTGTTTGTGTCGCAGTTCCACTGTCACCAATCACCTCCCTTTCCAGTCTAGCAATCATTCAAGATCAAGTCGTAGAATCGTAAAAGGTTACCTGGTATCAAATGTATTGTAAACTAGGAGTAGATTCCCTCTGGTGCTCTCTAGATGGCCGCTTTGTGGCACCTAACGTACTCCTCCCGTACCTGGTCCATGAAGCTCATGGCTTAGCCCATTCAGGTAAAAAATGCTATGATCACTTTGTTGCGTGGCCGTCGATTAGCCAATATGCTCATGTGCTGAACCACATCCACACACCGAGGTCCCTGCGGGAGCTATTGCTAAGGCTCCTTCATCAGGTAGTTGACGTTCTGGAAAAACGACCCAGATTCAGACCTTCAATACCATCTTCAGTGTCTAGACCCTCTGCACCTCACACCGCAACCTCCAAAAGGTATGCATTGCGATCCTGTGGAAGAGCTCCTGCGAGTCAATAGCTCTGAACAACGCGGAAACCAGCCAAGTCACTCACACCTGGATCTGTAGCTTCTACGACGATGAATCCCCCTTAGGTGGCGGTGCACTGGCACATAATAGAGGCCACTACTGTTGATTCATTGATACCTGCAAGTCATGGCCCCTGCTTGTATCATCTGTTTATCATTCTTTTTGTAACAATGACCCTCATGTGCATGTGGCTCTGGCACCTGGGATACTTGTATTTTGGACTTTTAGCTGGAACTTTCCATCATAAACTGTGGACTAGGGAATTATTTGCTCAGTACCTGATTCCTGTTGAAACTTTTGAAAGTTGATATGTACTTTACTGCAACTTCACGGAGCCTATACTCTTTGAACTGGACTTTTTTGTCTGGCAAACTTATTTTACTTGTGTCTCGCACCTTACCTACCTGGATGAACTAAATCAAAATTTGTCTTCAAGCCACAAACAAACATTTGTGCCGGTGTCACTACCTGATTCCTAAACTTGCACGTTCCGGGGTAGGACCGAGTGTACACTAAGTATGGTTATATTTCTGTTATCATAGTTATTGTCAGAATATTGATATATTAGTGTTTCACCACAACTGATGCTTTTCGCACCACCTGTCATGAAAATGACAATGCATGTTAAGGATTTCAAACAGGCGATACACCCTGGTCTCAGTCTAGTATGCAGCGCACAACTGAAATGCTTATTTTGTTATATATATATATATAGGTTCAATATTTGAGAGATACACCACTCATATCACACACCCTTTTTAAATACCCCGGGTCACAATGGACCAGGATCCAGGCTGGTAGGTAAAGGTAATATTTATTGATTTATTTAGAAATTCAAGAAATCACACACTTTTTAATATATGGGGCAGCAATCACCAATGTGGTGACAATAACAAATAAGAAGGTATGTAATGCACTTAAATTCACTCTTTAGCAACACAAAATATAAAACACCAGAGAAATAGGAACACTTTGAATTTTTGGAAAGATAGCACTCAAGTTAGAATTTCCACCTGCAATATTCCTCAACCCACAAATAATCAATTCTAAAGATATATAAGGAAGCAGCAGGTAATCAGGAATGAGGAGCAATAAACAAAATTCGAATCCAACCTTCCCTCCTCAAATAAGAGAAAAAAACAGATGTGAAACCTTACAATGATAAACTGACATTCGAAAATGACTGAATAAAACACTGAAAGTGTGCAAAAATCCCTAAATCAGTACACATTTCTATGCAAGCAACATTGAAAAGATACTAGCAGTCATAAGCAATAGTTTGAGCACAAATAAGCAATTTGATTTTGAATGGATGGTTGAAAATAATTTATAATACAAATAACACGTGTAAAGCTTTGCGAAAATGTTGATTCCCGCCTAAAATTAACCAAACAGTTTTCAACAATAACGGGTGAAATTCACTGATTTTGAGTGCAGTTTGGTTGGAGTGTAGCTATATGTCCTAGGTATAATCAAGAATTGAAATGAGGTCTCTAGCTATTAAACTGAGGGAGATATGCAATGTAGAATGAGAGGCATTTTTAGAAAATTGGGTAGTGAAAACAGAAAAGAAATTCAGTTGGGTCAAGAACAGTTTTACTCTAAGTTTTACTCTATACTAGAGCATTCCGGCGAGAATACCAAAGAGGGACACAGTAAGCTCTAGAGTTGATTCATGACTTCAACCCCAGATCCCCAGTTCCCGCCCTGGCGGAACAAGTCCGATCACTCGAAATATGATGGATAGTTTAGGATTTACACAAGATAAAATGACTAAGGAAATGGGGCTTAGCAAGATAAATCAAGGACAGGATTGCAATAAGGATTCTGATAATGTTACAAGTTATTAAGGTAAGGATGGGATGGTTTAGAGATTGGGATAGGACAAGGCAAGGCAAGGTATGCTATGGTTTTCTATGATTCCTATTAATACTTATAGTCCACTTTAATTTCGGATTTTGGACCGTCAAGGGTTGTGGTCACCACACTGATCTGGTCTAACACAGGACAGCTGGGCACATCTGGCTTGACAGGATCAGCTGGGCCGTTCTGGTCACTGGACTTCACTGGGCTGACACTTCTGGTTCCTGGTTACTAAGTTTGCAGCAGGCATGCATCTAGTAGCAGCAAGCCAGCTAGATCAGGATGCTTGCCTTGGGTTTTGGGGATTTTTTTTAAATTTGAGGCCTAGCTGAAAATGGTTAGGCAATGATTAGGCCTTGGTTTTGTAATGAAAATCTGGAAACAAGATCAAACAGGATGAAGAAATCAGGAAGCGGACGCCACGCAGGAATTCAGGACAAAAGTCAGGCATCAGTGTCTACCCTGTGTGCTGTCAAGGGCCCGTATTTATCATGCCAGATGACATCACTACAGTATATGGCAGGGGCAGGCTTACTACCCCCGCCCCTAATACTAGGATTGGGCAAGAGCATAGTTTCCGCCTTGACCACAGCTGATTGGATCATAGAAAAAGGATGTCATGTTTATAGGGTGACTTTTACAGTGTTTAGAAACCTCCCCTAGCTACTGGAACCACAATATTTATGCAGTTGCAATCTCTGAGAAAATTAGATACACAGGTTACATATTTTGTGTGTCATATTTCAATCCAAACCCCAAGTCTGTGGGACCTAGTTTCACCTTTCTGGCACATTTTGGTAATTATAAACATGAAGGATTTGGCCTAAAATTCCCCACTTTTGTACACAGATGCACTTTTACCCCTGGGATGTATGTACAAAATGTTAGGTTTGCAAAATCAATACTTTCCCCGTAATCTGTTATTTTTTTTTATAACTTCTGTTCCTTATGCAGTAATGAGTTCTACCAAGTTTTCAAAGAAAAAAGAGCATACAATTAGATTTAGAACTACAAACTTTTCATATTTTTCCTAATTCTTGCTGCAAAGTTAAACGTCTTTAAAGTTCAGTTACAATATAGACTTTTAAACCAAAAGGAAGTCCAGGGTCAATTGATTTTTCTTTTTCCCCAACTGCTGTCAATTGTCACTTCCTTTGAAGCAGGATGAGGGGCCTCTCCTTTGATTGAAGGTTTTATTGCCCCTCATACTTGACAGGTGAGAGTCTCAGCCTGCTATTGTCCCAGCCTGGAGCTAAAACGAATGTCTGATGAGCTTGTGAAGTTTCTTTGTTCTAGTACATTCAAAGTATTTCAAGCTGGCAATTAGTGCTTTCCTGCACCAGATGTTTATGAGGTGTCACCCTTTCTCAAGGCTAGCAAGTGTCAGAGCACGATTTTTACAGTTTGCCCACTTAGCCTATGAGTTTTACATCTTGAATTGTGGAATCAAAACAGTTTATAAGTGTACTTTTACCACCAACAAATCCTTTTACATTGCTAAATAAACAGGCCTTCACACAACAATTAAATTTTAAATAGGCAATTTTCTCACTTCAGTCAGAAAAAACACATTTTACTATTTCTTTAAATTTGGTTTTCATCTCGAGCAAATACACAATGTATGCAGCTATAGTTCTTTTCTTGAGTGCTGGAGTTGTTTTGCAGCATGGATACATTTAGACAGGCATCTATTTATAGTCTTTCTCTGAACAGCTGATTTAGATACATTTGCAATGAAAATGTACGCATTTCCCATGCAAAATGAAAACAAAGCCCCTGGTTGATTTAAAAAAAATATTTTTGGACAGGAGCAGTCATTCAAATGAGGCTCAGTCCCTATGAGACACAATGGATGATCCTGGACATTGCAGGGCCTTTTTAATCACAGTGGTTCGTAAGGACTGGTTGAGTTTAGCGCAAGCAGCACTTTTAAAGGTTGAAAGAGGTGTCATTTTAAAGAGGCATTTTGGGTTTTCAGCAAAGTAATGCTGTCTCTTTCACTTCACTCCATGTTAAATGTTGCAGAGTAGTCTGGCACATTCCTTCAGTGAGTACTCTGTTCCACCCCACATGAAATGTGTGTGGCAGGGTGGTATAGCCATTTTCTCGTTGTTGCAAAAACATGCAGCAAAGTGATGTAGTACAGCAATAGCTGAGTGGGTTAATGTATCCCACATGCATCTGCACATTCCTGGGTTCACAGTGAAAACACTTTCTTGCAACTCTCCTTGAAGTATGACTTAATCTTCAATCTCACTGACTGCTGGGTCTGTGCCCATTTGCCACATTACTTATCCTCAAGTTTCCCTTTCAGTGCAGGGGTTGTCTGTTTAGATCTCAAGTTGGTTACTGTGGGAATCAGGAGAAGGACTTGGGCCACCGACTGACATGTTTTTAAGAATATTTATTTAAAAGTAAAAGAGAAGTCCTAATTTGCCCTAGTTCTATGCAGGAAGTCCCCGATGTAAAACTAAACCTAAGGGTGGTTGTCAAAGAAAACAGTCCTTCGTCCAAAATCCTATCAAACTAATCTGGCACTACCACTTAGGAAAACTGAACTAAAAATCAAGGCCAGAGCAATATCCTCTTTTTCGGCTTCTGCCTGGCCCAACCACTTGTGTACTTTGTTGATAGTTCTAAGTTTGTTAATATCAAACAAATAAAACACGTTCTCAGCTTTCGTACAGCCTTCGTTAGTCCAAACTAAAAGTTCCTCCTTAGGTATCCCTCTTCTTCATGACGATCTTTATGCCTCTGGCACTAGACCTTTCCAACAGACTTATTTTCTATGAATTCATGCAATTCACACAGGGCGCTTGCCCACTCAGGATTTCTAAGGTGACCGCAACCTCATTGGTTTTCCCAACCTTGACACACAATGTTCATACATCTTTCACTCTGGTTCACTTTGGGTGCTTGACCACTCAGGTTTCTAAGGCTACCGTAACCTTGTTGCTTCTCTCAGCCTGGAGTGGAAGTGTTTGTACATCTATCATTTGGATTCACATTGGTTGCTTGCCTGCTCGAGTTTCGAAAGCTCCCGTAACTTTGTTGGCTCTATGCGCCTAGATTTGAAATATTTGTACTTATTTCATTCAGATTTACCTTGGGTGCTTTCCCGTGTGGCTTTCTAAGTCTCCTGTCACCTCGTTGGCTCTCCCAGCCTGGATGTAAAATATTAATTCTTCTTATCAGTAGTCTGTGTGTGGCACTGTTCATATCCCGGTTGCTGCTTCTCTCCGCAGTGAATGTCCTTCGTGCAGAGAGCTCGGGGATCCGGGCTCTCCCCAGCAAGCTGGTCTTAGCATCGGTTACTGGGCTCTGCCACTAGAGGAGGTGGGTACGTCTCTGTCTCCACCTCTTCTCCCGACCTGGGCTGCATAGAGAAAACGTCAACCTTTTAGCATCCCTTCAGAACATCTCCACCAGAGGAATCGCCTCTGTGTAGGAATTACACACCCAGTTTAAATACATCATCACAAACAATGAAGGTGTGTCGTTCTTCCGTGTCTTTGGCGCTTAGATGAAATCACGCAGTGCCTGAAGCCAAAAGGATGGATGGGCTGACACAGATTGGTATAGACAAAATAGGAATACAATTAGATTGTACAAGTCCCATGTATGCAGACAATGTTTTACGGTTGGGGAGGTCCTTATCAGACTGGGAGTTCTTGTCCCAGAGAGGGAAGTCACTCCCAGTGAGGTCCCATTTGCCCAGACCCCTAGGGAGGGTCTTGCAGAGTGAGCTCACATTCCTAGCATAACAGGGGTGCTTCCCCTCTGGGGACAAGGGACGAATTGACTATATTTGTCACATTACCCAGTCCCAAGGCCAGGACCCTTTCAGCACTCTCATTCTCACTTGGGCTTTACCGGATTTCCTTTTTGCTTCATTCATCATAATGAGCCGAGTCTAGACAAGAAGAAAACATATCATTTCCTCTCCCGGATTATTGTAGGGAGGGTATGTTCATGTGATGACCACTGTAGCATTTAATGAGCTGAGCCCATCTATCATATGCTCACGCACATTTCTTGAAGCTAATTAAAGGGTCTTATACAAAGAGTTTTCATAGTCCTTAGATGACATCTGGATCCCATTTATCATATGTTCTAGATGCATTTTCAGGCACTTGTCATGACCTACAGAACACGCCCCTTTTGAACTTCCTGGTCCTTGTCTCAACGGGGCTTACACTCCCTTGAACTCCCAACATGGCCATCCACTGTGAAACACCTTCCTCACTCTACACGTTGGACGTAGCATGTTCTATTAATAGACCACGCCTCCCACGGCTCCGCGCGTCTCAATGCTATTGCGAAGTAGTGACCAGACGTGTGCTCCGTAGCTCGCGGTATTGTTTTCCTTGGTTCTTCCAGCCAACCCCATCCGTAGTCCCTTTCCTTCCTTTCTTGATTCCTGGACTCGTGTGCTAGTAGCGCACTCTGTAAATTTCCCGGATTCCTGGATCTTTGCATCCCGGAACTTTGAAAGCACGCTGGAGTCGGAAGAGACTCATGCAGCCTTATTCAAGACCCGATCTGTCTGCAAGAAGGCATCGACCAAGAAATCCAGCAAAGATCGAACTCAGGTGAGAAGGGGGGAACTCCTTGACAGCACTAGTTTGAATCAAAATATGTGTAACAGTGATAGAGAATTATTAGTGCAACTCTTTTTCTAACAGTTCCTGAAGAAGCGGGTGCATCGCTCCTCATGCAAATTGAAAAGAATACTTACTTAGTTTGAAATACAAAATGAAATGTAAATGAACTCCTTCCTGCATCACCTGGTGAATATTTATATGGCAAAGATCTACATTATCGAGCTGCATAACAATTTTGGAAGAACGATACTCTTCATGTAATTGATTCGTCACACTATCGATATGGGGGTTTTATTATTTTTGATTAAAATGTTTTTGGTTTTCCCTGCTGCTGGATGGTTTGATCCCCGGTGAAGTACTGGTGGAATGTGAGTGCCCAACCTGTCACAACATGGCACCTACCCTCTCCTGTGCACCCGTCCTGGCTCACCTATCGGGAAGCAGCCGGCAGAAGCTCCAGAAGGAAAAGAAGCAATGGCAGACAACAGTGGAGTTTGAGGCCCCTTCTACAGATGAAGAAGCAAGCTTTTCAATTGCTCTTCTGTTTTTGCAAGGAGCAGATGCCAAAACCTGAGTGCACAGAAGGAGTAAGATGGCACCCTGGTTGACAGAGGGTTCTTCTTTAGCTGGCTTGATGTGGCCCTACTGGCCAACTGGACCCTTGAAGGCGGCGGTTTCTGGGCTCGTAGCTGAGGTCTTGGTGTTTGAGAGAAGCTGGGAGGATGGCCTGGCTCCCTTGCAGGAGATGAAGTGCTTGCACACTAGACATGAAACCACTTTTCAGGGTTTTCTAAAAACCAGTTTGCAAAGTAATAATCTGACATGTTCATTTTTGGTGTCTGTTCTCTTGGGCTCCACTGCGGCCTCACTGAAACATGGTGAAAAACTGCATTGAAGATCACAATGGTGAGGACAGCTGATTACATTTACGATTTCTCCTGCTAGGGGACTCAATTTCCAAAACTCTTCTGTTTGATTTCATCCAAGGACTGCATTTATGGTCTCTTATAGTTAACACCAGGCTGCCTACCTCAAGGTCTGCCAGATAGTACTACTCCATTGCCCATGGCAGGGTGTAGACCTCTTACAGAGTCATTGTTTTTCAGCATAGGGCCTGTCCAGTTTGTACCCCTGACACAGAGTGCTGGTAAACGCTGTTCCTCTGGGGCCTAGTTGATGGTTTCAGCCAGGTGCATGTCATCTAGATATTAAGACTTTACTGGGAGCGGCTATTTTGCAGGGCTCCATGGCACTTGGATCACCACCTGTACAGGGGACACTTCGGTCACAAATGGGTCTGCCTCCTACAGCTCAAGTGATGATCAGCGCTGATATAAGGGTTTCAAGGGTATTGCTGCAATAAATCTGATTACCTTAACTCGCTCTTAACTAAAGTTGTTTCACTGAATTTCAAGGGTTGTGTTACACTATTGTTTTTTCAGGACCCACTAGACATGGCCTTTCAGACAGTTTCTTTGGGGTCCACTAGCCATGGCTTTCAGCTGTGTCCACTTTACATGTTACACCAATATTTATTCCCCAAAAACGCCTTGCCCTCTGCCTTGTCTGTAGATATAAAATATTTTTTCCGCTCCATATTCCTGCAATAATTTCCCAGAAATAATTTCATATTCCCGCAGTAGTCTAGTGGTGTGCTGATTCCTGCGATAACTGAAAAAACGGTCAAAGGTTAAAAAGTCTTACCTACCCTCACAGGCACTCAACATGGGTCCCTCTCCTCTTGTCTTGGCCCCCACCCACTCTCCTTGATTGCTTTTTCTGTCAAACTCCCTTTCCTCCTCACCTGAGTCTCCAAAAGCGGTGTGCTGGGAAGAGTCTGCCTGTATTGGCTTTTTGTTATTCTTCTACTTAGATGTCTTGTATTCTTTGTAGAGGTATGGAACGCCATTAAGAGTAGCCACTGTGCCTGCATGACAATAGTCTGGGCAAGAGGCTGACTCCCTGGAACACCCAAGCCAGGGGAAAAAGCCAATAGTGCAAAAAATCCCTGAGAATCTCCTCTGATGTTGTAGTAGGAAGCTTGGGAGCGCTGGTGGCTAGGAGTGTTGGTTGATACAAGGATGGCATGACAACTAGCATTGTAATGATATAGTCCGGAAAAAGGAGGCTACTTTCTATGAGAAGCGAATGACTGCAAGAGGAAAATAGGTAGAAAGGCGCAGCAGGTCGAAGCAGCAATGGTAGGCAGTAAGCAGACACAGAACAAAAGGATGCGATGTAGCAGGCAGTCCAGCACGAAGCATATCGGTGACGTGCAGCAGGTGAAAGCAGCAAGGGTAGGCAGGAAGCAGACAAGGAACAAGAGGATTGGAAGGATCCAGCAGTTCAGCACAAAGCAGAGCGGTAAGGTAAGAAATTGAGGCAAGGGAATAAAAGGGCAGCAGATGAACAAGGACAAGAAGGCAAAGCAAGCAAGCTAGGTGGCAAGCTCAGTATAGGAACAACAGGGGAGCATCTTACCCTCAGGGGGAAGAAAGCGGGTTGCAACGCACCGCCATTGCAATCTGAAAGCTGACTTGTACCTAGGCGCGCACATCTCGCAGAAAGACTAGAGCGGTACACAAGTTTGCGAAATGAATGTGGCCGCGCGTCATTGGCATCCAGTTCTGCACCTCCTCACACGCCGGAATGGTGACGCAGTGACATGTTCCCACCCTGACCCTCTCCCTTTGCCCTATCACTCTTCAGTTTGTGTAATGCAGTTTTGTTTCCGATTGCGTTTAGCAGCGTTGCCACAGTTATCCAGTGAGATTTCCCCGGTATTCCCCACATAAGCCGAAATAATGCTTGAAAAAGAAATTACAATTAAAATTAAAAGGTCTTCCCCATCCTCACAGGCACTCACCATGTATCACACTGATCTTTTCTTGGTACCCTCCTTCCCCTCAATTGCATTTTCCCTCCCTAACCCTCTCCCATTGCCGCCTATCAGTCTTCAGTTTGTGTGATGCAGTTTCTTTTCCACCTGTGTCTTGCAACATTGCTGCAGTAATCTTGTGAAATTCCCCTGGTATTTCCCAATAAGCCACAAATGTTCTACCCGTAACTGGCTATAAAGTCCACACTCCTATTCCACAACTTCACATGGTATCCTCTTTGCCCCTCACCACCTGTAGCCTAACGTGATTGCATACTTTATCCTCCTCCAAGTAGCATTTCATGCGGGAATTGCTTGTATCTTGCAAAAAAATGGCCTATTTCCATTTCTGAAAAGCCTCTCAGCTGCAAAGCACCATGGAAGATAAATAAAAGTTGTTTGGAGTAGTAGGCACTGCCTTTTCCGTCTAATATTTTGGGAAATTACTGGATGGATTAGCCCCAAACCAGCAAAGGAAATAATTGCAACGCTTTGTGACCAAGTCATTTCTTATTTGGTACAAATCTATCAAGCGGTTTTTGCACTGTGGGTGTTCATTCGATGCACTTTATTTCTATAGGAAAATGAATGGGAGTATGCTGAAAACAGCATTTTTTATTCTCAATAACATGTTCCTCTTTTTAAAAAAAGAATCCCAAAACCTTATTGAGGGAACATTTAATCAAAATCTGTATAGCGAGTCAAAATTTATCAGAATAGAATTTTGGGAAATGTATATGTACACACCTCACATTCACCTTAACTATAGCCGCCCTATATATATATATATATCTTTTTTTTACTAAGTGAGTTTGGAAGCATTGCAATCTCTCTTTTCTCGGAACAGTTGCTGAGCTCTGAGTGTCTGCATCTTCTTTGCTTGGGTGCTGTGGCAGCGTCCTGCCTCCTGTCTGTGGTAGATGGGAAGGGCCGTTCCTTCTCTTTCCCCTGGCATGACATTCTTTGGCACTCACTCTTTGTTTATCGATTATAATGATGCCTTACTTCCCCGGATCCATTGCCTCCTGCACGTTATCTTATATTTTGCACAGCTAAGCCTATCTCTAACGCTTTATTTTGTGCTTTTGATAAACCCGTTCAGTAAGAGACTCTGGACCTGCCTGCAATTATCCCACCACTAATTGCTGCGCGCGCTCCCATCTTACTTCCTGCAGATGCATCCTGCGGATGGGGAGCGCCACATAGTTCCCAAGCACTGTTTTCACGTGTACACATTTCTAAGCATTAGGGAAAAGGGCTGCACATCAACAATGCACACAAGGCCCAGATGTCACAAAATGCACGCCGAGGTGCGGATAAACATTGCTGTACTAAAAACATTTCGTTGTTAAGTTTCTCTGGTGGTCCAATCGCAGACATGGCAATATTGCAAATGGCGTTAAAAAAATGTGCAGGTCAGATGCTCCAATTGTCATTTTAAGGGGCTAAAAAGAGTAGTATTAGCTCTCTGCCAGAGCTTTTGTACCAGTTTTCATGTTTTCATTTGCTTTCATTTTAGAAATGTGCAGGTCCACAAAGTTAAGTTGCGCATTTCAGGTGGGAATACCAATAGGAATAGGTGCTATACAAATGACATATTACATTTCTAGCCAACCATCCTACATACATTAGTGTCAAGAGCACGCTACCACACTTAAGTATGACAGGTTCCCCACGTGGGCGTGTTATTGTGAAATATTATACAAAATGCTATCCCTATTTGAGGGACAGAAATGCGAGTTTGATAACAGTGGCTAATGCTACTGTTGTTCCATTTAAAGAAAATGCAAGCCAGGGTCGGCAAAGACGCTGTAATACATTGCACACCCACATGCACCTCTTTGAAATAGTAGCTGGGCAATGTGAATATTTTCTGAGCATTTCAAAGAGCAGTATATTTGTGGATTTGGGATGTGTGAGGGATTTGACCATGCGCATGGGAAGAGTGTGCTCGCCTGGGCTTGTTTTGTTTGCATAAAAGAATGAATGCTGGGCGATCAACCTCTGAAAATATGTGGGGCCATTGCCGCACATATTTTCCATGCTCACTGCACACCAGAAAAATAGTCATGTACTCTGGGAGGACACAGTTTACATGCGCCGCCCTCCCCTGTCATGTGTAGGTGACACCTGACAGCCGTGGGTACATACAAAAGCCTTTGGCCATGGGAAGCCTGATTAGAATTTCAAGGCCCCATGGATTTGCATCTCCATTTATAAACCTTGCTGGTGGCAGCAAATACTGAAGAATGTTAATTAGCAGTCCTCAGGGAAGGCCTGGGTGCAGGAGAAGACAATGGAGATGAGAAACCAACACCTCGTTGTAATGCAATGTGTCAACGTGGTACTAACACCCCTCCTTGGTATGAAAGGGCAGTGAATGTCCTGTCTGTAATGACTCCTTTCAGAGCAGGGGAGTATGTGAATTGTTGGAGATGAAGGTCTGACTGCAAACCCCTACTTCAAGGAAGCCCATGCTGTGATCAAGCGCTGCATAGAGCTCAGTTAATTAGGGAGACACTTTGATGTAGAGCAGACAGGAAGAGGGGTGGGACTTAGAAGTATATGTTGTCATTCTTCCCCTGTCTGTTGCTAAGTGCTCGGATTCTTACCTGAAGCATCCTGAAGATTGCTGGTGGAGACCCAGGATTGCCTCACTTAAGTTAACTTGCCCTACACCAATCCCTGGGACCTGTTTGGCTTTAAAAGAGGGCTGATCCCCTCACTGATCAGATCATCTGAAGACTTTGCAAGGAGTAAGAAGAAGGACTCATTTGGACCCGAGCTGAAGGTACAGCTTCCGCCAGTGAAGGAAGTCAGGAGTTCCAAGAGGGAAGCAAGATCCCTCCCCTAAACATCTATTGTTTCAACCATCTTGCATTCCTTCCTATCTCTATTGCTGGTTTCTGCGTTATTGATCTGTGTGACATTTTAACCGTACAGTTGATGCACTTTAATGAGATTTGATAACATTGGTGGTACCAATTTAGAATTGTATATATTTATCATTGTTGATTTCCGAGTACAAAGTGCATTATTGTGATCGTGTACATACCTTTGAATATTAATTATATAAAGACTGTGTTTTCAGTAATACAGTGTGTGGACATTCCTTTGTGGGGGTTCGGGGATTACACTACTTAAGAACCAGCCTGCATCGCCTCCTGAGAAGCTAGGCCTTGATTGCTCGACTATGTTACCAATAATAGAGAATCTTGGCTGGGGTCCTCTGTGCCTCTCCTCTACCATATAGAGAGCGGAAGTACAGACACCCCCCTCCAGTCTTTACACTTGCAAACAATGCTAGGCAGTGAAAGAAAGGGAGTTGCTCATGATCAAGGTAGCACTCAAAGAATGGAGACACCAAATGAAATGAGGGTCCCACTCGGTGGTGATACGCACAGATAATAATGTAGCTTTTATATAGCACTACAAACCTTCAGGCATCTGAGCGCTGCTTATTATTACCCACAGTGTGTTGCTCATTTATCGACCTCAGAAGGATGAAAGGCTGAGTTTTGCCCTGCCAGGATTCAAACCTGCATTGGCGCGCTCTGCACAAATGTCAAAGCGAGCGTTCTACTCACTGTACTATCGGAGCGGCTCTCATTTTGATGATCTAAATCTTCAGAATCTAAGGACCATGACTTGTAGAAACAGTGAAGAGTTGGATGAGCTTTTTTGTCAATGTCAAATTTACCATAAGCTATATTCTGGGAACACAGAATTTCTGAATGAATGCGCTACCCCATTCGATTGCTGAAGAAAAGGCTGACGTTTTCCATCCCGCTTATTGTAACCAGCTAAACATTTTTTGTTTGCTCTTCCTACCTTATTGGTTGAAATCACAGAAGGGACCTTAAATGATAATCAGGTCCTGGATTTAGTATCAAGATCAGACATTACAGACTTGGATGGAATACTGTTTCACAAACACTAGAGGTATATACCACATGGTGAGCAGTGCTCTAGGCACTCTCCAGCTTCCGCGACTCCTAAATATCAGTCCATGGAGGTAACTAAAGAACTCTAGAACTAGTGTTCAGGCAATTTCAGCGGCCTGTAATGTCTACAAAAATCCTAGAGTGTGTATCAACCTTGTTTAATTTGTGCCTAAACAAAAGTGAAAAACAGAGACCCATCAGACTACTCTATCACACAGAGTTAACACTTTATCCAGGGTACACCATAGCAGCTGATTTAATTGAACAGTCAAATTTGTATCATGGGTGTGGTGAATTGTCTTTCAAAAACTGCATGTTTTCTGCCTTTTCCTTAATATACGTCAGCACCTGAAATGGCTAAGGTATTTTCCCATTATAACTCCCATCTGCATGGTGTACCAAAAAATTAAAATAGCTGGTCATGGTCCCCTGTTTATATCCTATATTTTGACCATGGTTTGTTCCAAAATGGGCAGTAAGAGGGCACTAAGTTCAGGGTATCACCCTCAGACCAATGGGCAAACAGAGAGGGCAAACCAAATGCTGAAGAAGGACTTTTGCTGCTATTCTAACACTATGCAATCAGACTGGAGTGAGCATCTAGCCAGAGCAGAAGTAGCTCACAACAATGCCAAACATTTGTCCACAGGATTTAGTTGCTAGCACTACATCTGTCCCTGATAAAACCCAATAGTGTGCCATCTACAGAGGCGTTTGTCTTGCTCTTGCAAAACATCCAGGTGGTAGCAGAGAAGATTCTGGAGGATAACAAAACAGTTTTAAAAAGCACAAGCGGATACGAAACAAATGAAAAAACACGATTTCAGATCAGGGAAGGAAGTTTGGTTGTTGACCAAGAATCTGTCAATATGGTAATTTTTTTTTCATTTAGTTTATTACAAACTTTTGAAAAACTAAAATTCAAGTAAACATAAAAGGTATATGGTAATTAGCTGTAAAACCAACCGTTTTTTATTTTGGTCCTTTTAATAGATTTCAATGCCTCTCTGCAGTGGCATTCTGACTTCAGTAGCCACTAGCCAGGAAGTTAAATCCCATGTTCTATGTCGCTTTGCACAAGACATGGTTGCCTGATCATCATTGTCAGTCTCCTCTGAAGCCAGTCCTACAATGTGTCTTTGGAACCTGAAGTATGACGTGATTGAGATCTTTGATGCCAAGTTGGGACTGGGTTGCCTGTATTTTCTAGTGGAATGGACAGTCTATGCGGCCTGCGATTGTGTCTGGGAAGTGGCTTCTTAAGTGCGTACTCCTTGTTTGGTGAAATGTTTCTTCCACCTGTACCTGTGTAAACTGGGACCCCAGCCATGAATGGGAGTGGCAATCCCTATCTGGCAGAGGTTCCTCCACCAATGGTGTTGTGCAGTGGGTCCCCACGCTCACCAAGGCATGCTGTTACATGCCTTTGGGTTGTTGCTGAACCAGTGGTTATGTCAGCCTGCTGTCAATCAACAAGACAGTGTACCTGACGTAACAGTAATGGGCACCACCATATTGGTCCTTCGACGCTTGCATGGAGGACCTCAGTCTAGCCTCTGCATGGGCGTTGCGTCCTCCGTGCTACTCTGACAATCCCAGACTTGATTCACCAGCTGTTTCTGATTCGCTGAACAGTATATATTCAGTCCAGGATGATGGTCACTGTGTCTCAATGTGCTCCATCCCTACTAGCCTCCTACACATGTTCCTGGTAGCATCTAATTGTTTCCTCTCAGTCCTATTTGGCTCCGATGTTCTCGAATTTACTTTGATACTCCAGGACTCCTCTGTCTTCTGTCTCCTTCCCCATACCCTGATGTACTGTTTATTTTTGGCCACTCACTTACCATTCCCTTCTGTTTGCTTACTGTTCTCTTGGCCAGTTCCATCCACCACAGCCATCCATATGCAGTGCTCTAGTCTTTTTGTACTCCACATAAAGCATGGGCAGCTGGGGATCATGGACTGGGGAACATTGCGACTGATTAACTTCTCTGTTTAGAGCAACAAAGAATCTGGCAGGGGCTGGTATCTCAATTCCTCCACTATTTTCTGAGACCTTAAGCTGTACAAAGACACCCATTTCGGGTGAGGAAAGGCAGGTATTCAGCACAATCATGATGCCTTACTTGAGATGTATTATTTAATACATTAAAGGCCAATATAGGTTATATCCATGCCTGCAATAATAAAGGTCATGCAATGTACCATTTAACATGAAAGTTAACAAAATTAACATGCAATGTAATGTACTGTTTAACATGTAATATTGATCAAATATGCATCTACAGCAAATTCTGTACAGCATGCAATTGCAGAGCCATTGAATGCAATTGGTTGCTCTATATAAGTATTTGTGTTTATACACAATGCTCGTTGTCTAGTGCAGCGTCACCTTATTAGTTGAGTTGAGTGCCATGGCAGGAATTACATATTCACTGATAAAGCAAGTTACACAGCACACGGCATCCAGTGCATAAAGCAGCTGAAATAAACATTGTACTTCACTGCAATGCTTTATTTCGGATGTAGTGCCTGAAAGTAGCAGAAATATGCATAATATACCACAATCATAATTAAAATTGCAGATTATAACAATTTAAAAGTGCAAATGTGTTACAAGTACACTATTATAAACTAGTGCCATGAATACCAACTTTTGCAAACTATTGGCTGAGGAGTCAACGGAAAAAGGGTGTATAAAATAATGCATTCAAGTTATGTCTCATTTAAAACTATTCAAATGCAAACAATATATATATATTTAAACATTACATATCATGCAAAGAAGCATCAGTCATGAGGGCTAACTGTCAGTCATGTGTCTGTGTATCCATGTGGAGCAAGTGAAATGACAAGCTTTCTTCTTTTTGCCCAAGGTATGAAAATGTAACTAGATACAACAGAAATGACCAGCTCGCTGTCTGATAACTTAGATAAGAGTTAAAGCTTCTGAAAGATGTCTGATAGAGAATGTGTTGAAAACTGATTTTAAATATTGCCCCCATAATCCACTGAAAAACGGGCATATGAACAAGAAGTGCGTGATAACCTCTTTGCTCTTGGGGCAAGAAGGACGTGGATCAGAAGAGTTCATGTACCAAACAAGTTGGAGTGTGTGTGTAGAGCTAAAGTGCCTAAGCAGAATTTTATATGAAGTGCACGAGCATAGTGTGGAGAGATTTTTCCAGAGAGCTTTCAAAGCCATGATTTAATTTGCAATTCCAGTATGCCACAGCTAGATTAGATTGGTGACATGTATTAGTTAGGTTGCTGAGCAATCGGGAGTTGTAAATCTGGTTTAAGTATTCCTTTGTATGGCTATTTATTGTGTGTGCATTATGCCACAAGTCCTGTCTCGCCTTGACTATGCCAACTCCCTATACCTGTGCGCCCGGGCATCTCAACTCAGAAAACTTCAACGAGTCCAAAACACTGCAGACAGGCTCATCCTGGCCCTAGGCCCTAGAGAGCATATCACACCTGCCCTCTGTGTCTTGCACTGGCTCCCTATCGGGCGATGGTCCACCTTCAAGGCTATGTGCATTACCCACCGTGCCCTGCACAACACAGGTGCAAAATATCTACAGTACAAGATTACCCCCTACAGACCCAACAGAAACGTGAGATTAGGCTAAGCTCCCTTCTTCGTCATCCCTTCTGCAAAATCGACCAGAATAGGGGGATCCTCCTTCTCTGTCCAAGATCCTACAATATGAAACTCTATCCCTTGTAGCATCCGCCACTTACAGGGCTCACTTTGCCTTCCAGAAGACACTCAATACCTTGCTCTTCCTACCTGCATCTTGACTGACCTAATACACCTCTCAGGTGACCTTCACCCCCGATAGGTAGGCGTGGGTAACCATGAGTCACACAAGGAGACTCCAAGAAAGTAAAGAGCATGACAGGACCTTTACTCCACCAACGAGACAAATAATTAGCCATGACTCACGGGCACATATCACACTCCATCCCTATGGAAGATAGCTGTATCCCTCCCAAGGCACAGCCACTCACCCACACACATCTGCAATCAACTGCTACCTGATCTCACATCGCACACCACCTCTGCCACTAGGATGCAACGAAATCCTACGATAAAAATGTGGTTTAGTTGGACACATAATCAGTCTCCTTGAATCGCATACTTTCCAGACAGCCTTCACAGCACCTGACCACAAGCCAGTTCTACATGGGTTGCTAGCAGGGAATAGCCACCCGTACCTACCTTCAACTGGCTAAAATGCACACACGCATTATACATTTCTCTGACCAATCTCTCTTACCTGGGACTTAGGTCCTCCAAGGGCGTTCACCTACACTGCTTTGAGGCCACACCAATGGCACTAGGAACTATACAAATACCATATTACATTACATTACACAAGTACTCATGGCCTAATGAGGTCTGCAGAAACCTAATGTGTCTACATCAACTTGTGTTTTCCCCACCATTTAGAGACAAGAAATCTGACTTTGCTTCCCACAATGGAAGCCAGTATCGAACTGGACTAACGGTAGTTGTACTTGAGATCTAGGTTTGGTTAAGTTGTAACCACAGCACTGAGTTTGGAGCGCTTTGTGATAAGCACATGGCCGTTTTGCCGAATTTGCTCTCAACTATGTTAAGTCTGGAGCTATTGGTGAGTCCCCAAAATTCAGCTTCAAACATTGCAACTGCCCTTGCTTTAAAATTGAAGAGCTTGTGAAGAGTTTGTGAAAATGCACCATTGCCATGACTTAAAGTACATTTCAATATGGCATTGATGGCTTTCCAAGATTAGCAGAGATGTATCCACCAGGCTTTATCAACTGCCACTGCTCCTAAATCTGGTGCCAAAACTCTCTCCACCTGCTCTGTGCTCTGATGATGTATCTCTATGGAGGGAGCACTTTGCTCTCTTCCACCGAGCATGCAATACCATTGTTTTAATTTTGGTGTGGTTAATTGTAAGTCCATATTCAATAGAGCTTTCGTGGAAGGCTCTCACTTCTATACGCAGTCTGCTCGGGGTAAGAGAAATTATTACTGCGTTGTCCACAAACAACAGTGGGGGTATTCTGTTCTCTCCCAGCTTTAGGGCATGAGTTTGCAGATGAGTGTGGGCATAAGGATGCAGCCTTGTCGCACGCCCCCCACTTTAATGTCTATCAGGGAAGTTACATCTTCGGCTTAGTTCCAGCGGATACTGGCTGTGTTACTGTTGTAGAGGCCCTGTGTTATTTGTAAAAATACCCTCAGAAAGTCCAGATCTTGCATTACCTTACATAGTTTCACCCTAGGAACCCCATCAAATGCACATTTCAAATCGATAAATGTGACATACGTTAGGAGTAGCAAGTATAGTGTAAAGGGCTGGTCCACTGTACTAATATCCGGCTGGAAACCAGCCTGTAAATGGTTGATGATGTTCTTATCCTGCACACATCCGTCAAAAATGGATCAGGAGCATTTTCCTGCAGACCTTCCCCAAGGCATCAAGCAATGGGATTGGTCTATATTAGCTAGATCCTCACCACCCAATTTCTTGTATATTGGCACAAGTATTGCCTTTGGGCATCAGCCTGGCATTATGCCTGTTTCTAACACAGCATTGAACAGGTGACAAAAGGCTGGAGCCAATTGTTCCTGGGCATACTTAAAGACGTCGACAGGGTTTACCTAGTTTCTGTGTCTCCAGGGCAGTGCTTTAAGTGGGCCGGGGCCTGCCGGGGCCGGGCCCCGGCAGTCTCCAAAAAGTGAGGCTAAGCCGGGGCCCTGCCGGGGCCCCTCAGCCCCACTACGCCATGGCAGGACGCATTATCCCGCCGCGGCCGCAGCCGCAACGAAAGATGCGCCCGCCAGTTAAACGTCAGGCAAGCTGACAGAAGTGCCAGCCAGCCACAGCGTCGCTGTTACTGGCTGGCACTTCCGTCAGTCTCTGTAACTTTCTCTGATGACCCCTCATCTGAGGGGCCATCAGAGGAAGCTACAGTCCCTTAGTTCCCCTCGCCAGGTCACTGACCCTCAGCGAACCCGCGGGCTCCATGATCTAATATGTAGATTAGATCACGGAGCCCGCGGGTTCGCAGAGAGTGAAAGACGCCTCGGGGTCAGTGCTCTGAGCAGAGATCACTGAGCCCGAGGCGCCTTTCTCCTTTGGCAAGGCTTTATAAAAGATGCCTTCAACTGTGTACGTTTAAGCCATCTTTTATACACGTAGAAATATTTCTATGTTTATAACAGATGGCTTGAATCGTACACAATTCAAAGCAACTTTTATAAAGCTTTGTCGACGGACAAAGCCACCTTGGGTTTTGTCCGTCCTCAACGCTTTATAAAGATGCCTACGTTTCAAGCCGTCTTTTATAAACATAGACATATGTTACAAATGTCTATGTTTATAAAAGGCAGCTTGAATAGTACACAAACCATAGTAGTACGGAAACAAATATATAAATGCTCAAATACATTTATATATTTGTTTGCGCACCTTACTATGATTTGTGCACTTTTAGGCCACGCCCACAATGGAGGCCACGCCTCCAAACGAGGGCCCCCCCTCAATTTCTTACCCCACTTAAAGCACTGCTCCAGGGCCTCATTGGTTGGCATCCTAGCGAATCTCAGCATAGGTGAATTGGGGTGGGGATTTTATCCGGAGCAATCACTATCACCCAGGGTATGCTCGATGGGTGCTGAACAGAGACTGGCAAAATGGTCAAACCAGCTTTTTTCCACAAGGTATTGCCCTGGATGACGTTATATTTGGTTTTCGCAAGTGTCACCCTGCTCCAAAAGCTGCACTATCCTTGTTAGCTGTGGCCTTTAATAATCCTTTCCATGACCTTGAGCGAAGGCTCTTTTTCGTCATATACTCATAGAACCTCCTTGCTAATTGCAACGCCTGCCTATCAGATTAGGTCCTTTCTTAATTTCCAATACAATGGCTCTTTTTTCCATACAGCAATCATTGTCATACCCGCTTGAATTTCGGATTGCAAGTGATTTAACCTGTTTTCTGGGTTTAGTAACTAACGCTTCAATCTTCTAAATTATGGTTTCATATGTGGTTAAGACTGTTGTATTTGAGGAACTACTGGAGAGGTGGATTTATAGTTCAGGCAAGATGTTGTTATAAATATGCGATTCTGTGTCATTCTCTGAGATATCAAGTGTTAGGGAGAATTCTCATTCTATGGCTAATTTCCCTTACCCATAGAGTCCCCCAGAAGCTTTGCTGGATTTGAAGCGTTTGTTTCTTTTCACCTGCTAAGAGTGCAACTCTTTTTCCCACTCTTAGGCATTTTTGCTATGGGTGTTCGAGGCTATTTTTGTGTTTAATGTCTATGGGGTTTTTCTCACCTCCATAGGAACCATCTTTATTCACATGTGTTACACAGCACCCTCCGTGCAGTGACACAAGGGTGTCGTAGCGACCCCCAAACATAGACTCAATACCCTGGGACTGACTACTGTCTCCCAGGGCATGTAAAGTCCCCATTGACTTTACTAGTCAATTTTTATGAACCAAACCAGTACAAACCATCTTACTATGGAGGTTCTGGAAACGGTTAATAGTTTTACCCTTATGTTCATTTTCGAGAGGGTACTGTACAGTCCCTCTCTCTAAAGTTTCTGGCTGGTGGCAGTGGTTACTACTGTAAATATTCGACCGCAAATATTTCCCTATGGGATCTTCCCATTGTTCGAGGCTACCACTTTTTCTGACAGCCTCTAACATACCGCCGGTTTAATTTTATATTAACTTTACTCTGGTAGGTTCTATTTGCCAGAACTTTGATATAAATTCTTTCTCGTGTCTTTCTCTAAACTTCTAACCCAGGTCAGGGATCCTTTGTTCGTCCTTTTGGCGGGCTTCTGCCAAGAAGCCCTCTTTTTGGCGCCACTGACTCTGGGGTGGGTCCGTTGTGTGGGAGGGGGAGTAGGACCCCTGGACAGGGTTGCCTCAGCAACCCTTGTCGCACTCTATACTGATAGGGTGGAGGGCCTCCCACCAAGGATGACCACTCCACCATGTGGGTGACAGCTAGGCTGTATGAATGGGGCTCTTTTTGCATAAAAGCAGGGTCCTGAGGACTGGAAGAGCAAGACGTTGCCACTGGAACTAAGAAGCCGAAGAGGAGAGAAGCCAAAGACATCTGCAACGACTGAACCACCGGTGAAGCCCTGCTGCAGCATCTCACCACTTTTCTCCACACGACGAGAGAAGATCTTCATCTGCAAGAGCCTTCTTCCCTTGAGCTGGTGGGGCCAACCAGTTTGCCAATCACCTTCCTGGACCTGCCTTGGTCGAATTGCCAGTACCCTGTACTCGGAGGCCGGATAGCCAGGCACCAGTCCACCCGGACCGCGATTTAAAGGAGCGTACCTTTTATTCGTTGAGTACCGCGGCTGGTTTCATCCCTGGGTAGTGCAGTAACTCGAACCTTCCTCCACGACGAGAGCCTCTCTTCCTCTGCTGGATCCCCCGAACTGCAGGAACTACCAGGAACAACCGCCACCGCAGGAGCCACTTCTTCATTTCAAAGGTACATTGTTCCGCCAGGCCGCCCTTTCTTCGCGGTAGAACTAAAGGTGTTTTAAATCCTTTACCTACCTGTTGGTTTTGGCCGCCCCTCTCTCTTAACATTGTCTTTCAATTTCTGCATCCACCATTTCAAAATCATTAACCAGAATCTTGACTGCAGCTATGAGAACATTTTGCTCCTGGGCCCTTGCCCTGTACCACTGACTCTGGCACAGGCCTTTGGACTCTGGCTACATTTTCTAGAACTGCCTTCTTTAGTTAGCTTCTCAACTAGAATTGTGTTGGTGCACCTACTTCTTATAACCCCCTTTTTCTTCTCCTTTCTAAACCTTGTGAAATGCCATTTTGCTCAGTTTTCATTTAAGTATATTCTATACTGATGCACTGTCTTGCTTAAACTGGTTCACAAACTTATGGGACGTGTTGCTAGGGTGTGTAAGAAAATATTTCTGAATAACATGTGGTTTGCCTCCCTTGTGAGAAATTGCTAGAGTATCCCTTGTGTGTGATTTTCACTGTGCCGTTTTGCTCAGTTTTCACTCTGGTTCACTTGGTCTACAGTTTAACTAGAGAGTGTGTATATTTTCCGTTGACTTATTTTAACTTGCTTGATGACTGTGATAAATGTGTTTTACTAGAAATGTATACAATATATATATATATATACTTTTTAATACATAGCTTTGGTCAGTGTTTCCTTGGGCCATAGTACTGTAGGCCTATTGTGTAAACCCTGAATACTGCTCATCTCCCTCTTGAGATAAGTCTGACTGCTCAGCCACAGCTACCAACTAAATCTTTGTGGTACAGACTGATACCAAAGGGGATTTATTGCTCTCACCTGTAGTCCTAATATTCTGTAGTGCTCCCTAAGGGAACTGCACAGGATTCTGCCTAACACTGGTGTACAGCGGTGAGGATAAAAGTATTGGATTTACATTTTAGAGTTCTGCTAGTACCTTGGTTCAAATAACCACAAGGCAAACTATCACAAAATGTTTATTTTAAAACAAAGTCAAAAATATGGAAAGTTACAGCCAGGAGACCCCCCTTACTAATACTGCTGATTATTTAAGGGATCTATGTAGACAGAACGGTCTTCCTGTCAAAGGCAAGAAATTAGAAATGATTGATAGACTGTTAGAGAAACAAAGTCTGGATAATGGTGCTGTAGTGCCCACTACCCCAGCAAATGTAGCAAACAGTGAAGAGGATAATGCTGAAAATGTTATTGTTGAAACAGATGAGGAAGAGGAGGATAACAATGTTACCCACTCTGGTCCTCTACCTGCTCAAAGGCCTCAACCTGTGGCTACTGGACCTTTACCAGGTCCCACATTAAGTCCTGAATTTATCTCACTAGAAAAAATGAGACTTGATCTAGAATTCAAACGAATAAGTGCCCAAACTGAACAGAGACATCAAGAACTAAGGCTCAAAGAAATGGAGCTCAATCATGAGCTTGAGATGAAGAAATTGTCTTTGGAAAATGCTTCTCTCCCCGAATCCTCTAGATCTTCCAGTCCAAAAAGACCCCGGATGCCTAAAGAGATTGTGGGTATGTATGGACCTAAGTTGGATATATTAGATTGGCTAGCTATGTTTGAATACAATCATGGGCTCCAGGATATCACAGGGAATCAGTTGATCCCCTAGTTATTCTCTAGGCTCCCCCCTGTTGCATCTGATGTGGTAATGGAGTTGGGGGAGGTGGATAGGATGGATTATGAATGTGTAAAGCTAGCTTTGATAGCTAGATTTGGGAAGACTCCTTCTCAGTACCTTAAGAGGTTTAGGACCCTCAAAAAGCATGATAGTACCCCTTGGGCTACTTGGGTAAATGAGTATTTGAAGAACTTAGAGGGATGGATTAAGGGTTACAGAGTTAACACTTATGAAGGAATGAGAAATCTTGTAATGATGGAGTCTATCTATGATGCCTGCTCTCCTGAGCTCAGACAGCACTTGGCTGATTCAAAAGAACTAGATTCTAAGAAGCTAGCTACGGCTGCTGACGTGTGGGTTGCCAACAGGGCTACTCTCAAGGATTCAGGGGTAACTCATAAAAAGGATGAGGGAAAGCAGCCTAAGAAAGACAACAAAAAGAATTCAAATAATTCCAATTCCAAAGAGGGCCCCAAACAAAATTCTAAGGGTAAGCCACAAGGGAAACCTAATCAGGCTAGTACACCTTCTGGTCCCAGACCAGAAGGAGGTCAGAACAAGCCACCATTCATAAAGACATTTGGAAAATGTTATGTTTGTGGCTCTACTGATCATGTGAAAGGGGATCCCAGATGTAAAGGTAAACCTTCAGGGATCCACACTGTCTCCTTAGCCTTCGCTCCAGAGGAGGAAGTACATATGGCCAGTGGAAAATGTCAACTACTAGCTGAAGACCCCATTGGAGTCTCAGCTAGTGTATCTTTAGTATCCCTAGGGTTGTGGGAACAACAGAATTTAGATGTGTATAATTCTATCCCTCCTAATACTAAAGAGTATTATAAAGACAGTGTCCTAGTCAATGGTCAGGAGACTCCTGCAATTAGAGACACTGGGGCCAGCATAACTGTGGTGGACGAATCTTTTTTCAAGGTGGAGGATGTTGCTAAGGCACCCAGACGCCTCACCAAGTTAGCTGGAGGGCCTGTGCAGATGCTTCCCCAATTACCAGCTCTCATCCAGTGCAATGAAATGACTGTCAGGATACCTGTGAGTGTACAATCTGAAGTACCAGGAGGAGTGCTGTTGGGCAAATATCTGAAAGACCTGGGAGTAATGTCAAGTACTCCCAGACATCCTAGTAAGAGATTACAGGAGCTTACCAGACCTGCAAGGGAGAGGACCTTGAGGGGCTCTCCTGAGGAGATGATAGAAAAAGAAATCACTCCTATTCCACTGGAGTTACTAACTCCTATTTCCAAGCAACCAGAAGCAAAGGGGAAACCCGGAACTTCAAAGAAGAAACCAGCAGAAAGCACTCCAGTGATGCCAACCAGGAAATCTCCTCGGTTGTCAAAAATCACACCTGTCATTCCTCCTCCAGCTGAGGCTGAAAGTGAGGTACAACCCTGTGTGGTTGAACTAGAGCCTGAAGATTCAGATCTAGTAGGAGGCCAGGAACTCATTGGTGATCTTGACCCTGTGGACCATCCTGAGCTGCAGTCTTTACTGGCAGAAGGTGGCCCCAACAGGGCAGACTTCAGTAGGGGACAAAGCGAATGTCCAGCTCTGGAAGGTCTTCGCCACCAGGTAGCTTCTCAGCTTGAAGGGTAAGAGCCTGGGAAGTATAGGTTACACTGGGAAGATGGCCTCTTCTATAGTGAACCAACAGAGTCAATCCCTGGAGACTACAAGAGACTTGTAGTGCCCCAAGAGAACAGACTCCAATTCTTGCAACTAGCCCATGAGATACCTTTGGCTGGTCACTTGAGTTTCAAGAAGACCAAGGAAAGGCTTTCTCTCTACTTTTATTGGCCTAAAATGGGGGTTGAGGTAGATAAGTAATGCAAGAGTTGCCACACTTGCCAAACTTCTGGTAAAAGTGGTTCCAAGAACGTTGCACCTTTAGTGCCTCTCCCTGTGGTGGGAGTACCATTTGAGAGGGTATTTTGTTGTGTGGCTGATTAGGCTCGGCATCATGAACATCTTTTCTTAGGGCACCAATATCTGAGGTCAATGCATTGACCATCTTCTTTAGTGCCCCTATTTCATCAAGGAGCACATGGAATTTACATACCTTGGCCTCCAGGCAAGGTAGAACTGTAGTTGCACCCTCTAGAGGACAAGCGTTGATTTTTGGAGTGGCTGCAGATGGAGAAGAAAGCTTGTCACCATGGGAGTTAGACAAGACAGGCAATTGGGTTACGCTATCAACACAAGGTTGCTGTTGCCCTGCTAATGTTTTATCTGTAGGTGCTTTGTCAGAGGTGAGCCTAGGGGCGTGAATCTATTGATTGTAGGTATGTTGCACACCACCAAACCCCCATCATTGTTGTCAATGTGGGCAGAAGATGGAAGAGATATTGTTCTTCTTTGATGGACATCAAGTTGTTGAGTACTCAATGATGTGCTCTCCTTATATGACTGGATAGGAAATCCAATACAGCCATCACCAATATGAGGCTAGCAGACTTAGTTTTGGTTTTGGCGCATTAGGCTGTATGGATCATTACTGGTATTTTATAGTTCTTGCCACCCTCTTGATCTTTATGCCTGGGTGTCTCAAACCTTGCAAGGGGGACTTCTTGTTTCTTGCTGGTTACATTCATTGATATGATATGATAGGTTATCTATAACACGCTTAATACCCAGAGGTTTCTAAGTGCGGACCCGGGGATCGAACCTGTGTTGCTGTCATGCATGCTGGACATATTACCTCTGGGCCTGGAAAACCATCTTCACGCAGAACGGGTTATGCTCATAGAACTGCTAAACCGTTCTATTCTAAATGGAGGTTTTTTGATGTACTGCCGGGAAAACGACGTTTGCATTATTCACGTCGTGGAATTCACGTGATTCATGGTAGTCATGGAGACCTTGCTCGCTGCTTCTGATTGAACCAATATGGCGTTTGGTAGCTGAACCCTTGATCTGCGTCCTCTCATCTTGTCAGTTACTTCCTTGGCTTTCTTCAGCGTGTTTCTTCCACACGCAAACTCCTGGAGCTGGCTTTCCTTCACACGCGAGTTTTGGCAGCACTGTCTGCGTGCACTTCAGTCACGTGTATCCTCACACGCGGGTTCCTGATATCTTCGCATGCTGCTTTCCTGACTGCGTGTAAATTGTCATGTGTTAATTCCCATGCGGATGCTGGAACTCTCAAAGCGCGGCTGTCCTGGCTGCGTGTACTTTGTTCGCAGGTAAAACATCACGCGGACGCTGGAACTCTCCAAGCGCGGCTGTCCTGGCTGCGTGTACTTTGTTCGTGGGTAAAAACCCACACGGACTCTGGAACTCTCCAAGCACAGCTGTCCTGGCTGCGTGTACTTTTTAGCGGATAAAATCCCATGCGGACTCTGGAACTCTTCAGGTACGGCTGTCTGGCTGCATGCACTTCTGTTTGTGTGTAAAATCACACGCGGTCTACTCTACTCTTTACACGATGTGGTCCTGGTTGTGTGTACTTTTGTTGTGTGTAAATCAGCATGCTTTTCTACTATACTTGCAAGCGCGGCTGTTCAGGCTGCGTGAACTTTTGTCGCATTTAAATCTGCACGCAGTTTTTTGAACTCTTTGAAACGTGTAACTTCACACGCATCCCTGGCACCTGTTAGGAGATAACAGGTGGACTCATTTAATTTCTGTTCTACGTGGAAAAGCAAGTATTATCAACAAATGTTTATTTGAAGGTGATTGTGCACAGAACTTTGGACGCTATCCTGTGGTGCACCAACCCGGTATCTAGCATGAGCCTCGTGCCGCTCGGGATAAGTCTCCCTTACTAACCTCCCATCCTTTGTCATTGTTTCAATTCCTGGATTTCTTCTGAGACTTGTTGGTGGAGATTCCAGTTCTAAGCTTACAGGTTAGTGTTGTAATTAGTGCTATTGCTGTGCTATCAGTGAGAGTTTAGTTTGGACAACTTCTCATGATGCTTTATTTATCCTAGGCTGACTTCCTATAATGCTCCCACACCCTTTCCAGTGATCCCTCTCTCTGCCTGTTTTACTAGTCAGAGAGTTGTATCATTTGGAAGGTCTAATTTGACTTCACTACTATCAAGCCGTGTGAATTCAAGGATCCGGAAGAGCCCTACCAATTGTATCCTTTTTGGTTACCGTATCCTTTTCATGAGATACCTTGGCGATTTATGACAATTGCTCTGTGTCGTCTTGCTTCCAAGGTGAGCACGTTTCCCCTGAGCTATCCTCCCAAGACAAAGTAGGGCCAACAGTAATGAGCATGTTGCTAGGATCCCTGGTGCGGTGAGATCATCATGGTCAATCGTATTTCGCTTATTGATGGAGCCTATGTCTTCGATAATGATGTATTCTTCATTGATTGTTCAGTTATTGTTGTACAGTCTTAACTGTTTCGCTGACCCAGCAGTGCACGTGATTTGTGTTATGGCTACGTCATCAAGTATGTGTAGAAGTTGTTCAATCTCATTAATCAGCTTATTAGCTTTGCTTACTGGCTTGAGCATGCAGTGTGACTTCTTTTTTGCCGCACAGTGTGGTGAAAGGCTGGTGATTGCCTTTATTTTACCTATTGTGAAAGAGGAAGGAACGTGCATCAATAAAATGGCGGGAATGAGGACGGGTGGGGAACTCCAGACAGCTTAAGGAGCTGCCAAAATCCGACTCTACCTCCCATATCTGCCTGAACGGTGCCTCTGTAGCACCAACACCAAGTAAACTAGTTATGGAATAAGCTCAAATGATTGCTGTGATGGTTAAAGAGCCAACTCCTCAGTTTGTGATCAATTAGGGTAGTGGGCACACTTACTTGAGCCTCCTTTATAGAGATTTCAGTGTGGGTGACCACAGTTATCCACAGAATAAGTGCTGCAAGACTGCGGCTAACAGCGGCCAACAGCAAGCATGCCCTTTGGCCTTTCGCTGCAGGCTTGTGTTTGTGGTGATTAAGCACGCACAGCATCGCAGTCTGCCTGGTTTATTGAAGCTCCCAGGTCAGAGTGACTGTTAGCAGCAGCATATGGAGCAGACAACAGCAGGTGCGCCCTTTGCCACAGGTTTGTGTGTGCATCTCTTAAGCACGAGTGTGGCCGACGTGTTCAAGTTCCTATGTTCTAGTGCCTGTTAGTAGCGGCATATGGAGCGGCCAACAGCAGGCGCACCCTGCTGAAATAAATATTACAGTACTAGTCATTTCAGCCAAAATTGTCATTTATCTGCAATACAAAGTATGTAATATCACGTAATGTCCTCCTGCGATGCGATATACCATTTATCTTGTATGTTCAGGATTTGGTGGCCCAAACACACAGACAACCTATAGCACGTCAAGTCCATGAGAATGGCAGTTTGGTGCAATACAAATGTAAAACAACATAACACAACTTGGAGAGTATTGAGTTCAAAAGGATCTCTGTCGAGGCAATGTTCTCCACCTGCGATAAATGCCTTGTAAAGCCTATTTTATATTCTGCTTCAGGCTCCTTGTCATTTCCTTCTCTTACTACCACTCTAATGCTATTCCTTTGTGGGTGAGATTCTACGCAGTGCGATACATTCATATAATCCGGACTAGGACTCTGAATGTCTCTAATTGGCTTTTATTCCACTTCATGGCCCGAGACGAAGCGAGCTAGTGATTAATGAGACCCGCAGATAGAAATTAAGTTTGGAAGAGATTTGTATTTTTAATTATAAAGGGAAAATGATTTCGCTCAAATATTTAAAAAAAGGAATTCTTCTCTTTGCAGAAGTAAGCAAGCAAACAATGTCCAGATGGCGTCTCCTATGGTAGAAATGACTGGGTAAAAGTAATTCTCATTAGAGTTCACTAGTCTCAGCTTCCGGGTCCCATGGAAGAGGAAAACACAGGGGATGGTTCTTTGTACAATCAAAGTTCGTTTTCTAATGCCTTCCTGGCAGTCCTTCTAATGTGGCCTTTTCCCTTTTGGCCAAGATGAGAAGGGGCTAAAGCACATACCTTAATTGCCTCCGGATTGGGGTGATGGCAGTCAGCAGGGCAGTCTGGATCACTACTATTCTGCCTCTGGTAGGCTAGCTGGGGTGTCAGAAGGAGGAACCTTTGCCTCCCCTCCTGGGGTTTGCTTGTCACATACTAGAGTTCTGCTGACTTTTTAACTGGCAACTCGTCAATGCTTCGTGGTTTACTTGTGCACTCCTTCTGTCCCCTCTGGTCCTCCAGGGTTACGGTATGATGTTGGCACTGTCCCTTTCTACCACCAATCCTCTGAAGTACTTATTTGTTCTGTCTTTTCTTTAACCTCTGTGGTTTTCTCCTTTTTGAACTACAAGCTATCTCTCTCTCCAATCCTGAGAACATCTCTTTCCTCAATCCGAGGAACATCTCACTCCCTAAATTTAGGAGTGTCTTCTTCTCCAAGCCTATGTTTATCTCCCTCCCCAATCCTAGTGGTGTTACTCTCTGCAGCCTGTGGGGCGTAGCTCTCTCACACCCTAGTTATTTTACTATGCCCAACCGTTCCCCAGTCCTAGATGTAGCTCACTCATCAGTCACTGGGCTCTTACCCCCTCAACTCATCGGGGTATGTCTCTCACCCACCTTTACTTGATGTTCTTTCTCTCCTCCTTCATGCTCCCAAGCTTTTTCATCTGATCTTCTCCGAATACCCCTCAGTTCTCTCAGTAATATCCTTGACTCTTCCTACTCTTTTCTTCCTTCTCTCAATCACGCTCTGTCCAGTCTTCCAGCTCTCCTCCTTTATTCTCCAGATCACCTCCTCCCCTTTAGATTGCTTCGCCTCCTGGTCACCTCCTCTCATAGAGCCATCCCCAAAGCTCTCTCATCACCCTTCTGAATGCCACTCCTTCTGTCCACTATCTCCAAACTCCCACAATATGCATTTCCCTTAGATGCACTTAGTTCCCGAACCACTCCACAGGGTTGGTTGTAGGTCTGCGCTCTGCAGGCGTGTGGAGTATGCCCCCTCACGTGTTCATTGGTTCATGCTTCTCCCTGTGCAGTGTTTGTTGCTAGTTTATATTTCTGGCTTTGCCTCCCATGGGTCCACAGACTGAGGCTTTTTTTGGGGTCCACCATTTTGGGTTCTTAGAATCAGAGGGGGTCAGGAAGGAGTGCACATTGCACACTTCTCTGCATCCTCCTGAAGCTGCACAGTAGTATGCAGACAGAGAAATCTGTAAGGTTCATGGGAGTCCACGGTCACAAACAAGTTGATTTGGGTACAGAGTCCATGAGGTGATTGTGCCCTTCGGAGTCTTCGGTTTGTTCAGTGGGGGTTCTATATGGGTACTCTTTGCACTGGTCTCTGCTCCTTAAATAGGCCATGTTGCCTATGCTGCCCCTGTGGCATGTCCCCACCAAGCTGGAGGAGCGTTTGACCAAAGGATCCTTCGGTACAGCTCCGGGCCCTGCATCATGCAGCAAGTGGGGGCACTCGTCTGTCCACATACCTCCAACACCAATAGCAAGCCAAGGAACTTTGTCACGGTGCTAGCATGACAGCAACGTTAACAGTTACAGTATCTGGTAAATTATTCACGCTTTTCTACCTTGTATCTCACTTTTAATTTTGTGTCTCAGGTACAGCTAAAGTGTTGGCATTAATCTTGGATGGTTTTACCAATCGTGCACTTCCAAGTAACTGCATTGATCAGTAGTCTTCAAAGAGCAGCTTTCCAGATGTTTTGGACCAAGACTCCCAAGATGTCCCACCACTAACTATGCTGGCATCGCCTGATAATAGCTATAGCCCAAAACAATCCGGAGATGCAAAGGTTGTAGACCCCTGGACTAGATAGTTATGTGGAAAAACCAGGAACTGATCATGCAGAAGGGATCAATGGAACTAGTTGTGTTGCTTAACAGAGGGAGTTCTTTCTGCAGCAAATCCTTCAAGTGTCTTTACACCTGCGTGCTCCCTACGGTGATACAGGCAACATAAAAAGGACTACCTTTGTAGCCAAGAGGTCTCCCAAGACAAAGGTGAGTCACCGGAATCACATGCTTGCTTGACTCTGACCGCTCTATGCTGAAAGGACCAAAGAAGCTGCAGGGAGACTGCCCAAGCACGTTTACACAGCAGGAGCCCTGGTCCAATAAAATCTTTTTGGTTTGGGCTACCATAAGCCTAAACAATTGCAATCGAGTGCAACTAGGGAGGAATGGCATATGAGAAGAGGCACACCGTCTATAGGTGTTTTGTGGTTATGAGCCCACCCATTGACTGCCTATAGCCATGCTAATCCCTATGGCCCTTCCCGCCCATTCTTGCCTCTCCCCGCCAAAACCTCCTTACGTGAACTCTTTGAGTTTGATTTAATCAAGCTTTATCATCCAACTTTGCACTCAAGGGCCTGCCAGTGTTTTTTGCAAAGCAGTTTTCTGAGAGTTAATGACTTAATTAGAGTTGCAAACACGCAGCTCGTGTAATAAAAACATCTTACCAAGCTTGCCTTCAACCCCTCGATTTATAAGCACTCTGCATGCCCTTCACTGAAGTCCTGTTAAAAGCCCAATGGAATGTCTAATGTTGGCATTTAAGAAGGTTACATTCAAAAATATATATCTATAGTTTTAATGAAAATATATAATGTCCAACAATGTGGAAATTAGAGTCACATAAAAGCAAAAACACATAGAAAATACAACAACATACTCATGACAAAAACCAATACATGATACACAAATCACATGGATAAAGTGCATATAATAGCAGCAAGACATGTCTAAACCAAGTGCTGTGTGTTAAACATCCAAAATAATATACACAAAATATGTCCTGAAATGCTATGACTCCATTTTTTTTATTAAGTGAGCCGAAAAGTCTACTAGAAGAGACAATTATCTCAATTTCATATTTGTACTGTCTTCCATAAAGAGCTCATAAAGAGACGCTAACTGGTCACCTCTTCACTAGTTTCAACAAATCCATTGTCCAAATGGGGACGATGTTTTCATCAGTACGGGCCCCCTTGAAAAAATTCAAGGAGCGGCTCCTTGGGTCTACAAACAAAGAAACAAATTCACTATGAAATATGTGTCTGTGGCTGTGGCTCAAATGTATTAGTAATATGAAGAACATTAATGAACTCACTGGAAAAATGCTCCAGTAAATATCAGACATTTTATATAGAAGAGAAACCTGTAAAACATAATGTGAAACTCGGCCATGAATAAATGAAAATCCAAAAATGCCATGCTGTTCAACCCCCTGTATGGCATTACGTCAAATACAGAAAACGTACAGAGATTCATTGCGTATATGCTCACCCTCGGGCCCTACCCATCACAGGAATCCCACTTCTCATCGCTCCTCTCAAACCCAGAACCAAACTTCTGCTCCTAGGCGACTTTAACCTAGGCTACAAGGACCCCGCTGACCTCAAGGCGGCAGCCCTCACCACAGCTCTCGAAGAAATTAACTTCTCCCAAATGGTATCCTCCCCAACCCATAATAAAGGCCGAAGCCTCGACTGGATCCTATCCAGCAACTAAGCCATACAAGCGACCTCCACAGAGCCTGAACCCTGGTCAGACCACACACTCATCCGATTTGCCATGACGCTCATCCCCATCCCTGCGACAGGTACCCTCCCACCTTTCAGTGCTAGACACAGCCACAAAGTGACCAAAGAACTACTGGAACCCACCATCCATACAGCCCTTGAAGCATGACCAGACACCACCGACCACAATAGCATCCTTGCTACCTACAACGTTGCACTCCTTAGTGCACTCAACCAACATGCCCCACTCAAAACCACAACTTGCAAAAAAACGAACCACCACAACTGGTTCACAGAAGAAGTAATCTCCCTCCTCAAAGTCAAATGCGCCCAAGAACATATCTGGTGAAAAAAAAACACTCCCATCAACATTCAACACTACCGCCTGCACATACAAAACAGCCATCCTTACCACAAAAGCCAGTATCTACAATGTCAAGGTTCATGAAGCAAGCTCCAACACAAGCTAGCTCTTTAAAATTCTTATGGAGCTTGAAACCTCAGCACCCCCTAATGACAGTTTCCCTGAAGACAAAGCATGGTGCACCCTTATACAATCAGCCGTAGCCAACAAAATTCAGAATCTCAAAGACATAACCATTCTTAAAATATCCCACCTTCCTCGCTGAAACCAACCCCCTAGCACTCACCAACCCCTCCCCACCCAAAAGCCCCTCTTCCACTTCACCCCTAACAGATGTGTTCAACACCATACAGCACCTCAAAGCCACCAACTGCACTGGCGACACCTGCCCACACCTCATCAAGTTATGCATTGACACGCTCACACCCACTATCTCCAATTTTATCAACGCCTCCTTCATCTTACACTCAGTTCCCAACCTTATCAAAGAAGCTGGGATCACACCTCTCCTAAAGAAAACCTCACTAGACCCTACCCTCCCCGCCAACTACCGCCCAATCACCAAAGTGCCCTTCCTTTATTTTTTATTTATTTACTTATTCTTCGCTTGTTAGGCGCTAATACAGCAAGTAAATTATGTTTCAAAGCGCCTTTCTAAAAATCCTTGACTGTACTGCCTACTCACAACTGCAAACACACCTCGAAACACACAACCTCCTAGGCTCTTGCCAATCGGGATTAACACCCAGACACAGCACTGAATCAGCCCTCCTCGACCTCAAAATCCCGCTCAACATCATCTGTGATACCGGGGATCTCGCCATCCTCCTCCTTCTAGACCTCTCTGCGGCTTTTGGCCTTATCGACCACACAATCCTTTGCCACCACCTCACCGCCACTTTTAATCTCTCCACGGATGCAACCAATTGGATCAAATCCTTCCTATCGAGACGATCCTCCAGGGTTTTTACCAGGGCTCAAGCAGCTGACCCCATCCCTGTCTCCTATGGTGTCTCACAAGGGTCCTGCCTATCACCCACACTGTACAATATGTACAAAACAACCCTCTTCCACCACCTAGATATCCTCAACATTCCTTAAACAAATTTCACCGACGACACACAAGTTCTCATCATTCTCACTGGTAACGACCATTTAGGCTCAGCCAACACCAATCATATCTACAGCATCATCCAGGCATGGATGGCTTCCCATCATCTATGCCTGAATGATGACAAAACAGAGCTCCTCATAGTCGGCTCACCACACCGCCTCAAAAACCTCAACCCCGCTTTCTCCTCCTTCTGCATTGATGGTAACGTCACCCCAGTATCATGCCACATCAAAACACTGGGCATCTAACTTGATGCAGAGCTTAATATGCAGAAACACCTCAAAGTGCTCGCCTCATCTGCCGGCTATCCCACCAAACTAATCAATCTCTCTAGAAAGTTCCTGGCCACCAGCAATTGTCTCACCCTTACAATGTCTTACAGTATGTAAACCTTAACGGTAACTCTGCCAACTGTAATGTAACCTTCTAGCGCTGTAATAACTCTGGGTCTGGGTGCTATCAACAAATAAAATAAATAAATAAAGCATTCAAACTATGGTGCAGAAGGCTAATATAGCCGATTTCCTGCCAAACAACAAAACATCACATTCCAAAGTTACGGCACGGCAAATGCTGAAATGACAAGTGGAGTTATACCTTTCTTTAGTCGCAAGCTGAATATGCAAAAATGGACCTTGGTAATTGAGGCTAGAGAGATGTAATAAGCATTCGCTAGACAGTTTTGATCTAAAAAAATATTTTTTATTTTCCATTAGAATATTAAGTGCTGTTTGCTCACAGAGCACATAAATTCATATGCATTTGATATATTTTCATTCATTTCACCATCCAATGATCAAATTGTACAAAAAGTGCTCTGGCCTGTTGATGGCTCCTGTGACATAGCCGTGATCCGTGCCACCAGTGTCCTTTTGCTTTGAGTCGCCAGACCGCAACCCCTGCAAACATTGATGCACTTTCTGCAAGCATAACATTGAATCTATAGCACATCCATCCACCCTGGCAGTCTCAAGCTCACATCCGCAATGCGCCTGATGGCCAGCTTTGGTAAAGATATTCAGGCTTAGAATAATTCTTGGCTGTGTCATTTGGTCTGTTTTGAAAAAATGTAGCTCTTTTTAGTTTCAGCTTTTAGGTGGTAAAGCTTTAACTATTGCATTGCAATACAGTACAGTTATGGAGAAATGGCATGCGAGGAGGGACACACAGCTTGAGGGTGTTGTTTGGCTGTTTGTCCACCGATTGACCACCCATGGCCATGCTAATCCCTGTGGCCATTCCCACCCAGTTCCTTCCCTTCACTGCCCAAAACATCTCAAGCATTATCATCACACTTTGCACCTGCCAGTGTTTTTTCAAAGCTGTCTTCAGAGAGTTAATGACTTAATTGCAGCTGTAAACCACCAGGTCTGCCTTAAATCAGTCGATTTATGAGCACTATGCACGTCTTTCACTGAAGTCCTGTTAATAACAAGCATTGGAAAATCAAAATATTTTGGCTTGTTTATAAGTATTAGGCATTTGCCAAGCACAGCTATTAGATGCCCAGGTACTTGCACCATTTTGCACCTGCTACCATCAATGACCAGTTAATGCAGCTATGGCTGTGCCTGGCAAGTCACATCCCCATGCCTACACAAAAGCACAAACGGTTGCCATTGCCAATGCTTGTTAAACGGGTTTTCAGAGAACTCATGACTCTTGCAAATGGAGGGAATCATGTACACTCACTCCAGCCATGTGAAAAAACTGAAATAATGAAAAAAAAAAGGTATGAGGATGGTAATGCTTCAGGTCTGGTCGTTCTTACCAATTAGTGAGATCACTGGAAATAATACACAATGTTACACAATGATGCAGCAGTGGCATTGGCCAATGTGCTATGCTTTCTTCATATCACCCACATTATTCGTGGATTACACAAACGCCTGGCCAAGTTTAAAAATAACAGTAAAATTGATACGAGGCACGGAAGGGGGTATACACACAATTGTTTGCGATTAGGATACTTTTTTAACTCAATATAATGCAGTCTGCCATATTGTTCAATAGCAAATAATTATGGTTCTATGATGCAAAGTTATGCAACCATATAAAATACAAGAGCAAAGACCATATGATGTTTGCCTAAGATCACAAGGGGGCACTGCAATGTAATTCTTCCACCTCCAGGTGCTGATGGCTTTCCTCACAATGACAAGGGCTGGCAGTATCGAGGATCATCTCTGTCGGGCCCCACCAGCAACAAAGAAGGGATTGGCAGTCCTCTTTCCCAGAGTATTCTGACAGCTCATATCTTAGTCCCTCTTTATGTCAGCCTTCAGTTTCATATGTGAAAATATTGCTTGGGCACAAGCCCTGTGGTCCATTGAAATTGGTGTCAACCATTCACTGCAGGACATGGGGCAGTTGAATTAAAAAACAGAACATTTGACTACCCTGGTATCCCTAGCCTCATTTCAAGCCAAGGATCTACATAAAAGTAAAAGCAATCCTCACGTAAGACCTCTTTGGATATATTTTCGAGAGTTTTCCTTTGATATGAATCTCTAATAGAGATGTTCGTTCTCTTTACTTTTGTCTTGCAGTGCACTCTCTGTTTTCAAAGCCTAATGTGAAAGTGTTTTGCTTGTGTTATTCAGGCTGGTGACAAGAACATTGATTTATGGAACGCTCTTCCTGTTGAGTTGCCATTATTGTAAAGATTTGCCTTTTTTATTTTCTTCATATCCTTAATAGAAAGTGTGGTTAACTAATCTGCACATGTTATGCAGTTTTGTGAACAACCATTAGATGGCTTGTGATATGCAGTAACATGACACAAAAGTAAACACATCGCTAAGCCCATGTTGACGGCTGTTTCCACTAATTTGTTCATGATCCAATCTTTCACTGTTCGCTCCCTCGTTTAATTCCATAAACAGAGCTATCAAGACCTGGGTCCACCCTTCCTGCCTCTGTTCTCTCTTCCTACTTAAAATCTGCTACGCATGCTCCAGGCTCGCGCGATTTCCCCTCACTGTTGAAGTCTGCCATTTTACCTCACGTTCAGAATAGCGAGCCCTGCGTGCAAAGTGTGTCTCTTCTCTGTTAGACAATTGTTCTGCGTTACCGATGAGTGAACATCAAAAGTAGAAACATTTGCTGTAAAGCTTCAGTTAACTGTTTTAGAGAAGATGTGGTATTTCTGTCTGAGGCAAAGCAGGAGCCTGGCTGCTCCGTTCTGAACCCTCTGGAAGTGAGAGAGTTGGTTGGATGGGAGCCCTAGGTAGAGAATGTCACCATCTTTCAGGCCAGTGGAGTTCAAGGTATTGACAGCAACGTCTCTGTCAGGAAAGGATAGACACATGATTAGGTGGAAATTGAGATGGGCTTTTAGAAGCAGGACTTGACAACAGAGCTCACTTGGGTGGTGAGGGAGAGGTTTTGGTCAATTAGAAAGCCAAGGTCTCGAGATGGCTGAAGAGGGGCAGCTCCTAAGACGAGATGGCCAGAGGAGTATGTTTCAGAGGTGGGGGCTGCCGCCTTTGAGCAAAAGTCGTGCCTCCTCTCGCATCTGTTAAGGCAAGTGCAGAGGAATGGCTTTCTTTTTTGCGCATTTTAAAGCAGAAATTCAGAAGCTCTTTGCGAGTGGGTCACACCATTTTTTGGCACAAGTGAAGGAGATGCTGTAGCACGTATCATTGCTTGTGACAAAGAGGTTTGAGAATTGGCCGCTATATACTAAAAACAATAGTACACAATGCATTTAAATGTACAAGGGAGATGTTGAGGTAACTTTAGATTCGGTTTCCTTTTAAAGATTTGCAGAAAGTTTTGCAAACGACATATTCTTGAGTTTAATATTAATTTACAAGAATTATTTAGATACAGCATTTGGAAAAAAAGCCATTTTGACAAGAAATTGGCAACAGGTACAAACCCAGACTTCTCACCTGCATTTGTGCAAAAAACAGCATGCACATAAAAACCTAAGCGGGCAAATATGACATAAAATTAGGTTTGCATCAGAACAATTGATGTTGAAGGGAAATGGAAAATAAAACGGGAAAAAATTAGTTTTCCAATGTGGAATAAATGCTTTTGCTAATGTTACCTGTTCAGTTACTGTCGAAATGAAACACAAAATCATATGTTTGCCATCAGTCAACCATTTATGATAAATCGTGCATTGATGAATCTGGTAGTGAAATGCTTGTTTATTTTCTTTAAAATATTATTAGAAGGGACTTCAGTGGTCAGAGGGGCAGTACCACAAAAAAATAGCAATATTCTTATATAAAAACAGAATCAAATATTGAAAGAGGTAAAAGCAAGAGGTTATACAACTACAAAAATTATATAGAACAGTGAAAAATCATAAAGACAAAACCCACCAAATAATGATACAAAATTGGCAATCAAAACTTTAATTAAAAAAAAAACAGTTTAATTCACGGTTATCTTAAAATCTGTAGAGTAACCCCTCAATGCTCACACCAGAGAAAATACAATCCACTGGGGACAAAGGCCCAGCACACCTCTTGCAAGGAGAACAAAGTTTATTCTCACAAAAATACAAGTACGTGCCAGCAAAGAACTCTGCTTGCTGCCACTGAGCGCTCTGACAAAAACAGCATAAGCAATGGGTTATAAAGGTACACAGCATCACAAGTGACATACATCTCATAGGTTACAAATCCAGGTAGCTGGTTGGTGTGACCCTATACACACATAGTCTTCTCCATACGGAATGCCAGGTGATTGGTCCCAGCATCTTTTGTCTATCTTCTTCCAAGTGGGGATCTTTGTCTTCCGTCATCGGATACAAAGGCCCTAATTGGCAATTTAGTTACACAATTCATTATTTCATAGCTTCTACAGTGCACCTGGCAACAAGGACATGAGCGAGGCGGATACTTTGGAGGTTGTGCTAACTTCTCAGAACTACATGAACCCCCGCTGCGATCCCAGACACGTCGGTGCCTCCACAAATTTCCTAACAGCAGCATACATTTATTACCATCTGCCCTGGTACCTTGCAGCACAATTCACATGAACTGATGGTTGGGACAGCCCACCCCTGCTATCTGATCTTCCTGATCAATTGGTCATTTTACAGTTTTATGGCCAGGGGTTTTGGGCTGGTCAGTGTACTCAGATGTTTGTGTCCGGTACTTGGGGGCCTCGGGCCACTATGACTTATAGATCTGGACGTGAAGGCCTAAAGCCCTCACCCCTCGTCCTCATGGAATAACTTCTTCAAAGACTCATTCCGGCCCTCTCTTGGCCTTGCAGTGGACATTCCTTCAAGGTTGTATTCACTACTGATAAGAGACAATAAAGAACTGTTTGTGTGTATTCAAGAAATTAACCTTGTGCAAAGCTACCAGGGCTGCCAGCAAAGAACGCACTTATGTCCTTCTAACCCTCGGGACTGGGTGTACATGTACTGACATAGCTATGGCACTAGGCCTCAATTTCAAGATGGTGTCTAATTTCTAAAATGGATTTTCCTTACACACAGGATACTACTGCTGAAATCCACTACATTTCCCCTATAATCCAGCTTTTATGGGTGATCCCCCCTCCCCCTCTATTCTCCTAGCTCCCCCACGACTTCCCCTTCTACAATCGTCTCGTCCTAAATCACAGAGGGACCTGGGCCTTCCGTCCTTCCTTCCCAACAGATCACACTGAGAAAAGCCACTGTAGGAGTATAGCTCAGGGGCAACGTGCTCACCTTGGAAACAATACGTCATGGAGCACGACACGTTTGATCCCTGGGTCCACACTTAGAAACCTTTGGGTATTAAGCACGTTAAAATAATCTATCATATCATATCACTGTGAGTCAGGATTTTGGTAAAGCTATCCTGAAAAGGATAAGAGTGGCATGAGGTGAATATTCACAGGCAGGGCATTCGATGAGCGAAATTAGAATGGTTACATTGCAATTGACAGCCTTCACATTTCCTTTCTCTTTTTACTGCTGAACCTTACACCTCACTTGACCCTCCTTCCCAAAGGAGAGGTGCAGCTTCCAAAAAATGTAAGAAGGGTTACAGACTACAAGCAGGGGTTCCAGCTTTTACATTTTACAGGGCAGTGGGTTGAAGCTATGGATGGACATTTGAAACAGGTGATGTCTTGGGAAGTGACATCATGGAGAATGACATCACAGGAAGTGACATCATGCCTCTGGTGACATGCTGGCTAGACCTTGTTTCTAAAAGACTCTCTGCTTTCGACCATAACAAAAAAAGTGATGGCTGGAAGCAAGAGCTAGTCTGTTAAAAATGTGTGGATGAGGTTTATTTTGTAACTCATACTTCATAGAATCACTTTTAGATGATCTCAATATAGTCAGCCAAAGAAAATGAGCGCCGTTTAGGTAGAGTGCTTTGGGCAGGATCACAGGGATTGACCAAATGGAGAAGCATGGGTATGAGAACAAAAGAAGCAGCACAGTGCACACCACTTAGGTTATGTTTTTATAAAGACAGAAGTAATATAAGAAAATATTTATTAACAGTAGATTGTTCTAGAGGTGCAGGGGAGAAAACACAGTCCTGGCACTTGGGCTGCAAAGTTATAATCAAGAGAGAAAAAAGTTCCCAAAGGCGTTGCAACTCCTTCCCCCCGCACACTATCTTAAGCTAAAGGAAGCCAAAAAATTATCTGAAAGGTATGGATATAAGGTCTCATAGAAATACATGTGAAGTACAAGGTTAGTCATACATTAATCATTCACACTGGGAAAGGCAGATTGACCAATCACAATCAGCCTCTCCCAGGCACGATTGTGCAATTACCAGCCGCGATTGAAAAAAAAAGTAAATACAAATGTCCCCTGCCACTAAAATAGAGAAGACACTAGGTCCCTTTTTGGATGACAGTGGCCATTTTGGAACCTGTTTTCCATGGCCGCTGTCATCTAAAAAGGGACCAAGTCCCTTTTCTTTTCTAATGGCGGTGGCCATTTCTTAACATTTCTTTCTCTGACAGGAGTGTATCTCTCGTCGTAAGGGAAAACACACTATCCGAACCCTGAGAAATTCCGGGATACAAATAGCTTTCACGCCCAGGCAAGGCAGCGGCCATGGCGTTTAACGGTCCGCAGCTCGAGCTGGGTTAGCAGGCCGTTAAACACCATGTCCGCCATCAAACCTGCAGCTTGAAAGCTACATGAAACACATTTTCTTGGAATACATTTTCACTGTCATTAATAGTCAAGATTTATTATAACACGTTTCAAGAATGTACTCTCTTCATCAGGGGTTAATAAATATTTATAAATGCTGAAAGGAATAGGAAAGCAACTAATATAAGTGGTATCTGAATGGTCACTTATGTTAATTTCTTAATGATTCATTTATGACTAACCATGTACTTCACATGTATTTCTATGAGAAGGTATGTCCATATCCTTCAGAGAATTTGTTGGCTTCCTCTGGCTCAAGATAGTGTGCAGGGGACAGGAATTCCCACACCTTAAGCCTGGCTATGAGCTCATGTGTTGCTAGTTGCACAGTTTGTAAATGTGTAAGCTTCACACTATATGATTGCAGGTTGCATCCTTGGTTGTCCCGGTTAGGGGTTGAAATTCAGGCTTCTTAGCTCGCATCATTCTGAATTCTTGTACAGTATTGGCATTTTGCCAGTTTAAAACACTGGGCTATAAATACAGAATGCAATGCCATGCGTTCCAAAAGTCCAGGTACTGCTGGGCATCTCACTTTGACCATCTTGAAATGTGTTTACCATTCATGTTTGAAAACACCACCTATTTTTTAATTATTGTTTAACACAATCATGTATGTTTTTGTTATGCATGATGTGAATACAAACAAAACTGCACATTGATGGTTTTCAGTTTAAGAACATTATTTTACGTTGTAAATACATATGTATTTTTTAGACAGTTTGGAATACTAGGTTAGGATGACATACTGAATATTGTTGTGTAATAAAAAAAAACAACACAGGATAGTCAGAGATAAAGCCTTTTATATACTTTGAAGCATGCAAACAGCGTAGGGCAGCATGTGGCAATTTCATTTGAAGGCATAACTGTCCCCAATTAACTGCTGGCACCCGACTTTTTCTGCTCCAGGATTACATTAGTTGCTATTATTGAAATTGAAGGGTATTGATGCCGCACATACCCTGTCATGCAATTCATGTCTGTGAATTTGCCGTTGCCTGGGAGAGGGGGCTGCTCCCTCCTGTATTTTTCTACAGAGGCCGCACCCCCATATCTCCCCACTGTCAGTGCTACTGAGGGCAAGTGTCTTGTGATCAAGCAACACAACTTGAGTAGACAAACATTGAGGCAGGGTTAGAAGGAGCTAGTGGAATCTGCTAGAGGCACAACTAATAGAGATGATGAAGCTTATGTTCAATGGGGGCGTGGCGTTAGTGGAAAGGGTTAAAGCCTTGCATAGGATTAATGTCATGCCCCATTGTCATTAATTTGTATGGCAAAGAGGAGGAGCGGAACAAAACTTGTGCTTCTGCCACGTCCTTCCTCTATGCCATGCAAATGCTCCAGCATTTGCACTGGCATGGATTTTCATGCCGGCGCAAATGCTAGAGGTTCCTATGCGGTCCGCCTGGTTTATGCAGCAGCATAAGGCAGGTGGACCCCTACAGGATGCGTTGTACATGCTCCCCATGGCAGGGAGCGCGTACATTTACAATTATAACCCTGCCCAACATGCTTGCATGCCGCACAGGGCTACATTTTATTTTTGATCTGCACTTTTGCACTCCGCTGTATGAATGATGAAAATTTGGCGTCCGAGAGCCATTTACGTTGCAGTGAAAACGTAACATCTCCCGGCTGTCAAATTACTTGGTTTTATGAAATGAGCTCCGATGTGTTCACATTTGTGAGCACCCACCAGCATGCGTGCTGCAGCGTAAATAACTACTTTTATCGAAACCAGTGAAGAAGCTGATAGACCCAATCTCAGAACAATGAATGCATAAGCCATGGGATGTCACCCAGATAGAGCTAAGCCTTTCTGTGCAACAGGAAGGTGGACTTGCGCAATGCAGAATCGAAATCAGTTACAATTATAATATGTAGATCCCTTTAGAAACCAACTACTTGACGGTTGATACTAAGGTTTGCTGCAGTTCATAATTTTTCACTGAAATGCAATTCTTCCTGCTGATCCTATGCACAGATGCGCAAGCTTGGACTTCCAGACCGGACATTTTGGGCCAACTGCAGATCTACTTCTATACCTAGCATCATGCATCAGAAGAGACAGTTAATTTAGTTCTAACACTGACTGTGTAGCTGTTCTCATCACCTCCATGCACATCACACCAGTGTACATATTGGGACCCCTCGTGTTGTGCAGTAGCACCTGGAGCGTTCTTTATGCGCAGAATGGAATTACCATAACAAGTAATCTTGGACCCAAATAACCCGAAAGACTCAAACAATATGGAAAAATCCTACTTTATTATCAGTTTAATAAAGCAAAGCAGGGCAATCTGGAGAAAAACGAATTGCAGTCCGCACGCTCACACTGTAGATTGGTTACACAAAGGCTTTATACCCTAATATGCGTCAACTATGACAACATCCCACGTGGCAAATAATAAACCCTCTCGGGTTTAGGGATTGATTAGGGGAACATATCTACTTATAGAGTCTACAAGTGTTAGTTACTTTACGGGCTGTTCCTCCTCTGGTAGACAAGCCTCGAACTTTCCTCTATGAATAATACAGATTATAACAGTATAACAGTAGCGGATTGGCTCCTGCAAAATTATATGCTCGTTGTTGCATAGGCTGTCATGATAGGTTGGCATCCTCTCCCAACCTTGGACACTCGGCTCAAAATGAAACGCATGTGCAGAGAACAATGTCAGACTTGCCCAATTAGTCCATCATCTCTCATCGGTCAGGCCTTCAGCCAAGGCATCTTCTTTATAGTTGACCTTACGGTCTGTTTTCATCTCTGGGGCTCTTAAGGGAGTGTAGGTATACCGCTATCTTCATTTCGAGCTTAATCAATAGGCCTTGGTTTTGAGTTATGAATCATGTGTGAGGGGACCACGATTTTGTCCATTTCAACATCTTATTTAGTGCTATTTGATTCAATTATCTTGGGTGTCATTACTCCTCTTGGCTTCTGGAGACTTGGTTGCTCTGTCTTACATAGGCGTTTCTGCATCTTTTATTGTCAATGCTTGACACTCGTAAATGTTCACTCATTTACTTAATCTATAAGAAATATGTCCTGTGTATGTTGCTTATCCTCGTTAACTTACGTTGTACCCTTCAGTAGCTTATTGCTGTGGCATCCTTGATCTCTGGCCTTCAAATTCTTTGCTTACTATCATTGAGAGTCAGCATCCATCTTTTCAACATGGCTGCTTCACCCATGTTATGTTTTCTACTGCAGCAAGCTTCTATATGGCTCAGCTAACTTCTTGCTACTTGTACATATGTTTACTCTTGTTTCATCAGTTACGTCTTCATTCTTAAGTATTCTTATATCGTTTCAGTATGTCTGTCTTCTCCTTATGACATCACCTTGCATCTGTCAGATCTTCTTTACAACTGCTCTATATTCAGTGATGCCTGAAAATCTCCTGCCACCACCTCCGTATAAGGGTGCATTCGATACGGTTGTCTGAGTGCATAACATCTCTCATACACTCGATGTGGTATTAGGATGATGCCTGGTGTCATGCACGGTGTCTTCCTGTTATTCATCCAGTATGATAGAGGTTAGGGGCAGAGTCAATCAGTGACGTACACATCTGCTCCTCTACAATGTTGATGGCAGTGGCTCAAAAGTGACCAGAATCAAGCCCGCTGCCGAAGCCACTTCCTGATGGTCAATAAGACAGAAAGTATGGCAGAAACAAATAAGACAGGGTAGAGAATGCTATAACTGCCTTGCACCCATAACGTTTGTTTGTTTCTTTATTTATAGTGCGCGCCACACCCTGAGGTATCTGGGTGCATTACAAGGATATGCATTTATTTGGTTACACAGTTTCATAATTACAAACAGTGAATATACAAGAGGCAAAACAAGCAGAATTATAGTCAGTTACAATCGATAGACAGAAAAATAATTTGCAAAGGGTTACATATAGTTGGGGAAGGGTAAAGTCTGGAGGTAGACTAGATATATACAGTCCAGGTAGATAGGTCAGATGAAAATGTACAAGGATCCCGTTAGGTGCGGCTCGAGTGACTTAGTAGGGTACATCATTTGGCAAGAGGGACTTAGGCGGGTGCATCATTCACGATAATCCAGCTCTTCATGTCTTTACTAAATTTGTGGAAGGATTGGTCAGATCTAAGTGTCATGGGTAGTGAGTTCCAGAGTTGGGCTGGCGAAACTACAAAGCTGCTGCCTCCCGCATTTTTTGAGTTTGTATCTAGGTACTTGGAGACAACCTGAGGTGGATGATCTAGTTGGACAGGCGCAGTGGCTTTTGGAGAATGTATCCCTGAGAAATTGGGGGCTGCGTTATTGAGGCATTTGTGGGTTAGAGATGCTGTTTTAAGTTGGATTCTTTCCTTAATGGACAAACATCGGTTGTCGCGTCTTATTGAGGAAATGTGTTGTCTGCGAGGAATGCTCAGAGCTGTTCTAAGTGCATTGTTCTGCAGAATCTGTAGTTTCTTAATGATATGTTTGTTGGCGCGTAAGTATAGTGCGTTACAATAGTCTATTTTGGATAGTTCTAAGGCTCTGGCCAGAGTAATACAACTTTTTTGTGGACAGGAAAGGTTTACAGGCACGGATAAGCTTACAGGTGTAAGCTGTAGATGAGGCTGTAGCACTGGCCTGTTTGCACAAGTTCACAGAGGAATCGAGGTAGAAGTCTAACGTTTTTACTTCATTAGCAACCTTAATGTTGTTTCCATCAACGTTAAAGGATCGGTATTGATCACCCAATTTGGAAAAATTGATGGGGGTAGCTAGAAGGAGCAGCTCCGTTTTCCCATCATTCAGGCATAGACCATGTGTGGCCATCCATGCCTGGATGATGGGATGAACTCTGTTCACAAGCGCCAGGTCTTTATCATAATCGCCTGTCAGACGTAAGAGGATCTGAGTGTCATCTGCATAATTAGTGTAGGTGACACCCAGATGGTCCAGATCGTCAAACAGTGGTTTGGTAAATGCATTATACATGGTAGGCGACACACATAATCCCTGAGGGACTCCGCAGAATATGGGGATCGGGTCGGCTGTAGCTTACGTGGAAAAGACTCTCATGGACCTATTGTTTAAGAAGGAGTTAATTCAGGCTGTTGCTTCTGTTGAGAAGTGTGCTGTTGTGTATAGATGCTTGCACAAAACCTTATGGTCGACTAAATCAAAGGCAGCTGACAAATCCAACAGGAGCAAAGGGCAGAACTTCCTTGATCCTTAAAATCATCTATTTGGATTTTTAGGTCAATCAGGGCAGTTTCTGTACCATGTTGTGGTATGAAGCCTGATTGACGTAGGCCTAGTAGTAGCTTATTGTTATCTGGATAGTTTTGTATCTGATTATAGGCAGCTTTGTCTATAATCTTTAACAAGAATGGTACCGTTGTAGTTGGCTTAAAATTGCTGGGTATGGTAGGGTCGAGAAGTGGTTTTATTAGGAGAGGAAGCACCCATGAATTCTTCAAATTAGTGGGAACAGTGCATGTATGGAAGGAGGCATTGATGTGATGAAAGGAGCAAGTATGCTCGCTGCTTCCTTTATGGCAGCCGCTGGTCATGCGTCTCCCTGGCATTTTGATGGTTTGAGGGAGGCTATGATTTTTCTTTTTACTTCGTGGATGGATACTGAGGTGAATTTGAAACGTTGCGTTGGTTTGGGGAGGTTGGGGCTTTGTTTCTGGGAGTTGTCTTGCAGAGGCAAGTTTAGTTTTTTATCAGCGATTATGTTTTCAAGCATCGTAATGTTGTTGGCCAATGCATCTTGGATTTTGGTACACCAAGTTTGATCTTTGATGCAGTTTTCTGGGAGATGGGGTGGTGGTGGTTGACTCCAGTTCTCTGAGAATAGTGAAAAGTTCTCTAGTGCTAGATGTGGCTTTGTCAATCCGTGTATTATAGGTCTCGCGTTTGGCTGATAGAATTTCATCTTTGTGTGTGGCTGTGGCTTTTAATAGAGCGTCTTTATTAAATATAAATGGGTTATTTTTCTAGGTGGATTCGCATTTCCTTTTTTCTTTTCTTAGGTCTTTAAGTTTGGGGGGTGAACCAAGTGTTCAGGTGAGCAGTGGGTTTACTTTAACATATTTCTATGGGTGCAATGACATCAAGGGCCTCAGTGATTGTCTTGTTGTACAGCTCCACTAGCTCTGCTGGATTATCGAGAGGTAGAGGATTGAGGCTTAAGGTTATCTACTGTAATATTTTTCTAGTTGGCATGGAGGGAGCAATGACATTTGTCTTGATAGGGGTATACAATTTTGCAGGTTGAATGTAAGCAAGAAGTGGTCCGTCCATGATAGTGGTTCGATCGAAGTTATGATAGTTGTACAATTAAGGTCTGCTACCCAGTCAAGGATTCTTCCTCTAACATGAGTGGGTAGGAGGGCTCTCTGAGTAAGGCCTAGTTCAGACAATGAGTTGGTCAAATCAGTGCGCAAGGGTCATTGAATCCTAGGTTAAAGTCCCCAAGTAAGAGCATTAGTATAAACCATGATATTGATATCTTCTTCAAATGAGCCTAGTTGTCCTGGCGGTCTGTAGGCATCCTCTCCGACGTACCCATGCCTAACCACAGCAAGAAACACCGGGTTAGTATCTAGACTGGGGAAATCCTACAATCTATCTCCTAGAACCCCACCCTGCTCCAGTCCACTTCAGAGGTCCAAGAAATCACCTCGGAAAAACGTGAAAACCCACACCAGCAAGAGACAGACACCAACCACACCTAAACCACTCTCCCACAATACCAGCCTGATAGCTATCTCTGGAGCACTAATACATGCTAGATCACTAATAGCCCGTGCAACCGACATTGCTGACCTGATTCTTGATAAAAAAAACTGGACTTTTTGGCAATTACCGAGACCTGGCTACATGCAGCTGCGGGCCCATCTCTCCTCATAGCGACACCTGACAGAGCAGACAGAGAATCATCTAGAGGCGCAACATGGCCTTTATCGCTAAAGCCTCACTAGGACTCAGAATAGTCACACATGACCCCATCACCTCTTGTGAACGATTGACTGTGAAACTATCCCTCTCCACCTCGCATACCTTAACTATGCATCTAAAATGGATATTCTCTGCACCCCAATAAAGCCAACCCCACAGTTTGAAGATCACAGCGGTCGGGAGAGAAAGGGGTGCCATGCTGGGAGAGAGCTCCACCAGAAGTAGCAGAACAGCTGTGTTGGAGACCGACTTTCTATATCGTAAAGATAGTTTGACTAATCAAAGGAGTCTGTGTTATTACTGAGTGGAGTCTTTGGTTCTCACCTGACAGGAGGTAGAATGAACAATGATTCTCTGACTCCTCTTGATGGTCTTTCAATGTACTCTTACTCCAATAAACAATGTCTGACCCTACAGACTTGTCATTTGCTGCCATGCTGAGTGATTTGGGACATAAACTGCACTTTGTGGTCCCTCAATATTCCATCTATCTGCATAGAGGAGGCGACAGGGGCTCTCTGAAACATACAGCACTGCCAGCCTGTCTGTACACAGTTGGTATTAAAAGAAGCTAAAATGATGCAGTAGGCCTCTACTGACTTTATTTTTGCATGAATGTAGGATTCTTCTGGGTGCTTAGCTGCAGCTTGCATGCTCTTCACCAAATCCCTTGCAGCACTGCTGCCCACTCATGCCTGAGCAGTCACTCAGTTTTGTTTTTGATGGAGGAACTGCAAGGATGCAGGGAGGAAATGTAGGCATTGTCTTGGAGCGGGAAAGAGCGAGAAGGAGGAGGTACGCTAGTGCTCGGACAAGATGCAACACCATTTCACTGTCCACAAATCGAGGTTGTTCATAATCTTGATATCTGCAGTAGTTTTTCCTTCCTGGGTATGTGTCTGCATTCACTGGTGTTGGGTGCAAAATGCCCAGATATGGGTGAAGCATTTGATTGTATTCTTCAAATACTTCCCTGGCTGGCAGCAGTGTCTCATTCCTGCCACTGTAGAGCTCCTCATTATTGTACGAGCCTTTATAGGTTCACAGTGTTTCGAAGAAGAGTCCTTGTTCTGGTGCTAAAGTTTATTTAATCCCAATCTCCAACATTGATGCCCTAACACTGCGTGGTGTTTTCGGAAGGGAAACCTCTTACATTAGGACTTTGTACATCTCTCACATCAATAGTTCTGTTTGGTACTTCATAACATCTCTGGGGGAGGTTTTTATTTTTCAGGGCACACATGTGGGGAAATGGTGGAGGTTTTTCCTATCTCAGCGAAGATATTGAGCGCTGCTGCTTCCAACCCGGTGTGAGTGAGAGTGAGTTAGAGAGATCATTTATAAAGTGCTCACTAGCAACGTAATTCCTCTTGGCACCAGTCATCACTGTAGAGAGAGCAGCCAAACAGAAAACAGATGGATCTCTGACATATCCTGCATAGATCAACGTCTTAAGGCGAGCCCTAAACATAGATACTTGAGCTCCAACCTGGTGTTCAGAGGGAGGATGTTCCATTGCTTGGAAACACTGACAGCAAAGAATCAGCCACCCTGAGTGGAGCAGCTCACTCTTGGCAAGGCCAGCAGGCCAAGATCGGATGATCTGAGGGACTGTTAATGGCAATAACAATGTATGCAGCTAATGTAATTGGGAGCCAGCCCCTAAATAAATGAGTGCTCAATTCAGAGTACCTTACAGGGATCTGTATTTTTTTTATAACTAAGCCAGTGAGGGGTTCTGAGGTTGTAAGAGGCATAGCCAAGTTTACAAAGATCAAGTCCAAGCCTGACTGCAGAATTCTGGATGCCTTGCTAGTTTGCGATGGAGATCAGAGTAAGACCAGCATGCAGGGAGTTTCAATAAACCAGGCAGGAGTTCACCATAGCTACCACTACGACAGTCTTCACTGGGGGGGAAATCTAGAATGTGAGCTTGGATTGGAAAAAGTAGGTATTTTAATGTTTTTCATCTGGCCAGTTGATTCATACTCAGTCCAGGCTGGTGAATACTTTCAGTGAAAGTGTCTAATTGTATCCCTAACTTGTTGTGAGTGCCTGGGTTTAGGGAAGGGGTCTCAAATAGATTTGGGGGTTCAGTTGAGTTCTGCCCCTCAGAAAGTGTTTTAAATATTGTGTTGAAATTGTGTGTTTTTCAGCACAATATTTGAGAAGAATGGGGTAAAAGCAACACAATTTACAATTGTTTTTCTGGGGTAACATTTGAAGAGAGTCCAGTAAATGCCATGATATCAACAGTACACATTGGCAAATATAAGTCACTTGGATGAATCTGCATCACACTCTATGTCAGAAAATCACTTGATGGAGGCTGTGGTCACAACCTGTCTAGGCTAATAATAGTCACTGTGAATGACTCACACGAGGATGCAGCCACAATCTATCTATGCCAGTACTTGTCATTGTAAAATTCTGTGAAGCTGTGGACACAATCTGTCCATGCCGGTCCATTACTGGAATGCATTATTTTTGGCCTCAGCTTCTTGCAAGTGATTTACAAGGTGTAAATCACTTGCATGAAGCTGTGGCCACAATCTCTCTATGCCCCTAACAGTCGCTGTAAAACACTGACATGAGGTTGCAGCCACAATTTATCTATGCCAGTAATGGCCCATATAAATCACTTTCATGAGGCTGGGCCCACCATAGTATTTTATCAGTAATGGTCGCTTTAAATCAATAAATTAACAGTTGGAAAATGCAATAGCGGGGAAGAGATCAGCAATGAAATTGGACTGTTTTATGTTATTTGGTTTGACCTTGATCACCTGAACGCAGTCCAGCAAGAAACTGAAGGGAAAAGAAGACATGGCGCATGTGGTAGAGGGTATTAGAAGCTCTTCCTCTAGGGTGACATTTCCAGGTTGCAATGCCCTTTTCATTTTTTTGTAGTAAAGAAGAACTCAAGAATATCATTACAGAGCTTAGATGAAGCACCAAGCGATCTGATAGAGCAGGGGCCAGGTGTGGTCTTGGACTACCTTAAAAAGCATTTGGCTCTTGTTGGTACGCTCGTGGATTCTGTTGAATTCTGGTTTGAAAGAAGTATATTTTTGCCTGAAAGATAGGTGGCTGTCAAAGAATCAAAATGGGTCTATTCATCCATTTGTCCTCTTGTGGTAGTTCTTATATCATTTAGTCTTGATGGCTGTATTGCAGCCCTTCAAATTGGTAGGACCATCTGAGAACCAGGGGAGTCCTGTGGCAAATTCACATGGGCTGGTTTGATTGTAGGGCAGACTCAGCTGCACTTGGATCCTTGTAGGGGGGTTGGTGCAGAGTGACCTTGAGAAAAGTGAAACATTCTGATTAGTGTGGGGGAACTAAAGCTGGCAGAGATCCAGTCAGGACAGTTGAGCACAGTCTATTTGGGGTCTCTAGGAAAGGGAATTAGAACAGATTGGACTAGGCTGTATGAACACTAGTCATGACTTCCTTCTTATTCTCCATTTACTATGCTTGCAAGGGGAGCGTATTACTGTGCTGGTGCCTGGCAAGGACATTGTCAGTTTCACTCTGTCATATGTCCTGGAATGTTCACCATATTCCACTGGGCACCTGAGGAAGAGCCACTGGCAACCTTTCTCTCGGTGGCCTTAAAAGGTGTCAGGACCATTCCTGTGCTGGCAGAGAAGTTGCTATAGAACTTCATAAGAGAAGGGTTCTCTGTCACAGGCCTTGTAGTGAGCCCTTACCTTCCGTTATAGGAAATGTCTTATGAAGAGAGATACAAGGCGAAAGATGAAAGCTCCAAAAGAACTTGCCTCACCCTGAGATCACAATAGTATTTTACTTTTCAAATGAGGGCATTCATCTGAGATACCGCCCACCTTCCAGAAAAGACAAGGCCACTCTTCTACCTCTTCTTCAAGGCTGATGGTGGGGAAGTGACATCATGTCCTTATTTGGAACAAACCCTTGTGGAACACTGGTTTATGATCATCACCCTCCTTTATAAAACAGGGCACACAAACAGACCAAATGTTTACCTGCTCTGAGATGTTCCAGCTTACATTACAGTATAGCCTCAGCTGATGTGTTGTGAACATTTTGATGGGGTTGTTTCTGGCATACTTGAATGTTGGAGCTGTCTGTGCATCGGAGACATTTACTCATGAGGATAGCTCAGGGGCAACATGCTTGCTTGGAAGCAAAACGATACGGAGAAACACAGTTTCGATCCCGGATCCATGCTTAGAAATCTCTGGGTATTAAGCATGTTATAAATAACCTATCATATCAATGCATGCAAAAAAAAGGGGCAAACTCTTCCCTTACTGTTAGTTGGGTTCTTAGAGAAGGGTATACATGTGTTTTCCCATTCTGCATTGACCAGTACGTGAGGAGAAAGGGAGGGTGAGTTTGGAGACAGTTCCTTGAATGTGGACGCACTTAATGCAGGTATATTTCATCTGTGGGATTTTTGTGTTTATAGGTGGGTTGTATTTTATTTTATGTGCAAAATAATGTTTGTATTCTGCAAGGATAGTGAGTTTTTATTTTGTGGGTGCATATGTAGACTGGAGGTTTCTGGGATTGATAGGCATATTCGCATGTAGCTTTAATGTTAACATAATTTAGCATTTAATTTCCCTCTAAAATAAATTGTCTTATTTATTTTGTGTATGTATATATAGTATGCTATTGTATTGTTTTTCATTATTTGTCTCTAGCTATGCAGTACCTCAGACAGTTATGCCTGTAATGGTAGCAACATTTGCACTATACGTTCAAGACTGATGTATGACTCCCATACTTGATTTTTTCATGAAAACTAGTGTTGGATCTCATGTCTCATGGCTCTGCCTCGGGCCATGGAACGTGCCTTGCCATGGTCTGAGGCAGAGCCACGACCAAGAACGGTTGGTAGCCGATGTGGGAGGCAGACAGTGTCGAGCGAAGCTCCTCAATAAAGCTCAAGAAAACTTACCTGACTTGTTTCCCACTTGAGGACATAAAATTGGCTGTGCGCTGAGCAAGATCCTGATCCACTGCCTCTCTTCATCTGTTGTGCACCGCACCAAGGCAACGGTCCGACAACGGCGATTGGCGCAGGCCCAGTGTGGCCAACCAGAAGATGGACTCGGATCAATGACTGACATGTTTCAAGGTTCTTTATTAAAATTAAAAGAAAATGCTCAACTTGCCCTATGTCTATGAAGGAAGTTCCCATCCTAGAAACTAAAACTAATGGTGCTCGTCAAAAGAAACAGTACTTAGTCCAAAATCCTAGCCTACTAATCTGGCCCTACCACTTTCGAAAACGTAACTAAAAAGAGAGGCCGGAGCAGTGGCCTCTAACTTAGGCTTCTGCCTGTCTCAATCACTTGAATGGCTCATCGCTATATTCAAGTTTGTTAATGTGATAAAACGGTTCACAACTTTCTTGTTGACCTTGCAGGTCCAAAGAGAATATTCTCGATACAGTTGCTCCTTAACACAGTTCTCTTTATAACAATTGCGGAACCCTTGGACTCCTTAAAGTCCAATGACCCTCTGGCAGACTTTCTATTTCCTAAATCAATGTAATTCACATGGGGTGCTTACCCACTTGGGTTTCTCAGGCTCACGAAACCTCATCGACTTCCAAAACCTGGTTCCAAAGTGTTTGTATCTATTTCAATCTGATTCACATAGGTTGCTTGCCCGTTCAGGTTTCTTAGGGTCCCGTAGCCTGGTCGGATTTCCCAGCCTGGATGCAAGTATTCGTACCTCTCTTGTTCTGATTCACAGGGGCCGCTTCCCTGCTCCGGTGTCTCATGTTCCCCAGTCTTGATGCAAAGCATTCATACCTCTCCCACTCTAATTCACAGGGGCGTCTGCCTGCTCGGGTTTCTCAGGTCCCCGTAACCTTGTCGGCTTCCCCAGCCTTGTTTCGGAGTGCTCGTACCTCTCAGCAGTAGTCTCTCGATGGAAGTGTTTGCTTCCCAGCAGCTGCTTGTCTCTACAGCCAATGTGCTTCTGGCATTGAACTCGGGAATCCAGGCTCTCCCTGGCGATCTGCTCTTGACATCGCTTACCAGGCCTCAGGCCCAGCACGTCTTCACAGTCATCATGCCAACAGAGAAAAAGGGTGCTTCTCCGTTTCTGCCTCAACTGATTACTTTGGCTTGCCAGTCGGACAGGATGCCAGACTCCCGTCATACAGCTAGCATTTGGCTTGCTTTCTCTGCTCCTGCAGGATCTGCTGTTGAGCAAGGCTCTTCCAGGACGTCTCCTCTCAAGAGGCTCTCCTCTGCACAGGAATCACCCTCCTCCATGCGTAGGAGTTTCTCTCCCATTCACTATTCTTCCTGGGTTTATGTACGTCATCACGGACAAGAAGGGTGTGTCCTTCTTTTTTAACTATGCCGCTTGGGCGAAATCCAGCATTGCCTGCAGCCAAACTGGTGGAAGGAATGTTACTGGTTATTGGGCTTAAAACATGATACAAATAGTTTTTCCAGGTCCCTTTTATGAATATATTCCAGATGGGGAGTTCCAGGTCGGACTGGAAGTTCTTGTCCCCGAGAGGGGAATCACTGTCAGTGAGGTCCCACTTGCCCATACCCCTACGGGGGGTCCTGCAGAGCAGGTTCACCTCCCTAGACTCAGAAGAGGGCTCCCCTCTGGGGAGAAGGGACGAACTGACCGGGTTTGTCTCACTGGGCCACCTGCATAGAAGGCCCACTCCACTGTCAAGCTGGTGAGCCTGCGCTGCTGTAGTAACAGTTAATTAGGCTAAAAGAGAAGAATAACAAACACGGAAACTGGCACTTGTGCTTAGGGCCAACACATACACCACACTGTTCGTCGCTCACAACCCAGGGTCTGTGCAAAATGAAAGGACCTTGCAGCTTGCTCCTGGAGTTCACGCCTTGACATAGTGTCATCCATAGCAACATCAACAACTGTCCCTGGCAACCACAACAGACTGCTTGCTCCTGGACTGGCCACTCCAATGCTGCGGTGGCCCAGACAACCACAACGGTCACTGACAAGCACAACGGTCTGGAAGCCCGGCTGCGTCCACGGTTGTGGGGAAAGGATCCAAATACAAAAACATTTTTTTTAAAAGGGGGCATGAAGGAAGTAGACGTTTAGCTGCCCTGTATCTTCACCACAGTAAGCATATATTAGTGTTAGAAGCCTTTAAGGTCACACACAGTGCAGTAATCTGTTTTTAGCTCAATTGTTACTTACCAGTTGTAGGATTTAGAGCTAGATGTTAGGTTAGTTTTCTACTTCCCATTCCATTGTGTTAGGTGAAGTAAGAATGGGCAGCATTTAACTCTATGACCATGTGCCTGCTGCAAGACCACAGGTTGGAAAAGTCATAGATCTAAATGTGGTGTGTGTTTTCCTGAAGTTCATTGTTTCCAGCAACACTGTGAATGCCATGTTTCCTATGTATCGCTAGCATTTAAGTATATGTATTGTTTGTTGCTGAAATATAAGAAAGGACTTGTGTTGAATCTCATGTCTCGTGGCTCTGCCTTGGGCAATCGACCGTTCCTTGCCGTGTTGTGAGGCAGTGCCACGAGCGAGCGGAAACGTTTGTGAGCAAGTGTGGGAGGTAGACGGTATCAAGCGTCACCCCTAAATAGAGCTCAAGGCAACTTGCCTGTTCTGTTTTCCGCTTCGTTCTTGACGACATAACACCCAGGCTAAATTTGTTCTGGATTTAACATCCTTTCTGAAGAACTAAAAGCATTTAATGGACATTTGTCAGATAGTTTTTTTTTTTAAATGTTCGCTTGCAGGATACATGAAATGTGAACTTTGCATTCAGTGTCTAACGCTAATTATCGAGCAACAGAAGTATACCTTACATTCCCAGTGACCACAGGGGGCGTGTAACACAGTTTACATGAGTGTTGCGCCCTACAGGGATGTAGTTGATGTCCAAAGTATATTTGTGTAATCTGGCTGTAATTCTGGCAAACATAGTACACAGCAACATCACACACTCGATGACTCGTTTTTTCTGAGTTAGTCAGTGAGATGCAAATGTTACTACACTGATATCAACAGTAATGACAGTCTATCTGTTAAAAGGGTCAAAGAAAGTGATCGTGCACAATTTCAACTTCATTAAAAAGATCTTGACACATCAATTAGAGGCCGATGGGCCCAGATGCTGAGCGGCCAAGATAAAAAAAATGTACGCTTACGCAATTCATTGTTAATACCCTTCAACTGGAAAAATAGTCATACTAAGGATTTTAATTGACTGAGATGCTTTGTTTATATCTGGGATCATGATGTTAAAATCCTTTTTTGTATTCTTTTTTTTTTCTTGTTGGTTGATGTGTTTTATTGAGAAATGAGATTAATGTATATTATTTCGTTAACCTTATAAATGAAAAGTTTATATATAAACTATATGATTTAAATAAAAATATTTATATATATACATATATATTATATATATATATATATATATATTTCTTTAAAGTGTGCAATGCCATGCCTAGTTGCAGTAGAGGACATTTGCTAATGTTCCTCTGCAGAAATGTAGCTCCCTGTATTCTCAAAGCCCACATTTTTGCGGTTTTCACTGAAAAGTCCTTCACAAACTTTGCAAAAGATTCAGCAAGACCCCGCATGCACGATGGCGACCATTGTCAGGTGAGTGGGGACAGAGCTTGCTGGACTGCTTATGCTGGAGTGGGTTTGGGTTTAACCCCTGCTATAGAGATGGTGTAATATTGATATGTATGCAGGGTCGGATTGGGACATGAAATCCATCCAGGCACCAATGAAAAGGTGGCCCACAACCACACATTACAATTCATTACTTTCCGGTACAGACCGCCTGAGTACTATCCAAGAGATGTTTTTGGTCAAATATGTTGCAAATAATGCATTTGAAAACATATTACCTTAGTAACATTGGTAAAAACTAGTGTAGTAACTTATGAAACTTGGCCACTGTCACCAAAAAAGTGGTCCATTCTGTCAAAAAGAAACAGGCCCATTCTAGAATCATGGGCTGGCACTTCGGGCATTGCCCTATTTCTGTAGAGGCCAGTCCGAGCCTGCATGTACGCTGGCGTGGTAAGAACTTGTATTTCTCTATGCAATGCATCAGCCCATTCAAAAAGATGTTTTTTTCAACTTGCACTCTAGGCGGATTGGGAGCTTCTTCTGTTGCCCTGCAAGTAAGGATAACATCTTGGAAGTAAATGACATTGAATACATGGGAGGATAGCTCAGGGGCAACGTGCCCGCTTTGGAAGCAAGACAACACGCAGCAACACAGTTTCAATCCCGCACTTAGAAACATCTTGGTATTAAGGCGTTATAAATAACCTATCATATCATATCATGCCTCTGAGGGGATTCATGATTAAAGCTCCCAGTTTTCCGGTGTTGCTGATTTTACACATAAATACAGTCAAATCACTCTGTTTCCTTTCAGTATTTATTTGTAGAAAAAGCGAGAAAAAAAAGGTCTCTTGCTTAGGGCTCCATGGTGACAATCCTGCCTGTCAGTTCAATGTCTGTAGAAAGTAACACAACGGAGAGGCGTTAAAAATGTATTTCTTTACATTTCAAAATGTCAAAATGTCTGTAAAGATATTTCTCAGGGTCAGCAGCAATAGTAGGCCATTTGCTTTTAAGGTGCAAATGGATTATGCCTGGATGTGCAGAAACCCAGCTCTGCGAGCATCCCACTTCAAGCCTTACATTTTTAATTGTAATATATGTGAATAAATACTGGTTGCAATTTTTTTTTACACAGCAAAAAGTAAATGTGGAGAAATACAGATAAAATGAACAAAAAATAAATATGGGTGAATATAGAGGGAAATGAAAAAATAAATACCATAAAACTCGCAGCCTTATGCATGATAAGCATTGAAACAAAGAGGCCGCAGATGAAAATAACTGACAGTCCAGTGTACTGAAATACGTAAACTGCTGCAGACATGGCACAGACTCACTCATGTTGCTTCCTGACCCACAGACATAAGCAAAAACTGACAGATCCAATGTCAGTTGACCAATTTGGAATGTCCACAGCCGTACCACAGCTGGTCTCACCCCATCACACCTCCTCCCACGCCCTTTTCTCTTTCACCCAAATCTCCAGCCCTGATCTTCTCTCCCAGTTCTCCAAAATGAGACCCCCAGGCCTCCAATTTGACCCCTGTTCCACTTGCATGGTCTAAGAACTCTCCCGTATTTTACCCGACTACCTCCTCCACCTCACCAACTCCTCCCTCACATTCAAAATCATTCCTCCCAATTGAAAAACATTTTGATATCTTTCCTCAAGAAACCCACCTTAGACTGTTCTGGCACTAACAATTGCCTCACTATTTCAAACAGTGGGAGTTCGCCCTTAATTTTCAGGAGTGTCCAGGTCCCAAAAAATAAATTTAAAAAATGCATTTGCATTAGGGAGTCGCTTGATAATAATGCAAATGTAGAACTTTCCTTTGCAAATAATCTAAACATTAAATTATTTGCAACTGCAAAGACCTGTGGTGTCCCTTATGCCCTGCACAGCACTTTATATGGGCGAAAACCAGAAAATACAATGCCCAGGCCTTCACTCAATTGCAGCTATGTCAAAAGGCAATAGGTAGACCATGGGTGACATCACGCCCATCAGGATGCTTCATGGGTGCTGGAAAATCCAGCCCATGAAGCATACTGAAGGAGTCTTCACCCATCTCTCTGCCTGTCTATCTCAAGACTGGTGCAGGGTCAGAATCTGATGCTGCCTTTTGCCTGATGCAAGAATAGGCAGGAAGAGGGGTGAAGGGTGCCTTGGCCCTCTTCCCCCAACATGATGACATCTGGAGGAAGAGAGAAGCCTAAGAGAAGTTCACCGCTGCAGTCTAGGTATGGTATTATAATGGAACAAGGAAATGTTTTGTATGCATGTGTTTGCGTGAGTGTATGTGTGTGTGTGAGAGATTTTATTTTTAAATGGTGCGTGCTTGTGAAAGTGAGAGTCCCCCAAAATACACTGGTAACCCCCCAATGAGAGTCAATAATGCACACACCCCAGAAGGGAATGAGACCAGGACCAAGTGCGGGTGAAGATAAAAAGTTCAGTTTATCTAAAACCAAATAGGGTAAGCAGAAACTCTGTAAACTCTGAGAGCGCTCTGCCCAAACATCAGAAAATGCACATTATATTACAAATTCATGCCGTCTACGAAGGGGACAGGACTGTATGCATGCTGTAGGGGTGGTGCTCCTGGATTAGCTGGCATGGTACTTGGTACTTCGTCGAGCATGTGGGTCAGCTGCGCTCATCTGGGTGAGGTGCAGGGTCAGGCGATGTCCAAATCATGAAGATATAAACTCTCTGACATTTGCCCTTGTGGCCACACATACCTTGAACATTATTTATACGTTTTGACATGCAAGAATTACATTACTAGATGTTTGACCTAGACGATAAACACAAGACTACATGGGTCCAGGTGCCTAAACTATTCACAATATTTCATTGACACATTCATCAAACATTCTCTTTGATCCCAAGAGAGGATGGTTTATTATGTGAGAATATATTGCCACACATGGGATTAGTAGTTTGGGGTGAGCTGGGTTGGCACACACATGAGAGGCATGCAACTGTTACATCTAAAGGCTTTGGGGTAAAGGGGCTTGTAGTCTATATTTCTTTAAACAGAGTCTGTGGGTGTAAGGCAGGTTCATGGAGATATCATGTGTCAGGGGGTAAGAGGGTAGATACTCGGTGTGGGGTCAGTGGAAGGGTGAGAGGTTACATTTGTTGAATTCGGACATCAGTAAGACAAGGGCCTTAAGCCATCAGCCCATCATGAGGGGGAAAATGGTGGGGGGGGGGCTGAATGTGCGGCGCTGCAAGAGATGGGAGAGAAGGCCTTTAGGCCTGTTAAGCTTAGTCCCATTTGATTTGTTGGAGTATATGTGAATCATTGGAATGGGGTAAAACCAAGGTATTGCCACTGCAAGTACAACAAATGATAGACGAGTTCTGATTACATTATAAGCTATGCCTTCACATTTACCGTGATCATTGTGTGGCAAAAAATGACTCTATTTACATTAGCTTTGTGGCTTTGTCGTTTATATTGTACACATGAAAATCTTGTACCATCTGAACACATTTTGTGAATATATATAGTATTAAAAACCAGTGAGCATGTGGATTATATATTTTTCAGCATATCGAGCAAGCTACTTGGCATATCATACATTAATGTAGGTCTTTGGTGAGGAATGATGTGTAACCAACAATATGGGACCCAGACATACAGATCATAACTTTGTGCTCAGTGCAATTGATTTAGACATGGTAATAAAGGATTGTTTCGTTACATCTCATAGATTCAGCCCTTCAGCACATAACCGCATAAGGGGATTTGCAGCCTTTACAGAGGGGAATGGCATTGTGGGTGAAACAGGGTGGCACACAGGCATGGCGTATGCGTCTGTTACTTCAAAAGAGGAGTGAGGTTGGGGGGTTATCCATAGCATATATCTTAAATGTAGGGTCTGCAAGTGATGGGACATGTTTGTGCAGATGGATTGTTTCTCTCAGACCCAAACTATTGCCCAGTCATTCACTGGTCAGAGATGGACGGAGGAAGGCGAAAGCTACAGTGTTTTTCTTGTAGCTTGTTTGCGCCTAGTCTCCCGTGAGAACAGAATTGCTGCAGGGTCACAGTGGGGAGGAAGGTGAGGGAAATAACTGGCTCACTGTGTGCGATCTCGAAGGGAGAGCTGCAGCCCTGCATGCTGGTTTTGCCTGCTTTAACATGTACAAACTGGAGTCGGGTTTGGTACAAAATGGAGTCAATAATCAGCCTTCTAGCGGGGCTTTGCATCCTTATGGGTCGTCCCGCGACTATCCGGCACCTCTGGCCACAGGCATGCATCATCTGCACCACTCCTTTTGCATTGCCCATTGTCACCATCATCATCGCACTGTTAGGTACTGCATCTGTGCAGCACCTAAAGCTTAATTGGCACACACAAAAAATCAAAAGCAGGAAAACGATGGTGGGTATTAATAATTTGACAGCCATCCTGAGTCAGGAAGGTACCCACGAAATCATGTCGTCGAACCAAGTGCTGGGTTGCACCCCTCTTTCTTCCTTTATATGCTCGCCAAGGTTGTGCACAGCTGCTATTACATGAGATAAGGTCCCATTGTCCGCATCTGCAGAAGGTACAAATGTGCAACATGGGCTCCGATTTTTCGGCAAACACCTCCATTCATAGCTGTCAACAGGTCTAGGACGTACCTGTTCTGCATCATCATCAACCACAGGACCCTTAGCTCCACCTTGATCACATTAAATCTGTCTTCTGTGTTGTTGGCCAGTGGGATTAGCTCCCAGCGGGTGATCTGGAGCCATTTTGCGTTGGCCCGTGCCTGGATGCTTGGAACGAGGGAGGCAAAGAATGTTTCAGCAGAGTTAAACAGTCGGAACCTATCTGCAATTTGCGCCAAAAAGTTTGGAGGATGCCTTGGAGATATAGTTTGACTATCTCCTTTTTCTCGAGACTGTGCTTTGCAGTTTTTCCTCAGATAGGGCATATACAGGGTCATCTTCAGTTGGTTGCAGGGGCCCTGGATCCTTGATGGCCGACGGCCCTCTCCCCCCTTGAATATGGCTTTCAGGTATCACCATCAGGGTGGAATGCAGCATTGCCAGAGAGCACATGCCCCTCCATGACTGTGTAAGGTGCAGGTACGTCTGTTTGCCGCAAACCCAGTAAGTGTCCATCAGTGCAGCAGTCCTTTTTTTCATGTCTGGATTGATGAGTGTTTTGCCACAGTTCTTGTTTGTGCCCATATTTCCTTTTCCTTGTCCATGAAAGCACAGTTCATAAGATATATCTTTCTGCAGTTTGAATGGCTTTTCACGGGCCGTGACCCACGTGAGCTTCGCAATGTGTTGGGTCTATATCGGGGCACACGTTCTCTGGATCCATTGCAATTTTTCCTCTGCCAGTCCTTGTAGTGCCTCTGCTTTGCATGTTATCTGTTTTTCTTGCCACTTGTTGTCTGAATATAATGTTCCCTTTATAACTAGAAAAGGTTCTTTCAGGCACATTACTCCTTGGGGTTTCGAATAGCATGTCTTTTCATTTTGCAGCATTTCAAAAGAAACAGTTTGTGCTTGAAAAGTATTTTGTATTCTGCATAGTGCAAGATGAAGGAGACATTGTGCCTCTGCAACAGGTGACTCTTGTGGTAACAGAACTTTAGGAGTGCCCGAGGCATGGGGTAATAGAGAGCACACATAGCAGTTCTCATTATTTGTTTGATTTGCAGTAGAGCTCATGTCTGTGTACCACTTATTAGACTCGTGGGGGTGTTGTAGGTCTTCTATTGTGTCTAGTCCTAGCCCGTGGTATTCATCATATTTCTTCCGTCCCGCTCCCCTTTTCCTTATTTTATTACTTCCCGGGTGCCCCAGAGCTTTTCTTTCATCATGCTGTGTTAGAGGTGTGCTGCCTACACCCCCTTTTCCCATTCGTTATATAGAGCAATAAACCTCTCGACAGTTTTTTCATCATCGTGCTCTGCATTCTTAGGGAGTATTGCATATTGTTCAGTTGCGTCAGGTACAAGTGATACAGTTGGATCGAGATCATCATACAGCCAGGGTAATTCGGAGGGGTCTGGGTCATTCATGTCATAGACATTGAAGTCGGATTCATTATATTGTGCAGTGGGGCGTACTAATACAGTTGTGTTAGTTATATTTTTCTCATGCTGTGTGCTGTTTCTCTGTGTCCCATGCTCCCAAATGACTTTGAACCCATCCCATATGAGGTGGGTGCCTTGTTTAACCAAGTTGCCCCCCCCCTCATTTAGATCGATAAATATAAATGCTATGGCCCAGTACACCACCAGGCCAAACAACATTGAAAAGAATAATACTGCACAGAAGAACAATCCGCATTCATACAAGTACTTTCTTAAATTAAATCCTCTATTTCCATTTCTATCTAATCTAACGTGGTTTACATCGGCAGCCCATTCCATTGCCATGGTTACTCATACAGAATGAGATATAAAGGTGGGTTAAGCATACATACATTTTTCTATATACATTTTGTTTCATTTTAGGTATTATTCTTATTAATTGTTGTGTTCTTTACGAATATTTGAGAGTGGAGAGAGAGAGAGAGAGAGAGAGAGAAAGAGATAGAGAAACAAAGAAAGAAAAGATGTAGCAAATATTATTTTTCATCATCACTGTTATCGCAATCTTATTACTTTTCGACACTAACACCTGTTTTCTTCACATTTTATCAATATAGAAGGCACATCTCATTCCCTTATTATCAGTTTATGTCTCTTACTCTTTTGTTTCACGTATTTCATCAGTTGTGTCTGCTGTTATTCTTATGTTTGTGTCTCTCCTTCTGACCTTTTTGTGTCCTCATTTGGTGCTACACTGTCATATGCTTTTCGTACGTCAGACAAATGTATCCAATACCTCAGGCCCTTTACCTTCACGGCTGTGGGTGTGCAATACACAACTTCATATGGGCCATGAAACCTGGGTGCATTCCACCGACGTATGAAACTCCTCATGTACACCATCTCCCCTGGCATGAGCTGGCCTCTTGGGCTATCTGTGTCTGGCGTTACTGTATCATTTGCTGTTTCTTGTGTGAATGGGGGTGCTAGCTGTCTTGCAATCATACATGCTGCTTGTGTGAGTTTTTTCAGATATTTGTGGAACTCTTCCCCCAGCACAGTTGCACTCCTGTGTGCATCTGATTGTCTCCGTAGGGGGGAGTGTGATGTAAGCATGCGTCTGCCTGTCACTATCTCGTGGGGGGACAAATGGTGGTCCTTTCTGGGTTGGTTTCTCATTTCAAACAGGGCCATGGGTAAACAATATACCCAATTTTTCTTTAGTGTGAAACATAGTTTTGAGAGTCTACTTTTAAGTAGTCTGTTTATTTTCTCAGCAACACCATTTGATTGCGGGTGGTAAATCGGGCATAATTTGTGAGTAATGCCTAACGTTGTTGTTACGGCTTTGAACAGATCATTGACGAAATGCGTCCCATTGTCAGAACATATTACATCACATATCCCCCAGCGGGAGACCAACTCCTGCACTAGGAACATGGCCGCACACTTTGCATCTGGGTGGGCGCAGGGGCCTGCTTCTACACACCTTGAAAAGGGACACACTACCACTATCATGTATCGAGATCCATTACATCTTTCTCCCATATCTGCATATTCTATATGTAATTCTCGGAATGGTCCAATTGGTTTGGGCAATGTTTCTCGCAGTGTTCTCAATGTCATTCCTGAATTGTATTTTTGGTATGTAGTACATTCTATCACCATTTTGGATATTTTTTCTTGTATGCCTGGCACAGACCAGTTTTCCTGTATTTCAGCTGCAATATGTTGTTTGTCATTGTGGGCTGGGAAGTGAAGCTGTTGGAAAGCTATTTCTAGTAGTTTCTGTGTCATTACTACTTTACCTGTGTCATTCTGCCACCAGAGAAGGTCAGTGGATGATTGGCTACACTCTCTTTTTTCCCATAACTCTTTTTCCGCTGCTGGCGCATCCTGATGTAATTCTAATATCTGAGAGACTGGCATAGAGTTGTATCCTTCCATTTGCTTTTCTTCCACATGTTTTTGTAGGACGTACTCACCTGTTGCTCCCTTAGTTAAATAGGACACTTCTTTGGCGGCAGCATCCGCTGCCGCATTGCCTAATGAGATGATGTCATCCTTGTTTGAATAGGCCTGACATTTCTACAGTGCTACAACCGTTGGTTCCTTCAGGGCTTCTATTAGTTCTGCTAGCAATTCAGCATGCTGCACCGGGGACTCATCTGCTCTTCAAAACCCTCTCCTTCCTCATTTGGCCAGTCCCCATCCACTGTTGTGGTCATGTAAGAGGAGTCAGTGTATATTGTTACCGCACTTCCCTTTGCTGTATGCAGTGCTTATAGTTGTTCCACTAGTTCAGCTGCTTGTGCTTAAAAATGGGCTGGCAATCTTTTTTGAACAATTACTTCATATTCTCCTTCTTCGATTCGTAGAACTGCCATCCCCACATGTTTTTCTCCTGTCTCACAATTTATTGATGCTGACCCATCTATAAAATATACCTCTCCTTCTGTCAGTGCATCTTCATTGGCCGTGGGTGTACCATCATCTTCCCCTCTGCAGGTGGCACAATCATGTGTTTGCATGTCTTCCACTGTGCATGCTTCTGTGAGAAATGTGGCTGGGTTCACTGTTTTACACCTCACTATGTGTATATTTGCACTTGATAGTAGTATTTCATATGCTGTGGCTCTCTGTGTTGTTATTGTACTTTTGGACCTCTCCAGTATGGCAAACTGTGAATGCTCCACGTAGTCACGTAGTCACAGAGTCACGGAGCATCCCATCACAATTGTTGCACTCTTTTCGCTGCGGCTGCGAGAGCTTGTTCGCAAGCAAAGTTCCCCTGCATTACCGCGTCTAGTGTACCACTATAGTACGTCAGAGGCTTGTGACCCAATGTTTTTTTGTGTCAGTACTGCTGTCATTAGTGTTCCATCACAATGCGAAAATAAATAAAATGTGCGTTCATAATCTGGTGTGGCTAGGACTGTTGCCGTTGATATCAACTCCTTCAGTGTGCTGAAGGCAGTGTGCATCTCTTGTGTCCATTGTATTGGTACGTTCTCCCTTTGTGCTTCTTTAAGGCCCTGTAGGAGAGCTTTGTGTATCCTGCATATTATGATATCCATGCACAGCAATATTTGCACATGGCAAGACATTTCTGCATCTCTTTCACTGTTCTAGGCTCATTCACAGCTCGCACTGCAGCTGCTCTATCAGGGATTGATATTTTGCCATCTTTTGATATCAGCCGTCCCAAATACAACACTTCTGTTAAACAGTAATTTTTCTTTATCCACTTTGTAGCCTTTGTGTGCCAACAATGTCAACAGTGTTACTGAGTCCTGTCTGCAATCATCCTCATTCTTTCCACAAATCAAGAGGTTGTTTACATATTGAATGATTGTGCTCTTTGTGTCAATATTTCCAAGATCTTCATGCAAAATTCTATTGAATATGATTGGGCTCTCACAGAACCCCTGGGGCAATCTACAATGTTCATATCTTTTGCCCCCCAGGGCGAAGGCTGTCAAATATTGTGACTCGGCGTCTAGTGGCACTGAAAAGAAGGCATTCTTCAGATCTACCACTGTGAAACATGATGCATCTTTGAGTATACTACACAAGATTGATGCAGGATTTGAGGCAAGTGGGAATTCGTTTTGTATGACGTCATTTAGGGGGCATAGGTCCTGTATCATCCTCCAAGCCCCTCCCTTTGCATTTTTAATGGGGTATATACAAGTATTACAAGGTGAATTTGAAGGCACTATGATCCCTTGCTGTAGTAGGGCATGTATTGTTTCTTTTATACCTTCTTCTGCTTCCCGTGACAGGGGCTACTGTTTTACCCAGGGCAATAAGGGCCCTGGTTTGAGTTTTATTTTTACTGGTGTCACTTCACGCAACAATCCCACATCATGTGAGCCTGTTGTCGATAACTCTTTTGGCACCAGTTTCATGTCATCATTAAAGAATGCTGGTGGTGCGCTCACTACGGCCCTAAGTGGTAGTGGCACTTGTTGATTCTGAATCATTATGTCACAGGGAATTGCTATCTCCATTACTATTTCTCAGTCACTGTCTGAGTCAGTGAAGAGCTCCTCGTCAGACAAATCTCGCAGGACTATGTTAGCATTTATGCTCAATTCTGTTTGCAATTCACATCCATGTATGTCTAGTCTGATCACTGCTATCCTTTGTGATGATACCTGCACCCCATGTAAGTCAAGGGACACCACTGATCCTGGCATTATCTCGCGGCGTGCTACAGGGCGGATCACAAATTCAGTGTAACGCTCACCTGAATCCCTCGGAGGCACAGGTCTGGGCTGGGGGTTCTCGGAGTCTTCTAGGGTCACGCGCAGGCCTCGAATGCCACCCTGGAAAGGCCCTCTCCTCACTGAGATCTTGATCTGAAGGGTGAGGTGTTTGCAATTAGGAGAGCAAGGGGTTAATAGGATATATAAGCCTGACTGGGCAAGCTGACTCCCCTTCCTGGTACTCCCCCAAGTAGTTCGTAGGCTAAACGTGCTCACCTTATATAGGTGAAAGCTGAGCTCTCCATCCTGCGTCTGTGCAGGGGCGCCGAAGCCAGTTACTTCACTGGTTAATTGTCCAGCCTCTTGGTTGCAGAGGATGAAGATTTGAAGCTAGGCCGTCGTTAGCAGCACGAACGGCGGTTGCTTGAATATGGAGGTCCGGAGAGCGATGGAATGGCGAAGGTATTGCAGGCAAGTAAGTAGAAAATGTCAATTCGAAGTTTAAAGCACTTCTTAATGTCTCTTTTCCTTTTTCAGGTTGCAGAAGCAGCTGGATGGAAAAAATAGATGTCGAGGAATGCGCCGAGGATTGAGATAGATAAGAGCTGCCCAAAACACGTGCGTATGGATGGAGTTTGTATTTCTTAATGATGTCCTTTTGTTTTGCAGATGCGAGTAGCAGCGTCGGCGGAGGCGAGAAGAATGCAGCGCAGGTAGGGAAAGTTTCAAGATGGTTACTAACCAATGTCCTTGCTTCCACAGGGTGCCGAAAAAAATGGAAAGCTGCAGCCCGTGGCTTGAGATGCACCGATGTATTGGGTAAGAGCTGCGCTGGTTTTTATCTCGTGCAAACCTGGTGTTCTTTTCCCTTCTCAGATGCTGCAGAAGACGAAGATGGTATTTCAGAAGGTAAGATTACGGATTTCTCTTCCCTAGATGCAGAAGTTGAAGATTCTCTGGAGCTGACACGGTGAGCGTCTTGCTGCTATTGCAGAATAACGCGAAGCACGTTGTTCTGATCGGGCGTGGTTTAAATAGTCCTACTGGAGTGCTTAGGTGTCTCCTTCCACAGCAGCCTCGCCCAGGTAAGAAGTCCCAGATTCCAGAATAGTTCCAGTATCCAGTCCCAGGGAGTGGTGCTGGCCACACCCAGAAGGTAAAGTAGTTCCAGCCATGGATGGATGAAGATTTCATCCTGCAGGTGAGTGAGCAGCATGGTCTGCAGCGGTAGGTCCACCCAAGCACCATTCCTTACATCATGAGCCCGGCACGTCCTGTGCCGGGACTGGGTCCCCTTATGAGCCTGGCGCCACTGGCGCCAGGACAAGGTCCATAAGGCCCCTATGGGAGCCGATGGGTGCCTGAAAATGAAGTTGTGACCCAGCTTCCGAGGCAGTTGGGCTAAATCTGACTCCTTGGAGGCTGCGGTCATGACATTCAGTTGGCACTCTCCATTCTTGGCACTTCAGTTCAGGTACAACCCCCGCTAGTGTCTTCTACCCCTGAATGAACATATCTGGATCTACGGGTATTCCACGTACCTGCTGTGTCGTGGCTTGTGTGCGTATTACTAGCATTGCTCGCATTGCACAGATCCCAGGAGTAGAACACACTATCCTTCTCTCCGTAAATGAAATGGTCATATTGAGCTTACTAAGGAGGTCCCTTCCCAGCAAATTTATAGGTGACTCTTCGTAGTACAATAGAGGTGCTCGCGCTGTTTTTCCCCCTACTGTTACGTCCCATTCTTCTGTGTATGGAACCTCACCTACCGCCCCAGTGAACCCCTGTGTCTCCATTTTATGATTAGATAATGGAAACCTGCCTTCTCATGGGCATGATTTTTCTGCTCCCGAGTCTACCATAAAAATTAACTGTTTGTTTTCTATCTCCGCCCCCACCAGTGGCCCCTCAGCTGCATCGAGGGTCGTTGATAGTACTGGACACGCAAGTACTCTCTTTGAGCTGTCCTATGCTGAATATCTCGGATTCTCCCCATTATTGAACACATTGCCTGACACCACTGCTGTTCCTCTGAAAGGCGCGGGCGACATTTGCCGTTGTAACCAAGGGATTGCCACAAACACGGGCCATGTGTTCTCGGCCCTGTGGGTGTTGTTGTGTGTTCCGTGGGGGTGGTCTGTGTTCATCTATGTACCTTGAATCGGGTTGCTCTTCTCTTCTGCCGTCACCAATGGCCAGCCCGTGCGGGCTTCCTGGGTGGGGATGACCATGCTGCTATTCATTCTGATAGTTTTTCATGGGGCGGCTTCGAGACTCTCTTAGAAAATGCCCCCATCTCCCACAGTTCGAACACGCCTCTGCTCCCCCTCTGGGACTCTGTCCTCCATACCCTCCCATATCCAACACATCTGGACTCTCTGTACCCACCTCTTCCTCCACAGGTGCTCCTTGCTTGCCATTGTGGCCCTCCGTATTGTTCCTCACCATTCCACTGCTCCTGTCCATTTCCTGCCCAGTTTGTTGCCATCCTGGCTTGTATTGCTATCGGCCCTTCCTTCTCCTCTCATTCTCTGTCTGCAGGGAGGGCGGCTACTGCTGCTGTGACTTTCACTAATTTTGTTTGAATTCATTTAGCCTCGTATGCCAGTCTCTTTTGGGCTATCTCCCTTTCTCTTTCTTTAATTCTTTTGCAATGATGTACTATAATACTCTGGCCAGCCTTTGGCTTCTATCTCAGCTATTTTATCAAGAGCCTTCTGAACTTCCTTCGGGAGTCCTCTTTTGATTATAAAGTACAACAGGAATGTGTATTGATCCCATGCCGTGCCCGTCTCCGCCCTTTACATCGCCTGCACCCGTAAAATGAAGGCCATTGCATCCCCCTCCTCTCCCATTGTGCACTGCATTACAGACTGTAAATCTGGTGTATCTGGAAAAGTGTCTCTTAGTGCATCCCATACTCTTGCTCTTACTGTGTTAAAGGATAACCCATCATGGCGATCACAGTCTGTTATTCCAGGGAAGCCTGCCTTTGCCCAAACCCTATTGGTCACCTACTACGGACACTAATAAACTTTTAACATCACCTACTGCCAAACGAACCCCTGCTGTGTTTTTCTCAAATACGTATATCCACTTACTTGCCCCTGCTAAAAGCGGGGGTAACAATTTTATTGAATTTGCCTTATCCATTTGGGCCCAGGGTATATAATTGGGCCTTCCACCCCCTCTCTGTATCAAGGGTAACTGTAACTTGTTTCTTGCTGTCTTCCCTGTACTAACCTTCGCTCCCTTTTTTCCTAACACTGCCATTCACCCCATCCTATTCCTCAGCCTTCCATTCCATTCTTCCTCCATCACCCTACCCAAGGGACTCTTTTCTATACCTGCTGGCACCCCACCTGTTCCGCTCCCCAGTCTCCTCTCTTCTTCTTCTTGCTCTTCTATGTCGCACCAATATTCTTCCCCTCTATCTGATGCCATGTCCCCTCCTTCTGTGCCCCCGCCACTTGCTCCCTGACCTATTTCTATTATCCTCGTTGGTGTTTAATTGTTTCAGAACAGTATTTCTCCCTTCTTCCACCCCTCTGCTGTAGACCTCTCAGGTGGTTGCGACATCTGCGTCTGTTCTGCTCTGGAGGTGCCAGATCCTCCTTGTTCGCATATATCTCTCAATTGTGATAGTTCAGTTCGGGCCATTGTTAATCGTGAATCTAGATCTTGGGTGAATTTTTCGATATCTATTGCTGTGGTACTCACCTGTCCACCTGTTCTTGAACACTCATATGGGGGAGGTGCTGTGGGTTGGGGTGCGGACGGGGATGTAGGTTTTGACACATAAACTGGATCACTATACCCTTCAGCTGGTACTGGCTTGGCAAGAGGGGATATAGTCGTGCGATCTCTATTTTCCCTTCCTTCTCTTCCCCCTCCCTTACCCCTCCTTCCCACTATTGATTGCTGCCAGGGGAGATGTGATCTGTTCCTTGTTCTGTTCTTTTCTCTTGCTTGAGGTACTTCCTCGAAGAGCCTCCATTAGTCTAATATTTCTTGTCTGTTGTGTAACTGTTTGCCTTTATATTTCACAAACAAGAAGGTGGCTACCATGTCTAAGACTTTCTTATCGAACAATACTCCTTTGGGCCATACCTGGGGTAAGCCTTCCCCTTTTAACTATGTGATCCATTGATCATGGTATTTTGTGATCCTTTCTGCGTACCCTGGCAAGCTTTGGCAGATGTGTGCCAACGGTGTTTCCACACCCATTCTGTCTTTAACAATTCCTTTCCCACCTTATGAGTTTTTACAACAAAAAATGCAATTCACAATACTTTAGTACTTCACGTCCTTATATACCACTTCTGTGTCACAATATTTAACATGCTCCAACTTGCCACACTTACAATGACAGAGTATGTAAAACAATAATGCAACACTGCTTTTGTCACGGCTTGTCCGTGTACACTATGCACAACAAACACAACAAGACAATTGCATAACATCAACCAATAAATGTATCACATGTAACATTTAACGTAGATCCTCTCTACCTGTCCCCTTTACCCTTGTTATTTGTTCCTTGAAACTCTAGTCCCGTTTTTGTCTTAGTCCATTATGCATTGCCCCTACGCCCAAAGAAGAAAAAGAATAAAGCATTTCAAAATTGTACTCCGAGTCTTCCCTTTACGTAAGACTCCTACTGATTCCACTTATTTTCCTCTTTATATCCAGTACTAGTCGAGATAGCCCTATACGGCGCAACCGTCCACCCCCTTGCAGAGCTAGGTTCCCATACTCCTTTTCACCTTGTAATCTTCTTAGCTTGTCCTAATGGGCATATGCAGAAAGAAAAAGAAAATATATTGAGCCCACAAACCCTCCCTTAACCATAGTAACCTTTACTCTTCTCTAATTCCCCTTTACTTCATCTGACACTATGTACTACACCTGCATCCCTCCCCTAGCTATTGTCAGCGTTGCTCGCACTTGATACTCATGTGTCCGTCTTGATCCGAGACCCTGCGAACCCGGTCTGTCCAGGCGCTGCCCCGCACTCAATGGCCGCACCCGGATTCGGTGAGCGGTACAGTGGGTTTTTGCAAAGCCGGGACCCGTACCCTCTCGCCCTACTGTGTGTGCATGTCTAGGTGTACCGGTTGCCGTAGGCGGGCAGCTTTTTTGGGGGGGCGCGCCCTGGGTCTCTGCTGTGGCCGGGGACGTCCCATGCCAGAAGGAACGAAAAGAACGCAATCGCGTCGGGGTCACCACTTCAAAGTGAGCGCCCCCCAAAATACAGTGATAACTCCCCAATGAGAGTCAATAGTGGACACATCCCAGAAGGGAATCAGACCAGGACCAAGTGCGGGTGAAGATAAAAAGTAAAGTTTCTGAGACAGCATGCTCCTGAATCAGTGTTCACAGGGGCCTAGAGCAGTGGTCTTAAAACCTTTCATATCAAGCCCCAACTAAGAAAAAGAAAATGTCTTGACCCACCTGTCCCGCTCCTCCCTGTATCAGCGTTAACATTTTATTTTCATAGTTTGGCTGCTGAGTGCATGGTGCCATAATATTGAAGGGAAGGGGCTGGGGACATCAGCAAGGACCACCTGCCTCCAAATATGCATTTGTATACAAATATAGGGGGTGGGCCGTCAATGGGGACCACCTGCCCCCAAAAGGCCATTTTTAAAATAACAATGGGACAGGGGCCTCCAGTGGGGGCCACCTGCCCCCAAAAGTGCATATTTTTTTAACATTGGGGGCAAGGGCCTTCAGCAGGGGGCACCTGCCCCCAATCATGGGCTGTCAAGGGGGATGTATAGAGACCTCATTTAACCAGACCCCTAACACTCGTGAAAGAGAGGGAGAGAGACAAAAAGCGAGAGAGAGAGCACAAGTGTTAGGGTTCTAGTGCCTCTTCACTGTCCATCCAGTTTCCCCAATCCCACAGTTTGGGGCAATAGACCACCATCCCAGACCCCTAACATCCACGTGTGGGATGTTAGGGGTCTGGAACAGGGGCGGACTTCCCCCAATAGTAGGACGAGTGTTGGGGGTGAAGGACGGCAAAGGCCTCCACCTTTTTTAAAAAGCCATACCCCTAACACTTGTGCGCTCAAAGGGGTCTGGTGCGTGGACTGAATGCCCCGAACAGTCATGAACAAAAACAAACAAAAGAAGAAGCACTTACCTTGCCCCCCAGTGGTGCAGCGGTCTTGGGTTGCAGCGGTCCGGGTGTGTAGTGGTCCTGGAGCTGGCACCAGGAGGTAAAAGCAGCCCGGGAAGGCTGTTCGTGTTGCAAAGGAATCATGAACAGCCTTCTCAGGCTGCATGTATTTCCTGATCCCGGCTCATAAATGATCGCCACGCCCACCACCCCTCCTAAGCAAGCCCATCACCCGTAGTGGGACAAAATACCTTTATTTGGGTATTGAGGGGTAGCTAAGTCATGACCATATGAGTTGGCTAGCAGCTGCATCTGTTTGCTGGCAAGCGAGCCAGTGCAATACAGTCTGCGTTTTCCTTTTTTGCTGAATTTCTCTGAAATGTTAAGTACTATTTGAGGAAGTGGGTCATCGATTGTGGATCACTCTTCATCACTAAACACAGATTCTAAAATGTTGATGTGCTATGCTCTAGACATTCAACACCCTACACAGGTGGGCAGGGCTCGGCACTTGTAACATTCACGGCTGCTGTCTCTGTTGCAGTTGTTCCCAGTCTTGATAGCGCGATGTTTTACATAGCGGTCATCTCTTGTCACAGTTGTGTTTTAAAACTGCACACAGTTTATCCTCGAGTTCAGGTTTCTGTCCCTCGTGCATGCAGCTGATCGATGGTTGCAAACATTTGGGAGTGTTCATGTGTTTAGTTCTTAATGGAGAGATCTCTGTTGGGCTATGAGGATTTTATTAATTTTCGAAGTCGTGACACGGAAGAATGAGCTGGCCCCGAATAACTTAATGACACATGGTGCTGAACGCACACGTTAAAAGCCAATTCTCTTCTACTTGTCACACAGTCTTCTATCCATTCATTGGTAGAGTGCAAAAGCCTGCCAAGCGTGTGCCTCTCCAAGACAGTGTTGACTTTGGTGCCAAAACACTGTTCATTTCTGGCCTTTGTCTCTCGAAAGGCATCGTCATTGCTCGAACCATCTGTTTTCTTGGCAAATGGCGCTACAACAGTTTCTGCCCAGCATTCTAACTCATTCTTTGCTCCAACTTATTCAGGTGAAGAGAGTTTCCAATGAGCCTACAGTGCGGCGGTACCAATTATAACACCTAATGGGGGTGGTGCTGTATTGTGCACGATGGCAGCATGGCCCATGCTCAAGAGCATACCCAATGCAGACAGGACAGGAAACGTGGAGTGATGGTTACCTAAAGACGAGATGTGCACGCCAAATGGGGGGCAGACATGTTTCAGACTCACTGGTCGTCATCGGCCGTGTAGGTTGGGTCTCTAGACATCAATTGGACCACCGCAAAATACTGATCCAACTGAATCCCAAGGCATTTTTCAGTGGGACCTAAACATGCTATCAGTAGGTCCTACAGAAAGCCTCTGATCCCTGCTCCCTAGTGACCGCCACCATTTGTTTTTACCTGTTTCACCTCCTCAGGCTTCTCAATCGGACAAACTCTTGCAGCATCTGATCCTCATTGATAATCTCAGCAGATGTTTGACCCGTGCAGACTTGTATCTCCCTCCATCCCAATGGATCTAGGCCCTCCACTGTTTCACGCTGCCGCAATGACACTGTGCATATGTTTCCCCAACTGTCTTTTCACCCTCCTCCCACAGACTTGCGCCCCTCACAGACTCCTGTTTTTTACACAGACTCTTGACCGTGCACGCTACCAACAAGATCACAGCAGCGCTGAGAGGATCTGCTACAGAAAACGGACTACAAAGAGATCATGCAGGAGATGGAGGTCCTGCCCAGCACTCACTCTTACACCCCACCACTCACTCCTTTCTCCATGACCGATATATTCCGCCACACGCCATTGCACAAAAATGATGTTTACCCCTTCCCGGCTGACTCCTATCGAAAAATGTCATTGTACAAAGCCAAAACTGTTAGCATTGTCTATATGTGTTATAGAAGGTCAGGACGTATTAGCTCCAACATAAAATGAACAAAACAACTCTGCAAACCCAACAATTGGTGGTGACTGATTAAAGTAAGAGCATTTGACCAAAGTTATGCCCTTCGTAATAGGTTGAGTTGAAAGACAATGTCATTTTCAGAAGCAGAATTAGAATCTTGATGAGCAAATATTTAAAACAGTAGAAGCATCAAGATGAAGGCCTGGTCCACAAGCCAGTGTGAACAATGTGTTTTGTAATCAAACATGGTACAGTATTTAGGTGTTGTTGTCGCCAAGTTGGCATACTACAAAAGTCACGCTGGGTGCTTGATATGCAACAAGACTCTTGAAGGTGCAATTCATGGCAGCCAAGTACTTGGGCAGTGCTAACAATTTAAAAAGCATGAATCTTACAGAGAAAGAAGGTACTGTTCATGAGTGGCACTATCATGTCGCGACCTGGCACACAGCACACATGTGATGCTATACCGAAATGACACAAGTTCACTTAAGTCAGAGTACCACATAAAATGCAAAAGGGGGACCAAAATTGCCACTTAAAAAGAAAAATACAACTACCGGTGGCAGTTGCCCTGATGTTCATATACAGTCACTGCCCACCCATCTAGGGCGGCACTTCCCATGATAATCCTGCCGTGGCAAACGAGGCAGAGGACCATGCATTCGTTCAGATTGATTGTCGGGCGAGCAACAGCAGGCTGGGTTGCTGATGTTACGCCGCCGGTGCCCCGCTGATTGAAGGTGTGCAGCATCTCCAGATGTTCTTGTAGGGGGTGTGGTGGGAGCTGATGATGTATAGGGTGAGGAGGTGGGTGCAGCACTGGTGTTATGGCGTGCCGCTTGAAGTCCATTGGCCTACACCTTCTGCTGGTAGTGTGCCTTCCATTAGGGCTTGTCGACCTCATCCCACTGCACAAGGACTAGATGTTGTATGAACCTTGATTGCGCCCAGACTCTGGGATTGGGCAGGTGACGGCCCCCGTTGAAGGACTTTGTGTCAGAAGGTGCGCTGGACTTCCTCCACCTCCTTAAAGTTGTGCTATTTGCACACTAGAAAGTATATCCAGCTATCAGCAGTTTTGTGCATGCTCGAGGGTGACGGCATGGCAACACAGGCCCCATCCTCAGCTTCTCCTGGCACAGTGACTCCATGGAGGTCGTCGCTGCTGCTGACGCTACTGTGTCCAGGCATGGTTGCAAATGTTGAACAGGGGAGGAAAATATATATTTTTGCACAGGGAGCACAGTTTATTTCCTTTTTGGGAAAAGAAAATTAATTAGCCATTTAAGAGCACAGAGAAATGTTACAAACTTTGTTCAAATCTTTAAAGGAATGTAGTAGTGTAAATGGAAAAGTAGAGGAGTTGTTGCAGTAAAAATAAATGTTTTGGTTATAATTTTGACACAAAAAACAACAGCTTTTTAAAAAGCCACCTATAGATGGTATGTAACAACATAAAAAATGTAGTGCGTGTTGTGTTTATTTTTTTGTTTTTTTTTACTATTCGCAGTTATTTTGTCCGAGTAAAAGAAAATGTGCTTTGTAAATATATTATAGGGTCGGCGATAGCCACCCTATAGTTAAGGTGAATCGGACTCCCACAGGAACCTCTTAAAAGTCTATTGTTAATAACTTTTAATTCGAGTAACAGATTTGGCCGAGATTCCGACTGTGCGTCACTCACTGACTGTGGGTAAATTCATGTGTGACAGCTTTTGATTTTTCTATGGGGGAAAGAGTACCTTGACATATGTTATTCTTGCACCTGGTAATTTGTTTCACTTTTCCCTGCTGCTTAAATGCTGTTAGTTGGAGTTCTGCAATGTATCAAAACAGTCACCAAGAGACCAGCCATAAAACAAGGGGCTTATAGCACACTGCTTAGCCAAACTGTGTGATCCTCTGCACATCACTGAATCTCACTGCTCATTGCCTAAAAACACTGTGAGTTCTCAAAGCCTTCAATATTTTATGCATAACAATGCCACCGTCAAAACAGGTCAACATCAGTTTGGGATTGATGAACGTCTTTAAGTGATGGTTGGCAACTGTTTTAAAATATAGAGTGGCCGTGCCCACCAGCCATGTCCAAAGGCCATGGCTAGTGGTCTGGCAGTGTTTCTGGCCATGGATGAAGGCTGTGGCTAGTGGTCTGGTGGTGTTCTAAAATATACAGTGGGCACAGGCGTAGGCCATGGCCACTGCCCATGTGCGGCAATAATCTATGAAATAACAAAAACTTTGAAATTCAAGGAAAATACTTTAGTTGCATGGTCGTTAAGGTGAGAATTTAACGCAACAAAACCCCTGGAACTCAGCTAAAACCACCTTAATGTTGCGCCCACTGTTGCGCAGCCTATGACCACAATGATAAATTCACAGATCACATCACTGATGGCATCCCTAATTACATGCTGTAGGAGATCACTGATAACATCACAAATTGAATCACTGATGACATCACTGGTGGCAACACTAATTACATTGTATATATAATAGATTACATCAATAATGGCATTTTACATAACATGATTAAGGTCATAACATGATTAGGGTAGCTCATAAAAAGTTTGATTTTCTTAATAACAATTTAGGCCATGGCTTGGCCATGATGAAGGCAGTGGTCACTGGCTATTACCAAACACCATAGCTAGTGGCCAATAAGTGTTGCAGAATACCAATGTACATGGTTAAAAGCCATACCTAGTGGCCTGTCACAGTTTTAAAATACATAGTGGCCAACGTTGAAAGCTGTAGTCGGTGGCCATAGCTAAAGGCCATAGCTAGTGCCCATTAATATGTTAGAATATACAGTCAGCTTATTCTATTCCGTTATTTTCATTGTTGCTCCTGCATAGAGCAAGGCCACAAGATACATGCTGAAACACAACGCAGGCAATCCAGACAGCAAAGCCCGGTCTCCTCCCTCACAAGTCCTTGGAAGTAAGCAACAAGGCATTTAATCATTACGCAGTTGCCAGCTAGTCTCGCTGATGCAGTAGAAATGGTAGGAACGAATAATTAATGGCTTGAATTATGCTCTCTTTTATGTCCCCACTTCACTGAGCCCTGTAGAGCCCTGGAGAGCGAGTTGACCCCTAGCACACAAATAGAAACTAGAAGATAACAAGGCCTGGAATGTGTCTCTCCCCTGCACGCAGCTTGCTTGCAAGAACAGGAGCAGTGTGTTCCCTAAAACAAAGAATCATGTCTGCAAGTCCGCAGATTGCAAACTGTTGCTAAATGAATGTCTAAAGTTGTCATATTTGTCACAATTGTCAGTCATCGAATCCATTTCAAAGGAAATACATTATGGGCGGTATTGAACATGTCATTACTGATAGTGAGATGTTCATGTTGTATATATGTAACTGTTGTGAAATGCTCGCTCTCTTGCGTCCCTCGGGGTCTGGAGACACACGTTGCGGGACATGAGACCCAGTTGGCCAACTTAGACTATTTGCTTTGCAATAAACCCCAGCTTTTGGGAATTGAACCTCGTGTCTGGCGTATCAGTTCGTGTGTGGTGATTGTGCCTTGTTTCCATACGCGAGGGTCCCCTAGGGGCCCCGTCAATAGTGCTTTAAAATATGCAGTGCACATGTGTGAAGCCTGTGGCCCATGTCCATGACTGAAAGCCATGATTAGTAACCATGAATGTGTTATATTTGGCCATGCACACTGACCATGGCTGAAGGCCATTGTTAATGCCAGTTACTGTTGCAATGTAATTAGTGATGTCATCAGTGACGTGATCTGTGACGCCATCATTTTGGTAATAGGCATCACAACAGGGGGCACGAAGTTAAGGTGGCTTTAGCTGATTTAAAGGGGGTTTGATGCATTAAGTTCTCACCTTAACGTCCATGCAACTAAAGTTTTTTCCTTGAATTTCAAGGTTTGGTTTACAATGTATTGCTCACAGTAACGTCCCTTCCATGAGTTTTTCAAAATCCTGTTTCATTATCAAAGCCAGACACATGACGCATAGATTCCTCAAATCATTGCCACTACAAGGAATGAGTATGATATATGGCTGACCTGTACTTCTCAGACTCAACAATTTATGGAAAATCTGGGACCAACGCATTCCTCGCAATCCAAGCCATTTAACCCTATAATCAGTCAATCGCAGGTCCATGTCAATATGGAGATTCTGCCAAAAAAACAAAACACCCAGCTGTTTCTTAGGAATCATGCTGTCTTAGCTCCAGCCATGATGTCTGCACTCTGTAACTGACCTCTTGAAAATGCATGCTTGCTTGTAGTTGAAGTATTAGTAGCACTGGGGCATCCATGATCTCACTATTTCTGTGTTTGCCATTGGAAGGGCTGTTTGTTTCCATTGTTTTCTTGGATGTGATAGGTTGAACTGAAAATGTGTTGGCCATGTTGGTACTTTGGGAAGTTTAAAAATGTGTTGCCCATTTTGGGGTAGTTTGGGAAGTGTAGTCCTGTTTCATTGACATTGCTTTTTGGAAAGTTTGATAGGCATCATTTGTTTACACTTATCATTGTGTTTGCAGAAACTCTGCTGTGCTGATGCTTTATGCTTGGATTAAGGTGCAGGTTACTTCAAATGTCCGTAAAAGGAATGCATTACAGTAGTTTAATGAAGGTGTTCAGGGTTGTGGAAATATTTTCTGAGAGATGTTTTGGTGTCCAATTTGTAACAGCTTCTCCCAGTTTAGTGAATGGTGAGATTTTATAGGTGTTGTGGTTTATAGCACCCAGAACATGTTGTAGTGAGTTTCAGTTGTGGGTGATATTGGTAATACAGATCAGCCCATATGCTAGATCATTTCTGAGCAACAGAAAAGGGGAGTACTGTAAATAGAAGTAGTTAATTTAATTTAATTTAATTTAATTCTGAACACTGCTTGACATGCGTATCCGGTGACCAGCACTCCAAATACATATATAAGCTAGTGGGTTGAAAAGAAACGTATTGGGGAAATATGTGCAGTGTACACGGCCGAATGCCATGGCTAGTGGCAGGTTAGTGTTTTAAAATATACAGTGGGAATAGCTGTAGTTCGTGTTCACTGGCCTGGGCTGAAGGCCCTGGCTAGTGGGCTCGCAAGACATGTATATTGACCACGGCTGAAGGATGTGGCCACCCAGTGGGTCTAAAGGAACACATTGAGAAACGCATTGGGGGAACATGTACAGTAGTGTCTTAAAATATACAGTGGACATGGCGGAAGACCATGCTCACTGTCCACCTGGCTACTGAGCCTGAAAGACATGTATAATGGCCACGGTTGAAAGCTGTGGCCACCTAGTGAGTCCAAAAGAAACATATTGGGGGAACATGTACAATGCACATGGCCAAAGTCCCATGATCACCGCCCATGGCTGAAGGCCATGGCGAGTGGCACAGTAGAGTTTTATAATATATAGTGGACATGGCCAAAGGCTGTGACCACTAGCCCTGGCTGAAGGTCATGGGTAGTGGCACGGTAGTGTTTTAAAATATACACTGGACACAGCCGAAGGCCAAGCTCACTGGCAAAGGCCAAAGGCCCTGGCTATTGGGCCTGAAAGACCTGTATAGTGGCCACTGCTGAAAGCTATGGCTACCTAGTGAGTCCAAAAGAAACATATTGGGGGGACATGTACAGAGTACACGGCTGAAGGGCCATGGCCGTGGCCACTAGCCATCGCTGAAGGTTATGGGTAGTGGCATGGTGGTGTTTTAAAATATACAGTGGACATGGCTGAAGGCCCTGGATTGTGGGCCTGAAAGACATGTATAGTGTCAATGGCTGAAAGTTTTGGCTAACTAGTGAAACATATTGGGGGAACATATACAGTGGACATGGTGGAAGGCCTTAGCCACTGGCCATGGCTAAAGGCATAGCTAGTGGCATGTTAGTGTTTTAAAATAAACAGTGAGCAAGGCCATAAACTGTGATCACTGACCAGGGCTGAAGGCTGTGGCTACTGAGCCTGAAAGACATGTATTGTGGCCACGGCTTAAAGCTGTGGCCACCAAGTGAGTCTAAAAGAAACATATTGGGGGAACATGTACAGTGTGCACGGTCAAAAACCCAGGACCACTGGCCATGGCTGAAGGCCATGGTTTAGTTTAGTTTAGTTTATTCATTTGTATAGCACACCAGACCCGAGGGTATGAGGGTGCAGGAGCAACAAGGTTATTCACAGCTTGGTTGCAGGTTACTATGCATTACAGTCATTACAATGGGACAATGGAAGGCAAAAAGTTTACAAGTTTACAAATAAGGCAAAAAGTTTACAAATTTACAAATAAACATAATTTACATGGTATACAACGGTGTGGTGGGCTGGATAGTATTAGTGGTCATTGTTCTTTATCCAATGGATATAGTTGCGTCTAAAGTGTGTGTAAGTTTGGGGTGTCCTTAGGGAGGGTGTTAGGGAGTTCCATTGTTGGGGTGCTTTCACCTGGAAGCTGTTGCCACCCATTTTGGTGCGTTTGAACCTGGGAACTGTGAGCAGGTTTGCGTTGGAAGTTCTGGTAGGTCTATTAGAGGTGTATTTGCTTATTCTATCGACTAGGTAGCGAGGGGCAGCGTTGTTGAGGCATTTATGTGTTAGTGAGGCTACTTTGAGCAGGATTTTATCTGTAGTGTTGAGCCAATTATGGGTTCTCCTAATGTTAGAGATGTGTTCTCTCTTGGGGATGCTGAGCGCTGCTCTGAGAGCGTTGTTTTGTAGCATCTGTATTTTTTTAGTGACCTGATTGCTGGCTCCTACGTAGAGGGCATTACAGTAGTCCAGTTTTGATAATACAAGGGCTCTGGCTAAAGTAATGCAGCTCTGAGTGGATAAGAAGGGTTTGGCTGCTCTTAAAAGCTTACATGTGTAGGCCGTGGAGGATGCCATAGAGCTAACTTCTTTATGGAAGGAAAGGGAGGAGTCGATGTATATTCCTAAAGTTTTCACTTCTTTGGCTACCTTGATCGGGTTCCCGTCTATAATGAAGTTGGTGTAGTTGTGGTCCAATTTGGTTAGGTTTGAGGTGGAACCAACGATGATGAGTTCTGTCTTGTCATCATTCAGGCATAGACTGTGAGAAGCCATCCATGCCTGGATAATGAGGTACAACTTGTTCACCAAGGCCAAATCATGGTTGTAATCTCCCGTCAATGGGATGAGGATCTGTGTATCATTGGCGTAATTAGTGTAGGTGATACGCAGGCCATCAAACAGGGGCTTCGTGAACACGTTGTACAGTGTAGAGGAGACGCATGAGCCTTGGGGGACTCCACATGTGATGGGGATGGGGTCGGCGGCAGCAGAAGTGGAGAAGACATGCATGGATCTGTTGCTGAGGAATGACTCGATCCAGCCGATGGCTTCTTGGGAGAAGTGCCACAAAAAACAAAGCTTCCTAGTCGGGAACTCACGTCCCCTGCACACTTTCACTGACTGGAAAACCAGACCAACAAGTAGTTGTGTTTAGATTATAAATTTAGTAGTTACAAATGCTTTAGAAATGCAATAACTTAAAGAAAAGTTCATTAACACAAACTTAGGTCACAAGAAACCATCTTCTTTTTATTCATTTTCATGATGTGGTAGTCAAAAGGGGCCCAACGCGTTTCGAGTATTACACACTCTTCATCAGGGGCAATAAGCGATTTCTAAGAAAAAATATATATTTGCATCCATATTAGTGGCGGGTCAACCATAGTGTAAATAAAATACATTACTGACTGTCATTTCATGATTACATCCTTTTTTCTAAAAGTAGACATTGTCTTTAAATAGAAGCATTTTAGCATAAGCTCAATTGTGAAGACCTGATCCACATTTCTATACATATGGGTTTTAATACATTTGAACCAATCTTTTTATAAATCAATGAGCAACAGAAAACTTTCTGGCTACGAATCCTGGTGTGCAGTAGATAGTAGTAAAGAGAAAGAGAGAAACAAAGGATGCTAACCTTGTGATTGTTTTTGTCCATACGTAAATATTATGGAGCTTGAAAGAAGTTGTCAAAGTGGAAAAGTCCAGTTTACAAACTCATCTGAATCATACTCCTGGTAAAGGCTTGGCTTCTGCTTCTAAAATCTCAAGGAACCCGCTACCTGTAAGTAAGGCCAAGGTTATTACTCTAAACAAGAGAGGGGTCCACTAAATTGAGTAAGCCAAAGAATTTGTACTTACTTAGAAGCACTGAGGATATTTCTCTATGGGTGAGTCCAGCAGGTGCCTTATCTCTGAGATACGAGGTCCCAAAGCGCAGCCACCTCGGTGTCAACACGAATTCTAAGGTATACAAAGTCACAAAAAGGGGGGATAAAACTAAAGATAGTCTAATAAAGTTCCTAAATAGGAAGGGTTGTATAGTCTAATAAAGTTCCTAAATAGGAAGGGTTGTATAACTATGCTAACTTTTCTCTATAGGGAGTATGGTCTCAGCTGTAGCAAGTACTCCAGTCCAAAGGAAAACAGGTACCATCACGCTTGACAGTACCCGTGCTAATCTTTGTGGCAACTTTTAAGGGGTGCATACTGATGACGTCATCACGCGCATGCACGTGTGACGCATCATTTTGAAAAATGAGCGCTCGGTCTCTCTTTAATAAGGAGCACAATGTCATAGTCCATGTTGGAGTAAACTAAGTGTGAGTAAGGAAACTCACGAAAAAGTGTGTTCAGTCTATATCTGATATTTAGGTGGACGCGCTCGTTGTTTACATTGTGACGTAATCACGCGGCTCACGTGCATGACGTCACATGTAAACAACGGCCGGCCGAACGCGCACTAAAATGATATAAGCGGGCTGTCTATTACATTATGCCAAAAGGTAAAAAGAGCTCTAAGTTCCTTGTTGATTTCTTCAGTGTAAATGTGGTGGTGAAAATGGAGGCAACATGGAGATAGAAGTGGAAGGATGCACTTGCATTATTAGATCCTTACTCAACGTGCTCGTAGAGGATTAAAAGTCTCACAATGACATAAAGCACTTCACATCACTGTCCTGATCCAGGTTCACATTCTCATGGATATATGATCCCCACAGTGGGATATGTTTTTAATCATCTACACATTCTTATGGATATATAAGACCCCCAATGGGGTGTGTTCTGATCTTGTCCCCCATAATAGAGTCCAATACAAGACTCCACTTGACATGAGTTTTAAGCCATACATTTTATAGACAACCTGATACAACTCATATACTCTATTTTTACTGGTTATTGCACTGGATAGCAATAGACCTGTCCTCAATTAAGTTCACATTCTTTCACAATGCTGTTGATCCATCATTGTCAATCAAACTCTAACACAGCATTCCTAATTTAACTCAGAGGGTTCTGAATATGTTTTTAAATGAATGGACCTAAATAGTACTCTTCATTTAGGCCAAGTGGGTACATGGCATCAAGTTTGTGTATCCAGAAAAGCTCTCTCTGTGATAACAGTTTCGGTAGGTCTCCTCCCCTAGCTAGGGGATGTAAAACTTCCAGAATGGCAAATCTCATTTGTGAGATGTTATGGTTATTATCTCTAAAGTGACGAAATACTGGTGATATTAGATTTTTTGTCCTGATTTGGGACTTGTGTTCCGTCCATCTGTCTTTTGCCCGTCGGCTACTTTTACCTACATAGTATTTCCCACTTGGGAGAAGTGGGCAGCTGAATCCAAGTGATTGCATAAGATTTTGTGATCAACTAGATCGAATGCCACGAAAAGGTCCAGGAGAAGTAATAAAGCAGTTTTCCCATTGTCTCTAAGGGTGTTAATTTGAGCCTTCAGATCGATGAGGGCCGTTTCTGTCCCATGTTGGGGTCTGAAGCCTGATTGTCAAATACCTAGGCGATGGTTTATTTCAAGGTATTTTTGGATTTGTTGGTAGGCTGTCTTGTCTAATATCTTGAGCAGGAATGGGACGGTGGTAATAGGTCTGTAGTTAGTGGGAATGGAGGGGTCAAGAGAGGGATTTTTGAGAAGGGGGATGGACCCAGGACTCCTTAAGGTTGCTGGGGACGATACCTGAGGAGAAGGAGGCGTTAATGAGTCTGGTGATGAATGGCGAGAGGTCTCTTGCCGCATCTTTAATGATTTGTGGGAGGCAAAGGTCGCCCTGACAGTTAGATGGTTTTAGGCTGAGAATGATTTTTTCCACTTCAAGGGTGGAGACTTTGGAAAAGCTGAAGCGAGTGGGGTTGGGTTGGGGGTGTAGGGGTGTGGGGCGCGGAGCGGTATTAGTGGGGTTGGTTGGTTTGGCTATGGATTCTTTCTTATTTTTAATTTTAGTTTGTAGGCCTGTGACTTTATTGTTTAGGGCATTTTGGACACTAGTGCACCATTGTTTGTCCTTCACACAGGTGTCTGGAGTTAGCACTGGTGTTTCCAGTTCTTTAATGATCGTAAACAGCTCTTTGGTGAGTGGCACAGTAGTGTTTTAAAATATAGAGTGGGCACTGCTGTAGGCTACCGGGCTACCAAACTCTGGAATGACCCCCCACTCCCCTCTGAGGGCTGAGAAATCCGACTGGGTCTTTTGCAAAGCCCTCAAGACTCAGCTCTTCAACTAATCTGCCCTCTCGCATGCAAAGGCACCTTCCCACCCACATCACAGCTTGTACAGTGTGACTAATATGTACATGAATGCTGTGTCTCACTATTTCTGTAACTCCACCTCTGCTCATTCCTGTTCTTGTAACAATTACTTGAATCTGTGACTAAGCCTTCTTCCTTGGCCTGTGCCTGCAACAGCGCCTCCATGCCTCTTGGATGCATGTGTGCTTTAAAAATGAAATACATAAATAAATAAATTAGGTTCCAGAACGCAAAGTTAAAACCAAAACTGGACTAGTGCCTCCCAAATATAATGGAGAGTGTTGGAATAAATGGTTTGTAGGCAAAATAAATAGGAATAGTAAGAAATATCACTCAAACATGATGTTTTCCGTAGGTCCTAAACATTTTGTACCAATTTCTGAGGTTTTGATTGTAGGTTTGACTGCACATCTTCAAGTCTGCTGCTTCCCCCTCAGGCCACCCACTCTTGTTAGAGCCCAACTCAATTTTTCATCCCATGTAAAGCATTGCAAACAACACAACCCGCTGTGAGTGTGGGAAAGTAGAGGGGGCTCACTAGCTTCAAAGGTTTGATAATTGGATTTGGACCTTCACTAACGCTATCAGCGATGCTAACAAAAACAAAACCAGATCTGCTGTGGAAGGTCAATGGCTTCCATTAATACTGGAACAAAAAAGAGAAGCACAAACTTCCTCCTACTCCTGCATTTTCCACTGACTATAAATTATCAGAACCAAGTGCACACCTTGAAGTCATAACATATATCAACTTCTAATACAACAAACCATACTTATTTAATGACAGAAGATCATATTTAATTATTGACTCAACTTGAGTCTCTGGTTTTTCTTTTTTGATTAAAACACATAAAGCACATAAAAGACACTTAAGGGAAATGTGTCACCAAAAATCTTTTCCTTTAGAAGTCTTTTCATATAGACACAATTTTAGTCTGAGTTTAGACAAAAAAAACAGTACAATCACATAAAATACATCAAAACAATTGAGAAAATATGTGAAAAATAGATCAGTCTCTTCTTGATTATAAGGTGCTTGCTACCTATCACCTCAAAAGGTGTTTTGTTTGCAATGGATGAGTTTGCAGAAAATGGTGTTGACGCAGTGTGTTTTGGCCCAAATGGTAGAAGTAGACCACATCCAAACCTAGGTCTCCTCTTTAATTGAACCGGGCCTTCATCAGGACATGGTGTCAATGATATGGTGAGGAATTAAAACCTCCAAACCCAGTGGTGCTTCTTTTTCTGATAGTGATGGACAGAGCAGGGACAGGATGATTATTATTAACGTCAATCCCAGACTTTCATGACTGGCAGCCCTGGTTTATAGTGAAATGGGTCTATTAAATGGCAGGTAGCCGGAAAATTGACAGGCAGCTGGAAGATTGAGGATGAATCAAACGGCTTGTTTTGTCACCGGGAAGAGCCCAAAAGGGTCGGCAAATCCCAAATCTTTCCACTCTTCCGGGGCGTCTCACGTTCGTTGCGGTCTGGATCCCGTCTTCTGACCAGCATTAGTCCTGTGCAGTGCCTGGTGCGGCATGTGCATACTGTGCCGGGAAAGGTCCATGGCTTCCATTAAAACTGCGCGTGGCATGTGCACACTGCGCCGGGAAAGGTCCATGGCTTCCATTAATACTACGCAGAGTCCTGTGCAGTGCCTGGTGCGACATGTGCACAATGCGCCGGGAAAACTCCATGGCTTCCAATAATACTGCGCAGAGTCCTGTGCAGTGCCTGGTGCAACATGTGCACACTGTGCTGGGGGAAGGTCCATGGCTTCCATTGATACTGCGCAGAGTCCTGTGCAGTGCCTGGTGCAGCATGTGCACACTGCACCGGGGGAAGGTCCATGGCTTTCATTAATACTGTGCAGAGCCCTGTGCAGCATGTGCACACTGCACCAGGGGAAGGTGCCTGGCTTTCATTAATACTGCGCAGAGCGCTGTGCAGTTCTGGGTGCAGCATGTGCACACTGCACCTGGGGAAAGTCAATGGCTCTCATTAATACTGCACAGTGTCCTGTGCAGTGCCTTGTGCAGCATGTGCACACTGCACCAGGGGAAGGTCGATGGCTTCCATTAATACTGCACAGAGTGCTGTGCAGTGCCTGGTGCGGCATGTGCACACTGCACCGGGGGAAGGTCCATGGCTCTCATTAATACTGCACAGAGCCCTGTGTAGTGTCGGGTGCAGAATGTGCAAACTGCATTGGGGGAAGGTCCATGGCTCTCATTAATACTGCGCAGTGTCCTTTGCAGTGCCTTGTGCGACATGTGTGCACTGAACCGGGGGAAGGTCAATGGCTTCCATTAATACTGTGCAGAGTCCTGTGCAGTGCCTGGTGCGGCATGTGCACACTGCACCGAGGTAAGGTCCATGGCTTTCATTAATACCGTGCAGAGCCCTGTGCAGTGCCCAATGCAGCATGTGTACACTGCACCAGGGGAAGGTGCCTGGCTTTCATTAATGCTGCGCACAGCCCTGTGCAGTGCCTTGTGCAGCATGTGGACACTGCACCAGGTGAAGGTGCCTGGCTTTCATTAATACTGCTCAGAGCCCTGTGCAGTGCCCGGTGCAGCATGTGAACACTGTGCTGGGGGAAGGTCCATGGCTTCTATTAATACTGCGCAGAGTCCTGTGCAGTGCCTGGTGCAGCATGTGCACACTGTGCCGTGGGAAGGTCCATGGCTTCCATTGATACTGCGCAGAGTCCTGTGCAGTGCCTGGTGCAGCATGTGCACACTGTGCCGTGGGAAGGTCCATGGCTTCCATTGATACTGCGCAGAGTCCTGTGCAGTGCCGGGTGCAGCATGTGCACACTGCACCAGGGGAAGGTCCATGGCTTTCATTAATACTGTGCAGAGCCCTGTGCAGTGCCCGGTGCAGCATGTGCACACTGCACCAGGGGAAGGTGCCTGGCTTTCATTAATACTGCGCAGAGCGCTGTGCAGTTCTGGGTGCAGCATGTGCACACTGCACCTGGGGAAAGTCCATGGCTCTCATTAATACTGCACAGTGTCCTGTGCAGTGCCTTGTGCAGCATGTGCACACTGCACCAGGGGAAGGTCAATGGCTTCCATTAATACTGCACAGAGTCTTGTGCAGTGCCTGGTGCGGCATGTGCACACTGCACCGGGGGAAGGTCCATGGCTCTCATTAATACTGCACAGAGCCCTGTGTAGTGTCGGGTGCAGAATGTGCACACTGCACTGGGGGAAGGTCCATGGCTCTCATTAATACTGCGCAGTGTCCTTTGCAGTGCCTTGTGCGGCATGTGTGCACTGAACCGGGGGAAGGTCAATGGCTTCCATTAATACTGTGCAGAGTCCTGTGCAGTGCCTGGTGCGGCATGTGCACACTGCACCGAGGTAAGGTCCATGGCTTTCATTAATACTGTGCAGAGCCCTGTGCAGTGCCCAGTGCAGCATGTGGACACTGCACCAGGGGAAGGTGCCTGGCTTTCATTAATACTGCGCAGAGCCCTGTGCAGTGCCCGGTGCAGCATGTGAACACTGCATCAGGGGAAGGTCCATGGCCTTCATTAATACTGTGCAGAGCCCTGTTCAGTGCCCGGTGCAGCATATGCACAATGAGCTATGTGGAGCCCGGAGCTCCCCATCATCAATAGAATTAATCTGAGCAACTGACATCCATCATTGCTTTGATGTTCAGTTAGGCTTTACACCATATTTTTAAAGGTTTATGTGGGAACGTAGGTTCGGCTGTCTCTGGCGTTGTTTGCTTTTGCCTTGAGAAGTCACTGTCTAAGATTGGCGGGAGCTCTATGATTACTCTGCTGTTGCGCAACCGCAGCGAGGGATCCCAGAATCGTTATTTCTCTCAACACACTGCTCTTCTTTGCGTTCGAGTCCCAATGTTAATGAAACCCGCTCTTTAATTTCCTCTGTAGCTTTTATTTGTTTTTGGCACCATTGGGAAATCTGAAATACAATCCAATACTAAAAGTCCTGCACTCCAAAAGTCAAATGTACCACAGGGAGAGTTGATGTTAAGCAGCGGGCTATATGACGCACCTGCGTCATGGAAAGAATGAAGGCTTCACGGCATGGGGCCTGGACTATGGACTCCTCGCCCGGCTCCGCGCTCACCCTGAGCGGCTGGTGTGCCTCTCTCGTGACAGGACGAAGAAGCGCAGGAGTGTTGGGAGCAGGGTACTGAATCCTTGCCAGCCACTGTGCTGGGAGGATGACAACACACATCTTTACATGGCGGTCATTTTGTACTATACTAATTGGGGACCACTTACTTAAGTGTTGCTAGTCCCCTGCATGCAATTTTAAACACTCTCAAAGCAGAGAGTAATTGTGAAGAGTAACTCATGGAGAAATCACCTTTAGTCTTATCATAAAATAATTGTTTTTTCATATAACGCGCTTAATATATTGTGAAGAGGTGATTCCAACTATTGTTGCTCTGCGTCATTTTGCTTCCCAGACAAGTGTGTTGCCACTGAGCTATAGTACCTGGACCGCGTTTACCCTCAGAAATAAATAAAACAATGCCTACAAATTATGCTTCGCAGACAGCATTTTATAATGAATTCCAATGGAATCAGTCTGTTGTTTACCAGGTGTAAATGCAAGGCAGGTTTAATTGAAATTCATTGTTTACGCATGCATGAGCATTTCATGCAGGCATGATCCTTGGAGATAATGTTCGAGTCCCCCTCCACGCCTCACCCCCCAGACAGTAAATAGAGGCGTTAAGGCAGGCATAATCCTTTATGCCTGTTTTAACATGTCCATTCACATTCTGGAGACGTTTCACTGTTTTTGAAGGCAGAGAGCAGGCCGGGCGGGACAGGATTTTCATGCTGATGTAATACCAATGATGTCCTATGGAATATGCCTTCTTTGAACAAAATGGCGCATTAAATAGGGAATCATTGTAAATGATGCCTGCTATGTGCAACGTTTACTCTATTTGCACTGCAGAGTGCAAATGAGAGGCATAAAGATGCCTCCGGCATCACTTTACACTAATCTGTTGTACTGTAGAGCACGGGAGTAGACTTTTGATTTTCCCGAGGGGGGCCGGTGTCCAACATTTTCGGTCAGCCCATTCAAAGTATAGGGACTTTCAGCGCAGAGGGCCCCCGCAGAACCAGCGCACTCAGCGCCCCTGCAGCAGGGAGCAAATGACATAAATTGCCCAGAGGATACCTGTTTGCATGTTAGTGCAAATGTAAGCAGTCCCCTCCGAGCAATTTATTCCCAGGAGCAAAATGAGCCCCTACGTCTGTCTTTTACACCTTCATTCATGTTTCGAGGCCAATGAAAATGAGCCCTGTATATCCTTCCAAGATGGAGGAGGAAAGCAAATCGTAGATGCAGACCTTGCTTACTATCCTCCTCTGTCTTGAAAAGACACTAAAACGAGATGCAGAGCAAAATGAAAGTGTAAAGGTGCTTTTACGTCTTCGTTTTGCTCTCCATTCAGGCGAGAATGACCCTGTAGGGAACTCGTATTGGAGTTCTGCATACAATTACATGTACAGGGCTTGTTACATTTACACTTTTGAGTGCACAAGTCCCCTCTGTGTAATCTTCCACTACTGCAAGGCAGAATGCAAAAGTGGACTATAAAAATGTGATGTACTCGTGTACTCGCTTGTGCACCACCGTTTGTGCTCTGCCATACAAAATGAGCAAACGCAGCCTGCCATTTACACACCGGCAGGACGCGTCTGCAATGGATTCGTATGGAAACCACATGTTGTTTCTGGTGTATAATTAAGCCAGATTCCAGAGGAATACACAACATTTGCGCCAGCATGAAACTACATGCTGCTGCAAATGATGTAGGATTGGTATGGTGGTCAGGAAGAATGGAGCAGAATCATAACTTACGATCTGCGCTCCTCCTCTACGTAGCACAACTGATTGAAAATATGTTCTGTACTATACATGAACATGTAAAATGTTCACACATACACGTTACGCATTGATTTTGCTCGATGCAATGGGGAAAATGAGCTTCTCTGGCTTTCACAGTTTTGCCTCAGTCTAATTTTCGCCTTTTTTTTTTTCGTGAAAACTCTGCAAAGTAGGGAGACGTCTACTCGAAGGTGAAACAAGGCCACTTCTGCCAGATTCACTTCACTTATCAGCGCGATTGAACGCGAGGAGTTCCTGCATGGCTGAGCTTTCCGTGCCGGGGAGAAGAGGCAGCCGAGTGGCACAATCTCAGCACTGATCTGCTGCTCATTTGGCTGCGGGCTAATTATTTCTCTCCTTTGCCTCTTCTCATCCACCTCACTCCATACTCTCTCCGATTAGTAGCAAAGTATGCACTGATCTGAATGTAAACATGGGCTACTTTTGAAACATATTGGGCCTCATTAGGACCCAGGCGGTAAGGGGTTTACGGCGGCGTAATCAGCGCCGACCCTTACCGCCTGATTCCGAGGTCCCTTAGCGCCATGGAGGATTTAACACCTGCTTTTAGCAGGTGTTAAAATCCATGGCCCTAAGGGACCTTGTTGTTAATTACGCCACCGTAATTTACGGTGGCGTAATTAACGCCTTCCCCACTCCCATTATGCCCTATGGGGCAAAAATGGGAATGGGGAAGGGTTAATGGGGATTGGGGACTTACCGCCCCGCCAACCTCGGAATGGGGCGGTAAGTCCGCCAACCACCATGGCGTAAACTTAGTTTACGCCATGGTGGTAAAGGTACGACCCAGGCGGTAACTTACCGCCTGGGTCGTAATGAGGCCCATTGGCTCTTATTGACCTCTAATGCTATATTATTGAGTCTCTGCTGGTAGCTGGAGAGTATTACAACACAATGTTCTGTGGGTTTGCATTTGCTCCCCATTTTGGCGTCTTGATTCAAGAGACCAGATTCTCAAACGCGAGGACGCGGACTGGTACTGCATAATTTGCTGCAAGGCCTCTTCTGTAATACTGAATGTGCTCCGATTACATTTGTGGCCATGAATTCTTAAGAGCATGCTTCCTCATTGGCATGCAGGTATGTTCCAGGTAAATGAGGGAATGCCAACTATCAGTGCACATGCTTTGCGTTACCAACAACTGTGTTATTCAATTCCCATCAACTATTAAGATATTGCTCTGCTCGCCGCGCCAGGGGTTGAGGGTCTGCGTGCTGTCAGGCATTGTGGTCGTGACCGGTTTGATTCTACTAATTGTGGAATAATGCCGGTTGTCATAGAGATACATACGATACGAATAATATGAATTGTCATGATAGTGTGCTCACCGCAGGCAAGTGTATTGCTCTTTATGAATGAGGGAAGTGTAATTTGCATGTTTTAACGTGAAAACTAACTTCAACCACAGGAAGTCAAGACATCTATGATTTGGGCATGAGATTTTGAATCTAAATGTAGAAACCATCGTGCAGAAGAGCTCTTAGAACTCTCAAAATCAACACAAGAACATGATATGATATTTATAACGCACTTAATACCCAGAGGTTTCCAAGCGCGGACCCAGGCATTAAACCTGTGTTGGTCCGTGTCGTCTTGTTTCCAAGGTGAGCATGTTGCCCCTGAGCTATCCTCCCGAAACTGACATAACTTCCAATCATTGAGAAACACTCTGGAGCCAGTTACGGAGAACATCAGATGTTGCTTTAGTCCTCATTCTTCAGTGATAACATTGACCAGCATCCACCGATCCATCCTTGCATCAGCATTCTGTTATTTAGAACTGACATTCATGGAGTACTCCCATGTATCATTTGTCCAGGGTTGAATACATCAGGCCATCCATTTGCATGCAGGACGGGTTCTGCAACCAATCAGGTTTCTTGGAACGCATGACATGTCTCAAACAAGTTGACAGCTGCTCCGATTAGCTCGTCCACGCTGCCACCAAGCCTCTCCTCGCCTGCCCCCTTTCAATCCATGCAAGATATCAAAACACCATGGCACCTACCTGTCGTCTGTTTCTATTTTTGTGGGGGCCATCTTGTTTGTTGTTTTTATTTGTGTAAAAATGCTGCATGCCGCCTGCACCCATTAGTACCCAAAAAGTTATGCTGGGGGGACTAATGGTGATAATTCTGGTTTCTGAGGGCCCTACTATCTATAATGGCCCTTAGTGTTGCAGAAGATCCTCAGTTTTGGGGAAATCAACTTGGGCTGGTGGACCATTACCTGCCACCACCCCCCTCAGAACTTGCTAATATCAGCCATTACCAGGGCTGTAACAGGTTTTGGTGAAGCCAGGGTCAAACAATGTGGTGAGGCCCCTTGCTATTTTTTGCACTGCGTCAACAGCACCAATAATGGGAGACACGAATACTCTCCCATTGAGTTTGTGTGGAGGGCACAGATATGTAGACGAGGTTACGGATGCTGCTGCGCTAAACTAAAATCCTGCTGCTGGTTGATTGCATTTACAATCAAAACTATTTGCAGAGTAAATCTGGAGACTAAACACACTGAACATCTTGCAAAGATCATGTCATGGTCGCCCATCATATGTCGCCTTCCAGGGAGTATCCAGGGTCCTGAACCATGAGTCCACCATGTGCACTCTAGTCAAATGAACTTTGTGCAAATCACTGCTAATGTGAGCTGCCGTATGACATTTTCATCACAATACCCCCTGCCAAAAGCCTTCTTTATTCAGCTTTTGTTGTGCCATTCTCTCATGTCCTATAAATGAAAAGGTGCAACTGCAAAGTAATGTTTGTCTATATAGGCCAGGCAGACTGGATGCCACAGAACCGGAGCTTCATATTTAGAGATTGATGTATGTTTGAAGCCTGTCATGGTGTGCAAAAATACTTCAGGTTTTGATGTCACTGTGTCCTAAATGCTCCAGTATCCAGGTAGAATAGTTGTTATGTCATATTTGTATGAATAGCGTGTCATGTTTGATTCCTGAGGCTACGAAGCACTGTAAAAATAGGTGTTATTACTACCAAATGTAATCGTATCTACTTTATCAACCTCAGAAGAATGAGTATATACTTGGAAAGCTCAGAATGGCACATGCCAGAGTTGAGATTTTAGCTTGCTCAGCTTTGACATTCTCACAGATAATCAACTGTGCAGTTAAATAGAAACATATATTGGAATACTTACCCAGTAGCATCTGCTGTCCCTTCCAGTGCTTTTACTATATATATATATATATATATATATATATATATGTATATATATATATATATATATATATATATGTATATACATATATATATATTCAGTAAAAAAAACTTTGTTAAAGGGACGTTATGGTTAAGTTGCGCTACTAAAAACCTATGAAATTCAGTGAAAAAACTTTGTTAAAGGGACGTTATGGTTCAAAGTAAAACCGAAAAACCCCTGAAATTCGGCAGTTATCGTAAGATAAGCAACCATAACTCGCGCCACCGTGCACTGCTAACACTAACACCCAGGACATCAAAGATGACATCACAAATGTCATTGATGACATCACATGTCTGGCTCTCCCTTTTTTCCCTTTACTGACATATCTAGGCCACATAGTTTTCTTCAGTAACAGTCAGGAAGTAAACATTTAAAAAGTACTATATTTGTAGACTTAGGGTGAAGTCACATCATATGAAACATATACATAGTGGAAGACACAGGCTTGAAAGAGAGAAATCCTTTCTGTGCATGAAGATAATCATTAGGGTTATCAGCACTTTCTCATAGTTTTATTTTTATTACTCTACCTTCCCTGTATATGCTCATATTTGTATACATTATACTCACTCTCCTTTACTTTGGGTACAGTCACATCATGTGATACACATACATATGGTAAGTAGCAGCTTTGAAACAGAGCAATAGTTTCTCTGCATAAAGACAATCAGTTAGGTTAAGAACTCTTTCTGCTACTACTTCTGCTTTTTTGTTTACTTCGCTGTCCCTGTATATAGTCATATTTGTATGTGTTGTTGTCTATTTGTGTTTTGTCTGTAATAATTATGTATTAAGTGGGTTTTATTATCTTCTTATTACATGTTTCACAGTACGCAAAACTCTAATAAGAAAGCAGTTATCATTTCACTATTCAACATGGCAAGATTATGAATATGGCACCTTCATCATGTATGCTGCACACACTGCCTATGTTTCTGCATGAGTAGCTTAGTATACTGGATAGAACTTCATAATAGAATGCTATTTATATCAATGCATTGCTTAATGCACTAATTAGCTCATGATATTTATCCCAATGATCCTTGACAGTTTTTGGTCAGCATTATAAGAATCCCTCTTACAGAGTTTTTATGAAAAGTAAATGAACATGTGATGTCATCAGTGATGTCATCAATGACATTTGTGATGTCATCTTTGATGTCCTGGGTGTTAGTGTTAGCAGTGCACGGTGGCGCGAGTTATGGTTGCTTATCTTACCATAACTGCCGAATTTCAGGGGTTTTTCAGTTTTACTTTGAACCATAACGTCCCTTTAACACCGTTTTTTCACTGAATTTCATAGGTTTTTAGTAGCGCAACTTAACCATAACGTCCCTTTAACAACGTTTTTTACAAAATTTCATAGGTTTTTAGTAGCGAAACTTAACCATAACGTCCCTTTAACAAAGTTTTTTCACTGAATTTCATAGGTTTTTAGTAGTGCAACTTAACCATAACGTCCCTTTAACAAAGTTTTTTCACTGAATTTCATAGGTTTTTAGTAGCGCAACTTAACCATAACGTCCCTTTAACAAAGTCTTTTTACTGAATTTCATAGGTTTTTAGTAGCACAACTTAACCATAATATCCCTGACTTTAAATACATGTAACATAGAACATAGTGAACCCCTAGCTAGTGATTTCGATGTCCGCAGACTATCGCCATGTCCGCGGACATATCGAAAATCTGAGCATGGTGAATGTAAATTTAAATAGTGTGCCCCATTTCCCCTTTGAGGTTGGCTCTGAAAAGAGCCGTTTTTTTTTGCTTTGTTTGCAGATGCTTGACAGACACCTGTTATTTTGTATTTTCTTTCTTCTTTTTTTCTTACTTTACTCCTAAAATCTTCACATAACCTTCTCCAAAGCAACCCTTACATTCCAAAACAGCATGGCATTTCCCATAAAAGATAAGGAAATGCCATCTTCTTTAAAATAAACAGCATTACTGGAATCAATATTCTCATTATTACAGAAGAACATACCAGCTCTAAGCATGAAGGCACAAATGCCTCAGTTGATTACACACCTAGCATTGTTTTGCTGAGGACAAAAAACTGAACTATTGTCCCATATTGCTCTAGGTAGTAATCCAGAAAAAAATACTTTGGCATTTGGAAGGATGTTCATTACTGCTTGAACCAAGTGTTCTAAATCTGCCAACAAAGTAGGGGCACTGACATTGCCCAAACGGAAAGCACCATAGTGCAAAACTACCACATGGGGACTGTTGATCCTGCCCATATCTTCACAAACTTGTACAATTCCCTGTACATTGCAATCAGGCACAGTGCTCCACACGACCTCCACTCCTTTAACATCAAAATTCTTTGCAACATGCCTGCATTGAGCATACTGTTGTAAACCATGCACAAACATATCTCCGAGCACCAACACCCTGACTTTCTCCACTTCTGCCATCTTCACTACACACAGTCTCTTTCAACACAAATCCACAACCTCAACATCTGATTGGCTGATCCCTACAGTCTTCTTTCCATGCTGGATTTGCTGGAAAACCCCGGATGTAGCACGCCCTGTCCACGGACAGCCGCGGTGTCCGCGGACCGCGTAACTCTTGGACAGCCCTTCTACCATTTCCACTTCACTCTCTGTGCCATTCCCTCATTGCATACAGTTAAGCAGTCACACAATACAGAGAACATCCTCAGAACACCCCCATTTTGTTTATTTTCGAACATTTCAGGACACCGCGAGTGTTCTAATAACACATGCAACTTGCCAGCGAACAATACGGACAACGTCCTCAGAACACCCAAATTTTCTTTATGTACGAACATTTCAGGACACCGCGAGTGTTGTTCTGGTTCACTCTTTTTTCTTTTGCTGACATATCTAGGCCAAATGGTTTTCTTCAGTAACAGTCAGAAACTAAAAATTGTATTTTATTTGTAGACGTATCCTACAAGTAGGTTCTTATAATAATTCCCTTAGAGTCCATTCACATCATATGAAACATATACATAGGGGAAGACACAAGCTTTAAAGACAGCATTATTTTCAAGCAAATAAATGATGATTTGTCTGTTTCAAAGCTGCTATTTACCCTATGTATATGTATATTGGTATGTGTTCTTGTCTCTTTCTGTTTTCTCTATAGTAATGCAATTATGTAATATATGGGTTTTATTAGCTACTTATTACATATTTCATAGTACACAAAAATCTATTAAGAAAACAATTATCATTTCATTATTCAACATATTAACATTACAAATATTATACCTTCATCTTGTACGCTGCACACAATGCTATGTTTCTGCATTAGTAGCTTAGTATACTAGATAGAACCCCATAATAGAATGCTATTTATATCAATGCATCGTTCAAAGCACTAATTAGGGTATGATATTTATTGCAATGATCCTTGACACTTTTCTCGCAACATTATAATAAGAATCCCGTGTACACATATTTCATGAAAAGTACATACACATGTGATGTCATCAGTGATGTCATCAATGACATTTGTGATGTCATCTTTGATGTCCTGGGTGTTAGTCTTAGCAGTGCACGGTGGTGGCGCGAGTTATGGTTGCTTAGCTTACCAAAACTGGCGAATTTTAGGGGCTTTTCGGTTTTACTTGGAACCATAACGTCCCTTTAACAAAGTTTTTTTATTAGCACGCAAACAATATACAAAGATGGAGTGTAAAAAGCAATTTCTCAGAGATGGCTCTACACAGAATGTTGCAAACTAAGAATTTATGGTCGTTTACAGTGAAGGTCAGCTGCTTCCATTTTTTGCTCACGTGCCGGAGAGGCCCACGACTCGCACTATAAGGTTCTATTGTTTTTTTACCTTGACAGACAGGGATCGTGCTAAAAGACTTCTTTTGAAGGAGTGTTGCAAAAACGTAAGACACGATAAGGATGAAATTTCTGAAACGAAACCACTTTTATACATTATATCACCATGAGAAAGATCGTTGGCACAGACGGAGTCGTATTTTGGGACTGCACTACGCTTAGACAATGGAAAATGCCAATATAATGTAAGTAACCCTTTAGATTATTTTATACCGGAATATAATAACAATAGCGTGGCGTTAAAGCCCGGTTAAGTTGTACTTGTTCCTTCAATGTGGCATAGTGTTTTCTACCGTGCACTATCACCACCGAATTGGTCCCCTGTCGCTTACAGGGCTCTGAAAAAGGCAGAGGACAGACGGTGGGTTAATGGGAATAAGTTAACATACTCTGTTTCACTATCCTCGCTAGCAAATAGTTTCACGCCCTAATAAATAAAATGAATATTTTTAATGAAGATCGGCTGGTGAGACTAATTTATGTTTTTTAAAACAGGTATGTCCTCCCGTACTGTGTATGCCACGATTACAGGTATGTCCTCCCGTGCTGTGAATGCCACGATTTTCATACCCCGGCCGACGGATTTTTTAACTGCCAGGTGCAGCTACTTCTAAACAACTTCATGACCTTCACCATTTTATGGGACAATCGCCAAGGACCAATATGCCCTTACGCGGAACTAGCGGCTAGAAGCAACATACCAACCATTATGGTGGTCTAATGCCTCGTTGTTGGAACAGCCTTCCGATTATCAGTGCCACCATAGTGCTTCTTTTATCATAAACCAACACCCTGTGTACCGCAAAGGAACAGCGCGTGACTCAAGATGAACTTTTGCGGATCGACAGCAAAGACAAATGCAAATCGCTGAATATTCTCTAAACATTTCATGTCAAATAAAAGTACTTTACGAAATGTACAATCTTGCTGTTTGCTTTTAAATCACAGTTTCATATTCCGAATTGTGGCGCGCTGTGTTGTGAGATGATCTGTGTTGTTTTCCGGGTTCAGTGTAAAGTCGCGTATGCACCGCAAAGGAACAGCGCGTGACTCAAGATGAACTTTTGCAGATCGACAGCAAAGACAAATGCAAATCGCTGAATATTCTCCAAACATTTGATGTCAAATAAAAGTACTTTACGAAATGTACAATCTTGCTGTTTGCTTTTAAATCACAGTTTCATATTCTGAATTGTTGCGCGCTGTGTTGTGAGATGATCTGTGTTGTTTTGCGGGTTCTGTGTAAAGTCGCGTAGGACTGGAAACGACTGGATGCGTTTGGCTATGCACCCTATACCGTCACGGAGAGAGACGGGGAATATGAATGCTTTGATAATGTCAGGCTTAGGGGCGGGAGATATGATTTAGTGTCGCAAAAGCAGGTCAGCCAGGTCGATGGGGCAAGTGATACGATTATCACATAATGTCGACGCACAGCAGCCTGATTTATCGTTTGTTTAGTGGACAAAAAGTCGGGTAAGGGCCATAGGAAATTGTAATGTCAACGGACATAAGGAGGGTTCTTAGAACACTTTCAACCTGACAACGAATAATACTAACAGCGTTCTCAGAACACCCCCATTTTGTTTAATTGCAAACATTACCTCCACGTCCACTCTTCCTCGTCCCAGTACTTACTTCATGAGGCCACTGCCTCTGACACAGGACCTTCTTCTATTTCTTTAAATTCCTATAACTCCTCCCCCACATCCACATCACTCAGTTTCATATTACCAAGCCGGAGCATGGGACCTTCCCCGCAGGGAGGGTGAGGAGGGTCGTCAGGAGGGTCGTCAGTACTGTGACGAGGAAGAGTAGCACCAGGAGTAATGAAGATTACCGGTAAGTAATCAGAGCATTTCAGGACACCGCGAGTGTTCTTAGAACACATTCAACTTGCCAGAGTACAATACGGACAGCGTCCTCAGAACACCCCCATTTTGTTTATGTACGAACATTTAAGGACACCGCGAGTGTTCTTAGCTCAATTTTAGCTTACTTGCGAACAAAACGGACACATACTCCGTCCTCAGAACACCCGACCATTTAGTTTATATAGAACATTTCAGAACAGCCGTGTTGTCCGCAGACAAATTGAACACAACAAAAGTGTCTAGCATATAAAAAAAACAGAACATTGAAACTATCTCATACTCCCCCACCCTCCCCAAACACTCTTACACACCAACACACTCCACTAAATACAATTTTTAATCCAAGTTTCACCGCTGTCTGCGGTCGTCCGCGAATGCAAGATGGCGGGCGCCACAGAAAATCTGACGTGCTTCATGCACCACGCCGTCCAATCAGTGAACACGTCGGGTGTCTGAGGACATCGCGCAAGCCGCTCGGCCAATCAGGGCACTGTCCGCGGAGCGAACAGATAAGTCCGTCCGCGAAGCGAACAGAGATATCACTAATTTTTTTGCCTTACATTTTTGTAATTTAAAAAAAAAACTACTGGACGGATTTACACCAAATTTGCAAAAGCACGCTTTCGGGACCAAGCCCCCGCTCCTGCCACAAATTTGGTGTAAATCCGTCCAGCGGTTTGGGCTGTAGGCGTGCGCAAAGTTTTTTCCCATTATGTCATTATGGGAAAAAACAAAAGTTTTGGGACCCCCCCTATAACTTTGCCCTCCCGGGAACAAACCTCTCCAAACTTTGCAAAAAAATTCAGAGTGGGCCATATACTTTTTTTGCAAAGTTTGGTGAGGATTCGTCAAGAGGGAGCAAAGTTGTAAGCCACCCAAAAAATGCTCTTCCCATGGAAGCACCAACTTAACCATAACTACATGGACGCTACCACGTCCATGTAATATATATATATATATATATATATATATATATATATATATATATATATTATATATATATATATATATATAAATATCACTACTATTTATCACATTTACTAGTGGTCCATGCCACATTCCCCTTGCTTCTAAGCACTGTCAGAAGTGTTATATTACTAAGAAATTGGTCCAGAGCCAATGCATTACCAAAAGCTGTGGTGTGCCCATTGAAGGAGAATTATCTGTTAAGATAGTTCTGCGGGTTCAGTGCTGACTGCTGGAATCTAGGTATGATCTGCAAGTCACAGGTTTGACTCCAAGCAAGGTCTGCTCAGCTTTTCATTCTTCTGAGGTCAACAAAAAAGTATTACATTTGGTTGCCTAGTAATCCTTTTGTATGAGTGCTTTATGCAAAATGCTTTGGCGAAAGTGCTAAATAAGTAATGGTTTATTATAAATGCCTGGATGTTAACATCAATTAATCCAAGCAAAGGTTGAGAATATTGTCACAGTCTTAAATGAATGTTACTCTAAGTGTGAACTATGGGACTTTTATTCAACTCCATACATGCCTGTATAAAAATCATAAGCAAGCGTTTTGCTTCCATGAGATAGGTGTGCATCTTATTTCATAGGTCATGGCCGAAGCTGTACAGAAGTGGGGTGTGAATGCATTGGCAGAGAGGCGCTGGCCCCATCGCACAGCTTGGCAATACATATAAAGGCCCTTTCTTCTCTGAGTCCCTGAAGTAGCTCAGATGTACCGTCCATATCCTGAGTCAGAGGTCCCTGCACAACGTCATTTCCTGCCCTTTTTGACTTTAATTGGCTGAGCAGAGTCTTGCGGGTCCTAGAGCTAGACATGTCCCCTTGGCTTTGCATCTCGCCCTGCTTTTGCTAGTGACAGGCATGGGTATACTTACAATGAGGGTGTGCATTGTGTGTTTGCTTTATGGCTACCCCTGTGCAAGCTGTATTACTCATTGAAATGGGTTAGAGGGACACAAACATCTCTTCCAAGTTTTTCATAGTCAGTAGTTTTCCTCCTGCTGCCCACATCCGCTATATTGGTGTTGTGCACGTTCATGAAGAAAGAAACATTTGCATGGGGAAACGGGGTGAGAAAAGGCTGGGTGGACACCAGTGGCACAGATGAAAAATAAACGCAGGTCTGTGCGTGAAATGAGACGCATTTATGCTACACTTTTAACAGCTTTCCAACGGCAGCAGCTGACCTTCTGAATCGCACCATTTTCCTGTTAACACTGCTATGGTTGCAGCTCAGTGCAAGGAGCCTGTGAAGAGTGAGGCCTGCACCTTTTTGCCCCACCACCGCCCCCTCCCTGTGACAGTCCTGCCCATTACATCCGTCACCCATCCCTCTCGTGGACAACATTCATGCAGGGGATACAACACATCTACCCCCTTTACACATGGCAGTTTAATCCCGGAGGAAAGTGTGGTGCACATGGGAGCGAGGAGGCATATTTTACAATGCCATTGTGCACCCTGTAATATTCATGTTCACTTAACAGCTGATATGAGATTATACCTGGTTATGACGATCTCCCATGGGAGTCTATATTGCCCTCCTCAAGGGCTTGAGTCTCACATTAAATATACCTGGCCCAGCACTCTAAAGTGATGTCTTTTTCAGATATAAATTTCAAAGCATGGTTGCTTACATTTAAGCAATGTCTTAAAATGATTATTTCATAACATTGAAACACTCTATGTAACCTTAAATGATATGGTATAAAAGTACACTCTAGGATGTCAGGAATTACACTCTATAACACTTTTATAACCTGTGCTACTCTAAAATGTCTTGTATGAATCTGTAGAGTGCATAATTACTCTATGATGCCTGTAATAATAATGTATAAAACATGTATATCTAGGCTACTCTAACATGCCATCTGATATCAGTAAGGCACCCAATCATGCCTTAATATTATATTCATAAGTGGAGGCGCTCAAAGATGGCTACTGTGCACACCAAGGATGCCATCTGAACATTTAAAACACTGGGACACCCTCAGATGTCACTGCAAATGTGAACTACTACATGTGAAAACTGCCTTTGACAGATACATGATTACAGGGTATGTTCATTTTATAAACCGATGGAGGCTATGCAACAATATCTTACATTAGTACCTGGCCAGGGTCATTCAAAATGTAACAAACAATCTGATTGGCCCTCACCAGGGCAATATACGATGCAGAATCCCTCGCCTTCATATCCCTGGCGGGGAGGAGTGGCAGCCCGTCAGCCAATGAGAAGGCTCGGAACGGGATAATCCCAGCTCTGAGCCACCACACGGCTGGATGCTGCATCCTCCCCTGCCGGGGATTCAGTTAAGAGTTTTCTCCCCCTTTCCAAACAATCCCCTCCCCACCCTCCCAACCGCACTTACCTTCTTTTTGCTCTGTTTGAGAGCGAACACGCTGGGAATACTTCTGTCCCCAGCGCGTCAGCTCCCGATGGCCGCCATGGAAAGGGAGCTTCTCTGGCAGCAATTATTTGGACTTTTTTTTTCTGTTCCGAAAAGGCCGCCGTGATTTGGAACAGAAAAAGAATGCTATTAGTACGCCGGTCTTGCTGGCCGGGGTACTAATAGCAATAAGCCCCTTGTCGCGGGCCCTTTACATGACTCATTAATGCCCCCGCGGCTAGGGGCTTATTGCTTAATAAACAGATGGCCAGCAGGACTTTCAAGAGCTCTATCCGAAATGAATTAGTAAAAGGCCATCCGTTTACTTGCCCACATTGTAGAGAGGACATGCTAAAGATCTATATCCACAGTAATTTATACATTTTTATTATATAGCTTTAGGCCCAGGCCAGGAGGTATGTTTTTGAGAGGTCTCTGGAACTCTCTAAACTACCTCCCATACGCTTAAAATATTTCGAGTAGGATAAAGCAGGCAACTTCAACAATAGGTTCTGATTGTATACTCCAAAGTCCACCAGCGACTCTTTGTGGGCAGTCCATTTGAGTCAGATCAGTAGCCATCTTTCTTGTCTTCTGTGACAGGACGGTCACACTGCAAGAGATCATTTAATGCTGCAGAATATTACAGCTTCCACTGCATTCCCGTGAATTCTGGTGGGTGTGTTAAGTTCACATAAATATCTCCAACTCTATCCCAGGTGTCACCACCCACAGCTGTGTCAGACCCTGGAGTCCTTGTCTTCTGCCCCAGTCTAAACGAAATACTTTAGATATCATTCTGGAGCCCGTTGATGGTGATAACACTGCTTTAGCTATCATTCTCACATCATCAGACATATGGTCAACAATTGCAACAACTGCAGAAAATCACTCACTGTATTCCCGGAGTCTGACGCAGTCCTACATTTGTTTCAGTGGATATATTTGGTATTGGCTCAGAGAGTTCTACTGTGTGGTGGCTGCGTAATGACCTGCACTAGTCCTACCTTTATCCCAATGAACAGATTGCTCACGTGAACTGAGTATACTGGCAATCCCTCTACTGCTGCACCTGCGACTCAGGCTGTAACATCCATTGAGACCTAACACTGGCAATCATGTGCTACATGCCAGGATATTCCTGAATACCATGAAGCACTTGTCAGTTGTTAAAGGAATTCCATACAACACAGCCACTCTTTAAGCTCTGGCATTGAGGCACGTTCATAGACATGCAAGTGGCAGACAAAGGCTGCTTCTTGGTGTTGGTATTTTATCACTGTTTCACCTAGTGACTCCCAACAGGCTGTACAGGTACTTGAAGAAAGGCCTTGGCTCCAAATCGCTGTCTCCCAGCACGTGCATCTTAATATGCTCAATCGTTGAACCTATCACTGTACATTTTGAGGTGGCCACTTATCAACATCTGATGCTTTTTTATTTAGCACCACATAGCGTAAATTTACAAAAGCAATTTGCATGCTCTTTGAATCCATACGATTCAAAGATAGAAAGTAGAGCAGGAATGTTGGCCACTAGTGTGATATTGGAGGGTAGATGTGTGTGGCAGACTGAGTGGATGAACAAGCTGGTTTGTGCAGCAGGGGTAGAGTTAAGTAAGCGGACATGCCAGAATAGCTATCACTAATGGACCCAAAATGTCCTTCTTGCAACCCTACCACATTTGACATGAAGACAAAACATGTTTAAGGGTGCTTTGGGTTCTCAAGCGGGAGTGGGATGTGGGGGAGACAAATCGGGATTGCCATTACTTAAAAGAATGGTATTATTGTGAGGGCTAATATAGAGAAAGAGACAGATATCAAATATATAGATAGAAGAAATGGAATTGAGAAGTGCTTGACAATAAACACTCAGAATGGCACACTGATTAAGAATTATTCTAGGAATGTAAAAGACAGTGTGTGATCCAGATAGTCCTGGAGACAAAGAAAAATATTATTTTAGTAGAAACATATCTCGAGGCTTGACTGTAAGTTGCTAGAACACCCTCATATTGACAAAACAAGTGCAAACCAACATGATACTAAGATACAGAGGTGGCAATATGCAAATAGAGTTATGAAACGTACGGTAAATAGGACAAATATGTATTCTTGGAGTAGGTGGTTATTTACTGATATTAACCTCTGAAGTGCAGACTGAAGAAAACATCAATAATTCCCTATGTAAATTAGAATGAAAATAAACACCCTTAGCATGCAGTGGGTTCATAGTGATTGCTCTAATTTGATAATAAATGGGTTTGATAGACCACACCTAGCGATATTAGATTATATAATATGTTCAAACAAAGAATTATTATGCCACCACAAATACTGCATAATTGGTGAAGAGTTCAACAAAATCTTTCCTCCTGAGTCAGATAAATCAAGAAAAATCTAAATATCTTTCAAAGATTAACGATACATATAAAACTACAATCAGATCTGAACTTGCCTGATATTTGGAGAAAGAAAATCCTTTACGAGAAGATACTTTGTTATTTTGCTTTAGATATAGGTCGGCCTCGAAAAGGGATTACATTTTTAGTATTAAGGAATTACTGAATATTTCCAAATTCACAATATGCCCTATTCTAATACCTGACCATGCAATACAATTGGTACTTACTCTTGTGAATTGGAACAAGAAGATGCTTAGATGAGCATTTGATAAACAATGAATGTCAGAAAAGAATCTGTTTAACCAACACAAAGTAAAAAGGCATTTTGTAGAAATAAGCAAATGTACAGCCGATTCCGGAATGTTGACCAAGGTGACAGCAGCTTGAACCTGCAGCTCCTGGTCTCCTCCCTGAAGCTTTTTACATTGATTATGCATTCAAAGAAAAAGATTCAAGAGCCAGAAAAACCAACTTCAAAAAAACAGAATCAACTAATGGAGATGGATGAAGAAAACCCCAGTAGCCAAGACATATATAAACTCCTGAGACAAGTGGCGCTGGACATGGTTGAAGTGAAAACTACCTTGACTGAACTGAATTCTAAGGTTTGCCACCTGGATGGTAGAGTGGAGGAATTAGAAAAGAAATCAATATCTATGAGCTCTGAGATGGCAGGAAGTTAGAGGGCTTACAACAATCTCAGAAAAGACCTCCAAAGTGAGAAGGACCGGAGAATAGAGATGGATTTGAAGCAGTGGGAAAGAAATGTCAGATTGATTGGAGTTGAAAAAGTCCTGATCCCAGGAATGAAAACCTGATAATACTAGTATTAGGTATATTTAAAGAATGATTTGGTATGGCTTCCTTCAAAGAGGATGATTTTGACCATGTGTATCAAATTGGCAAACTACCAAGCACTAAACCAAGTCATGTCATGGTGTCCTTTGTCCTGGTGTAGGTGCCTTTCCTCGTCTTACTACGTATGAGAGAAAAAGAAATAAAATAACAGGCAAAACCCCTTGTCGGGGAAAGAGGCACTGAGACCCGGCTGCAAGAGTTCAAAGGATGGTTTATTTCTCCAGCTAGGAAATAACCCAAAAAAGCTCCATCTTAAACATCAATGCCAACATTTATATTAGTTAAAGTAACTCTAACAAAAAATACTAAATGGACCCAATTGGCCAGACGGTGTGGTGCTGTGGGTGTGGGTAGCATCTCTTCCTCCTGGTTGGCTGAGTAGCTGACGGACGTCAAACATCTTGTGCTCCATGTAGGTCAGGGTCCGGTCACTGTGGTCACTATCTAAGCTAGTATTGTTTCATACTAAATGACAAATTATTTAAAACATTTTATGCTACTTGTCACATTTCTACATGAGTTACACACAATGATTATTGTCAGTTCAATTGGGTCATTCGTGGCTTTAATTGAAGGCCTTGACCTTTATTTGTGCATGTAAAAGAATCAGGCTATGTTCACATCTCCTTATAGGTTTCAAATTCATTAGTGCAAGTAAAAGCATATATAATAATAAAAATGCCTAAGGTTAGTAGTGGGTGTGTTAGGTGGGTTTCGCAGCACAGGCTAGGGTCTGGCACTTGAAAGAAATACCTTACTGGGAGTGCAGGGTCAGGATGGCAATAAATTATTCTAATGGGGGTGGGTGGCTTGCACGTTTATGAGGACGAATCGAGCAGAAAGTGCTTAGCTCATCTTGGTTCACATGCAGGTTTTCAGGCAAACAGTGATCTCAGAGGAAGAAAACTGTAGCATATTAATTGTTGCAACTTTCTCCAGCCTCAGCGTGAGGATGGAAGTGCAGAGCTTTTCCTTCACAGGGGGAGTGCAAGGGTGGGGGCCAGCCAGCTGCCTGTGTGCCTTGTGTGTGTGTGTCTCTGTCCTTGGCTGCTGCGGTGGAAAGGGGAGCCGCGCATTGCTGTACTATCGCAGTGAGGCCTGTTTACCCAAGATGGAGTCGAAAGGGGCACAAAAGATGGATGGCCCGTGTCCTGCTCAATAGTCCCATCTATGCAGCAGTCAACCGTGGTTAACTTTACATAAGGGCAAGGGGCAATACCACTACCGGAGGCACGCGGTCCAAGCCTTGTACTGAGGAGCGTACGACGCGAGGGGGCCTGAGGACCCCTCGCTCCCATACATTGGCAAGAAAGAAAGAAAGCATATTGTGTGCATCAAGAAATAAGGGATCTGTCTACTACAAAGGGAAATCTTTATTTGTTTATCCAGATTATCCCAAGTAAATTTTGGCTGTCAGGAGAAACTTCAGGGCTGTGAAGGACCTTGCCAAAGCCCTGCAGGTAAAAGCCTTTTTGAACAAATACAACTCTTTAACTGTGGTGCTGCCAGATTGAGAAAGAGTCACTTCAGACCCAAAGGAAGCCTCTCTATGGCTGGAGACTCTCAGGGAAGCCCGTGCAACAATTGCGGATTGATATCTCCATGAAAATATACTTAGAATCCGTTTTAATTTAAAGAAAAAAAGTTTTTTTTAAAATGATTTGCTTAAAATGGCGACGATGCGGTGAGTTAGTTAAACATTTTTGTTTTTGTTTACTTTTGGAATGAGAGAGCTGACTTCTGGCTACGTGAACGTCGTGCTTCGTGAGTGTCTCCGTGGATGATTTTCATCACGGTGCGTGACAGTCCCAGGGTTCCACAGGAGCCGCATGGAGAGGACAGACTTGGATTAGGCAATCGAGATGCCGCGGCTGCAATGCGGATGGAGATGGAGTAGCACGGGCACTCGGCTGACTCTACCCCCGCAAGGATGGGGATCGGAGTGGCTCGAGTCAGCCCTCACTTGCCTGAATTATTGAGGTTTGGGCTGTGGTATGCTTAAGGAGCAGTGTGGGCATTTGGCTGGCTCCACCCTTGCAAAGGGGAGGTCAGAGTGGGCCGAGGTGGCTCCACCCCCACAAAGGTGGGGGTTGGAGTGGCCCAAGTTTATCAAGTTGTCGGTAACTGCTGAGAGCCATTGGATAGCTCCTGTGTTCTCCTTCACCTGCAGCCTTCATTTGATGGAAGAAATGAATGTATCTTAAGACATATATGGAGAATACACACATCTTATGTACTGCTATGGAATGGATTCTATTGGAGGAAGGTGACATTTTTGGCAACTTGATATACTACTGAAAGGTTATGTCACCTGACTGTTCATCACATAAGTTGGAGGGAGGTGTAATGTTTATAAGGGCATTGCACAACATCAAATACTCAATCCTTATGATTCCTGAATGGCCTTAATATATTGTGCATGTTTCTTAATTTGTATTTTTGTTGGTTACGGTTATTGTCAAATACTCATTCCTTATGATTCCTGAATGGCCTTATTATATTGTGCATGTTTCTTAATTTGTATTTTTGTTGGTTACGGCTATTTGTCTCATACAAACAGATTCTTAACATATTCACATGCTGCATTTATGTATTTGTTTTCTTCGACACATATTTTTTACTAAGGATTTTAATGTACTTTAGCGGTTAGCATTTTATATGTCACTGCTGTGACAAATCGGGGTGTGTGGATTTTTGGAAGACTTGGCCCTAATTGCTTGCGTGGGTTGCTCTTGTGTGTCTCTTACCATGACAGTTGTTTATAAGACTTTTTGCCTGTTCAGAGTTTGTGGGACTTGTCCCTATTGTCTTATACATGCCAATAAAGGGATGGCATTTGGATTCCGCGGCTTTCGGATGGGGCTCACCCGGTCCGGGCGATAGACTATTCATGTGATTCCTGGATTAGGTCGGTGGTCTGTTGCCAGGACTGGTTGGGTTGTAACGTGACTGAACAGTGACAGTTTCGTATTTATTGGATTCACACATCTGCATTGCATTGGGGGTAAGCTCCTGTACAGTGCTGTTTATGACCTGTACATTTGTATGGGAAATCATTATAATGAGGATATGGGGCTTGTTGAGAGTCATATTTAGTATTTGAACTAGTGGTTGGGAATGCTTTATTTGTTTTCTGATATGTAATTGGGAGGGGTACTGGGTGTTTTTTTTTTGTTAGTTCTTGTTGACGTTGCATTCATACTTCTGTTATAGGGGGAGTGGGAGGGTTTTTTTATTTTAGTACATGCAGAATTGTTGAACTGGTGTTCTTTTATTGTCTTACACAAGCCTTTGCTATGCCTTCTGGAAAAGGGTACCTTTTGTGTGTCTCCTCATGGAATGTGAATGGCCTTAACAACCCGGTCAAAAGGCAGACTATTTTCAATTGTTTGAATGATATGCATAATGATGTTTATTTCCTTCAAGAGACCATTTACTAAAGATGAAGTTAATATATTGTGCAAACGGTGGGTGGGAGAATTTTATACCTCATGCTATACCTCTAAGAGCAGAGGGGTGGCAGTCTTGGTGAGGAAGAATGCCCCAATTAATGTGATACACTCGTGAACAGATGATGAGGGTAGGATCATTATACTTTTGGTAGTTCATTCTTTGGAAGAGTGGCTCAACTGTTGCAAGATTTTGATTCCCCGAATATTATTTTGGGGGAAGATTTTAATCTGGCTATTGATCATACCATGGATCATAGCGGATCCCTTACGTTTTGATCCTTTCGGTCGCTTCTATCTGAATTTGATTTGAAAGATTGTTGGAGACTTCGTCATTCAGATTTTAGAGAATACACCTTTTATTCTGGTTCTCATGATACACATTCTCGTATTGATATGTTTCTCACGGCTGGGTCAATGACTTCGAATCTAGCAGGTTGTAAGATTGGTAGTATTGCAGTCACGGATCATGCACCAGTGTTCTTGAGTGTGAATCTGGAGTTTGATACTCGCAGGTCGTTTTGTTGGAAAATGAACACCTCGATCTTACAAGATGACACAATTGTGGAAAAAATTAGATCTGAGGCTGAACACTTTTTTGCGGAAAATAGAACTGATGGGTTTAGTGTTAAGACAATCTGGGAAGCCTTTAAATGTACAATGCGGGGTCTTATATTGGGATTGTCTAGTAGCAAGAGGAAAAAACTGGAGAGGGCAAATCTAGATTTAGATAAACATATTAAGATGGTTTCGAATGATTTGATAAGTGACCCCACTAACTCAGCAAAAAGGACAGAGCTTAAAAAGTTACAGAGAGAATTGAATGACGTTCTAAAGGCGAGGTCTGAAAAGGATTTGTACAGGCTAAAATGCTCTTATTTTGAATATGGGGAAAAACACGACCCATGGCTTGCCTATAGGTTACGACAACAGCAGTCAGAAGGGGCCATAACCTCTGTCAAGGGAACGAATGGTTTGGTAACGTTTGACCCTAAGTAAATTAATATGGCTTTCAAGGAATGTTATATGAGACTATATCAAAATGAAATGGGTATCAGTGGCCTTGGTGAGACTTTTCTGGATCATTTGGAGATTCCAAAAATTGATGATTTGGAAAAATCCGTTTTGAATGTGGGTGTGACTGTTGATGAGTTGAAGTTGGCAATTGGCAGGCTAAACTCAGGCAAATCTCTGGGGCCAGATGGTTTGCCTGCTGAATTTTATAAATTTTTACTGGATTCTGCGGTGGAGCTTTTGCGAGACATGTATACAGAATCCAGGGGGGTGGGTCTTCTTCCAGCTTCTACCAACCACGCCACTATATCTGTTTTCCTTAAGAAAGGTAAAGATGGCAGCTTGACATCTAGTTATCGTCCGATCAGCTTGATAAATACAGACAACAAAATATTGGCGAGAGTTGTTGGCCTTACGTCTGGAACGTTTGCTACTGAAGCTGGTACACACTGATCAGTCAGGTTTTGTTCAAGGTCGTAGAACATCTAGTAATATTAGGAATTTGTTGATGATGATGACTCATGCCCAAAGCTTGGAAGATGATGTTGCCGTGTTCTCTTTGGATGCTGAAAAAGCTTTCGATCGGGTTGATTGGAAGTATCTTTTTTCAGTCTTACGTGCTATGAACTTGAGAGAGGACTTTATTTCCTGGATTGCCCTGTTATATGCTTGTCCAACGGCCAATGTTAAAACTAAGCCAGCTGTCAGAGAATTTTGAACTACAGAGAGGTACTAGGCAGGGATGTCCTCCTTTTCCTCTATTATTTGTTTTGGCCATTGAACCTTTAGCGATTGCCTTGAGGTGTGATGTGGAAGTTCAGGGCCTAAACTTTCATGGAGCTGAACAAATGTTATGGTTTTATGCGGACGATCTGCTACTGTTGTTGAGGAATTTGGCTGTGTCATTACCTGCCTTATTAAGTGTGTTGGACAGGTTTTATAGTGGAGCGGGATACCAGGTAATTGGTCCAAATCTGAAGTGTTACCAATAAACAGATTCTGTGGTAAGAGTTTGGTGACTGGACAGGGTTTTCAATGGTGTGACAGGAAACTGAAATATCTGGGTGTTTGGCTGACCCCATTGGTTACTGAAATGGCAGAAGTGAATATGAACGAGGTATGTAGTGATTTAAAATTGAACTTTCAGAGGTGGTCTTTACTTCACTTATCTCTCTGGGGCCAGGTGAACGATCTAAAAATGAATGCTGCTCCAAAAATGTATTACATTCTCGGTATGCTTCCGGTGAATATAAGCCAATTTTACTGGAAGGAAATTGATGGTTTGCTACAGTCCTTTATTTGGGATGATAAACCGCTGCGGCTAAAGTTGTGGAAACTTCAGTTACCAGTAGAGAGAGGGGGACTTGGAGTCCCGAATTTCAAAGCTTATCATATGGCTTTTTCAAGTCAATTTGTTATACCCTTTTTGAAGGAAACGCCAGATAAATGGGCTATTGCAGAGGCAAGTTTGTTGGGCCCGCTACCTCCTAGGGACGATTCTTACGGCTACAAACAAGACATGCAGGAAAATGCCTATGACTGTTTTTCTGAGAGAGAATTGGAACAATATACATGAATTATTGGGTTTGGGTGCTTTGAAAACCACTCATGCTTCCATTTGGCTGAATCCGGCAATTACTATTGGGGGTAAAACTTTGTTCTGGCCAGAATGGCTTCTGAGTGGTATATACTGGATTGGTGATGTCATTAAAGATGGTGAGTGGATTGGAGAAAGAGAGTTATGTGCAAAATTTTACATCGAATATTTCCTAATTGATGATTTCAGAAAATTGAAAAGATGTATAAGTGATGTGGCAGAGCAAGGGGATGCAATGATGAATCTCTTTCTAAAGGAAAGGGAGCCAGGTTGTGGTTTCATTGCTAGAAGGATATACAATCGAATTGTGTCTGCATATAAAGAGAATTCTGAATTGAGAGCTGATTGGGGCAGGAGATTGGGATGTGAGATTACACCCGAGATGTGGTTTGAGATGTGTGCTAATGTTAAGCTTTGTTCTTTGAATTTTGAGGAACGCTCGAGACACATAAAGATCCTCAACAGAGTGTTTTGTAGTCCAGAATGATTGTTCAAGAGAGGTATGGTGGATACAGATGAATGCTGGTGTTGTGGGAATGGATTGGGTAGTTTAGAACATTTACTATGGGACTGTGTACGAGTACGGGGATTTTGGCAGGACGTATGTTGCGTTTGTTTACGTATTCTGAATTTAAATATTACATTAGATTTCAAAACTATGATCTTGGAAAGTGGTGAGTTGCTAGAGGACCTTTCTATCTCTCAGAAAAAAATCTTGCTCCGAGGGGCAGGTGTGGGCAAGAAGATGGTATTGAGGGGCTGGAAATCTCGCATTGAGCCTACTGTTGCGGATTGGATTGAAGGGATGTCTAGTCTTCCAAGTATAGAAAGAATGATTTATAAGAGACAAGGGAAATTGTCAATACATGCAAAGATTTGGAATGAATTTCTGATGTTGTACTAGTTCTCTATTTGTAAATATGTATATTACATTCTGCATGTTGTTGCTTTGCTTTGCCTATTTGGTCATTTGCTTTTATGGAACTGCTTATTGTTATTGTGTAAATTGTGCATATAAATAAATAAAATATAAAAAATAAAAAAAGCAAATGTACAGCCAATTTAAGATCAGTATGGGATTCTCTGAAACATTTTTTAATGTAGAATGTATTAGCTTTGATTGGACACAAAACAGAAGTAACATAATGTTTATTGTGTTTATGTTTATTGTGTTCATGTTTATTGTGTTTATATAGCACTTTATCCCAAAGCGCTGTACATTATAACAACAAGAATACAATAACAGTAGAAGCAATTACAAAATATGAGTCAAACCAGTAATACAGCAACTAGAACAATTTGCCAATGGAGATAAATGAGGGAAGAAGGGGTGCAGAGGGGAAGGGAGTTGGGAACAGGAAGTGAGATAAGCTGAAGTCGAGAGAGGAGGAGAGGGGACATAAGAGGAGACAAGGCAGGGGGAGAGAGGTAAGATGAGGAGGATAAAAGAGGGGGGGAGGGGACGGCAGAGGAGGATCAGAGTATCAGGGAGGGGAGTGGAGAAGAATAGATTTTAAGGAGACACGAAAGGAGGAATAAGTGGGGATGGAACGGATAGAGAGTGGAAGGGAGTTCCAGTGGAGGGGGGCAAGGAGCTGAAAGGAGCAAAAAACGAGAGGAGGCACATGGGGACGGGGGAACAAGGAGACAGAAGTGATCTGCAGATCTGAGGGAACGGGAGGGAGTGTAGAATGAGATGAGAGAGGAGAGATATGGGGGAGCAAGATCAAGAAGAGATTTAAAGACAAGACTGAGGAAGATAATCTAGAAGATATGTAAAATGATGTTTTAAAAATGAGAGGAAACCCATATTAGACCCTTTGGTATGCTAGAAGCATAAGATATATTTAAACTATTAATGACTAAGCCTGAGGAATTGTAACACATGTATATTAAACCAAAATTAAAGACAGTCTGAAACAGTATTACAACTCTTATGAATACAAGAATTAGACAGGTATACTATCATGACAGGTACACTTGCAATCTTGCCAATCAGAGCTCAGAGAAAAGAAAAGTATAGGAACATTATGCGGATATTCAAAATATGTTCTGTGTTTATTATCAAATGTCAGTCAGTCCGTCACCAAACCTTATTTGCATAAAAATTAACCAGCAAACTACAAAAATATCCTTAACAATACAATACAATTTCTGATAAAAATGATATCTAATTTGTTAAAAATTGACATGAATATAAAAAGAAAACAAGTGAGTTTCAATAAATAACCTAAAAATAATCCAGCAACAGGTTGAATGAAATAAAATGTATAGACTTTACACAATTCAGGCAACCTCATCATGTGTAAAATTTATAACAAAATGTGTCTCATTCTCAATGAAGACCTCAAATATGTCAACATTGTCCATGTCACAAGCAGAGTGTCAACCTTCAAAAGTTTATAAAGCGCAGTTTGACATTGATAAAAACCTAAATTACAAAGTAATAGAATTTTTGTTTTGTTTCGAATCGAGGCATAAACTGGACAGAAAAAAATAAAATGCATTAGGTCCTATGATGATGCTTTGCATAATAAACAGGTAACGTTGCTCATTCCATTACCGGTCCATTCACCAGTGATCACCCTTGAGGAATAAAATGAAATATAGTTCTATTTGTAAGCTACCTCTCATGATTATGTTTGTACCATAACAAGGATAAGATATCAAATGTTATACCATGATGACCAGGTAGAACCACAGAATCTAAGAATAAAAGCCTACTTAAATAATATTCAATTGCACTCACAATGAAAAGAAGTATTACATTAAATAAAGGAATATATTCAAAAATCTGAAATGGAGGCTATAATTATTGATTGGTAAAATGGCAAAGCTAGATGACTGGCTGATTTAGGAATGTAACAGTATCAGAACCTTTCATCAACAATGATGCGAGTTCTTGTAACTTAATAATGTTTCTGCGAAAAGGATATCCCAAAACATATGAAATGAATCAGCTATCAATATGCTCCAAAATCCTGGGAACAATATATCCAAATGTGAATCCTTTCACCCAAATACGTTAGTTTACTCAGACCTGAAATGTTATCCTTTTATTAGATTAAAAGAAAACAATATATATTACCCATACAGGTATGCCTATAGCCACGTGATTTATTATAATATTTAGAGGAGCACATGGCCATATATAAGGCCTGATTAATGCATTCCACACTGTGAATAATAAAGGTGTGTCACTGGCTAAATAGCAACTGATGCACAAAAACATGTATCACAGTCAAACAGAGCTTGTTGTGGCCAGTAATGTTGAAAATAAGGTTCACTATAAAATTCTTGAGTACTATTTAAGTACTTTTTCAGACATTGACTGCAACATTAGTGGTGAATGATTAATTCCTTCAACCACTGGCTATATGTTGCAGAACATTACAGGTGTGTACAATGAACCCTAGTCTATTTGTCAAATGTCCTGTGTTTTGGTTATGGTCCACACTGTATTATAGGAAGCATGTCTACTGATTTATGAACAACTGAACTAGCCCTGAAGTTTCTAAAGCAAAGAACATGTGAATTCTATGAAAAGAATAAAACACATACATTCAACATTTGACCTTTACACTATAAAAAACACATACATTCATTGTATAAATTCATCCTACAATAAAACATGTTTTAAGAATACAATTTAAATACATCAAAAGAAAAAATTCCATTCAATCAACAATACAGCAAAATCAGAGCTACTAAACTTTAACATCAGGCTATTTCTGCACAGGAAGCTGCTAACTATTTATACACATGGGTTTCAGTAGTACTTCGTGCCTCATGCCTGATCCTACGTGATTTAAAGATATCCACAAGGTTTTACTTTCGCCCTTAAGCAGATCCAGCCTTTTTTCCACCTGAAGTCAATTGTGATACGATACTACCAGAGATTTTGCCTCATAAAGTGAGCTCCAGAACTGGTCTGAAGTGAGGCCAGTAAATGTAACCAGGTTTTGCATATCTGTAAACTAAACGCTATGCGAGCAACACTGCCCATGGCTCGCAGTTAGGCTCAAAAGTCGTCCATTTGCTGGGTCACTAAAACAAATATTTGCCCATAGTTTGCACACTCCCGTCATCCATAATATTTTTAAAGACAGAAGTCCAAGTTCCAGTCGAATTGCTTCTACCGGAACAGTGGCCGGTAGACCCAATAGAGATCTCAAGAGTTTGCCCTCGATTTTCTTAAGCCAGCCTACCAAACCCACAGGCAGCGTCACCAGTGCATACAGAATCACTGGAACTGCCGACATTCTGTATGCTTTCAGCTTAGCCTCAATGGAACTGCCACCTTGTCTATCGAAAACATTTTTTAGTGATAGCCATTTTGTACAGGTCATGGAGACAGTCGCTTTTACATGGTGAAGACAGATTAATACAACAAAACTGAAATTCTTTCAGTGACTTGCAAAAGCAATCAAAATGTAGTATAAAGAGAAATTCATTTAAAAATCTGTGAAACGTAACACCAATGAGAAATGTCTAAACTTAACTATGATACCAAATTAAGCACAGTAAATAAACTAAATTGGGTTAATAATGTATAATTGTTATTGATTAGGAGAATGAAAGGCATTAAAATGGTGATACTTCCAAATATGTTTTTATTTCAATCCTCAAATTCGGAGGTCTTAATGAACTTTGATATCCTATTAAGAGCTGACTATAGATAATTCTGCTTAAGAAATACCGAAATAACATTGAACTGAAAGTATTACTGACATTTATTTTATTTATATTATCGCTTATGGCACAAACCTAGCTCAAGAGTAGTGGAGTCGTTTACAACGTGTGGATGCCAGTCTTGGGCATGACAATAGTGCATTACTGTTTTCAAAAGGATGGCCAAATGAGGATTTAGTCATGTGGGAGTTACTGATGGAAGAGACACATTTGAGGTGCTTTTCTGGAACAGGAGGATGGTGGTGAGGTTCTGAGCCTGAAGCAGCATAGAGCTCCAGAGGATTGGATGTCTGTCAACAGAAGGGCGGTTTACAGGTCTTCTCTTTGCACACAAGCCTTGACTCCAACCATTTGATGGATTTGCTATGTGAGATGCAAGGGCCTCCAGAGGTGTGGAGTGTAGTCACCAGGTATTTTGTTGTGCCCTTCAAGACTGCTTTTTAGATGATGCAATCCGTTTTTAATAGGATCCTGGCTGGTAGGGGAGAGCCAGTGAAGCTTGAGCAGGGAGGGATGTGGTTGAATTTGGAGGTGCCTGCAATGGGGCGTGTGGATGTATGGGGGTCAGATTTGTGGCCGGGAGCCCGGTTAAGAGAACATTTCGCCATAAATATGGGAGAACATGAGAACCTGGACCCCCATGTTGAAGTCATATGGGAGGGTGTAGGGGGGGCTTCATTTTGCAGACTGTGGCGCAGGCCATTTGGGCTTTAATGACTTTGTGTCTTTGGAAGGAGAGGCTGATGTTGACAATGAAGCCTGGGAATTTGACTCAGTATGACAGCTGTGGAGAGAATACTTCTAGTTGCATACTGTCAAGCCACTTTTGGATGTACTTTTGTTTGGCAGGGGGACCAATAAGGACAGACTTGGTCTTGGTACGGTTATCATTAAGGTAGGCATTAGACATCCAAGTTCGCATGGTGTCCAGACTCTCTTGGTGGCAGTTGATGTCCTGGGGGCCTTTGATCTTGAGTTACAGCTGGGTGTTTCCGGCGTATTTGAGAACGGCTATATTGGGGTATTTAAGGAAAATTCTCAGAGGTCCATATAGAGGTTAAAGATCATTAGAGAGAGAATGGAACTTTGGGGGAACCCATATTTGACTGCGAGTCATTTGATTCTGGACAGGCACATCTGAATGGCTTGATGTCTGCTGGTTAGGCAGAACGTGAATCACCTTAGGACAGCACTGGAGAAGCCCATCCTGTCATCGAGGAGGGCAATGAATGCCTGATGGTCAATGGTGTTGATTGCAGCCAAGAGGTCTACGAGGCATGGGTCACCCTTAACGATGAACTACATTGAATCATGCACCACTAGGATGGTGGTAGTCTCTGTACCGCATCTGAGGTCGAAGCCAGATTTGCAGTCACAGAGTAGGCCGAATTGTTTGATTTTAGCCAATATTTGGGTTGTGACAATATTTTTAAAGAGTTTCTCAATGAACGGGAGACTTGTTTTGGGGCTGTACATAGGAAGGTCCTCCCGGTCGAGTATGGTCTTCTTTAATATGGGTTGTATGAGACCCGTTTTGAGTGTGTCTGGGAATAAAACTCTTGCTGAGGAGATCATTGATTGGAGGGCCGATTCACTTTTTGATAAGGTTTGCCGGAGGACATTGTCTATGCAAGTGTAGGTTTTAGGGAGGCAAGTGTACCTAATGGGATCCTTGGGGTAGAAGAGTGTGAAATTGGTGCAACAGGGGTGCGTCAGGGAGGGGATGGAAAGCTGACCTTTTTCCAACTTGGAGGTGTCAATGAGAGTCGTGATTTTGATAATTTTGTTTATAAAGAAGGTATTGATTCTGCCACATTGTACGTGCACATCCAGAACCTCAGGGCTCATGGCCTTAGTGCAGTATTTGACTACTTTCTAAAAGACATTGCTCCTGTTAGAGACTGCCTCAATGCTGGAGGTGTAGTAAGCAGTCATCCTTGGATGTCATGTGCCTGCGATGGGTGCTCAGGGATTTGACGGAAGTGAGCTGCTCTGAGCTCTGTTTTTTGTGCATCCGCTTTTCAAGGGATACATGATGGAGTGATTGAAGGATTCCAGAAGGGCTTCAGTATCCCTTGTGATGAAAAAATGACAAGACGGTTGCCTCTGCGTTGTCCAGTGGGAAATTCTTGAAAGGGCGGCATTCAATCATTGGGTGTTGAGGCTGATTTTTAAGTGACAATGATGTGTGTGAAACAATAGTGGGATCGATCCGCGGTCAGTCCATAAAATTTGCGAAAGGATGCAAAAATAAGGTTGAGTATGTAGTCTTTGACATTTATACAAATTTGGAAGGAAGTTTGGATTCGGCAGGGGAATATAAGGATAAGGAAGCTATTATACTCCGATCTGGAAAAATTTGAGATCTAACATTAAGTTTGATAACGGCAGAAGGTGGGCTTCATTTTAGAATACTTTTTTAAAGATCTGTTACATTGATCTTAAGTTAAAGGTATCCTGAACAGATTTAGCAAACATCTAATGTTATGTAACAGTGTCTTGCATAGCATGACCTTTGCCATTTTGGTGGTCTTGTGGTGCTTAATTCTGCAACAGAGGGCAGGGGTCTGGTTAATGGGACTGGAGGTTGAGGCAATGTGCGAATCGTGATGTGTTGAAGAGTGCAGATTTAGTTGTGCCAGTGAGATTTGAAATGTGTTGGTTTATGTTGCCATATGGGCCCCGGTTAGACTGTATTGGGCACTAACAGGATTCACCTTGCAACTGTTGGTAAGTGTGGGGATGCTGCATGGTGGAGTGATAGGCCAAATAAGAGTTGTGAGTCAGTATTCAGTGCTATATCACAGGGCATGCCTAATTTATTTATTTATGTATTTATTTATTGTGCATTTGTAAAACGCTTATACAACAAGTAAATTGTGTTTCAAAGCACCCATGGGGCAACGGGGAGGGAAAACGAGAATGAAAATCAAATTAAAACAATGAAGGAAAGGAGGCAGACCTACTAGGCCCTGGTTGATCCAAGGAGTTTAGGGTGGAAGGGGGAGCATGATGGTGATGTGTCTGTGCATGGAAGAAAACAGCAGAATATTCAATACTGAAGAGAAAAATGTAATGTTCAATTTTAAGATTTTAGCCTAAGAACTAATTGCGAAACCTTGCGTGGCGAAAGTCTTGGAAGTAGAGCTTGGTGGCGGCAAGTGTAACAGATGCCGGAAACAGGAAAGATGATAAGAGATTAAAAGTGTGAATGCAGAACAGACACCTAACAAGTATGCCATGTTTGTTTCATTTGTTCTGCAACATCCACTGACGCCAATGGCAGCATCAGAATCCTGATGCCACGCATAGGCCCTGGAATGGCGCACTCCTTTGTGAACTTTAAAAACTGCAATGGCGAGCACTGTTCCAGCATCAGAATCCCCTCCTCTGTATGAAGAATAGGCTTGACACCGGTAGGCTATAGATGCCTGCGGTTCATTGCTGCTATCAAATGCTATGTCTCGCTGTGCCAGATATCATTGAGAGAAGCTGTAGCGAAATACTGTCAGGGCTGTGTTTTGATCAATCGCTGTTTTCCCAGCATCCCAGCATCCATCCCAGCATCCAATGCACTAATTGTCTACTGAGCAAATCAGCCATGCTCCATGGAGATCCACGTGGCCCACCCAATTAGGTGAGTGCCAGCTGTGCCACTCATTTTGCACAGCTGTGAAGACTAGGAAGCACACTGATATGTGTTTACATTTTGTTGGCCTCCTTGCAGCCTGGGCCTTTAAAAGGACATTGGGTCACAGGAGAAGATGTACCATGTTATGAGGCAGCCATTGGGGTTTGCTGCCTTCTCCCTGAGCCTCAGCATCTCTCTACACAAAGTGCAAGTGGTCCCCGATTGACCAATTCCTCTTGTCGTGAGCGAGAAGCAACTGAACCTCCAACACAGGTGCCAGTTGGTTTAAGAAATGGTGTATTCTTACGTGAACTATGGTTGGAGATGGATTTGAAAACAAAGTGTTCCTGATAAACAAAGGATGGCCTATGGACAAATCCACCCGGAGTTCCAAGGGTGAGACATAAAATGGTGTAGGATATCACGCTCCCAATGTCCTCTTGTAGACGGGTCATGTTTCACTTGGTGAGGTTCCGAAACTGAAACATCCTTCAGTTCATCTCTTTCTTGGCTTTGGCAAGTGTTGTTGATGTCATGCCCTTCCTGCAATCCATAGTAATCACAGTGCATGCCTATTGGGGCAGGATCTCCTGCTTTGGCCGCCTTGCCTTGATACCTTGAACTGGTCTGGGCAGGAAGTTTTCTCCACATACCAGGGTCCTTTTCAAACTGCATTAATAACAACCCTCCAGCCAAGGTTCAACCACCTGGACATGAGCCCACCCCATGCTATTTTCTTAATCTCAAGGTATTCAGCACCTGCCATGTTCCAGCCATGTCTATGTTGTTACATCAGCAGTTATTAATTTGATGAGTTTTCTGCCGAAATTGTTGTTCTGAAAAACGAATTGAAGTTTATTTTTTCTTATATTTGGGGGAGTCCCCCCAACCTCCCCTTTCTCCTATTATTGACTCCCTATTCACCCTCCCTACCTCTTATATCCCCTTACCCACCCGCCCTATATTTGCCGATGAGTTTTTTCACTGGAAAATGTTCGGCAAAAAACTCAGCGAAAAATATATCGGCGATGTAACAACGTCGTACCATTGGAGCCTTACTAAAATAGCAAGGCTTCTTGTTCTCCTTTTGCCACTCTGGTGTCCTCAGATATACCACAAGGATCATGGCTATGAACCCTAGCAGGCTAATCAAAATGCTGCTGACGATAGGGCGTAGGGGGCTTTGCTCAACTCTTTTCTTGGCCATGGTTTCCACATGTCCATGCTCATGAATGTACCCTGGCATAAAAGCCTGACCTCTACTTCCCAAAGGCAATGCCTAATGTCTTCTTAAAAAAAAAAAATTATCACAAAATGGCAAGCCTTTTAGACCAGTGGTGATTTGGTGCAGTATAAGATGAAATAAAGGGGGGGAAATGTAAATGTTACTAATTTCTTTAGCGCATGGCATGTTCTAATTTTTGACAAACAACCCCCCCCCCACCTCCGCCCTCACACATGTTTGTTGATGAAAGGGCTTTCTGGTGTATAAGCTGCTCAGATCACCATTTCTTTCGTCTGAGTTCATTTTGGAGAACATTCACTTTTGTTTCACGCCCACTCCCACCACTGGTTGGCTTTAGGGCCCTCAGTGCTCATCTTTGGACACTTGCGTTCACGTTGTTGGCTTGTAAACTTGAAAGATTATCTTCCTGCACCTCAGACCCGTGAGGTGGCTTTGTGGTGGCACAAAGTACTCTAGGGCAGCAAAGTGTGTCATGGCCTTATGAGGTGGCATTCAAATAATAGGAACATAACAGAAGGGTGCAAGAGTTTCACTGCACACAGAACAGGTATTTCTCCTTTCTCTCCCTCAATCTTGTTTGTTGCACAATCGCCTCTGCCTTTCAGACAGTCTAATGAACACAACCTCCCTAGAACTGCGGGGAGCTCAGGTTATGTTTTCCCACTATAGATGGCTATGTATTATTATAGTCTGAGAGCCTATTCCCAAATATGACACCATGTGTCCCACGGTGAACTGAAATAAAAACGAGCATGACATGACATTGAGGAAATGCTTAATAATAAGCTTTTTGATATCAAAGTGCTAGGCTTTTCCATTTTAATCTACTAGTCTGACTACTCCCTTCCCTTAGCTTTCAGTTACCAAAAACATTCACATTTATACAAAGGGCCTCATTATAAAATGGGGTTTTGGTAAAATGCAGCAGTAATATCGGATACCATCGCATTACTGCACCGCCCAACTATGAGTTTGGGGTAAGGTGGAGGAAAAACCTACAGCAAGGAGCTGGAGATATTTCCTACACCTTATTGATATTGATATTTTATTTATATTGCGCTCGTACACAAGTTTTTCAGAGCACAACAAAACAAGGGAGGGGAACAAGGGAGAACAAAACAACGATTTTACTAGGCCCGGTGATATTGAGAACGTGCAAGTGCATGGGAGAGGGCAGGGGAAATGTGCATGGGGGGTGGAAAATGCTGGGCAAAGGAAAAACAGATAAATAATATAAATAAATAAATAATAAAAGGCAATAAACAGTGGTATTGCAGCCAGCTAGTGACAAGTGCTGAGTTTAAGGCAGTGGACAGGGTATGCCTGATAAGTGCAGGAAAAAAGAACGGAGGGGACTGTATGGTTACAGATACAGACCCCAGTGAAAGTGGTGGCCTTGAGGCAGTGCGGGCGGGTGGCAGGGTAAGTAGGTACCTGGGCCCAGAAGACAGAGGGTAGGCCGGGTGCACGGTGCCAGGAGAGAAAAGATTAGCAGGGATAAGGAGGGGAGAAGGCAGAAGCAGAGAGGAAGGTCTTGAGGTACTTCCGAAACCGTATATGGTTCTCCTCAAGTTTCAGAGGGGCGGGGAAGCTGTTCCAGAGGGAGACCCCAGCTGAAGACAGAGATCTACCCCCAGATCATTTCTTTGAAAAACACCTGACCCTGAGGGAGTTAGAGGTAGAGGAGCAAACAGCTCGAGAGGCGAGGTTTTTACAGAGGGATAGCTGAAGGTATTTTGGACCCAGGCCCCAGAAAGCCTTGTAGACAATGCAGAGGGTTTTGAATGTAATCCTTGCACCCACTGGGAGCCATGGAGAGATTACAGGGCTGCAGAGATACGATCCCAGGGCTTGAAATCAAGGACAAGTCTTGCAGTCCTGTTCTGGATGAGTTGCAAAGGGCGGAGAGAAGAGGCAGGTAGATTTAGAAAGAGGCTGTTACAATAGTCCAACCAAGAGAGAACCAGGGTTTGGGAGACAGTGAGCTTCTTGGGGAAGGAGAGGAAAGTCAGAGTACCTCTGAGGAGGTGCAGTAGGAAGTTTGACTTTTTAGAGACATCAGAGATGTGGGCATAGAAGGAAAGTGTGGAATCAAAGATGACCCAGAGATTCTTGGCCTCGCTAGTGGGGGTAGGATGGGGGCCAAGGGAAGCTGGTCAGAAAGTGAGGGGAATGGAGGGTGAAGGGGTGCTAATGAGGAGGATCTCCATTTGCTGGCATTCAGGTAAAGATCGTTGGCGGCACACCATCCTGAATGGCAGTTAGGCAGTCAGAGATGAGAAAAGGAGAAGGGATGGCAGAGGGAAGCCTGAAAATGAGTTGAGTGTCGTCAGCATAACACTGGAAATTGGAGCAGAAAATGGCAATGCAGTGGGCGAGAGTTGCCAGGTATTGGTTGAAAAGCCAGGGCAAGAGGTTAGACCCCTGGGGAACACCACAAGTAGAAAGGGCCAATTCAGCAGTATTCAGGGATGTAATTTAGGGGTCGCCAGAGGTCACAACTATGACCTGTGAGGTCTCCCTTGCGACCTCTAAAAAAAATAAAAAAAATAAAACGTGTTTTTTTCTTTTTTGTTTTTTTAATGGAAGCTCATGGGTCGTGGCCAGCACCATGTGGATTTTAACTTCTGGACTGTGTGGCTTTCTTGTTCAGGCCCCTTAAAAAAAGAAGAAAAATAAGAACAGGAGTGCCACAAGTATAAGACTTTCAGCACTGACACTAAATAAGAAATAATATGAATACCAAATAATGTGTCTTTCTGGAATTCTATACAATAATTGCTAGACTCATTAAAGGTTTATTTCAGGCACACTTCAGGGGGTGAGTCACTGATTTAGTCTGTTCTTAGACACCTCAACTCAGCCTTTCATCCTTCTGAGGTCGATAAATGAGCACCAACACAGGTTGGGTGATATTGGGTGTATATTTCTTGTATATAAAGCGCTTAAGCGTAAGTGCTATATAATACATCATTATCATTTGGTCATGGACGTCTGCTTGCATTCACAGTAATTTGGTAATATGGGCCTATACACACTGATCTTAACGATACATATGGCGATCCATTCTTGTATGAAATGTACATCACATTATAGTGATATCGTAACCATATTTTTCGTAGTGTACAATGCTATGTGATGCCACTTCCTCTTTTGTCAACGGGTAAAAGGTCATGTTCCATTGCTTCCGTGATATCACTTCGTGGTGGGGTCAAATGACATCACTTCCTGTGATGTCATCAGGGGTCAAGGGTTGTTTGATGTCCCTTCCGCTACCCCTGGCATTTTGGTGAAATGACGTCCTTGGCAGTATTACCACTGCAGAAAATGACCACCAGCAGTAGTACCACCTAAATCCCCCATGGAGTCCCATGGACTCCAATTAATGGGGACTAGCACTACCTACCACCACCTGTAATCTGGCAGTAATACCACTGGACCACGTGGCGGTAATGGTAATACAGTTTGGTGGTATCACTGTGGATTTACCAACGAGATACCACCAAACTCCTGATGAGGCCCAAAGTCTATTCTTATCTGTGGCACTCTTGGCTAATGCTTGGCTGTTACTGATTTTACATTCTGAAATCAGACCTGAGATACCACATATGCCAGGCAAACAAGCCACCAAGCTTCCATCATTGTCCCAGCACCCTTGGGACTATCATGCATCCAACATTAAATTGTGATTAACTTACATTTCTCCAAATCTGCCTTGGAAACACAACCTAATCATTACAACACGTTATGACATTCCCACCTCCACCCTTTTGCAGAACCATTGTCCACCTAACAAGACTGGCAGGCACCCATGCTATCATAAATCTTTCTGACCACTGCTGCATCCTTCCTGCCCTGTGTTCGCATCATCTACTTGCCACTTTCCTATTTTCTGAACTTCTCCTCACTCATTTTCTTCCTTCCTGAAGACTATGGTCTGGTTTACGCCTGGTGGGACAGGGAGGGGGGGTGGGGACCATGGACAAGCCTTGCTGATCTGAATCTACTACAGTGATGATTTGGCTAAGTATAAAAGTTTATTTACATAACACAACATCTCTGCTTTCTGTTTGCAATCCCCTTTGTGACATTTGGGAACATATAAATCAGTAATGAAGTTATTATTTTTAACTCGCTTAGAAATCCCTTGTTTGAAATTAAACTGGCAAGTTAAACTTTAAATGTATTATAACCTAATTTCATGCAAATAACTGGAAACACAGTGTTCTTGTCAAGTTTTAATGGCTTCATTGGAATCTAAACACAGCAGTTAATTTACTGCGTATGCTATTGGAACAAAAAACAGGAACTACTTCTTAATGTGTTTTAAGTAATATGCAGAGGTTTTTTTCTATTCTGCCTTCTCACAAAACTTTGATTGTTGCCCTCTTTTTGTCTCCCCTATCGCTTTCTTCCACATCCACTCTGCAGGCAACAGGGCTCATTTTCAAGTTCACTGGTATTTGACAGCAGGGACCTGTTACGCATGCACCGTCACGTTCACGGGTTCTCACCGCTAAATGTTCTTCATTTGCATGTCGGAGTGCACTAGGGGAGGGCAAAAGTTGCTGCGGCTTGTAAGCCTTTTTGCAATGCTTTTATGCTTTTTATTGTCCTATAACTTGTGAGGAGTGGCCTCTCGGCCTTCTTATCAAATTGTGTTATACTAAGTATGGGGTCTACAACCTTTGGCTCTCCAGATGTTTTGGACGACAAACCCCATGATTCCTCACCATTGACTATGCTGTCTTGGGATGATGGGAGCTGTCATCCAAAACATCTGGCAAGTCAAAGGTTGCAGACCATTGTGCTATGTGATTTTGTAAAGCACCACATTCTTTACAATGGTTCCTCACCTCGTTAGCTATCTTTGTGTTGTGGCAGTCCCTGGGCTCGTGCCTAGTGCAACGCAGGGTTACAAGCCGTGCCAAATGGCTGTTGAAAATTCATAATGGATGATTTGACTCTTATTGGAGAAGAATGAGTTGGTAACCACATTCCATGGACATAAAGATTGTTTGCCATTCTCTTGTGTGTTCATGCATGTACAGTCTGTCTACACATGGGCGGAAGAGAGACAAGCAAGCATGCATGGGGCTCTCTAAGAATGCTCTACACCTTAACTTGGAGCTCACCTAAAGAGCATTTCTCTTCTCTGCATACAGCAGTTTATGCTTTGGAGCAGCTTAGTTATACAAGCAAAGAAGACAGACTATCATTGTCAGAAGATCGCGCCTTTCCATTGATGAGGAGAACCGGAGAGTAGACAGTGAAGCCACCTCACGTAAAGACCCATACAACGTTTGTCTTCTGCCCCAACTGTTAAATGGTGAAGTCCATTCTAAAGAGCTGAAGCCTCAGGACCAGTCATGCCGACACTGCAACCTTTCGTACTCGCCCCTAAAATGTGTTCTTCTTGATTAATAGAATAGGGTTCTGGGGGTGCCATACAGCGGCGTAGCCAGAATTGCCATACAAGTGCTGTAAACGAGGACCGAGTGACCTCTAACGGGCACATAGAATCAGAGCTCGACCTCGAATACTTTAAGACAAGATAGCTGCACCTTGAGGAGGTTAGGGTGCAGGATTCACATACTCCAACACAATTCAATAAGGACAACTCAAGGATTTGGCAAAGAGACTGTTAAGTTCATAGAGGTTTATTTCATGCAACTGCTGACACAGAGCAGCCTTAGTGGTGTGGTCGAGCTCCAAGCCTCAACCCCCCCCAGCATCACACAGAGCTCACTTTTTATAGCAAAATGTGAGGGAGCAATCTGCCCCCACCATTCCCGTACAGTCATAAGCAACTTCATCGTTAAGCATTAGCTCATTGGGCAATTATTTTTAATTGAACTAACCCTTCAGAATGAAATACGCTCTGGCATGCATGTCTGTCTTTTCCTCCAGTGTTCCGTTCAATTTATAGTTGATGCAGCTGGACTCTTCAGATAAGGTTTCAGACAAGGCCTAATTAAAATTCTAGGTTCTGCCCATTCGTCAAGTTTCTGAAAACATGGTGTCCTCGAATGTCTCAACTTTAAAATTACCTCATTTTACACACTTTGAGCACTACTCAGTTTCTTCTCATTCTAGCCACATTTTTGTTTACATGAATTTTCATTAAAGGCATTTAGCCAGAACGATTTGTACAGAAAATCTTATGTCCATTCTGTGCCTTGCCACCTTACTACATCATGGTAATGACATTTTTGACCTTATAAATACGATGCTTTTTCAAATACTAGTATATACTAACATTATGAATACTATTTACACATAATTACAACATCAATTAGTCCATAAAAATGTCTCTGCTTAGGTTTATGTGGGGCGGGGGCTGCCCTCCACTTCGTTCAGTTGTTGATTCCCTATCTTTAATTCCGGTCCTCCACTACAAAGCTAATGTAGTTGGGCCCACCGTAGTGGCATTTACTTATTGTGGGTGGGCCTTGGCTGCTCAGGACCTACCCTGTCTGCCAGCGCCTCTGGTTCCATAAACCTTATGACAACGGACACAAGTTTCAGTTCATATTCATTACACAGCTTAATTGTATTGATCTTCACTTCTGATCAGGGATAATTATCGCGGTCTCCCCTCATTGAAGGAACATGTCATGGGAGGAACTGTTATGGATAACAGAGAGCAGCAACTAGAGACTGCTTTGCTCGTATGGGCTGTTCAATTTAGCGCTCTGAAGCGGCTTACTTCAAAACACCTAAAATAAGTAATTCAATATATACACGTACATCATAATTTTTCCTTTTCTCATACAAGTTATTTTATGATGGAAACCTTCATAAAAATGCATGGTACATTTTGTGTGTGTTAGTTCTAGTGGGTTGCCTCTTTATAATATATTTTTATTGTTGTGATATTTATTAAGGTAAATGCACATCTTATCATGGTAGAAGAGATACCAGCTACATTGCAAACACATCCAGGCCCTTCATGCTCACATATTTCCCTGTGTAAGCATGTTATAGTGTACTTTCATACGCATTGCACAAGTATGCATAGCCTTACAAGCTGTTGTGATTATTTTTGAAGAACTTCCAGATACGTACATTCAAATGTTTTTTCCCAATGGTATTTTCCCTCAACTATTGCCTATTCTTCTGGAAATTGTGCTGACAAGTTACAATGGTTTCTACTGGATCCATTTGTGGCATAGGGCTTTTTGGACATCGCACTATATTATGTAACAGTGTATAATATTGCAGTCTAGGGAGCCACCTTGTGTGGTTTCCCTGCCTTTAGACCTAGTGCTGTTGGCCATGACGAAGCTTGCATAGGGACATATTCCAGCAAGATTAAATAGGAATAAGGGAGGTGTTCTGGGCCCTTCTGAAGTTTAGATGGTCATCTCTGGCCAGGGGGATGCTGAAAGAAAATTGAATTGGTCAAATAGATTTTCCGCCAGCATATTCGTCTATTTTTTCCTGCATTTGATTCATCGAAAGAAAGCCCATCTTCTTTCCAGCAATATTGTCCATACTGAAAATGCTAGTTCTTTTATGTTCAAGGATGTAATTCATAAAAAATGTAAAAATACCATGGAGAGTCAGGGAATATGCATCTCGCAAACGTATTGCTAATTGTTTCAGAGGAAGCACCTCTTACCGCCTCCCGGCGAGGCTCCAGCGCAGGAACAATGAACGGGTGCAGGTTTACTAGTCAGTCCAGTGTTGTGCACTGGCGATATGAGATGCGCAGAGAGCAGCCTGTCTTGCACTGGAGGTATAAGATGTGCAGAGAGCAGCCTATCTTGCACTGGTGGTATGAGATGCGAAGAGAGCAGCCTCTCTTGCACTGGCAGTATGAGATGTGCAGAGAGTACCTTATCTTGCACTGGCAGTATAAGGTGTGCAGAGAGCAGCCTCTCTTTCCCTGGCAGAATGAGATGCAAAGAGAGCAGAATATCTGGCACTGGTGGTATTAGATGTGCTGAGAGCAGCCTAGCTTGCACTGGCGGTATGAGATGCACAGGGAGCAGCCTGTCTTGCACTGGCAGTATGAAATGCACAGAGAGCAGCCTCTCTTGAACTGGCGGTATAAGATGCACAGAAAGAAGCCCATCTTGCACTGGCAGTATGAGATGCGAAGAGAGCAGCCTCTCTTGCACTGGCGGTATGAAACGTGCAGAGAGCAGCCTATCTTGCACTGGCGGTATTAGATGCACAGGGAGCAGCCTATCTTGCACTGGCAGTATGAGATGCGCTGAGAGCAGCCTATCTTGCACTGGCGATATGAGATGCGCAGAGTGTAGCCTCTCTTGCACTGGCGGTATAAGATGCACAAAGAGAAGCCTATCTTGCACTGGCAGCATGAGATGCGAAGAGAGCAGCCTATCTTGCACTGGCGGTATAAGATGCACAAAGAGAAGCCTATCTTGCACTGGCAGCATGAGATGCGAAGAGAGCAGCCTATCTTGCACTGGCGGTATGAAACGCGCAGAGAGCAGCCTATCTTGCACTGGCGGTATGAAATGCACAGAGAGCTGCCTATCTTGCACTGGCAGTATGAGATGCGCAGAGAGCAGCCTATCTTGCACTGGCGATATGAGATGCGCAGGGAGCAGCCTCCCTTGCACGAGATGAGTTTCAGACATGCTCATTTGTTGGTGATCTGTTTCTCGTACATGTCGACCAAATAGTAGCTTACACCATTGATGGATGATGCAGTGACATATTTTTAGTGGTGCTTGAAAGATGGTGTGTTATTAATTTCTCATGAACATGGGCGTAGGAAACAGTGAGGGGGGCAAATCCACCCCACAATTTTAAGCAGGGGGATATAATGCCATATACCCCCCCACAATCTGAAGAAGCATGGTCAGCCAGAGTTACCTAAATTCAGGGTTGAACAGCCTGGACTCACTCACTGGACTGTATTATGAGCGAGTGACATGATCCAGGCCAGCGCCTGGGTGATTCGTTCATCACACTTCCATTTCCAGGCTGCGGTTGTTGCTGTCTGCAGTCTGCCTGCCAGACTAGTGATATTCTTTTCTGCCTGGGCTCAGCTTGTATGTGTGCATTTGGGGCGCACCGCCCGGCGAAGTGACTGCACATGCCCTCTACTGATTAACTGCTGTGCTCCCTCCTTCATGCTTACATCATTTGATGTGCAGTGCACTGCAACGCAGCCTGGTGGGGAGACGGCAACCAGTGCCGAGTTTCCTGCTGAGCTGACGCATTGACAAGGAGTTGAGGAGCACAAGCAGGCAGTAACGCATGCTCTTCTCAGGCCAGCGCTCGAGTCGGGGCAGCGCTGCCATTGATTTTGATTCACTTTGATTTCAGGTGAGAACAGCCTATTTCCATAAACCAAAACATACCTCTCCAACATATCTTTCACAATGCCCCTTTGACTTTTTTGCCAAATTTCCCCATTTCTATATCGACTGACTATGTAAAAATAAGAGCACTGTAATGCATTTTGAACACCAGTGCCTTTCATGCGTGTTTTTACCATGAAAGGATGTGCGGTTGGCTAGCATTCTAATTTTGGTATTGCAAGGGGGGAAGACGAAAAATGACCACTCCGTCCTCGCTCTCTTCTGACTACTTATAATTTAATTTGGCAGCATGGGCTGTTTTGACTAGTACTGAAAGGTAAAAAATACCGTAGGCATTAGATGTATTTTCCTTTTTTCTTGGAAAATCAGTCACCTTTTCAAATGTTGTTCTCTTTCCTTCCTGAAAAGAATGCGGAGAAAGAAGCCCAGTGGCCAAAGCTGCATTCCCCTCCTCACACTCTCTGCTCGCACTGGCACTGGTGGCAGCCGGTGATGCACGAGCTGAGAGGTAGGGTAAATGCAGAGCGATCAAGTGTCCCCATGCCATGCGTGGCAGTCATAAAGTCCTATGTTTTTTTGTTAAATCCTTGAATTTGCAGTTCTCCATTTTAAGAGAAGAAAAAACTACACATCCCAAGACTTCCAAGAACAAACCCAGGGATCAGATGGGTGACTTTCACGCATGGCAAAGTAAAAGCTCTAAAAATATGATTCCAACGTACAGTATAGCATGTCCTACAATGAAAGTCAAAAGCCTCAGCTTACTAAAACCAAGTCCTGTAACACGAACAATCCCAGACACCCCACAACCATTCATTCTTACCTTAATTGAAAGGCGATGGTTAAATGATATGCTCCATGAACACATTACACACTACACAGGGACTTTCTTAATATGATGTTTTGTAATATTATATAATATATCAGTACCTAAAGTATTTCATAAATTTGAATAAAGGAATTAATTTGAAAGTCTTTCTTTGTACAACTGTGCCACCAGCACTTTTTAGCAGAGTAACACAAAACGTCTTGTTTTTTTCAGTAATTAACTACTGGATTACACATACTGCACACCTGGTTCATCCGATAATCTTTTTTGCGCTTTGGATTCTTGCCAACGTATTCAACATGTGATGGGTTGGAGTGGAGACGTGTGCTTAATATTACATTTATTATTATTATTATGTTTATTTATTGAGAGTGGACCTAGATTCGAGAAGCAATGGCGCACTTTACAGAGGTATACAACAGAACAGATACATAACGGAGCACTTTTCAGAGGTCACAACAGACCACATATACAGAGGGGGGTAGGATGCAAAGTGGGTTACAGCTATTCGAGGGAGTGGCGAGGAGAGGGGCAGACGGCGTCTAGCGAGTCAGGTGGCACGTGGGCAATGTGATGGCTTAGGTGTGAGGAGGAGAGACTTGTTGAAGAGATCCCCTGTGCCCCCCAGATTTTGTGTGACTCCTACACCCCTGCATATATCATATGATGACACAACGCATTGTAGTCTTTCAGATGTTGGGCTACTACTATGGATAACATATCAATCAATTTGTAGACCAAAACCATAGAAAGCAGAGTGAAACTTAGGAACTGAATACTCACTACCTGCCCCATCCATATCACCATATTTGCATCTGCTTCTTCAACAGTCCCACTAATGAACCCTGCCCAACATTTTACTTAAAGAGCCATGTGCAGTGTGACAACCTATAGTGGCAGTAGGGCGGTGTACACAATCATTTACCTTACACTTCAAAGGTGATATGAACCTAATTGGAACATAGATATCGAGTGGTATCTTCACAAATGTATTTGGATGTAATATGGAGATAAGATGTGTGTGGTGGAATTTATTTGCATGCCTGGTGTATCATGTTCCTTATGTACAGAATCTATGTATTTTGGATCACAGCATGTTCTCTTGACATTGAAGAAATTACAATGTTGTCATGGCATTTATGTGCATGCCTCATTGAAACAGCATCTTTGAGCAATGATGTAATATTGGAACAACAGCATCTACCTTTGATTGATTTTTTTATGTGGTGTGCTTTAGGTGTATTCAACTCATTTTTTTTATCTTGTTGAGTAATAGATATTTGGATTTAAAAAGGTGTATAGCCCCAAGCATGAGACAAAGCTTTGATTGCCGGCAACTGTTCTCACTGCACTTTCCTCTTGTGTGACCAATACCATTCTGTAGTTGCATTCTGCACCCATTACCAAACCTCATTTTCCAGAGCAATAGATATGACCTGATGAAGGCCTTGGTCAAAATGCATTGGGCCTCATTCCGAGTATGGCGGTAAGTAACACTAATTACCGCCATGGCGTAAATACCATGTACGATGTGGTTGGAAGGCGCTATTTCCACCATATTCCGACTTCGTGTGTACGAGTATTCCGCCATGGCGGTAAACTCCCTTGCGGCATAGCGCAAAAGGTCCCGTCAAACCCCTTACCGCCATAAACCTAGACGTATTTAACACCATCGCCTTCGATGGAATCCGTAATTAGCGGAGACCGTAATTTACGCTAACCGTAAATTACGGCCACCGTTAAATACCGTAAACGGAAATAACGTCATCGCACAGGAACGGGAAGCATCACGGTGGCCATATTTAAAATCACAATCCATTGCAATCCTCTCCATACAGGACATACAGGACTCCATACAGGACTCAGATCGACCAAATATACTACAGAGAACAGCATCATGCCTAAAGTTCTGAAAAAGGGCGCTGCGCGCATCCGAAAAGAAAAATTCACCCAGGATGAGTTACAGGTCCTGGTCGACACTCTGCATGAACATGCAGATATCGTATTCTGCAGCGACATGCGTAGGCCAACCATCCTCAGAAAGAAGGAGATATGGGAGTTGGTCGCACAGAGGGTGAGCGCCGTTGGGAACACCCCCCGCAGCACAACGCATTGCCGCAAACGCTGGGATGACCTCCGTCTCAGGGTGCGGGCCATCCTGTCAGCAAACCGTCAGCAGGCCCTGGAGACAGGAGGAGGCCCAGGCTCACCCATTAAAATGATGCCCTGGGAGGAAACATGTGCGGAGATGATGGGCACAGAAGCCATCAAAGGTGTTGGCGAAATGGATTGCGGTGATCCCTCATCCGCTGATGCAGGTGAGTGTCATGAGTCCAAACAGTACATGCATCCCTAATGTAATTCACCGCAAAGGGCCGGCCAAAGAGTCACATCATGTTTGCTTCGTAGATCCCCCCCCCCCTGCAACCATGTCATAACAAGTGGGACCCAGGATGATGTCAGGTGCAAGGCTGACACCCATATTGGCCATGCCACACAGAAAGCTGGTCAATGTCACTCACCACAGTACTCCGCCAACATGATTGACCCCGCCAACAGTATGCTTTTACCATCCAAGCCAAGTTCACTCACCGACCAAAAGATCACCAAGACGCTGCTCTCCCAATGTGTTACCATAGGCTTGAAGTCATGATGACCCCCAGATCATTGCTCATGCTGTCTCTCTCTTGCCCCCCACAGGTAGCGGTCATGAAAGTGAGGAGCAGGAAGGCGCCCGGCCAAGTACCTCCCGGGACAGGGGCAGGGTACAGCGCATACCTGCTGGCAGACATAAGGCCCATACTACACCACCTGCTCCAGCAATCCCCATGGAGGGTACACAACCCCCACCCGCGCACCTGGACATGCCTGCAGTTCCGCCGGAAACATGCCCCACGCTGCACCCTGAGGAATCCAGCATGTCAGGGGAGAATGCTGCCATGTGCCTCCTTAGTGTGCCAGACAGCCCCACATCCTATTCCGTGGTCAAGGTGGAGGAGACCAATGACTACAGCCCTGAGTCACCATCGTACAGCCAGGTTGCACACAGCGACTCCGGGTCGAGTGATGGCCCAGGTCTCACAGGCGAAGGGGTAACACCTGTCTCACATCAGCCCACTTCCCCTGCCGAAACACCTGAGAGGCCTGCAGGCCCAATACCAAGCCTGCCAACCACATCCCCCACATCGGCCGCAGAAGCTGTGCACTCCCAGAACCTCACGGCCATGATAGAGGAGTTTCTCCGGGACAACCGGGAATCGGGGTTGGTGCATCACAATGACCTGCAGGCTCTGGGCGAGGTCATCACTACATGCACAAACCGGCACTGTGAGGTGCTCGGCAGGATTGCTGATGCCCTGGAGGCAGCAACCCCCAGACCTCAGCCCCAGCAGGAGGAACCACCCTCCCAGTGCTCCTCCACGCAGACCAGCCCGGTCCGCAGGTCACAACGCACAATGCGAAAATGATACCCCAGGCTCGGGGAGTGCCCATTGACTATGAAGCCACACACATGTGGCCTATGTAGTATTGATGGGACCATTGTGGGGCTGTTGTGGGGGGAGGGTGAGGGGGTGAGGGTGTGCGTGGGAGTTGGGGGGGAGGGGGGTGAGGGTGTGCGTGGGAGTTGGGGGGGAGGGGGGAGGGTGTGCGTGGGAGTTGGGGGGGAGGGGGGTGAGGGTGGAGGATTATTTGTACACGTTTTCACATGATTATACAATACACAGTTTGGTCTATCCTGGAAAACAGAGTGGACATTGATCATTGTGCATGTGTCTTTTAATGTCTCACAGTGCATGTAGTACATGTATCCCCACACCCAGTGCCCAATGTCCTGTCATCCTCACCCCCTCAGCTGACTTGTGACTCAGAAATATTGGTCAATCAATGCTTGTCGCACGTGACGTCCCTCCTGTGCATCAGCCCCGTGATGCTGTCCTGCCATTCCTTCCTCCTCCTCCTCCTCCTCATCTGGTGGTAGCAGACCCACGTCAGGGGGCAGTGGCACGTTCCGATGGATGCACATGTTGTGCAGCATTGCACATGCCATGGTGATCTTGGCCACCTTCTCGTGGCTGTAGATGAGGGCCCCACCTGACCGGCTGAGGCAACGAAATCGTGCCTTCAAAAGGCCGAAGGTCTGCTCTATCACCACCCGTGTACGGGTATGAGATCTATTGTAGTCCTCCTCGTGCCTGTTTTGTGGGTTGCGGACCGGGATCATGAGCCACGGCTTCAATGGGTAGCCAGCATCACCTGCATGAGAGTGGAATGAAGGTAAGTGTTCGTGCAATCATGGTGGAGAACTGTGCTAATCTGACATTGCAGCAGGTGTTCACTGGCCATGCACACATGTCCCAGGATACAGTCACCCCATTACATCGTACAATGGCGTTGACTGTCCCACCCGTATGCATCTCTCTACCCCCCCCTTTACCACCCTGGTGGAGTATGCTGACAGCCTACTCACAGCCCCAATGGACTGCCATGGCCCATTCCGGTTACTCACCAAGCAGCCAGGTACGTCGTTCAGCATGTCACTCCATGTAGCGTGGTAGTGTAGAGTTCCGCAGGACCAAGGAGTCATGAGTTGATCCGGGGTATCGGGCATTGCATTGTGTGATGGCTTTACTGGCATTACACACCATCTGGACGTTGATGGAGTGATATTGCTTGCGGTTGCGATACGGCACCTCCATGGCATGGGGAACCACCAATTCTACGTGGGTGCAGTCGATGGCACCTATGCAATTTGGCATGCCTGCAAGTGCATGGAAGGCAGCTTTGGTATCATATGTCTCCTGGGGAGTCCGGGGGAGGCATATGTAGTCCCTTCTGTGCTTGAGGAGGGCATCGAGCACTTGGTTGAGTATCCGGGAAAATATGGGCTGTGAAATGCCATGCATGTGCCCCACTGTATGCTGGTAGGTCCCTGTGGCAAGGAAGTGGAGCACAGACACTACCTTTAGTAGAGGGGGGATGGCAGTGCTGATTTCTATTAGGCTCACTATGTCGTTATGTATCAGGGCCACTATGGTGGTTATGGTGTCCCGGTCAAGCCGGTACAGGGTGTGTATCTGCTCTGGTATGAGGTTGAAGGGGGTGGGTCTGATGCGTGGAATTGGGGGCTGACGGCGTGCTAATGGTGGCTGCACCGGTAGGGCATGCTGGGCCTGTCTCTGCCTCCTTCTTCTCCTGTGTATCCTCTGTGGTGGGGGCTGTGGTTGCTGTGGTTGCTGTTGTTGATGTTGTCGTAGTTGCTGCCTTGCAAGCAGGGCCTCCAGCTCCATGAATGCTGCGAGAATTGGTATCATCTTGGTGTGGGAGGGGGTGTGGTGTGTGGGTGTGCTCCTTTTGTGCTGTGCCTGACTCTATGGACTCCACCTGTGCTGATTGGGTGCACCTGTTCCTCTTTCTGGCACTGTTCAGGGTTGTTAACACCTTCTCTGCGATGCAGGTAATTACGCAATGGCGTTAAGGTACTTTGCGCCCTTGTGGAGCCCGTTTTTACCGTGTCCGCTTTACTTGGGATCAGCACTGGTTAACGCCTTAGCGTTATTTCCGACGTGGTGTCTCGGGCGCGCGACACTGGTCCGCTATTTACGCCGTCGTACTTTACGGCGGCGGTAATTACGGTGTGATGGGTCGGAATAGTCCACGGCGGAAAAGGATGGCGGTATTACTTTACCGCCATCGTTTTTCCATTACCGCCGGACTCGGAATGAGGCCCATTGGCTTTTGTGATCTGCTGCAATTGATCTGCTTCTGGATATATCTTGATAACTAAAATTAAATGTGGACAGTTGCCAAATGGGGCCTGATTCATGGAAATGTGCACAGAAATCCTGCATGCAGTTGCATGCAGAGAAGGACACTGTGTGAGCCTGCGCACAGAAGAAAAAATGTGTACCCTGCATATTCATGGAATTAACAGAGGAAAGTACCTGTATTCACAAGGCGTGCCCGGAATTTCCCCGACACGCCCCCACGCAAAGCAAAAACAGCCAGAACAGCTACCTTTGCGTGCTCCCCGGGTGCAAATACATGCATCCTTCAAACAGTGCGTGGGTTGCCATCACCCTGACAAAATGCGTATGATAAATCGTAACTTTGTAATTACTTGGGAAATCTGCATCCGACCCCCCTAAACCGTTCCTGCACCCTACTGAACTGCATACGTGCTCCCCTAAGTTAGATCAGAACCACGGTTGTGTACATGCACCCCTATATCTGACATGCAACCCCACCTCGATGCTGTGATTCCTACGTGGAATTGTACTAATGCCTGCCTTCATGAGGCGGATAGTATGAAGTACTGGCATGGCCATTTCCCAGCTAAGAGGTTGCACAATTGAATCCTTGAATGTGCCTTGTACCACCCAATTGTGGGCGTGTGAGCGACTGCCTGCATGCCGTCTCTCAGAATGCTCAATTGTTTGCAAGTTCTTCCCCATTTTTGGTGTTCTGCCCCTTCCCATCCCCTCTGCGCAAGCCACGTCCATGCTCTGCATGGAGTCTCGCGCAAGGCGCTTGACGGCACGCAAGTTCAGGAGAAGGCCTGTGCATTGAATTTCGTGAATCGCCAAACAAGGACTTGTGCGCAGTTTGGCGCGCAGGTCCCTGATTTTCCCTGCAAATTTTTCCCTGCAAATAATTCCATGAATCAGGTCCTTTATCTCTAAAGATTTTTCCCAGCAAAATATACCCAACTCACAGGAGTATAAGTAATAGGATTTAAAATAAAATCTTTATGATCATTATTTGTAATGTGAAGTCCATGAATACAATGTACAGCTTTAAATATATAATTATTTAATAATGGTGTACGAAGCATCATGATAAGTTATTATCACATTAGTATTGTTTCTTTGATTTATATCATTTAAAAAGGCATGAGTGCACAGCAGAATAACAGTGCACATATCACTTGTCTATAATGCAGTGAAGTATATGTGATATGTTGGGACCAAAAATAAAGCAATAGCATTATTTGAATTGAAGGGAAAATAATCATACAATAAATGCATTTTTTAAAAGATGTGCACTGTGAACAAACAATAAAATTGGGAATACATTTCAGATTTGTTTGTAAAATAAATAAAAATAAACTATTTGTTATATGTAGCTTGTTTGGCCTGTATGTTGAGGAACCTTCTATATTCACCAGTCGGATTTGTAAAATACTCCTACATGGATCATATAACACATGCTGGTGTAACTCTACGGACTCTGACTCACCGTCTTCCATGAATCCACCAACTACAGTCTTTGTATGCCCAAGGCTGCACCATTTGTTAAAAAATAGATTTGTTCAATTGACATAAGAGAACTATAAAGTATATATTTTTTGTATAATTTTTTTTATTTTATATGCTGCTAGAACTCGGCAAGGCAAAGGTACTGAACATCAGGGTTTGGCAACAAATAGTTATAAAACAAGCAACATCAAATTTAAATACAATGCAATTTAAATCAGCCACGGGCAGCATAAAATGGAATATATTTTTCAGAACATTTTTTTTAGGGATATTGGTTGTCTCCAGAAACTTTGCAACCATATTGGTTTACTGTGATAAAGAAACAAGAAATATTAGATATACAAAATATAAAAGACTTGAGATTATTGGATATCTGGAATGTAAAATAATGTGAAATAAATTACAAGTCAGTTAATCTGTAAATTAACAGATATCATGCTCGCATATTACTGGGAATATGTGGATGAACAGTGCCAAGAAGTTCATGCATAAGGACTATCAGCATACCAAGAATCGAATGTGTAAGGCACTCTGCCCTGAAGTGTCCTGGCTGCGTTATGCATAGTGGCGGAGAATCATCATCACATAGTGGTGCATGTGGTGTTTTCTCTACAGTATGTACTTTCTTCCAAAATTGGCATGAGTTGACAACAATGGCAGTGAAATCAAGTGGAAACGTCTTCCATACTACCGTGTTCTACGTCCGGGGTCTGAGCCTCCACATCAGTCGTCTCCCCCATTTCCTCAAGGCTTTGTCTTGATTGCATTTCTTCATCCATGTATTCTGGTTCACAAATGAACCCCTGAATACCAGGCATGCTTGTTCATATGGAAATGAGAAAAAGAAAACTGTTGAAAAAGAAAAGAAATGAGTTTTCAATTTAAAGTCAACATTAAATTCACAATTTTCTTAAAAGTAAATGAAGCAACGCTATTTGTGCATTTAACAAATGCATGAGTTCGAAAAAGACAGGGCAGGTAAATTGATACAAATAATAATTTCGACAACAATAAATTCGAAATTGTTAATAGGTTAATGGTGCCAAAAAGACATCAGTGGATAGATACTGAGATAAAAAGCAAATTCCTAAGGTACATTCTTTAATATGATTAGGGAGGTAAGGAATTTTCAGTGTCAAACACATAAATAAATGTACTTGTTCCAGTGTACATGATGTTAGAGTTAGTAGGAGTTTACTACAAATAATGATTCTGGTCAGTGAGAAATAAATACAATGAACACTGAGCGATGCGCGATTATTATACAGGCATCAGAGAAAGGCTTTGTGGGTATTTATTGAACACTAAAGTGTCCTGCACATTTCCATGATGACACATGAATGCATTGCGTAGACAGTACGTTCAGCGGCGTCCTCTGCTCACTTCTTGACCACAGGTGTGATTTTTCAGCTGCGGCTTCTGACGTCAAAGCAGGGGCCTGTGCTATGATGTATGGCCATCACGGCACACCAACATATGGTGTTCTCACTGTAGAACACGTTATCACAAGATGGCAGATGGGAACAGGTGCGGTTCATAGATATTAATTGTAAACAATGTTATGTTCTTGCGAATAATGCAATGCATCGATTTATGGTGGGATGCAAATGTTATTATGATTGGTTGAGAAAAGAAACACCTTTCCTTTTAGCTTCCCCTCTCTCATTCTCTTTATTCCAGTAGGCTGAGGTCTGCATACCCATGGTTGTGGCACAGTATGCCACTAAACAGACAAGCTTAGCCACTCTGATACAACTACAGTGGAGATTTGGTGCCGTATAAAATCATATTAACATAACAACTGGAACTGTACTGTCTTTGTATGGTCATTTTACTTCCAGTGCGCTTTTATGCGTAGATTGCTAGAAATGTTTCATGTCCTAAAACTAGGCTACTTCCACAACAATTCCATTGAAATAAAACAAACGCAGGCGTGCCCATAGCACAGCGTTTCATTAAGAGCTCTGTGCATTTTTCTCTTTGAAGACATTTTTGAGGCATGGACATTGGGATTCAACTGAAGGAAACAGAGACCATTATGATTCGAGGCCAGCGGTTGCAATAGTCAGGGGCGGCTGTTTATAAAGTGCTTTGCTTAAAGGACTGATAGATGCAACACAATTACAAGTGAAATGACAATGGCTGGCAATTGCATATGCACTTCACACATTACATTAGAAAACAGTGTAATTGATTGCACGAAAACCAAAACAGAATAATATTAACTTAATGTCAGTTGGCTTTCTTGTATAAATGAATGTCTGTGAGTAATGCTTTTCAGCTCATTAAAATGGAATTAAATAAATGCCTGGTAAATTGAAGTGAGTTTTATCAGGATCAAGTTAAGGATGGAATAATATATATATGTTTAAATGTTAGTAAAATGTAGTAGAATCGTATCTGCTTCCCAGAGCCCTCAAAAGTTAAATCTACAAGGCATTTTAAAAGTATGTTTCAACAAAATCATGAGTAACATTTTGACAATTTTATTTTTATTCTCAATATTTCCAGGGACATTTTAATTGCATGAATTAATTGCCTGCTGGATGCTAGATCTTGGGGCAATTTTTCATTCTAAAATGAATGTCTAATAAGTAAATTATTTTCACAGAAGTAAAAGTATCACTTCATTCAATTGGAGCTTACTTAAAGTAAGAAGGGCAGTGTTCTTTTTTTATGTAAGACTTTTTAAAAGTGCAAACCTCATCAATGAAGAGACGCTTGGGCAAGCACTGTTCTGTGTACCCTCTAAAAATGCCAATTTCATGTCATGCGTCATAACAGACATGATTAAGATGCAAAGGAAGCAACAACCAAAATATACAAAAAGGCATCAAATGCCAAAATAACATGGATATGCATCAGACAACATAAAACTTTGCTAAATGGGGAAACACTTTACCCCAAGTGTGCCAATTAATATATACATCAGCAGTTAGACAATTTTTGGTTCATTCCCAAAAAAAATAGGAGAGACAAACTCTCAGTGAATAGCAGCTCTTGTGCAATTCTATTTTTTTGTTTTGTTTTAGAAAACCAGAAGATGGCACAGGATAGACTATTTTCATGTTTTCAAGTATGACTTAAGAGAGGTGCAGCTTTCAGCATCTGTAAAAGAAACACACACAGTGCAGTGGCAAAAGTCTGACACCTTGACGTGATGCCAAAGATTTTGAAGTGGAATGCATGTTCATTAGTGGTCAGGTACAGTGCATGGTGCCATTGGTCGACCAGTTTATCTCCTTCTATGAAGGATTGTGTGTCAAGGTATAAAGGCAAGGGGATTCGGCCACATTTGATTTCTAGAATGACTGTGCCTCCTGCCCCATGAGCGAGTTTGATTCTCTGCAGACCTCTGAACCGTGCACAAAGACCATAGACAAGCCTCAAACAATGTGAGAAGAATTGAATTAGGAGCAGTGATGGTAAGGATGTAGGATTGATAGTTCTGGAGGATGAGGTCCGTAGGCTACCAGGGAAAAGCGCGACGCACAAGAAAGCATTGTACATAGACTGATGCACAAGAGCAAATCGTGCTTCTACTTGGTGTGGATAGATGAGGCGCTGCAAAGCGGGCAAAAGTGCTGGTAAGTTGGTGGAGATAGGGAATGAGATGGAAGGGAGGAGAGCACAGGGAGTGAGGTGGAGAAGCAGTGCAGTGCGAACTGTGAATTTGTGGTTTAACGCCCAAAGGTGCAAAGAGCGACCTTATGGGGCCAGCCTTCATTGGGCAGCAGTGTTTTAAGTGGGATGTGGATTCGAAGGGGGCTGTTAAGGGGGTGTGGCCTAAAGGGGGCATGGACTAATGGGTGGCCTTCAGTTGAGTAAAAGGCCACTTCGGCCTCTCCTTTTCTTCCTTAATTGTAGCACTGCCCCCTCCAGGGATCCCTTTTCAGAGCGCATCACCCTCTCACCCGGGGTGCAAGGGTGATGATCACTGCATCTCTTTAGTTAAACGGATGCCTGGCAGGGGTCAGTGCCGCAATTAAGGGAGACTAAAAGTGGCAGATACAAAGTGTCTAAAGCCTGAAGCTCACAGGCATACAACGCAAGCACTAAAGACAGTAGAAAAAATGCCTCGGCTTCTAGTGTTGTTGTTCGGCTGGGGATGCCAGGGGACTTTAGGAAGCCCTAGCAGCTACCCGGCTGGGAAACAATTTGGGAAACTGTCGGGGCACCCTGCTCTCACCCCCTGGCTAGCCCCTACCCACTTAAACCCCTTGTGGGCATCCTTCCACTACATTGCTCTTTTGTGAGCAATCCAGAGAACTAGATCCACTTCTGGTGGCACTTTAAAGACCTCCTATCTGAGGCAAGTGCATTAAGTATGCACATAGTCTCATGGAGTTAGCTATTGAGTGAACGAGGAGAAATTCTGAGCATGGTGGCTTGTAGGGCACCTACAGTGAGTGAGGCAATGGGTTCTACATTGTTTTATCAAAGTGAATTACTTTGTGGTAATTCACTTTGACAAAATAACTTTGTGGGTTTATTTTGTTTTACTTTCATTTTTTTTCATTTTAAGGGCGTCCTCTATTCCCCCTTTTCTAACCCTCCCACCACTGCCCCCCATTGCCACCGATGCAATACCCCTTGCCCTTCAATACATATATACATATTTACTTCCCTACAAAGTTATTTTGTTGAAGTGAATTACCATGAAGTAATGCAATTTGATAAAACAACGGTATACAGAGGCAATGGGCCTCATTACGAGTATGGAAGTAGCCATGCCGCTTTTGGCGGCATGGCTACCCCCATACCGGGTACCGGGTCTGGGTTCCAGGAATGAGGAATTACTGGGCCATTCCGACCTTGGAGGGCCCGGTAATTCCCTTTCCTGGAACCCGCACCCGGTACATCCCCATTCCCATTTGAGCCCCCATAGGGCTCAATGGGAATAGGGAGGATGCTAACAACGGGCCCGTTAATGACGGGCCCGTTGTTAGCATCCTGATCTGCTAGGGGTCCCGCTAAGGACGTCTGGTTTTACCAGACGTCCTTTGCGGGACCCACGATCAGACCTTGTAATGAGGCGGTAGAGGGATAACGGGGCCGGCAGCTCTACCGGCGCCTTTATCCCTCTACCGCCTTCCTCGTAATGAGGCCCAATGTGTATTCTTGAGGGTGGTGCAGTGAGTCTGTACTGATTGAAGCAGTGTTCAGTGTGGGATCGGAGTCCTGTGTGAGAGACTGTAATTAGTACCACTGAGTGCATTTTGGGGCACATGAGTCTATGGCAACTGCATATGTGATGAATAAAACAGACTTTACACTTGGATGTAAAGACACCCCTGTAAAGTCTTTTTGCTGTTTGAGGCAGTGCATTCTGGGGCATGCAGCTCGGTAAGGGCGCCTATGCCTAGTTGGTTAGACTATATTCTAGGTCCTGTTGTCCTATGAGGCTCTCTCTATATTGAGTGAGACAAAAGTCTTTTGAGACATGTATGCCAGAGGACTGAAGGTAAAGATAAAGGCATAGATAACCCACTTCACCTTATAAGTGAAGCTAGAGTGAATATTGGGACATATTGAGGGTAATCATGTACTTGTAATTTCTTGTGAGCTTGGCTACGCAGTGTGTCTCAGTGATGGATTGTCAGCACAGCATCATAGTAAGTGGTGAAACAGCATTTTATTGGAGAAGACACACAGGGGCTCATGTTCATAGAGCCGTAACGTTAATGGAAGGAGTAAAAGCCTTGAGTAAGGCTTTTACTTACTTGCATTAATTTCACAGCTCATTTTCCAGCATTTGTTTGCCGGAGAGGAGCGTCAGACTGCAACTTGCGTGTCCCCCTCCTCCTTCCTCTCCACTATACAAATGATCCAGCATTTGCACTTGTATGGATTTTCATGCCGGTGCAAATGCTGGAGATCCCTATGGGGTCCGCCAGCTTTATGCACCAGCATAACACAGGCATACCCAATAGGCATACATTGTATACAGGCATGTACAATTAGAAACAAACCCTCCCTAACATGTAAGCATTTCGTGGAGGGTTTAATTGTATTTGTGAACACTGGGTGAAACATGGGTGACATTATAATTGTGAGCAGCGCTTGCCATGCGAGCATGGCAAACAGCACTCGCAATATAAAATAATGCTGCCTGGCATGTGAGCATGCCGACAGCTTTCACTCACTTTGCATTGTACGCCACCTTTTGCCCTTTATATTTGCACCCCACAGGGCAAATGACAAAAATTCGGCAGCAGAGAGCCGCCTACTTTAAAGTGTCAACATAAGGCCTCCCTGCTGCCAAATTACATTCAGGAGCAAAATGAGCTCCACAGTGTCGTGCTGGTGGATTGAGCTCAAGGTGCTACATTAGCAGAGAGTGCATGGTGGAACACAGAATGCACAATATGGCATTGTAGATATCGAAAACACAAGAGACATTGGAAGGCATTATAGTTTGTTTACATGCCGAGTGGGCATGTGCAGTCCCGTATTCATCATGTTCAGTACGTGCCTACCCTTCTAATGTGCCTGATACTCTCTAGCAATACACTACCTGTGGAGTTATTCCCTGTTTAATGTGCACCACTCTGTAGACCTTGGCCTGCCTTCCTAGGTTGCACAAGAATCCTTTCACAGCCCTTGGAATAAGCTGATTGAAGGATGGCTGGAAGTCTGTTGTATATGTTGGCCTTGGTTATTCAAGTAATACCCCACATATTTTATGCACATTATTGAGGGCACTGTTGCCAATGTTCCAACATAACCTCTTTGAACTTCAAAGCTGTTCATTGTGTCTCCTGCTGCTCCGTAGGGTTTGGGCCTTCAATAATATTGAAAAAAGAGTGTGGTGAGCAACCACGAGAATAGATATTCCATCTATCAAAGTAATGGGATTTTACCACAACTCATAATAGAATCCAGGACTTTTTCCATAATCATCTGGGGTCCATATGTTGTCATTACAGCCTAATTAGTATTTGTGTTGTTGTCATGCATATCTGCATTATTGTAGCTTGCAGAAGAGGATACAATGTGCCTGCAGCCATAAACTGGTAGCTTCAGTGGTTTCAGTTACTTTTCAATTCATAGCCCATAAAAGCCTTGTACGACCTGAGGGCGGGTCTATAAAGCTCTTAAAATCCACTTGGCTCTTTCATTTCAAAGTAAAACAAATGCAAAAGTGCAGAAATAATGGATGCAAGTAATGACTGTATAGGCCTATTTAATTGGCGGGTTAGTGTTTTCTAGTTCCTGGAGGCTATGCTCGCTCCATTTTTGGTATTTACTTTAACAAAGAGTAGGTAGTGGCTAGTTAAAAGTATTTAAATTTGCATGAGCAGTCGTTGGGGGTTGGTTGCATGGTACATAAGCACAGTCATGTTCCTAGTACAGAAATCTGCCTAGGTAGTCTCAGAGAATTGGCTCGGGTGTGCGTCACACTGCTGGTAGGTTTGGAAGATAGCACTCTGAACAATCTTCAGATTGTTCCAGTATGTAGAATCCACAGATGATAGCCTAACACCACCGCTATAGGGGTTGGAGGGGGCATACAGGGACGGCCTCAGACTGCCAGCCTGAGCCTAGGTAGTCTCTCTTGGCTCGGGCCGCAGTGAGGGCTCCGGTCTATAGGCTCAATGACACTGGGGTGATAGCTGCTCACGCTGTGTGGGGTTCAAATAGTTTTAAGGGTTTTTTCTGGACATGAAATGGACTCTGCATGTATAAAGAAAACAAGATGGCCACCAACATAGTGAATACAATGCCTCAGGCCAACAGGTGAGTGGAGTAGTGGGTGGGACGTTGTAGATGACATGTACCCAGGGTTGACAGAAGGGTTGTGGGGGGCAAGGCACCGCAGAAAACACAGCAGCACCTTGGGAAGGGGCTTGGGTGGCTGGTGGAATGCGTGCAGGGCACTGGCATTTCTCTCCTGCATTTATAGCCACCTGATTGATTAAGCATCCTTCCCCAGGGTGCGAATATTGAGTATTCCAAGGGTTAGAATTATTATCTTCAGCTACAGTCACTGCAAGCATTGTTCTCAGTGATCAATAGCCTACACAACACGTGATCTTTGCTGTTGTGCATAACTATTACAATTTGTAAGTCATGCCTTGTCTATGGTTTGTATGTAGACAAAATATCATCTTTCAAGGGCTTCAAAAACTTGAAGACAGCAAGAGAAAGGGAGAATGCAGTGGAAGTAAAGTTGGTGTGAGCAGCAGACAGGGGAAGAGGAGGGAGTCAAGTATAAAGGAAAAGGTAGAATGGATAGGATAATGGGTGGAGTATAAAATGCAGAGACTGGAAACGGGGGCCAGGGAAAGGTGAAGGACATACTTTGAGATCGAGAACGGGAGATTGTGTGAGAGAGTGGAATTAATGATTGGGAGATCAGCAGAAGTGGGCAGGTTACAAGTTTCAGTAAAGATGAATAAAGTGACAATAGGGAGCAGAGGAGTGGCAGCAAAGGGAGATTTAGAAAAATGGGATGGATGGGAAGCAAACATGGGGAGAAGAGCAGGAAAGCAGGAAAGGGAGTGGAATTAAATACGCAGTGAGTGAAGGGGCACAGAGTGAAGGCACTAAAAGTTGATTTATGTTCAGTGTTTTGCCTAGTGACACCATGTGACCCATGGAACTTTTTATCTAGGAACTATTTGCAGGAAATTGTGACAATAATTTGGTCCTTTACCAACCCCTTCTCGGATGAAGAAGTTGGACATTGTTTGATTGAATGCTTGGGCATATGAAGAATTTCAGGAAGTAGGGATCTCTGAGTTAATGTCATTAATACCCAATAGTATGAACACAGATCTTTGCGATGATCCAGCACTAGTGTGACCAGCCCCCACTGGCCCCATGTCCATTTTCAAAAGGATAATCAATCTCCTTTTGGGGAAGGTGCGATTCCTGAGAACTCCGAAAAAAGTATTTTGACTCTCATATGTGACACTATGGGCCTCATTACACGGTAGGCGGTAATGGTTAACGGCCACCGTTAATGGTAACGGTGACCGTTAACCATTACCGCCTTACTACGAGGTCCCTTAGCGGGTTGGTGCTTTAACGCCTGCTTTTTGCAGGCGTTAAAAACCAACCCGCTAAGGGACCTCGGAGCTAATTACGGCACCGCAAAATTGCGGTGCCGTAATTAGCGCCTTCCCCATTCCCATAGAGCCCTATGGGGCAGAAATGGGAATGGGGAAGGGCAATGGCGGAAGGGGGATTTACCGCCCCTCCAACCTTGGAATGGGGCGGTAAATCCCCTTTCTGCCAAGGCGGTGCCGGTATTTTACCGGCATGAGCCATGGCGCTAATAGCGCCATGGCTCACAGCCTTCCGTGTAATGAGGCCCTATGTCTTTAGTCATAGTAAACTTCTGCATATATGATTTGTGGTCAAAGGATAACACATTTCTTATTGTTCCAATGGTAGTTCTGTCTCAAGGGTCCTTGAAACTGGAATGTTACCTCCTGCCTCTGCATTACCAAGCACAACTTATCTACCCACTCTATCACAACCCCTCAGATACCTATGCCTGCCAACTCCCTTTTTCAACATGACCAAGAGCCCCCCCAACACCAATCCCCAACATCGACCTCACCCAACGCAACCCCTGGCCACCAACTTCAAATAGAACCAAGCCCGACCCCACACACCACCCCTCTCCACTTGCCACATCCCTACTGACCTCTGAGCCAATCACTACTACCCTAACTACCCAACCCCAATCCACACTGGTCCTCTCTGCACGGCCAGTGGACGCCTGCTCCCTCTTCCCGCACTTAACACACCACCCACACATGCCCTCCTACCCTCAGAATCCCCCATCCCCCTCACTGAACAACACCATCCCACCTATCACAACGGCCACCCCAAACCCGCCAACCTCTGACACCCGGAGAAGAACAATCCCTGCTACTCTGCACACATTTGCCTGCCTCCTTACCAACGCCCGCTCTGTGGCCAGGAACAGATACATTGTGCCTTATTACGGGTCCGGCAGTGACCCTGCTGGTGCTACCGGTGGGTTGCAGCTGGTTCAATAATATTTTAGCGGCGCCTGACTTCCTGGTGCAACCGGCTCATTACAAGACCAAAGGCCCAGGAAGTCGGGCGCCGGTATATGGTAAGTCTCCATTCCCATAGAGTCCTCCGGGACTCTATGGGGGTGGGGACACGGAAGCACCAGCACCGTTAGCAACTGTGCGGATGCTTCCGTGAACAGTCTGCCTACCACAGCGGCCACGGCAGGCAGACTCAGAGTTTACCGATCCAGAAACAAGGGTGCCGGTGAGCTAACCAGCACCATTGTTTCTGGACCGGCACACTCGCAATGAAGCCCATTATCTTTGATCTCCTCACCTCTGAAAATCCTAATCTCATATTTAACATGTTTCTCGGATTACTTCAAACCAATTGCACACAAAGCGTTTCCACCCGAACACACACTCATCACCCACAACAGACCCCCTAGAGGAGGCAGAGTAGCCTTCGTACACAAACCATTCATAACCATCACTCTCTCTGAAACACAGCCTTCCACAGCTAACAGCAAATCCCTACTAGTCAAAATGTCTTTCCTACCCACACTCTCTCACAGCTTCCTACTCATTTACAGGCCCATCGGATATGACAGCCATTTTGGCAACACCCTATGTGGCTCACTATCTGCCATATTTGTTACCCACTCAGCACTCACCCTACTGGGGGACTTCAACATCTGGTTTGATGCGCCCAACACAGCATGACTCAAATCCTGGTCGATAGATTGGAGGTACTCAATCTTAGCCAGCAGATTACAGGACCCACCCACACTGCCGGCATCACCCTGGATGACATTTTCAGCTCAACCAACCTCATTACCATTTCCACCCCCAGACCTCTCATCTGGACAGACCACTCAACCATCCCTTTCTCTCTCTGCACACCCCCTTCACTTCACAAGGCTTGCCCTATTCCTCCCTCACAGTTCAAGTGCTGGAACAAGGTCAAACTTATCCCCCCAGACCTGACAGAGGCCCTGCTCCTCACCCTCCCCTCCTTACCTGCCGCAGAAAGGCCCCAACCCATCAACCTCTTTGACTCCTTGCTCAACAAATCACTCCCTCCTCTCACCCCCTCCAGCTCCACTAGCCTCTAGTGGATCTTACCATTTCGCACAATAAGACTTGATCCTGCACCTATTGCCCGCGTGAACCCTGTTCCTGTCCTCAGGCTGCAAAATGCACCTTCATATAATGACATGGTGCCTGTTGCTGGATGTACCTGCTCCTCAGCCAGTATCTAACGTCATGTTTGCACTGCCTTATGGGCTCCCATGTGCATGTCAAATGATCAGCTCTCTTACCGGAGATCATTGGATTGCCTCCCAATTATGGCTGTGGTGTTGCTCTGTTCAGGGCTTATTTACATAAGTGGCGCATTAAAATGCTGTTGGTTTCAAGAAACTATAGGTGATCACACAGGTGTTACTTAAAGATCTACTGTGTTCTTTTGCAATAGTTTCTCAGAAAATAAATTTGATACTGTACCTACATGTTACAATATATGAAACTATGCTAGTGTCTACACACACACACACACACACACACGGACACTGAGCAAAACAGCCATACGGTTGCTCATTGGCAGAGTCAGCCACTAGCTTGGAAGGTTTAAGCTCTCCATAACTGACTAATGTGAAGGCAGAAGGCATCACTCTGCTGTGATGCTCTGCTATGGTGTCAGTGGAAAGGGGTGCATTGAGGCGGAAACCATGCAGGTGGTCCATGTTGCCATCAACACCCTTGACGATGGCCACCCCTGCCGCTTGGTTCTACTCAACCTCTCAGACGCTTTTGACACAGTAGTCCACCACGCGTTACGGACATCCAACATTGGCGCATGGGGATCAGCAACCTTGTCCTACACTGGTACAAGTCATACCTCGCCAACCACCAGCAGTTTGTTCAGATGGACTTCTCTAGATCGCCATTGCTACCTGTCACCTGTGGCGTCCCGCAGAGTTCCATCCTCTCCGCAGTGTTCTTCCATCTATACATGGAGCCACTGGGAGCCCTCCTAGCGATACACAACCTCCACAGCCACCAATACATCAATGACACACAGCTATACCTCAAGATCGACTCCATCAAGGACATCCACAGGCTAAAAACCTGCCTCTCACTGAACCATCCAGTCTTGGATGTCCAGTGCATACTTGAAGCTCAACCCGCTCCAAGACCAAATTCTTACTCCTCACCAACAACACAGAATACCCAGACATACCATGAACCCTGAGGGCTTCACACTCAAACTCTTTTCCTGCGTTAAGTCCCTCAGGCTCCACATCAAGAAACACCTCCCCTTCAAGACAAACATAGCTAAGAAAGCTTGGTATCAGCTTTCCCTCCTGAGGAAAGTCAAGCCTTTCCTCCTTCCAGACAGCTTTAGATCCACTGTTCAAGCACTGGTCCTATCCGACCTGGATGGGCCAGTGCCCTTCTCGAAGGCCTCCTGTGTCCTACCTTGTGCCCCTTGAGAAGTATCATAGAAGCGGACGCATGCATGATCAAGGGTCTATGCATATACAACAACATCACCCCAGCCCTCATCGACCTTCTCTGGCTCCCACTGCATGCACAAATCACCTTCAAGTCTTGCTGCATCACCTATAAGGCACTTGCCCTCAAGTCACCCAGCTACCTTACGGACAGCGCACCACAAGAAGCCAGGACATGTGCAGACTTGAAATCCGCTGTTGCAAAAAGGAAAGGCCCAGAAAATAAGTCACCTCTATCTATGCCCCAAGACTGTGGAACGTCCTCCCCATCACCCTTAGGCTCACCCCCACACTCCCACACTTAAGAAAAGACCTCAGGACCAACCTCTTCAGGGAGTCTCTCCTCCTCAGCAGCTAGGCCATGACGTTGCCCCCCCCGCGCCACCTGGCTGGCTAGACATTGTCTGCCCCTCTACTTCCCGCCACATGTGTATTGCTGTACCCCTCCTTTGTGCCCTCTTTATCCTACCCCCGCCGTACATCTGTTCTGTTGTTACCTTTGAAAAGCACTACGTTTTGCATCTGTAAAGTGCTCTGTTGTGTATATGTATCATTGTAGATCTCCGTAAAGCGCTCCCTTGCTTCTCGAAGCTAGGTCCACACTCAATATATACCATAATAATATTATAAATAATAATAATAGCAAGAGCTAGTCAAATTTTCACCTCTGAGAGCAGAGTGTTTACATTTCAACAATCATTAACAGGCAGCAGAAACACGTTTAGTGGCAGAGGACATATGCCTGCCCTGTCTATATGAATATGCCCCTATGATGAAGCTGAAGCCGAAGACTTCACTGTTCAGCTCCGCTTTTAAATGGTAGGAGTATAGGGAGACAAAGCTATGAAGCAGGTACTAGAGGTGTGTGGTATAAACACTCTAAGTAAAACATTAGGAGGGACCAAGGAAGGTTAAAAAAGCCAATATCAAATTTTAATAATCAACAGTCCGTCAAGATTAAAACATCAATTAAATAAATAGGTCAGAAATACAGACATTGTCAAGTCCCATGTAGAAAGCAGCAATAGGAAATACGTAACAGGCTCTGAAGGCCAGTTGAAAGTAGTGTTATAGCAACAATACGACCACTAAGGGTACTTTTCAACCTAAATAGCAAGGTACCCATCCAAGTATGGATAAATGTGTCATAAATTATACTCTCTGTTTAAAGTTCAGAGATATGTCTCGACATGTTTCTGTTCCTAGAGAGCAAGGTGTGGAACATTCATCAGGAGGGAGTAAATTACAGTATAGCCTATTTGACAATTGGGATGGAAAACAATAATACCACTACAGTATCATAGCACCTGCAAGAAATAAAAAACAGCAAACATCAAAGGTTAACTATTAAATAGTTATATACTTTGGAAGGTTCAGAGCATGAACTGGGCTACTTATCAAGGGAAATAGTTACCTTATAGTGTGCCTGTGGGGGCTCTCTACTAGCATTAGTAGGTATAGGGTGGTCAAAATCACGCCCCTAAAAAAGAAAGGGGATAATAGCCAGTGTATCAGCTATTACAAAGCTTAGTAGTACAGAAAAAACAACAGCGAACAGTGTGGAAGAAGACACCCAATATGCGGATAAGCGTGAAAGCGTGTCAACGTTGGAAGGGGGAACCATCACTGGTGACTCCCACATGCAAAAAGGGGCCATATACAAAACGGCAGTGGATAAGCGGGACGTGCTACACAACAATGTAGGTAGTGTCAAAGTCCAGACGGTGTAAGGACACCCGGACACGGCATATTAGAGATAACATACCACTATGTCACAGTGCATCGAGAGGAGAAGCATGGAACCGGTGTTTTGCTAACAAGTTGAGCGAACAACAACACGGGGCAGGGAAACCCTGCAGTGAGAGACGTGATCGTGATAATGGTCGGGTGTGCCCATAATTTACTCCCTCCTGATGAATGTTCCACACCTTGCTCTCTAGGAACAGAAATATTTCGAGACATATCTCTGAACTTTAAACAGAGAGCATAATTTATGACACATTTATCCATACTTGGATGGGTACCTTGCTATTTAGGTTGAAAAGTACCCTTAGTGGTCGTATTGTTGCTATAACACTACTTTCAACTGGCCTTCAGAGCCTGTTACGTATTCCCTATTGATGCTTTCTACATGGGGCTTGACAATGTCTGTATTTCTGACCTATTTATTTAATTGATGTTTTAATCTTGACGGACTGTTGATTATTAAAATTTGATATTGGCTTTTTTAACCTTCCTTGGTCCCTCCTAATGTTTTACTTAGAGTATTTATATCACACACCTCTAGTACCTGCTTCATAACTTTGTCTCCCTATACTCCTATCACTATCCTCCCGGATATAGACAAAGTATACACTGCTAATTGTGATTAGACAGTAGTATACCGGGTTTCCTCTCCTTGTAAGTAGCTGCTTTTAAATGGCCCACACCTCCCGATTATTAGCATCTCTGCAAAACTAAACATCTGAATTGGGGTAAAAGATGGATCTGATGAGCTAAAGGAAGGTGTAATAAATATTTAGCCTCCTCGTCTAAGAAGGAGGGCAATGAGCTACAGCAGTGCAATGGGCTAAGGGACCTTCTACAGCTTTCTATGCATAGCACGTCCAGTTCCGGGTGAGAAACAAATACACGTTTCCTTGCTGTGCTGGGACCTGTCATCACCTCGAGAAGGCACGCAGACACTATGTTGACATTTTCCCCTCCAATCTGTCACGAAAATTGAGAGCAGAGATATGGCTTATGCAGGGGGGATAGCAAGGCCAGAGTGCACAAAGCAAAGACACAACCGATAGTGGGTAGGCAGATACTTGGAGGAGCTTTGGTTGTTTAGAGATCACTCATGACCTCACTTACAACCCACTTTTTCAAACTACCCTCCAGCTCCCCACCATAAAATTGTGTCTATCTCCACACCTTCTGTGCTGGACATGGCTACAACGTTCTGTTAAAGGATGCAACATCACATTAATATACACTTATGCTACAAATGTGTATGCCCTAAAAGGATTATGTATACAGTACAATGAGATGATGTTGTGTATTGCCACACAATTCGAAAATCAGCATTCCGTTTTTTTTTTAAATTTAATTTAGTGTTGTTTTTCTGTTACTTTATACACATTTGTGTTACTATCTGAACAATTGTGTTTCTGTATCAAGTTAACTATATACACGTGTGCTATTGTACACAGATGTTTGCTACTGTACGACTACTTGTGTTACTGTGCACTAAATGGTGCCACACTGACGTGTGACCTGTGTACACACAATCATATGAATATAGATATGTGTGCCACCTTGGACCAGAGGTCTTCACACTGGGGGAGTGGCCCCACTGGGCAGGCCTGAAGGATGTCCGTGGGGGCCAGACTCTTTAAAAAGGGATTAAGATGACTGTTTTTAATATAAGAAAGGATTTAGGTGACTGTGTTTAATAGAATAAATATGCAGTGGAAAATCTGTGTATAATTTAAAGATCCTGGGGCCGCCCTTGACATCCTTTGGGTCCCCTTGGATGGTTAACCCCGAGGTGGGGGGCCCATAAACAGTATTTGTACTCAAGGGGCGTGGGGGTGGAGTCTAGGCAGGAACAAGTTTGAATATCACTGCCTTAGACAATTACTATTCACACGTCTGCTAACTGCGCAAAGGGGTCTGTGGATGCCTTTGTTTCAGATTATAGTAGTTAGCAGAAATGTTAATTGATCAGAAGTACCTCCCACTACAGAAATGATTTAGGACCACTGGGCTACATATCAAAGTTAACACATCTGTTATTTCACTAGCCAGCATATTAAGATCTGACACGAGACACAGGACTTACGTTGACCCATGTCAGTTGCTCGTCCAGTCCTCTTTCTATCCCAGTACTTTCAGTTCTTCATGATTCATTGTAAATTGGGAAGTACAAGCTGAAAAAGCAACAGGCCTATGTGGACTGCTCACTCCTGACATGGGACAATGTGAGGGCGCTGGTCAAAACAGACAGCTGCATTATAAAGAGAGTGTGGTAGATGTGTACCCTTAAACTGGTAGACTTCAGTGATAACACCTGAGGCTGAGGGCCAGACCAGTTGCTAATGATTGTAACAAAGTGCCATGCCTGGCTCTTAGGGTGACTGCTGGGTTGACCAAGGGGGTGGGTGCCAACACCCATTGAGTTAGACTTGAACTTGGGGCGATTTGTGGAGGATCCCCTGGTTGACACCACCAGCTCCCTGGCACCTGGCAAGAACTCACCACATGCCACCTACAGCTGATCATGCCCCTTTAAATGAGGCATGTATGAAACCCGTGGAAACCCTGTTACCCTTACCCGGGGATGAGATTTTTCTGGAACTATCAAGATCGACAAAACGTAAGATGAGCACAATAATACAGATGATTGTGAAAAAGGAAAGTGGCAAGCGATACTTAACTGCTTAAGCTGTCACCATTTAGCCAGTATCGCAGTGGGTGGAGGCAGGGGTCAAGATGCTGCAGACATGCAAAGAGCCAGCACAAGCGATTAAACCATGCAGAACTGGGGAAGCTTGGACGTCTGTGCATTTAAATTGTCTCTTACTCTCAACTAATCAAATTCCGTAGACGTCAAGCAGACTGGGAGGTTGCGGAGGGGGAGGCTAGCCAAGGGAGCAACAGAATAGCCAGGCATAGGCGATATTAGCCAATCCTGCCACAGCCCCAATAGTCACACAGAAACAGTTCTCCTTCAGGAAAGGTGAAACCCAGTGAGAAGACTCAGTCTACTATAAAAGAGGAAGATCATTTGAGAAAGAGGCTGTGGGAGTTAAGAGTAGGGGTGTTCAAAATTCTGTCAATCTCTTTTGCAGACATTTCACTGAAATGTGTGTGAAATTCATCTTTTTAGCCAAATGTCATGCCACCTGAAAATGTGCAATTTCTATGCAAACTGATGCAACATTTTTCAATTTTTCAATTCTTTGGCAATAGTGCAGCAAAGTCGCAGCAATGTCAATGAAACTTCAAAACAATTGCAACATCGTAGCAATTTCGGCCAAAAAAAACATTCCATTTCTGGTTTTGCGTGCAAATAAGTTGCTTGACAAAATCCATTTTTTTCTGCAAAACAGAAAGAGCACAAAATAGCCTGAAATTTACCAATTTGACTATGCCAGCAGATATTTCTCCCACCCCCAGTTACCAGCTGATTCGGGGTTGCCTTCGGAAATGAGCAGAACAAGCTGGAGCATGAGATCAAATGCTGAAGGAGAAATCTAGGAGGCCAGACAAAAAAGGAAGAGGAGTTGGAGACAAGGAGTTGGAAACAATCGAATATGTAAGGGCTCCTGGTTAGGACCCTATTCTGCCCAGGAGGGCTCTGAAATCAAAAGAACAAGTGAACAGGGTCAGTGTTGCCTATTCGATTGTCCCACGAGTATTGTTAATATATGTAAAGCCCAGCATCAAAATTTAGCAGGCCGTGATTCGAATCAATGATGGCTTACCTGTGCAAGCCACAGTATTCGGAAGAATTATTGTGGATAGAATAGCTTGACGGTATGTCCGTGCTTCTCGTTGCCACCGACAATGGAAGACCCATATGTAATTGACGGGCAGGAACCCTGATGGGATGCTTGTAAGATTCGAAAAACATACATTTCATGTTTCTGAGTATCATCATAGAGTTTGAATCTATTATATCCCTGTGCATGGAGAAATGTATAAAAAAAATATACCTGAGTATCACCTTGTCTCTTAATCGGGTGGTGTGTGCATGACTGGTATCTTAGTCGTGGTGCTGCGATTCACAGCGGGCTTGTACCCAGCTGGGGATGTTCATGTCTGTGGAACGAAAAAATAACACTCTTTGTGTTCATCCATCCCATACGTGTGGCAAAATTTTGCCATGTACAGTCGATCTGGGTATGGTGTATCGGGATAGGATGGCATGATTACCTTGATTCCACTTGGTCTCTGTTCTCATGGAATGGACGCACCGCTGGGTCGGAGCAGGAAGAACCTCGATCGCATTAGAACCCCACCATATGGGTGTCTGTAAAAAACGATCAGGAGTGCGGTGTTATAGTCAATTGGACGCATAATGGCCCACGACTGCACCCGCCGGAGAGTCGTTCACCTCTAATGGTGGAAACAGAAACCTGCGCCGCGCAGCAGTCTTGCAGCAGAGAAAGGTTCGTAGTCATGGCGACCGTCTGTATATATAGCGGTCCGCCATTTTGGAACACGGACGTGGCATAGTCCATTTATAAATGGGTATTATCCTTCCCTGTATCTCTAAAATATTGGACAAGATAGGCTTATACAGTAGCCTGTGAGGGCCGAAACACACCTCTGTAGACTCTTCCTATTTCACTTCTCGTGTTAAATGCTAACACTGTTTACCACTTTTCAATATTGTGCCCAATAATTGTATTATTTGTTGTGATAGCTGTTGTTTTTTCTTCTTGCAACAGTAGGTAACTCATTGTCTTAAGTTGATGTGTACTATAAGTTAAGCCGCAAATGTCTCAAATATGTATGTTTTACAGCACCATGCATTTGATTCATGTTTGGCACTAACGATATGTTCTATGTATTTTGTGTGCTACTAGACCATTAGGTCTCCACCTTTGAATATAAACATTGATTGTAAAAAAGGTTTGTCTACTATGCTATATTAACAATACTCATGAACAATCGAATAGGCAATACTGACCCTGTTCACTTGTTCTTTTGGTTGGAAACAATCGGCCAAAGAAAGTGAAAGGAACCAGAAAGAGGGTGGGAAGTGTAGAGGAGACTTGAGGTGATTCACAGAGAGGAGCAGAGGAAAGCAGTGGGGAGTGGCTTGCTAAAAATGAGAGTATTGGTATGGAAAATTGGGGCATGAATTTTGACCAAGAGAGGGCGGGAGGGACAAGAGGAGGGCAATGCTGTCAGTAAAGTTGGAATCAAAAGAAGAGATCCATCAGGATAGGAGGTTGAAGGAGGTCAGAAGAAGGGCGTGAGAAGGGATCACATGAGTAAGAAGATGAGTGGACTTAAGAAGAGGGGAAGAACAGTGGCGTTTGAAAGTAGGGTGATGTTCAAAGGGTGAAGAAGAGGGAAGAAGCAAAGGACAAGTAGCACAAGTCAGGGAGATACCAATTGACAGGAGGGTTAAAATAAAGAGAAAGAGGTGGCGAGCTGGTGGAGGAGCTAATGGGAGCGAGGAAGGAGTGGAGAAACCAACTGTAATCAAGAGAGGGAGAAAGTGTTGCAAGGAAATTCGGCTAAATAAGTGTGGCTGAACGAGAGGAGGACTGGAATATACAAGAGAGATACCAAACCAGGAGAAACCTGGCAATTGTGTGGAGAAAGAAAGTGTCAATTAAAGAGACTGGTGAGGGATGAGGAATATTTTCAGGTGGAGGTGGTGAAGGTATTGAGGAGAGTAAGGAGGAGGACTACTTTGAGAAAGAGTTTGTCAAATACATTCAAGAGACTGATGAGGGTAATCATGTTAATCATTAACACCTCATTTGAAAACCCTAATGGAAGCATACAACAACAGCAAATTAATACAGCACAATACACTGATTCTGAGAGCATACGTAAAATCAGGGTATTTACAAGCCACAATACTACAATAGTTAAACATTTTAAACAGTAAAATAATCCAGTCAATAAGCAACCATAATGTAGAATATTGTACTTCGTAACAAAAACTTGTAAGTAACTATATGTTTTAAGCATCACACCTGGGCCGCTTTTTGTAACCCATAAGCAAGCCTCCTTGAGTATACTTATAGCGCCTCGTTGCCTGGAGGACTGTAGTGCACTCTACAAATGCAAAAATAAATAAAACATAAATAATAAAAAAGGACACGAGATAATTAGATGTTTTCAAATATTTAATTCTGCAGAACCAAGCTTCATAGAACACATTTACCAAAGTAAAGGCTACCACTGAAAGTTGAATAGATTTACACAATGCGTAAACCCTCTCCAGTGTGCTTATGCCATCGCTCTTTAAGCATGGAATGGAATTCCTAATGTGCACATGTCTATGGAGTGCACATATAAATAGTCAGTGTTGTATTTGTTCAATCTCCCAGTGACATGTTAGACAACTAGCAGTGGCCAAAGAATACCAGGCGTTCTTAACTGATGCTAATGAGAGTATTCCAAGATGCATCTTTACAAATAGACTTTTCATATGTTCTGAATGCATCTCTTGAAGAGAGGTTTCAAAGCATGTTTTATCTTTTTTCAGCAGAGCCGATTTCACCATTGGTTTCTAAACCGCTGCTCAGTGGCAAGCAATTTTGGCTATGTGACCTGTTTTTACATTAATCCAAAAATGGTCTTTCTGAGGAGATGGCAAATCATTCACATGTGACATAACTCTCACATATCTGCACGGGGGCATAGATTTACCTCCTGGGAGATTCAAAACTGCAATAAAAGCATCCTTGAATCTTTTCAGAGACAGGGTTGCCCAGAGACGGATCCAGTACTGTGCAAAGGTATGATAATCATCTTCTAGTCAATACTCATAAAATCGACTCAGAAATGAATTGACATCCTTGGTGCATTTTTTTGGTACACCTTAAATCTTCTTCAAAATGTTTTCATTTTTGACAATTCGGTACCATAACAGCAGCCCTAATTGCGAGCATTTTGAACACCACAGTTGTTCACTTAATAAATAGGCAGATTTCGTGAGTCCATTTATTTATTTTGAATTCTTATAAAGTGCTGCACGCCCGTGGGCCTCATTTAAGATACTGAGTCCCCATCTCTCAGCTCTGCTAAAGCAAATGGCAAGATAGCCAAAGTCCCTCACCTCTTCTATGTCTACTCTGTTTAAAGCCTGTTGACTTTGTGGTTTTGCTGTTTAAAGTAAGACCTTTAGTAGACCTTTATTACAACGTCTTTCATACAGTTTAGTAAATTGTTTCTTCAGGCCTATGGGGGTTTTGGAGATGAGGATGACATCATCAGCATATGAAAAGCTTCTGATCCAAACATCATTGAATATAGGGGCGTCTGCTTGTAATGCTGAGATCTGATCTGCTGTATCATTAATATGCAGGAAGGACAGCAAGGGAGGAAGGATGCACCCCTGTCTCACTTCATTTTCTACAGCTCAGGGGAATGTATACTCTCACTCCGGTCCCCATATAACTGATGCTGAGTTTCCATAGTAATGGTCTAATAGTGGCCAGAGCAAAGGTCTGGGTAGCTGATGATGGGAAAGACAATTACAAGCTCTCTATGTTGGCATTCTTTCAAAAGTGGTTTTAAGATCAATAAATAACACATATAAACTAAAGGCTTGGTCAACTATCCTGAGATCCTGTCAGATCCTTTCAGAACTCTACCCCCCATCTCTGAGCTTAATTGTTCCTTCTCGACAATCTCTGCAGAATGTTCCCATGCATGTTCCTAGCGCAATCGATGAGAGGATTAAGGTGATCATTCCCTGCAGAGTTCTTCCTCCTTTCATACACAATGGAATTATCTCTGCACTGTGCCAGGATCATTGTATTGTGTGCAACTCACTGAACGCGTAAAACTAAAGTGTCCAGTAGGGAGCCTAGCTATTAATTCCCTCCTTGAAAGATGTTTAAGGAATCTGGTCCAGTCCTGGGACTTTACCAATTTTAATTTTTACATCCAATTGCCACCTAATCTTTATCCAAATACAACAATAGAACTGTTGCCTCTTCATAATCTGTGACTCGAGCCAAATGAATCCACATATTGTTGAGTCCATAGAATGTGTCTGCCTGTGCTCCGCATAGGGTGCACTGAAATCTGCATCCCATTCAGAGGCAGGCATGCAGGGACTCTAAACCTCATGTAGAAAATGAAAATGTTCATGAAAAATCACTCTGGTTTTTTAGTTCCTACTGCCCTCTTCAAATGATCCCCTCTGTTGTCCACACGGCAGGTTTTTTGTTATCAGTTAGATGTTTAGATTCTGTTTACACACTTCCCTGGTTTTGAGCAGGGATAACGCTCCTTTTACTAATTCACATTCAGAGTCAAAAGAAGGGTTCTTCTTAAAAGCCTTATTGTCAGGTATCTAAGCTGTCTGAAGAGATTTGGCAGCCAGACCCCTACATTCTTCCCCGGCCGTGCCCAGTTTTAACCAGATCTTCAGCAGATGTGTCATGGTTTTGATGGGAAAGAGGAGAGAACAATACATAGCATATATAGGATGTTGTTTCCCCGGCAAAACTATGTGGGTGAAATAAAACAGCTGTTAGTCTACCAATTAATGCCATATAATCTTACCAAAACACGGCTCTGGCAAAACATCACATTCTCAATGAGGATTAAGGTCCTTACCCAGGATGGATGACATTTGGGGGTCGCAGTTGCAACCTCTCAGGCCTCCCTTTGTACCCCTGTGGTCTCCCTTGCTACCCTTAAAAATATGTCTTTTTTTAATGGAAGCTCCTGGGCTTTGGACAGCGCCATGTGGCTCTTTGTTTCTGGAGTGGTTGGCTTTCTTGTTCAGGCATCTTTAAAAAAAAAACAGGGGGTTCCACAAGCATCACACTTTGAGCAGTGACCATAAATAAAGAATTGGAATTATAAATAGTTTTTCTTTCTGAAATTCTATACAATAATTGGTAGACTCATTAAAGTTTTATTTCAGGTACACTTGAGGGGGTGAGTCACTGATTTAGTCTGTTCCTGAACACCTCAAATTCACAATGCAGATAAAAACTTCAAAAAAATGCATTTAGAGTAGAATAAGCATCCAATTCAGACTTTTTGCTCTTTGCAAGTTGCAGTTATAGCATGTTTTTTTCTGCTGTTGTCTCTGTTACGATCATCACAATGCATTCCATCTCAGTGTCCTCGGTCACTTGACAAAATCCTTGTGCCTAAAAGCTTGTGTACAGTGTTGAAATGTTTGACCATAGCACATAAATTGGCCCTTGATTTCATTTACCACAATTAATGCTTTATTGTAATGTGTCTATCTTTCCTATCTCCCTGGCATGCTGTTCAAGATGTTTGCTTGGCATGTATGAGAGAATGAGTGCCCAGAGTAGGGGATGCGGTGTGAGTGCGCTGCTTCCCCTGCTCCACTCTAAATTCTTTAATACACAGTTATGAGCCCTCCCAATTGTATGCATTTTGATAGTCTCTGAAGTCTGAAAAGTAGATCCACTCAGGCTTCACATATGGCAAACTTTGCACCAGACCTGCAGATGAACTGGCCTGCTGTTGAATCTCAGTTACCAGTTAATGGTATCCACTACCCAGTGTAATTTGCTTTCTGACTTTGAGAACATTCAGACATCTAACTGTTCATTTTACGATAGCCGGAAAGATAGCTATAGCCAGTAAGATAGCTCAGTGGGTTGAGAGCTCACTGCTGCGATATGTGTGTGTGATCTGCAGGGTGCAGGTTCGAGTCCCAGCAAGAACAACTTAGCCTTTCATCCTTCTGAGGTCAATTAATGAGTACCAACCCAGGTTGGGTGATATTGTATGAATATTCGTTCTAAATAAAGCGCTATATAATAACACATCATTATCATTTAGCCCTGGACCTCTGCTTGCATTCACGGTAATATGGCCCTATACACACTGATATTAACAATACATATGGTGATCCATTCTTGTATGAAATGTATATCAAATTACAGTGATATCGTAACCATATTTTTCGTATTGTATTTAAGAACAATGCTATATGATGTCAATTCTTGTTTTGTCAAGAGTTGAAATTTCATGTTCTGTCACTTCCTGTGATGTCACTTCAGGGTGGGGTCAAATGACATTGGTGAAGGGACAGAAAATGGGGGAGTAATCAAGGCAGAAGTAGCGGGAGAACCTAAAAGTGGGGATGTTATTTCAAAGAATGGTAGTGTTGAATTCAGAACCGCGTCACTGGGTCACTCGGCGTAAGGTGGAAATGGAGGGGAACAGACATACACAAAAGGGAGAGATTCAACAAGGAACAAAAATCCCAGAATGTAATTGCAAAATCAGGGATTTTAAGGGACTATAAGATGAATAAGAGAGCTGCATGACCAACGGTGCCCAATTCTGCACAAAGGCGTAGAAGAATGGGAATGGGGAACAGGTGGTGGTGGGAGCAGTTGTGATGAAACAATGTAGGTAAACCTTATTCAGGGGATTGAAGATGTTATTCATGGTGAGGTAAATCTTTTTAGATGAATAGTCAGAAATGTTGAGGTGGCATAGGATACTGGCAGCCATGAACTATGTTCTCTTACATTTGTCACCTTTGTAGCTTGTGATTCCTTGGTGTCAAGCTTGCTAGTGATGCAATACAGGTAACCTCTATCCATGTCTAAGTGATTAGCGAAGAGATGATCTATGGGCGCTGTGGTTTCGGTAACAAAAATGCAAATTAACAAGGGGGGTCCTGGGAGTTCCTCTGCCAGACATTAGTCCCAGTTACAAGAGCCTCGCCCAGAGTCTTTAGCTCACTATCTTTCACAGAGGAGAAATATCCAAAACACATCAGTCTTTGTCCTGCCCTGGGGCAGTCCAGCACCGAAATGCTAAGACATTTTCCTCTGAACAAGAGTACCAACTGCAACCCCAGACATGTGTTTTGGCCTGGTTGAACCTCAGGCTGTACATTTCCTAGCCTGGAGCCATATACCTACCAACTTCAGGTGTGCACACAACCTCCTGCACTTCAGCATAGAACTGTCTAAAGACCTTGTACTTCAAGGATTCAAGGAAAACTGCATTGACGGATGATGATAGGCTCCTGACTTCATCCTCCCCTTTACGTCCCCACTCCTCTTCTTCTATGCTACCTCTTCTTGTGAAGTGCCGGTTGCTTGCTTGCTAGGTTTACACTTTGCAAATAAACCATCCGTAGACCTCCTGGCATGGCCTGAAACTTCACTGTTGTGTGCAATGATGGGGTTGTGTGGTAGTGCACCTGTGTCTCCTTGGTTAGTTGTTGCGTGTTATTGAGTTTTGCCTTTGCATTATTTTGGCATCATTGCTTCTGATGTAGCTCTTTGTCCAAAGAGTTCTTGTGCGTATTTGTCTGTGATATGGGCGGCTATTTCGTCAGACCAAGACTCTGATCTGAGTTCTGTTGGTTTGGGTTGTGGGATAAAACGTGGAATAATAACTGTGCACGAGCAAATACAGAGCTTGAGGACTATGTGGGTTCTATTAGGCATTGAAATTGCCAACATGGGTGCGCCTGGAGTTAGTATGTGCGACCAGTCTCCACGTAGCCATGTAACAGCAAGCTGTGGGAAGGACATGCTGACATGTGAGCGTTGCATGAGATGGACATAGTGTTTTTGTTCACCCAGACTTTGGTATGGGAGGCATTTAGTTTCTTTGAATCAATCCACCGTCTCCCCAACTGAAGCTGCCATCAGTGTCCTAACTCACTCAAGCTGCCATCAGCGTCCTAACTCACGCAAGCTGCTATAAGTGTCCTAACTCACCCAAGCTGCCATCAGTGACCTAACTCACTCAAGCTGCTATCAGTGTCCTAACTCACTCAAGCTGCCATCAGTGTCCTAACTCACTCAAGCTGCCATCAGTGTCCTAACTCTTGCAGGGCGTCTCTTGTAGATCCTTTCTGGGCTGACCACTCTCACCAACATAACCAATGTTCCTGGTACGGCAGAAGTAGTGAGATGTCCCTCTGGGCTGGTTGCAGCTAGCTTGCGTTCTTTCTGACAAACCTTCCATCCGCAATAAAGTGTTTATCTGTGATTTCTCTGTTTCGCTGTGAAGCAAATAAAATTGTGCAATTGGTTCAAAACAGGTCACGTGATCAAGGCATGCATGGATATGGCTTTAAGGTTTTCAGCAATGTTCAGGGAGTCTTTCATGAACTATGAAGACAGAAACTGGGAATGAGTGTAAAACAGCATATTTGTACCTTAACATTAAATCACAGTGCATTGTCCATTGCAGAAATATTAGAATTAGAGAATGGGTCCTGCTTCAAGGTTTTCAGCAAAGCTTGGGGAGTCGAATGTAAAACGACCTATTTTCCCTTGAATTAAACCGCAATTAATTGTGCTTTACCTAAATTGCAACATTTTGTCATGGGTCTATAGAGTGTGTGTATATGAACTATGACGACAGCTAGATGACATCAGCAAGGAGAAGTCACTCCAGCACCAAAGCTTCTAAATTATCTGACATTGAAGAGGAACTGATCAGGGTTACCCTTGGTCACAATAGCTTGTGAGACCAGCTGATTATTTCTGAGATCAATTACTGTTCAGAACATCAATTAACAATTACACTGTTTCTTTTTATAACATGTCTGCAGGTGCATGTGAGGAAACCACGGTTCCTACGACTACCTCCTCCAGCGTCGCTGCTACTCCCACTCAAGCTATCGAAGGTACAGTGGCAACTTACATTTTGAGATTGGCAAATGTCAAGAAATGGTTGAAGATTCTGAAAAACAGTGCTATGACTCCCTCTATGGTGCCAAGTGGCAGGAAACACTGTTGCAACAGTTCACTATGGTCAGGTCTACGCTTCTAGCGGTGGCATTCAAAGACAGCATGGTACAACTAGGGCGTTTTAGGCCAATGCCATCTAAAATATCGCAGGAAGCGGGGAAACACAGTAGGTTGCTACATGTTCTTGAGCCTGCTCAAGATTGTTACTTTAGTAGTGAACGTGCAATCTTTTAGGGCTGAGCTGTGCGAACACACACTATGCTTAGCACACTGAAGCACGTGAGGATTACCTACATTTGTATCTTTACGAAAGGACTCATTGTCTAATCCCCTGGTATGCAAATGGTGTCAAACCAGGCACAGATGATGTCCCCATGGTTTTAAACCTCTTATTGTGCCCTAGAGATTTTGCAGTTTTTGCCAGAGGGAGCTGGGCGACGGTCTGCCTGCCCAAGAGGTATTACCCAAATTGTTTTTTTTCTGAATTGACTGAATGGTACAATTGGCCGAATTCAGCCTGTACCATTTGGTCGTTTCGAAACGACCAATTTGGGTAATCACTACCAAACATGGGGAGCGGGGGTAGCAGGAGTGTCCCCCGCTCCCCATGTTTGGTAGTGATTGCCTTATGGGGCAGCGGGGGTGTCCCATGCTTCCAGAGGTATGGAGGCGGGGGACAAAAAAAAAAGAAAGAAAAGCCGACCCTGCGGTGTCAGATCTGGCCCACGTAGGAGGAACGGATTTGACCCTGCAGGGTCAGTAAAGGCCCGGGCGGTGAGAAGGTAAGTAGTTTTTCTTTTAAACAGGGCGATTTTGGCAGCAGCAAAATTGGCTTTGCAGCCAAATTGACCACAATCAATTCGGCCGCAACCAATTGTGCCACTGCCAAAACGTATACATCCGCCCAAGACACTCCGCCTGCCAAGAAAAGAATGCATCAACTTCTGCATCTGTTTCTGATGCATACAATTTCTATGGAAAACACCTGTTTTTAGAACCATATGAGTCCATGCCACATGCATGGCGGGAGGTGTTTATAGCTCTTAGAACTAGAAAGTGCATGTAAACCTGGGTCCGCCTGGATTTGCATGCATTTTTGTACTTATTAGCGCAAACTACGATAATTGCACAGAGGGGACTGGGGTGGACATAAGTGTGCACGGTGCTAGCCCCCTATACATACAATTAACACTTTTAGGAAAATAAACCCCCAAAGAGCATCGGGGTGATGGGATAGCTCAGGGGCAACACGTTTGTCTTGGAAGCAAGACAACGCAGCGCAACACAGGTTTGAATCCCGATCCCGTGCTTAGAAACCACTTGTTGGTGTTAAGCGTGTTATAAATTAACGATTATTATTGTGATGCTTCTTTGCTTCTGTCATGCAGTAAAATGTGCAAGAGGGATTACGCAGCACTTCATTTTAAAGCCTTGACAAACAATCCTATGCTTATTGTGCACTGGCTGAATTTAACAGGAGACCAAGATTCTATCTACATGTTAAAGCACAAAACCTATTTAGATGTACTTTAATACACTGCTTAAACAGATGTTGCATATTTTTTTTTCATCCAAACAGATTCTATACTGATTATATGTATCAACAACTGGAATATCTCTTACATTACTTTAACCAAGAGGCCAGGTATCAAAGGAAATGACACTGTGTGGCCTTGGATTGTAAGAAATAAAATCATACATGCCAACATTCAGATGCACCTGGGAGGGAGATTTCCACAGGGAAATCGGGAGACGCATATTTCCCCATAGGAATGCATTGGGGCTACAGTTATTTTAGGCAGGAGACTGTGAAAAAGCGCAATATTTTTCACCCAAAAATCGGGAGTCTCCCGCCTAAATCGGGAGGGTTGGCATGTATGTAAAATACCCCCTACTATGCATGAAAAAGATATTGCAAGTCACATCAGAGTTCTGTGACCTTATGAAGGAACTCAGCCTTCGGCTTCTTTGCTCCATTTAGTAGCGGCACTCATCTGTGAATTCTAATATCCTTACGATACCTGGCAGCCGTAAGACCCAAACAAATGCCTAAAATAAATATCTTATTAGAGGAGCATTATGATATCGCTACCCACCTGTAATAAGAAAATGTTATCACGATCACTCTGTAACCAGTTATTACAATTGGGTTGTGATGTCACATTGCCCGCTGCTGCAGTCAGCACAGAGTAGAATTCCAGCTGTCAATGTAATACTTGATTAAAGCAGTGAAACACGTTTAAGATTCATTTCTTGTCAAATAGCTTTCTGTGACATTTTACAGCTGTTAACTGATAAGGAAATGTTTATGGTAGTATGTTTATGCTGTGCACAGCTGGAGCCTAACACATGAGAATTTGCATATTATTGCTTATATTGCAGCACTAAAAGAAAATTGTTTGGATGCATTTTATTAAACTGGTAAAACTCGTTTTTTGCAACATATTAGGTGCTAGATATTAGATTTATTTTTAATCCAGTTTCTACATTGATTATGTCTCAGCAACCAAAACATTTCTTACATTAAACAACTGGCCAGTTGTTAAAAGGGATGACAGTGTATGGGCGTGTATATAATAAGGAATGAAATATCCCCTACCGTATGTTATAAGGATATTACAAGTCACCTCTGAGTTCTGGGACCTTAAAGGAACTCCTTAGTGACTTACAATGGGCCTAATTACGAGGCTGGCGGTAGCCGTGCCTGTGGCACAGGCATGGCTGCTGCCGGTATACATTTTTTTCTGGCACCTGCATATGGGCAATTACCGGGTCATGCCGAATTTGGCGGACCCGGTAATTGCCCATTCGCGGGTGCCGGTAATAAGGGACTCCCCATCCCCATTCGGCCCCATAGGGCTGAATGGGAATGGAGAGGGTGGTAGCACCGGTACCGTTGATAACGGTACTGGTGCTACAGTTCTGTTCTGCTCGCGGGTGCCGGTACGGCCACCAAGTCAGACCTGGTGGCTGCAAAGGCACCCGTGAGCAGAACTCATAGTATGGCAGTACCGTTGTTGACTTACCGCCATACTTGTAATGAGGCCCAATGTCCTTGTATTGTATGGTAGGGGGTAGGTTATCCCTTATATGGCGTACAATAGGCGGCAAACATTTAAGCGAGAAATGTTGTTTGTGGATGTCACAATGAACCTCTGCGATGTCTATGGGTACCTCCGTCCCCAAGCACCAGTGAAGGAGAGAATAATATACTCCCTCACCAGTTATTGAGGCCACAGGTGTAAAGAGTCGGGAATACGGGTACCAGGTGCTGCAAAGGAAAAGCAGGTGAGTGTGAGTACAAGGCAGTAACTTGGGAATGACCAATAATAAAGACAATGGAGTGGGACCTACCTAACATGGAGAAGAACCAGGACGGGAAGACAGCCAGGGGGAGTTGGGGTTCAGAACCCCCTCACTTAGGGGCTTGACGTGGTGTTGAGCCGAAGTCCAAACAAAACAACCTTGAGCCAAAGGGGAGTTCCAGAAACAGATCCAAGAAATGTCCAAAGCCAAAGGGTCCAAGATCCGAGGAAGGTAAAACTTGAACGTTCCAAAAGCCAAGTCCGAAATCCGTAAGAAGCAGGTCCAATGATGCAAGCCAGAGAGTCCCAAAATCCACTAGGCAAAGTTCAGGCAACCAAATCCAAGGAGCAGGCAAAACAGTCCAGAAACACCAGAAGCCAGGGTTCAAAAAGCCGGAGGGTCAAGATCCAGGAAAAACACAACGCCACTCGAAATGCTGAAAACAGCTGAGAAGCACGGAAGCTCGGCTTCAGTGTTTTTTTAAACTGGTGCTTGGGTCACGTGATCGCTTCTTCACTGGGTCACGTGAGTGGTGTCGCGTATCACGTGACCCTTGCAACCGGGAAGTGGCAACATGATTGGTTGGGCGGGCCGCTCCTACAGCAACACGTGGGCGTTGCCCACGTGACCAGGAAGCCGGGGTGGTGAGGATCGATCCACCCCAGCGCCATCGCGGCCACAGTTTCCATGACGCCGTGCACCGCCTCCCTCTTACGGGAAGCCCGGCGCCACGGCCTCTGAAGGGGCGTGCCTGGGAAAGGCCACCGCCGCAGGTAAGGTGTCGCTGGGAGGTGGGCGGTGTTGCGCGGCTCGTAACAGAACCCCCACCCAAAGGCCCACGTCCACGTGGGCAGGACGGATGCCCCCGATGGAATCGTGACACTAAAAGGGGGGCATGAACATTAGATGCAGGCTCCCATGACCTCTCTTCCGGGCCGAAGCCGGCCCAATCAATCAGGTAGTACAAGACCCCATTACGAAGACGCGATCCCAATATGTCGCTTACCTCATATTCATCTGAGGACCCTCGCACAAGAGGAGCCGGCGGCAGCAGTGGCCTTGTGAGGGGCCGGCAAGGTTTTAACAGAGAAGTGTGAAACACTGGGTGTATGCGCCAAGAGGAGGGTATGGTCAGACGAAAGGCCACTTGGTTAATGACCCTCGAAATTCGGTACGGGCCAACAAAACGGGGGAGGAGTTTATGGCAACCTGGTATTCGTAAGTGGCGGGTGGACAACCAGACCTTATCCCCAACCGAGTAGCAAGGGGCCGGGGCACGATGTCTATTGGCCGCACAGCACATGGCGGTCTGGGCATCCTTCAAATGCACCAGGGTCTGAGCATGTATGCTTTTCAGAGGGAACCCCTATCGGAAATGATCACTGAAGGCAATCCGAAGAGACAGAATATCGACTGAAAAAAACAATCTGGCTAATGTCGGTGCTGAAGGAATGCTGGTGCATGGGACGAAGCGTGCCATCTTGGTGAATGCATCCACCACGACCCATATGGTATCATGACCCTGGACCTTCGGCAGATCGGTTATAAAGTCCATGGTTACCGTGTGCCAGGGACGGGGAGGAATGGGCAATGGTTATAGCAGACCCAACGGGCGTCCTTTAGTATTTTTACATTGAGCACAGATTGGGCAGTTTGAAATATAGTTAGTTACATCTCGGCGCATGGACGGCCACCAACACCATCTCTTTAACAATGCGAGGGTTTTTTGTTGTCCCGGATGCCCGTTGACTGGAGCGTCATGAGACCATTCAAGAGCCTGAATACGTGTGTCCGTGGTGGGGAGAAACAATAGGCCTTGCATAAAGGGTAACCCCTCGTGATACACTAAATCCCATTCACTCATTTCATCGGAATGTGTAGAAACCCAACTGCGAACAGCACTGACCAGGTCGGTTGAAGGAGTGCATAAACAGATAACATGATTTTTACCCAGGAGGTGTTCGGGGAACACAGGAAGAGACTCTCCACCCTCTAAGCGTGAAAGAGCATCTGCTTTACCATGACCGGTGCCAGGACGATGTCGTATGACAAAGTCATAGGTGGAGAAGAACAGGTGCCAACGGACTTGTCGACTGTTTACGCATTTCAGGTTCGCCAGGTCTTGCAGGTTGCGGTGGTCAGAATAAACAACGATTTGATGTTTTGCTCCCAACAAATGGTGTCTCCAAACCTGAAATGCGTCCTTAACAGCGAGCAACTCTTTTTCAGTTACAGTGTAATGTAGTTCTGCAGCGGTGAACTTGCGGGAGTGATAGGCGACAGGGTGTAGCAACCCTGAGGCAGGACAATGTTGTGACAACACCGCCCCTAATGCAAATGATGAGGCATCTGCTTCCACTATAAAAGGTAACTCAGGGTTTGGGTGTTGCAGAATGGGAGCGGAAGTGAAGGCTGCCTTTAATGTCTCGAAAGCCAGATCCTGTGCTTTCGTCCAAACATATGGTTCTCGGGGACTGGTCAGGCGAGTAAGTGGTGCAGCTATGGAGGAAAACCCCGCAATAAATCTCCTATAAAAATTTGCGAACCCGAGAAATGATTGCAATGCCTTAATTGTCATGGGTCCTGGCCAGTTCAGAACAACATCAACCTTGGTCGCATTCATGGACAGACCTTTAGGAGTGATGTGAAACCCCAAGAAATCCACCTCTGTGACATGAAAGAGGCATTTTTCAGGCTTGGCAAATAGGGCGTTGGTCCTAAGCCTGTGGAGTACCTCTCTAACATGAGTTACGTGTGATGAGAAGGAGGGGGAGTATATCAGAATGTCGTCTATATAGACTATGATGAATATATCTAGGATATCATGGAAGATGTCATTCATGAATCTCTGAAATGTCGCAGGGGCATTGCAGAGTCCGAAAGGCATGATGGTATATTCAAAGAGTCCATGTCGGGTACAGAAGGCGGTTTTCCACTCATCCCCTTGTCTTATTCGAATAAGATTGTAGGCCCCCCTGAGATCAAGTTTGGTAAACAGTACAGCATGAGTAAGATTGTCTAGAAGGGGGTTTATTAAGGGAATTGGGTATCGGTTCTTTATGGTGATTTGGTTGAGACGGCGGTAGTCTACACAAGGACGTAAGTCTCCTTCCCTTTTAGGGACGAAAAAGATGGGACTGGCAGCAGGGGACTGTGATGGGGGAATGTGGCCTATTCTTAATGAGGTCTGTAAGTAGTCCTTGAGGGCCTGATCTTCCGTGGGAGACAAGGAATAGATTCGACCACAAGGAATTACGGCATCAGGGACGAGGTCAATGGGGCAGTCATAAGGTCTGTGTGGCTGAAGATCTTCAGCCTTTTTTTTGTCAAAAACATCCAGGTAATCCCTGTATTCTGTAGGTATGCCAGAAGCGGTGACTCCTACGACATGGTTAGGAGGATCAGACTCCATATCCTGCTCATCCGTGAGCTGCAACTGGGCCAAAGCGCCCAACACTTGGGAAGGGGAGGTCACCAACTCAGGGTATACCAAGCAATGATTTTGACAATAGGGGGATTCGAATAACACTTTACTCTGGGTCCAATCAACGATTGGATTGTGGGTTCGCAACCACGAAAGACCCAATATGAGACCGAATTGTGGTGTTGTAATAAGATCAAATGACAGGGTTTCTTTGTGTTTTTCGTGGATGACCAGGGTTAATGGAGCTGTCTGTTGCTTGATTGGGCCTGAGACGAGCGATGAACCGTCAACAGCTTGCACAGGTTCCGGTCGTCGTTTGTTCAAAATGGGTAAGTTAAGCGAGGCGGCGAGGGCTATGTCGACGTAGTTCCCCGTGGCCCCTGAATCGATCGCCAAGTGAACCTGATGTGGAGTGTTGCCGGGGGAAAATAGAAGGGCCTGAATATGCACGGGTCCCGCTAATGTTGCAGGTGAGGAGGAAGAAAAGGGAGGACCCGTCAGAACCCCCTCACTTAGGGACGGGCTTTCCGAAAAACCTCCGCTTTAGGTTTAGGACGTCGAGGACATTCCTGGACATAATGGCCGTTCAACCCGCAGTAAAAACATGCATTGGAGGTTCTACGGCGTTCCCTTTCGGTAGCCGTGATGGGACTACGGACCCCACTGATTTGCATAGGCTCAGTAGGGGAATCGCTGGTACTGGGATTCGAAAAGGTAACAGTTCTTTTAGCCTCAACTCTTCTCTCAGCCCTTCGGGCATCGACCTGAAGTGCCAGATCCACGAGTTCGGGATATTGAGCTGTCAGCGAAGGTACTACTGCCAGTGCATCTTTCATAGCCTCATTTAGACCACGATAAAACACCAAAGCCTTTTTATTCTCCGGCCATGCTGTCTCCACTGACAATTGGTTGAAGCGAGTAATGTAATCCACTAGTGGACTCTTACCCTGAACCAATTCTAACAATTCTAGATCCTGTGTCTGTGCTTTGTGTCTGGTATCAAACACTCTTGTCAATTCCGTGATTAACAAATCGAAATCATATAGTACGGGACTGTTTCTTTCTAGCAATGGGTTGGCCCAGGCGGCTGCTATGCCTCCCAGGTGTGAGAGTGTGAATGCCGCCTTCGTTGTGGAATCGGGAAAGGCTAGGGGGCGGCATAAAAAATGAAGTTTGCACTGATTAATGAACGGACGGAATTTGCTGGGGTCTCCGTGAAACTTTTCAGGAGGGGCCAAGGGAAACGGTGTGGGAACGTAGACCGGGGCAGGAGTCGGAACAGGGGCTGGTGGGATCATCTGGGAAGTGCTATCCCCAAATTCCGGATCAGGAGGGAGTGCATAACGTTCGCTTTGTATAGTGTCAAGTCGCTGATGAATTGCGGCTGTGGCAGCAGCCATATCAGCTCTGAGAACCGTAATGGCCTGTACTAGAGCAGCCACCTGGTCCCTGGCGGCGGCATCCATAGCCAAGGCAGAGATAGCTTCTCAGTCTGTCACAACAAACCTCTGCGATGTCTATGGGTACCCCCGTCCCCAAGCACCACTGAAGGAGAGAATAATATACTCCCTCACCAGTTATTGAGGCCACAGGTGTAAAGAGTCGGGAACACGGGTACCAGGTGCTGCAAAGGAAAAGCAGGTGAGTGTGAGTACAAGGCAGTAACTTGGGAATGACCAATAATCAAGACAATGGAGTAGGACCTACCTAACATGGAGAAGAACCAGGACGGGAAGACAGCCGGGGGAGTTGGGGTTCAGAACACCCTCACTTAGGGGCTTGACGTGGTGTTGAGCCGAAGTCCAAACAAAACAACCTTGAGCCAAAGGGGAGTTCCAGAAACAGTTCCAAGAAATGTCCAAAGCCAAAGGGTCCAAGATCCGAGGAAGGTAAAACTTGAAAGTTCCAAAAGCCAAGTCCGAAATCCGTAAGAAGCAGGTCCAATGATGCAAGCCAGAGAGTCCCAAAATCCACTAGGCAAAGTTCAGGCAACCAAATCCAAGGAGCAGGCAAAACAGTCCAGAAACACCAGAAGCCAGGGTTCAAAAAGCCGGAGGGTCAAGATCCAGGAAAAACACAACGCCACTCGAAATGCTGAAAACAGCTGAGAAGCGTGGAAGCTCGGCTTCAGGGTTCTTTTAAACCGGTGCTTGGGTCACGTGATCGCTTCTTCACTGGGTCACGTGAGTGGTGTCACGTATCACGTGACCCTTGCAACCGGGAAGTGGCAACATAATTGGTTGGGCGGGCCGCTCCTACAGCAACACGTGGGCGTTGCCCACGTGACCAGGAAGCCGGGGTGGTGAGGATCGATCCACCCCAGCGCCATCGCGGCCACAGTTTCCATGATGCCGTGCGTCGCCTCCCTCTTACGGGGAGCCCGGCGCCACGGCCTCTGAAGGGGCGTGCCCGGGAAAGGCCACCGCCGCAGTTAAGGTGTTGCTGGGAGGTGGGTGGCGTTGCGCGGCTCGTAACAGTGGACCACTATGACTACTCATGCGATTTGGTGATTTTATTAATGGACATTTTAGGGGCCAGACATATAATGTACAGTAGCGTGATATGCAGTCCAGAAAAGAGGAAACGTAAATACATAATGCAAAGACATATCAAGCTCAAGAGAGGTAGGTTAATTCTTAATATGAAGACAAAGCCTGTTCCAGTTCATTCCACATTGATTGACACTGGCATTGCAAGTTGCTAAGTATTGACAAATTGCAGCTGTTTGATTGGCTATAAAAGCCCAACCAGCACAGAAAAGATTGGAAGGTGTGTGGCAAGAGGCCAGACAGAGGACCGGCAGTGGAGTGGAGTACTGAGAAGACTGTAGCAGTGTCCTGAGTGAGTGCAGGTAAGGTATGGTGTGTGAAAGAGAGTGGCACCTGTTGAGTGCAGTATGGTGAGGGGGTGAAAGGTGGCAGAGAGAAATAGAGAGAGGGAGCGAAGTGTAGGGAGGAGTAAGAATGGGGGAAAGTGACAGATCCAATATCAACCACATATATGGAATGACCAAAGCTTGGATGGCTACCAATTCCCTCACACTCAATAACTACAAAACAGGGTTGATGATTGTGGACTCGGCTCAACGTCTGAGAAAACTGCATCCTAATTACGCTCAGTTTAAAATCACTGACTGACTAATTTCAATTGCCACATCTGTGAAAACCTTAGGAGTCCATCTTGACTCGTGTTACACAATGAAAAAATATGTTGGCACATGTGAAAGCCTCTTGTGCTTATACCACTAAACTGCTTAGACAGATAAAGCCTTATTTGTCAAGAACCAATGTGTCTTCTGTGGCATGTGCTCTGATCAATTTAATAATTGATTACTGCAACAGTTTATTGGTGGGCACTTAGAAAGCCAACCTGAAAATCCTGCAGGTTGCCCAAAATGGAGCGGTGAGAGCTGTGTGTGGGTTGGGCAGGACTGATCATGTCACTGAGGACAGAAGATCTCTTCAATGGCTGCTTGTCCATCATCGGATACCACACAACATTCTTTCACCCACATGTAAATCTTGTAGGTAATGCACCAGGCTACCTGTCAAAGCGGTTGCACAAGGCTCCTGTTACGAGAACTCTTCGTTCCAATGGAAACAATGAACTCCTTCTCTCTCGATTTAAACCGAAACACTTTGGAGGCACAAGCTTTGATGCTTGTGCACCAGGGTTTGTGGAATTCGCTTCCACCCAATATATGCGCTATTTTGTGCCCCTTTCCAATTCTAATGACTAATATGTTTCCTCTGCTGTGTTATTTCCTGACTCCTTACCTTGGCTTCTCTTATTTCTGGCTTGTCGGTCTTCTGTGTGCGCACTAAGGCCTATGGGTGTGTTGCATGTTAAAAGCAATGAATAATAACAGTAATAATAATAGTGTGTGGTAGAGCAGTAAGCGTATACCTGTAAGAAAATGTATAACGTATGATATGTAACTGCTAATTTGTACTAATATTCCCCCTGTAACTAAGCTCTTCACAAGTAACAGTGCCGTGATGCCCAAAGGCTGCCTGTGCGCTATTCAAATGTAAAAATAAATAAATAAAGAGTGTTGAGAGAGTGCAAGGCGCTGGTGGAAGTAGTGGTTAGGGTAGACTAAAGTAGGGGGAATGCAGTTTGAAGAGATAGGCAGAGAGAGTGTTATGAGATCAGGGCACAGATGTGTATATTAAGGAAGAAGAGAAGAGAAAAGAAGAGAAGAGAAGAGAAGAGAAGAGAAGAGAAGAGAAGAGAAGAGAAGAGAAGGGGAGTGGGGGACAGAGAGAAAGTGTAGAAGAGTTTAAGGAAATGGGCGAAGGCAGGCAGAGGAAATGGGCGCCGTGAAGCTAGAGACAGAAAACAGGCAGGGCAGAGTAGGAAGAACCCAGAGGGGGGACAGTGGTGATAGATATAGATGGCGAAATTGAGGCAGAGAGAGACAGTGACAGAGTGTAGGGCAGATACTGAAAGTGAAACCCTGGTAACATTGTGCAGTGGAAACAGAGCAGAATGATCCCTCAGAAAATCCCTGAGGGAGATAGATAGAAAAGGCCATGGCCTTTAGGGTTCATTTCCAGATTAGCGAAGATTTAGACAGTTGAGATTAGCTTGCATTTGAATATGTTAGGGACATTTTGGTGATAAGGGATATCAGTGCTAGGTCAGAGGGAGCACACAGGGAGGTTGAGAGAGTCATGGGGACTCCCTAGTTTCAGCCCTCCAAGCTTTCTAGAATCTATTATCCATGTCTATGGGTTACTGAGTCCATCTGAGACACTGGCCATATCATTGACTATGCGTGACTTGCCCTTCCTCTCAATTCCCAACTCAATGCTCACTTTCAGCATCAACTGTCGGGCACATTTCTGGCCCTGAACAGCCAACTATTTGCATGCTGGAAAAAGGACTTTTAAGGATTAAAAACTATGCCCTTCTTTGGATGGCATGCTGGCAAATTTATATTATATAGACTATCATTTCTACTGTAATAAAAAGGATAAACTATGGTGGAGAAGTGCCACAGGCACTTGTTTCCTCTCTCCCTGCCACTCTTTCTTTTTGCTCCAAAGTTGTGCTTTATATGCAATACTTCATTTAAAAGTCAACTGTCAGGCACTTAATTATCTTTAACAAATTCATTTCACTTGTCTGTCAGACCTGAAGTGGATTTTTCTCAACCAAACATCTAATAACAAATGCTTAGTTAGCTGTTCGTGCTCACTTCTATCTGGCTGGTGATCAGCCTGGAAGATAAACATAGAAATGACTTACTACTTTAGGTATCACTACATATTATCCCCACCGAAAGTATTGCCGTATATATGGTCGCTTGGAACGGCCATAGGCGAGATTTCTGTGGGGGATAATTTTGGGGGGTTTTGGGAGCAGGCGCTGCGGGGGTGTCTCCCACTCCTTTAAAAATAATGCAGGGGTTGCAGGGGTGTCCCCCACAGGTTCCATGCCTTAATATCGCCGCAGAAATATGGCAATATTTTTGTATGGCAATATTTTTGCGGGGATATTAACACATGGAACCCTATTTTATATGTTGTCTCTATGAATACATTCAGTGTGGTTTGGATGTGACCATGCAGTTCGGGCTGGACTGCCCCTTTTGAGGTGGGACCAAGCCTGATTTTCATGTGGTAATTCCCATTTCTGTAATGGCCAGCAAAGAACAATGGTCTGAAGGGTTTCCCAGAGCGGTGCCACAGGTTAAGATTCATTCTAAACCTTCCAGCCATCAACTCTTTTGTTTTGCTTTAGGGACCCTGAGTGGGACACGTGTGCCCAGACTTGGGTCCTGTGCCAGCTGCGCCTTGAGACCAAAGTTACACTTCACTGATGACGTCCTAACATCTTTGGGATTGCTTTTGGGTTAATGCAGAAAGAATGTGGCCAATTAATTAAGGCTGGACTGCCTCTTGTTGGGGGGGGGGGGGACAAGCCTGATTTACATATGCTCTTTTCCCTTTCTGTAATGGTTTGGTAGGTGAAGAACGATGGTCTGGAGAGTTGCCCAGAGTGATGCCAGACACTATGTTTAATTCTAAACCATCCAGCCATCACCTCTTTTATTTTGCTTTAGTCACCCCAAGAGGGACAGGTAGCCCACATGTGGGTCCTGTGCCTGCTGGGCCTAGATACCAGGCTAAACCTCACTGATGATGTCCAGTAAGGTTGACACATGCCTGGGGTTGCTTGTGGTCTTGTGCAGAAGGGATGTGACCAAGCAATTTGGGCTGGTGTGCACCTTTTGGGTTGGGACCAAGCCTGATTTGCATATACTCCTTCCCCTTTCTGTAATGGCATGGCAGGTGATGAACAATGATCTGGGGGGTGGCCCAGAGTGATGCCAGAGGTTATGATTAATTCTAAACCTTCTAGCCATCAGCCCTTTTGTTTTGCAATAAAAAGATCATGCCACTGTAAGAAATGGCTAGGCTGGCATCACCAAAACTCCAATCCAACTGACTCACCATCTCCAGTATGATATGGGATGGGAAATGGTACCTCTGGGTGACATCTTCATCTGTCAACTGAAATAAGGTGATCCACCTATAAATCATGTCCCTCCTAATCAGTCAGCATTATGACTATAGCATTGGCCATTTTGTGAATGTGTACCTATATCTTTGTTCTCTGCTTTTACACTGTCTTGTTAGTTATGATTGGGGTGTCCTGAGTGCTTCGTTGATCAAACAAATCAGTTGCACTCTTTTTTGGGTCACTTGCTCGACATTGGGAAAGGATCAAATGGTGAAGGGCATTTTTTGGAGCAAATCCCCTGGTGAGGTTTTGTGAATCAGGATTTTGATGCATCTGTGCTCACTTTCTGTGGTCACTCCCCCTTTGCATGCTTAATTTAGTGTATGTGATGCTTTCCACTAACTTTGCACATCTTTTGCGCACATTTTGTGATACTTTTATAAACTGGAGCATCTCTGAGACGTGCACTTCTGCGAAAGTGGAAATATTTTGTTGGCCCATTTGTGGTGCATCTCAGATTTCATTGATTTCATTTCCGACATGCATAGCACTGTGAACTTTATGCTCAATTATACAACTTTAGAGTAATACTTATCTAATGAGGATGCCATGTTGTTGTTTTCTTTCCCATAACCATTTCTTCTGACTTTTTGGGAATTATCATTAATGGGTATGTACACTTCTATTTATTTATTTAATAATTTTTTCACATATTGATTCATTATCTCCAAAATGGCGGACTGTGGTATTAACATATATGGACTTATGTAACGGTCTGAATCTTTTTTGTGCCATATTTGATTTGTAATTTCCCTCATATGGGACCAATGCATCTTTTGTTGAATCCTTTGACTTGTTTACCCATCATAGTGATTGTTTGTAACTGAAGAATAAATTGAATTTAGTAGTGTGGTTAACGCCCTGAAGAAGGAGATTCGCTCCGAAATGCATTGGCATTAAAACAACCATACGAAAAACTAAACAAGTCTGCTTCTTGCTTGAGGATATCTAGCGGTTTATAAGTTGCAAATTAAGAATTGTTTCTGAAATCTTTTTGAATTTTATCTGGACATCAACCCTTTGAATCTATATATAGATTTTAAGTTTGATAAAAACTCTGATTAAGTTTGCACAAATTTGAACCAGAATTAACGAATAAGCTCCACGAGAGCTCTCACGGAGAGCGCCAGACTTAGTTGGATGAATTCATCCAACTTTTTTTGCATGGTCCCAGATTTACGCACATTTTCATTTTTGAAAATCTGGCTCTTTATGTTCAGGGTTGTGTTGCGCAAGGGGGGTACCCAAAGTTACAGTTGCAGGTTTTCGCAGTATGCCATATCTCGCTGCCTTGACCTTGTAGCCAGTGTTGATGCACCTGACCTTAGTAGCTTGATGTCCAGAGATTGTTGATTTCTTACCCGTCTGTTCGGGTGAATTTTCAGGCTACTGTCATATTTATTCCAAACCTCAGCCAAGAGTAGTAGGTGAAATTCAAATGCATTTCTACTCTCTCCTCTATCGTGCCTCAAACACAACTACTCCCCTTTCCCTCTACTCTCGGTTGTGGCTGTTTAAGTTATCTGTGGTCTGGGGCGTCACCCTGAGTAGATTTCTGCACAGGGTCCTCCACTACAGACACAGAGACAGGATGTGCTTCCCTAATCACCGCCTGGTTTTCTATCTTCCTTTCCTCACAGTTGTTCCTTCTGGTCCCCACCCAAACCCCCTATTTTCTTTATATTACACTACCCTCATCCTTCTGCGTGCACTTTACCTCATTCAGCACCGCCCTTTTCCGTAAACTCTATCTGTGATCCTCAACCTAGTACTTGATCTCACCCTCGACCTTCACACCCTTTCACTTTCTCTCATTCTTTCCCCCTTCATCCTCTCTTTGTAACACTATGCTCTGTGAACCTCCTTTAACAAAGACCTAATTTCTGTCTCCTTCCACCCATCCGAGGAGCACAGGATTTCATTGTGGACACCTGGGGTCAAGCAGCAATGGGGACATGTGATTAGCTGCCTGTTGCTCACCCCTCAGGGATTTGGGCTTGGTAATGGGTGTTACTGTGGCCAGATGGCTCGCCTGTGTTTTCCTGGAGGTTTCTGGGTTACAGTGCGGCCTCTTTTCTAGGTAGAAAGTGCAAACTTGTGAGTTATTTAATATGTCCACATTCCTGTTCATGGACCGCAATTTTCAGACTTTGCTCAATAAGTTGGTTCTACCAAACCCTGTATGCCAGACACATGGACAGGGGTCTGGCCTTTTAAAACTTACCGGCGACTGTGCCAAATAGGTATGATGGGGATGGGTGAGAGGCTTTAGGGGATCCCCATATACCACCTCCTGGTGTCTGCATCACCGAGTGGGTGCCTTCCATCGCCACTAGACTCCCTTTCACCCCATCCCTCAGCCGTCTGGATGTTACTTGTTCACACCATGTAATACTCATAAACACAAACCCTCCTTCCACTACCAAGTTCTCCCTCGGACACTACCAATTTGATGCACCTGGTGATGAGTACACCACGCGCGCACACACACACACCTTCCTGTACACCAGTAACTGAGACAAATTGATTTATCAAGATATTTTTATTTTAGTTGTGTGTAGTTTTGTTTAGTTTATAGAGAAGCCTTAACTACATACATATTATGTCTCATAAAAATTGCCATTACTATGAGAAAATCACTCAATTGTATCCATAATTGACCAAAATGAACACTATTAAATTATAACACATCCATTTTTGATGCCACTGTATAAAGTAAGAAGTAGCATTATGATAAATATAATACTTATAGTTTATCTGACATGTTAAAAAGTAATCCTTTGCATATTATGCTATATTCAATTCACAAACCTAGTGACCAACACTTTTCACCGGATACTTCAGACAAGGACTTTTCAAAATAACCCACCCTAGCCATCCCGATCACATCCCCTCCCCCGCTGCACCCGCACACTTTATTCCAATTCTGTTAATCCTTCTGCTTGATTTACTTTGAAATGATGTTGGCTTTCATTTTTCTTGTATGCATTTCTTTTCCATTCCTTATACATACAGGTTGCTGTTAGTTTATTTTCTGTCTGCAAATTATCCACATCTGTAAACCTCTGCAAATAGCCTTGCCCATCTTCCTTACAATGTGGGCATAAGGCCGGCAGATGTTTAATAGTTTGTTTTTGAACAGATGGCACAGGCTTGCATATAATGTATATCTTGTGCTGTCCTCATTTACCCCCTTCTAGCCCTTTCGCCATTTAATGTGATGTAGTAACTACTATACTGTGATTAAGCAAAGCACCCGGCAATGAGACCGCTCCAGCCATCAATAAGCACTCTGTGCATTGCTACTTGGCAAAGCAATTTTAATTTTCAATACATAAACAAATAACATTAAAGAAATGAATATACATGTCCGCCTGTCTCTTGGCATACCACCCCATGCTATTAATACGTCTAAATTCAATATCTGATGAAATTTGAATTTCAAAAACAAGCTACAGCGAAAACGGTACGGAATTTCACTGAAGGACTTCTGTGCTACGATGCGCTGACATACTAACTTAATAGACTTTTGGACTTCAGGCGTAATATGTGATTTTTCTACATCCCACTTACATAGAGCTTGTCACTCTTTCTTGAACTTCACACAAGTTACGTTATGTTCTTTTATCGTTTAAGAGAAACCCGTGCATGTTTTGGAAAAACAACAGTGGGCCTGGATGGCTGAAAGGGACATTCTGTCTCGTGTAATCCTCAATAGGTTATCTTCCCCAGAAAACCAAATGTGTAAACCGGAAGAGAAATGAACAAATGTAGAAATCAGTCTATGCCGGTCAGATAGAATAGCGAGTAGAGTGGTTGCTTTGACATCCTCCAGATCCGGCCAATGCAGGTTCGAATCGCGGCAGCGCCAAACTCAGCCCTTCTTCCTTCCGAGGTCGATAAATGAGCACCACACACCGTGGGTAATAACAAGCAGCACTCAGATGCCTGAGGGTTCATAGCGCTATGTAAATCCAAATTATTCCCAACTCTGTTCTTATGATGCCCAAGACCTAGGGATTTCTACCAAAATGTTATCTTGCGTTTGTCCATGAATATATCGCCAGAGAGAAACCAGATGCTGCTTGGCATATTGTGTTACAAATTCTAGTCAATGGTTGAGCTGCACGCCTATTTTTTTTTTATTGAATTCAACATGATGTTATTAGGTGTTTTTATAAGAATGTAAGGGTGCTGGGGAGAAACCCACGGGCCTGACACAAGTGAACCGGGCGTTACAATGACTAATACATGAAACAGTGTCCTGCATTGACGGGCACTCCCGTACCCTACACACCTATAGTACCGTCACACCTATAGGACTGCCACACCTATAGTACCGTCACACCTATAGTACTGCCACACCTATAGTACCGTCACACCTATAGGACTGCCACACCTATAGTACCGTCACACCTATAGTATTGCCACACCTATAGTACCGTCACACCTATAGGACTGCCACACCTATAGTACCGTCACACCTATAGTACTGCCACACCTATAGTACCGTCACACCTATAGTACTGCCGCACATATAGTACCGTCACACCTATAGGACTGCCACACCTATAGTACCGTCACACCTATAGGACTGCCGCACCTATAGTACCGTCACACCTATAGTACTGCCACACCTATAGTACCGTCACACCTATAGGACTGCCACACCTATAGTACCGTCACACCTATAGGCGTGCAGGGGACGGGAGAGTCCGTCAGTGAAGGACACTGTTTCTTGAATAATATGGTAGGCAGAGCCTTTACCTGTAAAAGCTGAAGAGAGCAGGGTTGAGAAGCCCACGATATTAGGTGCTAAAACCTATCAGTAGTGTAATATGTTATAATGCTCTATTCTCAAATAATCTCCCCAAACATTTCCAAGCAAGTTTATAAATGAAGACCGCCCCAGAAAACTGAAGCTCTTTAACCAATGCATGCTGAGTACCCGATATGTTTCCCTTATTTTGCTCTACCGTGCTTTACTATGACAATTAGGCAGCTTTTGTATTTTAAAATAATAGTTTAGCAAAATCAGACTATGCTCTAATGGATAGTCAGCAGTTTCTCGCCCACACTCATGAGGTGGACTCCCATTAAAAAGGAAAAAAAGAAAAGAAAAAGAAAAAGAATGCATATGACCAACAGGAGTGCAACTAAAAAGCCGGCGAGGTTAATGTGGTTGATGACACCACATGGAACTGCTGTAAATCGTGTCCAACAAAATCGAGTCACCTGCATATGTAAGTGGCTGAACGTGTGTCAGACCCGATATAGAATAAAACACTCTAAACACCTCCAGTATGGAAGGAAATTCAGAGATACTGAGGTCAATAGAATGGGAGCGAGGACACAGCCCTGTTTTGGTCGCACCTGCATCTCCATTTTACCATAAAGGGTTTACTGGTTATCCAACCTCAAACTCACTGAGGGGTCTTGGCACAAACCTGCTACCTTTTTGAGGAGTGCCAAGGCTGCATAAAAAACCTAAGTGCTCGCAAGAGTAACTCAAGACACTTTTAGGCTCAACAAAAAGGGTTTATTAAGGATGTGACAAAGTCTCGTTCCCGGCTCTTGCAGGCATCACAAGAGTAGTTGTGGTGGCTGGGCGCCTCCCAGAGAGGGTGGACAATGGCCCCAGGGCAGAATTCAGATGGCCCCTTTCATTTGGGCGCATGCCACTTGGAAGGGAGAAGTCACATTGTGTGCAGCAAAGTGCCTCAAACCCCCAGCCTACTTACCCCTTCTCTAACAGTGGAGTCTGCAGAGTTTTACCAGGTGCCATGCAGACGCAGTCATAAAGCCTTCTGGGGAACGGCTTCCCATGATCCTGGTCACAGTAACGTGCGCCCAGACACGTCAATAATCACATGCCAACAAGAAGGAGACACATTTAGTAAAAGCACAGTTTGTTGCAGTAAACAGAATCTCACGGATGAATAATACCAAATGATGAGCGGCTGGGTTTTAGAAAATCAACACATGCGCAGAAACCTTGTTGTTCCCCGTTGCGTGAGATCTGCACTCGGGACTCAAACCTTCTATATCACAGCAGAATCCCCAAGGACAGACACACCACACTCCCTGAATCAGGAAACTCCTGGCGAAGACAGCACATTGCTAACCCAATGAAAGACCCATCTGTTAAGGGTTTCCCTTGAGGCCCTCGCTTCAGCTGGTGTACTGTCCCAAAGCCACAGCCCAGGTCTGGCAGTAAAGGGGAACACTGGAAGAAGTGAATTAATTCCAATATGATAGGTGGCCCTCATCTGATTTTAGTCCAACTCCCCCCCCCAATACTCACTCTGGCCCAGTTATAACCAAATGCAATGACCAATGATGGCCTGTACTCAATTCTCTCACACTCTCACATTCGTGCAGATTCTCGTGAGAAAGCCTACTCACGAGGATGAGTGAGAATAATATAAAAGTCAGCAGCCACAGTTGGTGGGTATGGGTTCCTGGAGCAGGCGATTGGATTACCATAAAAGGACGGTGGAGGAGTGGGGGATTTGGAGGACAAGGGGAGCAGGAGCCAGAGGAGGTGATTAATATCTGGAGGAGGTGATAGCTGGAGAAGGTGGTGAAGATCTGGAGGCGGTGGTAGCATGCAGATGTGGCAAGTGGAGGGAGAGGAGAAGAATTGAAAGAGGAGGTACAACTGGAGGACGTTTTGTTGAAGTTATTAAAAGGAGGAAGGAACAGAGAGACCAAATCACTCCAAGGCAGATCAACAATGCAGAAGAGGTACACGATCCTGGCACGAAAAACAGACTAGGGGTAGAGAGGAACCTAGAAGAGAGGAGGTTCAAGTTGAAAGTTGAAAGGGTTCCTGGTTTGCAGCAATTTATATTAAGGACTCCTGGCTCCAACTCCAGCCCCTGGAGATGCTCAAACTATATGCCTGACTGGTGGAAGAGACAAAGAGGTACTTCTACCTAGACTGATAGGATGACCAACACTAACTAGAAAACGGTGGGGACATTTGGTGCTAGGTAGGCCTAGGTAAGGGACCTACAAAAGCCTGCACTTACCTAGTCAAGTAACGGCTCCAACCACCCTGTGGATTAGAGGGCTGGGCACCCATGTGAGAGACTTTACAGGGGATATTCCCAAGACTTTTACATTGAATCTTTTGACTTTTGTGGTAATCCTTTGTGTTCTGTGGAAAAAGTCTCCAAACGTCAACCTTGATTTCAGTCATTTGTGCATCTCACCCAGCTGCCATGACAGGGATTGAACACAAGGTTTGGCCAACAGAAACTTAAACTGGGTGTCAGAATGGGAGTTCCTTGGATCAAGTCTGTCTTTTCCAAAGAGCAGTGGGAATGTTTTTTAACAGATTCCCTTACAGTCCTTGTTTTCTTATCCAGGTTTTCTTCTTGTTGGCCAGGTTCTCCTGTGGTGTTCACTGGTTGGCACACTCACGATCTCAGCTCTGACACAGATTTAAGATGATCTAAATGACCCACAACTTCTCCGGCAGGAGGGAGCCTCAGAGATGTTTCAGGCTATTCTTTGGACTTTTGGCAACCTCGCTGCCAAAGGGAACTGGCTTTATAGACCACCGACCCACTCACACTCTACCACTCATTGACTTCAGCTCATGACTGTGGCACTTATTCCTTCTGTTACTATCTCTGTTTAGACTCCTCAAATGTCTCCTCAATGCTATGATATGTAGTTATACTTCCTCTCACCTCTGATACATGCCCTGAAGACTTGGAGTGCATCTCTCTCTCTCTCTCTCCCTCTATGTCTCTCTCTCGCTCTCCTCCTACCAACCTCCGATACACACCCTGAAGTCTTGGAGTACATCTCTCTCTCTCTCTCTTTCTCTCTCTCTCTCTCTCTCTCTCTCTCTCTCTCTCTGTCTCTCTCTCTCTGTCTGTCTCTCTCTGTCTCGCTCTCCTCCTACCAACCTCCTTGCAACCACTCTGCTCTTCATGTTGCCCACTCTTCCTACTTATGTCTTACTCTCGCCTCAAAATCCTTAGCTTCGTTCCCCTTCCACAACCTCTTTGCCCCTCTCTTCACCTTCTCAGATCTTATTGCCACCTCTTACTCCTCTTCTCCTTCTTTCACTACCCCTTCTCATGCACTTTCTCATTTCCTCATTCTCCTGATCCTCTGCCTCTCCTTCAGCCTCCTCTGCTCCACCAACTGCTCCTTTCTCCAACAGTTACAAAACTCTCACCTTCACCTACTGCAAATTCCTATGCCTATGCTACTTGTAGGCTTCTTTTGTGAGCCCTGAGACCTTCAGGTGTGTGGCGCGTTAGAAAGATTAAATAAATAAAAGATGTCCATATGCCCCTCCATTGGGCCAGGCTACCAGTGACGGTCTGCATATGTGAGTGATTCTTTCAGTCAGTGTGGGATTGGCTAGGTCTAACAAGGATTTGACTTGTTTGTATTGTACTGCATTTTACTTGTATGTCTGAAAAATGTGGGTATCTTGTGTGCACAGGACCAGGGCTATAAAAACCCATTCTGCCATGTTGGATAATTTCCGATGCTCACACCTGCATGGACGTTGCAGAGCACTTCACCAAGCAGAAGGAGACAGTGCAGAAAACTGTTTCTCCACTGCTGGCTTCAAGTTGAAAGGCACACATAGCTTGTACTACCAGCATTGCTTCCTTTTGTGCTTTGGACATTTCTTTAAATTGCCTGATCAAGTTGTTGAGGAGGTGCCAAAGGGATCCTTCTCACACCACCCTGGGGCCCTTCATCACAACACGGGTGGCAACACGTGGCTCACATGGCCATCTTTCTCTGCAAACTGCGATCGGGCAGTGGACATCAGCGCTGGCAAAAGAGTCAGGATATATACACAAAGATAGCTCCTTTCTCCTGATATGCTAGTCTGAGATTGACAAATACATTGTTTGTCAAGGAAATCAGGTGAAAGGTCAAAATCATTCTGCTGGGCTCTCTCACACGCTGTAGGGGTAGAAAACAAGAACATGGTTAACAACATGTTATCTATAGGGAAATCAATGACAAATCACATGCGCTTCCCCACCTTATGTACCGTATGAGGAGGGCCGAATATCATGAACATATGCAAGAAGCCCCCTCCACCCCAAATGCCTGAGACCATAGATGTACAGCGGGCATAAAAAGTTACTCTAGTGCGTAGGGACCTGCCCAACGGCACAAGGACAAAAATGAAGTGCCCAAACTGTAACCCAATAACAAAGCCACAGACAGTCAATGGCAGAACGGAAGGTCCAAAAGTGATGAAATCGTAGGCCAACAGGAATGGAGTTCACACATAGAGGAGTAAAGGCGGTGTGGGGGGTATAGGACCAGCAGTTGAATGGGAATGTAAAAACAAGATTATTGGGAAAGGGGTATCAGTAGACAGCAATAACTACAAGTGCATGGCCAAATAAGTCTAGACACAAGCTAAGATAGGTAAGAAAAAAATCAAAAGTGTTCCAATGTTGAAATATGTAGTGCAGGACACAAATAAAGCCTCGAAAACCAGAGTGTAGGTATTTAAGTCAGCAGACCAGAGAGAGTTTAGTAAGCAGTTCAGAGAGGGTTACACTGTAATACTCTGCACGAATCAATCCTTGTTGAGGCACACTGCTTACCTGCACAGTGGTCCCTTCCCCTCAGTGTGCCAATGAGGCACATGGAGCAGGCCTAATCATCGAAGGCATTTGTGCTTCGGTGTGAGCAGACCTGGGTGATGTCGCCTTAGCCTCAGTCCGCAGGCTGCAAAATGCCAAGGAAGTTGCCAGCACCTTCAAAAAAGATGTTGGATTGATTGTGGATGTGATGGCAGGTCATGATTATGCCCCGCTCCGCAAGGCCATGGGCCCATGAGGGTGACCGGTTTCACCCTGTGGAACTAGGTTACCAAGTGTGGAGCATGAATGTCATTTGAGGATTACCAGGTACGGTCTTCTGGACGCAACCCTATCAGTCAACTATCTAATACAAAGTACACCACTTTGTGTGCAGGAGTCCAGGATGTGACTTACCTGATATTTCTAGGAGCACTGTATGGTGATCGCCCTCATATTCCTTTGAACACCATACCTTGAATAGAGCGTAGTGCAAAGTTAATCAAGTGTGGGGGACACATAGCTTCAGCAGTGAATCTGGGAATACTAGACACACTTTCCACTCTCCCTTATCCAGACCCACACATTGAGGGACTAATTTGTAAGGCGGGTAGGTGAAGTGTTAAGATTAACAGCCAACCCTAGTCTCCAAATTTACAGTCCGATTAAACACACCTCTGAGCACTGGAAAGATCACTAGTATGCCTTTAGGTGACCTGTAATTGCTAAACTTCAGAAACCTTTATCTCTTGTATATGCTGCACTCTTGTATATGCTGCAGCAGGTTTTTATTTTTTTAATTACATTTTTATTGTCATTTTTCCAAAACATCAGAATTGTCACCAAAATACACAACATGTATCACCTGAAATCAATCATACCTCCCTCCCTCTACTCTCCCCCAAACTCCCAACATGCCGTACAATCAATTCGCTTAACCTTCCAGTTACTACTGATCAATTCCTGCATCATTTCGCTGTTTTCCCAAGGCAGGATATCGTCCATACTTGCTAAAGAAAGTCAGCCTGATCCCTTCAATATCCGTCCGTGCCTCATCTGCCAGATGTGTCAATAATCCATGTCATATATCGACCTTACCTTCTGTACCCACTCCATTTCAGTGGGCGCATTCCCCCTTTTCCTAAGCTGAACCACACAACTCCTCGCTGCTATGAACAGATTGTGGACCATATGGCCCTCCTCGCCTACCTCTTCCTCCTTCTCCTACACCAAACAGTGGCAGACTTGACTCCTGTAGACACTGTGTAGAGCAGTGGGGTGGAACTGCTGACTCTCAAAATAGTACATCGCAACCTAAAATACTCCCCCCCTCCCTAAACTGGAGCCTCCACTCATCTGCAAGTATCATTTCCACCATGGAAGCTTCCCCCCACTTAATAACTGTCTCCGGCTGTGAAATGAGCCTCTTGCCCAACAGTTTCCACCAATCAGGCATCAAAGTCCAGTGCCACACTGCCAAACACATGAGTATGGGTGTAAAGGTACATGTATGGGTGTATGTATTAATGTGAGAGAAGACTCCAAAGGCAGCTGAACGCTTTATAGAGCTACGCATTGACAAAGAATTTAACAATAAATGCTGCAAAATCTAATATTATGATTTTGAAATCCAGCAGATTTATGAAGAAAGTTAATTTTACTTGGTTATTGAATGAGCAACCCCTGTTAAGGGTGGAAACTTATCGCTATCTTGGATTTCTGCTCAACAGTAAGGCAAATGACGCTGCAGTATAGCTGGGTTAAGAGCAAAATCAGGCGCTTTAGCAGCTCAAGGAGTGGTCTTGCGACCTGATTTTGTCAATTCTCAATACTTCAGGTGATGCAATTTTATAAGCTTACTGTGGTCCCAATATTGACATATGGGGCGGAAGTTGTATTGTGAACCTTAAATCCACCTGGAAGTTCCTTGAGGGGCTTTACTGGAAAAAAGTATTGAGTATTGCGAAAAGATCACTCCAATGCAGATAGTATGATGCGAACTGGGACTGATGTTGCTTAAAGTAATGGTACAATGGAAAGCGTTATCATTATACAGGAAGTGCTTGACAGCAGATCAGAATGTACTATTCTTTGCCCTGAAAGATACCTTGGCCCTCATTACGAGTTTGGAGGTAAGGTACGGCCCTTACCGGCATGGAGCAAATACCGTGTCCATGTTGCCACAAGGCCACTATTAGAGGGTGATTAGGAGTACGCGGGCATGAGCTTTGCGCCATGCCGGTAACGACCTTTCCGCCATGCCGTAAAAGGATGAAAAATCGCCCTTACTGGCATTGTGCTATGCGCAGATAGCTCCACTGCCATCCAAGCCATCGACATTAGCAGTCACCGCTAATAGCGGTGACCGCTAATAAGCGGAACCGGAAGTACCGTCATCGCACAGGAACAGGAAAGAGCACGGCGGCCATCTTTAAAAACACCATCCATTGCCATCCTCTGTAACCAGGAGCCATCTGACCACCACCACTACCTGCAGCATATTACCATGCCCAAAGCACTCAAAAAGAGTGCAGAGCGCTTGCGCAAGGAGCGCTTCTCAACAGTGGAGCTGAATATGCTGGCCGAGACGCTGCAAGAACATGCAGAGGTCGTATTCTCCACCAACATGTCTCGACCTGCAATACAGCGGAAGAAGGAGATATGGGCGGAGGTGGCGCAGAAGGCGAGTGCCGTTGGCACCACTCCCCGCACCCCTAAAGGTGTCCGGAAGCGCTGGGACAACCTGCGTTTACGCGTGCGGAACATCCTCTCAGCCAACCGCAAGCAGGCAATGGCAACAGGTGGAGGTGAGGACTCCCCCATTAAGATGCAACCCTGGGAGGAGATCTGCACAACAACCATTGGGATGGAGGCTATTGAGGGAGTGGGGGACATGGAGCGAGGAGCCTCATCATCGGCCAATGCAGGTAGGTGTCCCAAATGAAACACTGCAATGACCAACACGATTATGTCCCCCTGAACTGACAAGGCAATGATGGAAAGCAGGGTCCACCAGACACATATTTGCAAGACTGCCTACAGGCAGTGCATAGCACCATCTTGTCCACATGCATGATGCACCCCATAAATGTCCCTGCATCACCCAAAAGCCAAACAACCCGTATGTCAGTACCCCAATGCCAATCAACTGCCATTCCATATCAATGCAGCTACCTCAATGCATGCCTGATGCATGTAGACCCATCACTAATCCTCCCCCTCTCTTGGTCCCCCACAGGCACGCCATCAGACAGCGATGACCAGGCCCCCAGGGAGGATGGCGCAACACCCCACAAGAAAGCCAGGGGCATGGAGGGAGAAAGCTGCCCCTCTCCATCAAGGGGAAGAGGGCAACCTGGACCACAGCGGAAGGGCAAGACAACCCCAGAAGCCACAGTACCAACGTGCACAACAGCCCCACCACAGCCCCCACAACAGCCACCCACACACTGGAGCCAGTATCCTAAGGCACTATATCGGCTGCCAGTAGTACTGTGGGGGAGACAGCTGCCACAGCAGCTGTGTCCGATGACGAGGCAGGAGAGGGTGTGTGGGGCAGCTCAGGAGGGACGGGGAGGGGGGATAGGGTGTGTGGGGTGGAGGGCTTGTGCACCTGTTAGTTACATATTCTGAATACACCTGTTATGAAATCTGAATTCACATGTGAGGACATTGCTTATTGTGTACGTGTGTTTTATTGGTGAACAGTCTACAGTGTCCATGTCCCTGAGTTCCACCTCCATGTCACACTCCCCATCCATGTGTGCTAGAAACATTGGTTTTACAAAGGTAGCAGGCGCCCCTCTCTCACAAGAACAGACATGATAACCTGTTCAGTGGTTATTAACCACTTGAGAGTTCGCAGCCACTGCTTTTACTCACTGTGCCTTTCACAGATGGGAAATATCCATTTGCATATCAGTCTTTGTCCTGCCCAGGGGCAGTCCAGCACCGAAATACAATGGCAATTCCAATCTGAACGAGAGTACCACCAGCAACCCCATACACGTGTTTCACCCTTGTTGGGGATCATCAGTGAGGTGAAGCTGATGCCTCTCTAAGCACAGTGAGAGGGAGACCACGTCTGGTTGCCCCCAGGAAACCTAGGGTTACCAATCCCAGGTTCCTTAAAAATAGTTTTACAAAGGTAGCAGGCGCCCCTCTCTCACAAGAACAGACATGATAACCTGTTCAGTGGTTATTAACCACTTGAGAGTTCGCAGCCACTGCTTTTACTCACTGTGCCTTTCACAGATGGGAAATATCCATTTGCATATCAGTCTTTGTCCTGCCCAGGGGCAGTCCAGCACCGAAATACAATGGCAATTCCAATCTGAACGAGAGTACCACCAGCAACCCCATACACGTGTTTCACCCTTGTTGGGGATCATCAGTGAGGTGAAGCTGATGCCTCTCTAAGCACAGTGAGAGGGAGACCACGTCTGGTTGCCCCCAGGAAACCTAGGGTTACCAATCCCAGGTTCCTTAAAAATAGTTTTACAAAGGTAGCAGGCGCCCCTCTCTCACAAGAACAGACATGATAACCTGTTCAGTGGTTATTAACCACTTGAGAGTTCGCAGCCACTGCTTTTACTCACTGTGCCTTTCACAGATGGGAAATATCCATTTGCATATCAGTCTTTGTCCTGCCCAGGGGCAGTCCAGCACCGAAATACAATGGCAATTCCAATCTGAACGAGAGTACCACCAGCAACCCCATACACGTGTTTCACCCTTGTTGGGGATCATCAGTGAGGTGAAGCTGATGCCTCTCTAAGCACAGTGAGAGGGAGACCACGTCTGGTTGCCCCCAGGAAACCTAGGGTTACCAATCCCAGGTTCCTTAAAAATAGTTTTACAAAGGTAGCAGGCGCCCCTCTCTCACAAGAACAGACATGATAACCTGTTCAGTGGTTATTAACCACTTGAGAGTTCGCAGCCACTGCTTTTACTCACTGTGCCTTTCACAGATGGGAAATATCCATTTGCATATCAGTCTTTGTCCTGCCCAGGGGCAGTCCAGCACCGAAATACAATGGCAATTCCAATCTGAACGAGAGTACCACCAGCAACCCCATACACGTGTTTCACCCTTGTTGGGGATCATCAGTGAGGTGAAGCTGATGCCTCTCTAAGCACAGTGAGAGGGAGACCACGTCTGGTTGCCCCCAGGAAACCTAGGGTTACCAATCCCAGGTTCCTTAAAAATAGTTTTACAAAGGTAGCAGGCGCCCCTCTCTCACAAGAACAGACATGATAACCTGTTCAGTGGTTATTAACCACTTGAGAGTTCGCAGCCACTGCTTTTACTCACTGTGCCTTTCACAGATGGGAAATATCCATTTGCATATCAGTCTTTGTCCTGCCCAGGGGCAGTCCAGCACCGAAATACAATGGCAATTCCAATCTGAACGAGAGTACCACCAGCAACCCCATACACGTGTTTCACCCTTGTTGGGGATCATCAGTGAGGTGAAGCTGATGCCTCTCTAAGCACAGTGAGAGGGAGACCACGTCTGGTTGCCCCCAGGAAACCTAGGGTTACCAATCCCAGGTTCCTTAAAAATAGTTTTACAAAGGTAGCAGGCGCCCCTCTCTCACAAGAACAGACATGATAACCTGTTCAGTGGTTATTAACCACTTGAGAGTTCGCAGCCACTGCTTTTACTCACTGTGCCTTTCACAGATGGGAAATATCCATTTGCATATCAGTCTTTGTCCTGCCCAGGGGCAGTCCAGCACCGAAATACAATGGCAATTCCAATCTGAACGAGAGTACCACCAGCAACCCCATACACGTGTTTCACCCTTGTTGGGGATCATCAGTGAGGTGAAGCTGATGCCTCTCTAAGCACAGTGAGAGGGAGACCACGTCTGGTTGCCCCCAGGAAACCTAGGGTTACCAATCCCAGGTTCCTTAAAAATAGTTTTACAAAGGTAGCAGGCGCCCCTCTCTCACAAGAACAGACATGATAACCTGTTCAGTGGTTATTAACCACTTGAGAGTTCGCAGCCACTGCTTTTACTCACTGTGCCTTTCACAGATGGGAAATATCCATTTGCATATCAGTCTTTGTCCTGCCCAGGGGCAGTCCAGCACCGAAATACAATGGCAATTCCAATCTGAACGAGAGTACCACCAGCAACCCCATACACGTGTTTCACCCTTGTTGGGGATCATCAGTGAGGTGAAGCTGATGCCTCTCTAAGCACAGTGAGAGGGAGACCACGTCTGGTTGCCCCCAGGAAACCTAGGGTTACCAATCCCAGGTTCCTTAAAAATAGTTTTACAAAGGTAGCAGGCGCCCCTCTCTCACAAGAACAGACATGATAACCTGTTCAGTGGTTATTAACCACTTGAGAGTTCGCAGCCACTGCTTTTACTCACTGTGCCTTTCACAGATGGGAAATATCCATTTGCATATCAGTCTTTGTCCTGCCCAGGGGCAGTCCAGCACCGAAATACAATGGCAATTCCAATCTGAACGAGAGTACCACCAGCAACCCCATACACGTGTTTCACCCTTGTTGGGGATCATCAGTGAGGTGAAGCTGATGCCTCTCTAAGCACAGTGAGAGGGAGACCACGTCTGGTTGCCCCCAGGAAACCTAGGGTTACCAATCCCAGGTTCCTTAAAAATAGTTTTACAAAGGTAGCAGGCGCCCCTCTCTCACAAGAACAGACATGATAACCTGTTCAGTGGTTATTAACCACTTGAGAGTTCGCAGCCACTGCTTTTACTCACTGTGCCTTTCACAGATGGGAAATATCCATTTGCATATCAGTCTTTGTCCTGCCCAGGGGCAGTCCAGCACCGAAATACAATGGCAATTCCAATCTGAACGAGAGTACCACCAGCAACCCCATACACGTGTTTCACCCTTGTTGGGGATCATCAGTGAGGTGAAGCTGATGCCTCTCTAAGCACAGTGAGAGGGAGACCACGTCTGGTTGCCCCCAGGAAACCTAGGGTTACCAATCCCAGGTTCCTTAAAAATAGTTTTACAAAGGTAGCAGGCGCCCCTCTCTCACAAGAACAGACATGATAACCTGTTCAGTGGTTATTAACCACTTGAGAGTTCGCAGCCACTGCTTTTACTCACTGTGCCTTTCACAGATGGGAAATATCCATTTGCATATCAGTCTTTGTCCTGCCCAGGGGCAGTCCAGCACCGAAATACAATGGCAATTCCAATCTGAACGAGAGTACCACCAGCAACCCCATACACGTGTTTCACCCTTGTTGGGGATCATCAGTGAGGTGAAGCTGATGCCTCTCTAAGCACAGTGAGAGGGAGACCACGTCTGGTTGCCCCCAGGAAACCTAGGGTTACCAATCCCAGGTTCCTTAAAAATAGTTTTACAAAGGTAGCAGGCGCCCCTCTCTCACAAGAACAGACATGATAACCTGTTCAGTGGTTATTAACCACTTGAGAGTTCGCAGCCACTGCTTTTACTCACTGTGCCTTTCACAGATGGGAAATATCCATTTGCATATCAGTCTTTGTCCTGCCCAGGGGCAGTCCAGCACCGAAATACAATGGCAATTCCAATCTGAACGAGAGTACCACCAGCAACCCCATACACGTGTTTCACCCTTGTTGGGGATCATCAGTGAGGTGAAGCTGATGCCTCTCTAAGCACAGTGAGAGGGAGACCACGTCTGGTTGCCCCCAGGAAACCTAGGGTTACCAATCCCAGGTTCCTTAAAAATAGTTTTACAAAGGTAGCAGGCGCCCCTCTCTCACAAGAACAGACATGATAACCTGTTCAGTGGTTATTAACCACTTGAGAGTTCGCAGCCACTGCTTTTACTCACTGTGCCTTTCACAGATGGGAAATATCCATTTGCATATCAGTCTTTGTCCTGCCCAGGGGCAGTCCATCAGAGGCATCAGCTTCACCTCACTGATGATCCCCAACAAGGGTGAAACACGTGTATGGGGTTGCTGGTGGTACTCTCGTTCAGATTGGAATTGCCATTGTATTTCGGTGCTGGACTGCCCCTGGGCAGGACAAAGACTGATATGCAAATGGATATTTCCCGTCTGTGAAAGGCACAGTGGGTAAAAGCAGTGGCTGCGAACTCTCAAGTGGTTAATAACCACTGAACAGGTTATCATGTCTGTTCTTGCGAGAGAGGGGCGCCCGCTACCTTTGTTAAACTATTTTTTAAGGAACCTGGGATTGGTAACCCTAGGTCTCCTGGGGGCAACCAGACGTGGTCTCCCTCTCACTGTGCTTAGAGAGGCATCAGCTTCACCTCACTGATGATCCCCAACAAGGGTGAAACACGTGTATGGGGTTGCTGGTGGTACTCTCGTTCAGATTGGAATTGCCATTGTATTTCGGTGCTGGACTGCCCCTGGGCAGGACAAAGACTGATATGCAAATGGATATTTCCCGTCTGTGAAAGGCACAGTGGGTAAAAGCAGTGGCTGCGAACTCTCAAGTGGTTAATAACCACTGAACAGGTTATCATGTCTGTTCTTGCGAGAGAGGGGCGCCCGCTACCTTTGTTAAACTAGAAACATTGGTCAATCAGAGTCTGACGCATGGCACGTCCCTCCTGTGCATCGCTGCCTCCCTGAAGTGCAGCCCCATCTCCACCTTCCTCATCCTCATCGTCAGGTGGTTGCAGTTCAGCGTCAGGGGGCAGGGGCACATTCCGTCTGATGCACATATTGTGTAGCATGACACATGCCATGACGATCTTGCCCACCTTTTCATGGCCGTAGAGGAGTGCCCCACCAGACCTGCTGAGGCAGCGAAACCGTGCCTTCAAGAGGCCAAAGGTCTGCTCAATCACCACACGGGTACATGTATGCGCACGATTGTAGTCCTCCTCGTGCCTGTTCTGCGGGTTCCGGACTGGGGTAAGGAGCCACCTCTTCAAGGGATAGCCTGCATCACCTGCATGTGGACAACAATGATCATGTATAAGTCCTCACATCACGTGGGACCTGTATCAATGACACCATAGCATGCATTCATTTCCTGTATGCACCCACAGATCCATGCATGAATAGAGACACATGATGTGACTGCTATGTGTGTATTCCTCTTATAGGCAGGTGTGCGTGCCATCGTCTATTGGGCGCAGGGGGGGCCAATTCCTTGTGGTTGCTCATACACTGTGGTAGTCCACGATGGTTGTTCCCATGATCAGGGTGATGTGCAGTGATATGTATACTACCATCCTGTCAACGTTGATGGCAGCGTCATGATGATCTCACTTTGCACGACAAATGGTGACATGCTGTTTTGGTGGACCTCTGTGTTGGTGTAGGGGTGTGTTCGTGTATCTTGCCCTCTTGTGGCTCCTTTGTATGCAGTAATGGAGACCTGTACTTTTAGTTGATGGTATTTGGCGCTGTGCATTGGACATCCTCATTGCTTGTTGATGCATTGTGCTGTGGGGTCTACGGTCTGATTATTTGCAGTGTACATGTTGATGGCTATGTAATGGTTGTTGTACTGCATCATTTTCGTGGTAGTGCAGCTTACGTCTTGTATTCTGTGGTCGGGAGTGGGGTCAAGTCTGGCCTGCTTTGGTGTATGAGCATGGTACATCCTCTCAGGTACTCTCAGCCAGGTGAAGTATGCATCTCTCCCCCCCCTTCTCAGCCAGGTGAAGTATGCATCTCTCCCCCCAATCACCTACCCACATCGCATTTCCATGAGCCTGACATGCAACTCGCCAAGAAGCCAGGCTCTCTGCCCTGCATGTCGCTCCATGTAGCGTGGTATCGTGGAGTTCCGCAAGACCATTGAATCATGGGTTGATCCGGGGAATCGGGCACAACAATGTGTGATGATCTTGTTTGAGTCACATACCATTTGCACGTTGATGGAGTGGTATAACTTACGGTTGCGGTACACTACCTCCATGGCATGTGGGACCACCAATTCGACATGGGTGCAGTCGATGGCGCCAATGCAACCAGGGATGCCGGCCAGTGAATGGAAACCAACTTTGGTGTTGGAGATCTCCTGGGCTGTCCGTGGTAGGAAAATGTGGTCGCCTGTGTGCTTCAGGAGGGCATCAAGCACTTGGTTCAGCGTACGTGAGAATAATGGTTGGGATATGCCATGCATGTGCCCCACTGTGTGCTGGTAGGTGCCTGTGGCCAGGAAGTGGAGCACTGACACTACCTTCAGTAGAGGTGGGATTGCGGTGCGTATTTCAATCAGGCTGACGACGTCGTTATGTATCATGTCCACAATGGTGGTGATGGTGTCCCGGTCCAGACGGTACAGGGTGTGGATCTGCTCAGGGGTTAGGTTGAATGGACTGGCTCGGATGCGTGGGGGATGCCTGCGTGGTACCACTGGCTGTACTGGTGGGGCATGCTGGCCTTGCCTCACCCTCCTTCTCCTCCTGCGTCTCCTCTGTGCTGCCTGTTGTTGTTGTTGCAGCAGTTCCACTGCAATCATGTCCTCCAGCCCCAGCATTGCTAGTAGTATTGGAATCATTTTGGTGTGTGCCTGGGTGTGGGAAGGGGTGGGTTGTGCTCCTTTTGTGCTGGCCCAGTCTATATTGCCTCCACCTGTGCTGGTTGTGTGCACCTGTGGCAGTTGGGAACACTGCAAATGGCCATTTACAGGTGGTCCGTGATGCCGTTATTTACTCCATGCCGGTAAGGTACTTTTCCGCCTTCAGTATGCTCTTATTAGCATGTCCGCCTGACTTGTGATGGCCTCCTGTTTACGCGATGGCGGTATTTCCGGCATGATGGGTCGCGTGCCCTGGCCCATGCCGCTATTTGAGACAGCATTAGTGACGGTGCCGGTAATGGCGGGATGGTGGGTCGTAATGGCCCGGTGGAGTTAACGATGCCGGTAATCCTTTACCGGCATCGTTTATCCCTTACCGCCCAACTCGTAATGACCCCCGTTGTCTGGTAAAAGTCATACAATTCTTGCATTCTGGGAAAAAGAATATTTAACTGTTATGGAAAACGCAGGATTTGCGGTTGACTTGTTGCTCCATAATCCAGTGGCAGCCAAAGGTAAATTATGGGTCAAAGATTGGATCGATACTCAGGAACAATGCAGGGGGTACTTAGCATTTCAGGAACTTTGGTAGCAAGGTAAAAGCTTTAAATCAGTTACCTAAATTACTAGAAAAATGTCCTAGTGCTGAATCTAGAAGTCTCTTTCTAAAAATGAGATTTAACTTGCTGCCCACCAAAGAGGTGTTGGGTGCTACAGCCAAAGTTGAGAAGGGCTCTCGTTGCTGCATGTTTTGCAAAGACCTTTAAATAGAAATAAGCCCTGGAGATCCCCTAGGTATTGTGGCTGGGCAAGAGAGAGTGCCACGTGGTTGGAGGGCCGCACAGGTCAAGCTGACCAGTCAAGAAGTAAAACCCAAAATAGGGTAAATGCATGTTAGTTAAATAATTCCTCCGGGAGTGTGGATGCGGAGCCAGGGCGTGCGCCAAGGGATGGTATTGAAAAAATAGTTTGAGCAAAAGGAGACAAGGAACACAAGCAAGGAAAAGAGGAGGTTAGCTCATAGGAAAACATGAAAATCATGATCAGTGTTGAGGCCAACTGTTACGCCTCTGTATTTGCATATTAGTTTTGCTTCTCTCTGGTGCAGGTGGAGTTCCCTGTCTCCTCCTCTTGCAACTGCTGGTATTGTTTCGAGTTCCACAAAGGCAATTTCATCTTTGCGTGCACACTGGTGTTTTTCTTGCCAATGCAGAGCCAGTGGGCATTTGGCGTCTTGGGAATGTAGGGTGCTCAGATGTTCTCGAATTCTGATCCTGAGTTCCCTCTTGGTACTTCCGATGTGTTTTCGATCACACACACATATTATGGCATATATGACATATTTTGATTTACAGTTAATACATTTATTGATGTCGTGTGTGTCAGTCTCACTAAAGTCAATTTTCTTGGTGTTTCTGGCATGTTTGCACATGGAGCAAGTGCCACATTTGAAAAAGCCAATAGGTTTTGCTCTTATGAGCCAATGGTTATCCAATTTTGGAGTTGGTGCCATGAAGGATGGGATGAGGATTGTCTTCAAAGTTTTGGCTTTAGTGTAGGTCAGGCATGGTTTGACTGGTATCCATTCTCTGATGTCTTCATCAATCGTCAAAATATGCCAGTGTCGTTTTAGGATTTTCTGGACTTCTTGGTTGTCACTGCAATATTGTGTGATGTACCGGATTTCAGTGTGGGTATTGGTCTCTCCTATACATGGATCTTTGGGTGTGAGCAGCGTGGTCCTTTCTATTTTGCTAGCCGTATCTTTGGCTGTGTCGATTGCATGTTGGGGATATCCTCTCTCCGTGAATCGTTTCATGAGCATTGAGCATTCTTGGCGATAGTGCGTTTGTGTACTGCAATTCCTTTTGGCTCTCAAGAATTCACCTTTGGGAATGTTGTTGATGACTGATTTTTTGTGACAACTTGAGGTGTGGAGGACCGAGTTGACTTCCGTTGGTTTCCTAAAAGTGGCAGTTGTCAGTTCAGCTCCTACTGGCATGATGGTGATGTCCAGAAAATCAATTTTTGTGCAGCTTGAAATTCCAGATAGTTTGAGTCCAAACTGATTGTTGTTAAGGTATTCTTGAAATACCTCTAGTTGTTTAGCTGTACCAGACCAAATCATCAGAATGTCATCTATGTAGCAAAACCATTTATGGACAAACTTGTTGAAATCCATGTTGGCGAATGCATGTACCTGCTCGAAGTGATGCATTAACAAATTGGCCATGGATGGTGCTAGGTAGCCCCCCTTGCTATACCTTTGGTTTGTTTATATTATCGCTGGTTGAACAGGAAGATGGTGTGAGTTAGAGAGAATTCAAGAAATTCTTCCGTGAGTTCCAGGTGAGAGCAAAATGAAGTAGAGGCTTTGGCGAATGCAAAATCAATTGCTTTTCGAGCCAGTCTATGGTCTATGGACGTATACAAAGCTTTCATGTCCAGAGTCACAAGTGTATACTCGTTATGCCAAGTGACATCTTGTAGTACCAGGAGTGCATGCATGGTATCACGAAGGTAAGTTGGTATTTTAGGAACTTCTGGTGCCAGTACATTGTTGATATATTTGTTCAGGGTTTCTGTTATCCATCCAATCCCACTCAGGATGGGGCATCCTTCAGGTACCTGGTTGAATTTCTTGTGCACTTTAGGAAGAAAATAGATGGTGGAGATCCTAGGGTGTCTAGGCTGCAGGTATTTTATTTCATCGTCATACATTCTGGGCGAGATTCACTCTCCAGACCTACATGGAACACAAAAAAATACCGAGAGGACTACGGATTATAATTTTTCCGGATTTCACCAACCCTGATGACGCCGACCAGGCAGCTAAATGGGAAGGAAACGTGATTATGGGTTCCAAAATCATGATGCAATTGCTAATTGAACATGCCGACCGGGCACATAAAAGACTCATCATAGAAATTGACCAACTCAAATTGGAGATTGAATCTCGAACTTCAAACTGCACATAAATTGATTTTCTGGACATCACCATCATGCCAGTAGGAGCTCAACTGACAACTCCCACTTTTAGGAAACCAACGGAAGTCAACTCGGTCCTCCACGCCTCAGGTTGTCACAAAAAATCAGTCATCAACAACATTCCCAAAGGTGAATTCTTGAGAGCCAAAAGGACTTGCAGTACACAGACACACTATGGCCAAGAATTCTCAACGCTCATGAAACGATTCACGGAGAGAGGATATCCCCAACATGCAATCGACACAGCCAAAGATACGACTAGCAAAAGAGAAAGGACCACGCTGCTCACACCCAAAGATCCATGTATAGGAGAGACCAATACCCACACTGGAATCTGGTACATCACACAATATTGCAGTGACAACCAAGAAGTCCAGAAAATCCTAAAACGACACTGGCATATTTTGACGATTGATGAAGACATCAGAGAATGGATACCAGACAAACCATGCCTGACCTACACTAAGGCCAAAACTTTGAAGACAATCCTCAGCCCATCCTTCATGGCACCAACTCCAAAATTGGATAACCATTGGCTCACAAGAGCAAAACCTATTGGCTTTTTCAAATGTGGAACTTGCTCCATGTGCAAACATGCCAGAAACACCAAGACAATTGACTTTAGTGAGACTGACACGGTGGGTGGTCATAATTTCAACAAAAAAAATGTCGACAGACAAAAATGTCGACAAAAAAATGTCGAAAAAAAAAATGTCGACTTTTGTTTTTTTTAATTATATATTTATTTTAGGGGTTCGGGAGTTAAAAAAAAGGGAAAAATTAAAAAAAAGGGGGAACCCCCCATTTAAAAAAAAAAATGCATTGAAAAAAAAAGTCGACTTTTTTTTCGACATTTTTCTTTCGATATTTTGACTTTCGACATTTTTGTTGTCGAAATTATCACTATAAACCTACTGACACACACGACATCAATCAATTTATTAACTGTAAATCGAAATATGTCATATATGCCATAATATGTGTGTGTGATCGAAAATACATCGGAAGTACCAAGAGGGAACTCAGGATCAGAATTCGAGAACATCTGAGCACCCTACATTCCCAAGACGCCAAATACCTACTGACTCTGCACTGGCAAGAAAAACACCAGTGGGCGCGCAAAGATGAAATTGCCTTTGTGGACTCAAAACAATACCGGCAGATGCAAGAGGAGGAGGCAGGGAACTCCACCTGAGCCAGAGAGAAGCAAAACTAATATGCAAATACAGAGACGTAACAGTTGGCCTCAACACTGATCATGATTTCCATGTTTTCCAATGAGCTAACCTCCTCTTTTCCTTGCTTGTGTTCCCTGTCATCTTTTGCTCAACCTATTTTTTCAATCCCATCCCTTGGAGCACGCCCTGGCTCCGCATCCACACTCCTGGAGGAATTATTTAACTAACATGCATTTACCCTACTTTGGGTTTTACTTCTTGACTGGTTAGCTTGACCTGTGCCGCCCTCCAACCAAGTGGCATTCTCTCTTGCCCAGCCACAATACCTAGAGGATCTCCAGGGCTTATTTCTATTCAAATCCCTCCACCCTTACAGGGCCTCCTTGCTGGTGCGCCTCTCTGCCCTGTGACCAGCATTCCTCATCATTTAACACAGGGTTCCCGCCCTGATTCACAGTTGCTTTTTTCACAACACAGAGCAGCAGGACTAGCCATGTCTGACAGCTCTCTCATCCAATCAGCCGGGCCCACATCATGACCAAGCCTACGGCCAACCATCCAATCAGATCCCTCAGCCTCGCTTCCAACCCAGAGGTCTCTGGTCTTATTCCAGTCAGCTACACTTGGCCCATGACTGGGACCACTCAGACGTACACGGACCTCCTGCTCAGGTGAGACCTCTCTACCCCACCCCTGACCAAACGCCCGTTCATGCCTTCACCCGTGAACATCTCCGCACTCGATCGCAGGTTTCACAATAGACCCGACCCATGGGATTCACACCATCATGGCCCCTTACTTACTCTCCCTCCTTAGCACCACAAATCCGTGGCCCACCGAACCCTCCCCGAGTGCACCATTCATGCACCACGCGGCACCCGCCCCTCAGCAGCCGATTCGTGCCCTCTCACCATGGGTGTTTCTACCGCCGCCGTCACGGCAACTGCTGGCTAACCACTAACTCGCCGGTCCATCCAACCGGGGCTTCCACTCGGGACCCTGTTACTCCCGCCGCACGGGGCTCGTTACCGGCCTTCTGCCAGGTTGCCACCCGAAAAACCCTGGTGGTCCAGAAACTCGCCTGACAACTCTCTCCTTGATCCGCGGCACTCCACCAGGGGCTGCCCCCTAGCCATGGGATTCTCTCCTCTGCCATGCACGCCCCATGACAACGGGCCTCCCCCAGGGCCTCCCTGCACCTCAGGGTCTCCCACACAGGGCCAACGCAACGTGCACGCACCACTGCCCTTCCCCCTTTTTAGCCGGTTACCCGCACCTTTTACTCATGCTATGAACCTGTCACGGTACCGCCCAATTCTCACCAGCACCAGCTTGGCCGCACCTGGCCCATTCTCGCGCACTTCCGACAAGCCACTCTGATTGATCCTTGACCATGCAACCTGCCGCAACTCCTCGTTGACATTTTGTCTCTTCTTCCAGACCAGCTATCCAGCAACCACCCAGTACCCTATACAGGGTGTGTTCTCCACATGCTCTAACGTGAGCCCATACCCCAACTTAAATGGTAAGCACAGCCCCCTACGCCCTGCACTGTGACTTACCTAATTGACTTCCAGCTTAACCAGCTGCCCTCTAACTCTATCTCTTTACATTTTATATTCCACTGTTTCCCTTGTCTCTTTCTCCTTGGTACTTGATGTCTAAATGGACCTCCCCTACGTTTCAATACCTGCCTATTGTATCATTCATGATGTTACTTATTACATTTTTAACATACCACTTTGCACCAACCACCTCACCCATCACTCACCAATTATCTATATGCGCGTATCATGCTGTTCTACTCCTGCCTCTCATTGCCTTACTGTGGCCAAAAATGTCTGAATGTCATATGTTTTCTTCCACCATGACTTCCATAAAACGCAATATGTCACGGCTTTGCATGAACGTACCATGTTTGGATTACTATATGATTCTCTCCACCATGACTCCATTAAATGCAATGTGTCACTGGACCACTCAATCTCCAACCCCTACCTCACACAGCCTTGAGAAAGACTTCGGTTGAAACGCGCGTTGGCTGCTTTTTGTTTTTTTGGTTCACCAACCTGGTACATTGTGCCCCATGTGTTATGTTGCACTTGAAACAATAAATATCCATGTACAACCAAAACTCAGGGCTGAATTGTGAAATAACTACCGAAAGTTCTGGAGTACCAATCCTCTTGCCAGCGCCACCAACAAACAAGGTTTTGTCCCAAGTTTATAAAGCACTTTAAAGTGTTAGAGACCGACGATTGATGGACATGCTTTTTAGCGGGGCCCATGTGAATTTAACTTTGGCTGTAGTCAAATTCTCCATCTATATAATGTATTAACAGTTTTGATGTAATTGTTTTAAGAGAACTGCGTCCTAAAAGGTTTTTACTGTAATCTGCGTTTCATTTACATGTATGGTTGGAATTTAACTTAATCCTTTTAAAAAATTTGATTTTAAATTGCAGCTATTTATAGAAGAAATGTAGTGGTTTTTACTCATGTTAAGCAAAGGAGTTTAAATGAGTTTGTTTGTAGAGCCATGCCATTTCAGGACCTATATTTACCTTTAAATTGCTGCTGGAATTTTAGGTTGCAGAGGGAAACATTTTATTTTTGATGAATTTATTATGTTATAATGCATCTGTGTTTTTCTATTGTGATGTATGTTTTAATGGTGAAATGAGAAACGTTTGATTTATAAATCAAACACGAATAAAACATTTTTTTAAAGAATGTGAGAAAGCAGGCATGTGTAATTATGTGTGTGAGTCTATGTGGTGGAGTACAATTATGTGTAGGAGTGTCTGCTTAGTAAGTGGGTATTGACAAATTTCATATACACTTCAGCACCAGAAACTTCGAGAAAGCTCTGATCTGATAGAACATATCCTCAAAGGTCACTCAACTTCCTTTGGTGTACTACTGTTTTGTGGACCTGAATAGGCAAGAATGAAAGAAAGAAAAAAAACTAACTTTTGAAAAGCATGGGCTAAGGAATACTTGAAGCTTAAATGAAGAGATACCCCAAGGGGACTACCGGCACCATGGGACCGAAGATAGTAGGCCTCGGATTCGATGAAGGAATGGAAAAAGTATCACAAAAATTAGTAAAGCATGCCATATTTTGCTGCCAACATAGTTGAGACATATTGCACCCCCAATTTGAGAGCTAAGTGTATATTAAGCTTCCTGGAAGCAGCACAACAAAACTCTATTATAAAGCCTTTGTTGCCATATCGTACCATTATGAGCTTGTTCTTACTTTATTAGCCATTGATGCATGATTTCAGCATAGCACATTTTATTTGTTAGAGGTTTAGAGAGGACTCTTTGAACCTGATCACCTCACCGTTCTGCAGCAATAGTCGAGCTCCTATGCAACTATTGAAACCAATCTGCATCACTGAAATTTTTTCTGCATATAGGGTGGGCTTAATGCAGTTATTGCATGCTTTGTATATCAAAGAAGCCCAGTAAAGGTATAAGGGCCTGGTACGTCATGTATCTAGGTACACATTGACATTCTGGTCCATGAGGTCCCTGAAGATGTCATTCATAAAGTTTTGGAAAATAGCTATTGCATAGACAAATGGCATTACCCATAACAAAAAAACTCTATTTTATACAGAAAACAGTTTCCATACATCTCTCTATCTAATTCTGACAGATGTATAAATTCCCAGAAGTGCAAATGCCAGCATACTAGAGTAGGTCACAAAGGGCCAAGATAAGAGGAAATCATTAACACATTTGCACCCTGTAATCTATATATGGTCTCAGATCTCCATCTTTCTTAGAGCCAAAAAAGAGGGGTGAAACTGTCGGAGAGCGTGAGTGTCGGGTGGAATCATCACCAATGGCCACAGTACATTTATAAAGAGGACATGGCTGTCACTAGTATTCATAACTTTGTTTAATTTGTATAATACTTAATCCTAGATTTATGATATTTTCTGGCAAAAGATTTGAATTACCACCATCATGGAAGTAAACATGTGCCACATACTTCAGAACAGTTTATAAGCATGACATCACCATAGTTTCACCTAGACTCTGCCACAATGAATCTTCTCTGAACATTCACGCAGATTCTTCAGTATCAGCTAAGGGTAGTTCCAAGGTCTGGCAAATGAAGATTTAAGTGAAAACCTTTTGCAAAATGTATCCAATAACTGTTATAAAAACAAAAATAACTACTTATTTTTTCAGACGACAATACTAAATAAAACACACTAACAGCAAATGCTCTCATTCCACCTAAATGAAAACTCAGAACTCAACCAATTTTTCAACAAAGCCAATAGTGCTGTACATGTATTACAGCAAATAGGGACATCTTTACATGTTTGATTATACAGAAACGTTATACTTCAATGTACAGGAGCTATGACGTCATCCTACATGGCAACCAACAAAACCTATCATGGGGAACATATGTACTTATAGTATGTGAAAATGGTAATAACATCATTTGCTGCCCCTAATAGGCATGCCTCGAACTACTGCTAAAATATGCATAATACTGATTACAGAAAAATACTAACAGCGGATTGACTCGCTAGCAGCACATGAGCAAAACAAAACCCATTTGCAAAGAACAATGTCAGATCACTGCCCACTTTGGTCAATCACCATCTCTCATCAGTCAGACCACCAGCCAAGGCTTCTCCTTTATAGTTGACCTTGCTAGCTGTTTTGTTCTCTGGGACTTTTAAGGGAGTTAGGGTACAGCACAATCTTCGTCTGAGGCTTAATGAATAGACCTTTTCTTCTGTTCTTGCACCACTTGTCAGTAGACCACTAATCTGCCAATTTTGTTTTTTTATTTACTGCTATTTCATGTAATTGTGCTAGGTGGTATTACTCCTCTTGGCCTCTGGAGACTTGGTTGTTCCACCTTACATATGATTTTTGCATCCTTAATTGTCCAATACTTGCCACTTGCAGATGGTTTCGCTTCTGCTTAATCTAAGAGCAATGTGCCCTACGTTCATAGCTTATCCTGGTTAACTCCCCTTGTACTCTTCAATTATGCCTTGCTGTGTCATCCTTAGTCTTAGTCCTTGCACAAAGCTGTTTCTGCAGCGTTTCCCAGCGCTGCAGGCTTGGTTTGTCTCTGAGGTAGTTGCAACAGGATCCAGCGTTCAGCTTTTCATCATGGCCACGTTATTTTCATTATAGCTTTTATTGCAGCAAGCTTCTATATGTCTCATCTACCTTGCGTTTCTGTATATGTACATTCATTGAGCCTTATCTCACTCATCTTCTCAACATTGACAATTTCTTCATCTCTTTACTTCGATTGCACCTTCATTCTTTAAGTATCTGCAAATTGTTTCTGTGAGTCTTCGTGTCTTCCCTTTATGACGTCACTTTACTCATGTCAGTTTGCACTTACAGCTCTTCCATGTCCAATGGTGTATGTCGACATCCTTCCACCATTTCAGTATGAAATTACATTCGATACGGCTGTCTGAGTGTATAACATCTCTCATATCTTCGGTGCTGTATTGGGATGATACTTGGTGTCACACACAGCGCTCTCTTGCCGGGGTTGAGGGGGTGGGCACTAGAGATGACATCATCTGCGCCTCTACAAAGGTTTTGAAAAAAATCCAAAGGCCTGAAAAAGAAACTAAAGTGCAGCGGCCCAGGTAAATCATAAAATTAAGGACATCAGCAAATGGTCAAAATTTCGAGCATAATCTTAAGAGACAAAACTTGAAGCCAGAACTGGCAGGTGGGCAGCTTCCATGGGAATGATGAAAGTGCCATCGACCCACCATGGCACAGTGGATGTTCGCAGACAAAACAACATGAAACACCCTTGCAGCCCCTCTCCAGTATGACCCACACCTGCACAGCATGAGGGGGCAAAGAGGACATAAAATGCAATCCACCACAAGACCACCACCAAAAGAATGGGTGAGGCCAAGGCCTCAGGCTAGGTGGCTAGAAGGATTACCGAAGTTAAGCAACAAGTGGCAGTTCAGCTCAGGTCGACATTCCAGACACCAGGATGCCTCGCCTTGCCTCACTGCACCCGGCCCCCAATAGGCTGTGCACACTGTGGCAACCTGAATACTGCAACAGGCCAAGGCAGAAATTGACAGCCATTCCTGGCATCTCCCAGCTCGGCATCATCATAGTACACGATGCAGCTTCTACAGTAAGGCTCCCCACTGGCAGGTCTGCCACATGAGGGTGGTTTGACATTGTCAGGTCACACAGAAGTGCGGTTGGAGCAACTTGTTTTTTTCCAGGGTTTCTGTTTTTGCCTGATTAGATATGAGTTTAGCAAGGTTGTATAATGTGTCTATGACTGCTTTGAAGAGGCTTGTGAGCTGTGCTTCAAGGTTATTGGTTAATAAGGGGGTTTGTGATTGAATGAAAATCTGCAAACAAAGCTTTCTGGGACCACTTTCTAGTGGGTGCTTGTGTACGTTTCCTTGGGTTGCCTACAGGTAGTGTCAAGAGCTTTGAATAGACTACAAAGTGGTCTTACAAGAATGTTCCATATTTACCAGTAGGTCACGGACTGAGGTATGAACTATAGCATCAATCCAGGCTGGAGATCACCCCATCATCAGTAAATTGCCTGTTGTATTTGCTAGTGTTGACATAAGGTCTCTCCATTTTGCGATAAAGGTGGAGTTGCTGCCTGACGGCAAGAGGCGATAATAATCGGTACATCATTGTTGGTGTTAGGATGTGCTTTTAAGGAGAGGGCTCAAATGTTAGTCATTTATACTTTCTGCTTTCAGTAATGTGACCACCATTAGGGCACATCCAAACTTTTCCCCACCCTTCATCTGTTGGCAATTTGTTTACCAGGATTTGTAAATGAATAGAAATCCCTTTGTACATGGTTGAGATTACATTTTCTGTGGACATGTTTTCATTACAGCCAAGCATATGAACGTTTCTTCTTTCTAAATATTTTGTTTAATTATCATAGCCACGCGTGCACTGATGCATCAAAATGGGAGGTTGTTCAGGTCTAGGGATGATGCTTGGTCAGCCATCTAGTCTTCCATTTGTGATCACAATGATCTGTCCCCCCAGAGTTCAAGCGATGACATATGTTAGTCGATTAGGGGTTGGTCTGTAACCCTGGAACTTTGGTTGCTAGGAAGGTGTTGGGAGCTCCTGGCTGATAGGCTAAGCTGTCCCTTGGCTCTATTGGGTTAAGATTGGTCCTTATGATCTGACCATTCTGGTATATCTTCCTATGAATGATACTGACTGAGTCCTCTCTACTACATTCAAATATGTGATCTACTTATTGGACAAAGGTGCCTTGCTGCATGCCCCTTACCTCAATGGGCTGTTTAAGCAAAAAGTAATAGGAAGAATGGTTGTATTTGTATAGCACAAGCTACATTCATTTCACATGGACAACCCGCCATGCATCCCCACTGAGCTGAAATCATTCTTAAGGGGCATGGGAAGGAGGTTACACATATGCATTAAAAATGGCCTTGCACTGCATGGTCAAACCTGCACGAGCAAGGAGCAGCGTTTGGCTCTGATTTTCTTTTGAGTACCTCTCATGGTTTATAGTCACTTGATCGACAGTCATAGTGTCGAAATACAAAGGTTTCGACACAAAAGGATTGACATTTTTTTTGCGCATGCATGTTTTTTTTTGGGGGGGTTTCCCCACAAACCCCCGTTTTTTTGGGAAAAACCACTAATTTTACTATACGAACCCAAAAGAAAAACATTTACATTAAAAAAAAATGCATCCGAATTTTTTTTTCCATTCCTTTTGTTTCAAAACTTTTGTATTTCAAAACTATGTTTTCTAAACCTTGACGGGACACCCCTCTCATTTCTATGGTCTTGCGAGGATCTTAACTCATACTCTGCAAAATGAACAGTGTCAGTTTCAAGGCTGATCACAAAAAGGCATACGGTTTGACCGCTAGTTTAAGCAAGGACATCCATTATAACTCGTCATAAAAGGTTTTGTATCGAGTCTGCATCACGCTTTCAATAACTGTATACGCTGAACTGACGTTTGTCCTTGCTTATACCAACCTTCAGATCGAAAACTCTGTTGTAATTAGCCTTGAAATGGTTCCTCCTACCTGAGCTTCTCTGAAAAGTTCACTTCTGGTTTAAACAATTTCAACTGTACAACTTCTCAAATTTTTTTGTTTAGCTCAAAACACTTGATAAGTTCAAAAGGTCCGACCTGGACAAACTCACTGAAAATCAGGAGATTAGAGTTGAACTCAAATCAGTTCCCTCATGACTACTGTGGTGGCCTGACCTGCAAACAGGCTGAGCCGCTGCAGCTCATTGTTAAGAGGGCTGATCTCAATGGGGAGCAATGGTCATTATTTTGCATCAAGTGACTTTTTGCTTAACAAATAATCAGAGCAACTCGTGTACACCTCTACCTGCATATCCTGTCTGAGTGCCCAGGTGGATTACAATGTAAGGTATAGGCTTCATGAGCATTTTGGTAACTTTGGCATTCTTTCCAAAAAGTCCATCCGAAACATCTCTGGACACAAAAACAGTACAAATCTCTAGATACAAGAGTAGAACTCAGAAAACATGAATGAGTCTCTGAATGCAAAGATAAATGCAATTCTATCACTCCTCGGAATTTCTACCAGGAAAGAGTCTTCTTCAAGAAAAATAGCTCTAAGAAGCTTTCATACAAGCTCCTCACTGTATGAGCATACCAACATCAAACCTGATGTTTTTTTATTTTTTTATTAATAATTGTATTGGTTTTTATAAACCTTTAAAATGATTACAACATGTAAACAAACTGAACAAACAAACACTGAAACTAACAATTCCAGAGCTCCATCCTCATGAGTCGTCATTTGTTGATTCTCAAAGACCTGCTTTTTACAGACATGTTCACTCTACTGGTGCCAACCTCAGATGATTTTCGATTATCGCTAGCAGCCGGGTTATTGGCAGCACCAGTTTTAAGTCTGTTCCCTGAAACATCAACTTCCACCATTTGTCTGCACGGAAGGATGATTTAAGCTCCAGGCACCCAAGTGAATTCTTCTTTCTGATCTTAATTTGGGACTAAACAGCACCAAGTGTTTAAGCGATTCATCAGCTTACATGCAGAACCTACATTTAAGTTCTAAGTGTTTGTTCCCTTTCCATGAGCGAATATGGTCGATGGTTTTAAGCATATTTGGCCTAAACAATGTAAAGAGTCTTCGTGCTCGCGGTTCAGGGAATAGTATAACATAACGTTGTTGGATGTTAAAGGCACGTGTTTCGAGTGGCACATCACTCATTGCTTTGGCAGCAACTCTCTCCGCACATGTTTCCTCCCAATCCGCACGCCAGATTTTAAGTTTGGCTTTATCAGGATTTTCATGGAGCATATCAGGTTTGATGTCGTATTTCTTTAATATCGCTTCGCATCTATTCGTCCACATAGCCACAATGTTGGAGTTAGCAGGTGAAGCTGTATAAAAGATGTCGAATTGTGGAATTTGTGCATGTGTACAAGTTTTGCGGTATAAACTTAATAGACTCCAGAAGATCCTGGCATGAATCGATATGATCGATAGCTCATACCTTATACATGTCGTCTTCAGGCCTTTAGGTAGAGCTAATACTTTGACCAAAAGCTATTTTCTAAGGACGCCCAAGTCTCGTAAGAGCAGCCAAGGGCGTTTTCTGCCCCATAAATCACAACTGGAATTACCTTTTGTTGGTAAAACGACAAGATGGGTCTTAACGAGAATTTCCCAAATCGTTTATGGATGATCAACACTTGGCTTGCGAGTTGTTTACATTTCCTTTTTACTTCGGCAAGCCAAGGACCATCATTTATGGCTGAACTTATTCTCATACGAAGGTATTTTACCGTCTGCGATATCTGGAGCGTTTCGTGGCCTAGGGTCCATTTTATGTTTTTTTTGTTGGACATGCCACCACCGTTCATATTTCGTAAGACCATTATTTTGCATTAATTAGCATTGATCGATAAGTGGTTGGATGTAACATACTGTTGAACAGCATTTAATTTTCTTTGCCAGCTAATGGGCGTTACATCCAATACGATCAAGTCATCTGCGTAAAGAAGCCAACTTAGATGTACTTTGGCAACATTCGACGGAAATGACTTTACTGCGTCTATTGAATCACCTATCTCTGAGATAAAGAGGCTGAATATTGCTGCAGCTAAAGGGCAACCCTGTTTGACTCCTTTAAAGTTGTCAATTGGTGCAGATAGAAGCCCTGATTGGTCCAGGCAGATTCAAATTGAGGTCTTAGTGTGGAGTTCTCTAATCGCAGCTGTTAAGTCTGGCGGGCACCCCCAACTTTTTTTTTCCACAGAATCGATCTATCGATGGTGTCGAACGCATACAAAAAGTCTATGAATGCTAAATAGACCTTCGTATTTGATTTTATTGCCCCCATTTTGATGATGTTTAACAATAATAAGTTCAGCGACCAACCCACTTGTTTTACAAACCCAGATTGACGTTTGTCCACATGATTTGATATTGTAAACCAGGCTACCAGTTTTTGCTGTAGCATAGTGGCGGAGATTTTGCCTAATACGTCCAACAGTGCAACTGGCCGATAGTTTTTGGGGTTTGATCTATCACCCTTTTTAAATATAGGGACAATGATCGCGGACTTCCAGGATTTAGGGGTTTGACAAGTAGGGTTTATCCTTTTGAATAACGTTGCACAAACCTCTGCCCATAACTCTGGGTGCAGTTTACTGGTGAAATTTGTGAGGCCGTCTGGGCCAGGGCTCGCAAGTATTTTGCTCTCTTGATTATGGCCACTATATCGTCTTTCGGAAAAGACAAGGTGCAAGATTTAGTAGTATCGTTGACTGGGCCATCCAGGGCTTCGTTTGTTTTATATAGTGCTTCAAAATGAGTTATCCAATCAGATTCTGACATCATCCACGCTTGTAGTGCAGTCTGGGGGGCATTCAAGTTGTTAATAAGGCTCCAGAAGTCCTTTGTGTTTTTGTTTTGTAATACCCTTAACATTTGTTCCGCATCGTTTTGCATCATGACATGTTTATGTGTTTTCACCCAGTTTTTATATCTTTGCTTTGCTTGCGTGCATGTTCATCTAGAGACTTAGATTGTGTAATTTCACTGCGCAACATGCACTTCTTTTGCAAGAGGACCAAGTCGGAGCAGTGTGGGCGTACAAAGGCCATATGTTTAAGCCCCACTTTTTTAGTTTTGAATTGCAACAGGAGTTGGTCGTATTCGAGGTTCCCACTGACATTGCAGTACTGGTTTGTCTGTTGAGCCACTTCGTGTGTATCCATTCTCAATTGCACTCTATTGGATTCGACCTGAATCTTGTGAGGCCACTTTGTGATAGATGCCTTCAGTATGGTTGAAAATTCTGTTACTAACATGTCATGGTCGCTAAGGGATTTTTTTTACAACTTTCAACGATCTTATGCGTGGATGTAGGGCTTCTGTTGCGAACATGTAATCTATGGTTGAGGCAAGACCAGCCCGATGCCAAGTTTGGGCTGTCGGTATGTCGTCACAGGTGTTTCCATTTAACATTTGTAGGTTGCGTGTAGTCATCTCTTCTGACCACGAGTATGCCAGCGTTTTTTTTTTTCAGCTTCTGAAGGTTTGAACAAATCGATGTTTAATTCACCGTAGAGGATTATATTTACCCATCCATAGACTTCCATCAGTTGGTAGTCAATGAATTCCTGTTTCCCGGCTCTTTTATGGCTCCAATACATGTTTACTAGGGTGATCTGATTGGTACATGCCCCTGAGTGACCTCGCAGTTCCATGGATGTTACTTGAATAAATGGTGAATGATTAGTTGAATTCAGTATCCTCCAACCTGAAGTTCTTCTGATCATGGTGATTAGTCCTGCCATCGGACATCCTTTTAGAGGTTTAATTGCCGGATTTATAACCACCTCAAATTCAGTCGTGACCGGGGCTTCGGTTAACCATGTTTCCTGTAAACATGCAATATGTAAACCATCGAGCCAGTTCGTCTTGAACAAGTGTGAGAAGCCTTGTGTGTTCCAGGAAGCTAATCTACACACGTTTGACATTGTGTCATCTTGGCATTAATGTCGCTTTTTAAGGGTTAATGCCTCAGATAACCAATTCCACTCATGTTTTTCCATACTTGCTCTCATGGTTTTGTCGCTTGGCACGTCGGGACAATCCAAGCTTGTATTACCATGAATTGTTATTCTTATCTTATCTTTTTGCTGGTCAGATTCAGTGGCTTGCACAGCAAACTCCTGTACACAAAGCTTTGAAGAATGAAGTTTTTATCTCAGCCATTTGATCTCTGTGTATAGATGTTTGGGAGCTCTGTTTTAAGTAGAGCTCTGTCTGCTCCCTAGGTGTTGTTATATTTATGGATGACCACCCTGATAAAGGCTTAGGACAAGGTGACGCGTCGGCTCCAAGTGCCAAAGGATTGTATGTTTCGGTGAACTTAAAGATATCAAAGCCTAGAGAAAACAAGGCTACATTAGCGTCCAGTATAGTTGACGCAATTAAAGATGATGAGACATGGAGGACCACCTTATCATTATGCTTTTCATCAAGAAACTCCACAATCTTCAAGTCATTAGAGCTTATGGCCCGTAAGGATGGCACCAGGTGAAGTAGCCTAATTGTGTTGCCACGATTCAAGATTAACTTGTCAGAGGATTCCAGCCTCTCAAGTATAACCTTGTATACAGGGGTCGTTGTGTTGATACTTCTAGCCGTTGTTACCTTTGAAGTTAGGGAACGAGACTGAGGATCAGTAGGATTTTGCGTTTGCCCTGTGCGTCTCCGTGTCTCACAACTGACAGGGGTTACTGTTGGCCTACTTTGTTTCTTAGTGGTCACAGAATTGATTGGAACACATGCGCTAGACCTTAAGTCCTCAAAGCAGCCAAGTTGTGAGGCTACCGTGATACGCATCCTTTTTTCATGTAAGGTCATAAATACCGGGCTATTTGAAGGAATTGGCTGTACTTGATGCCGGTCGTTTTCAAGAATAATGTGGCAAGTTCTCCGAAATATGCTAGATTCCTGCGGAGTAGGTTGCGGAAATTCTTTTAGACTGCTAGTAGGTTTGGGGTTCTTTGTGTCCGTTTTAAGTTCTTGAGCCCCATTAGTAGAGCCTTTTGCCTTGACGTCCTTGATAAGTTCAATGCCCTTCGCTTCCTGCACCAAACTCATGCCGGAGTCATCTTCCAGGTCTACGTAGTCTCCATCATCGTATGTTGATAGATTTAGGAGCTCAGTGTGTATATCATGAGCTGAACCTACCACGTCCACTTCACTATGAGCTCCTGATGTGACGTTTGAGTGTGGAACTTGTTGAGTTTTGTTGTTTGTTTGTGGCGAGGCCATTATGCACTTATTAATGCTACTCACCACAGTCTGGACCATATTTATATTTGCAGGAACTTCCATGCCCCCTGCAATGATTTGTTTTTCTTGCCCTTTTGATTTTTAGGCTTTTTCGTTTGTTTTGGAGGTTGTATAGTAGGTGGTTTAGGTGCTCCTAAATTTGTTGGAATTTGAGGTGCCCCGTTAAGGATTGGATAGACGTTTGAAGGCTCTACTACTGGGCATGTGGAGGGAGAGGTACTACCCACATCTGCCCGCAACCCTTCCTGCGAGGAGGCTGCTGTCTGAGTGTCAAGCTGCGCTTGATTAGCCATGCTCCGAGCCTGCTCAAAAGCAGTGTTGAACGAGATGTCAGCAATGTTATCGATAGGAGATGTCACTGAAGTTGGCAAGACTTCGAATCCCGCAGGAGGCATGAGCCCAGTTGCGGGTTTCAAGACAGACATACTCTCTCCACTTGCAGGGGATAGTATCGCACGCTTACTTGAGAGGAGACCGCTCTGGCTAGTCGTGCTTTTCGGATCCAGTGCCTGCAGAGCAACCCCTCTTTGAGGCTGCTGAAAGTGTAAATTAGGCACAATTATGCCATGTTCCTCATGAGGGTTGTTACATCGGTTAGGTAGGGAACTTTCTCTTGTAAGGGATTCAGATTGACACAAGGTGTTTGGAGACGTTCCGTTGTCTTTAAATAGCGCTAGGGCCTCTCGCGCGACCTCAGCCAGCAGCTTTTTGACGATGGAGTCGTTTTTCCTTTGGTCATTTAAGAGATTGAAAGACGCATCCAGCCTTTTAATTCCTTCATGTTGCTCATTATATGAACAATCACACACTTGTTCAAGTCGAATCAGTTTAGAGTGCATTAAGGCCACAACCGTTGTCAGGTATTTTGTTGCGTCGTGTATGCTTTCATACAGCTTCGTGAAGGGTGCCAGGGAAATCGCCGTTGATGAGATTAGTAAGGCTTGAAGCTCTGAAGATAATGAAGGTATGCACCTTTCAGGGGTATTCTCGCAAGCTTGATAGCACCAAGCATTTCTTGTGAGGTCGTTCCTGAGATGTCGAATTTTCAGGAACGGACGTTCCATCAATGGTGAGTCTTGAGAGTCTTCAAGGAGGGATCCATTGATGCCAGGCAACTGGGATTTCTCGATAGACAGTTCGTTAACATCAGTGAGTTTCCGTTGTCCCATAGTCAGCCTTTTTTGGAAGTTAGTAGATGATTAGATGTATCATGTAATTTGAGGTCATTAGGAGTGAGGTTGTTTGTTTTTGGGGGTTTATAGCATTCTTTGTGCCATATATCCTCATTTGCTCCAGTTAGCTGAAAGTTATGCCCTTTGGCTGGATTTTTATCCGTATTTGCCAATGGTAGAGGACACCCTCTATGAGCTCTCTCGTTACACGCTTTGTTCAATGATACAAAGTTTTCTAACACCTTGTTAGCCACTCCCAGTGAGTCTCTCCTAGCCTTGTTCGCTAATTCACCAATGTCACCTAATTCACCAATGTCAGGGTACGAGACACCCTCAACTTTGGATGTCTCAATTTCCAATTGACACATAGCAGCCTCTTGCTCTATACAGAGAGCTGGTGAAGTTGTAGGAACAAACACGTCTTCCAAGTAAGCCTCACACTGTCGAGTGTTGATGATATGCACGGGTGAGCTGGAGTTTAATGGTGACGCCTGAACAAAGTCGCCAAGTTCGTCGAGTTGGCCATCACCCGAGGACCGTAGCGGAGGAGCAACCGCCTCTCCAGCCTCTCGAGGGGCCGCTCCTCCCCCGACTTGCAAAGCGACAACCTCGAGGAGTGCGCACGCAGCCTCTACCAGCCTCTCCCCAGCGGCCAGATTGACAGCGCCGTGCAGGACAGCGCCAGCAACACAGACAGCACGCCCCACCAACGGGCCCACTCCTCCGCCCCCACCAGCGCCGCCCATGACCGGCTGCACCACAGAGGCAGAAGCAGAGCCAGAAGCAGAGGCATCACAAGGTAAGCCGGTGAGCGAGGCACATGCTGATTGATTTATTTTTTCGGATATGTTTTCACCCAAGACAGTATTTGAGGTTGATAACACACTGCCTTGCAATGCAGCCCAAAAACCAGGTCCATTACCCAATCGTTCAATGGTAGTATTTTTGTTCATCAGTGAGTTTACAACATCAGCTTCAACTTCAGTTTCAGGCATAGCTGCAGCGTTAAGTAGCACGCGGTTTGTAGTAGGGCTAGAATCGATACAATCATGGGGAGGAATAACTTGTTCGTCTATAGAAGACGTGCATGAAAAATAACGGCTTACTTTGTTTGTATGAAGTCGCTGGGTGGATAAGCCGGTGACGGCTCCACTTGTTCCTTCGTGCCGTTTTTGGGCGCGAGTCCGTGGGGCAGGTGAAGTGGAATCCAGCATCATAGGGGACGAAGGGCGCTGTGGGGGCTCCAGCTCGCCCACTCGCCACAGACGAACAGCAGAAATGCACAGCCGTTCTCTCCACAGGGCTTAACGCCGCAAGGGCAGTGGAGGCGGCCTTAAGTACCCAGCTGACCAGGCAGGCAGTAGGTAGCTTAAAGGCACACGCACCTCCAAGTAGAGACAACGTGGTTCACTTGAACTCAATACAGGAACAGAATGGAAAGCGAGTCTACTTCAGTCCACACACTCGCCACAGCCCAACAGTAGAAATGCACAGCCCTACTCTCCTAAGGGCTGATATGTTTAAAAAATAAACGCCATAACCATTTTAAATCTTTCATTCAAATCCAGAAACTTGAAATAAGTGGTATGATCATGAAAAGTGAATCGAGCCACGGGAGCAGAGGCTGAACAGATGAACACATTCCGCCATTAAAACACATTAAGGCTTGACAACCAATTATATCATTAAGGTGCCAGGAGCTTACTTTGACATTAGCTCTTACAGCAAATGCAAGCTCAAAGTTTAGTGCATACACTACACAACAAAACATGGAGAAATAAAGGCCAAGATCTACAAAGTGGCCGAGAATTTGCAAAGGTGATTCGGATTGTGCAAAGAGTATTTTCAGTGGACAAATCTACCCTAGGAGTTTGCAAAGTTTGCATTGCACAAAACTAGCAAAAGATGTGTCATGCAAAGTTAAAGAATCCTATGCAGCTATTGACAAATATATGTTCAAAATTCTCAATCTTAGAAGCAATGCACAAATGATTGGAAACACTTTCAAACTAACACCGCTTTATGTGTGGTGTGTCATGTATACAAGAGAACACATCAAATCTTTCAACACCTTCAGAGTGTTTTTGTGATCTCAGAGGACACCTGAGCATTTTTTCCAAACAGTATATGTTTCCTATTCAACAAGGGCATTGCACTTACTTTTACACCTTTACCTTCTGGTCTGCAGTTATTGGCTGTGTGTGTGGAGTCCTTGCATCTCTGGTCTTGAGGACATCTTTATTTGTGACTGCCAGGAAGGAGAGGAAAGTCTGCAGATGCAGGTGTCAGTCAATGCACTTCTCGCTCATTATTGCAAAGAGTGATTCCTTAACTTTGGAATGCTGCCATCGATTGTGGGCTCCACATCATCAAAGTGTTTTGTGCACATATTGTGAAAATAGCATCATAAAAGTGATTTTCTATGGGAACGTTGGCATCTAGTGTGGGCAGAGATACATGAAAGTGATTTGCTGGGGTAATATTGGCATATTTTGCACACTCAGCATCATGAAAGTGATTTACACTGGCATTGCTGGCATTCATCACCATCATTTACAGAGTTAATGCTGGCATGTACTTTGTAGAGGGGCACTTTTAAACGCACCCTATCTCTGCTACGATATGGCACGGGGCTACAGGAACACTCACAGGTGGGCTGCAGGAAGAGGACAGAGAAACACGTTGGGCAGGACACACTCTGCGGCAGAAGCGATAATCAAAGTGTGGTTGCCTAGCAATGGTAACCCACTAGTTGCCGCGAGTATCGCCAGCATGATGTGGTGGCACCTCTGAGCAGCTCCATCTGCAATTGTTTTTTGTGTGAACATTTAAGCTCCTGACCAATGGGTGGCAATGAGATAAATGAATGGGTTTCCTTGAGCAAGCAGGAGACGTTGGAGATAGGGAGCTCTCAAATATCAGAGGGCACTTTTTTCCAGGTTTGGGGCTTGGAAGGTGAGCAGGGAGACTCCGGAGGTTGAGGGAACCGAGGCATTGCTATGATTGGAGAGTACGGAGCATACATGCAATCAGAGTATGCCTGACTGTTTTGTCAGTGTCAGGCACAAACCTGATGGAGTGAATGCTCTACGGGAAGAAACAACAAGCCAAACTTCTTTGTATCCTTGCACTTATCCAAAAACTCATAATCATACTAGTCCTTTGACAAATTTGGCTTCACCAACGTTCAGTCAAAACTAAAAATGTAAACATTGTGAGCATCTGGACTGGCTACTTCCAGCCACATAAGCGAGCAGACCGGCTTCCGTTAGCTATGCTGTCAGCCGAAAAGCATCATCAGACCCTCTAAGCGTGATGTTGCAATGGCATGATGAGGCTGGAGCTAGAGACTATAGCATGTGAAGGAGCCTTACACTAACATGCTCATTGGAAGGGGCTGGATCCTAACTGACTCCACAGTTCCCGCTGCTCCCGGCGGATTTTGGTAATTCACTGCATGATACAATTAAAGGTATGGGAACCCAGACATTCCCCAGCTTCCTGTGTCTCACACTGCCTCATGGATTTCTGCCAAGGACTGGATCCGAACATAAACCCACTGACCAAGAAACTTGCTACGATGACTGCAAATCCTTTTGACCACTACTCGCAGCACATCACAGTTCTGACCCTGGGAAACCAACTCTACTGTGTCAAGATAGCACATATCAAGAATCAACCCAAACCGCGACTTCACTTTCAACCAGAGAAATTGGAGTAATGAGGCGGAGCCTCGGTATCCAACAACACCACTGACAGATCAAAACTGTAAGTCATGACAACCGATCAGGCAGTGAATGCACAGTCAGTGCTTTAAGTGGGATGATAAATCGAGGGGGATTACTTAGGTCACACCCCTAATGAGAGCCCTCCCTTGCCTAAGGGGGCGTGGGCTGGTGAAAGCAGGGCAGCTGGGGCGCACTGACATTATTACCTTTGGTGCACCAAGCCCTTCCTTTTAAACAAAAGGAGGGGCTGGGTGCACCAAAGGTGTGAGACCAGTTCACCCCAGCTCTCAGGCGTGGCATATGCAGCCCTTTCATTCAAGGAGCCACGTGGTTAAAAAACCAACGGCTCCTTGTGTGAAAGGTCTGTCGGCAGCGTGATGACTCTGTACTCTGAAACAGGAGGGGGCTGTTTCTGTTCCTGTTTCTGAGTACAGAGTCAGCAGGCAGCATGTGAAGCCGTAGCCATGGTTACACAGGCTGGCTGCAGGTGTCAGTACTTCAGCTTACAAAAAGAACATTTGATGTCTTTTCTTTTTTTATAATCCAAAGTGTTGACAGCTACAGGCAGCCCGTGTAACCGTGCATCGCTTCGGCTACAGAGGCTGCCTGAGGCGTCAGTATGGCTGGGGCTAGTCGAGGGTGGGCCCCAGCTCTGGAGCCCTTTCTGAAGACTGCCAGGGCTTGGGCCGGGCTACCCCGGGCTGACTTAAAGCCCTGTGCACAGCAATCACTGCCTTGCAAATGGTAAGATCAGCCTACATTACTCTGGACACCTAAGGATTTTACCTGCACGTTTGTCAAACAAATGAGTGGGCAGAAAAAGTAAATATTGCACCCTCTCCTCCATCCTCAAAATGAATGCTGGAAGTGTCCATATGCGGGCAGTTTCCAGCACAGCCTAGGGAAACACATGGAGCAGATTTACCCCTGCGCGTCCCACCCGGAACAGGAAATCACAATGCCACGGAGGCGATAACGGAGACAGAGAGCTCGGATACACGACTTTTAATGTCACCATGCCTTTTACGGGCTCATCAAAATGAGGCAAGGTAAATAGACTGCACGCTTCCCTGGAGATTTGCTCCAAGCGAGGTTACTTCTGCTTCAGCAAAGTACTAAAATCACGATCATTCGCCCTTCAAGCTGGCCTCACTCTACCAGATATTCATAGCTGGCTGAGACATTGCACATAATAAAAACATCCACGCAACAGCCAATTAACTGTATAGTTTCCGATGAACTCCTTGTTTTACACTATTGACAAACCTCAGGCTTGTTTGACTTGAGAGACTTAGAGAACAAGGTGTGGGCCCATCGCAACCTTTGTTTACAATCTTTCTTAAAGTACGGAAAGGGGTGGGAGATAAAAACCTACCTCCCTACATCCCAAATTTCTTTCCCGAAGACATCGACTACGTTGTAGACCAGAGCCGCAGGTAGAATGGGTTAGCAGCTTTGTTTTTCAGAGATGCAGGTTGCAAGTAAGTAATTAATAAGCCCAAGTAATCTTAGAAGCACAACCCACTGTCACGGCCATGCTCTCTTTCTCCACTTCAAATGTTTCCCATCATATGGTGTTTGTTTGTTGCGTAGTGAAATATTGCTAAATCTGTTGTAGAAAAAGTCTCCTTTCAAAGTGAAAATGCCTGGCCTTACAACTCTTATACTGCAATTGTGTATGTTAATAAACACGAAGCATCATGTAGGTCATTTTCGAATGACCCGTAACGTAAATGTATGGCGTAAAAGGATTTTACGGCATACACTTACCTTACTACTCCTGTTCTTCCAGTTGTATGGCGGAGAGGTGAGACAGAACGCATTGCTGCTGCCTCACTTCCTCTCCGCCATACAAATTGCCCAGCATTTACCGCGGCATGCATTTTCATGCAGATGCAAATGCTGGGTATCCCTATGGAGCTTGCTGCCTACATGCGCCAGCTTAAAGCAGACAGACTCCATAGGCATTCATTGTACACGCTGCCTGCCATGCTTGCGTGGAAGGTAGTGTTTACAATTACAATTAAACACTGCTTGCCACGAGTGCATGGCAGACAGCGTTAAATTGTAATTGTAAACGCTGCATGCTGGCCAAACTTTATTCATTTTTACAACAGAGTGCAAATGTGGAGGGCGTGTACCCTACCTTTTTCCCTGCACATTTGCACCAAGCCATGCAATTGACCTTATTTGGACGGAAGAAACATTGTAGAAGTGCTTTCCTATTTCTACGACAAAATAGGGAAATAATGTTCACATTTGTATTTCCTTTTTATTCAGCCTCAGCAACTAAAGCACAACAACCTTCAGTGACTACGTCATCAAACTTGAACAAAGCTCCTGATGAAGGTATTTTTTTTTTATTCTTAACTATCACAAAATAAAGCAAATATAGTGCTTATAAGAATGACCATTGGGCGCCAACTCTAAATAGGCAGCTCGTTACCAGTTTCCGAATACTTCTCACTGAACCCTTCGGCCGATGATAGCCCCATTCCTCGATCACTGTAGTACAGGCGGTAGCAGCAGCCAGATTGCACAATGTTGCCTGACTGGTGTGGATCATAAACCATGCAAATCACAAAGCACATTAGGGGCACATGTTTTGCAGAGATATATGGGTACCAACACTCTTTGGATGATCGTCTTGATAGAGATATGGCATCAAGTCCTTAAGGCATAAGGGCACTTCCCTTAGCCCTTGCACAAGACACTTTAGCTTCATTTTGCACAGACATTGTATTATATCTAGACAATTCTGTGTTGATCCTATTTGAATGCACTTTAGCCCAAATAGGCTTTTATTTTCATTTAGCAAACAAACAGTTTGTTCTTATTGCAGGTTTTATTGATCCGAAGTTTCTAGTTTTTATTGTGTGCTGCCTTTTTGCATGTACGTTTTGGGCATTGAGAACGACAATACCCTAGTGTATTGTAGTCCTCGCGTTCATTTGTTTGGTCCGCCGGCACGCTAGTGCCAGTTTCTGACGGATCGAGACGAGACACCGCCGTTTGTAAAGTAGGTATTACACCGTCATCTGTTTATTCTCCAGACCACATACTTGTTATACTTTATTTAGCCCTTTCCATTGCAAAGTTGAACTTATTAACACACCATGGCACTTTCTGCAGCTCTTGCACTGCTCTTAGCAGCTCAAGAAGCATCTTGTGAAGCCATTGTTCAAAAATATTTAGACGAATTTAGGACAACAAGTATAACAGATCTAGAAACTACTCGTCTTGCTCCTAAAGCAGACACGGCAAAATCGATTTTGGGAAGCACTTCAGGTACTGCCTATCAAGAAAATAATATACCTAATCCACAAAAGAACAAAATCATATCAGATATATGTAAATCTATTTTGTTATAGAATAGCTCCCTGTGTCTTGTTTCAGTGGAAAGAAACCAAGATAAACATAGGGTAGCACTGGGTAACCAACAGGTTGCTCATGCCAAAGATACCTGTGATCAAATGAAATCATCACATGAAATAGAGAGCTCTTATCAATATTGAATAAGTCTGCATTACTCAATACCAGATCTATAAATGTGTATTCATTGGACATACATGAATATATATATAAAATAATGATCTGGATATGTTCTGTTTAACAGAGACTTGGCTCCAAGGACCTTGTGGCCATATAATGGAACTAGCTGTGCCAGAAAAATATAAATTTTTCATGTATAATCGTTCAAATATGAACGGTGGGAGGGTGGCGATCATCGTGAAAGTGCAGTTACAATTTTATACAGTCCAAATAACGTTCAGGTTGTGAGATTTTGCACCTTAAGTTAAAATTAGATGCAGCAAATTGCATCAATGTAATTGTATTATAGTGACCACCCAGGGACATGCCAGAATTGAATGATGAATTAATACAGATCTTGCACCCATTAAATAAGTCTGGAAGTGCAACCCTGTTGTTGGAAATCGTTGATTTCAGTACAAAGCAGTCAAGGATGCAATCTTGTTAGAATGCAATCATAGAAATACAGATTTCTCTATTATTAACAACAAGCCCACACACTCTAAAGGCAAGATCCTCGATCGGTGAGACAAACACTTGCATTTGGTCAGACCATTGTACTATCCAGTTCCAAGTGCTTCATAAACAAAAACAGTAATCCAACCGGCACCTGTTGAGAAAAAAACCAAACCCAAAATGTTAAGAAAATCACTCCATCAGACTTGAGTAAATGGAGTGCAGTGATGGAAAATACCTTGGATGAAAACGATCCTGAAACCTTAGTAAAAATCTATAAATTTTACATGAACCAAAAGCTGGATCAGGTGGCTCCACTCAAAACGTCTGTTGCTAGAGAAAAGACCCAACACATTGGGCCTCATTACGAGTATGGAGGTATTATTAAGGGCATGGCTACATCCATACCGGGTTCCAGTACCAGGTTCCTCCAATGAGGACTTACCAGGCTATTCCAACCATGGAGGACCCGGTAAATCCTCATTGGAAAAATCCATCCCCAATCCCATTTGAGCCCCCATAGGGCTCAATGGGAATGGGGAGGGAGCTAATAACGGGCCCATTAATAACAGGCCCGTTATTAGCTCCCTGGTCCCCTTGCGGGACCCACTAAGGACGCCTGGTTTTACCAGGCGTCCTTACCGGGTCCCACAAGGGAACCTCGTAATAGGGCATCCCGTAATGAAGGGTGCCGGTCCCGTACCGGCACCCTTCATTACGGGAGCGCCATGGCCGTAATGAGGCCCATTGACTGGTTCAATAATGAACTAAAAGAATTAAGGAAAGTCAAAAGGCAAGATGAAGGCCTTTGGCATAAAATTAATAAAGATGAATATAAACTAGATTGGAAACAACATAAGAAAATCTACAAATGTGCAATACTAGACACAAAGAAAAGGTTATTTGAGCATCAAATAACAAATGCTAAAAATCAAACCAAGCAACTTTTCAGTATTCTAAAGAAAATTGAAAACCCATGCCAACAAAAAGCTTGTTTGGCCCGTCAATGGAGGACTGCATTAGAGTTCAAAAGGCGTTCTCGGACAAAGCTTTAAATGCTTGTGAGAAAATCAGATTGTCCGTGATGACTCCATTGGATCCATCTAGATCAGCAAACAAAGATGTTTTTGAGTCACCTTGAAGCCTGCAATGTCTATGCGGAGGAGTAAGGACATACTTTTGAACTTGCAAAGCCTGAGACTGAGCAATCAGAGACCAGGAAGGTCTCAGAATCTGAGAAAACTACAGAGAATACTGCCTCAAAGACAGCAGACCTCTTGACATTTAGTTTATTTGGGAAAAATCCTGCTAATATTTTAGTTTCCCCCTGCTTTAAAAAAAACTCCAAATAAAAAGCTGTTGATTCTTTTTTTTTAATCTTTATTTACGGTTAACAATGAATTTACAGGGCAATACAATAGCACATACATGTGAAATTGAGCATTTTCATGTTACAGTTGTTGAGGCAAGCAGAATTATCTTATAGGAGTACAACTGAGCGGATTCATTTACCAAATAATTATGACTAAACAAGTGGGGGCGGAGGGCTGACTACATGTGAGTAAGCAAGAGGGGACCATGGTAGCTACACTAGACTCATTCTATCTAACCTCTAGTCATCCATAGATGTCAGGAAGGCATGTAAGGGGGCCCAGAGGGCTTTAGGTCTGCATTGCGACGGGACTGAGGTTATTTACTTTTCCTCCCTCTCGGCTGTATACACAATGTCTCTCAACCATTCTACGTGTGTTGGGCCACTCTTTAATTCCCAATACCTGAGTGCACATTTCCTGGCTACAACACATGCTACATTAAACAGTCGCCTGACCCCCACCGATACCTTACCTTTATCACCAAGAGATACTTGACTGGTGCCAACATAGGGGGGATGTCCAGCATCTTCCCCAGAAACAGTGTATTACAGAGCAGCCCAGAACATGTGCACCATCTCCCCCGGCTGTGGTTACATTTCATGCATATATCTGGGGTTTAGGACACAAACATTGCCAGTTGGGTTGGTGTATAGTGAAGCTGATTTAATATGTTAAACTGAATCAACTTATACATTGCACACATTCACATCTCCTTAGTAAGTGCACAACGTTTTTGCCATTGGACATCAGAAAACAGTATCCCCAGGTCATGCTCCCACTTTGCACGCACAGTGATCTTAGTTGGTTGCTCGTTCAGTACTATCTTATACAACCTAGAGACTAAAGGCCTAGAGTCCCCTTTCGTAACAATGGCGTCCATACAGGTGCGAGTTTCCGGCTCATGCAGGATCTTTGGCAATAGTCGTTGAGCTGCAGCTCTTAATCTGTAATAATGCAAGGTGATCAATGGACCACTACTGAGTTTCGCCCTGTAGCCTGTGAGAGATTCTTCAATGGAATTTTTGGATGATAAGGTACCGTAATACCCAATCTCTGGAATAGTCTAGTACAAGTGTTTACACGGGTGCACACTGGGTCAAATGCGCAGGAATCGATGTGCCTAACAGTGAATATTACGGCCTTCAGGTTAGCTGGGGAAGAGCTATATTTCTCAAGCATCAGATGTGCAACCTCCGGTCCCGTGGCATACCAGCATCCTGCATATTGAGACTGGGACACAAGGTAGTACAGTTCCACATCAGGGGCTGCCAGCCTATCTCTACTGTATGGCTCTTTAAGTTTTTTCCAACTCATGCGGGACACCCCCGTCCCCCATAGAAACCCCACCATCATGGAGCAGATTGAAGAAAGAAAAGCCCCCGCCATGCCAGAAAGGGATAAGAAGAATAGAAGCGTGGGGTAAACCACCATCTTCAGCAAGGATAACCTACCATATAGCGAAATTTGCAGCTTAGCCCAGAGCTTCAGTTTGGTCTGAAGACGTTGCATATTTTTGGTATAATTATCAGCAAACAGAGTGCGCTTCTGCCTAGAGACCCTGATACCCAGGTATTTAAGCCGAGATCCTGCCCAACGGATCACCTGCGGGTCAGCCATCCGGATCGTGGTGTCGAGAAGGGGAACAGTCCTGACTTAGGTGCATTGAAAGTGTAGCCTCAGTATTTGGTGAAGGTATGTACTTCATCCATTAGAGGGCAAAGATTTACCTCTGGGTCTCGGATATACAATAAGGTATCGTCTGCATACAGGGATATAATCTGAGGCGAACCAGTCATGCGTATTCCCCTCTGCCTATTTTTAGATCTAATTAGTGCTGCAAGAGGTTCAATAGTCAGCACAAACAACAGGGAGGATAGGGGACATCCCTGTCCCGTTCCTCTATATAACCTCATATTAGTTGATAACATATAGTTAGTCCACATTCTAGCGGTGGAGTGGGAATATAGTAACTGCACCCAATTGAGATAGTAGGCGCCAACTCCATAACGCTGCAAGACCCTCATCAGGTACCTCCATGACACTTGAGTCAAAAGCTTTCTCAGCCTCGAGGGATGCTGCAATCACCCAGGCCCTTGGATCAATTTGGGCGATGATGCCAAAAAGTCTACTCAGATTTAATGTAGTGGACCTTGTCAGGATGAATCCCGATGGATCTGGGTGTACCAATTCAGTCATATATGGGACAAGTCTGGTAGCGAGGAATTTAGCGAAGATCTTCTCATCAACGTTTATTAATGATTGTGGCCGATACAAGGTCACATCATTTGATGGCTTACCGGGATTTGGGAGTACTGTGACTATTGCCTCACGCATAGACAGCGGGAGGGAACCAGCAACCAATGACTCTTCCCACACCCGCAGCAGTTGTGGGGCCAGCATTTCCCCCTATTCCTAATATAATTCCTCCGCTAGTACATCTGACTCCAGGCCCTTACTGGATGGAGGTGCCGCGATTGCGGATGTAATCTCGTCAGTTTATAGTCATTTGGTCGAAAACAAAAAAGTCGAAAGTCATAAAAAAAAAGTCAAAAAAATAAGTCGCATTTTTTTTCAATACTTTTTTTTCGAAATGGGGGGTTCCCTCCTAACCTCCCATTTTTTTATACTTACCAAACCCAAAAAAGACATATAAATAAAAAATAATAGATTCGACTTTTTTTTCGACTTTTTTTTCCGACATTTTTGGCATTCGACTTTTTATTTTCGACATTATGACTGCACACCAATCTCGTCAGCGGTTATAGGGGCCACGAGCACCAAGTGTGCATCTTCCGGTAACTCATGAAGATTTATGGACTACAAGTACTTTGTGAGTCCTGAGTCAGTGGAGGCATCTTTGTTCGAGTAAACTAACTTGTAATATTTCTGAACTCTGCGTTTATATCCAGCTCTGCCGTATGGGTTGCCCCCGTTTCTGTGGTGATGCCAGTGGTCACCCAAGAAGGCATGTCTATTTTGATTGCCCTAGCCAGGGCCCAGCCTGGTATATCTGATTCCCCATATCTTTGTGCCAATGCCAGTCTAGTAGTGTAGAGAACCTATTTATCGGCAAGCTCCTGGAATTTTAGCAGATTGCTCTTGATTAGGCCCAACAACGCCTTGTCACTAGTCAAGGCTTATTCATTTTCGAGCTGCTGAATCTGCTGCTCTAGGGCACCAAGTTCTGATCTAAGTGACTTAAGTGTCCCGGAGGAGCTAGATAACAATTCCTTCCTCGAAAAACACCTGAAAGGTTTTCCAGACCGTGGGATGTTGAGCTACAGAGCCCACAATCTTGTTAAAGAACTCAGTTTTGACACACAGTGTTTCGGCAAGCCTGGGATCCTGCAACATTCCGGGGGACATGCGCCAGAGGAGGCAGGGCCTACGTGCGTGTATGAAGGTCAATGTGAGCACTATGGGTGAGTGATCAGAGAGTGTGCACAGAAGGGGAGAGCACCCACGCACCCTTCCCATCCACTCAGCGGATAACAGCCAATAATCAATCTGAGACAAAGAGTCATGGACAGTTGAGTAATATGTATATTCCCTAGCCACTGGGTACAGTTCCGTCCAGACATCGGATAAATGTAGTTGTGACATAATTTACAATAGTGACTTCGCCGCCAATGTCAAGTGTTGAGGTACATTTGTTAGAGCGATCCATGACAGTGTCCAAAATCATGTTCATGTCCCCTACCTATATCACAGCTATATCAATGTGACCAGTAGTCATATATGCAAGGGACCAGTAAAACTCAGGGTCATCAATGTAGGAGTTGACCAGTAGTACATCTTCGCCATCCATTGTGCCCTTTAACACCACATATTGACCCAGCGGATCGATATAGCTTTTGTCTAGAATAAATGTAACCGTGGGGTGTATCAACGTCATTACCTATGTAGAAAAGAATCTTTGGCCACCCCATTTAGGGGCAAAAGCCTCATGGACCACTCAGTTCATGGGTTTCCTGCATCAGCACACTCGGGGCATGTCGCTCCAGATATGTTATCACCCTGCAGGCTTTGGCCAGGTGGTTCACCTCCCATACATTCCAGGAGATGAATGTCAACTCCCCCCCGTCTTTGGATTATTTGTTCCCGCCATTGATGTTTACCAGGGAGTTGATTAGCAAGTGCATCTCAGTCACCTCATCGATGTAGTGCAACAAACCGTTTGCCCAAACGGGTTTAACTTTTTTAACCTTTTTAACCTTTGAAACCCTGACTCTGGGAGTCCCATTGCTCCCTCTTATCCCCTGCCCTCTACCCGGTACCCACCCCACCAACACTCCCAACTCGATGATGCATCCCCAACACAACAACCCTGGAATTCTCCTGGGACGCGATGCCAACAACAACTGTGTCTCACAGAACTGCTAATGGCAATTATTAATCAATGTGCCACTGAATCGTCTCTGGGTGGTGAGTGTGTCTGACAACCTCTGTGTTCATTCCCCAGTGTTCACAGTACCAGGATTCTTACTGCCATCATGGGTCTGATTATCCAAACCGCCCCCCGGAGGAAGCAGGAGTGATGTCACAATAAAAGTGATCGTATCTGATGGGTTTTGAAAAAAGTGTGCTCTACCACCATGCAGGATGCGTAGTTTGGCAGGAAATACAAGGGATACTGGATCAGCCGGGCTCGGAGGAGTCATTTAACCAGATCATAAGACCGACGCAGGAATAGCAGGGCCTGTTGGTCCGTGATGACTCGGAAAGGCTTTCCGTACAGGAATAAATGAAAATGTTTGCAGGCCCACACGACGGCAAGGCCCTCTTTCTCTGCTTGAGAGTATGCCTGCTCAGTGGTGGACAGACTCCTGCCGGCATAGGCCACAATGTGCTTGGGAGATGGGTTCTTCGGATCAACTTGTGCGAGAATGGCTCCCAGACCAACAGGGCTGGCATCTACTGTTAGTTCGGTCGTCCTATTGGGGTCATAGTATGCCATGTTTTCTGCTTTCTCTGATGACTTTGAACGCCTTCTGGCAATCATCGGTCCACTTGAAAATCACATCTTGGTGTGTTAGGCGTCTCAGCGGCTCGCTGACGGACACGAAGTCCTGGATGTATCGATTGCAATAGCTGGCCAAACCCAAAAAGGACCGAAGTTCCGATACGTTGCCAGGGGCTGAGGTATCATTTAGCGCTGCTACCTTCTCGGGATCTGGAGTCATTCCTGATTCCGAGAACACATGTCCAAAGAACTTTAGTGTGCTTTTTTGCGAAATTCACACTTGTTCCTGTTCAACGTGAGGTTGGCGTCATTCAGGGCTTTGCAGACTTTCATTAAGGTTTCGTCATGCTTGTTTACATCAGTGCCGAATACAAGTATATCGTCAATGTAGTTGAGACAATTTGGGATGTGTTTGATGACGTTATGTACCTCGGCCTGGAAGATTTCTGCGGCCGAGGACACCCCAAAACTCAGTCTTTTATACCTAAAGAGGCCAATGTGGGTGACAAACGTGGTGATATTTCTACTTTCCAGGCTCAATACTAGCTGATGGTATCCTTTCTGTAGGTCAAGTTTGGAAAAGACCTTCGCCCCATTTAGTATGTGAATCATGTCTGTGATGTGGGGCGCTGGGTGTCTCTCTCGCTTGATGGCCTGGTTCGGGCGCCACATGTCCACACACAGTCTTATGGCCTCTGACCCTTTCATTGGCACCGGGACTATTGGGGACACCCACGTGGTGGGGCCTGTGGTATGTTCGATAATGTCCTGTTCCAGAAGTTTGTGGAGTTCATCCTCGACTTTCTTCTGGATGTTGACTGGTATTCCATGGTATGGTTGGGCCAATGGACGTATCGAGTCGTCCACGTGGAGCTTGACTTGTCTATTTCTTAGTTTGCTGATTCCTTTGAATATCTGAGGATATAGGTTGTTGACCATTTCGACCAGGTCGATGTATTTATGGACCATTATATTGTAGAGGATGTGGATCAACACCATGTCGGCGGCCACCTTGAAACTTAGAATGCAGCCGCTGTCTGTCTCTGTGGCCAGTACATGCATTTCGTGTCCTTTGTAGTGGCAGGTACCACTAAATTGTCACTTTAGGGGTGCCTTGGCCCCGTATGCGTATATGTCGACGGTTGCCGGATGTAGCTTGGGCTTCTGAGGTAAATCGGTGTATATTATTTCACTCACCACATTTACCATGGCCCCTGTGTCTATGAGAAACTCTGTCAGTCTCTCATTCAGTTTGATGATTAACGTTGGGCTGTGGGCCGTTGCCATGGGGTTTCCTATGGCGTATACGTAGGCCCTCTTCTTTTGGTCACTCCCTGACGAGCTGGGGTCGGAGTCAGTGGGGGATTGCTCCACCAGGTATCGCACATGGCGTCTTGATCTGCACTCTGGTCTTGTGCGCATGACAAATCTTCTTTCTTTCCTTTCTCGCTTCTGCCGGTCCTCCCCTGAGTCTCTGTCTCGCGGGTCTGGATTTGACTGGGTAGGGCTGTTCTGGGTGCTTGGGGCTGGGATGTTGTTCGATGGTCCCATGCTCCTGGCTTTGGATCGGGAAGGATTGTCTCTGGGCCGCTCTCTCCCGCGGTTTCTGAACAGTCTGCACACAGTCTGCACACTGCTTTGAAGTGCCCTTCTTCACCGCATGAGGCACAGCGTTGGCCAACTGCCGGGCATGTCCCGTAATGGGGGTATTCAAACCTGCATTTGTAGCAGAAGAGCTCTTCGGTTTTTCTTTCGAGTTGAAGTCTATGCAGATTTTCCCCTGGATTGGTGTTTCCAAAACTCTCTACTTGGGAGTCAATGGCCTTCTCGACTCTTGCTAGCGCTAGTATCTCTTCCAACGTGCATGAATTTTGAAGTAGCTTCCTCCGGAATGCCTGTGATTCGCATCCCGATATGATTTGTGATCTCAGCGCCTCAGTGTTCGAGTAGATGGCGAAGTCACAGTATTTTAGCTTGGTGTGCAGTCGCATTACAAAGGCGTCCATTGTTTCCCCTTTTGCTTGTTTGGTGATGTGGAACAAATGTCTTTCATAATCCACTTTGGTGTGTGGAGCGAAGTACGCAGCCAGTGCGTCTTTGAGATCTTGGATCGAGTCTATGGAGTCTTGGGGCATTTCATCGATGATATCACGTGTGGCAGACCCCACTGCCAGCTTTAATAGGCAGATTTGCCTGGCGTCGGCGATTGGCCCTGTGGCTCCCATGTACAGATCAAAGTCTCTGATCCACTTGGTCCATCTAGGACCCATGTTGCTGGTGTCGGTCACATCGAATGCACCTGGCATCTGGGCTGCCTGATAAGGCACAAGGTCAGGTGCTTGTATGGCAGGGTTTGGGGGTCCATTTCCCTGGGCTTGTGCCCCTTGTCCGTTCTGGTCCGATATTGGTACACTTTGAGGGAATTACCTTCTACTTTCCAGCTTCTCCTGGCTGTTTGCCGCTCCCTTACTCTCCCTGATGGCCTCGGATATAGCCACTGCACCATTCAGTGGGGTTGGTCTTGGGCCGGTCAAGTGGCACAGTGAGTAGAGCGCTCGCTTTGACACCCATGAAGAGCCTGCTGATGCAGGTTGGAATCCCTGCAGGGCCAAATTCAACCTTTCATCCTTCCGAGGTCGAAAAATGAGCACCACACACTGTGGGTAATAATAAGCAGCGCTCAGATACCTGAGGGTTTGTAGCGCTATATAAATGCTAAATTATTATTATTATTTATTATTGGGTGGAGGTTCACTGCTCCCCTCTCCTCCCTTACAGGCCCATGCTCTGCCTGCTATTGGGTTTAGATGGCCGCCAGGAGTGGCACGAGCACCATCAGCACAATCAATCTGCCTTTGGGGATTGTTCACAGCTGTGCTTTGGGCCCTTCGTTCCGTGGGCGTGACTGTCTGTCTCCTGGTAGCCTTCTCCCTCTGTGCAGCGCACGTGCTTCGAACAGCTAAGTCACCGCCACAGGCCGGGTGTTGTAGTGGCCTTGGACTACGTCCGCCACGTGTGGGTCGGGAGCCTCTCAGCTCCGTTCCTTCCTTGTTGTATGTGGTGGCCCCTCCCTTTTCAGCACTCGCCGCAGCTGCCCGGGGTGCATGTAATGAGGGCCAACAGCTGATCAGGGCCGCGTCCTCGGGCGCACCGCTCCTGCGTGCGAGTCTTCCGCGGCTGGAGATGTGAGCCATGAGGCTCTCCTTCATAAGAGCAGCCGTGCTCCACGATTCGCCCTCCTCCTCGCCATTGTTATGGCCGCTGCTGTTTCTGGAGCGCGCGTGGCACAGCAATAAACACAGACACAGAGGTTGCCTTTCTAACGTCTGCTTTATTCAACGTACAAACAAGAACTCCCCGCCCCCCCTCATCACTTCCCCTGCGTCAGTTCCCCTTTCAACTCCCACCCCCCCTTCCCAAGGCGACGTCAACGTGACATCGTGTTTCTATAGATGATCATAACTACCTTCCCTTCTAATATCTAAAACTTTACATATTTGCTTTCCTTACATCGCAATTGCATTGAGAAGATTGATCTAATAAATAAGCCTCTTGGCTTCTTCTCGAACTGACACCATACAGCTCTTAGAATGATCTAGACGGCTGCTGGTGATGGCACTCGACGAAAAAAAACAGTTTCCGACTTTAAGGGAAGGTTTCTGCATCGCCGTAACTAAAAGACACGTCTGTTACTCACTGGTGTCGGGATCCTAAAATAGTGCGTTTTGAAGAGACGAACCTCCGGGCATGAGAGCTATATGATATTATATCTTGGGCTTCACTAGGCCGACGAATGCTACATTTACAACTCCCGCTCTTAAACTAATTTCAGGGGTCTGGAAGTTACCGATTTTGTCAACCTGCAATTTAAATCGGAGTCGCTCTCCCCCCCCACCCCACTCTAATCTATTTTACAAAACGAACACCACTTTCTAGTGATTTATAAAGGAGACTTTGGTTGGCAAACAAATTCATATTGTGAGTGTTTAAATCCGGATACGTCTCTTGAACGAAAAGGTCAAGGAAGAAGCGAGTCAGCAGAGTTCGAGCCCCCACCCAGGGATTGTGGGAGGTGGATGTGGAGTGGTTGTCTTAGGCTGGTACACACGGGCACTGCAGGGCCACTAGGGCAAGGGAGGCTCTTTTCTGCGCTCAGTTTCAGTATGTGTGTGAGACACACTTCAAAAAATTAAGGCCCAGGGACGTCATTTGACCAAAATGCCAGGGGTAGCGGGAGTGACATCATATGACCGTTGACCTCTGATGACATCATAGGAAGTGATGTCATGTGACCCCCACCCCGAAGTGTACTTACGGGAAGTGATGGAACACAACCTTTCACAAAACAGCAAGTGGTATCACATCACATTGTTCCTAAGTACACTATGAAAAATATGGTTATGATATCACTATAACGTGATATACATTTCATACAAGAATAGATCATCATTAATATCAGTCTGTATACGCCCATATTACCAAATTACTGTGAATGCAAGCAGACGTCCAAGGCCAAATGATAATGTGTTTTTATATAGCACTACGCGTAAGCGCTTTATATAGAACAAATATACATACAATTTCACCCAACCAGTGTTGGTACTCATTTATCAACCTCAGCAGGATGAAAGGCTGATTTGGACTTGCCGGGATTCGAACCTGCAACCTGCATATCCCACACACCTTGCAGCAGGAAACACTCAACTCACTGAGCTATCTTACCAGCTGTACTAAAATTAGCAATTACATGTCTGAATGTTCTCAAAGTCAGAAAAGAAATTGCACTCTGTAGTGGATACCATTAAACTGTTAACTGAGATTGAACAGCAGGGCAGTTCATCTGCAGGTCTGGTGCAAAGTTGGCCACATGTGAAGTCTGAGTGGATCTACTTTTCAGGCTTCAGAGGTTGGCAAAATACATAGCATTGGGAGGGTTCATAACTGTGAATTAAAGAATTTAGAGTAGAGCAGGGAAAGCAGCACACTCACACGGCATCCCCTACTCTGGGCACTCGTTCCTCATACATGTAAACAAACATCCTGAACAGCATGCCAGGGATATAGGAAAGATTGATACATTACAACAAAACATTAATTGTGGCACGTTGAAATCAAGGGCCACTTCATGTGCTATGGACAAACATGTCTACACAAGCTTTTAGGCACAAGGATTTTGACAAGTGACCGAGGACACTGAGATGGAATGTCTTGTGATGATCATAACAGAGACGCCGGCAGAAAAAAACATGCTATAACTGCAACCTGCGAAAAGCAAAATACATAGTCCAAAATTGATGCTTATTCTACTCTAAAAGCTTTTTTGGAAGTTTGTGTCTGCATTGTGAATTTGGATGTTCAAGAATAGACTAAAGCAGTGGCTCAACCCCTGACGTGAGCCTGAAATAAACCTTTAATGATTCTAGAAATTATTGTATATAATTCCACAAAGACAAATTATTTGTTGTTCCTATTCTTTATTATTTAGGGTCACTGCTCAAAGGGTTACACTTGTGGAGCCCCATGTTTTTTTAAGAGGCCTGAACAAGAAAGCCAGCCACTCCAGAAGCAAAGGAGTTCAATAAAAAAAAAAACTTTTTTTTTTTCGGGGTAGCAAACAGACCACAGGGGTGGTTAGCAAGGGAGAACTCAGGGTCGCGACCCCTGGCAAGCCCCAAATGACGTCCCTGAGAGGGGCCCTTGATGGTTAACATGACATGAAGTGTTTCTTGGGTACATCCTCAAAGTGACAGTAATTGATTTATCTTCATTATCCGCTGCACTACCATTTACACGCACCGCCCCTCACCCCCCCCCCCCACGGTGAAATTGGCTGGTGGTGAGGAGCATGAGTTAGGTTAACGGGGGAAAGAGGAGGCTAGGTTTCCAAATAAGGTGGCTGTTGTGTTGATTTATTTAGTTATTTATTGTGCATTTATTAGGCGCTTATAGAGTAAGTCAATTCTGTTTCAAAGTGCCCACAGAGCAACAGGGAGGGAACATGGGATTGAAAACGATAAATACAGTGGAAGATAAAGACAAACCTACTATGCGTTCAGAACATGCAAGTGCAGCAAGAAGAGGGAAAGTGGGAGTGGGGTAGGTGCTGGAACATCCATGCTCGTGGGTGAGCCGCAGATTAAGTGCTATGACAAGTGCAATGCAGCCTAGAGCCGCATTCGGTGGATAGTGCAAACCTACAGGATGAAGACCAGTGGGTAATGAGGCAAGTGCTGCAATGAAGGCAGAGGCTGAGGGGATTGGGTGTGGGAGGCAAGAACCCTGAAGGATACATAAGGGCTCTGGTCACAAATTACACTCACTGTGAGATTAGCATAGGAGGGCTAGAAGGCAAGGAGGAGGGGAAGAGGAAAGTCTCGAGGAGCTTCTGGAACTTGAGGAAGGCCTGCTCAAGACAAATAGGAAGGGGGAGGTTGTTCCATAAGAGGGAGCCAGATGAAGAAAGTGATCGGCCTTCGGCCCTCTGTTTAGCAAAACGCTTTACAGACAGAGAGTTGGTGCCAGAGGACATCAGAGGTCTAGAGGGAGAGTATTTAGTAAGAGAAAGTTGCAGATAGCAAGGTCCCAGGGCCCAGACAACCCTGTCGATGATGCAGCGGGATATGAATTTATTCTGTGCAGCAACCGGGAGCCAGTGAAGAATTTTTAGGGCAGGAGAGATGCGGTCTATGGGCTTAAGGCCAAGGATAAATCTTGCTGCTCTATTCTGGATTAGCTGGAGGGGTCGTAGAGTAGATTAAGGTAGATTCAGGAGGAGGCTATTGGAATAGTCAAGCCTAGAGAGAACCAGGCCTCGGGTAACATTGAGCCTTGGGAAAGTGAGAAAAGGGAGAATTCCTTTGAGAATGAAAAGTTGAAATTGGGACTTCTTGGCCATGTCCTGAATGTGAGGGAGGAAGGAGAGAGAAGAGTCGAAGATGCCTCCAAGTTTTCTGGCTTCAGATGAAGGAGGAGCAAGGGGAGAGCCCACAGAGGATGGCCAGAGTGAAGGGAAAAAAGAGGGAGCTCTGGTCCTAATGGAAATGATCTCAGTCTTGCTAGCATTGAGGCAGAGCTCGTTGGAGGTGCACCAGGACTGGATGGCAGAAAGGCAGTGAGGGATGATGGAAGATGCAAGAGGGTCATCACAAAGTTTGAAAAGAGTTGTGTGTCATCTGCAAAGCACTGGAAGTTGGAGGAGAAGTAGGAGAAGGAGGAACTGAGGAGTGCCATCTGAGCAAGGTAAGTGTTGAAGAGCCAGGGAGAGAGGTTTGTGACTTGGGGGACCCCACAGGTGGAGGAGGAAGTGGGTGGGGAGAAGGTGCCTAAAATGACTTGGGATGAACAGTCAGGAAGCAAGTTAGCCAGCCCAGTGCCCACCCTGAGATACCCAGGGTATCATGGATCCATTTTACTAGGATAGAATGGTTGACCGTGTGAAAGACAGAGGAGAGATCGAGTAGGATGAGGACAACTGGAGAGTTAGAATCCAGAGATGCGAGCAATTTTTCAGGGGTGTTCATAAGAGCAGTTTCTCTGCCTCTGGATGCTCGGGATACAGGTAGATGGCAGTGGAGACCACCAACAAGTCCAATGTGTGAGGTAAATTGTGGAAAGGCCAGATTCTCCAGCAGTTTCCAAAGGAAGGCAGTGATAGAAATAGGGTGGTAGTTGGTGGTATAGGTAGGGTCTGCTGAAGGTTTTTTCAGGAGGGGGCACACAATGGAGTGCTTGTGGGAGGAGGGGAAAGATCTGGTGGCAAAAGAGTGGGTGCAGAGGTCAGCGAGTGCAAGGGCAAGAAAACCAATGTTTTCCTTGATGGTTCTGGAGGAGCAAGGGGAACCTGTTTGGAAGAGACCTTCATAGACGGACAACTCTGGTGACTTCTTCAGGTGTGACAGGGGAGAGAGAGGGGAGAGAGGAAGAAGGGGGTGAGAAGCAATAGGAGGCAAGGGAGTGAGGGATGGTTTGGGTGGGAGGGTAGCAAGAGTGCTCAGGTTGTCCCGGGTTTTAGTGGTGAAGTGTGTGGCCAATGCATTTCAGAGGGCATGTGGACTGGAAGTATAAGCCGTACATTGGTTTTGTGAGTCCCTGCTGTGGCCTGAGGCTGCTGTGCCTCCTTACGGCTTCTGTGGTGTTATAGGTCAGTTTTCCCTCTCTAGGTTACCACCCCATTGTTGGTTAACTGTTGTGCTCTCTATGTCTGTTTTTCCACTGTTGGGTTCCTATTCCACTGTTGGTATCCGTTGGTAACTGTGTTTGCTGTGTTTACTAGGCTCTCTCCCACTCTCTAGGTTCCCACTCCACTGTGGTTTCAGTTGGCGCTGTGCTGTTCACCTGCCTTGCTTCTTGTTGTGTTCCCTACTGTTCCGTCTGCCCCCCTTTTTCTGCACATCTTGCACTGAGCTGTGCTCCTCTCCCTCCCTTTCTCTCTCTCTTCCTCTAACTTCCTCCTCGCACCCTCCATCAGCGCTTCCTCCAGACAGACTCTCATTAACATCCTCTTTGTAGTTCCCTTGTCTGACCTATGGACCCCTCATATGGTCTTGGTTCTCTCTCTTTTCTCCTCCTCTCCCATTAATGGTGACCAAAGCCTTCATCAATGTCTATCTGGAACTGTCATGGTCCAGGGCTCTCAGCCAATCTCCCCCTTCTGGATAGGCGTCTCCCACATCTTATCAACTTACTCCCTTCTCCTGCCACTTCTAACACCTCGCTGGTGCCTCGGCCACCTCCTTCCTCCTCAGCTGCCTCTCTGGCACCCCCCACCTCTTCCTCTCTGGTCCCTATGCCACCTCTGTCTGCTTCCCCACCTCTCTTGCCCCTATGCCACCTCCGTCTGCTGTCTCTGTTAACTCTCGGGCCCATCTACCACTTCCGCTAGATGTACCTCACTCCTGTACCCCACCCCAGAAGAGTTTCAAATGTGGCAACCTGCTCCACATTGCAACTCTCACTCCGCTGTCAAACAACCCTCTGGCATCTGCCACCTCCTCGAAGACCTTGACCTGGAGGTCCTCGCTCTCACCGAGACTTGATACACGGCCAGCTCTGTCACAAGTTTTACACTCTCCTCCCTGAGGGCTACAAGATCCTCTCTGAGTCCAGAACCAACTGGCCTGGAGGTGGAGTGGCCCTGATCTTTCCGGGGTGGGTCTCTGCATCTGTCAATCCTACGCATGCCTATTCCTCCTTTGAATGCCTGGTCTGCAGGCTCTCTATCTCTCCTGGATTCTCTCTGACTGTGGCCACCATCTACAGGCCACCTGGCCAGGCCACCCTCTTCCTCTCAGAATAGGCTGACCGCTTCTCTTCTCTCCTTCACCTTACCGCTCAACTTCTCCTCAGAGACCTCAACATCCACCTGGATGCTTCTAATCCCACCTCTGGGCTCTTCCGCAACCTTTGCAACACTCTCTCCCTTTCCATTCTACCCTCTGGTCTGACACACTCTGCTGGACACACTGTGGATGTTCTCATCTCCTCAGACATCCCCCTCTCTAAGTGTTTTATAATGGTGCAATGCCATAGGAAAATGTTCTCTGAATCAGGCCCTGAGAGTCTACCTTGATGCGGAACTCAACATGACACACCACATTAATGCTCTTGCCTATTCCACTGCCTTCATGTCATCACTCTGAGCCACTGGCATATTTAGGCTTTCTGCTGCCCTATGCCCAAATAAGTTCATGCACCCCCCCCAACTTTACTCCCCATCTGCCAGACTCTGCGCCTTCACCAGATTCCCCCCTTCAACAAACTGTCTGTGTTGTCCAAACTAAGCCCTTTCACCCCCCATTTTGGCTACAAAACATATTAAGGACGTTTTTAAGGTTTCAGGGATTAGAAAGTTATTGCTGCTTAATTCAAGCATGTCATCTTCTATGTTATGTTAGTTGAAAGAAAGAGTGTTTTCAGATCTCTGCTGCCCAGGATTTGGAGAAGGCAGTGCGTTCTACAGTTCAGTGCACTAGAAGTAATTGTTACAGCTAATTGTTTACTTTCGGTTGAGTCCGGAAACAATCTTTTAGAGAAAGTGATAAGAACATAAGCTGTCTGCCAACTGGACATAAGTGAGAGAAGGTTGGAATGAGGAATTTTGGTTTCAATGGTAATATCTGGTTTCTCTCACAAACTACCTGCTGTCACTTTATGAGAAGCACCTAGACTGGTCTGTAATATTAATGCGACTTAGCTAAATGTCTACATCCAGTCTTTTCAAATGGTAAAGTTTGCATGTGAAATATAAGAAAGTGCTATAGGCACTTCTTATAAACATTTTCTATGAAAAGACCTCAAACCCCTTCTCATGGTTACAGCTCTAGGGTTAGCAGAGGGCAAAGTGGAAATAAGGCAAGTTACCTGCTGCAGCCGATGTAGCTCCAATCCCTTGAGATGGAAAGTCACTAAAGTATGGGCAAATCACAAATGAAGTTTGTAAACTCTGCCTGGACGTAAACACCTTAGAAGAGTAAAGACAGTTGGAGAAGGTTCTTTGAATCTTTGGCTGTTCATTGTCACGGTGGAGTAATGGATAAGGGCGACTCTGAAAATGTGTGTGTGGGAAGCAACAGAATTCCTTGTAGCTGCACAATGCATGCACCTTTTATAACGAATGAAGTGGTACATACTGTTTACATCATTGCTATTTGTGTAATTGTTCAAAATTCCCAACACTCCAAGAGTAAATTTGAGCAATGGATCAGGCGTTCTAGCACAATTACCTTGTGGGTATGGTTTAGGCTATGGGTCCTGCCAGCTTGCGTTTAGGCTAATGTTAAATGTGTGTTAACTCTGTAGAGTTGGTTGGACTGTACAATACATAGGAGCATTTTGAGATGTGTGGGTATAGATATAGATGTCCTGCTGTCGTTTGAAGCATTGTTTCACAGTAAATGCCCCACCTTGTATTTAAAATAAAATGAATGTAAAGATTACTTATAAGCATCACAGTTAGGCATTGTGTGGCTTACTTTGCAGTTGGTTCTCGTGGTAGTACTGAGCGTGCAGCAGAATGTCACCAGACACATGATAAACCCAGCACAGATGCCATTTGCCTGGTTAGCACTGAGCAGCTTCTCTGAGGATGGCTGAATGGATCTCTTTACGGGACACCTTTACAGCTGTGAAACTGTGTGCACTTTTGGCACACAGTTTTAATTCTCACCCTTCTATGGCTTTCTGGATGTTTTCACAGGTGTGTTGAAGCATTTACTATTTTATGCTTGCACCTTTTGGATGGCCACAGACCTCTGAAATGTGGGGCTGAGGATTGAAATTAGTGTTTGCTTCTGAACATCATTTTAGTTACCCCTGTGGGAACTCTGTGCATGACTTAAGCATAGTCATGTGTCTAATATTGTGAAATGATGCAACATATATAACCTTTACTTTTCTGAAGGGAAAACCCTAATTTTTGCAACAGTTTAAAAACTGCATGTTGTGTATTTTAATATAAAAGTGATAGCTTAACACAGCGTATGTGTGTATTGATTAGAAATAAATCCAAAGATAATGTAAAGTGACACCAATAAAACCAATGGGGTGTTGGCTGTTTTGCATGTTAAAGAGCATTTTGGGAAGATAGGAATGACCAAAGACCTTTATATCTGTCATATATGTCTGAGAGTTGTATGGCTGAATCACTAAATAACCAAAGCACGCTGTGCTTGGTACATGTTTCCTTTTCTTAATGTATATATACTTATATACATATATATATATATATATATATATATATATATATATATATATATATATATATATATATTCACTGTAAAAACTTTGTTAAAGGGACGTTATGGTTAAGTTGCACTAATAAAAACCTAAGTAACCATAACTCGGGCCACCAACATGCACTGCTAAGACTAACACCCAGGACATCAAAGATGACATCACAAATATCATTGGTGACATCACTGATGACATCACATATGAAATTAATGTTTATGAAATGTTCCGACAAGGGGTTGTGTTTATAATGCTGGCAACAAGATGTCAGGGGTGATCGGGAGACCTATCATGAACTGACAATGGAGAGGAGCAAGAAGATGAGGTAGAGGAAGTGCCTACCTCTAGCACCCAGAGAGAATCATGGGGGTGGCAGTTCTTTACCACTGTTGGGAATGTATCAAAGGCTAAAGCTATCAAAGCGAATTGCAATGAGTGCAACGTTGTACTCAGTCACGGACTACCTGGACAACATTCCTATGGCACCTCCTCCATGTGCCGCCACACCCAATCCAACAACTGCAATGCTCTCAGAAAGGCTGTTCCTTCCTTAGCAAGTAGGAGGCTGTCTTCCTCCACCTCATCTTCCGCAACCAATACATTAACCACACAGCCTACTTCTGTGGGACACAAAATCCCACCAGTTACCTTGCAAGCAATAAAAGAGGCAGTTGATTCATATCTTTTGAAGACAGCAGTCCTCTGTATATATTGCAACCAACCACTTTGCAGGGAGAGCAATTTCGAAAAGCTTTTGAAGCTGTAATCAAGGAGATATAGAAACACTGCCACTACCTTAGATGTAACACACGCGCAACGTCTTCCCTCATTTCCCTCCCCACCTTACATTCTAACCTCTCCTGCAAAAAACAACAAAAAATAAAAAAACAACCAAAAAAAGGTTCCTTTAGGAACCACCTTTCACTGTTAAAAAATAGAACTAAAAAAAAATCTTATAGACTCCATCTACATTACATTTTTCAGTAAAGTGCATAGACTAAATAAGATTTTCCAACATTTCCATTAGCACTTTGTGTGTTATGCTAATGTGGCATTCATCTCCCGTTCTAGGGACTGGAACAGAGGATAACGGCCCGCCAGCCCAAGTTATCGGCCCAAGCGAAATGAGGGCGGATAACGAGGCCTTCGGTCTGTTATCCCCCGTTCCAGTCCCTAGAACAGGAAATGAAGGGCATTACCACCCTGGGTTGTGGTAACCCATGGTGCTAAAAAAATGATTTTTCTTCCTACACCATGAAGCACGCAGTGTCCCACTGTAGGAAGGAAAATTCTTTTCCAAGATGGTCACCATTGAAAGGTTAGGCAGGGCTCTGTACAGAGCCCCTCTTCCCTTTCCATAGTGGCATGCAGAAGGTGAAGAGAGAAACCTGTGACCATATTACCATGAGCACATTTTTGTTCCCTTTCAAATCTATCCCAATTTCAAAAAACTTTACTACATAGCTCGTTGTGATGAATCAACTTCCCGGGCACGAGTGATCCAGGGATGAATATCGGTTTCTAAACCATCAATCAACCCCACACCTCTAGTACGCCAGAAGGGATCAGAACAGATTGGAATACACATGAATTATAAGACCTCTTTGTCCAATTTTGATAACGTGGACGGAACGGCAGGCTTATCTTCGCAAGGTCAAGGATCGTTGTTTAGTTGCAACACAACAAAAATACAATTATTACTGAATGATAAAAGGTACTGTCCAGTCAAGGTTGTATACACATATATACTTTATTATTGCTACAACAGACAATTCTAGCATGCTACAAATACAACCCACCTGGTAAAGGAACACAGAGGAAAGACAGTTTCACGAAGGAAAGCGATGCACTCTGGATACTGACAGGAGGGTAGTTAGTAAAGTAATCCGTCTTACTGTTTAAGGTTATTCGGTTCCAGCACCAATGGTGCAAAGGGTCCTAACTGTTTCTAGGCACCTTTGGAGAAGGACCAGAGGGCAGAAGCACAATGTACCTGGTGCTGAAGAAGTTGTTGGTGCTCGACAGCGTCGAGGCGGTTCTAGGGTGCTTTGCAGCCCTTGAGACAGAGTTAGTGGCGGGAGACAGCTGTGGGCACCAGGCGGCTGGCAGTTCAACAAGCGAGGCTGGATGGACGTATGCAGGCTGTCCGGTGTGGCAGCTCAGGCCAAGAATCCTTGACTCTGTGCTGGTTGGCAGATCTGGAATGCTGGTCGAGGCGTCTCGGAAGGCTCTGGTGACTGCGCCGTGACAATAGTCAGAGGTGTAGCCAGATGTGGTTCGAGGACTCGACTGTCTCGAGAATGTCCATAAAAGATGGATGCTGGATGATGCTTGTGTGGCACTCCTCTTAGCTTCTTCGCAGGGCTCATATCATCCGTTCAAGGCAGACGGGCCAAAGCTCAGGAGAGTGATTGCAGGCAACGGCCTTGTCCAGAGACTCTCTGGCACTTCCCACCTAGGAAGCTTGCTGGCAGAACCTAGCAGGGCACGCTGTGTGCTGGCTGGGTACCGGTTCTGGAGCTGCTGGACTGGTCCTCTGAGTCCGGTATCTCCCTCTGTTCTCTAGGAAATGCTTAGGGGTGGTATCTTGCTTCCCTCTTGGAACTCCTGGCCTTACTTCACTGGCGGAAGATGTAAGGTAGAGTGTACCTTCAGCTCGGGTCCAAATGAGTCCTTCTTCTTACTCATTTCGAAGTCTTCAGATGATCTGCTAAGTGAGGGGTTCAGCCCTCTTTTAAAGCCAAATGGGCCCCAGCGTATGGTGCAGGCTAAGCCTACCTTAATGGACCAATCGTGGGTCCCCACCAAAAATCATCTGTTATGCATGAGGTCAAGACCAGAGTGCTCTGCAACAGGACAGACATGGGGTGACAACATATACCTAAATCCCACCCATCTTCCTGTCTGTTGTAAATCAAAGTGTCTTTCCGGTTAACTGAGCCTTCTGTGACTCTTGATTAAGGTGCAAGTTTCCCTTGAAGTTAGTGCTGGCAGCAGACTTGTTGTCTCTCCCAAATCACATACTTCTCCCCTCTGAAAGGGGTATGCTCTGCAGGGATACCTGCAGTGACTGCTGGACACAGAGAGGCCACTCACTGCCTTTCATACAGAGCGGTGGGAACTAGCTTCATCTTGGCACATTGCACACCAAAGGGGCGTTAGCCCCCCCTTCCTGTTGTCTATCCGGCAACTAAGCTCCTTTAGACTTGCTTCAATGATCTCATTAGTATGCACTGCCACCAGCCAGAGTAGACATGGAGCCTTTGATAATTAGATTAGTCTGCTCATGCCTGGAGGAAGGTGTGCCTTCCCCCTTCTAGAGATGCTTTGATGTACCCAGGGACGTCACATTCCAGCTGAATATGACAGGGGAAGACGGCACCTGTAGGCTATGTCTTCCCGGAGTAGGCATTTTGTACGGAAGCAGATGAAATGGGTGCAGAATGGCCTCACACATTTCTCAGAGGTTTGTCTCCCATCATTCGTTTTCATTATTAAAAAATAAAAAAAAACCCAGATGAGCACACTTTCCCGTGTGAATGGTCTAATTCCTCAAACCGGTCCCTGGTGGACATGGGAACTTTATCCCAATTGGTCGTCCATCGTGGTCATGGCCAGTAGCCAGATTGTCTGGGTCATGACCTTGGGGTTTTAATAATAATTTGCAAGTCCATATTTTCTAATGTTCTAATAAAAGAAGTATTCAAAGAGTCAGAGATAGGAAAAATTACTATTTAAGCATTGGATGTAATTGAAATTGTATTTATAATTGTGATGAATGTGATTATTATGAAGGGAATGGGTTTTATTGGTATTTTTATGAATGTGCTCTTTTTTCTTCATGTATATGATTGGATTGTAATTAATATAGTATGAGCTGTTAATTGTATATATTTGCAAAGTTGGAAGCAATTCAAGCAAATACAATAAAATAAAAAAATGAATTAAAAAACATGGCTTGTGGCCCCTTAATGTGTTAAAATATACAGTGGGTATAGACAAAGGCCGTGCTGGTTAGTGTTGTAATGTAATCAGTGATGCCATCAGTGATGTCATCAGTGAAGTCATAGATGATGCAATTAGTGAGTCACCAGTGATATAATCAGTGATGTCATCCGTGATGTCATCATTGTGGTCATAGGCTGCGCAACACGGGGCACAAAGTTAAGGTAGCTTTAGTTCAATTTCAGGGGGGGTTGCATTAAATGTTCACCTTAACGTCCCTGCTACTAAACTTTTTTCCCTGAATATATATATATGTATGTATACATAAACCTTTTTAACTTAAGGATACGCTGCTCAGCACACTGCACTTTAGAGTCTTTTGTTGGACTCACATTTGTTGGACTCACATGAAGGATTGCACTAGACCATGTCATATTTGCACATTATTGCACTTTTGCACAATGAACAATACTTTTAATACATAATGCTGGTATTTGACATGGCATGTTATTTTACACAGTACTATTTGCATGGCACATTGCACATTAATGCGTGTGACAACAGATCTAAATGCAGGCAACTAGAGGGCCAATCATTTATATATGCTTCCTTATTTATTACTTTTAAAAACATATCTTCATGTTCTCCAAGAACTAGTGCATAATGTATCTGCCCTAAATAGGTCACGCCAACTAGCATGAAAAGATCAAGGTGTCTGCATCCTCCCTTACAAGCCAAAGCAAGGAATGATTGGCCCCAGTGATAATCCTGCTTAATAAACCCCCATTATGGCCATGGTACCTTAGGAAATAATTTCTGGCTACAGTCTAGAAAAATTGTATACTAAAAGATATGGGTGTATCTAAAAATGATCACCACAATTTTCTCTCCAGGTCGTCCAACCAATTCAGCATAAGACTTACCTGCAAATGTACTGATTGTAAAAACAAGTAAGGGGGTCTTTGTAAAAGCCCCTGTATTTTAAGTCATTTAAATATTAATATTCACCGCCAGATCTACGGCTTTATTTCTGACTGAGAGGTAGATATTGGAATGCCCAGAAAAAGAAATTCCTCCACTACCTGCAGTGTAGTCTGATCCAAACGCCTGCCAAAACCCACCATTTTCTTGGCAGTAGAGGATCTCGTTATTTTTTATTTGTTTCAGTTCAACTCCAAATAATTTAATTCGGCATATGACCACAAACCATTAAGGGAGTATTGGAGATCTATAGGTTTCTGATCGGATGTCGCCAGTTATCTGCGTGGGTCAGACATACGCATAACCACGTGCAAAGGTGCGCACCCACACAAACGTTCCCATATACCAACAAACACAATCACATATTCCAAAAAGGCACACACATTGCATTATCACACTGTTTTATTCTCTCTCCACACACTTAACAATGAATCTGTGAGCGTAGCTCTCTCGGCGAACTCAGCAATACCTTAAATGTCACCAGGCCGGGTCTCAATATCATTGTTATCTTTTGCTGCAGAACAAGTCCAACCCTAATATTATTTCATGTATTTATTTTAATTGGTGTGTTATAGTTCAATAGAACTTTTACAACATTACACAATATCAAAATACAATACAATATGTCATCTTATTATTATTACCATACATATTTCACCAAGTCCCAACATATTAATCCGATAATCACATTAATAAAAATCATTTAATTTCACTTTTTGAAAAATAAATGTGTTTTTATACTTTTTCCACCTTTAATGCCTCCGACTTCTCTTAAGGCTCTTGTCTCACGTTCCAGGAAATTCCTAAAAAGCTATTATGTGTTTCTTTTGGAACAATGGGGTAAACAACCGCAGCACTGTGCTTGGTGTGTGTGACCAAGCCCGGTAGATGAATTTGGCATTAACTACCTGAATACATATCAATAATATTTTTTTTAAATGCCTCAAATGAGATTATTTACTGCAGAAGTATTAAATATATCATTGGAGAATTCTATGGCAGCTCATTTTTAGCAGTGAGGCAGGGTTAACATGGGTTGACATTTTGTAACACTGGAATATGCTCGAGAGATTCTCAGCTGGATTCAATTTCCAGGACTTTCGCAACCGTGAATCCCAGGGGGGGTGGGGGGAAGGCTGATGTCAAAGCCGGGGACTGCGACGACTGGGTGTGAAAGATTAAACTATGGTTCAGTGCAATGAATGTGTCCAGAGTGTAGGCTATTAAAGCAGGAAGAGGGATCTGATGCGGAAACAAATTCCCTATCATTGTTTCCGAAGAATCCGAAAGAGGGATTCGGTGAAAACAATTCTTTTAAATGAGATGAATGAAGACCCAATAAGTAATTAGAAATTCCAGAGTACACTGGATACTGCACCTAGGATGTTATCCTGTTGATGTGCGAGAGGCTACTATCTGTGTAGGGTGGGATGGGGTAGTGTGCAGAGTGCATGGGTGTAGGTCAATAACAGTGGGCCTCATTAGGAGTGTGGCGGCCACGGAATGAACAGTGCCGGTAAGGGACCAGCACCGTTCATTCCGGGCCATCACATTACGAGTTCTGCAGCGGGTCCCGCTCTGAACGCCTGGCCAGACCAGACGTGCAGAGCGGGACCTGCTAGCAGAACAGGATGCTAACAACGGGCCTGTCATTAACTAGCCCGTTGTTAGCATCCTCCCCATTCCCATTGAGCCCTATAAGGGCTCAATGGGAATGGGGACGTACCGGGTCCAGGTCCCGCAAAAGGGAATTACCTGGCCTTCCAAGGTCGGAATGGCCCTGTAAGTCCCCTTTTGCGGGACCCGGACCCGAGTTTGAGGGTAGCTATGTCGCTAACAACGGCATGGCTGCCTCCACACTTGTAATGAGGCCCAGTGTGTTTTACCCTACAGGCATGGGAACAAACCCGCCCCTGTTGATAATGTGAGTAGGGTTACTATGTCTTAGACACAGTTGCATTGCATGCACTTTCCACAGTTCCTCTGGTGCATGGCCACATTAATGTCATAGATAAAATAATTGGTGATGTGATATAGACGTTCATCAGTGATATGAATGATGATGAGCTTTGATATCTGTGACACGTTGCATGATGTCATGAGCAGGGCCTTGCAGAGGGGAGGGTGAGGTATGATTGCATTGGAAACCATGACTGGCATATGTCAGTGTTTATTAAGTTATTTATTCTAACCATAACAAGCAATAAGTTTATAATTAAGCAATAAGTCCCAAGCTGGGGGGGGGGGGGGCATTACCACATCAGGTAATACCCTGGGGCCCATAGTTACAAGTGGGAGCAAAAACAAAGACCCCAAGGAATTACCTGAAGTGGTAATGCACCCCAGCGAGGGGCTTATTGCTATTAGTACCCCGGTCCGTTAGACCGGGGTACTAATAGTGGGGCTGATTCATGGAATTTGTGCGCTGAAAAACAGGGATGTGTGCCCCATTCTGCCTGCAAATCCCTGTTTAACAAATGGGGATTTGCGGGCAGAATGGCGCACAAATCCCTGTTTTTCGGCGCACAAATTCCATGAATCAGCCCCAGTGTGTTTATTCGGTTGCAAGACGCGTAGTCCCGTCTCACTTTCCATGGCAGCCATTAAAACAATTGAAAAAAAAAATTCCGCCATGGACGGGAGAAGGGCCCTTCTCCCTTCCATGGCAGCCATTAAAAAGATTGGAAAAAAAGAAAACAAAAAAATGGCCACCATGGAACAGGAGTAGGGACTACACATAGTCCCTTCTCCCTTTCCATCCGGGCCACTCACAGAAGGATGCAGCGGGAAGCTGAGCCATGCCTGGCTTGTAAGGAGCCAGCCAGGGCCAATCAGATCGTTTGTAACATTCTGATTTTTCCTCGCCGGTTACTAATGTAGGATATTTTATAACCATGTCATGGAACCTTTAAACCTCTTAACCAATTGTTTGGATTACTTAGCAAGATACTTGTATCATAAACATCGCACCAAAGTGGCAAGTGTTGTATAAACTGCCTGTTCCAGACTCTTCAGCAGCACCTAGGTGCCCTTGGAAGCCATCTCTGATGTTCTCCCGATCCACGGACTATGATGTGCATGGCAACCGAGGAGCCATCTTCCCTGCGCAAAGCACCCCAGCCTCTTCCAGCCATCTACCGGGAAGATCTGTAGCCATAAATCCAGGCCTCGATGGGACACCTACACAGGCATCGCTCTCCAGCTGCCACACGCCAGCATTTCCATGCTCCTCGTAGCCCTTCTTCCGCACCTCACTGGTTTGGGCCTTACCACACAGTAGGCCCCGGCACTCCTCCAGACCGAAACACCATCCCTCTGGGTTCACGGTCGCCTGCATGCAGAAATCCAGTGCCGTGGGGGATTGTCAGCAATTACAGCACAATACCAATATCCGACGAGGGGCTCAGAAGCCACAAATCAGGCGTCCCTTGCTCTCTGCGCCCCCTGGCAGTCTCAGTAAGAATATTTTTTAAATCTAAAACAGTTATCTCTTTTATAGTTCCAACTTCTTGACACCTAGAAATTCATTCACGTTAAAAGATGCATTTTTTACTTGAACATTCCTCTTCAGTTCAGGGAGTAATAATATCATGGCTACTGCTGGGACAATATACTGCTGGTATCACTGATCCGAATATATCCGTGGAGTCCTATGTATCAGCTGTTTTCCTATTTTGTGTTGTGATTATGTTTAGTCCCTATTCCTTTTTGTCTGGAGCATCTGCCTTTTTTATGGAATCAAAATGACTGGATTGCTGCTTATATGTAAGTCTGGCTAAAATATATACCGGAAATGATCATTAAAAATGAACATTTAAAATTTCAAACATTTTGGATTTTAAAGTATTTAAACAACTAAGTACATTGCTTTTTAATATCTTCCTTTTCTCAGAATAGTCAAATTTTTGTCTCACATAATGTCCTTCCTTCTTAGAAAGATTCATGTTCACATTATACCCGATGATGTGTTTCTTTTGTGAGCAACAAAGCAAGGTTTAATTTTGAGTGCTGCCCACTGATTGGTAGGTAGTGCTCCTAAAACCTGCACCTTTTTTACAGTATTCAAAAACAGAAATAATTAATGCAAAACAGAAAATAAGAAATGTAGTTGTAGACAATAATGCCTGTCCCCAGTGGCATAGCACAATATCTGTGGTGGCCATGCGGAGGGGGCCTCCCACAAGCTCCATAACAAAGCACAGGGCAGGCCACACCCCGGGCCGGCACAGACCACCACGTGTGTGCAATGTCTATGATGATGATGCTGCTGCAGGGGCATGCACTACTCCAAGTGAAAGAAGTTAATATGTTTTTAAATCAAAACTTACATTTTTCACCTAGCGTACAAAGAAGGGAGTAGTGCCTGGTCCACAAATAGTTGTTTTATTGGAGGGTGTAAATATTCGCCACAAGTATGCGATTGCGACCGAGCGTAGCGAGGAAGCCCGAACTAACGAAAACAGGTTTGGGGGAGTCAAGGGGATTGTTCCCCCTCCCTTGAGAAAATGTTTTAAATAATGGGTTAAAATGGTGCATCACACAGCACTTTCTGTGAAAATTTGGGTAAAAGGCCACACAGTTTGTAATCGGTTTTGTAGGGTAACTCATGAAAAAAGTACAATAGATGCAAGTCACCAAATGTGCACATGTGCTTTTCCCAATGCATTGTCATGCCAGTCCCTGTAATATATGCCAGTATAAAAAACATTTTCATGTGACTGTGCTCATACATTTCCATGCTGGCCCCACCAACATATCCTATGATTTGCATATAAGAACATATTCATGTTCGCTTTGAGATGTTTTTTATAGCATCATTAATGGCACTAGGCACAAAGCTGGCTCTGCCAATATATGACAGTACACCTATGATATGATATGATATGATAAGGCATTTGTAACGCGCCTATACACAAGTGTTTCAAGGCGCGACGAGGCAGGGGGGGAACAAGGGGAGACAGACAACGATCTTACTAGGCCAGGTGTCATTCAGATCGCGCAAGTGCAAGGGTACAGGGGAAGGGAAAAGTGCATGGGGGGAAAGGGAGAGGGGAAAGTGCAGTACAGGGTTATTAGCATACAGCATACAGGATAAATAACAAGGGCCAGTTGGTGGCAAGTGCGAGGTAAGTGCAGACAAGTGCTGGGAAGGGGGGCTGTATGGATACAGACACAGTTCCATAGTGCAGGGGTTGCCGTGGAGGCAGTGCAGGGGAGAGTGGCTGGGCCGAGAACGGTGAATGGCCCAGTTGCAGATTCAGTGCAGTTTCAGTAGTATTAGCAGGGGAGAGGGGGAGAGAAAGCGGAGGCAAAGAGGAAGGTTTTGAGGTGCTTCCGGAACCGGAGGTGGTTCTCCTCAAGTTTCAGGGAGGTAGGAAGGCTGTTCCAGAGGGAGGCCCCTGCAGTGGAAAGAGATCTGCCCCCAACTCGTTGTTTGGAGAAGCGGCTGACCCTGAGGGAGTTGGAGGCGGATGAGCGAAGAGCTCGAGAAGAAAGATATTTAGGAAGAGAGAGTTGAAGGTATTTTGGCCCAAGGCCCCAGACGGCCTTGTGGACAATGCAGAGGGTTTTGAACTTGATCCTCGCAGTCACTGGGAGCCAGTGTAGTGATTTCAGTCCTGGAGAGATACGGTCCCTGGGCTTGAGGCCAAGGACAAGTCTTGCAGTCCTGTTCTGGATGAGTTGCAAAGGGCGGAGAGTAGAGGCGGGCAGATTAAGATAGAGGCTGTTACAGTAGTCCAGCTTAGAGAGAACCAGGGCTCTAGAGACAGTGAGCTTCTGGGGGAAGGAGAGGAAAGGAAGGATACCTCTGAGGAGGTGTAGCTGGTAGTGTGACTTCTTAGATACGTCAGATATGTGAGGAGAGAAGGAGAGTGTGGAGTCGAAGATGACCCCAAGGTTTTTTGCCTTGCAGGTAGGAGCAGGAAGAGGGCCCAGAGACGCCGGCCAGAGAGCAGCAGAGAAGGAGGGAGTGGGAGTGCCGATGAGTAGAATCTCAGTCTTACTGGCATTAAGGCAGAGGTTGTTGGCGGCACACCATTCCTGGATAGCAGAAAGACAGTCAGAGATGAGGGAAGGAGAAGAGGAGGCCGAGGGTAGCCTGAAAATGAGTTGGGTATCATCCGCATAGCACTGAAAGTAGGGGCAGAGAGCGGCGATGTGGTGGGCGAGAAGTGCCAGATACTGGTTGAACAGCCAGGGAGAGAGGTTAGATCCTTGGGGGACACCACAGGTAAAGAAGAAGATGTCAGAGAGGAAAGACCCCAGTTGGACCTGGGAGGGTCGATTTGAGAGGAAAGAGGTCAGCCACGTCAGAGCCTGACCAGTGATACCGAGGTTATCACGGAGACGGTTGAGCAGGATGGTATGGTTGACAGTATCAAAGGCAGAAGAGAGATCAAGCAAAATGAGAACACATGGAATGTTAGAGTCAAGGTTCGAGAGCAGGTCCTCACGGATGTTCAGGAGAGCAGTTTCCGTGCTTCTGGCAGCTTGAAGCCAGACTGATGGTCATGAAGACTACCAACACATTCAGCATGGAGATTAAGCTGGGAGATGGCCAGTTTCTCCAGGAGCTTGCCCAGGAAGGGAGTGATAGAGATTGGGCGATAGTTAGCTGGGCAGGAAGGGTCGGAAGAGGGTTTCTTAAGAAGGGGGTGCACAAGGGAGTGCTTGAGAGGGGATGGGAAGACTCCAGAGGCGAAGGAGTGATTGCAGAAGTCAGCAAGGGCAGGAGCCAAGGAGTCAATGTGGTCCTTGATAGTTTTGGAGGAACAGGGGTGGACCTGTTTTGACGAGACTTTCATAGATCGGACTTGTCTTGAAACCTCGTCAGCAGAAAAAAGGGGAAAGGGAGAGAAGGAGAGAGGAGGGGTGGCTGCAGAAGAGCCAGAGGAAGGGCAGGGAATAGAGGGGGGAGGTTATAGGAGGAGAGTGAGGACAGGATGTCCTGAGTTTTTGAAATGAAGTGAGAGGCCAGTGCCGTGCAGAGGGCCTGGGAGGGGACAGGAGAGGTAGAGACTACAGCAGGGTTGGCCAGCTCCTTGCAGATTTTAAAGAGTTTGGCCGAATTGTTAGATGCCGCAGAGATGCGGGCTTGGATAAGGGCTCTCTTCTTGGTGAGAACGGAGAGCCGGTATTGCCTTTGGAGCAGGCGACAGGCCAGTTTGTCAGAGGATGAACATGAAGCATGCCATTTCCTCTCTGCCACCCTGCACTTGAGTTTAAGGGTGACGAGATCCGAGTCATACCAGGAGTTACATTTGGCTTTGGGCTTCAGGCGGATTCTCATGACAGGGGCAAGGATATCAAGAGTATCAGATATAGCAGAGTGGAGAGTGGAGAGGGCTGTGTCAGGGTGGGAGTCAGCCGAAGGGGGAGGAGGGGGCAAGAATGTGGCAGCGAAAGCCTCAACTGACACGCGCTTCATGGGTCGGATGACTGAGAAGGAAGGTGGCTGTGATGGGGGTGGCTTTGCCTGTGGGGTAGGGAGGGTGAGGTGGGAGGAGAGGAGAAAGTGATCACTCCAGGAGAGAGGAGTGGAGAGAGGGACAGAGAGGGGAAGGTCAGAGGAGATCAGGGCATCAAGAGTGTGCCCTGCAGAATGAGTCGGCCCAGACGGGAGAATAGAGAGTGAGAGAGAGTCGCAGAGGTTGCGAAAGAGTCCAGAGGGGGGGCAGGAGGCATCCAGGTGGATGTTGAGGTCTCCAAGAAAGAGGAGTTGAGTGGTTGAGGACAGGAGTGAGGAGGAGAGGTCCGCCCACTCGGAGAGGAAGGAGGAAATTTGACCAGGTGGCCGATAGATAGTAGCCATGGTAAGGGAATGGCTAGGAGAGAGAGAGAGTCGGCAGACAAGACATTCAAAAGAGGAGTAGGTCTGCATGGGAGTAACAGTGGCAGGAATCCACTCAGGGAAGATAAGGGCCACACCTCCCCCCGCACGGTTGGGCCTGGGCACAGAGAGGATCTTGTAACTGTCAGGTAGGAGTGTGTCAAAGCTGGTGACAGAGCTGGCCGTGAACCATGTCTCAGTGAGACCGAGTACGTCAAGGTCAAGTTCCTCAAGAAGGCGGCAGATATCAGAGGAATGTTTGACGGCAGAGCGAGAGTTAAGAGTGGCAATGTGGAGAAGTTTGCCATCTTTGAAGGACTTCCGGGGAGGGGTACAGATCAGAGGTACGCCCTGCGGAGGTGAAGAAGGAGCACGAGAGGGGCTGGGGAGGGAGGGAAGAGGCAAGTTAGTCGAGGACAGAGGTGGGGGCACAGCAGGAGAGGAAAGGAAGTTGATGAGGCGTGGGAAGCGTCTATCGAAGAGGTGAAGGTTGGCCTGTGGGCCTTGGACCAAGACGGTCCCATTAGCATAGACATTAATGATGGCCTTAGAGGAGTGGAAGGAAGCCAAGAGGACATCCCAACGGGTGCCACCATTAATGGGAGAAGAGGTGAAAGGAGAGAGCACAGAGACCATATGAAGGGTCCATAGGTCAGGAGAAGGCACGAAAAAGAGGATGTCAGTGAGAGTTTCCTTGGAGGAGGCACTAGTGTAGGTGTCAGCGATAGGGAGGCCTGGGTTGGAGCCCAGGATGTCCTTTTTAAACTTTTTCCTACCAGATTTAGTGAGGAGAGCAGGATAGTCAATGGAGAAGCAGTTAGAAAAGATAAGAACATACTCCCATTGGTTTGTCCATTAAAAGTGACAGGCCACAATAAGAAAACATGTCCAAACTGGTTCCAGTCTAAGCCAGTCTAGACCCATGAGAACATAATACCATGTATCATGCTTGCTCAGTTAATAAAAAGTCATGCTACAGTAAGAAATATACAAGCCGCTACACCAAAATGTCAGTCTAGCAAGGTAAAACTACTTATCATTCTTGCTTTTTCAAGGATGCTGAGTAATAAATGTCATGCCACAGTAAGCAATGGCTAGGCTGGCTGCACCAAAATACCAGTCTGACCAGGCAATGACACACACGAACTTGGCTTTGCCCGAAAATACCAGTAAAACAAGCAAAGTCAATAAAGGATGTGTTAAAAATGCACTAGTTATCCCCAGTTTCCCAGGACCTTACACACACATGCATCCCCTTTCACCCACTGGTCACTCACACATACATCTCCTCTCACTTCATTCACACTGCATTCACCAAACAAGCATGCACCCAGCCACCCAGAACATTCACACATGCAATCACATTCATACCCATTCAGCCACAAGTCACTCACCGATATACCTTCTCTCACATACACTCACACTGGCACCACCACCCAGAATATTCACATTCACACTCACACACATTCCTACTCACTCACCCACCATTCAATCACCCATACACCTCTTACGTCCACTTGCACTGCATTCTCCACACAGCACATTCAAACACACACTACTGCATTTCTACTTATTCAGTCCCCACCATTCACTGACCCATACACCTTCTCTCGTGTCCACTCACACTGCATTATCCACAAAGGCTTGCACCCACTCAGAACATTCAAACACACACTATCACATTCCTACTCACTCACCCAACAGTCGCACTCATAAACCTTTTCTCACGTCCACTCACACTGCATCCTCCACCCAGGCATATACCCACACACTCAGAACATTCAAACACACACTATCACATTCATACTCATTCACCCACCAGGTACTCACACATAAACCTTATCTCACATCCACAATCCACACTCACTGCATTCTCCACACAGGCACACACCCGCCCAAGGAACATTCAAACACACACTATCACATATCTTCTCTTTCACCCACCAGTCACACTCAATCATACAACTTCTATCGAGTCAACCCAGAACAAAAACACCCTATCATATCCCTACTCATTCACCCACCAGTCACTCACTCATCCACCTTCTCTCACACTCACTCACACTGCATTCTCCACACAGGCACACAAGCACACAGCCGCCCAGAACATTCAAACACACACTAGCACATTCATACTCTTTCATCCACCAGTCACTCACTGATACACCTTCTCTAACATCCACTCTCACTGCATTCTCTACACAGGCAAACACCCACACAGAGCATTCAAAAACACACTATCACATTACTACTCATTCACCCATCAGTCACTCACTCATACACCTCCTCTTACATCCACTCTCACTGCGTTCTCTAAACAGGCACACCACCCACCCACCCAGAACATTCAAACACACACCATCACATTTCTTCTTTCACCCACCACTCACTGACCCATAATACATACATACATCTGACACGCAGTTCAAACATGCAAAATACACATCACATTTCTTTTTTAAAAAGCCTTCTAATCTGTTTTTCCAGCTTCAGTCAGTCACTCCAGACCACCCTCGCCAGAGCTTCCTGGTTCTTTATATGTGCCGCGAGGAAGCCTGAGGAGAAGGAGTTGGAGCTAAATGTGGCATGTGACATGCGTCACATGTCACGGTCATCTCCAACCCCAACTGAGTGCCTCATTCTCGCGCTGGAAGCCTCTGCCCAGTCTTCACCGTGATGGGAAAGGGATGGGACGGGCCCCCCCAGGCCTGGTGTGGCGGGGGCACCCCACATCACAGGGGTTAGGGGGTCCCAGCTATGCCAGTGCTGGTCCGCTATTCTATTCAAGGCCTGTCAGAACCTCAGCAACCGCTATACAGCTTATCCTTGTCCCCCCCCCCTAAAACCTCCATATGGACAATGTGCCCTCTGTGTGGTGGCAACATTTCTGTAGAACACACCCAGTGTCAATGTGTGTCTCCAAATACCAGGACAGTCTGCATTTTAGGAATGCATCTGCCACTCCTGCTCTCATTCTACTTTTAAAAATAAAAAACACAGCACCCCATTCTTCCATCCCACAAGATAGCTGGGTATTTTCTCTCTGGCCGCGCTGGTGTCAGCAATGTCTGAAGTGGCTCCCTCCCTTGGCTCTAGCAAAGACATATCCGCCAATGAGTCTCGTATCCATAGAGGTACAGCGAGAGAGTGAAAAATAGAGACAGGGCGAGGCAGAGAGAGAAAAAGAAAGGGATAGCAAGAAACAGGCAGCTCGGGAGGGTAGCTCAGGAGCAACGTGCTCGCCTTGGAAGCGAGACGACACGGAGCAAGTCCGCGCTTCGGAACCTCTGGGTATTAAGCGCATTATAAATAACCAATCATATCATAACATAGCTAGAGAAAGAAAGCAGGGAGAGAGATAGCACTCGCCTTGATACACTGGGCACGGCAACAGCTAGCTCATGTTACTTAACCTAACATTAAATGCAGTTGCAGCCTACACACACACACATATGCACTCAGAGTCCGCCACAGTACCACATACACACCACCCACAGCATTGCAGATACACACACCGTCACTAGGACTGCACAGACATACAGTCCCATGCACTGCATATGCACTAACTCAGCACTGCAAACACATGAAGCCGCAATGGAATGGGACTGGAAGAGCTAACTGAGCATTCTCGAATCTGCTTTTACTTTGCTATTGCTTACTTCACATCATTATAATTGGCTTTTCTGCGATAACTGTGAATATGTGAACGCTGCCTTACTGTGCTAACTGGGCATAATGAAATCCGACACTGCTGTTCTAACTGGCTATAATAGTATCTGGTCTTACAAACCTAAGGGGCAAAATCAAACATGGCATTGATGTCCTTCTTGGGCATGATGCAATCTGGCTGTTCGATGCCAACTGTGAATAGCTGATCCGCATGTCTTAGCTAACTGGATATACGTGAATGTGGCACTGCTATGCTAACTGGGCACAGTGGAACCTGGCACTGCACTACTGCCCACAATTATCCTTGACAATGGTTTCAGTACCTGGGAATATGATGGAAATGGTGCAAATATTTTCACGTGTATGCAAAAATTGGCAAGGGCACGAGTCTTTATGTCAAAACTTTGAAATGGTGTGAACATCTGGGGCTTAGATGGTATTACCTGGTATACCATAGGAATACCTTTCATATGAGCACAGAAGCATTCGATGCCACTACCTGACAAATAATGGTAGTTACCGGACATCTGATATCAATAGCTGGTGTAACCTGAGAAAAGATTCAAATGCCTATATATCATCCACAACTATTGGCTTTGTCAATGCATGTTTCCTCTTCTCACAAAGGTCAATGGCCGAATGGAAATGAAATATTTAAAACCTTGACTATGTCCTGCCAGTACTGCCTGGAGGAGTACTGTGCTTAGGGCATGGTTGCAGGGCTTCCCCTGCAGCCTTGCAAGTATGACTGCATTGATAACATTGGTGGTGTCATCAATAAAATCACATGAGGTATTGCCAGGGATATCATCAAAAGTGGGATTCGTGATGTCATCAGTGAGGACACAAGCGAGTGCTTACTGAGAGCGGGGTGGTGTGTGCAAGTTAGGATTGTGTTGCTGGGATCGTGTCCTTTCATCCCCAACAGTTTTTTCGAAGTCATTTTTTTCGACAAGATTACTTTGAAAAAACTCATCTAAATAATTGTGAAAGTGGGGTACGGGGTCATAAGGGTGAGACGCAGGTTGGGGTAGGGTTTATAATATATAGAATGGGAACTGGGGGGACCACCCCAAATATAAAAAAAAAAGAATTCGATGAGTTTTTTCAAAAATAATTCGGCAAACAAAATGATTTTGAAAAAACTCATGTCAATGTAGGGACATAGAACAGTGTTGCTAGCCATAACTGACACATGTCATTGGTTTTTTATGCATCATAGTCATAAAATCCCTTAAACTATGTTTCTTGGCCTTCATTTTACAATTGCACTAGTGCAACACATATGAGCAAAGATGCACAGCTGTTTGGAATATATGCCTCTTTACATCGTTCCCAGCCTCTAATCCCTAAATGCTTTGCATGTACAGTTTAAAGAGTGCTCAATTCAAATGTCCCTAAATAAGAACATGACGCAAATATGTGTTTGTTAAGAAATCTCGGTTTTGGAAGGTTCTTCGGTCGTAAATCTATTCATAGGCTGCATTCAGGACACATGCCTTAGACGTATATGATAGGTTATTTATAACACGCTTAATACCTGTGTTGCTCCGTGTCGTCTTGCTTCCAAGGTGAGCACGTTGCCGCTGAGCTATCCTCATGAGATTTAACACTTGTGTAGTCTTTCTCACCAGCAATGTGCAGTCCAGTGCCCCAAAGGATTCATGGTTGGGAAAGTCGTGGAAACTGAAGCCAAGTCAAAATTTCTCGAGCCGATTCCAGCGTTACAGTGTTACAGTATGCGAACCCTACTGCACCATCAAAAATACGTGGCTGTAAGACTGCTCAATTCTACATGAAATTCTTTATTACAATCAATGTCTTAATAAGAATTTAGGATGCACTCATGAATGCCTACTCTAAGGAAGGCCTCTTCCGAGGGCTAACTGATCCCATGGCATAGACTTCGGTTGCTGGGTTCCATTACCTGCTATGTGATAGGGGCCTCTAGGGGTGATATTGGGTGATCCGCTGGTCTCTCCTCGGCACAAAGACAGGCTGGCAGACGATTGTCACATTAGCCCAGTTGCCCTTTAAGTCCCAATGACGAGTATGCTCGTCCTTTTTTTCATAGACTTGGATAATAGCCTGGCAGTTAAGGACTTTAAGCAGTATGCTCACCAATCTAAAGGCGCGTTTCCATACAGAACCGCAGTATCATTATCATCCTTCTGACATCATCCCAACGTGGGAATAATGGACCCAACTATGCTCACCTCATATATCCCAGATAAAACCTGGGCACACTTTCACAGGCTCCCGCGGATTTCCTAGTGTTATTCAGGAAGTTTTGCCAGTTGGAGCAGATTTTTCTTTCAGCCTGAATATGCCCAAGTCTCCTTTAAGAGCCATGCATCTTCATGGAAGTTGGTGAAATGTTGGCGCGGGTTCGGGCGGATTCTTGGGATAAAATAAAACATGCACAAAATCATTTAAAACGATTCAGGAAGGGAAAGAAAGGTTAGGGGAAATGGAGGGGCCGGTGAGGCTAGGTGGGGGGTTAGCAAGAGGAAATAGAGCCCTGTGCATATGTGAATGTTATCCTTGTAGGACATATATCTCAGTAGATGAATGCACCTACTGCAGACATCTGTGTGTGGCCTGCAGGTCCCAGGTTTGAATCTAGGTAAGACTTTTATCCTTCTGAAATTGATCAAATTAGTAAAGTTGGAGTGTGGAATAAAGATTTTCCATAATAACTTACTAGAAAGTCTTAATTCTATTAAAGACTCGGAGGCGAGCATTAAGCTTCTCTTTCTTTTATTCGACAATAAAGAAAAGAGCTCAGCAGCAACATATTTGTGCACCAAAAGTGAGTGTGCCATGAGTAATGTGCAGAAAACAAGTGCACCAAATATATATAATAAAGAAAGCAATATAACAGTAATATAACAGTAATATCTTAACATAAAAGGTAAGAGTCTCTGAAGAAAACTACATTTTCCAGGGAGCTTGGCTCCAGTTCATTTTGAGGCCATCAACATGTGACCTAGTCCACCAATAGTAGTTCAGATCCCCTGCATAAACAGTCCTAAACATGATGACACTTCCTCTTTCTGGGCTGCGAACTTGGCTGTCCATAGTAGGAGATAATTGTAGCTAACTTGAAGAAGAAGAACTTGTGTCGGGCCGTGATCAGGCAGACTTGTCTGCAGGCGCTGTCAAGAAAAAGGAAAATTTTAGTCTCTTGTATATGACAACCCTAGATCCCTTATCAGGGTGAGAAAATTTTGGAGTTATTGCGATAGGGTACATGTACATTTTAGAACATTAAACTTTTCATTACATCTTAATTAACATCAGGTAACATGTTGTTATTTTCTCGCCGGGTGGGATAATGCTCGCCTCCGAGTCTTTAATAGAATTAAGACTTTCTAGTAAGTTATTATGGAAAATCTTTATTCTATGTGAAGACCGGAGGCTCCCATTATGCTTATTTAAAGCTTACTTACCACAATAGATGCCGGCTGATCTACTGGCTTTAGGTAGAATTGTTTGAAAACTGATTCACTAGCCCAGTCTGCCATCCTCATGATATCTTCTAGGCAAACTCCTGCCTGAAATGCTTTAGAGGCCCTGGCTCCTCTAACTGAGTGGGCTCCGAAATGCTTGGTGTCTATCCCTGCTTGAGCTAGCGTCCACCGGACCCAACGTGCTAAGGTCGGTGCTGATACTGCTTTGTGCGGTTCACGCAGAGCGATCAGTAGCAGCCCGTTAGGGGAAATTCTGAGTGGAGCCGTCTTTTCTTCGTAGACTTTTAAGCATTTAACCAAGCAGAGCTTCGGTTGATCTCTAAAGGCGGGATAGGAAATCACCCTAGAATTGCACTTTGTTTTTCAATGAATATGAAATACAATGCCATCAGGAGAAAAGGTTCTGCCTGCTAGATCTAGAGCTCGGATGTCTGAGACTCTCTGCAGGAGACCAAGCAGAGTAGAGTAGTGAGTTTGCCAGATAGGGCTGTACGCGATAGTTCTTTGTTATTAGGCCATGCCAGAAAAAGGTTCAGTACTTTATTAACGTCCCAAAGCTTGTCATAGCGAGCTGGAGGTGGGAGGGTAAGCCGTACACCCTTGAGCAACCTGCAGACGAGGCGGTGTTCTCCTGCTGGTACTCCTTGGATAAGGTCATGACCTGCAGAAATTGCTGAACGGTAGGCATTCACAGACCTGTAGGCGAGCCCTTTTTCCGCTAGGGATGCTAGAAAATTCAAAATCTCTTCTATAGGTGCTCAAATTGGATGTAATCCTTTTTCACGACACCAGGAGCTCCAGATGCTCCAAGAGTTGGAGTATCTCTTCCGGGTACTAGGAGCCCAGCTCTCTTCGATAAGGTTGATCGCTTTGTGAGACATGCCTGGGACTCTCCATCTTGACCTGAAATCCTCCAGGCTGCTAAGGTCAGAGATCTGTTGAGGAGGAGAGGATGACGTTGACCTGATGGATCTAATAGGAGATCCGGAAACTGGGGTAGTAGGATTGGAGAATCCGTAGAAAGTTCCAGAAGAACTGGATACCAAGTCTGAGATGTCCAGACCGGCACTATAAGGATCAGATTTGCATGCTCCTGACGGGCCTTCGCCAGGGTCCTCGCTATCATAGTGAAAGGAGGAAAGGCATACAGTATTCCCTTGGACCATGACTGTAGGAATGCGTCTGTTGCAGCTGCTGCTGGGTCCGGCCTCCAGCTGAAGAAAGCTGGTAGTTGGGAGTTGATTCTGGAAGCAAAGAGGTCTATGGACATCGGACCCCAGATCTCCTGAAGGCGGAGGAAAATCTCTCTGTTGATTCTCCAATCGCTGTAATCTGTCGAGTGGCGTGAGTACCAGTCCGCTACTGCATTTGAGAGGCCAGGAAGGTACTCCGCTGTAACTGAAATCTGGTGATCCAGACAGAAATGACAGAAGTCTTTGGCTAATTCTGATAGGATTCTCGACTTGTTGCCGCCCAGATGGTTGATGTATCTTACTGCTGAGATGTTGTCCATCTTTAGCAAAATACAGCAACTCGCTTTGTCTTTGGCAAAAGAGCGCACTGCAAAGGAACCTGCAAGAAGCTCTAGGGAATTGATATGAAGGTCCAGCTCCTGTGGGGACCAAGTCCCTCCCGTGGCTATGGGACCGCATCTCGCTCCCCAACTGGAGCGACTGGCATCCGACTCGATTATAATATCTGGAGCGGAGCCTAAGATGGCTCTGCCGTTCCAGGCTTCCATGTGAGAGAGCCACCAGTTGAGCTCTGTCCTCGCTTGAGGAGACAGTGTCAGGAGTTGAGAATAAGAAAGGTTTCTCCTTAAGTGTTGGCCTTTTAATCTTTGCAGCTCTCGATAGTGAAGAGGGCCGGGAAATATTGCTTGGATGGAAGATGAAAGTAGCCCTATCACTCTTGCTAGTTCTCGAAGGGAGAACATGTTCTTCTGTAAGAGTCTGCGTATTTCTCTTTTGGTAGAGTGAATCTTGGCTGATGGGAGTCGAAGCTGCGAATTCTGTGTATCCACTATGAATCCTAGAAATTCCATATTTCTGGATGGAATTAGAACGGACTTCTCCCAGTTTATAAGAAAACCTAGGCTGTGCAGCAGGTTTATTGCCATTTCTGTTTTTTTCTGAACTAACTCCTGTGATTGGGCCATGAAAATAATGTCATCTAGATAAATTATGAGATGAACACCTTGCTCTCTTAATCGAGCTACTACAGGTCTTAAGAGTTTGGTATATACCCAAGGCGCCGAAGAGAGTCCGAATGGGAGACTTGTGAATTCCCAATCTCGGTTTCTCCAGGAGAATCTGAGGTAACTGATGTGTGTTTGATGAATCGGTACTGCGAGGTAAGCGTCTTTTAAGTCTAGGCGCGTAAGCCAGTCGTTCGATCTGAAAAGATCTCTGAGCATGTGTATACCTTCCATTTTGAAATGGTGGTAAAGGATGAACTCGTTGAAAAATGGGACTGAAGAATCCTCCCTGACTTGAGCAGGGGCGAATCGCGTGCTTCTGATGGAGACTGAGTATTTCGCTGTCTAAGGCGGTTTGGTCTGATAGAGACATTACTATGGGAGTGGGGCGACATGTCTGAACGGGCTATGTAAAAAACTCTAGGTGTAGACCCCGAGCTGTGTCCCTGACCCAGGCATCTCCCGATAAGGTATCCCAAGCATTTGCAAACATCCTTAACTTCCCTCCTATAGGTGTTAGTGGCGCTGGTGCAGTTATCAGTACACTAACCTGTGGGTTGTTGCTGGGCTGGGTATCTGGCCGCTCTCCTCCAGGGATGCCCTCTACCACGACCTCTCGAGGGGAAAAAAGTGTCGGGGCATTCTTGTCAGGAATTATGCTGACCTCGAGATTGTTGAGGTCTCTTGTCGAAGAAGTAACGGCCGGAAGAGCGACCTCTTCCTCGTCCGGCCCTGGAGAAAACCTTGGTTGCAAATACTCTTTTTATTGAAGCCTGTGCTTTGTCTAACGCCATGAATGTCCCGACAAACTTTGTCATCTCCTTCATGAAAGGGTCTCCGAAAAGCTGGCCTTGGGCCGGATTTTGTGTCTGCCAGTTCGGTTAATTTTGCATCTATCTTGTATAGGATACCTTACCGTCGCTCTGTTGAGATGGGGCAACTGGCGTTGCCCAAGAGGCAAATAGCCCTCTGGACCCAACCGGACAGTATCACTGGGTCGATGGGGTCTGATAAGGAGATGGCTGCATTCGCAAGATCGTAGATTTTTGCTAGAGGACCTGCTATGTCCAATACTTTGTCCTGGAAAGCTTTCCAGGCGCGATCAATACCCTTCCTGGGGTCTTTAACGTTTTTACCCAAAAAGGTAATCATTTTAGAATCGAGCTCTGGAGTCAGAGCTACTTTATCCGCAATGTCTGGTCGTGGACATTCAGCACGTAGTCTGGCGCAAACTTATTTATCAAGCGGCTTGCGCAGCCTAAGGTGGATGTACCTCGAGGTCTTGGAAGATGGTTCCCAGTCGGTGGACCTGGGTTGTATTAAGTCTTCTGGGGTAAATGTACTTTCAGTAGAAGTCATTTACCCCGGATGGGTCATTAGGGATGGGGTCTGCCGCAATCCCTGACGCAGAGGGTCTTGAATCCTCGAAATGAAATTCCTCATCTGAAGAGGAGTGAGAAAGATCAGCGTCGTAGACGTTTTTGTTATGATCTTCTTCTTCCGAGCCCTGTCCGTGTCCCTCCGGGCTTGAGGGTCTAGTTCCCCTGGTTTCCTCCTCGGGGTAAGAGGGTAGATGGGAAGGGGTTACCTTCCTATTCATGAAGGCTTGTTTCAGCCTTGAGAAGACGTCCGTTACGGCAGCTGTGGCATTAGATGGCTGGCTCGGGGGGGGTCGTAGAGCTTTTACTCTTGCGAGCCGGTATACATCCCCCTTCTGTAAAGAGCTTCCTTTTCTGTGTTCTCTTCCTCCCAGGAGGGGAGGTCCCTCTGAAATGCTCCTCCATAGTATCTAGGAGATTTTGTAAGGGGATGAGCATATCCATTACAGCTTTCTTAACACTGGTCTACACAGAGGATCCCAGAACCTTCTGAAAACTGTTAGCCATTGCCACTTCATCTATGTAACAGTGATCTCCCTCAGCCTCAGACCAAGCCTGATCTGATTGAGGCGAGTACTGTTCTGCCATTATAAAATAAATGCACCATACTCACTTTTGTTTTTTTTGGTTTTTTTCTTTTCTGGGCTTCCGGACGCCTTCTCTCACTGCCCAGTAATGTTATTTCAGTTCAGCTTTCTAATTGTTCTTAAATGCTGAATAGAGAATTTCTTTGCTATATGCGCGGTGAAAAATCAGCGAGAAGAAATGGTCGCTCTTGTCTGAGGAAAGATTTCGGCGCTCGAGCTGCAAGAACCGTTATATTATAACGGGCATGCGTGCTCGAGCGCCAGAATGTAGAGGAAAAGACCCGGAGAGCAGGAGCTCCCCTGGCGGCCTGCATGCGGTGCAGCGTGGTCCGACTAGGCTGCGCCGGATCCCTAGTACCTCAGGAGCGCAACGAAGTTGCGGCAAGGCCGGCGTGAGCTGTCGGCGAATCCGCTGGACGAGCGGAATCGTGTGAAGCGGTCTCCGAGGTCAGAGGACTGATGTCGGAGCCCAACATAAAATTACAAATTATTATTATTATTTTTTTAAATGAATATTGAAAGTAAAATTCGTATAAGTCTATAACTATGCAGTAAACATATTATGACATTTTGTAAGGTTATCTTTTAAATTATAAAATCATGACGAAAGCAGTGCTAAACATGAAGTACTTATCTCTTACTGTGAGCAGCAAAGAAAGAGGAAGTGTCATCATGTTTAGCACTGTTTAACCAGGGGATCTGAACTACTATTGGTCGACTAGGTCACATGTTGATGGCCTCAAAATGAACTGGAGCCAAGCTCCCTGGGAAATTTAGTTTTCTTCAGAGACTCTTACCTTTTATGTTAAGATATTACTGTTATATTACTGTTATATTGCTATGTTTATTATATATATTTGGTGCATGTGTTTTCTGCACATTCCCTTTTGGTGCACAAATATCTTGCTGCTGAGCTCTTTTCTTTATTGTCGAATAAAAGAAAGAGAAGCTTAATGGGAGCCTCCAGTCTTGACATAGAATCACATGTCCGATCAGCAGAGCCAGGTATGCCTAGGCCTGCTTTTCGTCACTCGGACAGTGACACATTGGGTAATATTGAGGTTTAGAATATTACAATATATCTGCCTCTGAAAACCCTATGGGCCTGATTCATCGAATATTTTGCACGGTGCAAAGTACTTTTCACTGGTGCAAAGTGACTTTGCACTGCCAACAAACACCCTGATACATAGAACAGTGCAAAGTGTATTTTTGCCATGCAAAGTGACTTTGCATAGTAAAAAGACACTTAGCACTGTTCATGAATCAGGGTGGAGCAGTGCAAAGTGTATTTTTGCAGCGCAAAGTGACTTTGCATGGCAAAAAAGACACTTTGCACTGTTCCATGAATCAGGGTTGCAAGACACTTTGCACTGTTCCATGAATCAGGGTATTTGTTGGCAGTGCAAAGTCTCTTTGCACCAGTGAAAAGTACTTTTCACTGTGCAAAATATTTCATGAATCAGGACCTTTATGTCTGAGGAAGAGTCAGTCATGCATTAGGTGTGCATGACATTTGATCGTGCTCATTTTGCTTCTATGATGACTACTTTGTTCAATCGTGAGGGGAGTCCCTGTCTGCAGGTCAATGACCTCTGAATGGCCAGTATGGCTGTGGCACTGTCAGTCACATGCCAATCTGTTACGATGTAGACACTGACGTTTCTTAAAGGAACACTGTTTATTGGTGTAGAATTGTAATGTTATGAGCTCTGCACATGGGACAAATATACGTATATCAACATGAAGAGGTGTATTCTCAAAGCAGTTGATGCTTCAACTCATGGGAAGCGCTGGTGCATCTCATCACTTGCACCCAAAAACGAAGTGCCAAATTCACAAAGTTCTTGTGGATGCATGCATCAGAGATGCACACATTCCGATCCACTTTTTCATTACCTTTGCACATTTGCTCAAATAAGGGGCACTTTTGCACATTTCAAAGCACATCCCAAATTGAGAAACTGTATACACATTAAAATGTGCAGAAAACAAACAATGCGTGACAAGGACATGTTTGACCCCTTCATGCATTTTGTGAAACAGCAGCAACATGAACCGCTTTTGTCCCACTTAAATTACTATCCCTAAATCTGGGATAGAAATGCTTTTTTCCATTTTTTAGACATTTTAGAATGATAGAGCCTTTAAGGGTCCATCATTATGAAATGTACGCCCAGCATTCACATGGGTGCAGGGAGCTCCACACTTACCACCATCAATGATGCATGCAAAGGGGCTGGCCAACGCATCCCTGAAAATGTGCAGTCCACCTCTGTGAACCTGGTAAGCTGCACATTCTCAAAGTAATGCAAATAAAAAAATGAATCCCCTGCACATATTTTATTTGATTATGTTTTGTGAATTTGATACTATCTTTTTTTAAAAGACTTTTTGGCAGCTGCAAATAAATAATTAATTGTGGATTTCTTTATTAAAGAAACGCCTGGGTGGACCCATTTCGTGTTTGGATGCTTTGCTGCCTCTGTGCAGCACTAACAGGAAAGGTTGTGAACTTCAACCTTTTCCATTAACATTTTACTTTGTTTTCTTTGAACATGTGCTGGTAGGAAACGGTCTGACCACTTCATCCCAATACTTACAGTAACATTTCATCAGCATGAATGTCATGCGCTTAACCCAAATCTGTCACCCAAAACTCATAAAGGTTCAACCAAACCTGAATCATACGAATATAGGGCCAAATTTCGGTGAATAGGATTTGCCCGAATGTATTAACCAAAGTTTAATCCGAGGTGGTCTGGCAAACCCAGACAAGAGAAAATCAATGCTAGTCCTGCTCCCCATTCCTGATGTGTACACAGCCTTCTCGGTCACTCAGCAAAGCAGGGGAAGTCAATTGCACACACCAAAAAAAGCTGTCCACTTCCCCACTGGACAATCCCCAGAGAGAAACAACAACAATGCATCCAGGTGCCACGCATTAAGTTTATCCCAGCCCAAGGGACAGGCATAAGCACATATGCAAACGAGGGGAGAAAAGCATGGACCTTTGGAGTAGCAATGCAGCGGTGACTGGTAAAGATGCAGAGGTGAAGGAGGAGTAAAAGGTGCAGGAGGTTTGAGAGTAGAAGGAATTAAGGGTGCAAAAATGGTAATGGTGCAAAGGCAGTAGAAGGTGCAGAAGGTGAAGATGAAGGTGAAAGTAGAGGTGAAGGATTAGGGAGAGAACAGAAGAGGATGGAGGAAGCGACCATCAAGGAAGAGTGAAGTGGACAGAAGACGTTGTAGGAGGCGAAGAAGTGGAGAGAGAGATACAAAATCTGAAGAGGAAAGCAGATAAGTGGCAGGGGGAAGGTATGGTAGTTGGAGGAGTGGAGAAGCATGGAAAAAGAAGGTTTACTGTAGGAAGTCCCTTGAAACTATATGGCCAGTGATGATCAGATAATAGGACAATTGAAGTCTGTCAGTAGTCTGGGAGAAGTGGGACGAGGAGTGAGCAGGTGGCAAAACATCAATGTTAGTCAGCCAGCTGGAGGGCTAGTGACTGGGTCCAGTGTCAGGCTCCATGGCTCAGTGTGGCGGAAAGTAAGATGGGCTTGGGTGGTTATAGGTTCAGGAGCCTGAGACAGGGAAGTGAACCAGATCCACACAAGGCACCTAGAGAATGTCCTGGCCTACCTCACCATAAGGAGATGCCGGAGAGCTTACTGCAACAGAGCCTAGCTCTTCAACAAGAATACCTCCAACACCTGAGCAGTAGTACCCAACCCGGGGCCCAACAGGAGAAGACAACCAGTGTCCAGGACGTGTCTCATTTGAGCAACTCTACCAGAGACTGAGTGGCACAGGGGACGGATCTGGAGAGACTTTTGGAAGGCCCTTTCAAGGCAAAGAGCGTAGCTTTGCCATCCAGACCCCTTCTGACTTGCCCAACATTGTATACAGGCCCAACTAAAACAGTTTGAGTCCTATGTAGAATCCATTTGGCTTCATAAAAATACTTGTACGGAAAATGTGTTACTAGCCTTCTCAGATGCCTTTGCACAGGGGCGGCAGATATATTGTTTACAGTGGGGGGTGGGGGGACGTAAATATTTTACCTGAATTGGTATGACTGAGTGAGTGACAGTAGCTGGCAAGCATCAAGCAACCTCGTGGAGGTTAGGGGAGAACTGATTTCACACAATAGTTTGAAGTAATTCATTTAACAGCACACATCTGGAAATTATTGGTTAAAAAGCCATGGAAAGTTTGATCAGTTCTGTAGGGGAACACATGACACGCTGTGAGAGATGAGAGGTCATCAAACGAATACAGGGGCATTTAGCAACGCATCGTATATCAGCATGTTCACTTTAAAACACCAATGAAAACCATGTAGCCTGTTTCTATATATCCTTATGCTAACGTCCCCTTTCAGACCTGTTGAGCCCAAATAAAATCTGTCCCATATGGGCTCCCAGCCACAGTTCTGAATCCATTACAAGCTTTGTGCCTCAGTTCTGGCCCAATGTTGCTCACAGTGCCCCACTCCTGCGAGAAGTGATCTCACTGCCCCGTGGCCCTACACTCTAACATACTTCTTAGCCCCATTTAGAAGGGTGTGCCCGCACACACACATACACTACCTTGCTCCCAGTGTCACATGAACCTGAAGACAGCATCTCCATGTCAGGGAGACCACCGATATCCCCCAAACCAAGCCACACAGTCTAACCCATAAAACATCTTACATCTAGGACTACGACTCCCACAATTTCCCTTTGTGTCAGAGGAAAAACCCAGATCGAAAGCAGGAGCGTCAGCTGCTGATATGGCATGGGGTGGACTGTGGCGGGCCCCTTTTTCAGGTCCATAAATTCCAGACGGTCATGTCTATGTTTAATTTCAAGTTTGTGTTTATATATACTGGTGCTACCACCCAAAAGGTTTTGCTTAACCACCTTATATCAGACAAAAGATCACAAAAAGCTAAGGATATTTGGAAGAATATGGTCTAAGCCCGGGTGTCCGGACCGAGATACATCGGCAAATAGACAAATACCTCAACTCCCATAATCCTTCTACTCTCCAGAAGGAAAACCTAGGCCAGATTGTGAAAACACAGTTACAAATTTGGAGGCAAGATGGGAATACCAGTGTGATCCGTAGGAGTGCTTTCCAACCCTAAAAGGGAACGGCCATGAAGAACCCACTCACCCACCCCCACATTTAAAAATAGAGGGGCAGAATGAGGTGCAGCCCTCGCTCAGGCATCCACAGGATATCCAGAATGCAGGATATCCAGCCAGCATACAGAACAGTATGTAATGGATTCCAAGATGGCACTTGCCCCATCTGAAGACTTCTTGCAAGGGCTCAGAGCTACAGGATATTCCAAAGGTTCGGAATCTTCTCAGAGGAAACATCTGTGCCCTCCAACCAATCCAAGGAAAGTAATTAATCCCATGCCCTTTTTAAGAGGCTGCTGCCAACACAGCAATGAGAGAGAATTTTGAAGCTATGTAATGAGAATTCGGAGGAGAATAAGCTCTAGAGGATGCCGGAAGGGAGAGGAGAAGGAGCAGAGGGATGAGGGCTAGAGAGAGCTGTTCACAGAGCAAGAGGCAGGAGACTGTGAGAGAGGTGACCAACATGTTAGACAGGAGACTAGAAGTGATGAGGAATAGTGTGGTGGTAAGGAGGAAGACCAGGAAAGGAGAAGCAAAGGAGGTTGTTGGAAGTGATATTAAAGTAAGAGAGGAGGAAATAAAAGGAGCTGTGGTTGGAGAGGTTATTAAAGGAGGACAGGGCAGTACAGAGAGAGGTGGTTCGAAGTGATATCTTTGTAGGCGAGCATGGAAGAGAAAATTCATTAGGCCATAAGAAGATCAAGGTGATAGAGGAGCTAGAGGTGAACCCTAAGCCTAAAGAAGGGTAACCCTCAGAAGGAACAAGAGTGTGGGTGGAGCATCACCGAGGTGCAGGGGGAACACCAGATTTGAGAGAAGAGATGTAGAAGGGTGAGTGAAGATACCACAGGAGTATGGAGACTTGAAGGAGAAGAACCAAGAAGAAGCAGAGAGGGAATCGTAACCTGAGCCACATGGACGTGGCAGAAGACTAAGTAGAAATAGGTGCACGTGGGGGAGCCTCAATGAGATGGAAAGGGAAAAGAGAGATATCAAGATAAGGAGGGGCTGGGGAGGCCAGTTTTGCACAGGGTCAATGCTAATCATCACTGAGGTGGACAAGGATTAGAGGGAGGAACATCAGACAGAGAGGGGAACAAGTATGGGGTTGCGTGCCCCCTCATCCTGCCATATCTGCTTCTGCAGTCTAGCCCCTGATGTGCAAGTGCAGACAGGTCCTCGAGACCAAGATGAAGATGAGAAGCAGAGGATCTGAATCTACACACGGATGAGCCAAGAGGAAAGTGTGAGGACATTTATATGAAACCCAGAACTATGAGAAACTTAATAGGGTAAACCTATCCTGGAAAGGTATCCCTGCAATAGAGGGGTATGAAACCCAGGGACTGTTCTGGTGCACCCAAGACGTTCTGTTGAACCTAAGGACTGTTCTGTCCAAATGTTTTTTTGTTTGGAACCTTGAAACTTTTTATTGAACTAAAACAATAAATGCATAGTTTCTAAATCAGATGCCTGGTGGAATCCTTTGGGCAATGCCTCCCCAGCTCTGAGTACTGCCTTCAGGCAAAGTGACCCTGTAGGGCACTGTCTGGGAAGGTACAACAAAAGGAGGCCTGCAGGGCTTTCGTTCTTGCAGCCACTTGGTGGCCCTGTGATGCAGGTTTACTGATGTGGAAATGCTGCATGACAGAAGCAGTGGTCTCCCTCCCAGAATGGGAGGGCACTTCCCCATGCCCCTTCATGTATGGGCTGCCACTGACCTGGCTTGTTGGGTGAAGAATCGTGAAATCAAGATGGAGCCTTTCATATACGGAAACTGGAAGATTTCCCAAAAGGCTGGAGCCTCTCAAAGGTCGGTACAAGCATGGAAAGCATTTCGACATGGAAAGCATTTTCACATGGAAAGCATTTTCACATGGAAAGCTTACTTGAGATGTTGCTGACTTTGCCCCAGCCCAAACAGCCATGTCCAGGGATAAGTGAATTGGAGAAATCTACCTATTTCCCAATTATCCATACAAATCCATTAGGAAGGTGGCATACCATCGGTAGCCCATATATAACTCGACACAACTTTTTCTCATTTAAATTGAACTAGGAAGTTGAAACAAAATAGTTCAGGCGCATTGTCAGATTAAGGTAGGGTAGGCATCGCTTCAGGAGGTAACACTGGTCAGGAAAAATGTGTGGCTTTGTTAGAAGCAATAAAGAGTTCACTGAAACTGTTGGTTACAGGGTTTTTAAAAAAAAGCATGTCCCAAACTAATTAAAAAAACACCAAGGTGCAGCGGTTAGCGGGGCAGAGAGTGTGGACTGCAATTACGTTTGGCATTTTTGAGGTCTTTCTTCAAGTTTTACTGTTGAGAGGCGGAGCAGAGCTGTGGAGCTGGAAGTAGCTTTTAAAAAGGCAATGCTCATACAGTGCACAGTGCAGAGAGTGGGCGAGAGAGTGGTCTGCAGCGGCGTTTTGCGTTTTTGAAGTCTTTCCTCGAGTTTTACTGCTGAGAGGATGAGCGCAGCTGGGGGGCAGGAAGAAGCCTTCAGAAAACCATTACTTGCGCGGAGCGCAGCTCAGAGAGCCGAGCATAGAGAGTGGTTTGCAGTGGCGTATAGGGGTTTTTAAAGTTTACCTCAGGTTTTACTGTTGAGAGGAGGAGCAGAGCTGTGGGTTTGGAAGCAGCCTTTAAAAATCCATTACTCACGTGGAACGTGGAGAAGAGAGAGTGACCTGCTGTGCTCCACAGTGGATCGAGTAGATTGAGGTACTGAGGTTAAAACATATATATATATTTTTTTTAATTTTATTGGTTTCAACTCAAACCTTTAAAATATTACAAAACAAAACAACAATTTAACATTTACATCTCAATAATGCCCCTGATGCCTTCTTCCCTTCTGCACCTTCCAATGTTAACAGGGGACCACTCCCCAAAGTGATTTTCCCACTATGCAGTCGGCCCATGTTTACTTTTTTGTCAAGGTCTATGGATCAGTTTTGTTTATCATCTCCTCGATTACTGCTAAAAATGAGGTCAGGGGCATAATTAGTTTCCGATCCATCCCGTTCCACAGATTCTGCCACCACTCCTCTGCACTCACTGATTGATGGTTTCCATACCACTGACCCAAGTAAATGGACCTTTCATTTTTTAGAGAGGGGCAGAATAATACAAGATGTTTGAGGGATTCCCGCTCCTTGCAACAGAAGCGGCAGGTAAAGTTTGGGTCGGTAACTCCTGCTCGAAGCCTGATGCGGTCTTTCGTTTTGTATGCGTTCAGCCTGAATAACATGAATAGCCTGCATGCTTTTGAGTTAGGGAAGCGATTCATGTATGGTTGCAATACATTGTAGCTTCTCGCTTCCGCGGGGGCATCTTTCATAGCGCTAGCGAGCAGGCGCTCGCTACCTGTGTTGATCCAATCGGCGCGCCATATCTTCACTTTCGCTGCTGTCGGGTTTGAGTGGAGGGTTTGTAGACTGATGTTGTGGATTGTTAGTAGATCGTCTCCTCGTTTCACCCATTGAGACAAAATGTCTGGGCCGTTGTCTCCCGCATGATGAAAGATCTTGAATTGGAGGATTCCCTCTTCAGCTTTAGATTTCCGTAACAACGCTAATTGGTTCCAGCAAATCCTGGCATGCAGCGATACCAGAGCGAGTTCATACCTTATGCATGCAGTAGAGATTCCTATCGGAAGGCTTAATGCCTTGGACCAAAACATGTGCTCCAATGAAGCCCAATGTGTCGGTGGGAATCCGAAGGCATTTTCACCGCCGTATGTCAGAATCGGGACCACTTTTTGCTCATAAAAATTTCTCAGTGGTCGTATTGAAAAGTGCCCTTATTTTTATGGATTACAAGGGCCTGACATGCCAGCTGGCCGCATTTCCTCTTGGACTCAGTCACCCACGGGTAATCACAGACACTCGAGTTCAAAATCATGCCTAGATATTTTACGGAGTTTGACGTCCGGAGATCAACATGATTTAGTGACCACACTTGTTTTGAACGCATTTGTTTTTGACACATTCTTAGGTTTTCAAACACCAACATTTCAGTCTTTGCTGGGTTGATCGTCAAGCTGTTCATGTTTACGTACTTTTGGACCACGTCCAGTTTACGTTGGAGGCCGATCGGAGTTTGATCTAGAATTACCAGATCATCGGCATACATCAACCAGCTTATCGGCGATGAGTTGAGCTTCGGAGGGAAAGCCCTCACGGATTGAATTGCTTCTCCGATATCGAAAATGAAAAGGCTGAAAATTGCAGCTGCCAGCGGGCAACCTTGCTTCACTCCTTTGAGAGTCCTGATTTTGGCAGACAGGGTGCCCGCATGATCAAGCCGAATTGAGATTGATGTGTCTGTGTGTAACTCTTTGATTGCCGCGAGAAGGTCTTCCGGGCAACCCCAGATTTCCAGTTTATGCCACAGCACTTCCCGATCAATCATGTCAAATGCCATGGAAAAGTCAACAAAAGCTGCATAGACTTTCGTGTTTGTACGTATGGCTTCCATCTTCAGCAGATTTAAGATTAGCAGGTTCAGTGAGCACCCCACCATTTTCACAAAGCCTGCCTGTCTTTCGTCCACTTTTTTGGCAGATTGGGCCCACTTAGTCAGTTTGTTTTGCAGCAATGATGCATAGAGCTTACCTAGAACGTCAAGCAGTGCCACTGGTCGATAGTTTTTTGGTGACGCTCTGTTCCCTTTCTTAAATATTGGCACTATTCTCCCTGACTTCCATGAGGTTGGCACTCATTTCTGCGAGTTTATTCTTGCAAAAAGGTCGAAGCACAAGTCAGCCCGCAGGTCAGGAAATTGTTTGTTCATGAAGTTTGATAGACCATCTGGGCCCGGGGCCCTTGAGTTCTTCGTCCTCATTATTGCCTCTCAAATTTCAGCTCTTGAAAAGTGTAAATTCCAGTCGGATTTAGTTGTTTTGTGCATTTGTGGATACAGGGTTTGGTGACATAGTTCCGTGAAATGCTGGACCCATTCAGCTTCCGTCACCTGGCATGTAAGCAGGGCCTCTTGTGGGGTTTCCATCTCATTGATTGTTCGCCAGAGCTCTCCGGTGTTCTTATTTGATAAGATCTTTAACATAGCCTCTGCGTCATTCTGGTGTAATACAAATTGATGGCTTTTGATCCAGTTTTTATATCGCTGTTTAGTTACTTTGTTTCTTTGCGTTATTTCGTCTTCGGGACCTTGATTATTTTTCCTGATTTCAGCTCGCATGGATCTTTTGCGTTGCATCACCATTAGATCAAAACAATGTTTTTTCCGGAATGACCAATTTTTCATTCCGTTATTTTTGCTTTTAAATTGCGCCAATATTGGTGCATATTCGATCTCTGACGGTGTCAACTTGAATTGGGAGCATATGTTGACCACTTTGTGTTCTTCCAATCTTATTCGCAGATGATTTGATTCTGCTGACATTTTCGATCCCCATTTTTTGCTTAGGACTCCTTTTGTGTAGTGAAGTTTTGCTACCAGCATTTCGTGGTCACTATTTGGCATGGCACGAATATTCAAAGATTTTATTCTCGCGTGCAATGTGTCAGAGATAAAGATGTAGTCAATAGTCGAACTGGAGCTTTCACGCTGCCACGTGGGCTTCGGTGGAATGTCTCCTAGGCTACAGCCATTTAACATGGACAGGCCTCTGGCATTCATTTCTGCTGACCAAGTTTGAGCAAGGCGACCTTTGACGGCACTCTGGGGTTTAAAGAGATCAATATTTAAGTCGCCACAGAGTATCAAGCCAGATCCACTTGATGATTCGAGCAGATTGTCAATTATGGAGGAAACTTGATCTATGAAGGGATAAGACCCGGTTGATTGATGATTCCAGTACACATTAATTATGTGAATGACATCATAAGTCAACGGTTTCTCTATAAGCTTTCTTATTTCGCAGACTTGAATGTAAGGTGTATAATTTTTAGAGTTTATCAAGCGGTAACCTGAAGACCGTTTGATCAATGTTAACAGCCCTGCTACCGGCCGCCCCTTGTCAGCTTTTGTTGCTGGATTCAAAGCACCCTCAAATTCAAATGTCACGGGCAGGTCGCGAAGCCAGGTTTCTTGCAAGCATATCAGGTGCAAGTCTTGGAACCAAGCGTTATTGAACAGGTGGAGAAAAATGCGCATGTTCCATGATGCAAACAAACACTCCTGGTCCGAACTAGGCTTTGAACATTAGCTGTGATATTTATTATTTAGAGCTGAAGCTAGCCAGTTCCATTCTTGCGTTACAACTTTTTCTTTTCTGTTAATTGGTGATGAGTCCGCCGTGATACGCTGTGGCTCTCTATTGATTATCGTTATTTTGATTTTCGCCATCGGGCTTGATCTGTCTGCCTCGGCCTGCTCCCTGGCTACAGTGTTTTGGGAAGTGGGAGCGGAGTGTTGCCTGTTATAGTGTGACCCTCCTGACCCCTGCTGGATCTGTTGAAGCTGAGCAAGAGCTTTAGAGCTATGAGAAGCCTCTCGAAATGGCGGCGTTTCCTTTAGCGTGTGTCATGAGCCGCATATTCCATCAGTCTTCAGCGGTTTACTGCATCTTTCTGGATCCGCTAATTTGTAAGTGTCAAAGCCCAGCGATAACAAATCTTCATCGGCCTATAGAATTACATTCGCGATTATATTGGAGTTTATATGCAAGATCACCTTGTCTGTACACCGCTCGTCCGGGAATTCAACTGTTTGCAGATCTTTTGAAACCAGTGATCTAAGCCGAGGTATATGGTGAAGTAATCTTAACACATTAGATCTGTTCAAGATTAATTTTGATCAAGATAGGCGTTGCATCCGATCCGTTTATTTCCTGTCGGTTCTCAGTCTTATGATTGCTTCTTTTAGACGATGCGTCTTGATAGTGGTCGACTTTCTGTGGTGAGGCTTGTATGGTGAACGGTGCGGACATCACAGGCCCTTCGTTTTTTTGTGTGAGTTTTACTCCGTTCACTGCTTGTTGGCCGACTTCACACGGATCCAACTTCTTCTTCTGATTAAGCAGTCTGTGTCTTTCCCATTTCGCTTGAAGCGTTATGAACTCCGGGCTCCTAGGTTCAAAATCTCTCTCCTCACCTTCTCTGACCGGAGACATCAGCTCACAACGCCTCTGGGTATTACCTCGTATTGATGTCGACCAGGAGCTCTGGCTCACTTCCGTCGTGACTCTTTTGGGAGATACTAGTTCTTTTTCCAGAATCTTCGGGTCAACACTCAGTTTGAAGGTGAAGATGAAGGTGAAAGTAGAGGTGAAGGATTAGGGAGAGAACAGAAGTGGATGGAGGAAGCGACCATCAAGGAAGAGTGAAGTGGACAGAAAACGTTGTAGGAGGCGAAGAAGTGGAGAGAGAGATACAAAATCTGAAGAGGAAAGCAGATAAGTGGCAGGGGGAAGGTATGGTAGTTGGAGGAGTGGAGAAGCATGGAAAAAGAAGGTTTACTGTAGGAAGTCCCTTGAAACTATATGGCCAGTGATGATCAGATAATAGGACAATTGAAGTCTGTCAGTAGTCTGGGAGAAGTGGGACGAGGAGTGAGCAGGTGGCAAAACATCAATGTTAGTCAGCCAGCTGGAGGGCTAGTGACTGGGTCCAGTGTCAGGCTCCATGGCTCAGTGTGGCGGAAAGTAAGATGGGCTTGGGTGGTTATAGGTTCAGGAGCCTGAGAGAGGGAAGTGAACCAGATCCACACAAGGCACCTAGAGAATGTCCTGGCCTACCTCACCATAAGGAGATGCCGGAGATCTTACTGCAACAGAGCCTAGCTCTTCAACAAGAATACCTCCAACACCTGAGCAGTAGTACCCAACCCGGTCCCTTTGTGTCAGAGGAAAAACCCAGATCGAAAGCAGGAGCGTCAGGTGCTGATATGGCATGGGGTGGACTGTGGCGGGCCCCTTTTTCAGGTCCATAAATTCCAGACGGTCATGTCTATGTTTAATTTCAAGTTTGTGTTTATATATACTGGTGCTACCACCCGAAAGGTTTTGCTTAACCACCTTATATCAGACAAAAGATCACAAAAAGCTAAGGATATTTGGAAGAATATGGTCTAAGCCCGGGTGTCCGGACCGAGATACATCGGCAAATAGACAAATACCTCAACTCCCATAATCCTTCTACTCTCCAGAAGGAAAACCTAGGCCAGATTGTGAAAACACAGTTACAAATTTGGAGGCAAGATGGGAATACCAGTGTGATCCGTAGGAGTGCTTTCCAACCCTAAAAGGGAACGGCCATGAAGAACCCACTCACCCACCCCCACATTTAAAAATAGAGGGGCAGAATGAGGTGCAGCCCTCGCTCAGGCATCCACAGGATATCCAGAATGCAGGATATCCAGCCAGCATACAGAACAGTATGTAATGGATTCCAAGATGGCACTTGCCCCATCTGAAGACTTCTTGCAAGGGCTCAGAGCTACAGGATATTCCAAAGGTTCGGAATCTTCTCAGAGGAAACATCTGTTCCCTCCAACCAATCCAAGGAAAGTAATTAATCCCATGCCCTTTTTAAGAGGCTGCTGCCAACACAGCAATGAGAGAGAATTTTGAAGCTATGTAATGAGAATTCGGAGGAGAATAAGCTCTAGAGGATGCCGGAAGGGAGAGGAGAAGGAGCAGAGGGATGAGGGCTAGAGAGAGCTGTTCACAGAGCAAGAGGCAGGAGACTGTGAGAGAGGTGACCAACATGTTAGACAGGAGACTAGAAGTGATGAGGAATAGTGTGGTGGTAAGGAGGAAGACCAGGAAAGGAGAAGCAAAGGAGGTTGTTGGAAGTGATATTAAAGTAAGAGAGGAGGAAATAAAAGGAGCTGTGGTTGGAGAGGTTATTAAAGGAGGACAGGGCAGTACAGAGAGAGGTGGTTCGAAGTGATATCTTTGTAGGCGAGCATGGAAGAGAAAATTCATTAGGCCATAAGAAGATCAAGGTGATAGAGGAGCTAGAGGTGAACCCTAAGCCTAAAGAAGGGTAACCCTCAGAAGGAACAAGAGTGTGGGTGGAGCATCACCGAGGTGCAGGGGGAACACCAGATTTGAGAGAAGAGATGTAGAAGGGTGAGTGAAGATACCACAGGAGTATGGAGACTTGAAGGAGAAGAACCAAGAAGAAGCAGAGAGGGAATCGTAACCTGAGCCACATGGACGTGGCAGAAGACTAAGTAGAAATAGGTGCACGTGGGGGAGCCTCAATGAGATGGAAAGGGAAAAGAGAGATATCAAGATAAGGAGGGGCTGGGGAGGCCAGTTTTGCACAGGGTCAATGCTAATCATCACTGAGGTGGACAAGGATTAGAGGGAGGAACATCAGACAGAGAGGGGAACAAGTATGGGGTTGCGTGCCCCCTCATCCTGCCATATCTGCTTCTGCAGTCTAGCCCCTGATGTGCAAGTGCAGACAGGTCCTCGAGACCAAGATGAAGATGAGAAGCAGAGGATCTGAATCTACACACGGATGAGCCAAGAGGAAAGTGTGAGGACATTTATATGAAACCCAGAACTATGAGAAACTTAATAGGGTAAACCTATCCTGGAAAGGTATCCCTGCAATAGAGGGGTATGAAACCCAGGGACTGTTCTGGTGCACCCAAGACGTTCTGTTGAACCTAAGGACTGTTCTGTCCAAATGTTTTTTTGTTTGGAACCTTGAAACTTTTTATTGAACTAAAACAATAAATGCATAGTTTCTAAATCAGATGCCTGGTGGAATCCTTTGGGCAATGCCTCCCCAGCTCTGAGTACTGCCTTCAGGCAAAGTGACCCTGTAGGGCACTGTCTGGGAAGGTACAACAAAAGGAGGCCTGCAGGGCTTTCGTTCTTGCAGCCACTTGGTGGCCCTGTGATGCAGGTTTACTGATGTGGAAATGCTGCATGACAGAAGCAGTGGTCTCCCTCCCAGAATGGGAGGGCACTTCCCCATGCCCCTTCATGTATGGGCTGCCACTGACCTGGCTTGTTGGGTGAAGAATCGTGAAATCAAGATGGAGCCTTTCATATACGGAAACTGGAAGATTTCCCAAAAGGCTGGAGCCTCTCAAAGGTCGGTACAAGCATGGAAAGCATTTCGACATGGAAAGCATTTTCACATGGAAAGCATTTTCACATGGAAAGCTTACTTGAGATGTTGCTGACTTTGCCCCAGCCCAAACAGCCATGTCCAGGGATAAGTGAATTGGAGAAATCTACCTATTTCCCAATTATCCATACAAATCCATTAGGAAGGTGGCATACCATCGGTAGCCCATATATAACTCGACACAACTTTTTCTCATTTAAATTGAACTAGGAAGTTGAAACAAAATAGTTCAGGCGCATTGTCAGATTAAGGTAGGTAGGCATCGCTTCAGGAGGTAACACTGGTCAGGAAAAATGTGTGGCTTTGTTAGAAGCAATAAAGAGTTCACTGAAACTGTTGGTTACAGGGTTTTTAAAAAAAAGCATGTCCCAAACTAATTAAAAAAACACCAAGGTGCAGCGGTTAGCGGGGCAGAGAGTGTGGACTGCAATTACGTTTGGCATTTTTGAGGTCTTTCTTCAAGTTTTACTGTTGAGAGGTGGAGCAGAGCTGTGGAGCTGGAAGTAGCTTTTAAAAAGGCAATGCTCATACAGTGCACGGTGCAGAGAGTGGGCGAGAGAGTGGTCTGCAGCGGCGTTTTGCGTTTTTGAAGTCTTTCCTCGAGTTTTACTGCTGAGAGGATGAGCGCAGCTGGGGGGCAGGAAGAAGCCTTCAGAAAACCATTACTTGCGCGGAGCGCAGCTCAGAGAGCCGAGCATAGAGAGTGGTTTGCAGTGGCGTATAGGGGTTTTTAAAGTTTACCTCAGGTTTTACTGTTGAGAGGAGGAGCAGAGCTGTGGGTTTGGAAGCAGCCTTTAAAAATCCATTACTCACGTGGAACGTGGAGAAGAGAGAGTGACCTGCTGTGCTCCACAGTGGATCGAGTAGATTGAGGTACTGAGGTTAAAACATATATATATATTTTTTTTAATTTTATTGGTTTCAACTCAAACCTTTAAAATATTACAAAACAAAACAACAATTTAACATTTACATCTCAATAATGCCCCTGATGCCTTCTTCCCTTCTGCACCTTCCAATGTTAACAGGGGACCACTCCCCAAAGTGATTTTCCCACTATGCAGTCGGCCCATGTTTACTTTTTTGTCAAGGTCTATGGATCAGTTTTGTTTATCATCTCCTCGATTACTGCTAAAAATGAGGTCAGGGGCATAATTAGTTTCCGATCCATCCCGTTCCACAGATTCTGCCACCACTCCTCTGCACTCACTGATTGATGGTTTCCATACCACTGACCCAAGTAAATGGACCTTTCATTTTTTAGAGAGGGGCAGAATAATACAAGATGTTTGAGGGATTCCCGCTCCTTGCAACAGAAGCGGCAGGTAAAGTTTGGGTCGGTAACTCCTGCTCGAAGCCTGATGCGGTCTTTCGTTTTGTATGCGTTCAGCCTGAATAACATGAATAGCCTGCATGCTTTTGAGTTAGGGAAGCGATTCATGTATGGTTGCAATACATTGTAGCTTCTCGCTTCCGCGGGGGCATCTTTCATAGCGCTAGCGAGCAGGCGCTCGCTACCTGTGTTGATCCAATCGGCGCGCCATATCTTCACTTTCGCTGCTGTCGGGTTTGAGTGGAGGGTTTGTAGACTGATGTTGTGGATTGTTAGTAGATCGTCTCCTCGTTTCACCCATTGAGACAAAATGTCTGGGCCGTTGTCTCCCGCATGATGAAAGATCTTGAATTGGAGGATTCCCTCTTCAGCTTTAGATTTACGTAACAACGCTAATTGGTTCCAGCAAATCCTGGCATGCAGCGATACCAGAGCGAGTTCATACCTTATGCATGCAGTAGAGATTCCTATCGGAAGGCTTAATGCCTTGGACCAAAACATGTGCTCCAATGAAGCCCAATGTGTCGGTGGGAATCCGAAGGCATTTTCACCGCCGTATGTCAGAATCGGGACCACTTTTTGCTCATAAAAATTTCTCAGTGGTCGTATTGAAAAGTGCCCTTATTTTTATGGATTACAAGGGCCTGACATGCCAGCTGGCCGCATTTCCTCTTGGACTCAGTCACCCACGGGTAATCACAGACACTCGAGTTCAAAATCATGCCTAGATATTTTACGGAGTTTGACGTCCGGAGATCAACATGATTTAGTGACCACACTTGTTTTGAACGCATTTGTTTTTGACACATTCTTAGGTTTTCAAACACCAACATTTCAGTCTTTGCTGGGTTGATCGTCAAGCTGTTCATGTTTACGTACTTTTGGACCACGTCCAGTTTACGTTGGAGGCCGATCGGAGTTTGATCTAGAATTACCAGATCATCGGCATACATCAACCAGCTTATCGGCGATGAGTTGAGCTTCGGAGGGAAAGCCCTCACGGATTGAATTGCTTCTCCGATATCGAAAATGAAAAGGCTGAAAATTGCAGCTGCCAGCGGGCAACCTTGCTTCACTCCTTTGAGAGTCCTGATTTTGGCAGACAGGGTGCCCGCATGATCAAGCCGAATTGAGATTGATGTGTCTGTGTGTAACTCTTTGATTGCCGCGAGAAGGTCTTCCGGGCAACCCCAGATTTCCAGTTTATGCCACAGCACTTCCCGATCAATCATGTCAAATGCCATGGAAAAGTCAACAAAAGCTGCATAGACTTTCGTGTTTGTACGTATGGCTTCCATCTTCAGCAGATTTAAGATTAGCAGGTTCAGTGAGCACCCCACCATTTTCACAAAGCCTGCCTGTCTTTCGTCCACTTTTTTGGCAGATTGGGCCCACTTAGTCAGTTTGTTTTGCAGCAATGATGCATAGAGCTTACCTAGAACGTCAAGCAGTGCCACTGGTCGATAGTTTTTTGGTGACTCTCTGTTCCCTTTCTTAAATATTGGCACTATTCTCCCTGACTTCCATGAGGTTGGCACTCGTTTCTGCGAGTTTATTCTTGCAAAAAGGTCGAAGCACAAGTCAGCCCGCAGGTCAGGAAATTGTTTGTTCATGAAGTTTGATAGACCATCTGGGCCCGGGGCCCTTGAGTTCTTCGTCCTCATTATTGCCTCTCAAATTTCAGCTCTTGAAAAGTGTAAATTCCAGTCGGATTTAGTTGTTTTGTGCATTTGTGGATACAGGGTTTGGTGACATAGTTCCGTGAAATGCTGGACCCATTCAGCTTCCGTCACCTGGCATGTAAGCAGGGCCTCTTGTGGGGTTTCCATCTCATTGATTGTTCGCCAGAGCTCTCCGGTGTTCTTATTTGATAAGATCTTTAACATAGCCTCTGCGTCATTCTGGTGTAATACAAATTGATGGCTTTTGATCCAGTTTTTATATCGCTGTTTAGTTACTTTGTTTCTTTGCGTTATTTCGTCTTCGGGAGCTTGATTATTTTTCCTGATTTCAGCTCGCATGGATCTTTTGCGTTGCATCACCATTAGATCAAAACAATGTTTTTTCCGGAATGACCAATTTTTCATTCCGTTATTTTTGCTTTTAAATTGCGCCAATATTGGTGCATATTCGATCTCTGACGGTGTCAACTTGAATTGGGAGCATATGTTGACCACTTTGTGTTCTTCCAATCTTATTCGCAGATGATTTGATTCTGCTGACATTTTCGATCCCCATTTTTTGCTTAGGACTCCTTTTGTGTAGTGAAGTTTTGCTACCAGCATTTCGTGGTCACTATTTGGCATGGCACAAATATTCAAAGATTTTATTCTCGCGTGCAATGTGTCAGAGATAAAGATGTAGTCAATAGTCGAACTGGAGCTTTCACGCTGCCACGTGGGCTTCGGTGGAATGTCTCCTAGGCTACAGCCATTTAACATGGACAGGCCTCTTGCATTCATTTTTGCTGACCAAGTTTGAGCAAGGCGACCTTTGACGGCACTCTGGGGTTTAAAGAGATCAATATTTAAGTCGCCACAGAGTATCAAGCCAGATCCACTTGATGATTCGAGCAGATTGTCAATTATGGAGGAAACTTGATCTATGAAGGGATAAGACCCGGTTGATTGATGATTCCAGTACACATTAATTATGTGAATGACATCATAAGTCAACGGTTTCTCTATAAGCTTTCTTATTTCGCAGACTTGAATGTAAGGTGTATAATTTTTAGAGTTTATCAAGCGGTAACCTGAAGACCGTTTGATCAATGTTAACAGCCCTGCTACCGGCCGCCCCTTGTCAGCTTTTGTTGCTGGATTCAAAGCACCCTCAAATTCAAATGTCACGGGCAGGTCGCGAAGCCAGGTTTCTTGCAAGCATATCAGGTGCAAGTCTTGGAACCAAGCGTTATTGAACAGGTGGAGAAAAATGCGCATGTTCCATGATGCAAACAAACACTCCTGGTCCGAACTAGGCTTTGAACATTAGCTGTGATTTTTATTATTTAGAGCTGAAGCTAGCCAGTTCCATTCTTGCGTTACAACTTTTTCTTTTCTGTTAATTGGTGATGAGTCCGCCGTGATACGCTGTGGCTCTCTATTGATTATCGTTATTTTGATTTTCGCCATCGGGCTTGATCTGTCTGCCTCGGCCTGCTCCCTGGCTACAGTGTTTTGGGAAGTGGGAGCGGAGTGTTGCCTGTTATAGTGTGACCCTCCTGACCCCTGCTGGATCTGTTGAAGCTGAGCAAGAGCTTTAGAGCTATGAGAAGCCTCTCGAAATGGCGGCGTTTCCTTTAGCGTGTGTCATGAGCCGCATATTCCATCAGTCTTCAGCGGTTTACTGCATCTTTCTGGATCCGCTAATTTGTAAGTGTCAAAGCCCAGCGATAACAAATCTTCATCGGCCTATAGAATTACATTCGCGATTATATTGGAGTTTATATGCAAGATCACCTTGTCTGTACACCGCTCGTCCGGGAATTCAACTGTTTGCAGATCTTTTGAAACCAGTGATCTAAGCCGAGGTATATGGTGAAGTAATCTTAACACATTAGATCTGTTCAAGATTAATTTTGATCAAGATAGGCGTTGCATCCGATCCGTTTATTTCCTGTCGGTTCTCAGTCTTATGATTGCTTCTTTTAGACGATGCGTCTTGATAGTGGTCGACTTTCTGTGGTGAGGCTTGTATGGTGAACGGTGCGGACATCACAGGCCCTTCGTTTTTTTGTGTGAGTTTTACTCCGTTCACTGCTTGTTGGCCGACTTCACACGGATCCAACTTCTTCTTCTGATTAAGCAGTCTGTGTCTTTCCCATTTCGCTTGAAGCGTTATGAACTCCGGGCTCCTAGGTTCAAAATCTCTCTCCTCACCTTCTCTGACCGGAGACATCAGCTCACAACGCCTCTGGGTATTACCTCGTATTGATGTCGACCAGGAGCTCTGGCTCACTTCCGTCGTGACTCTTTTGGGAGATACTAGTTCTTTTTCCAGAATCTTCGGGTCAACACTCAGTTTGAAGGTGAAGATGAAGGTGAAAGTAGAGGTGAAGGATTAGGGAGAGAACAGAAGTGGATGGAGGAAGCGACCATCAAGGAAGAGTGAAGTGGACAGAAAACGTTGTAGGAGGCGAAGAAGTGGAGAGAGAGATACAAAATCTGAAGAGGAAAGCAGATAAGTGGCAGGGGGAAGGTATGGTAGTTGGAGGAGTGGAGAAGCATGGAAAAAGAAGGTTTACTGTAGGAAGTCCCTTGAAACTATATGGCCAGTGATGATCAGATAATAGGACAATTGAAGTCTGTCAGTAGTCTGGGAGAAGTGGGACGAGGAGTGAGCAGGTGGCAAAACATCAATGTTAGTCAGCCAGCTGGAGGGCTAGTGACTGGGTCCAGTGTCAGGCTCCATGGCTCAGTGTGGCGGAAAGTAAGATGGGCTTGGGTGGTTATAGGTTCAGGAGCCTGAGAGAGGGAAGTGAACCAGATCCACACAAGGCACCTAGAGAATGTCCTGGCCTACCTCACCATAAGGAGATGCCGGAGATCTTACTGCAACAGAGCCTAGCTCTTCAACAAGAATACCTCCAACACCTGAGCAGTAGTACCCAACCCGGTCCCTTTGTGTCAGAGGAAAAACCCAGATCGAAAGCAGGAGCGTCAGGTGCTGATATGGCATGGGGTGGACTGTGGCGGGCCCCTTTTTCAGGTCCATAAATTCCAGACGGTCATGTCTATGTTTAATTTCAAGTTTGTGTTTATATATACTGGTGCTACCACCCGAAAGGTTTTGCTTAACCACCTTATATCAGACAAAAGATCACAAAAAGCTAAGGATATTTGGAAGAATATGGTCTAAGCCCGGGTGTCCGGACCGAGATACATCGGCAAATAGACAAATACCTCAACTCCCATAATCCTTCTACTCTCCAGAAGGAAAACCTAGGCCAGACTGTGAAAACACAGTTACAAATTTGGAGGCAAGATGGGAATACCAGCGTGATCCGTAGGAGTGCTTTCCAACCCTAAAAGGGAACGGCCATGAAGAACCCACTCATCCACCCCACATTTAAAAATAGAGGGGCAGAATGAGGTGCAGCCCTCGCTCAGGCATCCACAGGATATCCAGAATGCAGGATATCCAGCCAGCATAGAGAACAGTATGTAATGGATTCCAAGATGGCACTTGCCCCATCTGAAGACTTCTTGCAAGGGCTCAGCGCTACAGGACATTCCAAAGGTTCGGAATCTTCTCAGAGGAAACATCTGTTCCCTCCAACCAATCCAAGGAAAGTAATTAATCCCATGCCCTTTTTAAGAGGCTGCTACCAACACAGCAATGAGAGAGAATTTTGAAGCTATGTAATGAGAATTCGGAGGAGAATAAGCTCTAGAGGATGCCGGAAGGGAGAGGAGAAGGAGCAGAGGGATGAGGGCTAGAGAGAGCTGTTCGCAGAGCAAGAGGCAGGAGACTGTGAGAGAGGTGACCAACATGTTAGACAGGAGACTAGAAGTGATGAGGAATAGTGTGGTGGTAAGGAGGAAGACCAGGAAAGGAGAAGCGAAGGAGGTTGTTGGAAGTGATATTAAAGTAAGAGAGGAGGAAATAAAAGGAGCTGTGGTTGGAGAGGTTATTAAAGGAGGACAGGGCAGTACAGAGAGCGGTGGTTCGAAGTGATATTTTTGTAGGCGAGCATGGAAGAGAAAATTCATTCGGCCATAAGAAGATCAAGGTGATAGCGGAGCTAGAGGTGAACCCTAAGCCTAAAGAAGGGTAACCCTCAGAAGGAACAAAAGTGTGGGTGGAGCATCACCGAGGTGCAGGGGGAACACCAGATTTGAGAGAAGAGATATAGAAGGGCGAGTGAAGATACCACGGGAGTATGGAGACTTGAAGGAGAAGAACCAAGCAGAAGCAGAGAGGGAATCGTAACCTGAGCCACATGGACGTGGCAGAAGACTAAGTAGAAGTAGGTGCACGTGGGGGAGCCTCAATGAGATGGAAAGGGAAAAGAGAGATATCAAGATAAGGAGGGGCTGGGGAGGCCAGTTTTGCACAGGGCCAATGCTAATCATCACTGAGGTGGACAAGGATTAGAGGGAGGAACATCAGACAGAGAGGTGAAAAAGTATGGGGTTGCCTGCCCCCTCATCCTGCCATATCTGCTTCTGCAGTCTAGCCCCTGATGTGCAAGTGCAGACAGGTCCTCGAGACCAAGATGAAGATGAGAAACAGAGGATCTGAATCTACACACGGATGAGCCAAGAGGAAAGTGTGAGGACATTTATATGAAACCCAGAACTATGAGAAACTTAATAGGGTAAACCTATCCTGGAAAGGGATCCCTGCAATAGAGGGGTATGAAACCCAGGGACTGTTCTGGTGCACCCAAGACGTTCTGTTGAACCTAAGGACTGTCCTGTCCAAATGTTTTTTTGTTTGGAACCTTGAAACTTTTTATTGAACTAAAACAATAAATGTATAGTTTCTAAATCAGATGCCCTGGTGGAATCCTTTGGGCAATGCCTCCCCAGCTCTGAGTACTGCCTTCAGGCAAAGTGACCCTGTAGGGCACTGTCTGGGAAGGTACAACAAAAGGAGGCCTGCAGGGCTTTCGTTCTTGCAGCCACTTGGTGGCCCTGTGATGCAGGTTTACTGTTGTGGAAATGCTGCATGACAGAAGCAGTGGTCTCCCTTCCAGAATGGGAGGGCACTTCCCCATGCCCCTTCATGTATGGGCTGCTACTGACTTGGCTTGTTGGGTGAAGAATCGTGAAATCAAGATGGAGCCTTTCATATACGGAAACTGGAAGATTTCCCAAAAGGCTGGAGCCTCTCAAAGGTCGGTACAAGCATGGAAAGCATTTTCACATGGAAAGCATTTTCACATGGAAAGCATTTTCACATGGAAAGCATTTTCACATGGAAAGCTTACTTGAGATGTTGCTGACTTTGCCCCAGCCCAAACAGCCATGTCCAGGGATAAGTGAATTGGAGAAATCTACCTATTTCCCAATTATCCATACAAATCCATTAGGAAGGTGGCATACCATCGGTAGCCCATATATAACTCGACACAACTTTTTCTCATTTAAATTGAACTAGGAAGTTGAAACAAAATAGCTCAGGCGCATTGTCAGATTAAGATAGGGTAGGCGTCGCTTCAGGAGGTAACACTGGTCAGGAAAAATGTGTGGCTTTGTTAGAAGCAATAAAGAGTTCACTGAAACTGTTGGTTACAGGGTTTTTAAAAAAAAGCATGTCCCAAACTAATTAAAAAAACACCAAGGTGCAGCGGTTAGCGGGGCAGAGAGTGTGAACTGCAATTAGGTTTGGCATTTTTGAGGTCTTTCTTCAACTTTTACTGTTGAGAGGCGGAGCAGAGCTGTGGAGCTGGAAGTAGCTTTTAAAAAGGCAATGCTCATACAGTGCACGGTGCAGAGTGTGGGCGAGAGAGTGGTCTGCAGCGGCGTTTTGCGTTTTTGAAGTCTTTCCTCGAGTTTTACTGTTGAGAGGATGAGCGCAGCTGGGGGGCAGGAAGAAGCCTTCAGAAAACCATTACTTGCGCGGAGCGCAGCTCAGAGAGCCGAGCATAGAGAGTTGTCTGTAGTGGCGTATAGGGGTTTTTAAAGTTTACCTCAGGTTTTACTGTTGAGAGGAGGAGCAGAGCTGTGGGGTTGGAAGCAGCCTTTAAAAATCCATTACTCACGTGGAACGTGGAGAAGAGAGAGTGACCTGCTGTGCTCCACAGTGGATCGAGTAGATTGAGGTACTGAGGTTAAAACATATATATATATTTTTTAAAATTTTATTGGTTTCAACTCAAACCTTTAAAATATTACAAAAAAAAACAACAATTTAACATTTACATCTTAATAATGCCCCTGATGCCTTCTTCCCTTCTGCACCTTCCAATGTTAACAGGGGACCACTCCCCAAAGTGATTTTCCCACTATGCAGTCGGCCCATGTTTACTTTTTTGTCAAGGTCTATGGATCAGTTTTGTTTATCATCTCCTCGATTACTGCTAAAAATGAGGTCAGCGGCATAATTAGTTTCCGATCCATCCCGTTCCACAGATTCTGCCACCACTCCTCTGCACTCACTGATTGATGGATTCCATACCACTGACCCAAGTAAATGGACCTTTCATTTTTTAGAGAGGGGCAGAATAATACAAGATGTTTGAGGGATTCCCGCTCCTTGCAACAGAAGAGGCAGGTAAAGTTTGGGTCGGTAACTCCTGCTCGAAGCCTGATGCGGTCTTTCGTTTTGTATGCCTTCAGCCTGAATAACATGAATAGCCTGCATGCTTTTGAGTTAGGGAAGCGATTCATGTATGGTTGCAATACATTTTAGCTTCTCGCTTCTGCAGGGGCATCTTTCATAGCGCTAGCGAGCAGGCGCTCGCTACCTGTGTTGATCCAATCGGCGCGCCATATCTTCACTTTCGCTGCTGTCGGGTTTGAGTGGAGGGTTTGTAGACTGATGTTGTGGATTGTTAGTAGATCGTCTCCTCGTTTCACCCATTGAGACAAAATGTCTGGGCCGTTGTCTCCCGCATGATGAAAGATCTTGAATTGGAGGATTCCCTCTTCAGCTTTAGATTTCCGGAACAACGCTAATTGGTTCCAGCAAATCCTGGCATGCAGCGATACCAGAGCGAGTTCATACCTTATGCATGCAGTAGAGATTCCTATCGGAAGGCTTAACGCCTTGGACCAAAACATGTGCTCCAATGAAGCCCAATGTGTCGGTGGGAATCCGAAGGCATTTTCACCGCCGTATGTCAGAATCGGGACCACTTTTTGCTCATAAAAATTTCTCAGTGGTCGTATTGAAAAGTGCCCTTATTTTTATGGATTACAAGGGCCTGACATGCCAGCTGGCCGCATTTCCTCTTGGACTCAGTCACCCACGGGTCATCACAGATACTCGAGTTCAAAATCATGCCTAGATATTTTACGGAGTTTGACGTCCAGAGATCAACATGATTTAGTGACCACACTTGTTTTGAACGCATTTGTTTTTGACACATTCTTAGGTTTTCAAACACCAACATTTCGGTCTTTGCTGGATTGATCGTCAAGCTGTTCATGTTTACGTACTTTTGGACCACGTCCAGTTTACGTTGGAGGCCGATCGGAGTTTGATCTAGAATTACCAGATCATCGGCATACATCAACCAACTTATCGGCGATGAGTTGAGCTTCGGAGGGAAAGCCCTCACGGATTGAATTGCTTCTCCGATATCGAAAATGAAAAGGCTGAAAATTGCAGCTGCCAGCGGGCAACCTTGCTTCACTCCTTTGAGAGTCCTGATTTTGGCAGACAGGGTGCCCGCATGATCAAGCCGAATTGAGATTGATGTGTCTGTGTGTAACTCTTTGATTGCCGCGAGTAGGTCTTCCGGGCAACCCCAGATTTCCAGTTTATGCCACAGCACTTCCCGATCAATCATGTCAAATGCCATGGAAAAGTCAACAAAAGCTGCATAGACTTTCGTGTTTGTACGTATGGCTTCCATCTTCAGCAGATTTAAGATTAGCAGGTTCAGTGAGCACCCCACCATTTTCACAAAGCCTGCCTGTCTTTCGTCCACTTTTTTGGCAGATTGGGCCCACTTAGTTTGTTTTGCAGCAATGATGCTTAGAGCTTACCTAGAACGTCAAGCAGTGCCACTGGTAGATAGTTTTTTGGTGACGCTCTGTTCCCTTTCTTAAATATTGGCACTATTATCCCTGACTTCCATGAGGTTGGCCCTCGTTTCTGCGAGTTTATTCTTGCAAAAAGGTCGAAGCACAAGTCAGCCCGCAGGTCAGGGAATTGTTTGTTCATGAAGTTTGATAGACCATCTGGGCCCGGGGCCCTTGAGTTCTTCGTCCTCATTATTGCCTCTCAAATTTCAGCTCTTGAAAAGTGTAAATTCCAGTCGGATTTAGTTGTTTTGTGCATTTGTGGATACAGGGTTTGGTGACATAGTTCCGTGAAATGCTGGACCCATTCAGCTTCCGTCACCTGGCATGTAAGCAGGGCCTCTTGTGGGGTTTCCATCTCATTGATTGTTCGCCAGAGCTCTCCGCTGTTCTTATTTGATAAGATCTTTAACATAGCCTCTGCGTCATTCTGGTGTAATACAAATTGATGGCTTTTGATCCAGTTTTCATATCGCTGTTTATTTACTTTGTTTCTTTGCGTTATTTCGTCTTCGGGACCTTGATTATTTTTCCTGATTTCAGCTCGCATGGATCTTTTGCGTTGCATCACCATTAGATCAAAACAATGTTTTTTCCGGAATGACCAATTTTTCATTCCGTTATTTTTGCTTTTAAATTGCGCCAATATTGGTGCATATTCGATCTCTGACGGTGTCAACTTGAATTGGGAGCATATGTTGACCACTTTGTGTTCTTCCAATCTTATTCGCAGATGATTTGATTCTGCTGACATTTTCGATCCCCATTTTTTGCTTAGGAGTCCTTTTGTGTAGTGAAGGTTTGCTACCAGCATTTCGTGGTCACTATTTGGCATGGCACGAATATTCAAAGATTTTATTCTCGCGTGCAATGTGTCAGAGATAAAGATGTAGTCAATAGTCGAACTGGAGCTTTCACGCTGCCACGTGGGCTTCGGTGGAATGTCTCCTAGGATACAGCCATTTAACATGGACAGGCCTCTTGCATTCATTTCTGCTGACCAAGCTTGAGCAAGGCGACCTTTGACGGCACTCTGGGGTTTAAAGAGATCAATATTTAAGTCGCCACAGAGTATCAAGCCAGATCCACTTGATGATTCGAGCAGATTGTCAATTATGGAGGAAACTTGATCTATGAAGGGATAAGACCCGGTTGATTGATGATTCCAGTACACATTAATTATGTGAATGACATCATAAGTCAACGGTTTCTCTATAAGCTTTCTTATTTCGCAGACTTGAATGTAAGGTGTATAATTTTTAGAGTTTATCAAGCGGTAACCTGAAGACCGTTTGATCAATGTTAACAGCCCTGCTACCAGCCGCCCCTTGTCAGCTTTTGTTGCTGGATTCAAAGCACCCTCAAATTCAGATGTCACGGGCAGGTCGCGAAGCCAGGTTTCTTGCAAGCATATCAGGTGCAAGTCTTGGAACCAACCGTTATTGAACAGGTGGAGAAAAATGCACGTGTTCCATGACGCAAACAAACACTCCTGGTCCGAACTAGGCTTTGAACATTAGCTGTGATTTTTATTATTTAGAGCTGATGCTAGCCAGTTCCATTCCTGCGTTACAACTTTTTCTTTTCTGTTAATTGGTGATGAGTCCGCCGTGATACCCTGTGGCTCTCTATTGATTATCGTATTTTGATTTTCGCCATCAGGCTTGATCTGTCTGCCTCGGCCTGCTCCCTGGCTACAGTGTTTTGGGAAGTGGGAGCGGAGTGTTGCCTGTTATAGTGTGACCCTCCTGACCCCTGCTGGATCTGTTGAAGCTGAGCAAGAGCTTTAGAGCTATGAGAAGCCTCTCGAAATGGCGGCGTTTCCTTTAGCGTGTGTCATGAGCCGCATATTCCATCAGTCTTCAGCGGTTTACTGCATCTTTCTGGATCCGCTAATTTGTAAGTGTCAAAGCCCAGCGATAACAAATCTTCATCGGCCTATAGAATTACATTCACGATTATATTGGAGTTTATATGCAAGATCACCTTGTCTGTACACCGCTCGTCCGGGAATTCAACTGTTTGCAGATCTTTTGAAACCAGTGATCTAAGCCGAGGTATATGGTGAAGTAATCTTAACACATTAGATCTGTTCAAGATTAATTTATCGCCACCTGCCAACCTCTCCAACATAATTTTGATCAAGATAGGCGTTGCATCCGATCCGTTTATTTCCTGTCGGTTCTCAGTCTTATGATTGCTTCTTTTAGACGATGCGTCTTGATAGTGGTCGACTTTCTGTGGTGAGGCTTGTATGGCGAACGGTGCGGACATCACAGGCCCTTCGTTTTTTTGTGTGAGTTTTACTCCGTTCACTGCTTGTTGGCCGACTTCACACGGATCCAACTTCTTCTTCTGATTAAGCAGTCTGTGTCTTTCCCATTTCGCTTGAAGCGTTATGAACTCCGGGCTCCTAGGTTCAAAATCTCTCTCCTCACCTTCTATGACCGGAGACACCAGCTCACAACGCCTCTGGGTATTACCTCGTATTGATGTCGACCAGGAGCTCTGGCTCACTTCCGTCGTGACTCTTTTGGGAGATACTAGTTCTTTTTCCAGAATCTTCGGGTCAACACTCAGTTTTGGGCCGAGTATCACTTGGGAATTTTTTTGTGTACCTTGTTCAACGAGCGGTGCTTTTGTAGTAGCGACGCACTCTGGTTCTGTGTCCTCATAAACAGATAGGTCCATTAACTCTTTATGAATTGCCAGGTCTTCCTCGCCTGGCAGAATTTCAACAGCGGACGTCTTATTTTCCACTGTTTTTGGTTGGACCGCTGCCTTATCATTGATAGTGTCCGCTAGTTTAAGACTTGAAGTGATTGCTTTGACAACCAGTTGGAACATCTTCAGATTCCGTAAAAATGTTCCTGCACCCTTTTGTTGATTTTTTTTCCGAGCAGGTAGATTCTTGTGCTTTTTCTCTGTGCAAGGTGGAATTTTTTTTGCAACCATATTGACTTTGGTCTGAGTTTCAGAATCTTGATTTCCGAAAATGGGGAAAAGCCCGGAAGAGGTCTCAATAGCCGTGGGGCGTTCAATCAGCTCAATCACCTGAACTACTTCATTCGCAAGAGGCATTGAGCCAGATGCCTTTTGAGAGTCTAGTAAGGCAGGGTTTGCAGCGTTTTTGGCTTGGTGGAAGGCCGTGTTAAACGACATGTCAAGAGCATTAGGAAGCCCCACATTTCCACTCTCCGGCACGCCGTTGTTTATGGGAATCTCTACCACAGATGCATCCAATGGTGATACAACGTTGTGCACAGGGGACCCCGGTACATTCACTTCAATTGTGAGACTTTCCAGTGGTCTGACACTCAGGTTCTGAGATTGCAATGGCTGGAGCAGTCGTGTCGAATTCCTGGTCTGCTTCTCAGCATTAGATACGGCTTTTCCAGGGCATAGCAACTCTGGCCTTGATGCCTCAGTCATGTCGCTGACACAACCCAGATCTTCTCCTCTTTGTGTGATCCGAGATTTTTGAAAGAGGGACAAAGCTTCCTTCGCAACCTCTGCAAACAGGTTTTTGTCGATCGTGTCATTCTGTTTCACATCGTTTAAATAATTCAAACCTGCCATTATATTGTGATTTAGCTCCTCTTGTTTAGCCTTTTGGTCAGTGTGAGATAATTCTAAATGCAACACTTTTGAGTTCATCATGGCCAGTAAAGTTGTAATGTCTTTCACATTTTCGTTTAGAGATTCATACAGCTTGGTGAAGGGCGTTAAGGAAATAGCCATTGCAGATGTTAAGGCTATTAAGGGTTCATTTGCCGGTACATGCGCACAAGGGGCTGCACGTCCCTCTCTTCCTTTCTCCTGAGAGACACAGGGTACTCGTCTATACTGAGCTCTTTCTCGCCGTATTTTAGGAAAAGGGCGTTCGATAAATGACAAATCTCTTGCGGTTGAGTCATTTTCCGAGCCTTCACTAATTGTAGAAGTGATTTCTTGAGTTTGAGGGCACAGCCTGGGTGTAAAAGCTGCAATACTGTGTAAGGGCAGTCTTTTCTGTGAGTTTACTATGTTGCTCTGGTGTGACGATGATGACTCGTCCAAGGATCCAGCAACCACCGGTTTGGGTCTTTTGTAGTTGCCGGATCCCCATATATCACGGTTTACATTTGTGATATTGGCACAATTCCTTTTCTGAAGAACGTTAGACATCGTGTCCTGCACTGGGGTGGATGTCACAGACTGTTTAATTGAGTAGGATTTATTTAAATTAATCAGGTTTTGTAACGCCGTGGAGACCACCTCTAAAGAGTTTCTCTTGTCAGCGGTGGGGGGGCCCACATCACTGCCCCTCGGCGCACAGCCTAATTGTGAAACACACATTGCAGCACAAGTACGAGCTGCTGGTAGCAAGACCTCAGGGGTTAGTATTGATGGTAAAGCAGGGGGCGTAATCTCATCAACGATTGCCCTTGTGGTTAGGGACAGGTTTACAATATCACTTGTATCGTATCCTGAGAAGCACATGCCTCAAGCACGACATCAGAGCCGGCAGTGCTTCTAGCAACGAGTTCTACATTCTGACTCTCTGAGGCCGCCGCAGCAACGCGGCTGGCAAGGCGAGCCTCTGCCTGATCCAACAGGTGTTGCTCTGCCTCCGCGTCTGCAACGATCGCGGCGCATCGTCCCATCGCGTCTGCTTCCTTTGACAGGCTCCGCCCACTGTCAACAACGGGAGCTGCCGAGTCTGCCGACAGCGGGCTTGCCTCCCACTGCTCCACCTCAGTTCCAGCACTGGCCGGGGCCGCTGCAGGCTCTGACCGACCTAACACACGGAGAACACCCGCCACCCCCGGAACGGGGAACGGCTCCCCAACCCCACTGGTGAGTCATGTAGAACGACACGTTGAATAACGACCGTGCCGTTCACGGGACTGCCAGTATAAGACACGTGTTGACTTTTATCTTCAGTTTGGTTCGGGTTATTAGACGCGGGCATTAGGTGAATAGTGTCAAGGTAGGTAGGGACTGAGGGAGCGACTTGATTTGAACATGAGCAATCTTCGTGTACCAGAGGCTGAAATACATCGTCGCGCACCTGGGTGGCATGCTCTCTTGTAAAATCTGTGATTTCTGATGCTGAGCGACAGGAAAAGCATTGGCTCACCTGTTTCTGGCGCCCGCTTTTTGCGGAAGTTCTTCTTGAATAGCCATGCGTTTGGATTGCGCTCTGGTCCTTAGAGATGATGTTAAGTTGGATGGGTCCATCATCTGCACTGCGCCACTCGCCACAGCCAAACAGTGTCCTCCTCAGCCCTTAGTCCTCAGGGCTTAATGCCACAAGGGTGGTGGAGGCGGCCTTTTGTGTCTGCTGACCCGGTCAGGTGACTTAGTCAGGTGGGAATCAGTTAAAGATACAGGCACACGCACCTCCTTTCTCCTTTCTCCTTTCTCCACTTGGATTCTGTCACTCGCCACAGCCAAACAGTGTCCTCTTCAGCCCTTAGTCCTCAGGGCTTAATCACGACAATTGTTTCTGTGTCCTGCGCCTTTGGGGCAGGACACTGCCGTTAGTATTGCATGGAATTGGGTACTCGATTATTGTAAGGGTAAGCAATAACTCTAGTATATTAGTGCTTTGCCCTGTTAGTTTTTCCTCAATTATGAACTGCATTTACGTCCTCACTTGCCCTCTAAAAATATTGACATAAATATACTCATGTCAAGAGCTTACTATTTACTAAAATCTAGAAGCCACTCCAGCGCCACCTCTGCAAGCACCTTCCGTTCTCTAAACAGGGATAACAATAGTGTTTTACAGCCCTGGCAAACTGGCTGTTTGCCTAGGGTTGGGTTTCTAGATCAGATCAAGAGGGAATCTGAGGAAAGGAGCATTGTGTCCATACATGGTAAAGGATCGAAAACTCTTCACTCTAAATATTCTGAAGCTCGTTCGGAGGAAGGATAGGATATTGGCATCCAATGAAGTCACCATACTTACAAGTCTGGTTTATAGTCGAGAAATAAAACGGCCAGCCAATACATGTGCAACTCCTATGATTGGTCAAAAGATAACAAACTTCCTCCCATGTGCAGGTTCAACCACAGATATAAGGTGCTTGGAACCATCGAAGGCCGGTCCAATGGAAGGCATAGAAAACATGACAGACTGTAGCTTCTAGGAAGGTACTGGTAATATGGGATGTCTGCTTTCTGAGGCTGCACAAATGGATAATGAATCTCAAATTGTATCATGGGGTTTGCCTAGTAAAAATGTGAACATGAATACATCAGTTAATTGAATTGTTGTCCTCAAGCAATTTGGCGCAAGACCCAGAGATCACTGGGCATAATGCAATGCACCATACGCTAAAAGAAGCAGATGATCAAATTACGTTTTCTTCTCCCTCCATCTCGGCACTGAATTCCATTCTGAGTGCCTCTGGTGAATTATATGAAAATATTGTATATGAAGTAAAGGCCCATAATCTAATTTTGAGTGAGCTGAATATGAAAATAGATATATTAAGTAATTGGCCTCTTACAACAAAGGCAGCTAAAGTATTACTGTTGGATAAACAGGTGGGAGTGGAAAATGGTAATCTGGTTGTAGAGGGATTGGTTGATAAAGTTCAAGTTGAAGTACCCATGGAAAAGAGCTGAAAACATCCAGCTTGCAAGAAAGTCAAAAAAAGCACTAAAGTCTAAATATTGGAGGAAAAACCAACAGATGAATAATTCAAGAATGTTTCTCAGGGATCTGCATCTAACAGAGGCAGAGGCCTCTAGGGCCAATGTGATCTTGGTGCGTGCAGAAGAGCCAATAGGGGACAAATCTATTTTAAGTGTATCTCAATATGCTTATGATGCTCGAATTAATTCAAGCTCATTAGAGTGCAAGGCAGTGTTACTCAAACAGAAGGGATTTGTAGTCATTGTATTGATTTAACTGGCGCTAAATTTGGTGATCAAGATCTGCCAAACATCTGGTGTACATCTCCTTTTATTGACACTGAGTGTGGGAAAACCGAGGTGGCTATAAGGGTATGAAATCTTACTAAAGCCACTCAAACTTCCCATTTCTGTGTTGGTTGATATGATTTGTCGGTATAAAATGTATCGGTGTCACAAGAGTTGGATAATCCACAAACTTCTGGTGGGAAAAAACGAGTCCCCTGGCGTAGAAAAAGTGATAAGGGAGATACAGAGCAGTTCCATAGTTAGCATACAGGGCCGTTGTCTAAATGCTCAGGAAAGGAGTATTGGGAGCGTATCTTTAAAACAATCCAACTCCAATCCTAAAAATGTGGATAGTCTGGGGGAAGAGCAGCCCTGAGCTGAAGGTGTTAAATTAAATTCAAATGTATTAGAGACCCAAACACAAACTTTCACCTCTAAATCTGTAGACGCCCGGTTAGAAGAAGTTTCATGGTCAGAACAGGTAGAGAGAGATAACAAACGACTCTTGCAAATATTTGGGTTTGTAGAAAAAAATCCCATTAAAAATTATATATGTAAATCAGATCCTTACCCTCCAAAATGCTCGACCTCAGCACAGAATAGATGCCCTGTGTGTGGTGGTACGAGAATGAAAGAAGGAGTCGAAAACACAAGATTATATTTCGAACTCCAGTTGCAATTAAACTCGCAAATTGTTCTAAACCGCTCTAATCTCCTGATGTTGTTGCATGAGATCTCTGCATTTGAAGCAATCAACTTGTGATATAGATTATATCAGCTTTCCTCATAAGGTACGTACAGACATAGTAGACGTTTTTATGAATTCCTTGTTTGTTAGTAGGTCTGTTTTGACGAAAAAAAAAGAGGAATTATTAAAATTAGGCTGTGTGATCTATAAAGAGAGAAAGGGGGTAAGGGCGTTATCACAGGACACTGGTGTGAAATCAAAACAAGCCATAGAGGAATCATCAGAATGCAGCAAACGATATAAACAATGTGGGTAAACCTTTGGATGTGATTAGTTGCATTAAGGAATTTGAGGATCAAGCAGGTTGGGCTTGGTTGTTGGGCATCTAGAACCGGGAAGCTGTGAAGAAAGATTAATTAGTTAAAGGTCTCTAACATCAAATGAAACTCAGATTCTAATTTGGAATACTAAACATTTTAATAGTTTTATGTGCCATGAGGAGCACAGTCAAATCTTTAGTTCTTATGATGTAGCATTATTTCAGGAAACATGGCTCTCGTATAAAAAGTGGATTGATCGGTTTACAGGCGTACAAGATGCAACCAAATTGAATTGTAGAAGGCCATCGTGAGGGTTATTGATTGCTAGCAGAAATTATCAAATTAAAGGTACAACTATTATTTCACGTAATATACCTGGTATATTAGCAGTAGCAATTGATATTAATTTAAAAGGAGTTAGTACTTGTGTACCTACAATAAATGTATACTGGAACCCGGCCATCATCGCAATTGATGATTTTGTGGAGAATATATTGGAACTCCTGGGAGATTGTTTATCTGCTAATGAAGCAAATGTGTTATTGACGTGTGATATTAATTCACACTGCCTTAAGAGTCCTGGTAACCACATCAATTATGATACTTTTAATGAGAAAAAGTAGAGAGCCCAATTTCATAAGTGAGACTTGATCATGGGAAATAGGAATATAAGGGGTGATTTGACACCACATGTAACTTGGAAAAATTGTCCAAAATCATCTATTATGGGCTATATTATTGTATCTAGAACACAGTTCAAGGCATGTTCGCAGTTTGTGGTTATGGGTACTTCATTAAGTGATTGTATCATGCTGACACCAAGGATGGGCTTCGATTCCAAAACCTTTACATCTAAAAATCATGTAAATCTGAGTGTCAACTGTGGAGGAAATAGGATCAAGAAAGGGGTAGTACATTCATGAAACAATTGGAAAGGTTTGCATATAATAATTCTGAGGACGTGTTGAAGGCAGGATGTACTAGCTATTTGTTTAATACCTCCCTATGGGATAGAGAGGAGCCAGAGTGCTTGAGGCCTCGTAATAGTACCCATACACACAGGTTTGATAAAGCTGTCTAGATAAAAAAAGAAAATGTATAGGCGGCAACTGCTCCAGTTAAGAATACGTTTTCTTGATAAAGACACTTATAGAACTAGGAAAAGAAATCTGGCAAGAGTGTATAAAAATTGGCATTGTTCCCATAGGAATGAAATGGAATAGGTAGGTGGGGGAAAGGTGCTTAATTCCTTGATCAAGAATAACCCCTGTCATGTTTGGTCCCTAATTAATTAGGTTTCAAACACCACCCAAATTAGACTACAAAGCAATGCAGTAAGTGAAACGAGCTGGCCTTGCTATTGAGTAAAACTGTATGGGGCTGCAAGTAATAGTAACCTTTTGCGTGACCCCTCTTCTTGGGATATGAGCTTTGAAGTCTCTGATTTAGACGTTTGATAACAAGGCCATTTAATTCCAAAGCAGCAGGTCCAAATGGCTTAACGAATGCTATATTAAAATCGAATAAGGAATTGTGGGCATTTTTGTTGACTATGCTTTTTATAGATGTCTTGGCTTTTAGGGTCATGCCAGAGACATGGAAACTCTCTATAATCATCCTGATGTTTAAGAAAGCCAATTGGTTGAGCCTGAATAACAACCAACTGATCGCCTTACTAGATGCAGATAGCAAGATTTGTACTGCTTTGGTGTTGGATAAATTGGAGGTGTGGGTTATTGACAAGAGAATCTTGTCAAAACTCCAAATTGTGTTTCAAAAAGGCATGGGGACAACTTTAAATGGCCCAATATTATTTGCTTTGACGGATAGTGATGGGACTGATAAGGATACTACCCTAAATGTGGCAATGGTTGATTTCTCCAAGGCCTTCGATACCGTGAATCAGCAAGTTTTATGGCAAAAGTTAAGGCGTTTGGAAATACCACCTCCCACTACAAGTCTTGAGTATAAACATTTGAACACTCAGATACAAGTTAAGTTGGATGAAGAAGGTAACTTGACATATACTATTAGTATAACAAGAGGCCTTAGGCAAGGATGTATATTAGTGCTGTGCCTTTTTAATCTGTACCTAGTGGATATTGATGATATCTTGAGTAAATTAGCCTTTGTCAGTCCTGAGCTGGAGATGCACTCATCTGTTGGATGGCATATGGGGGTGATGTCGCCCTGCTAGATTTAACACTGATAGGACTGCAGAGGCTACTGATGGGCTTGGGTGAATATGCTGGAAACAACGATTTAATTATTAATCAAAAGAAATCAAATGTTATCCACTTTGTTAAGCACCAGAAAAAAAGTGGTACATTTAAGTGGTTTATTGACAAGGTTCCAATTGACTCTCTGAAAGAAGCCATATATTTAGGTTTTACTGTAACAGCTCAACCAAGAATGATCTCTGATGTATATGGATTAGAGACTAGAAGGAATCTGTACATTATTTCGAATAAATAAAAAAACGAGTGGGAGATTTATTCAAAAATCAGCTGTACGAAAATTGCTACAACCGAAAATTTAAAATAAATCCCCCATTCAGTATTATTATAGTGAACAAGGGCTGAAAGGGCTGCGGGGGTGTCCATCGCAACCTTGTTCATTATAATGCCATCGGGCGTGGCTGAGGTGTCCCTCGCTCCCTATTCAATAAAGATAACATTTTAAAAAAATAAGATAACTTTGCGTCACCGGCTCCCATTCACGCAAGTGAAGGGTGCCTACATTGCAGAGGGATGCAGGACACAGTGGCACACAAGGAGTTGGGCCACCAAGAGGTAAGTAAGGGGGTGGGGGAATGGGTTGGCAGAAATGTTTGGTAGAGTGAAAACAGAAAGTCATTTTTGTTGAAATTACTTTTGTTTTTTTCGGTAATCCACAATAAAATAGATCAGTTGACTTATCAAATAAAAATAATGTATCGTAAGCTTTAGTAAATTCTCCATAAAACCGCTGATAAGATATTATTTAGGGAAAGTAGTACCAAAGACTTTATATGGGTCTGAAATTCAGCCTTCCTGCTATGGGATGTCTTGGGAGAAACAGAAGGTAGAATTTGGAAATAAACGCTCAATCTCCCATAACCTGTTCCAATAGCATCATTACATATTGAAGTAGGTGGTCTACAGTCTCTCAGGCCTGTTTAATTGAAAAGCTGTCTCTTTGTATGCCAACATTTTTATCCTGGGTTCACAACCTTGTATGATGATCTCCAATCTGCTATGTTTAATAAAGTAACATACTTTTGACCTGTTTGAACGATGTGCGGAATCCATTTTAGCCTAATGTGGATGACGTCAAATGGATCTGACGGTTAATTCATCATGGGTAAATGATGTCTGCGTGAAACAGATTGTATGGAAATTATGAACAGGACAAGAAACTATCGTCTACATTCTACATTCTCTAAGGTTGATAAACTTTTGGGGATGTTAACCAAATATCTGGAACAATATCCGTCCTTTTATCATTGAGAACAATTTTTATGGTTTTGTTTAAATCTTATTGACTGGGAAATGTTATTAGCTTGATCAATTATATCTGACCCTTGCCAGGGAATATGTGGCCATTGTAAGAAATCAGATGTAGGACAGGCATTAAAGCATATAGTTATAGAATTTCCAGCTTTTTCAAATATTAGGACAAAGTATTTGGGTCATTTATTTATAAAGAGAGTTGATGTAGACCTGGATTTCATGTTGTAAAGACTAAATGTGGGTAATTAGATCTTTTTATCCACTGAGGTAACCCGAATGCTGCAAGAGATCCGTCTCCTGCGTAAGATGCATGGACAACCTAAATATTATCATTTTAAATGAGTGCTAATTTTAGAAGTTAGAGTGGTGTTTTTATGGAGTTTATTTGGAAATGATTTATGATTAACATATTTGTGTATGTATTCAATGAATTGGTGTATTGAATTGAATTGAAGAATTGGTGTTCTTTAATTGAATGTATAATTTGTGAAAGGTCATATGTTGATTGTATCCAGAAGGGAAGTTTGGCACTCTTTGTAAACTCCTAGACCTACATAAGAACAACAGAAAGTACTATTTCTAGGAAGGATTTGGTGTGATTGGAAAGGTTCCTAAATTTCATTGCAAGGTCAAGATGGGATTAGTAGCCCAAGTGACTCCCAAATATTGGACCTTTGACTCAAATGTGGAAGGGGTAGCTATACAATATTTGTGGGTCCCTTTTCGGGACATTTAATTAGTCATATTTGATAATCACAAAATAATTCTCTAACCACATAGTCACAAAGCCAAAGTATGAGTGTCTTTTTAAAGGTAACTGAGATGACTTGTAATATATGGGACATAGTACCCCCATCATGTGTTAAAAGGATATTTAAAGATACAGAGGAGTTGCTTTATAAGGCGACAAGTTGACTTGCAATATCCTTTTCACATACAGCAGGGGCTATTTTATTCCTTATAACACATGAGCGCATCATGGAATGCGACACAAACAGATCCAATGTAATGAAAATACCTTTATTGACATAAATGTCAGGATGCTGTAAGGCCTAACCTGCCCTATGCTAAGGTGGGATTTCCCTACATAAAGAAACTAAGGATGGTCTGTGTCAGTAAGTTCAACTTAAAGGTCCCTCTGTGTGCAAAACCTATGCTTGGCCTCACAACTAACATCACAACAATGTGTAGGGATGTCAACCATAAATTAAACAGTTTTCCAAAATTAAAGTTCTGAGCTATTTCCAGCTCGAACTTATTCTTCAGCTTCTCCTCCTCAAGTATCAACAAGTTCACCACAGTGTTCAGCTTGCCTTCTCTTGTATTCAAGGGTACATAGTCCCACACATTTTTAAATGTCAGGACACCCTCCCCAAGTTCAATACAGTTTCATGGCAGCAAGTATCAGGGTCCCCTTCTCCAAGTTCAATATCAAAAGCTGTCACAAAAGAAGTATTTTGAAGCTGTGTCTTTTAGCTAAGTTCCAACAATTCTTCACAGTTCAGGGATCCCTTCTCCAAGCCTTATATGCATCAATAGTAGGTTTCCTTGTTTGCATATAGTCGTTCTCTAGTCTTGGCGCCGTTGTCGGACCACACAATCCACCCATTACAGGTTGCGCAACCAGGAACCTTTATTTCTCCTTGTAGAAGGTCTATTAGGGGTTCTCTGGTCGTGGCATAGTTGTCAGACCACATTATCTACCCGTTACAGGTTACGCAACCAGGAACCTTTAGTTGTCCTTTTAGCAGTTTGTTATTCAACAAACAAATAGTTTCTTAAAGGCAGCTTCAAAGCCAAACAGTCTCTCAAACTTGACTTCAACTCTGCAGTTTCATTCAATTTAGTTTCCTACTTTCTTTCAGTACATGATTAAAGTTCACTATTTGAACTCAGGTCGTTGTTCAACATTAGCAGGTTTGCGATTTCATTCAGTTCCTTATTCAAGATTTGCGGTCCTTGCTGCTTTCCTTCTTTCCCTCTGGCTGCCGCATCAGAATCCGTGTGCCCTGCTTACTTGTGGACAGGAGCTTGGTCGGCGTAGGCAGCTCCAATGCCTCTGCGAGGCCAGGCACAGCGCCCTTGGTGTTTGTGCCTCGCTGCAGCTCCTTTTGCTCCCACTTTACAAAGGAAGCTTCCTTCTGTACAAAGGAGGCTTCCCTTGGTTTGTGGATGTTGGCCAGTGTCCATCTTGTCCTTGGGTCCCATCATGGCTGCCTCCGGATTTCCTGGGTTTTACAGTGACCTCTGTCCAATTTCCCCAGGTCTCTCACTCTCACTTTTAATGGCTTTGTCTTTTATACACCTGTGGTCCTTCAATGGGCTGTAGGTGTATTCCATCCTTCAATTCTGCCTGACTTTGATTAAGAGCACATGCCTGACCTTTATACCTTTCATGCATCTTCTTCGTTCCAGTACCTAAGTGGTGAAAGTGAATGGTGTTCATTACTCTGAGTTCTTCTTCCTCATCTCAGTACAAGAGTGGGTACAGTGTGTGATGTTCATTACTCTCCGCTGTCGCTTACTCGTCTCAGTACTAGAGTGGGGAGAATGCGTTGTATTCATTACTCTAAGCTGTCTCATCCGCATCTCAGTACTGTCAGGCGTCCCAAGAGAATAAAGAGGGGGAGCTGACCTACAAAACCCATAAGGTTTGGGGGAGGGTTAGGGTGATTGTCATTAGGATAAGGGGGGAACTATGTCTCGCCTGAAGGCATCCCACTCTCAATCCTCAAAGATCCTCCACCCAGGTGATCCTCCCTCGCTTGTCCACCCCCAGGGTCAGGACCCAAATGCGAGGGCCTTTCCCTCACCACCTGCATAGAGGATCCAAGGGGAGTATGAGTGAGAATATCCTCAGGTTTCTCAAATATGCTTCCCCAATGTGAATTGGACTGAGGTACTTGACAGGGGAACTGGGAGAGAAAGTCCACGTTGCCTCGTTCTCGGCCAGTCCGGTGTTCGACTGTGAAGCAATACAGTTGAAGGTTCAAGAACCATTGCATTACCTGAGGGTTGGATTCTTTTCTCTGACTAATCGAAACTAGAGGAGAGAGATCTGATTTTAAACCAAATTTACGACCCAGAAGATAGTATTTCAGATGTATCACAGCTCATTTAATGGCTAATGCTTCTAGCTCAATGACAGAATAGTTTTTCTCTCTGGGGAAAAGCTTTCTACTAACATATAGGATTGAGTGTTCAAATCCAGCATAGCTCCTAGTCCCATTAAAGAAGCATCAGTCTGAAGGAGGAATTCCTTGGAGAAATCTGCTACTCTTAAAATAGGGCCTTGGCATAGAGCGTGTTTCAGTGTCATATAACAAATATTTTCCTCTTCATCCCATTTGATCTTTTGGGGCTCAGAATTTTTCAATTTATCTGTTAGTCTAGATGTTTTAATAGAGAGGTTTGGAATACATCTACGGTATTATCCGATTAACCTCAAAAAGTCTCTTAAATCTTTCTTAGTTTTTGGAGGGGGTGTATAAAAGACAGCTCTTACTTTCTCTTGTTGGGGTTGGACCATACCATTGCCTACAAAGAACCCTAAATTTTACACTGCCGATTGGGCCAGTCTGCACTTTGGGATTAGCGGTTAGCCTTGCTTCCCTTCATGATCGGATAAAGGTAGTGTAAATGATCCTCCCAGGTGTTAATATGGATTACAATGTCATCTATATAGGCTGAGCAAAACTCTGATTACAGTTGTGAAATGTTGTCCATAAGTCTCATGAATGTTGAAGGAGCACCATGCAACCCACAAGACAGGACTTAAAATTGAAACAACCCCGTAGGAGTGGAAAAAGCAGTTTCTCTTTATCAGGTCCATGTAGAGGAATTTGCCAATATCCCTTTGTAAGATCTAGCGTTGAAAGATTGACAGCATTACCCAGTCGATCTATTAGATCATCTGTATTAGGCATGGGGTAAGCATCAAAAGCTTAGATGGCATTCACCTTACGAAAGTCTACACAAAATCTCCAACTTTCATTGGGTTTCGCTACCAGCACGATGGGGAAAGACCAAGCACTATTGAAGGTTCAATGGTTTTAGTTTCTAACATTTCAATTTCCTTAATGATGGTCACTTTTCTAGTCTCAGGTAACTTTTATGGTTTTAAGTGTACCACTTTAACCACAGGAGTTCGGATATGATGATATATACCCTTTCCTCTCCCAGACTCTTCATGAAACACATCAGTAAATTGTCTTATAAATTAATCTAAACCCTGTTTCTGATTGTTGTTAAGATGAGATTAAATTAGGGCCTTATCTTCTGGTAATAAACAAGATAATATTATACTTGGGGACTCTGAAGTATTTTTCTTCCATTCTTTCAACAAATGTATATGATAAACCTGGGTTATGAGGTGCCGGTCTGGTTGTGAGATCTTATAATTGCATGGACCCGTTTGCTCTAATACTTCATATGGTCCATGCCATTTGGCTACTCGTTTGTTTTCCAAAGTGGGTACTAGGACAAGTACCTTTTGACCTATTGAAAAGGATCTGGGAGAAACCTTTTTACTATAGGAGGTATTTTGTTGTTCTTGTGCCTTAACCATGTGAGTTTGTACCAAAGATCTTACAGCCATCATATGTTCTTTTACCCTATTGACTGTTTGAGAGAGTGGGACTGGAGCTTATTCTTCTCCCAGGTTTCTTTTAGCATATCAAGTACATCTTGTGGTTATTGTCCATAAAGGAGTTCAAATGGGGAGCATCCCGTTGAGGCTGGAGGGTTTTTTCGTACTGCAAACAAGGCCCAGTGCATCATTTGGTCCCAATTTTTACCATCTTGTTCAACTACCCCTACCTTCTCCCTCTCACTTAGTACACTCTTATCATTGGAATATTCCATTAAACATGTGAACAATCCATCTTTCTCTTCCTGAGATGAACTTGAAATATATCCCTTGTATTGATCCACCAGGCCAGTTCTGATGTGGAATAACACAGCACCAACCTGTATTGCACCTGGCCCTGGTGAGGTTTAAAGGGAGACATCACAAATAAATGTAAAACTCTTACTAATGCCCCTTAAAGGAGATGTAAAGGGGATAGATACTAATCCTAAGGTACCACTACAGCCGCTTGTGGGGACCCTTAGTCCCCATGACATCTCCACATGAACACATATTCTCGGAGTGGAGAATATAGGCCTGACACTGAACTCCACTCCTCCCTTCTTGCCCGTTCTAATCCCTCAAATGCAGGACACTAGTCTTACCTCACTCCACCATGGCGCATTGTCCTCTGAGGAAATCTGGGCAACGCTAGTGGGGATTGACTAGAGCGGGTGTGGTGCTACCCAGCCCTGCCAATATTCACACAGACACGTCTCAGGCTCTGTCGTGTCGAGTGTGAATATCTCACCCAGCCCCGAAAGCCATTGCAAGCATCAGAATGCAAAGAATGAACAAGGGGTGTATGGGCTGCTGACTGCTGGTGAAGGGCAGCTTCAGATATCTGTAGACTGACACGTGATGGACTCCGTCCTCCTGGATTTCTCATTAGGCCGGACTATCTGAAGCAGAGGTGGTGAGAGCAAGAAAAGCCCCTTTGGAGGAAGTGGGGGTACGCAATACCCTAAGCAGGCAGGGTAGATGCCCAAAGCAAGAGAGGTGTTGGATACATCAGACCCTACCCATCCCCCACAGCTGGTAACCAGATGGAGCAGCCCCTTTTAGAGGTGGTGGATACACAGTGCTGCCGCCATCAAGAGTGGCAGATGAAGAAAGTAGCTCTCATTGGAAGTAGTGGGTGTTTGGAGTAGCCCCAGCAGAGGTGATGGATACATGCAGCGTCTCCCTACCTTCCTACTAGACGCAGAGGATGCCTGGATCATCTCCCCAGTGGAGGTGGGGGTTATGGGGACTACAGGGATTCCCTCAGCCAATTACATCACATTGATCTTACTCCTGAAAGAGGTTGAGTCCATCTGATATGATATGATATGATATGGCATTTATAACGGGCCTATACTCAAGTGTTTCCCCACTTTTGTCCCCACTGTCTAAAAATCACAATGCCCCCCCCTCCTCCCCCACAGATTCGGCACCTTGGAAGGAGCCTCATGAGACAGATCTTGGATTGTCGTGGACTTCTATGTGCACATTTGGTATTAGCTGCCCAAAGTCATGGGTCCACCTAGGAGAGGTGCACCTAAAGGCATGCTTTCGATTATAAATCTGCCAGCACCGGCAAGAGGAAATGTGACCGAGCACATATCCTGAAAATCGTCATGTTTCAGTTCCATAAAATGTGAGGTGCACTGGTTACACGTTTACTTTCTTTGTGAGGGCTAGGTTGGCCTGCCACCACTGTCTGCCAGAAGCAGTGCAGAGCAAAGGGGGGAGAAGATGTTGTGACTCATGGGTAGGTTCTTTTAAATCTTAGTAGTTAGAGCAAACACGTTTTACAATCCTGTAAAGAAAGAAATACGCATCAGAGAGGGAGGAGGGAAAGGAATTAGGAAATTGAGAGAGAGAGAGAGAGAGAGAGAGAGAGAGAGAGAGAGAAAAGAGTGAGGGTTGAAGGATGAGGAACGACAATTGAGAGGAAAGTTGATAGAGAGACAGGAAGGAAACAGTGGGAGACTGGAAGGAAAGGAATTGAGGAAGTAAGATGGTAAGATAGCTCAGCGGGTTGTGTGCCCACTGCCGCAATCTATCCGTGATCTGTAGTTTTCAGGTTTGAATCCTGGCAAGGCCAACTGAGCCTTTCATCCTTCTGAGATCGATAAACGAATAAAAACTTTGTTTGGGATAATAATTGTATGAATATATGTACATGACTTTTGCAAAAGTGCTATATAAATAACAAATCATTATCATCATTATGCACTGCTAATGCCTGGAGTGCCTGGCTGGGTCGCTCACAAGTTATGTGCTCACCTGCTCTTGTCTCTCATGGTAGAGAAAGGCTTTAATTCGCAATTTCGACTCCTGCAGCCTGCAGCCGGGTCCACTTGGTCTTTCATCTTTCTAAGTGAGGTGGTTGATACATTGACAACTATTAATCGGAATAATAACACCTGCTATCACAGCACATACAAGCAGGAGAAATCAGGTGCCAGTCTAATGTACACTACATAAGAATGCAAAGCATGTGATGAATGGATGTGGGAGCCTGATAGCAGACTGTCTGGTGTAGTCCAATGTATTATATCTGCCATGCAGCAATCCTGCAGTATCAGGACTCATTTGAAAGTGGAATAGTTATGTTTTTTTGTCTTTTTTTGTAAAAATTGTCTTGTACAATTAAATAAAAATAAAAATAAATAAATAAATAAATAAAATAGTTATGGTTTACTTGTCTGGAACTAGATAGAATTCTGAAATGTGTGCTGTTAGCTCTTCAGGCCACAGGGATAGCACCTGGTGTTTGGATGATGCTGATATCCAGGTGCTTCTTTTAGCTCCTGCGTATTATACCTTTTTTACAACCACCCCTGAACTGTATGTGTGTGTATATGTATACAATACATACTGTGAGTTTGTTTCTATATTTTTCTTGATCTTTTATATATTTAATTTCTCAGCCAGACACAACCTCAAGTATCCACTCCAGCCAGGATTCAGCACAGCCTCCAACAGCTTCAGTGGTTTTCTCTAGTGTTTTCACAAAACATGACATGCAACAAACACCATGAACCCTCCATAAGTAGCATTTTCTGTAAGTCGTGAATCGCTGAATGGCTGATGGTTGTGGGGTACTTTTTTTGTGATAAGGATCACTTTTTTTTGGCCTATTTCTTGACCCATTCTGACCCGGGGAGAATAGTGGTGAATATGAAGACAGAATTGGGAAAAGTGTGCATGGCACAAAATAGATGTAAGTAGTATTATGATCTTCACTGTGCTGTCAAAAATTGATATTAAACGTGAGGTTTGGGTAAGAGTAAGAAGGCCCCTTTTGGTGGTCAAAGGAATGGCAGCATATCTTCCAACAAGGAGAGGTTTTGCTTCTATGAAAAGGGAATTGAGAATAGGTGTGTTGTGTAGTTGTCCTGCCATGTCTGGGCTTTGTTGTTCATAAACTCGAGTGACGGTCGATGCATTATGGAAAGTAGTCTCTGTGTTTCACGTGCCTTGTTTAGCCGGAGTGTGGAAGTCTAGTACTCGCTTCTCACAAGGGGGAAGCCTGCAATTCATAGGTTTGAATTCTATGGCGGAGACAAAGTAGGCTTCATCCTCCAGTTGGTTGATAAATTGAGTACCATGAAATTGGGTAATAATAACAGTTGTTATTACAGCTCTTAGAAGTGGCAAGAATCTAGCATCAATGACTACATAAGTACACACATTATTATATTATTATAAATGGGATAACGACCCCCCCCACCATAAATTATAAGCATATCGAAATTCACCCGGGAGTTTTGTGACCAAATAGAGGCAACACAACCTGACTGTCTTTGTATGGTCACAAAACTGTGAGGTGGCTTGCAATATCCTAATAGTATATGTTAGGGGATAATGTTTCTCTCATAATATTCATAAAATGTGTATTGGCCTGGACCTCTGCTGTGCAGATCAGCTGGTGATATTGGCATAAGCACTTAGAATCATGTTTATGTTTATTAGTATGCTTTCCTTTTCTTTACAGAGTGGCTTGGAGTGTTGCTTGGCAGATCGCCAGCTGGTAAAACAGAAGCTGGCGTACATGTTCATCGGTGGCACAGGGCATTGTATCTGTTTGTATTTGTTAGTTGTGGCTATTAGGTGGCGCTGAGCGTGCTGCCTAAAAGCTCAAACTAGTGCCATGGGAATAAACAATAGGAAAGAGATTAAATGTGAGTGAGGACACACAACTTGCGGATGATATTTTGTTATTTATCCACCCATTGACTGCCCATGCCCATGCTAATTCCTATGGCCATACCCACCCACTACCTACCCCTCCTAACCCAAAATGCATTCCTCTGGGATCTATTTCCGTCCAGCTATGTGCTTTCTGAGCAGGCTTGCTTTTGAAAGGTAGTGCCTTCATAGCAGCTGAGGACTAGCTGAATCAGCTCCTTTCGTCTGTGCATTCATAAGCTGTATGTTTGTCCTTGCACTAAACCTGGTTAAAACAAGCATTGGCAAAGCCAACACTTTTGGATTTTGTACAGGCATTGGACAGTTGCCAGGTCTTGACATACTATGCCCAGACGCTAGCACCATGTGTCGGCTATTGCCAATGTATGTCCAGTTAGTACCATTATGCCTGAAATATGCGATCTCATACCTACAGAAAAGCCCAAACTGCTAGCTTTGCCAATGCGTGTTTTATAGTTGTTATGCCACTTACTTGAGCCGTGCTCTGACTATTGCCCCCGAATAATGAAGGGACAGCACTGAGTTATTAACTCGCTGACAGGTGAGGAGAGGTCACAGCTTACTCCTTCCACTTTGCCAAAAATGCCATTTCCTTTTTTTGCTAAAGGAAGCGAGCGAAAATACTGGTCCCATATTTCATTGTAAGGTTTGCTGTCTTTTTGGCCAGCAGACACGTCTGCAAGTCCAGGGGGTGCGTGTCCTCTGTGCACTGTAGAAGCCGTGCTGCAGGCCCGTCTGCAGTGACCCTGAGGTGAGTGAGTCAGAACGAAGCCGAGAGAAAGTTAGAGGTGTACATTCCGTCTGTGTAGGCGAGCTTGTCGTGACGTCACTACCTGCCTTTATCCACGTATTGCAGGCAGACAGCAGTGACAGCATTATCTTACTGGAAGCGAGTTCTGACATTGGTACTCGCTTATAATAGGAATATGTTTCAAAGGTTTTATGCGAATATCACGCACACTTAAGTATTCTATTTAACTTAAAGTACACGGAGCTTTACATTATAAAGAATTGCAGGTATTATCTGGGGGCACATGCATGCATACACAGTGGGGGTCATTCCGAGTTTGGAGGTAAGTACCGTCCCTTACCGGCATGGCACAAATAGCATGTCCGAGCTGCCAGTAGCCCGCTAAAAGCGCACTATTCGGGTTCGCGGGCACAAGCTTTGCGCCATGCTGGTAAGGGACCTAGCGCCACGCCGCAAAAGGGCCCAAAAACCCCCTACCGGCATGAATCGCACCGTAGATAACACTACCGCCATAGACCAAGGCAGCATTAGTGGTGACTGTAAATAGCGGTCACCAGGGGAGTTGCTAGGTCTGGAAAAGACCCGGGCTAAGCTGATGTCGGAACTGTTGGGACTGGGGGCTAGCTAGTCTTTTGGCTGTAGCTCCTGAGATTCTATCCGGGGCTACAACCAAAAGATCAGGGGCTATAGCCCCCGTAGCCCCCCCTAGCAACGCCCCTGGCGGTCACCGTTATTTACGGTCACCGTTAAATTGCGGAACCGGAAATAGCATCATCGCACAGGAACGGGAAGGAGCACAGCGGCCATCTTTAAAAACACAATTCATTGCCATCCTCACCACACAGGACACCTGGCACACTGGTGACCGACCGGAAAGTTCCTACAACCACCCAGGAATGCCCAAAGCACCAAAGAAGGGAGCTACCCGCCTCCAAAAAGAAGCGGCTCAGCCCAAATGAGCTGCAAATGCTTGTATCTACCTACACGAGCATGCTGGGACAGTTTTTAGCAGCAACATGCGCAGGGAGGTGGTGCAGAAAAAAAAAGAATTCTGGGCACTAGTATGCCAGAAGGTGAGCGCAGTGGGCAACACCCCCCGCACTGTAAAGGATTGCCGCAAAAGGTGGGATGACCTGCGGCTGAGGGTGCGGAGCATCCTTTCTGCGAACCGAAACCAGGCATTGGAGACCGGAGGAGGACCAAGTTCGCCAATAAAGCTCATGCCATGGGAGGCGACATGTACAGGCATGATAGGGGCTGAATCCATTGAAGGGGTCGGAGAAATGGAGTGTGACGCCACGTCATCCGCTGATGCAGGTGTGTCCAAAGTAAATACTGCTAAGGTAAATGTGATGAAAGTCACTGCTAACGTCTGGCCAAAGAGTCACGCCATGGTCGGCCACACCCCTCGCCCCCTGTAAATCATGCTGAAGCAAGTGAGACCCAAGCCAGTGCCAGGTGCAAGGCCGTAACGTACATGACACATACCACACAAAGTTGCTAATTCCATGAGGCACACAGGGTAGTTGATGTAAACAGTGTGCATGTTAGACAGCACAGTTCCTGGCCAACATGAGTGACACCGACATATGCATGCATTTACCACCAATGCATGGAATGACGTGCCGTTCCCTACACAAATGCCGATTACCCACAATTGTCTGAATGTGCAATTGTAGCCATGTATGAATGCTGGCTATCCAAACATCACTCATGCCATCCCTCTCTTCCACCCCCACAGGCAGTGAGCATGACAGGGAGGAGCAGGACAGCAACTGTCCCAGCACATCCAGGGGCCAAGGCAGGGGCCGCCGTGTCCCAGCGACAAAGACACCACAGGGACGTACACCACCAGCAACGCCCGTGGAGTGTGCCCCACCCTCACCCCTCCCTACACTGCCTGCAGACACCTGCCCAACGCCACAGTCCGAGGTGTCCAGTGTGGCTGGGGAGTTGGCAGCCACGGCCCCCCTTGAAGTTGAGAACAGCCCCAATGACATCTGGGGAACAACTGAGGACGACATTGTGGAAGTCGTGCATACCCCTGGAGATTTTTCAAACCCCCAGGTATCCTTCAGTGACTCTGGTGAGAACGACACACTGGAGCAGTCTGGCCAAGGACAGACATAGGGACATGGCAGCCCCGTGTACAGTCCCACTGAGGAAGCGCCGGCAGGACATGTCAGCCGGTCCCCAGCAGGGCCTCTGCTTCATCCGCCAGTGCACAGCGGGCTGACCAGCTCTCTGCCCTGATATTGGAATTCGTGCAGGACAATCGCCAGGCCAGGGAGGAGTGGCGTGCTGATTTGAGGGCATTGAGCCAGTTCATAACCGAAAACACTAACCGCCTCTGCGAGGTGCTTGGCCGCATAGCCAATGCTTTGGAGGCTGCTTATCCTGGTCAACAGCCTCAGCATGAGGACACACCATCCACAAGGAACTCCACCCAGACCAGCCTGCTCCGTCAGTCGCTCCATGCGCAGCGCCGACGGGACATGCCTCCCCCTGGCTCCGGGAGCGCAGAGTGACTATACTGGCAGCCTCATGTGGGCTACTTGGACCCTATCGGACTAGTGTGGGGTTGTTGTGGTGGGAGGGGGGTGAGGGTGTGTGGGGGAGTTGTGGAGGGAGGTGGAAGGGGTGAGGGTGTGTAGGGGAGTTGTGGTGGGAGGGGGATGGGGGGTGAGGCTGGTGGAGGGTTTGTTTTTCACATTGATATTTTCACTTTTAATACACTGGTTGTGTTACAAAAAAATAACCAGAGTGGACATTCATCATTGCGCATGTGTCATTTAATCTTGCACAGTGCATAGTGTACATGTATCCCCACACCCAGTGCCCTACGTCCTAACATTATGCCACCCTCTGCTGACTTGTGTGTCAGAAATATTGTGCAATCAATGACTGCCGCACGGCACGTCCCTCCTGTGCATCGGCACCGTGATGATGTCCTGCCACATCTTCCTCCTCCCCTTCATCATCATCAGGTGGTAGCAGTTCCATGTCATGGGGCAGGAGCAGGTTCCGACAGATGCACATATTGTGCAGCATTACACATGCCATGGTGATCTTGGCCACATTCTCATGGCTGTAGAGGAGTGCCCCACCCAACCGGCTGAGGCAGCAAAATCGTGCCTTCAACAGGCCAAAGGTCTGCTCAATCACCACATGTGTACGGGTATGGGAATGATTGTAGTCCTCCTTGTGCCTGTTCTGAGGGTTTCGGACAGGGGTCATGAGCCACAGCTTCAAGGGATAGCCACCATCACCTGCATGAGAGTGGAATGAAGGTAAGTGTTCGCACATTCATGTTGGACAACTGTACTAGTCTCACATGGCAGCAGGTAATTTGTGCCCACACGCACATGTCCCTGGATGCATTGACCCCATTTCTGGCACCGCTATGTGTCCTGTGCAATGGACTAATGGTGTGGGTTGCATCTTCAAGATGGGTCATGGTGTGCACTGACATCTTGTTGCACGTGCATCGTATATGCATACAGCAGTGTTGTGTAAAATCAGTGATGAGTAGTGTTCTGTGGAATTTGGTAGCCGGGACCGTTGGCTGTAGTCAGTTCTATATTGTGCATTCTGTACTTCTCAGTTCCATGGTGACATGCAGCACTCCTATGGGTGTGCTGAACCAGTGACACACTGTGGTATCCCTGGTTGACTCAGTTCAATGCACGCCCAGGGATGATTGTCCTGTGTGGTGATATGCTGGAGACAGCAACATAGTGCATATGCAGTGCATATTGCAGGATGACCTTGCAGTGTGTGAGGGCAGCTGATGAGTGGTGCATGTGTTGTGGGATGTGGGCTGGTTACCTGTTAGTCATGTAGTGATAGGTGCTGGCCTTACTTCATCACTATGGGATTTGGTTGTCATGTACCATTTCAGCTGCTTTGGGGCACCGTGTTCGGTGATGTGCACATCGTGCACTGACGTCAACATTCCCACCCAGGTGGAGTATGCATTCCCGCCCATTCCCACCCAGGTGGAGTATGCATCCCCCCTCATTCCCACCCAGGTGGAGTTTGCATCCCCCACCCCACTACCCAGCCAGGTATAGTATGCATCCCCCCCTTCCTAGCCAGGTGGAGTATGCATCCCCCACCCCCTTCCCAGCCAGGTGGAGTATGCATCCCCCACCCCCTTCCCAGACAGGTGGAGTATTCATCCCCCACCCCCATCCCAGCCAGGTGGAGTATGCATCCCCCCCATTCACACACGATTGTAGTATGCAGCCACCCACCTTACAACCCTGATGCACTGCCATGGCCCAGTCAGGCAACTCACCAAGCAGCCAGGGACGTCCTCCAGCATGTCGCTCCATGTAGCGTGGTAGCGTGGAGTTCCGCAGTACCAAAGAGTCATGAGTTGATCCTGGATATCGGGCACAGCAATGTGTGATGATCTTGCTAACGTTGCATACCATCTGCACATTGACAGAGTGGTATTGCTTGCGGTTGCGATACACCACCTCCAGGGCATGCGGGACCACCAACTCCATGTGGGTGCAGTCGAGGGCACCTACACAATTTGGCATGCCTGCCAGTGCATGGAAGGCAACTTTTGTATCGAATATCTCCTGGGGAGTCCATGGTAGGGATACGTAGTCCCTTGTGTGCTTGAGGAGCGCATCCAGCACTTGGTTCAGTATCCGGGAAAATAAGGGTTGTGATATGCCATGCATGTGCCCCACTGTGTGCTGGTAGATGCCTGTGGCAAGGAAGTGGAGCACAGACACTACCTTCAGTAGAGGGGGGATGGCGGTGCGTATTACTATGAGGCTCACTATGTCGTTGTGTATCAGGTTGTCACAGCCGCCAGCGACTGGCGTTTGTGGCGAAGGTGGACGCGAGGACGCCATTAAAATGTTCCATTACGTTCCTCCTCGTCTATCAGACGCGGTCTAGTTGTTTTCAAGATGGCCGCCGCCGTTTGTATATATACCACTCGGCTGCCGGCGGTTCGGCGCGTTGCAACTGTGTTTACTCATCGCCCTGTTGCTTGCGCTAGTTTTTCCCTTCGGATAGTCTACTTGCTATTTTTCCTGTTGTTTTCTCCACCTCCCGTTCCTTACGGGCCCCCCCTCCTCTGTATCCTGTTTGCCTTCTCCTGTGTTTCTGTTCTCGTGTTGAATCTCTGCTGAGAATTTCTTCGCTCTAGAGACACTGCCCTCGGATTACTCTGTTCACTCTTGTCCTCCACCCTGAGGGGTGCCTACCTGAAATCTACCATCTCCTATTCCCTCGATCAGCGGTATCGCCAACCTTACCTATCATCTGGGTCTCCGGCAAAGGATCATTCAACCTACGACTGTGCTGACTGCGCCCACAATCTTCACGTCTATATTGGATCCAGGGGTTTTTGCCGTTCCAGTGGCTTTTTTCCCCTCTGGCTGTCGCGGAGGGGAGTCACCGCGGGGTTTCTTTGTCTGAGAGTCACAGTGGCTTCTTTCCGAGGTAGACCATATCTTCTAAAAAAGAAGAAGCCGTACACAGGACTTACCCGCCGGAAGAAACTGGACTATTCAGGTGAGGAGGAAGAGACAGGGGAGGGTTACAAATCGAGTGAAGACGAAGATATAGCTGATCACCTAGCTAAACCCGTAGCCAATATTGCCAGTTCTGATAGTTTGCAACGCCCAACAGAAAACATGGCTACGCCACAACAACTGCAAGAGCTGGTGACAGCTGTCCAAACCCTCAACGTAGAAGTCCAAACACTAAAGGCTGACAACGTGGCGCTCCAACAAAGAGTAGCTGCAAGAGAACAACAGACAACCGATTTACCCCCACTACCCCTGGTGTCAGGTAAATTCGACGGCTCGGAAAGAAAGGTTAAGGAATTCCTGGAGGCCTGTAATATTCACTTCACCTTCCGCTGAAATGCCTTTTCCACAGATCATTCCAAGGTGGGTTTCATGATCACGCACATGACGGGAAACGCCTTGGCATGGGCTACTCCATTGGTATCCCTATCAGACCCAGTGTTGCAGGACTACGCGGCCTTTAAGGAACTGCTGCGACACACCTTTTTACGAACCGAATGCTCACACGTGGCTAGCGAAGACCTGCTGGATTTACGTCAAGGGAGTACCGACTTACTATCCTATATCTCCACGTTCAAGAAACTTGCTGCAGAGGCAGGTTGGCAAGAGCAGGCCCAGTATATCATATTCCGCCGGGGCTTGCGAGAAGAGCTCAAGGATAAGCTTGCCCGGATCCCGCGCCCAGACACCTTTCTGGATCTTCAAACTGCAGTTCTAAGAATCGATTTCCGCCTGTTGGAACGAAGAAACGAAAGGAAGAAGGTCCGAGGTCCACAATCTTTCTTGGATATACCCCCCGCCTCCTCCTCGCCTGTATCGCGCCACGCCAGAGAGGAACCCATGCAGATCGGAAGCACCAGATCTCCGTTGACTGCCGAAGAAAAGAAGAGGAGACGTGAAGGGAACCTTTGTTTATATTGTGGAGGAGCCAACCATTTGCTGAGAGACTGTCCCGATGTGCCCCCAAGGAGATCGGGAAACGAACGCCCTCGATAGTCAGTGGAACGGACTATCGAGGGGCTACGCCTTGTTCCTACACTACACTTTCTGTGGCCTCTTCTCAGATGAGCGAAGATGTGCGTCTCATGGTGATAGCCATCAAACTCCGCTTCCGGAATAGAGAGGTAGAGACGCAGGCCCTACTGGATTGTGGTGCGGCTGGAAACTTCCTTGACACTTATTGGGCTGACAAGATGGGTCTGCTAAGAATTGAGAAAAAGGAGGACCAAAAGGTTGAAGGAGTGGATGGTACACCTTTATGTTCAGGACTCATTACCCACACCACTGAGGAGATACAGGTGTCCATACACCAGCATTCTGAAATCATCAAGTTTGATATTATACGGGTGGCCCATTTCCCTGTCATCTTAGGAATAGGCTGGCTCAGGAAACACAACCCAACGGTGGATTGGTCTAAGAACCTACTAAGTTTCCATTCTGCCTTTTGCCTAAGAGAATGCCTTCCAGAACCAACATTCACCACTGTAAAGACCATGTCTGCTGTTGAAGGCAGTACAATCCATTGCATCCCAAAATGTCTTTCAGAATACAACGAAGTCTTTCAGGAGCAGACCCCCATTAGACTCCCTCCACATCGCCCAGAGGATTGTGGTATCGACCTAGTGCCACAAGCATTGGTCCCCTTTGGAAAGATGTACTCCCTCTCAGTATCGGAGAAGGCTGTACTCCGATGCTACCTTGATGATAATTTAGCCAACGGACTCATAAGACCTTCCAAATCCCCCGCTGGGGCCTCTCTGTTTTTCATACCCAAACGGGACACCAAGGAGCTGCGGCCCTGTATCGACTATCGGGGGTTAAACAGAGTGACCATAAAAGACCGATACCCTATGCCCATTATATCAGAGATCCTAGAGGCTGTCCAAGGCTCTGTGGTGTTTACTAAACTTGATCTACGGAATGCGTATCATCTACTCCGCATAAGAACAGGAGATGAGTGGAAGACGGCGTTTCGCACCCCCTATGGGTTGTTTGAGTACCAAGTCATGCCGTTTGGCCTAGTCAATGCACCATCTATTTTCCAGAGATTCATGGACCGATTGTTTTCCGACCTTCTTAACCTTAACACAGTGGTTTACCTGGATGACATTTTGGTTTTCTCACGGAGCCAGGAGGAACATACCCGACATGTCAAGGAAGTTTTGCGCAGACTACAACGTCACAGTCTTCTGGTAAAACCTGAGAAATGTGCATTTGCTCAATCCTCATTGTCTTACTTGGGATTTATTCTATCCGACAAGGGGGTTACTATGGACCCCAGGAAGGTGGATGCCATCTTGTCATGGCCATCGCCTTCTTCGGTGAAGGACATTCAACGTTTCCTAGGGCTGGCAAATTTCTATAGGAAGTTCATTCCAAGTTTTTCCTTACTCACTCTTCCTATTACATCCCTTCTCAAGAAATCCACAGGCCCTTTCATCTGGTCTAGTGAGGCTGAAGAAAGCTTCCTCGGCTTAAAGCACAAGTTCTGTGCAGCTCCTATCTTGAAACAACCAGATCAGCTACTACCCTTTATCCTGGAAACTGACGCTTCTGCAGCAGCCGTAGGTGCGGTTCTTCTTCAGAGAGTCGAGGACCTAGAGCATCCGGTGGCGTATTTCTCAAAAACTCTAAATCCTAGCCAACGAAACTACTCAGTCATAGAGAAGGAATTACTTGCTATGAAATTGGCTTGTGTGGAATGGAGGCATTTGCTCCAAGGAAGCCTACACCCGTTCCAGATACGAACAGACCATAAAAATCTGCAAATACTCAAGCAGCAAGAGTGTTACAACACCCGCCAGGCCAGATGGGCTCATTTTTTCGCCCAGTTTGATTTTGTCATCACATTCATCCCTGGCTCTCAAAACCTAGTTGCTGATGCTCTCTCCCGCAGAGACGATGTTATCGTCCCTTACAGAAAGGAGTTTATGTTTCCTCGTACCCGGATCATATCTACAGTGTCTAACTTCTTGGATGAAGTACGAGGAGCCTGCCTCCAAGAACCTGCTCTCACTATGGGAAATCAACCGGTCACCACTAAGGACGGGTTGCACTTTATCCACGGAAGACTGTTTATTCCTTCCAGTAATCTTAGAAGACGAGTCACTCAGTGGTGCCACGATTCCAAGACCGCTGGTCACCGAGGAGTACGAGGTACTCTGGAACTTCTCCAAAGGGCGTTCATCTGGCCGAACATGAAGGCTGACACGCAAGTCTATGTTAAATCCTGTATGGTATGCTTACAAAGCAAATATTCCACCTCGAAACCTATGGGGCTGTTACAACAGGAGCCGGTTCCACTTGGCCCCTGGAAATGCATTTCTACGGATTTTATTGTGGAGTTGCCGGTATCCCGAGGCTGTACCTGCATTATGGTAACAGTAGACGCTTTCTCGAAACTTGCACATTTTTCTCCATTGACAAAGATCCCATCCGCCTCGGTCATGGCTGACGTATTCCTAAAGGACATTTTTAGGTTACATGGGCTTCCTCAAAAGATAATATCAGACAGGGGCAGCCAGTATACCTCCAGATTCTGGGCAGCATTGTGCAATTCATTGGGCGTGGAGAGAGCTCTTTCGTCGGGGTTTCATCCCCAGACAAATGGACAAACCGAGAGGTTAAACGGTACCTTAGAGCAATACTTAAGGTGTTTCATAAATAAACAGCAAGACAACTGGGTGGACCTGCTTCCCACAGCAGAGTTTGCATACAATAACGCTATCCACACGGCTACAGGTACTAGCCCATTCTTTTGTACCTACGGATACAACCCGCAGTCCATAGTTCCGTGTTTCTGGGAGGAAACTAACGTTCCTACTTTGGAGAATACCCTTGCGCAGATCAAGGAGGCCCATAACACAGCCAGTCAGAGCCTCTCTAAGGCTAGCAGTCATTACAAAGAGCAAACGGACAAACACCGAAGTCAAGTTCCTGCCTGGGACAGAGGGTCCAAGGTCATGCTGTCCACCAAGTTCCTTCCTCGATGGGTTCGGCCTTCTAAGCTGTCACCCCGCTACATCGGACCCTTTGAGATAACTTCAAAGGTTAATCCGGTGGCCTTCCGCCTCAAGTTGCCAAAGGTACTCAGGCGGATTCATCCCGTGTTTCACTCATCACTCTTACGCCCCTTTGTGCCAGATACCCGGAAACAAGCATCCCCCAAACTGGGTACTTTGCCAGTTCCAGCTTCCGAGGAATATGAAGTTTCTCGGATACGGGACTCCCGTTATCATAGGGGACGTCTTGAGTATCTCGTTCATTGGAAAGGATATCCCTCCTCAGAAGACACCTGGGAACCACAGTTCCATATTCACTCTCCTCAACTGTTACACAAGTTCCACCGACTACATCCAGAAAGGCCGGGTGGGAGATGCCTTCGGAGGGGGCATACTGTCACAGCCGCCAGAGACTGGCGTTTGTGGCGAAGGTGGACGCGAGGACGCCATTAAAATGTTCCATTACGTTCCTCCTCGTCTATCAGACGCGGTCTAGTTGTTTTCAAGATGGCCGCCGCCGTTTGTATATATACCACTCGGCTGCCGGCGGTTCGGCGCGTTGCAACTGTGTTTACTCATCGCCCTGTTGCTTGCGCTAGTTTTTCCCTTCGGATAGTCTACTTGCTATTTTTCCTGTTGTTTTCTCCACCTCCCGTTCCTTACGGGCCCCCCCTCCTCTGTATCCTGTTTGCCTTCTCCTGTGTTTCTGTTCTCGTGTTGAATCTCTGCTGAGAATTTCTTCGCTCTAGAGACACTGCCCTCGGATTACTCCGTTCACTCTTGTCCTCCACCCTGAGGGGTGCCTACCTGAAATCTACCATCTCCTATTCCCTCGATCAGCGGTATCGCCAACCTTACCTATCATCTGGGTCTCCGGCAAAGGATCATTCAACCTACGACTGTGCTGACTGCGCCCACAATCTTCACGTCTATATTGGATCCAGGGGTTTTTGCCGTTCCAGTGGCTTTTTTCCCCTCTGGCTGTCGCGGAGGGGAGTCACCGCGGGGTTTCTTTGTCTGAGAGTCACGGTGGCTTCTTTCCGAGGTAGACCATATCTTCTAAAAAAGAAGAAGCCGTACACAGGACTTACCCGCCGGAAGAAACTGGACTATTCAGGTGAGGAGGAAGAGACAGGGGAGGGTTACAAATCGAGTGAAGACGAAGATATAGCTGATCACCTAGCTAAACCCGTAGCCAATATTGCCAGTTCTGATACAGGTCCACTATGGTGGTGGTGATCGTGTCACGGTCAAGCCGGTTCAGGGTGTGGATCTGCTCAGGTGTTAGGTTGAAGGGGGTGGCTCTGATGCGAGGGATTGGGGGCTGCCAGTGTGGTAACGGTGGCTGCACTGGTGGGGCATGCTGGCCCTGTCTCAGCCTCCTTCTCCTCCTGCGTCTCCTCTGTGCTGGCAGCTGTTGGTGTTGTTGTTGTTGAGGCATTGCAAGCAGGGCCTCCAGCTCCAGTAATGCTACTACTATTGGTATCATCTTGGTGTGGGAGGGGGTGTGGTGTGTGGGGGTGCTCCTTTTGTACTGGCCCTGACTCCATTGCCTCCACCTGTACTGATTGTGTGCACCTGTGGCTCTTGGAAACACTGCTCAGGGTTCTTAACGCCTGGTCGGCAATGCCGGTATTTACACCATGCCGGTATGCACTTTTTCGGCCATCTGGAGGCCGTTATTTGCATGTCCGCATCACTTGTGATCTTCTCCGGTTTACGGCATGCTGCTAATGCCGGCATGGTGTGTCGCGTGCACCCGTCCTGACTGCTATTTACGGCATCGTACTTTACGGTGCCGTAAATAGCGGTCTGGTTGGTCGGAATAGCCCGTAGTGGTAAGCGATGCCGGTAATACTTTACCGGCATCCTTTTCCCCTTACCTCCAACCTCGGAATGGCCCCCCCGTGCCTTTTTAAGATCACAGAACTCCTAAGTGATTTACAACTCCCTGTTTTACCTACAGTTCCGTTATTTGATTCTTTACAATGCAGTTCTCATTTTACTTTTGTTCTTTAATTTTCCAAGTGCCTTTCTCTAGCACTGGATTCTTTCTATGTCTATGGGGTCATTATGAATTGGACGGTAAGGGATACCGGGCACAGGTAAGGAGACCGGTGCCGGTAATCATTTACCGCCCAATTCCGAGGTCCCTTAACGGGAACCGTAAAGGACGTGTGGTCTAACCACATGTCCTTTACGGGTCCTGCTAAGGGACCAGGGCGCTAATAACGGGCCTGCTATTCGCGGGCCAGTTATTAGCGCCTTCCCCATTCCCATTGAGCCCTATGGGGGCTCAAATGGGAATGGGGAATGGTTGTTTGAATGGGGACATACCGGGTCCTCCAGGTTCGGAATAACCTGGTAAATCCCCATTCAACCAGACCAGTGCCGGACCCGGTTTTGGAGGCAGCCATGGCGCAAATAGCACCATGGTTACCTCCAAACTCGGAATGAGGCCCTATATCTCTTCTTTACTCACATCCAATGGTATTTCCTTCAGCTCCTTGTATCACTCTATATAAGAGGACGTATCAATTCAGTCTTTTGCTTTCGTCTCCATTTTAGTTTGCTCTCTCCTTCATTTCCTCTTTACCTTCTCTGCGTTTTCCCGTGTTTTGTCTCTTTCCATCATACTCCCTGCTTTTTCTCTTTAGGCAGCTTATATTTTTCACTAATTTCCTTTTCTACTCTTTTATGGGTTTGTTGCTAGCTCTGCGCTCATCATGCAATTTCTCTTTATCAGATCTAGTTTTCCCTTATGCGATTTGTTTTATAAAACCATTCCCTTTACACTTCCGATGCATCCAAGCATGTCCAAACACGCTGCACAGTAGTGCTGGCCTTGAGCAATAGCTCTTGCGCTTAGTTAATGAGCGCTACCATGTGCTGAGCAAGGGCAATGTGACATCATTAGTTGCTCGTAATAACTTATTACAACTAGAAAGTGATAAAGTTTGCCCAGACTAAAATAGTACAGGGAGTCTTGATTCTATTAAAGATACTGAAGTGAGCAATATGTTTCATGTTCTTTACTTGAACCCTTCAGCCGCAAACCAGAAAAAAACACTTACAAACTACAGATCAAAATACATTGTCCAAGTAACTGAGGTTTTGTAGTTTCCATCAAATTGTCCCCTTTGAGTCTCCATGAAGCCCCTCTGCTCCAGGCACACTATAAGGCATGATTCTCCCTGAGTCCTCACTCTTTATTAGGTGGTCATCGTCCTCAACGCCTCGTCCTGCTGTAGGATGGAACTTCTCCCAAACTGAGCTTCGGAACGTCTAACTCTCTGCAATGAACAATAAATGTTGAATGTTTGCAACAAACACATCCAATTACTTTCCGCTTTGGCCACATTCTTTTTTTCTGCATATGTTGAGGGTGGGTTTAAATTTACAAAAGTCATCAGAACATGTCACGTCTTTTATATAAATTAGATCAACGGGAGGGATAATGCCCGCTGCAATATCTTTAAAAGACTCAAGGTTCCTCTATTATTCTGGCCTGGGTAATGTTTATTCTATTGCAAGACCGTAGGTGAGCATTATTGTAGTTCAAAGCGTTTCGATCTCCATAGTCGACACTTCTTTGATTGGCTTAAAATAAAACTTCTTAAAAGTCGCATCACTCGACCAGTCTGCTGTTCTAACAATCTCTTCCGAGGTTACCCCTACAGAAGGACCCATAGAGCCCATAGCAGAACATGCCTCAAACCTTGATATATCGATTCCTGCCTCAATCATAACCCATTTGACCCATCTGTCAATCGTGGATGCAGAGGCTGGCCCAAAGGGCGCATGCTGCTATACAAGCAGTTGTATCACGTTTGCTGGTCTAAGTGCTTCAGTCATTCTTTCATAGATCCTTAAACAATTTGCCACACACAACTTAGGTCTATCAGCAAAATATGGATAAGAAACGGTTTTGGGGGTCCATTTTGTATGCCTAGTCACCCTAAAGGGCACTGCTTCTGAGTAAAACTTCTTATGTGATATGTCTAGGGCCCTTAAATCCATTACTCTCTTACAAGATACTAGACATAACAACATGGCTAGTTTTGACGAAAATATGCTTCACCCCTAAATCTTCCTTACCATCGGGGGTGGGAGCAGCAACAGCCATGCCCATGACCATGCGTACCGCTACCACCGTACTGGCATGAGGGTGCCACAGCATCAGGGCATGCAGGCCTATGCCCCCACATGTAGGCCGCAAGACCTACATAAATGAGACACAGACTCAGTCGTTCCTCTTGGGAGTCTGCAGCCGTTCTGTTGCATGTGTCTGCGGAGGCTCCTTTTATTAGCTTGTGCCATGACACAGTCATGGGCCATGTCAAAAGGGCCATACACAGGGGAGGGACATATCCCCTTAAAGAGGCAACACACTCAGTAGGGTCCCACGCCACACTTGTGGCAGAGGTCCGCATGGTCATGGGCATGGCTGGCGCTGCTCCCACCCCCAATGGTGCTTGTGTCCCATAGCACTGTGGGGCCTGCTAGATGTCCAGATCAGGCCCCAACCCCCAGAGGAACTGGGCCTCCAAAGTGCTGATGGATGTAGCACTTCAGGGGCCCGCTGGATGTCTGTAGCGGGCCCCGTGTAACATGGGGCAGCGCTGTTAGGGCTGATTCCTGTCTTAATAATTATATAATCTTCCACTTTTTAAAATTATTATTCTTTTCCTTGCCCCGTGTGGGAACCACCATTCCGGATTTCAACCATTACTATAATGGCAGCAGCCCCCTTCATCTGTGAGGCAAGCCAGTGTGGGCCGAGGGGTCCTTAAACTCCCCAGGTGCTATGCCGGTTCGCCAACTCTCTCAGAAAGCAGTTGTGATGTGTGTGCACAGCACGCCTCGTGGTCCGCTTCTGCCTCCCACTACAAAATGAAAGGATAGTGAGAGCTTTGCACCCAGGAAGCCCTGCAGCTCCTGCAGTCACGCACTGATCAGAGAGCACCACACAGCAGCACCGGCACGTGAAGTAGGCTCTTGTCAGCAATGTGTAACACGCACACATTGATATAAACGTAATTATTATAAGTTGTACAGTTAGTAAATAAAATCACACAATAAGATTGCATGAGAAAACCACATCGCTACTGACGAGCAGCAAAGAAAGAGGAAGGATTTATGGAGAGTCATGCTTTATAGGTTAACTGGAGAGCAGGGGCTTCATGGAGGCTCAAAGGGGACACTTTTGAAGGAAACTACAATACCTCATAGCTACTTGGGCAATGTAGTTTGATTTGTAGTTTGTTAGTGTTATTTTCTTGCTTTCTGCTGAAGAGTTCAAGTAAAGAAAATGAAGCACAATGCTCGACTATGGTTTTGCAAAAGAATTGCAGGCTTTATCTGCTGGTACAAGCACCTACTCCGAGCTGTCCGTCGGGTACAATGGGCACAGCATGCCGAAGACCGCCTGTTAACCTTTTGAAAACATTTTACACTTCCCGTCAGTTTCCTTTTCCGCCGATCCCCTTGACACTCTTCTTCGCAGAAATGAGTATTATGGCCTGACTAAAAGTGAGGTGTGATGTCACATTTGCTTCGAAAACATGAAGTTTTAAATAGGCTTTTACAGGGACATAATATTATTCCACATATTTATTCTACTGAGAACAGAGAACATATAACTGATAACCAGCACTAAGGGCTATAATGGCCCTATAATGCCATTGTTAGGTTCTGGTCAGACATTGAAGGGCCCTGTGCTTTGGAAAAGTCATCAGCGCAACAAAAATCTTATTATCGTGATGGGGGATACTGGCTATGAATGTCTGTATTACACAACAGAAATATGGGAATGGCACTAAAAGTTAAAAAGGTTTGAAAAGTGAGAAAGAAAAGTACTTTCTGTGATGTGAGAGTGCCTCAAATTTGAGGTAGAATTCTTTGTGATCATTGTCTTCCTAAATAAGTGTTTTCAAGTGTTAGTTGATTGGTTGTATCTGATCTCGCTCTGAGTGGCACTCAGCTGCATCATCCTATCGTTTTTTTCCATCTTTCTTTGACAATAAGCACAGGGAGCAGGGATGGCACCTCCTTAACACCTAGGTCCACACACCCTGCACTCTGTAACCTACCTGAGACTTGGTGATCAGCGCCCCACTGTCACCCCCCCATGCTGCCAAATGGCCACCCTCCCTGTTAGCTCCCTGCTCCTTTTTTCTCTGCTCCCCTCACTGTGTTCTTCCCCCTATGATTGTAAAGCACTCTGTTGCTTCCCAAAGCCAGGTCTGCACTCAATAAATACCCCAAAAATAATAGTAAATGATGACTGTGTGAGGGGAGAGAGATGAGCCGCTCTCTCCCGGTGGCCGATCTCCTGAGGTCATTACTAGTGCAAGGCTGGTGCTGCTGGACGTGGCAGGGCTACACTAGTCCAGGACTCCATCTGCTCCCAATGTCTTTCATCTTCAGTATCGGCATTGCAGTAAAGGGACGAGGCCATGCCGCACTCGTGATCTCCCCATGTCTGCATCAGGCTCAAACTGGCCGATAAGGCAATACGGCAATGCACTAGGGACCCTACCAACATTGTAATGTGAGTCCGTTTTTTGGCCCACGGTGTACCAGTTTGATGAGGTAATGCGCTAGTTTTAAGCAATGTTACTGACCAAATATCCCGTAGAATGCAACTTTATAACACATTTTGCCCAAAACACAGATGGGTCTTCCCAAAAGGTAACAAATTGCGATGTGCAATTGTGGCCACTTTTTCATTGGTGCAGGGTCAGTTGTACGTCACCTGGTCTGCATTGGTTCAGCGCAGTGAGGGAAAGGCAGTGCAGATGTCCATCCGTGATCTGGGATGTCTGCAGTGGTCCTGCAGTGATGGAACGTGTCAGAGCCACGCTGCAGCTGAGGCATAGTGAGGGCTGCACTGTTAGGGTGCAGGAGTGGAGAGGAGACTTATGTGCACCATAGTTCTCACAAGGAAGCCTCTAGAAGGGCAGAAGTCGCATGAGACATGTTTTTTTGTGTGTGCCTGTTGTGGTCTGAAGAGTGCAACAGGAAGCCTTCTATTTTTTGTATGCAGAGCAGATAATGACTAAAATGAACAACATCATCCCAGTGAAATAAGGTTGCCAATTCACAGCGACAGCTCATTTTCATGAGTTGTATATTGTTAGATTACAGTCCAACTCGAAATTGAATATAATATTAATGTAATATAAGAAAATCAAAGGCAGGTATCAATGCATTACACTACACCATGTCTCAAAGGGCCCTAAATCGTGGTTGCCCATGAAGTCATTTATATGTAAACTATGGGTGCCTCAGTGGTTGGATGGAAAGGTGCTTCACATAATTGCTATGCTGAATTAATACATTCAGAGATTTTTTTTTTTAAATGTGTTTGTTTGCTTTCTCCTTCTCCAGAGGAATCCAAACATACTTTTTGTATTCACAGGCAATAGTGCGACTTCAAAAGCAACCATTGCATCATTAACTGCAGCCAGTGGCATAAACAGTACAATGACGTCTGCAGAAGAAGGGACGGCGTTGGCTCCATCCTCCAATGCAACGGGAAAAGGTAACCGATGAAGCTATGTCTGTCAATAGTACAGTTCTGGGCCCCAATTCACACAGAACTGATAATGGCACATGAACACATGTCAGTCAGGGTTAGATTAGGTTGTAATGCTGTCTTTTCGGACAGGATCGGGGCTAGCAGCGTCTTAAACAAGGCTGTGTATTGAGCCATTGCCTGTCAATCTTTTCATGGCAGATCTGCAATAGTCTCTGGATTTAGTAATCACAACCTCCCCAAAGAATGGCACTCATCATGTTGAATAGAGGGCATGTGCAGATAATGGGCCTCATTACAACCCTGGCGTTGGACCATGGTGCTGTTAGCACCATGGTCCATGCCGGATTCCGCCATGGTGGATGGCGGTTTTACCGCCCCATTCCAAGGTTGGCGGGGCGGTAAATCCCCATTCACCATGGCCCCTTCCCCATTTCCCATTTTTGGCCCATAGGGCTCAATGGGAATGGGGAAGGCGCTAATTACGGCACCGTAAATTACGGTGCCGTAATTAGCACCAAGGTCCCTTAGCGGGTTGGACTTTAACGCCTGCAAAAAGGGTTGTAATGAGGCCTAATGTGTTATTTTTGGGCCAAGCATGAGTGAAATGTAGGCAGTTGTCTCTGCAGACCCCGGTCTGCATTGGATTCCGACAGAGGAGACAACGCACAGAGGAAAGGGAGACAGATGTGACACAGTTTGTAGCCCTTTGCCTTAGTACATCAGGGATGAGCTTTGATCTGCATATGTCTTTCCTCTGACATGCCTTCTCTGTGGAATTCTCACCAGGTCCAATCATGTCATAGGCCAGGCATTGTTCCAGATATAGGGTTATAGGGCCCTGCTTGCTTCCCTCTGTTCACCTATCCGAGTTAATGGTTCAGCAATGAAGTCAAAGCGCCCAAAAGTGGAGTGGAGTCATGGTTATTCTTTCGAATATGAAGGTCCTCCAGACAGGTTTAGTTTAAATAATTAATACATTTCAGATGCAAAATTAGTCCATATATGTATGTTTAGGGAAGCCTTATACAAAGCAAATCATGAGGTTGCACTGGGCACAAGGACTTGGTACTAGCCATGCATAGTCCATGGGTATGCCCAGAGGATGCTGGACCACTTGGCTCTCAACTACAATGTTCTGCCTCCATGCTTGTCAGGTAGGAAGTGAAGTGTGGGCTCATTGTCAGTGCAGGAATTGGTCCTGCTGATGTTGTGCTTGGTTAATGTTGTTTTTGTTGGCATGCAATGACATTTCCAGCTGCCACATGTTTCTAGCAATTCTTCACTTTTCATCTGTAAAGTTATGCAACCCAAAAGCAGTTTCTAGAGAAAAGAATTTCAACTTTGGGTCGGAAAGTAACAGAACGACCTTCATGGTACCTACCTCATGGCGAGTCCCCTTCATAGTCACGCATATTTGGCTCTTTTCTGCTGGGATTGTCAAACACTTCACTCCATAATGGTCTGTTACTGTTTTGGCCTAACCCAAAAAGGTCAAAGGGTTTGGCACTGCTGCATGCTGGGGCCAGCATGGCTAAGGGGCCTGAGAGGATCGCTTGGCAAAGCTGGGGTTCATTGCTGCCCTCCTCAATCTAATTGAGGTGTAGCTGTTACTGGTACATTGTCGCTGGTACATGCTGGTGTAATAATGTGAGTGGGCCTGCTCTGGAGAAAACATATAGGTCTTGTGGGTGCTGCATCAGTAGCCTTCTGCATCAGCTGATCTATCAGTGGCACAGAACAGGTTCAGAGTCACAGGTGCCCACTTCACAGCTGCTGTTACAGCCAAGCCTTTGCAGCGCATGGGCTGCGTTTATGATAGGCACCTCTGTTCCAAAACCTTATCATTATAAGTCTACCACCTGGTGAAAGAATAATCTTTAAAAGTAAGACATACACGAGTTATGGTATTCTCATACTTATTATAGCCAAAGCCATTTGATATCACTTGTCAGCCATGTGAGCCCATGCTCAGCCATGGAAAGAGTATGTGTATTGTCCCCAGACAGGCTGGAACTTGCCATTCCTGGAAGGACTATAGCATTGGGGGATTCTACCTCTATCGAATTCTTCTATTGCTCCACTCGTCCATAGGCCTCAGATTGACTCTCTTTGTACCTTTGTAAGGGTAGGTAATGCCCTTCCTGTAAGACAGCATCTCCACAGGAAGCTGGCCTGGGAGCAGGAATCAAAGGGCATACCCATTCACAAAAGGCTTAGCCTCACACCAGGGTGATGTATTTTAGAGGGCTTTTGATCCATTTAAGAAGGGAAGAGGGCAGGGGTTAGTGTAGACAGGGGGAGCTCAGTACACGTGAAGGAAGATTCCGCCATGTCGTTCATCCCTGCATCCATCTCTCCTTCCAGTCCCCTCCACTTCATTCAGTACAAAGCACTTTGGGTGTGGTGTCAGAAGGGCAAAGTCCACTTATTTTAAGAGCAGGGATTGGACCCCTAAAGCAGGCTAGTTTTAGTCCAATCACTTGTGGACATTTACCTTTAGAAGGGGTCTCACACCACTTCTTTCATTCACTTTGAAACAACAGCTGAGAATGGATTAATCGGACCTCTTTTCGGAGACTTGCACTTTCCAAAGCCGTTAACCATTGAGGTGTAAAAGGACCAGTCCAAGATAGAGGAGAGCTCTGCCCCTACCCACTCCCAGGGCACACTGGGTGTGAACTTTGCTGTTGACCTGGATCTGCCACTCTGCACCAGTAGCTCCCAAAGCTGGGAGAGGAGACCCTGAAAGGACTCACACTGTTCTCGGTCCCCTGAATTGGGTCTCACAGCACCTGGAGGACCAGGTCAGCAACTGCCCCCCATTCTGCCGACTCAAATACTTGTTGAACAGCCATTGAAGCCAAGATTGACGCCATCAGTGCTGAGGGATCCCACCAGTGCTACTTTCTAACACTCGTCTGAGCCTTCAAACAAGTGCCTTCATCTTGAACCCACACAGCACTGCATTGTGCCCTTGCTGAGCCAGTCTCCTTCTAAGCTTGAATCAACCGCTCAAAACCATGACCCGACAAACCACTGAAGATTACTTGCAGACTAGAATCAGGGGTTACGCCAGAGCTCGACCCAATTCTCCCGCAAACTGCCACTTTGCTGAACTGCCCCTTCGCTGAACTGCACATCGGAGCAACAGGATCAACGTTTAAACAACCGCCACCTGCCGACTCAAACTGTTTGATTGCTGCTTGGGCCCACACAATCTACTGTACCCAATCTAAGCTTGATCCACTTACACCACTGCTCAAAGGCAGGTTCGATGAAGCGTCAAGAACTGCAAGAAGGTACTATTGACTATTAACTGCCCCCTTGGTCCATTTCAGGCCCTAAAGACTTGTTAGTTCACTTTTGCACACTTTTCATCCAAGAACACTGTGGTTTTTACTTGCCTTACACCCCTGATTCATTAGAATGCTGCATTGTGAGATCTTTGCTTATTCTCCATTTTTTCCTCATAAGTGGGTTCTGTGTAGTGTTTTTCTATGTTAGTTATTTTGCAGATGGTGTGTGTTTTATTAAAGTATATCTATTATTATGGAAGCGTGATTGGGCATTCCCTTTATTGTGGACGGTTATGCTTTGCTCTTTGTGTCGCTACTGAGTCACATTCACAGAGAGATGCCTCTTTTGCCTTCTGTGGTAATGTGTGGAGAGGTAAGGCTATGCTCCCAAGTGTCCCTGTTTTACCTTTCTGATTGTGTTGGCTCTTGGATTGCAGCAGTGTGAGTTCTGAGTGGTCTTTCAGCCTCAACTCATCCTTGCACTTCTGTAAGGTAGATTGCAGCTCGTCACAGGCTGTTCATTTATAAGTTCGAAGCGGTTGTACATGCCCACATTTAGTTGCGGAAAGATTCAACATGTCTAAGCAGCATTGCATGACGCGTCCTAACTTACTGTTTTGTCCTGCCTTTTTGGCCTTCTCTGTAGCATTCAGTAGGACAATCTAGAGAACGGTTACGCTTGAAATTAAAATCTTGAGTTTGAAAGCAGGCCTGCTGAAGTTCCATATGTTGCTGCGTACGAATACCTCAGTGTCAGTCAGATTAACAGCAGGGGGGGTTTCCAAGGACATCCCCACATACAGGGGCCTAAAGCAGAGTTGCATATTAACCCCCTGCTTGTTTCACTTACATGTGCCAGACATGCCCTCATTGTTAGACTGGGTTAAAAGGGTTTCCCCTCCAAGTTCGATGATTTTAGGTGTCCTGAATGGCTCACGTGATCATACACCCATTCGTTTAATGCGTAGTTTTAATTTTGAGGAAGATGTCAGCCAGATCAGTTAGAAAGTAATAGCACGACATCAAAAATAATGTGATTCTTTCACACAAAAAACGTTTCCTAAATGTGTTTTTATTTTACACCAAATCCTTAGTGGTGGTGAGGGATATTGTCTATCTCAGTGTTTCTATTACTAATTCTAAATCCATGCACCACCTCACAGTGTGTACCGAAAATAAGGTCAATGCTTCAATGGGTTTAAAAAAAGAAAGGAAAGTGCTTTCTTTCCATGCACGGGAGGACTTGCGTCCCGTTCACAAAGAGAAAATACTCTACCAATATGGCCTCCATGAATTAGAAACTCAGGGCTCTGTATGGAGCCCCTCGTCCATTTTCATGGCGGCCAGAGCGGGGACGGGAGCAGGTGTTAGGGGGAGGGAATTTTAAAAAAGCAGGGTCTGGTTAGGCGAAGATGGTGGGTGGGGGAGCCAGCCATCAGGCGGCATAGAACGTGGGCTTTCACTGGTAGTGTCAGCCCACGTTCCTAGTCACCTGATTGACTGGCTCCCCAGCCCCGGGTGCTAATGACAAATATTAAGAGGGTAGATTAAAACTTTGGTGGTTATACTTAAACCCCACTTATAGAGATTTATAAACACAAAGTCATCTCAATAGTGTTGTACGTTGATGATACCCTCATGCGTTTTGATATAGATTGGTTAGACATGCTAGAAGGTAAAATCGCGTCTTTTTGATTTGGACTTGTCCTGCCACAGAATGTGACTTGTCCCACATCCTGTGATGCTGTCCAGCTCCCAAAATGTATTGGTCCAAAGTTTGACGAATTGTTGAGTCAATATGTGAAGGAAACCTGAGAGGTACGAAGGAGTGTCCACACCTGGGCACTGGAGGAGTGCCGAAGCATCGTCACATATTGATGGTGGCTGCAATAATGATGGCTCAGGAGGATACAGCGCGCGAATGGAAGCACATCGCTGGCCTGCTGGCGTACATAGATGGCAGTGTTACTGATGTTGGACATGTTGTTTACAAGTAAAATGATCAAGGTGTGATCAAGATTCCTGGAGGCTTGCAAGCCACTCCTTAAAGTGTCTTTTTGGTTTAGGTTTGAACAATTGGTAGTCGATGACGCCCACCTTTGGTCGAGGATCACTGTGTCCTGCCCACCTGCCTATGGTGATCTCTCAGGTTTCATGGCTGCATGAATCTAACACATTCCCCCGCCCCTCTTATTTACGCACGAGATACCGCTATAGCTCAGATTCTCCGATAGTTCTTTCTTTATATATTGGCTTTTTATTTTCCACTCTGCTGTTGTTGTTATGGTATCATGGTCATGAGTTTCTTGTTTGCTTCCTGTTCATGCCATTGCTCATTATGGCTCAGAGTGTTACAGGGTTGCTGCACTGTCATGCATGTGCCTGTTAGTTCCGGATTTCAGTCTGATAAGAATAACCACTATGTTCAATTCCGATGCAGACTATGCATTGATCATTAACCAATGCTATTGTATTTCTATCAATGGGGCCACTGCTTGCATATGTCTTATAATATCGGTTTGTTCTGCCTGAGAATGCAACACAAATTAGGGTACAACGGAGCTGTCAGTCAAGTGTATTTCATAATATGTTTCAAGTCATACTATCTTAATTTGTAACAAAAAACCCAGATAGAACTAATGGCATTTTACATTTAGCAATAATGGAAAACTGTGAATCAAGTGTTTGGCACTTTGAATAAAAAGGTGCATATTGTAAATATAACTTAAAATCTAATTGACACCTGTACAGCCTTATTCATGAATTGGCCTTGTCTGGAGCACATGTCAGCCCAACCCGAGGATGAAGCAGCTAGAGACGTGCTTCTCAAGGAGCCCGAGGCATTCCATTCCTTCATGCATGGAAGATTAAAACTGAAGAAACCGAGATGTGATAACCCGCTCGAAACTTCCTTTGTAAACCTGTTCTAAAGGCAGTTGCTCACATTCTGAATGGTTCCATTGAAAACTGGTGCCAGCCCTGACAGCCCTCTTCCTGACCTTTTACCCCTACTCCCCTAAAGGTCCAGGAAAACCAGACAAAGAAATCTAACCCGGTACATAATTGCAGAACGATGGCGCCCCTCAGACACAACCCTCAAATCTCTTCTTCCCCAGAAGCCGAATACTTGTGAGGTCTGGGAGAGAGTGGTCCTTGAGGCCCTGACATGAGACTGTGACCTTCCTTATATGAACCACTGCATCATAATGACATGGGTCTTAAATGCTGGAAACGCACCTGAGAGCCTCTCAGAAGGTACCTGTAGACGAACTGGAATACAAACTCCACCAGCCCAGCAGACAGCATAAGGTACCCCCTCATTTCCCACCAAGAGGATAGGCATCTTCAAAAGATGGACATTGTAACAACTCTGCCCGACCCCCTTTGAGCTGGCTCCCTAGGCCTGCTTCTGGCTTCATGGAACCTTCCTGCTAGCCGGGCACTCTTGCATAGACTACACACTAACATTGCAGACACTCAATCTCCCCCAGTTGCATGTGAAAAGTGGAGTGCTGACGTGTTGTCTAAAAGTCACATGCCTGCAAATGTTTCCCGAATTGTGGTTTCTGATAGGCAGGGATCAACCTCATTCCCCAAGAAGCAGCCATCCCTGGAAAGACAAAACGCCCTCGGCTGTGACTCCAAAAAACTTCTGGGCACTAGTAAGAGTTTGAACTCTCGCGTATGGATGCTCCCAGGAGTCGGATGCAACCAGCACGTTTGCCAGGGCCCTGAACTCAAGAGAGAGGAAGAGAACCGACCTTCTTCCACAGATTCGTGCAGTGAAATCCCAAGATGCACACCATCGAGACATGCACTACTGGCCACCATTGATGGAACTGTTCCCCTTGACTGACACCAATCCCTGATTGAAGCTGACAGACCTCCCACCTCCCTGGCCTGCGAAATAGGTTGTTCACTCCAAAATCGGTATACATTCGTACTAGAAATGCGTGCCTCCTATTCACAGACGCTCTTCAAAGGCTCCCATTAAGGGCACAGGAGTATTGGGCTGCAGCTGTCCTCTAGTAAAATTCAATAAATGAAAGGCTTGGTACTTTCCCTTTTGTGCATCTCCTTTCACAAAGGGGAAGGGAGTGTGTGCACCTGTGATAGTCACATTGTTACCCCCTTGTTTAAATCCTTGCAGTCCTTCCTTGTGTCTTACAGGTTAAAGGCTGTAAAAGGACAATGTTTTTGATGTGCAGAGCACATGTAAATGGCAAAACAAATACATTTTATCTACACCTTTTGGATGGAGGTAACATCATGGAGTATTTATGAGCTGTACGTCTAACTCTGAAATGAAATGAAACCCGGAAGAGGCCCTGATCACTACGTGGAGATGCAGACTTCCCCAAACTCATTTTGACTTCTGCCCCTTGCGGGCAATGAAGGAACCAGGTCATTCCACCTGCCTGATCCCAACATGGCAGCTGACACCCCTTCTGCAGTGCAGCCATGCACCACAATCCATCGCTGGGTATGTACCATCAGGATTGACACCTCCAGCACACGGGGACTGGCGGGAATGAGACTCAGAAGAGGGCCTAATCACTACATGAAGATTCATGCTTCCCTATGCCCCCATGTGTCGCATGTCATCCACCTGCAATTAGGCGACGAGGCAAATCCACCTGCTTCTGGTCACTGATTGTCACCAGATGCTTCCTCTGCATTCAGGACTCACCTCACAATCCATCACAGAACAAGGAGCATCTAGATTGATCGCCCAACATCTCTTGGCTGATGTGACCAATGGATTCCTCTGAGATGGCCTGGGGAAGGGTGCCTGAACAAGGACAACATTGCTGGATCACCAGGCTCAGCTACCCCTGGCCCTTTGCCAGAACCCTGCCTCCATGAATGCCACTCCACTGGGTGACTCCTAAAAAGCTGCCATGGCCTTCCGTAGTACTCCTCATCCTAGACATCTGCAAATTCCATTTTAGCATGGTAGGGTCTGTGCATGTACTACCCCCTCTTTTCCTGGCATGTTCTGAGCATCCCCATACCTCTCACCTCTCACCCCTGCAGGTACTAATCATCCCATTCCCTCCTGCGCCCACTAAACCCCTAACTCCTCCTCCTCTTGCTGGTCTGGGTGTCCCCTCTATCCCTTGTTCTCCATTCGTCCTTGACAAGATTTAGGCTTTGCATCCCTTTCCTTCTCTTCCCTACAAAACAGATGGCAGGTGTCACCATCCGTGACTATTTTTTACTCTCTCCAATATAATACAAAATACAACAACTCTTGATGAGAAAGATGATAGAAACAGGTGATATTTGTGGTACAACCTCTTTTTGTCATAACAACAAAACTCTTAATGAGACCACACGAGTCTGCAGGGGAGTTTCTAGACCAAACAAAGCATCCTTGGGAGTTCTGGTAACACTTTACATCATGATTTCATAAGTTGGCTCTTGGGGGAAAACTGTACAGGAGAGGGTCACTTTGGTGTGCCTGGGATTCCTGTCGTGATTGCATCAAAGAAGAGCTAGATAGGCGAAGGGAACAAGTGAATCCGCCTGACCAAACTTCCTGCCCAACTTTCACATTAAATCAATGACGATACTGAGGCAGCACAGTAATACTTTCTTTGTTTGAATGCTGGAGACTGTGCAGTAGAAGGATAGAAGACATTGACTTGGCTATACCGTGGTCACTGCAGGATGGAAGAGCCTTTTGAGCCAAGGGAATCAGCGAATTCCAAACCCATCCAACTTGTATATACAGAAAACGGCTGTGTAGACTCTATGCATCAGCAACGCTACAGTGGTGCACTCGCAAAGAAAGCAAACCATGTCGCTTTCATACCATCCACCATTCTGCCCGGTGGACAGAGAGTGGATTAAACTGGAATGTTTGATTAACCCCCAAATGACAGGACTCATACCTCTTATGTGTAGCAAGAAGTCTCACCTGCGGACCTTTGGTACTGAATGTCCTAGATGACCGGGAAAGCCTGCAGCCCTTGTTGATTTAGATACCAAGGGCAATAATGTCAGTGGACTTTTGCATAATTGGGCATCCAGAGTGCTGAGTTATAACCTGCAGAAGAAACAGTTCACATAGTGGCAATCTAGTACAGAGCAGATCCAAAGTAAATCTTCTGCTATACATCCGTCATTGAAGGATGCTGCACCATGCCTAGCTAAGGTTTCGAAACTGACTTCAGCTAAGGAGAAAATGGCTGTTTTCTTTCCTTAGATGGAAAAATAACATGTTGGCTCTGACTGTCCAGTAGGAGTCGTGTCATATGTTTCTTGTTTGGGATCCAAATTCATGTAAGTTATAAATGTGTTTAGTGCCTGAACACAACCTATCTTAAGGCTAACATGATGCAAATTCAAACTCCAAGGCTCTCTAGCACAAATCCTCTCACCAAGGGGCGGGGTGTGGCAAAGAAAATCCTTTGCACGATACATCAGATGGAATGTTCAAGAACAAGCACTTACCGTAACCTCGGGAGGCATGTCTATAAATCCCCATCAATGGATTACAATGAAGACCATTTTCAATGCTCCAGTTGTCTGTCAATTCTTGTTTCCTGCATGTTTAATGTGCATGGACACAATAATTAATTGTCAACAAGATGAATGTCTTTCTAACGCTTGTAAACCAGAAACTGTTCACAAGGGATATCAAAGAACTTCCTTGGCCAACTCCCCCAGACCCATCTCTGAAAGCTTGATGTTCTTACCTGCTTGGCGAAGCTTTGTGACTGGTTGATGACTGAAACAGATCACCATTCTGCTTTTCTTGTGCAGGGTCCCACATGTTAAAACTAGTAATGGCCTAAATGAGGATTTTGCTTCATAAATAAATGAGACGGGCAATACAAATTGCAGACAAGGAGGTATTGATTCAGATCATGGAGGTTGCTAACAAAGGCTATATTCTTTGTCAGATTAATGTATTTATTTTGACGCAGTGCAGTAGTAGATGGTGCAGAATGAAACAATAATATATCCTGACTGCAGGGCCCTCATTCAAGGTTACTTGTTGATGTGGGGTTACCCGATTTCCTGCTTATGTGGGTCAACACAACTTGTTTATGATATAATTAGTGACAGTTCACATCCAGTGACGATAATTACCATGAAGTCTGTAACTCAGTCGTCATGCACCAGAAACATGAATCAGGCCACCCTACCAAAGAAAAACTCCAGTATTCAGGTCAAGACTATTAGAAAAAGAGAACGAAGAATACTAGAGCTGAGGAAACCATAGTAAGGTTTGGAAACTCCCAAATTGTGACTCTTACCAATGCACACAGCACATTTGACCTAATTAAAAAAGGCAGTGTAGCTAAAGAAAAATAGGCACTAACTAGGTATTCAGATAAAGGGACGGGTTCCCAGTCGAAAAAAGGCCTGGGTTGTGTTGGTAGGCATGAGGTACAAAGTGACGACCAGTAATAATCTGCTTAATCGGCAGCCTGATGAGATAGTGGATGAGAGTGAGGTAATCCTTGAAACCCATCAAAAGATTTGCTTGGAAAATGAAGTTATTTTACTGGACATGGCAAGTCCAGAAGCAGAGAAGAACCATATCTTTACTTTAACACAAACAACAAAAATTCCCTTGTTAGAATTCCAACACATCCAAATAAAGGTCATGTATTTCTTTGATGCATTATATAAATATGGATTTAATTTCATATCAGGGGCAGATATTTGGAAATGTAAATGAAACATCTGACCCTCAACTTGAGCTTCGAAAAAAAAGTTTTACTATTCCACTAAGGATTCCGGGAGGCATGGGTACCAAAAAATTGAATTTAGTATTAGAGGAAAAGTAAAGAATCTTCAGAATGTTAATGGATGCCCGCTTTGCTTCCACATAACCTCCTCAGTTATCCCTAAAGTTGGTCTCTACACCATCATTTTGTGAAATATTATGGGCCGTGCACATTTGACGACTGGTGGTTACTCCTGGGAATTGTGGTGAATTATGATATTTTGGGTCACAAGTGGTTTGGATGACAGACATTCTGTGTTTTGACAGGGGAACTTTCAAGTAGTAGTCTTAAGGCCCCACAGTTGTCGGGCCTATTGAGAGTTGTTTGAAATTATTTTGGTCTCATCAAATGTGATTTAATTTCATCAAACCCTAATAAACTGGCAGCAGTATTATCTTTAGGTTGGGAGACCACAATTATGAAATTCCTGGAGGTTGATCTTTACCATCCATATTGGATTTGGTTGAAGAATGGATGCTCGCACTCCTAAACAAAGCAATCATTATAATGGTAGATTCCAATGCACTATGGCCCCTTTTCTCTGGGGAGGATGAAGCTAAGAAGTTTGTGGACTCTCTTTGGAGGATTGATCTCTCACAGCTCGCACAATTAAAATCCAACCAAAACGGCCATCTCTGGTTAGCGAGGATGGAATCCCTTCCTTTTAGAATGGTAATGGGACATCAAAAGGATATTCTACCAACTGTACCTGTGTAATGAGTTCCTACACCTGCTTTTCGGATTAAATGTTCAAACTTGGCAATGATTTTTACCTGATTGATCTTTCAATATTAATACTAACGCATATGGTGGCCATTACCTGTTAGTATTGATATTTGAGGTTGAATGTTGTTTGAATAGACGGGCAACTGCTCGTTAGACCAGCAAAACAAATGTCTCTGGTAATCTTATTACCTGGACTGATCGAATGTTGGCAAATGTAAATATTTTACTTGAGCAGGACTACTTTCAGACGTTGTGTGGTGAATTAGCTGATTGATCAAGGCGGTCCATTGGCTATGAATGCCTACAGAAGTTTGATACTGAATCTGTAGGATGCTGTTTTTTCCAGGCTTATTTACACAGTCGATGTGGTCCAGTGACCCACCAAAAGACTTTTTATGTCATGCGATTTATCTGAGGGAGATTTTCGGATGTAGCATTGTCATTGGCTGAGAAACTACGTTTTAAGTAAGAAAACAAAACAACTACCAAAACTGGAGAAATCACTATGCCACAGAACTGCATACCAAGAAATGACAGGAAGTCGAGATAATAATAATAATTAGGCATTTATATAGCGCTACGAACCCTCAGGTATCTGAGCGCTGCTTATTATTACCCATGGTGTGTGGTGCTCATTTATCGACCTCGGAAGGATGAAAGGCTGAGTTTGGCCCCGCCGGGATTCGAACCTGCGTTAACAGGCTCTGCACGGATGCCAAAGCGAGCGCTCTACTCGCTGTGCCACTTGACCGGCTACCTATATGGTACCTGATAATAATGATGCACTAATGTTCTGGCTGCTGTTGAATGAGGAGATTGTTATGAGGAACCCACCCCTAGGGCACTCACTAACTGCCTGAGCCTCGTCTAAATATAATAGTCAGGTGTTCATATTTTAATCCACTGCCAGTTCATGATCTAATCTTACTGTTGTAAAGAAAATAGCAACCCAACACTCAAACAGTAAAAATAATCCAAAAGGCCAAATAATCACTGCACCTCTATGTAAGGAAAAATAATGTATCACATGCAAAACGGTAACATACGGTCCCGGAGGAACCAAATTGACACAGTGCTTGTCACTTCCCATGAATTTACAGGTTATATAGCGCTAAACCGCAGAATTTGAATACATAGGTTACAATGTTATCCCACCACCCTCATTGGCTACTGCCAATAGAATATGCTAATACCCCCCATATTCCCTTGACCGATTGGCCACACCTTATCTAAACCCATTTCTCCAGACACGTGGTCCACTGCATCGTCACTATTGTATCCAGGTACCGGATTGATGGTTTGAACTTATTGACACATTAATTAATCAAGCCTGCCACGTGATGTGTACCTCTCCGATCCAGACGGGATCAAAGTAAACTGGCCAGGCCAACTCGGCTTTGATAAAACAATAGGCCTTCCCATTATACCAGATGCTATGGCTCACATAAGTTGCCTCCCCAACCTTTTACTAAATTTATTGGCTTCACTTCTGCTCTTCGTATCCCAAATTGTGGTACGTTCAAGACATCGCTTCCCCCTTCAGCTGGATTCAGTTAGCATTTATCTATGCACTGCGGGTGCCTCTGACCTCGGCTTCTCTGCTGGTGAATGGGAAAGGCGATTTGTTTTTGGAGCTGAACTAAACAGAGCCACAGCTCCACATCAGGACCTGCGTTCTATTCTGTTTCTGTTATATTATGCATTACCATCCAATATAGTGACACTTCTGCCATGTTAGGACACTGACCTTGTTTCTAACACTGTACTTGTCTGACTCCATCTTCCACCTGTTTCAGCTTTTCCCGCACAGCTCACTACAGACCGTAACTAGGAATACGACAATTAAACACAGGGCCTATAATACTGCCCTATCTCTAACCTTTGCAACCACAACATTAATACATGTGTTGCACTTTCTGTGTTGCTATATGTGAATATCTGATATTTGTCAAACCTAACTAAAACAACAAATGAACCTTCTGCTGTGCAAACCTCTGTCTGTTCCCGCGATGGTACATGCTAATAGGTTTTTCTCAATCTCAAACTCTGAAACTTTTTTGCCTGGCTCGATGCTGTACATGCATTCCAACACTCTCAGAAAACATACAAGTTTGGATATACAAAGTTACGGTGTCTGCACTAATTTTTATAAATGATAAATTGAATAGAGTGTCCGAACCAGATGTATTATGCAACTTGAAAATGCCATCAATCGATTGGGCACGGATGCTCCATCAGTTGCATTATGAAATGGGTAAAACTGGCAAAATATACATATCTTGGCAAGGGTATTCTTATTCTAATACATAAAAAACACATGTGTGTGATACCAAGAAACTAGTAGCTGATAGCATTACTTGACATTCCCTCAAAGGTTCTTGCAAACATCTTCTTCAAGTCGTTAATTAGTTGGGCCGAGAAAACATATTTGTTTGCTTGCAATAAGACAGGGTTAAGAATAAGACTTTCAACCTCAGCCAATACTTTACTTTTTGGCGTGTAAGGCTCTAAAAGGGAATAGCTGGCCTCTATTTGCAGTTCTTTTAGATCCTGTGGCTGCTTTTTATGGGGTAAGCTGGCACACGCAGTGGAATTGAGTAACCGGGGTTTACCAGATGGCCCTTAAGGTTCCTAATGTTATTACACAAAAACTCCTCAGTGAAGGTTAGAATGAATGCACAAGGGTGCCTCACTTATGACAGAAATGCCATTCTATTTGACAGATCAACTCCGATCTCGAGAGTCCAGTGAAGTTCTATGACATTTAATTGCAGTGGCAATTTTCTGGTGTTTTTGCTGTACATCTTGATTGGGGTACGTTTCCCCTACCACCCACAATCGATGGCACCCCACACCACGATAAAAACAATTGTTTCTGTACTCCAACCCCCCAACCCCACAGAAAAGCCCAAAACAATTTACAGAATGGTATTATAAAGGATACAAAGACATAGTTTGTGATCTCGGAATGGTTACTAGTGATCAGTTTTGTCGACAATATATATGGCAGAAACTCTGGTCTATATTGAAGCTGCATATTATATTTGGAAAAGAGCTATAATTCAACTGGTTTTCGCAGGGCCATCTACTAGTATTACTGGCATGAAGTAAGCCATTTTAACCAATCATTGGTCTTAGTAGTTCCAGTGGGAATGACTTGAATTAAAGTAATAATGCTTTTAATGTATAAGGTTTTATTAACATGTAGATGGTATTATGGTATCTGAAGTTCACTGATATAATGACATGATGATGTTTTTATAAGAAGTATTTTATGCAAAAGGTAGAAGTATTTTATGTAAAAGGTAAACTGAAATGGAACAATTGACTAAGGGAATGAATTATTGTGTGTAAACTGGTATGTAATGAATTGTAATGAATTCTTATGTTTTAATATGTGTATTATGTCTAAACTGTTAATTGTATTTGTATTTGCATTTTGGATCTAAATTTTATATAGTTTATAAGGTTTTGACCAATTATACTTTAAATTTAAAAAATAATTAAACAAGCATATTGCCAAATGCTAATCACTCCACTCATCCCCAGCTCTTCCACTCTGGAGCTTCCCTACCCCTGCCCCTATCCCAGCTCTCCTGCAATGCCCTGTCCATTGCTTGTAACCCTCTGGATGTGTCCCCCAGGAGCATGGCTCTATTGTTTCCCAGCTCGGTTTGCACCTTATGAATTCAAGTCATACATACATACATACATACATACATACCTACATACATACAAGGGGATTAAACATGTACTGGCCCCAATTCTATGTAACTTGTGTACTACACATATTCAAGACTTCTTCATTCATTGGAGTCTCGTTGCCCACCCCACCCCCTAGTTGGGAACTGCCTTTATTTGTTGGTTGGTTACACTGACAACCTTATTTAATTTGATTCCTCTCTGAGGAGACAGGGGGTACATGGATATTTGATGCACAGAAAGGTGCAAAAAAGTTGCAAGCTAGTGACAAACATAAAAAAGTAACTCACCACCTCAATTCTATAAATACACGCAGCACGCAATTTCTTACTCGACACGAGTCAGCATGGCAGGGCACAAAGAGGTTCCATCTAAGGCGGGCCGTCGTGTCCTACTATTCCTAGAAAGCTATAAGAAGCTACCCAAGTTCATACGTTTGTTTGGATTTGAACAAGCCCTACAGAAATGATCGAATGATCACTCAGTGATGTAAGTCGTCTATGCAGAGCAATTCCAGTGGCTTATCTGGATAGAGGCAGCACTAGCCATATGAAATACAGAGGTTCCAGAGATGTTCTGGTGGAATGTAATGTAGATATTTTCCTCTGATGTCTCCCTGCAAACCTAGAAATATATAATCAACAGAGGCCTCTTCTTAGATCTGAGTTAGAGTGGAGAAAATTGAGCAGGGAAGAGGGGCTCCCAGTATTAGCTGTACATACTTTATGGACCTCTTGTTAACTCCCCTTTTAACATTCAAATGCATATGATATGATAGAGCACTTTATCCAGACATGATTGATATAAAACCTTTCAGCCATCTATGCCTTTGTTTTACTATAGACACTCAGAGAGGGACGAGTCTGCCCAGACGTGGGCTCCAGGCCGTCATTAATGGTCTCGTTGTTAGCATCATCCCCATTCCCATTGAGCCCTATGGGGGCTGAAATGAGAATGGGGATGTACCGGGCCCAGGTTCCCTGAATGAGGAAATACCGGGCCCTCCAAGGTTGGAATGGCCCGGTACTTCCCCATTCAGGGAACCTGGACCCGGTACCCTCAAAAAGCGGCATGGTTACCTCCTTCCTCGTAATGAGTCCCTGAATCTTTTGGGATCCTGTAGACTGGTTGTGAGCTCCAGCAGCTGGCCGGCATCCCCGCACTGGTTTCCCTCTGTCTGCATCCCATAGACTGGGTTGTGAGACATAGTCCTGCCCCTCTCCCTGTCTCCATCTGGGTTGTGTGAACCTCAACTGATGCCCACAGTGCACTTACCCTGAAGTTTCTCCTCCAGACGCTGGACTGAGGGCTGCCTGTGAGCTGATGCAGCAGGTGGGTGCAACTGCACTGGTTTCCTTCCATTAACGACAGATACACCGGCCCATGGTGCTGCCCCTCCCCTTGTGATACCCCACGGCAGACTTATTTCTTTCCCCCACGGCGCCCCTGCCCTAGGCACCCCTGCAAAGGGCGACAAGTCACAAGAGCACTTCCCATCCTGCCCTGTTTGACCATTTTTGCCACGGTTTGCAACTGGATGTTCCTGTTGTTAAGAGCGTGTTATGAATGTTATACATTTTTACAAAGCACGGGTCAATAAACTCAATAAAACAAGTGACCTTACCTGAACAGAGGTGCGTTTGTCGAAGTAATTGGAGAACCTTCCAGACTCCACACCAATGCCTGAGGGTTGATATCAGAGACGGGGGTAGAGTCTGCGAAACCCTCCTGGGGAATAAAGCCCAATGTTCTCCGTGGGTGATTTGCGGCGATACTGGAGTTCAGATGACAGATGTAAGCAGGCTTGTAGTCACTGAATTTAAAGTGCAGTTTCATTATTTCCCAAATAGCAACAAGAGGTTTGAAACAGTAGTTGTGAACCAACAGAAAGAATAGAAGTAAGAATAATATGGAAGTTGGGAACACCTGCTAATTATAAGCGTGCCACTGGAAAGTGCTGAGCAATGCGGAACTCTGAGGCAATGAAGAATGCGGCACAGGAAAGTGCTGCTGCAAAACTGCCGAAGGATCGGCAGAGAGCAGATTAATGCTGAAAGCCGACAACAATGAGGGACGTGGCAGAGGAAAATAATGCTGCAAACTTTCCAAGGATTGGATAAGTAATAGAAGAAATTCTTTATTTCCATAGGAATCTTTTCTCTGGGGAACATGTTGCGCAGCAGCTCCTTTTATCCTGGAATGGGGAACAGGTTGCACACTGGAACTCAGAGTCAAGGTAGATGTTGTACGTCCGAATTTACGAGGGGAGAAAGACAAAGAAAGTAAAGGCATCTAGTAAGATAGGAAGTGTTAAAAAGGAAGTGACCAGGAGATTATAGGTAAGCCAGGAGGAGAGGAAAACTTACAGAAGCCTATGGTTCAAGATTGAAGCAAGGCACAGCTTTGTGGTGGCAAGGCTATTTATGTTCTATGTTGATAATCTTCTGGCCCGTGTGAAAATGTTGGCAGCCATTTTGAAATGAACTAGTTTGGATCTGAGAGTTAGATTTTGAGACTAATTTGGGCGCCATCTTGGAGGAGGCATGTATTACACTTATGCCTCTTTTTCTCCACGTTCTTCATAAAGACCAGGTGGAATAGCAATGCATTACAGAGTACTCCAAACATTAGTATGTTCTTCATAGCATACTTTATTGTGATTATTCTACAAACATCACAAGTACTTATGACAAAGACTGCAGACGTCCGGCTCTCTCTAACAGCTCCAACTGACTTTGTTGCTTTGATTTGTGATACTCGTCATGAATTTCCATCTGCATCCTCATCACCCCCTTCACTTTCCATTTTCATCTGTTTTTACACCTAAAGCGCTATGTTCATTCTCTTCAAGTATCTTTTGGGCATCTTTCAATATTACTATGATTATTTCTTCTAATCACTTTTTCTCTTCTTATCCCCCTCTTACTCGCAACAGTGATAAGCACATTCTACTCCAGACTACTGGCTGTCCTCAGACCTCACCCATTAGTCATATCCAAGCCTGCTTTGTATGCAATAAAAAACACTCTCTTCTTGACACCTTCTTTCGACTCAACCGGCAATTCTTCTGTATCACTGAAACATAGCTTTCGTCTACTGATTCTGTCACTCCTGTCTCCTTTTCTCTTCCTTTGCTGCTTTCTCTCACTCTGCCACCCAATTCAAACTGGTGGTAGAACTGGGATTCGTTATCACTCTACATCTACCCCTCTAATCCCCCTCTGTGATCTTCTGACATTTTCCTCTTTTGAATACCATTATGCAGCTTTTGAAATTATCCTATCACTTTTCTCATCATCTATCACCCCTTTAGGTCCTTATCATCTTTCTGTAAAGATCTCAATACTCTTCTAGCCACTATTCTCCCCTCTACATCTGAATTTTTCCTTCTTGGGGATTTCAACCTCTACCTTTCTACTTCACACTCAACGTGTGCCATTCTCCCTCTTCTTTAATCATATCACCTCACTCCCCTGCCTCTGCAAACACACCTCTAACTATACTCTTGATCTAACTTTCTCTTCCATTCCGTCTCTTTTCCCATTGCTTCTTCTCCCTCCTCCATCCCCTCATCCAGCCCTCTCGTCGTCTCTCTCTTCATCAGATCTTGCATTCTACTTCACTAACAAGGGCTTTGCCATCTCTATCTTCCACATCTTCCCTTTCTCCTTCTTCATACTCTCCTTACCTCTCTGTCCCTACACGTTATCCTCTTTCTAGCCACAAGGAAACCTTGACACTTCTATCTTTTCAAATCAAGCTTGTTAAAAAAAAAGAAAATACAAAATAGAACCGTGGCTAAAAGGTCTAGAGAGTCGAAACTGGAAACATGCCCTTGGTCTTCCAGTGAGTCTGCCAATTGCGTATATCGGGGCGTATCAGGCCAAGCAGGGAGCACTGACAAATTATGATAAGATTTGAAATGCCCAAGTGCAATCTTTACTGCGACTAATATGAGACAAATTACAAGATGTAATGAATAAGTATTGTCTACCTTATGGGCAAGAGTAGTGGCTTTAATGTCTAGAAATTAGAACCGGTATTACTCATGAACTATAACTCTGTACTGAGAACAAAAATCTCAGTGTGGGACAAACAGAATATGTGTGAATACTTTTTAGGGGAAAATTATTTATGGCATACATAAAGATATATATGGTATAGATTCCAAGAATTATCTATCGTATATTGAGCAATTTCCTTCAAACGGAATATGCTGAATGTTCATGAAATTTTATTAAAAAAATCTTGAGAGTGGATAGAGACTGACAGATATGTAGAATAACAACTGAAATTGAGACCATGAGACATATTTGTATTGGCTGTGCTTAATTAAAAGGGCATACATTTTCCATTTATGAGCAGGTTTCTAACAGGTGATATTGCATATTGAGTGATTCTTGTTAAGAGAGTTGTGGGGAGATGAGAATTAATTGAATCTGGTGACAATGGTCTATTGCTATCATATTAGGACACAGTTCAGGTACTATAGCGATCTAAGCTTTTTATAATAACTTATTTTTTCTGAGGATGTTTTTGTCTATGAATTTAAAATTAGTAATAATTATTATTGGTTATTTATAACCTGCTTAGTAGCCAGTGGTTTCTAAGCACAGGCTCTAGGATAGAACCTGTGTCTCTCCGCGGCGTCTTGCTTCCAAGGCAAGCGTGTTGCCCCTGAGGTATCCTCCCGATCCCTGAACATCAGGATTATTTAATTGTTTTGGTAAATTATATCTATAATTGAGATGAATTTGGTGGTATGTAAAGTTTTTACCAAACCATATTGTGCGTAAATAAATAAAACTGATACTACCCATCCAAGCGCTACAGGCTGATTTCCAGCTTCATCCTGCCAAAATCGGTCTACCAAACACTCAGAAATATTGTCAGCACAAATTCTGCCTTAGGTTGCCAGGCTCAATGTTATTTTATGGGTGAAATGTTGACAATCCCCTGCCCTCCAAACTGAGAATCCAGACTTTATTATGAAAGGGCATTTGTAAATAATGGGTTGCTTTCTCCACTCTATATTAAGTGATATAAAGTTTCAGAACCGTTGAACGGTTTTCATGCACAGAAAGTGTCAGCCCAACCATCGCGAAGTGGGCCAGGTTTTCAAAGTGTAATACATTCTGTTTGGAGTTTGCAGTATGATCAGATTATCCTGTATTTTTTTCTGAAGTGTTCTGATCTTAATAAAACATTTATTTCATACGTTTACTGCCAGTTGAATTTACGTGCATCACTTTATTTTAAATGTCAATAAAAGATTCACCTAACCCACTTAACATGGATTAGACTTCAAAACCACTCAGCTCCCATCGCTGCAGTGTTCACCCATTACATATGGTCTGATATCATGTGATATTCCCAATACATATTTGCCACCATTCACAGGAGTGTCCACAAGCTTGAAAACAAATTCTGTAGAATACATTGAGATGTAGACTAGTAAAATGTGTATTATAAATGGCACCCATTCCAGCAGCGGAAAGGCCTATTCACTCATTCAATTTGATATTGCTCAGAAAGTGGTCCAATCAATGTATGAAATTAGGGGATAGGGCAGAGCCGCTGATCTATAGAGCTATATCTATTCTCTATGCTGACAGCAAGGCTTTTGCTTCACTGCTGTTAATACATCTAGAAAATGGGCTAAGGAGACACATAGGCTGGAGAGGTGGCAATTTGGATTTCGGCATAATATGGGCACCTCTTTAAATGCCCTAATGCTGAATTGTATCCAACATCTGGCATGGGGGGTAAATATAAATCTATGCGTGCATCGCCTGATTTTTCTGCTGCGTTTGATGCAGTTAACCTATAATGGAAGACATTGTATCTATGAGTGTATTCCTTCAGGCCTCTTAAGGCTAATAGTTGGACTTCATGTAAATTGTAATCCCCAAGTATGGGTAAATCATTCTGGACAATTGTCCCACACAATTCAAACTTTTTGTGGGGTTAGGAAGGGATGTGTATTGGCTTCCTACCTATTTAGTTTATACATGGCAGATATCGGAGATTTTTTGAAGTCGGCAGCTTTGAATTTGAAACGATATTGGTTGTCCTATGTGGATGACTTTTTGGTCTTCGACTGCACTCACCTGGGTCTTCAGTGCCTAATCAATGCCTTCTCTGCCTATGCTAATGCTCATTACCTGAAGGTGAACACTTCTAAAACAAAGGTTATTCAATTGACCACAGGGAAAAGGGGGAGCAAGTTTTGTTGGCGGATTGGTAAAGAGCCTCTGGTTGAGGTGCAATTCTCTAATTTACCTTGGTCTTTTGGTTACATCTACTCCCAGTTTGACTAAGATATATATGTGGCTCAAAGATAGAGCCTCCTTAATAATTAACTAGTTGGTAAGAGTGGACATCTGCCATTCTTGACCATTTAATGGTGATAGAGTCTCTAATTTGGCAAATAATCTTGTGGCTATCCGATTCCACCCCGATTTTTGCCATGAGGTATGAATTAGGATTGGAATCCTTGAAATATTGAGCACAATGGCAAATACTGTCACTCTTTCGGAAAATGTTGTGTCCAGTGGAGGACACTCTTTCTGAGAGAATCATATTCTTCGTAAAAAGGGAAATAGTAAGATTAACAAAATGTATGAATTGTCCCAAAACCTCCTTGTTACACTTGGTACTTCTGCTATAGAATTGGTGGATAACCCAACTAAAGTTAAAAAGCCCTTTTTTCCATGATTGGTATATCACTATGGATAGTATGCACCAATATATTTCACTCTCTCATCTACAAAACGACTACAAGAAATTAGCATCTTTGATCCTTAATTAGCTATCTATCCAGATAAATCTACCAGATCACTTTTTTTGTGGTTTAATTTGAACATAATTCTTACAAAACAGATTCTGGTAAAATATGGTATGCTATTACTGGAACAGATGACCGGTCATTTTTGTACAGATGTGACTCAAAGTGAAACCCTTAGACACTTGATTTGAGTTATTCTGTGACTACGGGAATTAGAGAAAACATTTTTAAAAATGTGTTGGATTGTCTTTATTTGAAGAGGCTGAAGTAATGTGGTCTATATGTTTAGCAGGTCGAATTACGTCATCTGTATTTGTGGTTACTGGGTTGTTTTTATCATTGACATTGGATTTTATGAATTATTGATTTTTATCTTACATTTTTTATGATTATTTTAGGAACAATGCAATTTTACTTTTCTTATGACCTTTTAGTTTTATCTACATTATTCGTAAACTTTAAGATATGTATGTCATTAACTTTTAATTGTGTATTTCATATTGTTTGTAGAGGAAACATATAATGTAATATGTTAAAGGGTGATGATTCCTTTTTTATTCAGCCAAACAACAATAAATACAATTTAAAAAAAAGAAATGTACGAAATTATTATACTCTTTCAGTGACCCATTCAGCAATACAAATTCTACGATCATCTTGAACATTCCTCTTATTCCTGTATTATCTCATCCCATGCCTTGTTTCATCAAATGTACACATGCTCAAGTGCAAATTGTATTCCACAATAACTGTGTACAGACGCTTGTGGGATCCCAAAGCACATTTGTTTGTTTCTTCAAGGTGCTCTTTTATGAACCTTGTAATGCAACGCAAACTAATACTCTTCATTAAGTGCTGTCATCGCCTCCCTTTGACCACCCTCTCCAACATCTTTCCAGCAGATGCAGGGCTTTTGAGAAAAACATATTGGATCAGGAATGTGTTATTTAATGTAGAACTCACCTGATTCCTCAGTCGCTGGGGTGCGGATGTAATTGGCATTTGGACTGGGATGGACCAGGATGGTTAGGAATGGATTTGGAAGGTGGAGGTATGCTATCGTGTCGGGTTGCTTCTTATGTGTTACCCATCTCTTTGCTTAATCATATGCACCCTGTGTATCACCCAGCTATCTATTTAAACATTTGCACAGTGCCAGAATCATTTACCATACTCTTGGCATCTTCCCTGATCCCTCTCTTCCTTCCTTGCCTACTATAGTACGGATTTTTGTTCTGGGCCTTTGGGCAGCCTATCTATCTAGACCTTTTAAAAGTCACGAACCATTCATTGGAATACATCGGGTTAACCAAGACCACATTATGCGCAGCATAGCCTGTGCGCATCTCAAGGCACTCACGCACCCAGAATATAAATACTTATTTTGCAATGCAGCTATGCCCACTGACCTGTCTCCCACTCATCACGCAATTTTCCAGTCATTTCCCTCTTAACAGACTAAGGTCCTGCTTACTTGCAGGTATGTAAAGTGTAGACCACAAATCATTTTCGAAGCAAGTAGCGTGTTTAATGGAGGACAACTTTGCACAGATATCTACACAAAGCCATGTTTTACATCATCGTAAAGAAAACATTTCTACCAGACATCTTCTAATGTCTGAATTTTGGAATTAGCAGGAACATGCATATCTCCTTATTCAAATGGTGGTGCGTATAGGCCGTTCTAGGTCCAGTTAAAGCAAAGCTGGAAAAGTCCAGATAGACCTTCCTTTCTGCTGGAACACACTTGGAGTAACAATACAGAACGCAAATAGTTCTTCAAATCCCCTCCTCTGGTGGAAAATCCCACAACCTGTGTTTAATCGACATTTGACTTTGACTTCCGGGGTGATGACTATCAAGAAAATCCAATTCCCAAATGTATCCGGGTGACACATAGCTGCACCTCCTCCTGGACTGGGGACAGCCGTACCACAGGAACCCGCAAGAATTCCTGGGGCACAGCATCTATGAGTGAACGAAAGTTGCTATGCCTAAATTGTGCCTAAACACGTATTCTGGTTGTTGAGAATCTTCCTGGAAAACATATACTATTCGAATGGCTGTGAACTCTACAAATAAATGTCATGATGCCTACCCCCCGGAGCACCAGGCCAGGCCCAGCACCCCCGGAAACAGGCATCATGCCCTCGGGTAAAAGCCCAGCGGCCCCTCATAGGGGCTCTTTGGACTCAGTCCTGGCGCCTTTGGCGCCAGGCTCATGTTGGACATCAGTCCTGGCGCCATAAGTGCCAGGCTCATAAAGAGAGGTGTTTTGTGCACTTACCTGATGCAGATCATGCTGCCCGCTTCAGGCCTCCCTGAGACCTGAAAGGGACTATTTTTTCATAGGGACTATTTTTTCACTCGGGCGTGGCCAGGGAAGGATACATACCTAGTTGGGGAAGAATACATACCTGGGACTTCTTTGGAGGCTATTTAAGCCACGCCCAGACAGCAGCTCATGCTTCGCGTTGTTCTGCTTCCTGCAGCTTAACGCTCACCGTGTCTGCTCCTGCTCCTGGACTCCAGCCACGCCCGCCTCGAACCTGGAAGACCTGCAAGGAAGGAAGAGAAGAGAAAGGTGAAAACCAAGGACTCTTTCAAACTTCTTACCTGCATCCGGAATCTTCTCGCCAGCATCCCTGAAGAAAGACTTCTATTTAAAAGCATTGCGTTGCTCGCTGCAGCGCCACGCTTCTCTCACCTGTCCTCGAGACATCTCCCGGCTCCATCGCGGCTGTCAGCATCGGACGCCACATCTCCGCACCTAGGGGAGAGAGGAAGAAACAAAAGGTGAGCAGAAGGAACACAGAAGGAAAGCCTGATTAACAGCCATAATACTTACCGGCTTTTCTTCCACATTTCGAATCGGCGCCGCCCCGTTAGCAGGTACCGTACCCCGCCCCCTATGGGGAAAGGACAAGAGACATTTCTGGGGAATGATAAGGACATTTAGAGGGATCGCCCTCATCACTACTCACCTCGGCAGTTTAACCCCTCGACGCATCGCCTTCATTCTGCACCTGAAATAAAGGACAGATCACAGGTTAGAAAGACAACATAAAGGGGGCCTCTCTTGAACTTTGAACTTTCATACTTACGGCGCATCGCTCAGGAAAGTCAAGTGAATTTTGCCAGCGCCATTCTGAAAACCAGTGAAGTAACTGGACGAATGTGCGCCCCTGCACCAGAGGCAGGATGGAGAGTTCATCCTTCCAAACCATAAGGTGAGCTTAAACCGGGGTTTGGAGGAAGTTAGAGAGGAACAAAGGGGGAAAGGGGGAGCTAGCACACTATTCTGCAGACTGTTAATCCCCTTTCTCATCTGCAGAAGGATATTCCTACGGGCCAGGCAAGCACGATTTGGAGGTCCTGTCCAATCGGTGTTCCGGGTCCTGCGCATCACGCTAGAAGAGGCCACAGCAATCCAGACTAGACCAGCGCCCCCGTGGGAACCAGGTGAGCGTTACAATAAATGTATCATTTTAGACACAGGCCTGACCTTCTCAGTACAAATCAATGCTCTCATTAAGAACACAAATCTACAGACTGCAATACTTGGGAAAGTATGTCCAACCCTTCAACCAGAATCATGTGGCAATCCACAAAGTGCTAATCATATTCCAGCTGGACTACCGCAATAGCATCTAGTTGCAAGTATCTATGCACTCAATCCCGCCATCATAACCCAACCCGGCAAATCGGACCAAGCTCAAGCCGATCCATCCATCAAAATCAATGCAGCGGAAATAAAATGCATGTATGTATGCCAGTGATTTATATAGCACACACCTAGCTAGAGAGCAACCGAGTGCATAGGAAAATCAATCAAGTTAGGCGACTCTACTCCTACACCAGGGGAAGCTAGCACTGCCAAGTGTTTGCAAGGTGGCAGGCGACAGATGTACACAAACACTGAAATAGAAATATTTCCAATATATGAAACCTAAGTTGAGCAATGCAATGAATTTTATAAGTAGCAAGCTACCAACTATTATGAGTCAAACTTTCTAATATTAGGCTTGTTGTTATTATTCGGAAACAGTTCAAGCAAGTCATTGGTCTCCTTCCGATGTCAGTGCATTCTTTTTTCCCTTTTTTATTGACTTTTTGTAAACCAAAAGTGCATCATATATTTAACAGCAAAGGGATCTTGGATCCACATGAAAAACAATTTAGCTACCAGGAGATGCTTTGGGTTTGTCTGGTACAACCTCAAACATGAAATTGTCTTATGATTAGTATCCCCATATGCAGTCCCGAATATAATCCAACACAATACAAAAACAGAAACCACCAAAAGAAAAGGAAAAAATAAAAAGATGAAAACTTCGAGGCTGAATACCTAAAATATTATGAAGAGTAGAGTACAGACGTACCCCCTGTTCTGCCCCAGGCCAGTTCCAGAGTAAACTCTAAAAACATCAAGATCATGTTAAAGCAACGTAAATGACTATGTACCATGGTGTTTTTGAGATACATTCTGGAAACCATTTTGCTGAACGAATCTAATAAATGGATACCATGTATCCAGGTATCTTGGGATCTCACTCCGAATGGAGGCCTCAATTATATAGCTACATAGCTGCTCCAAACCATTTCCTAGACCACCATTCTCGATTGTTCCGAGCTATGTTTACCTTCCAATTATGGGCTACTGTAATCCTGGCGGCAACTAATAAGTGAGTTACCAGTCTGTCACTTTTACATGAAATCTTAAAGCTGCTGTCTGAATCTTCATTTCCCAATAAAACCACCAGAAGGTCTAATGGTAGTTCAAGCCAATTTATCTTCTTGATGTGCACCTCCTTCCAGGATTGCTGAATGAGGGTGCAAGACCAGCAAATGTGAAACATTGTACCTTGAGCTTGAACACATCTCCAACAACCCAGGGATGCCGATGGATTCATACGATGAATCCTCGAAGGAATGAGATACCAATGACACATCAACTTATAACTGTTTTCTTCCAGTTGTACACATCTAGAAGAGTTGGACACTCTACTCCATATATTGTACCGTGCCAAATCATCTATAGGGGCACCGACATCCATCTCTCATTTAGCCATATAGGTCGGGGGGCCCAAAGCAACTACAATTAACAGGGTAATTCATAGAATTCAGCGCACAAGTAGCGCACGCGGCTGGCGCACAGCGTGCGCGTGCGATAGTCTGCGCCAGCCGCGTGCGCCAAAACCGAATCCGGCGCACAGCGTATTCATGGATTTTAGGCTCCCAAACCAGCCGTGGCGCAGAGTATCGCAGCGACCCTGCAGCAGCGCCAGTAACGCCCCCAAGAACGCCCTCGCGCAAGGAAAAGCCATCAAAATCGCTAAATCATCGCAAAGGGCTGCGCTAACCCTGGACCAGTTTACAGGGCTGCCAAACAAGGAACGCAAAGCGTGTAACGTGCATATCAGGGGTACGCGTGAAGTTATACACGCGATTAGCCAGGGTACGTGTATTACAGGGGTACGCGGGAAGTTCAACACGCGATTAGCCAGGGTACGTGTATTACAGGGGTATGCGTGAAGTTATACACGCGATTAGCCAGGGTACGTGTATTACAGGGGTATGCGGGAAGTTTAACATGCGATTAGCCAGGGTACGTGTATTACAGGGGTACGCGGGAAGTTCAACACGCGATTAGCCAGGGTACGTGTATTACAGGGGTATGCGTGAAGTTATACACGCGATTAGCCAGGGTACGTGTATTACAGGGGTATGCGGGAAGTTTAACATGCGATTAGCCAGGGTACGTGTATTACAGGGGTACGCGGGAAGTTCAACACGCGATTAGCCAGGGTACGTGTATTACAGGGGTATGCGTGAAGTTATACACGCGATTAGCCAGGGTACGTGTATTACAGGGGTATGCGGGAAGTTTAACATGCGATTAGCCAGGGTACGTGTATTACAGGGGTACGCGGGAAGTTCAACACGCGATTAGCCAGGGTACGTGTATTACAGGGGTATGCGGGAAGTTATACACGCGATTAGCCAGGGTACGTGTATTACAGGGGTATGCGGGAAGTTTAACATGCGATTAGCCAGGGTACGTGTATTACAGGGGTACGCGGGAAGTTCAACACGCGATTAGCCAGGGTACGTGTATTACAGGGGTATGCGTGAAGTTATACACGCGATTAGCCAGGGTACGTGTATTACAGGGGTATGCGGGAAGTTTAACATGCGATTAGCCAGGGTACGTGTATTACAGGGGTACGCGGGAAGTTCAACACGCGATTAGCCAGGGTACGTGTATTACAGGGGTACGCGTGAAGTTATACACGCGATTAGCCAGGGTACGTGTATTACAGGGGTATGCGGGAAGTTTAACATGCGATTAGCCAGGGTACGTGTATTACAGGGGTACGCAGGAAGTTCAACACGCGATTAGCCAGGGTACGTGTATTACAGGGGTATGCGGGAAGTTTAACATGCGATTAGCCAGGGTACGTGTATTACAGGGGTACGCGGGAAGTTTAACACGTGATTAGCCAGGGTACGTGTATTACAGGGGTACGCGGGAAGTTTAACACGCGATTGGCCAGGGTACGTGTATTACAGGGGTATGCGGGAAGTTTAACACGCGATTAGCCAGGGTACGTGTATTACAGGGGTGCGCAGGAATTATCACACGCGATTTGGCTGGGTACGTGTATTACAGGGGTGCGTGGGAATCATCACACGCGATTTGGCTGGGTACGTGTATTACAGGGGTGCGTGGGAAGTCACACGCGATTAGGCTGGGTGGGTCCTCACAGGTGTTCCCTGTACACCCTCCACGGCCCCTGCAGGCAGCCTACAAAACAGGGGACTACCCTGCACACCTGCTCATGTCCCCCTGCACCCCCACCCCCCAGCAGTGCAGGGGCAGCCTCCACCAGGCCCCCACCCATGTCTCCCACCACCCCCAACCCCCAGCAGTGCAGGGGCAGCCTCCACCAGGCCCCCACCCATGCCTCCCACCACCCCCAACCCCCCGCCACCAGGGGCACTCTCCACCAGGCCCCCACCCATGTCTCCCACCACCCCCACCTCCCCCCCGCCACCAGGGGCAGCCTCCACCAGGCCCCCACCCATGCCTCCCACCACCCCCAACCCCCAGCAGTGCAGGGGCAGCCTCCACCAGGCCCCCACCCATGCCTCCCACCACCCCCAACCCCCAGCAGTGCAGGGGCAGCCTCCACCAGGCCCCCACCCATGTCTCCCACCACCCCCACCCCCCCGCCACCAGGGGCACTCTCCACCAGGCCCCCGCCCATGTCTCCCACCACCCCCACCCTCCCGCCACCAGGGGCAGCCTCCACCAGGCCCCCACCCATGCCTCCCACCACCCCCAACCCCCAGCAGTGCAGGGGCAGCCTCCACCAGGCCCCCACCCATGTCTCCCACCACCCCCACCCCCCCGCCACCAGGGGCACTCTCCACCAGGCCCCCACCCATGTCTCCCACCACCCCCACCCCCCCCGCCACCAGGGGCTGCCTCCCCCCGTGCCCTTTCCCCTCCCATGCGCAGCGGCTGTGCATGTGGTTGGGGATGTGGGGCCACCACCATGTCCACGGCCAGGCCCCGGCGTGTTGCAACGTTGTGCAGGACACATGCTGCCACTATGATCCTGCACACTACTGGGGGAGCGTATAACAGCTGCCCGCCAGAACGGTCAAGGGAGCGAAAGCGTGACTTTAGCACTCCGAATGTGCGCTCCACTATGCCCCTGGTTGTAATGTGGGCTGTGTTATATCTTACCTGGGGTGGCGTGGTGGGGTTCCGAATTGGCGTCATCATGTGGGGCTGAGAGGGTAGGCACTGTCCCCTGTGGAGGTGGTGATTGGTATCATTGGTGGGGTTGTGACCTTGCTCAGTATCCAACATGCATGCATGTGCAGTGGCATACATACTCACCAAGCAGCCATGTATCGCCATGCCGCCCAGCATCTATGTCCCGGCATAGGGTGGACATTCGGTAAATGAAGCTGTCGTGGGTGGACCCGGGATAGTTGGCATATACTGAGGTGATGATTCCCTTGGCATTACATACTACCTGCACGTTGATGGAATGCCAGTGCTTGCGGTTCCTATAGATGTGCTCTGATGCCCTGGGGGGACGTAGAGCCACATGGGTGCAGTCGATGGCACCTAGCACTTTGGGGAATCGTGCCACTCCGTAAAAATCCAGGGCGGCAGCATGCCTTTCTGCAGGTGTTCTGGGCAGGTATATGTGCCTGCGGACTGATGGGCGTGCAGTCATGATGTTCAAGACCTGGTGTAGGCAGCGTGACTGGGTGGCCTGTGACACCCCACCCACTATGGCACTTGTCTGCTGAAATGATCCAGTGGCTAAGAAGTGCAGTACATTGAGGACCTTCTCCAGGGGGCTGAGTGCTTGGGAGCACAGGGTGGGTGATGTGAGGTCATCCTCCCACTCAGTCACCAGGTCCAGTATGATGTGTGGTGGAAACCTGTACCTCCCATACACCTGGTCATCAGGCATCCCGAAAAGGCTGGTTCTGGGTGTGAATATTCTGGCCCTGACTATCCTCCTCCTCCTCCTTTGGTAGCCCACTGCCACTGCTGCTAGGAACGGTATGTTCATCCTGGCGTCTGAGCTTGTTATTGTTAAAGTCCGCAATTTTATGCTTTGCGCGTGTTCTAGGCGAGCGTGTGACCCGCGCACCCCTGGAATCCAGTTCCCAGTCCAATAGCGTGTGGAAATTCACACGCACCACGGGATACAGCGTGTGACCCGCGCACCCCTGGAATCCAGTTCCCAGTCCAATAGCGTGTGGAAATTCACACGCACCACGGGATACAGGTTCGCTGACGTACTTGCGTGTGTAAGTGGCCGCGCACCCATTAAATACACGTACATAGGCCAATCGCGTGTACGCGCACTTTTGTCCAATTACACGCAATGAAATACACGTACATAGGCCAATCACGCGATGACACTCTGACGTGCAGTATTTCCACGTGTGTTCCGTCATCACGTGCTGAGTGGGGAACGCCCGTGCGGGTCACGTCAGACGCGCTTACGCGCTGAGGGACTCTGGTCCAATAGAATCGCTTATGCGTGCTGACGCGCTTACGCGCTAAGGGCCTTTCCTCGGATTTCACGCTGACGTGCAGGATTTTCACGTGCCAAATCACTCCGTATCAAGCTGGCCACCCGAAAACACACGGAACACCACGCTCCTGCCCAGAAGGCCGAGTTACTGCCCCCCAGTGCCCCGAGCAGCCTCCCACGTGCTATCTGCTGCTGCCTGCCTGCCTGCCTGCCTGCTGCCACCGTGCCCTGCCATTTGGTGCCTGCACATCAGCCATCTGCAGGGGTCCAGTTGCTGTGTCCACCCCTGCTGGAACTGAAGACTCCCAACTGGGATTACATCGCTCCACAGCCCAGCCCCAGGACCCAGTTGCCCACACACACCTGCCTCTGGGGTTGCCATGTCGGGCACTTCCACATCTGGCACCAGTGGCAACCCCAGGCCAGAGGGGCAGAGGGGCACCAGCTTCACTGCCACCGAAGTTGGTGTCCTGGTGGAGCATGTCCTGGGGCAGTATGATGCCCTCTTTGGATCGTCCCGCGCCAGCAAGGAAGGACGGGAGAGGATCTGGGCCGACTGTGTGGTTGCCATCAACGCGGAGGGGGTGGCAACCCGCAACGTCCAGAAGATCAAGAAGCGCTGGGAGGACTTGAGGTCCAGGACCCTTGTGAAGGCCCGGCGCCTCGTGGAGGGGGGCCGGGGCCGCATGAGTTCCATCCAGAAGAGGGTCCTGGAACGCGTACGCCCAGCGCTCCACGCCCAGGTCCTTGAGAGGGAGGCCCGTCTGGAGTTGAGCGGTATGTGTCCAAGCATTACTGTGTGAGACAGGGCATGTTGCGGTGTGCTGGTTCTATGATACTTGCCTGTATGTGTGCCATGGGCCATGTATGCATGTATGTGTGCAGGGACATCATGGTAATGCATGTGCGACCAGTGATGTGTGACCCACATGGTTGTTGCATGTGTTGAAATGCGGCATGGGGAGCCCTATGCAGATTTTGGACATGAGAGCATGCCAGTCTCTGTACCTGGACATGGATGGGGGTGAAGGATGGGTGCTGATGCCAGGTACATATATGGTAGCCATGTCTGTGTGCCTGACCTGCGTGTCTGTGACTTGTGCATGCCATGGATGCATGACACATGTGTGTGACAATGCACAGATTCAGTGACGCACCCAACTTACCCTTGTTTCGCCTGTGTTCGGTGTGTTTGGGGCCAGATGGATGTGACTGAGGTGAAGTGTGTGCATGTGATATGCATGAGCCATGATGCATGTGAGTTACATATCATTGAATGTTTCTAGAGTCCATTGGACATGCATGGAAATGTCCATGGCATGCACCATGCCTGTTACTGTGTGTGTTTTGCCTGGACTGACCCATGTGTTGTGGAGGGACATGATGGAAGTGTACTTTGACAGTGGTGCTCATCTGCTATTGCTTCCTGTCTAGGGGACCATTGTACAGTAGCCTGATGCTTGTGTCCTTTGTCTCCCTCTACGCAGCGGCTAGTGAAGAAGAGGGCGGAGACGGCGCTGTGGAGCAAGGCGGCGGGGATGCCCCCACGGCTGCAGCGGAAGGGGTGGGTGAGCCCCCACAGGGGCCTGCTACGGCGGGAGACGGTGAGGAGCCATCCAGGTTGGTGGTTTGCACAGAGGAGGAGGAGGCCGACACTGGTGCACACATGGGGCCTGGTGGGAGCATCCCTGCTGGTGCAAGTGGTGCAGTCCAGGGCCAGGGGCAGGAGGCAGCACAGGTCACCGTGGAGGGGCCTGTGCATGTCTCTGTCCCTGACCCTGTGAGTGCACCACCATGCACCAGCAGGGATGCCCCGTCCCAGGCCCGTCCGCAGGTAGAGGGGATGTCCATGTCACCTGACTCCCCTCCACCTGCGGACGTGGTAACCCCTGGCCGCGTGGAGAAGGTCCTGATTGGGGTCGCGATGCGCACGGCTGTGATTCGTGATGACGTGCGTGCTTCCCGGGAGGAGCACGCACGTCATCACGAAGTGCACCGTGCCGACGTGGCCCAATTGGGATCGGCCATGTTCGGGGGGTTCCTGCATGTGTTGGCCAATCTGACGGCCCTCTCCTCCTCTGTGCAGGCTATCCACCGGTCGTTCTCCTTGCCGTCTTCCGGCCCAGATGCCACCATGGCCCCCTGTGGACCTGCCCCGACCAATGCAGCCAGCTCGGTGGGGATCCCATCCCTGCCACAGTTGGGAGTCGGAGGTCCAGCAGGGGTGGACGACACAGCAAGTGGACCCCAGCAGATGGAAGATGTGCCGGCATCATCGGGCAGGGCACGTGCACGACGGCGTCGGTGGTTACCATCAGCCTGGATGCCGTCGTGCTGGCAGAGGCAGTGGCGTCGGAGGCAGCAGCGGGCTCGACGTGGGAGGCATCATGGCTCAGGGCCATCAAGATCAGAGGGGCAGGCATCGGCTGGAGGGCAGGGCAACCCTGGCATGGCGGTGTGTTCCGTGTGGGAGGAGTTTGGCCAGCGGATAGGTGCGGAGCGGCAGCGGGCGGAAGAGGAGCGGCTCGCCATGGCCAGGGCGGAGATCTCCATGCATCGGGCATTGAGGCGGGCTGAGTGCCTCGAGGAGGCTCGCAGGGATTTTGGTGAGCACATGGGGTTGTCCCTGCGAGACCTCGGGGCCAGGACAGAGTCCCGCCTCCAGGACATTGACATGGAGTTCGAGGATGCCCTGGCCAGCATCACCAAGTGAGCCGCAGGACTAGCCCGCTGCCTTTGTATATAGTTTTTTAGTTAGTTAGTGCTAGGTTTCCTTTATTTATTTTTATTATTTTGGACCGCTCGGACAATGGCCACTTTTTTGTACATATTTATTTTATTAGTTAGTATTAGGTTTCATTTGTGCTGTTGGGCTCATGGACCCTGGAACATTCCTGTATATATTGTTATATTTTGGGAGATACATTTTTTAATTTTTTTATTGTTTACACCATGACGTAATGGTTTTTCTTTGATTTCCTACTACATGGTTTTGCTTTGGACAAATTATATTGATTTTTTAATCCTTTGTTTTTTGGTTTATCATTTTTGTTCTCGGACATGGACCTTTTATTTACTTTGCCACATAGTTGTATGTTTTATTGGTTTACTTGATTTGTGTTTTTAATACATTTTTATATTATCTTACACTTGTGTTATTTTCTCTTTGGTTTCTTACATGTCATGATATGGGTTTTGACATTCACTTGCACCCATTGTGTATGTGTGTGTGACGGACATGTGTTCTTTTGCATACTTGGCATTGGGGTTGTGTCATGTGATTGCATTCACTATGTGGGTGGATGCAATCCTTGCCTGGGTGTTTGTGCTGGGTATGCTGGCCATTACTTCCATGATTGTGTATCGTCAGGACCTGGGGCCAGGGGGACATGTGTGGGGACCTGCTGGCAGGTTCCCCACAGTGCTGGGGGGTGGGGGTGGTGGGAGACATGAGTGGGGGCCTGGTGGAGGGTGCCCCTGCACTGCTGGGGGGTGGGGGTGGTGGGAGACATGAGTGTGGGCCTGGTGGAGGCTGCCCCTGCACTGCTGGGGGGTGGGGGTGGTGGGAGACATGAGTGGGGGCCTGGTGGAGGGTGCCCCTGGTGACTGGGGGGGTGGGGGTGGTGGGTGACATGAGTGGGGGCCTGGTGGAGGGTGCCCCTGGTGACTGGGGGGGTGGGGGTGGTGGGTGACATGAGTGGGGGCCTGGTGGAGGGTGCCCCTGCACTGCTGGGGGGTGGGGGTGGTGGGAGACATGAGTGTGGGCCTGGTGGAGGCTGCCCCTGCACTGCTGGGGGGTGGGGGTGGTGGGAGACATGAGTGGGGGCCTGGTGGAGGGTGCCCCTGGTGACTGGGGGGTGGGGGTGGTGGGTGACATGAGTGGGGGCCTGGTGGAGGGTGCCCCTGGTGACTGGGGGGGTGGGGGTGGTGGGTGACATGAGTGGGGGCCTGGTGGAGGGTGCCCCTGGATGGTGGGGGGTGGGGGTGGTGGGAGACATGGTTGGGGGCCTGGTGGAGGGTGCCCCTGGTGACTGGGGGGGTGGGGTGGTGGGAGACATGGTTGGGGGCCTGGTGGAGGGTGCCCCTGGTGACTGGGGGGGTGGGGGTGGTGGGAGACATGAGTGGGGGCCTGGTGGAGGGTACCCCTGGTGACTGGGGGGGTGGGGGTGGTGGGAGACATGAGCAGGTGTGCAGGGTAGTCCCCTGTTTTGTGGGCTGCCTGCAGGGGCCGTCGAGGGTGACAGGACCCACCCAGCCTAATCGCGTGTGTAACTTCGCACGCACCCCTGTAATACACGTACCAAGCCAAATCGCGTGTGATAATTCCCGCGCACCCCTGAAATACACGCGCCCAGCCTATTCGCGTGTGGAAATTCCCGCGCACCCCTGAAATACACGCGCCCAGGCTATTCGCGTGTGGAACTTCCCGCGCACCCCTGAAATACACGCGCCCAGGCTATTCGCGTGTGGAACTTCCCGCGCACCCCTGAAATACACGCGCCCAGCCTATTCGCGTGTGGAAAATCCCGCGCACCCCTGAAATACACGCGCCCAGGCTATTCGCGTGTGGAACTTCCCGCGCACCCCTGAAATACACGCGCCCAGCCTATTCGCGTGTGGAAATTCCCGCGCACCCCTGAAATACACGCGCCCAGCCTATTCGCGTGTGGAAATTCCCGCGCACCCCTGAAATACACGCGCCCAGGCTATTCGCGTGTGGAACTTCCCGCGCACCCCTGAAATACACGCGCCCAGGCTATTCGCGTGTGGAACTTCCCGCGCACCCCTGAAATACACGCGCCCAGCCTATTCGCGTGTGGAAATTCCCGCGCACCCCTGAAATACACGCGCCCAGCCTATTCGCGTGTGGAAATTCCCGCGCACCCCTGAAATACACGCGCCCAGGCTATTCGCGTGTGGAACTTCCCGCGCACCCCTGAAATACACGCGCCCAGGCTATTCGCGTGTAGAACTTCCCGCGCACCCCTGAAATACACGCGCCCAGCCTATTCGCGTGTGGAAATTCCCGCGCACCCCTGAAATACACGCGCCCAGGCTATTCGCGTGTGGAACTTCCCGCGCACCCCTGAAATACACGCGCACAGGCTATTCGCGTGTGGAACTTCCCGCGCACCCCTGAAATACACGCGCCCAGCCTATTCGCGTGTGGAACTTCCCGCGCACCCCTGAAATACACGCGGCCAGGCTATTCGCGTGTGGAACTTCCCGCGCACCCCTGAAATACACGTACCCTGCTGTAATCGCGTGTGGGACTTCCCGCGCACCCCTGTAAATGACATACCCTAGTTTTTCACGTGTAGGATTTCCCGCGCACCCCTGAAATACACGCGCCCAGGCTATTCGCGTGTGGAACTTCCCGCGCACCCCTGAAATACACGCGCCCAGGCTATTCGCGTGTGGAACTTCCCGCGCACCCCTGAAATACACGCGCCCAGCCTATTCGCGTGTGGAAAATCCCGCGCACCCCTGAAATACACGCGCCCAGGCTATTCGCGTGTGGAACTTCCCGCGCACCCCTGAAATACACGCGCCCAGCCTATTCGCGTGTGGAAATTCCCGCGCACCCCTGAAATACACGCGCCCAGCCTATTCGCGTGTGGAAATTCCCGCGCACCCCTGAAATACACGCGCCCAGGCTATTCGCGTGTGGAACTTCCCGCGCACCCCTGAAATACACGCGCCCAGGCTATTCGCGTGTGGAACTTCCCGCGCACCCCTGAAATACACGCGCCCAGCCTATTCGCGTGTGGAAATTCCCGCGCACCCCTGAAATACACGCGCCCAGCCTATTCGCGTGTGGAAATTCCCGCGCACCCCTGAAATACACGCGCCCAGGCTATTCGCGTGTGGAACTTCCCGCGCACCCCTGAAATACACGCGCCCAGGCTATTCGCGTGTAGAACTTCCCGCGCACCCCTGAAATACACGCGCCCAGCCTATTCGCGTGTGGAAATTCCTGCGCACCCCTGAAATACACGCGCCCAGGCTATTCGCGTGTGGAACTTCCCGCGCACCCCTGAAATACACGCGCACAGGCTATTCGCGTGTGGAACTTCCCGCGCACCCCTGAAATACACGCGCCCAGCCTATTCGCGTGTGGAACTTCCCGCGCACCCCTGAAATACACGCGGCCAGGCTATTCGCGTGTGGAACTTCCCGCGCACCCCTGAAATACACGTACCCTGCTGTAATCGCGTGTGGGACTTCCCGCGCACCCCTGTAAATGACATACCCTAGTTTTTCACGTGTAGGATTTCACGCGCACCCCTGGAATTCCCGTAGCCTAGCTTTTCGCGTGTGAAACTTCCCGCGCACCCCTGTAAATGACGTACCCTGGCTTTTCGCGTGTGGAACTTCACACGCACCCCTGGTATCGACGTGGCCAGGGCAATCGCGTGTGGGACTTCCCCGCACCCCGGGATACACGTACCCAGGGCAATCGCGCGAGTGACTTCTCGCGCAACCCGTTGTACACACACGCGCGAATTTTTGAACAGTGGGTGTCCGTGTAAATGGCGTACACCTTTGCACATCATTAGTCCTTTGGGGTCACGGTATGGCCCATTGCTGTATGTGGGTGGTATTTGTTGGCGCAGGTTTTGGCGCACTTTCGTTGAGTGCGTCGGGACGCTACCGCCTGCTTACTTGTGGCGTACGTTTTTGGGCCTGTGCGCTGGTTTGATCGAGCGCTGTTTTGCCCTGTTCGAATCCATGAATACGTGTTGCCGGAGAGCGTGTGGGCGTTCCGCGCACTTGCCTCCTGTACTTCCCCGTGCCGCCCACATTCTTCCCCATTCCGAGTGTTGTGCCCCATTTTATTCCCCATTCCGAGTGTCCCGCCCTGTGTTCCGCCTACTTTAGAGCTGTGCGCTGCGCTCGGAGTGATAGCGCAGTGGCCGTGGCGCACGCCGTTGGTTGACCTGTGCGCCGGCGTGCGCCGCGCACTTTTTCAGCGCACGTCCTATGCTTTTCTTACGCACGGACTTCCATGAATCGACGTGCGCTGGTTTCCCTGCGCTTTTCGCTATTTTTCGGCGCAGCGCACGTATAGGCCCCTCTGCGCCGGAATTTTCGGCGCACATTTATTCCATGAATCGGCCTGCATGTATCTTCTATAGTATAGATATCTTTCGATCCGGTGGGTCCCTGATAAACAAGTCCTCAAATTTCATGGTGTCCCAATTCCCTCCTGAGTTGTTTTAGAATTACCAATCCAATGCTGCAGCTGTATATAAGCATATTTGGCTGACTCTGAGAGGGTAAATGTTTGTTTGCATTCAGTAAAGGACATAGCTCTCAATGTACAAATAGTGGTCTGAATATCCTCGTTGCCACAGCACTAGGTCTTGTGAGGGGGGGGGTAAGTCTTCCCCACTCGATCTGTGACTATTCGACCTATGAGGGAAATACAGAGAGCAAAAGTGAGGAAATCCTGTGGTTCTTTTTCCCTGTCTCTGTTAGGGGTATGCCTTCCCGGGCAGCCTTTCTCTCTCACTCAGCCCCGGATGGCCCATTGAGCCCTGGAGACACTCTCTCTGGGGATAATCCGGTAATTCCCTCTTCATGCCGTGGCTTTTATCCCTCTTCGGCTCCATGCTCCAATATGTCTGCCAGGTACTGTATGTGTCCTCCGAGCATGGAGGCAGGTGAGGAGGGAGGAGAGGTGGTGGGAATGCACCCCACCGGAGCACTGTTAGGCAATAAGCCTCGTTCCAGATCATCTAATGCTCCCCTCACCCCAAGATCAGCTTCCTCCGCCGACTGATCACCGACCTTGTCACTTGGTCCACCTGTTCTGCACGGTCTCCTCGATCCTGGCTTGACGACTGGGTGGCGCTCCGAGCTTCTCTTCTCCACTACTGCCACCCTGATCTGCTGCATTACTGTGCCCCAATATTGCTACCAGCTATTCCTACTCACAGTCGTGCGGATTATCAATCGAGGTCCGCCATCTTTTAGTATCGGAATGGGACCACCAGGGCTCGAATCCTTTTGGCTAATACCTTCATCTGCTCCAGAGCTCAGTGGGTCCAAATCCAGGTTATGTCTCGCAACCCGAGCATCAGGTGGCTGATATTGTTTTTTTAAAAGTTATTTCGGATGAGTTTTTGCTTTATTCATCCCAGTGCTGTGAGCTACAGAGATTCATGTCTTCATTGGTCCCCCGCCAGGACACGCTTGCATACTTTTATGTCATTCCATAGATCACACTGCTTATATCACAAGTCGCAAATTTCTCTTAGCATATCTTCTTCCAGTCTCAAGATGGCGCATGATGGTGCCTGTCTTTCTTAATCATGTTGATTTATACATTTAAGACGCAGATGAGTGTTTTTCTTTTGTGTTGCTTTGTATGGTGCAGTTATCTGGTTGTCTTTCAGGCTTAATGTGGTGGCTCCCTCATACTTCGACTTCCTCTTTAAATGTGTTTCAGAGCTACTGGAATCAGTTTAGTCAACTGTTTATCCAATGAAAAGAGGGAAATCTTTTTCAATATGTTGTTGCGTCATTTGATAACTGTTGTGAGTACGTACTAATTTCATTAGTTCTGGGTTACTGGGGACGGTTAATTTTTCCATCAGATCCTCTTTGAATGTTGAACCTTTTGGTTATCGCCTGTCTTGAAATTGCCCGAGATTAGGCACGTCTCGCATTTGTTCCTCATTTCTTCCTTTTGTGTCTCCAAGCACTTCAAATCTGAAATCATCTGTTTCATTTGTATCAACTGATTTTCAGGACGTCCCTTGACATCCTGGGAGAGGTGTTCCTTGTCCACTCAGCAGTGCTGTCCTAACCTGCAACCTGGAACCAGCACCCTGTCCATAGGTGTTGTTCCACCAAACCTTTGAGCGCTGTTAACCCTCAACACATGGTCGGCGCGCTGCCCTACACGTACTAAAAGTCCAGACCTGCTCCTGATCGGTGTCCCTGACAATATTACCCCTAATTCCCGTCCGCACGCATCAGCAATCTGGTACCCCGAGTACCTGCATCAGGGCAGGGGCCACCACAAGTTGCCTCTCCTACCTTCCATCATCCTTCACTCCATGAGCGAGGGGGTCACGTTGGCATATGTGCAGGGTGATTCAAAACCTGGCCCAGTGCTTGGGAGACAAATGTGTTGCACCACACAGACACGTGCTGAGTTACCTCAGTCTAAGTCACGTTTTATCACACCACCGAAAAATCGAAGGACCTGCTCCATCACAATAAAGAATGTTGTGATTGGGTGTTTCTGAATGTTGTGCTATTGTAATTATGCTGATTTACAAGCCACCCTAAGAATCCCTACCATGTCACTTTTGTTCTGCAGATAGCAATGAAGAAACCACAGTAAAGACTGTCTCTGTTAACAAAACAGACATTCTTGACGCCAATTCCACTCTGCCAGCGGAACACCGTTCCTCGTCAACGCCCTCGGTCAGTGGCACACAGCAAGGTGCGTGTTTCCTTTCATTCTTACTTTCTTTAGGTGAGCACAGGTCGTTAGTAAAAATACAGAATCCACTGTCAGACATCACACAGCATGGGTAAGGACCGTAACGGGTGAATTCGGCCCAAGTTATGGGTCTGAGGTAGGGTTAAGAGAACATAGCTTGGGTAAGGGAAGGTAACTACTACTACAGACCACCCCCAGGTCTGTGACGCCATTAGTGCATGGCAAAATCACAAACACCTGTGAAAAACAGGTTAGAAAGAAAACAGCTCGAAAAAGGTCCCTCGAAGGCTGGACATCATGTGTAAGCGGTCGGGGGCTAGGCAGGGAGTGGGGAAGTCCCAGGAGGGAAACAGGGGCAGATGGGGGTAGATCGTGGCTCACTCAAAATGGGTGGGGGCTGGATCATTCATTTCAGCCTGCAAACTGAGCAAGCTGATTATTATTATTAGTATTTAATTCTCATAACCCGCCAGACGCCCATAGGTCTCAGGGCACTGCTCTACCACCACAAGTGCAAATTAAGCTTCATAGACCCGGTCTAATGGCAGTTCTGGGCGTTATGAGCCTTGAATATTGACTTGAAGTCCCAAGCGCATCGAGGGTAATAATGGAATTGTGTGGGCACGGAAGGGTGGGGTATTTAATGCTAGTCAAACCCATGTATCCATATCGTTCTTGATAATATATGATGTAAATATAACTCTATGGAAATGGTTGCAAATTATCTGGCCGGCCTCTCTTGGCCCTCTTCCTGCTCCTACCTGCAAGACAAAAAACCTCGGGGTCATCTTCGACTCCACACTCTCCTTCTCTCCTCATATATCTGGCGTCTCTAAGAAGTCACATTACCAGCTGCACCTCCTCAGAGGTATTCTTCCCTTCCTCTCCTTCCCCCAGAAGCTCACTGTCTCCCGAGCCCTGGTTCTCTCAAAGCTGGACTACTGTAACAGCCTCTATCTTAATCTGCCCGCCTCCACTCTCACCCTCTGCAACTCATCCAGAACAGTACTGCGAGACTTGTCCTTGGCCTCAAGCCCAGGGACCGTATCTCTCCAGGACTGAAATCTCTACACTGGCTCCCAGTGGCTGCGAGGATTAAGTTCAAAACCCTCTGCATTGTCCACAAGGCCTTCTGGGGCCTAGGGCCTAAATACCTTCAACTCGCTCTTCCTAAATATCTTCCTTCCCGAGCCCTACGCTCATCCGTCTCCAACTCCCTCAGGGTCAGCCGCTTCTCGAAGCAACGAGCTGGGGGTAGATCTCTCTCCGCGGCAGGGGCCTCCCTCTGGAACAGCCTTCCTGCCTCCCTGAAACTTGAGGAGAACCATCTCCGGTTCCGGAAGCACCTCAAAACCTTCCTCTTCACTTCTGCTTTCTCTCTCCCTCTCCCCTGCTAAATTCTTCACCTAAACTGCACTGATTCTGCAACTGGGCCACTCTCACCGACCTCGGTCCTGGGCCCAATCACTCTTCACTTGCACTGCCTCCCTGGCAACCCCTGCACTGCGGGACTGTCTCTGTATCCCTACAGCCCCCCCCCAGCACTTGTCTGCACTTAACTTGCACTTGCCACCAGCTGGCCCTATTTATTTATTATTTTATTTCTATTCTACTTATTTGTACTGCACTTCCCCCCTCCCCCTTCCCCTTGCACTTTTTCCCTTCCCCCTACCCCTGCACTTGCGCGGTCTGAATGACACCTGGCCTAGTAGGATCGATGTCTGTCTTCCCCTTGTTCCCCCCTCCCTGCCTCGTCGCGCCTTGAAACACTTGTGTATAGGCACGTTAGAAATGCCATATCATATCATATCATATCATTGACTGAGGGGGAGCTCCTTGCTGTAGGTAGCCTAGCAATTTAGCGTTCAGAACAGACTACGGGCTATAACGGTTTATGTGGTCTACAGATTGTCCAATGTGGGTGGTATCTGAACGTTCTAAGAGTTCTGATGGTTCTTTCTGACTTACACACCCTGACAAGTCACTATGCCACTAGTATAACACCGAATGCTGGTTACATAACTCAGAGAATTTTTGTTAATCTCAGAGACTTTGCTGGTATTTGAACTTCCACACGATGACTAGCCATTGTTAAGTTACACTCCCCTTAGCTGCCCCACTTGTGTCACGTTCCTTAATGAGCCTGCTCTGTGCTTCAAAGCCCTACCTCCTGTGTTGCCCTTATCTTGACCCTACTGGACTTTGTGACAGTGCCCAAAAAAGAGAAAAAGCTGCGGCAAAGTCATGAGACGACTTTTAAGAAGCCACACCTAAGAAGGATAGTAAAACATTTTGGAAACGTGTTGCTCATGGCCTTTTGGATAAAGCGGACTCGTTTGCCTTCCGTGCTAAAGTCTCCCGAGAAGATTGAGGGAAACAGTTAAAAAAACAGTACAATTTTAGGGCTCGTGATCATCAAAAGGGGACACTCATTTTGTATCCTTGGTGAGCGGGAGTTAATGACTCAATAGTGGGGTATTACTACATAATATCCCCAACAAAAATATCGCCGTAGATATGGCCGTTTGGTTCGCCATAGGCAATATTTTTGGGGGATATTATGTGGGAGCGGGGGTTGCGTGGGTATCCCCCGCACATTAAAAAAAGATGTGGGGGTTGCGGGGCTGGCCCCCGCAGGGTCCATGTGTGAATTTCGCCGCAAAAATATAGCGATATTTTTGCATCGCAATAGTTTTGCGGTGAAATTAACACATGGAACCAATAGTAGTACACTTGCCATCACAGGCTTCCAATAAAAGCTCCACCCTAAATGGAATCCCTGGTGAAACTGCATCCCCTTATATGATTAACAGAGATGTATTTAATGCCTTTTTTTAGTTGGGGGTTCCCATCTATAAAATACTCGCAACATAAGCTTTTACATCCCATGGACGCATTCCACCCCTGAACTCATCCTAGCTATTTGGCAAACAGAGTTACAATATGCTCATCACTTGGACAACGGAGAACATTATTATGTCAGAGACCCAGTATGACTTAGTTAAGGGAGAAGGTTCTGAAGAACAAGCTTTGAATATACACCATCTGATGAATAAATAAATAAATAAATATACTTGTGAAAAAACTCCCTTTATATATGGACGTTGTGGATCTCTCCACAGCCTTCGATTTCGTAAATGGATCTGAATTATGGGTTCCCCACATTATTATATTATTGTAGGCTGAGATTTTCTATGGGACAGTTGCTCCTTTAAGCTTTGGGATAGAGGTGTACTGCACATCCTGTTTCTCAATGGGGGGGGGGTGACAGTGTTGTGTGATTCCGCCATTTTTTTCAACCTTTGCACTTTCGTGTTAGAGCCTCACCTGGTCCCCCTGACTGGGGCTGATATACCAAGGGTAGGAATTAATAGCAAGAACCGCAAATTCTCTCCAGAGCTTACTGGAGTGTGTGTCTTTTTCATGACATGTTGCTAAAGGTTGAAGTATAGAGGTCCCGATTAGAAAGTTGGCGGTCTTTAAGAATACCAGATGTTTTACAAGTCTACCAAATCACGAGTTTCGGTAACAAACTTTTTATTTCCGCAGCTTTGGTGTGGAGAAAATTTGCTCCATAGAGAAGCATTTCCCATGTGGGATTACTTCATGTAATATCGCATGTCCCCAGTAGAGTGTGATGGACTGCCAAATGGGAAATAACAAGGGTCCAAATGACTCGAAATCACGTGGACCCTTCATGTTACTGCATGCTTACAGAATGCGGTAACAGGAAATGAGTTTGCCGGTATCTCAGCGCCTTGGAACAGGCAATTGCTGAAGATATCATGAGCTCTAGAAGGACTGAATGGTTAGTGATGGGAGTGATTCTAACTTTAAGTTGGAGAATAGTCAGTTGAAAGGGCTCTTCCATAAGGAACAGGTCATTGTATTTTATTTTATTTTTATTTATTTACTTGTATAGCGCACAAAACCCAGAGGTATCTAGGCACTTGGGCTTAAGAGATTGGTTGCAGTGCTTTGGGTTACGGAAAGGCAGCGCATGAAGGTGACTCCATCAGCAAGGAACGTACAGAAGTAATACAACACACGCAAAGTGCAAAGGAGAAGTACAGGGTGAGCACATTCATGGAGCCTAACCCCATGTTGCAGGGCGGCAGCAGCACACAAATGCAATGGTTAATTCAGAGGCAAATTCATGGAGCCTAACCCTGTGTTGCAGGGCGGCAGCAGCACACAAATGCAATGGTCAATTTGTGGGGAAAATACATGTAGCATAACCCCGTGTTGCAGGGCGGCAGCAGCACACAAATGCAATGGTCAATTTGGGGGCAATTCGGGGGTCATTGCTTGGAACATTCCAGAAGCAAACATGTGTGATCCACAAGTTGATGATTAGGGTTTGCAATTCCATTTATGTGAGTAGGACAGCCAAGGTCAACTGACTTTCCGGAATGCAAGATTTATTTCCACAATTGATTACTGAATCATTAGGGGAATGAACTGGTATCTATTATATGATTTTGAAGAAGTAGATCCGAAAGTGACCAGAACTGTACTATCAATAGTCGAGGTGTGCTTTCGCTCTCCCCTTATTCTTGTGATACTTTATTACTAGATATTCCACTATATGATGTACTCAGTAATAACAACAGAGCATTGAAGTGGGTCTCATTTATTCCTGAGGAAGTCAACTTCAGGATATTGAAAGACGCATATGAGCAAAGTATGATTTCCTTGGATAGTCAATGTTCCATTAATATTGTTTTGAAGACGTTTACTGCCTTTACTGCCATTGTTTGACGAACTTTCCAAGTCCCCACTGACTGTGTCAAACCAAAGACATTCCAAAGAAATAGGGTGGTTAGATCCTAGTTGCAAATAGGCAAAAGCAGATCGACTAAAGGCTTAAAAGCAACAACAACAAAAGGAACAAGGAGGAGATTGTTAATAAGAAGATGGGCTTCTAGAGAGTGTGTGCAGAGAAAAGAAAGATTGAGCTCTTGGCCGATGGTTACAGCTGGAGGAGGCAGCAGTGAATAGAGATACTGACGTTTTGTCAACAGGAAGGGGGAAAAACCTTAATAAATGTCAGTGACAAACAATGAATACCGCTCGTCCACTATGGATTGCCCATGTTTCAGATATATATATATATATATCTATTACCCGAAGGTCGCAGAGGAAAATGGACTCGCTGCAGGAGAGGATATTGCCAATCATATCTTAATGGTAATAATCAAGAATTCACATTAGGCGAAGTGACGAATGTGATAATGGCCCAAGCAGCACAAAGGAGCCTGGGTCCTGATTCAATACCAATGTATTTAATTAAATGAAAGATTGACTTATACGTGCAAGAATAATGAACATCATTACACCAGAGAGCTGGCACAGAAACCTGATAGTAATATTACTTAAAAGAGGGATTGCATTAACCCGAAATCTGACCGACCAATATCACTTCTGAATACTGCTACTAATACATTTTGATGACTTGTGTTCTCTAGGCTTGTGATCTGGGCAGAGTCTGACAATATTTTGATGAGATCAGAAGTAGGGTTTAGGCATGGAACTGCCTTTAAATGTACACCTGATCATAGAAAAATATGACTTTTAATATACTGCACCGTTTTACCGCTCATGGATCTCTCCACGGCTTTGGCCTCATGAACAGCTCAGCCCTGTGGGCAGGGTTTTATGTTCATTCATCCCCAGTTGTTTTTTCAATGTGTTTCTTGTCGAACCTATTTGGTCAAAAAAACTGATATTGAGCCACTCCATTTCTATCAACACGGGTGCAATATCCTCTCAGCGGATTCCGAGGGATATATGAAACCACTCGACCAAAATCCCATGAACATGTTGCACTCAAGAAAACTCTTCTAGCCATGAATCGGTCTTCAGGATCCCACCGCCTGGCATCCTTCCTGAGAAGGATACATGTGTGATGTCACATATGGAGTTCGATTAGGGAGGATTGGGAGTTACTGAAAACAAGCAGCAGAGATCATTAGGCCATGACAACCGTCTATATCTGTGTGCAGCAACTCAACTGGATTCCAAAGGTTCAGGATAGACACCTATTAAGTTGTTTTAGATATTATCTGTTCCCATTAGGCACATGTTTGGCTATTTGGAATGGCCAACGTGATTCTACAATTCTATTCCCCTTTTGCCCAAATATTATGGAGTCTATGGTCCACTTTGTTTCGTCCTAAATATATGAATATTTATAAGAAAACATGGTTACCTATTTTAAAAGCAACAGGTTTTAGAACATGTAATCCTGCTTTGCTTAATCTTAAATTATTGCTGACCCCATAGTGTCGCAATATCTAACCATAGCATAAAGAATTAGAAAGCAGACTAGCTGGAATAGACTGCTCCCATTGGGCCTTGGCATGATTGACTTTTGCTTGACGAATGATTGTTAAGAGCAGGCGGGGATGCTTTTGCTCGCATGAGACATTGTTGGATCTTTGGTCGATGAGATTGTTAATGTCTCAGGAGAGGTTTGGGGATTCCTGGGATACTGAGTGTTTTTTAAAAATGGTAACGTTCAACTTTTACCTTTTTATATGCAGAATTATAGAATTGTCAGCTATTTATAACATTGTGAGATGAAATATTGGTATGATGTTTGTTGATTTACATGTGTGATCAAATCTTTTATGGCATGTACTGAATTATAGTGTTTGGATTGATTGAGTTTTCTGACGTTACCAGAAGTGCTACTGCCAAACTCATAATGAGGGCCATCTCGGTTTTTGTTTTTTTTTTTAAAACAAAGAGGCAAAATCTAGGGTAGATAAATGTAACTATTTGGGAATTTGATTTGCTGCCCTAATGTCAAGGACGCCAGACATAAATGGCCAACACATATTAATGCCTCAATCAAATGCAGTGATTTTGAGTTTGGGCTGTTAGGTGGCGCTTTAGCACTACCTATAAGCCGGAACTATTGCATTAGAGCATAGATAGCGAGAAATGGCATTTGGGGAGGGACACAAAGCTTGTAGGTGCTGTTACCCACCCATTGACTGCCCATGGCCATGCTGATCTCTATGGCCACTCCCACCCAATTCCTGCCCCTGCCCACCCAAAACAGCTCCTAATGGGAACTCTTAAAGCTCTCTTTATTCAAGCATTACCATCAAACTTTGCATTCGAAATGCCTGCGGGTAAAGCAGTCTTCTGAGAGCTAATGACTTAATATGAGCATTGAACGCGCAACTGGTGTAATAAAAATGTCAACCAGGTCTGCCTCTCGATTTATAAGATCCATGTGTGTCCTTTAATGAAGTCCTGTTAAAAACAAGCATTAGCAAAGCCAACAGTTTTGGCTTGTAGTGTCAGGCAAGCTACTCCCATGCCTACAGAAAAGCCAAAACTGTTGGCGTTTCCAATGCTAGTTAAATTTGCTGAGCAAGCACTTTGGGGGACCACTACTGCAGGTAATGTTACACATATGTACCAACAAAAAAATGAAGGGCAGTGCAGTGCCCAGGTTGAGCCACTAACTTTAATTGAAACTTTCTTCATAGGATTTCAGGGGATGCACAATAACAATTTGTCAACAGCCGAATTCCGGAGAGACTATTTGGGAATGGCCAAGTGGAATTTGCACAAAGATGCAGCCAAGAGTAGTAGGGTTATATAGGGCAGGTATTTGGGATACATCAATGCCAGTATCCTGGGGGGCGTGGCTAACTGCCATGTAGAGCGGACGTGTCTCCTGTGAGCTCCGCGCCGATGTGCCATCATAAGCTGTTTTTCATGTTTTCTGCTAGCTTTTAAACCTTGCAACTTGCACCATTCGTCGCCGGATCCCATCCGCAATCGTTTGATCCGTCTTTCAGACGGCTGGGGACAACTAACGCCGTCATACGCCGAGTGAGCAGTGCCGGAGCGGAGAACTAAAATGGCGGCTCCCGCGTCCTGAGTCTCGAGGGACCGGAGCGCGCCTGCACCGCAGAGGATGTCGCCCACCGGAGCGCACAGGGGAGCCAGAGCAGCCAGCCAGCCTGCACCGGGGTCAAGAGAGAGGAGCGGAGCAACTGTGCTCGCAGACGGAGCGGGCCGGCCCCTGGGCCTTCATCCAGCAGCGTCCTGCCCGCGGAGCACGGCAGAGCCCCGCAGAGCCCAGCGGCGCCCTGACAGGACCAGCGGCCGGCCGGTGCTGCGAAGGTAAGCGGGGTGGGGGGTAACCAGCCCTGCTTCGGGAGCGGAGCGATAGAGGACCCGCGGTCGCATAGTGCACTGTGCACCCACAAGAACTGGTGTGCCCACGGGCGGCCATTGCTTACCCGCCACCCAACATTGACTACACCCACAGGACGGGGTGTGGGCACTGCGCAACTCCCTGACCCCGCCACCTGCCACCTCAGATGTACGGAGCCCCACCTTGGTGCCCAGAAATCACCGCCTAAAGGCCCCACTGCTCACTCACCATGGAAAGGGGGTGCCAAACAATTGTAACACAGCGAGGGGTCGGAGCATAACCACCTTCGAGCAGCCTGCGTATTACCCCTTCCTTGACTTCTGAGGCGGGCGCTGTCTCCCGCCTCACTGGGCTGAAGCTTCTCCCCCCTCTACAGCGACCCCTGGGTCCCCTTGGGACACCCAAGCAGCCTCATACTTTCACCTCGGCCCCGAGCCCTGCAGCAACAGTGAAAAGCACCCCTCCGTGACTGACTAGCGGCCTACCACCTGCGCCCCCGGCGCCCTCGGCGTGAGTGAACTGTTTGCTCACAAGATGGCTGGTAAAAACGGCAGGCCCAAGCAGCGACAGACCACCATGGACACTTACGCAGCCAGCGAATCTCCGAACCTTGAGAGCTCGAATAGAGGGCCCACAGATGTTCAATCAGACCCTACGGCAATGACGACACCCGAACCCAGTAACACCCAGCTCCTCGAAGCCATCAGACTACTCCAAACAACGATGGAACATAAAATCGATGCCGTTGCCATAGACCTGGGCCTTCTGCGCCAGGATGTCCGCTCCTTAGCCGGCAGGACTGAGGTGCTCGAAACACAAGTCAAAGAAAATACTGAATCCAAAACGCACCTCCTCCGAGACGTTGATGAGCTCCAACAAAGGGTCAAGAACTTGGAAGATAGGGCAGAGGAAGCGGAGGGAAGAGCTCGTCGTGACAACATTCGTCTCCTTGGGCTGCCGGAGGGTTCTGAGGGCTCCGACCCCACTATGTAGAGAACCTCCTGCTACAGGAGGTGGGAGCTGGTAAGCTCTCCCAAGGCTTCACCATTGAAAGGGCCCACAGATCCCTCGCTAAGAAACCTCCACTGGGCGCCCCACCCAGGCCGGTGATAGCAAAAGTTCTTAACTACAGGGACCGAGAAGTAATCCTGGCCTTTTCCCGAGCAGGTGGTCAAATCAAACGGGACTCCGCCACAATCGCTATCTACCCTGATTATACCTTCCAGGTTCAAATGAACAGAGCCCAGTTTATACACACGAAGGCCAGACTGAAGGCAGCTGGGTTGCGTTATATGCTCCTGTACCCTTCAATACTTAAAGTGCTGCACAACAATAGGGCACACCTGTTCGACACTCCGGCACAGGCCAGAGACTGGATGGACGGACTGCAAATACCTGATGTCGAGGAAAGAAAGGGGAAACCGAGATAATGTTTCTCCCGCCGGCGGGCGAATTGAGCTTCCACACAGCTGATCAGATCCTAACATGGAGACACTGGAGTCAAAGTTCACTCCACCCCCTGGAAAATGTCTTCCCTTTTTTTGGGGTGTACATACCCACCCGTAGGGCACCCGGAGACCTATGCACGGTCCTACGGAGCAGAAACGGGATTGTCATAACGTCATAACGAGGGTGACCTCGCTAGGCTAGTTCTATGTTTGGGTTGCTTACAGTTAACGGGGGGGTGGGAAACGGGGAGTTATTATTACAGTTGGGAACTACAAACGGAAATTACCAAGACCACGGAAGCACTCGACATGCATTGCTGCACTAATTAGATCCCGAGTCCTGCTGGCCCCACACGTCCGTCTACGTAACACCTATGGCCGACACAGCAAAGATCGTTACTTGGAACGTTAGAGGCCTGAACAGCTTCGTCAAACAACAACGCGTCCAATCCTACTTGAAGAGATGCAGGGTCGGAATCGCCATGCTCCAAGAGACTCACCTAACTGCCAAAAAGCTAGATGCCCTGGCCAAAACCTGACGTGGCACCCTAGTGGGTTTCGCTTACTCCTCCTATGCCAGAGGGGTCTTGATCTGGATTGCCGCCACGGACCCCTTCAGTCTTACTAGTACTAAATCGGACAACGAGGGGAGGATGGTTGTGATTTGTGGCTCTATCGAGGGCAAAGAGCTATGCCTAGTGAGAACTTACGCACCCAACCACGACGCAACTATCTTCTTCCACTCCCTCTATACATGGCTCACCCCATATATGGACAGAATTATGATATGGGGAGGTGACCATAACTGCACCCTTGACCCCCTACTGGATAGATCTGACAATAAACACGATCGTCCCTCCCCCCCGGCCAAAATACTTTCTAAACTAGTCCAACAGTTGCAACTCAGTGATATTTGGAGGGACCAGCACCTGGAGCAACGCGAGTCCTCCTTCTACTCCCCACCACATGCCGTGCATGCCAGGCTAGATTATATTTTTCTCAGCCAGATACAACAGTCTACGTTTGTTGACGCGCACTATTTGCCGAGGGTACTGTCCGATCACTCTCCCCTGTTGGTCACCTGGGAGGTGTTCCCGCCAAGACCCCCCATTCCCACGTGGAGATTGAGAGCTGAAGCCCTACTTGATACAGCATTCAGAGAGCGCATAAGAGACGGTACTGAAGAATATTGGCAGAACAACCGACATAGTGTTAAATGCATGAGCACCGCCTGGGAGGCATATAAGGTGGTCATGAGGGGTGAGATGATCGCAGCAGTTGGGGGTGCCCAGAGAGCCATCACAACCCTGTTGGAACGAGCCGAGAGAGACCTGTGTGCCCTCGAGGGCAGGGCTGACCCATCCCCTGATCAATTACTTAAAATTACCGAACTTAGACAAACCTGCCTAAAGCACTGGGAAGCCCTAAGTAAAGTAAGCTACGCCAAACACACGGAAAGAGTCCATGCCCTGGGGGACAAACCCGGGAAACTCTTAGGTGCAGACATTGACATTGAAGTGGACGAACCCTCGGCATGTATCCTTGGGGGTATAGGCGCAGCAGGGAGAACAAACCCCTCAATAAGCTCAGAGACCTTATATATATATAACTGTCAAAAGGCTATAGCGATGGGGTGGAAAAGCCCCAGAGGCCCGCTTATGCCCCTATGGTGGGGAGATCTTGCGAAGTGGATCACAGCCGAAACCGCAGCATGGGAGACGGCGATCCAAGTGCAGAGACTTGATTCTAGCGAGGAGCTACACCGTTGGGTGGCCTTAACAGTACCCCTGCTCCACCCGGAGTCGCAGGAGGGTGAGATAATCAGGGAAGGCGACCCAGGCCCGAGCATGGACTCATGATGAACATAGAACTAACCGTGGTCTTGGAAGGGGAGGGGAGGGATTGGTGGAGGGGAGTTGGGGACTTTACCTTTTGATATGCTTGACCTATTACCACTGATGCCAGTTTTTTGTTTTCTTATGTTATGAAACTAATAAAATATTTTTCAAAAAAAATAAAAAATCAATGCCAGTATCCTACTAAGTGCCAAAACCGAATTTATTGGAATTGATTGGAATGTTGCTGGGCTTTCCACAGGCAGCTCCAAGCTTGATATACACAAGGGAGCGGGGCGTCCACATCTGAGTGACTTGGCTACATGCAGTGCAGTGTGTTTGAGGGTCGCAACATGTAGGGCAGTTTTGACAAAGTGAAAAACTACTGATGTGAAGTCTGTTGATAAGGAACATATAATTCAATGCTTATCATATATGGAAAAGCTCTTACAGAAAACTGGTCTAGTTTCCTGTTTCATATGTCAAGTACAATACACCCAATGCCCCAGAAGAGAATGAAATTCATAGGGTCTGGGTAAGGGGCTTCCATGTTATGGCTTTGCTCTATAAAAGACTGTTTCAGGAACAATGTTTTATTTACTCACACTTCCCAACCCCCCCAACCTCTCCGCCCTCCGCCCTCCTCCCGAACCTCTCACGAAATAATCTAGGACTAGTGTGAATAAGGGCCGTTTCCATTGTATCCCCTGTAGAGGGCCTGGCAGGATATTAATTATGGACGACCTTTGACAAAGTTACGATTTGATGTTGCTATTAAATGGGCAGATCTGCGCATGTCCATCCCTCCTGTGGAAAAGACAGAGGCCAGGGTCTGCTTCCTTTTTTCGATGAACGTTTTCCTAGCCCCCATAAGTAGATGCATTGTTCCTGTGGTGGACATCTTGTACAATGTAAAGCAGCCCCCTTATTTCTTCTGCTGCCAGAGTCTTTCCATACAGATGGAACCTTGTTTCCTTAGTTTGTTGCTGTAGGGTGATGTGTGTTGCTTGCACGCCTGTGAATTGTAGGAATAACGGCCCTTCTTTTAGTATTATATTGCAACCGTGTTTTATATGGTACTTATGTTTTATGAGTTCTTTATACTGGAATAAAACTTAGATCGAATGATTGGGGGGAATTGGCAGCGCTAAGGTGCAAACATTCCAAATGAAGTATTTCCCTAATGCAAACAAAATCCATTATGCTCAAACACATTAACTCACAATTCATCACTACTCTGCAGCATTAAATAGCTTAAATGGATGCTATCATTAAAGCAGGTGTTGAGAAGTAGTGGTATAGAGACAGTCAAACATCCGAGATGCAGAGACGGAGCAAATAATTGAAGGACAGAGAAAACAATCTGAATCCACGAACTATGAGGTTTAGTACCAAAAATGGTCTTAATTTTACCTTTGGGAGCTGCCGTCGGTCTGGTCCCTACACGCTGGTCCGTGGCTACCACAGGTGATGCACTGATCAGCTCCGTCCCCTGCTTAAGATCAGGCACTGCTCCTGTCCTGATCCCAGTGCCGGCCCCAGGGCTACCACCACCCTGTGCAAGAAGAACCCCACCCGCTGGGATGCAGGCGCACAGCAAATAAAGGGTACCGCACAGCAAATAAAGGGCGCTGCCAGCTCACACAATGTAAAGTGTCAGTCAGTGGGCCTCATTAGGACCCTGGTGGTAGCCGTGCCCTTATTAAGCGCATGGCTGCCGCCGGTAATTGCCCATTCCATGGACCCAGTAAAAATGAATCCCCATGCCCCAGGGAATGGGATGATGCTGACAACGGGCCCGTTAATAACGGACCCGTTGTTAGCATGCTTGACCCCTCGTGGGACCCGCTAGGGGACCTCGTAATAGGGCTGAATGAGTTTAACAGCGCTGGCACCTTTACCGGCGCCGTTACACCCATTCGCCAGGGTCCTAATGAGGCCCAATGACTTTCTATTAGTGAGTGACAGAGGTACGCCCTGCACAGCCCTAAACACACTATCACTCACTAATAGAAAGTCATTGACTGGCATTGTGTAAGCTGGCGGTGCCCTTGACTGGCATTGTGTGAGCTCGCGGCGCCCTTGACTGGCATTGTGTGATCTGGTGGTGCCCTTTATTTGCTGTGCCCCTGTGTTTGACCGCACCACCTGATCCCCCCCTTGAGCCGGCTTTGCCTGATCCTCATGGGGCGGTGGCTGCTGCTAAGAAGCCACCACTGCATACAGGGTGTCCGAAACACTTTGTAGTCATAACTAGGACTCTGGCAGCCCCGGGCCAGCCAATCTAAGCATCCGGCACACATCCGGTTTAACAAACCCAGCTCAGTAGCTGCCTGCCAGGGAGGAATAGGTAGCAATCACAAATACCATATACCGAAGAAGGGGTGAAAGCTCAGCTGGAAAATCTATGCACGCAAAAAGAGACTCTTTCCAGTCATAGCTCTACCTACAGCCAGCACCGGTTTCCTTTTAGACGGTCTTAATTATATTTGCTTCTCCACTTGCTTCCTTTCAACTCTGACTTTAAAAATACTAAAATATCAAACAGAATCCAAGATAGCAACACATATGTAACAGTGACAAGACGAGAAACTAATAACCCTATTGAGACATTAAGAACAACATCCATGAACTACATAAACCAAAGGGGCTACAAGTACCAGAGTGCACTGGAAATGTTTGTAGAAAATGTGCAATCCTGAATACAATAAGGTACATGATTTTGAGAGTTTTATGCAATACACATCAGCATGTGCCAATTTAGATCAAAGAACACATATCAGCAAATGTTAGTTTTCTGCATATGAATCTCATTGGTTGGCCCTATTACATGTTTTAGGACAATACTTAAAAGAAGAAACTGGCTCTCTGCAAAACGCAAACTCAGGCTCTCCTGGCCGTGCTTTCTGCAAACAGCTTTCGAGAGTTAGGTTGCCATACACCGAGCAAGAGGTTGCAAACACAGTGTTGTTTGTTTAGTGATCCAAAGCAAAGGGTTTAAGGGTGACTTTCATAAACCGTTTCAAATGTGCATCCCAATCTCACATGAGGAAGGCTGCTATATCTTAAACGCATGTGGAATGAAGGGTGTGATTCATGTGGGTAATACTGTGTGTGAATAGACAGTGGGTAGCGCGGCCATTTCAGTGACAGTTTAATACGCGGCATAGTTCTAATACACTGACTTCTTAAACACACAACCGCTGATGCCTATAAGGCTGATCCACATCAGTGATTCATGAGTGTGAGAGCTTTCTGAGGAAGTACAATGTGTGCACGCGCCTTTGGCCATGAAGAGCACCAGCCTCGGCACCAACATAGGGCGAGTGTGATGTAGACTTGCAGTCAATAGTTAGCAGAGGGTCGCCAAGGAGTGACGTAGAGAGGGTTCATAAGGCAAAGAGGGGCGGTGAGGACTGACGTAAAGAAGTGGGGTCATAGGGTCGCCAAGGAGTGACGTAAAGAGGGGTCATACGGCAAAGAGGGGCGGTGAGGACTGACGTAAAGAAGTGGGGCAAGGAAAAGAGGGGTGATGAGAAGTGAGGAAAAGGGAAGCAGAGAGTAGAGAGAAACATAGAGGCGGGTGGGAAGGAACAAGTGAAGTGTGCTGGTTGCTGTCTCAGGATGAGGTCGGTCACAAATCAGACACGGTCCAGGTGTAGGTCTTTATATCTCTGAATGTTAGTCCATGGCAGGGAAAGAAGGGCCTGAGGGCCGCAGGGGACATTCTACCAGAGAAGTAGCAACTACTCTGGCCCTTAAAAGAGGAGTTGCGGGGCTGGATATCGGTCAGGCTGCAACCTGGTCCCCATTGTCACCATTGCATACCTTTTCCAAACATCATTACCCGGATTCTCTGTTTGGTCCGGACTCTCGTTTCAGCAGAACAGTCCTCCAAAATGTTTTGATCTGATCATTTCTCTCTGGTTTCCCTCTCCCCGCCTCCAACAACTGTTATGTCGCTGTCTGAATCTATCTGAGATGAGGAATCTTCGGGAGGACACTATCCATCAGAAGAACGAGTGACTTACCTTCGGTAATGTTTCTTCTGATCGATGTTCCTCCCACAGATTCCTTACCACCCTCACAACCTACCTTTCTGATGGAGAGCTCCATCACTTCCTTGCTGCATCCCTATGCAATTGAGCATGGTGGGAAAAAGATGCAAACTGAAGGGACCTGGTATGGTGAGCTTTGTATATTGATGCTGATATCACCTCCAGCACTAAGGAGAGGTTGCATTGCTGATGCTGATTTTGCAAGGCACCTCCTGCTCGATAAATGTTTTTGATGATCCGGGCTGACGCAGGAATATGCCTGCAGATGTACCAACAAAGAAAGGAAGGATGGTGCAGTGCTCAGGTTGGGACACTAACTTTAACTGAAACTTTCTTCATAGGATTTCCGGGGTGCACAAAAACAATTTGTCAACAGCCGAATTCCACAGAGACTCTTTGGGAATGGCCAAGTGGAATTGGCACAAGGAAACTCCACCTTGAAGTAAAAAACCTGAGATACCAGAAACTAGGTATGGCAGCTCTCAAGAGGTGCTATGTCAGCTGTGACCAAATCATGCAACTGGAACTTCCAAATGACCTCAAAGATGTGATTTGTTCAGAAATGATCTATGTGAACACTGTGGATCTTTTTACTGCGCACCACAGAATGTACCATTTTGTTTTGTTTTACCCCATTTCACTGCATATATATGGGGGGAGGCTCCCTGCAGCTGCCCCCATACCTCCCCACATTTATTATCAACTTAACCCATCCCCCCATATATATATATATATGCAGTGAAACATGGTTTTAAAAATGTGACTTTTGGGATGAGAAGTGAGGGTCTGCGCAGTATTCGTCCTATACCTTCATGATCTAGCTGTGGCGTATATATAATAGGATAACCCATTTGAGCCACGTCACATATGCCACAACTCCACCTAGTAGCCATCACTGGAAGTTCACCCCCAGTACAGAACCACGTCAGCAAGGCACATTAGCCCAAATGCAAGCCTTTTTATCTAGGAAATAGTCAATATCTTACAGGGCAATGCTACTTTATACATAGATTTATCAAGCCAAGGCAGACATTCCACAAGGCTGGTAGACAACTACATAACCGGTTTCACCGTTACTACGGGTCATCAGTGCAGTATAGTCTTGACAGCCTTGTCTTTGGTGCTTTGGGGCATGTTCACAAAACAACAAAAAAGTTATGGTGGGTTTAAAAAACATGAAAAATAAGATTTCACTTAAAAGGTGAAAATAGGATAATCCATTTGAGCCAAATCACACATGCCACAACACAACCTACTAGCCATCGACGGAGCATATTGGGTATGTAAATTGACCCAAATGAAAGCCTTTCGCTCCAGGAAATTGTCTATGTCTTACATTTCTTGGACAAGGAGGATGTCGAGGCACTGAGAAACAATGTGTGTTTAGTAGACAGAACAGAAAGCCAAAGGAGTGCTGGGCACTCATGCATTTTGTGACAGGGAAGAGATCAAAGCAAGGAGAATGACACATGTGGTTTTAGGTGGAGGAGAACACTAAAGCAGTGAGACTCACATGTGCCTTTTGTCGCCAAAGAACACCAAAGCAGTGGGAACTCTGCATGCATTATTTATTGAAGGAGAACAATAAGGGAGTGTCAGGTACACCCGCTTTTTCTAGGTAGACGAGCATGCCAAAGCAGCGTTAGGCACACTTTCCTTTTGTTCACAGACCAGAACTGCAAGACAGTGTCAAATAGATGTGCAGGAGAGAATGCTAAATCAGCAAGGACCACATTTGCATTTTGTAGGGAGAGGGGAACACAGAGTGAAGGAGAAGCACATGTGCATTTATTAGGCAATGCAGAGCATCAAGGAAGTTTAGAGGCCTGCCCAATAAATCCAATATGATAACCGTGGCAGCAGTAACAGAGCCAGCTTTCATTTTTCAAATTCTGGGAAGAAAATCATCCTAAGTAATTGGAAATCTGCTGCTACCTTAGAGAATGATGTATGGATCACTGGCATGCATACCCTGGCAGGTATGGAAAGAATGTTGTACAGAAAATAGGGTAAAAATTTGCTATTTGAAAAGATCTGGGGGAAATGTATTTCAATATACTGAACCGGACAATTGTATGATGTGAACCATGGGACTGGGTGGGAGATGGGCGGTAGGTGGAGGTAGTGATGATTAAAAGGAGATGGGTGCTGTTAATATATAATTTATAAACATGCACATAGTTATGCGGATTACAATTTAATTGTTACTGAAATGTTTAATGCTTAAATTAAAAATAAAGTTTAAAAAAAGAAAATGGAGTCATCTCGATGCTACATTGCCAACTGGAGAAATTAAACAGATTCGTGCCAGGGACACATCAAAGCCGGTACTCCCAAAGCTTCATTCATTGCCTCTTGCCAGGAGTGATTAGAGATGTCATCTCAGATGATCTTTCAGGTAGCCTTGTATTTCACCAGATGCAGTGCCCCACTTGGGTTAGTGACATGCAGACGTTTGTTTGTTTGTTTTGTTTGTTTGTTAGCACATTTTGTGTGATGCTACCTAATTCCTTAATTATGTGAAGATCTCCCATACTTGCATCTATATTGAACTTCTTTGCCACTTTTCTGTATCCTTCACATTTTCCAATAGGTCCAATCTCTCTTCATGCCCTTGCCTTTTGCCCAATCTGACCATGCAGACGCCACAGAATTGGCCTCAACAGAGATATGACCTTATAAATCTCAGTTTCCTGCCTTTAGTCCACACCATATCATCCTGGGGGCCCAGGTGTACTGCAGCTCTTGTAGAGGAATTAGGAAAATAAGACAACACTTCAAAGTTCAATAATGTCAAGAAAAATATAATAGAGACTAACATTGCTTTCATCACTCTCCATTTATATGTGTGTGTTCCATTAACCAGCGATGTGTATCAATGGTGTTGGTTCTGTAGGAAAATAAAGTCTCTCAAAGATTCACTTTTTGCGGTGATAAACGACACTTTGAATCAGGGTGCAAATGGTAGTATATGCAGGCAGCTCGTCTGAACAGACACATTTCCCAATAGAGGGGGGGGGGCGGTAATTCCCCATTCACCAAGGCACTTCCCCATTCCCATTTTTGCCCCCACAGGGCTCAATGGGAATGGGGAAGGAGCTAATTACGGTACCGCAAATTGCAGTACCGTAATTAGCACCAAGGTCCCTTTGCGGGCCCGTTCCTTAACGGCTGGTAAAACCAGCCGTTGAGGTCGGGTCCCGCAAAGGGACCTCGTAGTAAGGTGGTAAGGGTTTACCGGTACCGGTGACCTTACCGGTACCGGTAGACCCTTACCGCATTCCGTGTAATGAGGCCCATAGTCTCTGAGCTGGAAGCTCATTGGTACTGAGAGCATGAATATGTAACACTGTTCCTTCTGTGCAGTTTGCTCATTAGGCCGTGCACCACAGTCTCTAGCAGTTACAGTGTCTGCTTGATTGCTCATTCACACGTGATTGAATAACTCACCCCAGAAGGACGCCTTTCCACTTTCATGGTGCCATCATTCATCAATAGATGGTGTTCTTGTGTAGTTTTCCATGTTCTAGGCAATAGAGATGGGTTGAGCAAAAAGAAAGCAAATTAGTTCTCTGAGTTGGCCTCAACTTTGCTTACCAGAAGTAACATTAACGTTTGATGAATCCTTTCCAACTTTCGGACCTAGAGTCACTTTTTCTTGACCCACCGCTACACATGCATTCTCTTCAAAAGAACCTCCCTCTACCAATCGTTGTTAGTCCAATTTGGGAGTCTTTTACAACGGGTAGACACTTGGCCAAAAGTTAATTTGCTTGCCATAGGAAACAGTCACAGGTAGTAGGTAATGCAACATTCCAACGAAGCAGCCTTAAAATGTCCTCCCTGTCACACAAGCGCTGCCCTCTTTTTTTTTAACAAGGCCAGTTTCAAATGTCCTCTCACGTAGTGGGCTGCATGACTCTAACCTCCCGTCATAAACACCAGTTTCATTGCCATAGGTCATCTTACCAAACAACAAAAAGATCAGACTGCTAGCTAGAACCACCAACAGGTAAAACCATGTCAAACTCAGGAGAGAGTCCAAGACAGCACAGTTCTACAGCATAGTGTGATGTTGTTGTTGAAAACGATTTATTTTGGCTCATGCCATGTGGGCACCAGAAAATTCTTACGAAGGGGGCTTTGTAAGAATACCCAGTTCCCAACTTGAATAGATGACACAACTTTCCAGGTTCCTTTTTCAATGCCTGATGGGCCTGCAAATAAATATGACTGACAACTCTCCCAAGAGACAATACTGCTTCGTTTAGCAGTTGAATATTTCCGGACTCACTGGTAGGGAAGGTAAGCACATCGGTCTGCCAGTGAGAATCTCATGAAGGTTCAAACAGAAATTCTTGAGATTTTGATTCTCACAACCCCATTTGGCCTTTCCATCCCCCTCGATTGTGGATGATACTGGAACATGAGCCTCTGTTACATCTTTAATACTTGGCAGAGCTCCTGTATTACTTTGCCTGTGTAATGTGTTCTGTGTTCACTATTGATACTCACCGGCACTCCAAAGCATGGTATGAAACCTTTAATCAGTGTCTTAATCATTGCCTATAGGTCTGCTTTGACGAATCAGGAGGTTTTGTCCCTTCTTCCCTGGGGGAGCAATCCCCTTTGAGGAAAGGGAGGTGAGCCTGCTAACCAAACCCCTCTATAGGGTTTTGGGAAAGTGGGACCTCACTGGGAGTGACTCCCCTCAAAGGGACAAGGACTCCCGTCCTCATGGGGAACTCTATATAACTAAAGCATTATCGGCATACATGGGAATTCAAGAAACTGATGGTATATTCAACTGTGGGACTCAAGATAATACTGAAAGTGCCTTTAGATGTTTGGCTCAAGACGATACAGGTCTTTCTGTGGGCTTGACAGCTGAACATAAACAACATGCCACTTTTGGGTCATGGAGCGAGAATAAAGGCATGATCACACTTTAATAGAGGAGGAGAAGCAATATGCAGAGGCGAGCCTCCGACGTGTGCACTTTGCTGAGGAGCGGCGTCAAGCTGCACAGTGGAGCTGGCTGTGGCGCAGGATAAGGCTGACGCAGAGGCGAGACACCGCTGAAGCCCACACAGGAGAGTGTACAGTTAGAGAGGCAAATGTAGTTCAAAGCCTGTCTTACCTGGGGGCGAGACAACGTGGAGGAGGTGGTGGGCCCGGTGGCCATAAACTGCGGCTGAAACCAGGGATCAAGAGATGCGCAAGTCCTCCACTCTCAACGAGAGAACCCAAGAGCAGAGAGGCACCGGAAGAGAAAAACCAAACCCACACTTATCCAGCCTGGAAAACATGCAACCGCTATCCAGGAGAAGCCACCTCACTGGAACAAACCCAGCAGAACAGAAGGTGTTCTAGGGCAGAGGGGGGCAGAGAAAGGAGAGAAGGAAAGGGGAAGAAGGAAGAGTTGCCATCAGCCCCTAAGAGGGTCAGAGAGACATGGAAAAGGAGAAGGGACAAGGGGGCTATGGGAGCCCAAGAAACCCAAAGTTTGTAATTTACCCGACAACTCAGAGGAACTCCCAAGAGCTAAGAAAGCCACCTAACGAGAGGGGTTATCAATAACCTAGAGAGATGAGAGAGACAATGGGAATGAGGAACCCAAGGTGGCTAGAGAGGCCCAATCAACACAGTGACTCCCAAGAAGTAATGCACGTGGGGAAAGGTCACAACAAGTTGTGAAGGATCAGGGTAACAATCCCTCCACTTAAAGAAATTGAGATAGAGGCAGAGTGTGGGAGCTGAGTGTGGTTGTCAGTGGAGTTCACCGAATTTTGACGGCAGTATTTTTTTCTGTGACCTTTCTTTTGGAGGAGAAGTCACCCACAAGCACCTTTAAAATAATTTGCTCCACACGGAGCACGGCGGGGAGGGTGGAAGCTGAGTGTGATTGTCAGTAGCATCCACCGAATTATCCTTCCGGTTTTTTTTTACCTTTTCTTTGGATGAGTAGTCACCCACAAGCACCTTTAAAATCATGTCCACCGTGCAGAGCGTGGCGCAGAGTGTGAGAGCTGAGTGTGGTCATCTTTGGGCCAGTAGACCTTGGCATCAGGAAAAATATTCAAGTAAGAAATTATTTGTTTGAACTGTTTAAAGTTTTCTATATAATTTCTGGAGCCGTATATTATAGGATTCTTATTAGTGACTGACTCCCGGTGAGCTGATCCTGTTTTCACCAATATTGAATGGGACAGGCATAAAAGCTTTAATCCTGGTATTTTTTAGTCACTCGATCATCCGCTCACTATATTTTCCCTGATAGTATTTAGTACACTTTAACGGCCACAAATATCAAAAAGAAAATAAATGATTGTTTTAAACCAGGGAAATGTTGGAGCACAGGAGAGGTTGACTTGTTTGTAATTAAGTAAAAAATGTGTTACTCAGGGCTTTAAGGCTTTTCAACCAATGTAACCCCGGGGGAAAATGTGTCCTTTATTGTTAAGTGCATTTGCACAATCTACTGTTATGAGCCCAATGTCAACCTTCCCAATGCAAGCTCAGCTGTTAAAGACTCCTCTGCAATTTCAGTCCAGCAATTGTGCCATAGATAAAAGTGAACCCACATTTCGGAAAGGAAGAAATGATTCAACATTACCAGCTTTGAACTTTGTTTTGACATCTTTGGTGAATGTATTTGAATTATTAAAAGGTGAGGTGCAGGGGCACGCTGGCATTTTAATTGACTAGAGAAGTTGGTGGCTGTGATTTGTCTTTGGTGGATCTGACATCGGCGATAAACACAACAGTAATGGACTCTATTAAGGAACTGAGGACCGATGTAAAGAAGCAGGAAATGACTACCAATTCCTTGTGTAGTAAAATCATGTAATCCAATCAATTGAGGGAAAGAATGCACAGATGCAAATTGCTCCAATTTTATATACCACTGCAGCCTGTCCCGAATGATGATGTCATCATGAGTCCACTAATATGCGAGGGGTCAAGTCAGGATTTAGATTCTACCCTTTTTAGAGTCAACATTGGAGGAATTCAGAAGACTGGCCCATATGGCAAATGATCCTGATGGTGCGGGAGATAGTATTGTCGACCTAACTGAGGTTGTGGAAAAGTTGTCCTCAGAGACAGATGCAATGACAAAGATCTGATGCAATGGGCGGAAGAAGCCAAAAGAAAAAACAAGGCTAATAGTCAGGGTATTAATTCTATTGACATCCACCCTGAGCCCAAATCCAAGAACCAAAAGGGCCTAAAAAAATAAAGAATTCACACCAAAAAAAACATTTCGGGCCCTGTCTTTATCAAGTAAAGAGTCATCTGCAGACTCAAAAAGGTCAGCCGTCACTTTGAAGAGTACAGAACAGCGAACGCTCTTCTCAAAGGTGCTGAGTCACGCAGGGACTGGCGCCTGTTTCAAGTCTGCAAAGGACAGATTGCAGGCCCCTCAATAAATGCCATTTCCAATACAGTTTCTAAGGTCTCTTGGAATGCAAACTGTAAGAATCCACGATCCAACAAAGTGGGAGCCCACATTTTACTGTAGTAGAAAGATTCAGGCATCTTTGGTATCCGCTGAAATAGGATGAGCGAATCAATCTTCGACGAGTGACACAGGTGTTAATAAGTCCATTGGCCCGGTTGGTAAAGTCACCATTGGTATACAAACAGAAAAGGTCTTGGAAGTAACCAAGTGGGAGCCGATTTTGTAGCATGGAAAAAAAGCTCAAGCACCTCCCCCTGTCAAAAGAGAAATTATATCGTGCCTCCTATTTGCAATAAATATATGTATATTGGCCTACGCCAAGCTGCTCGAAAGTCGCTTGCGAAAGAGTCAGTGTTGCAAGGTCCTGACCTTAAATCAGTGTAAGCCGCCATTTTAGGCCAATCCACCATTTTAGGATTCGCTTTGTAAAAGTCACACTGTGAGTTAAAATGGTGGACGATGTCATTCCAAAATACAACATGGCCGTCTTGACCTCTGCACATAGCTAATATCTAACTTGCCTGCAGGCCACTTGTTGAGGTCGTGAACTGAGACCTTGTCCTCCGTTGACTTGTGTGTAAGGGATTACTCGTGTAAAGAAACTAATCCACGAGTATACTATAAAAACAATGTATTCAAATACTGAACATAGAACACTTGTTTAACCACATTGTATTAATGTTTAAGAAGACTAACATGGAAAATCCCAGATTACACAGTTGCTGTATAGGCTTGTTGATACATGTATTAAAAGCAAACCAGTTATATGCGGTTGTTCGAGACTTGGCATGAACCCTAGATCGGTGATGTATTAAGTGGAATATTAACCCGAAGTGGGGCTGGACATCGTGCCCACAAAGTGTATAAAAAGCCAATACATTCTAATGTACAGTGTCTCTCACTGAACACACTGAACCACGCTGGAGTTCGTTGTGTTGTACTGAGGGCCGATAGCTATCTGATTTTGCTCAGTTTTTGTAACTGGATTCAGTATAAAATAAAGTACTTTGTATGTTCCTTTGTAACCGGTGTTCAGTATATTTCCTTTTGGGGTACTCAGCCTCGATATTTTGGTTTTGTTTTCACAGTTGGCGCCCGAATAGGGACCCTCAAGATTCATGCCGGATTGTTGAAGGTTGGCGCAGGCTATCGGACCGGGATCGGACGGTGTGACAAAAAGGGGCCCCACTGAACGAGACGCAACACCTCAGCAGCGCTGCACGACCCGATCCCTGGACGATTAGCATGTGGTCTGAGACGGCATCTTGACGAGGGTCCACTTATCGAGGCGGGCAGATTTGCCGAAATCACCAAACACGAGGTAAGATTAGTTAGGTAAGATTCTTTGAAATCCGATCGGATCTCCTTAGGTTTGTTCAGGTGAGTCGTGACCCGACTCTTAATTCAACCCTGAAAATTTGAATTTGGCGCATTGTATCTGCAGACACAATTATTGACCAGGTAACACCAATAATTTGATATGCTTGGGAAATTGTCTACCTGCTTCAGGGCATTGTTCTGCAGCGATAGACAATCTTTGGAATTTAGCCGTCCGGCACCACAGGAGGGGGCGTCGGCATGTACTATGTACTGTAAGCATGGCATTGGAAGTATAGTATTTAATGACATTTGGCACAGACAAAACTGACATGCCTCCGAACTTCAGTGGCCAATCAATGGTAGCTTTGAAATCCCTCGTATTGAGTATTTAGAGTCAATTCTATTAAAGAAAAAGGCTAGACCTGCAGCATTTGATGTTTTGCAGAATTGGAAAAAAGAAGCGTTGCAACAACTTAAAAGTAGAGAAAAGCATGTGCGCCATCATAAAACGAATGCCGAAAAAGAATTATTATATGACCAAGATAAACATTCTGAATCGACTAGGAATATGGATAGGGCTTTCTCACTTGGAATTCAAAAAATATATCCTTCCAAAGACCTCCATGCTTCCGATGAATTTATAGATAAATTGTGAAATGAACGAAGGCCTGGTGCCTCTGCGCCACCTCCGTATGTTCCTCTTCCTGCTGCTTTGCCTCTTCCTGCTCTACCTGCTGTTGTTCCCGTTGTTCCTGCTCTTCCTAATGTTCCCCTTCCTCCAGCTCCTCCACCTCTTCTTATCGCACCAGTTACAGTACCTCCATTGAATTTGCCTGCTCCCTCTCTTCCAAGTGGTCCTGAGCCGCTTGTAATCGATCGAGGTGCACGGTCAAAGGTTGTCACTCGCAATACTGTACTACCAGAGAAGAAACGTGAGTTAATTGCATGGGCTAAGTATTGTATGGAGAAGGATGATCAAGCTAATGTTTTTGCCACACTTTGTAATATGGATAATTTTCCTGAGAAAAATGTTTTTATTGAAGGTTTAGGGATTCAGTTATGTGTAATGTGGGGAAAATTAAATAATACAGATCTCCCGCAAGGGTTAAGGGATCTAAATACTTTAGCGTTTTCTAGAGACACTGTGGAGAAAGTAAATGAGCATGTCGAGAGGTTATTTGTGTATAGAAAGGAGTTAGAAAAGTTGCAGAATGAGGATGACGAGGAGAAAAGTATGTATGTACAGAAACGGTTCCTTCCTTGTCGTAAATCGATATCTGGGGGAGCACGAATTTGTATGAAGGACGCGCTTAGATGGATTTCGGATATGTCGATAACTCCAGTTGAAGTGTATGACACATATAGTCAGTATACGCCAGAAATGCAGAGGAAAGTGATACAGGTAATGATAGAGTACCTACAGGATGATTGTGTAAAAAGAAAGATAAGTTGTCCCATAGAGTTATTGAGTATTTACAAGAGAGCATTTTCATTTGACACTTCTTCGACTGCTTTAGCGCTCAATTTAGCTCTGTTGCTTAGTAAGCGTTCGGAGTCACCTACTTCTCAGTTGCCTATGAGAGAGGTTCCTCCGACATTTGTCCCAAAGGTTGAGATTGCAGCCGATGCTGCACGGGGTATAGTCGCCATGGACATTCCTGCTCATTGTGTATCGAAGTTCGTTCACGTCCCGTTCTCAAGACAGGAAGTGAATACTATTAGGCAATCTATTCCTGATATTAGGAAAAACCCGACAGGATTCTATAAAGAAATAGAGTCCGTCTTGCAATCCTCAGTATTCACCTTAGGCGATATCGATTTGTTATTCCCTGTACTCCTGCCCGTAGATTTGTGGAAACAAGTTAGAACTATAGACGACGTACAAGGGTTGGGAGATACATGGGTGAATATAACTAGACTCGATGGAGAAAGGCCAGCTGGTGAAAGACCGCCTCAGGTGATACTAACTTTGCCTGTTAGAATTATTGCAAAATGAAAAACTATAATTCCAGAGAAAAGAATTATATGGGACAAACTTACGGCCTGTGTCCAAGGAAAGTCTGAGGGTGCTACCGAGTTCTTTAATCGGTTCGAACAGGTATTCTCGGATTTCAGTGAACAAGACCTAGGCACAGAGTCTGGGAAAAGGTTGTTTGTGGATGTCACGCCCCTCCGAAGGCGGTGGTCCTTGTGGCATCGATGGACCTTAGGACGGCAGGTGTCAGCCATTTTTACTAGCAAGATGGCCGCCGCAACTAGAGATGCGGATCTAGCCTTTGCACGCCTCGGTATCCAGGAAGTACCGTCTCCCTACCCGAGTGTAGGTATATCTGTTCCTGTGATCAGCGCACGAATGCGTTGCTACTCCGCTACAACAACGCTACGTAAGTTCGCATCTAGGTAATCCTGATACGTCTTGCTAATCACTAACCTTTCGGCATTCTAAAACATTCCTACCCTGTCTCAATTTCAGTGCATTCCTCACCGCTTCGCTGTCTCCCGATTCCACGGATTCCATCTCTTTCTCACCTAAGTTTGCCCGCCGGTTCCGTTCCAGAGCGCGGTAAGCTTCATTCAGGACTCTCCGAGAACCGGCATATTGTTTTCCCATTTCTCTACCTTTTCCGACTCACGATTCCATCTTCCTTCTCATAGCTACAGGCATATGCTACACCGGTATTGCAACCGCCCGCGCAAAACCCTGCACTACCGAAACAACTCCCAGCTCCGCCCTTCTTGCCTCTCAGGTAAAGATTCCCCTGTGGCTTTCCCGTATTCTATCTAGTTCTCTTACTAGTTCTAATCACAACCTTTCCTTACTATCATAGAGGTTCTCTGAAGTTTCTGACTGGCACCTTTTTCCGCACATCGTTCCTATTTAAGGGTAATCTACATTCCTAACCTCTTACATTTCCATATTTCACTTACCTGCTTATACTTACCAGTTTCTTTCTCTTTCAAGACGAACGTTCTCCGGACTTTACCTGAATCTCCGCTGCATTGAAGACATCTTTCCCGCAACCTTCGACACAGGGTTTTCTTCCCCAGAGGGTTTCCCTGGGATCTATTCTCCTATCTGGTTTTCTAGGTGGGGGAAGAGGTACCTGGGAGGCTTTCACATTCATCTCCCCGTACGGAACAAGGAGATTCTTCCCCTGGTGGAAGGTGCCAGTCACAGGATAGGAAGAGAGGTAACGGTGAGTCTTTGGGGTAACCTGCCAGCAGTTAAAGATTGTAATTATTATTGTGACTATCATCATTTCTGACAGTTAGCAACGCCCAAATCATATGTTTTGAAAATTATCCTGAATAATCAGGAGTTCTGAGCAGGTTATCTCAGGGGTTCAGGGTTACAAGGGAATATGGACCCAGCCCAACAACAGCAATTAGTTACTGCTGTACAAGCGTTGACGGCTGAAGTGCAGGCTTTAAAACAGGAGAATGCCTTTCTCCGACAACAGGTAGGCAGAGTCCCTAGTTGTTCTGAGATACCTCCTGGCCCGATTCCGGGGGGTTTATACGATGGTAATCCTCATAAACTCAAGGCCTTTATTGAGGCTTGTACCGTTCAATTTTCATTCAAGACAGCCTTTTTTCAAAGTGACCGTGATAAAGTAGGACACATGATTGCAAATTTAACAGGTCCTGCTTTAGCATGGGCCACGCCTCTTGTTACTACAAATAATGCTTTGTTAGATTCTTACCCCGCCTTTTTGAACAGTCTCAGAGCCATGTTTAGCCGTCAAGAAATCACGGTTTCAGCCCAAGAACAGTTATTGGATTTCAAACAAGGATCCCAAGATCTGTTGTCTTATATCACCACTTTCAAGCAGTTAGCAGCTGGCACATCATGGGCTGATGATGCTCTGATCACTATATTCCGTAGGGGATTAAACGAGGAGTTAAAAGATGAGATCTCCCGAGTACCCAGATCTCCAAATCTGGCAGAATCAATAACCATGGTCATGCAGATGGACTACCGATTGCAAGAAAGATTAAAGGAACGACGTTGCGGCCGTCCCGTGAGACAACCTGTTACATACTCTCCTAGTGTAGGCAAAACTCAGAGACTGAAGAACCTATGCCGATAGGAACTACTAGAGGCCGTCTTACCCCGGAGAGCGCAATAGACGTCGAGTCAAGGGGCTGTGTATGTATTGTGGTTCCAAGGAACACACCATTCAAGATTGTCCTCTCATCCCAGTCAAAAGACAGGGAAACGCCATTTCCCAACCGCAAGGGGAACCGCGGCTAGGGAGTCAGTAACAGGTTCCTCATCCACAATGTTACCATCACAAGTAACAGAGATCCCCGATCTTACTATGCTGGCCTTGCAAGTCCAAATCAAATGGGGAGATTCAGATTCCATTCTGGTCACGGCCTTAATAGACTGTGGGGCCGCGGGGAATTTTGTCGATACCTTCTGGAAGGCCACTCATAACATCCAGTGTTCAGTGAAGACCTTGGCAATACCAGTTGAGTCGGTGGATGGTAGTCCGTTAACTTCAGGACCCATAAGGGAACAAACAATACCCTTGCGGATCAATATTTCCTCCCATCAAGAATCCATTGTCTTTGATGTGATCCGTACAGCACACTATCCAGTAATTTTAGGGTTACCCTGGCTTCGAGCCCATAATCCTTATATCAATTGGAAGGCGGGCACTGTCTTTCTGGGTTCTGAACATTGTTTGACGCACTGTCTCTTGGACGGAGCTGTGGGGTTTCGTCCTACAATCTCCGTGTTAGAAAATATGGGTTCCATCTCTATGTTGAACCATATTCAGGAATTACCCCTCGAATACAGGGAATTTCAGACAGTATTTTCCGATTCAGAATATGCCAAACTACCCCCACATCGGAGAGATGACTGTGCCTTGGAACTAGTTCCAGATGCACCGATTCCTTTCGGTCGCATGTATGTCTTATCAAGACGAGAACGTGAAGTCCTTAAGGAATATCTCCAAAAGAATCTTCACAATGGACTTATTCAAGAATCCACCTCGCCAGCTGGAGCCTCATTATTCTTCATCCCCAAGAAAGATTCTACGGAACTCAGACCGTGTATAGATTTCCGGGGCTTGAATAAAATCACTACCCCTGATCGCTATCCTATGCCCCTCATACCAGATATACTTGAAGCCGTTAAAGGAGCTACCATCTTCACAAAACTAGATCTCCGCGGGGCTTACCATCTCATTCGTATACGAGCTGGCGATGAGTGGAAGACGGCGTTCCGTACTCCTTTGGGACATTATGAATATAAAGTAATGCCTTTCGGTCTGTCCAACGCCCCCGCAGTCTTCCAACGCTTTATGGACCACATATTTTCAGATATTCTTCTTCACACAGTTATTGTCTACTTAGATGATATTCTGGTTTTCTCTACATCCCCATCGGAACACCGTCAGCATGTGAAGGAAGTCCTAAGGAGACTGTTTAACAATCATCTCTATTGCAAACTGGAGAAATGTGAGTTTCGCAGGAACCAGGTTGCCTATCTGGGATACATAATATCTGCAAATGAGGTAGCCATGGACCCTAGGAAAGTATCAGCTATTACGGACTGGCCTATACCGATGTGCATCAAGGATCTGCAGAGATTTCTAGGATTTGCAAATTTTTATAGACGTTTCATCCCACATTATTCTCAAGAGATTCTCCCACTGACTGCTCTTCTTAAAAAGAATGTACGGTTTCTTTGGTCAGAAGAGGCACAACTAACATTTGAGAGACTGAAGAAACATTTCCTCACAGGACCCATCCTGATTACTCCAGATCAAGCCAAAAGATTCATTGTTGAATCAGACGCATCTCATCATGCCCTTGGGGCCGTTTTTCTTCAAGAAAATGATCAAGGAATAGAATGTCCTATAGCCTATCTATCTAAAACACTGTCTCCCTCTGAAATAAATTATTCAGTGCTTGAAAAGGAACTACTGGCTATAAAAAGGACATTTGAAGAGTGGAGACACCTGCTATTGGGAGCAAGACACCCAATTTTCGGTCCGAACAGATCACAGTAATTTACGCGCCTTACAATATTCTCAGACCCGAAATAGCCGACAGGCACGTTGGGCACACTTCTTTTCACCGTATGAGATTGTATTCACCTTTATTCCCGGAAGAGCCAATCTCAAGGCGGATGCTTTGTCTAGAAAGGATTATAACTCCTCTACGCCCTTCCGAGCAGAGCCTCTGTTTCCCCAAGCCAAATTCGTACAGGTAGTTACCACATTTCTTCAAAACGTGGCTAACTCGACTTTGCAATTCATCCAGTTGAATCCAAAATTTCTGTCAACCTGCAAACTTACCTTGGTCCAAGGATGTGCTTATAAAGACAAGAAGCTCTTTCTCCCTTCGAGTGAACTAAGAAGAACGGTTCTGAATCTTTGTCACGACTCTTACCTAGCTGGTCACAGAGGTGTGACTAATACTAAGGAATTGATCCAGCGAAATTTCTGGTAGCCGGAAATGACTCGAGACATCATAGACTATGTTTCCACTTGTGCCATATGCTTGCAATCTAAATGCCCGCAATCTGCCCCTGCAGGTCTCCTCTCAGTAATGCCAGTTCCTAACCGTCCTTGACAAATGATTTCAACAGATTTTATTGTTGAACTGCCAATCTCGGACGGTTGCACAGTAATCATGGTCACAATCGATTACTTTACAAAATTGGCACATTTTGTTCCACTTCCGCGGATTCCTACCGCATCCCAGATGGCAAAGATTTTTCTTTCGCAAATTTTCTCTCTTCACGGACTTCCTGAGACCATTGTTTCTGATCGGGGTTCACAATATACGTCTCGATACTGGCAGCAGGTATGCAAGAGTTTGCATATCTCCCGAGCGTTGAGTTCAGGATTCCATCCACAGACAAATGGTCAGACAGAACGTCTAAATCAGACTCTGGAGGGTTATTTGCATTGTTACATCTCTTCCTCGCAAGACAACTGGTGTCCCTTGTTACCTTTGGCTGAGTTTGCCTATAATAACTCTCGACACTCAGCCTTGGGGTTCAGCCCTTTCTTTTGCTCCTACGGATATCACCCTATGTGTTTTCCCAGTGGTCCAATCTCTGCATCCAGGTTTCCCGATGTGGACAATCTCATCAATACTATTCAGACGGGACATCAAACAGCCAGGACCTCTCTTCTGGAAGCCCAGGCCCGTGTCAAACGCTCTGCTGATAGACATCGCACTCCAGCTCCGAGATTGGTGCCGGGGGATTTAGTTTGGTTGGCTTCCCGATTTTTGCCTCGTCATCTGGTGCCGTCCAAATTGTCCCCAAGATACTTCGGTCCCTTTCCCGTTTTGCAACGATTGGGATCGTCTGCTTACAGGCTCAAACTCCCTCCGTCTTGGTCCAGGATCCATCCTGTTTTCCATGTGTCGCAATTGAAGAAAGACGTGGTGGATCGCTTTTCCCGAGTACGAATGGGTGCACCCCCTCCTGTCATCACCCCGATGGGTCCCGAATATGAAGTGGCTGGTATTTGCGATTCTTGTCTTTTTCGGGGACGTCTGCAGTTCTTGATTGACTGGAAGGGGTATTCTCCGGCTGATCGCTCATGGGAACCTGCATCAGCTGTTCATGCTCCGGCTCTGGTCCGCCGGTTTTTTCGATCTCATCCGAATAAACCGGGTGGCCCGGGGCATTCGAGGGAGCATACTGTCACGCCCCTTCGAAGGCGGTGGTCCTTGTGGCATCGATCGACCTTAGGACGGCCGGTGTCAGCCATTTTTACTAGCAAGATGGCCGCCGCAACTAGAGATGCGGGTCTAGCCTTTGCACGCCTCGGTATCCAGGAAGTACCGTCTCCCTACCCGAGTGTAGGTATATCTGTTCCTGTGGTCAGCACACGAATGCGTTGCTACTCCGCTACAACAACGCTACGTAAGTTCGCATCTAGGTAATCCTGATACGTCTTGCTAATCACTAACCTTTCGGCATTCTAAAACATTCCTACCCTGTCTCAATTTCAGTGCATTCCTCACCGCTTCGCTGTCTCCCGATTCCACGGATTCCATCTCTTTCTCACCTAAGTTTGCCCGCCGGTTCCGTTCCGGAGCGCGGTAAGCTTCATTCAGGACTCTCCGAGAACCGGCATTTTGTTTTCCCGTTTCTCTACCTTTTCCGACTCACGATTCCATCTTCCTTCTCATAGCTACAGGCATATGCTACACCGGTATTGCAACCGCCCGCGCAAAACCCTGCACTACCGAAACAACTCCCAGCTCCGCCCTTCTTGCCTCTCAGGTAAAGATTCCCCTGTGGCTTTCCCGTATTCTATTTAGTTCTCTTACTAGTTCTAATCACAACCTTTCCTTACTATCGTAGAGGTTCTCTGAAGTTTCTGACTGGCACCTTTTTCCGCACATCGTTCCTGTTTAAGGGTAATCTACATTCCTAACCTCTTACATTTCCATATTTCACTTACCTGCTTATACTTACCAGTTTCTTTCTCTTTCAAGACGAACGTTCTCCGGACTTCACCTGAATCTCCGCTGCATTGAAGACATCTTTCCCGCAACCTTCGACACAGGGTTTTCTTCCCCAGAGGGTTTCCCTGGGATCTATTCTCCTATCTGGTTTTCTAGGTGGGGGAAGAGGTACCTGGGAGGCTTTCACATTCATCTCCCCGTTCGGAACAAGGAGATTCTTCCACTGCTGGAAGGTGCCAGTCACAGGATAGGAAGAGAGGTAACGGTGAGTCTTTGGGGTAACCTGTAAGCAGTTAAAGATTGTAATTATTATTGTGACTATCATCATTTCTGACAGTGGACAAATTTGTGCGTGGATTGCTGCCTGACATCTAGTCACAAATTATGTCTTCTGAGAGCGCTTGGCAGGCGAAATCGCAATCAAATGTACTGCGTATGGCTCAGTACTACGAGAACCGTGTCAATAATGAAAAAGATAGAGTTGAAAAATAAAAATGTGATTTGAAAACTAAAGTGCTATTGCAGCAAATTGTTAGAGGCCCCAGAGGGGGTAGTTCTCAGATTAGAGGTCAGTATGTCCCACAAGGGAATGTGCCCTTGGGTCCTGTGAACATTAACCAGCGTGCTTATTGTCGTCAAGAGGGTCATTGGCGAGCACAATGCCCCGTCCTTCCACAAAGGTCAAATAATACATTCGGAAATATGGGCAGACGATCCAGAGGTCACCCGGGTGTAGGGGGGCCCTGGTAGAGGTCAGTTTACACAGGATCCTCAGCAACCTTTCTCGCAGGATAATCAGATTTCGAGTGTGGACACCAGGAACATATTTGATCATCCTTCCGCTGCATACTTATCTGAAGAGCTTCCTTTTGATGACATTCTGTTTCGTTAGGATTACCCGAAGCAGGGTTTGGAACCTACACCTATTCCCGTCAATCAGAAAGGTCCCTACGTTGAAATGATGGTGGGAAATAGGAAACATCAGTTTTTGATAGACACTGGAGCACAGAAGTGTTCCATTGATCATTCACGGGTTCCAAACATTCCACTGTCAGGGCAAACCAATGTTTCTGTAGGTTTTTCTGGCACACCAGTTGTTTGTCCGGTTTCTTTGCCGGTACCTATTTCTTTGGGTCCCTTTACGGACCACTGTCCATTTCTGTTGAATTTGAATTGTCGAGAGAACTTGCTTGGGTTGAATCTGTTAAAAGGATTAAATGCAGTGATTTATTGTTCTTCTGATGGAATGCGCTTGACGATTTCACCACAGCAATTTTCTGTCTCGCAATTCTTGACTAAACCTTTGCCACCAGAATTCATTAATGTACCAGAGAGCTTGTGGGCTGTTGACGACAACGATGTCGGTGTTTTACAGATTGAGCCTGTTAAGATAGTTATGAAACATGGAATTGAGCTGCCACGCATTCCCCAGTATAAGATTTCAGTTGAGGGCGAGCAAGCTTTGAAATGCATTGTTTCCGATTTTGTGCATCGCAGGGTGATTGAAGAAATTTCAGGAAGTTTGTATAATAGTCCGATTTTACCCGTGTAGAAGAAAGGCGATAATGAAATTCCATTCCGTTTCATAATTGATTTATGTGCCATTAATAAAGTCGTGGCTCCACAATTTCCAATTGTGCCTGATGTAACGACAATCCTAACCATGATTCCAGCTACAGCTACTTACTTTAGTGTGGTGGATCTAAAGAATGCTTTCTTTAGTATTCCTATACACAAGGATAGTAGATACTTGTTCGCGTTCACCTTAGGGGGACGCTCGTTCACATTCACTCGTGCACCTCAAGGGTACACAGAGAGTCCTAGCATTTATAGTAGGGCTTTGAAAGAACAACTTGATACCCTTGAATTGCCCTCTACCTGTACATTGATTCAGTGATGACTTGCTTTTAGCTGCTGACTCTGAGAGCGCTTATAAGGAGGGCACTATGTTATTGCTTATTCATCTAGCTAAGCATGGTCACAAAGCTTTGCTTAAAAAATGTCAATATTGTTGCCAGGAGGTCACCTATTTAGGCTATCTCCTGTCAAAGGAGGGAAGAAGATTGACACCTGAAAGAATAAAACGCATGTCTGTCCCAAATACACAGAAGGAAGTTAGAGCCTTAATAGGTATGGCTTCTTACTGTAAGTTGTGGATCCCAAATGTTTCACTAGTGATCAAACCGATGTTGGCTTTGACAAAGAAGGGCATTTCTTCGCCATTGCCATGGAACGTGGAACACCAGCAATCATTTGACTTGCTTAAGACTGCCTTATGCTCTGCACCAGTTTTGGGCACACCAAACTATGAAAAGGCCTTCGTGTTGTTTGAGCATGAATGTGATGGTTGTGCTTTGGCTGTATTAACGCAGGAACATGGAGGGAAGAATAGTCTGTGCGGTTACTTTTCTTCCGCTCTTGATCCTGTAGCATGTGCTTTGCCAAGATGTTTGCGAGCTGTCGCTGCTGCTGCTGTGTCTGTAAAACAGAGTGAGGGAATGGTCCTAGGCCATGATCTAACCCTGATGGTGCCTCACTCTGTAGATGTTCTACTGAACCGAACTCAAACGCAACACCTCACTTCTGCACGGTTGACAAGATATGAATTGATCTTGTTTGCTCCTCACATTCAAATTAAGAGGTGTTGTGTTCTTAATCCGGCTGAACTCCTACCTTTCCCGCAAGATACTACTTGCGGCGATGAAGAGCCACATGATTGTCTGTATACTACCAAACAAGAGACAAAGGGTAGAATTGATTTGAAAGACACTCCTTTGGATAATCCGCAAGGAGAGCTGTTCTGTGATGGCTCCTGCTTCAAACTTCCGGATGGTACATCCACCGCTGCTTATGCAATCACTACATTAAGCAAGGTTGTGGAAACTAAGAGAATCACGCATAATTCTGTGCAGGCCGCAGAGATTATAGCATTGACCCGAGCTTGTGAACTTTCCGAAGGGCTTGCAGTAAATATATATACTGATAGTCAGTATGCCTTTGTGGTGGTTCACAACTTTGGAAGACTTTGGTCAGAGAGAGGGTTCCTAAATTCACATGGCACCAAAATCCAACATGGCTCCCTAATAGTACATATACTCTCAGCGCTTGCGCTCCCTACTCAGTTAGCAGTTATGAACTGTGCAGCACATCGAAAGGTTACAGATGATATAGGGAAAGGGAATGCTTTCGCTGATCAGATAGCTAAACAAACTGCTACCGATCTCCTTACAGAGATGTACGTTTCAAGGGAGACTGTAAATGCTTATGCAATGGATGAGGGTGTTGGGTCTGTACGGGATATCCAAGCTGATGCCACGTTAGAAGAATCCAAAAGGTGGGCTGAAGGCTTGGGGAAACTTGGGTGGATATGGCGGAAGGGAAATAGCTACTCTCTGACGCGTATATAATGATGATGGTCTTCATGACCCATGGTCCTACGCATGTATGTGCCCAGAAGATGACAAAAATGTTAGAGAAAGTTTGGGTAAATGACAAAATTTCGAAAATTGCCCAGCACTACGTCCAGGATTGCATGATTTGCCTACAACAGAATGTGGGAAAGGGGACAGTAACTCCGAGGGGAAGTTTTGGGCCACCCTCTGTCCCCTTCGAAGTGATCCACTTTGACTTTATTGAAATGGAACAATGATAATAAAAAATAAGTGCTGGTGGTTATCTGCGCTTTTAGTAAATGGGTTGAGGCTTTCCCTGTTAAAGATGCTACAGCCATGACTACTGCAAAAACCATGTTAAGGTAATACTTCCCGCGGTTCGGGCTACCAAGAGTTATCTGTTCGGACAATGGTCCACATTTTGTCGCTGCTGTAATTCTGCAGATATGCGCAGCATTACAAATTGACAAACGGTTGCATTCGGCCAGAGCATGCTCAGAGCGCCGGACTAGCAGAAAGACACAACGGTATCATCAAGAACAAGCTTGCTAAGACATGTGCCGGCACTAAACTAAAATGGCCGGACGCCTTACCGATTGTGTTGTTATCCATGCGTACAACCCCTCAAACTAAGACTGGGCTCTCTCCATTTGAGGTGGTAATGGGGAGACCTGCCAATATTTGGAACCTTCCTAAATGCAATTCATTGAGAAATGTTGAAAATGTATTACTTTCAGACTATTGCAGCCGGTTGACTAAAAACCTGTATTTGATTTATCACCAGGTACGAGAAGCTTTACCTGTGCGATACGAGGGCCCGGGCCACAGCATACGGCCTGGAAGCTGGGTGCTTGTCAAAGCATTTGAGCGCTCCTCCTGCCTTGCGCCTCGCTGGTGTGGGCCGTTCCAAGTCCTGTTGGTCACCCAGACAGCGGTGCGGGTCTCTGGGAGAAATGACTGGATACACGCATCTCACGTCAAGAAACTTCCTCACCCTGTGCCACACGTTACAGAAGAAACAGAACCCCTCGCTGATACTGCAACCAACGACCCCAAAGCAGTAAGTAGCACTGAGAGTGTGTCAGAGAATCTCTCTGAGCCCGTGAGGCTTGGGGAAGCTGCCATTTTGTCTCCACACTCTCCAAATGTTTTGCATCCGGAAACTGCTATTTCAAATTCGGCATCTTCACTTGTTTCCGACACGTTGCTTCCAGCAGGAAGTGACGACATATTGTTTCCGGATCAATCAGTACTGGGAAAAGTAAGGTACAATTTGCGTCCAAGAAAATAGACTTACGTCACGGTTTTGCTGTGCATCTGATAGACTTACGGCATGGTTCGGCTGTGCATTTGAAGAAGAAAAGGATCATTGAGGGCTTGTTTTTGCCCAAATTTGAGAAAGGGGATTCTGTTGGCTAGGGTTGTAGAAGGACTAAGAAGTCGCTCGACCGGGAGGTCACCAGCAACGAACATTGGGGTATCCGTTTGAAGACTACAATGCCTGCTACCGCTAACGCTCGTATGGGACTTGTAAATAAGGGGGTGACCAACCGGGACAATGGACAAAATGCCTGGGCCCGAAAATGTATTGCTGTATTTTTATAATGATATTTGGGTTTTTAATAGTCGCTGCCTTAGGATTGTGGTACCTTGAGGAAACTTATTGGCCCTACTCCCTTTCACATTTGCATACTCTATCCCCTAGGGACTCTCAGCACAGACAAAGGTACCACAATAACACTCTACTACTTATCATTAATGCTACGCATGCCATTTTTAATAAGTCTAACTGTTGGGTCTGCTCACATTTACCGCAACACGGGGATAAGGTGCTAGGTTGCTATATTCATCCTTTACCTTTGACAACTGCTTGCTATGCTTCTCTTAGAGCGCTGTTCTTTGGCCGTTGGAATGATAGCATCTCAGGGAACTTTGATGGCACCAATTTGAATAGTTTTGAGAAACGTGTTTTCACTCCCCTGGGATGCTCGCTTTTCGCAAACAGGAGTTAACCTAACATTGCTTCTATTAGGCCTTCTGATAAACTATCTCGTCCTTTCCAATCTTTGATTTCCTTTAAGATGGCTCCAATAGACAATAAGGATGCCATGCCTCCTTCTTACACTGTTAATCATAGCCCCGATTCAGTTTCCTTTTGCATACAGAGGAATGGAACTCAGTCAATGGGAGATTTTCTAAGTTGTGCCAACGTTACAAATTTGACTGGGGAAAACAGACCTTTTTATGTAGGCGAACCTGTCTACTTTGTCTGCGGTAATGTAGCATTCCCATGGTTGCCCAGGGATTGGCAGGGAACCTGTTATTTAGGGATCCTGTTACCTGGGGTGTTCATAGCTAACACAAGAGAAGTTTCAAAGGCTCGTCCACGGCGGGACGAGAATGGTGACACCCCAGCACAAATCTTGGGAGGTATAGGTAAATCAGTTGTGCCATTTTGGGGGCAGATAGCAAATTCAGAAGATATTAGAAAACTAGCGAGAGTACTGGAGAGAACCATCAACCGGACCACGGACATACTATAGAACAGAAGGCGTTAAGACTAGTAGCACTTCAAAACCGGATGGCATTAGATGTCATCCTAGCTGAACGTGGTGGAGTGTGCAAATTAGTGGGGTCCGCTTGCTGTGTTTTCGTACCAGATTCCTCCCCAACAATCTTCAAGGCGAAATAGAATCTGCACGTCCTTAGTTCCGAAGTGCATGTTCCTGAGGGAAACTGGGATCTTAGCGCTTGGTTCTGGGACTTCTTGCGAACTTGGGGTTGGAAGGTACTTTCGGTCTTGCTAATTATTTTGGGAATCCTGTTGTATCTTTGTTGCTGTATTCAGTGTCTACCTGGTATGTGTTCGATGCTAGGGGGATGTTGTGCACGTGCGATAGGTTTGATAGGACATAAAGTGTATGCCCCGTATAAAACTTCCAAAGAATATGTGTTGAAAGACATTTTAGCAAATGACCTAATGGCAATAGATATTTCCGACAGTGATTCAGGGTGCATGGACGATGATGCATGGAGTTATTTGCAAGGAGATCCAAAGTAGTTTTAGCACTTGGCATAGGCCAAAAGGAGGGTTTGTCAAAAGAGAAATTATATCGTGCCTCCTATTTGCAATAAATATATGTATATTGGCCTACGCCAAGCTGCTCGAAAGTTGCTTGCGAAAGAGTCCGTGTTGCAAGGTCCTGACCTTAAATCAGTGTAAGCCGCCATTTTAGGCCAATCCGCCATTTTAGGATTCGCTTTGTAAAAGTCACCCTGTGAGTTAAAATGGTGGACGATGTCATTCCAAAATACAACATGGCCGTCTTGACCTCTGTACATAGCTAACATGTAACTTGCCTGCAGGCCACTTGTTGAGGTCGTGAACTGAGACCTTGTCCTCCGTTGACTTGTGTGTAAGGGATTACTTGTGTAAAGAAACTAATCCACGAGTATACTATAAAAACAATGTATTCAAATACTGAACATAGAACACTTGTTTAACCACATTGGGCCTCATTACGACCCTGGCGGAGTGGGTTTACGCCAGCGTTATTCGCGGCGGACCCGTCCGCCCTACTACGAGTTCCCGTAGCGCCATGGAACGTTTTCCGCCTGGTTTTTCCGGGCGGAGAAATCCATGGCGCTACGGGACCTTGATGTTAATTACGCCACCGTATTTTGCGGTGGCGCAATTAACGCCTTCCCCACTCCCATTATACCCTATGGGGCAAAAATGGGAATGGGGAAGGGTAAAATGGGGGATGGGGATTTACCGCCCCGCCAAGGTCGGCATGGGGCGGAAAATCCGCCATCCTCCATGGCGCTATCGGCAGCTTTCCGCCGTGCTCCGCGGTGCATTTAGCACTGCGATTTCCGCCAGGGTCGTAATGAGGGCCATTGTATTAATGTTTAAGAAGAATAACATGGAAAATCCCAGATTACACAGTTGCTGTATAGGCTTGTTGATACATGTATTAAAAGCAAACCAGTTATATGCGGTTGTTCGAGACTTGGCATGAACCCTAGATCGTTGATGTATTAAGTGGAATATTAACCCGAAGTGGGGCTGGACATCGTGCCCACAAAGTGTATAAAAAGCCAATGCATTCTAATGTACAGTGTCTCTCACTGAACACACTGAACCACGCTGGAGTTCGTTGTGTTGTACTGAGGGTCGATAGCTATCTGATTTTGCTCTGTTTTTGTAACTGGATTCAGTATAAAATAAAGCACTTTGTATGTTCCTTTGTAACCCGTGTTCGGTGTATTTGCTTTTGGGGTACTCAGCCTCGATATTTTGGTTTTGTTTTCACACCCCCTTTTTTGAAATAACACTGTCTGTTCAAGTTCCACTAAATGACGTAAGGGCCATTGTAAACAATTCACACTTTAGTGTGGATTCTGTGATAAGAGAGAATGAAATCCTTCAGCAGCCTCCCTTATAGGACGATCCACAGAAGGTGCAGACTAATGCCGAAGTTGCTACACAGGCTTCGGCACAGCCAGTCATGGCCTGTATTGACCTCTGCTCTTCGGTTACTCAACCATTTGCCATCCCCAGGGTGTGGATGAAGCATGCCAAAAGAGGAAAGGATAGTAAGGCATTAAATCGCAGCACTATTTTGTCAGCTGTAAAGAAAATCCCTGTTCTCTATCTCTTCTCATCTAATGACATTGAATATGTTCGCTTTCTGCATGAGAACTACACATTTATAGCAGAATTGGGTTTAAAAACAAGACTAGGCACAGATGCATTATTGACCGCCAGTATAGAGTTAAGAAATCTAGGACTCAAAATTTCATCAGAAATAATTATTAATAATGTGCAGGACTATAATTATAGGAACGAGTTGAGAGGAGTAGGTAGAGCAACAAATCAGACCTTTCTTTCGACTGTAACTAGAACATCCAACACTAGGCCAATAATACTAGCCTCTGGAGAGCAAAGCTCTTCGGATGATACTAAGACAAAGGTGTGGCCCTTGTTACCCGACATTCTGAATCAAATTTTTCTGAAGCTGGGAGTGTCCGAGGATAATCTCTAGTGAAGCAAGTTCTTAGAATGTTGGGTTGGAACATGCAGGGTTCTAGTTCCTTTTGGCACGGGCCAGTGCCCCAATGTCATTGTTTGTATTAACGCTTTGTTGCCATGAAAAACCAATAAAATTGAATTAAAAAAAAAAAAGTAAAGCAAGGGGAGATGGTATATTTGGCAGCTATGACCTAATTTTATTCCAGGAAACCTGGTTGACCATCACTTTAAGATGGATGGCTTCCTCAAACTGGAACAGCTAGCGATCTGTGGCAAGAGTGGGCGGCTGGCTGGTGGCCTTATGATTACCATTTGGGCTTCAAAAGGGAATAGAATGGAATTGATACCGACTTCAATCCAAGGTCTATTAGCTGCCTTAGTAACAATGAGAGGATGTATGCCTCCGGAGGAACTTGCAGTGATCAATATTTACTGGAAAACCACCTGTCTGAACCAATCACACTTTTTGGAGTCACTATCTGATCTGCTGTTTAGAATAAAGACCTCACACAGATCTGCAGGTATAATATTGTCAGGAGATCTAAATTCCCAGGCCCTCATTACGACCCTGGCGGAAATCGAAAAACGATGGCGGAAATGCAATACCGCCATCGAATAGCGCTCGGTGCGACTATGACCCGTCACCGCAAAGTACGATGCCATTAGCGACACCGTAGTGAACGCCAACGCTAACTGCACCAAGTACGCGCGCGCGCGCCATGCCAAACCGTAAATACCACCATGGCGCAAGGGTACGCGAATTCCGACCCTAGCGGACATGTACCTAACGCCATCAAGCACGGCGGAAAGTACCATTCCGCCATGGTGAGAAGTACGGCATCGCGAATCAACCGTAAACGGCCCCACTGAGTGCCTGTACACCGCTCCCTGGCCACATAGTACAACTCCCCGTAGGTGCAACGAAGTCACAATGCAACCAGTGAAATATACAAGTCACCCATGCATGCCAACGAACAAAAGAATCTCAAGAGGGGCCAATGGGAGCTGCAGGGCACAGATGGCATGAATACAGAAGCCATTCCAATGGACATGACCTCAGTCCCCCACCAAGAAACGCACGCAAACACAGGCACCTGTGACCAGCAATATTCCGAAAATCACATCATTCCACCAGTCCACCTGGCTGACCGGCATCTGTTGCACAAAACCTAATCCCCCGCCCCTGAGCATGACATCATTCAAACAGTCATATTGGCAGCCCTCATCCCTGACCTCACTGGGCTTCGTAGGCAAACGCGCCCAGCACAGTACCACGCAACTATACTCCGAAGCTGGAACCCAATGCAGATCTCCTCACAATACATCGCACCCCAAATAGGAATATGCCACATCACTTGCAAAGAAGAACGCTACACGGCCCATATCAGAATAGAAATTTAATGCACAACAAATTCACCAAGCCCATACAGCCATTAGGCCATGAACTCCAAAACACATTTCACCATTGTGGGCTGCATCCGCAAGAAATGACCAGCTACTCCTTGTGTGACGCCCTGTTCCTTCATGGTACACAGGGGCTACATTCTCGTACGAAAAGGCAACATGGAAGCGCCTAGAACCGCAGGGCCGTCCCAATAGGGAGGCACTAGTCCAGCTGAAAGGCCGAAATGTTGCTCCGAGCCACTAGTACTGCGTAAGGGCATGTGGCCCATTGGCGATCGTCCCATAAGATCGTAATGCTGCTCCACTGATTAACACGAAGCAGCAGGTGTCGGGAGTAAAAGCCATCTGCAGGAGTGGCATACAGATGGCAGTGGCAAAAGGGGAGGAGATACCTGTCAACCAAAAGAAAAGAAAAAGAATAGAATGGCCATCAGAACTACATTCGAACAACTCACTTCAATGATCACACTAAATCCACAGCCATATGCATGCTAGCCCACTCCAAAGGATCATCACCACCCCAAAACCACTTGCGACTCATAACTATCTATATCGAGGTGAAAACTCCATCACCAACTAGTGTACCTGTGCATGCGTCTGTGAAAACAGAATCCATCAGATGGGATTGGTAACGTGCATGGACACAAGTGTTTGAAGGCGCGTCGAGACAGGGTGGGCTCAACAAGGCCAGACAGACGATGGTCCCACTATGGCAGCCCTGCATCACATAGCGCAGGGGAGGCGGACAGATTCCAAGAAGCCCTGTACATGGCAAACACTGTATCAAATCATCTGTCCATGCATCCATTCATCATTCCCTCATCCCGTAATGATAACGCCTGTTTCCATACTCACATAACATGTGAGAATTCCATTGAGTCTGTGCGTTATGCAGCCTGCAAAATCCACTGTGCCCCAGCCCGTAATTCCAGTGTTGTGAAGTAACATGTATTTGGGAACGTCCGGCCTCATCGTCCACTTCGCTATTGCGCATCCCAAACTATTCATATCAATCATTGCATCCTCGCCATGGCCCCTGTCCCAAGGACATTGAACAATAGAACGTTATATTTGCAGTCAGACCTGTGGGCATCTCCTCGCCGCTAGCTGAAGACCGAAAGCACCGCCCTTCGAATTCCTCATTTGCAACATCACGTCGAAAAGGCATCTGTGGCCGCTTGAAATCACAAATTAATCCATCTAGTGCGGCTGTGTGTGAAAATGGCAACTGCCTTCACTCACAAATGGGACGCCCCGCCCGTCGTTGAAACTCGGTACAGTGATGCATGAGGGTCCACCGTTACTCGAGTACTACGTTCCACTGACCCTTCACAAGTCTGTTCGCGACTGAAAAGATTGTATGTGAAACAATGGGACCATAGCCGAATGAACATATCAACCAATGTTACACGGCCATCGGGTACAAATACATGATTGTAATAGCAAGATGCCATTCCTCGAATTGCAGCGTTGTGTGCGGGACGTGCTCGGCCAAAGGGGAGAGCAGCTTGCACAGGTGGAATGAATCACCACAGGTGGAGGCCATACAGCCTGAAAACACATAAATTGCACACCCAGTCTCCTCCCACAACCACACCCACTCCGAAATGCTACCGGCAGGACTCGCGATGTTGGCCCTGGGGGACCTGATAGCACTGCAAGTACTCCAACTCCAAGAAGAAGACGAACACCAACTACAACCGGCCGCACGGAGGAGACGCAGGAGGAGGAGGAGGGCAAGGCAGGGCCAGCAAGGGCCGCCAGCACAGCCACTACCACCACGCAGGCAGCCCGCAATCCCACGCCTCCGAGCACATCCGTTCAACCTCACTGATGAGCAGATCCACACCCTCTACCGTTTGGACCGGGACACCATAGCCGCCATTGTGGACATGACACAGGCTGACCTTGTCAGCATGATAGATAGCCCAACCGCCATCCCACCCCTACTGAAGGTGGTGTCTGTACTCCACTTCCTGGCCACAGGCACCTACCAGCACACAGTCGGACAGTTGCATGGCATTTCTCAGCCACTGTTCTCACGGACACTATTGCAAGTGCTCGATGCCCTCCTGCAGCACGCAGACGACTACATCTCTCTACCACGCTCGGAGCAGGAAATTACCAACACAAAAGTGGGATTCCATGCACTTGCCGGCATACCGGGTTGCCTTGGTGCCATCGACTGCACCCATGTGGAATTGGTCGTCCCACATGCCATGGAGGCCCAGTACCGCAACCGAAAACAATTTCATTCTCTGAATGTATAAATGGTGTGTGACTCCAACAGGATCATTACACATTGTTGTGCCCGATTCCCTGGATCAACCCATGATTCTATGGTCTTGAGGAACTCAACAATACCACGCTACATGGAGCGACACGCAGGGTACAGATCCTGGCTACTCGGTGAGTCTCATTTCATGCATGATGATGTGGGGTATGTGATGCGGCAATGACCTGGCAGGAAGGGGGGGGGTGCGTACGTAGCAATGGCATTCCACATAATTCGTTTATCGTCCACATACAGGTGATGCCGGATATCCACTGAAGAGATGGCTCCTCACACCAGTCCGGAACCCACGGGACCAGCATGAGGAGGACTACAACCATGCCCACTCACGTACCCGTGTAGTCATTGAACAGGCATTCGGCCTACTGAAGACACGTTTCCGTGGCCTCAGCAGGTCTGGCGGGGCACTCCTGTATCGCCATGAGAAGGTTGCAAAGATGGTGATGGCATGTGTCATGCTACACAACATGTGCGTACGTAGAAATGTGCCCATGCCCCCTGACGCAGAACTGCAAGCACCTAAAGATGGTCATGATGAGGGTGGGGATGTGGCAGCACCTCAAGGAGTCCGCGAGGCACAGGAGGGCCGTGACATTCGTCAGCATCTCATTGATGCATGCTTCTAGCACTCACGCCTGGTGGCTGATACATGGACACGGGACTCGTGGCACTGTGTGTGTCTGGTACATGCACAATATGGACTGTACGCCTATGATGGCCTAGTACACAAAGATCATTGTCCACACATCTCATTGGTTGATCGTGCATTGTTTATGGCATATGTGATATCATGTTGAACACCCTATCGACCCGCCACCCAAGTGAGCCCAACACACCCCCTCCACCCTCCTACCTCCCCCCCGAACACCAGTGTCCAAAGATGCTCATTATCAGTGGGCAGTCGCTATTGCAAGCCCCCTCTGCGGGTATCAGGGGCACCCCTGCCTGTGGAGCGCAGGTTCCTCCCAGATCTACGTTGGGGGCTGCCCTGGACGGAACTTGCAACGGATGATGTCTCTGCCTGCTCACGTCCATGCATGTCCCTAAGGGTTTGTGAGAGCTCAGTGAGCACACGGCGCACTGCTGCAAGTTCGGCACATACGTCTTTGGACGTGGCATGCAGTTCCCCCCTCAGGCTCTCGGTGCTTCTCTCCATTTGGACTCTCAGGCTCTCAGTGCTACTCTCCATTTGTACTCTCAGGCACTCGGTGCTACTCTCCATTTGTGCCCTTAGTGTCTCTGTACTTCTCTCCATTTCTGCCCTAAGTGTCTCAGTTGATGTTTCTATGTCTGCCTTAGTGCCCCCACATTCATCGGCATGGTCCTTGAGGAGCGTGGCCAGTTGCTGCTGTTGCACGATTAACTGGTCGAGGGACTGTTGCCTCTGCTGGGCCATGGCCATTTGCGGTGGTGTCACAGAGTGGCTGTTCGCCTCATGTTGCCCTGCCACAGGGCTTGTGGGGGATGGCCAGTCGTCGTCTTGTGGGTGCCCCTGCGTGGTATCCTCATGGTGTACGGGATGGAACAGATAGGGGGATTGGGACAGGTCATGGATGGATCTGACTTCGACATCCCCGTCTTCTGTGTCGGAGCATGCTGCCATTAATGGGGTGTCACCTATGGTGCTGCTGCCACCAGAGGCAGTGCCTTCTGTGGCATCCATTGGGGGGACCTGTGGTGCTGCTGTTGTGGGCATGCTGGCTGCTGGGGTGCCTGTTGATGTTCCCTCCTCTGTGCTGCCACTTGATTTGTGCTGCTGCCGTGTCTTGATGCGTGCAGCTGAGGTGGAGGGTCTTTGGCCGTCGGTCTTGGCCCTCTTTGCAGGTGTGCTGGTAGGGGTGTCCTGAAGCTCGTCGTTTGGATCGGACCCTGTGGTGGAGTAAAGGAGGGCGAGCGTTATTAATGGGTCTGTGGGAATTGGAATGGCAATGTATCACATGCATTGGGGTGGTACCTGAGGGTGATTTGGGTCGGGGCCTTGGAGGTGCTTTCATTTGTGTGTGGAGTGAGGGTGCAGTTGTTTGGCAGCCTGCAGTTAGGGTGTGCCTGCTGCACGTGTAGTGGGTGTTTTTGGGGTTTTTAATTATTTATGTATTTATTGTGAGTTTTAAAGTGCGCTATCAGGCCGATGTGTGTGGACGTTCTCCTGGCCATGTGTTGCTGTTGCGCTATGTGGACACATGTGATTCACATGATTGGACATTGTGGATTTGGCATGGTTTTATTTGGGCCACCTACCTGATTCTCCGGATGTCTGCACTCCTTTCTCCATCCCTCCGACTCCCTCTATGCTCTCCATTCCAATGGTGGAGGCACAGATTTCTTCCCAGGGGGTCAACTTGATGGGTGATTCCGATCCTCCCCCGGTGGCTGTGGCAATGTTGCAGTTGGCAGAAAGTATGCTACGGACGCGTATCCGCAGGTCGTCCCATCGCTTTCTGCATTGCTGTGGGTTGCGGGGTGCGGTCCCCACCGCACTTACCCGCTGTGCCACCAGGGCCCATATGGCCTTCTTGTTCGCAAGTGCCGTCCTGGTCATTTGCGTGGAGAAGACGGCGGCGGCATTCTCCTGGAGGGTCTCTGTAAGCACGGTGAGTTCCTCACGGGAGAAGTGGACCTGCCGCTTGCGGTCGCACGCTTTCTTCGCTACTTTTCCGTGCTGGAAAATGTTAGTCCCCATGGGTTCACGGAAGCACCGGCACTGTCACTAATGGTGCCTGTGCTTCTGTGATGAGTCTGCCTTCTGGGGCCGCCGCGCCCGCCAGGGTCAGACCTGTCAGGTGCAGTGGTCCAGCAGGCGTACTCTGAGTGTGGCAGTCCGGAAACAAGGGTGCTGGAAAGCTTACCAGCACCCTTGTTTCCGGACCGCCACACTTATAATGAGGCCCATAGTTTATGTTTCATAACAAAATTATTTCTGTTGCGATTTGGTCCTTTAATGGAAATAATTTCTTTATGAAGTCAGAGTGACTTCAATAAGAAACCATTTCTTTTTGAAATGATGGGACTCCCCTCCACCTCATGACACGGGGGCCTCTCGATCCTCTGCAGATGACGGGAATAAGCATTCCTGGCTACTGCAGGGAGCTGAAGGTCTTGTTTACTGGACCAACGGGTTAAAGGTAAGAAAATGTATTTTCTTTAAATGTGTGTGCATGCATGTAAGTGGGTGTATATGTATGTATATAATGTAATATGCATTAATGAGTGAGTGCATGATGCGGCCTGGATATGCCTGTGTGAGTGTATGGTGAAAGTGTGCACACTCAAATGTATTGGTGGCTGGGTGTGCATGTGTGAGTGTACGGTGAAAAGGTACACACTTAAATATATGGGTGGCTGCCTGGGTGTGCCTGTATGGTGAAAGGGTAGACACTTAAATGTATCGGTGGCTGGGTGTGTGCGTGTGTGTGTGTGTTTGTGTATGGTGAATGGTGTGTGTGCTTGTGTTCAGGGGCTCAACAAAACCTAAATTTCGGGAGACCGCTAACCCTTCAAATGTTGGGAGCGGCGCTTACTTCTCGAGTGGTGGTGGAGTGGCACATTTATTTGTGTGGGGGCATCTAACTTCTTTACGCATTCTAATGAGACAATTCTAGTGCAGCTTCAATGTTACAAGTAGTTACCTCTCTCCTTTAAGTCTGAAAGCACCCACTTATGGACTGCTGTGAGAATGAGCTGTCTCCTGTCCCCTCTCTACCCTTCCAATCACTCCCCCGGCATGCAAATACTAAACCCATATCATAATTTCAACTGCCTAAAACGAAAAGTGAAATGCTTTATGTTAGTATTTGCTGGGCCTTTAGGAACAAACACAGGTGCCATTTAACATCTGTGTCCTGTTCTGTCCGGCAACGGATTTGTAGGTCAGTCAGGTCGAGTCAACATAGCCCAAAATTTCAGGGGGTACGGGAGGAGGACTAAAGCCCAGTCAGATCATTGGTGTTGTGCCACTGCTTGTGTTTAATGCCATGATTACTTATTGATAATCTTCATTGCTCGTATCTCCATTCTTCCTCATCCCAGTACCTGTTTATGAGGCACTTTGCCTCATGCACAAGTACTGGGATAAGGTAGCCGGACATGGAGGTAATGCCTGGCTTAATTACCTGTAATCTTCATTACTTCTAGCCTGACTCTTCCTCGTCCTTGTACTTAGCTATGAGGGAAGGTGCCTCATACGTCAGCACTGGCACAAGGAAGAAGAACGTGGAGGTAATTCTGGGCCGATGTGCTGATTTTAGGGGTTGGAGCAGGTGGTCAGAGGGAGGGCGATCTTTGGGGGGCAGGGATTGTGGGATAAATCGTAATGGCAATCCATCTCCAGCCTAAGCAGGCATGATATGTGTTATTAGTGGCTAGAGAGGCATTTTGGTGCAGCCATTCTAGTCATTTCTTAGTTTGGCTTGACTTTCTTTAACTGGGCATCGCTGACTAAGCAGTTCTGCTAAGTGTAATTACCTGGCTAGTCTGGCTTTTGGTTGCTGCCAGTGTAGCCGTTTCTTACTGTGGCATTGTATATTTTTCTGGGCATCTATGATAAAATAACCATAATAAGTGTTATTGCTTTGACTGCCATTTTGGTGCAACCAGTCTAGGCATGTCTAAATGTTGCCTGTAATGTGTTATTACATGTCTAGACTAGTCTGCATTGTACAGCCAGTTGGACATGTTTTCATTGTGGCATGTCATTTTTAATAGCAAAGCATTCCATTAATGAAAGTATTAATGTTCCTGCGCACTGGGGTGACATGCATGTATTGGATTTTTGGACTGGTGTTACCCTACAAAACAATTGTAAATGCTCTGGCGTTTTAGCCAATTTTTCTCAGAAAGTATGCTGATTAATGCATTAAAACACACACGTATGTATGCTGCTCAAAGCACAGTGAGTGTGCAGCGTACCCTTGAAGCAGCATGCACGTGCGTATTGCGCAAGCGTAGTAATCTAGGCCAGCCCAGATTGTGGCGCGACCCATGATTGGTTGCCGAACTGGAGGGGGCTCCCTCAGCATGGCTTGCAGTGGGACCCCCAAAAGTAGTGTTACGCCACTGCATGTACTTTTCTGCATATCTGTTGCTCTTTAGACACCATCGTTTTGACTTAAATGCATTTCTTTCTGTGATGAAATAATAGATCTAATTTAGGTGTGTGCCACACCGCACCAATTTGGTTTATATGTTTGGAGACTTTTATATGTCTTTATTATTGTTGTTTTTTCACTGTCAGTTCCTTGTTGATTTATCACTTGTCGAATGCTGTACATATATTATACTATATATATTAAAAAAACGTTTGTTATGTGAAAATTGCCTCACGGTTGTATCTCATATATTGTGCCAAGAGGATTTATTTTCTCAAAATAATTGACTAGAGCATTTATTGCTTATACATTGAGCTACTTAGGGGAGCCCCAGGAATCAAATGACCCCCGTTTCAGCTCTTTACTTCTGGCACAGCGACACCTTTCCCTTTTTCATGATTTATAACGCCACTGCATGTAAGCTTGCAAACGTTAAAGTAGAGTCTACTTTTACTTTTGCAAGTTTACAGTAGACTGACTGACTGCAACTTCTGCTGATGCCCTGTATGTACGCATAATGAATGTGCCCAGGCCGGGGAACAAACAAACTGCACGTGCCCTGCCTGCGCAGTGCACTGCTGCGCAGCTTCAGCCTTCGTTTTTCAGAATGAAGGAGAAGCCAGGCAGCGACGCATGCTGCAGTGACTCTGTGCTCATGACAGCATGTGTGTTATCGAGGGAGACAGAGTGAGAACAGGCTGAGCAGGCAGCAGCTACCGTAAGGTAAGTCAGTCAAGTGCCCCCCTCCTCTCCGAGGTGCACGGCGGCATGGGAGGATTTATTGGAGGGAATGTGTGGCTGTGCCAATGTCAGATATAGTTTCTAAACACGCGCAGTGCATTGCAAAACTGACCAGGGAATCCTGGCCATTAAGAGGCCAGGATTCCCTGATCAGTTTGCAACATGCGGCACTTGTTTATAAACGGTATATCTGACGTTTGCAGTGGATTTATTTGGGGTGAATTCAATGTGCCAATGTCAGATATACAGTTTCTAAACACACGCGGTGCATTGCAAAACTCATCAAGGAATCCTGGCCTCTTAATGTTTCAATGAAACATTAAGAGGCCAGGATTCCCAGATCAGTTTGCAACTGTCTGTTCCCGCACATGTTTATAAACTGTATATCTAATGGTGCAAGTGGCACACTTTCATGAATTGAAAAACCTGAGGCCCTGCCAGTGCCGCCCTCATGTTTTTCAATTCATGAAAGCATGCCAAAGCCCCTGCCAAAGAGGAGCATCACATTTCGGAACGGCTCTTTGTTTGTTTCTTACTGATGGGCAGCCAGGGCTCACATTTAAGCTCCAAGCATAATAAAAATTATACAGCAGAGGATCAAGGGTGCACAATAGGAGCCAGTAAATATTGACATGTACATGCAGTTTCTATACAAATGCCACAACACTGTTTAATATATTATGGGCCTCATTCCGGGTTTGGAGCTAACCATGGAGTAATTAGCTCCATGGTTGCCTCTGAAACCGTCCCAAATCCGGCATGGTGAATGAATTACCGGTCCATTCCAGGGTTGGAGGGACCGGTAATTCCCCATTCACCTTTTGCCCTTCCCCATTCCCATTTCTGCCCCATAGGGCTCAATGGGAATGGGGAAGGAGGTAATTACGGCACCGTAAATTACGGTACCGTAATTACCTCCGAAGTCCCTTTGCGGGTCCCGTACTTAACTCCTGCTAAAAGCAGGAGGTAAGGAAGGACCCGCAAAGGGACCTCAGAATACGGAGGTAAGGGATTACCGGCATCGCCACCCTTACCGGTGCCGGTAATTCCTTGCCTCCAACCTCGGAATGACCCCCTATGTATTGCTGCTTACACTATACTAGTGCCCCTAAACCGTCAGGTTACTTTGAGATTGTTTCTAGTTTATTTCCTTAGAGTTGGATCACGTTGACTGCACCTGATATGTTTCTCTGCAAAAAACATTACAATTTCTATGTATCTATAACTGCTGCCCAAAATGAGACCCCGTCCCCCAGCTGGAGGTGATATCTATTGCTGTGACACTTAGTCCTTCTTCACACACATTCAACATGCTTAGCATACATAAGCAACAAGAAACTCTGTTAGAACATTTACGATTGAGGCATTTCGTTATAGTGTACACTGCCAACGGAGTCACTTCTAGGTGATCCCAAGTAAACATATATAGAAAATAATGCACAGTGGGGGAGGGTCACACGATTCTCCCAGGATCACACAATCTGGCGAAGACTGAATTTTCTCCCAGATGTCCCCGTACCCCAGGCCTAGCTTGCAAAGTGCAGACACTGCCTGAGATATCAGCCTGACATTGTATACAAAATCCTCATGGAACCATATAAAGTAAAATGAGAATGAACCAATCTCAAGAAGGGCCACTACGTGGGATGTGTGCTCTTTTCCATAGTAATGTCTAAGGTAGGCAAGGGAAAACACTTGATGTATACTCTAATATCAGTAGGCCTCACTTAAGGCACACCCCTCCACATCTTCCCACCAACTCACACCTGCTTGAAGTTTGGATGGTACCACACCTAAAGCTTCGTCTCTGACATGAGGGCTACCTGCATTTCGCTAGTTCAAACCCAGCATCAGGGTCCACTTAACCTTTCATACATTCAGTGTTGTTCAAATAAGGGTAATAATATCTGTTATTACATTGCCTAGAAGTAGAAAATATCTAGCATGAAGCGATATGACCAAAGTGTTATTATATTCCATAAAGCAAACTATTACCAGCGCAGACCTGAACTCTGTCCCTTCCCAAAATAAACCATTTTATGGAGCCTATCCTGCGCATATCTTAAAATAAATCAAGCTTTAATCTTCTGTAGGTCTTGGCTAAGATTCACCCTGTTTTATTCAGCCTTGCTTTTTCTGTCAGTGTACTTGAGTGGTCGCAGTGCGAGCAGATTTTGAGGGTAGAGCCTCGGTAGTACGTGGATTTAGTGACTTCTGGGACTGTCCCTCCTTCCAAATATCCATGCTCCTGACTATTTCTTAAGAGTTAATGCTTTCAGGTATCAATGGGCCCTTTTAAGGTCATGGGTCTGGCATGCCTGTTTCAGCTTATTCGGAGCAGCTATATGAAGTGGTTGGTCATGCAAGGCGTGCAAGAGAAAACCTGTGAAATGTAAGCCAGGATATCAAGGGTGCTCTGAAGACTGAGGAGAAAGTACTGAGTAAGTGTAGATGAGAGTTGTGGGGCGCTGGCAATGGGGGAATGGGAAGCAAGGGACTGGGGTGCAGTAGAGTGTGTAACGCTCACCTGATTCTCGCAGAGGCGCCGGTCTTGACTGGGCGACTACCGTATCTTCAAAGGTGATGTGCAGCACCCGGTTGGCTCTTTGGGCTGGACCTCTGTGCCCTGTATGCCTGACGTGCAGAGTAACATGTCTGCAGATAGAAAATACGGGGTTAATGAACTGGGGTTATTGGGGTGTCCCTATCTCTTTCCTCTTCTCCTCTCCTGTAGACCCCCACAGGTTAACGCTCTCACCTTAGGTAAGTGAATGCCAAGCTCTCCATCTGCCTCGGGGCAGGGTGCTGTAACCAGTTTCTTCACTGGATAGGTAGCGCAGGCCTCTTGACTTCAGAGGACTGCTGTCCGTCGTTTACTGCACGAACGGTAAGTTTCGAGTAACTCAAATGTCTTTAAAGTCTGTAATAATGATGTCTCTTGTTTTGCAGGGTTCCGGCGATGGCGGATGACGGGCTGAAGTGAGTTGAAGATGGAGCCCGTGTGATGAATAGAAGCGCCTGGAAGCACGTAAGTAAGCGCTTGTTGCCAGCTTCACGAAGCGCTCTAACTGTCTTTTTATTTTGCAGGTACAAGTTCGGAGCGGCTGCAGGGTGCCGGGATACCCACTGGGTTAGATGTGGAAAGGAGTAATGGCACGTGAGTATTAAAGTTCCCCAATGTCTTTAAACGCACCTTGTTTTGTCTTTCAGATGCGAGATGCAGCGCCGACGGCCTCCGGAGCATGCGAAGAGTTGGTAAGCTTTTGTCTTTCAGATGCCGGAATGCTAACCTGTTCTTTCTTGTCTTTATAGGTGTTGCTGAAGACTGGATTCAGGATGGTAAGCCTTTTTCCTTAGGCCCAGGACCGGATGCAGAAGACACGATGAGCGTTCTGCTGCAGAGGGTGCAGAATAACGCAAAGCAAGATTCATCCACCGGGTGTGGTTTAAATAGCTTCCTGTAGTGCTTAGGTGTCTCCTTCCACAGCCACGCCTAAGTAAGAAAAGAGTTCCTGGTAAAAAAAGAGTTCCTGCCTTCCAGAAGAGTTCCAGTGTTCTGAATCTAGGGAGTGGCTCCAGCCCCACCCAACAGGAAAAGTAGTTCCAAACAGAAGAGGATCAGAGGCTCAACTGGCAGGCAAGTAAGCAGCATGGTCTGCTGCAGGTAAGTCCACCCAAGCATTATGAGCCCGGCGCTTCCAGCGCTGGGACTGGGCATATTTATGAGCCTGGTGCCACTGGCACCAGGACTGGGTCCAAAAGGTCCCAATTGGGACTGGTTGGCACTCGGAACCTGGGTTATGGATCTGCTTCCAAGGGAGTTGGGAAAACCCTGACCTTTTGGAATCAGAGATCATGACAGTACCCCCCCTCAAGGCCCCTCCCAAACCGGGCTTCTCCGGGGGTTTTGGCTTGTCAGGAAATGTTCGGTGAAATCTTTTGATTAGGCGAGGAGCGTGGACATATTCAGCAGGTTCCCAGGATCTCTCTTGGGGGCCGTAGCCTTTCCAGTCAATTAGGTAGAATAGTTTAGATTTGGAGATCTTGGAGTCCAGAATGCTTTTGACTTCAAACTCGAGTTCTCCATCAACTAGGATAGGTTTTGGAGATTTGGTTAGTCGGGTTTGAGGTTGCACAGGTTTTAATAGAGAGACGTGGAAGACCGGATGTATCTTCATGTGCGGGGGCAAGTCCAACTTGACCGCTACTGGGTTTACTATGGTAGTGATGGAATAGGGACCAAGGTATCTTGGGTTGAATGTGCGTGGCCCTTTTAGCGATAGATATTTGGTGGATAACCAGACTTGATCCCCTACTTGATAGTGAGGGGCTTCCTTCCGATGTTGATCTGCTCCTTTCCTGTATTGTTCTTTAGCCCTTTGAAGGTGAGAAACAGCTTCCTTAAAGGCTTGAGTGATTGTAGAATGCAGGTAGTCTACTGCTGGTGTTTCAAGATCTTGGAGGGGATCCAACTCCGAGGTTCGAGGGTGACTGCCGTACAAAAGAAAAAACGGGGTTTTCCCAGTTCCCGAATGGACAGAGTTATTGTAGGCATACTCGGCTATCCAAAGGATATCTTTCCAAGTTTTTTCAGTTTGTTGCAGCATGCAGCGTAAATACTGTTCCAGAGTTTGATTGGTCCTCTCGGTTTGTCCGTCGGTCTGAGGGTGGTGACTGGTCGATAGTCTCACATCAATTTGCGCCGACCGACAGCAACTTCGCCAAAAATGAGAAATAAATTGACTACCTCGATCCGAAATTAGAACCGAAGGAAAACCGTGCAGTCGGACGATGTTTTCGAGAAATTCTCAGGCCAGAGTTGCTGCTGTTGGCAAGCCTTTGAGCGGAATGAAATGCGCCATCTTGGAGAATAAGTCCACGATTACTAGAATCGTATTGTATCCGGAGCATGGAGGTAGATCGGTGATGAAGTCCATAGAAAGCGTATGCCAAGGGCGAGGTGGGATGTCAATAGGGCGTAAGAGGCCTGCTGGTCTTTCCTTTTGACTCTTGTTTTGGGCGCATACTCCACAGGACATTATAAAGTCTCTGATATCTTTTTTCCAAGCCGGCCACCAGAAGTAGCGCTTGATCTTTTCTGAGGTCTTGGCTATACCGGGATGACCTTCCATTAAAGAGTCGTGATAACAAGAGATTACTTTTTTCTGTAAATCTGTGCTGGGTAGGTATAATCGTTCTTGGAAATACAATAAGTTGTCCTTTACTGCAAAGTCCTTTCCCTGCAGATGCCAATTCTGTATGTCTGCTGGAGTTACAAGTTGCCTGGCTTTATCCTTAACTTCCTCTATGGATTCTGTGGTGATTACACCCAGAATTCTTTGTTCGGGAATGATTGGTACAGGTTTAGGGTTGATCAAGTGTTCTTCCACTCCCATCCGAGAAAGGGCATCGGCTTTACCGTTCTTGGTACCAGGTCGATAGGTAATTATGAAGTCAAACTCGGCAAAGAATAATGCCCAACGGAGTTGTCTAGAGGATTGGGCTTTTGCGGTTTTCAAATATTGCAGGTTTCGGTGATCCGTAATCACAGTAACGGTGTGTCGGGCCCCCAGCAGATAATGCCGCCAAGCCTTAAAGGCAGACTTGATAGCCAGAAGTTCCTTGTCAGTAATCGTGTAATTGACTTCAGGAGGCGAGAATTTGCGGGACCAAAATGCCACAGGATGCAACTGATTGGTTACCGGGTCCTTTTGTGATAGAACTGCCCCCATGGCAAGGCTTGAAGCATCAGTTTCCACGATATAGGGGAGTTCGGGGCGAGGGTGTTTTAAGATTGGTGCAGAGATAAATGTAGTCTTCAAATCCTGGAAAGCTTGTTCCGCCTCGGTAGACCATTCAAAACGTTTGTTTTTCTTTAACAAGGCAGTGATGGGCTGGACTATTCGAGAGAACTCGGGGATAAACCTGCGGTAAAAGTTAGCGAAGCCTAACATGCTTTGCACACCTTTTACGGAGGATGGTGATGGCCATTTGAGAACTGCATCGACCTTCTTTGAATCCATACGCACTCCGCCAGGTGATAATATGAATCCCAAGAATTCAACTTCAGTCACGTCGAAAACACATTTTTCCAACTTAGCGAAAAGTTTGTGTTGACGCAATCTTTCGAGGACCATTTTCACGTGTTTCCGATGTTCAGATTCCGATGAAGAATAAACGAGAATGTCGTCGATGTAAACAACAACACACACATCTATGAGCTCTCTGAGGACATCGTTCATAAAATATTGAAAGGCGGCCGGGGCATTGCAAAGTCCGAAGGGCATGACCTGATATTCAAATAGCCCATACTTGGTGCGGAAGGCCGTCTTCCATTCATCGCCCTCTTTTACTCGTACCAAGTGGTAAGCTCCTCTAAGATCCAGCTTTGTATATATGCATGCTTTTCTGACTTGGTCCAGGAGTTCAGGGATCAAAGGTAACGGATATCTATTCTTAACGGTGATCTGGTTCAGGGAGCGATAATCGATACAAGTTCTAAGGTCTCCTTCCTTTTTTGGAACGAAGAACAAAGCTGAAGAGGCAGGGGACTTGGAGGGACGAATAAACCCATTTGCCAGGTATTGATCCAGGTATTGTCGAAGGTGAAGGTTCTCAGGCTCGGTGAGGGCATAAATTCTACTACAAGGAGGAGTAGATCCAGGTATCAGGTCTATCTGGCAGTCATAAGACCTATGAGGAGGTAGAGAGTTAGCCTGCTCCTTCCGGAAAACATCTTGGTATTCTAGGTATTCGGGAGGTAACTGGGGAGTCTCTGAAGAAATTGCTGCCAGTGCAACACCAGGTGGAGGGTGACACGTAGAGACACATTCTGGAAACTGGACCGTTCTTGCTCGCCAATCGATCAGAGGATTGTGTTTCTCTAAGCAAGGTATTCCTAGAATAATCTGGAACTGAGGGGCCTTGATCACATCGAACACGATCTTCTCATGGTGTCCATCTTGACTTACTAGCGTCACCTCTTGAGTGGTATGCGTTACTGGCCCGGAGGCTATCTCCGTACCATCCACCGTAGTAATGACGTCCTTTACAGCCTTGGGACAAAGAGTTAGATTCATCCTCAAAACCATTTCATGATCCACATAATTGCCGATGGCACCGCTGTCGACGTAAGCTTCAATTGCATGTAATCGACCCGGATTATCAGGGCTAATGAGGACCATAGGTATCACGAAATGCGAGGTCACGGAACTGGTCGTTTCCCTGCTCAGAGTTTGTAACTGTGGTAACTGCAGCTCCTACTGCCTTCTTGGCAGGTTTCACCGGACAGTCTCGAAGAAAGTGCCCTGAGTTTCCGCAATATAGGCATAATTGCAACTGTTTTCTCCTTTCCCGCTCCCTTTGTGTTAGAGGACCTTTCAGACCCCCTATTTGCATGGGTTCCCCGGAGTCTACTCCTTTGGAAGGAGTTGGCGGTTTGGAAAATATTCGAGCATCAAACTTGGAACGATCGGCCTTCCTGTTCTGCAGTCTGTGATCTATTTGAACGACCAAGTCTATATAATCCGAACAGTCTTGTGGGGGATTCACTACTTGGGCTAAAACGTCTTTGAGCTCTCCACGTAGACCTCTATAAAACAGCGTAATCCTTTTGTCCTCAGGCCATTGAGTTTCCACTATTAGTCTATTGAAAGATGCAATATAAGCCAAAAGGTCTTGATTACCCTGTCGCAAAGAAAGAAGCTCATTGTCCAAGGCCTGCCCCTGTGCATGTCTTGCGAACAGTTTTTCCATACTAAGCTGAAAGGCTTGAAAATCATGGAGAACCGGATCATCTTGATTAACTAGAGGGATCGACCAGTCTGCCGCATTGCCACTAAGGTACGAAAGTACAAAAGCTACTTTAGCTTGATCAGTTGGAAAGGCTGCTGGCCGGCATAAGAAGTGCAACCGGCACTGATTGATAAATACCGCAAACCTCTTTGGGTCACCAGAAAATCGTTCGGGCGGAGCCAGAGGTACATTCCCAGGTAGGTTGATCTGCACTGGATTCATAGAGGATGTTGAAGGAAGATTTGCCCCTGATGCGGGTAGCGGGGTCTGTCCGGCTTGTGACTGTAGCAATTGTCTAGCAAGATCATCTGTTCTCTCCTTGGAAATAATTAGTTCCCTCCTTAGAGCGTTCGTTTCCTGACGAGCTGCATGCACTTCTGCCCTTAGTTCCCCAAGTAACCGGGCTAGGTGGTCAGTATCCGAGGTTTCCATAGCGCCTGGGCGAGAGTTTTGCGGTAGGCTTTGCGTTCTGTAACGCTCACCTGATTCTCGCAGAGGCGCCGGTCTTGACTGGGCGATTACCGTATCTTCAAAGGTGATGTGCAGCACCCGGTTGGCTCTTTGGGCTGGACCTCTGTGCCCTGTATGCCTGACGTGCAGAGTAAGATGTCTGCAGATAGAAAATACGGGGTTAATGAACTGGGGTTATTGGGGTGTCCCTATCTCTTTCCTCTTCTCCTCTCCTGTAGACCCCCACAGGTTAACGCTCTCACCTTAGGTAAGTGAATGCCAAGCTCTCCATCTGCCTCGGGGCAGGGTGCTGTAACCAGTTTCTTCACTGGATAGGTAGCGCAGGCCTCTTGACTTCAGAGGACTGCTGTCCGTCGTTTACTGCACGAACGGTAAGTTTCGAGTAACTCAAATGTCTTTAAAGTCTGTAATAATGATGTCTCTTGTTTTGCAGGGTTCCGGCGATGGCGGATGACGGGCTGAAGTGAGTTGAAGATGGAGCCCGTGTGATGAATAGAAGCGCCTGGAAGCACGTAAGTAAGCGCTTGTTGCCAGCTTCACGAAGCGCTCTAACTGTCTTTTTATTTTGCAGGTACAAGTTCGGAGCGGCTGCAGGGTGCCGGGATACCCACTGGGTTAGATGTGGAAAGGAGTAATGGCACGTGAGTATTAAAGTTCCCCAATGTCTTTAAACGCACCTTGTTTTGTCTTTCAGATGCGAGATGCAGCGCCGACGGCCTCCGGAGCATGCGAAGAGTTGGTAAGCTTTTGTCTTTCAGATGCCGGAATGCTAACCTGTTCTTTCTTGTCTTTATAGGTGTTGCTGAAGACTGGATTCAGGATGGTAAGCCTTTTTCCTTAGGCCCAGGACCGGATGCAGAAGACACGATGAGCGTTCTGCTGCAGAGGGTGCAGAATAACGCAAAGCAAGATTCATCCACCGGGTGTGGTTTAAATAGCCTCCTGTAGTGCTTAGGTGTCTCCTTCCACAGCCACGCCTAAGTAAGAAAAGAGTTCCTGGTAAAAAAGAGTTCCTGCCTTCCAGAAGAGTTCCAGTGTTCTGAATCTAGGGAGTGGCTCCAGCCCCACCCAACAGGAAAAGTAGTTCCAAACAGAAGAGGATCAGAGGCTCAACTGGCAGGCAAGTAAGCAGCATGGTCTGCTGCAGGTAAGTCCACCCAAGCATTATGAGCCCGGCGCTTCCAGCGCTGGGACTGGGCATATTTATGAGCCTGGTGCCACTGGCGCCAGGACTGGGTCCAAAAGGTCCCAATTGGGACTGGTTGGCACTCGGAACCTGGGTTATGGATCTGCTTCCAAGGGAGTTGGGAAAACCCTGACCTTTTGGAAGCAGAGATCATGACAGTGTGGGACTGAACAGTGAAAAAGGGTAGAAAGGATGCAGAGGACACAAAAAGAGAGGAGCAAGGGAGGGGAGAGATGGGATCAAGAACAGAGTGCAGATGAAAGATAGGGATGGTTTGCAGCACAGGGTGACCAGTGTGTGCAGGGGAGAGAGGGGTGCAGGAAAGACCAGAACACTGGTAGAGTGGTGTAGGGCAGAAATGGCATAGGAGGTGCTTTGGGCTTTGCAAATGAGAGAGAAGTACAGACAAGTGAGAAAGTGCAGAGGGCAGTGTGTCAGAAGAATGACTTGGTGCAGGGAAGGGACATGGTAGAAAAGGGTGTACAGTAGATGAGAATGTGAATAGAGATGGGTACAGAGGGGAAATTTGTACAAGGAAGAATGGTACCTCGCCTCATGTTCCCAGATAAAGGGTGCAGTCACGAATACATCTTTTTCTAACGCTTGATCCATGATCACGAGGCCTGCACGAAGACGATTAGAAGTTGTTTGTTGAAATAATTGCAGATATATACACTACACCATATCTGTCTGCACATTGATTGGGCCTGATAATTCACAAAGTGGCCACTCTCTCCCAGGTATAGGCCGGCATGGGGAGGATTTATTAGAGGGAACGTGGGGCTTGGTGCTCTCCCTCTGCCCCAGTGTCATCTGCGCTGCTGTCTGGTTCCTCTCCAGGAAGAGACAGTCACAGCAGGCTGTTCCTGCATCAACTCCCTTTTCACTCAATCCTACCTGAAGCCTAGGTCTGAAGTCAGGACTAACCTTAAATGAGGTATATATTCACCCCTGACCTGTCCTGTAGTGGGAGCTGGTGCCAGGGTGTGTGGCATCTTGCCTTGCGATACAGCATCATGTTATTCGGGCTATCTTAGAAACTTTCATGGTTTTTCGGTGGATGGATGCCACACGGGCCACAGACTCATTTTACACCATAACCTATTCCTTTAAAAAAACACTAGAATGATCTATAAAGGGCACGTAAAGTGCCAGATCTGGTTTAGATAAATCTACTGATTTAGGGATGTTTACTACAAAGCCCTGTGTAGTTAATAACTTAATTTGAGCTGGGAACATACTACTGGTGTAATACAAATGCCTTATCCAGGGATGCCTTCATCCACTCCTTTTCTCCTTAATTGTTCATTGCACTTGTACTATCTGAAATGTCCTCAGGCTAATTATGATAGTTATTCTTCAGATTCTTAATTGTTTCAAGGACCTGTAGGAATGTAACTGTATTTCTCCCATGCTCCCTCCCCCCCTTGAAGCACTGCGAAACACATTGTGCACAGGCGCTATACAAATAAACAATCAATCAATCAAAAATCAATCAAATCACTCTATTAGCACTATGCATTTCCTTCACTGAAGCCCTGCTAAAAACCAGCAATGGCAAGTGTTTACTTGTCTATATGTTTTCGGCACTTGCCTGGGACTTCTATTAAATGTTCAGGTACTTGCTCCATTTTGCAGCTGCTACCATCAGTGGGTACCTAATACCACTATGGTGGTGCTTGGTAAAGGCCTTTTCCATGCCTACATTAAAGCTCAAACGATTGGTGTTGCCAACGCTGGTTTTAAAATAGGGATGCAACTGCAGTTTTTGTACCCACCACCAGCTGAATAATGAGTTGTAGACAAGTTTTAATACAGGCCACCATAGCCATTTGGGTGACCCAGAAAAAAATAAAGCAGAGCCTCGAAATTCAAAACAGCACTTGTTCCGCTATCCATTTAAATCCAGTGAATACCCTGGTGCCGAGGTATGATTGCAGCCCATACACTGCTGTAAAGGGACACACTCATGTTCCATCATTGAGGGTTCAAATGGAATAGAATAGGAAGGGTTGGCGAAACTCCATGAAGCATCTGCACTTAAAGCGCAGGTGAGAGTCTTATAAAAGATCTCTCTCAAGGTCCATCTCTGGGAGGATTTTATACTCTGAACTGCTTTTCTTTTTCTCAATTTTCTTCGATTTTCTTTCCCTCTTTTCTCTTGTTTTATACAGTGATGATATATGTTTTTTAATATGTACTGTTGTTTTAATTTTGTGAAAAGTCGAGTTCTTTGACTAAAACACAACAAATACATTTTAAAAAACAAAGTCCCCAAGGTGTCCCCTACCCCCCCCCCAGATTTTATGGGTCTCCTACGCCCTGAGAGTATACAGAATAGAAAGCGGAAATAAAGTGGAAATCAGTGAAATGCCATGAATATTTAAATATGCACATCTAATGGAAAGCTACAACACACATAATATAATGAATGAGAAACACAGCATGGCAGCGCTTTCATGACAGCATTTTTTATTGAGCCTTAAACAATAAAGTGTGTCAGCAAAATACAATCTAGAGAGGTAAAGAAAGATAAAAACAGACTACAGCGGCTTAACAGATCAAAACCCAGAGTTGCTGTAAATAGCCAACTGCTGTATTTGCATCTGAAGGAAAGAGGGGATAATTCATCTGAAGATGTGAAATGCTGCAGTTCTGAACTATTGACACAGGTTTGATCACAGGATTATTGCATCCGGTAAAATTACCACTGCGTAATAAAGAAACATTCAAGTGAACTTGCAAAGAATCTTGAGATGTCACGAAACATAATGATTTCCCTGTATCCAGCTGCAATTCAACTGCTGCAGTTCTCTAAACATCTCACGCCACAGGTGAACCAGCAAGGGATCAACATACAAGGATTAGAGCGTCAAAAACGGCATTAAGGCCCAATATTGTGCTCCAATTGCATTCACACACAGATGCATACAGTAACCTTGCACTGGAACACTGTTGAAAGAGGTCACAGTTCTATGTATAATTATCCCAGTGCAAAGGAATAAAATAGAACTGGACAATTGAAATTGCACAGATGAAACAACTCATCGAACTATAAAGGAACAGTAAAGGAAATAACCTGTGCAATCAAGTTGCTGATATAGGAAAAGAGTGGAGCAACTGCGAAATGTGAGTAAAAATGGCCCGGAATAAAACAAGTGAGGGTACAAAATCAGCCCAGAATTATGGGGTTCTGGTGAACTATTTGTATTGTCCTGACCCATTCATACTTGAGCCACAGGAAAATCAGGGGCAAGGGTGGCAGGAATGGATGGAGGAATTTGAGGGCTTTTGAAAGCAGCAGGAAACCAGGATGCCTCAAACAAAATGGATATATTTGTTAATTTGGCAGGAAAGGAGGTGAAAATTGTAATAAGGGGCATTCCGACTCAGGAAAGAACAACGTCTCAACAATTGGTCTCTGCTATTGGTGAACATTTGGTGGTCCCTCAAAATCGGGACTATGAACGGTACGCACTTAACCAGTGCACACAGAGTCCACATGAAACAATTGCTCAATTTGCGTTACGGTTAAAGGGAAAGGCAACATATTGTGAATTTGCAAGCTTTAGCGATGATTAGGCGATTAGGCTGAGAAACATTGAAGTCTGTATGTCATCACAACTTCTGAGACATCTTTAAAGAGTGCCTCTCTCATTGAAGGATGTCCTGGAATTGGCATGAGTGTATGAAAGAACTGAAGAGCAAGTGGCCAAGATGGAAAACAAAAGTGAGTTGAATATCATTGCTGGTGTCAGATCGAATGGACAGAGGCAATCCAGATGTTCAAACCTGTTCACCCAACAAAGCGCATGGGATGGCAAAGGCAGGAGTTGACCCGAAAAGAAGTGGTATAGATGTGGATTGGATTTCCCACACAGAGGTAGATGTCCAGCTTTTGGTCGGAAGTGTATGAGATATGAACAGAGAAATCAGTACTGGGTCATGTGCAAGGAGGGAATCTCATCAGCATTGACAACATGGAGACCCGGCGCACAATTGTTATTAAAGAGGAGGTGTGGCACAGTGAGATTTCCGAATGTGAGATCGTCCTGGGAGAGAGGGAACAGACAACCTAGTGCTAGTAGCTATGTGGAAACGTGTCCGTCTCAGCTGGGATGTGTCAAAGCAATAAAACCTAACCAAAGAAAAGATCTAGCCTTGAAGCATGTTGAAAATGGGGGGAGGGACATGGAAGGGAGGAGGCTGCAGGCCAATGTAGATTGGATAACTTGCAAGAGGAGAGTTGAAGGAAATCAGATGCCAGTGAGTGAAAGTGAGTGTGTACTAAGCAGGCAGAAACAACGACGGAAGATGGGATCTAGCCATACACCAGAGTCACTAATAGTTATGGCTGTCAAAAGGCCCATAGCGACTGTTGTGAAAGATGATGGCGTAGTAACAGGAGGTGCTTGGCTCTTTCATGCAATGTTCCAGGATGAGTTGGAAGAAGGAATATCTGAGGAAGGGAAAAATGAGGAACCTGTTGATCTAATATCACAGGATGACTCAAATAGAGAACTGTATGGGGAAAGGAGGAGTGAAAAACCTGAGGGTCTCCTGTCACCTAAAGACTCTGGACATTTGCCACCTTGTTTGCTTGGCAGTGGTCGCCCTCAAAGGAATATATGCAAGCCCTTACGTCTCATTGAACAAATGTAGAGGTGGTCCAGCCAAGCTGACGGAGAGAATTAACTTCTATAATAAGCAAGGGGGAGGTGTTGTGGCTGAATAGAATTTTGGAATGTTGGTGAATAGAACTTGGGAAGGAATAGAATGGGAGGGAGCAGTTATGTTGGAGGAATAAAGGAGTTCAGAGAAGCAGGCGGTCCTCTGTCATGATTTGATGAAGGTATGAAACCAAGGCAGTGTCAGCTAAGCATACAACACATAATTCATCAATTGCTTATAAAACTATAAAATCACAACAGATTCACTATTAAAACATCAGCATATTATCCTGTGATTCTAATATTCAGTCCGCTTGCATAGTGCTATCAGATCCTAAAATACTTATCTTCAATTATCTATCTGATATTTCCAGATATAACTTCCAAATCAATTGCCACACGTGGAATGTGGCATAGTTCAATTTTAAACTATCCCTTGCAAGGATGTATGACCAAAAGTGATCATTTTGTATGTTCCTAATTTCAGACACAATGTTACAGTAGCCCTTAGCATAAATCTTCACTAATTTTGTGCAAGAGATGATCAAGTGTCGAGCAGTCTCAATATTACCATGACAAACGCAACATAATCTGTCTTCATAGGGAAGGTTAGTCCACGCTCCTCGGCACTCAAAAGTAGGAAATTGGTCGAAGCGCAGTCTCATTAAAAAACGACGCGTTTTGGGTTCCGTATTTGATTAAAGTATTTGAATGGAACTCTAATCGTAAAACCTTGTTCAGAACAGACAGTATAGTCACAAGCTGACTCCTCTGCTTTCTTTATTGACCCTTTCTATCATCAACTTCACCATCACCATTCCCCCCTATCTTACTCCCTCCATCTGGATCTATTACCAAAAGGAAAATCTGACTAAATGTTTCCCTACATGGAACAAGTCAAGCCCTCAATTCAAGCTCGGGAGGATAGCTCAGGGGCACCGTGCTTGCCTTGTAAGCAAGATGACATGGAGTAACACAGGTTTGTTCCCCCGAGTCTGCGCTTAGAAACCTCTGGGTATTAAGCCTGTTATAAATAACATGTCATAAAACCTCTCTCCTCACTTATCCACTCCATCAATATCACCCTTTTGAGTTCAACAATGCAATGGATACCTTCCTGAACTGTCAGCATCCTGCTTGCCCCTTCACCCCCTCATGGTTGTGCCATCAACCATCGATGTACCTAGCCACCCAACAGATGAAGACAGCTATGTAGCTTTTTTCTGCTAGAACATAGATTGTTCCTCTACTATTATTACTGCCAATGCTCATTCTCTCCTTGCGCTGATTACTGGTCTCGACTCTGACAAATTGTTTTACTATACCCCCCAAATCAATGACTTTCCAGGCCCTTCTCCCCCCACAAAACCTGATCCCTAGACTCCTCTCTCTCTGCTGATTACTTTAATTCCTACTTGTCTCAGGAGGATAGCTCGGGGGCAACGCGCTCGTCTTGGTGCAACACAGGGTCGATCCCCAGGTCCGCCTTTAAAAACCTCTGTATATTAAGCACGTTATAAATAACCAATTACAATTACTTCACCAAAGTCACTAAAATATGTGACACCCTTTCCACCCTCTTACCGTCTCCTCTCCACATTCTGTCACCCCCCACTGTGCCCTTAGTATCCAACTTTTCTCCCACCTCCCTACTGAACTCATAACCATTCTTTGCTCAACTCACCCATTCTTTTCTCCCATCGGCCATTTCACACCACAAGGAATGTGCACCTCTCACCTATTTTTACCTTTCCTCCATCTTCAATCTCTCCCTTGCAACAGGCATCTTCCCTGCTTCAAAATGCCCACAGTCATTCTCATACTGTAAAACCCACTGTTGGCTGAACAATCCCTCATTATACAGACCTGTCTCTCTTCTGCTCCTTCACTCCAAGATCCTCAAGAGGTGTGCCTATAACTGCTCTGATTACTTACCGGTAATCTTCAATACTCCTAGTCCTACTCTTCCTTGTCACAGTACTTACCTCATGAGGCCCCTTCCTCCTACACAGGCCCTTCTTTTATTTCTTTGAATCCCTATAACTCCACCCCCATATCCACGGCACCCAGTTTCATATTACCAAGCTGGAGAAAGGGGCCTTCCCTGCAGGCAGGGAGAGGAGGATCGTCAGAATGGTGACGAGGACCTGCACCAGTATGGCCAAAAGTAATCAGTACACTATCAGATTTGCAGAAGAGGGCAGTCCTTGCCAAATACTCCAACATCGCCTGCTGCATACCAATGGCATGCCAAGCCACTTCCTCTGGAATTTGTGGGTACTGAAAAAAGGCAGGGAGAACCAAATTCTGAGAGGTGTGAAACCATAACACAACTTTGCGAAGGAACTTCGGATCACACCTCAACACCAACGAGTCCAGCAGCACCCTCAAGAAAGCGGATGTCACAAGAGAGCCCCAATCTCCCCCAGCCTATGGGTAGAAGTGATCGCAATAAGAAAAGCAGTCTTCAGCGTAAGATCTTTGATATCAATCTCAGGGCTCAAAAGAAGGCCCCTGAAGGAATTGTAAGACAAGAGCGAGGTCCCAAAGGGGAAGCCCTTTATAAGAACAGGGACGGGAATAAGAAAAACCCTGGACCAACTTCCCCACCAAAACCTCCCCATCCAGGTGGCCATCAGAGTCCCCCAATAGGAATTTAATGGAAGCCCATTGAGAACGAAGCGTGGAGACCGCCAGGCCTTTGTCAAAACCTTCCTGGAGGAATTGGAGGACAGCGGGGAGACCAGAACGCAGGGGAGGGATCCCAGACCGCCCACACCACTCCCAGAAATGGACCCATATGCCTTCACCGTAGAAGTAGAAGGTCTACGAGCATTCATGATAGACTCAACCACAGGACCTGAAAACCCCTGAGACATCAACCTAGACTGTGCAATAGCCACACTGCCCATTGAATCTGTCGGACTCCCAACCTCAGACCCCCTGAAGGAGACACGGCCACTTCGGAACCAGCCAAGGTTTCCGGGACTGAAGCGCCAACAGAGAGGGGAACCAACTCCGGCGAGGCCAGAATGGAGCTACCAACAGCACAGTTACTCTGGACACTCTGATGCGTTGAACCACCCAGGACAGAAGAGGAATAGGTGGAAAAGCATAAAGGATACCCCGAGGCCACTGCACCAAGAGGGTGTTCACCCCTTGACTCCCCCTCAGCTTCAAACCAAGAGCAAAAAAGGGGAACGTTTGCCGTGGCTGGAGATGCAAACAGATCTAGAACAGGGGTCCCGAATCTGACGCAGATCTCAGCAAAGACCTGATCCGATGGAACCAGTTTGTCATGCCCACACGTCCCTGCACACGTGCTCACACCTCCTTGCAACAAGACCCTAGCCTCCGCTACAGAACTCACCCACGTAGATGCCCGGGACCTGGGTATGCCACCTCTAAGTTCCCCCTTCGTCCGCTTCAGAGGTTCGCTCCCTCGGTGGGCAGAGGATTGCTGGGGTGCTGGAGAGGATACCACGGGAGGAGCCATCATGTGTATCCGGCGTGGCGACTCCCGTGGCGCCTACACACGCAAAGGAGGAAAGGGGTCTCATGTGAAGCACCTGGGGCACACCGTGTTTCCAGGCACATCATTGCACCTTGCATTCAGACACTAGCCATGCCCACTGCTGCTAAGAGCCAATGTACCCGTTGCTCTGCGTCAGTCACCGAATCACGTGATGCATCACGTGATCAACAGGCTCCTGTGACAGAAGTTACAGGATAAAACAGACGCTTCTCAGCTGTTTTCCTACAGCGTGTGGCGATTGGATTCTTGTTTCTTCGTGCTACAGACCTCTGGACCTCGTTCTACGGACTCCTGTTTGCCTGACCTTTTTGTGCTATGCCTTGGGATTGTTACTTCTGGTTCTGACCTCGGATTGATTATGGATTTCTCAGGGATTGTTCTTGGTACTCTATGCCAGCAGATTGATATATTTGGTTCTGACTTTGGATTGTTTACAGACTTCTTACAGTTTTCCCTTTTGGATCAGCTGACCTGGATTTGCATTTACTGTGACACTACATCAGTCACAGCCCCTAGCTACAAGTGATTCCAGTGTGGTGTAAGGGCACTCTCTTCTTCCTCCCAGTGCCCCTGTGTGTTGTTTTGGCCCGCTGAGGGAGCAGGTATTACCCCAATCGTTTAGGACACTCTATCTCCTGACTTCTGGTAGGTGTACCTACTGTTACATACATATTACACCTTGCTTACTTTGTTGCCATCACCTAACTTGCCCGTTTCCCTTGCAGCAGCCATCCGGAAGCCTTGGGTATCCTGTTTCTTCCACCTGTGGCCCTAATCTTCGAACAGCTAATGTCTCTTTGTCTCGCTGTTGACTGCTTAGGGACTGAGGTATCTTTGTTCCTCGCGACTCGCAAGTCTTGACACAGTTCCACAGAGGAGGGAAACCGGCAGCTGAGAAGATCTGCTCGAACATTGTGTACCCCCCCTGACATGTGAGGCCACCAGGGACACCAGATGTGATTCTCCCCAAGAACCTACGTGAGCAGCCAGGGCATTCAAGGAGCAGCCAGAACCCCCTTAGCGGATGACATATGCCAAGGGCGTCGTATTGTCCGTCCGGACCAAAACCACCCAGCCTTCCAGAAAAACCTTGAAGTACACCAGAGCCTGGAAATTTTGGCTCACAACTCTCTCCAATTGGAAGATCAACGGCTCTCCTCCAGATCCCACAACCCTTGAGCTGAGAGGACCCCCGATGTTGCTACCTAACCGCTTCCGCTTGCGTCGGTAGTAAGAGTGGGCACAGGAGGAAGGATCAGGCACACCCCTGCCCGGAGATTCAGAACCCCCAGTCACAACAGCAGGTAGCCCCTCAGCGCTGGGGACACTGGAATCAAAGCCTCATAAGCTTGAGATGTCAGGAGCCAGTGGGAGAGAAGATAAGACACCAGAGAACGTAAATGAAGATGGGCCGATGAACCAGAAACACGCAAGATGCCATGTGCCCCTGCAACATGAGCAATAGGGGAGCCGAGGAATACTGCCTCCTCAGAAGCCTGCCCAGAGCAGCCAGCAAGCAATTGACCCTCTCCTGGGACAAGAACACCTTCCCCATCCTGGTGCAAATCTGTGCCCCAACCAAAACTAGATCCTGAAAAGGCTCCAGCTGCCAGTTCACCAGGAATCCCCAGTCCTGCAATGCCTGGCAGACTAATTGGAGATGAGTCATGACTGTCTGCCGGCAGGACCCCTTGATCAACCAATCGTCCAGGTAGGGAAAAATCTGAATGCCTCTCAGGTGCAAATGCCCCACCAGGGGAGCCACCAGCTTGGTGAACACTTTGGGGGCTGATAGCACCCAAACGGGAGCACTCGGAACTGAAAATGTTTGGATCCTACTGCAAAACAGAAGAACTTCATGTGCCAAGGGCAGAGAGCCACGTGGTAATATGCATCCTGGAGATCCAGAGATGCCATTCAATTCTCCCTGTACAACATTGGGAAATTGTTCTGCAAAGTCTCCATTTTGAAGTAATCCTTCCGGACGAAGCAGTGCAGGGCCTTGAGGTCCAGAATTCGGCGATACTTCCCTGAAGGTTTGGGGACCAGGAACATCTGTGAGCAGAAACCCTGACCCCGAACAGGGAGAGGAACGGGCATGATGGCTGCCTTCAACAACAATTTGGAGAGAGTGCTTTCCATGGCCAACCTCTTGGTCCATGACCTGGGAACCACAGTCCGAACCATGCAAACCTGGACAGTTAGAGACAGGAAAAATACTTGATTACCTCTCTGAACTGTGTCCAGAACCCAGGAATCTGAGCACCGCCGGTCCCATACCGGAAAAAGCTGCCGGAGCTGCCCGCCTACCGGCCTGTCCAAACCGTCAGGACTTCTGTATTGGACCAGGACGTGAGGAGCATGGAGGACCCCAACCCCCCTTTGATCTCTGTAAAGTTTGAGATGAGGAGCCAGGGAAAAACTTGCCGGTCATCGCACCAGCACCAGAGGAAGATTTCTTGGTCATCGAGGCAGGCTTGCGTCGCAATTTGTCAGCATGTTTGTCAGCCCTAAACACATTATGCACTTTATCCTGAAGTGAATCCCCAAAAAGTTTGGACTCATCAAAAGGACGCTTCAGGGCAGCCGCCTCCTGAGAACCTTCTGTTTTCCAATCCCACAGAAGCACATGCCTCCGGGCAGACACACCAGCCCCCATGGCCATGACTGAGCCACGCACCCAAGCAAAAGCCAGATCGGACAAAAGTTCAACGTGTCTCTACATCTCTGATAGTAAAGGGGCACAATCAGAACCCCCATTGGCAGCCTTTTTTTCAATTTCCTGAACCCACTTAGCACAGTTTCAGCCATGTAGGAACCGTATATATTCACCCTGAGGGCCAGATGTGCCCCTGCATGAACCTTCTTAAGGCTGGAATTAACCCTGTGGTCCACTGTGTCCCGGACAGCCACCTCCTTGGCCGACATAGAGGAGCGACCCACCAGGCTGGCGAGGATATCGTCTGTAGGGTTTTACGCGGGTCCCCGAACCGCTAGTAACAAAGTCACACGGGAGCCGGGGTACAGTGCAACCTCTTTATTCTGCATTCCAACAGGAACTGCCCTCCCCATGTCCCGCCCCCTCCCTAGCCCAACGTCACTTCCCTTGTGCAGGGAACTAAGACCGCAACAGCGGTCTGCCCACACAACGATGTGGGCGGGCTGCATAGCCCTCACTAACAACCTGACATCTCCCCCCTTTTTAACAATCACATGTCTCTCTTTTCCTTACTCCATTTCTTCTATGAGTCTGTGAGGCTTGAAACGACTTCTCTGAGGTCGACCTCTGTGCCCCGGTGTGTGCTCAGCCAGGCCCTGTGGTGATGACATGTCCTCACCTTCTGAGGTCTCGCTCTCCTCCATGTAATATCTGTCGTGAGCGTGGTCATCCTCGCTGTCTGCTTCTTGATCCTGTGTATCCTCCATGTAGCACCTCTTGGGTTTGAAGTACGACACGTTTCTCGTAAGGGAGGACTGGTCGGCTCTCTGGGCCGTAATCATCGTTCCTTTCTTGTGAGTGACCGTCAGCGGTTCCGGTGCGAACGTGGCGTCCTCCTTGCGTTGTTTGGGTTGCCGCAACCACACTTGGTTTCCCAGTTCCACGTTCGACTCCTGTGCCTTTCTTTTGTGATCAGCCGTGTCCTTCATTTTGGCTTTAGCGGTGTCGTCCTTGTCTCTGGCCTCTTGTTCCAGAGGCGTGGCCTCGGCTGCGCGTGCGTCTTCCGGCAGTCGTGTCTGTACTGGTCTGCAGAACATCAAGTCAGCGGGGCATATGCCCGTCGTGCTGTGGGGAGTGTGGCGATAGTCCCTGAGGAACTGATATAGTGCTTGTTCGAAAGGTTTGTGGAGGATGGTCGCTATTTGCAGGGTTCTTTTGATGTTGGCCATGAACCTCTCGACCATCCCGTTGGCCTGTGGCCATCTCGGAGTTATCTTCCGATGGTGGAAGCCCATATACCTCGCGAAGTTCTCGAAATCTGTGCTCATGAATGGCGCTCCATTGTCGGATTTTATGATCCTGGGTATTCCATATGTGGACAACATGCGGTCCAGTACCGGGATGACGCTGGAGGCTGCTGTGCTGTCCACAATCTGTGCGTCAGGGAATCGGGAGTGTTCATCTATTAGCACTAACACATATGTGCCATTTCTTAGGGGTCCAAAGAAGTCTACCGCTAGTTCTTCCCATACCTTTTTCGGTAGTGGCGACATTTGGAGTGGGTTTGGGTGCGGAGGCAGTGCTACCTGTGCGCACGTCGTGCATTGTCCTATGATTTCCTCAACCATCATGTCCAGTTTGGGGAACCATACTTTTTCCCTTAGTAGTCTCTTGGTGGCCACCACTCCTCGGTGACTTTCGTGTGCTACCTGGATTGTTCTGGTGCGCAGTGACTTCGGGAGGAGTACTTTGCACCCTTTTAGTATTACGTGGTCATCGACGATGGAGAGCTCGTCCCGGACATGGTCTATTAGTTTGACATCCTCTCGGACCTCTTCCGATTCGTGCTGCGCCTGTTGACGCATGTGGGCCCTTCTGTCTTCTTGTATGCAGTGTCGCACGATGCGTAGAGCCGGGTCTTGTTCTGAGTGTGTAATGATGTCTGCCCACCCCACTGGTAACGGCTGTAGGTGATGCACTACGTAATTAAGGTATTCGTCAGCGATGGATGGTTGTGGTGTGGCTGGGCCAGTCGGGTGGCGTGACAGATAGTCCGCTGGATTATCTTCTTTCCCAGGCCGGTGCTTGATGACGAATTTGTAATCCTGCAGCCGTAGGCCCCATCTGGCTATTCTGGGCGGCATCCTTGACTTGGGATCTCCATATATTGTGATCAGTGCCTGGTGGTCGGTGATGATAGTGAACTCCTTGCCGTACACAAACAGGTGAAAGTACTCGCATGCCCATACCACCGCTAGGCTCTCCTTTTCCGCCTGGGAGTAGGCTTGTTCTGTCGGGGTTAGGCTCCTGCTGGCGTATGCGACCACGTATATTTTTGCGGGTTCCAGTGGGTCAACTTGCATTAGTATGGCGCCCAGACCTACGGGGCTGGCGTCCACTATCACCTCGGTGTGTCTTTTGGCGTCATAGTACGCCATGTCCTCTGCCTTGGAAATGGCATCTCGTATCGCCTCAAATGCTTTCTGACAGTCTGTGGACCATGTGTAGGGTTGATCCTTGCACGTTAGGAGGCGCAACGGGTTACTGATGGTTGCGTAGTCCTTTAAGTATCTGGAGCAATAGCTGGCCAGTCCCAGGAACGAGCGAAGCTCCGTCGTGTTCGTTGGGGGTGCGGCTGAGTTGAGTGCCGCCACTTTCTCCGGGTCCGGTCGCATCCCTTTGTCAGAGAATATATGGCCGAAAAATCGTAGGGAGCCTTTCCCAAACTCGCATTTGGCCTTGTTGAGTGTTAGTCCGGCTTCTTGCAGTGCCGCGCACACTCTGTGGAGAGCAGTGTCGTGCTCTTCTTTGGTCTTTCCAAATACGAGAACGTCATCCGAGTAATTCAGGCAGTTGGGCACGTGCCTGATGACTCTATGTATTTCCTCCTGGAAAATTTCGGCGGCAGAGGATATCCCAAAACTGAGCCTTTTATATTGGAACAGACCCAGGTGTGTGACGAATGTCGTAATGTACCTGGATTCGGGAGCAATCTCAATCTGATGATAGCCTTTGGTGAGGTCCAGTTTCGAGAAAACCTGTGCCCCGTGGAGCAGGTGTATCATGTCGGTGATTCTGGGCGCCTGGTGTCTTTCCCTCTCAATGGCCACATTGGCTCTCCTCATATCGACACACAGGCGTATCGACCTGTCCGGTGACTTCTTGGGGACGGGAATGATGGGGGACACCCATGGAGTGGGCCCTGAGACTGGTTCAATGACGTTGAGCTTGATTAGCTTGTCCAGCTCCTCTTCGACCTGGTGTTGTATATTTATCGGAATGCCCCTGTAGTGCTGGGCGACGGGTGGTATCTTCGGGTTTATGTGCAACTGTACCTTCCGGTGTTTTAGTTTTCCTAGGCCTCTGAATAGGTTGGGGAATGTTTGCTCGATGGCGTCCGGTCTGGCGAAGTATTTATGGGCCATAAGCTGGTACAGGATGTGCACCAGACCCATCTCGACGGCTGTCTTAAAACTGAGGATGCACCCGCTGTTGGCTTCCGTCTTCAGGATGTGTAGCTTGATCTTTGCAGCGTGCGATTTATGCACGCACCATGCAGATATTGTTCCTTTGCATGGCAGCGGGATTGTGGCACCATAGGGGTATATGTCCACTGACGCCTTTCGGATCTCTGGGGGGCTGGAGAGTGAGTTGTACGCCTGTTCGCTTATTATATTAACTGTCGCCCCCGTGTCTATGAGGAATTCCAACGGTGTGTTGTTGACTTGTAGCAGGAGCGTCGGACTGTGTTGGGTGGCTGTGGCGTTGTTGAGTGCCCACACGTACCCTTTTTTCCGTTGATCGTCCTCTGATGACTGGGATTCACTGCCTGATGGGGATCTCATCTCAATGTACCGGACGAACCGTCTTCTTTGCGATCGCCTCGATCCGTCCGATGGCCTTCTGTCATCTCTGGCGTAGGAGCTCCTTCGAGGTTTTTCTTCTTCTCCTCTGCCTGCTGGTGGGCTATGTCGCGAGCTTCTCCTTCTCTCTTGTTGTCTCGTTCTGCTGGGTCCCTGTCCTGGCGGATTTTTGCAGACGGCTCTGTAGTGGTCCATTCCGCCACATGCGGCGCACTTTTGTCCTACAGCAGGGCAGTCACCCACGTGCGGATACTCGAATCCGCATCTGTAGCACGTAGCGTCTGTTCCTTTCCCACTCGGTGAGGGCGCGGCATGCAGTCTGTTAATGGTCTCAGCAGTCAGTGGCGGGTGTTGAATGGTAACTTTGCCTAGGCTGTCGAGCTGCGACTCAACTGCTGCTTCCATCCTGGCAAGTGCAAGGATTTCCTCGAGGGACCTTTGTTTTTGGAGGCGCTGCTTCCTGAACGGCTGCGAGATGCAGCCTGCTATGACTTGAGATCTTAGCGCCTCGTCATTTGAGTACCTATGGAACTCACAGTACTTTAGCTTGATGCGTAGGCGCATCACAAAGTTGTCAAGGGACTCTCCTTTCTCCTGTCTCGTAGTGTGAAAGACGTGGCGCTCGTAGTCAATGTTTGTATGGGGCGTGAAATATTCTGATAGCTTCCCATGTAGTTCCGCATAGGTGACCGTGTCTACGTTCATGAGTTCGCCTGCGATGTCCCTGACAGCGGGGCCAACTGTCATGAACATGAATAGGGTGTTTTTCAGCATCGCGTTGTCGGTCAGACCGATTGCCCCCGTGTAAAATTTGAAATCCCTGAGCCATATGACCCATCTGGGTCCTAGGTTGGATGTGTCTCTAACATCAAAGGGGCCCGGTAGCGGTAAATTGTGAGCGGCGGTACCTGACGTTGGTGCCTGTTGATGGCCATCATTCACGGCTCCAGATCCGTCCGACGAGGAGGCTACGGGGCTCGCTGGGGCCGACATGTCCGCTGCGACGGTGGTGGATGCCAGGCACCTCTGTGCAGCCTTGTGTTGTGCTGTGTGGCAGCCCGCAGCACGTGTAGGCGGTGAGCAGCCTCTTCACAGGCTTTGGCGTGTCCTTGGCCTCTTCACGGGCTGTACTTGACGCTGTCCCCTGGACCTTCGGCCCGTCTCGGGGCCTCCCGCCGATCGCGGGTTGATGTGCGGGGGGGGCGGGACCAACGGCAATTTGCCTGCGGGCCCGCGTTTGCCTCTTCGGGCGCAACTGCAGCCGCTCCAACTGCAGCCGCTCCACCGCGGCTTCGACCGCTTCGGCCGTTCCCCTGTATGGGGGGGGCCTCCTCCCTCCTCGGTACTCTGTGCCGCGGCCTCTCCGGCGGGTTCCTGTGTGCGGGAGGTGCGCCGACGCGCCACGCCGCTCGACCGCGGACCTCCATGGCACCCCTGCCTTAGGGGCGGAGGTGCGCCGACGCGCAGCGCCCGCTCGCCTGCGGGCCTCCGGGGTTGCGAGTGGGTACGCCGTACCCCTCATCGCCAAATGTAGGGTTTTACGCGGGTCCCCGAACCGCTAGTAACAAAGTCACACGGGAGCCGGGGTACAGTGCAACCTCTTTATTCTGCACTCCAACAGGAACTGCCCTCCCCATGTCCCGCCCCCTCCCTAGCCCAACGTCACTTCCCTTGTGCAGGGAACTAAGACCGCAACGGCGGTCTGCCCACACAACGATGTGGGCGGGCTGCATAGCCCTCACTAACAACCTGACATCGTCAACCTCAACTGGATCTTACAGAAATGTTTTTCCCCCTTTTAATGGGTAAAGTTTGGTCATAAAGCGGGGCATTGCAATCTTCTCCGGGTCACACCATTCCCAAAGGATTTTATCCCAAATATCAGATACCAATGGTAACCCCATCCTGGGGATATGCCTATACTGGCGAATAGAAGGATCAGCCCCCTCCACTGGTAGCAGGGGCTCTGAAAACCCCATACAGTCCTAGACTTCAGCAAGCCCCTCCCCCATTTGTCATGACTCCTACCCCTGACCACCACTGGCAAGTCAGCTTGCCAGGTAGGGCCAGGTTTCGGGGTTCCATTATGGCCTCAAAGGCCTTAAAACCTCATTTGAGACTCTCTTGGAGTCAGTCCTGGCGCCTTTGGCACCAGGCTTGTAGTCATTATGGAGAGCACCTTTAAGTTGGGACTATTTAACTTGGACTACTTTCTTTGGGGCTGCAGTCAACATGGAGGCACTCACATAGCTCAGTTACCAAGAACTGAGCTATGCGGTCTAGTGTTTAGGGTGTGGTGGCCTATGACTACTTTACCTGGACTACTTTCCTGAAGACTATTTAAGCCACACCCAAACAGCAGAACACGCTTCGTGTTATTCTGCTGTTTGCAGCGTAACGCTCCCCGTATCCAGTCGGACCTCTTTGGAGCCAGCTACTCTTGGAACTACGTACCTGCAGGGAGATAAAGAATATTGTTATTGGAATCTTACCTGCGAGTAGCATCCTGTCTTCAGCCCATCGTCAGCTCCTGATTCTGCTTACCCGAGACAATCGATCCATCTTCAGGGCACTGCATGCTTACCGGAGTGCTGTAACCTGAAAAGGAGAGAGAAGAACAGCATTAGTGAGTGCATACTCACGAATCCAGGCGAACAGCTAAAACCACAAGATTCATACCTGGTGAGTCGTCTCTTGGTCAGCATCGCTCCGGAACATCACTACAACCGGCGAAGAGTACATCGACCTACGAAGGAAAGGGAAAGATGCGGGTTGGCATATACAAGGCAAAACAGCGCCGCGTATTGCGCATTACTTACCGGACAGCTTCGCGCACACCGCGCCTTCATTTAGCGACTCATGCTTAACACCATCCCGCACGAAAAAGGCCAGAATCTCTTGCACACATAAAAGAGAAGGAATAAGACATTAATAACAATAAGAGGAAGGAAGGAAAGAACAAAATAGGATACAAAGGGCCTCATCACGAGTTGAGTGGTAACGTCGGCGCTATTAGCGCTGGCGTTAATAGCCCTACCGCCAAACCCCCGGCGCTTATAGCGCCGGATCACGGGTTTGGCGGAACGGTTATTGCCCATTCCCCAATGAGCCCATTCGAGAATTCCCCATTCCCCATTGGGCTCAATGGGGAATTTTCACACTCCTACCGCCGGCGGATTTCCCGTGATTTGGCGGACCCTTAAATGCGGAGGTAATAGCGTTACCGCCACATTTAAGGGTTACTGCCAAACTCGTGATGAGGCCCAAAGACTGTAAAGCAGCAAGAGCTACCTTAAAGACAATCAAAAGGGGCTCGCACCAGTGAAGCAACTTGGTCGCTCACACCCACACGAGACTACGCACCCCTTGACACGAAGAGCAAGACGGAGAGCACGCCTTCTAGAGGGGCAAGGGAAGGTTTTGAATCCAAGGGAGGTGGGAAGACACCCTACCGAATACAGCCAAGTCTTGAATCCAGCCCTCCTGTATTTCAGACTCAACTTCCGTCGGAGGCACTACCCAGGGATCAGGAAGAGGCTTGAGGCGCATTACATCCAACCAGGGCTGCATGAGATCCCCGTGTATACCAGGTGAGTGTAACACATTCCCTCCCTGTCCAGATATTTCCCTTCTGCATCAGCCAATGAGGAACAGGAAGAGGCCGAGGAATCAGTGCCAGAAGAAGAGGATGAAGATGACGACAGACGCCTGTGCTTGTGTCCATGCGCATGGCCATGACTCCCTCCATGACGCTTAAGCAGGTTCTTCAACTCCTTTCTGGTCAAGGAAAAACGTTTTACCTTTTTCTTTCTTCTCCTGTACAACTCAGGTGAAGAGGAAGATGAAGAAGAGGACATGACAAGATGCCTGCGTTTTGCAGAATGTTTACCCATGGGGAGTTTTTCCATCAAGCCGGTTTTGAAACAACGACCTAAGGATACCTGTTTCACTACTACAGTCCTCTACTCCAACTGAGCTATCGAAGGCTCCACAGACAACAAACAGAATGCTAACCTGCCACCACACATTTTTAAAAGAAGCCAGAAAGCTTCAACCAATAGGTAAACCCAAACAATCAATCCCCTTGGTAACGCTGCTCCTTACCACCGGAGGTGGAGCCCACCTGCCTCCAGAGCAACATCGGGAGAAAATTATGAAAAGAGCCAGAAAGCCACGAGGGAACGCTCACCCCCACTGGCAGGAGAATAAGAACAGAAACATTCACCATGCCCCAACTCCTTACCTCACCCCGGGCCTGCAGGACCCGGGCCATGATGCCCCACGCCAGCTTACAGCCCCGCAGAAAACCAGGCAAGGCAATCCCGCTCAACTGGACCCTGAGCCCCGCAGGGAGCCGGGAGCATTGCCGCACCTGAAGGGGCTGAAGGTCTCGCCACACAGCTCCACCAGGGGGCCACCAATCTGCGTTCTCCCGTGACGTGAAAAAAAAAATTTGACGGAGGCAGGAAAAATATTACTGGGTGACATGGATATGGGGGAGGGGTTATAGGGCTTCAACGAAAAAAAAGAAGGTCCTGTGTCAGAGGCAGGGGCCTCATGAGATAAGTACTGGGACAGGAAGAGTGGACATGGAGGTAATGTATTGCTAACTACATTGGGGATCTCACACACTGTGATTCCCCTCCAATCTGGTTACTGGAGCAAACAATCCACCGAAACTGCTCTCACTCACATCTCCAGCTTTCTAACCTCTGTTCACCACTCTCAGCTACCCTCCATTCCCATTCTACTTGATCTCTCTGCATGGCAGAGCATCCCTACGTCCTCCAACCCATCTCCTCCCTTGGTCTTAAGGACACTGTACTTGATAGGGTGAACTCATCTCCCTGTGAAGGCTCATTATCCATCTGATGGAACTCTTGATAGCTCCTCCCTCAAACTCCTTTCCATGAGCACCTGCATGGATCAGTCCTCAGACTGCTCCTCTTCAACCTTTATAACTCCTCCCTGGGAAAATGAATCTCATCTTTTTCTTTCCCTCCTTCACCCTTGTAATCTCTGGATGAATCGCCAACTTTCTCACTGATGTCCGACACTGGGTGGCTCTATGCTGCCTGCTGTCAAAATTCTGTCAAGTGGAAGTTCCTTTTGGCCCTGCCTCAAACACCAATTCACTCTCATATCTCCTGTCTCCTTTCCTCCCGACCTCTGCACTCCCTCGCCCAGGGCTCCCAAAAGTGGGGTTCTCGTGGACAGTATCCTAAGACTCCAGCAGTTCATTACAGCCACTGCAGTCAGAATGAACCACAATAATATAAGGAAAATCTGACCCACCTCTCCCACCACTCGGCTAAAACGATGATCGCTACCCTTATGCTTAGCAATCTGGACTTCACCTAGAGCCTAGTGATTTCTCTTCCCCACTACTGCAGCTCTACACTAAACATGGTTCTCAAAATCCAACACAACCACCCTGTACAACCCACCTATATCATCTCCCACACCCTCTTATCCATGCCATGCTTAAAGGCTCTCCATGCAAATTCACTCTCTTTTAGTTCTTTCTTTTAATCTTCAACTCTAGCCAAAGTCTTGTCCCCTTCTACTTCACTCTCTGTATCTCAATCTACGCACCTACTGAAATTCTGTGATCCTCCTCTCTCCTTAGGTGCTGCTCCCGTCTCCTAGTGAAACATATAGGTGGCGTCCTACCACAACAACATTCAATATACCTCTGCATACATTATTTTAAGAGCAAAGGTTAGACCATTTAACAATCCAACTATCAATGGGGCTGTATATTCATGCTTAATAGAAATGTGAGCAAGAGAACACATATAAAGTGACTGTTGACATATTTATTTAGTTAATGTTCAGCCAACTTGGGTATAATTCCCCTTAATATTTTGTAGTTTTGTTGAGAAACACCTGCCTAAAAAGTAGCAGACCTTATTGTAGAAACAAGGGAGCAGAAAAAACAGAAAGAACAAATATAACCGTTGATTCAGTTTTCTTAATAATGAACATTGATGTGCCTATATACAGACATGCATGTAAGGCACTTAGACAGCGATGAATCCTGCCAGGGTTACCCTCAACAGATGTAACATTTAGATCATGTTCCTTATCGAGTAACCCTTATTCCTCCTAGGCCATCTCCCACTTCCAATGCTTCGCTCTACTTTCCCAACTGTACAATTGGAAGGCTCTCCCATGATCGTTAAAGCCATCCCACCAGCTGAAGGGTCCCGAATCTGAGTCAAGCGCCACCTGAAAGCAGATAAAGCGGTGTCTCCAGGGATGGAAGTGCACTATGAACCATTGGTAGGCCATACCACTAGTTCATTTGCTTTTTACAGAGCGTACCTTATAGTTCAAAGGCTCAAGAAACGCATCGTTCACATTTTTTATTTCTCCTGAGCCAAATATAGAATCGCCACAGGCCAGACATTCAAGCTCTGCCAGTTTCCTAAGTCACAGCTAGGCAGACATCCACACAAACACAGGTGGCCCAGCTCTGCAGGTCGTTAACATATACTCAGGTTTCAAAACACATTTCTTTCATGAGTGACAGAGCCTTCCACATGCATGATTGAACATTTCCAACTCAAAGAGCTCGCAAAGCACCAGTTACCATGCAAAACTGTGTTACTTCAAGTGAGCAACACAAAGCGTCCTTTTAAAAATGTGTATCCATGATGTCAAGAAAAGTCACTGACCAAATGTTATCAACATCATGAATAACAACGAGCTGGAAGTTTGTGACAAAGAATGTGCATATTGATCTTTGTTTATTATACATCTTCTTTTATTGCATTTCTTAAATCATTGAAAGTACAGTGGGGCTAACTAGATTTTTCAGGTTGGCATTGTCTTGCATTCTGGGACTTATAGTTTACCATTCAGGGTGTGAAAGATAAAGCCACAATGATATTCTTTTGGTTTAACATTTCTCAATAAGGATGTACATGCTGTCACGTGGCTTTATTATGCAATGTGTGTTTTTTAAAGTAAACACTATAGGACATTATTTTCTTTTTTTTAAAATGTATTATTGTGTTTAACCATTTAAGATTTTTACAATTGTTTTCCTACTTCAGTCATGGTTGCTGTTTTGTACTTAGGACACCACTTTGGAAGACACTTTCGTCGGCCATGATCTAATTAAGGGCTGTATTAGTGAAACGGTTCACTGCTTTCCATGGTCGGAGTTGCCTTTTTAAGTGCTAGGTCCAAGAGTTTAGCGGCAGCGCTAGACCATCTGGCTGAATCGCCTGCAATGAGTCGTTTCCAACCGTTTTCTTCATTTAACACCGACTGGTAGGATATATGTGGTGATAAGTACGCCTCTCTTTCCTTGGTCATTTCTGAACAGGTCGTAAGCAAGTGCCTTATAGTTTCTGGTTGGTCTTTATGTTCACAGAGCCGACAAGTGGCTATAGGGGACAGAGATCTGATAGCCAATATTTCTCTGGTATGGAGCAGGTTTTAAAGGGCTCTCATAAAGAGTTTCCTCAGTGACTTGTCTGCAAATTTTTCACAATACTTCAGCTGCGTTTTTAGTTTGTTGTGGCAGGGTGGGAGGTGCTTCAATAGCTTGTTGGCTAGGATCTTGTCGTTTGTGGCGATCCAGTCTTGCTGCTCCATTTTAATTTTCACTCTTTCTGGATTGGTAATGCAGTGATTTTCAGTGCAGGCTATCTCTTCCAGTTTTCCCTGGAGTTTTCTTACCCAGTTGTTGAGTGGTTTGCATCCGACGCTCTTTATTTCTTCAGCTACCACCTGGTACACTGGGAGAGTATTGGTCAGCAGAGTCTTTCTGTACAACTGCATGGCGCTTTGCTCCACCACTAACGCTAGAGACAGAAGGCCTAGTTCTCGCCGAATCGCTGCCATTGGGGCTGACTTCGGAAGGCCCAGGACCGACTTCCACAGAAATCCTTCTAGTTGGACCCAAATTTCCATAGGCATATTTAAATTAGCATTCATTCCATATGTCAATGCTGGCATGACTTTGGATTTGTAGAATTGCAGTGCCGGGATTCACAAAAACTTTCAGAATTTTTTGTCTACGCCTCTAGTTTGTGCCGTCAAGTTTCTTATTTTCTCCCATAGGGACTTTTGCATGCTATTTTCTTCCAATGAGTTGTCGATCCATACACCAAGGTATTTGTATTCTTTGACTGCTTCAATTTTTGTATTTTCTAGGAACCATGTAGGGCAAGCTTTACCTTCCTTTGTTGATTTAGAAAATAGGAGGACTTTTGTCTTTGCTTTGTTAATTTCCAAGTTGTTACTTTTCATGTAAGCTGCCAGATTCACTAATTGGCGTTGTAGCCCTATTTTGGTCTGATCCATCAGGATCAGATCATCCGCGTACCACAGTCTGGACAGTCTGCTCTGTCCAAACTTGGGAGGGAAAGCTCAGATTTTTTTTTCGGAGACTTGAAAGTCTCCAATGAAGGCAATGAATAGCGCCAGGGCCAAAGGGCAGCCTTGCTTGACCCCTCGCTCCAAATAAATGATGTCTGAGAGTTGCCCTTGTTGGCTTAAGTGGACACGTATAGATGTTGTTGTATGCAGGGCCATTATCGGTTCAAGTATTGGTAAAGGACATTTCCAGGTTTTTAATTTTGACCAGAGTTTACTACGGTCCACCTTGCCAAATGCCTGCGAGAGGTCCACTAGCGCCAGGTGTATCTTGGCGCACCTGCCTTCACTTTAGATTTTATTATGTGCAGGAGTAGCAAGTTGATCGCCGTACTGGCGTCCTTTTGAAATCCTGTCTGGAACACATCCACAGAGGGAGATCTTCTGGCCCATTTTTGAAAATGCGAGAGCAACAGAGTCGCGTAGATTTTGCCAATGATATCAAGCAAGGCGATCGGCCTGTAGTTTGCCGGATTTTCTCTACATCCTTTTTTGAAGATTGGGACGAGGACAGCTTCTGTCCAGGATTCTGGAATTTGCTTTGATTTTTTACATCGTTTGAAAATTTCACTGATCACTGCCACCCACTCCTCAGGATGCCTTTTGAGATCGATGTTTGTAAGGCCATCCGGGCCTGGGGCTCTCGAGGACTTGAGTTGGACAATTGCTCTTATGATGTCGTCTTCGTTGGTCAGAGATATCCATGGTTCCTGACTCAGTAGTGGTTCCTTTGTTTCCTGGGGTGCTGAGGGCCGAAACAGGTCTGTAAAGTAGTTGACCCATTTTTGTTCTGAAACGGCATTCAGGAGAGGTGGAATTTTGTGTTTATGCTCTTTAGTAAGTTCCAGAAATCTCTGGTGTTTCTAGAGGCCCAGGTTTTCAACATGGCTTCGGCGTCGTTTTGATAAAGAGTCAGACTGTAGTGTTTAATCCAAGATGTGTAGGTCGTCGCCCCCTTTTGATATGTGGCCCAAGTCTCTTCTGTTTGACGGCGGAGCACAATATTTTTCAAGTTTCTCGGTTCACAGCGTTTAAAGACAACCGTATGATCAAAGGTGTGGTTGTGTCACAGTCGTTTCCGTTTATTTCCTGCATAGCTCACCCTGTGAGCCAACAGTAGCGGTAAGTAATCAGGTCTCTTAGTGTCCGACAGGAGTGACGTTGCCACAAGATCCGTGGTTAATTTTTCTTTTATACTTCTTATGTTTCCTGATGTAAGGCGCAGGCGGGTTTGCTGCTTGTTCGACGGCAGACGGGTAGATGTTTTTTTTCTGGGCCCGGGCCCCCCCCAAGATCTAGGTAGGGGTTATGGTCACTCTCATTTGTTTTCTGGACCTCGAATGAGATTATTTGAGGAATCAGCCCTGTGTTATGAAAATGTAATCCAGAGTTGCCGAGGCCTCTTGCCTTTCCCAAGTTGGTATCTGAGGGTCATTTGATTGTAACATTGCCACATTGTAAAGGTTTCTGGACTTCATTAATTTTGACCATGCCAGGCCTCTTTCGTCAGCTGATGAGCGAAGATATGAGGAGCTTGGGACTGTGTTTGTCGTCCCTCATTTAGCGTTCAAATCTCCACATATGATGATGTTGGCTGCATTATGGTCCATGTTGATGGAATCAATGGCATGGGCGACAGACTTACAAAATGCTTTAATGGTTGTTTTCTCGGGGTTCCAGTATAGGTTGATTATTGCCAGGTCCAATGTGGTCCATGTGTCGTCTCCTGGCTAGAGATGGTGCCATGATGTTAGGGTGGCGAGCATGCCATAGGATTCCATTATTTTTCCTTTTGTCGTTATGCCTGAGCCTGTGCGAATTGCTGTCAAAAGGCCCGAGGACGGTCTGCCCATCAAGGCCCTGGATGCAGGAGACAGTTCGACAGCAAACCCGTCCAACGAAGGTTTGTCAGTTAGTCAGGTTTCCTGTAAGCATATGATGTCAAATGTTCCCAGGTTTATGTCACTAGGGCGGGTTAGATGTCTATACCCTCTCATGTTCCAAGAAGCCATCGCCATTGGTTTCTTGGAGGTCTTTCTCGTCGTTAGTTTGAGATGATCGGAGTGAGGATCAGAACTCAATGTTTGCTGCTATCTCTTGTGGTTTTGGCCAAAAGTGTCTGCTAGCCACTTCCATGGTACTTTTGCTGAGATTTCAGTGCGTTGTGTTTTCAAGTTTTCGCTCCTCGCTGAGTAATTCGGGCAGTCAGGATTCCTCTCTCTTGGCCTGTGAGTCTTTGAGTGGACTGGTGAATTTGTCCTTTTCGTTTGTGCACTTGTGCGGACTGGAGTTAGCTCGCTTCTCTTTCGCTCTTCCCTTCTGTGGTCCTGCTTCATAGCACTGTCATTACTGTCGCGTCTATCACCTTCTTCCAACTGTGTCTTCCTTTTATGTTGCAAGTTTTCGTGCCGACTTGGGCTAACCTGCCATCGGTTTTGTTTGTAAAGTGCTTCGGTTCTAGATGTGTAGTGAGAATTTGTGGGAAAATTCCTCTTGAGTTTTCCCAGCTCAATTTGGTGGGTCTGAGTCTTTTGTATTGCCAGTAGATTGAAGCCCAGGCGATGCAGGTCTTTTGTGACATCTTTTGGAATTTCGCGAATGGCTTCGTTTTTTATGTGCAAATAGGCCTTTGCTCTGTGTTCCCGGTGGTACGGTTCGATCGACTGGAAATCTTCAGTGGTCAGATGTCAAAGAGAGCTAACTTTAGTCAGAGTTTTTAGTACCATTTTCCTATTCAGCACTATGTAGCCTTCCTTGCTTGAAATTTGCTCCAACTTAAAGGTTGAGGTTCCTTTCAGTTTTTCATCCATCTTTTTGCCACACCACTTTGCCCTGCTTTCCGTGGTGGGAGTTGCTGCTCGATAAGTTGTAATTGGATATTCCTTGCCGCGGCGCGTTGTTTTCGCCTGATCTTCCTTTTGGCCAACCGAAGTCGTTTGATTGTCTCTTTGGTTCACCAGGTTGGCTTCTCCGGCCGGACTCATCCGGGGCCTCTACTGTGTGCACTTGTCAGGTTCTTCTGTTTGAATTGAGTCATCGTATTGACATGGCGTTGATTTCTTTGTGGAGGAGCGGAAGGCTTCCTTGCCATTGTACACTGGTTTTTGAGGTTAGACTGGGGTTACCTCCGATGTATCCAGATGTTGAGAGAGGTTCATCAACTCACTACTAGCCTGGAATTCTTCCATGGTTTTAGGTGATTGGCCATGTTTGGAGGAGACTATCATAGGGGCTTTTGAGTCCTTTGTAGGTTCTTTCGGCACTGCTGCTTTTTCTGAGGGGGCACTGTTGCTAAGTACCAATAGCACATGGGGTGGGTTTTCGGCTGTTTGTTTCACTTCGTCGGGCATCTCTGATTGCTTCCTCTGATTTCATTTCTTCTGTGATTGTTTCTGTTGAGGCTCATTTGCCACTGGCCTTTTTTTTTATGGAACTTCAAGCGTTGTGAGGGTTTGCCGTGTATTTGTTTTTGTGAAAATGGGGGCCAGGTCCCTCTGCTTGAGATCTTCGGAGGTTTGCGTGGCCTTAGGGGAAGAAGTGAGTGAACTGCATGCCGTTACGATCCTATCCTTTAGCTGTTCTTCAAGTTTGGCAATTTTGTCTTCAAAGGTAGTTTGGATCCTGGAGGATTAAATTCGAGAGCTGTTAGATAACCTTCAACAAATGTCAATTTAGAGGTCATTGAGGCTATCATTGAGGTGTTATCCTTTAAAGCCTTGTTGATTGACTCGTAATGTTTCCCAAAAGGGGCTAGTGCGATTGTTACTGCTGGCATTAATGAAAGTAAGTCTGTTTTTTTACTAGGGGAGTCCTTTTGGACAGATGACAGGATTTCACTTAGTTGTCTGCTTTTGGCCGGAGTGTGAATGCCCCTTTCGCTCGGTTGCTGGGAGAACCTGTCTGGGAGAGATTTCTCTGGAGAGGTTGTTATTTCTTGTGGCTGGCCTGACTCAGGCGCGCATGAGATCCTGGGCCCCGAGGGTTGTAGCAATGTTTCCTCGGGCGCCCCCCTGTATGTGTGGTCTGGTCCACGCCAATCAATCATCAGCTGGTTCGCGGCCTATTAGAGTCCCGGCCTGGAGGATTGCAGGTGTCATGGTACCTGATTGAAGTGCTACTCCTGGGCCCATTTGAAACCCTGCTCTTTTTTCCATCGTTTCGATGTTTGGGTCAAGGATGCACTTAGAGACTGGTTGACTAGAAGAGAGTTCCTTGGAGGTGGTTGGAGGTTGGTTTGGGGGCACTGATTCAGATATGTATGTGTCGTCAGGTGCCTTCTGTACTCTGGCTTTTTGATTCGGACCCGGCGTGGTTCCGTTTTTGTCTGTTTTGCGTGATTTATTCACTGGTGGGGTCTCCAGTAGAGCCTCCAAGATCTCTGCATCAGATAGTTCAGTGTCATGGTCCAGTTTCCTTTTATGTTGTTTAAAGAAGTATTCTTTTAGGGATGATGATATCAACGGTGTTGGAAAACACTTGGACCCCACCAGGGGTTTCATGCTCCCCTTGCGGTGTTTTTTTGCAAATATTTTGTTTGGTGCAGTTTTTATTATTCTCGAGTTTCCTTTCGTGTTGCTTCCCTTTGATGTAAGGGTTGCCTTTCCTATATTATTGCCAGTTTTTCCTGTTTCATTTGACTGCGACTCAGCCGACGGATTTATGGGAGAGGAGTTGCCGCAATCTTTGCGGGAATCTCTGAAGCGTTTCTATGCTTTTCATGCCCCTCTGTTGCGTTTCCATGACTTTCCGACCCCACTGTGGAATCCAGATGGTCGTCCTGTTCCCCGTCTTGTGTTATGAAGACGGCGTCATCTGGATTTAATGAGTCCTGTGAAATGGGCTCATCTTCCTGACCTGAGTCCAAGGAGTCATTGGAACTGATTCTTATAGGAGGCTCTGCGATGTATATCAATGAGGTAGGATCAGTGGCTGGGTCCGTGTCATTGTGCATCTGTGCTACGATCGAGTACCTTGCTGCTGGAATGACCTAGTCAGGCCGCATCAAGACCCACGTCAAAGGTAGGTGGTGGGACAAAAGTAGATTGTAGGTTGCCCTTGCCGGACACTATCGCGTCCGATGGCTCATGCTGCTCAATCGCCCCGGCCATTCAGGCGCCCGCCCAGGCCGTCCTCCGACAGGCTCAGGTGGGCTGCCACTCGCCAATGCGGTGGAATGGCCGGGGGTTAAGATGTGGGCCGGCAAGGGCAAGACTCATTCGGCAGGTGCTTTTGTGGGTTCCGAGGTCGCTGGTGCCAGGGCCTCGCCCGGCATCCGTACAGAGCGCGCTGCACCCTCCGCCGAACCCTCCGCTGTAGTGCACGGTGCGGTAGGTGCTGGGGTCTGTGGTGGATTAGAGGGTGATGGTGCTTGTTGGTCACAGGCGGGCACCGTGGCCACGGGTGTTTCCGTGCCTGCCTGAGACGATGCCGATGAAAGAGGAAAGGCGGGGATGGGACATTGTGGCAATATGCCCCTCCTTGCCCAACTTCAGTTAACGATTTACAGCTTCTTAAGCGACGTTTCCCTGGCTCAGCCTCACAGGGGGAGAGCGGGGCCATCCTTGTTATGGTCAAGGCCCGTAGAATGAATGGTTTGGATGGAGTGGGAAAGTGTAGCGTGGGACCCTGCTTCTAAGTTGCTGGGTTTGAGGCAGGTCCCTTGAAAGGAGTCGTAATTGAAGAAGAAGAAAAGGGTGTCCGCTTACCCCTCCTCGCGGACTCCGGACACCAGACACACTGCTCGCACAACGCGCATGCGCGGTGTATATGAAGGGTGGAACGAGGGTTTTTGCCGAAATAGAAAGCGGACTGTAGCAGGACTGGAGCAGGAAGGTAGGCAGGCTACTGCTTCAGCAGGTCCACGTAGGATGATCAGCAGGGCTCAGGAAGATCGTTGCACCAGCAGTCTGACCTCTCAACCTCTCACCAGACACACTGCTCGCACACCGCGGACATTATTACTCTAGACCTTGAAATCCAATAATTTGAGGCAACGTTTGTGATCCTGGTTGCCCCCAACCCCACTCGACACCCATCGACCCCTCTGCTCCATCTTCAGGAAAATAACGCAACCCCCCGTCCACCCTCCCATCTGTCCCACCATCCCACTACCACCTACCACCTTTTTGGATGCCACCAGAGTACCTCTAGTGCCTTTTTCCACTTCCACCACTAGGTGTCTCCCATCCCCTCACTACCCCTGGCCTACCCTGCCAACCCGTCTGATTTTATCGAACGTGTATGTAAATATTTAAATGTATTTCTATGTAGGCTCTGGCACCAGTCTCTTCATGTATGCCTTAAATATGCGGGTAGTAGTCAATGTCCCCTGTAAATGTCTCGTTTTAGTCCCCAATCACCGGGTATATGCTAAATCGGAAAACCCAACAGTATTGCACAAGCACCCTTGCCAAGCATTGCCTCAGTCGTGTTACGTATTATATGTGCGTCATTTCTGTTACAAATGATATCTTGATTACCTCATAAATATCAAATGTAAATAATAAAAAAGAGCGCGAGGACAAAAAATGGACCATGATTATATTTTGCATTCCACTACCGTTCATTGTTGCAAATGAGTTTTACTGTAGTATGAATGCCCAAAAGAGTGTCGGTTGATTGCCGTGTTCAAAGGAATGTTGAGAAAGGACATATGTTTTCTTCGCTGTCGGCCTCCCCATCCTCACGCCCACAGCTCTGCTTCTTTTGAAAGTATTTTGTTTTATTTTTTTTAGATCTGCTGAACTTTTACTGACACCTAGTGGCATTTTGTCGTTACTGAGTCGACGGATATTTATCTTTTCCACCGACTTCCCCAGAATAATAAAAATCATAACTGCATTTCTCTATTAAACAGATGTGTTTAAAACCGGGTGCTACGTTGTGTACCTGAAATGACCATTCGGAGCACGTTTCCTATCGGAGATGCCATTGACACTGTCGTTAAAGGAGTAGCCATGCTTAATTAAAGATTTAAATCTGAAAGCCAAAAAGTAGGTGATTTCAATCGTATTTTATTGCTTAAAAAATATGAGAACTACTGGATTCCGCGCACTAGCATTGCGTTGCAATGCCATCATTGCCATCTACTACAACTTAGCCGAACGTCTGCGATTTACAGGACACTTTGGTGGGGGTCATGCGAGGACACGCGCGCTCTCGCGTGCTGCTGAAAGCTACGATTTCAGAAACGAAGAGAGCAGCTAGCCTTCTGGTCAAACAGTGCAGACCGGGCTGTAATATCGAACCATTTTATAAAAGATTGCATTTACCAATATTGTTTTTTTCTGTATGTCATAGAAAGACGCGGTTTAGTACCAAATATAAATTGAATTGAGGAGGTTCGAATGTATTTTTTTTTCAAGCACATATATTAATTTTACGAGGCACGGGGCCTCCCATGAAACGTTGCGAGTGCGCCACAGGCGGCTTTCCTCACGTCTTATTCCGCAGCCTCCACCGGAGCAATTCAAACACGCGTGCACATTAATTTGCTCCTGTGCGATCATTTATCACAGCCGCTGCCATTGTGGCGTTGGAATCCAGCCCAGTGCATGACTAATGCACAAAATCATAATGAGAAGGGGGTGGGGGGATCTTGACAACTCTGCACATCATTTGCCGAACGGCGCGCATCAAAATCGTGTTTATGTAAAAGAAAGTATTATTTAACAGCCTGTACTGCACAACGTATTGCAGGAAGGCCCCAGTGCGCCTCCTGGAACGACTCCTTATGCGGGGAACCTTCTGCTCAACGTCTGACTCACCCTCCATTAGGCTTTTTTGGAAGGGTCCCATTTTCTAAGTGAGTCAGCCAAAAGAGTATGTAGTGATGTGTTTTGCAGCGTACTGTGGTGCAGTCCGCGTGCATTACCAAGTATTTCCGGTTAATGTATTGTTCGCGCGCGAGAGAGGTTTCATGCATCTCCTCAGGCCTGTCGGGATGGACGCTCTCTCGTCCATGGCAACTGCACCTGTGACTTGCTTGATTCCTTATCCAGACACTAGCCACCGCCTGCCTCCACGTGCTGCGTGCACCGTATGTCTAGACGTAGCAGTCGGAAGCATACAAACGAAGAGCATAGACCCCTACTGTGGTATCCTGGTATGACTGTGATGAATGGCTGGTATCCTGGTATGACTGTATTGAATGGCTAAGTGTGTGCAAGGGCCTCCTAGAATGTTTAAGTGGAGCTTGGAGTGTGGGGGGCCTGAGGATTCTAGAGAGTGACGGATGGACTAGGAACCAGGGCAGAGGCTTATCACCTACTCTCCTACCTCTTATACTATGCTATGTAACTATGAAGAATAAAGCCTGTTTCCTTTTACACTTACCTGAGTCAGCCTGGTTCCTGCTCCCTGTCATCACAGTCATACCAGGATACCACACCTACCTTGCTCAAGGAATTACTGCAGAGAGGAGTAGGTAAGGCAGCAATGTGTTCATCAATGCGTTTTGGCATGCAAGAAAAGTTAGGAGCCTAAACGCTTGGAGGGCATAGGGGGCTAGCCCCTACTGAAGCCCCCCAAAACATTGCAATATATCACATCACAAATTGTTCCCTCAAATAATTTTGACAGACACCACTATTTGATTGGAAAAAATATGATCACTTTATTGGGGTCATCCTAAGAGGAGGTCGTAGACCTGCACAGGCCACAAGTATGCCAGGCCTACAAATACTAAAACGGGTGAGCCCTCCTCACTTCGATTGCCGTTCTTGCGAGACCGGCCAGCCCTGGCATCTGACTGCCAGGTCAGTCGCTCCCATATTCTTTCAATGGAGCGAACCAGGCCACTGCATTCAGTCGTTGAGGAGTCCCAACTGTCCCCAGTGGTGTCAGTGCCCGTATCACCCATCCTGGGTCCTGCAGCCAGCGGGTACAACTCGCGGGCGGAGTGCAGTATACCTCCTTCTCTAGGACGGCCCTTGTAACTCCACTCCGCCTGTGACAGAAAAATAAATTAGAAACATTACCAGAAATAACCTAAATATCAAGAGGAACTGTAATTAATACCTGAAACACATTTCTGTGGAAGCAAAATTCATGCACCTGAGCTGGGAGGGTGGGTGACTCCTCGTCTGTGCTGCAAAGAGGATGAGCTCCTGCAGTCTGGGCCATTTTATGTGCCTTCCCAGGGCCAAGTGGTTGTCGGTCTCTGGTGGGATGCCCCTTAAGGCTCCCCCCTTGGGAGAGGGGAGGCAAGCCAGATGCCGGGGGTCAGAGGTGCGGCCCGCTATGCCAGCTTACCCCCTAGCGTACCCTGCATGGGCTGGGGTATCTGCTTAGCAGGGCTAACACCCCCCCAAACATTGCAATACATTAGCATCACAAATTGTTACTGTTGTGGGGCCTGTTACTGTTGTGGGGCCTGGCAGCTCCATGAGCATGCTGCTGGAGCCGGAGTCTGGATGTCGCTTGCCGCTTTTATTAGCAATTCACACGTGATCCAGCACGCACCCTCGTGATGACGTGCTGTAGTCACAACATCCCATGACAAGGGTAAATCAAACAAACAACTACGTACATTGGTACTGGGTCCAATTTAAGCATGAAGAAATCTGCAGGACATCTGTCTGACACATACATCATTGCTCAGGGGCACAAGAGAGAGTGCACACATATATCAGGAATGGGCCCATTTGAAGCATCGGTGCACATACACTGTTACAAATAGAATGGAAAATACATTAATTAGTACTGGGTCCATTTTATTAATCTATCATCATGACGTGAAGGGCGCCAACCTCCACGTGCAGGCAAAGCTGCACCCAGGTGCACCGGGGCCACATCTTCTGTGTGGGGGGCCGAAGAAGCAGCTGTGATTGTTGTTCGGTCCCCCCACCCCCAACAGGGCAAACAGGTGTGTGGCCATTGGATATTGTTCTGGAAAGTCCCTTGAAGGTGGTGGATGTCGCCGTCGAGCGGGGAGTGAACCCTGCAGTGCTTGGGAGAACCCTAGCCACACAAGCACTTCCCTCCAGGAAAGTCGTAGCCAGGTGTTGACCTGCCTGGTAGGGGCAGGCTGCCAGCGTTGACTCACAGGCCATGCCGAGGTGGGACTCCAACAAATGAAGGCAGCGGTGGTGCTGGGGCTGCACCATGTTCTCCCCCCAGATTGGCAGCGAGGCATCGTGCATGAGGGGCAGCAGCACCTCCTTCTCTGTGGCATGACTGGGCCATGCTGATTGCTAGGTCTCCTCCAAGTGGGGTGGTACAAGACTTGAGCCATGCCACTCTCCAGCACCCCCAGGTGGAAGGATGGGCCCGGCTGCACCATGTTGCAAATATCTCCAATTGACGCGGCAGCCTTCAGCGGAGCATCTTCTTCCCCAGCAGAGCTGACTGGAGCGCCCACGACTGTACTGTCACCTTGGCCACCAGGAACAGCAGCGGGACATAGCGCCAGCACCTGCAGCACTGCAAGACTGGTGACGGCAGAGACCATGGCTCCTCTCCTCCATTTTAGCATGGTGAATGTGCAGACAATAGAGGATCCCCCGGAAGGAGCCCGCGTAGACATCGGTGCGGCCCGCCACCTGTAGGCTCCCCCAGGCGGGAATGTGGTCTGGCTGCTGTGATGCCGTGCCAACCATCTTGGCCACCATTTCGGCCTTCAATTGTTCCCCCTTTTTTTCGGGAGCGGATCACTTGTGGGTGTTGGGATTCTGGCATCTGGGAGGGCTCACGGCCCCTGGGTGCCGCTCTAGCTTCTGCAGGAGTGAGCTATGCCCGATGTCAGGGAGCTCAGCACCTAGGCAGGAGGCAAGGCTGTGTACCCTTGGCCTTGCGCCAACTCCCCCTCTGGGGAGCGAGATTTGCCATGCCGGCAGCAATGCGGGGGCATGCCAAGCCCCTTGATGTGCGTGATCATCCGGGCACCGCATCCCATCCTCGTCGCCTGTTGTGGGGCCCAGGCGTGCCGGGCCCATGTGGTTAGATGGGCTGTGGGAGGCAGAGCGGTAGCTCCAAGAGAATGGTGTGTGCTGTGCAAATAGGGCTGCAATGATGCTGCTGGAGCCGGAGTTGGGGGGCATCTGATGATCAGGAAGCCGCTCGCTGCTTTTATTAGCAATTCACACCTGACCCATGCACGCACCCTTGTGGTGAGATGCTGTAGTCACAACATTTACCTCAAGTAACTTTGACATACACCACTTTTTGATTGGAAAAAACATGATCACTTTATTGGAGTCATCCTAAGGTGCAGTCCTAGCCCTGCTCAGGCCACAAATTTCCGGGTCGCCTTGCCAATTCCTTTTTTACTTAGCCCATTTAAAAATGGTGAGCACTCCTCACTTCGGTTTCCGTTCTTGCGAGAACAGCCAACCTTGGTATCCGAATGCCAGTTCAGTCGCTCCCATATCCTTTCAATGGAGGGAACCAGGCCACTGCATTCAGTTGTTGGGGAGTCCCAACTGTCCCTAGTGGTGTCAGTGCCCGTATCACCCCATGCTGGCTCATGCAGCCAGCGGGCATTGCTCGTGGCAGGACTGCAGCATACCTCCTTCGCTAGGATCGCCTATGTAACTCTGCCACGCTTTCAGGGTGGCCCACCACGACCCTCAATGTCCTCACTAGTTAATTCCTCTTCACATCTCCTCCTGATTACACAACACTCAACATCTCCATTGATGTGCATCCTGCCTTTGACAACATTCCGAACAGACCCCTGTTAAAAAGATCTGTACCCTCGTTGGACAGGTGAACTCCAGCCTTAAAAAAATGCACTGGGTCCTTCTCACACAACAACCGGTGTCTGGATAAAACCAGTCCTTCCCACTGCATATACCTCTCCATGTTTTTGTTTAACCGTGTCCTAGATTTTTTCATGGCCACATTGGAACCTGCTCCTCGCCACACTCTTCTTGGCAGTACCTCAGACCAAACAATCTCTGTTTTTGGGAGCATTTGCCCTAATACTTTTTATGCCCTCTTGCATGTCCTTCATTATCCGATCTTTACCCAGGTCTGCAAGATCCTTCACCCCGAGGAACACAATGAGCATCTTAGGTACTCCAAACCTTTCCAGCTGCCTGCACACAGAGGGAAGCAATGCATGCCATTGCATGCCCAGTGTGCCCAGCCAGACCAGTTTGATGTTCTTTAATCCCAGGTTAACCCCTTTCAGTGGCCACACCCATGCTCGCCACTGCGCTTGCGTGACAGAGTGGGCAATGACCTACACTGTGCGACCTGCTGGTTTCAAAAACAAAAAATGCCTGGTACAAATCTATCCAGCTTCCCTTACCCTCCTGGTCCGTTTTTGACCTCCTTAATCTTATTTTCACAGCCATCTTTGTGAAAGTCACATCCCCCGTTCTCAGTACCGTGCCTGACTTATCATTCTTACTTGTTGTGACCAGTTCCCTCACTCGTAGAGCCCCCAAAAATGCACTGCAAATGCGGCCCTGAAAAGTGTCACTTCAAAACCATTTGACCATACCCCTTGCAGTGCCCCAGTAATCTTACCACTACCTCAAAATCAATGGACATCCGACCATCCTTCCTAGGACCTTCCAAGTTTGCCAACCTTTAAGAGCAGCACGCAATGAGAAGCCCTTGGTGGGGTCCCCTACCCCACTCATTTTGGTATAAAAGGCTATTGCCGCCAAGTGCCCTGCCACCCATCTACTTATCCGTCTTCCTTGTGTGCCCAAACAAGAAATGTCTCTACTTGCTCTTCCAGCATCATTATTTCATGTATCCTAGGTGCCGGGACACACTCAAGAATTTAATATAGCCCTGCTGCTATCTGGACCGCACACCTGGTGTGAGCAAGCGCTCCCCAATTTCCCAGAGCATTGGATCCACAAGACCAACTGCCACCATTACGCTGTGAACTCCGTCCTCTGTCATTGTGCCCATGGGTGGGTCTTCCGGAACCTTTTCCACTGAAAATGAGAGCGAGAGCGTCAGCTGTGATATCAGCAATACCTTGCACACCTTGCACATGGCATGCCCTAAACTCATTATTCTGGTACAGACAAACCTCAACCATCTTTCTTAATAATCTCAGGACCACTGGGCACGAGGCAGATTGCAAATGAATAGCCTGTACCATAGACATGTTGTCAGACCAAAAGCGGTCTCTCCTATTGCATAACTCACCCGGCCACAGCAGGAGGGATATTACAATTGAGAAGAGTTCCAGTGCCATGATGTTACCCAATCTTCACCTTTTACGTCACTGTGTAGGCCACTTCTGTGCACACCATTGTCAGCCCAGGATCACCCCGAAACCTTCCTTTAATGAAGCATCAGAGTACAACTTTATTTCCTTGCTTGTCACCCACGGGGCCCGTCACAACCTGATGCCATTGGACCCCTGCAGAAAACTGTGCCACATGCGCAGGTCATCCTTGAGGGGTGTACTCAACCTGATGTGATGATGCTTCAAGGCGACACCGCCTGTTGCTCTTGCCAACCTTTTAGTAAACACTCTTCCTGCAGGCACTGCTCTGGCTGCAAACCTGAGCTTTCCAAGTAGTTGCTGAACTTTTTCAAGACTTGTCCTGTCCTTAGCCAAGTTGTTGTCAATCTCAGCAATCAGGCCCTCCACCATCTCTTTGGGTAGCTTGCATGCGCCCCTCACTGTGTCTATTTCTATGCCCAGAAATGTGATCACCTGTACCGGGTACTGTGTTTTGTCGAAGGCCAGTGATATGCTCAGTTCTCCCATCAGTTCCTGGAATGATGCCAGTGCGGCAGCACAGTCTTCTGAACCTTCTTTGCCTACAAAGAGGACATTTTCCAGGTAGTGAATAATGGCCCCCCTGTGCTCGCTCATGTGTGTGGCCCTCTCCAGGAACTAGCTGAATTGTGTGGGGTGCATTTAAAGGCCCCACACTGAAGTCCCTTTCACATGAATAGCAAGATTTTAGACACTGAAACAAAAACAGCCTGGCATTTGTTTTTGTTGTTCAAGTAAAATTAAAGAGCTGTGTGGAAAGGGGCATACCAGTCATTACCAATAGATAAGCAGCATTTTAATTGATAAAAGAAGGAGGAATCAAAGATCCCTGTCACATGGAAAACAAGATTTTTAACCATTGAAAACAAAAACGGCCTGCACATGTGTGTGCAAACAAAAAGGTTTTTGAAAAAGTAAAAGTAAAAAAATATCACTGCTCACAGAAAAATGTCGGGAAAATAAAACATGATGTGTGGGTTGACAAAGAGCAATGTATAATATGTTTCACCCGCAAACTCCAGTGACATTTGAAGAGCCACTTTGTCTTCATGAAACAAATGTCGCCCAAGGCAGACCCTTTTGCTGGCTGTGGGTAAAACTTCACAAGGACATCTCCCACTTCCAGCCTGGATGTCACACCTCGCATCTAATAACCAATCCCAATAAAACTGTCCTGCTAAAGATGCTGAAATTCAGTGTTCTCCAGACCTGCTAGCTCTGAAAGCAGGGACTTCAAGAAAAGTTATCCTTGGCTGGAGTACAACTAATATGTGTGAAAATGGGGGCACCCACTTCAAAGAGCAAGCTTCCGACACAAAGGAGACTGATAAAGGTACAGGCTGACCCAGTGAAAACAAATGTTCGGAAGCAGGAACAGGACCATGTGTCCCACATGAACATTCACAATTTATTTAAAAGGACTATTATCATTTAGGCCTTTTTCTTAGCCATCATAAGGCGGATGGATTCCATCTATGTACCATTGTTTATGTAATTTCCAGATGATTTGAGGGATATACAATTCACCTTCATGTGACTCTGGGAACTGTAAGGGCCAGTTAAACTAGGTTTCTGGCTGATCTGAACATGTTCCAAAAGTGAGAGTTGGTGAGAGGGTGAGAGGGTGGAAATAGAAATTAGGGATATGCTTAATAACTTACATATTCATAACTGTTGTGCTTTTTATGGAAACAGCAGAAAGGTGCCACATCGCTGTGCCACATGATACAGAATTGGTGGTCAGCTAATCTAATTCCCCAGTTGCTAGTAAACTTATGAAGTTGTGATACATAACTAGTTTTTGTCTAAAGGTTGAAAGGAGAACAAAGGATGATAACAAATGGGAATTGCCACATGTTGCTCCAAACCCCTAAACTAATCCTGACTTGGAGGATGGGTTTGGGAGGAGAAAGAAGGGTAACTTTCCAATCCTAGTGGCAGGGATTATTGCAGGGTACTTCCTCACGATTGTAAAATTGGTATTGTCATCCGTGCTATATAAGGGGGACTGCACTAGGACAGAGAGAAAAAGGAGAAAGACATGAGGACAGAGAGAAGAGACAGGCCATCAGGAAGGATGCTGAAACTTACCATCTGACAGCTGTAATGCGACACCAGGAGAGACTGCTGAGAGTGCAGCTGGGTGGAGCTATCTATCTCTAGGAAGGCCTCAAAGCTGACTGGGTCCTATGGTGGAGAGCCAGAGGCCATCTTTGAGAGTGGAGTGACCAGACCCCTGACCTATCTTTCCAGAGTGTCCTGAGGTGCAGTTGGTTTTCCTGAACCTTAAACAAAGGCTTGCTATGTAAGTAGAACCGATCCCTGGGAAACCAAAAGGTGAAGGAGTCTGCTTGCCTTGAATCCTTTTCCTTTGTAGTCGGTGGGGTGTGTGCAAAACTGTGCAGATCCGTGGCCTATGTAACCAAAAATATTAATTTAATAAATTCCCCATTCGGCAGAACACTACTGGCGGCTTTTGTTAAAATTCAAAATTAATAAAGCTCACTTCGGGGTGTACGCTGAAAACTATAGCCTATAATTAAATTGGGTAATCCTTGTTTTCCAGCTGACCCCGACTTCTTTAAGGAAGAGCAGTGTTTTTGTTTTTAAATCAGTCCAACCTTTTTATCCAGCTTCCCCAACACAGGCCTTTCAGTAAGGGTGGTCGGAAATCAATAATTCCCCAAATCATTCCAGTTTTTCTGTCTGACTTCCCAACATAGACCAAAGCAAGGGGGTATTAAAAACAAACCGCTAAACCACCCTGTGTTTATTCTAAACCATTAGTGTGGATGAAATCATATATGCTATATGTATTCGGACCAATCTTGAAATCCTTCTGCTAGGCTTTCAACCCTGCAGAAAAATCAAAATCGCACAACATTACATAAGGAGCTGCCAGTAAATAGTGTAAATGAAGAAAGTCGGGAAAAACCTGTAGGTCCTACATTAGGCCTCAATTTCGATCTGCAAAGCTGTGGTGAGTGACATTATTAAGATAATAGGAAGCCTGTCATCTTCTAGAGCCGCTGGCCCTGATGCTACCTGCAATGGCTTAATTAAATTATCACCAGAGTTGTGGGGAAGGGCACTTCATACACTATTTCAATATATTGCCCAATCGGCCAAGATGCCAAATAACTGGAAACAGAGCACTATCCTACCGATATTAAAAAAATGGAGCTGGAAAGATCCCATGAATTATAGGATGTTAGCAATGCCGGATATGCCAGCAAACATCTTTGCTAAAGTGCTCCTTATAGAGCTAAAGTAATGGATTTCTAATAACTGAATACTACCCCCTAATCAGACAGACTTTAGAACTAAAGCATCCACCATCCATAATCTTCTCATACTAGTCTCCTCTATTGAATATGCATGGGAAAGACGCCAACTCCCAGTATAAGGAGCCTTCATTGACTTCAGTGCAGCCTTCGACACAGTCATGCACAATCGACTGTGGAATAAACTTGAAGCTTGGAACACACCGGAAGGCCTGTTGTCCATGATTAGACTTCTATATCAAAATACCATGGTCTGAGTATGACTAGATGGGGAAGGCAGGGTCACAGAACAAATATCCACCTCTCATTGGGTAAAGCAAGGATGCATTCTTGCATCCACACTTTTTAACCTCTATGTTGCAGATTTTGCCATCACACTAAACAAGACAGAAATATGTCCCTTAAAATTGGGACATTCAAATTTTAGTTGGCTGGGTTACGCGGATGATCTCTTGTTAGTTGACTATACACCCATGGGACTACAAATCAAATTGGATGCATGAAGTCAATATGCGAAAAGAAATGGTCTACGAATTAACATCAATAAGACACAGATTGTCACTTTTATGGGCAAAATTCAAAGTAACAAATCCAATCGCATGAGATTAACCATCGACCAAACTCATGTAGAAAGTGTAGAATGTTATAAATACCTGGGTGTGCACATTGACAAAAAACCTATTTGGAACACCCAATGGGATGAAATCAAGACCAAAAGCCTGACAATCGCCTGTTCCTTGAGTAAATTCATTGGTAATCAATCTGGATGTTCAACTAAGACCATAATAAGGCTCTACACCACAAAGATCCTCCCAGGTATGCTATACGGGGTAGAAGTATAGGGGCGTAAGCATATAAAGGCTTTGGGAAAGCTGGAGGCAAAAATTCTGAGACTGCTGTAACTCATGCCAAAAACACTTCTGATAGAATACACACTCCTAGAATTCAATTTAATAAGCATTAAAGAAACCATAGAGCTGAGAACAACCAAGAGTTATGTAAATTTAACAACCTTGAACAATGGAACCATCATGGTGGACTCACACCAAGCTTTTATAAATGTAAATACATTTCATGTCCTTGGTGCAATTTGCAATATGTATTGTAAACATCAGTGCTGGACGAGAGGGTTTGGAACAATTAACATCCCACGTACTAACATGAACCTAAAGAGGTGGGTTAAGAAGAAATTAACATGGTTAGCAAAGGAAGAACTAGTTTCCCGCTTTGCCACAAATGTTAACGGTGGAACCTACATCCAATACTATCTGGAAAACACTATGATGCCTCAGTACATCCTTGACTACGCAAATAGTAAATCCGTACGCCGATACCTGCTATTCAAATGCAACAACACTGATGTATTGGAAATCAGAGGAGCGAAATTGGGAATAGCGCGCAAGGATAGGTTATGCCGATTATGTAGTGAACTGGTTCTTGAGATGACCAAACATATTATGTGTCAATGTCATAGTTTAAACTCCCTAAGAAATAAACATATGAAAGCATACAAAAACAAATTTAACTGTGATGATGTTCTGAATATGTGGAACTGATTGTTAGTGGGCAATTACATCAATCTAATATATCACAAGATGAGATTTTATGAAATTTGTATGGAAGTGCTGTGGTCGCTCTCAGAAGGAGTTATTTAAATCAATATATATAGATTCTGCTGCTGTTGTTAGCCTTTCATGTCTCATATGCAGTGCCGATGTGCAATCTTATTTTTTAATTGTACTTTTTAGATTTTTAAATGCTATTGTATTTTATATATATTTGTGAAAACCATTACTTGGTTATATGTGTATTAAATAAATAAATAAAATAACCCAAATCATTCCAATATTTCTGTCTGACTTCCCAACAGACCAAAGCAAGGGGGGTCTGAAAAACAAACTTCTACATCACCCTGTGTTTATTTTAAACCAAAAGTTTGGGTGAAATCATAATTGCCATGTGTTTTGAACCAATCTTGAAATCCTACTGCTAGCGTTTTAAGCCTGCAGGAAAATAAAAATCGCGCAACATTACATAAGTGGCTTCTTTATTCATCAGTGTAATTATTTTGTGAAGTGAAATTTACAAAAAGGAAGAGGTGTGGTGGCGCCATTTTTAACTCACTTTTGTGATGTATTTATGCTGAGAGAAGTTCATTGTGTTGTGCCACGGATAAAGTGGTGTTTTTGATATTTTCCTGCTACTGTTAATTTAAATAAATACTAATATATTTCCTGTACACCGGCCTGGTTCTTAGCACATTGTTAGCTCAAGGGAGAGGGATCCAAGGGTCATGATATGTGTCTGAGATAAGGGTAAGAAAAAGAATCTGTTAAATAGTTTGTTGCATAACCACTTGAGTGGGGAGGGAAGAAATTACCCGTGTTGACAGTGGCTTCTCAATAAACTCCTATTCCTGGCCCATGTCAAGTACATTGTGACAGTGTATTCATTTTGATGCAATTGCATTAAGGTGGTGGGAAAGTCATCTTTGTTTTGTGAAAGTGCAGCTAGGACTTGACTCCTGAGTTCCAGTGAGGTGTATAGGTAGAAAATTAAGAGAGTGTAAGAATTTATTTGAGTGATGAAACCAAGCAGGAACAGGCTGAGTTTGCCCCTGCATAAAAAAAGTTTTATTAAAGTGCAGAAAGCCAATTGTGATAATGACTACTGTACAAATTGAGGAAGCCAGAGAGCATCTCCTAACTGAATTATTTCTCAGAGGAGAATGGGTTGAGGGTGATGCAGGAAACTGGCAAACCAGAATTGTGTGGGAGGTTACCTCAGTAAGCAATGATATTTGGCTTGAAGCTGGGATATTACACAAAGCACTTGAGGCATTTTATATGACCACAACTGCTCGTGATGAGCAAACACAAATGGCTCAGCTAACTGCTCAGTTATATTTTCATTTGCTTTTAGTAGAAGAGCATTGGCAAAATAGAGAGGCTAGTAGGATGAATAACTGGAGACCTGGCAGAGGGCAAGGATCTTGTTTAACAACTCAAAGCTGAGTTAAAAACACTGCAGCAAGAGGGTGCAGAGCGTGAAACACAGTTTTTTGCACTGAAAAATGAACAAAAAGAGTGTGTAGAAAATCTGAGCACACTGTAACACAAGCTAAATTACCAGGCTGCTTATAATAGAGTCGTTTTGGAGGCCATTATCGCATTCCAATCAGAAATAAAACAATTGAAAACTGAAAATAGTCAATTCTTATCAAAGGGGTTGATTCCCAAAATAACTTTTATCAGATATATCAGCAGTAGAGTACTCTGAAACAACAGAGGACGCAGCTAATTCGGGAAAAAACCTCTTGAATTAGGATAAGAGTGTCCTATTACAGAGGATAAATCAGTTGGAAATGGAGGTAGAAAGGGACAGTCAGGTTCTCAGGAACTGACCGAAATTAGAGAAGAAAGGAACGAGATTGAAGAGTGAGTGAGTCAAATAGAAGTTGAACTATTAGAGGCAGCAAAATGTAGGGTCCCTGGTATTTTCCAGACCTAGCAACACCCCTGCCAAGGACATTGAAAATTACAAACAGGACCTGAGGCCCCTTGACCAATCAGGATATGGGACAAGGCCCACTGATCAACGTGTAGAGCCCCTCCGAGCAGGGGCCCCATGCCAGTCATTTATATATGCTCATGCACAAATGGGAACTGACCTCATTCATGCCACCTATCCAGAACAGGGCAACATGAGACAGTTCGACTTACCCAGGCCTCGTCCAACTGATCAGGAATGCCAGTCCCTGTCTGATATTGATGAGTATTCATCTCTATCACACAAAAGGGAAAGTGGCTATACCACAAGTAAGGAATAATATGGTAAGTACTTCAGACCATGAAAACACATATGAGGAGAGAGTCAGGGAGTTAGATTGGCTGAAGATGTGACTACAAGAAGACCAACTTGCCCGCTTTGCTGAAGAAGAAAAGCCAGACTCTCTGCTAAGGAAGGGCTTTCTAAAAACCTCTGTATATTCAATGGAAGGGGGAATTCCCCATACTCTCTGGTAGGAGGGAAGAGGAAACTGGTTTCTATCCTGGGCCGGAAAGGAACTCCAGGGAGGGTGTCCCTGAGAGTTCACTTTGGTCCCGGCGAGAGGAGTCCATACCCTGTGGTTCTGGGAGATATTCTCAGTCTCATAGAGATAGGAAGTGCCTAGAAGACAGGGAATGGAGTACCGGTAGCAGTTCTGAGTCAGAAGGTGAATGGACTCAGGTGCATAGGAAGAAAAAGACAGCAAAGCAAAACAAGTGTTTTGTGAAAGACCCAATAAGACAAATTAAGGCCATAAAGAGCTTCCTGATCCCATACCACAAGAATGCCAAGTATTCGGTGTATGAGCACTTGGAACTTTATGGGCAGATGATGGCATCATTCCAGATCAGGAATTATGTGAATTGTGGAGCATTTGCTAAATGGACGTTCTTACCTGAGTACTCCCGTTTCTTTGCAGGACTGGTGGACCAGGATCATCATAAATGGTCCACTTATAAAGCAGTCATATTGAAACATTTTTCCACCCACAGGAACCCACAAGAGGCTGATAAGGCTGAATATAACTTGCAGTGTGGGGAAGATTAGGCACCTAAGGAGTTTGTGTAGGAGTTAAAACACGCATTTGCTCAAACTTCCCGGCAGGTGAACACCAATTGTAGGGAGTTTGTAACTACATATTTCCATGCTCTCCCCAAATATATAATGACTCAGTTGCTGCGTGACTTTCACAAGCATAGGACCCTCGATTGGGTAATTGAACAGGCTACCAGGATTTATGAGGTCCAAAAGCCTGCTGAGAGTAAACATACTGTCAAAACCCCCGAGCCATCTAACACCCCTGCTGCTGCAAAGGTGGCAGAGGTAAAAATGACCCCTACATTGGATCTGGAGCTGGGGGAGGCCGAAATGTAACCCTCCTGCAAGCAAAATGGAAAGCAGAAGAGACCTGCCAACCCGGTCCAATCGAATGGTAGTCAGGTGGGAGCCCAGAACAATGATCCCTCTGACCCTGCCACCTATATAGGTCCTAGGTACAAGGGTACTAAACCAATCCTGGGGTATGTATACACTCCCCCGGCCCAAGGGGGGAGGACTAATCAGCTAAGTACTGCCCCAAGAAACGTCCCCACCAAACCTCCCTCAGGAGAGAAGTATCATCCACCTCCCAATCTGAACTTTTTTCCCTGATATCCCCCAAACCATAACTTCCAAAACAATCCTCCTCTCTCTCCCCGGTTCCAGGACAATAGATCCCGGAACCCAGGAGAAGGGAGATTCCGGATGGAAAATTATGGGGGGGAATTCCCAGTTTTCAGTACCCGAGCTACTAATTATTTATTTAATATATTTGTAAAGCACTGGATGGGAGCAGTGAGGCACGCGAGCGCTGGGATAACAACAGAAAACAAAGAGTCAGGGAACCCAGAGAGAGCACATAAAACATGTGGAGTAGGTTCAGAAGTTATTCAAAGAGAATAGTTTTCAGATTCTGTTTGAAGCTGACGAGACAAGGGCAGAGTCTCGAGTCAGTTGGCAGGGTATTCCAAAGGCGTGGGGTCGAGAATGGGAACCATCCTTTTTCCATCAGTGACAACTTTGCCTTCAGTGATTTTAGTAGGCCGGTGTTGTTCGACCTAAGGCTGCATCTGTCAGGAACCCATTTAAGATGAGATGTCAGGCACATAGGACCTTTGCCATGAAGACAGGAGTGTGCCATGTACAGGGTGGAAAACATAACCCTCTTGGCTATAGAAAGCCAGTGTAGTGATGTCCTGGTTGCCAACACATGGTCAGTTTTTCGCAGGCCAGCTAATACCCTGACTGCATTATTCTGAACAATTTGTAGGCAGTTGATCTCCCCCTTACCTACGCCTAGTAAGATACTGGCACAGTAGTCCAGGCGGTTGCCTATAATCACTCTAGTCAGAGCGGCACAGCTGGACATTGCAAGATATGGTTGGGGTTGAGCCAGTAACTTGATGTAATACGATCAGTTGGATACTAAACCACTCATGTGAGTCCTCATTGATGGCTGTTGATTGATGGTAACTTCCATGGTCTTCACTTTTTTGAGGGTGGTCAGCACGCAATCAGCAATTTGTATAAAAGAGTAGGCTTGGTCTAATTGATGCAGTTTAGGAGGAGTGTCTATGATGATAAACTCAGTTTTGGAGTTATTCAGGGCCAGGCCATTGTGCAGCATCCAGAACTGAATTTTGTTGTAAGTAAAACTGATGACCTCAGAGTCTCTGATGTAGTTCCCAGTAAGTGGGAAAAGACACTGAGTGTCGTCAGCATAGTTGGCATAATAAGTACCCTCCCTATCCAGTTGATCAAACAATGTCAACATGAATATGTTAAAGAGCGTGGGTGACAAAGCCACCCGACATGGCCTCCTAATGGAAGACACTAGCTGTACGATCTGAGAGGAAAGAAAGCACCCATCTTGCTGCTTCTCTGGAGAAAAAAGCCCTCTCACATAACCTGCTAGCTAAGATAGAATGATTCACTAGATCAAAGGCAGCCGTTAGGTCCAAAAGCATCAGTAGCAGGAAAAGGGCAAGTTACCCCTTTCGGGAGCAGCAGAGGTATGACTTGAGACCTCCCTACCACCCAAACAAGGTCTTGCAACTGGAGTGACAGGTCCAGCTACTGACCAATGATCTGGAGCGCATGCTCAGGGCGCAGTCCAACTCTCAACCTAAACCTGCTTCCCATAATTCCCCAACACCCAGGTCTGATGCCCCAGGGGGGAAATGATGGGAGAAAACCTCAGACAAACTAAAGGTTCCGGAGGAGGGGGCCCCGGTGGAGGGGAAATATCAAGCCCTTGAGGAAGCCTCCTTTCTCACCCAAAGAGAACTCCTAAAAACCTCTCAGCCTGAAAGAGTCTCTTCTACCCCCAAAATGTTAGAACCCAAAGAGCAAAGGGTAAGTAGGAGAGGACAAAGAAGAACCCACTTTGTGGAGGAACTCCAGATTATCCCCTTTGAAAGAGAAGAATCCCTGGAAGATTTAGGGAAGCTGACCCTCTCTTTCAAAAATGGAGGGATCCCTCCCAAATATAAATGGGTCCCAAAAGACCCTGAGTGGGACAGGGTAACTATGGAGACCAACCCAGAAACTATTCAACATCAAACATGTGAGCCAAACATAAGTGAAACAGAGGGCGTGCCCTTTCTCCAAATAGGTTCTCAGAACTGTTGCCAAGTAATGGGGGCAGCCAAGGAGCCGGGGAAAAGGAGGATTCCCCAACCACTCCCGTTGCAAGTTGCAAAGATTTTCTTACAGATTCCCAAACGCCGACACAGAAAACTGCCCACGATCACACAGTGTCAGAGCTCAATATTAAGAAAATGACCACCAGGCTGTCAAATAACTCACACTTTCTTTGCACCTTGGCGGAGAAAGAAGGCCGATTTTATGTACCGGTTAAGGTGTAAAGTCAGTCAGTGTGAATTATCAGCTCTGGCGGATACTGGATCCCAAGCCACCCTCTTGTCAAAAAGGGCCTTTGACCAACTAAACTCAGGACGGGGGGAAGGCCACCAAATTCCACTCACACCGCTTCCCGTGCAACTTCAAAATTTCAACGGGAATGATATTTCCATCGAAGGAACTGCAGATCTGGACATAAAAATTGGACGCCACTGTGTGAAACATCTGGTGATCATTTTGACTCCGGAGGGCACACCTTGTTTACTGGAGAACGATCTCCTGAGGAGGTTATCACCTCTGATCAACTGTGAAAACAAGGCCCTCTGGACTCAGACTAACCGCCCTATCAAATTAAAAATGAGTAACAATTATGTAACGTAATTGATCAACGCTCTGAGAATGTAAAGTTCCATTTAAAAATATCCAAGACCCAGACATCACTGTCATCTCTGTAGGAAAACAAACTGGTGATGGGAACCCGTCTCCATTCTTAAAAATCAACCTTTCTCCCAGTTTTAAGTGCCAATCCACACTGGAAGAGAACATCCTAAAATTTTACACCAGTCTAAAATCAGAAGAAACCTTGAGTCTTGTGAAACCAGACAAGGAAGAGTGCGCTCAAAGTCTTACGGACATTCTGAAAAACGGTGAGCAGTTGTTTTTCCCCATTCAGTTAAATGGGGTGGGGAAGGCCAGTGCTCGGGAGAGTATGCCTGAATAATGGAAGGAGCTTCATCAGCGAAGAATTATTCAGGAAACTCCCAAAAGATCAGACCATTCCCACATTTAAATTGATTGACAAATGGGAAATAGTTCTGGAAACCCCAAATTCCAAACGTCCCCTGCCTAGCATGTGTATGCTAAAAATGTCCATTGGCAACAAAAGCATAGACCCTAATTGTTGGGTCGTGAGAGATGTCCATCCTCCTTTTATCTGGGAAGTGACATACTCAACCGATTCGCAATCAATTTGGACCTAATTAATAATAATAAAGCCTGGTCCCGACTGGGGAGTAAACCCATGGGCTTTGACAACATTGAAAAAGCATTCCGGTCAGCTCAATTGCTGTTTTATGCGGTTGAGGTTCAAGTGCAAGAAGAGGCTACCATCCCAGGACATGTACGACAATTTACTCTTCCCCTCAAAGAGATGGCAGAACCTCAAACATCAGGACGCATATATAAATCTGAATTCCCATCTCCAACAACAAGGTTTATATTTAAATCTGACACCTCTAATAGACCTAGAACACAACACCATTAGAATATTGGTGAATAACAGCCACCCTTGAAGTATCACTTTGGGCGCAGGCACCTTTATTGGAATGGCCGTTGATGCCGAACATTATTCTATTGATTTAGGTAATGAAATTATGGGACCAATCCCAAACGACTGCTTCAACATCAGTGACGGTATTCCTCCAGAAAAGATTTTTACTAGGCATGGGGGCTATTTCCTGGTGTACTCTTCCTGCCCCTATGGTGTGGAAGAGGTGACCTGTGACATTAGGAGTGAGGAGGTAGTGTTCAGAGTCAACGACCATTACCCCGAATCCCCTGTCCAGGTAACCACAGCAAAAGAGATCTCTCCACCCACCTGGAGGATACTGCTGAAATTGCCAAGCCTGAGGTCTTTCCAGGATATATATATATATATATATATATATCTATATATATATATATATATACATATATATATATATATATATATATATATATATAAGTATATATATATATATATATATACATATATATATATATATATATATATATATATGTATATATATATATATATATATATAGATATATATATATATATAGCAATTTTGCTCAAAACTGGCGCTCTGCCTCAAAAAGTGAAAAAGTGGCTGGTGCTAGGAATACGAATTCTGCCAAATTCATTAAAAATCCAAAACACACAAGCCCCTACGTGGTTTTAGCACTACAAAAAACCACATATAAGGCAAGTACAAAAAGATCCCAGCACACAAAACCTTGCTACTTTAAAATGATATCTTTATTATAACATTTCACAGCACATCATAAAAGACAGAGGCGCAAGAAATCACCTCTGTGACAGCCATAAGGTGTAGAAAAGTCACTCACCCCAAGGGTGGAAAAAGTCACGCGTTCCGCCTGAATGCTCAGGCTTCCTCAGACTAATGCAATCCAATTGTGCGGGTAACACCATAGAGTTTAAAAAGAAAGGCAGTTACAAAACGCTTCATTTCCTGTCCAGTCACATGTTTGGTAGTCATGTGACCGCATAGTTGGAAGTCTATGACACGCCCGTTAACATAACCTCCATCTTGGAATGGTTAGTTAACTATATAGATAATATTGGATGTAATGTTGACGTACAAAGAGTTATTCTCTACGTTCAGCAGATCAGTATCTGTAATTAATATGAAGTGAACAGATAAATTGTAGCATTAGAAACTGCCCGTGTTTAAAATTTGATATGTTCAAAAGTATTGGTGTATTTAATGCACTAGTGTGCTTATTTATCGTTATATGTCTGAAAGCAACTAAAATAGCCGCAGTCAGGCATAGGCCCCCTCTGGGGCAAGTGCTTACAAGCCTTGGAGCACTCGCAGTGGTCATAAACCATCCTTTAAAAGGGCAAGTGCCTCAATTTCATGATATCACAGGATTCAGCATGTCTACCTGTGCTGGTAGTTTCGACATCTCCATATGTTTCAAATTAATATCTGATAATCTAAAATACAATCTTTGGTCAGCAATCAATGATAATGCCAGGTACAATGCAAGCATCTCCCAAAGAAAATGCAAATTGGCAATTTAAATTTTATTCACAGATGATGAAAATAGGAAATACGAAATGAGAAAATAAGAAATGTCCAATTAGTCCCTGTCCCATAGTGGAGACAGATTATGTGCAAATTACAAATCCTATGTCATCAATACCATGATAGTTGTAACCTTCGAAAAGTGCAAAATGGCAATTAAAGTGGGTTCAAAAACATTGATGCCTAGCGGTTATTACATTCATGTTTGTAAGAACACATACATCTCAGCATCTATGTTGAGGCCTTTCGGTTTCAGAGTATCAAACTTACAGAGAAAAATGACATTCAAGCACAAGTACCATTAAGTGAAGACCAGAGCAGCTCAGAAGTGGGCTCATCAGAAACAGAGGGATTGGCTTCAAAAAAATTAATTTTTTTAGAGGAGTTCAAACTGCTGCACTTAGACAGCAAGTCGGAAAGAAGAGGACAAGGTCAACACAAAGGACAAGGAAGAGGGGCGGCAACAAGAGGTGGCAGAGGAAACCGAGGAGGGGGAACAAACACACAAAATCAATCGCCCATGGCAACGCGATCTGGAGCCAAACCGAAGGGGAAAGCACGAGGGAACAAAACCTCCAATTAAAGATCTTCAACATCTCTAAAAGAGATTTGACAGAGAATGAACGATCGGTACTTTCCCTGGGTCTCTCCTTTAGCCCCTCTCACATCTACGACTATAATTCCACCAGAATAGACTTATTCAAATTCACTAGGAAGCTCAAACTTACTAAATTTCATGCTACAAAGTTTGAAGGCAATTATGGACAAAAGAGGGATAAAGCAGAAACAGAAGTCTTCATATTATCGGAAAAAGATCTCACAAGCCTTATATGCCTAGTGAACATGGAAGAATCAATAGAATCCACTATGGATGAAAGTATTAGACTGGATGATGCTACGCTTAAAGAAAAGTTTGGAATATCTACAGACAACAGCTGCCCTACGAAATTTAAACCCAAATCGGTATTTTGTCCTAATGTAGTATGTGGACCTATTGACATTTTTGAAGAACTAGTTATGAGAGATCTCAAGAAACTGTCCAACAATATCTTGTCATCTTGCCGAAATTTAAATTACTCGCAATTTCAGGCATTAGAAGCTTTAAAGAATGACCACACCGTAGTCATATGTCCGTCAGACAAAGGCAGAGGCATTGTTGTCATGGACAGTGATAAATATGATAAAGAAGCCAAAAGACAATTGAATGAGATCGATAACTATATACCCATAGAAAAGGAGACGCTGATGGAAACTAAGATCCTTTATCATACAAACTGAAAGAGTGGTGTGATCAGGAACTAATAGATCAAGAATACTTCTTTCTCAAAAATGCGCATCCTGTAACTCCTCATCTATTTTAATCCTAAAATTCACAAGAATCTAATAGACCCTCCGGGTCGACCTATTGTGACCTCTATGGGACGTTTGCTTGAAAATACATCTAAATATTTGGACCACTTTTTCCAACCATTTGTGTCTAGTCTAAGCTCGTACATACGAGATACTGCTGATCTGTTGACCAAATTAGATAATATCAATTGGGAACCAGAATATTTCCTAGTGTCATTGGATGTAGTTTCGTTGTATACTTCGATACAGAACTCTGCAGGCATACAGGCATGTCAGTCTTTCCTGGGGGGTAGATCTATAAGTAATCGGCAACACAATGTGATGCTGTTACAAATGTTACAGTTTTGCCTTGAGCATAATCATTTTCTCCATGAAAATCAACTACACAAACAAACACGAGGCACGGCAATGGGGTCCTGTATGGCCCCGACCTATGCCAATTTGTATATGGGATGGTGGGAGATACAACAGGCATGGAACAGAAGAATTGGAGCACTGGACAAAACACATAAAAATATGGTATCGATTTATTGATGACCTTTTTATAATTTGGGACGGAACTGAATTGGAATTCGCAGAATATGTGGATATACTGAATGATAACACACTCAACCTAGAATTAACCATGGTTATGAGTAAACAAAATGTGGTATTCCTAGATGTTCAATTTCAAGTAGGAGGTAACAAAATTACATCTAAACTATATAGGAAACCGACGAGCTCTAATTCAACTCTTCATGCCAAAAGTCATAACCCTAGAGCTATAATAGACTCCATCCCGTATGGAGAATTCTTAAGAGCTAAACAAGCATGTAGTAATGATTTGGACTACAAGAACAAAGCCAAAAAGTCAGAGATTTGTTAGATGTGGCTACTCCAAAAATATCATCTCTAAATGCTATACTAAAGCTGAGACATCCACCAGAGAATCTCTTTTTGCTAGGAAAAAAAAAAATGAATGAGAATAAAATCAGGCTTATAACAGGGTTTAACCATCAGTCTAAAGAAATCAAAAATATTATGAACAAACACTGGAAGGTTTTTCTCACTGATCCACACCTTAAACCAGTTTTAGATGATGCACCCAACATTAGATATCACAAGGCTCCTACCCTTAAAACGATGTTGTCTCCAAGTATGGTGACCAAAACAGCAGACATTATGAAAATTACAAATTTGAGCAGGAATGGTTTTTATCAATGTGCTAACTGTAAATTGTGCAAACATGTGTCCAAAGTCCCGTTTACCGGCGTGAATGGTTTGAGTTGGAAATACAAACACAGAATTTCTTGTATCACAAAATTTGTAGCGTATGTCATAACTTGTGCATGTGGTCTACACTACATAGGCTCTACTATAGGACCTTTAAAGATGTGTATTTTACAACACTACCGAGCCATCAAGAATGGAGAACTAATTTATCCTCTCACTAGCCATTTCCAAGAGAAACATAATGGTGATGTGAAATACCTATCTTTTCTGGGGCTGGCTCATATACCGCCCAATGAAAGATTAGGTAACCGTGAACTGAAATTGATGCAATTGGAAGCAACTATGATCTGTAAGTTTCATACTCTGAAACCGAAAGGCCTCAACATAGATGCTGAGATGTATGTGTTCTTACAAACAAGAATGTAATAACCGCTAGGCATCGATGTTTTTGAACCCACTTTAATTGCCATTTTGCACTTTTCGAAGGTTACAACTATCATGGTATTGATGACATAAGATTTGTAATTTGCACATAATCTATCTCCACTATGGGACAGGGATTAATTGGACATTTCTTATTTTCTCATTTCTTATTTCCTATTTTCATCATCTGTGAATGAAATTTAAATTGCCAATTTGCATTTTTTTTGGAAGATGCTTGCGTTGTACCCGGCATTATCAGTGATTGCTGACCAAAGATTGTATTTTAGATGATCAGATATTAATTTGAAACATATGGAGATGTCGAAACTACCAGCACACGTAGAAATGCTGAATCCTGTGATATCACGAAATTGAGGCACTTGCCCTTTTAAAGGATGGTTTATGACCACTGCTAGTGCTCCAAGGCTTGTAAGCACTTGCCCCAGAGTGGGCTTATGCCTGACTGTGGCTGTTTTAGTTGCTTTCAGACATATAACGATAAATAAGCACACTAGTGCATTAAATACACCAATTCTTTTGAACATATCAAATTTTAAACACGGGCAGTTTCTAACGCTACAATTTATCTGTTCACTTCATATTAATCACAGATACTGATCTGCTGAACGTAGAGAATAACTCTTTGTACGTCAACATTACATCCAATATTACCTATATATTTAACTAACCATTCCAAGATGGAGGTTATGTTAACGGGCGTGTCATAGACTTCCAACTATGCGGTCACATGACTACCAAACACGTGACTGGACAGGAAATGAAGCTTTTTGTAACTGCCTTTCTTTTTAAACTCTATGGTGTTACCGGCACAATTGGATTGCATTAGTCTGAGGAAGCCTGAGCATTCAGGCGGAACGCGTGACTTTTTCCACCCTTGGGGTGAGTGACGTTTGTACAACCTTATGGCTGTCACAGAAGTGATTTTTTGCGCCTCTGTCTTTTATGATGTGCTGTGAAATGTTATAATAAAGATGTCATTTTAAAGTACCAAGGTTTTGTGTGCTGGGATCTTTTTGTACTTGCCTGAGATGTGTTTTTTTTTAGTGCTACAACCATGTAGGGGCTTCTGTGTTTTTGATATATATATATATATATATATATATATATATATATATATATATATATATATATATATATATAAAAACAGGGCGTAATTATGTGGTGTTACTGTACAAATGAAGAAAATAAATAAAATGTGATTTGTGAAATGGAAATGTAATGTTATAATTGCATGTTGTTGTTGTTGTTGTTTTTGTAAATTCTATGTAAATCTTCCTGTGGAAAAATGTGTGGAAAAAGTACTGAAACTCTTTTTCTATCTGTTGCTAGAGAACTAACCTCCTTAACTTCCAGCCTAGAGGTGAGAGTGGAGTCCGGTGTGAACCCTGGAGACCTGGAATGTAAGGGAGAAAGGGGGTGCCGTGCCACGCCCTCCAACCCAAAGATGAAAGGGGATGCTGGAGCGCCCACTCCGAAAAGAAGGAAGAAAAGGTGGTGCCATGCCATACCCCCCAACCCAGACATGGAAGGGGAGACTGGAGTGCCCACTCCCTATGAAGGAAATTATGCCTAATGAAACCCCACTCTTCCCTGCTCTTCCCAAACCAAGAGTCATGGAAGAACAGGAGGGGGCATGTGGAGTACATTTAAAGGCTTTTCACATGAATAGCAAGATTTTAAACACTGAACCAAAAACAGCCTGACATTTGTCTTTGTTTTTCAAGTAACATTAAAGAGCCATGTGGAAAGTGGCTTACCTGTCATTATCAATGGACAAGCAGCATTTTAATTTACAAAAGGAGGAATCAAAGATCCCTGTCACATGGAAATCAGTATTTTTTAACATTGAAAACAAAAACGGCCTACACATGTGAGTGCAAATAAAAATGTGTTTTGAAAAAGTAAAAATGAAAAACTATGACTGCTCACAGACAAACGTCAGGAAAACAAATCATGATGTGTGGGTTGACAAAGAGCAATGGATATTATATTTCACCCACAAAACTCCAGTGACATTTGAAGAGCCACCTTTCTTCATGAAACAATGTCAGCCCATGGCAGACCCTTTTGGCTGGCAAAACGTCACAAAGACATCTCCCAATTCCAGCCTGGATGTCACATCTCCGATCTAATGAACAACCGCAATAAAAATGTCCTGCTAAAGGTGTCGAAATTCAGTGTTCTCCAGACCTGCAGGTTCTGAAAGCAGGGACTTCAAGAAAAGTTACAACTGTATATCTTTATGAAGTTAAAAATGTGAAGATTTGCAACTCAGTACCTCAATACTCCCTAGTGAATGAGTCAAAAATGTATATGCCTAACTACGGTTTGCAGGTTTTCAGTTGAAAGAGGGATGAAAATAAAAGAACTGTTCAATGTAATATGAATGCCCCCTGTGATCTTCCTCTGCAACAGCAAGATTGGTCTTGGCTGCATGATGCTTTGCAGTCTGTCGAGCCCAAGAGGGATTTGTCCGACAATTATCTTTAAAGTTTGTCATCTAAACTTTCTTTCCTGGCCTTGTATATCTGTTCAACAGAAACGCACTTGCCCCCAGATTTACAGGCTTTCATATAATCGTGCTCCAAGACATGTGGCTGGATTTACCACTTCTTCTTGATGGCTTTTCAGTTTTCCTTGAACCAGCCCTTAGAGGATCTCGTGATAGTCCCTATGGTGGGATACTTACTGCGGTCTCTAAATACCTGGGAGGGATGTTTACATGCCCACAGGACCACTTTCATGGCATGTTAGCAATGAAACTTTCTAGATTCAAGCTTCCTATCTTTTATGGTTCTGATATTACTTAACATATATTACAATCCACCACAGATCAGCATAGAAGATGTCCTCTTGTCCATCGGTGAAGCCCCTCACTCCTGGATGGTTGATGAGGAATATTGTCAGGTGCTAATTGGGGGGGATTTTAATTATTTATGCCCAGATTTTTATAAGGGGCCCCCATATATTCTCCCCACATATAAGGGAAGCTTAACACATGGGGTGTGAGATGGGGTGAATTACTTGGCACCTGTGGTTTATATAAACTTAATGGGAATATTAAGGGCAACATACCAAGCAAACCAATTTACAGTTGAGGCTCGAGTACATCAGTTAATTATTTTGTCTTTGTTTCCTGCCCGCTGTTCTTATGTTGTTGCAAATTTGATGTAATAAATTCATCCATGAGTGACAATCTATTTAATTTATTTATTTGCATTTATAAAGCGCACAAACAGCCCAGAGGCATTGTGGCGCAGTTATATGGAATTGGCTTTGTTACAGGTAGGTGTACATACTTAGGTACATGATGTGTTACATGGATAGCGATATGGTTACCTAGGGTTACGTAGTGTAGAGCATAGCGTGGCATTGCACATTACATATAGCTGTTATTGCATGTGTGCACATCTTGACCTGGCATGGAGATGCTGGGGAGTTTAAGAAAATAGCCTTGCTTTGATAGCTTTGTGAAAAGCGAGGTGAGAGGGTTCAGATCTGAGGGTAAGCAGAAGGGTGTTCCATTGCCTGGCAGCAATGAAGGGGAAGTGCACACAACCCCCTTTGGCACGCTTTACTTTAGGTACCAGCAGTAGGTTAGTGTAGGGTGTTCTTGTAGGTCTGGAGGAGAGGGGTATGTTTACTCTTTGTGATAGGTAGGGTGGAGCTGTGTCGTAGATGCACTTATTTGTGAGGGCAAGTGTTTTAAAGAGGACACGTTCACGGACGGACAGCCAGTGGGCTTGTCGTCTGGCTGGGAGATGTGTTCCATTTTAGGGATGCCTATGGCAGCGCACAGGGTGTTATTTAGGATGGTTTCAAGGTTGTCAAGGTTTTTTGCCGAAGTGCTCGAGAAGAGGATGTTGCAGTAGTCCAATCTAGACCCGATTAAGGCTCTTGCAATAGTTAGACAGTTTCCAGTGATGAGGAATGGCCTGGCTGCGTTTAGAAGTTTTGAGTAGTCGGCTGCTGAGTAGGCTATGGGGCTGACTTGCCTGGACAGGGATAGGTTAGCATCTAGGTAGACCCCAAGTGTTTTTACAGCCTGGGATACCGGTATAGTGGTGTTGTCAATATTGAAGGATGAGTATCAGTTGTCAAGTTTTTTCAGAATGTCCGTGGGTCCTAGCAGTAGTAGTTCTGTTTTTTCACTGTTGAGGCAAAGCCAGTTTTTAGCCATCCGTGTGTGGATGGTGGCGTAGGTGGTGTAAAGGGTCTTGGCATCAGCCTCATAGTCGCTGGACAGAGGGAGGAGAACTTGTGTATCATCAGCATAGTTGGTGTACATGATGCCGAGAGAGTCAAGTATGTTGAAAAGTGGTCTGGTGAATATGTTATAGAGCATAGGGCAAATGCAAGAGCCCTGTGGTACTCCGCATTGGATGATGGCTGATTTTGCAGACACTTGGTCAGAGAACACTTGCATGGCTCTGCCTTGGAGGAAGGAAGAGATCCAGGTGATAGCGTTAACAAAGAAGTGTGCTGAGGAGGAGAGGTGTTGACAGAGTAGCTTGAGGTCAACCAGGTCGAATGCGGCATTGAGGTCTAACAGGATAAGTAGGGTGGGTTTGCATGTGTCTCTGATGTCATCCATCAGTTTTTTTAGATGGAGCAGGGCCGTTTCGGTTCATTGGCCGGGGTGGAAGCCAGATTGACGGGTGCCAAGGATGTTGTTTGATTCCAGTAAGTGTTGGACTTGTCAGTAGGCTGTTTTGTACAAGATTTTTAGTAGGAAGGGGACTGTGGTTATGGGTCTGTAGTTGTTAGGGGTTTTAGGGTCGAGTGAGTTTTTTTTTAGTAGCGGTTGTCCCCACTCTTCTTTTAGGCTAGATGGGACAGATCCTGAGACAAAGGAAACATTAATGAACACAGTGAGGAAGGGTGCAAGCGTGTCTGCACACTCTTTGATGAGGGTGGAACGGCAGATATCCCATTTGCACATGGAGGGTTTAATGTTCTTCATGAGGGTGATGACTTCCATTTTGTTGACATCCCTAAATGAGTAGAGCGGTGTGTTAGGGGTCCTGTAGTTGAAGATGGGCGTGTGTGAGTGTTTAGGAGGGTTAGGTGGGTGATGGTTGTAGAGGGAGCCTAGCTTGTTAAGCATGGCTGATTGTATGTCCGAGCACCAGGCTTCATCTCTTGGTATGGATTTGTGGTGGGGCTAGGTGGAAGGCAGGAGTTTCCAGTTACCTGAAGATGGTGAAAATTTTGGTTGGTGTTGGCAATTCTTGTGTTGAAAGAAGTGGCTTTGGCATGGATGATTGCTTTTTTGTATTCCTTTGAGAATTTATTAAACTCAAGTTTGGCTGAGTCCAGGTGATTGGATTGCCAGGTAGACAGGGCTGTGCGTTTCTTTGATCACAGTTCTAGAAGCTCTGGGGAGAACCATGCATTGGAGTGCTTTGTATGTTTGGCTTTCCAGGCAGCTAGCGGGGCAATGGCCTCCACTGCATCTGTTAAAGTAATGTTGAAAGTCTGAGCCGATGTGTTTGGGTCGTTAGAAAAAGCAGTCCTCAGGGCTGGGACTAGTAGATGTGGTACGAGTGTATCTTTGGTGAGTAGGCGGGAGCTTCTGGCAACGGATGGAGAGGGGCAAGGTGGGCGGTTTCTGATATTTGGGGGGAGAGGGAGAACTGAATAAAGTGGTGGTCGGTCCAAGAAGGGGAGTGTTTGCACTAACGACTGGTCGCCAGTTATGGTGTGCTAGCCAGTCTAGGGTACGACCTTTGATGTGTGTGGGGTCCTAGATGGAATGTTTGAACTCTAGGGTTTCCAGAGCCTTTGCAAGGGATCTAGCTGGAGTGTCTTTTGGGTCGTTGAGTCCTAAATTAAGATCACCTGCCAAGATGACCTTGGTGGAAGTCTTTAGGTTGTCAGATTGGAGGTGTGTGAGGGGGGCATGGAAGTAGGCTAAGGAGTCAGGGGGACGGTATACAATATGGAGTGTGATAGTGCAGTTGTGGGAGTTTGAGGACTAGGAAGTCGCAGTTACTTGTGACTGACTTTTTGATCTTTCTGATCGAGATGGACTCCTTGGCCTTGAGGGCTACCCCGCTGTCTTTAGATTGCAGACGGTCTTGTCAGAAGATAGTGTAGCCGGTGGGGAGTGCAAGCGCTATCGCTGGGCCAGACGCTTCATGGAGCCATGTTTCCGTGATAGCAAGGATGTTGAGGTTGTGGGCAGTGATCAGGTCATGTAGATCTAAGGCATGAGCTGAGATGGAGCGTGCGCTGATGAGGGCTCAACTAAGTGTGGTGTGCTGGGGAGGTTAGGGGGGTTCCGAGGTGAGTGGCTGCCAATGTGGCAAGGTGCGTGGAGGTGTCAGGCATGAGCAGAGTAGCAGTGTTGGGGAGCATGGAGGCACTGGGGCCAGCATCCTTGGTTACAATATCGCAGGAGGGCATGGCATCTGTGGTAGCATGGTCAAACATAGGCATGGTGGCAACGGTGGCCAGTAATGGTGACAAATGGGCATACAGCAATGGTAGCGTTATCACATATAGGCAGGGTGGCAGGCAACTTTTGATGTTCTCTCAACTATTTTATCTAAAGGTAGGGGGTCAACTAAACTAATTGTAAACTTTGGTAAGAATTGGGTCCATTTGAAACCATAAGCCATTTGTAATTTCAATTATATTTTACCCTGTTTTATGACTCCCTAAGTTTAATGACAGGCTCGATTACTTTACCCCGAACAACTTTTCATTCTTCTTCTTGGAACGTGGCACATTTTTCCCACGTTGCATGCCACATGCAATTAGGAGAATTTTGCATTCTCACGAAACATTTGATTTTCTCATTACAAAAAAGGCGAGATTTGAGGCACACCCATAGGAAACATAAGCAGGAGGTTAATTCCAGAAGATGACAGAAAGGCGGCTCAAAGAAGGTAAACTGGACCTATAAAAACCAACTTAATGGTTGCAAATATATAACATATCGAAACGAAAGCCAAAGGATGTTAAACATTGTAGCCCGAAAACAAACAGCAATTTTTAGGTGCTTACAAATAGGGAGTTTGTGAATCAGAAAGAATGCCAAATTAACCTCATACCTGAATTGAAGAAGATAATTCAATATCCACAACTTCATGCCCCATCATCAGATTCGTGGTCTGCTGATCCTTATTTCTTGATGGACCCTTGGAAGTTATCTTTTAACAATGAGGATTTAGAAAATCTGATTTGTAAATCAAAAGCTTCTAGAGTCTGTGGACCAAATGACACTCTAATAACTCCTTAAATGAGTCCCCAAATCTTTCGCCAATATTTTGGCCACTTAGGGAAATCGTGACTCTCTGTTCCCAACATCAGTCCTGGCGCTTATCGTGCATAGTTCCCATCTTCAACAAAGGTGACAGGTTGAACCCATTGTACCATGATGTGGAGAATGAGGAGAAACAGCTGGGGGACCTTGCCTCAATAGTTAATCAAATTCCTTGATGCCAACTGGAGAACTCAATTCTTACGATTCAAATCAAATCTATTGCGCCCATGTGGTTTCTGTTGTAATCATACCCAAACGTAGTCTCTTTTTCATCTATGTGTTCAATGTCCATGCTTTAAGGAGTTAAGAGCAATTGTTTTGGTAAATTCGTATCGAATCATGTATCAGTTGATACTGAAAACGATTAGAGGTGTATTTTAGCGGGCAATCAAGTACCTCTTATTTTGGTGGCTCTCTTGCTTATTCATTTAATTCTGGCATTAAATTAGAGGGCCGATATTTATCAGGGTTTCTCTTGTGTGATTGGGACATTGGGGTGATCCCATACAGATATTGCTACTCCTGATTCATTCTTAGGTTATGTGTCTTTTGATCTTTTTGTCTTTTTTACAATGTGCTGTTAATAATGTGTCAAGCATGCACTGTTTTATTTATGTGATTTTGTGCAAGGTTTATTCTTAACTCTCGCACAAATAAAATAAACAATAACAAATGTACTGTTTTGAAAATGCAAAAGAGTGATTTACATATAATTTATGAGCACACAAACTGCAGTAACAAGCAGCATTAGAAAAGCTAAAGTATGTTTTTGAAGGTAAAGGGACGGATACATTCACGAAAAGGGTAATTTGAGAGTTTTCATTGAAAACAGTTAAGGTGGTGAAGGCCACACCACATGGACAAATCTGCATCCTTTTAACTTCTAGTAGATACAACAATATATCTAGCGACCATGTTATTATAAATGCTTTATTTCATTGAAAGACATCAGCACAAACAATATACAAATAAAAGGTTGGATCACTGTGCAGATATAAATCTTGCATTCATTCTGGTTCATACATTTTTATTAAATGGCTTGCTGAGGTTCCTACCACCCTTTTCATTTGAGTTCTGGACAGTGTTGCATTCTAAATAGTCATCAAACAATTAAGCACAGTAACATAAACAGTAAAGTGATTTACCAACATGGAAAATGCCAAATTATAAGTGCATCATCTGAGCTCACAAATACCTCAGAAACATCTAAAACCCTGTGATGCTGTTTCTGGGCAAATTTAAAAACATACAAATACAGTCAATTTAAAACGTGCAGTATTCTTTTCAAACAAATACTAGAAGATGCAAAATGGTTTCTAATTAGTGATCACAAAGTATTACAGCTCTAACTATATTGCACCTCTTGCGGATGCAATTGTCATGTAAAATAATCCCTTTCCACCCTCGTAGGTGCAAAGACCTACAAAAAACATAGATGCTTAAAGTGATCACTTTGAATAATTGTCTTAGTTAAAGAAGGCTTGTGTTGCTCTACATCACAGTCAACTCACTGTCAACATTGACCTACCTGCTTTCAAGTATAATGTTCGTGTTCGTCCACTTAGAATACTAATGACTGACATGCAGCATTCCACACTAAAGCTTCACATTCATGACCTCCACAGACTCCGTCTGTCCACGTAAAGCGTGATTCCATTATATGACCTGCATATTTACTAAAGGCCACCACTTTAATGTGCATTTGTTCTGCACTTACCTCAGTCTCCACCGAATGGTTGCACTTGGACCCCCCCTCCCTACCGTCTGTGCACTTGCATGATCCGAATGCACCGTGCCTGAAGATCGTCTGTCTGTTCTCTCCTGTCTTCACCCCTTAATTGCACTTGATAAAACTGAAGAATCATCGTCAGGCCTATTTGCTGTGTCTCAACTGTTAAATGTATTAAATGCACTTACTCTGCCTGTGCAGACTATTATCGACTCAGAATTTCACGGGCTCTGAGCGGCTGTTGTTTTTTCCCCATCTCCCCACCCTCCTTGAGTGCTTTGAAACACTTTCCTGTGTATGGGCGCTTTATAAATAAACATTACCATACCATACCAATGTTGCTGGGCGCATCTTAATTTTCATGTATTCTTAAATAGTAATGAAAACACAATTTTTCTTTTCTAGAATCACATCCCAACTTTGATGATCCAATTATCAAATGGCATCGATGAATAGTTACTAGTCTGAGAAAATGGTGATCAAATTGGATTGAACATGCCTCCTGAATGCTCTCCCCACCTCATGAATTTCGTTGGTGATATTTGTTTGTTGTAAATTGTTTCCTGACTCCAGTGGTAGACAGGGAATGGATTATTCCAGACACGGAAGCACAACTTTGGCTTCTGGAGAAGAGATCAATTTCATCTTGTGGGGAAGAGCTTGGAGTTCTGTGATCATGCAAAGGAAACGCTGATATTAGTTCTTGAAATAAATCTCAAATAATGTTCGGATAGAGAATTCATATGGATGGTTTAACAATATTCTTTCCAATGTTTACATTTTCTTAATCAGCACCCTTACCCTGCAGATTGTTCTTCTTCAAATAGTAGCATGCCAGACCAAGAGTGCATCCCATCTCCCACCTACCCCTTGATTCCGCAGCAGGAAGCAGCCCCTCCAATGGGTCTACTCCCTCTGGTTAGCAAGGCCTTTAACCTGATCCAAGCATACCTCGTATCTCGAGAGGACCCCCAGAAAGATACCAGATGTCACTCCAGCTGGGAACCACTTTCCAGATTGCAGTCCTCGCTCTTGAAGTTCACTTTGCCCAGGCCATTAACTACCAACGCGGCACCGGCACCGGCCCGGAGGGGATTGTGATGTGGAATCTTTATTGTTCTATACAATCTCTAAACAACCACATATAATATGTAGGAAGACTACTCTAGCCCTGTTTTGTTTAAAAAATATACGTACAGTGATATATTAGCGGAGATATTGGGTGTTCACAAGCAGAAAATAGCAAACTGTACCCTTAACACTACTTTCAGTTACACCTCGATGCACTTCTATAATTGTATTGAAAAAACATACATAGCTGATGCTTTCACTTCCAGTCATTCTTAGCGCCATATTTCCAACCAGGACACTTGCAGAAACAATGATTCGTTCTCTGCTGACCAGTTTTGCTAGGTACAATAAAATGCAGAATTAAACAAAATATTGTGACCGTTTTATTTTGCCATTTTTTATTGTTTTTAATGGCAACAATTATTTATTTCATGTATTTATTTATTTTCTACATTTGTATAGTGCACAAGCAGCCCTTGGGCATCGCGGCGCTGTTAGATAAATGGCGAATCATGCTTTGACATATGAAAACAGGTGATTACTTCTCTTTGCATATCTTATTTCAATGTGTTCTGTTTTCGCAGTTCTGACTGAAAGTGAAAAAGAGCCACAAGCAACAAATAAGCCAAATGATTATTCCGAGGAAACACAGACACCACTGGATTCTGCTCTGAGTACCATTCCCACTATGCTGAGTAAGTGTCAAGACACATTGTTCTGGTGATTGTTATAAATTGCATAGAACCTTTTGCCCAACCTTTAGAGCAGTATTGACCTCAGTTGGATGTCATTATCCCAAATTCTTTTTTTTGCAGAAATTTGAAAAAATGTTGCTTTTTTGCTGAATGTTTCATTTACTATTTTCTGTCAACTCTCCTTATTTCGTTTTTTGGTGGGGCATTCATTCTGCCCTTCCCTCTCACCCTTGCCCTCACTACATACATGTCTCTTTCTGTTTCTTCTTATGTTGTAATCTCCATTTCTCTAGCCTTACTTTGCTCTGTTACCCTCCCGCCATACTATCCCTTGCCCTAACACTTGTTATAAGACCAACTCCACCTGTCATCAGCCTGCAATTCGAGACAACAAAATCAGCGTGGAGGTTTTTCCTAAATCCGGGATAATAACTTCAGGCAGATAGCTGTGCACCGTAACATCTACACAGTAAAGAGGATATAAATAATGGCCTTAGGTTGTGTGTTATTTGTGTTGTGATTAAAGTCCACACAGATCTGAAAAGAGATACGTTTGACTTATCCTGAAAAGGTCACATGAATTTGTCCTATTGTACTACTTGAAAATGCAGATGCTTTGAAGAATAATGTGCTGCACTCCAACTATCAGCAATTGACCCGGAATTGAATCACATCTGTATAATCACACACTACACATCTTTGAAGTTAATTTGGTCTAATACAATGCACTAGCATTACATTCAAAGAGTTAAATACTGTACATTCAAAATATTTTATTGTCAATGTAAGTTAAGAGCCATTCACATCACACAACTTTATCTGACTCTATACAATCGCACAATAAGCTTGTAGTACCAATCAAATAAATTCCATTGGTGGCATTTGTTTGGATTACACTGTGTACAGCTATTCTAAAGCAATTCTAAATACTGGTCGACTCATGTTTCACACGTGTTGGATCAATGGATGCCTAATGTGTCTGTGTGTATCAGAACTCGCCTTACTCAGTGGATACCGGGTTGTCCAGGTTACTATCAGGCAACTGAACTCGCAGTGTAGGCGACAAGTTATTTCTACCAATGTACCCCTCCAAGCGTTAGGATTACATACAGAGGAATCTATTAATCAGTAGAGAGGACACAACACGGACACCATAGGCTGCAAGAACAAGAATATCATCAAATGACCAGAAAAAAACAACCCGAACAGAGAAATAAGTGACCGCACAAATGAGAATGCTAACCTGCGTGCGATTCTCTACAGGAATCGATAGCAGGGTGTCTTTAGTCTTCAGAATCTCCCTTTCCTTAATCTGAATGATGTTACCTGTAACAACACTCCCAGGGATTATTACTGCAGGTCTAAGGAGCAGAGATTATATGAAGAGACATGGATACACTACTAATTACCGTACGTGGAGTCCTGGAGAGTACGAAGAAGAATGGTCCAATGCCCCTCGGCGCGTGATGAACAATCCAACAGGTAAGACTATCCCAACGGCACGAGGGCGCCTATGCAGCGGTGTTCAAGGAAATCTCTAGTTCCAGGTGATCCACCTAGCCCGACGGCACAAGGACGCTGAACAGATCAGTGATGTGCACTAAAGGAAGTCTCTAGTCTGTGCACAGTCACTGGAAAACGAAGGTGGTGTAATACCTATGGCCGATGTACAGGAAGGCAATCCAAGACGAAACAGGGTTGGCACCAGGCGGGCAATTTTCCAGAATCCAAGGAGTAAAATAAACAGTACATTATGCGGTCCGGGTCGGCGTTGTTCAGTAGCAAGTTACAAAATTGTGAAGAAAGGAATCTAGGGGGCAGAAATAGGGTTGTTACCATGGAATCTAGATACAAGACAATGGATAAGGCAAGGTCCAAGAGCAGGCAAATGAGTCAGGCAACAAGAAAAACGTAGTCACACGGGCTATGAAACAGAACTAACTGTACAAAATCAGAAGCATCGGAGAAGCGAGTAGGCAGAGCTTAAGTGCACTTAGTCACATGACTGCTCAGGCTGCTACTCCCTAGACGGAACACGTGATGCTGTGCATGCAGGGGATGTCAATGCTTCCATAGCAACCTCCAACGCTCACAGAACAGTGAGTTGCGCCTGAGAGTTTTCTGCTTCCGAATGCGGAACCGTGGGGACCAGGGTTTTAGGTGCAAAAAGGTATGGTGAATAACTTGGCCGTGGGGGATGTGCCTGTTGGCAATGTAGATGAATTGGAAAGGCCTACATGGCATGGAATAGGTGTTCTCACACTCCCACATTTGAGGATTCTTCAATGTTACGTACAGTGCAGCGTGCAATCCAACAGACATTCTCTTTACCCAAATACGTTGCAACCTGAGTGAAGTTTCCTGATGATTGGGTTCTTTGCATGGCTGTTACACCTGCTCCGATTGCCCTGCATGCACCTATCGTGGAACCAGCCAAGAAGGCGCAACAGGGCAAGGTCCACTTTACCGGGGCCCACATTGAAGCTAAGGAAATTGGCATGGAAATGGGACTTTGGCATCTGAAAAAGACAGATGAGCTCTCGCACTTGCTAAATTCCGTCAAATCCATTATTGATAGCCTTCAAACCAGATTCAGACGCAAGACAGCACTGTTCTCAGGAAAGCCTCACAATACCATTTGTCTTTCTCGGCTAAACTCTCACTCTTCAAATGATAAAATCACAGGCACACGCATACTTACTAATATAAGATCAGTGGCTGGGGTGACGTCTCAGAATTGCCAGAAGAGACACATAAAACTTGCACAACTAACCTCTCCCTAAGAAATGTCCTGGAGATGCATAACAAATATAGAAGACAATTATCTTATTCTCTTAGTATGCTATCTGAATTTATTAAATCCATTAAATTGGGCAGGGGTCTGCAACCTCCAGATATTTTGTGCTCTGGCTTCCATGATATCTCACCATTAACTATGATGGCTTGGGCTGAGTGAAGTTGTACTCAATAACATCTCCAGTGGCAAAGGTGCTGCCCCTGAATTAGGGAATGGTTATACTGCAGCAAACTGCCAAGACACCATCCTATGTGCAATCCTAAATGTACTACCAATACACAGTCACACTCCTAGGTTGACCCTCCCCACCATCCAGGGTTCCCCTGAAGATCTCTGGTGTGGATTGCCGGAACACACTTTGGACACGGTTGCATTTTGTTTATTCATCAACTACGTTAGGTTACGGCTTGTTGAGTCATCCAATAGCAAATTAGAAATATAATATCTCTAGGACAGCACAGAGGCAAGCTATAAGGGGCAAGGTGTAATCAAATGGGACTCTGGACAGAGGAAGCGTAGTGCTCTTGGTTGATCCTGAATTTAATTGGCACATCTAAAGTGAGTAACCATGAAGATGAAAGCTTTGAGGTGGAGAATCTTTTGTCACCAAAGGCCATTGCTAAAGGACCACTTTCCAAAGACACCTGGACCGCTGGATTCCAACATCTCAAAGAAAGGGAAGAATGCCCCTCCACAAAAAACACATACCACAGTGACTATGGCAAAATAACCTCCATTGACCCATGATAAGGATTGCAGCACTAAATCGTTTGGTGAGATACTGGATTTGAGAGAATTCTCTAATAAGGGTGCATCACGGACAGTTTTCTGGAGGTTCCAAACGAAGAATGGGTGTTGTTAATTGTAATCTGTGTGTAAAGAGTGCATCCTGCTAGGTAGAGGCCTTCTGAAAGGTATTGACAGAAATTAACTCGAGGGTCTTTATTTATTTGTATTTATTGGACATTTCTACAGCACCTATACACAGGTGTGTCCAGGCGCCACAAGACAAGATGGGGGGCATGCGAATCAAAAAACTAAAACAACAAAAAAGAAATTGTTATATTGGCCTTGTGACAATCCTACTGTGCAAGTGCATTAACAAGGTGGTAAGTGCAAGGGGGAGGGGCTAGAGGGAAAAGTGCAGGAGTGGGGTACCACCCAGGTTGGGGGCAGGCAAGTGCTATGTGGGCCAAGATGCCAAGTGCCAGGGGAAGGGGGCAGGGGGAGATGAGTGCAGTGGACAGGGAGGACCAAGTTGGGCTGGTCTTGGAAAGAGAGCCCAAGGGAAGTGCTGGCTAAGGATGCTGGGGGGACTTGTAGGGGTGGTCTGGCCCCTGTATGACTCTGAAGGGGCCAGGCCCCAGCCAGAGACGCAGATGGAGAGTTAGCAGGGGAGGGGGAGAGGGAAGGAGTGGGAGAAAAGGAAAATCTTGAGAAGTTTCTAGAATTTAAGAAGAGCTGGCTCAAGTCTTGGGGCGGGGGGGGTGTTTCAGAGGGAGGAGCCAGCCAAGGAAAGGGATCTACCTCCCACTCTCTGCTTGGAGAAACATTTGACCTGAAGAGAGTTGGAGCCAGAAGACCAAAGGACTCTGGCCGGCAGGTATTTAGGGAGGCAGGGCTGAATGTAAAGAGGTCCCAGGGCATAGACAGCTTTGTGGATGATTCAAAGGATCTTGAATTTCATCCTTGCGGTCACCGGGAGCCAGCAGAGAGATTTTAGGGCTGGGGAGATGTGGTCCCTGGGCTTGAGGCTAAGGATAAGTCTTGCAGTCCTATTCTGGATTAGTTGAAGGGGGCAAAGGGAGGAAAGAGGCAGTTTAAGGTAGAGGGTGTTGCAGTAGTCTAGCCTAGAGAGAACCAGGGCTCTTGAAATGTTGAATTTCTTGGGGAAGGTGAGGAAAGGTAGAATGCCCCTGAGGAGATGCAACTGAAAATTGGACTTCTTGGCAAGGTCCATGATTTGTGAAGAGAAAGAGAGAGAGGAGTCAAAGAGGATCCCAAGGTTTGTTGCCTCACAAGTGGGTGAGGGGAGGGGATCCGGGGAGTCTGGCCAGAGAGTGAGGGGGGAAGCAAGGAGCAGGCATCCGAATGAGAAGGATCTTTGTCTTAGTGGCATTAAGGCAGAGATCATTGGCAGAGCACCATGCCCGAACAGCAGTCAGGCAGTCCGGTATGAGGGAGGAGGAGGAGGAGGAAGTAGAGGAAGGCAGCTTGAAAGAGAACTGTGTGCCATCTGCGTACCACTGAAAATGAGGGGAGAAAGTGAAGATCAGTTGGCCCAGAGGAGCCAGGGAGATGTTGAATAGCCAAGGCGATAGGAGAGAGGCCTGAGGGATGCCACAGGTAGATCAATCTTCTTGAGGGAAACTAAGGACAAGAAAGGCTATGATAGTGAAGGTCTCCCCGTCCTCATGCCTGACTCTTGCACAGTAAAGCCTACAATAGTGGAACAGGACACACACAAAATGTTGCTGGTATTATGTTATTTTGATGATTACTTAACTGACTTTGGCAACATTTACATTCCTCATACTCCATTCAATAGTAACATATTTAAATCTAGAGTGGAGGAATTATTTGAAGCCAATAAAAGTGAATCATTGTCATGATGCCTGCCCCCGGGCAGCTGGACCAAGCCCATTCGCCCCGGAAGCAGGCATCCAGACATTTGTTTAAACCTCAGAAGCCCCGGCTAGGGGCTATCTGGGTTCAGTCCTGGCGCCTTAGGCGCCAGGCTCATAGTTGGAATCACTCCTGGCGCCTAAGGTGCCAGGCTCATAGTCATTACTTACCTCAGGCAGACCATGCTGCACATGCATCCAGGGCAACGTGAGACCTGGAAGGGACTATTTTTCCACAAGGACTACTTTTCACTCGGGTGTGGTTCTAGGGACTTCTTAAATGGGACTACTTTTGAAGCTATTTAAACCACGCCCGATCTACAACACACGCTTCGCGTTATTCTGCATTTAGCAGCGTAACGCTCACTGTGCCTGCAAACCTGCATCCAGTCTTCTGCCATGCCCGTCTCGAACACGGAGCTCCTAGGAGAGAAAGGAAAATAGGAGAAGAGGTTAGATTACGGATTTTAATCTATTCCTTACCTGATTTCGGATCTTGCATCACTCCGAGCCTGAAGGGACATTCTTTCGGCACGCGTCGTATTCCAGCTGCAGCGCCGCTCCATTTTCAGCAGCCCACAGCATCTCCGACTCGGCGTTGCCTCCGTCATTTTCTTTGGTGATTTTCAACATCTGGGGAAAAGACAAGAAAATAGCAAGGTGAGCCTAAAGAGACTAAAAGACAATGGGCCTCATTACACGGTAGGCGGTAAACCATGGCGCTAGTTCATGCCGGTAATTTACTGGTACCGCCTTGGAGGAAAGGGGAATTACCGCCCTATTCCAAGGTTGGGAAGGCGGTAATTCCTCCTTCCTCCATTGCCCTTCCCCATTCCCATTTTTGCCCAATAGGGCATAATGGGAATGGGGAAGGCGCTAATTACGGTACCGCAAATTGTGGTACCGTAATTAGCACCCCGGTCCCTTTGCGGGTTCGTTTTTTAATGCCTGCTAAAAGCAGGCGTTAATGTACCAACCCGCAAAGGGACCTCGTAGTAAGGCGGTAAGGGTTTACCGGTACCGGTGAAATACCGGTACCGGTAAATCCTTACCGCCTACCGTGTAATGAGGCCCAATCACTTTTATTACGAGACTCACCTGATTATCACTGGAGGCTTTATCCTTCAATACGCTGCATCTTCTTACGCCGCATCTAGGAAAGAAGGAAAAGACAATGAGCTAAACTCACGCAACTTTACAGGATAGTTTGGGTGATACAGACCCTTACCTGAACGCCGCCAGCAACCTCCAGAGAGGATTTGTCACTGCAAATCAACAGGGGAGTGCAAGAGTAAACATTGGACATTTTGAACTCTTTAATCTTGGCAAACTCCGGAGTCAATAATCGTCCAGAACTCCAGCACCTAAAACCAGAGAAGCAACTGGAATCTACGCGCCCCTGCATGCCACGCAGGATGGAGAGCTCACCAATCAAAAACATAAGGTGAGGACACTGATTGGGAATATCGGAGGTGGCAAGTGGGGAGAGCGGGAGCAGGGGAGGGAGTCTGCATTCCCACCTACGGGGCTAATTCCCTTTCTCCATCTACAGGAGAATACTTCTATGAGTCAAGCTTACAAGACTAAGGGGGTCCGTCCAGACGGTCATCTTTGCCCTACGCTTCACGTTGGTGGAGGCCGCAGCTGTCCGGGTTCGATCTACGCCCCTGTGGGAACCAGGCGATCGTACCAATCATTTATTTTATTGAGACACAGTATTGAAAAGTTATCTAGCAGTGCCCTAAAAGTATTGATCAATCATCCTTTATCGAGTAAATAATACATGCATATGATATCCTGAAAGAGAGAAATCACTCTGGTGGGAAACAGCTGGTCAACTTTATCACTGTCCTGCCCAGCAGTGATGGAATGGATGATCCCAAAACGATCAATCAGCTACAGTTACCTGTAGTCTTCACCAGCATCCATCCATTTTTCATATGAAAATAATTGATGTTTTCAGTTTCAACAAAACACATTATTTTGATTGCTTGAATAGACCAGAGTGCAATCATGAGCTTTCAACTGATTGAAGCCAACACGTTCAAAGGCACTTTCCCCAACATATGGAGATAAGATGCCCAGTGTTAAGACTCCAAACCTTTGCAAATTGCTTTCCGTCCATTATGTTACTCCATGTATTAAGTAAAATCTTCATGGAATGTGTGTTATTTCACCTGGAGTATTGGCCCTGCAAAAATCTGATGGCATGTATACAGGCAGGCTTTAGGCCAGGGCAAATAACCATTGACTGCTAAATGATCTGGAACCCAGTAATGGAGCAATATATCTAAGTCAGAGGGGGACACTTACTTCTGGAATGGACTTGACAAAATCCTTGAGTGAGCTGAACAGGAACTTAATGCGTCTGATCTTAGCCAGGCAAGTATTAATCCAGTTAGTATACCCTGAGAATACAGCATCTGTTCTTTGTGGGAAATGGTGTTTGCCTACACTGCATTTCCCTTCTAATAGAGGTGTATGGCAGGGTATTGCTGAGGAGGGTGTAGAAGTAACACATACAGCCAGGCAGATCTGGGTTTCTGTTTCTATTTTACACCCTTTTAAAAATGAATAATAAATGCCTCCCACCATTCATGTGTATGGAAGGGGGCATTGCGGATTCCTGTGGAATCTACCACCCTTTTGCATGCTATAAAAGCTGGAGGCTGCATAGGAATCCAATGCATCCGGTCTCATATTGTGGAGCAGACAGGGGCAACAGACTCAATTTATCTGCAAAACAGAACATTGAAAATGAACCATATAATAAAACACATGTACAACGTTTACACATTTGTTTTATATGCATGTTTACTATGATCCAGGTCATATTATAGGATCTCCCTAAGAGAGAACTTCAGTTAAAACTAAGATGGGTGGCATATTGACTGCCTGACAAGTACCCTGCTTAGGGAATGGTGGGGATACCTAGCCACTGCATGGAAGACTGAAGGATTTGAAAGAGATCTGTGAAATCCATGGCCCCTTAAAGGTGGTTTACTTTTGTCCAATCACCTGTGGACTTTTTGCTATAAAGGAGCGGGTCTCCCACTCCTTCTTTGATTCATGTTTAGATTATAAGCCTTCAAGAAGAATTTGTTAGATCCTGCTGAGAGAACAGTCCTTTCCAGAGTAATCCAGTTGTGAGGTGAAGGCTGGTGTTTCAAGGCAGTGGAAGTCTCAGCTGCCTAACCATCCCCAGGGCACATAGTGTGTGACATGCTTCTGGAGAAAGACCTCCTTCTCGCCATCTACACCAGGACCCAGGACGTCACTGGAGGTGATTGCCAGTTTCTCCTCTAATTGGTAGAATGTGAGCAAGGATCTATCTAGTCCCTAAGGCCCTGGATTGCAGCTCAGAGCATACTGAGGGTCAGAACAGCATGGATCCTGTGTTTTACCATCGCTTTGTGTCGTCTTTGAATTCTTTTCAAACACGTTCGCACCAGCTGGACCCTCTGGTGCTTCCTTTGTCACTCTCTTAAGCTTTGAACCGCTGGGTTGCACATTCTTCCTAGTTCCCGGCCGCACCACCCCCACTGAGCATGTCGCTGCCTCAGCTCGAACTAGAAGCTTATTGCAGCATCTGCTATGTTCAAGTCATCTTTTTGTCCAACACCATCTTTGCCACTGATCCAGTCAATCATTAAACTGACCCTGATGGCTTCATAGAACCTCAACCCTAGAACACTGCATTGAACTAGCTCTGGAAGCCCTCACAATCTGAATTCATCGAACACCGCTTGGAACTGCAGCAAACCTCCGCTCTGCCCTTGCTCCCCCTCTACAACATCACAACCGCCTCATTCAAGACTGGTTTGAGCTGCTCTCACAACAAAAAAGACACGGTTGATCCGCCAAGAACAGTGAGTAGATATTATTTACTCCTAACTGCCCTCACAGTCCAACTGTGGCCGCTAGAGACTATTTAGGTCACACTTGACCACTTTTCTGGCACAAGACATTACAAAAATTGTGGCTATTGATTGCCTTTCATCCCTGCTTCATTACCCATACTGCTACAGCTTTCTATCTTTTACATATTCTGTGTTCCTTTCCACGGGGCTGGGTTTTGTAGTGTTTTTCTTTTCCATTATTTTTGCATCTGGTGTGATTAATTAAAATATATATATTTTTATAGAACCTTGATTGGACATTCCTTTAATTTTGCTGTTTTTACTTTGCTGTTTGTATTGCTACCGGTTCACTGCCACACCCTTTTTGAGAGAATATCCTTCCCTGGACCACGTTACCACAAAAGGCGAACAAAGTATATCTCTTACCTGTGCCTCTTTCACCTTTATGTTTGGGACCGCTCTTGCTTCGTAGAAGTGTCAGGGCTGAGTAGGAGGATTACTCACTACTCATTTGTGTACTCCTGTGGGGCAGAAGTCATTTTGTCACAAGGGGAATGACTCAGGTTTCTTACTTTATAAAATGTGATAAGGGGAAAAGGGAAGCAAAAGCTAAATAACTCAATGTGTCCCATGACCAGTCCATATAACCTGTCTATTATAATCAATAAGGGAGTGTGTAGGAGTGTTGACAGTGTTACCACAAACCTTTGCTTCTCCGAACTGCTGTGCGGACTGCTCGACCAAGTCTGCTTTCTACCTCTATTTCTGGGACCTGGGTCTGAGGTTCTACATAAACCCCTACCACTTGCGGAGCGACGTGGAGTGAATAGGAGGGTTGATGGTGTTGCCACAAACCTTTGCTTCCCTTAACTGCTGGGTGGACTACTCAATCTAGTCTGTTTTCTACCTCTATTGCTAGGACCTGGGTCTGAGGTTCTACATAAACCCCTACCACTTGCGGAGCGACGCAGAGTGCTTAGGAGAGTTGTCAGTGTTGCCACAAACCTTTGTTTCTCTGAACTGCTGTGTGGACTACTGAACCCAGTTTGCTTTCTACCTCTATTGCTGGGACCTTGGTCTGAGGTTCTACATAAACCCCTACCACTTGCGGAGCGACGCAGAGTGCGTAGGAGTGTTGACGGTGTTGCCGGAGAGGTTGCGAGAACTATTAGCTCATGGAACACCCATCTATGAACCCAACGTCTTCCTCACTGCACTTCTTTCCGATGCCGCACACCTGGCAGCAACTGAAGTCTCAGGTGAGCTCTTTGCCTAAGGCTCCAATCAAATTGACTAAAACTAATCCTACTCCTGTGCTACATGCCAAAGAACTGTTAAAACATGCTACTCCCTCTGAGGTTAGAACGCTTGCATCTTGGCTGCATGATTTCAATGAAGGGGTAGAGTGCACAGACCTTGCAGGGGCCCGTAAAAAGAAAAAAAAACACCTCGCAACCCTGCACCAGTTGAGCTGTGTTTGCAGATGACCTTGAGTCTGACATCTCGAAATTATAACAAGCTATCAGTCCCTTCTCTTCGCTCGACCTTACGGATGCTGAGATCCTACATACTGACTTGGTCCTGACTGGCCTTGAAAAGAAGAGACCAATACCCAGGATGGTTCAGTCCTTAAAAGCTATTTCCGAGGCTACCTATGACTTATTACATCTTAAAGCAGGCATAGACAAAATTCGGGAAGAGACGAATATGTCTGCCCAGAAACCTACCGAAATCCACCTTCAAAGAGAGGGAGCAAGGTCTGCTGATAACCTGCTTGCCTTCCAACTTGGCACACATCCCTCTAACCTTAAAAGGGGTTCCAGCTGCTCTGGATAAGATCCAGCTCCTTCCCCTCAAACCACCTCGACAAGTGGACCACTTAGACCGAGAAACCTCAATGGGCCTGAACGATGCAATCCGAGGGTTCCACCTGCCTAGCTCAACCTAGAAGCTCCTTACCCTTTGGGAAGACGATCACGATGTGTGAGGATGCATCCCTCAGTTCCCAACCCTTGGAGGTCAATAATCCGACCACTCACCCACTATTCCTGAAACCTACTTCAAACAAGCCGGTCTCAACTTCCTTGAAAGACAAACAGTGCTTAATTTATTTCACATCTGAGCCTGGTGTGTGCGTGCCAGATACCAAAGCCATGGTGCTGTCCCCAGTAGGTCCCTCCATCGATATATCAATATTCTCAACAAAACCCTCGAGCCCCGCAGCTCAGGATCAAAACACTACATCATTCCAATCCGAGTGCAACAAAATGGCAGCCTTAACTATTTCCCTGGCACCTTTTCTCAAATTTACGAAGCCGTCAATGAAAATGTTAAAGAGCAAGCAACTCTCCTGGCCCTAATTAATTCCAAAGTCATATACTTTGGGCTCCATTACGAGGTTGGCGGTCTGGTAATAACGCGCCGGTAAGGCAATACCGGCATCCATTACCGGTGCATAGTATTACGACCCTAGACGCTGGTCCTACTGACATCCAAGGACCCGCTGTGGCAGTGCACTACCGTACCAGCATGCTGGCGCGCGCACAGGTGCCGTGCCCATAATACCGGCATGCCGCAAGGAAGAGCACATCACGAGTCGCACGGACATACACATACCGGCATCGAGATGCCTGTAAGAAGGGCCACCATGATGCCATCAATACTGGCATCGCGGATCACCCGTTAACAGCAATCTGCTGTGAAACCAACTGCCACAAGTGCACACAATCAGCACAGGTGGAGGAAATGGAGTCAGGCCCAGCACAAAGGAGCACACCCACACACCACACCCCTTCCCACACAAAAATGATACCACTTGCACTTGCCATACTGGGGCTGGAGGACATGCCTGCACTGCTACTCCTTGAGCAGGCAGTACAACAGGCAACACAGAGAAGACGCAGGAGAAGGAGGGTGAGACCGGACCAGCAAATCCCACCAGTGCAGGTAGTTGTACCCCACAGACAACCATCAATTCCACGTATAAGGGCCAATCCATTTGACTTAACCACAGCACAGATCCACAACCTGCACTGCCTGGACAGGGACACCATCACCACCATAGTGGAATGAATACAGGAAGACTTGGTCAGCCTGATCAACATCCACACAGCCATCCCCCCTCTGCTGAAGGTGGCATCTGTGCTCCACTTCCTGGCCACGGGCACCTACCAACACACAGTGGGCCAAATGCATGGCATGTCACAATCATGCTTCTCTGTTGTGCTAAACCAAGTGCTGGATGCACTACTAAAGCACATAAGGGCCTACATATCCCTAACACGGACACCACAATAGCATTCCATGCACTGGCAGGCATGCCCAATGTAATTGGTGCCCTCGACTACACCCAAGTAGAGTTGGTAGTCCCACATGCGTGGAGGGGGTGTACCGCAATCGGAAGCTATACCACTCCATCAATGCACAGATGGTGTGTGATGCCAGCCAGATTATAACACATTGCTGTGCCAGATACCAAGGATCCACGCATGATGCCATGGTGCTGCAGAACTCCTCTCTACCCCGCTACATGGAAGGAGACGTCGTACGACGTGGCTGTCTATTGGGGGAGTCTGCCCAGTGGGCCATGGGAGGAGAGGGTTGGGGGGGCCTACATGCATATGCAAGGGGAATGCCCTCTGGGCCATCGGAGGAGAGGGTTTGGGGGGGCATCATGCATATGCAAGGGGAATGCCCCTGGGCCATAGGAGGAGACGATTGGGGGGGCCTACATGCATCTGGAGTAATCCCATGTCACACAGGCCTCACATGTGCAAACATAATGGACTTTGACAATGCATCGGGGTGCCTGGTGGTTCCAATGTCTAGGCCCCTAAATTATGTACGTCAACCAAGGCTAGTACCATGTATTGGCAAGTACTGTACAGGGCAGATAGTCATGTAGATGTGGCTGCCATCGACGGGATAGTGCATATGAACATGAAAAATGTACAGGCTGAGCACATATGGTAACTGAGCAGTATCCTTATACATACCTCCTTCAGCTCCCATGCAGGTGATGCTGGCTAGCCCCTGAAGGCGTGGCTCCTCACCCCTGTCAGGAATCCGCAGAACAGGCACGAAGAGGACTTCAATCGTGCACATACACGCCCGCGTATGGTCATTGAGCAGACCTTTGGCCTGTTGAAGGCACGGTTTCGCTGCCTCACCAGGTCGGGTGGCACCCTCATTTACGAGCCTGAGAAGGTGGGCAAGATAATCATGGTATGTGCAATGCTGCATAATATGTGCATCCGGTGGAACGTACCCTTGCCACCTGACATGGAGCTGCTACCACCTGGTGAAGTAGAGGGAGAGGAAGGAGTAGATGTTGGACATAGGCCAGGACGCAATACACTTGAGGGTCGCACAGTGCGCCAATCGGTCATAGACCAATCATTCTGACATACTGGGATGCAGAGGGTGCCATATATTGGGAACTGTGGGCACTAGATGTGGGGGTATATGGGCACAGTGCACTCTGAAGCAATACATTGACACACACCAAAGAAGCAATGTCCACTCATGTGAGGTTTTGTACATAACGGGTGTATTCAAGTGATGGTTTGTACAACATGATTTAACACTCCACACCCCCAAACAGTCCCCAAACAGTCCCCCTTCCCCGACACCTCACAGACCCCCCAGCCCCTCCACATACCTCCAGTACTACAACCCCCACCACCCCCCACACTTCCCCCCAACACCCACACCCCCCCGCATTATACCCCCCTCCACCCTCACCCTAACACCCAAAGTCATCAATGGCACAACATGTGGCTCGATACGGTGCTAAACAGAATGTGCAGGGTGGCCCTGCTACTGTGGAGCCCCCTTCGGAGATGGGGGTTGCATCTCTGAGTGCCGCGCACTTCGCAGGGACATGCGCACAGGACTAGTCTGTGTCGAACTTGCCGGCGTGGTAGATGCAGATGAGGTAGATGGTTGTGTCCCCAAAGCCGCAGTTTGCCACTGATCCATGCTGTCTGCAATGCTGGTGAGGATCTGGCCCAAAGCATTGAATCCATCCCAGACTTGCTGAGCGTTAAGAGTTGATGGCCTGGATTACGATCACAGTGCTGTCACAGATGACAAAGCGTGTTGCCTAGCCTTCTGCAAGGTACTGTTTAACATAGCCATGCATCTCCTCCTGCCGGCCCTCCATCCTGGACAGACGTCCTTCAAGGTCCCGTATAGCAGTGTTGGTGGTGTATGGTGGGTTAGGTGGTGTTACTGCAGCCAATACGGGGCTGTGCAATGTTGTACACCACTCTCCATGGCTGCCCTGTCCTGATGAATCCTGGCGAGGGGTGTCCTGTAGGGTGACCTGCAGACTTGTGGTTTGGCCTACAAGCTCTGAGAAGAGGAATCCTGCATTGATCTATTCGTCAGGGCCACCTTCCTCATCGCCACTATGCTGTACCGATGCAGCCGTCTCCCCTATTGAGCTTGCGGCAGCGGACTGTGTGCTATCATTCTCCATACCAGCATTTGTGTCCTCGCCCTGTGTAGGTTGTGTGTCCAGGGGTGCAGGGGCAGATGTCTGCTGGTCCTGTGTAGGTGGCAGCGTGGCCGGTTGGGCACTGCTTGTTGTCTTGCATGCCGCTTGGCCCATCCTTGGTCCCCTCGACATAGATGGCCTGGTGCCATCATCTTGGCCCTGGGCCTTTTGGCTGGTGTTGTGGCTTGTGCACTTCCATGAGGTTCTTCGGTGTCTGCATCCCTACCTGTGGGGGACAGAGAGTGGCAGGGCATCAGTGATGGTGGTGCTTGCATCATGCATGCGTTGGTCTTTGTGCAGTTGGCGCCATGTGATCAGTTTCATGCCTGACTTTGCAGCGGGCTGGGTACGTGCAAGGTTGGGGGGTGAGTTTTGCAATCACGCAGGTGTTCACATGTTCACCATGGTGTCTGCTGTGGGGCCTTGAGGTGTGTTGTGACTTGCGTGCTGTGTGACACGTGCAGGTCATCTGTGTGTCGGGTGTGTATTTGTGTATGGGAGCGGCATGCAGCATGCATTGGGATGTGATAGTGGTGGGCCCAGCATGTGTATATGGATATGTGTAGGTTTGTACGATGGGCCATGTCTTGGCTGTCATCGCTGTCACATTTGGCAGTGAACTGTGATGATTGGTTGTCGTGTGTTTGTAGGGACACTCACCTTCATCTGCCGATGTTGGCACGCCAAACTCCGCTCCACCGACTCCTTCAATGGACTCCACATCTATCACTGAGCTGCAAGTCTCCTCCCATCTAGCCAATTTGATAGGTGAGTGAGGTCTGCCACCTGTTGCCAGCCCCTGGCTCTGATTGGCCGACAAGATGTTCCTCACTCTCAGCCTGAGGTCATCCCAGCGCTTTTCGCAATCGCGCACTGTGCGTGAGGTGGTGCCGACTGTACTTACTTTCCTTGCCACTTCCTCCCAGATGGCCTTCTTTCTCAGCTGTGCTGGACGTCTGAGGTCACTGCAGAAAACCACATCCGCATTCACCACTAGGGTATCGGCTAGCATGTTCAGCTCCTCGTCTTAAATCGTGGTTTCCGCAGGCGGGCAGTGCCTTTCTAGGTAGCCTTTGACATTTTGTCCGTGGTGTGCTTGGAGTTTTGCCTATGAAGGTCCAGTATGTGGAGGATGGCAATGGATTGTGTTTTTGAAGATGGCCGCAAATGCATTTCCCGTTCCGGCGCGATGACGTTACGTCCAGGTTCGGGAATGACGGGCCCGTTCTTACCACTATTTTAATACCGGTACCACTATTTAGGGGGTGCCGATGGCGGAAATGTTATGTGCGCATTCGTTGATGCCGCTATCTGGGGGTTTGAGGGTCATTACCGGCATGCTGGAACGGCTGTTACCGGCATGCAGGGGTGCGTGTGCTCGCACACTCGTGATCACCCGCTGTTTGCGGTATCAAGTCTACATGGATATGTTGTTACCGGCATGCCGGTAAAGGGAGAATCTTAGCGCCAACCTCGTAATGAGGGCCATTCAATTGTTCAACACATCTCTCGAATAAAGAGCTGACCAAGAGATGGAGTGTGCTAAGGTGATTTGCGGCCAACTTGAAGAGAGGACTGACAAGAAGTATCTTTTAAACTCAGTCTTACACTTACTCCACCTGAAACCTTTGATCCAAAACAAGAAAAAGGGACTCTCGGACAACCATCAAGATTCTCTGCATACGCACTGTCTAAGGGACCGGCACTTTTGTTGACTAAATCAGACGCTACCCTCTTGCCCTCGGCTGATCTCACTGTCCAATTGCCTACAGAAATGAGTCTTGCCTTGGCCAATCCGCTATTTTCAGCTGTTCTGGCTTTAGGTTCAACTTCACGCTCTGTGCACCATCCGGCCCAACAGCTGCCCTCTGGCTCCTCAAGTTTAGAAAATTCAACTGCCTTGCAAGGCTAGGTTGTCTGACAATTTGCACTCGAAGAAAAATCACTCTCCCTCTGTCTACGATTTATTCTCTAGTCAGTTCAGGAAAAAGAGAACATTGTGTCATACCCCAACCCGTGTGATTTCCCAGGGGAAAAAACCCAAGAACCAAAAGATGCCAAAAAATAAAAATTCCAATTGGCTGCTGTCCTTAATTAGAAATTTGCCTAACGCATCAAAAGAGAACGTGCGACTGACCCCTAGTCTCCCAGAAGTTGTTGTAGATATGATATGGTATGATATGATATGATATGGTATGATATGATATGATATGGCATTTATAACATGCCTATACACTCTTCATCCTCAGTCTTCATCCAAGGAGGCTGCCATGAAACCTGCCGACCATGAAAACTCATACAATCCAGAGGATGATGACTGCCTCAACTTCTTTACGTATACGGTGGATGTGGAAGATCAATTTGAGAATGATACAAACATGCCATCTCTGCATCTTACACAGATGGTTGAACCTGTCGTCTGAGTGACCTTGGGACCAAGAGTTTGCCTGTTCTCCCCTCAGCACCCCTCTTTCCCAACTAAATCATGTTCTCATTGGCAGAGCAAAGACGGCAATCTATACTCAAAACAGAACATCGGCTTTCTCAAGGAGTTCCTATCTATTGGCCCACATTCAGCTACTCGCTACAGAGACAGGTGGTCCGGCGCGATTATGATCCACGCAAAACGTCTCATTCAACTTGTGAAAACAAAATCAAAATATCGAGGCTGGGTACCCCAAAAGGAAATACACCGAACACGGGTTACAAAGGAACATACAAAGTACTTTGTTTTATACTGAATCCAGTTACAAAAACAGAGCAAAATCAGATAGCTATCGGCCCTCAGTACAACACAACGAACTCCAGCGTGGTTCAATGTGTTCAGTGAGAGACGCTGTACATTAGAATGCATTCACTTTTTATACATTTTGTGGGCACGATGTCCAGCCCCACTTCGGGTTAATATTCCACTTAATACATCACTGATCTAGGGTTTGTGCCAAGTCTCGAACAACCGCATATAACTGGTTTGCCTTTAATACATGTAGCAACAAGCCTATGCAATAACTGTGTGATCTGGGATTTTCCATGCTAGCCTTCTTAAACATTAATACAAAGCGGTTAAACAATTGTTCTACATTCAGTATTTGAATACATTGTTTTTATAGTATACTCGTGGATTACTTTCTTTATACGAGTAATCCCTTACACACAAGTCAACGAAAGACAAGGTCTCAGTTCACGACCTCAACAAGTAGCCTGCAGGCAAGTTACATATTAGCTATGTACAAAGGTCAAGATGGCCATGTTGTATTTTGGAATGACATCATCCACCATTTTAACTCACACGGTGACTTTTACAAAGCGAATCATAAAATGGCGGATGAGCCTAAAATGGCGGCTTACATTGATTTTAAGGTCAGGACCTTGCAACACGGATTCTTTCGCAAGCGACTTTCGAGCAGCTTGGCGTAGGCCAATATACATATATTTATTGCAATAGGAGGCACGATATAATTTCCTTTTTGACAAACACTCATTTTGGCCTATGCCAAGTGCTAAAACTACTTTGGATCTCCTTACAAATAACTCCATGCATCATCTTCCATGCACCCTGAATCACTGTCAGAAATATCTATTGCCATTAGGTCATTTGCTAAAATTTCTTTCAACACATAGGGCCTCATTACACGGAAGGCGGTAAGCCATGGCGCTATTAGCGCCATGGCTGCTGCCGGTACCTTACCGGGTCCGCCTTGGTGGATGGCGGAATTAGCGCCATATTCCAAGGTGTGTGGGGGCGCTAATTCCGCCATCCACCATTGCCCCTTCACCATTGCCAGTCAGCCCCATAGGGCTCCATGTTAATGGTGAAGGTGCTAATTACGGTACTGCAAATTGCGGTACCGTAATTAGCACCAAGCTCCCTTTGCGGGTCCCGTACTTAACGCCTGTAAAAACCAGGTGTTAAGGGAGGACCCGGAAAGGGACCTCGTAGTAAGGCGCTAAGGGTTTACCGGTACCGGTTCCCTTACCGGTACCGGTAAACCCTTACCGCCTTCCGTGTAATGAGGCCCATATTCTTTAGAAGTTTTATCTGGGGCATACACTTTATGTCCTATCGAACCTATCGCTTGTGCGCAACATCCCCCTAGCATCGAACACATACCAGGTAGACACTGAATACAGCAACAAAGAAACAACAGGATTTTCAAAATAATCAGCAAGACCGAAAGTACCTTCCAACCCAAATATCGCAAGAAGTCCCAGAACCAAGCGCTCAGATCCCAGTTTCCCTCGGGAACATGCACTTCGGAACTAAGGACGTGCAGATTCTGCATTGCCTTGAAGATAGTTGGGGAGGAATCTGGTACGAAAACACAGCAAGCGGACCCCACTCATTTACACACTCCACCACGCTCAGCCAGAATGACATCTAATGCCATTCGGTTTTGAAGTGCTACTAGTCTTATCGCCTTTTGTTCTAATGTCATATTATATGGTATGTCCGTGATCCGGTTGATGGTTTTTTCCAGTACTCTCGCTAGTTTTCTAATGTCTTCCAAATTCGCTATCTGCCCCCAAAATGGCACAACTGATTTTGCTATATCTCCCAAGATTTGTGCTGGGGTGTCACCATACTCGTCCCGCCGTGGACGAGCCTTTGAAACTTCTCTTGTACTAGCTATAAACACCCCAGGTAACAGGATCCCTACATAACAGGTTCCCTGCCAATCTCTGGGCAACCATGGGAATGCTACTCTACCGCAGACAAAGTAGACAGGTTCGACTACATACAAAGGTCTGTTTTCCCCGGTCAAATTTGCAACATTGGCACAACCTAGAAAATTTCCCATTGACTGAGTTCATTCCTCTGTATGCAAAAAGAAACTGAATCAGGGCTATGATTAATAGTGTAAGAAGGAGGTGTGGCATCCTTATTGCCTATTGGAACTATCTTAAAGGAAATCAAAGATTGGAAAAGACGAGACAGTTTATCAGAAGGCCTAATAGAAGCAACATTCGGTTTACTCCTGTTTGCGAAAAGCGAGCATCCCAGGGAGTTAAAACACGTTTCTCAAAACTATTCATATTGGTGCCATCAAAGTTCCCTGAGATGCTATCATTCCACCGGCCAAAGAACAGTGCTCTAAGAGAAGCATAGCAAGCAGTTGTCAAAGGTAAAGGATGAATATACCAACCTAGCCCCTTATCTGTGTGATGTGGTAAATGTGAGCAGACCCAACAGTTAGACTTATTAAAAATAGCATGCATAGCATTCATGATAAGCAGTAGAGTGTTATTGTGGTACCTTTGTCTATGCTGAGAATCCCTAGGGGATAGAGTATGCAAATGTACAAAGAGAGTAGGAACAATAGGTGTACTTTCAGTAGGTAACAAAAGTTCTAAAGAATTAGTTTCCTCAAGGTACCACAATCCTAAGGCAGCGACTATTAAAAACCCAAATATCATTATAAAAATACAGCAATACATTTTTGGGGCCCAGGCATTTTGTCCATCGTCCCGGTTGGTCACCCCCTTATTTACAAGTCCCATACGAGCGGTAGCGGTAGCAGGCATTGTAGTCTTCAAACGGATACCCCAATGTTCGTTGCTGGCGACCTCCTGGTCGAGCGACTTCTTAGTCCTTCCACAACCCTAGCCAACAGAATCCCCTTTCTCAAATTTGGGCAAAAACAAGCCCTCGATGATCCTTTTCTTCTTCAAATGCACAGCCGAACCATGCCGTAAGTCTATCAGATGCACAGCAAAATCATGCCGTAAGTCTATTTTCTTGGACGCAGATTTACCTTACTTTTCCCGGTACTGATTGTTCCGGAAACAATATGTCATCACTTCCTGCTGGAAGCAACGTGTCGGAAACAAGTGAAGATATCGATTTTGAAATAGCAGTTTCCGGATGCAATACTTTTGGAGAATGTGGAGACAAAATGGCAGCTTCCCCAGGCCTCACGGGCTCAGAGAGATTCTCCGACACACTCTCCATGCTACTTACTGCTTTGGGATCGTTGGTTGCAGTATTAGCGAGGGGTTCTGTTTCTTCTGTAACGTGTGGCAAAAGGTGAGGAAGTGTCTTGACGTGGGACACGTGGATCCAGTTCTTTCTCCCAGCGACCTGCACCGCTGTCTGGGTGACCAACAGGACTTGGAACGGCCCATGCCAGTGAGGTGCAAGGCAAGAGGAGCGGTCAAATACCTTGACGAGCACCCAGCTTCCAGGCCGTATACTGTGGCCCGGGCCTTCGTATCGTACAGGTAAAGCTTCTCGTACCTAGTGATAAATCAAATACAGATTTTTAGTGAACTGGCTACAATAATCTGAAAGTAATACATTTTCAACATTTCTCAATGAATTGCATTTAGGAAGGTTCCAAATATTGGCAGGTCTCCCCATTACCACCTCAAATGGAGAGAGCCCAGTCTTAGTTTGAGGGGTTGTACACATGGATAACAACACGATCGGTAAGGCGTCCGGCCATTTTAGTTTGGTGCCGGCACACGTTTTAGCAAGCTTGTTCTTAATGATACCATTGTGTCTTTCTACTAGTCCGGCGCTCTTAGGATGTCTGGCCGAATGGAACCATTTGTCAATTCGTAATGCCGTACATATCTGCAGAATTACAGCAGCAACAAAATGTGGACCATTGTCCGACCAGATAACTCTTGGTAGCCCGAACTGCGGGAAGTATTCCCTTAACATGATTTTTGCAGTAGTCATGGCTGTAGCATCTTTAACAGGAAAAGCCTCAACCCATTTACTAAAAGCGCAGATAACCACCAGCACATATTTTTTATTATCTCAGTGTTCCATTTCAATAAAGTCAAAGTGGATCACTTCGAAGGGGACAGAATGTGGCCCAAAACTTCCCCTTGGAGTTACTGTCCCCTTTCCCACATTGGGTTGTAGGCAAATCATGCAATCCTGGATGTAGCGCTGGCCAATTATCGACATTTTATCATTCACCCAAACTTTCTCTAACATTTTTGTCATCTTCTGGGCACATACATGCGTAGGACCATGGGCCATGATGACCATCATCACTATATATGCGTCAGGGAGTAGCCATGTCCCTTCTGCCATATCCACCCGACACCCGTCATCATCAAGTTTCCCCACGCCTTCAGCCCATCTTTTGGATTCTTCTAACGTGGCATCAGCTTGGATATCCCGTACAGACCCAACACCCTCATCCATTGCATAAGCATTTACAGTCTCCCTTGAAACATATATCTCCGTAAGGAAATCGGTAGCAGTTTGTCTAGCTATCTGATCAGCGAAAGCATTCCCTTTCCCTATATCATCTGTAATCTTTCGATGTGCTGCACATTTCATAAGTGCTAACTGAGTAGGGAGCGCAAGCGCTGAGAGTAATTGTACTATTAGGGAGCCATGTTGGATTTTGGTGCCATGTGAAGTTAGGAACCCTCTCTCTGACCAAAGTCTCCCAAAGTTGTGAACCACCCCAAAGGCATACTGACTATCAGTATATATATTTACTGCAAGCCCTTCGGAAAGTTCACAAGCTCGGGTTAATGCTATAATCTCTGCGGCCTGCGCAGAATTATGCGTGATTCTCTTAGTTTCCACAACCGTGCTTAATGTAGTGATCGCATAAGCAGCTGTGGATGTACCATCCGGAAGTTTGAAGCAGGAGCCATCACAAAACAGCTCTCCTTGCAGATTATCCAAAGGAGTATCTTTCAAATCCATTCTACCCTTTGTCTCTTGTTCGGTCGTATACAAACAATCATGTGGCACTTCATCGCCGCAAGTAGTATCTTGCGGGTAAGGTAGGAGTTCAGCCGGATTAAGAACACAACACCTCTTAATTTTAATGTGAGGAGCAAATCATAAAAAGATCAATTCATATCTGGTCAACCGTGCAGAAGTGAGGTGTTGCGTTTGAGTTCGATTCAGTAGAACGTCTACAGAGTGAGGCACCATCAGGGTTAGATCATGGCCTAGGGCCATTCCCTCACTCTGTTTTACAGACGCAGCAGCAGCAGCGACAGCTTGCAAACATCTTGGCAAAGCGCATGCTACAGGATCAAGGGCGGAAGAAAAGTAACCGCACAGCCTATTCTTCCCTCCATGTTCCTGCGTTAATACAGCCAAAGCACATCCATCACATTGGTTTGATCACTAGTGAAAAATTTGGGATCCACAACCTACAGTAAGAAGCCATACCTATCAAGGCTCTAACTTCCTTCTGTGTATTTGGGACAGACATGCCAGAAATGTGTTTTATTCTTTCAGGTGTCAATCTTCTTCCCTCTTTTGACAGGAGATAGCCTAAATAGGCGACCTCCTGGCAACAATATTGACATTTTTTAAGCAAAGCTTTGTGAGCATGCTTAGCTAGATGGATAAGCAATAACACAGTGCCCTCCTTACAGGCACTCTCAGAGTCAGCAGCTAAAAGTAAATCATCAACGTGTCAGTCTAAAAATACGGATACCTCTACTTTCAAACCGCAAACGCATTTTGGTGGCCGTGGGCCAACCGTCTCATGCATGATATGACAAAATATAGGTTTTCGAGTTTGCCAATGAACGGCCATTTTGATGTAACAAGAATCGCCATTTTGTTTTCTAACCATTGTTCATTGCTTTCTGTTCCTATTGCTTCGCAGTATATTTTCCGCTTACACTGCTCGACTGTGAAACATTGTTGTCTGTATATGAAAAGGACAAGGTCGCAGGGTCGTGAGGATAATCAGAGTTCGCTGAAACACACAAACGTAGGCAGCGCTAGGAAGAATGCCCAGCTCCCTCCCGAATATAGCCTTGAAGCAGAGCTGCAGGGCATTTAATCATTTCACAGCTGCCAGCCAGTCTCGTTATATAGTAGAATATGTTACAATAATACCGCTAAAGGCTTGAATTATGCTTTTCATACGGCCCCCCTTTGCTGAACCCACTAGAGCATGCAGGCTCCCATGACGCGAATAGCACCTGATAGATAGCAAGGTCCGGAATGCAACTCCCCCCGTATGTAGTTCGCTTCCAAGAACAGAAGCGCTGTGTTCTATTCAATAACCGAAAGATGCCTTCACACTCACAAATTGCAAATTGTTACTAGAATAGATGTTTGAAGGTGTCATAGTGGTGGGAGATGTCCATCATCACACCAAGTTCAAAGAAACCCAATAAAGGGGGGTGTTAAACATGTCATAGCTGATTTTTTTATATGCATTTTGTATATATGTAACTGATGTACGTAATTCACTCTCTTGCGTCCCTCGAGGTCTAGAGATACACGTTGCGGGGTGTGAGACTGAGTTGGCCAACTGAGACTTTAGCTTTGGAATAAAACCCTAGCTTTGGGAGTAGAACCTCGTGTCTGGCGTCTCTATCGTGTGTGGTGACACGCCTTGTTTCCATAGACGTCAGGGTCCCCTACGGGCCCCTTTCAATATGGCGCCCAAACAGGGACCCTCCCCCACTTGTTCCATCGCGTAACATTGTAATTGAGAAAGGCAGAGAACGGCGAGGACAGGACGATCGAGCCGGGATCAAGAGGTGTTCGGGGCGCCCTGTAAAAGTGATGAGAAACTGCTTTGCAGATCTGCACACATCTAATCCCTGATCGACGTGCCTGGCTAGAGAACAAGGAGGCGAGGGTCCCGAAACGAGGCGGAAGCCAAGAAACGCAGACACGACGTCCTTTGGTGCGCCAATATACAGACGACTTGATTTATCAGGTGAGTCATTCCCTGATTCAAAGTATCCTGATATTGGTTGAGAGTTGACTTTGCAAAATCAAACGCCCTAGGTAAGGTTGATTAACCAGGGGGAAGGTTGAAACATGCCTGGGGTATTGTCCACCCTAGCAGGGTTTTTCCGCTGTGGTAGACAATCTTTGGAAGATGGCCAAATTGTACCACCTGGGGGAACGCCGGTGTATGAGATGTATGTGAAGTATGGAGTGGGTGCAATAATATTCTCTGAGACTTGGCATAGGCAAACCAGAAAGCAACAAGACCATCAGTGGGCGATTAATGGTAGTTTTGAGATAGCGAGGATAGATAACCTGGAAAGGGTGTTGATAAGAAAGAAAGCGCGTCCTGCAGCATTTGAGACTATTAAAGACTGGAGAAAGGAAGCAATGCTCCGATTTAAAAGCAGAGCAAAGCATGCGCGCAGGCATAAATCGAAAGGTGAAGTAGCGGATGAAAAAGAAGAGGAGGAGAGGACTGAGAGTCTAAGAAGGGCAGGTAGGCGTGACCAGTTGAATATAGAAAAGATATACCCACAACGAGAATTACACATAGCAGATGAATTGATAGAAAATATATTGACCCATACAAAACAAGGCCCAGGATCAGAAGTAAGACCAGACACGTCAGCAGCTATTGCCCAGACCCCGCCCGTAGCTCAAGCTCCCTCTCCGGTAGCTCAAGCCCTCCCACAGCCACAGACCGCGCGCGTAACACTTCCTATTAGCCAACCAGGCCTACAACAGACACTCCCTGTTCGCATTGTCCCATCCGCACTTCCCGCCTCAGACACAGACTCGGTACCGTCCGTTCCTCCCGGGGTTGAAGTTAAAACCACGGGGGCAAGAGGCGGGACTGACCAACGGGGGTGCACGAGGGTAACCCGCAGCGCAATCAGCAAAGAGAGGAAGGTGGAATTGCAGCAACAGGCAGAGATGTATATAGACGGGAATGATGGGACAGCATCAGTGGCTTCGATATATGACTTCTGTAGAAGCAACGAAAGACAGGTAGTGTTGGAATGCATGGGTGAATATTTGGTGGAGAAATGGAAACAGCTAATTGGGAAATTACCACCGCAGCGATTGTTAGATTTGAATGCATTAGCACGCTGTAGGGAGAGGGATGAAGAAGTGAGAGAACATGTATATAGACTTTTTGAGCTTAGAGATGAATTAGATAATGATTATGTCGAAACGTTTACTGCACCTGTCAAAGTGTTTACTACACCTGCATACAGGAGTAGGGATATCGGGAGACCTGGGAAGGGGGAAAAGGGGTTGCATAATAATCGGCAGCAATTACCATTGACGGGGCAGAAGGAGTTGGTGAACGAATGATCGTTGCTAAAACAGGTGGGGGCAGACTTGAAAGAATGTCTAATTAGAACACAGGTACTATTGCAGCAAGTAACAGGACACAATAGAGGGCGAGGGAATGCACAAGGAAGGAGTAATTTGAATATGCATGGGGGAACAGTGGGACCGAATCAGTGTGCATATTGTAACGAGGAAGGACATTGGCGAGCGCAGTGTCCGCATCTACAGAATAGAAATGGGTCTGGTCAGAGGAGACAGCATAGAGGACACCCAGGAGCAAATGGACCAAATAGGAATGGTATGCAGCAGCATCATAATAACGGAGGTAATCAAAACCAAGGCCAAAACCAGAATGCCCCAAACCAGAGTCAGGGAAAGCAAAATCAACAATATGGAAATCAGAGTGGGGGAAATAGAGGGAAGAGTGGAAATGTTTTTGATACAAAGCCAAACACGTATTACAGTAATAGTAATGATTACACATCGGACGATGTCTTATTTCCCCAATAGGACAGCCCAGGACAGGGGTTGGAACCAGTGTCTATTCCCGTGAATCAGAGAGGACCCTACGTAGAAATGAGAGTCTGGAATGAGGAGCACCGCTTTCTTGTATATACAGGAGCACAGAAGTGTTCAATAGAGCATCACTTGGTTCCGGATATACCACTGTCAGGGCAAAAGAATATTTCCGTAGGGTTTGCAGGTACACCAGTCATAAACCCAGTGTCCAAACCAGTCCCCCAGTTACCATAGGACCATTTACTGAACATTGTCCTTTCCTTCTAACAGAAAATTGTGGAGAAAATTTGTTGGGATCAAACTTGTTGAAAAAACTAGGTTCTGTTATACATTGCACGGCAGACGGAGTGTTCCTAACGATATGGCCACACGATGCCCCTGTGTCAGAATTCATGTCTGAAGCGTTACCAGGGGAACTAAGTAAAGTACCAACCTGTATATGGGTAATGCATGACAACGATGTGGGATGTTTAAAGATAGAGCCAGTAAAGATTATTTTGAAAGAAGGTGTTACCCTACCGCGAATACCCCAATACAACATTTCGGTTGAAGGTGAGAAAGGATTGAAGAGTATTGTTACCGATTTGGTCAAATTAGGGGTAATCGAGGAAATCACAGGCAGTACATGCAACAGCCCGATTCTTCCGGTTTATAAAAAAGGAGGTAATGAGGTACCATACCGTTTCATAATTGATCTACGCGCATTGATTAAGGTAGTAGATCCGCAATTCCCTCTAGTGCCAGGCGTCACTACAATATTGACAATGATACCTGTTTCAGCAGAATATTTTAGTGTAGTAGATTTGAAAAACACATTCTTTAGTATTCCAGTGGACAATTTGTTCGCGTTCACATTAGGAGGACGATCATTTACATTTACGTGGATTCCGCAAGGTTACACGGAAAGTCCAAGTATTTACAGTAGAGCATTAAAAGAACAGCTAGACATGCTGAAATTACCCATGGGTTGTGTACTTTTGCAATACATAGACGATCTATTGCTAGCTGCAGACACAGAGGAGATTTGTAAAGAAAGCACTGTATTACTACTGTCACACCTAGCGGCACATGGCCATAAAGCTAGTTTGAAGAAATTTCAGTATAATCGAAAGGAGGTGGCTTATTTGGGCTACCTACTTTTGAAAGGAGGGAGAAGTATAACGCAAGAACGCATAGAAAGTATTTCTTGTATGCCTATTCCAAAGACACAAAAAGGAGTCAGAGCCATAATAGGCATGGCTTCATATTGCCGACAATGGATTGGTAATTTTGCGTTAATTGTGAAACCATTAGTGAATTTAACTAGAAAGGATGCGTTTATGCCTTTGCAGTGGGATGAGGAATGTCAGAAAGCATTTGATGGATTGAAAACTGCATTATGCTCGGCTCCAGTTTTGGGTACGCCGAACTATGAGAACATTTTTAGACTATTTGTGTGTGAAAGTGAAGGATGTGCATTGGTGGTTTTGACACAGGAACAAGGTGGAAGAAATAGGCCGTGCGGCTATTTTTCTTCTGCGCTGGACACTGTAGCGCGCGCACTACCACGATGTTTGCGATCTGTCGCGGCGGCTACTGCGTCAGTGAAACAAACGGAAGGATGGTATTGGGGCACACTTTAATTCTGATGGTGCCACATGCCATAGACGTTCTATTAAATAGGACACAGACGCAACACCTCACCTCTGCTAGATTGACAGGATATGAGATTATCTTGTTCTCGCCCCATATCCAAATTATGAGGTGTAGCGCTTTGAATCCTGCAGACTTAATGCCACTAACCATAAAAGAAATTGGGAAGAATGAATCACCCCCCCACGATTGCTTAATGGTCACTGAGGAAGAAACCAAGGGAAGAGTTGATTTAAGTGATATTCCACAGAAAGAGCCGGATGGAGAGTTATTTTGTGACGGCTCATGTTTTAAATTACCAGATGGCACGACAACTGCCGCATACGCTATCACTACCCTAGAGAGTGTTGTAGAAAGTAAAAGAATCCCCTATAATTCAGCACAAGCCGCGGAAATAATAGAATTGACCAGAGCCTGCGAGATTTCTGAAAATTTGAATGTGAATATATATACTGATAGTCAGTATGCTTTTGGAGTGGTTCATAATGTTGGTCGACTCTGGGCTGAGAGAGGGTTTCCGACATCACATGGCGCCAGAATTCAACATGGCCCTTTGATTGTACCATTGCTGTCTGCATTCACGTTTCCAACGCGCCTAGCAATAGTGAAATGCGAGGCACATAAAAAAGTAACATGCAAAGTAGGAGAAGGAAGCGCGTTTGCAGACAGAATTGCGAAACAAACTGCCACTGATTTGAATACCAAGATGATGACGGTTTCGACAGAGGAAATACCCTGTATGATAGAAGATGGAGTTGCGACTGTCAAAGAAATGCAGGCCGAGGCTACGGCCGATGAAATACAGGGATGAGCAGAGGGATCTGCTGAGTTGGATCTGGAGGGTTGTTGGGTGGACAAGGGAACTAGAAACTGGATGTTGCCAAATTCGTATGTGACTGCAATGGTCACAATGGCCCACAGCTCTACGCACATCTGTGCGAAGAAAATAATACAGCACCTTTCTACAGTTTGGCAGAATGTAAACATAAAAAAGAATGCAGAGAGGTTGGTGCAAAACTGCATCACGTGTTTGCAACACAATGTAGGGAAGGGAACAGTGACTCCAACAGGCAGTTTTGGCCTGCCCTCCATGTCATTTGAGGTAATTCATTTTGATTTCATAGAGATGGAGAGGTGCCAAAACTTTAAATACATCCTGGTGGTGATCTGTGCATTCAGTAAGTGGGTGGAAGCATATCCTTTGCAAGACTGCACAGCAATGAGTACGGCAAAAGTAATGTTGAAGGACTACTTTTCCAGATTTGGCTTGCTCCGAGTACTCTGGTCTGGTAATGGACCGCATTTTGTGGGTGCAGTGGTATTACAGATAAGTGCTGGTCTCCAGATTGATAAGAGATTCCATAGTTCAAGGCATCCGAGTTCTGCCGGTCTTGTGGAGAGGCACAACGGGATTCTTAAATCAAAGATTAGGAAGATTTGTGCAGGAAGCAAGTTGAGTTGGGAGGATGCATTACCAATAGCACTATTATGCATGAGTATGTCTGTACAGGCTAAAACTGGGCTCTCCCCGTACGAAATCGTAATGGGGAGGCCGGAAAATGTTTGGTGCGCACCTCAGCCAAAACGACTTAGTGAGATAGAGCATCCTGTGCTTAGTACTTAGTGTGGCCTTTTAATGCAGAAATTGCGTTTGATTCATCAGCAGGTGCAGGAGGCATTACCAGTGAGATACACCGGTCCGGGGCACGCACTGGAGCCAGGAGACTGGGTGCTGCTAAAGAACTTTGAAAGAAAGTCATCATTAGCACCCATATGGCGCGGGCCCCATCAAGTACTTTTGGCAACGCAGACAGCAATACGGGTGGATGGAAGGAAGACGTGGATCCATACCACCCATGCCAAGAAGATTCCAACTGCATTGAAAGACTTGCCTGACACTGATGACCGGAAAAAGACAGCAGTCCCAGAAATGAAAGAAACTGTTGCCAGTAAGCAACCACCTAATCTGCCAAAACGAGAAGTGAAACTCGAAACAAAGCGTGAGACGATTGCCAAAGAGGGGAAAGGGCAAAGAGTGCCCCAACGTTGCCCAGCAGAATCGACATCACTGCTGACCGACACGAAATCTGCCTTGCAGATACCAGCAAAACCAAATTGTGTACCCCTTTGGCGCCCACCAGCACTTGCCAGCACACCAAAAAACGGATCTGCATCATTGGCGCGGCGCACACCAGCACCTGCAGTAGCGCCACAGGCTGACTTCAAGCCTGAATCTGGAAGTGCACCGGCACTGTTCACGGATCATACGATAACAGGAGCAAGGCGATACAACCTGCGGCCTCGGAAGACAAAGTGATCCGCATTTCTTTTTGGTGTTTATGTCAACCTCTGGTTCAGCTCATCGACGGAGAAGGAACCAGAGGTGTAGAGGAGAGAAGCGTGAGAATTGTGCAAGTCGGACAATTCAAGACTCGCGGCTCCTCGGTACGATCATGAAAAGTACATGTGTCCTGAACGAGAACCAGAACAAACTGGGCGCACATGGTACTATGGCAAGTGAGATAACCGATTAACAGTACATGTGTTCGGAACCAGAGCGGACAAGCTGGGCGCACATGATGCTAAGGCGATAAGATAACTGATCAAAGGTCCTCTGAGCAGTATAAGCAGTATTAGAAGGGACAAGTGATCTCGCCTAAAAACGAATAATCGAATCCAGGCTAAAAAGGACAGGCAGAACTGAACTGTGACAATTCCATTGAACTTATTAACATCAGAGCAAGTGCGACGAAGAGAGATATCCACAACGAACTGTGATAAAAAAAAAGAAGAAGGGCGATGAGAAACATGCCGGGACCGGTTCCAGCCTCCTCCTGCACCACGACCGCTGAGAATGAGTCAGTTATAAAGACTATAAGCTTAAGAAAAACGCATGGTAAAACAAATTGTATGCTGGTACTAACGATAATAATGTGCTTTATGAGCGTGGTAGCACCAATATCGACAGCCCTAATATTATGGTGGGTAGAAACAGTACACCCATTAGAAATGTTTTTACCAATAAGTAATATATCAACTACTGAAAGCCTGGTTCAGGTGATCACTTATTCCCTACCCCCAATGGAAAAAAAACACAGGGAGGGTTTTGGAAATAACACCTTACTGTTGGTAATGAACATGACACATGCAATCCTGAAGAAAACAAACTGCTGGGTATGTGCCCATTTAGCACAGCATGCCGGGAAAGGAATAGGGTGGTATGTGCAGCCATTACCATTAAGTTCTGCATGTAGTGCATCTTTAGGTGCAATGTTCTATGGGAGTAATATGGGTCGATTAGACAGAACCAACATGAATGAGTTTGAGGAGATAATAATGAAGCCTGTGGGTTGTTCCATTTTCCATAAAGCACAAATAATAGCCCCAGAGCCCACGAGGAAAAGTACACGAAAGATAACACGACAAAATAGACGAGATAGATTGTCCCTACCAGAAAAAAACATCTGTAATGACGTTTCATGTAAGAACAGAAGGGGACAAAGATGCATTTCCCCCATCTTAAACTGTGAATTATAGCCCAAGAACTGTCCCTTTTTGTCTAAAAAAGAAAGGCTCTTTTTCAGTCGGAACATATACTGGTTGTATGAATACAGTGGTACTAAAATGGGAAATAGAACTAGTATACGTAGGTGATCCAGTTTATTTTATATGTGGAGAGAAAGCATACCCTTGGTTGCCCAGAAACTGGGGAGGTACATGTTACCTAGGGCTACTGTTCCCAGGAGTATTCCTCTTAGAAACAGCAGACATGGCCAGATTATTCAGAACTAGAGTGAAAAGGACTGACAAAGGTGTTTTAATAGCAACTGATGTAGCGAAATCATTAATTCCATTCTTAGGGCAGAAAGTGAACTCCTATAATATAAGGCAACTGTCCAGAATCCTAAAGAATAAAATAAACACAACAACAGATATATTATTTAACATGACGTTGGAAGAAAGGGGAATCAGGTTAATGACGCTGCAAGATAGAATGGCTCTCAATGTGATCCTAGTTGATAGTGGGGGAATTTGCAAAATAGTGGGATCAGCATGTTGCGTTTATGTCGATGACTATTCCCCCACGATCTTTGAAGCAATAAAGAAAATGCACGTTCTAAGCTCTGAACTCCCTACTGGAGAAGGGAGCTGGGGAATAGGATCTTGGTTTTGGGGAACACTACGATCTTGGGTATGGAAGTTGATCTCAATATTAGTAGTGGTGTTCGGAATATTCCTAACGTGCTGTTGTTGTATACATTGTTTACCCATAGTTTGCGCTGAGGTAACTGAGGGATGCATGGAAGGATGCATGCATATGATAACAAAGAAAAAACAACCTCATGATCGAACTAGCCCAGACCCAAATGAGATGAGAGCAGTAAAAGAGTTGATGGCAATAGATATTGATGAAGACAATGATGTCCACGATAGCATGCAAGACTCAGACATAAGTACTTCAGATTCATCATCACTAGAGGAGGTTTCAATAAATAAATGAGACGTTTGGCATACGGCCAAAGGAGGGTTTGTCAGTCTAGAAATACGGATACCTCTACTTTGAAACCGCAAACGCATTTTGGTAGCCGTGGGCCAACCGTCACATGCACGATATGACAAAATATAGGTTTTCGAGTTTGCCAATGAACGGCCATTTTGATGTAACAAGAATCGCCATTTTGTTTTCTAACCATTGTTCATTGCTTTCTGTTCCTATTGCTTCACAGTATATTTTCCGCTTACACTGTTCGACTGTTAAACATTGTTGTCTGTATATGAAAAGGACAAGGCCGCAGGGCCGTGAGGATAACAAGAGTTTGCTGAAACACAAACGTAGGCAGCGCCAGGAAGAATGCCCGGCTCCCTCCCGAATGTAGCCTTGAAGCAGAGCTGCAGGGCATTTAATCATTTCACAGCTGCCAGCCAGTCTCATTATATGGTAGAATATGTTAGAATAATACCGCTAAAGGCTTGAATTATGCTTTTCTTACGGCCCCCCTTTGCTGAGCCCGCTAGAGCATGTCGGCTCCCAGGACGCGAATAGCACCTGATAGGTCCGGAATGCAACTCCCACCGTATGTAGTTCACTTCCAAGAACAGAAGCGCTGTGTTCTACTCAATAACCGAAAGATGCCTTCGCACTCACAAATTGCAAATTGTTACTAGAATAGATGTTTGAAGGTGTCATAGTGGTCGGAAATGTCCATCATCACACCAAGTTCAAAGAAACCCAATAGAGGGGGATGTTAAACATGTCATAGCTGATTGTTTGATATGCATTTTGTATATATGTAACTGATGTACGTAATTCACTCTCTTGCGTCCCTCGAGGTCTAGAGATACACGTCGCGGGGCGTGAAACCGAGTTGGCCAACTGAGACTTTTGCTTTGCAATAAAACCCTAGCTTTGGGAATACAACCTTGTGTCTGGCGTCTCTATCGTGTGTGGTGACTCGCCTTGTTTCCATAGACGTCAGGGTCCCCTAGGGGCCCCTTTCAAACGTACTGAAGCAAAGTACAGGTACAGGGCAATTCAAGGGTATCAAGTTGTTCTTTCAATGCCCTACTATAAATGCTAGGACTCTCTGTGTAACCTTGAGGTGCACGAGTAAATGTGAACGAGCCTCCCCGTAAGGTGAACGCGAACAAATATCTACTATCCTTGTGTATAGGTATACTAATCAAAGTATTTTTTCGATCCACCACACTAAAGTAAGTAGCTGTAGCTGGAATCATGGTTAGGATTGTCGTTACATCAGACACAATTGGAAATTGTGGAGCCACGACTTTATTAATGGCACCTAAATCAATTATGAAACGGAATGGAATTGCATTATCGCCTTTCTTGTACACGGGTAAAATCGGACTGTTACACAAACTTCCTGAAATTTCTTCAGTCACCCCTCGATGCACAAAATCGGAAAAAATGCATTTCAAAGCTTGCTCTCCCTCAACTGAAATCTTATACTGGGGAATGCGTGGCAGCTCAATTCCATGTTTCAAAACTATCTTAATAGGTTCAATCTGTAAAACACTGACATCATTGTCGTCAACAGCCCATGAGCTCTCTGGTACATTAATGAATTCTGGGGGTAAAGGTCTAGTCAAGAATTGCGAGACAGAAAATTGCTGTAGTGAAATTGTCAAGTGCACTCCATCAGAAGAACAATAAATCACTGCATTTAATTCCTTTAACAGATTAAACCCCGGCAAGTTCTCTCCACAAATCGAAGTCAACAGAAATGGACAGTAGTCCGTAAAGGGACCCAAAGAAATGGGTACCAGCAGAGAAACCGGACAAACAACTGATGTGCCAGAAAACCCTACAGAAACATTGGTTTGCCCTGACAGTGGAATGTTTGGAACCCGTGAATGATCAATGGAACACTTCTGTGCTCCAGTGTCTATCAAAAACTGATGTTTCCTATTTCCCACCATCATTGCAACATAGGGACCTTTCTGATTGACGAGAATAGGTGCAGGTTCCGAACCCTGCTTCGGGCAATCCTACCGAAACAAAACATCATCAAAAGGAAGCGCTTCAGATAAATGTGCAGCGGAAGGATGATCAAATATGTTCCTGGTGTCCACACTCGAAATCTGATTATCCTGCGAGAAAGGTTGCTGAGGGTCCTGTGCAAACTGACCTCTACCAGGGCCCCCTACACCCGGGCGACCTCTGGATCATCTACCCATATTTCCAAATGTATTATTTGACCTTTGTTGAAGGACGGGGCATTGTACTGTCAATGACCCTCTTGACGACAATAAGCGCACTGGTTAATGTTCACAGGACCCAAGGGCACATTCCCTTGCGGGACATACCGACCTCTAACCTGAAAACTACCCCCTCTGGGGCCTCTAACAATTTGCTGCAATAGCACTTTAGTTTTCAAATCGCCTTTTCGTTTTTCAACCCTATCTTTTTCATTATTGACACGGTTCTCGTAGTACTGAGCCATGTGTAGTACTTCTGATTGTGATTTCGCCTGCCAAGCGCTCTCAGAAGACATAATTTGTGACTGGATGTCATGCAGCAATCCATGCACAAATTTGTCCACAAACAACCTTTTCCCATACTCTGTGCCTAGGTCTTGCCCACTTAAATCCGAGAATACCTGTTCGAACCGATTAAAGAACTCGGTAGCACCCTCATACTTTCCTTGGACACAGGCCGTAAATTTGGCATATACTTCTTTTTTCTGGAATCATAGTTTTACATTTTGCAATAATTCTATCAGGCAAAGTTAGTATCACCTCAGGCGGTCTTTCACCAGCTGGCCTTTCTCCATTGAGTCTAGTTATTTTCACCCATGTATCTCCCAACACTGCTACGTCATCTATAGTTCTAACTTGTTTCCACAAATCTACGGGCAGGAGTACAGGAAATAACAAATCAATATCGCCTAAGGTGAATACTGAGGATTGCAAGACGGACTCTATTTCTTCATAGAATCCTGTCGGATTTTTCCTAATATCAGGAATATATTGCCTAATAGTATTCACTTCCTGTCTTGAGAACGGGACGTGAACGAACTGTGATACATAATGTGCAGGAATGTCCACAGCGACTATAGCCCGTGCAGCATCGGCCGCAACCTCAACCTTCGGGACAAATGTCAGAGGAACCTCTCTCATGAGCAAGTGAGAAGTAGGTGACTCCGAACGCTTACTAAGGAACAGAGCTAAATCGAGCATTAAAGCAGTCGAAGAAGTGTCAAGTGAAAAAGCTCTCTTGTAAATACTCAATAACTCTGTGGGACAACTAATCTTTCTTTTTGCACAATCATCCTGTAGGTACTCTATCATTACCTGTATCACTTTCCTCTGCATTTCTGGCGTATACTGACTATACGTGTCATATACTTCAACTGGAGTTATCGACATATCTGAAATCCATCTAAGTGTGTCCTTCGTACAAATTCGTGCTTCCTCAGATATCGATTTACGACAAGGAAGGAACCGTTTCTGTACATACATACTTTCCTCCTCATCATCCTTATTCTGTAACTTTTCTAACTCCCTTCTATACCCAAATAACCTCTCGACATGCTCCTTTACCTTCTCCACAGTGTCTCTAGAAAACGCTAAAGTATTTAGATCCCTTAACCCTTGCGGGAGATCTGTATTATTTAATTTTCCCCACATTACACATAACTGAATCCCCAAACCTTCAATAAAAACATTTTTCTCAGGAAAATTATCCATATTATAAAGTATGGCAAAAACATTAGCTTGATCATCCCTCTCCATACAATGCTTAGCCCATGCAATTAACTCACGTTTCTTCTCCGGTGGTACAGTATTACGAGTGACAACCTTTGACCCTGCACCTCGATCGATTACAAGCGGCACAGAACCACTTGGAAGAGAGGGAGCGGGCAAATTCAATGGAGGTACTGTAACTGGTGCGATAAGAAGAGCTGGAGGAGCTGGAGGAAGGGGAACATTAGGAGGAGCAGGAACAACGGGAACAACAGCAGGTAGGGCAGGAATAACAGGAGGAAGAGGCAAAGCAGCAGGAAGAGGAACATACGGAGGTGGTGCAGAGGCACCAGGCCTTCGTTCATTTAACAATTTATCTATAAGTGAGTGAGAAAGCCCTGTCCATATTTCTAGTTGATTCAGAATGTTTATCTTGGTCATACAATAATGCTTTTTTGGCGTTCGTCTTATGACGGCGCGCATGCTTCTCTCTAATTTTAAGTTGTTGCAACGCTTCTTTTTTCCATTTCTGCAAAACATCAAATGCTGCAGGTCTAGCCTTTTTCTTTAATAGAATTGACTGTAAATACTCAATACGAGGGATTTCAAAACTACCATTGATTGGCCACTGAAGTTCGGAGGCGTGTCTGGTTTGTCTGTGCCAAATGTCATTAAATACAATACTTCTAATGCCATGCTTACAGTACATAGTACATGCTGGCGACCCCTCCTGTGGTGCCGGACGGCTAAATTCCAAAGATTGTCTATCGCTGCGGAACAATGCCCTGAAGCAGGTAGACAATTTCCCAGGCATATCAAATTATTGGTGTTACCTGGTCAATAATTGTGTCTGCAGATACAATGCGCCAAATTCAAATTTTCAGGGTTAAATTAAGAGTCGGGTCACGACTCACCTGAACAAACCTAAGGAGGTCCGATCGGATTTCTAAGAATTTTACCTAACTAATCTTACCTCGTGTATGGTGATTTCGGCAAATCTGCCTGCCTCGATAAGTGGACCCTCGTCAAGATGCCGTCTCAGACCACAAGCTAATCGTCCAGGGATCGGGTCGTGCAGCGCTGCTGAGATGTCGCGTCTCGTTCAGTGGGGCCCCTTTTTGTCACACCGTCCGATCCCGGTCCGATAGCCTGCGTCAGCCTTCAACAATCCGGCATCAATCTTGAGGGTCACTATTCGGGCACCAACTGTGCAAACAAAATCAAAATATCGAGGCTGAGTACCACAAAAGGAAATACACCGAACAAGGGTTACAAAGGAACATACAAAGTACTTTATTTTATACTGAATCCAGTTACAAAAACAGAGCAAAATCAGATAGCTATTGGCCCTCAGTACAACACAACGAACTCCACAGTGGTGTTCAGTGAGAGACGCTGTACATTAGAATGCATTAACTTTGTGGGCACGATGTCCAGCCCCACTTCAGGTTAATATTCCACTTAATACATCACCGATCTAGGGTTCGTGCCAAGTCTCGAACAACAGCATATAACTGGTTTGCCTTTAATACATGGATCAACAAGCCTATGCAATAACTGTGAGATCTGGGATTTTCCATGCAGGTCTTCTTAAACATTAATACAATGCGGTTAAACAAGTGTTCTACGTTCAGTATTTCAATACATTGTTTTTATAATATACTCGTGGATTACTTTCTTTATACGAGTAATCCCTTACACACAAGTCAACGAAGGACAAGGTCTTAGTTCACGACCTCAACAAGTGGCCTGCAGGCAAGTTACATATTAGCTATGTACAAAGGTCAAGACAAAGGTCAAGACGGCCATATTGTATTTTGGAATGGCATTGTCCACCATTTCAACTCACAGGGTGACTTTTACAAAGCAAATCCGAAAATGGCGAATGAGCCTAAAATGGCAGCTTACATTGATTTTAAGGTCAGGACCTTGCAACACGGATTCTTTCGCAAGCAACTTTCGAGCAGCTTGGTGTAGGCCAATATACATATATTTATTGCAATAGGAGGCACGATATAATTTCCTTTTTGACAAACTCACCCTCAGGAAGTTCAGAACTTTCAAAAAACCTCAATGGCACATAACCAGGGTTCCTACCTGGTCAGCTTGCAACTTCTTTTTACAGCTAATGATTGCTTAATACTGAACCACACAAACGTACTTAAGCTGTTCCACAATGTGCCTGTTTTATGATTTGTTCAATCTGAGGACATTAGAATTGTGGAGTTCAGGGAAGAACATAACACCACCAGAGTTATCCTCCACTTGAGGTCAAACTCTGTCAGGTCTTCTTTGCTGGAGATGGCTCAGTTGCTTCAACCTTTGGGTTTTGAATGTGCTGGCGTTCATTCCAAGAAGAGGTCCCCTAACTCTGTTCACCAAAGAATGGCCCTCCCGTGTCCATCGGAGGTCATCATTGTGGAGCTTAATCTGAAGACCAATCAAAATTACCCTTGGTCTTTCAACAGGACAGACACTCTTAACGATTCATCGGCATCATAAACCCAAGCTGACTTTCCTAAGTGCCAGAGAAATGTCAATTCCACTAAGTGTCACAGTCTCTAACACCAGTCCCTCGAGATGTGTATCTATTTTAGACCAAGCTACTTTCAATGACAGTCTGCTAGACCCGGTTCCAATTCCAAGAGCCAAGTAACAACGAGTCTCAAATTGGTGTGTGGCTTTCTGGAACACCAGGGGCCACTCACACCTACCTCGAGGCACTAACCTATCCTCAGGTGCTCTGAATATAATCTGCATCCAGGAGACTTGGCTCATGAATCCTCCTTCTCTCGATGGCTACACATCATTTCTCAACTGGGCCTACAGAGGTGACCGTGGACGCCCAGCCTCTGGTCTACTTACTCTGGTAAAAAACATAAAGGAAATAACTGATAAAGAACTAGAGATATTTAACCCCTGCTTACAGGGCATTGGTATCACCATTTCAGACAGTAAGAAAGCGGTGTCCCAGCGCTGCCTACTGCTGAATGTCTTTTGGAATCCCCTGGCCATTTCCACTGATGCTTTTATGAACGTAATGGCAACAGCCTTAGACAAATGGATCTTAAGTCTCAATCCCCATTTCATAGTTATAGGAGGGACTTAAATACCACGTGTATCAACAAAACACGCTTTTTCACAACCAAACTGAAAGCCAAAAACGGGCCTCCGAATGGATGCAGATTATGGACACAAGAGATCTCCATATGCTGAATGGCCAAGTCAACGTTATTGCCCACCGACTGCCACCTGGTCATCAAGCAACCTGGACTATGTGCTTGTTTCTAGCATGCTTCTACCAGATATCATTCTGTTAGAGGTCCTTCCAAAAAACCACAAGCGATCATGCCCTATTAAAATATACTTGTAAATCAAAACCAATTTTGACTCAACTCTTATGGACAGCAAACATTGAGTTGAATACGGGTTCCAATTGCCTGAGGGTTACTCGCCAAGATGTCCAGTCCTTGTCGTAAACATTCTCAAGGCAGGTACGCTCTAGAAGAAGTGTGAATTCTATCCCTCTGCTCATGGACTTGAAATGCCCCGTACACAAAGCTCCTGCTAGATTCACCCCCACAGCCATCTCTTCGACGTTTGTATATATCCAAGGAAAAATACATTCTTGAAAAGACCTTAGACAGATAAACAACCTGCCTAACCTCCAACAAGTCCTTCTACAGAACAAAAGGAAACTAAAGTACAATAACTGGTTGATTAGCCACAAAGCAGAAGTCATTCAAAGAGAAGCAGAAGCCATGCTCAAGGTTCTTGACAGGAAAGATGCCAAAGGTATTTGGCAACTCCTCGATGCTACAGGGCCGTGCGCTCAGCTGCACTAGTAAATGTGGTCTCAGAGGCTTCCTAGATCGCTTCTACCAACAGCTTTTCGCAGCCCACAGGGCCCTGATACAACAACCGTTGCCCAGTAGCCCTAGTGGATGGAAGTTCCCCCTAGACTTATTAGATGTAGATGTGCTCATCAAAAAGGCTAACCATTCCAGAGCCCCGGGCCCAGACGGCATCTCAAACTCAATGATCAAGGAAGCCTCCAAAAAATGGGCACCCTTCATCTTTGAACTATTCATGCACATTATGAAGAACGCTGAAATTCCAAGCTCTTGACAAACAGCGATAATTGTGCCTATCCACAAGAAGGGAAATAGAAACAACGCTATGAATTATTGCCATGATCACCCGCCTGGATTCAGTGGGCAAGCTCTTTGCGGCCTTCCTCCTATGACATCTACAAAAATGTATCAGTCACCACGACCTAGAGGATCCTCGACAAACAGGATTTGTCAAAGGGATGGGAACCTCCCTAAATCTTCTCTTGTTAAACCTACTTAAGGGCAAAGCTCACAAGGACAAGACCTATCTGGCTTTGCCGATCTTAGAAAGGCCTTTGACAGCATCGACTGCTGTTTACTCTGGAAGAAAATGGAAGCCTAGAACTGCCAGAGATAATTACTAGAGGTCGATTAAATCACTATACCAGTCAATAAACATACAGGTGCAGCTCAATGCACAGGGTCTACTAGCTTCCAAGTTTTTATCTTTGTTAATAAAACATGTTATTGTTTTCTGATACAACCATACAACTTATAAACAACATTCCCCAACACCCATCATAATCCTGATGGAGCCAGTTGATCCTCACTTGCTTGTCACATCACTCGCATCAATGTAGCACCGTATTGCGTTACTGTATTCCCAATTACACTCCCGTCCACTCATCCCATCATGTCCAGAGGGTTCTCAGTCTACACCTTCATCCCATTTTCCCCATATTATGGTAGCTTTTGTCGGGCATCCCTGTGCTGTATATATTCTGTGTTCCTTCGCAGCACACATGTCAATCTCAGCAGTCCATTGAGCCAAGGTCGGGCAGTCGGGCACTCCCCACTTTTATGCAATATCTCTCTTTATCAATCCACATGCCCTGGATAGGAACATTCCCTCCCACTTATTCACAATGTTCTCATCTGGAACCCCCAGTAACAATGTTGCTGGATCCAATGATACTGTGTGATCAAGGACCCTCGTCAATGTGCGACAGCATTGTGTCCAGAAGGCTTTAATTTGGAGGCATTCCCAGAGGATGTGTATGAAAGTGCCTACCCCCCGTCGGCATCTCAGACAGTTGGGATCAGGAGCACGTTTCCAACCAAATAGGGCCACGGTGAAGTATCTTGAGCTGCACCAAGCGAATTTTGGAATCTATTGCAATTTCACGTGGGTGTATTAGGGCTCAGATACAATCTTCTGGTTCAATACTTCCAACATCCCTTTCGCACTTGGCCCAGAGGGTGCCAGTCCTGGGGTAGCAAAGGCCATTATGGCATTATATAGTGCAGAGGTGACTCTGGTGGGAATTTGTTCTGTAAGAAGGTTGCGCTCCAGAGGTGTGCACTCTGGTGCAACAGTGAGTGCCGGTAGGTGCCTCCTCAAGGCATGGGTCATTTGTGTATAGTGGTAGCATTCAGTCGCAGGGATTCTGAATTTCTGTTGCAGCATTTCAAATGGGGCAATAGCACCCTCAACAAGAACATTGCCTACTCTGATTAACCCGGCCTCCATCCACTGTGGCCATGTTGTGAGTTTCCATAATTCAGTAAGCATATAATTGTGCCATAGGGGTTGCATCCGGGTTATTCTATTCCCCAAGCCAATGTGGGCGTGTGCTTGCCTCCAGTTTGCTACGATGTGTGCTGCCATCGTTTGTGGGGGAGATCTAGTGAGAGTTTGATACAACATGTCAAGTGGTGTGTTATTCGGGGTATCGGATGTAACAGCCCTAATGTGTGGTAATTCACGGTCCCCGTGAAGTAGATCATTAACCACTGTCATCTGGCTCACCCAGTAACTGGATTGGAGGTGCAAACCCCTGTAACCCCTTCACAGACAGATCTTTGTAGTGTAGCTAGTGCAATACATGGTTGCCAGCCTTTCCATATAAGCTTCCTGAGGAGGCCCTCCATTCGGGTAAACTCGGAATCCGGCATCCTAAATGGGCATTCTGCAACACATACAGAAAGCGCGGGAGAGCCATCATCCTAAAGAGTGCACCCCTGTGCATAAGCGTGAGGGGGAGGAGCATCCAGGGTCTCATGTCCTCCATGAAACAATCTATTAGCGGGTGCAAATTACAGGACACATAATCTGAAAGGTCCCCAGAGACCCATATTCCCAAATAGCAAAAGCTCTCCTGTTCCACCCCTTATGGGCAATCTCAGGGAATTGGCAGGTCCCAGCCCTTCACTGGGAAAAGTACCGATTTCCCCCAATTTACTTTCAGCACCCTAAAATTCACCAAAAGATTTCAGCAGCTGGGTTACTATCGGGCAGGCGTGGGCCGGGTCACTCAGATAGATGAATAGATCATCCGCATAGAGGGAGACCTTGGGCCTCATTACGAGTTTGGAGGTAAGTCAGTGTCCTTACCGGCATGGAGCAAATAACGTGCCTGTGTTGCAAAGAGCCCGCTATTAGAGGGCCATTACGACTTCGCGGACACAAGCTTTGCGCCATGCCGGTAAGGACCTTACTGCCATGCCGTAAAAGACCCAAAAATCACCCTTAGCGGCATCGAGAGAAGCGCAGATAGCAACACCGCCATCCATGCCTCCGGCATTAGCGGTAACTGCTATCAACGGAGCCCGCAAATAGCGGTGACCGTAAATAAGCGGAACCGGAAGTAGCGTCATCGCACAGGAACGGGAAAGAGCACGGCGGCCATCTTGAAAAACACAATCCATTGCCATCCTCTGCACCCAGGATCCACATCAACACCACACCTGTCCCAAAATAATTCTGCAGCATATAAGAATGCTCAAGGCAGTTAAAAAAGGAGCTGAGCGCCTGCGCAAGGAGTGCTTCTCGGAAGAAGAGCTCACTATGCTGTCGGACACCTTGGCTGAACATGGGGATGTAGTGTTTTCTACTGATATGCGTCGACCAGCACTGTTGCGCAAAAAAGAGATCTGGGTGGAGGTAGCACATAAAGTGAAAGATGTCCGGAAGCGCTGGGATGACCTTCGCCAACGTGTAAGGAACATCCTCGCAGCAAACCGAAACGAGGGAATGGCAACAGGTGGCGGAGGCAGCTCACCCATAAAGATGCATCGCTGGGAGGAGATTTGTGCCACCACCATCGGAATGGAGTCAATTGAGGGAGTGGGGGATATGGAGCGAGGAGCCCCGTCATCGGCTGATGCAGGTAAGAGTCAAAAATAAACCACTGTATTGCAAACCATGAAGATGTCCCCCCGAACTCACAGTGAAATGATGCAAAGCAGGGTCCACCAGACACATGTGCGCAACCCTGCCTACAGGCAGTGCACAGCACCATGTTATCCACATGCATGATGCACCCCATACATGTGTCATCCCAGATGCATGCCTGCATGACCCACCCAAAAGGCAAGCAACCCGTATGTCAGTACTCCAATGGAAAATACCTGCCATTCCATAGAAATGCAGCTACCCCAATGCATGCCTGATGCATATAGACCCATCACTAATGCTCTCCCTCTCTTGGTCCCCCACAGGCACACAATCTGACAGTGATGATGAGGACCCCAGGAAGAAGCCTGCGTCACCAGTCAAGAAGTCCAGCATGGGCATGGAGGGGGCAAACAGGCCCTCAACATCAAGGGGAAGAGTGAAACCAGGACCACATCAGAAGCCCAACACACCCCAGGAACCTACAGCACCATTGTGCAATAGGTCCACAACCACAGCACCCCCAACAGCCACCACCACACAGGAGCCAGTGGCTGAAGGCACTGTATCCACTGCCAGCAGTACTGTAGGAGAGTCAGCTGCCAAGGCAGGCGTGTCCGACGACGAAGAACATACTCCGACAACCGGAACACCTGCCGCCACAGGCCCCCTGCAGTCACCCCACCCAGCATACACAATATCAGCAGCCATGATTTGTCTGCTGTGGAGTCATGGCCAGGGAGCTTCAGCCCCACAGGGAGCATGCATGAACCACCAACCATGTCGCATGCCCCTTCGACATCCGCCAGTGTCCGGGACAGGCAAGAGGGGAACACAGTAGTACAACAGCGCCAGGTGGAGCTGACTCGGCTGGTAACCCAGCACATCATTGAAAGTGGCCAGGCAACGGAGGAATTCAGGGAATATGCAGTGTCCCTCAAAGCTGCCATTGAATCCACATCTAGAGACATATGCAGCGAATTGGCAGCTGTGAGGCAGGTTCTCACCCGCATGGTGGAAGCCCTGGAGGCCCTGCGTCCTGCACAGGTGGTTGAACAACCAAGCACCTCCTCAAATGCCAGCTCCAGACAGACCAGCCCCCTGCGTAGGTCTGGGCGGAATGTGCGCAGGTCAGACAGGGGTCCACCCGATGCTGGCAGTGGAAAAGGGGTGTAGGTGCAGCCTGCCATTCCGAACTCTTGACGACTAATGTTGCATGCAAGTGCACACCATGTGTGGGGAAGTTGAGGGGGAGGGGTAGATGGTGTGTGGGGTAGTTGAGGGGGGAGGGGGAGCGGGGAGAGAGTGTATGGGGTAGTTGAGGGGGGAGGGGGAAGTGGGAGAGGCTGTGTGGGGTAGAGGGCTTGTGCACATTCTATTTTCTATATGTTCAATACACCTGTTGTGATATGAGAATTCACACGTCCGGACATTGCTTATTGTGTACGTGTGCTTTATTGGTGAACAGTGTACAGTGTCCATGTCCCTGACACACCCAGTGCCCTGAGTCCCACCTCCATGGCACACTCCGCATCATGTGTGTTAGAAACATTGGTTAATCAAAGTCTGGCGCACGGCATGTCCCTCCTCTGCATCGCTACCCCCCTGATGTGCAGCCCCATCTCCTATCTCCTCATCCCCCTCGTCAGGTGGTTGTAGTTCAACGTCAGGGGGCAGAGGCACATTCCGTTTGATACACATATTGTGGAGCATGACACATGCCATGATGATCTTGCCCACCTTCTCATGCACGTACAGGAGTGCCCCACCTGCTGAGGCAGCGAAACCGTGCCTTCAAAAGGCCAAACGTCTGCTCGATCACCACACGGGTACGTGTATGGGCACGATTGTAGTCCTCTTCGTGCCTGTTCTGCGGGGTGTGGACAGGGGTAAGGAGCCACCTCTTCAAGGGATAGCCAGCATCACCTGCATATGTGCAACAATGGTAATGTGTAAGTGGTTTCATCAAATGGGACCTGTATCAATTACACAATAGCATGCATTTATTTCCTGTTTGCATCCTCACATCTATGCATGAATGGAGCTACTCAATGGAACTACAATGTGTGTATCCATCTGATTGACTGGTGTGTGTGCCATCGTCTAGTGGGCGCAGGGGTGTCCTATTCCTTATGAGTACTCATGCACTGTGGTTGCCCACGCCGATTGTTCCCATGTTCTAGGTGATGTGTAGTTTATTGTATGCTGTTATCCTGTCACCGTTGATGCCAGACTCTAGATGATCTCACTTTCCGTGCCTGATGTTGCCATGCTGGTATGCTGGACCTCTGTGTTGGTGTAGGAGTGGGATCATGTATTTTGGCCTCATGTGACTCCTTTGTACACACTTATGGACACCTGTCCTTCTTGCTGATGTAAATAGCTCATGTGCATTGGCCATACTGACAGCATGTCGCTGCGCTGTGTTGCAGGGGCTATGGTCTGATTATGTGCAGTGTACATGTTGATGGCTGTGGAATGGTTGCAGCAGTGCCTCATTTTCATTGTAGTGCAGCTTACATCTTGCATTTAGGTGTCAGGTCCAGTCTGGCCTGCTTTGGGACATGAGCATGGTCCATCCTCACAGCTACTCTCAGCCAGGTGAAGTATGCATCTCTCCCCGCCCCCTTCTCAGCCAGGTGAAGTATGCATCTCTCCCCCCCTCTCAGCCAGGTGGAGTATGCATCCCCCCCCCCTTCTGAGCCAGGTGAAGTAAGCATCTCTCCCCCCTTTCTCAGCCAGGTGAAGTATGCATCTCTCCCCGACCCTTGTTAGCCAGGTGACGTATGCATCTCCCCCCCCTTCTCAGCTAGGTGAAGTATGCATCTCCCCCCTGTCAGCCAGGTGAAGTATGCATCTCTCCCCCCCTTCTCAGCCAGGTGAAGTATGCACCCCCCCCTTCTCAGCCAGGTGAAGTATGCATCTCTCCCCCCCCTTCTCAGCCAGGTGAAGTATGCATCCCCCCACCTTCTCAGCCAGGTGAAGTATGCATCTCTCCCCCCCTTCTCAGCCAGGTGAAGTATGCATCTCCCCCCCTTCTCAGCAAGGTGAAGTACGCATCTCCCCCCCCTTCTCAGCCAGGTGAAGTATGCATCTCTCCCCCCCCTTCTCAGCCAGGTGAAGTATGCATCTCTCCTCCCAATCATCTCCCCACATCACAATGCCATGAGCATGACAAGCAACTCACTGAGTAGCCAGGATCGTTGCCCTGTGTGTCGCTCCATGTAGCGTGGTATCGTGGAGTTCTGCATGACCATTGAATCATGGGTTAATCCGGGAAATCGGGCACAACAATGTGTGATGATCTTGTTTGAGTCACATACCATTTGCACGTTGATGGAGTGATACAATTTACGGTTGCGGTACACTACCTCCATGGCATGTGGGACCACCAATTCCACATGGGTGCAGTCGATGGCACCGATGCAACCTGGAAAGCCTGCCAGTGGTGTTGGAGATCTCCTGGGCAGTCCGTGGTAGGAATATGTGGGCGCCTGTGTCCTTCAGGAGGGCATCGAGCACTTGGTTTAGCGTATGTGAGAATAATGGTTGTTATATGCCATTCACCTGCCCTACTGTGTGCTGGTAGGTGCCTGTGGCCAGGAAGTGGAGCACAGACACCACCTTCAGTAGAGGGGGGATGGCGGTACGGATGTCTATGAGGCTGGCAATGTTGTTATGTATCATGTCCACAATGGTGGTGATGGTGTCCCGGTCCAGACGGTACAGGGTGTGCATCTGCTCAGGGGTAAGGCTGAATGGACTGGCTCTGATTCGAGGGATTGGGGGCTGCCTGTGTGGTACAACTGCCTGCACTGGTGGTGCATGCTGTGCCTGCCTCACCCTCCTTCTCCTCCTGCGTCTCCTCTGTGCTGCCTGTTGCTGTTGATGTAGTTGTTGCTGGAGTTCCTCTGCAATCATGTCCTCTAGCCCCAATATAGCTACTAGTATTGGTATCATTTTGGTGTGTGACTGGGTGTGGTAAGGGGTGGGGTGTGCTCATTTTGTGCTGGCCCAGTCTACATTGCCTCCACCTGTGCTGATTGTGTGCACCTGTGGCAGTTGGGAACACTGCACATGGCCGTTTACTGGTGGTTCGCGAAAGCGGTATTTACTCCATGCCGGTAAGGTACTTTTCGGGCTTGAGTAGGCCGTTATTTGCATGTCAGCCTGACTTGTGTTCAGCTCCTGTTTACGCCATGCCACTATTTCCGGCATGTAGGTTCGCGTGCCCGCGCCAATGCCACTATTAGAGGTCCTGTTATTTACGGTGAGGCTAATAGCGGCTTGGCGGGTCGTAATGGTGCGGAGCGGTAAGCTATGCCGGTAATCCTTTATCAGCATCATTTTTCCCTTACCTCCTACCTCGTAATGAGGCCCCTTGTCTTCTATTCCCCCCGGCCATTTTAACCCGTACCACGTGCCAGCCTGCTGAAGCCATTGGGCTAGTGGTTCAATTGCTAGAGCAAAAAGGAGGGGGGATAAAGGGCAGTTTTGTCGCGTGCCTCTGTCCAGTGGGAAGGTTTTAGAGGTCCAACCGTTCACCCTAACCTCGGTGTGTGGAGCTTCATATAGAAAGCTTACCCAACTCAGGAAAGTTTCTCCAAAGCCCATGCGTCTCATTGTCGCCCAGAGGCTTGCCCATATCACCGAATCGAATGTCTTCTCGAAATCAATCGTGAACAGAGCGAGTGGCGGATCGAGAACAGGGCCCCTCTCCAGCAATAAGTGGAGGCGGCGTTTGTTCATTCTTGTTGACCTGTGCGGCATAAAGCCACACTGAAGTCTGATAGCTAGGAGTTTGGCCAGGACTTTGGCTTCTCCGTTGATTAGCAACATTGGCCTATATGAAGTACATAGATCAGGGGGTTTACCCGCTTTGGGAATTACCACGATGCTGGCTTTCCATAAATTCGGTGGGAAGGTGCCCTGCTCCTTTGCTGAAAGGAACATTTTATAGAGGGGAGTCACTATCTTATCACTGCCCAACTTTTTCTAAGTCTCAATCGGAAATCCGTTGGGACCTGTTGTTTTCCGAGACTGCAGCTGGGCCAGGGCTTTGGCGATTTCAGTTTCATCTAAATCTCGGTCAGGTTGTGTTTTCTGCTGCTCTGACATCTAAGAAAGACGGATCATCAAGGATGTCGGGGCTTGATAGAGGGTGGCATAAAAGTTGGGGAAGGCTATTACTGCTATTTCCGGGTCCGTTTGGGCCCTTCTATTTTGACCATCTATGATCTGCCTGATGTGTCTTTGTCCCCTCCTCACGTTTCTCCAACCAAGCCAGCAACTTGCCCGCCTTATCGCCACATTCGTAGACCCTAGTCCTCAATTCTCGGTGTGCCTGTTTAGCGTTATCTAATTCTGTGTTGTGAAGTGATTCTCTAGCCTTCAGAGGAGAGCAATGTGTTTCTGGGGTAGCATCCAGGATGTGTTTTGTTTCCCATTTTCCTACTTCTTTTTCTGTCTCTAACACTTTCTTGTGTTGCTCTCTTCTTTTTTTGGAAGTCCAGGAGATTATTTCCCCACTAAGCACTGCTTTGTGTGCCTCCCAGAGCTTGACAGGGTTGTCTACTGTGTAGGCGTTTATTTCAAAATATTTTGTTGAAAATGGCAGCTTTGAGGACGACCTATGGTCGAAACACGCGTCGGCTGCAATCAAATTCTTAATACATGGCTTTAATGAACCAATCTGTAGATACAGGACATGTTTTGAGTGTTGTAGAATTTCTATTCAAAGAATAAGATTAACATTAATCTTGCCCGGCGCAGCCCACCAACCCTTACCAAACAGCCTATTTCCATATTTGGAGGCCTTGGGGACAGCTTCCGGGTTATGCTTGACTTCATATATTACTATATAAATGTTACAGAGCCAGTGCGCACCCACTAGCGTTTCTACCCTAACTCTCTCATACTCTCCTATTGTAAGGTACTCTGCTGCTGACTTGTTGGCATCAATATGCGTTGCAGCTTATCGCTCTCCTTATCCTTTCAATGACCTATAAGTTGCTTTGAATTATGGATAGGTTTTCATATCAGGAGCCAAATAAACTCTGAGACTTTAAACATTCCCGTATCATCAGGACAGTACAAACATTCTCTATTGCGATCAGTCACCTTAAAGTTAAGGCGAACCTTAACCAGCATTTAAGAATGTATTGGACTCAAGTTCAGCAACTATCCTCCTTCGCCCCTCTATCATCTCCCTCTTGTGTTTCCATGCATTCATCTATACACATCCAAGTCTAGGCGCGGACACTTCTGTCAGTTCTCTCTCCTGTTAAAGGGAGGGTTTCTTACAATCTAAATTTCTGAAAGCCTCCACATCCCTAGGGTCTGCCTGAGCCACTCCCAAGTCCGAACCGTAGCCAAACACCAACCATATTTTGCGCTAGGTATCGTCTGGGTAAGATACTGCCTTCACAGTTAAGTCTTGCTTGTAAAACTTACACTTTCTCTCATGCATCTCAGCTAACACAACCATGATCCCTCTTCAAATCATAACCTCGTGTGTTTTTCCCCCACTAAGTTGTTTTGTCTAATGAATCCCCCTTTCCTATAACCTCCTGTACCACCAACCTTTTGTTTATATCCACAGACAATGGCCTGACGACACCCTGGCATAGTCACAGTACGCTGCTTCTCGGACAAGGTTAGGTAACCGTAAAACCACTATGGTGGTGATGGGCGCAGTATAAATACTGCATAACAGAACTAACCTACACACATGCCATTCAGGGTGGTATTAGCTCTTCATCCTGATCATGGGATGGGGAAGGTTTGGCAATCAATCTGCTGCACCGCTGATCTACTGTCACCTGTAAATTATCTCATAAGTATTTTCTTGCAATTCTAAGGGAACCATCATGCTAATCCAGGGAACGCCCAAACTGATCTAACGGTCTGTGATCGGTTCTGTGGATAAACAGAGCACCCCTTAGCAACTGCCTAAAATGTTGGACCCCACGCGCAGGCTTGTGCGGCACACTAAATCACTTCATAATTTACTTCTGGAGGACTTAAAGCTTGTGACACAAATGAGAATAGTTGTTTCATATGCCCGACACACAGGAAAAGGGTGGCTCCCACACCTCTGCTGCAGGCATCAATGGATTGTGGTTATGACTGTGCAGAAGAGCTGAAGTGAGTGTGAATTCATTAGAGATACCTTTATCTCTTCAAACACATTCTATTTCACCTCTACCCTAAAGCTCTTGTTGCCCTTCCAGAGCAAAAGCCTCAAAGTATTGGCGGCAGCAGGGAAAACCTTTGACAAATTTGGCATAACATTTTCAGAAACCCAAGTATGACCCCAGGTTTCTCCTTGTTGAAGGGGAAGTTTGCTAAATGTAAAACCTAATGAAGCTTTCTTTATATTTGAACCCTTCTGCTCTGATGGTATGGCCCAAATAATAAATTATTTTTTTCTGCGTTGGGTGTAAGACCTGTAAAGTTTTCAGCACCGTAGCCAATACTGCCTGATGGCGATGCAGCATTCCAGTGAAGATGACCATGTCATTTCTAAGGTACAGGATTTGATTTGTCTTTGGGGGGTCTCCATTCTTTGCATGTTGGAAGTGACCAAAGCTAGTACCCACTCATCTACCCCAGATGCAGAGAAATACAGAGGTCAGCCAGATATTTCCAACCAAGGACGAGGAAACCCTTCGAATCTATGCATGCTCTACTTTTGGGGGACCGTCGGTTGATAAGTTTGCCAGAAACAGAGTATGATATCAATCTCATCACCTGAGTAGACTATGTGCTTGGTGCATACTGAGTGGTGATGGAGAGACATTACCTGCAAAAAGCATCCTCAAAGTTAACTTTGGAGGTGACAGTATAAACAGCCCCTAAATCAGCTACAAGTGCAACTTCTGTATTGTACATTGTAATGGTGCACATAAAGCAGAAAGAAGACTCCACGGCATCCTCCTGGGACATCACCATTATGCTCTTTATGACTTCCTCTAGTTCAAGTCGACGCCTTTGTTTGATTCCACCACTGCAACCTTTATGTGTTTAACTGCCCTATGCATGGTTCACATCTTTTCCATGTTTGTCTGCACCTGTGGCCAAGTGGTTGCTTTGTTGCATTATGTACATCTCTTCCCAGAATCCAGGTAATGTTGCTAAGAAGATCCAGGCTTTTCGCTGCCACAGCAAAAGCATGGGCGTTCCTTGCCCTATTTCTCTGTGCCGGTTTTAGACACAGAATTGTGAGTTGTTGTCACCATCATTACTTTCCACCATCCTTCAGTCCCAACACAATTTCGCGGGGTTTAGTCCAACTGGCCCCTTTTTTTTTGGGCGATAACATTACAGCAAGATATTGATTGTTTAGCACCTCTACCTATTGTGATAGCATGGTTCAGTGTCGGATCTGAGACTGACCGAAATACCCAATTTGTCTGGAAAAATAAACGCTTGAATGGTACATCTGACCGCTTCCGGCCAGGACCATTCGACCATTGCTGAAAATACTAAACATGCCGAGCGGGGTTGTGGGAATCTCCCCTGCTCCCAATGTTCAGTATTTTTGGCATCATCTGTTGCAGGGGTGTCCTCGGCTTCCATAACATTGGAAGCGGGGGACACAAATAGAAAAAAAAGGAAGAAAAAAGAAAAGGGACCCTGCGGCGTCGGATCCAACCCACATTGAAGCGACGGAACTGACGCCACAGGCTGCAGGAGAGGTGGCGGGGGACTGAGAAAAGGTAAGTAGGGGTGTGTGGGGGGACAGGATTTTTTTGTAACCGAGATAAAAACGTATTTGTGGAAAAATTGACTACGTCAATTACGCTGTGATTGTTTTTACCTCAGTAAAACAACCCAAATCCAGGCTGACCACAGTTGCTTTCTGATTTGGGGTTCCCCCGGTGTCTATGAGGTGCCAGAAGAATGGCCAGAGGGCCTACTGTGGGCACATGCAGTGTCCAGGAGGCCTCTGGGACTCGGGTGAATGCCCCCAGAAAAAGAACCCTCTGGGCTTAGCAGTAGGCAAGTCCAGTGGGTGCAGTGGATATCTGTGAAGCCACCAGTCATGCCCCGGGACACGTGTCCGCTGAGCTAATCCTGCAGTGAAATGTCCTCTGCCACTTGTCATCCAGCGACAGCAGATGGGGGTGCAGCGAACATGAAAGAACCTCCAAAACGAACTCTTTTCAAAGTATGAGGGGGGAACCTAAATTTAATAGGATAGGGCGTTTGCTATAATTTACCACCAAACAAATAAAAATCACCACCAAAAACCGTTTATGAGATTGTGTTACCCAGCTCCTGTGCTTGCCGTTTTCATTGAATAGTGAAATTCAGTTGTTTTTTCAGAATTCCTAAAAACACATGCAAATACATTTTGCTGAAATTCATTCTCTGAAAATCCTATTCTTGAAAACCTGAGAACTTGACAGTCAAATCCCTACTGGCTTTTTTTTCTCTTTACCTTTACTGTTGATCAGTTCACGAATAGCATTTAGTCGAATAATGCGGATACATGTTCTGAATTCAGCAATAATTGCCTTTACAGAAGTTAACTTTAACGGTTCTGAAAGTCCTGGCTGTTGCCATATTGTGTAGGAAATGGGCTGAAACTGCACCCTACCTCATTGAGCATCACCTATTTGAATCCAAAAATGGCCATGAGTCCATGCACAAAAGGTATGAGCGGACTGGCGGGCCAGTATACAAATATTGATTAAATGGCAGAGCAAATGTAAGAGTTCATAAAGAATGTTCTATTATGTTGTGTTTTCTTACTGCCTACTCCTAAAAAAAAAACAGATCAGCAAATGCAGCAGACTTTTCTGCCTAGGTATTGACTGCTATTCTGGCCTTGTTTTGCAGAACTGGAAAGCACTAGATATATTGCTATAGGCGTGATGGTCCCAGTCTTTCTTGTGGGAGCGGTTTCATTTATAGTCTGGAAGGCATGCCAGAGCGATTCCGCAGGTGATGTATTCCCTTTGCTTCTTTCCTGCTGGCAAAACCTAACTTCACAATTCACCTCAATGAAGACCTATAACATTGCGATCCACTTGCGCCGACTCTGACATCGCTCTGGTTGTTCTTCTGACGCCATGGTTTGTGATGTCATATCGATTTACATAAGAGAGAGAGAGAGAGAGAGAGAGAGAGAGAGAGAGAAGAGAGAGAGAGTGTGTGTGTGTGTTGTATGTGTGTGTGTTTGTGCGTGCGCGCAGCCAGTTTAGTCTAGTTTATTTTGCACTATTTTTAAAAATGCAGGTACCTAAGCAGGTGAACACCAGACATGTTAATTCTGAATTTTGAAACCATTTGCAGTAACGGGGACAGTTCTATTTACCCCCAGTGGAGTATTTTACTAATTGCACACCGTTACTGTTGTACCATGTTAAGAGTTCTTGGAAGGCTGGGTATCACCTTCAGCTACCAGTGTGAGTTCGTCATCGTGCCTCCTTCTTGGGATTTCCATGTTGAGAGGATTGCGAAAAAAGAGGAATGGACGTGAAGTGAAAAGAGTTTTTATTTTTTTACTTATTTTTCTTTTTAGGGCCAAACAGCGATGTTGACACCTTGTGCCAGGGTGAGTACAGTGTTGTGTGCAGTGTGCTCCATTTAAACCCAGTTACTTTCTTGAGAACACTTTCCTTCTCAGTTGGTGTGAGAGACGCGCCCCAAGTCTCATCTCGTTATAGAGACCTTGTGATATGCTCAACGCTTCCCGCTCATTTTAAGGGCGGTACAATTTGCCCTAGATGTGTATGGTGCTGTCCTCCTGGAAGGAAAAGTCAACAGAAGAGGGAGGGGAGAATGACTTATGGGAATTCAGGACTATTTCTGAGTCCTAACTTTAGGGGTGGCTACCTTGCTGGAAGAGGCGCAATTGAGCACAGCTATTTAGTAGGTACGGACAAGCTGAGGGAAAGATGCTGTTGTCAACGACCTGTAACCACAGCATCATTGGATGAGGTGATGCCCTGGACCGCGTGCATTTGTCCGGCGCAGGCCCACAGTGCTGCACTGGTAATATGAAACAGCCCTGAAGCCAGGCCAAGTTTGACTGGGCACTTGCTGGAAGGTTCTAGTTAAGGCAGGAGCACCATTTTAGATGTTGTTTGCAGATAACTGTATATGCCTCAGTGGGGGAAGGTTCACTATGCACAATGCAATATTCCATACAGGAGTACTGCACGTAATAAATACTGTCACCATGTGCTGTAACGTGAGGGGGAAGGGGGTTAGACTGAAAATAGGTGCAGTTTATGGATGTACTACTAGTGTGACAAATGCTAAACCAGTAAGGAAGCCACACAAAGACCAAAAGAACATACAAAAACAAGTTAGACTGATAACCACAAACCTAAAGAGAGGGACTATGAACACACTGATCAGCCGGCAATAATGTTGCCAACATGTTCAAGTTGACTTTACTCAAATTAGACATTCTAGGCAAAGGTCAAACCTGGAATGCCACTATAACCAGCAGCCTTTTACTGAAAGGCTATCCTATGATTATTGAAAAAGGGAAAACAAATTTGGAGGTGGATTAGCCACAGTTGTCCAGGAAAACATTAAACGGACCTGAATCCCCACCAAATGTTACCCCTCAATGAACCCATAGCCCCCAAGTGAAACCTTAATGCAGAAAGAAAAGCTGTCATCCTCACCTGAAACAGACCCCCAGGTCATAACTCCACCTTCCTACACCAATGGTTACAATTTATCTACAAAATATTCATAAGAAAGTGACACAACGGGGAGACCTGAACCCTTGGCTGGAGACAAACACCAATTAAACACACCTAAATGCTGTTCAACAATATGAAGGCCATGGGATTCACTCGAAAATCGGCTACCCTTTCACAAACACAGGGTAAAGTACTGGGTGTTGCATTCACACAGAATATAGCCATTAACGATACCAAAGTAAATGAAATGTTCTGGACAGACCACCACTTAATATCTGGAGAGATAACATTGCCTCCAACCAATGAAGTGGAAGAGGTAGGCACAACCCATAAAACAATATGGAGTGCTCTTAGACTCGTCAACAGTGAGCACTAAACAAACACTTTGACAGGACCTTGTTTAGAGAGTCTTAACTCGGGAGGCCCAGAGTCAAAACTAGCTCCAGCCCCCTGTGAAAACCCAAACAAGAGAATAATCCAAAGAAGAAATGGTACAATATAGAATTGGCCAATCGGAAAGGAGAAAACTAGAGCGAATGTGGAGAGGCTCTAAGTCCAGTGAGGACAACATTGTTTTAGACACCGTAGAGAATACAGATTAGCTGCAACAACAAAAAAGACGTAGGAGGGTCCCCAACGCCGAATTCTACTCATTTGCTGGGTGGAGTGCAAGTGTGCAGGGCAAAAGGCGGCATGCAAGCGTGTACAGCGTCTTTTGCCCTGCACTCTTGCACTCCGTCTTGCAAAGTGAGTAAAACTCACTGCCATGTACACTTGGAAGGCAGCATTTACAATGGATCCTTGTGGGGTCTGTCTGATTTTTACTGGCGCATAAAGCTGGTAGACCCCATACGGATCCACAGCACTTGCGCCAGTATGAAAATCCATACAGGTGCAAATGCTGTGAGCATTTGTATGGTGGAAAGGAAGGGAGCAACGAAGACGCAAGTTGCATTACGCCGCTCCTCTCCGTCTATGCGAATGTAGGAAAATGGGGCGTGGCGAAGGAAGCATGCGTAAAAGCCGTAAGCAAGGCTTTTAACCTATATTTCTTTACTAAGGAAAATGAGCTCCTACAAGACTTGTGCTGTATCAACAACACCTGCCACCCAATTGGTTTTGGGCAAAACAGCCCAGTTAACCCACCTGTTGCAGACATTTGGATGTAAACCCTGAAACACAAGTTTAAAAGCCGGAGAGGAGGTCTCGGACTTCACACTTCTGACAATGATAGAATGAGCCAACAATGAGTCGGGAAAGAACTCCAACTATCACACCAGCACACAATTCCATGTGCCCTTTGCCCAGCACAAGGCGAACATGGACTTATTTCCTGACTCATTTAGTTGACTTCCAAATGGTGAATGTCTGAGCGCTCACTGCCTGCATTTGAATCTGTGATATGCACGTTGCACACAGATGTCTGCAGTTCGATGGGGGCTATTGGACGTGAATTAGGCCTCATAACATTATCAACGCACTATAAGATAGAACGGAGATTCTTGTTTGCCAAAATAATGATGCCCAGTTACAACTCCTGTATGGGTTTATTTGGGAACCTACTGACGCAGGGAAAACACTTTGGATCAAAGCCCCTATTAAGCTTTGTAATTAATTTAATAGATTCTCTGATCAAATTAATTGAAACATGGATTTAATATAGACTATTAGGCATTTAAGAATGAGATCACCGAAAAGGTTGATGAATGGGACTGGTCCAGGAATACGGAATATTTAGCCACATTAAGTAGCATGACTCTAGGCAAATATTTAGATACTTCACCCCTGCAAACTATCTAAGTTTAATTATGCAATTATGGCTTAACCTATTGCCCTCATTAATGATAACAGGAGCTTGGTACCATGTTCCCCCTCATGATAGTCTGTAGACTATACAAAATGTCCCTGGAATATACGTGCCATCTTCTCATATAGTGTCCTACAAATCTCTCCCGCTCTCTCTTCCTCTTTGCTCAGAGTTTTTTCCTTTTAAGAAATTTCACAAAACATTTCTTTTTAACTCCGATGATTAAATCTTCTTAGTGATTCTGGCGTCCTCTCTTGGCTTTTCCGTGGCTCCTTTTCCCTTCCTCTTACTTGCTGTGCACTGAGGCTTTTGAGCGAGTATCGCCTTATATGAGTTGATTAACATTAAAATTAACGCAGTATGACTTATTTTATAATAAATAAGTAAATAATACGAATTTAATTGTTCAAAATGAATTTTGGTCTTGTATATTATCGGATAGATCTATAATATTTTCCAATTCATTATTTTTTTAAATTATACTTGATTCAACTATTTTACTAGTTTCATTATATCTTTCATAGAAAAATATGATAACACAGCTATAGGCAATTAAGCCTTCAAACGTCTAACCGGATTAAAAAATCTTATTAACAATCTTATTAAGCAGCTCATAGCTACTTCATAAATGGATGACTTGGTTGGTTATATGATGATTATGAGTTAAAGACATTTTAATATTGTGATTTAATGAAATGTAGCTTTTAGTGAGTAGATGAATTTTAAAGTATGGTTGAAAATATGTAATATTTATTTTGTAGAAGTATCATAACACACATTTAAAAAAAAAAAGATGTCTGCAGCTGCTCTTTTAACCCACTTCACCCTTACATCCCAAATCCCAGCAGAGTACTGTGGTGAACCTAAAAAGTGTCAGGTTCAGGATGTTTATCGAAATAAAAAGTAAAAAGCCTAGCTAACCCTACTTCTGGGTTAGGTAAATTTACGACTAGTTTTTTAGGTAGTTCCCTACCTAACAAAAGTAGATATAAGGCTGCTCGTCAAAATCCAAAAAAAGAAATAGTCCTTCGTCCAAATCCTAATAAATACCTGGCCCTACCACTTTAGGAAAACTTAACAAAAAGAAGGCATTAGGAGCAAATGGCCTGTATCATTGGGCTTCTGCCAGGCCCAATCACTCGGATCCCTTTTCCAAGCAGATTTGGGGTCTTTTTAAAACATTCGTCAAAGTTTATCATTTTCTTGTAGTACAGTCTGTAACCTCTCTGCAGGTTCTGTATTTAAGTTCTTCATTACATGCGGGTCTCTCTTTTTAGGAGGACAGGTTTTCTTAACACGACTTCATCAATCTTTTATTAGACAACGGCCTTGTTTTCATCCTCTTATTCTTTTAAATATATATCCTGTTCCTTGGACTCCCCAAAATCCTCTGGCCCTTTGTCAGGGTTACGTTAGCAGGGCCTCAATAGGGTATCTGCCCATTCAGGTTTTCCAGGCTCCTGTAACCCTTTTGGCTTCTCCAGCCTTGAAAGTCTTTCAGTCTCTCTGGCCTCTCCAAAGCCCTATGGCCCTGTGATAGGCTTGCTTTATATCTGCTCAGGTTTATCTGGCTCCCAAAACCCCTTGTGGCTTTCCCAGCCTCGATAATTAAAGTGTCTCAGCTTCTCAAAGCTCCTCAAAGTCCTATGGTCCTCGGATAGGCTTGCGTTATCTCTGTTCGGGTTTATCTGGCTCCTGTAACCTTTGCGGTTTTCCCAGCCTCGAATATCTCTCTGTTTCTCAGGACTCTCCAAAGACGGATGGCCCTCTGATAGGCTTACTTTATCTATGTTTGGGTTTGTCTGGCTCCCGTAACCTTCGCAGCTTTCCCAGCCTTGAAATTCTCTGTTTCTCAGGACTCTCCGAAGCCCTATAGACTTGCTTCAGCTACACTTATGAGGGCGCCTGCCCACTCGGGTTTATCAGGCTCCCGTAACCTTTGTGGATTCTCCAGCCTCAAATGTCGCTCACACAATGGTTCACCTCTCCCCAAGGTGTTACCTCTTCACAAGCATTTGCTTTCTTTCTGTTGCTTTGCTCTGCAGCTAATAAACTTCTCTAGCGGGGCTCGGTCTTCCGGGCTCCCCGCTTCACTCTTGTCTCTGCATTGGTTATCAGGCCCGAGGCCCACAACGGCTTCCATGTGGTCACGGCACCAGATGAGACAGTCGCTTTACCATCCCGTCTCTCTCTCGACCTAGCTTCTTGGTCGGTCAGGACGCCGGCGTCCGGCTAGCAATTTGCCCACTCCCCATGCTACCAGTGGCACTGCAGCTACCATTGCTCTGCCCCTCCGGGACGTCTCTCTGTCAGAGGCTCGCCTCTGTGTAGGATTCTTCCTCCCTGATTCAAAGTTTCTCTTTGCTTTATATGCATCATCCAAAACAAAAGGGGTGTGTCTTTCCTCTTTTACTGTGAAGTTTAGGCGAGATCCAGCATTACCCGAAGCCAAAGAAATGGAAGCAATGCGACTGTTTGGTGGAGTCAAAACAGAATTAACAACAGTCTTGCCAATTCCCATGTAGGCAGATAACGTAAGCTGGACTGGGAGTTCCTTACCGTAATGGGAGTTCCTGTCCCCAAGAGGGGAGTCACTCCCAGTGGGTCCAACTTGCCCAGAGCCGTAGGGAGGGTCTTGCTTAGTGGGTTCACCTCCCTAACCTCAAAGGGGAAAAGGGACTGAAGGCATGCCCCTTAACGCTCACACCAGAGAGAATACAACCCGCTAGGGAAGAAAGGCCCAAGTCGATCTTGTAAGGATAACAAGTTTTAATCTCACACATAGATGAGAGCAACATCAAAGAACTCTGCTGCCAAGAATGTTCTACTAAAAAAGGGTACACGCAGAGGCTTAAAAGGAGACAGATCATAATTGTGACGCAATGCATACAGTAAAAACCTGTGCAGCTGGTTGGTGTGCGCTTAAACAGGATCCGCCTGTTCCATAAGGGATGCCAGGTCATTGGTTCCAGCCGAGTCCATCCGTCTTCCATCACATGGGTGCTGCGGAGATCATCTTCTTGTCACTGACGAAGGTCAAAGGACAAATTACACTCCGAACACAATGCTACTTCATTGTTATACTGTGCACCAGGCCGGATTTAAGACTGGCACAAAGGAGGTTCTGGGGCACTCTGACCTTCACAAACACATTTCACTCACAAACCTTCACGCCATCCAGTTCCAATGTCTCCACCCTCGTTTTGAACTATAATTTATCCCTACCAGCACCTCACAATACAAATTATATGATTGTAGATCACAGACGTACAATGTCCGTTCTCTTTGAACATTCAAGGCTTGTTACTTTAGGGTTGATGGTGAAAGGTCACCTGGTGCCCTGGAATTCAGAGATCTTTGGGCTTAGTCAATTATATGGGCTTTAACTCATTGTCACTGGGGGTTGGGCCGTGTCATGCTTTGGCCAGTGCGAGATAAAATGCACACCAGATGCTGGTCTCTGATCGCGGCCTTGTAGGGTGCATTCCTCTCGGGTAGAAAAACATCTTTGCAACACTATTAGAACAGTGAATGAGCCTTATGGTGGTTGGAGGTGTGGGCTGTCCTCATGGGAGCTCGCCAATGGCTGGAAGATTCCCTCGTCTAGCAATTAGGGCCCATTGCATGAAATGCTGTATGCGCTGCACAGGTCTTATCTCCTAACTATAGTTACTAACATCTACGCAAAATGCACTAACATCTACACAAAATGGAAGTCTTGCTCGTATCCTGGGCTAACTATGTGGGTTGATTATATTGGGCTTGGATCCTATCACCGTCCTCCCTCCACCGAAGCCGCAACGAAGGGGGAACAAGTGTGGAGCTACCTGCCCGCAGCTGGGGAGTGTTTCCAGCTACTCCTTAGCTGCCCTTGGGCCATTCAATCAAGGCCCCCACACCACCTGACTTCCTTCTGTTGGCCCACCACCAGGAGCAGCATTTGTTTGCCAGGCAACGCCTGACAGTTGGAGGCCACGTCCACCTGCCTCGCTGTCATCCAGCTCACCATAAGATCCGCCTCCAGGCGAAGCCGCGGCAAAAGTGAGGCAGAGTGTGACATAGCTGTCTGCTGCTGTCCGCTGCAGTTCCGCTCCTAAAGGGTTCCCAGGCATGCAGCATCCCTCCGGCCTGCTCCTTCCGTTATTCTCTATGGTAACCCATCCCTCTGCCTGGCCTTCCTTCAAGGTACTGTGCTTAATCACCATGACGTCTCCATACTCAACAGTCCTTCACCCTCCAACCCCCAGGCAGTCCACCACCCCACTGCTTCAACTCGTTACACCAACCCACTCTATCCCCAGCATGTTGACACTTTCAACATCATTGACCTTGCCTTATGGAACGCAAGGTCTCTACAACAAGACCGCTGCTGTCTTGGACTTATACCTACGTCTAAATCTCCACTTCCTCTGCGTACTGAAACATGGATTCCTCCACACAATTCAACAGTTCCTGCGTCACTCATCTCCTCCTGTTCCTCATTTTCCCACTCTCCCCGTACCACCGGACGTGGTGGCGGCGATGGCATTGGACTTCTATATCACACAAATTACCTACCTGCTCCCTGTCCGGTACCTCTACCGGACTTTCTCTACTTCGAATACATGTACAAAATCTTCACCTCACCACACGCTATATTTATCCTTTCTCATCGTCTACCGTCCACCTGGCCCACTAGGGTCTTTTTGTGAGGACATTGGCCACCTCCTAGGTCAAATCTCACATAGCCCCATACCACTGATCATGCTTGGCGACTTTAATCTCCATCTCTCCACCACTCACCTAACTTTCCCCTTCCTCTCTATACTCAACTCCTACCTACTCACCCCTCTCTCTTCTCCAACCACTCACACTTCCGGCTCCACTCTTGATCTAATCTTTGTTTCTTTCTTCACTGCTACCTCTGTATCTGACCTCCCTAACTAACTGTCGGACCATTCCTTACTGTAAGTCTCTCATTCCCCCCTCTCCCCCTCCCATTCCCCCTCCCTCCACCTCCTTCTCCAGATGCGACCTATGCAATTTTGATTCTTCACCTTTCTACGACACCTGCACCAACTCCCTTCCCCCTCTCACTCATTCTTCCACTCTCTATGCGAATGAGGCTACATTCACTCTTTCCTCATCCCTCACTTCTAGTTTTGACCAGCTCTACCCTCTCACCACCTTCCGCCCCGCCCACAAACCTGCTCATCCCTGGCTCTCCCCTCATCTCTCATCTATGCACTGCTTCCTCCGCCGCCTTGAAAGACACTGGCACAAACACCGCTCTCCAGCCAACCAGGCAACTTACTTCTCCTACCACACTCTCTAGGACAACTGCATCAAATATGCCAAACAAACTTACCTTTCAGACCTTCTCCACACTCAATCTACTCACCCTCATCACATATTTCAAACTCTGATGCTCCTTCTCTGCCCTCCCACTCCTGACCCTTCTATTGCCTCACCTTTCTCAGCTACTGATCTCGCTAACTTGTTCTCCTCCAAGGTACATACTCTACATCAAGATTTTCTGCAATCCCCCTCGTATATCCCCCCTCTCCATCTTTCCCAACACCCCTCCACCACCGTTCTTAACTTTGCGCCTGTCTCAAACTCTGAAGTATCCCTTCTCTTGTCTAAAACTCCCCCTACCACTGCCCCCGGGAATCCTCTTCCCACCTCTCTCATTCCTAAAGTCTACTCGCTCCTGATACCTTTCCTTACTTCCTTTTTCAACACCTGTCTTGCTACCTCTATCTTTCCCTCTGCCTTCAACCATGCAATCATCATTCCCATCTTGAAAAAACCCATTGCAAACCCCCTTCTGGTGTCAAACGTTCACCCCATTCCTCTCTTAACCTTCCTATCCAAGCTCATTGAACGCCTTGTCTACTCCCAACTCTCAGCACACGTCTCTAATCTCTCTCTTGTCCCTCCTACTCAATCAGGGTTCCGCCCCCGCCAATCCACTGAAACAGCTCTTACCTCCATTCTTAACTCCCTCCTCAAAGCCCACTACTCTAAACATTCTTCTGTCCTTATTCTTCTCGACCTATCTGCTGCCTTTGACACAGTAGATCGCTCTTTACTACTTGACTCTCTCTCCTCCTTTAGCTTCAGTGGCCCTGTCCTCGCCTGGTTCACATCCTATCTATCTAACCGTACCTTTACCGTTTCTTGGGACAGCTGCACCTCTGCTTCCTTTCCTCTCACCCATGGCGTCCCCTGAGGCTCTGTACTTTGCCCTTTTCTCTTCTCCCTGTACACCTTCCTCCTATCATCTCTTCCTTTGTAATCTCTCACCACTTCTATGCTGACGACACTCAGTTATGTTTCTCTTTCTCTTCCTTCACCCCCAACATCCATCACAAACTCACATCCTGCTTCACCGCCATCAAATTCTGGATGACCTCCCACTTTCTTACCCTAAATGCTCAGAAGACAGAAGTTCTATTTTTTCCTGCTAATGTCCTTCCTCCTCCTTCTCTTCCTCCTTCCATTCTCTTTCCTCCCTCCTTTTTCCCTATCTCGCCATCTGCCCGTAATCTTGGTCTCCACTTCAACACTAATCTCTCCTTTGCTCACCATTTCTCTCTTATTTCCAGAGCCTGTCATTTCCATCTGTATAACATATGCAAAATTCACCCTTTCCTTACTTTCCATGCCACAAAACTTCTAATATCCTCCTTAATCTTCTCTCGACTTTTCTATTGATCTGTTCTCTTTTTTGGCCTTCCTACCTCACGTCTAGCGCCACTTAAATCAGTCTGCCACTCTTCCATCCCTTTTCTCTGTCTTTTTTCCCATTGGGATTCAATCTCTTCATCCCTTACCACACTGGGATGGCTCTCCTTTCACTCTCAACTCAAGTACATCTTCATTTGTCTTGTCTTCAAATCTCTCTGCGGTCTCGCCCCCTCCTATCTTGCATCCCTCCTCTCCTTCTATTCTCCCTCACGTTCTCTCTGCTCAGCTGATCACTTCTGACTTACTGTACTGCGCACCCCTTGTGCACAATCCGTTTTCGATCCTTCCAACTTCTTGCTCCTCTTCACTGGAACCTTCTCCCTCTCTCTTTCCGGCCCATTACTTCCTATTCCTCCTTCTGCTCTTCTTTAAAAACGCACCTACTACAGTCACCTGCCTGACTGTCAACGGCTGATTCTGAACACCGATCCTTGTTGCATATGTTATGTATAACTGACTGTTCTTTGTAAATTGTTCTGTAAATTGTTCTTTGCTACTTGATTCTAAATATTGACTCACAGTGCCTAATTTATGTATTGCATATTGTTCTCTGTAAAGCGCTTTGGTTAAAAGCGCTATATAAAAATCAATAAATACAAATACACCTGGCCCATCATAGTGCTTTGAATGCTGCTCGCCTTACTCTAAAGCGCTTAGGGGGGTGGAACGGGGTCACCCCTTCCCAAAAAGGACCAATGGTCCAGATTCTTCACAGTACATTAGTCTCTGATTAAATCAATGAGATGTGTCAATGAAAAGCAAGTCTCCTTGCAAGGTTTGGAATATTGGTTTACATACATTTTTAACGAAATGTATCACATTTTACAGATTTGTACAAAGACAATGTTAATTCATGTATAATTCCCTATCAACTCCTGAATAGATACAGAAGCAAGGCCAGCCTCAAGAACATTCATTCATGCTTAAAATGATTCACAACTGCAAGGGTACCTGGCACTACTGGCAGGTCTATACATTGTAGCACATGCATCACTCCTGCCAACAAGGGGTTACGCCCACCGTCTTACCAATGGCACTCATGGCAATGTGTCAGCTGTAGTTAGATGATAAAAGTCTGTCTCCTTCCTGTTATTATGGCCAGCTCATAGCCCTTCTCTCAGCAGACTAACAGGTCCGATGACCAAGAAGCTATCTTGGAGAACCTTCCTCTTGCTCTGCGTCTTTATTGTGGTGAAGCCATCCCGATGCCCTCGACACCTGCCGCAGCTTTGTGCCTGCACGATAATGCACGTCATCCAGTTCTTGTCCCACGCCTACTTTGCCTTCAGTAATGTACTAGCCACATCCTTCACCGGTCCAAAACGCTCAGAACATGAGACCTTCACCCTGCGGCATGCCAAAGCACCATACTCGTTGCTGCATTCACATACATGAAGCACCGGATCACAGCATATCCATTGTGTCATTGCTCAGGTTTGTGGGTATCAGTGTATATATACGTGCCTTTCTTTCTGCTCGATAAAGCACAAATGCAGCAGCAGAGTCCATTATTGATCACTTTCAGTAGTTCTGAACTGAAACAAATATGCAAAATAATGCACCGAGGAGCATCCTGGAGTCGTGGTTCTGTTTTCTGGATGTCTCTAGTCAACTACACCAACTTCTTTGATGATGTTTGCCTGTTTTACTTGTAACTGCACCACAAATAACAATCCTGCCTTCCTTACAACACAGCATCCTGCATTTTACGGCGTCTAAGAACACCAAGCTTATTTAGGGCACAGCAGTAGTGCTGTGTTCGTTAACTCTAAACCTCACTCTCTTGACACAATCTAAGACATCTAGTCTGGCCACCTCTAGATAGATTTTATACAATACATTTTAACACAATAACAATCGTAGGCAAAATCAGAAAAGAAAATATTCCGGACTTTAGAATCCTATTAAATATGTATGGCTAAACCAGCAGTACCCAGCATATTATACAATGTTCTCTTTCTGTCTATCTCTCACGGTCTGTCAATGTCTGCCTCTTTTTGTGTGGGCAGACTAGTATTGCCAGGTGGCTGTTTGCTACAGCCACTCCAGCTGTTTTTGACAGCTGCATGGGAAAATTAAAAAAAAGATATAATGAAAGGGGGATTTGGTTTTTGTGAAAAAGCAGCTATTTCAAAAGGCAATTATTGAAGTGTATTAACATTGTAAATTGGCTTTTTTTATTTAAAAATGACAATGTTCATTTATTATTATCAATTCCAGAATATATTTGAAGCAAAGTAAGTAAGTTTCTTACACACTCCATCCTCCCACGGTTTCCTCATCTATAAAATCTATCTACCAACTGCTCTTCAGAAACGTTTCTGCCATCAGTAGGGTCCAATGCGGCTCCGCGTCGGCTCCGCCCAATGCCTCTACGTGCCACACAAGGGACATGACGTTGGGGCCATTATATATAGCAGCGCCATGCCCCCTGACCTCAGTTCCTTTTTTACAGCTGTAGGAAAAGGGCTCTTAATTCTTATTATTCATTTTACATAATATTTGTTTTACGTCTCTCAAATTCATCTTGATGCCAAATCTGAAAAGGGTTAGCGGTTCAAACCATGTGTGGATTGTGGGCATCAGATGCATGTCGTGCCAGTCGATGCATCTGAAGATGCTTTGAGAGCATGATGTAAAACATTTCACCTTCCTCAACAAGGAAAAAAGTGATAAGCGGGCCCCTTCGATGTTGCCGGGTGCGGACCCAGCACAGAGGAACGCTCTGTTGTCCAAAAGGACAAAAAGAAGAAGAAACGCTGCAAGCAGTCGAGATCCTCTGGTGGTTCTTCACAGCATCATTGTTCTTCATCTTTGAAGAAGAGGAGCCACCACTCTAAGGATGGCCGAGAGGAGGAGGCTCGCAGGTACCTTTTCCCACCCAGTCCTCTACCCGAGAGAAATGGAAGGCCTTCAGGATGAAGATGCTAGACATCTTTGCCAAGGCCCTGATGCCGCCTGCTCTGGCCCAACACCAGAGGTCATGGCAACAGCGTTGTTGCCTTCGACCAGGCTGACTGATCCCACGGTGCTTGAAAGAGCCGGCAGGGATTCCGCAATGAGACGTGACAAGATTACGTCAAAAGGGCACACCATTCCGTCTCTGGACGTTGATCCCCTTACTTCTGGTCTATGTCCAGCAGCCCCATCAGTGCCGACTGCCAGGTCGACACTGGAGTCGCAAAAGAGTTCCTTCCGCTCCCAGAATGACATATTGGTCCTCGTTAGAAGACATTTGTGATTAGGAAGGGGACCTTGTCCCTTTCCTTGTAAGGGTGCAGACCTAGACTCAGGACACAAAGGTGGCATGCTTGTTGGTATAGGGTTTTTATTGAACTGAAAATAAGGAAGAATCCTAGCTAGGAGGGGTATCCCTGCCTCAACCAAACTATGGATAATGTCAGAATGTCTGTCAAATGTATAAAATTCACTGTCCTATGTCCTAAACCTATTACCACCCCTTACACTTCAACAGAAAACCTATAACTAAACTACACCTCGCTTATAACAGTATGACTCCCTTAGTCTGGATGCTTTAGGCAGTTCAAAGTTCCAAAACAATATTGGGAAGGGGTTTTCATTCCCCAAGCGTTCCTCTGGTTCTCTTCATCAATGGTCTCCTTATTAAAATTGTGTCGTCTGCCAAAGGATATGATACCATCCTCTTGTCTTCTCGTGATTTGTGCAAAGGGTCTTTTTTCCGCCTTGGGCTTTCTGTAACTTGTGCCAAAAGGCCTTGTCCCTTGGACTTCTCACAATTGTGCCAAAGGTTCTTTGTCCCTGGTCTTCTCATAAGTTATTGAAAAGGTTTTCTTCACCTGGACTTCTCGTACTTTGTGCCAAAGGTTTTCTTCCTCTGGAATTCTCGTGCCTTATGCCAAAGTTTCTCTTCCCCTGGACTTCTCATCTTTTATGCCAAAGGTTCTCTTCCACTGGACTTCTCGTGTTGTTCTGTGGGTCCCAGACCCCTTGTTCAACTCTGTAATGTCTCTTAACTAAGGCCAGTTAACTTACCTGCCGAGCCTCTCTTTCAGTCCCTCTGGGGTGCCCTTTCACCCCTTCCGTTCTCAGCTTGTGTCTCTCTTCAGTCCCACTGGGACGTGGAAGATGGCTCTGTACTTCCACCCAACCACAGCCTCTGGGGTATCCATGTGCCTTCCCAGTCCCCCTCTGCGTACCTTTGTACTTAGTTGGCAAGGGTTCCAGTCCTTAGCAACACTGGACAGCTTCTGCGGGTTCCCCAGGGCTCTTGCGGTCTTCCTTCAGTGTTTGGCGGCTATACCATGCTGGTTTCTATCTGTATGTTGGGTCTCGCCTGAACCACTCGAGCGGCTTTGCTTCTGCCTTGCTGTTCTCTGCTTCTCTGTTCCAGACAGTCTGGTATGCCACAGGACCTCTCCTCAGCGTTCTGCTCCCTGGTGGGAAGCTGATCTGGGGCTAGACAGACCCAGAGGGGAGTCCCTTGTCCGTTTTTATGTCCTGACTGCTTTCTAGCTTCCAATAGCTTGCATGTTCGTATCGGTTCCACGTAGGGCTCTGTATCGCCTTGCTCTTCCTCGTGACAGTACTTTTGAAGTTATCCATACTTACTCTTCCCCCACTCTTCCTCGTCATAGTGTTATTTGCCTGATGAACACAATTACTATGTATAAGGAAATTAGTTGAAGCCAGAGGAGAAAGAGAGGATGGGGGTATCTGATTCCTACATGTACCGCAGGTTGCCGCATGTTTAACAGCATGATGGTGTGTATACAGCATTCTCCCTCAACAGTCTTCACTTCTCCCAGAGAGGGGGTACCCACACATTATATCCTCCCACTGAGTACCCCCCCAGAGGTTCAATCAGGTAGCAGCCTCACCTCCCTGGCCCCATGGGAAGGGTTCCACTCCCGGGGATAAGTGACCACATCGAGGGATTTGTCACACCTTCCACCCGAGGGACATGAGAGAATTCCCACAAGAGTTTTACAGGGAAAATGGATGACTTGCGGCCGATTTGCAGGAGGCTAGTGGCCTGGACACCTCACCAGAGGTAGTCATGATCCCTGCTTCCACACCTGGCAAGCCAAAGGCTGATTTTCAGCACCTGATGGTGAAGGAGGTTGACACCTTAGGGCTTCACACCGATAAGAGCAGTACGATCTGACTGCCATCTTATACGAGGGTCCTAAAAAGAAGACTTTATTGCTTTTCAATTGGGCAGTAGAGGGGTTAGTGATGGAACTTTGGGCAAAACCGGCTTCAGTTCTCACGGTGGCCCGCGACGTAGCCAAGAACCACATGCCTTCTCACCCCATGTTTTTTTCTGCTAATGCTTCCCTGAAGAGTTTGGTGGTGCAGGCTGCTACGGCAAATCTAAAGACTAACTCTTTCCTGTCTTGCCCTCAACAGGGAGAGCAAGAGATTGGATGCATGGGGTAGGTAGATTTTTGGCCCTTCGAGCCTTGGTCGCCAATGTGTACAATCCTCTTGCTCTTTGCCCATGTTTTCCTTTGGCCTGTGTTCAGTTATGGCCAAGGCGTCTGAAAAATCCCCATAGGGGGCATGGCGGAAGGCTTTTGGAAGGCTTTGAGGCCCTCATCAAGGATGTCAAGGATGGCAAGGAAGCCTCTGGTCAAATTATGAATTCTGTCCTGGGCACTGCAGAGTATATCGCAAGACCAATGTCCACCAGCACAGTCTTCTGAAGGTTGTCTTGGCTAAGGAAGTCAGGGTTTGCTACTGACGTACACGAGAAACCTCTGCACATGCCCTTCGATGACAGGAACTTTTTCGGCACCAAGGCTGATGAATTGCTCCAGAAAGTTCAAGCCTCTAAGGCTATTGCCAAGAACTGTGGATAGCAGTGCAGCAACAGTGACCTGTGACCCTGGTGAGCAGGGGGAGGAGGGGTTTTCGCTCCTTCGCCACTTATGCCCAGAGAGGTAGAGACCAAGCACCATCGGGCAGGCAAGGGCAGTGCCACCCATACAAGGGTAGGGGCCAGGATGCACCTAGAGAAGGTGCTTACACTCCCACTATGCCATCCACAACCCCCAGCACGAAGCATCTCTGACTTCCACTATCTGTCCCCTGTGCGAGGCAGAATATCACGTTTTGGCGAGGAATGGAGAAATACCACCTTGGATGCCTGGACCTTACAGGTCATCCAGCAGGGATACTGTCTCCCCTTTGCCTCCAGGTCACCCCCCATGCCATCAACCCGACTGGAGGAGATCCAACAGCTTCTGGCAAAAGGGACCATAGAGATGGTACCCTGCTCAGAATGAGGCTGGGGTTTGTACACAATGCACTTTCTGGTGCCGAAGAAGGGCAGAGGCCTCTCAACTTCAGATAAGTTCAAGATGGTCACTCGGGCTCAGATCCTGCATTCCCTGGATGTGAACGACTGGCTAGTCTCCCTAGATTTCCAGGATGACTACGTCCATATGGATATCCACAATAAGCACTGGAAGTGCCTGAGATTCAAAGTGGGCAACTGTCATTTCCAATTCAAAGTCCCCCCCTTACTGCCTTTCTTTGGTACCCATGGTTTTCATCAAGGTGCTAGCAGTAGTGGCAGTTCGCCTCAGGAGGGAAGGCATTCATGTCTTTCCCTACCTCACCAGATCTAACATCGGCCCACCTGTACAAGATGTGCAGCCTATTGCACAACTTCAGCTTCACCCTGAAATTCAAGCAGTCTCAGGTCTCGCTGTCCCAGTCCCTCTGATTTATCGTGTGGTCTTGGACACTTGCCTGGGTTGGGGTTTCCTGTCTGAGGACAGATTGCTGAACATCTGCAGGATTGTCCAGGTTTTCCAAACCTCAGATGACAGTTCCAGTTGTCTTGGGAGTATAGCTCAAAGGCAACGTGCTCGCCTTGGAAGCGAAATGACATAGAGCACTATAGGTTTGATCCCCGGGTCAGCACTTAGAAAACTCTGGGAATTAAGCGTGTTATAAAAAACCTATCATATCATATCAGGCTCTGCTTTTCTGTGCTTATTGACTCTAGTGGCAATCATTCAACTTGGTAGTGCCATAGGCCAGTCTGTGCATGAGGTCACTACAGTGGTTTCTGAGCTCACAGTGGTTACAGTTTCAGGGATGAACTTCGGACCTTCCACTGGTCTTGGATTTCCGACATGACTGTACAAAGAAACCTAGATGTAAATGGGAAAACTCTTAGGGCCGTCCCTGATGGGAAACGTTTTGACGCACCCTACAGGGTTTGATTCCCTGAGCATATCAACTCACACACCCTTCCTGCAGCCACCAGTTTGTATCATCCAAAAAAATCAAGCACTCATTGAGGCACATGTTTTTATTGACTCTAGTGCGACTGGGATATATATACACCAGACCATGGTGAAAGCACACAAGCTGCCCTATGTAAAAAAGCCACATCCAGAAGCAGCCCGAGCAGGAGAGGGTCAGGCACTGTCCTTTGGTCCTATAACTACAAATAACATCACTCTCACCATGATCTATGAGGAAGACCATAAGGAAGAAAATCAGTTTGATTTCATCAGCGCTCTGCATTATGGTATCATCTTGGGTATGAGTTGGTAGAAAACATATAACCTGAGGACTGATTGGTAAACTGGTGAAATCTGTTTCGATTCAGTGTTATGTTCCTCTTCGGTATCCAGTGATGTTACTGAATAGAAAACAGAGAATAACTTTTTTACCGAAAATGAAATACCAAAAGAATATCACATTTTTTATTAAAATGTATATGGGGTAGGGTAAAGGGGTAAAACAGGAGGGGAGGGGTTGGAGAGGGTTTAGAAGCACAGGGAAATGGGGGGTGGAAGGGGCACCCCCCAAATTGAAACAAAAAAAGAAAATTGATATTATTTCAGTAAAAAGGTTTCAGTAAGAAAGTATTCTCTGAAATGTAATTCGTTAACATCTCATAGTTCCTCCTTGTCATGTCGGAATACTGAAACCGACATAATTCCCATATGCTCACCCAGTCTTAACTTTCTTATCTAGAGTACATGACATTGTGGCTGTCTCCTCTCCCATACCATAATGTTATGATGACCTTTTGGACGTGTTTGACAAACAGGAGGCTGTATTATTGCCATCCCACAGACAATATGATTGTCCTATAAACCTGGTTCCTAGGGCTAAGATACCATCTGGACATGTTTGTCCTGTCACTGAGGGCGAAGACCACCACCTCTTGCAGTACATACAGGACAATCTCCGTTCAGGGTTCATTCGATGTTCCACATCTCAGGCAGCTTCCCCCTCTTTTTGTGCCAAAGAAAGGAGGGGAGCTACGTACCTGTATCGATTACCGCGCAGTGAACGTTACCACAGTGAAGGAAAGGTGCCCACTACCATTCATATCAGTGCTCGTAGATCAGATAGTTGGGTCATAGGGGAGCAGATCACCTGGTGCCTATGCCTATGTGATGAATGGAAGACAGCGTTCAGCACCCAATACGGCCTCTTTTAAAAATCAGGCCATGCTGTTTGCATTGTGTAACGCTCCAGCCACCTTCCAGAGATTTATGGATGACATCTTCCTTTACCTTCTGGACGAATACGTGGTTGTCTATCTTGATGATATATTGATATTCTCTGTCTCTTGATAGCCGTATCGAACATGTAAAAACTATTCCCATATGTCGTTCTGTAGACGTGTGACAACAGTTTTAGTCTGTTTGCCAAAGCAGCAAAATGCATCTTTCATACTTCTATCATTGAATTTCTGGGGCTTGTACTAACACCTCATGGGGCACAGATGGACAAGGGCAAGGTTAAGGCGGTGCTCCAGTGGCCTGTTCACTCAAGTTAAAGTTCCTGGGGTTTGTGAATTTCTACCGTTGGTTTATCCGGGATTTCTCATGGATGGTAGCACTACTGATGTTCTTCAACAAAAAAGAATATCCCATACCACTGGAACAAGACAGCCCAGCATGACTTTGACTCCTTGAAACAGGTTTTCGTTTCAGCCCCCGCACTCCAACATCCAAAACCTGACTTAACATATACAGACAAAGCAGACTCTTCTAACTTCGCTATTGGTGTGGTATTGTCACAAGTGTGCTCATAAACACAGGAGTTACATCTTCTGGCCTTCTTGTCTTGAAAGTTAAGTTCAGCGGAACAGAACTAGAACTAGCCACCTGTGCCATGTGTGAGGAGTAGCAACACTATCTGTTGCATGCCTGCCATAAAGTGACGGTATATACAGACCATCGTAACAGCCCTCAGTATTGTTAAGTGCACCAATGCCTGACAGGCAAGGTGGCATCAATTTTTTCTGCCTTTGATTTTAGGATCACATACCGGCCTGGTAGCTCCAACACTAAGGGAGACGCACTTTCACGTATGCATATAATCTAGACTGAGTACTTGAAAACCATGTCTTGCATTATACCTGAAGGCTATGTAATATGTGTGCGTGATGTACCAACTGCCTTGCTCGAGGAAGTTAAACAGTGTGTCGAGAACAACCCACAGGAGGTCATCGCCCAGAAACTCACAGTAAAGGATAAGTTGCCCTATAATGATAAAGGGCTGTACCTTCCAGACACATCCACCCGCAAAGTGGCCTTGCAATGGAGCCACGATACAACCTTAGCTGGACACCCAGGCAGAGAAAAGACCCACAAACTGTTGAGCCATTAGTGCTGGTGGTCCAACATGCTGAAGGACACTTGAGAACATGTAGACACTTGTTGCAGTATGTACTCAATGCAAGACACGTAGAAACAGACCTGAGGGCTGTTACAACCTCTAGCCTTTCCGCCAGCCCTCTGGCACACAGTATCTCTCAATTTTGTGACACACCTGATCACAATCCTGTCCTGGAAGACAGTTTCACCAAAACTGGACACTTCATGGCCTCTCGTGGCACCCATGCAGCTCCTGCCTTGGCTATGCTTTTCATACATAACATCTTTCGACCACATGGACTGCCTTCGTTCCTGGTTTCAGACCGGGGATCCCAGTTTACTACCAGGGTCTGCCGCACACTTACGCAGTTATTGTCCATCGACCATCACTAGCCGTCCGTCTACCACTCACAAATGGATGGACAAACAGAGTGATAAAACCGGACATTGGGTCAGCATTTATTGTGTTTTACCCTCCAACTCCAACAGGAATGGCCCACAATGCTTCCTGTGGCCGGGTTTGCATACAATAACCAGCAATATTTTGATATCCATGCCTCTCATCCATGCATGCTTCTTGTACCTATTCCCAACAACTATACGGAACCTGTTGTGACGAATCTGAGGATGTGGCACCTTCTCCCCTAGGGGGAGAACTTTCTTATGGGGCCAGGGCTATGTATCCACAGTACATTAGCCCCCCTGTGGGTGGTTCCCCGAGGGAGGATCACATGGGGAAGGTATCCCCTTATGGGATTGGGGACGACCATTATCAGAGAACACGGTAATACCCCACTTCAATACTCAAGCCCTTCTCCAATACTACATACTCCTCGCCCCTCTCTAAATAGAGCCAATGTGTTTTGTTGTCAAGTCAGTCAACCTAACATACTTCACAAGACTGAAAGACCAGAGAGTACAAATGATCATGCATATGGTTTTGAAACTGATACTGTGAAGAGGAGGATGACCAGGATTCCAAGGATCACTCTAGAGAACCAGTGTGAAGGCAAGTGATTTTACCCAGACAGTACAACAATCCCACTCAGGAGTTTGAAAAAGACTCCGCTGGGACACTGGAGGGGAAGAAGGATCCTCTGAGGACGAACTGTGGGAACTGTGCCCAGAGCAGCAGACGAGAGCCGAAAGGGAAGCCATGACCACAGGAAAAGGAGAACCGGAGCATGGTCCAGGCAGCAAGGACTACTCAGGCTACTGCCAAGCGAATCCTCTGGGTGCCCAAGGCCCTGGCAAAGTGCAAGAGAGAGAGAGAACGCACGGCCAGGAAGAGTCAGATGTCTACAAGTCACTGCAGACCCCGCTGGTTAGCCGAATGCTACCGGTGCCTCAAGAAGGGATGCAGCTGCTTGGGAAACACTGGTACCTGCACAGAAGAAATTAACATGTATGCAGGGTAACCGAAAGGCAACGGTGTGAGCACAGAAGCTGAAAGGATAGGGTCTGGGACCCTCAGGCATATGAAAGTCAAGGTATAGGAGTGTCTGGGACCCCGAGAATAAGTAAGATAAATAACCAGGAATTGTTTGTTTTTCATGAGAGTAAACTAAATAGATGTGATAACGAATTGCGAGTATGGGACCCACACCAATATAAGAAGCAGAGAACAAGAGGGTCTGGGACTCTGAATGCGAAAGAAACAAACCCGGAAGAGTTGTATGCTTGCCAGGGGAGTGAACCACGTGGATACAATGCTACAGTGCCAGTCTGGGAGCCACGCCCACATAGGAATTCAAGAATGAAAGGGTCTGTGAGATGATAAAAGAAACAAGCAAGGAAGAGTTGTATGCTTGCAGGGGAGTAAACCAAGCAGACACAATGCTACACGTCTGGGACCTGCACCCACATGAGAGGTTGAGAATAAATGGGTCAGGAACCCTGGAACTGATAAAAGGAATTCTACCCTTGATAGCGAACTATGCTAAATTTGCAGGATAAAAGAAGAGTTAAATATAAGAAGCATTTCCTTGTGAATTGCCCAGTGACATTTTACCTAGAAGGAAAAAGGGGCTCAGGCGCCCTAAAGGAATAAAAATAAGATAAGAAGTTGTCTAGGGGAAAGGAGCATAACTCTAACATTGGAGTCTTATATTTCTGAACATTGATTATTTTTTTAATATCACTTTTGGTTACCAGAGAGACTGGGAACCTTTCTGTTGCTTGAAGCTACTACAAACACTTTTACATTTGAGAAGTGATCAGCTTTGCACAGTTGTTTTAGGTTATTAGTGTTAGGGACAGAGGTAGGTTTTTGAGACACGACAGTGAGAGACTTTTTAGTTTTCACTAGTTTTCTTTGTGGTAGGGAACGCCCTTTTAGCCTTAGGGATAGAGACACATTTTCCAACCCTTTTTGATTAATAAAAGTCTATACCCAAAGATAAGCTGCCATTGTGTCCGGGCCTTACTTCTGCACCCTTGCACTGCCGCCCTACGGACTGCAACAGATCTACATCAACAGATCTACATCGGATCCAAGCAAAAGTACAGGAGCATTTAGCCGTTGCACAGGTATCCATGAAAAACCAGGCTGATAAACATTGTGTCCCTGCCCCGATGCACTTACCGGATCCTAAGGTCTGGTTATTCTCTAAGAACCTCCCACTTACCAGATCACGGAAACTATTGGCCACATATGTGGGTCCTTAAACTATACTCAAGAGATCAACCCATTGGCGACTAAACTGGCATTAACTATCACATGGCGCATCCATTTGGTGTCACATGTGTCCTTGGTGAAACACATTCCTAGTACACTCCTCTTCCTGTGCATTCAGCCCCTGTGTCAGTCAAGGGAAAAAGGAGTATGAGGTCAACGATATCGTAGGCATTCATTACGTCAGAGGGACTCCTCATTTTCTCATTGACTGGAAGGGTTACAGTCCTTAGGAAAGGACATGGGAAGCCCTATGCAACCTGCATTCGCTGCAGTGCTTTTTGCTGAGTCAGGGTCTTTACCCTTTGTTTGCGGCCCTCTGGGGGTTGTCATGATCATAGCCATCTGGTGCTCCACAATAGGCTGTGTCCGTTGGTAAGCCTTACCAGCCCTCCCAATACTCCCCAACAGCCTCTAGACAGGAGAAGGTGAAGGTTCGTGGGAGGGATGGCAGGTAGAGTCTAGACACACCTCTGAGAAGATATAGAGAGAGAGAACAAACTAGATAGGAAACACAACAAGTCCCCCCAAAGTTCCAAATGTGCAGAATGTACCTCTATTGATTTTAGCAGGGTCCTAGTAGAACATACCAAAAATGGTTCAGCAACACACCCGATGTCAGGACAGAAAAAGGAGAAACAAAACGAAGGACCTCCTGGGCAGCACAAAGACGAGACTAATGGGCAGTTCACAAGTTCCAAGCAAGCGGGGGAAGGAATTCCAAAGTCCAAATCTGGGCAGGATCCAGGAATGAAGGAGGAGCACTCTGTAAAGTCATGATCTGATGGTGGGTGGAATATCCGTAGAAGCAAGGGAGCAGGCAACATACATGAAAGCACTCGGCAGCCAATCCAAATGCAGACAGGGTCAAAAGCAAGCAGTAGAAATGGATTCGAGTACAAGGCAAGCACAACAACACAGGACTCCCCGGAGCATTGTCAAGCATCTTGTGTCTTTTCTCTGTTCCGCAGTAGTCTCTTTCAGGACACTGTGCATGTCTGTACATCACGTGACAGAACGTGACAAGCTTGGTTCCTGCATGCACCCACGATTGCATTCCTTGGAGTTGTAGTGTTGTAACGCACCCTCCATGGGAGCTGCCAATGGGACAACAATGTTGTACAGGTCCTGTGAGCACTGCGGACCGAGCATCCCTTAACAGATCTGGAAGAAGGGCAACCTCATAAGAACAGAAAACGCAGAAGATGGGTGCAGCAGAGCCACAGAAGGAAAATCTGATGAAATCAGAGAAGTCATCACTTCTTCCCTAGTGGGAGATTCTGTTTTAACAGGAGGAGTCTGTGACGAATCTGGACAATTCATCCCTTCTTCCAAGGGAGGAGTCATCCCCTTTGAGGCTAGGGAGGTGAGCCCACTAAGCAAGACCCTCCCTAGGGGTCAGGGAAAGTTGGACCTCACCGGGAGTGACTGTAGAAGAAACTGGTGGTACTTCTGTTTTGCATCCAATAAATACTGACATTGCTTTTACATCATTGGCTCAAGGGAATACTGGCATTCCGTTGAACTTAGCAACTGATGAAAAGCAACACGTCCCTTTGAAGTACATAGGCGAGAATAAAGGCACAATGAACCTTGAATGGAGGAGGAAAGAATCCTATGCAGGGGCAAGCCTTTGATGTACAGACGTCCTCGAGTGGTGGAGCCGGACTACACTGCAGAGCCAGCGCTAGCGTGGAGCGATGCTGAGAGAAAGCAGGGGCGCCGGGAGGCCAGCGGTGAGAAAAGAGATACAGCCAAGTAAGAGTCGGGGATGGAAGGACCATGTGCAGCCGTGGTGGGTCCGGGCAAGGAAAACTACGCTGTGACAGGGCAGAACAGAGGAACAACTCCTCCCATTGGAACGCGAGGACCACAGAGACTGATGAGTCGGGCAAAAGCAAAAAGAAAGTAAGATATGTGGACGGAAGGACGGTCTTTCCTGGTGGCGTGACCACGCTACACTTGTGGTGGCCCTGGGATCCGGGAAACTATGCTGAGGGTAGGACGGAGTGGAGGTACGAATTCTCCACTTGGAATGCGAGGACCACGCAGACTGCCAAATCGGGCAGAAGAGAAGCTGAAGCTTACGTGCCAGCGACGCCATGGAGAAAGATGAATGGCAATATCCCTGCTAGGATGCCATCCCACTGGAGCACACCCAAAAGGCATAGAAGGTACTAGGGTTACCCAGGTTGGAGGGAGGTGCATGGAAACAAATAGAGAGAAAGAAACTGACAATTATCTGATCAGGTGTAAAAAATATTATTTTGCATGTTAGCCATGGGCTGCTCAAATATGTATTGTTTATTAATGTACCGAGTACTGCACTGTTGCCCCATAACAAACTACAATTGAACTATACTCCTTGATCAATATATTGATGCCTGTTTGTAAAGAGATTGGTTGAGTAGAAAATAAGGAAATCATTTGCCATTAAGGCAGGTTCGAAAAAGCATGAGCAAATATAACGGGGTGCACATTATAATTGTCACTGTCCCCCCTTCCCCACCTGCAAATGCATAGAGACCTTCATAGCTGCCGACACGTCATTTTTACAGAATCCACTGCTGTGCAACATCTGCTCCTCCCCATGGCTCCTGCCCCAAAATTAAAATACACTTGAATTGCTATATGGTGGGTCACCTTGGAGGTGTGGATTAACACCATGTAGCAAGGGCATTGGATATCGCGTGGCAGGGAAAAAGCCGGAAATAAAGTCAAGTGACTGAAGGATTTGCTGTACAGGAGCAGTTAAATGCCTGAATTATCAGTTTTATATCACGCCACTTCATTCTTTTCTTATTTTGTTGTGGTGGTGGCATGATAAGGGAGTTTTGTTTGGGTTTAATAATATAAAGAGCACTGCTGGGGCTGATATTACTTACTTTAGACCATTGATGTGGACCAGGACTACACTGACCTTAATGCATTTAGTGAAAAAATGAAAGCCTAGACTGATGTAATACTTGTATGGTGAGATTTGCAGTGGTTAGTTACACTCAAGCTCATTCTTGGTGAGCAGCCTTGAATATCCGAATGTACTAGAAATGGGACAGGTCAGACCCAGGCATTTACCAGCCCAACTCTCTCTCCTTTGACACTATTGACTAGAGTGTCCAGTTATTTCGCTTCATTCAGAAGTACGTATCTGGCCTTTTCTGACTTTACAGTGGCAGTTGACTCTAAAAAATAAGGAGGAACTTTGGGCCATTATGAGGATGAAGAGTACTGCAGAAAACCTGATGTGAGCAATACAACTATTGTATCATTGTAAAAGTGCCTCACTAAGGTATGGTATCTCTGGAAGAAAGGAAATTATATTTTGGAGATGAACATGGGAGTAAGGCAGGGATGTGCCTTAACCCAAGCCATATTGAGCCTTCTCATTTATGAAATAGCAGAAGACTTGATTGCAGCTGGAACAGACTTCCCATTAATGGGAACATTTTTCGTGGCTCATACTTCTCTTTGCAGATGATGGTCAGAACTGGGGTAAGCTCTTGATTCCTTTTGCTCCAAGTTTGACCTGACTGTCAACACTGCAAAAACAAAAGTGTCGATAATGGATGGTAGAAGACAAGGGCAAACCAAGTTTGAAATAGTTGGGACTGTATGAAGTTTGTCATTACCTAGAGTTACTTGGGGGCGTGCTTGTCCTCACATAGATCTTGGGATCCCTGTCTAGTTCATGCAACTACCTCCCTGTCGTGCATCTCAAGGCCAATTGCAAAATGTTATCAACATTGTTAGCTTAGCTCCGCTCTGTGGCTATAGAAAAGTAAAGCATTGTCTGTAGCCCCTTTTGAGGCTCAGCAATCTTGAATCATTGGTGAGTGCTTAAAAAAGATTTTTAACACAATTGCTTGCAGTCTCACAACGTGCAACCTCTGTGCCCCTAAACAGGCATGTAGGTGTTAGAGACATTAACTCTCTGGTCTCTAATTTGAGCATTAGCGGGTACTTCTAGGTTGATCCTGCAGTGGTTATTATCAGGGAGCGAGCAATGAAACATCACTGGTTGCTGCACATGAGGCTAGTTCGATTGCTTATAGGTTTACCAGATGTTTGGTTCAATCCTGAAAAGATACATTGAAACAAAAAGTTACTGTTGGGACTGCATATGGGAATTTTTATTACGGCATCACCGTTGACAAAATGCTGAAATCGCAGATATTACTATGTTATATATCAAAACCATTTGAGGCACGAGTCTTATCTGCACCATACATACCCCTCACTGTTATGCAGTTTATGTTTTAAAATACAATGGCAGACAATCAAAGTATTAACATTATTGAAGAAGTAGAAAAAAACACCCCTTAAGAAATGATTTGTTCATGTGAGTGAAACCATATAGAATCTCCCACTCATTTACTATTCCTATTTCTTTTTAACAAATCATTAAAATCTCAATGGTTAGTGGTGCCTGTGCTGCAAATCAATAGGGTTACAACCCTTGCACTGACTTATGATCTTTGTAGGTGCTTAGACAATGAAGTAGTTCAAAATGCAGTATGTCAGTTTCTGTGCAGAGGTTGGGTCTTTGGGCAAACCGTCATTTAATCCACTGTGAAATGTACTGTGTAACTGCACAGTGTATCTGATGAGCGTTTATTGTTATTTCTATTGTATTGCTGGATGATTTCCATGAATTATTTGAGATTTCTTTGGTAAACCTGTGGTAAACAATACATTATTTCAACTACGTATGCTAATTTAAAATATACAAATAAATATATTTAAAGTATTTCCAGTTTGGTTAATGTAGAACAATTAAGTTGAGAAAGAACACATCTGTACAGCAGTTACCCATCCAGATGCTTAATTATCCTCTTGTGTGGGTGTGCTTTCACACAGGAGTGAAAATACATTTCAAGCCATGTGAAGAAAATCTCAAGAGTGATCAGCCATTGCAGGATTTATGTCACAGAATAGCCAGTCCATAAAGATCCCTCAGCTTGGTGCTCATCTCTCGGCTCATGCATTTGGGCATTGCTGGGGTCATCAGTTCAGTTATCAGAGGGATACACAGAGTAGCATGCAGAGCAGGTGAAGCTGCATGACAACAATGAATAATGGTATGGTTGCCTTCATAATGGGTCCAAGAAATGGGGTAGACCGGTAGGAGAAGAAGTACACAAGTCATGTAAATGTACCATGTTAAGTATAGCCATCAAGCCATGGCACCTTAATAAGAAACTATTGCTATTTTTGTCTGCCCAGTGTGACAAGGACTGTACCCTGCGATTGATAAGAGGGGATGGGAAACCCTCTCAGCCTGGGGTAGGTTACCTAGCACAGAGAAATCCGGTTTCAGCACTACCGCAGAGGTGAACGTGGCAGTTGGGAGGATCCCAATACCTGTACCCTCTCCATCTGACAACCTCTACATGTGTAGTACCAAAATGCATCACTCCAAGCCTATGATGCAAAAATGCTGGCCGAATTTTCTTTTCTCATTTCAGAGACCCACTAAATCAGGAAGGTGAACATCCACAAAGCATAGAGCGATCAGCAGGCCGCACAGAGACTTCCGAACTCTTTGGTGATGAAAGAAACTCACAGGAGAGAGAGAGCGAGAGAGAGAGAGTGAGAGAGAGAGAGAGAGAGAGAGAGAGAGACGGCTTTCACATAAACCACCATGCATGAGCGCTATGCAGTCTGTGCAGCAGGGATGTGCGTAATAGAGAGACAGGAGCCAGAGCTCTTAAGCAGCAATCCAGGAAGCTGTGCACCACATGCCAGCTTAGGGACACCAGAGAAGCATTTCAGGAAAGGTCCTTTGGGCACCAGGAACTTGAATTAGTGTGCAGTTCACTCCAAAAGACTTCACTTATCTCAAGGGGAACCACGCCTCAGTCCCCTAACACAGGCAAGAACACTGTCCAATACAGGCTGCCATTTCTGCAGCACGGTGGGCCTGAGCAGAGAAAAGGGGCAGGGCTTAAATGCATATTAAAACATTCGGTAAAACTGATCTCTCTTGGTCGGGGAAGGCAGCCCCTGATTGGTCAGGGCTAGAGGACCAATCGCGAGAAAGGAGACAGGTAAGGGGAGTAACAGGAAGGAAAGTGTGGACGGTTCGGGCGAGTTCAGTGGAAATGGAGGCAGCAGAAAAAGAGACCAGCAGGAGGAAGGACAGTAGAGTGGTTTGTGGAGGAAATTTGTGAAGCAGGTGTGTGTGGCACTGGTTAGTGAGTGCAACTGGTACTGTGTTATGAGTATACATGCAAGGGTGGTAAGTGTGTTTGAGGGAGAAAGAGTAGTGAGTGATATTAAATTATTGTATGATTGAAAGGAGGGAGTTTGAGTAGAAGGGAGTACAGGCTTAGTAGTGTGGAAGAGGGATAAGTAGTGTGGGAGAGGGATTTGTAGTGTGGAGTGAGTAAGTCCTATTATCAGGGAGAATGTAGTAACATTAAATTGTGGCAGTGAGGCTTAGAAAGAGCAACAGACATATGAGGGACAGAGAAGGCATAGCCAGGGAGAAGAAAGAGTGGAAGCAGGTAGAGTTCGAGGAGGAGCGTAGTGAGAGGAGAACACCAATTAGTGAGACAGAGAGGCATACCTAGGTGTGATAGAAAAGATACTGAATCAGTCAGAGTGTCTGAAAGGCACAATCCAATATCCCTTTTAGATTCATACCACTGGATAGCGTAGGAACAGTCTAAGAAGTCCCTGAGGGAGTTTAGACAGAGACAGCACTCTGCCTTCAGGTCTTAATTTCTAGCACCAGTAGTAAGTTATACAGTTGGGTGGAATCTGCGGTATATACTAACCTGGGGAGTAGGGACACCTGGGTTAGGGAGGATTGGTGGTTTTTAGACGAGCAAGAGAGTGACGGCCTTAGGCCCAAAAAAACTCTGCCTTCAGGTCTTAATTTCTAGCACCAGTAGTAAGTTATACAGTTGGGTGGAATCTGCGGTATATACTAACCTGGGGAGTAGGGACACCTGGGTTAGGGGGGATTGGTGTTTTTTAGACGAGCAAGAGAGTGACGGCCTTAGGCCCAAAAATTCAAATAAAACCCTTGAACCGTCTCTGAGACGTAGAATATTTGTTTAGCTATCTGTGATAAGTGGGATTCCAGCGGCCTCAAAGAAGAGCCCCCTTGTGGCAGGAGAATGGAAGAGAAATCTGAGGAGGGTGACTGTCAATAATACGTTTGTGGATAGAGGAGTTTGGGAGATTGGCGAGAGGTAGAACTCCTAACTCTTGACGCAGTGTTGGAGGAAGCTGAAGATTCTTCTGAATCTTCTTAATCAGGCCCTGCTGAGTCCAGTGGACAGGAAGAATTCATCATCCTGGCCGACAGTACCAATTTAAGTCTGATAGATCAGATACGGGAAGCCACAGAAAGAACCGACCAGTGGAGAAGGGTCGAAGTTAGTGGCAGCAGACTGTCCAACCTTCCTTTGATACCAGCATTCTAGCAGTGGAAGAGCCCTGCCAGGTCCGATGAGGAAGAGGAATTACAAGTACCTCTGATCCTGAAATCACTTAGGGGCGTCATTTACCAAGAAGCACCACATTGGAGTATCTGTTAAGAGCCCTAGTAGATGGCCAACTGGCCATCAATTAACAGCATCAAGCATCCTTAACAGCATTGGAGGGCATAGTGACTGTGAGAAAAGAGCAACAAGCAATCCTTCTAGCGATCCTGCAAAAACTTGCCACAGGTGAAGAACCTGCAGTCTTTTTCATAGATTTCAAGAGGATTGCCACAGGGAGCAGAAAGAGTGGCAGCAGGTGGAGTTGGAGGAGGATAATAGTGAAAGGAGAACACCAGGAAGAGAGGGGGAGAAGAACACATGAGCGTGATGGAAAAGAGGCCAAATTGGGAAGAGTGTGTGAAAGTCAGTCTACTAACCCCTTTGGATTACTAACCACTTGATAGTACAGGGACAATCTAGGCAGTCCTGAGACAGTTTACACAGAACATATTCTGCTTCAGGTTTAGCACCAATAAGAACTAAGACAATAGGGGGAATCTGTGGTATATACTAACCCGGGGTGTAATGTCGCCTGGGTTAGGGAGGATTCATGCTCTTCAGATGAGAGAGAGATAACCCTAGTGCCCGGAAAATTCAAATAGAAAACCCTTGAACCTTCTCTGAGACTTGACATATTTCTTGAACTGACTCTGAACGGGCAGACAGAAATCACCCAGCTGGAAAGGTGTGAACACCTCACAATTGGCCTATAGCGCTACCATGTAGGGGGTTCACATCTTCATAATAGAGGTGTGCTCTCTCCCCACCACAACCCAAACAGAACATTTAAATGGGAAATGAAAAAGATGAAAGTGAGTGATTTTAGGAGTCAAAGCATGAAAGAAAGAAAAAATAAACCAAACCCCCCACACCTATAGAATGGTTAAAGAAGTGTCTGTTTGAATAGAGGGAAACAAGAGGTGTTGGTTGTGACAGAGCTTCAAACTGTGCACACTTTTAAAAGAATACTGTACTGTATTGTCAACATCACCATTATAATATTAAGATTATGATATGATATGATATGATATGATGGTTTATTTATATAGCGCCTATACACAATGCGTTTCAAAGCACTTCACGCAAGGGAGGGAACAAGGGAAAATACAATGACATTCTTACAGGCCATGAACAACAAAAATGTGAATTTAACTATCGTACTCGGACTCGCGACATTTCAGAGCTAAAACACAGAAGGAAGGAAAAGGGAAACAGACAGGCGACTACCGTACTAGGCCTGACAACATTTCTGGTAGAGCCACAATTTACAAGAGGGGAGGAGAAAGGAGGGAGATGAACAAAACAAGTGACTATCTTACTAGGCCTGGCGACATTTCAGATAGTGTTGAGGGGGAGGGGGAACAAGTATTTCAGATAGTGCTGAGGTGGGGGGGATGCATGTGTAGTGCATGTCTGTTCCAATTTATAATGTTTGTGGATCAGGCTTTAACTTTACAAAAGCAACAAAATAAAACACATGAAATACAATTAAAAAAGACAATAAAATAGGGCAACAGTATCAAACACGGTGGACCAAATTTGTTGCTGTAAAACAATATTTTAAAATTAAATAAAATTGGCGTTGGGTGGAAAGGGGGCTCAAATTGTGTTGAGTAATGTGGAACTGGAACTGCTGGCTTTCAGAGGGCCGGATGTCCAGTCAGTTCCAGGCCACAAAGCATATCGGCCTGACGTGTCTATTCTTCATTGGCACCCTGGCAGAGGCCTATCCATGGTGCACCAGAGCCCACACGGGGAGCTGCCAATAAGATCTAACATGGCAGAGGGCATTTCCACACCAAGGCCAAGCACCCCCTTGGGGATGGCGGCATCACTCACCTCACTGTTAACAGCACAAAGTCAGGGCAGCACCACTACAGCACTAGGCCTTTTCAACGCATACACAGACTCCCCCATGAGTAGGGCCTAGGTGGACAATCTGGATACAAAGGATCAAGATGGTAATGGTCTGTAAGGATGTCACTACACAAGGACGAAAATTAGGTCTTACCTGCTACTCAATGTGGGGGATGACATAGTGCACATCTTTAACTCTTTAGCCTTACAAGATGACACAGATGTATACTGATCTGCAAAGGACGCACTCAAAGCACATTACATCCCACAGCTGAACCCCAACTATGAGACATTTAATTTCTGTACCACAATCCAGACTGGGAATGAAACCCTCGATGCGTATCACACCAGACTCTGGCGGTTGGCCCTGTCCTGTGAGTTCGAGGATATAGAAAAAGAAATCAGACAGAAGATCATAAATGGCATGAAAAATTGCAACAGATAGTCTTGAGTGAGAAAGACATCCCCCTAGCAAGGATACGGACATCGGAGGGAATTTTCAAACGCCAGAACAGCTCACATGGGCACTACTCTGCAAAAGTTACAACTCACACCACCAAACACAGTGGCACAGATCACAAACCATCCAATAGCCAGAGAGGACAATAGGAAGCCTCACACAGCTCCAAGGTGGCAACCGAGAACACCTGCGCCAATTGAATGCGGATGATGCACAGGTGCACGCTATGGGAAGAGAAACTGCCGAGCCCATGGCACCTCGTCCAGCGCATGCAGCCACTGAGATCACTACGCATGAGTATGTCAATCATCGGGTCCACCCCCACGAAACTGAACTCAACCTCCAAGGATATACACCAAGAGAAAAAAAACAAGTGGACACCCACATTGTTGTAACAGGGGACAACTCCTCCATGGATGAATCCGGGGATGAACATGACGGGGTTGCAGCGGCAGTCGAGACAGAATGCACAAGGAGAAAGGGGAACATTCACCTCATCTCAGCCCTGAAACAAGCAGACATAACATCGAAGAAAAAGAGGAGAACTAGTTTCCTCATACACGTGCAAGGACAGGAAATTGTCCTGACGGTTGACACTTGAGCCTCTGTAAACAACATATCAGTGGAGCGGTTCAAGCAGATGCAACCCCAGCCAGAACAGAAAAGCACAGACCTCCTTCTGTTCGCAATATGGTTGTAAAATGCCACTACCGGTCGTGGGACGGTTCCGGAAGACCCTCAGCAGGGGTGACAAAGAGGTCAAATCCAAAGTGTACGTCGTCGATGCAGGCATAGAATGCCTACTCAGTTGGGAGTCTGCAGAAGATTTGGGACTGATAAAGTTTATCTGTGACATCACAGACTCAAATGACATCAGTGATCTACTAACGAAACACCCCCTGTCTACTGCAAGACAAAGGTTGCCTGAAAGGGAAGCTAGTCAAATTACTCATTGACACGATAGTACAACCCAAAGCGGTGCGACACACGGGGACGCCATTCCACATGCAGGATCTAGTCGCCAAGGAGCTATGTGAACTTGAAAAAGCAGAAATCATAGAACCAGTGTCAGGCCCCACACCGTGGGTATCCCCCATGGTTGTTACCAAGAATCCGAAACAACCAGGGAAGGTGCGTATCTGCATCGACATGCGCCTGCCAAACGCAGCCATAGTAAAAGAACGGCACATTACCCTGACCCTGGACGAGATCGTAATGGACCTCACAGGTTCCCGGTTCTTCTCCAAACTGGATCTCAAGACTGGACATCACGAGTTGAAACTGCACTGAGACTCCAGGTACATTACAACGTTCTTGATGCAGCTTGGCCTAAGACGATACAAAAGGTTGAGCTTTGGAATATCTTCCGTGGCGGAAGTATTCATGCAAGCCATTGAATAAGTCATCCAATGAATCCCAGGGGTGCTAAACATCAGCGATGACATTCTCATACATGCTAACAGCAAAGAAGAACACCTATGAAGATTGGAGATGGTCCTCAACAGTCTAGAAACCGATGGGCTTACCATTCATAGAGAAAAGTATGAATTCTTGAAACAGGAACTAACTTTCTTTGGCTACTTATTTAGAGGAGTGTCGGCTGATCCCCTCAAGGTTGCAGATATCAAAGGAACAACACCACCCACTACACCCACGGAGGTGCACAGCTTCCTAGGTATGGCGACATACTGTGACAGGTTCATACCGAACCTGGCTACCATATCAGAACCCCTCAGGGAGCCGACCAAATCCAGCACCAAGTGGGATTGGAACACCCATTGCCAAGAAGCCTTCGAACAGATCAAAGAATCATTGTCAGCGGATACCACAATGGCATACTTTGACCCACTTTACAGGCAGACCTCTATGTGGACGCCAGCCACATCGGAATGGGAGTGATCCAAGTACAACCATGGCACACAGGAGATGTAAAGCCAATTGCATGCACATCACACGCTCTGACATCCATGGAACAACGATATTCGCACATAGAGAAGGAGGCCATTGCGGTCCTGTGGGGCTGTAGACATTTCCACCTCTACCTCTATGGCCGAAAGTTTAAGAAATACAAGGATCACAAACCATTACTGCCAATATTCACAGGCTCATCTCCACACCTGCCAGGCAGAATTCGCAAATGGCTACTGCGCCTGCAGCAATATGACTTTGAGCTGTTGTACCAAACGGGAGGGGACAACCCGGCGGATTTCCTATCCAGGCACCCAAGAGTAGCGACACCGGTGGGAGTCAAAGAATCGAGACAGACAGAAGAACACCTCTGCCAAATCGTAACCACAATGAAACCCAAACCTGTCAGCATCACCAACATTCAGGAAGCAACACACTCTGACCCGTGCTGTGACATAGTAAAAATCACAATATTTGCAGGCGAGTGGACATCATTCCTTCAAAACAGCCACAATCGCACGTTGTCCGCCTGAGACGTCTTGACAGGGACATTTGTGGTTCGCCAGGAGCGCTCCATCACAAGTGATGAGTTGATTCTAAGAGGCACACGCAGCCTTATCCCCACCAGCCTACAGGACAGAATCATCAAATTGGCCCATGAGGAACATTACGGGTTGTCAGAACCAAAGTCAGAATATGACACAGAGTGTGGTTTCCCCATATAGACGCAAAAGTCAAGAGAGTTGTCTCATCATGTCACCCATGCCAAGTGACCAGCGCACCACTGAGACCGGAGCCAATACAATCTGCCGAAAGGGGCACAGCATGGTGGGAGGCGATCAGCATCATTTTCTGCACAGTGCAGAAAGGGACATACCTTTTGGTCACCATAGACGACTACTCACGATACCCCGAAGTGGAGATCATACAATCGACAGCGGCAGAGACAGTGATCACAGCTTTTGAAAAGATATTCGCCACACATGGACTATCAAAATACATCAAGAGCGACAATGGGCCCACCTTCCAAAGGAAAGAACTAACCAAATATATGAATGATCTGCACATCAGCCACCACAACATTACTCCAAGGGTGCCATAAGCTAAGATATATAGAACAAATATACATACAATATCCCCCAACCTGCATTGGTACTCATTTATCAACCTCAGAAGGATCAAAGGCTGAGTTGGTCTTGCTGGGCTTCGAACCTGAAACCTGTACATCAAGCACACATTGCAGCAGCGAGAGCTCAACCAACTGAGCTATCTTACCGGTCATAGCTATCTTATTGGCTATAGTAAAATGAGCAATTACATGTCTGAATGTTTGCAATGTCAGAAAGCAAATTACACTCTGTAGTGGATACCAATAAACTGGTAACTGAGATTTAACAGCAGGCCAGTTCATCTGCAGGTCTGGTGCAAAATTGCCCACATGTCAAGCCTGAGTGGATCTACTATTCAAACTTCAGACGTTGCCAAAATACATACCATTGGGAGGATTCATAACTGCATTAAAGAATTTAGAGTAGCGCAGGGAAAGCAGCGTACTCACCTGGGCACTTGTTACCTCATAAATGCAAACAAACATCCTGAACAACATGCCAGGGAGATAGGAAAGATAGACACATTACAACAAAGCATTAATTGTGGCACAATGAAATCAAGGGCCACTTTATGTGCCATGGTGAAACATTTTTACACTGTGCACAAGCTTTTAGGCACAAGGATTTTGTCAAGTGACTGAGGACACCGAGATGGAATGTCTTCTGATGATCGTAACAGAGACAACTATATGCTTTTCAGAGGTTTTTGTCTGCATTCTGAATTTGAGGTGTTTAAGAACAGACTAAATCAGTGACTCGCCCCCTGAAGTCTGCCTGAAGTAAATCTTTACTCAGTCTAGCAATTATTATATAGAATTCCAGAAAGACAAATTATTTGTCATTCGTATTCTTTCTTATTTAGGGTCACTGCTGAAAGAGTTACACTTGTGGAACCTCCTGTTTTTTTAAGAGGCCTAAACAAGAAAGCCAGCCACTCCAGAACCAAACAGCCACATGGTGCTGGCCACATCCCAGGAGCTTCCATTTTTTTAAAGAAAATAATATGTTTGATTAAAAAATATATATTTGATGGGTAGCAAGGGAGACCAAAGGGGTAGCAAGGGAGACCTCAAGGGTCACAGCTACGACCCCTGGTGACCCCACAAGTCTTCCCTGTGGGTCAGCAGGTTTTTATTCTGAATAGGATCATCGTAAATTCAGGGTCTGGGTTTGGAGGAGGCTCATTCTATATGCTCCATTTTACTTTCTTCCAATAAATTGGTCAGGGGGCTATTCTATATTGCGGGCATCTGGGGCGGGGACTGAAAGTATGAGGTTTATCAGATCACTTTATGCAAATATAAACTTCTGATTAGCTTTGTCTAATGCTGCCTCAGTCTTAGGAAACTCGTCGGAGTGGGTTCTGAGCGTGATGCCCAGACTCCAGTGTTTTCTGTTTCTGCCTTGAGGGCCTTTTCAGCTGTGACCATTTTGACCTTGTAAGTCTCCGCGTAAGTAACCGCACAAAAGGACAGATAATGACCACATGTCCTTTAAAGTTTATTCAGCAAATCACAGAGCCAAATTCTCAAAACATTTTTGGCACTTCACAAAAGGCATCTGAATGAGACAGACTCGGACTGGCCTATAGGGCAATAGAGCAATGCCGAACCCAAAACACAAAAAGCTAGTGTGGGTCTGTTTTTTTGGTCTAAGTGGGCCAGTTCATAATTTATTTCACCATGCGGCTAGTAGTTTTGACCAGTGTTACTGAATAGGTATTCTTTAAAATGCACAATTTGCATTACATTTTATCAAAAAAACTCCCCCTTGGGTATTACTCCAACAGTCTGTCACAAAAGGAATGAATTGCCATTTGCAAATGTCGGCCACTTTGGTGCCCGAGACAATGTTATGCCCCAGTCCGATCCTGCATTCAGATGCCCTCCCCCTCCCCCTCCCCCTCCCCCTTTGGTGCATATCAAAGGGCGTTTTTGGGAATCTAAAAGCACATCCCAAATTTAGAAACGGGGTGCGCTTTTAAATGCCCATACATTAGGGCCATCCCTTGTGTCTTTTGAAAAAGGTGCAGCAGTGGGCAGAAATCATGACAGGGTCACTTTTGACCCTGTCATGATTTTGTTTGAAATGTGACATCCTCAGTTTCAACGGCAGCTGTCAGACTCGCATTTCCATCCACAAAACAGCGATGAAATAATTGCTTTCTCGAGCATTTTACCTAGACGGACCCTTTAACAGCTAGTCCCGGCAACCAAGTGGCTCATGGGAGCATGTCATATATCAGTGTCGGGAGCACTTTTTAAATACATTCACTTCAAGCCACTTGACTTTTATACAAGTGTAACAGATTTCTTTAGTCTTGCTTAAGTCATAAAATAAAATCATATTTTAAAAAAATAAATTAATTCTGATTTATTTAATCAGCATAATACCGCAGCTGTTTTTTTCCACAGTCAGTAAATATATTTATTTTCGCATAACACGCGGTTGGAAGGAATCATTATTTGGTGATGCCAAATTAGCAGAAATGGTGCTATAATATATAACACCACTTATGTTACTTCAATACATGCTTGAAGTACAGCAGGATAAAGTAAGACTTGCAGCCAAACTCATATCAAGGAATGAGGGATTAGCACTGTTCGCAGTTTACTTCATCCAAGATGATGATTGGTTGGAGACCAAACCCCACTCGCATGTTCTTTTTTGCCCAGGTGGCTTCTGTCAATTGAAGTTTTGCGATGTTGACATTTTCTGTTTTCTGTAAAGGAAAGGGTTACATGCATACTGTTCACTTAAATTAATGCCTTTATTGAAATCAAAGTTTTAGTTATGATAGCCTGGAAAAATATTCATTTTTATTCAGTAAGAACTCTAGGTACACAGAACAGTGTGGGTCCTAAACATTTTTTGAAATTGCAGCAAAAAGATAACTTGTCCTGGTTTGATCAGGAGAGTATGTTTTTATTGGCTATCGAGTGATAATGTCACTGGGAAAATGGCTGCCAGGTGGCATTTCCCCCAAAATGCACCCTCCAGAAAATCTAAACTTTCCCAAAAAATATTAGGATTGGAGGTAGTCTTTATTTATAAAAGTGAAAATGTGTTGGTTTGTGGCTTGGAGAAGCGTTGTCCCGGATACATTTCCACACCATTTCACCGATCTGCACCGAATGTTTTCTCATAGGACCCTCCAGACGTTACTGGCTACATGACATTTGGACACCCCACCCCTTTCCCTGGATTTCAGCAAAAGTCAAAATTTGTTTGTGGGTTTGTGGCTTTGTGGCTTGGCAAAGAATTGTTCCTTATACAATTCCACACTGTGCCACCAATCTGCATCACATTTCGCATAGTTACCTGTTAGGACCTTCCGGACATTACTGGCTACATAACATGTGGACACCACACCCTTTCCCCAGATTTCAACACCTTCACACATGAGACAGTTGCCTGAAATCGGCGAAACATCAATGTGGTCGTAGAAGGACCAGTCTCGACGTGAGGAACAAAACTCAGGGACCTCGAAATCCATGTTTCCCCAACAAACTGCACCACACCAGAGTGAGGCGACCGGTTGGGAGAGAGCACAGAAGGTCCCAGTATGCAGCAGCACACCAACTCTCGCCTCCCCCCAACATCTGCTCTGGGGTATGTCAGCCAGTCACACTCACCTATTCTCAGTGCAGTTTACTTCAGGGTGCAAAGCACATCAAGTGATCAGAGAATTGGAACACCGAACTATAGGATCATTGATTTTCAAAAATGTATGAGAATGTTGTCATGTCTGTCTAGAGAACCCGTTCGGAGAACGGGTACTTTTTGCTAGTAATATATAATTATACCCCTCCTAGAATATTTGGGGAAAGAATTTTTGGGGTTTGTAAAAAAATGTTGCCTACCCGGCGACCGTTTCGCCAACGACATTATCACACGGAAACTTTACCTGTTGTTATGACCAGTGAAAGCCTCGCATATAGTTTATATACACATCTTCTTTTGGGTGCCTATACCAAACAACGTGTAATGCATTTAAATTATTCGTTTCGAGTTGAACCATCATGAAACGGAGAAACCCTCTCTGCCTGAAATATATATTTTCTATAGTTCTAGCTGTGGCATCAACAAAGGTGTGCTTTTTTTTGCTCCATACTGTTGGCAATGTTGAGTTGGTGCTTATATGTGAAGTTTGGGATAATTACAGCTGACATGTAATCCCTTTGTCCTCACAGGTGGTGACCAAAATACAAATCCAAAGTAAGTAAGAAAGTGAAAATACATTATGTAATTAACAATAGTAACCAAGCATGACGTTATTTCATTGCTAGGCTTTTTTTTGCTGAGTTTTTTGCTGAAAATGTTAGCTCTAAAAACTCATAAAAAAATATGGTTGGGTGGGTAAGGGGATATAAGGTGTAGGGGTTGTCGGGAATAGGTAATAGGTAAGGGTGGATGGTAGGAATATTTTTAAAAAATGATGCGTTTTTTCAGCCGAAAACCTTTTTGTCAAAAAACTCAGCAAAAAAAAAACCCATGCCATCTAAGCACATAGAACCTTTAAAATAATGTGGATAGCAAGCCTTAAGCAATTTCACAATAACACAACTATGCTGCATCGTGGATCAGCGTTGATCCCTTACAGCCTCTAATATGAAGCATACGGTATCGTTAGGCAGGGATATGGCAAGTGGGAATGTATTATTCCTTGATAATCTTTACACGGGAACCTGTTGAGATAAATATTTGATAAATATTTAACCAATAGGTGAAATGTGTGTTGAACTAACTGGTCTGTGAATTATTTCCTTAAAACAGATACGTCTCAAAAACTGGCACTGTTCAACTTCTTTCCGTCAAGAGTACTGCTCCTCAAGCTGGTAAGAGTTCCTCCATGCCTCTTCGCAAAATGAAGACTTTGGCCATCACACCAGCATTCCAAGTGCTCAATAAATTGTTTAAACTGCACATGTATCGAACAAAACAAACATGAATATAAAATGCACCGAACTAAGCATTAGTGAAATAATCTGTGAGCTAAATTGACTTTTAGAAAATGTTGAGTTCACCACACGTATTGTTCACACCTAATGGATACTTTACCTACAATACCTCATAATAATTTTTATAAAGTACTAATTGTGGATTCCTTCCACTTTTAAGTGGTGTAATAAAAGGTGTTACTATCACCCACTTTAATGGGTAGTGATTGTGCTGTCGTTGTGCGTGCCAGCTGAAAATGCATGGTGGTGCACCATATTGAAGGATGGGGACAAGGAGGAGGATGATGAGCAGAAATGAGAGCAGTAATGAGGCACTGGGATGCAAAGGAGGAGGATGCACAGTAATTAGGAAGTGCAAGTGGAGGGGTATGATGCATGGGCATGAGAGGCTTGGACAAGGATGATGGTGGTGGTATTAAAGGACTAGGACAACAAGGAAAAGGGTGTTGATTGGTAATGAAGGTCTCGGAGGAGGAGAGTGTGTGGTAATGAGGGACTGGGATGAAGAGAGTGATGATGCACGTTAATGAGGTGTTGGGATGAGGAGGATGATGCACTGTAATGAGGGACTAGGAAGAGGAGGAAGATGGTGCATGATAATGAGGGACTGGGACAAAGAAGATGATGATACATTGTAATGAGGCACTCAAAAGAGATGGGGAATGGTATATGGTAATGTGAGACTGGGACAGGGAGGAGGATAGTGCATGGTAATGAGGGACTGGGATGAGGCGGGTGATGATGATAATGTGCAGTAATGAGAGGCATGGACTGGGATGAGGAGGGGTATGTATTGAAGCAATGAGGGACTGGAATGAGCAGGATGATGATGCACAGTAACGAGGGACTGGAATGTGGATGAGGTGTGGAAATGAGGGACTGGGGCAATGCGGATGATTATGATGTACGGTAGTAGGGCACTGGGATGAGGAGGATGGCAATGCATGGTTTGGTTTGGTTTGGTTTGTTTATTTATAAAGCGCATCCGAACCCTCAGGTAACTGGGCGCATAATCATGTGTACAGCAGAGATACATATCGTTACACGAGCATCATAGTACAACAGACAGAACGTACATTAGTCCAGGCTCTGGATGTTACATACAAGAGTAGAATATACCAAGAAAAGTATGTACAGAGAATATGCAAAAAAGAAAAAAAGTTACAGTGGCTAAAGTGGACCGGGTTACAGGTTGGTCCTGAGTAGGCTGTAGGTGGAGTGAACATTACTACAGGTAGAAAGCGGCGGCTAGCTAGTCATGTCGGTGAGAGTCTGGCTGTTTAGGCTAGTAGCCATGATTTTACCATGGCTCTGAATGGCCAGAGTGCGGCATCAGATCTAATTTAGTGGGGAGGGTGTTCCAACATTGTGCTGCAAGCACTGGAAAACTGGAGCCGCCTGCTGTTTTTAGGTTATAATTAGGGATCTTTAGTTGGTGTAGGTAAGGTGTTCTGGTGGGTCTAGTGGGGCAGTGTCTAGCGAATTTGTCAGAAATGTATCGTGGGGCAGTATGTGATAGGCACTTGTGGGTGATGACCAGTGTTCTTAGCCTAATTCTGTCACGGATCGGGAGCCAGTGGACTTCTTTTCTAACCGTGTATATGTGCGCCTTGCGCGGGAGGTTGAGGGCACATCTTAGTGCATTATTTTGCAGGATCTGGAGTTTGTTCAAATTTTTAGTGGTAGTGCCTAAGTAGAGTGTGTTGCAATAGTCTAATTTAGACAATATCAGCGCTCTAGATAGGGTGTGGCAGCTAGAGGTGGAGAGGAAAGGCCTACAGGCATTGATCAATTTATTGGTGTATGAGGTAGCTGAGATGGTAGAGTTTATTTGTTTCTTTAATGATAGGGTAGAATCGAGGTATACACCTAATGTTTTAACCTCTTTGGAGACTTTTATGATGTTGCCATCAATGGTAAAGGATTGGTACCTTTGGTCCAGTTTGTTGAGGCGAGCCTGGGAGCCTACGATAAGCAATTCTGTCTTATCGTCGTTAAGGCAAAGACTGTGTGTGGCCATCCAGGCTTGGATTTCTAAATAGATATCATTAAGCTTTGCAGCATCTTCTTCATAGCTGCCAGTGAGCGTGATGAGGACCTGGGTGTCATCTGCATAATTAGTGTAGCTGACACCCAGATCGTCAAGACGGTCAAATAGGAGCTTTGTGAAGATGTTGTAAAGTGTGGGAGAAATGCAGGAGCCTTGCGGCACTCCACATGTGATTGGGATAGGGTCCGCAGCCGCCGTGGGGGCGAAGACTCTGGTCGTCCTGTCAGACAGGAATGACTGGATCCACTTGGTGGCATTCTGAGAGAATGCAGCAGCCGATGAGAGGTGTTGAATGAGGATCTGGTGGTCAACCAGATCAAAGGCAGCAGAGAGATCCAACAAGAGCAAGATGGCCAGTTTTCCCTTGTCTTTGGCGTCATCCATTTGGATTTTTAGATCCAAGAGGGCAGTTTCAGTCCCGTGCCTTGGTCTGAAGCCGGATTGTCGCAAGCCTAGGAGGTTATTTTCTTCCAAATGTTGTTGTATTTGGAGATAGGCTACCCTGTCCAAGATTTTGAGAAGAAATGGGACTGTGGTGATGGGCCTGTAATTAGTGGGGATGTTGGGATCTAGGTTAGGTTTTTTTAGCAGGGGTAGGACCCACGCTTCTTTAAGGTTTTTGGGGACCACTGAGTTTTTGAAGGAGGAGTTGATCAGAGAGGTGACGAGAGGGGCTAACTCATTAGCACCATCTTTGATGACGGATGCTGGGCAAATGTCACCTTTGCAGTTGGATGGTTTGAGGCTGGCGATTATCTTGATTACTTCCTCTTCTGTGACTGGTGAGAAGTGGAAAGATGGGCAGATAGGGGTAGTGTAGTTAGTTTTGCTGCTGGGTTCTGCTTGAAGGCAATGCTAGCTTTTTTTGCTTCTATCTTGGTTTGTAGGAGGGCAATTTTGTTAGCAAGGGCGAGCTGGATATTGTTACACCAGGCCTTGTCTTTGATGCAGTCCTCTGTAGGGGGCAGTGGTGATTCAAGTTCTCTTAGTATAGCGAAGAGTTCTTTAGTGCCAGATTTGGCATTTTGTATTCTCAAGTTGTAGGTCTCTTTCTTAGCATTTAAGATGGCGAATTTGTAGGTGGAGGCAGCTGAAGCAAATTTGTCTTTAGTGGAGAGAGAAGGGGCTTTTCTCCAGCTAGTTTCTGCAGTTCTTTTAATATTACGGAGAGCTTTTAATTCTGCTGAGAACCATTTGTTGGAGTGGGCAATAGTTTTGGCTTTTCGTTGTTTGAGAGGAGCTATCTGGTTGAGGGCTAGTTCTAAAGTATTGTTATATAGGTCTACTATGGGTATGGGACTGGGAAGAGGAGGATAATGATGTGCAGTAATGAGAGATTGGAACAAGGAGGGGGATGATGCACATTAATGAGGAATTAGGAAGTGGAGGAGGAAGATATGTGGTAATCAGACACTGGGATGAGGTGGATGGTGGTGCGTGGAAATGAGAGATAGGGATGAGGAGGATGATTCAAGATAATGGAGGACTGGGACTAAAAGGAATAGTGATGAGTAGTAATGATTGGTTAGGATGAGGAGGATGATGATGCAAATAATGAGGAACTGGGAAAAGGAGGAAGTTGGTGCACAGTAATGAACGACTGGGACAAGCAGTATGATGATGCACAGTGATCAGGAGGATGATGATGCTCAGTAATGAGAAACGGGGACCGGGATGAGGATGATGCACTAAAATGAGGGTCTGGAATGAGGAGGATAATGATTTGTTGCAACGAGGGACTGGTTCAAGGAAGATGATGTTGCGCAGTAATGAGAATGTAATTAGGAGAGGGATGATGGTGAATGGCTAATAATGAGGGATTGGTAGAAAGACAATGGTGGTGTGTGTTATTGAAAGACTATGGGGAGAATGTACTGTAAAGAGGGAAGAAGGAGAATGATGGTGCGCTATAGGGAGGGACTGGGAAAGGAGAAGTAAGATTATGCATGGTAATAATGGACTGCGATGAGTACGATTATGTGCAGTAATGAGGAACTTGAACGAAGAGGATGATAATGCATGGTAATTAATCTGGGGTGGGGAGGATGATATTCAGTAATATAGGATGTGGAAGATGATTGTGCGCATAATGGGGGACTGGGATGAAGAGGATTGTGTGTGGTAATGAGGGATTCATATGAGGATGATGATGCATGATGATCAGAGTCTGTGACAAGGAAGAGGATTATGTACAATAAGGTGCTACTGGGATAAGGAGGAAGATGATGATGATGCACTATAATGTGATCAGAAGAGAAGGATGATGCACATTACTCATGGAATGAGGTGAGGAGGAGGATTTTGCGCAGTAATACGGAAATGGATGTGGAGGATAATGATGTGCGATAATGAGGGACTGGAGCGAAGAGGAGGATGTTGCCCAATATTGAGAGACTAGGAGGAAGCAGATGATGTTTCATGGTATTTACTGGGATGAGGATGATGATGAAGCATGGTAATGAGGGACAGGGGTGAGGAGGATGATGACGGACAGTAACATGGGGCTAGGACAAGGAGGAGGATGGTGCATGGTACCGGACGGCTGAAATGGGAATGATGATGGTGCAGGGTAATGAGAGTCTAGTATGAGGAGAATGATGATGTACAGTAATGAAGGACTGGGACAAGGAAGATGATATGCTGTGACGAGCATATGGGACAAGGAGAGTGATGATACCTGGTCATGAGGCACACTGTCTTTTTGCCTTCATTGATGTGAGCCATTTTCACGATAATTTTGCAGTAAATGTACACTCATGTTGCAGTAAATGTATGGGAGAGCAAGGGGACGGTGCCAAAAAACTATTTTCAAAATGCATGTTAAAACACCAAGTGGGTGATTTTGCAAGGAAAATGTAATTGCATGCACAGGTACACTAACATTAGAACTTGTGTGCTGTTGCATCCCTGGCTTGCAATTGTAAACATTTACAAAAGAGAATTTTAAGACTAGAACCTGGTTAAATAGCCGGAACTCTTTATTTTTACTTTCTGTTGTTTTAAAAAATAAATAATGCTGCATGCAATTTATGCTTTGCAGACAATATTACAATGGATTCCTATGGAATCTGCATGCTTGTTTTCAGTGATAAAAACAGGAGGATTCCAGAGGACTCCACTCCATGGGTTTAATACCTTCATGAAAATCGTATTATATATGATTTATTGCAAATAGAAACTTGAAATTCAGCGTGTCTGGGTGGGAAGTGAACATCATTTTAACTCGGCGTACTCCCATGATTTCATTGTGCGTCTCATTATGAATTCCTTCTGTGATTGTGTATGTGCAAATGGGCTTTGCAACGGGGGTGGAGGGATGAGGGAGGGTGCTGAGGCCATCAGCTAATTTCCTCTGTGTTTTTAATATTTGAGGCAACATGGTATTACCCAAATCGACCTTTTGCAATTGACCTTTTGCACAATTGACCTAATTATGGTGGTCCTAATTGACCTTCTGCACAATTGACCTTTATATTATTTTAGTTATTTTATATATGTATTGGGTTGGTTTTGGATTATAAATAATATAAGGGGATTGGGTGGGTGGTTGCAGGGGGGTTTGGACTGGGTGGAGGAGTTACGGGGGGTTTCCCCCTGCATATATGTCCTAATTGACCTTCTAAATTAGGCCAATTCTCCCGAGGTCAATTCTCCCGAGGTCAATTGTGAACAGGTCATTTAGTATACAACCAGGCAACATGGGTAGTGGGAACGCCAAAGGCCTTGGCCACTGTCCATGGCCACGGGCAAAAGTCATGGCTAGCGGGCCACTGGAAAAGGCAGAAGGGCAGTGTACCATGAGGCTACTGGCCATGGACTTAGGCTATCGCTAGGGGCATCTGGAAAGGCAGTAGGGAACGGGTATGGGCCTCAGTCGGACTTGGCCAATTGCCTTCCTTTTTTAAAATTCATTGGTGCAACATGTTCAGTGACTAAACACTGTCGCCACTGATCATGGCTGAAGGCCAAAGATAATAGACCGTGAAGAATCTGTAGCATAAGAAAACCCTTCAAATTAAGTTAAGAGACAGTTCAGGTGATCTGTTGAAATTGAGGAGTATCTTAACTGAACATCATGTAGATTCATGAGAGCAGTGTCATTTGTCAGTCTTTCTACTCAGGTACGAGCATACCAAATAGTAAGGGATTCCCACCTTCACAAGGATAGTTATACTCCAGAGCGGCCCAACTCCCGCAAACAGGGTATATTCCGCAGAGGGCCTCTGTCACTTGGCTAAGGTGGTCCATAGGGGCTGAGCTAAGTGGAGCGACCCCTTGGCCTTTTCCTGAAAGGATCACCACAGAGTCACCAAGCAGTCGTAGCCTTTCCATGCTCTAAGGTATGCCAAGGACATTTGGACAGTATTACAGTTGCAGCCTAGATATATAACAGTTGCCTCCCAAGTGGTGAAAAGGTCCAGCGGCATAGAGTAAAATTAATAAAAATCATTTCATCTGCACTATATGTCAAACCTGCAAATACCACCAGAACATGCTGTCCTCACATTAAGGGAACATATTGTGAGGGCGCCCTCCCACTCTGGGCTGTGCTAATGTTGCCCTCTGATTATGAAGTCACCACCTTACTGGGAAGAGGACCCTGTTACGGGCCGCAGTTTGGTTGACACCGATAACTAAATGCTGACGTACTTCAGTCATTTGTGATTTGGTTGATATGAAGCTGGTGCCTTTCCACGCTGTGAGAAAGCCAGTCTCACCCCACAAATGAACACATCAATAAGCTGATCAAGCGCCTTCAACCATTCAAACCGCTACATTTACAGCGCATGAATTCAGATAAGAGATGAAAGCCTGGTGGGATTGAGGTTCGCCATCTTGCAAAGCTCCTGGTAGCAGAGAAACCAAACATTGGCCAGAGTTTCCCCCACTCTCAACACATAACCGCCTATGAGCTTTGTCTTATGTAACTGACTTCTGAATCCAGAATGGGAAACTCCATTATTTCACTTGACTGTTAGTGGAGGCGAAATCTGCACCTCTCGACTGTCAATGAAAATAATAACAGTGACCTGAGCAGCTCTAGGCAGCAGTAGTGGTCGACAGATTGTATAAAGGAATGAACTAAACAGTCGCCTCTATTTTCATTTCAGATGTCAAGTGAATTGTGAACAAGCAACCTCACTTCTATACAGAAAACAGAGCTTCGCCTACGGGGTTGGAGGATCAATGAAAGGAGATAGACACTGTGCTTCACTTCCTTTTTGTACTATTATCAAATGTTAATTTGTTTTAGAAATTCATGTCCTCATGTGGTGCCATCATCGTGCTCTCAATAAGATCCAATGTGCAAGTACTTTTTATATTTATTTGTTTCCAGTTGTGGGACCTTCAGAAAAATGCCATGTAGGATTCGCATGAGTAACTAAACTAGTAGAAAACTAGGTACAATAATAAGATCTCTATCAGGACATTTTGCCAACCATTTTCCTATTTGATTATTACAACCCCTTATCATTAATAAGTAGCAGTTTTGTAGGATCTTAAACGATTTTCAGTGGGAAACGTGTATGTGTTTGGTTGTTGCTGACTAAGCAGCAGCTACACAGGTAAGGTGCTCATTGTTGTAGATTTACAATGTCATGGCACTGTCCTTCACTGTGTGCTAGTTTATGTGCATCTCTTGGAGGGAAATAGTCAAAATAAAGTGCAAACACGATATTAAAATTGTATCAAGACTTACACACTAATATAAATACAACAGGCCAGTTATATCTCCTCTGCTAGGCCCTACTGAATATTTGAGCTGCTAAACCTACACCACAGGCTACCATTTTCCCAAGTGGTTCATGGATACACATTTTTTTTTATAGAACTGTTGGTCACTGTTGATTTGTGCTGTTAGTAACCTTTGGATGTAAAATGTAGATATCATGAATATAAACATTCATAAATTCCTAAAGTTTACAAGAAAACGACAACCTCACATGTTAAGTAATTTCTCAACAATTTTGCATTGAACTACCTGTTATGTACACAACAAGGATGTGTCGTACCCTGAATACATTCTGCTCGCAATATAATATGAAACCCGACTTTCTGCTAATGCAATTGTCAACAGCAAGTAGATGGTTTAGTTCGCCACAAACGTGGAGATGTGGAGCAGCTGAACGTTTCACAGAATAAACAGTCAACTTCTATCACTCCCTTGGGCTTCCGCACAGAAGTCACATGACCGTGCATCTTCCAAGAGTGGCTAGAGGCAAGTAGTTTCTTACATACAGTTGGGGCAATGTGACTCCAAAAACAGTGATAATTATAAGAAGCATTGGCACAGCCAACAGTTTTGTCTTTTCATGTAGGCAGACATGTTAGACATTCAAATATTTTTAACATTGCAATTTTTATATACTTAAAATTTCTACAAATGATCCCAATAAAATGAATAATATGCTACTGTGTGCCTTCACCTTTTCTTTACGAAAGTGAACAATCATAACATATGACTACTCAGTGATGGGGCCAAAGATTTCACCGGTAGGGCCTGTAGCTCCCCTGGTCCAATTCACCATGTCCTGATTTAACCCTCAGCCCTCACTTGGCTGAGTGGTGAGCAAGCACATCTGGGGAAAAATATCAAATGCACGTTTAGGTGGAGGCAAGCTAAGTGGCACAGTATATGTGACGAAGCCCACTGTGATGTTGCTTGACAACATGTCTCCGATCTTGCCTGGGCACCCATTTTGCATCTGCACTGCCTTTCTGAAGCCACAAACAGAAGATGTGATCACCACATGCAGGTATGTTTTTCTATGTGTAAGCGTTCTAAATGGTATGCAATGTCTGTGCACTAGAGTGAATAAGTGTGGCATACTTCGGGCACAGGGAACATTAAAAGTGTTTGAACAGGTCCATTCTTGCATATATTGCAAGAATCGTGAACACGTGTTTTACAGTGGCAGTACTGGCATATATTCTGATCATCATAATGAAAGGCATTTGACAGTGTCACTGCTGGCCTATATTCTGGCTCAGGCAGCATGAACAAGTGCTTTACAGGGTCATGCTCACATAAGGATGTGGACCTTCATGAACATGTCCTTTACAGTGGCATTGTTTTGATATATTGTGGGTGCCATCATGAACACTATTTACAATAGCAATACTGGCATATATTTGCACACAGCACCATGAAAAAGAGTGTAAGAGTTTTACAGGGCTGTGCTCTCATATTTTGTGGAGCATCTTGAACATGTGCTTTGCAATGGCAATACTGGCATATATTATAGGTAAATGCATCAGGTTGTTCTGTGCACTGTTGGTGACATTGCATCCATCTAAAGTAACACTAGCAAGTACTGCCCATCAGAACTGATTGCACATTGTATGGCTGTTTACCCAGTTTTTCTAAAAGATTATGCTGTAAAATGCAACATGTACACCCATTATTTAAGACATGCTCTTGGATGAAACCTTCTTAAACTCCTACATTATTCGTACACCGTTGCTATGCTCTATCATGTGTACTACTTTGTGGGACATATTCAACCCCTGGGCACCAAAAGTTGCCCCTGCTACTGTTACTACTTGCCTTTACACTTTCTATACAAGCGAATAAAAAGTCAAGCTAAGACCTTTCATTCAGATCTCAGTGCTGGGATGTTGCCTTGTTAAGCAATCAAGTGGCAGAAACTACTGTGTCCAAGGGCAGTCCCTTAATCATTCGGGACACAACCAAAGTAATTAATTCTGTCTTTTCAATATAGGGTGTTTGTACAGTTCTGGGGAAAACACATAAATATATCTGTCATCCTTCAACCCTAGCAGCAACTCTTAAGAGATGCAGTACTTTAGTGGGATTGGCCGGAAGCTGGTAGGTACGGTGCAATGCCACAGAATATTATTATTCTTTAAGCAAAGCTATTGAACTATATTAAGAGATGGAGAGTATTGAGGCTGAGTCAGTCTGAAAGTAGAAGTTCTCTGGATACAATTATTGATTAGGTCTATATCTGTTTGAGAACATGCTTTTAAGAGTCAAGGTCTGTCAATTTTGAAAAAATAAAGAACACACATTTAATAACATGATTGCTTTTGGTTTTGTTTTGACGAAATACCAGCTTCGTTTTGTTGGATGGGATAAAAGATTGATGTTGAAAATAAAATAAAGAAACGGTTGCTTTTAATGTAGGCAGTAGGAGCTACAATACTTCAGTTCCAAGAAATGTGTGTAATAGAATGCTAATTAAAGCACAGTGTAACATTGAATTTGAAAAGGATTATTTGTGTAAGAGTTCTCCCAAAAGTAGCAGTTGTTGTTAAAAGATTAGTTCAACAATCAATTTATTTTTGAGTGTGGAAACTAGGATATTCAGATACCTGTATATGTACTCTAAATTGGATACATCGAGAGGGTTAGAGGCACTGATGCACTTGTACACCATGTGACTACTGGAACATTTCAAATGGGTGTTTGTGTGAAGTACGAGAATGCCATATGATAAGTAGAGAGACTAAGGGTAAATAATGTCGTTTTGGGAGTGAGGACAATCATTTGGGAATAATACTGAGAAATATGTTTGTTGTTTACAGATTTGTTATGTTTTTAATAAGTGGTGGCAAGGCAGAATTGAATTGATGTAGAAAGATTGCGTACAAGCAATGGAATCTCCTTGGAATGTTGCTCCTGATGAAGGTCTGAAATCGAGTGGCTGAAACAATCGCAATTGTTGAGACGGCTCTAAGTTCATTCATCCCAATTTTTTTGTGGCTTTTTTGCCAAAAATGTTTTGCTGAAAAAAAACAATGATTTGTTTTTTATTTGGGTGGTCCCCCAAACCCCTCTGCCCTATTATTTATATTCCTATACAGCACCCCACCCTAACCCTTTGATGCCCTCCCCCCACATTTTCTGATATTTTTTTTCAGCAAAACATTTTCAGCAAAAGTGCCTATAAAAAAGAACCGGCCAATGAATGAACATTGTACCGTTGAGACAAGGGAGATTACAAATGTTGGTGGTTATAAATAACTCAATTTTTTTGTTTTTAAAAAAAGGAAATTTGAGTTGTATCAAGCTAGTTCTGTCACAATGTGGAGGTTATATTACCCTTCATTGTAGTAGAAAACGACACCATTATGGTGACCCTACACCGTTCGTTACTGAATCACCTTGCTGAGGGAGTATGTTTTCATTTTTTATAAATAAAGAAATTAAAAACTATAACGTACTTAGGTGAATATAAGCACAATCTAGGATTTGTAAATACAATATGTTACTTGGTATGGGTACCAGCGAATTTTATAGTAGTACAACTGTGTAATATGTGACTGAATAGGTTGAGCCTCCTGCCTTTTGATAGAGCATTTTAAGTGCCTCCACAAGAAGAGAATAGGTGGACCTCCAAAGGTGTAGATTTCATGTGACCTTTTTTATGTTCCTTTCCTTTTCTTTTTCCAGTTGTTCTTCAATCTAAGTGGTTGAGGGTGACACACATGCTTTTTAAAAAGTCTTGCAGAACTGCGTGGCAAGCTTGAGTAGTGTGAGAATTAAGAGTGGCCAGTAGCTGCCAAGCCTACTGAGACATCTGATTTGGCTTTTGTATAAGTGGAAACTGCGTTGATTTATACCATAAGTAGAAAGCCACTGGACTTGCTTTTCCTTTGTGATCATCTGCTGCCGGGCCATAGTAGACTATAACAGCGCACAGCGAACAGCTCACAGCGCAAATGATGTCTATACCGGCCTTTGAAGAAGGACAATTTTCCTTTGCCTAGTAAGAGCAGACTGTATGGTGTGCTGAAATCAGTATCGAGTGAAAATGTTGCCAATCAAAATTCAGCGAGTGAGAAAATTGTGATGAAAATACCTGTGCAGTGAAAAAAGTCATTATGCAAAAAGTAGTCAAAAAGAATTCAGCTGAAAAGTTGCCAGAAATGCAGTGCTGGTAGGGTAACTGTTACGGTTAAGGAGAGTTTAGTGGGCTTTTCGTTGTCTGGTTCAGGGTTAGGATAGGGGTTAATGTAATGATAGGAGTTAGGGTTGGAGTAAAGATCTTGTTTACAGTTACGTTAAGTGTTAGGGTCAGAACGGCTGTGGGAGGGCTGGTGGTGATGTTAGTGTTTGGTTAGTGGTTAGGGTAAATTAAGTGGCAGGGTAAGTGTTGGGGTAGGGGTTATGGTAAGGCTAGGGCTACGAGTAACAGTTTGGGTAAGTGTTTAAGAAAGGGATAGGGAGGTTGGAGAGGTCATGTGATGTTGGCATTGGATAATGGTTACAATAAGCATAAGCATTAGGGTAAATGTTAGAGTTGCAGTTATGGTAAAGTTTAGTTTAGGATTACAGCAAGGATAGTAAGGGCACTGGAATTTGTGGCAAGCGGGTGATGGAGTTGTAGTTAGGTTCACTGTTCATTTTCTATTTATTTGGTGTTTTGTATTTTGTCACATGTAAATAAAATGCTTTAATTCACTGAAGTATTAGTTTTGGGTAAGGGTTCAGGGTAGACTAAGGGTTCTAATTAGAGTTAGGGTAAGGGTAAAGAATGGAGTTAGAGTTATTCTGGATTTTTTATTGGAGGTTTGAGTCACTGTTAGAGTTATAACCTTGTATGTTTATGTATTTAAAAATAGCCTTTTTGGCGACTTTATTACTGGCAATATTTTCACACACTGCATTGCTTGTATTACATGTCATACAGCCACTAAAGGGACAAATGTATTCAAAGTTACACCTCATATGGGGATACAGACCTTCCTGTTAAATATGCACCGAGGTATCACATACAAACATGGACAGGTACAGATCACTATTTTTTACAATTTTTGACCCAGTCAATGTGTTCCCTGACACTATCCCTAACCAGAAGCACACCCTATCCCTGCAGAGTGTGCTGTCCCTAGGCTGGAGGTGGTGGACCGCCTATCTAATAGAATAGGAGAGAGAAAACAATCCCTGCCGCTACAATGAGTATTGAAAAACGATTAAAAGTTAGCTGGGGTCTTATCCCATCGCTAAACGCACAGCTGGACAGTTCACGAGGGAATATTTAGTGGATGGCATGGTACCATCCTTTATTCACCCTCTGTGAAGTGTGTTCAACCTGTGTAGGAAAAAAAAGGATTCCTCTAAAAATAAGAGGTGAGACCCTAGTATCTTTGTTCATTTTTTTCCTCATAATTTGAGTTGAGGTCTTCCTCTTAATAGAAATGTGAACATAATTGCATCTGTACAATCAATGAAAACATAACCAATCACGTGTCAAGTAGACACTGGACAATTGCAGGTGTTACTTGCACTCTGCATCTCAAGAATCACTAAGGTACATCAGCGGAATTGTATGGTCGACTGGTTTTGATGACATTATTACTCAAGTTCCAGGACCAATTTCCTTTCGAAATGCAGCCAGTCATCTACCCATTAGATATGGTGGGGCATCCAACCCAGCCTTATCTCCCGTCCCGCATTTTTTGCAGGCATTTTGTGCAGGTTATCATGGGGGTGCCTTTTGTAGATCTGTCTTTTTTGGCTTGTGGTTGTTCCGAGAGACATGTATAATGCAGTGGGGCTCCAATAGGAATCTCGCTCGTACACCTTGCAAAAGGCTACATTTTCGTAAACTACTTTTGCAGACTTCTTTTTCACATTACTACATGTTCCTGGGGACATTTTCACACACAACACTGATGACATACCCCACTTTAGTAACGTTGACTTCACTGATGTTCTGTATCCAGATTACAGCATTGGCCAGGTGTGGTGAGTTGAAGAAAACTCCCATCCTTTCGTATGAAGGGACTGAGAACCCTATGTGCCTTCCAGAGAATGGAAGTAGTGGGGAATACCCTGGGGTCACCCAACCCTGAAGCACATGGTTTTGCCATTTTGCAAAAGCAGTCATCTTTCTTTATTTACAAATATGATCCCGGACTACAGCGCCCAGCAGGCCTCAGAAGAGTCACTATGTAATAAGAGAAAAGGGGCCTCACTTCAAGTGTGTGAGTCCAGAAACAAGGGTGCCAGTAAGTTTAGCGGCACCCTGGACCGCCATACTACGAGTCTGCCTTCTGGGGCTGCTGCGCCCAACAGGTCTGACCCTGCTGGGCGCATCGGCCCTGGTTGCCAGATTCTTCATGGAAGCGGCGGCAACATTAGCAATGGTGCCAGCGCTTCCGTCTCCCCACTCCCATAGAGTCCATTAGTGGCACCAGGAAGTCAAGCGATGGATCCGTAGTTACGGGGTTGGCGGCAACCCGCCGGTTACACCGGAGGGTTACCGCCATCCTCGTATTGAGGCCCAAGGTCCCTTTCGTCAGTGTTTTGTAAAACATGACAAAAAGTCAGTCTTAAAGCCTCAGAATGAAAATAATTACGGGTGTCCCATTAAACTATCTGCTATGACTTTAATAAGCATGTCAAACAAAAGGGGTAAACCGCAAGAGTTCACAAAACACTGAAGATGGAGGAAAGTGAACCAGTGAGAAGCCACGTTCAATACTTTACCATCATGGCAAGTGTCCGAAAGCTCAGACTCGGCTGGAGCCGCAGGCTTTGCATTTAGCAAGATCACCGAGCACCACGCAGAGGTGGACAGGCCCATGAGGAACTCTGGAAATTTCTAAGTAGGCATCTGCACCTTGGGCCTCTTTTGTATGGTAACCTATTTTATTTCCAAATGTTCTCACAGGAATAGGTTTGGGCTTGCTGAAAATGTCTAATGTGTGTCCACTGTGAACATTATTTCCAGTGCCTCTTTTGGTTCCCAGTCCACCCCTAGCGCCACGGCAGCGCATCTTCACACACAAGTCAATCCAAAATGGCAGCAAGGGCCCATCTCGGATTTAAAGTCTTTGCACCCATGGTTGCACAGATGAAGGCACTAATTAAAACTGACCAATACAGAGAGAGAGATAATAATATGTCCCTGATTCAATGTGAGCCTTATCCAAATGTTGCCCCATTACGACACGCAAACAGGGGAGAAACCAATTCAGGGACACATTATAAAACCAATAACCTCCCCAGGCTTCTAAATAGACTGACTCAGAGCAACATTGCAGAGGGGATTTCATCCAGTTGTATCTGCTGTGCAACAGTTCTGACGAGGCTAGGCCAGAGTGGTGGGCTGCTCTCATAAGATATGAGCAAATGATAGAGTAGAGTGAGAATCAGAGGTGCCTGTAAAAAAGAGAACAGCATATGTAAACAAGGATGCAAAATGGGAGAAAATGTTGCAACGAAGTGATACACCAAACACTACAAAACATAACAGGTTTAAATTATTGACAATAACAATGAGACTAAATTTAACTAAAACTGATATTACAGAGAGAAAAAAGGTATTTGTCTAACCTAGCTTTGATAAGATTACTGCATCTTCTGAGTAAACATGGTAGATTGTCACCTGATATGAATCCATTCCCCTCCCCTTTAAGCAGTGGGTCCGCAGATGGCATCATGAGATCATCCTGTATTTTTTTGTGGGTAAACATTGAGGGTCTTCCAAATTACAAGACACTGCATGGCCTGCCAGGTCGTGTAGAGATTATAACTCATCCTTGCTGTGTTCGTTAAATAGACTTCTCACAATGGTCAATATTCTCTGCGGCAAGTGAATCAACAGTAGGATGTTTCTAAGCCCGGAAATGGTGGCTAGACACGTAATCTTGAATATAGAATGGACTTTCCATGACTGCACAGTGATCTGCCAGTAAAATGTTGCAAAGGAAAATGCAAAAATTGTGATGTGAGACTATTTCATCTATAGTCATGTGCCTCTCCACCAGGTCCTCCGCCACGTTGAAGTCCAGAAGCTCTACCAGGCCATGACTCCCAGCCCCCAGAGCTGAATGGATGGAATTTGGGATAGCCACTTGTTTACTGTATAAACTACACTGCACACATTATAAGAGCAACTGGAGAGGAAACAGATTTTTCCACCACACGTCTTTTACTTCTCTGCAGTCTGAAAATATTGGATCACCCCCCTGTTACTTATGGGATAAACACCAATGATTTAGCTACCTTGAGAGTTGCTGTACAACTATGGCATCCAACGCATTGGCACAGCTCCTCCTTAAAAATGTCCACAAATCTGCCACACCGTGGCACATTTTCTGGAAGATATGCATTGAAAAAGTTGTTTGTTAATAACATTTCTCTGCCCGGCAGATGATGTGACTGGTGTTTTTGACATTTCCTGATGAAAACAACATCACACTGTGATCAGCGACTGTCAAGTAATCCATATTTCATTAAGGTATTCACATTGTGAAGTGTGACAATTCACGAGACCTCGTCACTTCTCCCCAGAGGGGAGCGCTTCTTTATGAGGATAGGGAGGTGAGGTCGCTACCCAATAGTACTCCTTGGGGTGGTAAAAAGCAGGCGGGCCCAGCTGTATAAAAGTAAAGACAGAGGAAAGACTACATCTGTTCGGGAGCAAGAAGAACAGCAAGGGAAACTGGCATCCATCCTGCAGGGCCTGGGAAACCCAAACCCACGCTGCCCGAAGCATCGAAAACAATCGTTCGCTGGGGAAGAGGCCGAAAAGGAATTACATGAGCCGGAGGGAACCCGACTCGCTGCAGAAGCAGGGAGAACCCAGTGGGGGTGTGGCCCCTCCAAGGTGCACCATGTGGTCAATAAATCACGCTGAGACTGCCACAGAGTCGCACAGACCAGAGAAGAGGAAAGGAGGAAGACGTGCTGAGCGCGTGCAGAACCCACAGCAGCCTGAGACCCTGGGAAGAACCAGTAGCACTGTCCAGTGAAGACACAGGTAAAGGGAGTTGCGCGAAAGCTGGGTGGGGACCAGGGAGTCCCAAATAGTCACGTATTCCTTGGGCATGATATCCCTTGTCACAGTAGTGATAGCCAAAGAACCAAGTCAAGTATTCCTTGGGGGTGATCTCCCTTGTCACAGCAGATACCCAAGAACCAAGAGTCAAATATTCCTCAGGAGTGATATCCCTCATCGGAGTAGTGATACAAAGAATTTCAAGAGTCAAGTATTCCTCAGTAGAAATCTCCCTCATCACAGTAGTGATACACAGGACTTCAAGATACAAGTATTACCCAGGGGTAGTCTCCGTCGCTACAGTAGTGATACTCAGAAAATCAAGAGCCAAGTATTCCTTGGGAGGAATCTCCCTCATCACAGGGGTGACACGAGAAACCATAAATCTCAAGGGTATCTCAGAAGTGATCTCCCTCGTCAAAGTGGGAAACCCAGCATATGTGAAAAATACCAAAAGGACCAAGAACTGTCAGGGAGTAATCTCCCCAATTGTTAAGATATAAAAAGTCCTGACAAAACTCCAGCAATAAGAAGAGTTGATAAAGTCTTAACTCTGTTATTCACAAACCCATGGGAGGAATTAAAGAGAATGTTCCAAATAGACCAGGAGAAAGGACTCATTCTCCTGGTCTAAGCATATTTGGTCATTCAGACCCTAATGTAAGAAACTGTTGTTAAGTCAACCCAAGACTGGATTGTTTCACCAGGTGAAGGGAGCCATTCTTCTGGTGGCTTGGATCAGAAGTTCAGTGAACCCTTTTCTTCTTGGTGTATGTGTTAGTGGTAGGGAGAGAATAGTTGGTTTGGACAGAGGATGGTATTTTGGTTTCTTTTGACTTACATTGTGACAAGCACCCAAGTTATTCTGTGTTGAGGTAGGGAAACCCCCCCCATAGAAATTGGGAGAGACCAGTTCTTTTTTTTAATTTGAATACACGTCTATTACCAAAATTATACCATCTTGTCAGCTGCCTTACTCCATCATGCCACAGAAGTCTCAATGAAATTGTATGTGCATCCTGAAATCTGAAAATTATGATTTCTATACTTTGACATTTTTTAGGAAAACAGAAATATTTATGATCCTGTTACTATATAACTCTCTAAAGATGTTTGTGGATTGGAAACACGTTCACAGGCAGCTTACCCTGACACTACACTTCTACTCTTGGCTACAGAAAGGAGAAACAGGAACACCCGAGGCACCCACAGGAGTGACAGATTTTGTAGCTTTTTTAACCTATATAGCTCTTTGTTACAAACATTTTAATGTTAAGGTGAGTTTTGTGAAAAACGAAATGAGCACCAAACCCAGTACAACGCTTTTATCAGAAAGATATTTGTCAAATATAAAGTTCTGTGGTCATTCTTAGGTTTCAACAACACACTTTGATTTTATGCAAAGCATCCAGAAACCCTCATTGGTGCTAGTTAGTCCCTTCCCCATTCTCATAGGGGTATTTCAAAACAGTACAATAAGAGTGTACCCGACTGTCTAAAATGGAATGCCAACCATCAATCAGAAAACAATGTATATAATTATTTTAGGTATTGATAATGTCCTTTGCTTAGTATGTTAAGAGAAACATTCCTATTTTTACTACAATATAGAGTGGAAGCGATCAGTAAAAATGAAAACTGACATACTAAAAAGATCCAGATGACAACATTAGCACAATTGAATAATTTCCTTTTTTTAATAGCTACTTTTGTAAAAACGCACAGATATCTGTGTTTTTATGTGCTCATGCTGCTGTCAGCAATAGCTGGGTCTTCCCTAGCAAGTGCAAACCTTTCAATGAACCTCTCACCCACATAGGACAAGACAGAGAGAGGAGATAAGAGAGAGAGAGAGAGAGAGAGAGAGAGAGAGAGAGAGAGAGAGAGAGAGAGAGAGAGAGAGAGAGCAAAAAAGAGGCAGGGCATGAGTACAGTGTAGGATACATCTAGTACAGCTGTAACTTATTATTAATGCATGCTTTACAGATTGCAAAAAATGGTCCAAACAATATAAAGTTTTGGATTTGATTAAGGGGTCTGGATAAAGGGCTAAAGTGTGAAACACGTGTTGGTGGAAAAAATCATGAAAACAACAAAGTTTATCAAAACATAATTCAAATATAAAAATCAAACAACGCAACAACTTCCTAAAAATATTCTACACTTACAATAGACTCGATTTTTTTGAATGGCAATAGAATATTTTCTCCATGGGCCTCATTATGAGTATGCTGTTCCAGTAACAACGGTGCCGGTAAGCTACCGGCACCGTTGTTACCGGACTGACATACTCTGAGTTCTGCGTGCGGGTGCCTTCCCGCCCGCCAGGTACATCCTGGCGGGCGGAAAGGTACTCGCTCGCAGACCTTGACGGATCTACCGGCACTGTGTGCAGCAGTGCCCGTGCATCTGGCCTCTCCATTCCCATTGAGTCCTATGGGACTCGAATGGCAATGAGGAGTTACTTTTTCCGGCGCCTGGCGTCAGGGGCCGCCCGGGATGTAATGCCCCGATAATTCCCCAAAGCCAGGCGCTGGAAAAAATACACAACTCCAGCGGCAGCCTGCCGTTTTTACCAGCACGTCTACCTCCGGGGTTGTAATGACCCCCAATGTGCTATACAATAATGTTGGCATGAGTGAAAGCTCTTTGTTGGTAAGGAAAATGTTTAAAAATATTGTTAGGATTGAAGGTTCTCTGTACTTTATGAAAGTTTTGAAACTGACACTTGTTGCTTTGCATGTAGGGTTGCATGGGAGTTGTATCAGCAGGCTCCATGCCACTCCCAAAGGCTTTTGATTAGTAGCGCGTCTTAAATAGCACACCCTTAGCCATTTTAGCTGCTTCTTGGAATGTGATTCTGGAAGAGAAGACGGAAGGGATGGTGGATGGTTAGTGGGAGCAGAGGGATAGGCAGGTGCAAATCCTGAGATGTTGATGGGTGCAGGTCTAAAGAATCTAACTCCTGTCTGCCACTGTGTTTCTTGGTGGTTATTATTGGGGACGGTAATCATACCGGGGGAGTGGCTGGACTCGGAGGCGAGTGGTGTGTTTGTTGGAGAGGATACAAGTGTTTTGGAGAAATGCAGAGGGGGCTGGTGAGGAGTTCTTGCAGGCATTATCTTGCAGCGAGTCTGGAGAACCATGTATGCCTTGAAATCTGGCAAGAGGAAAATGTGAGTAGGTTAGTGGTGTGGGGGAATCCTGGACTCACATTGTTTATCAGACCAGAGAGTCCTGGGTGTCATTTCTCTTGTTATTATGATAGTGCTGTTAGCTCATAGTAAAGTTTTCTTTGGTACTGCATAGAGTGTTTTTGTGGAGGACTTGATGTCCCAGTTCATGGTGCAGGGAAAGGCAGACCTGGCAGGGTCTGGTGATTGAGGTAGCCATAATGTTACAGTGTGACGGTAGAGAGATCATCAGAAACTGCATCCCATGTGACAGGCTCCTGAATGAAGCATGAACTGATTGCCACAGTCTTTGTGTTATGGTTGTCCTAGGCCGGCCTCCTCTGTTGGCCATATTGCTTACCTTAAAATGTACAGGGAAAGGTAAGTATGTCAAGGTGACTGTCAGGAGGAAAACTCTTGTAGGGAAGAAAACCTTTCTTGAAGATCCTGGAAAATGTATTGGAAGAAGAGTAGTTTGTGGAGAATCAGGAGCGTGGAATGCAGGGAACAAGTGGAGTAACCAGGGGAATCATGTTCAAGAGGATGGAGTAACAAAGGGGGACTGGAAAAGAATCAGTCAGAGGAAAAACAAGTAATGGACAAACAAGGGACAACAAAAGCATCAGCTGGAGGAAACCTGAGCTTTGCTCTAGTCCAGAAGGCCTTTAAATGCTTTAAAGGGGTCCAGTCGCTGTGAACTGCTTGGTGTGGGTCACAGTAGGCCATCTTGGTGGTGAGGTAGTGGTAATGGAGCGGCAGAGGGGACGCCATGCGTTTGTTGCAACCACCATCTTGGTGGAGGCGATTTCTGTATGGATGCCCTACACGTCCCGTTGTGGATGCCATCTTGGGTGACAGAATTATGTGCATTGTAATGACTTTGAAAGTGCAAACAGATGGAATGGAGGGCACCCCACCGCCTACAAAAGGTCTAGGCTTTCAAAGGTGCATGCATGACTGTATCTGCTACAGGGGACATGAAAATGCAACCCACCCAATGGAGTCTGGCTTCATAAGCGCCCATGTCGGCAATGGTATGTGATGGATTGCCATTTGGCAAGGGTGTGGAAGCATTGGATTTTTGATTTGTACTAATTTAATAAAATAATTCCAGTAATTCCATCTCTGAAAGGGAAAATTGCTGATCAGATTCCCTTTCCTGAGCTCCATGCCGACAGCATAGTGTGTACCTGTGCCCTGCTGCATCAGTATCCTGATCTGCAGCGCCTGTGCTACAAAGGCACAGAGCAGATTCAGAGATCACAGGTGCCCATTTGACAGCTGCAGTGACCGCCACGTGTCTGCAGCTGAGGGGCCGTATTTAAGATATGCACCTCTGTTCAAAAACTATGATGATTACAAATAGCCCATGCTTGTGGCAGAGTAAACTCTAAATATAAGCTAGACCTACGTTAGGGCATAGTGCATGGCACTGCTCATAATCATTGCAGCCACATCCAACTTGATATCACACAAGCCTAAAGTCTCCCTGTACTGCTTGCGCCCAGTTACCCTCAGGTTTGGTGCGCCATATAAAAACAATAAACAAACAACCAAACAAACAAGCACATGTACCAGCCCTGCAGGTCCAGTTTAGATGTGGAAGGGTTGTGTGCCTTCTCCCCAGACAGGCTGAACCTTTCCCTACTGGTAAGAACGTAGCCCCGGGGGATGTCCTCTTTTTGTCTCTTTCTAAAGGCAGGTAACACCAGCCAGTTCACAGGAAGCAGGCCTGGAAACAGGAATCGAAGTGTGCACCCATTCACAAAAGGCCTGCCCTCACACCAGTGTGCTGCATATCGAACAGCCTTTTATCCTATTGAAAATGGAAGGGGCTGCATTAGTATAGACATGGAGTGCTCTGAGCAGTTGAGGGAGGTTTCCACCATCTTGTTTCTCTCTAACACTGCTTTCTGTCCCCTCCCCTTCCCCTAGCACAAAGCACTTTGGGTGTGATGTCAGAAGTGCAAAGTCCACCTCTTTCAAGAAAAGGGATTGGACCCCTAAAGCAGCTAGCTTTAGTCCAATCCCATGTAGACATTTACCTTTAAAATAAAGGGTCTCACACCAATTCTTTGAATCATCTTTTGCAACCCGTTGAAGAAGATTTAATTGGACCCCTGTTGGGGGGGGGGGGGTTGATCTCTCCAAAGTCCTTCAACAGTGAGGAGAAGACTGAGTGTGCAAGGCAGAGGTAAACTCTGTCCCCTAACCATCCGCAGGGGCCGCTGGGGATGACCTGCTGCTGCGACAAGGTCTCCTCTCTGCCAGCCACAACAGTACCCAGGACCTCACTGTGTTGTAGAACACCTGCAGTTATGGACCATCCTCCCTAGTGCTTGGGGAACAAGAACAGTGACCAAAACATATCCTTGAGCCCCTTGATTGGGACTCCCAGCAACCAGAGGAACAGTCCAGTCAGGAATCCTGTGTTCTCCAGTCAAATTACTTGGAACAGTGATTCAAGCCTGATGCAAAGCCTTTGGACCTACAGGACCCTCCTGAGCTGCCTCTGGCTCTCTTCTACCTCCAACTGCTTTGCCATGTGTTTGAACAAATTTGCTGCCACACTGCACCAGATGAGCGCATTGTGGCCTCAGCTCAAATGAGAAGATGTTATTTGCAGCGGCAGCCTTCCAACCACCATCAAACTGCCAGCACCGATTGCCGATCTTCGACAGTCGACCATGCCCTGGGCTACTCCCTCAAAGAGGGATCTTCGAACACTGCCATGAACTGCTCAAATGTATCTGTGCATCCAATCACCAGCATCCTTGCCATCACGTGGACAGTCGAGCAAACACTGGTGGGCCCCAAGATCTGCACCTCTTCAAGCACCATTTCATACCTCAAGGTACTTCTTCCTTGACCCGACTCAACACCTGCTCGCCACCTGGAACCATGCATCCGCTGCCCTTGAATTCTTCAACCTGATGCACTTGCACTGATCTAATCACCTTGACACTGCCTCATACATGGCTGAGGCTGTCACCAGCCTGGCTCAAAATAAGTGCTCCTTGCCGGCTCTCAACTCGAACCGCTGGGATGTCACTCCCCGACTACCTCCTGTTACTAAACGATTCAATCCCACTCCACCTCGAACCGCCTACTTGACCTAATAGCATACTGCAATATCAGGGTCAATGCTTTAAACCCATACCAGACCTTGACCTAAACCTCTGGTGCGTTACTCATCAATCCTAACCAGCAGATACAACCGTCTCAAACTGGTTCAACTTTTAACTGATCCTGATGGTACAAATTCCGACATGCACTGCTTGAGTGCCACCTTCAAACTCCAGAGCTTCCATATTCGACCCGGCTGGAAGCCTGCTGAATGCTTGGATCAACTATGATGCACAGGCTTAGAACTTGGTTTGTCATACTTGCACAACTGCTCGAGCGCTGTCGAACAGTCAGGAACCACTAGAAGGTACTATTGACAACTAATTGCCCCATTGGTCCAGTTTTGGGACCTAGAGATTGGTTAGGTAACTAATCCCCTTTTATTTTACTTTTAAAGAACATCATTGTTTTTAGTTGTCTTACATCCCTGATTTATTGCTCATAGAGTTGTGTTGTGCTAACTTTGCTTATTCTCTGTTCTGTTCTCAGGGATGGGTTTTGGCTACTGTTTTTTCCATTTAGTTATTTTGCAGATGCTGAATTTTATTAAAGCATATCTATTTTTATGGATCCTTCATTGGACGTTCCCTTTATTTTGGACTGTTGTGCTTTTCTGTTTGAGTCGCTACTGAACCACATTCACACCCCTCTTAAGAGCATAGCCTTCCCTCAGCCCACATTACTACAAAAGGCATAGGAGGTATACCTCTTTTTAACATGTGTTTTTATTAAGGTTGTCAGAACATTCACAATCAAACAGTCCCCCTTCCTCCCTGCATCTCTCCCTCCCCCACACCAGCATTGAAAGACACAAACCCCTATGTTCATGGCCCTTGTTGGACCAGAATGCTTATGCAGGTCCATAGGTGGCCGTCTGGAAGACCACCCTCATAGTTGTAGGTTTAAATCAGTTCAGGCTTGTCGATTATGCTGACATGCCTCTGTTCAGGGTTGTTAACTTTTCCATCACCTTTATCTCCCAGAGTCTATTTAGCCACTGGGCTGTTGAGGGGGGCTCTTTTTTGCCCCACATTGAAGTTATTGCCAACTCAGCAGCTAACAGCATGCCCCTGATTATGCTGATTTGCGCTCTCAGACCTTCCCCATCTGACCTTTGTTGTATCCCCAGTAAGATGAAATCTGGTGTACGTGTTATAGGGCACCTTCCAACTTTGAGGATTACTCATTCAATAACACGTAATACACAGCTAACTTAGGGCATGTCCCCATGATGTGTTGTTAGGGTGCCATCCTGACCAGCCCCTCCAGCAGGCCTTGTCTGTGTCAGCTGTGAATCTGCGTATCTTGTCAGGTGTCAGATGTGAATCTTCCGTTCCCTGTGTTTTGTGCATATGGATCCTTCCACGGCGTGCTGTATATGATATGATATGATATGATATGATATGATATGATATGATATGAAATGATATGATATGGCATTTATAACGCAAGTGTTTCATGGCGCGACGAGGCAAGGGAGGGGGAACAGAGGGAAGACAGAGACAAACGATCTTACTAGGCATGTGACATTGAGATTGCGCAAGTGCAGGGTGAGGTGAGAAGGGGAGAAGTGCGGGAGAGGGGGAGGTGGCAATGCAGTACATAGGAAACAGTAAAATAAATAAGACAATAAATAAATAAAATGTGCGGCCAGCTGGCGGCAAGTGCAAGGGTAAGTGCAGACATCAGGTGTCAAGTGCTGGTAGGGGGCAGTAGGGATACAGAAACAGTCCCCGAGTGCAAGGTTTGCCAGGGGGGCAGTGCAGGTGTGCAACTGGTGGGGAAAGGACCTGGTACCAAGATCAGAGCGTAGCCAGGTAACCAGTGCAGTTTTAGTTTCAGCCAGGGAGTCAGCATGGGAGAGGAGGAGAGAAAGCAGAAGCAAAGAGGATGGTCTTGAGGTGCTTCCGGAACTGGAGCTGGTTCTCCTCAAGTTTCAGAGAGGCAGGAAGGCTGTTCCAGAGGGAGGCCACAGCAGAAGAAAAAGATCTTCCACCAACTCGTTGCTTGGAGAAGCGACTGACCCTGAGGGAATTGTAGGCGGAAGAGCAAAGACCTTGAGAAGGAAGATACTTAGGAAGAGAGAGTTGAAGGTATTGAGACCCCAGACCTGAGAAGGCCTTGTGGACAATGCACAGGGTATTGAACTTAATCCTCGCTGCCACTGGGAGCCAAACTCAGAGATTTCAGTCCTAGAGAGATATGATCCCTGGGCTTAGGGCCAAGGACAAGTCTTGCAGTCCTGTTTTGGATGAGTTGCAGAGGGTGGAGAGTAGAGGCAGGCAGATTTAGAAGGAGGCTGTTGCAGTAGTACAGCCTCGATAGAACCAGAGCTCTGGAGACAGTGAGCTTCTGGGGGAAGGAGAGGAAAGGAAGAATACCTCTGGTGAGGTGCAGCTGGTAGTGTGACGTCTTAGAGACGTCAGAGATGTGAGGAGAGAAGGAGAGTGTGGAGTCGAAGATGACCCCACGATTTTTAGCCTCACAAGTGTGAGCAGGAAGAGGACCAAAAGAGGCCGGCCAGAGAGCGACAGGAAAGGAGGGAGAAAGTGTGCTGATGAGAAGAATCTCGGTCTTACTGGCATTAAGGCAGAGATCATTGGCGTCACACCACTCCTGGATAGCTGACAGACAATTTAGGATTGTGAGTAGTGTCCAGATCAAAAATGGGAAAGACCTCTTTAGCTGAGGCTGTACTTCTCTTTGTTGCCAATTCCGGCTGGTTTGTCTTTGTTGAGATATCACTGTCTTGACTTATACTACAATCCTCTGCAACCAGAGGACGGCCAATGTGGTGTATTTCTTCCCAAGTTGTTTGTTGTGATCGAAGCCATGGAGGATATCTCGACTTGTGGCATAGTCTGATTTTGCGGTATTTTTGTTGTTGTTTGATCCTTAAAAATTGCCTTGTTTTCCGAATTTTGAGTTCTTAGTAACTTGACGGTGTCTCTGAAGCAGGCCAAGAGCGATCTTTTGTCATCTCTTGTCTCTTCTTTCAAATCAATTAGAGTTTTTAAAATGATGTTTTCGGACTACTCTCACGCTCTCTTCTCTCTTGTTGCCACAATATGAGCATCGATAAATGTTAGCTTTGATTGCATCAGTACCAGAAGTGTAGTCTGCTTGATAAATAGAGCAAGTGTTATTGCTACCTTTGAAGCCAGAGCTGCTTGTAGGTTGGTACATTGTGCTTCCTGCAGTAAGCCACTATCCGGCTTCGCTTGTTTTGTGTCCAAGTAACACCTCTTCAACGATTTGTCTCTTTTATCCCAAGGTTTTTTGGGTCGGTGTCCATGATGCTGAGTACTTGCTCTATAAGAGTCTTCTCAGTCTTCTGTAGATGAGGAGCTGGACTTTTCCTTTCTACTTCTGCTATCTTCTTGCTTTTTGCTGTTTTTCCAATTGCAAGAGCCCCCAACATTGGAGGGCACATGATTCTGAACTCCGTTTCTCCATCTACTATTAATTTGACATTTTTCCCGGAGCATCAATAGAGTAGATTTGTTGATCTCAACTTCTGCACTTACTTGTTTTCCCCCTCTTGTTGGTAGTATGAAGGTTTCAGCGCTTTGTCGGCTGCTAGCGACCTCGGTCAGTACTAAGGCACTGTCAAAAGTTATTTGTCCTGTGCCAGTTGGTTTCAATTGGGCACATTCTAAGCTGACCCGTATGTGGAATTCACTCCCCTTCTCTAGGGGCTGCAGCTTAGTCTCCAGAGGGTGCACCGTTTGGTCTTTTGGTCCGCTCTTGCTCGCATTTGTTTCTCTTACATCCGTGTTAGTTGTATTTCTTACTTTGTTCTCTAGTGTCGATCCATTTAACACAGCGGTTGGTGGTGTAGATTTTAGATTACAATCACAGTCCTTTGTAACAATTTTGTTTTTGCACTGTGGTCAAGATGGTTCTAGTGTGAGCATCTTCCATCGATGATGAGAGAGGAGGAAGAGGCACGGCAAGCCGAGCACTTTCTCAGGTAAGCAGGGGGGAAGTTGGGTTGCAAAAGGTACCTTCAGGATCTTGATTATATTCTTCACATTCTTCGAACATGGCAGATGACAAACGCAGATCGATCACGGCTCCTATGCGCCCGCCAGGTTCCTCAATGCTTGAAGCATCTCATGCCTCTTCCGAGATCGCTGTCTTTGTTCGAAGAGGGAGTCTGGAGTTGCTTAGCAGGCATTGATCCATGGCAGCACCCCTCTGCTAGCACTCTGCCAACACTCTGTGACGCACCGCGTCGGGAGTGGGCGTTTTGTAGGTGGGGCACGCCTCCAAGCAAGGGCCAAGAAAATATACTGCAGCAAAAGTCACGGTAAAAAAGAAACACTGCTTTCTGCTTACTTTCTCCACGTACTGCCACACTCTGCCAACACTCCGCCACATTGTCTGTTTGCACTTCTGTCCCCTAATTTTTTCTTTTGCGCTACATAGTGAAAAGATTAAGTGTAAAACACAGATAAAAGTGCCTTTTTGCCTAACCTTTCCACTCTGCTTGTGGAAAAGTGTAAATGCATTCCTCAATTAACACTACTAGAAGGCATTTAGAAAAGAGTGCATGGATTCTGCCTGCTTTTGCCAGGTGCAAAAGTCAGACAGTGTCAAGCGCTGCTCCGCGCAGTAGTGGCAAGTAACCTGCCTCCCCCTTTCCTGCCACGAGCCGATGAGATTAGTACCACTGCATTCGCATTTAGCCGCAAAGGGGTAAGAGTATTAAGGTACTGCAATGGATGGGTAGCAAGGGAATTAGGAACACTGCGAAGAGTGTATAGTTGGAGGTTGCAGGTCGGTTGTGGGTGGCTTGGAAATGTGGCGCACCCCATAGGCTCCTCCGCACCTTGCGCCAGCAGAATGTCCAGCACACTGATAGATGTTGCAGCAACAAGGTAGAAATAACACAAAAACTCAGTCCAGTACCTTTGATACCAATGCCTGAGGGATTAACTCCTCACACTGCACTCTTCACAAACTTACTAGCACTCAGCCTCCATTACCTCTGTATTATCTATACACGGCTCTTGCTCCTATGACCCTGCAGCATTGTCTGCACACTGCTTTTACCTTGCACTACTCGGTTCCCTCTGATACAGTATTCTGCAATGGGTTTGCAGCGTTGTCCTCATAACCTGGGCATTTGTCCATTAGCTATGCCACTTGTATCAAACATTTCTCATTTTGCAGGCCCCTTTCCTTTCCCCTCCAGTAAGGTGCTGCATGAGACGTTTCCTTTAGTTTGGCATAACAAGGCCGCAGATTTATTTTTACATATACACAACCACTGCAAACAGGTATTAAAAATAGCTCCAAAAGTGTGCCGACTGCTCCTCGTCCTGCTTCCCCCTTTACCTCCATGTCCATTGCAGGCACAACTCCGCCATGGCCTTTGAGTCTGAAAACCGCCTGCCCCTGCAGGTCTTTGCGGACTGGGGGAACACCGTTTGTTGGGGGGAAGTTTTGAGCCCCAATTGCTACCTCCAGACACCCCCGCAGTTTAGGCTCCCAGGAGGCGCTGTCTAGAATGGGCGAAGCCCCTTCCGGTTTAGCAATGGCTCATTCGGAGTCTTTGTCTTATCATAGGTTGCCGCAACCCGCCACGCCAAAGGTGGGTTACCGCCCACCGTGGCTCCCTCCTTTCCTTGCTTATAATTCCAGCAATTTTGTGCAGATGTTCCAGAAAAACAAATCCATTCCCTGTTCCGACAAATGAACTCCGTCCCTCAAGTAGTACTCCTTGTTTTTGAGGTTGATCAAACCATGTCTGATATGCTGAAAGCCCCTTCCTCTGCAAAACTTAGCCATAGCCCAATTCAACTTCCTCCTTGAATTCTCCACAGCCGCCTGACTCCCAGCGCCCCTCCATTCGTGCCTCGAGATGATTTCTGACCACACGATTTCAGTCTCTCCCAATTCCGCCGATAACTCCTGTAACGAAGACATCATTTCCCTGAGCAAGATCCCCCTCCCCAGACCAGCCAAGTCATTGCCACCAAGGTGCACCACCAAAACATCGGGCCTCCGATGTTCCCTCAGGAGTCGGCGCACGTGCCCCCGCAGCTGTGCCCACTTCATACCCGGCACTCCATGCCATTGCACCCGGTATTCCCCTGCAGTCAACTCCTCTTGCTTGGCTGTCCAGCTTGCCCTGGCCCTTGATACAAACGAATGGCCCACCAGCCATGCGGACCGTTGCCTTCCCTTCGTCGATGCTACTGCGAGGAGATAGGAAGGAGGAACCGTTAATCTAACATTTTTTCAGGCCTGACGTATCGCTTAAAACAACCGGACCTCCAGCCCCCAATCTGTTTAATTGCCTCTGCTCCCAGGCCCATCCCTGCCGCTGATGTGGCTGCCCCTATCCTGAAGGAATGCGTCCCATAGACCCCTTTCGAGAACCCTGCCTCCACCAGTGCCATGTCCATCACCTTTCTAAATTGGAAAAGGCTTAATGCTGTCCCATCGCTATGTACCAGAAAAGGATCCTCCTCCCCCGTGGGAATCTTCCAACTCAAATACCTGTTTACGCATCCTACAGGACAAACCGGGCTGTCCTGGGTACCTCCCAACATAATGTTTCTGCCTTTACCTGTCTGATCGGTCTTGGATCTCCTCAGAAATATGTATAACCGCTCTCCTTGTACCCCTATGTCACAGCTCCTAAGGAAACTTAAACCTTTACCCTTCTTGTTGGCTGGCACCAACTCGCTTACCCTAAAAGCCCCAAATAATGCCAGTGCGAAGGCTGCTGAGAACAATGCATTTTCATAATCGTCCCTACACACCACCTCTTGTTGGTAGTATGATGGTTTCAGCGCTTTGTCGGCTGCTAGGGACCTCGGTCAGTACTAAGGCACTGTCAAAAGTTATTTGTCCTGTGCCAGTTGGTTTCAATTGGGCACATTCTAAGCTGACCCGTATGTGGAATTCACTCCCCTTCTCTAGGGGCTGCAGCTTAGTCTCCAGAGGGTGCACCGTTTGGTCTTTTGGTCCGCTCTTGCTCGCATTTGTTTCTCTTACATCCGTGTTAGTTGTATTTCTTACTTTGTTCTCTAGTGTCGATCCATTTAACACAGCGGTTGGTGGTGTAGATTTTAGATTACAATCACAGTCCTTTGTAACAATTTTGTTTTTGCACTGTGGTCAAGATGGTTCTAGTGTGAGCATCTTCCATCGATGATGAGAGAGGAGGAAGAGGCACGGCAAGCCGAGCACTTTCTCAGGTAAGCAGGAGGGAAGTTGGGTTGCAAAAGGTACCTTCAGGATCTTGATTATATTCTTCACATTCTTCGAACATGGCAGATGACAAACGCAGATCGATCACGGCTCCTATGCGCCCGCCAGGTTCCTCAATGCTTGAAGCATCTCATGCCTCTTCCGAGATCGCTGTCTTTGTTCGAAGAGGGAGTCTGGAGTTGCTTAGCAGGCATTGATCCATGGCAGCACCCCTCTGCTAGCACTCTGCCAACACTCTGTGACGCACCGCGTCGGGAGTGGGCGTTTTGTAGGTGGGGCACGCCTCCAAGCAAGGGCCAAGAAAATATACTGCAGCAAAAGTCACGGTAAAAAAGAAACACTGCTTTCTGCTTACTTTCTCCACGTACTGCCACACTCTGCCAACACTCCGCCACATTGTCTGTTTGCACTTCTGTCCCCTAATTTTTTCTTTTGCGCTACATAGTGAAAAGATTAAGTGTAAAACACAGATAAAAGTGCCTTTTTGCCTAACCTTTCCACTCTGCTTGTGGAAAAGTGTAAATGCATTCCTCAATTAACACTACTAGAAGGCATTTAGAAAAGAGTGCATGGATTCTGCCTGCTTTTGCCAGGTGCAAAAGTCAGACAGTGTCAAGCGCTGCTCCGCGCAGTAGTGGCAAGTAACCTGCCTCCCCCTTTCCTGCCACGATCCGATGAGATTAGTACCACTGCATTCGCATTTAGCCGCAAAGGGGTAAGAGTATTAAGGTACTGCAATGGATGGGTAGCAAGGGAATTAGGAACACTGCGAAGAGTGTTTAGTTGGAGGTTGCAGGTCGGTTGTGGGTGGCTTGGAAATGTGGCGCACCCCATAGGCTCCTCCGCACCTTGCGCCAGCAGAATGTCCAGCACACTGATAGATGTTGCAGCAACAAGGTAGAAATAACACAAAAACTCAGTCCAGTACCTTTGATACCAATGCCTGAGGGATTAACTCCTCACACTGCACTCTTCACAAACTTACTAGCACTCAGCCTCCATTACCTCTGTATTATCTATACACGGCTCTTGCTCCTATGACCCTGCAGCATTGTCTGCAAACTGCTTTTACCTTGCACTACTCGGTTCCCTCAGATACAGTATTCTGCAATGGGTTTGCAGCGTTGTCCTCATAACCTGGGCATTTGTCCATTAGCTATGCCACTTGTATCAAACATTTCTCATTTTGCAGGCCCCTTTCCTTTCCCCTCCAGTAAGGTGCTGCATGAGACGTTTCCTTTAGTTTGGCATAACAAGGCCGCAGATTTATTTTTACATATACACAACCACTGCAAACAGGTATTAAAAATAGCTCCAAAAGTGTGCCGACTGCTCCTCGTCCTGCTTCCCCCTTTACCTCCATGTCCATTGCAGGCACAACTCCGCCATGGCCTTTGAGTCTGAGAACCGCCTGCCCCTGCAGGTCTTTGCGGACTGGGGGAGCACCGTTTGTTGGGGGGAAGTTTTGAGCCCCAATTGCTACCTCCAGACACCCCCGCCGTTTAGGCTCCCAGGAGGCGCTGTCTAGAATGGGCGAAGCCCCTTCCGGTTTAGCAATGGCTCATTCGGAGTCTTTGTCTTATCATAGGTTGCCGCAACCCGCCACGCCAAAGGTGGGTTACCGCCCACCGTGGCTCCCTCCTTTCCTTGCTTATAATTCCAGCAATTTTGTGCAGATGTTCCAGAAAAACAAATCCATTCCCTGTTCCGACAAATGAACTCCATCCCTCAAGTAGTACTCCTTGTTTTTGAGGTTGATCAAACCATGTCTGATATGCTGAAAGCCCCTTCCTCTGCAAAACTTAGCCATAGCCCAATTCAACTTCCTCCTTGAATTCTCCACAGCCGCCTGACTCCCAGCGCCCCTCCATTCGTGCCTCGAGATGATTTCTGACCACACGATTTCAGTCTCTCCCAATTCCGCCGATAACTCCTGTAACGAAGACATCATTTCCCTGAGCAAGATCCCCCTCCCCAGACCAGCCAAGTCATTGCCACCAAGGTGCACCACCAAAACATCGGGCCTCCGATGTTCCCTCAGGAGTCGGCGCACGTGCCCCCGCAGCTGTGCCCACTTCATACCCGGCACTCCATGCCATTGCACCCGGTATTCCCCTGCAGTCAACTCCTCTTGCTTGGCTGTCCAGCTTGCCCTGGCCCTTGATACAAACGAATGGCCCACCAGCCATGCGGACCGTTGCCTTCCCTTCGTCGATGCTACTGCGAGGAGATAGGAAGGAGGAACCGTTAATCTAACATTTTTTCAGGCCTGACGTATCGCTTAAAACAACCGGACCTCCAGCCCCCAATCTGTTTAATTGCCTCTGCTCCCAGGCCCATCCCTGCCGCTGATGTGGCTGCCCCTATCCTGAAGGAATGCGTCCCATAGACCCCTTTCGAGAACCCTGCCTCCACCAGTGCCATGTCCATCACCTTTCTAAATTGGAAAAGGCTTAATGCTGTCCCATCGCTATGTACCAGAAAAGGATCCTCCTCCCCCGTGGGAATCTTCCAACTCAAATACCTGTTTACGCATCCTACAGGACAAACCGGGCTGTCCTGGGTACCTCCCAACATAATGTTTCTGCCTTTACCTGTCTGATCGGTCTTGGATCTCCTCAGAAATATGTATAACCGCTCTCCTTGTACCCCTATGTCACAGCTCCTAAGGAAACTTAAACCTTTACCCTTCTTGTTGGCTGGCACCAACTCGCTTACCCTAAAAGCCCCAAATAATGCCAGTGCGAAGGCTGCTGAGAACAATGCATTTTCATAATCGTCCCTACACACCACCATTAGGCTCATGGGTGTCCAGTCATTTGGTCGACTACAAACTGGTCGACTGCAATTTGGTCGACGTCATTTGGTCGAAAACCAAATGGTCGAATTTTTTTTTTTTTTATTTATATATGTGTTTTGTGGGTTTTCGTGTTTAAAAAAAAAAAAAGAAAAAAAAAAGGGGGTTGGGGGGGGACCCCCCCAAAAAAAAAAAAAAAAGGGTAAAAAAAAAAAAAAAAAAAATTCGACCATTTGGTTTTCGACCAAATTGATTCGACCAGTTGTCCAGTCGACCAATTGATTTCGACCAAATGACTGGCAACCGGCTCATGATCATTTCGCGCAATTTGCCCACATCTATAGGCCGTCTCTCGTCGGGTTTACATGTCACCTGTTTTGCCCAACCCCTCATTGCCATGACAATGTAATGCTCTTTGGTGGGGTCGGGCCTGCCCCCAATTTATAGAAATGCGCAACCGCTGCCAGGCGATAGACCACCCACGATCTGGACCTTCCTTGTTGCCAACACCATCCCACAAAGGCCTGCACTGGCTTTCCCTTCTCGCTCTCAGGCAGGATGTTGTTTTGAAAGGCTATGAATCGATCCCAGCACCCTCTATATCTTCGCATTGTGCCTGGAGCGAGTGCTGTGTCGATCAGTGGGCTCAGATCTCCCCAACCAATCCCCACCATTGTGTCTGGAAAGGTGTCATCATTGTGCTCGCTTCTGGGTGATTTTCCCAGAACTTCCCCCACTGTAAACGAGAAAGACAATCAGCGGCAACATTCTTAACCCCCGGTATATGTCGTGCCCGAACCTCTGCATTCAGCTGCAGCAAGCACCTTGTTAGCTCCCTAAATAGCCCCAACGCCCTGCCGTTCTTACTTGTTCCCTGGTTGATAATCTGCACTACCGCTAGGTTGTCCGACCAAACCATCATCTTTTTATCTTGCATTTGTTCTGGCCAGAGCTTGAATGCCACCACTAACGGGAACAACTCTAGTACCGTAATGTCCCTGGTGATCCCCTCTGCCTGCCATTGTGCCGGCCATGCCTGCCCGCACCAACTCTTACCCAAGATGGCACCAAACCCTAGATCCCCTGACGAGTCGGTGACCAGCTTCCGGCCATTTCCATTCCCCAGGTTTCCTTTCCACAACAACACCCCGTTAAAGCAGTCCAAAAAGGCATTCCACATTTTAAGATCCTCTTTAACCTCCTTTCCTAGGCGCACATGCTGGCCTGCATGCCTCAAGCCCACTGTTTTCAGTTCTATGCTTCTAGCGAACACTTTACCTGCCGGGATCACTTTGCCTGCGAAATTCAGGTTGCCTGCTAGAGACTGTAGCTCCTTCAACATGGCTTTCTCCTTGCCCAACATCCCTGCAATTACCTCCTTCAACTTCCTTACTTTCTCTCCTGGCAGCCTGCATTCTCCTGCCACCCCCAAAAATACCAGTGTCGTTACTGGGCCCACAGTTTTCTCTTTTGCCAGTGGAACCCCAAACTCCTCCATCAACCCTTGAAATACTCCCATGAGTTCCTCGCAATCCTGTGTTCCTTTTCTCCCAATAAACAGGAAATCATCGAGGTAATAGATTATCCCCCCGACATTGGCTCTTTGCCTTACTGAAAATTCCAGGAATCAGCTGAACCTCTCAAAAAACGCACATGAAATTGCACACCCCATCGGTAAACATTTGTCATAGAAGTATTCGTGCAACACCTTGAACCCCAGCAAATGGTGGCTGCCCTTGTGAACCGGCAGCAAGGGGAACGCCGACTCGATGTCGGCCTTCCCCATGAGGGCCCCCTCACCTAAGGCTTTTACCAATTCCACCGCATCTTCAAATGACGCATAATGCACCCTGCATTGTTCTTCTGCAATGCCATCATTCACGGACTCCCCTTCCGGAAAAGACAGGTGCTGTATCAATCTGTACTGCCCCAATTCCTTTTTTGGCACCAGGCCCAAGGGGGACACTACCACGTTTTCTAGTGGAGGTGTGTTGAAGGGACCTGCCACCCTCCCTAGCTGCACTTCTTTCCCCACTTTCAGTGCCAAAACCTCAGGCATTGACAAAGCAGACTTCAAATTACAAGCCTCCCTTGATCCTATTTGCCTGATGAAAGGAATCTTAAAACCCCACCTGAAACCTTCCCACAACAACTTAGCATCATCCTTGTCACAATATGCATTCAGAAACAGAATCATAGCCTGTAAACGAATTGGCGTGGGTAGTTGCGTTTTAATCATGCTTGCCTTTTTTCCTTGCTTTTTGCGCTGCCCTTCGCTTTACTCACTCGGCTGGAGGAGCTGTGCCTCCCTGCGCTCGGGCCCTTTGTGTGTTTGAACCTGCATGAATTTCCATATATGCGCTTTGCATACAAGTGGGCACGAGACAAACTTGCACAAGTGAAAGTAAACCAGGTGGCCACTACTTATCAGAGCTGACAGGACGCCTCCCTTGGTTGTCCTGTCAGTGCGCAGCTCCTCAGCTTTACAGCCTGTACACCCTCTGAGTGTCACGGCAATTGTAATTGTAATTGTTTATTTGTAAAGTGCTTATACAAAAGTGAAGTGCTTCAAAGCGCTTCAAGGCGGGAAGGGAACAGGGGAATACAGAGTCATTCTTAGGCCTTGAAGTTTCCTAATGATCTAACATAAAATGACTAGTATACTAGTGCTTGACGGGAAGGGTGGCGAACGGGGGAGGAAAGGGAGAAGACGTACAATCAATAGGTTACCATACTAGGCCAGTGACATTTCAGATAGTGCAAGTGCACGGTGATCAGCACGCTTCACGTACTTCCCCACCCTTCACTCTGTGGCCCTGCACTTTGCACCTTCTTGCAATAACAAGCAGGGATCATCTTCTTTTTTTCTTGCTGACAAATTGTATCCATTAGCTGTGATTATTGGATACCGAGGCTTGAGCCTCATTACTTCATGCTCTCGGGTTGGGTATGTAGTAGTGGGTTGAATTTCTTCATTGTCTGTGTGCACTGGTCACATTAAGACAGGATCTTCGCCGTGAAAGAGCAGAGATTAGTGGGCACAGCTTTCCTTTATACTGTGCCACACACCCCAACATGATGGCTCCCATGCGCTGCAAGCATGCTGGAAGATGTAGTTATTTCCTGTAGCATGCTGGGACTTGTAGTATGGTGGCGCCTCACTGGTTTCGGCCCCAATCTGTGCATCCCTGCGGTGCCTGCGACCCCTGCACGGCTGCTGACATGCGGCTAACTAGGGATCCATCGGTTTAATGCCAGCATGAAAGTACGTGCTGACCTTAAACCATGGTGATCATTTTATTGAAAGTGCTAATTGCAGGCAAGGGGGCGCCAAAATGAACTCTTTTGTGCTGTTATGTCACCTACATCCAATGTTCCACCTTCACAAATCAGACTGCCAAAGGAATATGCAAATAAAAGGTTAAGTCACAGGGACGTCATTCCACTAAAATGTCAGGGGTAGCGGCAGTGACATCACAAGACCCTTCACCTCTGATGAAATCACCGGAAGTGAAGTCATTTGGCCCCACCCTGAAGTGACATCACCGGAAGCAATGGGAAATGACCTTTCACCCCTTGACAAAACAGGAAGTGGCATCACATAGTATTGTTCCTAAGTACACTATGAAAAATAGGGTTACAATATCACTACAATGTGATATACATTTCATACAATAATGGATCACCAATATCAGTGTTTACAGGCTCCATATTACCAAATTGACTGTGAATGCAAGCAGACGTCCAAGGCCAAATGATAATGATGTGTTAATATACAGCACTTATGCTTAAGCGCTTTATATAGAACAAATATACATACGATATCACCCAAATGACGTTCCTTCGGAGTCACCTCTACTTTTTCCTTTTACTTTGTTTTGTGACTAATGTAAATTCAACCTTCAAATGACACATTGCAGATAGCATTTACAATACCTAATCCCCCGCACTATCGTGAGTGGGGGTTTAGATTCTATTAAAGACAAGGAGGCGAGCATTATGTCAACAATCTTTACTACTGACATAAATAGCAGCAAGAAACATTTTTTTTTCAACATTAACTTTTTCATTAACAAAGAGAAAAACAGTTTTTTATTTTATTTTTTTATTTTTTTTATTTCATTTAGTTTATACAAACTTTTTAGAAAATGTAAAAAGAAGCGGAAAAAAAATTTAAAAAAAATAAAAAAAATAAAAAATTGAAGAAAATAGAACAAACAGACAAAACTATTTGTCACTTTCTGCCCCACTTTTTACCCTTTAAAATGTTCAATTCATGCTACTCAATATTACACTAATAAGTGACTCTTGAGTCGTTACATTTGGTCTTCAAAGCTCCTTTCCCTCTTAATCTCGAGCATCACTATTCAAATATAAGGACTTTTCTCTAATTGGAATTGAATATGCTCCAAGAGTCTCATTGTGCCAATCATCAGCGCTTTGCTTTCGCCAATGTGAAGATGTTTCCATCATTCTTCGGAGTTATACGACTGGAATGAACTCCTCACCTTCCCCAAACAGTTCTCGTGTTGTACACTCAGTTCCGTACAAGACAATACGAGATGTTTTAAGTCTTCATTTGCATTTGCACAGAGTCTGCACTTTACATTACTTTCGGGGCTCATCCATCGGTGTCTTAAAACATCTTTAGTTTCAAAGATGTTTAAACAGAACTTTAGGAACAACCTTCTTAAACGGCTACAGGGTGATAACGTTAGATATTTTGGGAGTGTGTTGCGTTTTTTCGCTTCAGGTGGTGCATTTTGCATGGATTTATGTGCTGATCTTTTCTCTCCTATGTCAATCCAATCGAGATCCAACAATTTCCTTTTTACTAAATTTGGATTGTACCATAGCGATTGCTCATCCATTCATAATTAGTTTAGGATCCCTTTACATTGTAATTTCCATTCGTTTAACCCTGATTTTCTTTGCGTCTTCTCTACAACCAAGATTTTGAGAGGAGGGAGGTTTGCATCTTCGTATCATTTCCTAAACAATGCCAACTTATTCCATGTGATTCTCACATTAAGTGTTGTGATCCCTACTTCGTATAGTACATTGGCCATGGGCGTACTTTGTGGAATCTGAAGAACTTTCTTCCAGAATAGTCCTTCACATCGCGACCATAGTTTATGGTCGCACCCGAACATGCTCTCTGCACCGTAGGTTAAGATCGGAGATACTTTACTCTGGTAAAATTTCCTTATTGGATCAATAGAGAATTTCCCATACCTTTTTTGAATTATGATGGCTTGTGAAATCAGTTGTTTACAGCTGTTTAAGAGCTTTTTGGTCATCGGCTCATCATTAATACTAGAGCTGATGATTGTTTACACAGTTCATAAGAACACATTGGGAAAACCCAGTCCAAGATGGAGCTAACCCACAGTCCAACATCCAATCAGGATGAAGCCACACCCATAAATGTCCTTTACTCTAACGGCAACTCCTCTTCTGAAGCTGCAATGACGCTTTAACAGCAAAACATAACACGACCAGGAACCAAAGAAACAATCCAGATAACATCCAGGCGTGGACTCCGAAGACCCTCTGCCGAAGAAAACTCCCAAGGTGATCAACCCGAAGCTGAAAAAGGAGAAAGATGTTAAAATTGTGTGGGTGGGCGGGATAATACTAACCTCCTTGTCTTTAATAGAATCTAATCCCCCACTCACGATAGTGCGGGGGATTAGGTCTTCTATAGCACGACAAGGAGGCTCATATTATGCAAGTTTAAAGCCCTTGCATCACATTGAAAACCACATGATCAATCCGTTTATGATAAAACGTCTTAAAGGTAGATTCCCTGGACCAATCAGCTGCTTTAAGGATGTGCTCCAACCCTCCCCCAAGGAGAGCGGCCTTAGAGGCCATGGCGCCCCTAACTGAATGAGCTCCGAAAAGAGAGATGTCAATACCAGATTCCTGCATAATCCATCTCACCCACCTAGCCAGGGTAGCGGAGGACACTGCCTTATAAGGCCTACGATATGAAATAAGCAGCTGAGAGGTACCAGGGGGACGAAAATCCACAGTTCTATCTTCAAAACATTTCAAACAATGGACCACACATAATTTATCATTTTCAGGAAATGCCGGCTATGAAACAGAAGAAATCATACATTTAGTTCTCCTAGTAATAAAAAAGGTTACTCCCTGTGGCGAGAAGATCTTATTGTCCACATCCAGCGCTCTAATATCAGATACTCTCTTAATAGTGACCAGGCTCAAGAGCATTGTTAACTTTGAAAAAAGTTGCTGTTGGGATAAATCCTGATTATGAGGCCATGATGCAAACAAGTTCAGAACCTTACTAACATCCCACAAAACCGAATACCTAGGTTTAGGAGGAACCTTAACCCTAATTGACTTAAGAGCCTTCCTGACCAGGAAATGTTTACCCACTGGTTCTCCCTTAACCAGAACATGGCGAGCCGAAATCGCTGACCTAAACCCATTAATTGTTTGATAGGCTTTACCCTCCTTAAACAATTCCACCAGAAAGTTTACTATGTCTACTGGAGGAGCAAAAACGGGATTGAGGTGTCTAACCAAACACCAGCTAACCAAGCGGCCCCATGATGATGAATATCCTGCCTTGGTGGAGGCTGCCCAGGAATCCTTGATGACCCCATGCCCCTGAAGGACCAGGCTGTTAGGGTGACCCAACGGGTCCGTCGGGAGCTGGGGATGAGACAAGAGGCGAGGGAAGTCCACTGCCAGCTCTAGGAGAGCGGGAAACCAAACCTGAGAAGGCCAGAACGGGGTCACTATTACCAGGGAAGCTCGCTGCCTGCGTATCTGCACCATGGGCCTGGCTATCATGGCGAAAGGAGGGAAAGCATAGGGAGGCTGGCCTGACCAATCCTGGAGAAACGCATCGGTGGCCAGAGCCCGAGGGTCTGGTCTCCAACTGTAAAACTGGGGAACCTGGCAATTGAGCCGGGTGGCAAAAAGGTCCATGTGAATGGGACCCCAAAGAGACTGAATCAATGCAAATACACTCCTGTCCAGCATCCAATCGCTGCTGTCCTGAAGGTAACGGGAATTCAAATCTGCCACTGAATTGCTTATCCCTGCAAGGTACTATGCCTGAAACAGAATGTTTCTGTCTAGGCAATAATGCCAGAACTCCCTTGCCAGATCTGCTAGAGCCTTCGAGCGGGTCCCCCCCAGATGGTTGATGTAACGAACCGCTGCCACATTGTCCATCCGAAGGAGGACACAGCAATTTCCCTTATCCTTGAGCAGACTCTTGACAGCAAAGGAACCCGCGAGCAATTCTAGGAAGTTTATATGAAGAAGACTCCCCTGTTCGGACCATTTCCCCCCGTGGAAATCTGACCTACTCTGGCCCCCCAACCGGGTCTGCTGACGTCTGACTCGAGAACCACATCCGGAGAAGGCCCAAAAATCGCTCTGCCATTCCAGGCATTCATATGTTTGAGCCACCAAATCAGTTCCAATCTGGCCTCTGGATCCAGTTTCACCTTTTGGGCATAAGACAGGCTCCTGCGCAGGTGTCTTCCCTTGAGACGTTGAAGCGCCCTGTAATGCACAGGTGCTGGGAAAATAGCCTGAATAGATGCTGACAACATCCTTACTACCCTTGCTAACTGTCAAAGGGAAACCACTCCCAGCCTGAGGATGAGGCGAATTTCTTTCTGAATCTTCAAAAGTCTGGAGTCTGGGAGAAGAAGGATGCACTATTTGGAATCGATATCGAAGCCCAGAAATTGGATACATGAGTAGGACAAAATATGGACTTTTTTGCATTTAGAACAAACCCTAGATCCTGCAACAGGGAGATTGTCAGATCCAATTGGTCCTGTAGAACCCAGAGATCCTGAGCTAAGAGAAGAATATCGTCCAGATAAATAATGCTCCTGATCCCCTTCAACCTGAGGAAAGTCATCACTGGTTTCATTAGTTTGGTGAAACACCACGGGGCTGATGACAGGCCGAACGGGAGAGAGGCGAATTGCCAAAGGCGACCCCCCCAAAGGAACTGAAGGAACTCCTGGTGAGGGGGAAACACTGGGACTACCAGATACGCATCTTTGAGATCCAACTTGACCATCCAATCCCCGGAAAGCAGTGTATCCCTCAGAAGATGAATGCCCTCCATTTTGAAATGATGGTAAACCACAAAGGAGTTGAGGGCTCTGAGATTTATCACAGGGCGAAATCCTTCCTCGGACTTTGGGACCAGAAAAATGGTACTGAGGAACTGGGAAGCTCTGAACGTGGCCGGGCCCACCGCACCTTTGAAAATCAGATCTTGGATCTCTGCATCCACCAGCTTCTGCTTTTCCTGATTGAACACAAGAGGTGGAGGGGGAGATAGCTGACAAAGAGGGGAGTAAAATTCTATCTGAAACCCCCGAACTGTCTGTAAGACCCAAGGATCTGCTGTGAGATTTTCCCAATGACGAAGAAATCGCACCAACCTGACCCCCAAACCTCCTTGGGAAGAAACCCTTACGAGACGGGACAATACCTGGAGCAGATCTAACTCTACTCGAACCTCTGCCACTCGAACCTCTGCCACTCCGACCTCTCTATTGATTTCCTCTCTGGGGATAGAAGGTCGCCTGCACTCCTCTAGCAGAGGAGGAATGATGGGCCCCTCTAGAGGTGTATTGCTGAGGTCTGGCAGAGCCCCTGAAGGCGGAAAGGCCAGAGGAGCGGGCTCTTCCTCATCTGGCCCTATCAAAAATTCGGGGTAAAAAAACCTTTCTAATATTCGTCTGGGCCTTGTCTAAGGCTGTAAAAGTATGGACGTAAGCTGAAAGGTCCTTTATGAACTTATCTCCAAAAAGGTTCCCTTGAGCTTTGGGACCGGCCTACCCCTCCCCCATATCCTGAAGTTTGGGATCAATGCGCCTTAATAGTGCCTTGCGCCTCTCCTTGGAAATACAGGAGTTAGCATTGCCGAGCAGGCAAATGGAGCGCTGTACCCAGCCTCTGAGTACTTCAACATCAATTTGCGACTCATGCATAGCCGCTTCTTCTGCCAATTCGAAAATTTGGGTCAAGGGCCCCAATGTGTCCAAAAGTTTATCCTGACAAATCTTAAGAGCCCCATCCACACCCTTCTTAGGATCCTTACCCCTTTGGGACAGAATGGCCACCATGGACTGGTCAATGCTGGGGGTTACAGCCACATTATCCGGGATAACGGGACGAGGACATTCTGAACGCAGCTTACTCCTATCCTCATTAGGGAGAGCCCTCCTAACCCAATGATGAAGGAAGGAGGATACTGCCTCTGACGGACGCCACTCCGCTGATCGTGGGTGTTGGATGAGGGAAGGGTCAAAAAACGGGACTCCCCTGTCATCTAACAATTGAACTCCAACAGATTGTGACATTTCTGGCGCAGCCACCTTTCTTTTTCTCCTCTTAGGAGGAGAATCTGAATCCTCCGAGGACTCAGGGGATGATAACGGGGTAGAAGTCACTCTAATAGGGGTTGAAGACTGGGACACCCCCTCACCAAACTTACGTTTTAGGGTCTTAACTGGGGGTCCCGGGGAAGAGGAACTTAAAACTGGGCTTATTTGCCCTTGCAAATGCTTAGTTTTTGAAGTGCACTTTCTGGGGGCTATCGAAGGTCCCTGAACAGGACCCGGATGAAAATCCGAAATTTTGTTAATTAGCTTGTCAAAGGCTGAGGCGAGGGTAGAGTTCAAATTCCCCAGAGCCAAATCCATTGAATCCCTTATCGCTCTTGAGACTGAAGGAGGAGGAAGTACTGAAGCCTCCCCAAACCCCCTCATTACACCCTCTTCATTGGGCTTATCTGTTTTCTTCAAAGCCACTCTAACTTGGGTACTAGCATACACATAGGGAACCCCATCAGACCCCTTATTAGACTGCTTATGAATTGAAACAAAAATATATATAGGGAAAAAAGCACACCCACATCCCTAAATGCACTGTAAGTAAAGGAAAGGACCAAGCAGGCCTGACAAAACTTTCCACCTAATTTATATGGAACGTTAGGATGTGTGCAAACACATGTAAACAACCAACAGGTGTCGGTAAAACCTGTATACAAACAGGCACAATTCAGAGGGAATGAATTGCCCTCACACCTTCGCATGTGCAACGCGGCACTGGGATTAAGGAAACGTTTGAGGCAGAATAAACATAAGCAACGCCGAGCAGGCGAACGCTGTAATCCTGAAACAGCCTCTCTCACCTGAGGCGTGTCAGCGCCACCCTTCCAGAACGCTCGGAAGCGAGCTGAGGGAAAGCGTATTAAAATTAATATACGCGCGCCGAGCAGGTACGAACAATGCACAACTTTGGGGAGAGGTGCGCGCAGCGCGAACACGGCACACCCCTCGCCGAGCAGGCGAGGCCAGAAAATAATGCCGGGAGAGGAGGGGCAGGAGGCGGGCAGGCCGTAGAAAGGGGCCAACTCAAGGCATGACTGAGGCAGAGTACAACGCCTCACGCCGAGCGGCTCCACACACAACAGAATAATGAATGTTCGAAAGAGCGAACGCTATAAGCTAAAGTATCTAAACTACAAAGAAACCAAGCAACAATGTAACACTAAACCCCCTTCACAGTGAAGAAAGGACAAGCATGCAACAAAAGGACTTACCTTGTGCGTCAGCACCAAAGAAAGAGGAGTTGCCGTTAGAGTAAAGGACATTTATGGGTGTGGGTTCTTGCTGATTGGATGTTGGACTGTGGGTTAGCCCCATCTTGGACTGGGTTTTCCCAATATGTTCTTATAAACTGTGTGTTTTTCTCTTTGTTCATGAAAAAGTTAACGTTGAACAAAAACATTTTCTTGCTGCTATTTATGTCAGTAGTAAAGATTGTTGGCATAATATGAGCCTCCTTGTCGTGGCATAGAATTGATTCCAATTGAATCTGCCTGCTTTTAGCCGGTGATAAACGTATGGGCATTCCATAGGGTTTCATTTGTTTCATGCCTGCATGAAAATCTCATGCAGGCGCAAAACTAGGTGGTTTTGCAAGAAGAGTGGGAATAAGGAGGAGGAATTGCATCGCACCTCTAATCTCCCAATCCCCCTGCAAAATACCTTTACCATCCCCAGAGCGTAAGAGTAAAGTCATGCCTTGGTTTACCACATTACTTTACCACTCTACGAGGATCGAAAAGGACACCCCATGTTTTATTTTGAGGTGGAGCAGGAAAGTATATCAAACACGGTTTCCCTGTTCACTGCTCGCTCTCCTTCTGGATATTTAAAGAAAGTCTTAAGACTGGCGCAACGTCTTTAACGATCCGTGAGACTGCTAAGCCGACCCCCATTTAACTGTATTTTTAGGCAGAGTGTGGGGATTGAAAAGACTAAAGGTGTCGGTCTCAACTGAACTTTAATTAAGTGCCTTACGTATGTTTGAGAGGAGCTGGACTTCTCTCGTGAGTTAAAGTGACACTAAAGTTGTCAGGGTGTGCTGTAACACCCTGACGGACATACAGCCCTTCCACATCGTTTTGTGAGGAGGGCCACTGTTGCGGTCTAATGGGCAAGTGCTAGGGGTTGCTTTTATTTTGCGTTTCATGATCATGGCCAGTAGTTTACTATCCCATGATCATGGCCAGTAGTTTACTATCCCCTTCCCTCCATAGCATTTCATTTTGTACTTCAATTACCACGACTATCCTCCAATTCGGTCATTACGTCCTGCATTACTTCAAATCCATGATCATTCATGCCACAATCGAGCATTTCACCTCCAGAAGTTCCTCCCTCTCTCAGTTCCCCTCGCTGCATATTGATAAATGCGTCATGTACCGCCTCCTCAGCTCTCGACGCTCCCTCATTTTGGCGCTCCCAAACGGTATAGTCACGGCCTCAGTTCAAAGACGCCTTAGCTGTACCATCATTAACACCCACTCCGGTTGCCTGTTGTTTTCTCCTCGTCTGCATAAGCGTAATCTTTGCCGCATTTCCCTTGCAGACAGGAGGTTTGCGTGGGTTGGTGAGTGTCTCGACTGCCGCTGCAGCTTTATTGCAGCTTCCGTAACATTGCTCCTCGACAAAATGTCCTCTCACCCCGGGCTACAGTGTTCAGGCGGCAGCTGTGTACCAAATTATGCCTGCCTAATTTCTTTCACATTAAGCTGAAAGACTGAGTTTGTCTGGCACAGAAGAAAAATTAAAGCATTTTAGCAGGAACGGTGAGAAAAGGATACCCGCAAGTTTTAACTTATCAATTAAATGACAAACGTAGGGCTTGCTATGTCTGTGTTTATTCAGCCTAAATGTACACTTCGCATTAAAATGTCTCTGTGCTGAACTATTAGGGCAGTAACAACCAATCATTCCTGGCTGTAGGAAGTGAGTGCTCTAGTTGGTAACTAATGCTTAGGGTTGGCGCTGTGCACACAGAAAGGGATTTTTCAAGGTAAAACAGCACAGATGACAACTGAACCATGTAAAGTTCCCCAATTAGTGCGTGTATGATGTGCCAGAGCAACATGGCACAAACATGACGAAATCAAAGGAAAGTTTGAGTTTCAATAGCAAGACCAGGAGCAAGGGTTATGCAACACCCTTTCCTTATTCGACTGTAGCAGCACAGATACAAATACACAAAACACAATGGCAATCAAGGTAAAGGCGAATGAAAACACAGAAAAATATAAATACACAAGCCCAACTGTATTAGCACTACCGCCCACCCGTCCGGCGGTATCACCGCCAGATCACGGGTTGGGAGTTAGATGTTATTGCCGATTTCCCATTGGGTCCATATTCGGCACAATTAACGCGCGGTTAATCAGCATTTTTCCAGCATGTTTACTGCCAGCTCTGAGCTGGGGTAAACACGACAGAGGCATGATCGGGCGGAACCTTTAAATGCGGCAGTACCTCTGTTGCCGCCGCATTTAAGGGCTACCGCCAAACTCGTGATGAGGCCCACAATCTGGTAAACCCCCTAAAGAGAATCCATTGTTTAGCTTCTTCCTATTGTATTCTGCCAAAATATATCAAGCACAAATTTCAAACAGGACAAAAATGATTGCAGGCAATCACTGCAGTGATGTCATTTTTTACCACTGTTGCTCTGAAAGATCATAGCCTGACCCATGGACCAGCCAGCTCCTTTGCATTATGGACCGACAAGTGAAAGAGAAAACATGAAGAGAGACAAATATGGGCAGCATGCGTCACAGCATAGGATCAACAGAAGACTAGAGAGATGGAAGCCATGTTGAACTGGAGGGAAATGTTGGTGCAATTCCTGTAGGGTCTCAAGCGAGAGTGTCTAAAACACAAGGGAGAGAGAATCAAAAGCTACTAGTGGCAGGATGAACACAAACAAGTGCAAGTTCCTACATTAAAGGGGGCTGATGTCCCAGTCCAAGTCTGTCCCCATCGTCTAAATCACAGGAGCCCAGCTTTGCCTCGCCCCACTTCCTCCTTCAATTGACTCTGATTCTCAGGAACTACAAGCGCCAAAGCGCCCTCATTTCTTAGTCTTGGTTTGTTGCTCCCTAGTCTGTAAATAGCACTCGGAGTGGTACATTTATAAGATATCTACTAGCCAGGCCCTATTAATTTCTTCTTGCTGTAAGAAAACCCAAGGCGAAGAACCAGCAGGAACTTTCCCCTGTGCTCCGAGTCCCCCAACCGGCCCATAAAGTTGGGGTTTGCTCAGAAGCACTTTAAGACAAGATAGCTGCACCTGTGAGATGGATGGGGGTGCAGATTCATTACTTCAACACCAATCAATAAGGTCAACTCAACGGTTTGGCAAAGGGAGTCCGTTTAATGACAAGTACAAAAACAGGGAGTTATGAATATCAGCAATGGTGCGATCTTCCTTCTCGTATCAACTCCAACGAACTTCATAAAAATTATAGCATTTATACTGAAAACCTGTCATCATTGACGTGTAACACTCAAAAGTTGCAATGCAATTCTATTGGTTAGGAAAAGATAACTTTACTATAGGTACTATATCTGTATATGGTAACCGAGTGAGGGGATTGGGAAAACACTATCAGGTGGGCATCTAAGCCCTTCCTTCAAAATGACTACTGCAGACGTCAGTAAAAGTACAACGTCCCATTAGTTCTACTAACTATAGGACCCTAGATTACTTGGTCCACTGTGATTGGGTTGGCACCAACCCCATGCATACTTTTTCACTTTGCTTAGCAGCACGCAGAATGATCGGCCAGGTGCAGGGTGCCCCTCAACTCACCCAGCCTTCCTTCAATCCATCATCATTTTACCGCCTATGTGTCAATTATTTCACTGTGGTTGGCTTTGAGACTGCATCTTCTGCCTAGATATCTTCTCCTCACACTGTGGATTTGCCTTTCCTTCAACAATTTGTGTATTTGATTTTATGCTCACCCACCACCTGCCTTTGCCTTCTTATCTTGTCTCTTCAAAGCAGTATATTCTGGTCCTTCACTTAATTGTCGCTACTGCTCGTTCATTTTGATGGATACGACTTTGGTTCCCTAGGCACGAGTTGCCTCTTCTGAGTTTCGTTTCTGTCGCTCATCTACTGATGTCGTTGAATGCGAAACCTTTCTTGAATGGCCTTAGTAATTTTTGTTGATTCTACTTTTTGTGCAAAGTGAAAGTATACTTCATATAAAGTTCTTTATTTGAAGTAGATATGTATATGGCACTTGCCGCACTATCCCTCTACTAAGCATAGCAAGCTGCATGATTCTCTTAGCTTTCTTGAGGTTCCAAGCGTATGTACAAGTGTAAACTGGTCAAATATCTTTGCCATGCTTACAGCTTAAGCTTCTTTCATTTGACATTGCCTTCACACTCTAAGTTCATGATATCCTTATGCATGGCGTTTCGTCTCTTTATGTCATTCTCTGGTCGTCATTTCTTCTGTAGGCGAGTCAGTCCGGGTTCTCGTGACGTCACCATTCCTCTTTCATAAGGACCTTTTTGGTTTCTTTAAGGACTGTACTCAGGCGATCTTCGGTTCGTCTCATTTGTTGATATGGCTTTCTCAATGGGTACCTTACTGTCCATGCCTTCCTCGGTACTGGTACTTCAATAAGCATTGTTCTTCTGATAGGTACTGGACAGAGCCCCACTGCGGCTCTCTGCTGGTTTCTTTGCTGATCATACGTCACATATCTCGGTGTGAACGTTCCTGGTACTTCAAAATGGATGGTTGGAGTACGGGCTGCACTTGGGACCTCCTCTACACTGCCCCTCCTCCCACCTTTTGGTGCTTTTCAGGTTGAAGTTGCTTTCACCCACCGGCCTGGGGTGGGCCTTCCTAGGCCGGGTCCTGCTGCAGACTTGGACTTTTTCTGCAACAGTCATACACCTACAACACACTCTGGTTTCTCCTTTGAAGATGCAAGCTCACAGCAGGCTCTGGTTACACCTTCTGAAGTTCTGGGTTCTCCCAAAGGTCTAGGTATGTGCAGTGGTAGAAGTGTACCAAATACTTGTTTGTAAATTGTATTACAGTGGGAATCAGGGTGGGGTGGAGCATGGTGCAACAAGTGTAGCAAGGGGCCGAATAAGGCAAACAGCAAAGTGGCTGGAAGGGGCAAAAGAACATAGTCCTCCTGTGTGATGTTTCTTTTTTTTCCCTCAATCATTCATTCAGTTGGCACATTTATGTATCATTGTTGTGAAATCAACTGCCGCTATTCGCTAATCTTCCATTCTCTAAAAGCTAGATCTAACACTGGTCCGAACAGATGCTGCCTCAAAGGGCCTCACGCTCTTATGCATAGAATTTGGTGATTTATTCCTGAACCTGAGTCTCAAAACTGCAAGTCTTTAATCTCCTCTGGTAGGACAGAGAGTCCAAGGGATAAAGAGTCTCTGACCCTCCACAGACCAAAGGTTCCATCCTGGGATACACTGTGTGATGCTATACTCAAGATAGACAGGAGCACCCCAATGGATGCCTTTGAAGAAAATGCAGACAATTTGAAGCTGAATTCTGTGCTCTACTAGAAACCATCGTAGGTTTCTGTGAGGAGCTTGGATATGATCCCATTGCCAACATTCAGAAATCCATCTTTTTTCAGTTTTATGGAGTCTACCAATACATTTTATGGAAGTAGCCCTCCCTCGAAGAGTGCATTACAATAGTCCAAGTCACTAGGCACTATGGCTTCTACAATAACTATACACATGTCTCGCCGGCATGAAGGCACAAATCCCCCATAACCACCTGATACAAAAAATATCTTCCAGCGCCCGATTATCCATGGGCGTAAGGTGCTCCACAAATATATAAATAAATAAATAAAATGGCCTTCATTATTTCTATAACACCCAAGCATTCAACCTGAGATGACAATTTGACATGTTTTCAAAATATCAGGGGGATAGGGCGCGGGGAGGGATTCATTCTTAGTGTTCGCAGACCTCCTCCATTTTCCTCTGGAGATGAAGCCAACGAGTCTGTCCCATCTGAGATGTCATCAAAGCTTTCAGTGTACAGTCAAACAGATTTCAGCTCAGCTGAACTTGCTTTGTGTGGTAAAATGAAGAAATATGCATTAACCTAAAAAAAGGACCACTCTGGAACTGTGAAAACTATTGTAAAATGTAGACGAACAAGCTAGAATAAAAACGAAAATATAGTGTAACACTGTTCCCGACAGATTCCAACCACTCACTTCAACCTCTGGGCACGTGGGTCCAGGAAGGATACAAAATATCTCAACTAAGATGAACTTGGCTCCCACCAAAGTTTTGGCTTTAGGTCAAAGCAGGCTCTGTGCAGAGGTCCTCCCTTGCAGGATAACAAACCTAGCTTCAGTGCACAATAACCACTTCCATCTCTCTCTCCAATAATCAACCTTAACAAACAGGTAATATATCTCTGGACAATTTCCTAACTCATGCCCTTGTGTGACTTCTTTGTGTCTGCTTTTATACTGTTTCCATTGATTCAAATATCCCTAGAAAAGGCATGCGATTGGCCTGCCCTGTTTCCCTATGCCATCCAGCTCCTGGATTGTCACATTTGTTGCTTCTTTCTCCACTTATCATCCACATGTGTAATGTGTCAACTGACATCTTAAAGATAGCCAAAGTGAAGACGGCAACTCTGCAAGTCGATTCCTTGCCCTGCATCTGACTCCACTGTTGGTTATTCTCTGAGGCAAGCATGGCTCTCTCACTTCTCCCTTCTATCTAGGCATTGCTCCTCTCAGCAGTCCTGTGCATGTCCCTGACCCAGTCTGCATAGTGCCGGGTGAGGCTACTTCACTCCACTATCAGCCTTGCAGAGTTATATCATGAAGTGGAGGTCGAGTAAACACAATCTTACACAAGAGTTGATGGATTCTCAAGTCGTTTTTTGAAAGGGTTGCCTTTACAATGATACTGGCAAGGGCGGAATCCAAGGAATAAATAATACCCCCACTTGAATATGATCACCTCTCCTTTAGATGATTAATGTGTAATTTTCTTGACCAAGCTTCTGTGTCTCAGTTCTTGAAATGGGGCTATATGAAGCCCCATTAATAATACTCTTTGGGTTATTATCATCTTGTCAGGATAGCGGCCATTGCCATGTTCAAGCAAGTCTTTTGTCAAGAAATTCTCGAGATTGAATAATAGTTATTGCCACCAATTACCTTTGGCAAAGTGACTGAGTCTTGGCCAAATAATGAAAAGAGGTAGCCAAAGTAACACACTTTGCACATCATTTCTTAGAAGACCGGAACATAATCTGACATACGTGGAGCAAATGCCCTGTGCATGTAGTATGGCAAGGGTAGACAGGTGATCCTCCCAATACCCATGCCCCAGGCCCAGTATCCCACAGCGGGTGGAGGCACCTGGGCCCATTGGTTACCCCATGGCTGCTTCACCACCACATTAAGGGTCAGGCTGGAGACTTCATCACAGTGCTTTCACATTACCAGCTTTACTCACTATCCGTGCAAATGCTAGTTGTCCAATGCCCCTCAGACTGGTGTTTTGAGGGCTTTGGATTTCTCTCACTGACTACACAATGAAGATCCCGTTTGGGGGTCTCTATTGTGTTTTACATGCACCTAACCGTTTTTGTTTTCAAAAAGGGCATGCCCGAAGGAGTGCTTTGGGACTCTCTAATTCGGGTGTCTTTGGGAGTCTGGGTGGACTCATGAGGACCCCCCATATAGCACCTCCTGGGGTTGCATCACCAAGCATTTGGATTCCCCTAGTCCCAATAACACCCCAATTTCTGCTATAGCGCCCTAAATGTGACCCTATACCTACCCCCGTTCCAAATAGCTGGGGGATGTACAATGCTGACTTTAAAGAAAAGGACACAAAATCAGCACATTTCTTATCAATGCTCCACATATGTATGAATATAATGGAAGAACCACTGGACTCTCCCTGCTAAAGGAGAGCATATGTCAGTGAAATTTCCCAGGAAGTTACATACATCTTGTTTTGGGCTAGATTGTGCATCTTCAGGGATTAATAATGGGACTTACTCAATAGGTGAGTTACTCTTGCCTTCAGTTCTCATGGTGGCCATGGGGATCCACAGGTTTATCCAGTTAATGTGGTAAATGTGGTCTTTCTTACCGCAGCCAGGTTGTTGGAACCTATAATCAAGATCTTCCAGAGCTTTGGTAACTATATACAGTCCACCACATTGTGTCAAGAGCTTATTATCTGTGGTGGGCAATAAAACCCTCATCTGATCCCCAATCTAAACTGCCTGAGTCGAGTGCCTTCTCCATACAATCTTTTTTGCTCCCCCCGTGCTTACTTCATGTGTTGCCACATCAGATCCCTCAGCTGGGTCATCCTATCTTGAGTCTGGTTGTGTGAAATGGGCAGTATTTTTGGCTTGGTTGTTGTCAGGCAGAATCCCGTGCAGTTCCCTCAGGGAACGCTACCCAGGATTAGGACTATAGGTGAGAGCAATAAATCCCCTTTGGTATCAATCTGTACCACAAAGATTTAGTTGGTAGCTGTGGCTAAGCAGTCAGACTTATCTCAAGAGGGAGATGAGCAGTATTCAGGGTTTACACAATAGGTATCACAGTACTATGGAACAAGGAAACACTGACCAAAGCTTTGTATCAAAAAGAGAATATATATTTATTTTATACACATCTAGTTCAACACATGAATCACAGTTAATAAAGCAAGTTAAGTTCACTCAAGGAAAAGTATATACAACTTCCTATTCAATTGTAGACAAGTTTGCGGTAGAGTGAAAACTGAGCAAAACGGCACAGTAAAAACCAACTGCAAATGGCACTCTATCAATTTAACGAAAGGGAGGGAAGGCACAAGTTAAACCGAAATATCTTCAGACACCCCCGAGCAACACTTCCCTGAAGTTTTGTGAACAAGTTATGCACAGTAACACTTTAGCAGAAATATAAGCAAATGAAAACTGAGCAAAATGGCACTCTGCAAGTTAAGACAGTAGGAAGGAAGATGGGTTTGGAAGATTCAGGTGCATCAACACATTTCTCATTGAAAATCAATCTAGTGAGAGCAGATCTAACAAATCAACTAGAGTCAATAGGCCTGAGCCAGAGTCAGTGGTACAGGACCAAGAGCTTAGGAGCAAAAATGTTCTTGTAGCTGCAGTCAAGTCTTTGGTAAATGAATATTGAAAAGATATATGCGAGGTGAAAGACAATGTTAAGAGAGAGGGCGGCCAACCCAACAAGTAGATAAAGGATTTAAAACACCTTTAGGGCTACCACGGGGAAAAGGAGGCCTGGCGGAACAATGTACCTTAAACGTGAAGAAGTGGCTCCTGCGGCGGCGGTTGTTCCCGGTAGTTCGTACAGCTCGAGTGGTCCAGCAAAGGAAGAGAGGCTCTCGTCGTGGAGGAAGGTTCGAGACACTGTACTACACAGGGATGAAACCAACCGCGGTGCTGCCAAACAAAGTTTAAAAGGTACGCTCCTTTTAATCGCGGTCCGGGTCGATAGCTGCCTGGCTATCCGGTCTCCAAGTGGTGGGCACTGTCGATTTGACCAAGGCAGGTCCGGGGGAAGCGATGGGTGAACTGGTTGTTCCCACCAGCTCAAGGGAAGAAGGCTCTTTCGATGAAGATCTCCTCTCGTTGTGTGGAAGAAAAGTGGTGAGACGATCCGGCAGGGCTTCACCGGTGGTGTAGATGCTGAGGATGTCTGTGGCTTCTCTCCCCTTCGGTTCCGTAGTTCCAGTGGTGACGTCTTGCTCTTCCAGTCCTCAGGACCCTGCTTTTATGCAGAAAGAGACCCATTCATACAGCCTAGCTGTCACTCACACAGTGGAGTGGTCTTCTTGGTGGGAGACCCTCCAGCCTATCAGGTTAGAGTGCGACCTGAGTTGCTGTGGCAACTCTGTCCAGGGGTTCTACTCCCCCTCCCAAACAACAGACCCACCCCAGACTCAGAGGCGCCGAAAGGAGGGCTTCTTGGCAGAATCCCGCCAAAAGAGCGAACAAAGGATCCCCGACCTGGGTTAGGAGTTTAGAGTAAGACACGAGAAAGAATTTATATTAAAGTTCTGGCAAATAAAACCTACCAGAGTAAAGTTAATAATAAAATAAACCGGCGGTATGTTAGAGGCTGTCAGTAAAAATGTTAGCCTCGAACAATGGGAAAATCCCATAGGAAAATATTCGCGGTTGAATATTTATGGTAGTAACCACTGCCACCAGCCAGAAACTTTATAGAGCAGGACTTTAAGGTACCCCCTCGAAAATGAACCCAAGGGAAAAACTATGAACCCTTTCCAGTACCTCCATAGTAAGATGGGTTGGACTGGTTAAGTTCATAAGATTTGACTAGTAAAGTCAATGGGGACTTTACATGCCCTGGGAGACAGTAGTCAGTCCCAGGTTATGGAGTCTATGTTTGGGGGTCGCTACAACACACCTGTGTCACTGCATGGAGGGTGCTGTTTAACACATGTGAATAAAGATGGTTCCTATGGGTGAGAGAAAATCCCATAGGCATTAAACACAAAAATAGCCTAGAACACACATAGCAAAAGTGCCTAAGAGTGGGGAAAAGAGTCTCACTCTTAGCAGGTAAAAAGAAACAAACCCTTCAAATCCAGCAAAGCTGCTGGGGGACTCTATAGGTAAGGGAAATTGGCCATAGAATGAGAATTCTCCCTAACAGTTGCCTTGCTGTCTCTGCCGGTCCCGCCCCCCGTCTCTCGGCATGTCTAGAGCGTCCTAAGGATCCCAGTAATGGAAAAGACAAAAGGGGGTTTAAACCAGTATATCCCACTGAGGTTTTCTTAACAAAAAATGAGGCCCAGATCTTCAACAAGTTTTCAGAGTCTGGTTCAATCTTTTCCTTTTCACTAGACTGCCAGCCTGAGGTATATGTATGGATGTGTGCAAGGTCACAACTCATCGGAAATCTTTGACTTCACTCATGAGCTTTGGCATGACGCTCAACTCCTGGTAAGCGAGGATCCTCTTTGGGAAACCCACCCTGATGAAATAAGGGGACTAGATGCTCGAGGATTTGCAGCCTAGTGATGGCACAGAGGGTAAAAGCCCCAGCATAGTGGCATTATCAACTGTGACAAAGATGTTCTGATTCCCTCCACTTGAGGGTTACTGTGGACCTATTGTATCCATCCTTATTCGGGAGAACACAATATCCATGGTAGGGATGGGGCTGTTCAGGAACAATAGGGATAGCAGCATTGAAGGTCTTCCAGAATATGGAACACATTGAGCAATACTCCCCCAGATGTGGTAAATATCCATCCAAAAAAATCAGGACTCTACATGGTATCACGTATTTGCCGCTCCTAGATGTCCTAGCGTGATATAACAATTGGCAATTTCCATGATTATCTGTTGAAAGGGTTTGAAAGCCAACAGTTGCTATCAGGTTTCTTAACACTCCTTTTTGTTTTTAATTGCCCTAAACAATGGCTCAGCCCTCCACAATCCCCCTTCACCTCATTCCCTTCTACCTCAACTCCTTTAATTACCCGCTTAAAGGCACTTTGGAGAGCTATGTAATTCCGCTGATCAGCTGAAAAATGTGAAGACGCTTTTAGTTCCTCTGCCATCCAAAACGTTTTTAGAGACCTGTGTTGGGTGCTTCCGTGAAGGTGGCAATATGTGTACTTCTTCAATCTGAGGGATTCATGTAAACTTAGAAATCAGTTCGACTTTGGTGTATGGGTGCCCCCTTTTGTACCAGATAGCCATGGGTGCCATGGTTGATCAATAACACCAGGATATCTCTCTTGTAATTCCTATCCACCACCCTGGGGGCAATGCTTATTTAAGTGCCCCATGCCATTAAAATCTGTAGTTTGGCCTTAACTAATTGCCAATCCAGGGAAAGATCACACACGCCTTTGCACTACATATATCAAATTTTGCCCTTTCAGGCAACAACAGGTCATGCAAGTTTCACCACATGTACCTTCAGGAGGGTGTGGGGCAGTTTTCTGGGTGTGAAGCCTAGGTCAGGTCCTGTTGATCCCAGTTCTGACACCATTTTGTTACAAAGTGGGAACAACAGAAGAATCTAAAGACAGAAGTCAGGTTCAACACATTTACCATAAGGGAAGGACTTGTGGAATTCCTATTGGGGTTCCGCCAAATATGTCTACAGCACAAAAGGAAGAATCTACGGTTAGCTGTGTCAGAATAGAAGATCAACAAAAACATGTGTAAATAGCGCATGCAAAGTTGAGGGACTTTGTTTACTCATACCTCGAGGCACTGTGTTCAACACCTCCCAAACTTCATGAAATTGCAGTTTTTAAAGAGCCACAAGTTCGGTTTTGCAAGTATTTAAAAAATGCATATGCTATATTAACATGATACATTGTGCTCTGGAGGTGCTGTGTTTCCCTTTCTGAAAACAGCTGTAACCAAAGACAAACTCCACTAACAAATAACCATAGACACAAGAAAGTCTATCAGGTGAACAGGTCCTGCAAGACAGCGTTCCCTGAAATTGTTATACACCAATTACTGCCATTTTAAAATGATCATAGAGATGAGCATGCCATGTAGTACTAGCAGCCTAGCGGCAGACTAGGCAAATTATCACTTTTGTTTCTCTCTCATGGATGGATGCCTGACTGACAGCCTCCTTGTAAGTGGAAGAATCAAAATCCATCCTGTTTTCTATTGTGTGAGCCTCACAATTTCTTCATGCATAAAACATGCAGTTTTGAATATTATATTTTGTATAGATTTTTAGAACTGTAACTATGTAAAAGAAATGAAACACCCACAAATTATTAACTTTTTAATGTTGCAAATTGCTAAAAATACATAGACAAATATATATATATATATCACTAAGAAAACAAGTTGTTAAAGGGACGCTATGGTTAAGTTACCCTACTAAAAACCTACCACCTTCACTGAAAAATCTATACTGAAGGAAATTTCTGATTCCAGTGCCCTACTAAAAACCTATGAAATAAACCAACAAAAAACATTGTTAAAGGGACGTTATGGTAAGTTGCACTAATCAAAACCTTTAAAATTCTATGGAAAAACTGTGTTTATTAGGGCAGTGGATCCAGAAAGTTCCTTCAGTATAGATTTTTCAGTGAAGGTGATGGGTTTTTAGTAGCACAACTTAACCATAACATCCCTTTCTACAACTGTGCACATGCGTATATCGTCCTGTGATGCCTGGAAACACTGTCCCTAGGGAACATATGCAAATAAAAGTGTGAGGTTGTTGTAGTAGCTGGAAGCGTGCACCCATATTTCTGCGAGTATTTTTGCACCTAAACAATCCACCTACTGTATTGTGCTCACAGCAAGCGTAGGTAGAAATGTGCAATGTCCGTGTGCCATATGTTTAAGTAGTCCGGGGATGGCAAGAGTATACATAGGAGAACTATGCACGTAGCCACAAAGTATAATGGGCAATGTACATCCGGCAGACAAGCTTGCAAATGGAGAACAATGGCGACGCCACCATGGCAATGGATCAACAGTGCGTGTGGTCCGTTATTTGGTGGACACGCCCCAGATCCATTATTCTGCACTGTAAGGAGTGTTACAGTTATAATGTACCCTTACAGATATCCTCCACTCTTCCTTTTATATGTAGATATTGTTGGGAAAGAGTTAGTGCCACTTTGCTGCGTCACATGCTCCACATCAACCCTATAAAAGGGCACACCCCACAAGTGCTCTGTTTGGCTTTCTAGAGAAGACCACCGATGCACATTGGTTGGGGCAGAAATTGCTTAATCAGCAACTGTGTGCCTACAAACTACTTCTGCAAGTAATGGCCATCAGAGCTTCTGCCACTACCTCTAACTCAGAAGCACCAACACCTCCTTTTGAAAGTCCTGAGCAAGGGGACAGGTGTCATAATGTGGAGGGACATTGAAAAGGAAATGAGAATAAAGTGGAAGGAATCCCCATTGCCTTCAGCCAGCATCAATCCTGGGTGTGGAAACTATTTAGGACCATTGGAGATGTGCCAAAATCTCGTGCAAACCTGGTGCAGTGCACTGAGTGCAACATAGTACTCAGCCGCGGAAAACCTGGCTTGTACGGCTATGGCACCACCAACATGCGGCGGCACTTGAAAGCTAACTACCAGGCAGCTATTTGGAGGGTAGTCCCCTTCTAAGCAGGCAGTGGGTTAGTGTCCTCTACAGCATCCTCTGCATCTACTCCTGCCACCAATAAGGACACTCCGGTGGGCCACCGTGTTCTGAAAGCAGCCGTGGATGACATACGCAGTGCAACAGGCCCTACCTTTCAAAGGTCACTGTATTGTGCATATACTGCGACACGATACTGTGTAGGGGAGAACATTTACTAATTGCTTTTGAGGCTTCTGTCCGGGGAGCATGGCAAACACTGCCCCCTACCCAAGTAAAGTACACCCCACATCGTCTGCCCTCCAGGTACGATTTCTTATCCCTGTGGTTGGTACCCTTTGCCAAATCTCCCTTCCACTGCTGGCTTTTCTGGCGTGTCTTATAACAGCAGGAAGAATCTACACAGCCAGAAGGTGTGGGGAACAAAAAGGCTTTTTTCAGAGCCACCTTCCACTGTTAAAAAATAGAAGTTCAATGCAAGCATTCAGGCGATGACGCTGCCTATAAGTGCTGCGTACAGAGACGGCAACAATGGGCGGCGGGACACTGTCAAAAGCATTGTATGCATTTGCTAAATTAATTCTTGGCTCTTAAAAGAGCCTTTTTGTGCTGGGTGTATTTTCAACGGTAACAGCAGTGAACAACCACAAGGAAAATGCTTCCTACACTTGCAGGAAGCGCTCCACAGCATTTTTGGTATTACGCAGAAAGATCTCATTGCCAGCATTAGTCAGATGAACGCCATCTGAACGGAAAATGTTCCTACTACTGAGCGTAATGTTTTCATTGTGGAAGGAGAACATGCCAACGTCGCGCAAAAAAGCACAAACAGCCTTGTTCACATTGCGACGCGCTTTCTCAATTTGTGGGCCACAGAAGGAAGAATGCAGCTACATCTGTCTCTGGGCAATGCGAGAAAAAAATATGTGAGATGTTGGAAACATTTCCATGATTTGCCGAAATGTCTCCTTCATTGCAAACTGCAGTGAAATGCCAGTAACATGCCCTAAACTGTTCCCTCCACAATGACCAACAATATTGTCTGGATGAGCAAGTGTCACCAAACTGGCACATAGAGGACCCACATGGAACCACTGCATCCCAAGTACTCCGTACCAGTGCATATAGACATTATGGAAACCAAGGTGTGCTGCTAGTGCACAACGTTCTGCGTAAACTTGTACCCAATGTATCCACGAGTCGCCCAACAGCCATATAGTCTGCCTATTTAATGGCACACCCGTTCCCATAGCCATGTCCACTCCTATTGGTAAAAAGAGGTTCTGGCACAATCTGTTGCTACACACCAAACCCACAAATTGATATTGACCAATCCCAACTCCTGCACAGTCCCATTTCCATTGCAACCACCCTCAAAAGACCCGGACGTAGTATGTGCGCGCCCCCAAATGGTGCTGCTTTCGCCAACATATTTCCCTGTATACGGGGCTGCACAAACATATTTTAAGCACCATAGAAAGTTTGCGTCTTTGTAGAAATTGTTCAAAGTATTTTTTCCTAATTTTGTAAAGGGTTCCTCTTGGCTTGTCCTCCATACATTACTACATGTGTGTCTGCAGCGTACATTGCACACAGTGCAACAGATTACTAATTGCAATAGGGGGAAAAAAATTCCACCGCCACTGACAAACGTCACACTACAAGCACTAATGTTGATATGGGCACAAAAGAACATCCTACCATGGAACACAAAAGCAGACACACACGGGAATCAGAAAACCGTAGTCCCATTTCCAAAGCAAGCACATTAGGAAGGACAGCATGTAGCATGTGTGATTTCCCCAACTACCACAAGGGCCGCGGTGCAGTAAATTAGGGCCAGTCCTTCTTCCCTTTCAAGGACTCTTTCAGCAGCACTCCCTGATTGGCTACTGTTAAATTATTGCATACACATCCACCAATTACATCCACGAACTGTGCATGTAATGCTATCACATCTATTGAACAGTGCGTAACAGCCGTTAAACACGCAGAGGTGAAATATCCTGTAAATGAAAAGCACATGCACGAGAAAGCACTGTACAACGATCTACGTGTTCTGCACTCACAAACATCAGCATCGCTACCCATCCCCACACCCAGTAGGCATTACTATTTTTTGTACAGTACAGGTCCAACTGTGTTATACGTACGTAGCAGCAGTGTGCCTAGGAGTAAATCGCCATAACATGCTAGTCCCCCATGACCTACCATTAAATCTCTCCAACAGTGGTAGGTTGTTCCAAAGGTTCCATTTGCCCACAACAGGCATTGGTATACGAAAAAGGTTACTCTATTATTTTGTTCCGTCATTTTTACAATGCTTTCCCCCATTAAAACACCTCCTAGCAAATTTGTACAAAACTATTAGACAGCCTTTCCGACCAAACTATACAAAGTGCATACATTTCAAGCATAAAGACAGTTTCCACCCGCACGTTATAGATAACAACAGCAGTTCAGCAATAAAAAATGTTTTCGCCACATTCACAACAGTAACAGTTGTAAATGTACATAAGGAAATCTAAACCCAAAAGCAATGCCTTCACGCATGTACTAAGCATACATATGCAAATAAGTGCATGCAAATGGCCGCCAGAAAACAGTGTTCTTTGCACTCTGTGCATCTTTCCGCACCTTTTATCTCATCTTTCCACAATGCACAGTCCTACATTTGTGAATTAAATAGGCCTACACTAATGCACACACGTTTTTCATAACAAGTGATACACTAAACCCCCAAATAGGCCGCCTACTCCCTTAATAAACATTCTTATGCTCCCAAGCGCCCTCAATATTGAACACTTCCCTTTCATACAGGCACACTTCATCTTCCTGCCCAGACATCCCCTATAGTTTCGGAAAATGTAATGTACAAATGTAAGCACTGTCATTAGCCAACATTTTTTCTTACTATCTTCTTGTGCAGGAGCAGTACCCACCTGTCTGTGGAATGCCACTGTAGTGTGCACTTCAAAATACAGCCTACAATACACCTGCTCTCTGAAATCAACAAAGTAAGTACAATACCAGCATACTCTTGTATAGCTTACTAACAAGTGCGCTATTATTGTACAACAGCATATAAATGTATGCCCATCCAGCAATATGTACTTCATTGTTACTTATCACACCTCTACAGGTGCTAAGTATTTGTTATACTGCCACCATTAGAGTAATGGCCACATACTAACATTCTCTCCAACTTAACCTTACACACCACTGCACACCCACACACTTGCAATTAAATAGCTGCCTACCCGCCCATTCAACCACTGACTCACATTACACACATATACATGTGATAATTTGCACACCCACACTTCCCTTTCTTTGACAATAGCTACTAGACAATGCCTACCAAACGCCAATCCCATAGACAGCAACGCAGAAAGAGAGTCACGCAACCTACAAACACAGAAAGTAGCTGTCCACTGCAAGCTGAACGTGAACAGAAAGGTGAAGGAAAAGAGGTACTTCAGTCATTAAGTAAAACAGATACATCTACCAGTAAATACAGTGTAGGCGATCTGTCAAAATGTGAGAATGTAAAGAAAACCACTACATACAGTGGAACACACACTACTGCTAAGAGAGCATGTACAAATGGTAACGTAGTCACAAGCCATTTTCCTAAAAAAGTAATTTTACAAAAATGTTCCACAACAGAGTCCTTCAGAACCTTACAAGTAGACGACAGAAATCACGCTCAACCATCAAAACCGACAGAAGAAAAGTCGTCCTAGAAGCTCTTGTAGACAGTGCTATAAGCGTGAAGCGGAAATTTTTTATAGCAATTTTGAGGAGAATGAAACCACTAACAATATTCATTAGTAAATTGCAAGCACAACTTCGAAACAAACGCAACATGGGCATAGATACCTTTGGCCACATCTGTACAGGTGAGTGGAGTCACACCACCAACACAGAGCCATACGTCAATGAAGAATCATACAAACAACAACAAACTAACCAAATTGTCATACATCAGAGTGGACGAGGGTATGAAAAGATACACAATACCATAAAGGAAGAGGAAACACTGCTTTCAGAAATATCCCCATCAAACTTAGATGGCACTCTCCAATTCACCAAACCAATACGCCTCACCTACAAATGGCCTTGCACATTAATGTGCAACGTTCGTCAAAGCCTAATCAAAAATTCGCAGCATTTCCTCAATCAGTATGTCAAAGGCAACGACAAAAGAAGAATGAAAATACTGCAAACTATGGACTCCTGTCCAGTACACAACTACAATGGAATATGAGGACATTCCTTAGCCTGTATTTCTGGACCAGCTTGCAAAAGCACCTTCCACTGTATTAAAATGTTAGCAACCCACAATTCAACAGTCAGACATCTAGTGTACAAACTGTACTATACAAAAACTCCAGCTTTAGCACTCCAACATATACATGATATTCTCCTGCACGGTACAGCTAAACAAGTGCTCGATGAAATTCAGCACATCCAAAGGAAATACTGTGGAACTGAAGAGCAGTTACACACTCCAACATTTTCACACAACGGTACTGACAACAATGCAGCTATCAACTTTTTATATCACACATACAGAAAAGAAATACGATTCGAGTATGTGTGTGTTGTTGTAGAACTTTGTAGAACTTTCTATAAAATGAGCAGGAAAACTGTAGATATAATACAGAAGGCAATGAATAATCCCAATGGTTTCAATTAGCTCTGTACCTTCTAGCAGAAAACAGGTACGACATTACCATCAGCTCCATGCTGTGCATAAACTGCACTGCAAAACTTGACAATAACCAAAGGCCTTCACGGAAAATTAGTAATAATTTGGAACTATTTCCACTGCCAAACACACTGCAGCAGCTTAATTTGTATGAGAGCATTATAATACAAACAGTGTACCCATTTCAAGCAATAATACGTCTTCAACCAAAAACTGCAAAATTACCTCCCACCGAATTACTGAAAGGCATTCGTGGTAAAGTGGTCTATTTACTGTTAGATTTCAAAGAAAATGTAGACACTCTACAAGTGCAAAGGCCAATACACAAATCTTTGCTTATCCTAGTGAATGGTGTAACTACAAAAGAAAAAAAAATTGGCAAAACCTAGTGGACCAAAGTTAGAGAGGCGTTGCAGTACCTTAAAGAAAACAATGAATACTACAAGGAAATAAACCTAAAAAAACCTGAGAGAAAAAACCAAAATAATTCAGGACTTCTCAACAAGTGACCAATTTCAGCGTCTAGATCCTAGTACAGCCTCCAGTATTTTAGACCTGTACACAATTCACCCACTGCACTCCAAAGATAGCATCGACGATGCACTAGAAGCATATCAAATGCAGCAAGCCAAAGGAGTGCCAATCAGTATATGTGAAAAAAGTGTGGAAGCACAAGCCTTTCCTCTACTGTTCCCCACTGGAAAAGGTGGAAGATATGATGAAGGTGGCACACAAATAACAGCATCAGAATACTGCTGTTTACGAATGTATTCTGAAGACCCTAGATGCAGACAGAACATCGAGTACATATGCCACCTGCTCTTTGAATGGAACTAACAACGCTATGTTATGGAGTTGCCCACACATTAAAAACAGGTTTCCCATTTCCAAAACATGTCTGCTACACAACTACTTAAAAAGGTGCAAGAGAAAGATGAAGTTTTACAATCAAGTGTTAGAAATCTCTTGGCAAACATGCGTGGTACCAAAGAGTACTGGTTTCGACGGCACGCTGATGTCCGGTGCATGCTATGCAACCTTGGCCCTCCCAAATGGTTTGTCACTTTAAGTTGTGCTGAGTATGCATGGGAAGACTTGCACACTTTCCTACGCATAGCAAACCAAAACAAAACAGGTGTAGACATGAAAACACCAGGAGGGCTGTGCTCTCTGAATCAGTGAATGTTTCATGCTACTTTCCTCAACGCTTCCTTGCCATGCTGCACTTCATTTGCAATAAAACACTTCCTCCCCTCGGAGAAGTGGAACACTTCTTTTGGAGAAAAGAATATCAAGCCAGAGGAGCACCACACATCCACATGCTTTTGTGGATTAAAAATGCTTGTAAATTTGGTGAGGAAACTGATGAAACTGTTTTGCAGTTCATTCACAAATATGTCACTTGGCAAGTATTGTTGATGCAAATATAAGAACAGAGTCAAATACTACACCAAATGTCACTTTGGTTTCCCTAGACCAGGTTCAACAACAGGCCAAATAAACAGTTTCATGTGTTCGGTTCGACACAGTGTGAAAGGAAAATCTCCTAAAAACACATACTGCATAAAAAGAAGCGAAGCATTAAAGTACATCAATGATTACAATGCAATTATTGCCCTCTTATGGAATGCCAATGTTAATGTACAGTACATTGCAGACAATTCCACTGCTGTTGCACAATATGTCACCGCCTACTTAACCAAAGCAGAGAAAACAGAGCTCAAAGACCTCTAGGATGACATATCCTCTGAAAAAACAGTGGCACAAAAATTGTACAGCTTTGGCATTATAATTCTGTCCCACAGAGAATGTGGCAGCTATGAAAATGCTGACTGCTTAACCGGCACAGCCTTATATGCGCAATCAGACAACATAGTGTGGCTATGCATCGAGAAGAAGAGTACATAAATTGTACTAAAACATAGAAACAATAGCCAAAATCTATTCAAACAGCCAAGACATTTTGAAGAACAATTTATTGGACACATATTACCTAAACAGAAGTAGTACTTTAGAAGGCTTGTGCTTGTACCAGGTAGCCCAAAACTTCTCATACAAAAACAACATTACACCAAATGAGGAAAAAGGTAGATACAGAGGGGAAAGTTGTGAAGGCAGCCTTGTAAGACTCACCAAATGCAGCCTTAAGTATTGTATTCCTTTGTTGCATTGCTAAAAGTTAACAGAAACAGTTTTTAAAAAAATCATATGAAGCTGTCCTTAAAAACTCCTCAACACAAAGACCTGTACTACATGGCTCTACTGCAACTTTTTAAACCATGGAGAACAGAAGAAGATTGATTAGCCACCTGCACCTGATATGAAGAAGCTTTCGAAGCTACTAAAAGTACAATTACAGATGAAAACCTTATATGGTAAAAAACCATATTGGACAGTGAACGCCAACAAGAAGAAGAACTTCAAGTACAACGAACTGTAGACACTTCTGAGAGCAGTGAACCTTCGCAAACAGGCAGCCAAGAACCAGTTGGAGAGCCACTCATAGCAAATGAGGCAGATTTATCCATGACGGAGGTAACCACCACTATGCTTCAAAGTGAGCACTCTACAGAAGAGTTGGAAGTACTTTAAATCCCAACTAAACGATGAGCAGCGTACCATTTTTGTAGAAGTAATTAAAACCATTGAACATGTTATACAGCACGAAAGTAAAACTTGCACCTGTGACAACTGCAAACCAGTACTGCTGTATCTAAGTGGTGAAGCTGGGTCAGGTAAAACATTCTTAATAAAAATGATCAGTAAGTACTTCCAACGATTACCAAACAACAACCTTTCTGTGGTAATAACTGCCCCTACAGGTTGGCTGCCTACAACATAGGTGGAGTCAGTCTACACCGATTGCTACTCCTTCCAGTAGAACACCAAAACAAATTAGAGTACTATAAACTTTCAGCAGAATCTGTTATGGAGCTATGCAAAGTTTTGAAACAAATGAAAATGCTCTTTATAGATGAGGTGAGCATGGTCTCCATCCTACTGTTGGCTTTGATTCACCTCAGATTGCAAGAGGTACTCAAAACAGACTACAAAGAACTCTTTGGAGGAAAACGTCATTGTTTTGGGAGGTTTCCTTCAATTCACCACAGTCCAAGGTGAACCTATCTTCAAAACCTTAGCACACAAACAGTGCCGTAAAAGTCTTGGAAGCATTGGGAATATAAATCTTTGGCAACATTTCCAATACAGAGTACTAACTCAAAACATGTGTCAGTCTGCAGACCTCACCTATGCCAACATTTAAAAAAACATACGGATTGGTGTACTATCAAAGGAGGCGCAGTCTACCCTCAATAGTAGACGCATCCATGAGCTGTACGGGCGTAACACATGTGCTACAGATGTCATGGAACAATTAGCTCAGAAAAACGTCAGCTGTATGGCCTTAATGCCAACTCTAGCAAGATGTGCACAATGTAATGCAACAATGCTACAAAAAAAACAACCATTAGTGCAAATTCATGCCACAGACAAACTGGACGTACATGGTATGACAATACCTATGTGCCAACAAGGCATAGCACGACTACAAGCCTTGCAGAACTCCATCTCCAACACAGCTGGTTTGGAGAAAATGTTAACTTTGTGTGTCAACTGTAGAGTTATGCTAATGTGTTACATTGATGTAGAGCAAGGCTTAGTTAATGGAGCACTTGGTACAGTTGTTAGCTTCCAGACATACCCACGGGACAACAGCATTCAGTTTGTAAACATCAAGTTTGATAAACTTTCAGAAATCAAAAATATAGGACGTACAACTGCGAGATTTCTTCTTTTCAAAGACATGTATGTACGCAGAGAACATTTTTCTCTCTCACTAACTTATGTAATAACTATTCATAAATCGCAAGGTCTCACCTTAGATGAAGCATTAATTGATATTGGCCACACAGTCTTCAAAGAAGGCATGAGTTGTGTAGCACTGTCACGACTACGTACACTGGAAGGACTGTATCTAGTTAATTTTGATGCAACTGCAGTCAGTGCAGACATTCCTTGCATCATAGAGTACAATAGACTACATGCACTGTACACACCCCATCTAAAAATGTACCCTATTCCTCAAAAACCAAAAGGTTTGAAAAGAAGGCTCATTCCGTCAGAAGTACTAAATGATTTCGCCACACTACCATCAAAGAATTGAAAAAAAGGCATACTACAGCAACGACCAAAAGCACATGCAAAGGGAGTAAAATAGACAAACCATACCCAACTCCACCCACATAAAAAAATGCCTCTCCATAGAAACCATGTACCCTTCCATCAAAGGGCTCAGACACAGAAGTGCCTGTACCATTCACATTTTCCAATACAACAGGTGTTAATTGCTATGCAAATGTAACAATCAATGTTCTATTCCAAATACCAGCACTGGTTGAAATCATTTATTTAAATAGCACAGATCAGTTGTATTTACAAATGCTCGTCCTTCACAGAAATGCAGTAAGTAATCCTGACACCATTTACAGTGTCTCAGGAATAAGGCAAGAATTGGACTACAGTGCTGGAATGGTGAAATTCACTTTAAACCGACAAGAAGATCCACAGGAATTTCTAATGTACTTACTAGAAATACTGGAAAGAAAAACATACTTATAAATGAAATCTTTCACATTTCCTACATGTGGAAACATACATGCACTCTTTGCAACCATGCCATTGAGGAGCAGGTCCGTAACAAATACTTTGTGTATGTAGCAATACCTAACTGTGACTCCATTCCATTTCAGCAACTAGTGCAAAATGCAAACCATAGAATGTGGTGTACGATGTGCAATTGTGGAATTTGTTTGACGCTACATATACACTCACATAGTCAATATGTGATATTAATGCTCTTAAGATAAAATGCTGACGGTACCTAAAAGAACTGCAAACGTACTGCCTTCACACATGGACAGGTATCAATTGGCAAAAAAACCTTCACAACTGTAGCCATAATCTACCACACAGGGGACTCCACCAATGGAGACCACTATATTGCATACATTAGAAAGCAATCGGCATGGTGGGAATGCAATGATACTTCCATCAGTCCAAAGCACAGACTACCAGCAAATCTTGCAAATGCATACTTAATATTCTTCAGGCTAAAATGTACTAATTAATGTACAAACGTACTATACCTTACTCCCCAGCACCAACCAGTACCTTCGTAAGTGGACAAAACATGTGTTTCATCACACACTATCGACCTAAAGCAACATACAATACTGCAAGCATTGACAAAATGCACTACAGTGTGTATTGGACAATTGTATCCCCAATGCACCCAAGGAGTATAGTTACACACGTGTGCACAAATCATAGTACCAGTATTTTCCACTTCATATGTGCAAGGGAAAGAGCTAAGTATGAGGGTTCAAACCTATCCTCAGTAACCTCTAAAATCACCACTTGCGTCAGCAGCTCTCCGCGAACAGTCATACAACTCCAACACATATGGACGTACCACCACGTTACTCTGTAATTGGACAGTACCACTTCAAAGTGTACACAGATGTCGCAGTAACCGCAGAAATGCACAAACTCCTCTACATACCCTTTACAAAGGGACACTGTAAACAGTTAGAATACGCCACCTAGTACCTAACTGCAACCTGAACACGTCAAGGGTATTTGCAGCATCACAACTAACCACCTCAACCTTCAACAACTACTGTGCTACAAATATAGGGTTACACACTTCTAAACTATGAGCAGTCACAGTACGCCAACAGGTATGCAACTACAGTCAGAAATCTGCATTAGCACAGAACAATGTCATAATACTTGCAAACCAGCAGCAGCAACCAAACCCATAAACAAAGAGTGGTACAAAAAGGAAACAGGAAAACATTTACAAATCACCACCTGCTATACAAAGCCACCCATCGTACCAACATATATACTCCAGATATCATAAACCCTTGCATTTCCTCCTACTTGAAGAGTACACCTTACAAAGTGCTCTAACCACTTCAAAAGTCACTATCATTCATTGTGCACCACAGTAGCAACGAATGTCAAGTTCTTTTTTTAATCCAGCATGGATTTATTTTCCCCACAGACCCAATGATTATGCAAATATCAACAGGAACTGTGCTGATTGCACAGTACACTGGGTCAAAGCATAGTACTTACGACGTACTAGTTGTGAGGGTCCACAAAATAAACAAATATATACTATGTAGTGGACTGCAAACTAACAAATACCTACCCTAAGATATTCTGTTCTCTTTTCCCACAGATAATGGAGCAAGCAGTACCACAACATGTTACACTCCATACACATACCACTCTCTGTTGGGAATGTGAGGAAGAGACATCATAAGATATTTATTATTTATAAGCTCCTAAAAGTATACATTGCTTAGTGTCCAAACTTCAAATTTGTCTGTCTACTTGGAGAAAACTGCTCCATTGTTCCCTGTTATGGGTTCTTGATCAGTAGCCTTGCTAGGTAAATCCTGTATATTACTTTACTCATGAATGTTACCTTCTCTGTCTGGGAAATCACTGAACCTGAGACCTTGTGTAACAAACCATATAACTTTGACAAAGTAGACTGACCTGGTCTAAAGGAGTCGAGTGAGAACACTGTAGAATGATGATGACAGACAAGACAGACAGACAGACAGACAGCCTTCCGAAAGATAAATCGGGAAGGGTAGTAATCACCAGGCCAAGCACAGAAAGGAGGGGAAAACCACAACAGCAAAAAACACTCAGTCTGGTAGCACTACAGATGATATAAGGTCTTGAAGTCCAGTTGAAATGTAGAATATCCACAGTGTAACAAATGGGCAATGGGGGAAGTCCAAAGGGTATATGAAGACCAAACGTCACAAGGAGAGAGAGCAGGTGAAAGGAGCAAAGAAAATTGTGAAAAAGTGAAACCAGAGGGAGATCAGAGAACCCGTGAATTAGAATGGGAAACCAAGAATGAGCACAAGAAGAGTGTCCAGAGCAGAAGAACAAAGAACAAGGAGAACGGAAGCGAGAAGGGAGGTGCCCGACCTAGCAATGCGGAAAGGCAAGAGTTGAGTGACGGAGGAGCCGGACTCAAAGAAGGTTCTGGCTGAGAGAAGGGAGAAGCCTGACCCAGCGACGCCAAAGCAACAGTAGCAAGGAGAGAGGACCGGAGGAGCCGGGATGCAAGGTAGGTGGTAACAACGAGCAGGGGGCCCGGCACGGAGGCCAAGTATCCGGGAAGCCAGGAGGTGACAGAGGAGTCGACACACAGAATGAAACTCAATTGAAACAACAGCAGGGTCGAGCAAGGGTCAAGCAGGGCAAAGTAACACAGCCGGCTACGTTCCCGGTCTGCATTAGTAATGTATACAATATATACCATTGCCCTAACAATGGACTGCAGCAGCCATTTTGGAAAAAGGCTAGAAAGCTGCATGGAGTGCAAAAAGTGCCATTAAGGAAACACCATCTTGAAGGGGTGAAGACCCCACTAGGATGTCGGCGCCTCCAATCACCTGTTGCAGGGTCAGTAAAAAACATTTACTAGGCCTTCAGCACTTTCCCAGCTTCCTGTGTCACATGATACTATATAGCATCCCCTTGGTTCCACAGTCTCCCCTACAAAGTGACCCTGTAGCATTGATTCCTGGCTAACCCCAGTTTACTCTTAATTTTCAAGCAAATTGCAACTTCAGCATTCAAGGAAACGCCATCTTGAGGGGGTGAAGACGCCATTAGGATGTTGGCGTCTCCAACGCTGCCAAAAAGACCTGGAATTGGGGAGAGTCTTAACAGTATGCCCCCTCCGAGGCGGGCATGGTCCCGGTTTCCAGGGATGAAGTCTATGACAATGTCGAAGAAGTGTGGGGGCATGAATGGCAGAATTTGGTTCCCAGGTGTGGTCTGAGGGTCCGTAACACTGCCAGTCCTCCAGAGGCACTGCAACTGACCGTTGCAATAACATGAATCACAGACTGCTTGTACTTCAAACTCAGGTCCAGAATGGGTATCCAGGGGAGGTGGTTTCAATTGAGTCGTCCTATTGAATTGATCTTCAATGTAGGGTTTCAACTGGGTTGAATGAAAGATGGGATGAATTCTGGAGCAGGAGGCTGTGAGTTGAAGTTCGAAAGCTAAAGGTCCAATAATTCATAGGATTTTGAAAGGCCCAAAATAACAGGAGATAGTTTAGAGGGAACCAGATGTTTGGGTAAATATTTAGCAGACAGCCACACCAGAGTACCTTTTTGGAGATTGGGTACAGGAAGTCTTTTAGAATTGGCTCTCCTTTTGCTTGCCATTCTAGCTTCAGTTAGTACCTGTAAGGCATCTGTGTGACCTTTTTGTACTTTAAATACCAATTCGCCCACAGGTGGCACCTTATCCGAATATCTAATAGCTGCAGGAAAACTGCTTGAACGAAACCCGTAAGAACAGAAGAAAGGGCTAACTCCAATAGATGTATGCAATGAGTTATTATAGATGATTTCCGCATATCGCAGTAGTGAGGCCCAATTATCCTGAGAACTGGAAGCAAAACATCTCAAGTATTGCTCTAGGGACTGATTTAAGCGTTCAGTCTACCCATTGGATCGAGGGTGATATCCATTGTTGTATGCCCAACATTTTACAGAGATGGTTCTTATAATTAGATGTGTATGGAGGGCCTCAGTCAGAAAGAATGGTAGGCCATGGAGTCGAAATATGGTTTGTAGGAATACTTTAGCCATGACTTGAGCTTTTGGGACCTTGGGTAATGCTTTAAAGTTTGCCATCTCAGTTAGGGAGATCACAGTTACCATTATAGTGGTTTGATCTTGAGAAAGGGGGAGACCCACTATAAAATCTGTGCTGATGTGTTCCCAAGGTGAAGTAGGTAAGGCTGGCTGGGTCAATGTACCCAAGGGTAGTGTTTGTGGAGTCTTACTCTGTTGACGAATAGTGCATGCTGCGACATACCTTTCCACATGAGATAATACCTTGGGCCACCAAAAGTATTGTGTAAAAACGTTGCTACATCACAGGCAATTCCATGCACCGCATTGGTTAGTACCAGTTTAAGGGTAGGTGGTTGATATCTGTTTGAGGAATGACTCTAAAGCTTTTGACCACTTTCCAAGTGGTGAGTCCAAAAAGAACATAATCAATGTTACTAGACTTCATCTGTGAGAAACCTGAAGGTGCCTCACCCACTAGTTCCCGTGGATCTGTCATTCAGGTGGCCAGGAACAGGCCATCGCTATTGGATCCAGTTCCTGGGGGTGGACCAGTGCAGGAGCATCACCTGGATGGGGGAGTTCTTGGCAGTGGAAGTTGGACACTGATGCGTTAGACGTGGTACCCCCTTCCCTATAACACTTTTTCCCCATCCTACCCCATAGGATATTCAGAAGTTCTACCCCCTTTTCCGACACAAATACTTTCTTACACTGTGCAAGACAACAGACTAACACCAAAGCCTTTTACCTGACATGTCCCAACACAAGGGTCAGGCAGAGTTGGGCAATTGACAATAACTAGGCACACCTGACAGCTCTTTCCCTTCCCCACAGGGATAAAAGATGCAGCACGAGAGCAAACTTTGAGCAAGGCCGAACCCACGAGGAAACAGCCATTCCAGACCAGCAGTTCAAACGGAGGAGAAAGGCGGTGAGACCTGGAGGGAATTGTCCTTGCCCTTTTCATCTCAGACCAGCGAAACCTCCAAAAGTGAAATCATAAGAACGGGAGGCCCAGCTGGTGTGTGGTGCTACCGGTGTCAACGGCGCACAGGGCCCTACCCTGCTGATAGCCAAAGCGTGGAGAAGCACGTACTGCTGCAGTGCCGTCCTTGACTCCCGAGACAAGAAACTCCAACAGTTCAGCACAGCCAGTGAGTCGGAGAAGACTGATAGTAAACCAAACTGTGCTGGGCCCAAGGTTGCAGGCGGCAACATTGTTGAACAAAGCACTTGTGTGTGAACTTCAAAGAAACCCTAGTACAAGGTCCAGAAGCTCATTCGAAGGACTCTGACCTGACTGGAGCACTTTTGGGTTGCTTTTCTTTTTTTGAAGCTACGAGAACCAAGAGGCCTTAAGAGAGGCTGGCATGGAGTGTCAATGTGGTCCTATGAGGGTTGAGCAAAACCCCTCGTACACTGGAAAGTCTTTGACAGATTGGATAAGTCTGAGTGAACTGTGAAATTGGCAAATGTGAACCCGACGGAGGGATGCCTGCAAATTGCAGGTAAACAGTGATATACCCATGAACATTGCGGCTGAGGGATGTCCACAATGAATAGATGTTTAAAAAGACATTCAGGGTCATTACGACCCAGGCATTAACCATGGCGCTATTAGCGCCATGGTTGACGCCGGTATTTTACCAATTGCGCCATGATGGATGGCGGAATTACCGCCCCATTCCAAGGTTGGCGGGGCAGTAATTCCCCATTCACCATTGGCCCTTCCCCATTCCCATTTTTGCCCCCATAGGGCTCAATGGGAATGGGGAAGGCGGTAATTACAGTACCGCAAATTGCGGTACCGTAGTTACCTCGAAAGTCCCTTTGCGGGTTCCTTCCTTAACGGCTGGTAAAACCAGCCGTTAAGATGGGGACCCGCAAAGGGACCTCGTAATTAGGCGGTAAGGGGTTAACAGCACCGCCACCTTTTACGGCGCCGTTAACCCTTTACCGCCTGGGTCGTAATGAGGCCCATTGAGGAGTAAAAGGCTGTAGTGAACCCGATTGAGGGAGGCTAACGTTGCTAGAAGGGTCAGAGCCCGGCTGAGGGGGATCCAAGGGGTGAGGAGCAATCGCCCAACATGAAAGATTGAAAGGACCTTTTTGTATGTTTATTGTTTATGGTTCAGCAGGCCTTCTAAGGCAAGAGACTTTGCAGAGAAGAGACTTGGCCCCAGGAGGTCCTGCATCGTTGATAAGAACTGTAAACTTGTGCTGGCAAGACCCAGGAGTGTGCTGTGCTTAGAGGTCCTTCCTTGTCCCGTGCTAAAAACGTGGGGAAGGGAGACCAGAGCCATACCATCCTGACTTATCATTTGGTGAACACTTCTTTCTTTTCTTGTGATCATTATCCCACACTATTTTGTAACTTAGAGGTGAGGATTGTCAACTGTTTTTTAGTGCAGGCCCTTTTTATTTGACAAGACGCCACTAGGACTGCCTTATTATTATTTGATGGTTGAAGCTTGCTCCCATCTTAGATTTAGGTTTAGATTAGGTGTTTTTGTCTCCCATCATATAGTTTAATAAACACCCTTGAACTGTGATCACTTTTGTCTGTCTTTTCTGTTGCCATCATGAGTTCCTTACATATGGTGATTGGGATGTGACACAATTGAAACTAATTGGGGAACCCTGCAATTTCCAAAACCTAGTCAGAAAGCTTATAACCCTTCCATTACCACCAAGGAATCGATAGGTTTTGTTATCTGAAGCAGAAGGGAAGCTATTATTCCTCCTGGGAAAAGAGGAATGATTCCTACAGACTTGTTTTTAATAGCCCCTGCGGGGTGTTATATAACATTGGCCCTATAATCTGGCCTAGCGTGGAAGTTCAGGATAGATGTCTTAGCAGGCATCATCGATCCCGACTTCCGGGGATATGTAAAGGTTCTCTTACAGAATCATGGTGCTATCCCTTTTGAAGTACGTTGTGGGGATCAAATTGCCCAAGGCATTTTGGAAAGGGCTCTATTTCCTCTATTTAAAGAAGGTGAACCAGACAAAACAGAAAGAGGTACCTTTACCTTTGGCTTTGGCTTTGGAGAAGCCGATAAACCTTTTAACATCAAAGAAAGAAAGTGAGAGGAGCCTACCATCTATCCCGACCTAGCCTTCGCCCAGCGAAATGATCCAGCTCTCGCTGAAGCTTTCCTACAAGCTATTCCAGAAGGTGAAGGCTTGGGGAAAGCAGCCCCTTTTTCTTCTTAAAACAAGGATTACTTTATAGAAGAGAGACATCTATGGATGGCTTAGTAAAAACACAGTTGGCAATACCCAAGAGCCACCGAAAGGTTGTGCTGGAGATTGTGCATTCCCATATTACCGAGGGACATTTAGGACGATCTAAAACCCAGGCACATATTAGTGGGAAGTTTTACTGGCCAGATATTCACACTGATATAAAGACCTTCATACAAACGTGCGAAATATGTCAAAAGACCAGCACGCACATCCCGTTACCTGCCTTTCTGAACCCGTTGCCGACCATCCATGTCCCCTTTTCAAGAATTGGAATGGACATAATTGGACCTCTAGAAACATCCAGGTTAGGCAAAAGTATGTCATTGTGATTGTGGACTATGCAAACGTTATCCCAAAGCATTTCCAATGCAAAATAATACCACACAACAGATCCTTAAACACCTCCTACAGTATTTCTCCAGGGTCTGCTTTCCCAAGGAAATACTAACTGACCAGGGCTCGAATTTTATGAGTAAGTTAATGGCAGACATCAAAGAACTATTCTGTATTACCACCTTGCGAACATCTATGTGCCATCCCCAAACCGATGGCTAGTTTTTTTTAGTAGAGGCCTTTTTTATTTGTCAAGATGCCACTAGGACTGCCTTATTATTATTTGATGGTCGAAGCTTGCTCCCATCTTAGATTTAGGTTCAGATTAGGTGTTTATCTTACCCATCATACAGTTTAATAAACACCCTTGAACCGTGATCACTTGTGTCTGTCTTTACTGATGCCACCATGAGTTCCTTGCACATCCCATTAGAATAAGTCACCATTGTCAGTCTTTCCCCTTGTAACCTGCCATTACAAGCTCTGTGCACAAGCAGGGCCTTAATACATGCTACATCAAGGGGTTAGTTGTGCTGGCGTTTGGGACGACCGACTTCCCATTTGATCTGGGATATCCCTTGCCAGGTCTTCATCTGCTAGGGCTCCCTCCATCTCTAGCAAGGGCCCAAAATGGAGGTTGAAATCTTCAATAACAATTATTTGGGTTTCTGTTTTCCCATCGTCCCTCCATTTTTCAATGGCATTTTGTATGAGTTTGAATGTCTTGATCCCATTTCCCCAATATTGGTCTACTGTACAAATTGAATAGCACTACCTCATTTCCTCCATTTAGGTGCATGAAGATTGGCTGTAAGTCAGCGGAATTAGTATCAATCACCTAGACCGTGGCATTTAACGATACATCATCCCAAATTGCCAGTCTTCCAATCTTCCCTTCAGATGCCGGAATACTGAATGAAGCATATTCCTGGATGCACTCCAGCCCCAAGCTCCAGGTTTTCTGGAAACATACAATATGGCGACCCCTGATGAAAGTGCACCAGGCGTCATTATGCATATTTCTAAGGAGACCAGCAATGTTCCATGACAGTTTCTTTCATTCCTGGGCACCATGGACAACAGCATGTGCTCCACGTGATTCAAGGTCATTCTTCCCAGGGTTCTTCGATTGTCAATCAGTATCGCTCAATTCATTATTACCACCATGAGCAGTGCTTGAAAATCTTGTATTAGATCTTGGATGTTGAGGAATATGGTCATCAGAAGAAATCACAATAGGAGATGGGCCATCTGGGTGATCAGACTGACCAGCATTCATAGAATAACCCCTTTGCAATGCAAATTGTCTCAATTTAATACCCCACTAAAAGTCAAGGGAGAGACAAATAACCTTCTTAACCATCTCTAACCCTAGTGCGGGGGGTGGAGGGGAGCACCTCCACGACCCACGTCGACATACCGCTAGACTTCTAGAGAAGATAATTACTAGACCACAATGTACCTGCCGACTAGGATGCCAACCAATATCAAAGCGCACACGTTGGTCATAGATGCCGGCCACAGAAACCAAAGCAAAGAGGTAAGAAAAAAACCCTGCTAACCCAATACTAAAACCTCATTTGTCTGCAAACTCTTCTCCTTCAGAAACTCAGACGACCACATCTCTGTGCAAGCCACACATACTTCACCGCACTGCAACACCATACAAACAGCACATAACCATGCACAACAGCACATGGGAATCGTTCAGACTCAAAAATCGCACCTAAGCTCAGCGAACGGTGCAAACTGAACTGAAGCTGCCAACAGAACATCATATCTCACTTTCCTATTCCCACTGCACCCCAGTAACCACTCCCACAGCGTCCCTGTTTCACACCGTCCTTTTTCAGATCCGCCAGAGAGCCAGTTGACCACTCCAGTGGTGATAGTGTGTGGTACAAGTAACCTTTAACATTAACATTAATTCAATTAAGCTGTCAGAGGGGGCATAACTCCTAAATTCTAAAGATAAAAGCCCAGGTGCAATCAACCCATTAGTAAGCACCATCCCATCCCAATGTAATCATGTTGTATTCAGGTATCAGACTGGTGCTTATTACATGTCGTTATATCCTCACGCATAACAGAGAGACAGCCTTGTTTATGCCTTAGCCAGTGAATGCATTTTCTCCTAAGTGAATCTTCATATTCAAATGAGCATTTGGTGAGTCTGGGCACGTTGATCATAGCAAGGGTGCAGAAGTAAGGCTCGGCACTTTACAATGGTGGTATATTTTTGGGTATAGACTTTTATTAATCAAGAAAGGGTTGGGAAAATGCCTCTCTATCCCTGAAAGTAAGAGGGGTTTCACTACCTCAAAGAAAACAAGTGTAATTGTCAGGATGTCTAAAACTAATAAGGTTGTCACTGTCGTGTCTTGAAACCTACATCTGTTCCTAACACTAATCACCTAATGTAACTGTGCAAGGATGCTCTCTTCAAAGTAAAAGTGTTCATGGTGGCTTCAACCAACAGAAATGTTCCCAGTCTCTCTGGTAATCAAAAGTGATGAAAATAAACAATGTTCAGAAATATAAGATTCCAATGCTAGGGTTGTGCTCCTTTCCCCTAGGCTTCTTCTTGTCTTATATCACAGGGTAATTCACAAGGAACAGTTTCTTGGCTTCACAATTCATTATCCTAACAACATGGCACACTCTGCTACCAAGTGCAGGATCCCTTTATCAGTTCCAGGGTTCCTGACCCTCTTATTCCCAGTTTCTCATATGGGCGTGAGTCCCAGACTCGCAGATAGGCTTGGTTCGCTTTCCTGTCGAACCAGTGAATTCTGATGAACTGTCGCTTTCTCTCACAGGGTCCCAGACCCTATTACTCTTCTTTCTATCAGTTCCAGGGTTCTTGACCCTCTCAGACTTATACTTTGGTTTCTCAAGTGGGTGCGGGTCCCTAAATCGCAGTACACTGTTGTATCAGCTTGGTTTACACCCCTACCAAGCATACAATTCTTCCCTGTGTGTGCTTCTTTTATAATCAGGGTCCCAGACCCTCTTATTCTTGACTTCTTATTTGGGTGTGGGTCCCAGACTCCCACTGTTGCATTGTATCTGCTTGGTTCATTCTCCTGCCAAGCATACAACTCTTCTTGGCCTGATTATTTTGTAGTTAGGGTCCCAGATACTCTTATTCTCAACTTCCTATTTGCTTCAGGATCCCAGATCCTTTCTTCCAGCTTTGGTGTTCACCCCGTTGCCTCCCCAGACCTCTAGCACCTCCTGCATAACACATGTACCGTTTTTGTTTCTTCGTTGTAGGTACCAGCATTTCCCGGGCAGATGCGTCCCTTCTCAAGGCTCCGGTAGTGTTCGGGTAAGTGGTGAGGTCTGCAGCGGCTCTGAAGAACGCTCACCTTTCCTGGCTGCGCATTCTCTCTTCCGCATGCACCTTGCATGGCCTGGGGCTCCCAGAGGATTCACTCAGCAGCAACCTGAGTAGTCCATCCGTGAAGGACAAAGTTCAGGTTCTCCTTTTCGTCCGGTCACGGTTTCTCTTGCGGCTTGCGGCAGCTGCTCCTGTGCATGACTTCTGCAGTTCCTCCTCAGAGGATCACTCTCTGACACCAGCATCCCAGCTGGGCTTCTTTCAAAGTGCTGCATGGGATTGTTGTTTTGCTTTGGGCCAATCACTTGCCTTTAGAAGCTAGACCACTCACTCTGGTTCTTTAAAGTGATCCTTGGACTACCGGTCTTCTTGAAACATCTTGACAATATTCCCGGCCAAGGTTTTGGGATGGTTTAAACCAACAATATTCACTGTTGCTGTTGCGGTGAGTGACAATGGTAGCAGCATTTCTTGTGAAATAGCAAGTGTCAATTAATACCTTGTGCCATATTATTTGCAGTGCTTGAACCACAGAGTACAGGACTAGAGAAACAAAAACACAGAGGCTGCTACCATAATGGTGATATGTGAAAGATTTAGTGGACATTTAAGCCACTCTGTCAAAGTCTGGAAGATGTTGAGAAGATTGAAAACTGTGAATGGACTTAGCCAGTTCAGCCTCATTCAGGCCTCATTCAGGCGCTTTCACCTGATAGAATTCAAACTACATCAGGTCAACATCTTTTTTAACAGCTCAAAGCTACCAAAGTATGCAACACAAAGGAGATGCAGGGCCATCCATAATCTTTGACTCCTAGAAAATAGAGGTTCATGAAATGGCTCACCCAGCTTTAAGGCTTTTGAATATGCTACACAGGCCCTAAGCAATGATAAAGAAAAAGAGATATCAACCTCGGTTTCATATTTTAAAAGACCAGCTCATATTGATGGGACAAGAAACTAGAGATGACCAGAATTTTGAAACTTTGGGTCTAGACAAGGGCATAATCCATTGCTTAGAATCAAGAAAATTCAAGGAGCAACATAGACATAGTTGCCTCAGTAAAGTACATATGATTTACACTATGCTACAAATATACATTCTCCTTTTTTCCTCTTTTAAAGGGTTAAAAGGGAAATGTAAGGTACAGATTCTGTACTTCAATGCAGCACATGAAATGACGAGGTATCACTGTAGAATTCCCTGGAAATTAACGAGAGAAATGACCTCCACACAGAAAAGTCCTAGTAGGATCACAATCACCCCACCAATGGCACCACACTGTTAGTACACTGGCAATGACTAACATATCCAACGCCTCCATCTATCACCAGGTAGCACAGCAGCATACATTCTGTCTTAATGTACAGGAGTTTCCCAACTTCGCTCAAAAGCACATACGCCTATTCGGAAAGGCTCACCCAGATTTGGAGTCAAGACACAACAGTACACATTTACATATCAAGAAGGACAGCAGAGGAAATGCACGAACAGTATCTTGGAGATAAGGTACAACTGACTGTAAATGGCAATCCTTTACTTTATCATCAATATAGCATCGAAGAACTCATTCCTGGGTTCTGCAAACTCCTCATGCATTAGGGACTGCTGCAAATTTATAAAAATAATTCAAATCAAATAATCACATTTATCGTAATTTAAATCAAGAGTAATTTTCTAAAAACCTAAATGAAAGTCCCTTACTGCCATCCTTATCTTTCAGTCAAAATAGAGACGGGCATAGACGTCGAATGCATTTCGGAAGAAAAGACCTCTGTCATGGTAGCGTCTGTAAAAATCTTAACATACAAATGAAAGAAATCATAAGAATATTCCCAATTACTTTTACTGCATAGATGTAACAAGCATTACATATTCAATAAGATGTAATATAACATGTACCTGTAATGCATATCTGTCATTTGGTACAAAAACTGATCTCAAGATCACTAAAATGATACTGTCAACGTTACCGAAATGAACCCGAGTTTATATGCAAAAAACAGATAAAAATAATCAATGCAGAAAAAGAAAACGTTCTATCTATTTTCAAAAGCATAACTCAATATCAGATTCCTATAGAGAGCTAGAAATATACATAGATATACAATGATGGCATTCAAAAAAGCCCTTCGCTATTTTTGGTTATTGTTATACTGTTGAACATTGCAGATTCACAAGCTATTTGCTGTGGCATTTCTTCAGATGTGGTAGGAGGGTGATACTATTGCAGTTTGTAGACAAAGATATTTTATACATATCTGTAAGCCTTCTTGCTAGGCTTAGTTATATATCCATGCGTTGGTTTGTTGTAGACCAACCTTCTCCAGACCTCCATACAAATTTCACATTGGTGTATGCTTTTTGAGAAAAGACAATGGGCCTCATTACAACTCTGGCGATAGCTGTGCCCTCATTAAGGGCACGACTGCCGCCGGAGTTGCATTTTTTCCGGCACCCGCGAATGGGCAAGAACCGGGTCATGCCGAGCTTGTCGGACCGGTAATTGCCCATTTGCGGGTGCCGGAATCAAGGGCCTCCCGATCCCCATTCTGCCCCAAAAGGGCTGAATGGGGATGGGGAGGTCGGATGCACCGGCACATACAGAGTTATGCCGGTGCATCCGACGTGCTCTGCTCATGGGTGCCGTTACACCTGCCAGGAAAAACCTGGCGGGTGAAACGGCACCTGCGAGCAGAGCACGTAGCATGGCGGTCTGGGAACTACGGTACCGGCATGCTTACCAGTACCGTAGTTCCCAGACTGCCATGCTTGTAATGAGGCCCAATATTGTACTTTTATGCACATGAGCGTGTGGTAGCAGTGGACGCCTGGGACGTCATTTCACCAAAATGCCAGGGGTAGTGGAAATGAAATCACATGACCTTTGCCCTCTGGTGACTTCACAGGAAGTGATGTCATTTGACCCCTCACTTCGAAGTGACATCACGGTGAGTGATGGAACAGAACCTTCCACCCCATTGCAAAACAAGAAGGGACATCACATATTGTTCCTAAGTACACTACACAAGGTATGTTTGTGATATCACTATAATGTTATATACATTTCATACAAGAATGGATCACTATATGTATGGTTAATATCAGTGTGTATAGGCCCATATTACCAAATTACTGTGAATGCAAGCAGACGTCCAAGGCCAAATGATAATGATATGTTATTATATAGCACTTACGCTTCAGCACTTTATATAGATCAAATATACATACAATATCACCCAACCTGTGTTGGTACTCATTTATCGACCTCAGAAGGGTGAAAGGCTGAGTTGAGAGGTTTGAGAACAGGCTAAATCAGTGACTCGCCACCTGAAGTGTGCATGGAAATAAACCTTTGAGTCTAGCAATTATTGGATAGAATTCCAGAAAGACAAATTATGTGTTATTCCATTTCTTTCTTATTTAGCGTCACTGCTCAAAGTGATACACCTGTGGAACCCAGTTTATTTTAAGCGGTCTGCACAAAAAAGTCATCCACTCCAAAAATAAAGAGCCACATGGCACTGGCCACATCCCAGGAGCTTACATATTTTTTCTTAAAGTAAAGAACAATCTTTTTTTTCTAGGGGTAGCAAGGGAAACCACATAGGAAGCAAGGGAGACCTCAGGGGTCACAACTGCGACCGCTGGCGACCCCCAAATGACGTCCCTGGTGGATGATACTGAAGAGGAAGTGCTAAGTATCAGCCGACACCCAGCCACCCCCTTCGAAGTGCCAGGAACTTTCGCGCCAAAATATGTGACATATGAAGAACAGATAAACCAGCAGAGAGCCGCAGTTGGGCTCTTCCCAGTGCCTATCGGAAGAACAGCACCTATTGAAGTACCGGCACTTAAGCAAACCTAGACAGCAAGGTACCCACTGTGAAATCCATACCTACAGACACGACAAAGGACGTTTGTCAGAATGGAAAACCCAAAGAAGCCAAGAAGATACTAAAAGAAGATGACTGGTGACGTCCCGAGAGATCGGACTGACACACAGAGAGGGTATATGATGACCCAAGAATGCTGATAAAGAGACGAAATTCCATGGATAAGTGACATCTTGTGCCTAAGGTGAAACAGGTGATTTCAAGATAAAGAAACTTATGCCAGATGCACAATGAAGACTTTAAGTCAGTACAAACTTGTACATACGCAAGAAACCGCAAGAAGCAAAGAAATCGTGGAGCTTGCTATGCTTAGTAGAAAGTACATTTTCGGCAGGTGCCATCTATACATATATCTACCTCAAAAGCACTTTATAGATGAGGGAAAAATTCACTACACACATGAGCAGAATTGAATAGAGGTTACTAAAGGTTTCAAGAGGGAAAGGCCGCAGCAACAAATCAAGAAGTAAAGACAGAGAGGAACCCCACTGAAGTTAACCCTGCAAAGAGGCCCAGGTCATATCAGGCTGGAATAGGCTGGCGATGCCTACAACTAGAGATAAGAATAACAAGAGTCTCCTGTTCAGCAAGGTCGAGACAAGCGCAGATGGTATACGACTGATGGAATTAAATCAAATACACAGAACAGCATGAAAAAGAGGCCGATTTCACTGTGTCATAGTCACGTGGCAAGGCGGCAGAAGAGATAAGACTTTCACCCCTACGCATGCAGCCTCATCGTACCCATCCTCTTTAAACTTTCTCAGACCAAGAGGCAGACTCAAGGCCAAACTACAAGGCAGTAATTGACACACGGCCACTAAGGTGATGAATGGCTGTAACATAAATTGGAGGGAAGCTGGGGTACAGACTTACTCCCTGCACTTGGCCTCATTATTCTGCATGCTGCTAAGGGCAAGTGGAAAAGTATGTGTGGGCTGAATGCCAACCCAATCATAGTGGACCATGTAATCTAGGGTCCTATAGAGAGTAGAGCCAATAGGACATCATACTTTTTGTGACGTTTACAGTGGCCAGTTTGAAGGAAGGGCTTAGTTGTCCCACTTGATATTATTATCCAATCCCCTCTCCCGTTACCATATACAGATATAGTACCTATATTAAAGTTACCTTCCTATAACCAATCGAGTTGCATGTTAGGTTTTTAAGATTACACGTCAATGATGATGAGTTTTTGGTATAAATGATGGTGTTTTTCTGAAATTAGTTGGAGTTTAAGAGAGAAGGAAGATCGAGCGGTTGCTGATGTACATTGAACTCCCCCCGTTTTCTGTACTTGTTACTAAACAGACTACCTTTGCGAAACTATTGAGTTGTCATTATTATTTGATGCGAGAATATGATTCTGCATCCCCATCTATCTCGAGGGTGCTGTTAATCATCTTAAAGGGCTGTTTGGAGACCCCCAGTTTTATGGGCCGGCTTGGGTCCATCCAGTTCACTTGGTAGCAGAGGATGGTTAGATTGGATAAGACACCCATTGGCCGTCGACATAAGTAACTTCGGGTCCTAAGCAATATCACAAGTTTTTTGCCATCCGGCTGATAGAACGAGAAGCTCCCTGTAGATAGTGGTTAGTGTAATCGAAAACCCTGCAGGTTAGGTCTGAAGGAACCTTTGCTTTCCCCCAAGAATCCCTTACCACTTCTACGAGCAGCTGATCTGACGAGCAGCATGGAAAGGCAGCTATCCCGAACGTCCGGAGAGGAAGAAAATGTGACCGGTGAGTGAAAAAGACTGAATGCTTTGGCAAAAAGTTACAGGCCTTGAAACAAGTAAAGGGAAGGTAACAGAGGGAGGTGGGACAAACATAACGACGGAGTAAGAGTATAATGTATATATAAGGGGAAAATATTGACTCGAGAGTGGACGAGCAATAGAGAGAGATACCGGGAGTGACCGAGGTAGAAAAGAGTATACGCCCAGTTTCCTAAGTTTTGAAGAGCTCTAGAAGAAGCTTTCATTTAAAGTCCTGAATTGAAAGGAGGCGTAGATGACCAGAATCGATTAAAGACGATCTGAAATAAATGAGCTTGAATTCCATGTCGGAATACAATTTGGGGCAGAATGCATCTGAGGAAGCAGATGGCATAAGATTTGTGTAGCCGGCCAGAGTCTGTCTTGTCTGTTTCATGTTTTTGTCTGTAATGTTAGAAGGTAAAAACTTTTAAAAAGTAGCATGAAAATTGCACGATTATGGTAATGTGATGTTGCATGGCATGTATTGATGGCTGTAGTCGACAAAAGTAAAAGTGAAATTTGTTGTTGAAAGAACGGGATTGGAGCTTGCGACGATTGGTGCTCGCTCATATTGTTGATATTGATTGTGAAACACAAAGCATAATGAAGTGTTGAATGGAGGACAAACTAAACAGGTTAAGCATGGAAGACATTACTCCATTGGTACACATGTGCAAAAAGCTGCTGAAGCATGCACCCAAACTTAAACAGTACAGTGCAGAATGGGTTAAAGGAACCACAAATAAAATATTTAGGCCATGGCCCCAAGGTAGTTCGCTATCTAAAACGGTTCTACAGCACATGACACATACTTGCACGCCACAACCACAGCCAAAACGTTAGACAAACGCCTACCTCGTTTAGGGCATTTGAAAATGTACCAACAAGAAAAGGAGGAGGAGCCACCATTAGATTGGATACTGAATGTAAGCACAGAGGGGGGTAAAGAGACTTCTGCACCATCCGCTCTGTCTGAAACAAAAAACGAAGCTAGTAAAGACGAAGGATTAGACTCGCTGAGGGAACTTAAAGCAGCCACTGCACATAGCAACCCGTCATATGAGTCACCTAGGCAAAGCAGTGACGAAAGCCCAGAGAAGGACAGAGATAGAGATATTACCTCCAAAGTCCCGAAGGACAAGGAGAGGCGCGAAAGGGAAAAGGAGACCAAGCACAAGAAAGTACATCTCTAGATATGGGAAGAGAGGAAAAGAGATGGAAGGGAGATGAGGATAGGACTGATGAGATAGCATTTGCACAAAAGGAATGGATGAGAGGTTAGATTTTATTGAAACTCAATGGTAAAGGCATTGAGGATATGAGACAAAAGGGAGAACGGGATGAGTTAGAGAAAAGGGAAAAGGAATATCGATCAAGAGAGGAAGGGGCTAAGAAAAAGGATAGACAGAAACAAGAGCAGCTGTATCATGATGAACAGGTCAGAAAACAAGAAAAGGCAGAAGAGCAGAGAAAACACGATTACAAGCAGAGAACAGCTGATGATCGGGATAGAATCGAACTAAGGAGAATAGAAGAAGAAGAGCAAAAGATACAGGAGAAGAGAATAAAAAGATGAAGGAATGAGGAAATACGAAGGGCAAATGAACAAAGAGATGCGAGGAAGCAAGAAGAAGATAGGGTCAGAGAGGAAGCGAGGAAGCGTAGAGAGTTTGATGACGACATAGAACATAAGCGAAGACATAGAGCATGAGATCTTGAACATCTGGAAAGAAGGTTAAACAACCCGATCCAGTAGTAGGCTGGGAGGATATAGAAGAATTATTCCCTGAGTACAATTCAGTACCAGGCACAGCTAGGGCAAATATCAAAGATGACTCCGACACCAGAAGCATCAGAGAGACAATCGATAGAATATATGATGAGATGGGGCTAGAAGGAGTGCCCCAAAGGGAAGAAGAGGATGAACGGCTGGAGAGCTTTCAGTTATACAATACTGAGGACGCCTTACAAAGTAGCAGAAATAGAGAGCTGTCATTAGATAGGCTGACCCTAACCAGAAATGAGGAGGATGAGAGAAGTTGCACGAGTTGGGCACAGACATTACCGGATGCAGAAAGAGAAGAATGTGTAGAAAGAGAAGACGAGAGAAGAATGCGAAAAATGCTTCTCTAGGGGAAAGGGAGTGAGATGGTGAGACAGATTCTAGTGGGTGTCATGATTCCTGCCCCTCTTGTCCCCAGCCCTCCAAGATGTCAGGCTGGAGCCAGGCCACGATCACCTACATGGCCCTCAAGGGCCTCTCCATCCCTCCAAAGACTCATTTGGAGTCAGACTTGGCGCTTGTGGCACCAGACTCACTCACTCCCATAGGATAACATTGGGGATTGGACTTGTAATGCATTGATGGGGACAAGATGGATGGCCCCACATATTTTGGTTCCCAGAACTGCATGTGCGGTCTAGTCTTTTGGGTGTGGTTCAGCCCAGAGGCACCTGGGATAACCAGACACTATTTAAGCAGCACCCAGGCTGAGAAGCATGCTTTGCGCTTTCTGCACCTGCAGCGTGACACTCACCGTGTTCGGATCGGTCTCCAGTGGGCCTGCATCTTTCTTCTGCCCTCAGCTCCTGCAAGAACAAGAACACCGTTAGGAACAGCCTTACCTTGCAGCCCTTCTGCCCATCATTCAACGCTCCTTCTGTTCTGTGGGCCTCTTCGGCGGTGTCATTCCCATCCCGCAGCTGCTTCCTAAAGAAGAGGAAAAGAACAGAGAAAAGGCACAAGTAAGCACTCTACAACAATTCTACGCTTATTTTTTTTCAAATACAGTACTAACTTCAAACGCTTACCTGAATCCCAGCCGCTCTGGGGGAACTGTGTCTCCGGAACTTCTCATCCATCTGCGAGGGGGAGAAGACACTCCAGGTTAGCGTGGAAACATCTAGAGGCGCTGCATACCGTGCTTACTCACCGCATTTGTTCTTCATAACCAGCATCCACGCTGACAACGTCGCGGCACCTAATAGACACAGAAAAAGAACTCAGTTCAATACAAATACGAAAAGGGTGCATCGCGCATCGCGCTCTCACTCACCTTCAGCGCCACTCATCTCAGCAGCACGCCGCCATCTCCGGATGCCAGCCATCATCTAAGAAGGAAAGGAACGAAGTTAGAGAACTGTTGAAAGACTCATTATACTTACCAGTCAGACTCTTGCCAGTGAAGTAACTAGGCACCAACGAGCCCGCATCAAACAACGCGCCCCTGCGCCTAAAGCAGGATGGAGAGCACACCATCCAAGAAAACAAGGTGAGCTGTGGATCAAAGGGAAGGGTTGGACCCCGGTGAGGAAGGAGTTCAAGCACACAGAGACAATAGAGAATTAAACTCTACCAATCCTGTGTTTCAGGCCCAGTCGCCAGTCGAATAGCCTCCAGGGAAGGGTTCGAGGTCGTATGAGGCCAGGACCGGCTGAGTGACTTCCCCGTGGATACCAGGTGAGCGTTACAGAATGCAAAGACTCACATCAAAATCCACCTAGACGTCATGGAAACGTCAGAAACCGACCAGTTAGCTCAAATGTTGGGACAGCTACGTTCCGAGGTACATGCAGCCAGACAGGAGACCAACACCCTGTGAAGGGAGCTGATAGTAGCCAAAGAAAGTACTGATGATTTAAGCCGACAAATTCTCCAGTCACAAGCAGGGCATGCACCATTGCCGGGAAGCGTGCCCTTGCTGCCAGCGCCATCAGCCAATCCCGTTCAGATAACCCTTCCTGGGGCAGTTCCCTTGGCCCCACCTGAACGATTTACGGGGGATCCCAAGAGGTTTGCAACGTTCATGAACCAGTGCCGCCTGCATTTCATTTGTAGGCCAGGGGTCTTTCCGGATGACCAATCACGGGTCGCTTTTGTGCTATGCTACCTGAGTGGTAGCGCCACGGATTGGTCTGTACCCTTTGTGGCCCAAGACGATCCTTTGCTGCATGACTTCAGGGGCTTTCAGCAGGAGATGGAAAAGCTGTTCGCCTGGCGTACTCATGGGCAGGCATTAGACAACAAACTTCTGTCCCTACGCCAGGGGAATCAAGACTTATTAACATACATAGCCACGTTCAATAGACTCGTAGTTGAAGCAGAATGGCCAGTGGAGAAGAGAACCACGTTATTTCCTCAGGGGTTGCGGGGGGAGCTCAAGGGTGTTCTCACACAAGTAGTGAAGCCCCCAAAAGACTGCTCGGAATTCATTGACCGTGTTGTTCAACTGGATCATAGGTTGCAGGACCGAAGAGCAGACCGAGCCAGACCGGACCCTCGTCCTATGTATGTGCGTTCAAAGGACAATACTACCCGAACAGCGGAAGGTTCAGGAGAACCAATGCAAATCGGGGGGTCAGGTCCCCCTTGACTAAAGCGGAAAGGGATAAAAAGAGACAGCAGCAGTTATGTCTGTACTGTGGAAGGTCAGGTCATTTCTTTAAAGAGTGCCCTGTGAAGCCACCGAAGAGGACGGTGGGGGCCACGGACAAGGAATATACCATCAAGGAATCGGAAAACTCCCCAGGCCGGCAAGTGTAGGGGTCCACTTGTCGAGCGAAGAAAGTGAACTACAGACCTCCCATTTTGCACTACCTGTGGTCTTTATCAATCCCCAACAACCATCTCGGATGCACGCAGTAAGAGTGTACATAGACAGTGGGGCTGTTGGGAATTACATCGACCAGGATCTTGCGGCAAAGATGGGGCTTCCATTATGCCCTAAATCAGCCACCGACACTGTTACCACTGTCGACGGCACGGAAATAGCTTCTGGTCCAGTATCCCAACACACTGCAGCTTTAACCCTTCAGTGCCAGGATGGACACCAAGAATCTATCGTTTTCGACCTCATTAAGGCACCACAGTTCTGGTTGATTTTGGGAATGCCATGGTTGGTAGCTCACAATCCTCGAATCGATTGGCGAGCAAAAGAATTGGTCTTTTCCGAGACTTGTGCCCACACATGTTATCGCCAAGAGAAAAAACCAATAGACACCAGAACCTCCACGCTTGCGACGGTGGCAATCGGCACCCTCCCAAGTCAATACTAGGATTTTCAAGATGTCTTTCAGAAAGAACAGGCTAATACCCTGCCACTGCATAGACCATGCAATTGCCCAATCGATCTGATACCCGGCGCACGAATCCCATGTGGGCGAATTTATAGTTAATAGTTGATTTTCTTTTGCTGTTGTGCTTTTATGTGTTTAGTCATTCTTAGGGTGCCATTGTCTACGTGTTTCCCTGTACCAAACAACCATTTCCTAAACGCAAATGTTAGAGCTAACATTTTGGGGGACTCAATTATTTCTTAACCTTCAGACATCTGGATTCAAAATTCCTACTTTACCCCATTGTCTTTGGTGCAGACTCATGTGGCACTAGTGGAAGGTTTTTCGAACCTATGCATCATTGTCATCGGAGTCAGCAGCAGGAGAATCATTTTCATGTGCCCCAGATATGTTTGGCCCAAATCGTCATCTGTCTCCTCTTCCTGTGCAAGTATTCTATTGCCACATGTAGTGTGAGGTCAACATGGTGTCACACGCCGTATCCTTTCCTGGCGTGTGTGGCCAAAGTTTCAACTAAATACAGGGAAGCGCTACACATATGCTGCAACACGCGTTTGCGTGGTCTAGTCTTTCTGTTTGGTTCTGCGGCCCTATTTAGTCCCGCCTCCCAGTTAGCGTAGTGCGTTGCAACCTCGCAGTCAGCTGTTCCCCTCGCTGCCGCCCGTTGCGAACACTTGTTTACGTTCTTTCTCTTCTTGCTGCCTTTTTTCCCTGTTTTTGCTCCCGCCTCCCGTGCCCCCTTCTCCGCCGTGCCTCTCCACGGCTACCCGCTCCTCTTTCCTTTCCCTTGGTCAAGTACTCTACTTTTCCCTTACCCGTACTACTTACATTGTGGCTCCTAGCCTCCAGCTCTTCCATCTCCAATCGGAGCCCAGCTTCCACGAGGACTCCGGTGCCATCAGCAGGGGTTTTTTCCGCCGCTTACGGCTTTTCCCCCTAATTTGTCCCTCCCGCCGTTGGGGCGGTCCTCCTTCAAGAACATGAAGGCCTGGAACATCCGGTGGCCTACCTATCTAAGACACTCACAGAAAGCCAGCGCAATTACTCTGTCATAGAAAGGGAGCTCCTGGCTATGAAGAAGGCATGTGAAGAATGGAGACACCTACTTCAGGGAAGCAGCCATCCTTTTATCATAAGGACAGATCATAAAAATCTACGGGTCTTACAATCTATGGATTGTATTAACTCCAGGCAAGCTCGTTGGGCGCATTTTTTCTCCCAATACGAATTCCGGATTACCTACATACCAGGAAGCCAAAATACTTTGGCGGATGCCCTTTCCAGGAAGACCGATGATACCCGACTACTTACGACCACACTCGAAATAATGTTTCCAAGAAACAAGATCATTGGTTTACTTTCCTCGTTTTTTCGGCAAGTCAAAGACGCTACGATTTGTCATCCAGAACCTGTTGGTCTTATTAAGAAGGATGGCTTACTGTTTAAGGGACATCAACTCTGGGTGCCTTCTCAGGAACTACAGAACAAAGTCCTGTCGTGGTGTCATGATCATGAGACAGCAGGTCACAGAGGAATAACAGGCACTTTGGATCTAGTTCAAAGGACCTTTTACTGGCCCCACCTTTCTAAGGATGTCAAACAGTATGTACAGACCTATGCTGTTTGTGAGCAAAGCAAGCATACTACCCAAAGGCCTGTTGGTCTCTTACAACAAGACGATGTTCCCACTCATCCCTGGAGTCACATTACCACAGACTTTATAGTGGACTTACCGGTTTCTCAAGGTTACTCTTGTATCCTGGTAACGGTCGACTCATTTACTAAGATGGCGCATTTTTCTCCACTTCCTGGGCTGCCCACGGCTGAGGCAATGGCTCGAGTTTTCATTAAAGACATTTTTCGGCTTCATGGTCTCCCGGATAAGATATTGTCGGATCGTGGGAGCCAGTTTGTGTCTCGGTTCTGGAAGTCTCTGTGTCAGAATCTCGGCATAGAGAGGGCCCTATCATCGGGGCACCACCCCCAAACTAACGGCCAAACAGAGAGATTAAACTCAACTCTTGAGCAATATCTACGGGCTTATGTCAATGCTGAGCAAGACAATTGGGTCTCGCTATTACCTACGGCAGAGTTTGCATATAATAATGCTACACATTGCGCCATCAAGATGTCACCTTTTTTTTGCTCTTATGGTTACCATCCTCGGTCTATTCTCCCCCGCTCTCCGGTTCACTCCTCCTTGCCCCTCGTGGAGGAGGTGTTGTTTTGGTTAAAGGCAGCTCAACAGACAGCCAAGCTAAGTTTGTCAGAGAGCCGTCGCACAAACAAACTACAGGCTGACAGGCACCGCCAGGATGTTCCGGATTGGAAGGTGGGCTCCAAAGTGTGGCTTTCCACCAAATTTCTCCCACGCTGGTTGCATCCCTCTAAGTTGTCTCCTCGTTTTATCGGCCCTTTCCCTATCACCGCTAGAGTCAACCCAGTGGCATTTCGTCTCAGCCTACCCCCCCCACCTTGAAACGGATTCAGCCTGTTTTTCATGCTTCGTTGCTGAGGAGTGCAGATCAGTCACGATGTGCATGCTCCATGCCTATCCCTGCTCCCGCGACCACCCAAGATGAATACGAAATCTCCTATATTAGCGATTCCAGATACCGCAGGGGCCGCGTAGAATATCTGGTTCATTGGAAAGGTTACTCCAGTGCAGAGGATTCCTGGGAGCCCCTTTCCCATATCCACGCACCTATTCTCCTTAGGAGGTTTTATAAAGCACATCCAGGGAAACCCGGGGGCCTCCAGTTTAAGAGGGAGCATACTGTCACACGCCGTATCCTTTCCTGGCGTGTGTGGCCGAAGTTTCAACTAAATACAGGGAAGCGCTACACGTATGCTGCAACACGCGTTCGCGCGGTCTAGTCTTTCTGTTTGGTTCCATGGCCCTATTTAGTCCCGCCTCCCAGTCAGCGTAGTGCGTTGCAACCTCGCAGTCAGCTGTTCCCCTCGCTGCCGCCCGTTGCGAACGCTTGTTTACGTTCTTTCTCTTCTTGCTGCCTTTTTTCCCTGTTTTTGCTCCCACCTCCCGTGCCTCCTTCTCCGCCGTGCCTCTCCACGGCTCCCCGCTCCTCTTTCCTTTCCCTTGGTCAAGTACTCTACTTTTCCCTTAACCGTACTACTTACATTGTGGCTCCTAGCCTCCAGCTCTTCCATCTCCAATCGGAGCCCAGCTTCCACGAGGACTCCGGTGCCATCAGCAGGGGTTTTTTCCGCTACTTACGGCTTTTTCCCCTAATTTGTCCCTCCCGGGAACGGAGTCCCAGTGGAGTGCTTTGTTTGGCCTCCACTGTGGCTTCCTCTCGTGGGAGACTCGGACGCCAAACAAGAAAGGAAAAGGACTACAGAACTCGAAGATCCATCAGTCCTGAAGACAGTGACCACCATCTCTCAGGTGAGGAGGAGGGGGAGGAAGAGTGGAGTCAAGTCAGTGACGCCATAGCCATAAAAGTTGACACATGGGTGCAATCAATGGTACCACACAACCAGGGAACCTGACTGTCATAAAATGCCCTCAGTATTTGTGTACCTGCATAATGAAGCATGGCTACATATAAATATAGATTTACACCAAAAAGGGTTTTCAGAATTCGACCCAGTGTTTTGATATGGTACCTTTTTTAGTTTACATTTTCTTTTTAACCTTGCAGAGAGTTATATAGTTATTGATAATGCTGCAAGAACTACTGGGTGCAAATGACAATCCTTTTTCTAAAGCATGTATCTCCATGGTGTCAAACGCTCCATCCAAAAGATTCATAGCTAGGTTCTCCTTCCTCTTGGACCTGTCTTGCAGTAATGAGTATCCTGATCATGTTGGGATTTTGTATGCATCAACTTGATCTAAATCTGTCTGAGCATCTACCTCTTTTGCCCTTTGTTCTGTAGGTGCTTCCTTTATACTCTGATTTCGTTATATATGTTTTTACCAAGGTCACTTTCCTCGTTTGCATTTTCCTCCTGCATTTTTCCTTGTGGTCCTTTTCCTCAAATATTATATATATTTTTTAAATGGGTGATCCCCTTCCAAACCCTACTCCAACCCACGTTGCCACCACCTCACCATGCACCCACTTCCAACCCTCTAAATATATGTCTACCAAACAGTCTTGGAAACGTGATGCATTTATTTTTCCGTGTCAATTTCCTCGTTTGCACTTTCTTTGTGCAGTTTTCCTCGATTCTCGTTTTCACAGTTTAAAAAATATATATGTTATGTGTGTTTATGGGGTTGGAGGTTGGAGGTGGGAGGGTGCTGGGTGGTCGGTCAGAGGCGAGAGGGCTAAAGAAGTGAAAACCCCATTTAATAAAAAAATAAAACTGGTGAGAATGACAATGAGGAAAACTGCACGAAGAAAGTGCAAACAACCAAAGTGACTACGGAAAATGCACTTTGAACCCTTGTAAACGTTTTTTGTTTTTGGTTTATTTTTCCGTCCAATAACATTGTACTTCTGCCTAAAAAAATATTTATAGGTAAAGTTTTATCCTGTTTGCTGGAGCTGACATTATTCTCGTCTCATCCTCACGTGTCACACTTTCCAAATCTGCACTGAGTGGCGAGGTCGAGGGACTATTATATTTCGAAGCTTTTTTCCAAGTCGACAGGGCATATCTTGGTTGGAAAGACTATACAGTAACTTTCCTATAATCTCTTTCAATTCTAAAGAATGTATGGATTTGCACAATTCAATCTCATTTTGGTATTCTGATAATATTCAATTGAAAGTGCCCTCGTTGTCTTTGTGGAAACATGGTCTCTGCCTATCCTCTATTTCGTTATTTTTATCAATTTCTTTTTTCTAGTTTGGTGCGCATCTTCATAGTTTGCTTTATCTGCATCTTCACCGTAATGATGCAGGTGTGATTAGGATCAAGTCCTCCCGGCTCTCATCATCATCTTCGTCAAGGTTGGCAAACACAGAAAGTCTCATTGTCAGTGGAATTCTATTCTGTTCCAGGCACCCATGCACTGTAGTTTTTCACAATAATATATTTATTTCTATTTTAAAGAATCTACTTCATAGAACATAATTCTTAATGTTTCCTTAGTAAAATCTATGGCCCTAAAGGCATTGTTAGTGCTTTCCTTAGGCGCAATTTATTCAGTAAACAACTCATTGATATTTTTGCGTCAAGTTGCCGTTGCTCAATAATTGGTATATGCTGCTGGATGACACTTCAGATTAAGCTTGATGATTGCATCATCCATGCTTACCACAAGACTTCAAGTGTGGCGGCCTGTTCACAGAAAAGCACTTTAGGCCTCATTACAAGTTCGGCGGTGCAGGGAAAAAAGTGGTTGTAATTCTATTACCACCACTTTTTTGGCAGTAAAGACATTGCTGCCATATTTCACACACCACCGAATTGCACAAATGCTGGTGATGAATCTGCACTTTTCCACCAAAAATCGGCTGATTTACCATGCAGTAATTCCACAAGCGGTAAATCTGCTAATAATCCCTGTAGAGTCCTATAGAATGGAATTACCACTACTTGTAATCTCTTAGTTACTCCGTGGGACCAAGTGGCGGTAACAGTAATTGATTTTGGGATTAATTCTCTGGATTTACTGTCGAATTACTGCCAAACTCGTAATGAGGCCCTTTATCTGGTGCTGCTAAATATTACTTAGAAAGTTCTGTGGACAACCTTAACATCCATGCCCGCCACTGTCATTTGTCGCTCACTCAGCTATTTTGTCAGCATGAATGTCAAAATTGATTAAGCAAGGGCTTGCAATCAGAAGAAAATGTTTTCATCAACCCATATATTTGTCAGATTCATGCACTGGCTTCTTCATAGCACTCCTCGGTTATTTTAACCAATCACACTCTTGAATCAGGACATGGCAAGTTACTGTCTATGTTCCGGCTAATGTGCAATTAATGAGTTTCAGGTACATCAACTCTGAATTCTGAACTAACTTGGAGACGTGTGTTTCAAAAGGAACTTGCTTTGATATAAACTGTATTGCCTTGAGAAAGCTTGCATAGATCGAAACGCATATCGGCAAGGTAGCATGGGACCAATCTGGAGTTGATCTGTATAAAATAGATCAATTGCACAATAGAAGAAGACACGATTTTAATCGTCTTGCAACTGGAACTGTGCTAATTTAAGACTGTGATTGCATAACATAACCAAGGTGTACCATGAGCAAGCGGGTGCATGAATATGACAAACCCAAAGCACAATAAATAAATTGGCTTTGTTGACAAGGCCATTTCTAATCAATTAAGGGGACATATAGGTGCTGGCAAAACAAGACCGTCTGTAAGAATTTCTTTGTAAGCACTAACTGTTAAACAAATACTGAAGACTAAACGTTACAATTTAGATTAATAACTAATTGCGCCCCAGAATCATTGCATTCCAGCAACAATTGTTCTGGGGGTTTGAACCTCATGTCTTAGCAATCGCATGATGGGACCATCGTTTTCCCACGTCTAACCAGTGATCCTACACCATCAGTCTAATCTTCACGAGCATGTGCTACTCTTGGTTCTCCCCCTAGTTTTTTCAAGACAGATGTATTTTCCAGAGAAGTCACGCCAGATTATCTAATTCAGAAATCCATTCTCAAAGTTAAAGATTTAAATCGAGGCAATTGGATCATTGAAAATTCACTATGATGTCAACATTACCAGTGTGCCAACTAGCGAGCACATCTGACTCATAATGGATACATGCTATGTATAACTACACATAACTAACCCTGCTGTGGCAACAAGGAATGAAGAGACTGACCAAGTGGTACCTTGATGATTGCTATCAACTTTTATTCAAAAGAAAAAGAAACCTATCTATCCTTAACTCTAATGCGGGTTCATTATCATGAGCTCGTAATTTTAGGCAAACAGTAGTACCAAGTTTGTAGTCTCTGACCTGTTCCAGATGCCACAATCGAGTGATAGTGAGAATCCCCTAGAAAACCCTCTTCCCTCCATCCCGGAAAACAAGAAAACCCTGGCGACTGGATGCCTTCTGTTGAATCAATGAAATTCTGTCTGGATATGATGTGAGAGCCTTCTGCTGCCGTGTCCCTCGAAGTGTATGCGGATGGATGGCTGAGCTGCAGTGGAAAGAGAAACTGGGTAAGTATTGGTTGTCGATACTGGGGTCATATGCTTGAAGGTAGATGATTCAATACCGAAGGTGTCTTTAGGTGGATTTCCAGCGACCGGAGTCGGGAGGACTGAAATAAGATTCTGTGTGTTATGAGAAGGAGATACTCGGAAAATATTGTTTGGCTGTGAAGGAAAGGTTTGCTAGATGTCGAGGAAAAGAAAGCATACCTGATCAGGAAGACACAGACTCTTAGAGTGTCGATTTTCAGGTGGGTGTGGCTTATGAAGCTCCGGCACTCCAGTGTAGGAAAGGCCACACTGTAATGAGAAAAGAATGTAAGCTGGGGCCGGCGGCAATGACACTGAAAACGGGAGGTAGAGTTCTTAGGCACTTGTGTCAGCTGAAGGGTAATCGCGGAAGATGAGAAGGTCGGGAGATCATCCAGGAGAACGAGAGCGAGAGTATCCTAATGAGAGAAGGAGAGTTAGTAAGATTCCTACTGTGGCAAATAGCTGTAAGGATAGGAAGACAATAAAACTCATGGAGCGTATGCCACGAGGAGTAGCGATGCGTAGTTTGCTGGTGCCATGCCGTAGATATTTGCTGCTAAGGACTGCCGGGGTCGGAGACCGGAATAGAGCATGTGAATCCTTCCGGACTGATACGGTACACGGCGCAATGGGCACCATCTTGGGGGAACTGTGCATAAGAGATCTGACTCCTCTCCATCGGCTCCACACAAACCACCGCCGCCTGCGGGATGTGAGATTTCCATATCTAAAGAAACTCGGGTTCTCGTCAGAACATCTGTGAAAGTCCAAATCAAAAGGCACCGTCCCAGTCAAAAAGGCTCCTACACTATCCCTGTTACTATAAGAAACAATAATAAAAGTTCTGATTCTGCTCATGACCTGGGAGAATTACTCCCTTCTACCGGATGCAAAGTGTCCTAAAGACGCCAAGGTTTCACAAAGTAATAGTTCCATAGAGTTATGGGCTTTTTGTAACCCGCAAACAAATCAAAACAGTTCTGCAGGATGTTCGTGGGGCTAGAATGGGCCTCATTACACGGATGGCGGTAAGGATTTACCGGTACCGGTAAAATACCGGTACCGGTAAATCCTTACCGCCTTACTAAGAGGTCCCTTTGCGGGTTGGGGGATTTAACGCCTGCTTTTTGCAGGCGTTAAAAATCAACCCGCAAAGGGACCCAGGGAGCTAATTACGGTACCGCAAATTGCGGTACCGTAATTAGCGCCTTCCCCATTCCCATAGAGCCCTATGGGGCAAAAATGGGAATGGGGAAGGGCAATGGTGGAAGGGGGAATTACTGCCCCATCAACCTTGGAATGGGGCGGTAATTCTCCTTTCCGCCAAGGCGGTGCCGGTATTTTACCGGCATGAACCATGGCGCTAATAGCGCCATGGTTCTCCGCCATCCGTGTAATGAGTCCCAATGACTCCTTTCTCCTAGCTGGTTCCCCAATGTTCCTCAGCAATACTTGCAATTCTTTTATGGAGGTTTCCACACATCTGAATTTCTTTATTCCGCCTCCACTTGGACAACGAAGATGCTCCCTGAGTCACTCTCGACTCTCCAGCGCCACACCTTTGAGAAGCTGGCCAGGGAATTTTGGTGCAAAGTGATTCGCTACCTTCTTGGTTTCTTCACCTTCACAGTCTCAAGTATCCCTGATTCCCTGGATGTTACCAGGTTACTTTCTAAAAGAAGGGTCTGATCCTCAGCTTTTCAAAAGAGAAGACAATGACAAAGACAATGTTTTTTCTTATTATTTCAAAAGGGGGTGTTGACCCTGTGGATTGAACAGAATGGACACGTGACAGGGCATGGTGTTGACCAATCGTGAGCTTGGAATTGCCTTTTCAATAGAGGTTGATTGGTTTTTGCTCTGAAGACCAGTCCTAGATGATTCTGGGGTGTGCGCAGGAGGGATTCTATTTCCCACATATTTTAGGAAATTACATCTTTGTGAACAATTGTTCTCCAAAGTCCCCTTTAGAAGTGTGTTCATGCCAGTGATGCTCCAGAAGACCCCTGGAAGGGTTTCTGTTCCTTCGGCGGAGTTCAAGAAGATAACCCCTCGAATAACGTTTCAGGGGTGTCGAGGTTGGAGTTTTAAAGACAGACTCAATTCACAACTGCTGATGTGTTACTTGTTTGCTTAGTTAACTTTTCTTCATACTAGCTTGCTGCTGCCTGTTTTCCAGGCTCTTTTAGCTTTCCCTCGGCTCCCTGACATTCTTTTAACAACTCCTATTACCGTTACCTGCTCATGGAATTAGGATGCTTCACTGATTCTGCTGGGGATCGTATGACGATCAATAGATTTTTCTCGTTGGGCGCTTGTTTGATGGGCCCTGTACTGCTAGTTATTCTGATGTTGGTAATGGACTAGACCATTTCTTCCATACGGGCCATTCAGCCACCACCACTCTGGATGCTTCTCAAGCCCGCCTATGGGAATTTGCAAAAGGCTGGGGTTAGCGGTCTCGGCGCAGTTGTCGGGCCACACACGGTCAACCCATTAAAGGTCACATCACCACAACCCAATCTACGTCCTTCAATTGGATCGGTTCCCGGCCGACTAATGCAACACTTTCCGAGCATCTCACAAATAAGATACATTTGTTTCCCGGGGAGTAATGCCAATTTTCCTCCTTCTCTGCCTTACTATCTCGCCCACCGGCAACCAGGTTTCACTTGAATAACGTTTGGCATTCTGCCTCCTTGCGGAGGCCTTCTCCACATTCTGTTTCTGTTTCCACTACTTACAACAGCAAGTCGGCCTTAGAGACGTTCTCGTGCATTCTCTTGAACCACACCCTCCACTTCTCTCCCTCGAGTCTTCCTTCTGCTGCTACCGCCTCCTTGACTTCAGTCTCGTTTTCGTATTCTATCTTCCTCGCTGTATCTCTCTCTCTCTCTCTCTCTCTCTCTCTCTCTCTCTCTCTCTGTCTCCAACTCTCTTCCCCTGTCGTTTGTTTCTGGCGTCTTGATATAGCATAATCTACCCTGGCGTAACATCAGTTCCATTGACAATTGCTGGTCAAGGGTTTTCCTGCTTGACTGTAGCGTTCTCAAGTTCTTCATTGTCCCTGTACTTATCACGTTAAGATTGTCTGACCCAGTACAATAACACATGGTTTCCGACATAAGTCTAGGAAAAAGAGGTTTGGGCAATGGTACTACCTTATGTTGTCGGGAGTTAAAGGGGCTGTGTCTCTGATTCACATCCTTGTCCTCAGGAGGGGAGTTCCTCTCCATGAGGTCCTCATGCATTATACCACCCTTAAGGGGACTTTTGGTTAGCGGCCCTAGCCTCATGGAAAGAGTCTCCCACCTGAGAAAAAGTGACGCTATCTGAAGGATCGTCACAATGCCCATATAAAAGTAAAAGAATCTCAGTTCAACAGAACTATCATAGCATGAGATCATATTAAAGCCTAAAATTCCTCCGGTAACTGCTCCACAGTGACCTCACCAAGAAGATGCCAATTGTTTTCAAGAGCATTAACTTGAATATCTGCAACTCAAATAACTCAAAGTAGAAATACATTCAGTAAATTCTGCTCCTCCAACGTAAAATCCAGAAGTCCTCAAGGCTGATGATGAATATGATAGTAAAGGAAATAAAAAAGAACTAAATATCAATATCCCACAAAAGATAATCTAGCACGGGAATGTACTTCACCATCTTGAAAATGGGGATCATGTCTACATTTCCAGGTGGATGGGAACTGGCACAATTGTGTGACACATATACATATGGGTCTCTAAAATAATGGCACTTTGATCACAAGAATTCGGAAACCTATAACAAAACATTTCAGTTCTTGAAATCCTGCAAAATACAAATTGCCCCTCATTCACCTCAGATGCAGCTACATTTGGGGGTCTTTGTGACAGTGGGGCTGACTGATAGGAGCATGGTCGCTGCTGTTGAGGATACATAGTGCCAGCCGCCTGCAGAGACTTGGAGTCAGCCGCAGAGAGACAGATGGTGGACCCAATAATGCATTTCAAACTTATTCCAGAGAGGTAAGACCTATAGAGCACTGGTGCAACAAGTTGCCTGGTTTGAGGAATAGAAAGTGGGGCCTACTTTGTGCCCCATAACTGCATGGGACATCATGGTGCACTGTCAGGTGCTATGCCCTTACCTGGTCCATGATGGGTGTCCCTCACTGATCTTCCTGCAGTGAAGCCACTCCTGAAGCCATGAGATATGGTGTATATGCCAAGAGCAGGGATCTTTCCAGCAAATGCGCTGTGCACACCAGGATGTTGGAGGTATGTGGCCACCATGGTTTTGGCCTGCATGAGAAAGGTGGGCAAAACGTCCAGGCTAATTGGCTTCTCAAAACTCATTTAATAAGAGGGTTGCCAAAGAGGGCCCACTAGATGCCAATTAAAGACAAGTCCAGAGTTCTAGGGAGTTGATCACATACTGAGTGTGGCCTGTCACTTATAGAGTTTGGGGGATGTATTGAGTGGCTCTGACTTTGTTAGAGGTGAGCTACTAAAATTTGCCCTGAGAATCTGGCAGCAAGTTCACTGGCGTCGTCCAGAAGACGTTATTTATGTGGTGTGAACCAATCCAAGGGCCTATTGAGTGAGCACGTCATTGCTGCACAGTCCGACTGCGAGCATTAAGAAACATGACAAGGAATTTGAGTACTCCCAGGACCATCACTTTACCTTATACAGTTTAAATTGATTCAAATTCATACATCAGCCATTGCCTGAAGTGCTACAATGAGCCAGGGTCATGATACTCAGCCAAACACATGGCAGTTGTTGATGTAATTCCCTGAACTTGATTAGCTGAGGGAAAGACAATTAGCCTTAATTTACAGCATTAGCGGTATTGCACTGATACTGAAATTTGGTGGCATTTCTGTTAGTGTTTGATACAGGGCAGACCTCTATTTCAAGCCAGTTATAGAACAGGAGGGTCTCTGGGATCCGGTCGTCACCAGTTGCAGAAATCAGGATGTGATAGAGAGAAGATAATCTCTCTATCACATCCGGATTAGACGGTGCTAGAGAACACTGGAACCGTTTCGTTTTTAATCTTTACAATTCTAGAAAAAGGGAGATTCTGCGATTTGCTAAGAATCACAACGTTAGTTTGGTCATGTGACACAGCTGAGACTACAATTCAGGCCGCCAGAATCCATGAGCAGCAACATGACCCGGATGTGATCCAGCAACCCTGGATCGTATCTGCTCTACAGTCGCTTTTGACAGTACAGCATCCAGATAATAAACACTGGATCTCTCCTATTAAAACTATAGCAGGCCTGCTGGGAAGTGCTGGTACCACAGCAGTCCTGCACAAGTGCTGGCAATGCCATGTAAAAAGTATTGGTACTGCCCTACTGAATGCACAGCAGGCCTGCTCAGATGCGATGGCACTGCTCCAATGACAGTATAGCCACCTTGATGAGAATTGCTGGCAATGCCGCATTAAAAGTATAGACGCCATACTGAGAAGCTATATTCTGTCTTAATTAATGGATAGCAGACTTGCTGGCAAGTGCTCGTACTGTCCCATTAAAGAGAACCACAGCCCGAGGGAGCAACCAGCAATTAAATGTTGGGTGGACATTTGGGGAGTTGGGCATATGCATGGTGATTTCATAGACGTGGGGTCTTTTTTAGTGACAGTATTGTGGAAAGGGTAAAGCAATCCCACAAGCTGAAAGTGCATTTGCTGTGAAAGTATGGTTGCGGAACAAGTGCACTGCTTCGAACTGTTCCTCAGTAGCGAAGCGGAGCATGCGCATGCAAGTAGAATTCTATTGCAATGTTGAGTTTGTATGCATCAAGGGTCATTGGGCCTCATTACGAGGCTGGCGGCCGTGGAATGAACGGTGCCGGTAAGGGACCGACACCGTTCATTCCGGGCTGCCACATTACGAGGTCTGCAGCGCGTCCCACTCAGGACGCCTGGCCAGACCAGACTTGCAGAGCGGGACCCGCTAGCAGTCCAGGATGCTAACAATGCGCCCGTCATTAACGGGCCCGTTGTTAGCATCTTCCCCATTACCAGTGAGTCCGATGGGGGCTCAAATGGGAATAGGGATGGACCGGGTCTGGTTCCCGCGAAAGGGAATTACCGGGCCCTTCAATGTCAGAATGGCCCGGTAAGTCCCCTTTTGCGGGACCCGGACCCGAGTTTGGGGCTAGCCATGCCACTAAAAACGGCATGGCTACCTCCAAACTCGTAATGAGGCCCATTGTGTGTATTTTGAAAATAAAAATGTCACTTTACCCGGTATGCAAAATGTTCTTTATAAAAAGAAAAGTTATGTAATTCTTTCCATTTGCAAACCACAGGAAATGTAGAAGTGTACATTTTCCTTGGGCCTCTTCTCGACCCAAATGTTTTGCATATCAGTGAATGTGTAAAAGCAATGACACTGAATTTACGAATTACTCAGAGCAACATTTTACGTTTCCACTAACTACGATTTTACTGCATCTTCTAAAAGTAATGTCCGAGATGGAAAGCCACAGGGGAAGACCATTGTTCCAGAGGGTTGTTAGAGCACTAGACTAGCACAGCACTTTCAGAACACAGCGGAAGGAAGTGCACACCATGAGCGACCTCAGTCAGGGGGGGCTCACACAGCTAGTGTCCTAGAGCACATGATGGGACCACCGGGGCCACAAACCACTCACAGGGAGAATCACAAAGAGCTGGGCATCTACGCCACTGACATTGCAGACAACCTTTTTTCTGGCCGCACGGCCTCATTACAAGTTGGCAGGTGCAGTAATAACGTACCGGTAATGACGTTTACTGGCACGTTACCACACTGGCCAACTACAAGTTTGCTGGTTAGGCACCTGATTGACTTCCAGCTAAGAGCTGGAGGGTAAGTTAGGTGCCTTAATGTCAAATATTGCTGTTATTACCAGTGCCGGTAATACTGCAAAGTCCCCCCATGGAGTCCATGGAATGGGGATTTACAACCATTGTTGCCACTTGAAATTTGGCGGTGATACAGCCGGACCAATTTGCGATAATACAGTTTGGTGGTATCTGAGGAGATTTACTACTCAGCTACCACCAAATTCGTAATGAGGCCCATAAGGGTGAAAACACAGAGAAGACAAACCTTCTGCACTCCTTGTTGTGAAGAAGTATTCCCATTGTAAATGTAAAGATTACAGTGTGAATGGTAGCAATAATTGGCAGAGGACTATTTCTTTGCTAATACATGCCTGAGCCGATTCCCTGTGGATCATTTAGAAACCTTGCCACATGGTTTAGTCTTCCATTAAATGTTGTTCTCAAGAGAGGTCTTGTCTTCTGCAATTGAAAACAATCATTTTCGAATAAGTTCCTTAACAATCATTGCTCCCTGATTCCGGCTATGCATGATATATCCACGCTTCTGGTTTTAACCCTAGCACATGAGATTGACAGAACGCAAAGAAAGCAATGTTTTACAACATTTGTGTCTTCTAGTATTCATTTCTCCATCACCAAGCCTGAAAATATGTATTTCCAATTGTCTAATGGGAAAAGTGGCTGTTTTCCAGATGAAATGCATTCAGCAGCAAGCAGGAAGTCGGATGTAACATATTTCATAATTGCAGCCTCCTGACATGTCTAACGCTGGGGTTTCCACTGCTACGAGACAGGAGCTTGAACCAGACAAGTCACTCCAGCTGAGACGGCTAATGTTCACCAGCCTCTTTCTCCTACCATCAGTTATCTGGTGCTCCAGTGATGAAAACTGGATTTTTCGCCTTAAAACCGACACAAGGGGCCTCAATGAATCCATTCCCTGGCAAGCCCTTTCGGTTATAATATGAGTATTCAGCAGTATGTGAGCCAGGTCTTGGTCCCAACACCGTGTAGCCCTGGTCACTTACCCTGGCATATATATTTTCTATATTATCTGGCTCTCAATGGACCCATGCTGGTATAAAATAAGCATATTAGACTGGCCACTTTGGACACCACATTTGGCCGTAGTCCTACATACTCAGGAGCTTTACCCCGGGTGACAGAGCCCAAATGGAGCTCTGAACATTTTGAAGGTACACACCTTCCACTCACGTGTTTACAATACCTGCCGTTGTCAACACTGGTAAGCACAGCTCCATTTAAACTGTGAGCATTCATATTATGGACAACTGTGTTTGTCCTTTCTGTTTGCTCCTTTCCGATGCTTACCCCCGGTTTTCCAACTTAAATTACATTATCCCTTTACAATTATATATTAAAAAAACAACTTGGGGATTTATAAAGCTGTGAGTGTTGGCTACGTTACTTGTACCGTCAGTAATATGCACTTTAAACATGACAGGCATGAAGCACTCGATGTGCCCTGTGTCTTTGTGTTGCCTGCCTTCTGCCTGACCTTTCAGTCTATGCTTCAGGCTGTGGGACTGTGGGACTTGCACTTCCGCCCCCGGCACGCCCGACGGAAAGAAAGAGAAAAAAAGAAAAAACGTACACGTGACTCGTTGCACGTGACTCTGTGAAGCAATAGCATCAAGCTTCCGACCCGGCTCCAATGATTGGCGGGAAAGAGGCGCGTCGGAAGGCGTGTGAGGAGATAAACGCTTTGACTCTGGAAGTGGGCGGACCCAGGCAGGGGGGAGCGGTGTCTGGGTGGAGCGAGCTGGGATTAAGGAAATAGAGCAGACTCTCTAGGAGGCTGCAGGGGGAGAGTGTGCTCGGAGGAAGTGGTAATAATGGGAAAGGGGGGTGGGAAGGCTGAAATGAAGGGAGGGATGGAGGAAGGGGAGAAAAGGGGGAGGACACTGACTGTGAAGTCTACATCTGTGGAGGGGGGAAATGAGGGGCAGCATCGCAGCAGGTCTCCACAAAAGAATGATGGTGGGGGGACGGTTAGGGATATCTCAGAGTCGGGGACCCAGGAAAAGTGTATTTTGGAGGGACTGGAGGCCTCAGGAAGCGGTGTGCCTGGGGAGGAGCAGATGCAGTATGACAGTGTGTGGAAGGTGGTGTTGAAGCTAGTCGTGGGAAAATGTTTCAGTGGGAGAATCCGATGGTGATTGCTGAGTGGTTGAAAGAGGCTGTGGGGTATGTCACTTGGGTGCAAGTGGTGTCTGGGGGTCGGTTGTTGGTGGAGGGGCTGGGTGCTGATAGTAAGGCTAAGATTCTGGAGGTGGGTTGTCTGGGTAGGCGCGCGGTGCGAGTGTTTGATCAGAGTGGTGTGTCGTGTAAGGGGGTATTGTATGGGATACCGTTCACTGTGAATATGTCTGAGGTGGAGGAGCAGCTGGCAGAGGTGGGGGTAGTGGAGGCATGGAGGCTGGGGAGGAGAGATACACATGGAAATGTGGTGTCTACAACTGTGGCAGTGAGGTTTGCAAGAGCGGAGTTCCGGAGGTGGTGAATTTGGGATATCAGAGGTTTTGTGTGAAAGCTTATGTAGCATTGCCTTTGAGATGTTATAAGTGTCAGCAGTTTGGACATGTGGCGAGAGTATGCAGGAATGAGAGGCACTGTGGGAGGTGTGGTGGAGATCATGATATTAAAGAATGTAAGGTGGAAACTCCGGAGAAGTGTGTGAATTGTGGGGGGGAGCACTCTACTGCATTTAGGGAGTGTGAGAGCCAAAGAGTGGCGAGAGAGGTGGTGCAGGTGAGGGCTGCAGAAGGTTTATCTTATGCGGAGGCTGTGGCTAAGGTGAAACCGGTTCGAGTAGTGAGTGAAATGTGTAGGAGAGAGCCGGTGGTGGATGAGGCTGCGGGAAGGAAGGGAGTGGTGAGAGAGGTGAAAGGCGTAGAAATGGTGGTTGTCCCGAAAACTGAGTTTATGTGTTTTATAATAAATGTGCTGGAGCTGGTTCAGGGGAATTTGTCAGTCAGTGTGTCGAATCTTACGAAAGGATTGGTGGAAGCAGGGAGGAGGTTTTTAAATGTTGTAGATGTGTCGGAAGAAGATGTGTTCAAGAAGGTTACTAAAGTGCAGAAACAGAGTGGGGCGTCGGCCTGAGAATTTTGCAGTGGAATGCGAGGAACTTGTTGAAGAATGGGCAGGAGTTGAAAGCGGTGTTGTGTGGGGAATTGAATGTTGATGTGGTTTGTATTCAGGAAACGTGATTAAGGGGTGATCTGAGGTTTGTGATTCCAGGTTTTGAGTTGTTTCGTAAGGATAGGACGGAGGGGAGGGGGGGTGTGTAGCTGTGGCAGTTCGGAAGGGGTTGGTTGTAAGGGAGATTGTGGTAGATGGAGCAGTGGAGGTTATGGGGGCGGGGATTCAGGTAGGAGATCAGAAGTCTTAGTGTTGAATTATTATAATCCGTGTGAGGTGGTGGAGGTGGATGTGCTGTCTGAAGTGATAAGGGGACATGTGGGACCTTGTGTTTTATTTGGTGATTTCAACAGTGCCAAGACGATGTGGGGCAGTGATCGGACGGATGCAAATGGGGAACTGTTGGAGGGTATGGCGGATTAATTGAGTCTGTTTTTGCTGAATGACGGTCCGGGCACACGATTGGATGTGAGGACTGGTAAGTTGTCGTGTTTGGATCTGACCTGGGTGTCTGCTGCGATTGCGGGTGAATGTGACTGGATGGTGCATGAGGATGGGGATACGGGGAGTGATCACTCTGGTATTTTAGTGACTGTGAAGGATGAGGTAGGGGTCAGATCCCGGATGCTTGGAAGTCGGTTGAATTTTAGGAAGGCTGATTGGGAGTTGTATAAGAAATTGTGTCAGGAATTGATTGTTTTTCGGGATAGGGATGGGGGGTGGATGAATGGAATGAGCATTTGGTGCAGGGAATGAGAGCGGCATCTGTAGCGGCAGTTCCGGAAGTAGAGAGGGGGTAAGGGGGGAAGGTTGAGGTTCCTTGGTGGTCGGTGGAATGTTCACGGGCTGTGGCAGCGCGTAAGAAGGCGAGGGCCAGGACAGTGAGAACAGGAATGTTGGAAGATTTGTTGGCATATAAGAAGGCGAAGGGGGTGGTGCAGAGGGTGATTAGGGAAAGAAAGCGCAGATAATGGAGGAGCTATTGTGGGTCTCTGTGGAGTAATTCTGATGTGGGTGAAGTTTGGAAGCAGTTCAAGTGGATGTCCGGGTTAATGAAGTCACAGGGTGGCATGTCTGTGTTGTTGAAAGGGGTAGAGGTGGTCAGTGAAGATGGGGAGAAGGCGAATTTGCTGGGGGAACATTTTGCGGGAGTGCACTGTTCAGAGAACTTCAGTGAGGCAGTGAGACTAAGTATGGGAGTGGTTTTGGAGGAGATGCGGGAGTTGTTGGCGAATGTTGGGCCTTGGGAAGAGCAGTATGAGGCTCTGTTTTCTATGGCGGAGTTGGATAGGGCGATTCGGAAGGGGAAGTGGTCAAGTCCAGGGGTAGATGGAGTCATGTATGTATTTTTGGAGAAGTTGTCGGTGGAATGTAAGTTGGAGGTGTTAGCATTGTTCAATGAGATCTGGAAGAGTGGTGTTTTACCGAATTATGGAAGAGAGCGATTGTGGTAGCGATTTTGAAGAGTGGCAAGGTCCCGACGGAGTGTAAGTCATATAGGCCGATTGCGCTGACTGTCGTGATGTGTAAGGTTATGGAACGGATGATAGTTTTTTTTTTTTTTTTAAACGTTTTTTATTAAATTTCAACCAACAAAACAATACAGACCAAATATACAGTACAAGATGCCATAATACAGTTTTGAATGTGTACAACATACAATTTGATCTCTGCTCCCCAAACCCCCCCCACCTATGAGCCCATCCAGTCTGTTCACTCTGTGTTCAAGCCGCGCAGTGGGGTCCGTTCTCCATTGGAATCCGCCAGATCTGGCATCGTTCCAAACAATTCCGCTATCAGTGATTTACAAGCCAACAGGGTTCCCACCTCTTCTTCCCCTCCCATCATACTGGACTCCCGCCATACATACTCTCTGCTTCCGCCCACTTCTGCAATTCCTTCCACCATATCTCCACCTGTGGTTTATGACAAGCCTTCCACCCCATGGCAATCCTCCTCTTAGCCAGCACATGTGCCAAGTCCCTCAATTTGTTAACATGCTCCAGTTTCTGCGATCTAGGGAACACCCCCAATAGGCAGGCCCAGGCTGACTCTACAACCAGTGTGACTCCTTTATCCACCAGTTTCGCTGCTATCTCGCTCCAGAAGCGCCCAACCACCGGGCAGGACCAAAACATGTGTAACTTGTCTACCTGCGTTTTTCAACTTTGATATCCTCAGGGGTGTCATGTACGCCCTATGTGTAATATATAATTGTATCTGTTTCAGCCTAGCGTTTCTCAACACCTTCTGATGATACCACAGAGCCCGCTCCCACATCCCATCCTCCATCGGGGCTCCCACCTCAGTTTCCCAATCTAATCTAAGTTGCGTTGGTTCTTTACCAATCCTAAGCATCAGCATGTCATACAATCTTGAAATCTCGTGCCCTCCCTCTGTTACGTCATATATAGTGTCTACAATACCATCCGGCTCTGCTTCGAGAATAGTTTCGGGCCAAGTCTTCTTAATTTCCCGCGCCAGTCTATGATATGTAATATATTGACCTACGTGTAGCCCTGTGTCCTCGCCCAACTCCTCAAAACTTATGATGGCTCCCTCCCGCCAAACATCTCCCACCGTTGCCACCCCCACTGATTCCCAGTGGTTTTTAATCCTCCTCCGCAGTTGCACATCTCCTTTAGCCAGTGCCACCAGCGGTATTTGCGAGGAGCACGGAGCCGGGATTTCCATCATCCTGCACGCGCGGCGCCAAATCCTCCACCCAAGCATCATCATTTTGGGGCACCCCTGCATTTCTGTTTCGGATAACCAGATCATCTCTTTTAAGTAAAATGGGGCACAGTCTGCACTAAACAATCTGGATTCGGGGGTACTTTCATCCGAGAGCCATTTAGCAACATATTGCAGTTGGCCCGCTACATAGTAGGCCTCATAGTTGGGGAGCCGTATCCCCCTTTTTCGTAAGAGTTTTGCAGTTTCCACAATGCCATCCTGCATCTAGTTCCCTGCCACAAAAAGTCCCTGCATATACTATTAAGCTTGACAAAAAACTTCCCAGGTATGAGGTAAGGAATGTTCCCGAAATAATGCAGGAGTCTGGACAAAACCACCATTTTAAGCATTGCACTACGTCCCATAATAGCTAGCGGCAGCTTCCCCCAAAATTGCATACTTTTCTCTATTTTCCCCACGGCTACCTCCGTGTTGTGATTATGTTCTTGTTCAAACGTATGATACACGTCTATCCCAAGGTACCGAAAGGTATCAACCGCCCAAGGGGCTTGCAATACTGGCAGCTGTTCTACAGGGAGACCCCTATAGTTACCCAACGGGAAAATCACAGACTTTTGAGGATTCACAGCTATTCCAGAGAGCCCCGCATACCGATCCATAACCTCCAAAATATACTGGAGATTCTCCTCCGGATACTTCAGATACAATAACATATCGTCTGCATATAAAGAGATCAAATGTCGCTCCCCACCCACTTCGATGCCTATGGTGTCATACTGCTGTCTGAGGTATATAGCCAAAGGCTCCAATGCCAATATGTATAACATAGGGGACCACGGGCATCCCTGTCTAGTACCTCTGCCTAACCGCCATCTCTCTGGAACGGATGATAGTTGAGTGCTTGGGTTCTATTTGGAGTCGAATGGGTGTCTGAGCGATTTTCAGAGTGGGTTCAGGAAGAATCAGTCAGTGGCAGATCCGTTAGTGAGGTTGGTGACTGGAGTGGAGGAGGCTTTGTGTGATGGGGAGATGGTGGGGGCGTTCTTTTTGGATTTGGGGAAGGCGTATGATATGGTGTGGAAGAATGGGTTGCTGGTGAGACTGTTGGAGATGGGCGTGAGGGGAGGATGTTTCGGTGGATTAAGGCATTTTTGGCCGACAGGACCTTTCAGGTGAGAGTGAGGGGGGTGGTGTCTGAGGTTTGGAAGATGGAGAATGGGACACCGCAGGGGAGTGTGATTAGTGCAATGCTGTTTAATGTGATGGTGGACGGGTTGATTCGAGCTTTGGAGGGCTTCGGGTGTCAGGTGGATTTCTTTGCAGATGATGGAGTGGTATGGGTAAGAGGGCGAAGCTTTTTGTTGCTGCAGAATCGGTTGCAAGCTGAGATAGTGCGTATGGAGGAGTGGTGTGGGAAATGGGGCTTTTCGATGTCTGTGGATAAAAGCGTGAGTATGGTGTTCTCAAGGAGAAGAGTGCAGCAAGGGTTGGACTTGGTTTTGAAAGGTGAGAAGGTGAAAAGCGTGGAAGAGTTTCGGTATTTGGGGGTGATTTTGGATAGGAAGTTAAACTGGAATTTGCAGGTGAATGGAATAGTGGATAAGAGCAAACGAAGGTTGAATTTGTTGCGGGCGGTGACTGGGAAAGAGTGGGGTGCTCAACAGAAGTGTCTACGAATGTTGTATAAGGGGTTAATTTTGAGTGTGATGGATTTCGGATGTCAAGTGTCAGTGGGTTTCACGGCAAGTCAGAAGTTGCGGTTGGACAGGGTTCAGGCAAGGACATTGAGGGTGTGTTCGGGTGTGATGAGGTCCTCTCCAGCGAATGCGGTTCAGTTGCTTGTGGGGGAGATGCCGTTGGGGTTGAGGAGAGATGCGTTGAATATGAGATGGTGGGTGAAGTGCAGTGCGAAGAGTGTGGCTCATCCGGTGCGTGAATGTTTGAAGTATAATTGGAGGTTTGATTATTATAGAGACCGGTGGAGGAGGAAAGGAGGCACTTTTGGGTTTCACATTTGGGAAAAGGGAGTGCAGTGGGGTGTGGGCGATTTGATGACTGTAACAGATACGGATTTGGAGAGATGGCCGAGGTGGATGATGGGGTCTCCAAAGGTGTGTTTGGAGTTAGCGAATGTGGTGTCGAAGAAAAGAGGATTGCAGAGCGAGATCAAAACTTTGGGCCAGGCGTATGTGGCAGGAAAGGAAGGATGCAAGGTGTTTACGGATGGTTCAAAGGATCCTGTGTCTGGGAGAGTGGGTATGGCGTATTATCTGGAAAGGACTGGGGAGTATAAAGTGGGACGATTGACGAATGATGTGTCAATTTGTACGGCATTGCATTGGCGATCGATAGGGTGTGCGAGTTGGGGTTAGATAAGGTGGTGATATTTTCAGATTCATTGAGTGGGTTGCAGGTGATTAAGGCGGGGGATGGTGATAGGAAGGACGTGATTATGGACATCAGGAGGAATATTGATCTGTGCGTACACGGGGGAATGCATTTGGAGTTGGCGTGGGTCCCCAGTCACAGTGGTATTTTGGGTAATGAGTTAGTGGATCTGGCGGCGGGTGAGGGTATGAGAAGGGGAGCGGTTGATGTGAGATTACCTTTGAGTGTGAATGAGGTGAAGGCGGTGGTGGTAAGACGGGTCATAGATGAGTGACAGGAGAGGTGGGTGAGTGGGGTGAAGGGCAGGTGGATGTTTGGTGTTCGTGGGAAAGTGTCGGTGAAAGTGGATGCGGGGAGTCTGGAATGGAGGAGGTGGGAGGAGATGATGCTGAATCGGTTGAGAATAGGACATGCGGGACTGAATGATTGTCTGTTTCAAGTGGGGAAACGTGAGTCGAGAGATTGTGCGGTGTGTGGTGTGCCTGAGACTGTGGGACATTTTCTGCTTAGGTGTGAGAGACATGTTGAGAAGAGAGAATTGATGAGGGTTCGATTGTCTGCGCTGGGTGTGGCTGAGCTGAGTGGGAAGACTTTGCTGGGAGGTGAAGGGGAGAGAGGCAGGAGGAGGAATAGTGTGATGTTGGATTTTGTGAGGCAAACGGTGCGGTGGGAGGAGTTGTGAGTTTATGTAAGCTAAGTATTGATTGGTGGGTCTGGTGCACATCATCCTTCAGGATGGGGAAGCGCCTGCGTGGGTCCGCCCATGCATCCGATAATTAAGAAGAAGAAGAAGACTCCAATGATTCGGATCGTCGGGGGGAGACAGCTGTTGTATTGGAGCCTGCAAGTGCAAGTAAGCTAACGGCACCATGCCCGCAACGCTTTGGGGAAAACAATGGCCGTATGTGCCACGAGGGCGCGCGCGCTTTTTCTGCATCTTTTGCCCTTACATCATGGATGCACGCGCATTCGTTCCTTCTATCGTTCTGTTTGTCGGCTTCTGGTCGGGTTTCTGTGCCGTTTCATAGTCCCTGCAGCCTGTTGTACTTATGCCTGCCCCATGTACTTCAATATACATAGTGTCCCAATGGGCCCTTCCCCAACGGCCGCATCTTGCACACAGCCCTTCCAGATTTCGTTTCAACTGTTTAAAAGGAGGGTAGCATGTACTTTGATCTATCTATCACATACTCTTTAGTGATGGCCGTATTTTCAATCTTTACAGCGCATCACTCTTTACAGTTGCTCCTTACTGGAGGACCATGGGTTTTCTGCCCTCAGTATAATCTGCAACGGGAAACACCCTTTACAGGGAATAAGGTCAGTACACGGCTTATAGCCCTTTCTGTATCTTTATAAACCATTTGAGTGGCTATTTTGCCATACCAAACAGCACATGGCACGGAGCCCTGTATGTACCTTGACAAACCATATGAGTGTCTAGTTTTGTCATACCCTAGCCGCAGATGAGCTTGGTAGTAGTAATTGACAACTAAGAATGCTTAGCCATCTAAGAATAAAATTACAATCATTCTATATTTCCGTGTTTTGTTCGATGTATCCAAAATCTGCAACTTGATGTATCTACATTATGCATAATGGATTTTCTCTGTTGTCCTTGAGCTATTTTTTGAGACGCAGTGATTTAAGCTGGTTGTCTCATAGCACTAGAATGCATGGCAGTGATGTAGGATTGACCTTGGCTTATGAATTTGTTTCTCCATAGATTCCTCTTCTGAACCCTCCTGCATTGGTGCTAAAAAATGGGGTAAAGTATTAACCCTGTGGCAGAAATACGGTGATTATTAACAAGTATCACCATACATTCTTCCTTCTCCTCTGTCTTTCCCCTTCCCTTGTTTTAGAAGACTGTCCTGATGAAAGTGGTTACACCAAAAATACACCACCGAAACTGGTATATAGTGACCTAGGACATGCAGGAGTCTCACAACCTTGACGTTGTGACTTTTTTTCAAAAATGATTTCTCTTTGACTTCTTTTACTGTCCTCGATTTTGTAAGCGGCACATCAGCGCTTCCTAAGGAAAGTTTTTCCCTAGTTAGAGGGATTTATCAGGGATGTGTAGTGACTCCCCCTCTATCCTGCTGTCTTTCGAAATTGACCCTGCATCTTCTCAGCCACTATATATACTTCTTGTGTAGCCCTTCTGGCGTGTTCGTAATGGGATTCCCATACTGCCTTTATTAATAACATCCAGTTGTGTGCTGCCCTGCAGGGACACCTGCAGTAACTGCTGGACCCAAGCAGGCCATTCACTGCCTTTCATGCAGAGAGGTGGGAACTTGCTTCAGGTTGACACATTGCATACCAAATGGGTGTTAGTCCCGCCTTTCCTGTTGTCTATTCGTTAACCAAGCCCCTTCAGGCTTGCTTCAATTATCTCTCATTAGTATACACGGCCACGTGCAAGAGGACGAAGGAAATTCAGATCCATGGAGCCTTTGATATTTAAATTAGGCTCTCCATGTTGGAGGGATGTGTGCCTTCCCCCTCCTTGAGCTGTTTTGATGTACCCGGGGCTTTCACATTCCAGATGAATATGATAGGGGAAGACGGCCTGTATGCTGTGTCTTCCCAGAGTACATGTGATTATACCTTTTGTGCGGGAAGCAGGTTGACTGTGTGCGAAATGGCCTCACACAGTCCTCCGAGCTTGATCTCCCATTCATTTTCATTTATCAAAAAATCAAAAAGCCCAGGCGAGCGCACTCGCCCTGTGCGGATGGTCGATTTCTTCACACTGTCTGCATCATTATAACCAGAGAGCAGGTTTTCTCTATAATCATCACTTGAGGCGGTTGCCTCAACCAACCAGATAACTCTGAACGCAGGCTTCACCTACCATTATAAACACAGATTCCGAAAAGCAATTTGCTGCTTGAACATTCCTCTCCCTCCTACCATCCACTTGCAACACCCTACCACTGCATCAAACTCACCCCACTTTAAAAAAATGCTCCCTCCTTATCTGGACTTCTGTGACTCTACCTCAGCTCCATCTTCCTGCTGCTTGCTGGTTCCACCCAGAGCCCACAATGCAAATCCATTGCGGCTATCTTAGGTGTCGTTTTCTTGTGGGTTTTGTGTAAAAACATGGGCCGCATGCTCCAGCACCACTCTTTTTTTCCACACAAATGAGCATGCATCCATACTTATAAAAGTTAGTTTAGCACTGTCTAACTCTTTTGGTGCGTTTGCAGAGTCCTTTCCCACTTACCCTCCCTCTTTCAGTCTTGCTATTCTTCCCATCAGACTACGGTCTGGTTACCCCACACAGGGGCGCAATGTACCTCAGATTACGGATTCAGTGCTTTGAAACTACTATGGTTGTGATTCTGCATACTACAAAAGCATAGTAACATAACATAACTTTTTATTTTTTTTTTTTTATTTTTTTTAATAAAACTACAGTTCGATAATTAAATCGAACTTTTGTTATAATTGACCTTTCCCGCATCTCATCCGTCCTCTCCAGTGTTTGATCACAGTATGTTCTTTGTGCTGGTGATAAGTTTGGATCACTGTTAATTAAGGATTTTCTTTTCCTTATCACAAGTTGTATTACAGAGAATCATGGTTAAATAGTCAATTATCCTGCATGATAGTTTAATATTATGGCCGGCGCTTACATATGACCACCAATCATTCATGTCATAGTTCTGAGGTTTGAAGCTAATTAGGTGCAGGGTCCGCTGTATGATTGTGCCTGTGCAATCTAGTATCAAATGCTTGAGGGACTCTATTTCGCTCGCATCACAGAATCGACATTTGTTGTCTGCGCTGTCTTTCTTTTTTCGTATCCATAGCATTTCTCGATTGTTTAGGGCGTTCAGCCTGAATTTTAGAAACATGTTCCTGTGATATCGTGAAGGACAATTTAGTAGGTATTTTGGTGGCTTGTGTAGTTTTATTTCTCCAAGACCTAATGGAAGACCCGTTTTTAGTTTCCTGCGTTTTTCAATGTTATGCATCCAGTCCCATTCTTCTAATTTTTTTTTCGCCTGTTGTGGTCGATCGATTAGGTCAGATTGACTTATATTTGCGGAGTCCATTATGGCTTCAAGTTTTTTTTTCCAAATTTGGATTAGTATTGCTTGGGTGTCGTCATTTCTGATCTTGAAAATTTCGTATGCTGGTATTTTTTTACTGCAGTACATTTTCCTGATGGTGGAGAGGGATTTCCAAATCACTGTCATATACAGCGAATTAAGTGCAAGTTCGTATCTCAGAGCCACTGTCGAGATGTAGTGAGGAAGCCTCAAGGCATATTTCCAGAAGATCCCTTCTAGTCTTTGCCATAAGCGAAAATCCAAGTTCCAACCAGCTTCAGCTCCAAATACGATGGTTGGAATGACCTTCTGTAAATAGAAAGTCAGTAATGGTGCAATTGTGAATTTCCCGTATTCGTGGTTGATTTTTGCTCCTTGTAATCCAAATTTGAGAGTTCTACTAGTTATGTCATTGACCCAAGCTGTTTCACAGATGGAATTGTTGAACATCACGCCCAAGTATCTTATGGACGATACAATATTAAGTTTATCACTTGCAATTCGCCATATGAATTTTTTTCCTGCGTTTTTATTGGTATGACTGATGCTCATGATTTTTGTTTTGTCAGTATTGATCAGTAGCTCATTTGACTTCATATATTCATTGAGTCGTGTCAGAAGTCGCTGTAGGCCAATCTGTGTATAGTCGATTAGTACTATATCATCTGCATAGATGATATGTTTGATTTGGGTGTCCTTGATCCTTGGCGAGAAACAGGGTACTGAGTTTAACCATTTCGGTAGGTCGGCTATAAAGATCTTAAATAATTCTGCTGCCAGTGGGCAGCCTTGCTTGACGCCTTTATGAGTTGTTACTTGTTGGCTCAACTCGCCTTGTTGATTTAACCTAATCTGTATTGAGGTATTGGAATGGAGAGCTTTCAGGGGTTCTAGGATTGTTGGCGGACATTCCCACTTTCTTAGCTTTGACCAGAGTTTCTCACGGTTTATTGTGTCAAAAGCTTGCCTGAGATCTATAAAGGCAAAGAAGATTTGTCTCTTTGTGCGCAGAGCCTCAAGTTTTAACATGTTTAGCACAAGTAGGTTTACATCGACACCGGCCTCCTCTGTGAAACCTGTTTGTCGAACATCGTATATTTCTGCTTTGAGGGCCCATGAAGTGAGTTTCTTTCGAAGGAAGGAGCCATATACTTTCCCGATTGTGTCAAGTAGGGCGATTGGACGATAGTTCATCGGATCGTTCCTATCGCCTTTCTTATAGATAGGTACCACAATCGCCTTTAACCATGACTCCGGAATTTTCTTTTTTTCCGACACTATTCTAAACAGAGATTCCATGAACTTGGCCCAGTGTGTTTTGTTTCCCTTCAACATGATATTTGAGATCTGGTCGGGGCCTGCTGCTCTTGAGTTTTTTAGCTTCTGTATTGTTGTTTCTATTTCGTCGCTTCGAGGTGTTACGTCCCATGGTAGATCTGAGACGTTTTCTTGCACTTGTGTGTCTTCGTTCGGGATTTTATATATTTCCCTGAAGTGCTCAACCCATTTGTTGCCATCAATCGGATTTGATATTGTCGGTGTTGCTTTTGTATTGCCTTTATTTAGGATTGTCCAAATATCGCGCGTGTTTTTTGTGATCAGCAGTTGAAGCATCAGCTCCGCGCGGTTTTGTTCTATTATTGCTGAGTGTGCTTTTAACCAATGTCGATATTCTTGTCGTCTTGTTTTTACTCTAATCGCGATATTGTCTGGTGATAGCTTTAATTTCTTGATCAGCCGCAAATCTTTCCTCATGATTTTTTTTGCTTTTGCGATAACGTCGCTGTATAGATGTTTGTTTGAGTGCCCAATTACTTTAGAATTTATGACTTTCGGCCGGCAGTCCGTCAACAAGGGAGCATAGTTCACGATGTTTTCTTTATTTATGTCGGTGGTGAGTTTCCCGATTTGTAAATGGTTAAGCCTCAGGCGATTTCCCGCTGCGTTCGATGTAATTTGTACATCAAGTTTTTCAGGAACATCGCCCCAGTCGGTCTCTAGGGCTAGGCGGAGTAGATCGTGGTCGCTTTGAGGCATTGATATGATGTTGAGGGAATTCACTTGGCCAAAAAGATTTCTTGAGACCCAAATGTAGTCTAGTGTGTTTTGGCTATATGGTCCGTGCCATGTTGGGTTACATGGTTGGTCTCCTTTGGTTCTCCCATTGACCATGGTACAGTTTCTTATAGCGAGGGCCTCAAACCAGAGCTTTCCTCTCTGTTCAACCTTCTCGGGTTCCTTTAACGTATTTGTTTTTGTGATTTTGTCAAATTTGTACCAGCTACAGTTTAAATCACCACATACTATGATGGTTAGGTTGTTATATTTCGTTGAGGCTTCATCTATTAGGGTTGTCACTGAGCCGATGAAGCTGTGTGGCGAAATCTTAGCAGGGTTCCAGTAACCATTTATTAGCAGTAGAAATTGTTTCGCCTGCGTTGTTGTGGCAGATATTTGTATCAAGGTGCTTTGAACAAAAGGGTTTGGGTTTCGGGATTCGAGCGGCGTCAGCCAGTTGTTGATCTTCAGTAGAGTGATTAAGCCAGAAAACGGCCGGCCGGTTGCATTTTTCCCGGCAGGATTTAGGAATGTAGTGAAGCCGTCACGAAATGGCCGCTCACGTATCCACGTTTCTTGTAGACATACGGCGAGGATGTTGTTCATAGGTACCTCGAAGTTGTTAAATAAATGAGTGAATCCTCGAGTGTTCCAGGATAGCACGATTTGATCCGTGCTCGTCTTCTTCAATCATTGTTAATCTTGACTTCCTTGTTGGGATTGAATTTCGGACCTGGTTAGTAACATAACATAACATAACAATGGCCCTCGCACCTCAGGTGTTGCTCGGGGTACTGATAGCAATAATACCCCATTCAGCAAGCCATACCAGAAGGCATTGACCCAGGGCTCATGCAAAGATTTTTGGCACCCTAGCCAAAAGGTGATTTTGCCACCCCCCAACCCCATGTGTCCAGACTATACAATCCCCTCTTCCCTCACCTCTTCACATGCATATCTTGCACACAATGTTCACAAGCTGCAGTTTCTCCACCATGTTTTAGGTCTATTCATAACAAGGCAAAATTAAGTCACTTGGGGTCATTAGGAGTTTGCCGGTATTCTGATGTTAAATCCGCTGGAATACCGGCAAACGGCATTACCTCTCCCACCGCTTTATATCCCAGAATTACCAGAATATTACAGGTGGTGGAAAGGGCGGTAAATCCTCCTTGCATGGAGTCCCATAGGACTCCATGGAGGGGGTCTGCTGGTATTACCGGCACTGGTTATACCGGTGCCGGAAATCCAGGCTGTTTTGTGCCAGTGGGGGCTTGATTTACTTCCAGCTCTTGGCTGGAGGTAAATCAGGAAATCCCCCACCAGCAAACCTGTAGTTTGGTGGTTTTGAAAAAATGGCAGTAACAGAATTACCACCACTATCTCTGGAACTTTTCCTGCACCATCAAACCTGTAATGACCCCCACTCTCTATTAGACACAATCTCTATTTAAAATACAGGTTGGGTTAGAAACTATTAAGAGCTCTGTAAGGACTAGCACTGCAGAAAGGCAGGATCATGAAAAATCTATGATTTCAGTAGAGTTGATAACAAGGACCTAGAGACATCCCTTTCAGACATTTCCCCTACCCTCCTCACACGTTTGCCTCTCTGAGGCAGTTTCTGTATTGTGAGCCACTTTTATTACATACAGTAGGCATCTATTTAAAGGTTGTTGGAAGGTGACAATCCCAACTGGCTCTCTGCGAGTATCCCGATTTGGAGGTGAAACTACCACTGGCTTTGCTTGTCATATCATATCCCTGCCTCCACCTGGATCCATTAAGCCTTCACTAAATAAAATGGCAGAAACCACATCTCAAGTCACTGAAAGTTTGAGGGTGTAAGTGGCTTTCAGTAGCTTTGCTACCACCACTTCTCATTCTGGTGGTGGTAGATCCCTCACATCCTCTTTCTGGGTATTAAATATGGCAGATAAATACCACTTGCCTGTGAATGCAGGTTAGGAAAGGTAGGAAATTCATTTGGCATATCAGGGATGGAGAGAGCAGGAGTGAGCCAGCCCCCACCAACCGCAAGCAGGTGGTACACTGCCACAACACCATCTGGTGTTTCAGGGAATCCGCCTGATAAAACATTCTTTAACCAGGCTGATGGCCGCCAATGGGCTGCTATTAGGGCCAGAAACGGAAATGGGGCAGTGACTCTGCCTCCAAGCCAGACCTCTACACAGTGGAAAGGAGATCTGGTGGAAGCAGAGCTTTCACCACGTTTTCTAAATGGGCGCTTTAGAGGGCTGTGCAACTATGAATTTACTGGCCCAATGTTCTTTAAAATGTCATATTTCTCACAAACTACTGTGGTCAACCAGAAGAAGGAGCTGGACTAAGTAGTAATCGGTTCAAGGATGTTTATTTAAATAATAAGGAAACTCCTCTCTTGCGCTACTGCTTTGCGGGGAAGTCCCTGCTTAACAAACTAAAAGTAAGTATACTCATCAAAGTCCAAAAGAAATAGCCCTTAGTGCAAATTGTATTAGATTACTGGCCCTACGACTTAGGAAATAACAAACAGGAGGTGGGATCAAGAGCCTCTGTGCTTGGGCTTAACTTGCCTAATGCTTGGATCCCTTTTCCAAGAAGGCTTGTTTTAATAGTCCCTCATTTTCATGGTACAGTCCTCGGCCTCTCTATAGGTTCTGTAAGTCAAAGTTTTAAGTGTTTACATGTATTCCAAACGGTTCCCTCTCTCCAGGAAGAAAGGGTTTTCCTAACACAATTCCACCACTTCTGTCTCAGTGCTTGATAGTGTACTCATCTTGATTTTAAGCACTGGTACCCCCCAGGTTTTCTCTCTTCTCGGTTCTGCTCATTATGTTTCATGTTTTCTGGGCTCCTCAAAGCCCGTTGATCCTCGGACAGGTTTACTTTAGCGGAACCTCTGTGGGGCATCTGCCCGTTCGTGTTTTCATGGCTCTCGTAAACCATGTAGCTTTTCCAGCCTCAAAGATGAATGTTGCTCAGTTATTCAGGGCTCCTCAAACCACCTGGCCTTCTGGCAGGCTTGCTTTAGCGTGGCTTCGGAAGGGCATCTGCCCATTTGGGCTTTTCAGCTCCGTAACCCCTTGTAGTTCTCCCAGCCTCTGATATCACTGTTAACCCATATCAATGGTGTTACCTCTTCAGGAGCATTTGCTACCCTTCAGCTGCTCAGCTCAGCAGCTGATGCACTTCTAATGTGGAGATCGGGTGTAAAGTGTGTAACAAAAAAAATAGACATTTAACCTCAGAGCTACCGGACTTGGGAAGTCCCAATGCTATGAAGGTGGAAAAGGTAGAAGTGCAACCTCAAAGCATCCTGGAGGAAGTGGAACATCAGAAATGTTTTCCTTATCAAAGATGAGAGGGAAACCCAGACCGACATTTGTTCATATTCCAAAAGGATTTATTAGAAAAACTGTGAAACAATCTTGAAGAACTGTGAGACTGAAAAGAAGTCGAATATCAGTGGGTCATTCAGAAGCCCATACCGAGGCTATTGTACAAGCCTCCCTTTCCTTTTTAGCTATATATTTTCCTAAAGTGGTAGGGCGAGTTAGATACTTAGGATTCGGACAGAAGACTTTTTTTTTAGGCTTAAGCTGCACCCTTAGTTTTACTTTTCAGTCAGTCATATTGTTTATTTCGGATGTACTAATCCAAATCCATAAACATAGAAGAATAAAAAAAAAGCAAAAACCATTTCATCATTAAATCTCGCGTTGTTTCTTCTCAGATGTTTTAACCTTCTCAGTATAATTGGTTTATACAACTTCTGCTGAACAGAAGTCAACAAAGTACAGGGAGAAATCAATACAGGAAGATTACAGTTTGTCTTTTTGGATTTTACATAATACAGCCAAGGGATTCTCATATGATGTTCCCTCTTTACAATCTCACTGATTATAAAATGTGTCACATGTGCTCTCTGGTTGGCCATAATGCGTAGCCAAGGCAGTAAAGGGGCCAAGGACCAATCATCCTTCAGAAAGCAAATCCCCCATTCCGTATGAACGTAAACAGTGTCTAGTCAAATGGTCGACAGACAAATGGTCGACACAATTTGGTCGACAGGACAAATGATCAAATTTTTTTTTTAGTTATATATATTTTTTTAGGTTTTCGTTTAGGGGAAAAAAGGGGGTGAGGGGGGACCCCCCCAAAAAAAAAAAAAAAAAATTGAACATTTTTAAAAAAAAGATTCAATCATTTGGCCTGTCGACCTTTTGGTGTCGACCATTTGTCCTGTCGACCATTTAGATTCGACCAGTTGACCTACAACCAACGTAAACATTTGCCTCTGAGCACGGAAGACCCAATAACCATTTAAGAAAAGCATTCTTGGCCACTTGCAGTTTTTGAATATTTCCATAGCGCCAAAGCGTGGCTCCACCTTGGTTTGCAAAGAATACACTTGGAGACAGAGACGTTTTTATGGGAGGGCAAAAGGGGCACTTGCCCAGGGCCCCCACCTTGGAGGGGGCTCCAAAGGCTAGCTGCTCTGAAGAAGTAAGATTCCATTGTTCACCAGTCTTAAATAGCACACGTCAGGATATTTTATGGGGTGCTGCTGAGGCACTAAACCCATTGCCTTTTTGTTTTGGCAAGTGCATTCTGCCTTGATCAATTCATCATGTATTGCTTTCTGTGTTCAATGTGGTATACATAGTTTGTGTGTTCCTTATGGCACACTGTCTAGCATTATTTCCTTCCTGTGGGAATTATGTTGATCATGTGCAATAGGCAATGGTGAAATGCATATTGATAAATTGAGTGCGACAATGGTTCAGAAGTTAGCTCAATGTGTGAAGCACCCTTTGCAGAGATATGTGGTCATATGCAAAATTAGAATATCACATTTCAGAAAGGCTGGCTGAGCCTTTCCTATGTCTGAAGTTTATAAATCTGCCTGGATATGTACTTGGTTTTGCAGAACAACATCTGCTATTATCAGCAATGTGCCTGTGCCAGATAGGGGTTGCTATAAAAACTAACATATCAACCATATGGTGAAGGTCTAGAAATTGGTTTGTTCAGATGGGGTGTTGTAAAACCTAGGTAATCGCCTCCAACTAAGGCATACACTGTTAGTCCAAGAGGTAAATAAGTATCCAAATTCAAGACTATGGAACGACAGCGTTCATGTTTGTAAGCTGGATTTGCCAGCATATGATACAGTGATCCTGGTCAAATCATCTAATATATCTTACATTACTGTGCTGTCTTCTGTGAGGTTTGCCTTCTTGCATGCTGCTGGTATCGTTTAGCCCATTAGTTGAACAAAAAACGGTTTCCTTTCTGGTAAAAGGCAAAGGTTTTGGGAGAGCCACTAGGGGGCACACGAATACGGTTCTCCTTCATGTAAGCTCCGCACATCGGTCCCGGAAAGTGGCTTGAGCCCCCACCACAGGACTCCCCCCGACTCTGCATTCATCAGAACCAGCCATCGGAAGGGGTAAGGTATACCCCAGCAGAAAACCCGAACGAAATCGGAGCTTTCCTCAAGGAGAACGCAGCATCTGAAAGTCCGGGGCCTGGCCCCCTGAAAGGCCTGTGAGGCCGATTCGCACTTTCGTACGGCCGTAAAGTGAAGACACGGGCGGGTGTCTGCCGCTTATACCAGCATACGCCACTGTCGGGCCCCATCAAAGAGAGCTTCCACCACATCGTACTTGATTTCACAGCAGACCTGCGAAACTCTCTGGAGCTGCTTCCTGCATTATGGGCATATAAAGATTAATGTGCGACGGCGGAGGAAAGATCCGGACATCGCCGACGAGTGCACAGGTACCGTGACTCCTGCCACTACGCACCTATAGGGAAGCCGATACTGGAGCTAGGCGTGGCGCATCCCCCTTCATCGATTCCTCTATGGGCGAGCACCCCACGGCATATAACTTAGAATTGCCCGTGCAGAGGTTGCGAACCCCTACGCAGAGCAGAGCCACCCCCAATCCCTAACGGAACAACATCCACTGCACATTAGATAAACGTGCGTTTGGAAGCCTCCACGGCCTGCTGTATTCTGACGGCTGACACGGGGCTCAAACAGAAGTTGTGCAGCTTGTGGGCAGTCCTCCTCCCTGGCGCCACACAGACCGGATCTGGCTGATCCCCCTTTGAGGATTTAACCATCTCGGGACCCTGTAGTCCATAAACCTGCAATTAGCTCTGGGCCCACCACGATTGACACCACCTCTTGACCCATCGCCTCTGACTTCTGAGACTCACGGAGTGCAATCGCCTACTGCCGGGAGTACAGAGAAGGGACCTGGGAGGAATCGAGGTGCAGGAAGCAGGACGTGCCTCCGGGGCTGACAGAGAGAGGGACAAGCAACGTGGACCGGCGCCCGCCGAACGATTCCCCTGCGGTGCGGACCATCTGCAGAAACCAGAAGGGAGAGCGGCCAGCAGCGGACATCCTGGCGGATTGGAGAGGTGAGCACCAAAAGCCCACATGGTAGATGGGAGGTCGGCTCCCCTCGACGAGAGTGAAGGAGGAGGATACCAGGGAAAGCCCTCAGAGACTACGGGGAAAGCTGCAGAGGGGAGGTCCCTCGACCCAAGGAGAGTGATACACAGGCCTATGAGCGGCCCAGAGGGCATAAGCCCAGAGTGGGCGCTGATCACCTCCACTGGGTGACGTCAGGACAGTTGAGAGGTCCACCTGAGCGTGGAACCAGGGAGGAGGGACTGTCCTCCGGCAGGTGGCGACCGGACCCCAGGAACCCCTAGGAACCAGAGAAGGTCACAGTATAGGTCTTGAGGCGAGCCTGCAGCCCTCCGAGGGGGAGGACTTGAGATCTGACCTGGACACCTCAATCAACACAGTACACTACCCGACCTCTACCTGCAAACCATCCAGCCCAATACCCCACAGGGTCCGTTTGGGCCTACAATCACTCAGCCCAATGAAACCTACTGTAACCCATTACAGCCACTGTCTACTACTTACCCTTAGCAGTCACATAGTCTTACTGCCTGTGGCCCACAAGATCCCTTCTATTTCCATCGCCCCTTGTGTTGCTGGGATACCATAGCAAGTTCTGCTGCTGGTCCGCATGGTCAAAGAGACATACAGGCTGAAGCTCATGCCCCAAATTGCTTAGAACTGTGTTGAGACCTGGCCTCATCAGCAGCCTGGTTCCGAGGAATCGTCCTGAACATACTCTTAATATCATCAGCCGGGAACTGCATCAGAATGTCGCAAGATCGGCGTCCCACTGCTCCTCCTGTAAGGTTGGCGCCATCTGACCGAAGTAAAATCTCCCCCATACCTCAACAGCACGCATCATAGACATATCTGCATAGACCCCCAATCTACTCTATCCTAACCCCTCGCTCCCGTACTGCTGGCGCTCCAGGCGGACCTGTCGAGTGCTAGCGGTTAGCGGGGAACCTGAGGAGGTGAATTCCAGCAGCCACGCAGCTTCAAGGACAATTGGTAAGATGCGCTTAGCGAGAGTATAGCTGCGCCCTGACGACCGCTGCGGTCTAGCCATACATACACATAGAATCACTGAAACTGTGCCTTACCAACAGGAACAGCACCCTAATTCTCAGTCCTACAACGTGAGAAACTGGGTCCATGGGCTACAACACCCCCCCAAAGTCACTACAACTTCTGTAAGCAAATGCAACCTTAAGGCACTCTAACGACCCAGAGAACACAACGTAAGATCACAAGAACAGCCAGGTAGCACGTTACGGCTCTAAGAGCACTAAGTGGCGAAGGAAGCATACGCTTGGATTCAAGGAGTCATCCCCCTTGAATTCTGAGTAGCACGGACTGCTCCCGACAGATCAGCCCTGATGCCGGGAGTCAGAGGAAGAACTGTACAGACAAAACCAAGAATCCAAGCCAAAACTCGAGTGGGCCAAATTGAAAAGTGCTGGGGTCAGAGTCGACGAGAGGAGAGTCAGTCACCCCTCCTACTAGTTGAACGTTCAGCAGAAACAATATCATCCACAATGTCGTCAGATAAGGAGGAACTTCTGAACTGTCTGAAGGGGATGAAAGCCCGACTCACAAACTCATTCCACAACCAGCTGGAATAGATGAAAGAAGAATTGAAATCCTCCCTCCAAGAAGTAAGCAGAGAAATGACGGACCTGGGAAACAGAGTAGATATAGTCGAAAATGGCTTATAAACTGTTGCAGACGAATCTAACCAGAACAGTATCCTCCTGGAACAGCTGGCCACCGCAACAACCAACTTAGAACTACAAGCAGAAGACCTTGAAAACCGCTCAAGACGATCCAACATCAGAGTCAAAGGCCTCCCGAAACAATCCAGGACTGTGACCTTAAAGATACGATGCAACTGTGCTTCAGCAGCCTTCTGCCGGAAACTCAATCAGACCAAATCGGCTTTGATCGTATACATCGAGTAGGCCGAAAACGGAATGACCCGGGTGCAAGACCCAGAGATGTGCTAATAGCAGTAACGTCCTACGGTCAGAAAGAAGAAATACTGAGAGCAGCAAGATTCCACAATGACCTCACAATCAATAGTTCCCATATTCAACTGTATCAAGACCTGGCACTCATCACGCTCCGCAAAAGAAGAATGATGCAGCCAATTACAAAGGTACTACAAGCAAAACAGATATGATATAGATGGACTCACCCTTTCGGCCTCTCATTTATGTGGGAGGGCAAACAGCAGAAAATTACTACTTGTGAGGAGGGCGGTGCAATCATGCAGCTAGAGGAAGTCCAGGAACGTCCGATCGCCCGTATGCGTCCCAATTCCCTAGACACTGCGAGTAAACCAGGGGAATGGTCAATTGAGAAAAAGGGTAAACCAAAAAAAACAGAGAAGCCCAAAATCCAGCAACTGAGCCAAGAATGACAAGATCCAAAAGGACGCTCAAACAAGCAGCTAACCAGGGAATGTACAGCAGCAGAACAATGTTGGAGGTTTACAATACATCAAAACACACGAAACCTACACAGAGAAGTGGGAACAGCACACCCAAAAGGTGGGAGCTGAGAGGGAGAACTGGAAGGCAGTGAGAAGAACAAAATGTATCAAAAACTGCAACAACAGCACGATCCCGAGCCCTGGGGCACCAAAAATAAACATGGAAAGCACAGACGCAACTCAATCCCAGCTTGTAACAGTGCAACCCCTCCTAAACCAAAATGGCTGAGTCAAGAGTCATATCTCTGAACGTACAGGGCCTGAACTCACCAATAAAACGCTGGGCGATACTAGACAGGCTGAAATCAATGCAGACAGCGATTGGGCTCCTGCAGGAGACACATCTCCTCCCCAAAGACAAAAAGCGCATGTCCAGTCAGTGCTTTCCACAACAATATTTTGCTTCAAGTGGTGAGAAAAAAAGAGGAGTGGCTATACTAATTGGGAAGGCCCTAGAGTTTAAAAAACTACAAACTCGCAAAGACAAAGAGGGCAGATACTTGGGGCTTAAAGGGCTGATAAAAGGAAAATTGTACACAATCATAGCAATTTACGCTCCAAATAGCCGTCAAGATGTGTTCATAACGGATCTGCTGGGCAGACTCGGCAGCTGGTGCGAGGGCCAATTGATAGTAGGTGGGGACTTCAAATGCGTTATGGACCCAATGCTGGCTAAGACTATTCCCCCACTACCACTGATCATAAAAACAGACAAGCCCTGGGCCGGTTCTACAGAGAATTAGGAGTGATTGGAACCTGGCGATTCTTCCATGGAGATTGGAGAGAGTAGACCCACTACTCAGCGGTTCACCTCGGTTACTCCAGGATATATATGGTCGTAGTATCCACATCATTAGTTCCGCAAATAACGGAAGTAGAAATTGGAGTGGAATATCATTCAGACAATGCACCAGTGATGTTAGGTGTGGACTGGGGGGTGGAAGGGAACAGAGTTAAACCACCTTGGAGATTAAATGAAATTTTCTTAAATGACATTGCACGAGCCCATATGGAGACTGCCATCAACAACTACTTTAAAGAAAACTACAACGGGGAAACGACCTGGGGGGTAATATGAGACACAGGAAAATCAGTGATCAGGGGAGAACTCATGTCACAAGCAGCGGCATACCACCGTGAAGGAGCACTAGTGACAAACCAACTAGAAAAAGAGGTGAAAGCTGCAGAAGCCCAACACAAGACCCGGGGCTCAAGGAAAACCTTAAGAGCACTACGGAAAATCATAGCTCAACTGGAGAACCACACGGCGGACCGGGTGGGCAAGTCGCTGCTAAAAACAAAACAATCCTACTACATACATGGAGGCAAGGCTAATCGATTCCTGGCAGCAAAACTGAGAAAACAAAAAACCCGGAACTACGTAGTGCATCTAAATGACTCCCATGGGAAACCTCACACAGCAGAGCTAGAAAAAAAAGAAATAATGAAACAATTTCACACAGAATTATTAAAGGGGGAAAATCTAGACTCAAAACATCAACTCAACTATATCAACTCTTTCCAGCTGCCCCAAATTGCACAGAAAGACAGAACCAATCTTGGGAAACCAATTACGGTACAAGAAATCAGCAACGCTATCACAGCACTACCAGCAAATAATACTCCAGGTCCAGACAGTTTTGGCAATGGCTATGTAGTGATAAGCTGCTAGGCGCTTGCAGTAACCTGCATTTGCACTAACCCACTGAGCTATCTTATGTGTATTAGAGCCTATTCGAAGCGTGGAGGAAAATGCTGACATCAACCAGGACTCTCAAACTGGGTGAGCCTGCATGCTTGCAAGGGGTTAATTGCAAAGGCCTTTTTTGAAGACATAAAACATTGTGCTTTAGCAAGAAGCTCCATGCAGTTCGTGGGAGCCAGGCATTGCTTTGCCCGTCTTCGCTCTGCGAGTCAGGTGCACTGATAAGACAAGAATGCAAAAAAAAACACAGTGCCCGAAGCCTGGGAGCCAAGACTGGCTGTTTCCAGTCTTGTAACTTTCCAAGCAAAAAACATGTTTACTGCCAGGAGGGAAGAGCCTAGAAGCTTCTCGAAGAGCTGACACGTCATGATGATTGACGTGCAGCTCCTAATAAGAGAACTATACTTGGACCAGGGAGGGGGGACTCATCCTGGACTGTTGGAAAGACGTGCGTATCAAGGACAGTGCCTGGACGACCAGCTGTGCGCTATCAGGGCCGAGGCTCCTAACATCACATCCCTGCTCTGGTGTAGGACTGTGGGGGCTTGGCCAGTCCTCCCCTCCTCTGCTGAGGAGTGCCGGGCACCAGATAGCGGCGAGGGTCCTGGATGTGATCAGATCGTATCTTCATCTACATTTCATTAGGAGCGTAAGACCAAATAATTGCATATTCATCTGTGATTGATAATTGGCATTATATAGCTTGCACTCTCTATTTCCACATTATTATAAATTGCTGCTTAGTTTTCATTAGTCATTGTAGATAATAAATGCAAGCATCATATTCTGTGTGATTGGCTTTTTTCCAGACTGAGTTCATCGTGCTTCTTAAACCTTATTTGTGTGGGAAGGTAATTAGGAGTGATTTACTTTGCACAAAGGGCTGGATCCCAGGGAGGTGCGGGTACTGTTTATCACTACATTTGGCGCTGTGAGCAGGGTTTTCGAGCACGATGCCCTTCTGGAAAAGAAATACAAAAGATGAATGCAATGGGGAAGATAGTGCACTCTGTCACATTCCAGGATGGCCGGCATCAAATGCTTGGTCGGGTGTGGCAGATATTTTGCATCGGTACTCGGCACCGATGGCATGGGACATGCTTGAAAATGATGTTTCCCCGGCGGTAATTAGTAAGTGCTTGGAGAGTTTACCGCTTGAGAAATGCAGAAAGGAGCTCAAGGCAGCAGGAAATATAGGCTGGTTATTCCTGCAGGCGCTCAGAAAGGTGCATGAGAATGAACTGCTTAAAGAGGCTAAAATTAGTAAATTAACAGACGAGATATCCCTGCTCCAAGAGCAACAAATTATTATGAGAGAGACCCTTGAATCGTCCGTTAAACGGGCTGATCAGATGGAGGACAGGTGTGCCTCTTTAGCTGTGCGTGTAGCCACGCACAAGCGCAGACAGCAGCGGGGCAATCCATCAAAGATAAGGATTCGCGCGCTAATTAGGAAAGATAACTGGGACCCAAATTTATGGTCGGGTGAAGTCAGTGATAGTGAAACTGAGCAAGCACATGACTGGAATGAGTCTGTTGAGATTAGACTTGCTGAATTAAATTGGTCTGATGGAGAAGAGCTGGAATGTGTTCCAGAGAAATGTGTTTATCCAGCACGGCCATTAATCACTAACAAATCAAAGGGCCAAGCTGGCGGTGCAAATATTCAAAATACAAGGATTGTCCGTGATTATACACAGACAGAGCTTTTAGAGATTGCTAAGTTATTTAGACAGAAGCTAGGTGAAGCACTTTTGACTTGGTTCCTTCGCATCTGGGACACGGGTGCCGATAGTATCTTCTTAACCCCAGAGGAATTGTTAAAGATGGGTTCACTCACTACTAATGTGATGTTGGGACAGATAGTGCGCGGTGCGCTTGGACAGCAAGGTTCTCATTCCTTGTTTAATTGGCTTCAGACTGCCCTAATGAATCTGTATGGGAGTCCAATGGATATGGAAGAGAGTTGGGGCTGTTGGCAGTCACTAACTGAAGCAACAAACCAGCTTAGAGAGATGGGTTTGCAGTGTGCACTGTACAGTGCAAATTTTGCAGGGCCTGACATGGAGTTGTTTACAGCTGGCATGCGCGCACGTTTGTTAAGAAATGCACCGAGTCACATGAAGGGCGCATTGCTTTCATTGCTGGGTCCAGCGCAGGGCAAAGCCATTGGTGAAGTAGCACTTCTGTTAGGGCAACTAGAAGGGCTGGATGTACGCAAAGCAGCACGTCTAGTGGCTGCAAACAATGATTCAGAAAAAAAGCGTGGTAAAAATGTAAAGTCTAAAGAGAAAGCTGATACTGTTGAGATCACACGCAAACAAATGTGGGTGGACCTGCTAAAAGCAGGAATTCCAAGAGATGAGATAGATGGTAAACCCACATCTGAGCTGCTTGAGAAATGGAAAAAAATTAAAAGACAGGGACGGGAAAAAACTAAGCCCTCTGCACCCTCTGAAGAGGAGGTGTTAAAGCCCAAAGTGCGAGCAAAGGGTTACCCTGATTTGGCAAAGAACAAGTGGGAGGTCCCAGACCCCATTTTTGATTGAAGGGCTGGCTCTGTCTTTGAGGTACGGTTAATAAAGAGAACTAGCCCCAGAGACAGACGCCCTTTTGTGCCACTTACCTTGTACTTGGATGAGAAAGTAAAACATGTTTTGGCTCTATTAGACACAGGAGCTGAGGTAACCATTCTGAATGGCAATCCCAGTAAATTGTCTGGTCCCAGAGTTTTGGTCAATGGTTATGGGGGAGCAGAAACTGTTGCAAAAGCCTTTAATGTAAAAATGTCAATTGGTGAGGGATTGCCTTTCACAGCAAATGTTTTGATTGCAGATATACCAGAGTACATCCTTGGCATGGATGTGTTGTTGGGCAAAAGTGTGACTACAGATTTAGGCGAATTTGTTTTTGGCAATCGAAAAATCCATGTGAGAGTTGTTAACCCTGTTGTGGTTGGGCATGCCAAATGGTCCCCCTTGCATTTACCTCCTCCTGCTGACCCAGTGTGTGTGAAACAGTACCGGTTGCCAGGAGGACATAAAGAGATTGGTGAAACTATTGAGTCATTGGTGAAAGCTGGCATAATGAGGCCGGCAGTCAGTCCATTCAACTCGCCGATCTGGCCTGTCCGCCGCCCGGATGGGGCATGGCGTCTGACAATTGATTACCGCATTTTGAACAAGAAGGTGCCGCCCTTAGCTACGGCGGTGCCAGACATCATTACTCTGATTGAAAACCTTACAAGAGAAGTGGGTGAATGGCATGTGGTCCTTGACCTGGCCAATGCATTTTTCTCCATTGATATTGACACTGAATCACAAGACCAATTTGCTATCACTTGGGGAGACAGACAGTTTACCTTTACTAAATTGCCCCAGGGGTATGTGCATAGTCCCACTCTGTGTCATGGATTGATTGCCAGAGACTTAAAGATGGTGCAATTGGATAATGTATTTATTGCTCATTACATTGATGACATCATGCTGACTAGTGTTGAGAAAGAACATGTAGAAAATGCTGCTGAAAAGTTGATCACACACATGCAAAATCGGGGGTGGGCCATAAATCCCAAAAAGGTACAGGGGCCTGCTCAAGAGGTGAAATTTCTAGGTGCAATCTGGTCTGGGTCAGTTAAGAAAATTCCCGACCCGGTAATTGATATGGTTCAGCAGATGGCTCCACCAGCAGATAAAAAAGAGGCACAAAGATTCATTGGGTTAATGGGGTTTTGGAGAAATCACATACCTCATTTAAGCCTGATACTGAAACCCATTTACAAAGTCACCAGAAAGAAACATGACTTTACATGGGGCCTAGAGCAACAGACTTCCTTCCAACAGGCTAAAGATGCATTGCAAAATTACATCACGCTGGGGCCCCTGACGAAAACTGATCCTTTTGAATTGGAAATTCTTGTCTACAATGACGTGGCTGTGTGGAGCTTGTGGCAAAAGCAAGGACATAAAAGAGTGCCACAGGGGTTCTGGTCAAGGAAACTCACAGATCCTATGACAAGATACACTCCTCTTGAGAAACAAGTTGCTGCAGTGTACTGGGCTCTAGTTGAAACTGAAAGAATCACAGGCGAGCAACCAGTGACAATTTGCACAGAAATTCCAATCATGGGCTGGGTGCGTGACACTGCTGCAAATGGGAAAAGTGGCAGAGCACAAGACGCCACTCATGTCAAATGGAAATGGTATTTACAGCAACGTGCGAAAGCTGGCCGCACAGGGGTTTCCAGACTGCAAGAACAAATGCTGGAGGCAGCAGATCTGGATGCGATGCCTGAACCAAACACCCCTGTGGCGTTGCCAGAATCTCCCTTCAAAGTCGCACCCGCCTATGATACATTGACAGAAGAAGAACAAAAGTCTGCATGGTTCACGGACGGCACGGCAAAGTATGATAAAGGGCAAAGACACTGGCAAGCTGTCGCATTCCAGCCCCATCGAGAAACACTGCTAATGAGAGAAGGTGTGGGAGGATCAAGTCAGTATGCTGAACTGCAAGCAGTGGCCTCCGTGATTGAACAGGTGAAGGAAACAGAGACTGCATACATATACACAGACAGTTGGGCCACATATCAAGGCCTGACACATTGGGCACCGGCATGGAGAAGAGATGGTTGGCAGATCAAGAACACGCCGATCTGGGGAGGGCCAGACATCTGGGAAGAGATGTGGTGCAAAGGTGAGAGGTGCAAAATCTGCATTGGGCATGTCGATGCACACATGCCCCCTGACACCTCACTGGCTGCCCTGTTCAACAATGAAGTGGACCAAATGGCAAAGATTCGCCCAGTGACAACACCGCAAGAAGCTGAGGTGCTGCAAGGGATGGCGGATTGGGCACACCAAACCTCAGGGCATCTAGGGCAAACAGGAACTTATCAATGGGCAAAAAAGAGACAATTGCCCATTACCATGGATCAAGCCAGACAAGCTGCCTCCCAATGTTCCGTGTGCAGTGAAGTGAAGCACTACCCTCTGGAGAGGAAGCCACAAGGCCCTTTGAGAAGAGGTGAAAGAGCTGCTAGCGTATGGCAAGTTGACTACATTGGCCCTTTACCGCCCGAGAATGGAAAGCATTATGTGTTGACCATGGTAGACACATACTCTGGACTGTTATTAGCTTATCCAGCCGCCCATGCAGATCAAAGGGCTACCTTGCAAGGCATGGAATACCTCATCAGACACTATGGCATCCCGGATGAAATCCAATCAGACCAAGGCAGCCATTTTGCTGGACACAATGTGCAAGACTGGGCACTAGAGCAAGGCATAAAGTGGACACTGCACATCAGCCGATACCCAGAATCCTCTGCTTTGGTGGAACGTAGCAATGGGCTGCTCAAGCAACAAATAAAGAAGCTGACTAAGACTCACACTCTCAAGGGGTGGTCCAAACATCTGGCAGATGCACTGTTTGAACTGAACAATCGTCCACTGGGAAATCGCCAGACACCCTTTGTGAGACTGACAAGTGAGAAAGTGGAATCTACAAAGACTCTTGTTGTGTGGAAAACTGACAAAGAAGCTAAGCTGCCTGTGCAAGCCACTGCAGGCAGCATTGGACTTGATCTATCTACCTGTGAAGATGGTGTTATACCGGCGGGGCAAACCAAATCCATCTCGCTGGGCATTGGCATCAAATTGCCGGCTGGCACTTATGGACGCATTGCTGCACGATCCAGCCTGGCAAAACAAGGCATTGACATATTAGGAGGTGTGATTGATCCTGATTATAGAGGGACTGTTTCGGTACTTTTACATAATGCTGGTGCATCTGCAGTACCATTAACCAAATATGACCGAATTGCACAATTGATTTGTGAACAAGCAGTTGTCCCCCTAGTAGTAGAAAGCAAGCAATCTCCAGACACTACATTGAGGGGGGAAGGAGGCTTCGGTAGCACAGGAAAAAAGGTGTGGGTGCACCATCCTAACAAAAAGCCTGAGGCTGGGGAAGTGCTAAGTCAAGGTGTTGGAAGTACTTATGTTGTACTTTTGCATAATTCTGATGTGCCTGTTTATATTCCCGCTACTAGGCTCACACCACGAACGTAGAGCAGTATGAAGGGGATGGGACTTGCCTTGCTGTGGGTGCTCCTGGCCTGCCAAACCAACGCTTTCTCTGTAAAGAGTGGGTTATTGCAAGACACTACATGGACTCTGAGAATCGCATGCACTACACCTGATGCTCCAGTCCTGCGTGATAACTACAACCGCACCGTAACCTGTGAGAAAAGTGTTACAAATGAGTATCCACATGGAACTGCAAGAGTTCTAGATTGGCACATTGTTGGACACCTTTTATCACTAACTCATATGACTGGCGCCTACGAGATTTTAGGTCCAAAAGTTTCAGTGAATGGATCAAATAATTTGTTTGATGTTTCATGTTTCTTTTGTCCCAAGAACTGCAACGAGTGTACTCGCCAAGATTTTCTGGACTATAACTTAGCCACATGTTCTTCATATAATTGTACGTTGAAACAGCCTATACCAGATGGTAGTATGGTGTTTGTATCAAAAACCAATATTGTACATGGTAGGCATCCCACTTGGAGGATGGTGTTTTTCAAATCTCACAAAGCGGAGTTGGTAAAACTGCTAGATTTTCCAATAGTAAGACAACATTTAAATTGCAGACATGTGATGCACGCTTCCATTATTTCAGAGGTACACTTAGACATAGACTTGTCACGGGGCAATGTCTCCTTAGTACTACCAAGCTGCTATAAATGGAGTCAATTTCTATGGCCCATCACCAAATTGCGCGTAGCTAGGGGTTTAGATTCATTGATTGCGGGTGCAGCGGGAGTGGGAACGGGGGCTTTAAATGCTTTTGACATAGAAACTGTGCGCAACAAGTTAGCCACTATGGGTTCTGATGCCAGCGGCGCTATAAAACTTCTGGCCCAGTGGGGCCCATTGATAAGTCCTACCCTGCGCAACACTGCTACAAGTATTGGCAACCATTGGAAGTGGCAGAATTTCAGCTATGAAGACATTTTCTCTGCCATAGGACAGGTCAACAAAACTGCTAAAGACACACGATGTATTTTATGGCAAACTTTGCTAAATCAGCAGGTGTTGGCTTTCCGCTCCGAATGGGGGCGACTATCTTCAACCCACTGGCACACAGAGCTACAGTTACCAGCAGACATATGGATTAAGCCGCTTGCTTTTGATTGCATGAATAACACCTGCCATGCGTTAATGCAAGTGAGTAGGACCGCTTATGCTCTAGAAATATGGTGCCCTTTTATAGTACTGCCTATGAAAATCAATGGTTCCTGGTGGGTTCCGCAAATACGAGGGGAATGGTTAGACAGCCAAAACTACACCATCCACAGTCACACCTGCATGCCCTGGGATCAGGGATGGGTGTGTCCCCTAACTGGGAGGGTTCCGGACCCATGCATACATCCCGTAGCAGGGGAGTGCACCTGGATGCAATACCACATAAATGGGACTGACATCTTTCAGATAGATCAGCATACAGCTTGCATAGTTACTAATCATTCCTTGCTTATTAACAATTATAGGTTATTAGGGAATCCTCAAGTATTTTGTGTAGATCAAGTTGTGACTATCCTAGACATTGTTACTCATACCCTATATTCTCTAACCCAGTGGTCTCACACTACTCTGCATGCTGAGCTCACGCATTTGCTTAACTGGACTCTATCCTATGGAGTGATTACTGCCCGGCTTCAAGCTATTAGACAATTTGCTCAAACTGCTTGGAAAGATTTCCAGACGCTAGCTACCTCAGTTATTTCTGCAGAGTACAAGCTAATAATAGACAGAAACCAATTAATCAAAACTGCTGACCATTTGCAATCCGTTACTACTCACCACTGGTGGGATATATTCACTGGATGGTCTCCTTCCTCCACTAAGCTGCTTAATATAATACTGCACCCATTGCTGTGGTTGCTGATTTCCCTAATATTCATACTTATCGTCTTCATTGGGCTCTTGCGCAGAATGTCTTTCCTTTATACTAGAATGACTGCGCTAGAGAAACGCTTAATTGGCCTACAGCACACTGTGCATGCTTCCAGATCATGGAACTGAGTCAGCATTTTCAGGCCTCACTTCGAAAGGGGTGGAATGTAGTGATAAGCTGCTAGGCGCTTGCAGTAACCTGCATTTGCACTAACCCACTGAGCTATCTTATGTGTATTAGAGCCTATTCGAAGCGTGGAGGAAAATGCTGACATCAACCAGGACTCTCAAACTGGGTGAGCCTGCATGCTTGCAAGGGGTTAATTGCAAAGGCCTTTTTTGAAGACATAAAAACATTGTGCTTTAGCAAGAAGCTCCATGCAGTTCGTGGGAGCCAGGCATTGCTTTGCCCGTCTTCGCTCTGCGAGTCAGGTGCACTGATAAGACAAGAATGCAAAAAAAAACACAGTGCCCGAAGCCTGGGAGCCAAGACTGGCTGTTTCCAGTCTTGTAACTTTCCAAGCAAAAAACATGTTTACTGCCAGGAGGGAAGAGCCTAGAAGCTTCTCGAAGAGCTGACACGTCATGATGATTGACGTGCAGCTCCTAATAAGAGAACTATACTTGGACCAGGGAGGGGGGACTCATCCTGGACTGTTGGAAAGACGTGCGTATCAAGGACAGTGCCTGGACGACCAGCTGTGCGCTATCAGGGCCGAGGCTCCTAACATCACATCCCTGCTCTGGTGTAGGACTGTGGGGGCTTGGCCAGTCCTCCCCTCCTCTGCTGAGGAGTGCCGGGCACCAGATAGCGGCGAGGGTCCTGGATGTGATCAGATCGTATCTTCATCTACATTTCATTAGGAGCGTAAGACCAAATAATTGCATATTCATCTGTGATTGATAATTGGCATTATATAGCTTGCACTCTCTATTTCCACATTATTATAAATTGCTGCTTAGTTTTCATTAGTCATTGTAGATAATAAATGCAAGCATCATATTCTGTGTGATTGGCTTTTTTCCAGACTGAGTTCATCGTGCTTCTTAAACCTTATTTGTGTGGGAAGGTAATTAGGAGTGATTTACTTTGCACAAAGGGCTGGATCCCAGGGAGGTGCGGGTACTGTTTATCACTACAGGCTATTACAAAACATTTTGTACACAATTGCTAGGTCCGCTGTCAAAACTATTCAATACAATTAGAGAAGAGGGGAAGGTCACGCAAGATATGGGGAAATCCATAACTATACTACCGCTAACACCAGGCAAAGATCCCAAAAACTGTGCAAGTTATCGGCCTATAGCACTGCTGAACTCTGATGTAAAAATCTACACGAAAATTTTAGCAACTCGTCTAATGGAAATCCTTCCAAACTTAATACAGGATGACCAAGCAGGGTTCATTGCCGATAGACGCACACAAGACAACGTCAAAAGGGTAGTAGACATCCTAGACGCTGGGCGACGTACACAACAATCATTTGCAGTAGCGGCTCTGGATGCCACCCGGGCCTTCGACAGCATGGAATGGGGCTATCTGAGTTTGATTTTAGAGCGGTTTGGTTGCGGTCCAGAATTTACGAAAATGGTGCTCGCCAACTACCAACTACCAACACCCATCGACAAGCTTCAGGATCAATGGTCAGGGCACATAATTCGTGGAGATTGTAAGGGGCACACGACAGGGCTGCCCTCTCTCCCCCCTAATTTTTGCAATGGCAATGGAACCATGTGCAATGCAGATCCGCCAGGATGTCAGTATCAAGGGAGTTACAATAGGTCAGGAAACACACAAAATAGCCCTATATGCGGACGACATCATGCTCTTCATGGGAGACCCAAAAAATACAATGCCCAGAGCCATGGCCCAGTTGGAGGAGTTCAGACAGGTCTCGGGGTTCTCCATAAACTTCTCCAAATCGAAAGCTATGAACATAATGGCAAGGAGAGAGGAGGTCGAGACTCTGGCGAGGTCATTCCCGATGCGCTGGGTTGAAAGAAAACTGGAATATTTAGGAATTCACCTCGCCAACGATCCACACAAACTATATCAAACAAACATAACGCTGCTGTGGAAACAATTACAGGAAGACATGCGCAGATGGGATTCCCAGGAGCTGTCATGGTTCACCCCCATCACAGCGGTCAAAATTACCATTCTCCCCCGCCTCCTCTATGCAGTAAGCTCACTGCCAGCGCCAATACCACCAGCCAAGATCCGGGAGCTACAGGACGCGGTATTCAAATTTATATGGCATAATAAGAAACCTAGAATCCAGAAACGAACCCTAATGCGCTCCCCACATATGGGCGGTCTGGGAGTTCCAGAAATGGACAGATACATTATGGAGGCACAATTAGCGCCAATGCTAAGATGGGCGAAACCAGAAGACCATAAAGGATGGTGCAAAATCGAACAAACAGTCTCATCCGTCCCCCTAAGAGCCCATCTGAGCCTGAGCAAAGAAAACCAAAACAACAGAGAAGCCTTACTAGAAATGACGTAATGGTCTCTACTAAGTTGGGACAAAGCCCGGAAAAAGAAACACATTCCTGGTGGAATGGGTCCATATACGCCACTGATGGGCAACCCAGATTTCACTCTGGGTCTTCAGCGTGGATATTGGGTGGGCTGGGCAGGGGCAAAAACGACGCACCTGAAAGACATGTACAAAGACGGCGCTCCATTGCTCTTCACAGATTGGCAGTTGAAATTCAATATAGGTGAAAACGAACGCTGTAGATATGCGCAAATTAGACACTGGATTACTCACCCAATGGTGAAGAAGGCGGGCATGAGAACACCATCAGGCCTAGAACTGTTGCTTCAAGAAGGCAACACAGCAAAGGGGGTCTCTAGACTCTACAAACTCCTCTCCAACGACCAGCCAACAGACCATCTCACATACAAAACGAATGGGGAAAGAGATATGCAAGAGTCACTAACGGAGGAGGAATGGTACCAAATATGGGTGCGTGCACACAGCACCTCCAGATGCACTACAATAAAGGAATCTGCGTACAAATTGTGCCTTAGATGGTATATGACCCCGAACCGCATCCATAAAATTACAAAGTCTTACTCACCAAACTGTTGGAGGAACTGCGGGGAGAAGGGAGACTAGTTCCACATGTGGTGGAAGTGTCCTAAGGCAGTCGCCTACTAAGCTACATAAAAGACATCTCAGGAGTGGACCTGCCGAGATCTCCGAAGACAATTCTCCTAGGAGTCCCTATAGAAGGGAAATACGCAATGTCGGGAGCAACAGCCAAACTTTTCACCCATCTACTATCAGCAGCCAGAATGACTCTTGCACAAAATTGGAAAAACAAAGAAGGTCCAATTTCAGCATGCTGGTGGGTTAAGATCTGGGGGGTGATGGCTATGGAAAAGATATGCGCCATCAGCACTGGTAAATACCTAAGATTCCTAATACGTGGAATCCATTTCATGAACATGTACGGGACAGACAAGCTCATTTCTTCAAACCCTGCTTGCTCCGAAACACACATGTAACATAATGAGACACTGAGGTTAAGAGGGGGAAGAAAACTTCAAAAGTTTAGAATCTGAAATGTAAAACAATACTTACAGTTGGGGGGAGAGGATCCTATAGAGGTAAGAGGTTAATTAAAAGAAGTGGGTGAGTAGGGGGTGGGGGGAGGGAGGGAGTGAACTGAGGGGAGAACTTGAGGTAAAGCGTATCCCAACGATCTGAAAGACACAAACAGGTGTTAAATGTAGAGCACCTGAAAGACATGTACAAAGACGGCGCTCCATTGCTCTTCACAGATTGCCAGTTGAAATTCAATATAGGTGAAAACGAACGCTATAGATATGCGCAAATTAGACACTGGATTACTCACCCAATGGTGAAGAAGGCGGGCATGAGCACACCATCAGGCCTAGAACTGTTGCTTCAAGAAGGCAACACAGCAAAGGGGGTCGATAGACTCTACAAACTCCTCTCCAACGACCAGCCAACAGACCATCTCACATACAAAACGAATGGGGAAAGAGATATGCAAGAGTCACTAACGGAGGAGGAATGGTACCAAATATGGGTGCGTGCACACAGCACCTCCAGATGCACTACAATAAAGGAATCTGCGTACAAGTTGTGCCTTAGATGGTATATGACCCCGAACCGCATCCACAAAATTACAAAGTCTTACTCACCAAACTGTTGGAGGAACTGCGGGGAGAAGGGAGACTAGTTCCACATGTGGTGGAAGTGTCCTAAGGCAGTCGCCTACTAAGCTACATAAAAGACATCTCAGGAGTGGACCTGCCGAGATCTCCGAAGACAATTCTCCTAGGAGTTCCTATAGAAGGGAAATACGCAATGTCGGGAGCAACAGCCAAACTTTTCACCCATCTACTATCAGCAGTCAGAATGACTCTTGCTCAAAATTGGAAAAACAAAGAAGGTCCAATTTCAGCATGCTGGTGGGTTAAGATCTGGGGGGTGATGGCTATGGAAAAGATATGCGCCATCAGCACTGCTAAATACCTAACATTCCTAATACGTGGAATCCATTTCATGAACATGTACGGGACAGACAAGCTCATTTCTTCAAACCCTGCTTGCTCCGAAACACACATGTAACATAATGAGACACTGAGGTTAAGAGGGGGAAGAAAACTTCAAAAGTTTAGAATCTGAAATGTAAAACAATACTTACAGTTGGGGGGAGAGGATCCTATAGAGGTAAGAGGTTAATTAAAAGAAGTGGGTGAGTAGGGGGTGGGGGAGGGAGGGAGTGAACTGAGGGGAGAACTTGAGGTAAAGCGTATCCCAACGATCTGAAAGACACAAACAGGTGTTAAATGTAGAGCAAAAGAGTTTAATGTTGTCAAATGCTATGTTGTAATTGCTTATATGCCTTCAAACTAAAAATAAACATGGTAAAAAAAAGGCAAAGGTTTTTATGCATGTTTATAAATGAAAATGTCACAAGCCATTGTTTTGGAAGTATTTAAAGCTTTAAAATGCAAAAGACAAACCCAGATAAAATTTGTTAAATCACATCGATTGCTATGCTGGTTCTTATATACTTCCCTTGATGATGGAGAGAATGAATCTAGAAACATTCCCATTTTGCATTACACCCTTCTATAATATTTTGTTTTAAAATGTTTGGTAATGTGATTTGTGTACTTTCCAAGTCCGTTATTTAAAATAAAATTAGATTGTTTAGTTCATGGTAAGAACTGGAAAAGAAAGTGTTCAAATGCAGAAATTGCAGAGTTGGCACAAATCCCAGCTCCACCCCTTCACCCCTTAACAAATGTGTGATCCTGGGCATCTCATTTAATCTTGTATTGCCAAACCTCTCAATATTGCCAGTCCCTAAACCTTTCAAAATTGTCAGCCCTTCCGAGTGATTTCCTTCTCATGTTATGATCTTCATAAAAGCCTTATTCATGGTTTCACTGTGTAATAGTGAGCATATTCAGATCGCACACCACAGGCATTTGTTCCTTTAATCTCTAATGGCAACACTATTTCTAAACCATATCCCACTTCAAATCTCAGTCTGTCTGGATAAAGACATCTTCCTGGTAGCTTCTAATCTGCCTCCACTATCCATGCTACGTATGTGTAGCGTTCTCTTTCCTTCCAATTGGTGGTCTCTATCCATGCATGAGCACTTTTGCATTCTGTTAGGCAGCTAATGTGAGTTCTCTGTCTATTCTGGGTTACATGTACCTTTTACATACGGTCCTGCATTAATACTACATCTACCTTCCTGGATGTTATTGATAAAATCTATCCTGTATGTACTAGAACAGTAACCCCTTTGTCGACTGCTAATGTTGGTCTTCAAATGCTACTTGTTTATCATTCTGTTAGAGCAAGAATGCAGAGGGCAAGGGGACTTAAAGGGAGTAAACACGCTTATAAAGCTGCGAGACAGCATATCAATATATAGGTTGTGAGCGCGATGGGTGGGGGGCACAACCATATTCTTGATCCTTTCATTCCTTTGGTTTGGTGGAGGGGGGCCCCAAAGATGTCCGTTCCCAGGGCCCCAAAAGTTCTTAAGATGGCCCTGCTTGGAGAACCATGTGCAGAGGGCGACTTTGACACATGTGCTTTCCCTGTCATAGAGCAAGAAAATCTAACTCCTAAATAATCAAAGGCCTGTACCATTGGGATGACTTCCCCTTTTACATAGCATCTCATTCATTTTCATATTTCTCTTGTCACCTGTACATACCTTGACTGCCACTCTTAACGTGTCTACTCTTAAATTCAAATTGGTCATGATCTGAGTATAGGCTGAGATACATTTTTGCAGAGGCTTGGCAGTGCGGGCGATAAAGACAGTGTCGTCTGCGTATGACAGAACAGGAATAGCCCGATGGCCCAAGCTTGGTTATGATCTCTATAAGCACCTTCTCCAAACCATTAATATACAGGGTAAACAGGGCTGGGGCCAAAAAAGTCAGCGCACTGACCGTTCGACCCCGATCTCACGCATGATCTATTGTGCATATGAACAGACTGCAGTATTGATAATAAATCCAGCGGGCAGGCTATGGACCTGAGCATCCGCCATAGTTTGCCCCGAATAATCTTATTGATTAACCTTATCCTTATAAATGGCAGTGCTCAGGTCCATGATGGCCAGATGTATATAGGTTCACTTTTAACAGACACATAGTTGGACACCAACAAGTACAGATTTGAAGCCTGCTCTGCCGAACTGGATGTCAGTTAGTATACTATTTGCCTCCATCCAGTCCTCAAGCCGAGACAAGAACACCTTGCCAAAGATTTTGAAAGCAGTATCTACAAGGGAAATAGGTCTGTATACGAGGGGGCTTTTCCGATTGTTGTTTTTAAAGATGGGGAAATTATGGCATCCTTCCACAAATCAGGTATCACATTGGTTTTTAAAATGGCATTAAAACAGTTTTTTAAGAAAACTTTTATTCAACTTGCACAAATTAACACATTACATTAATTGCATTAGATCATGAAAGTTACAGTTATTTGCATTACAATACATTGGTGGAGTGTAACATCTTTAATTTTCAAGAACACCATCATCCTATTCGTTTGCACTTTTGTCCATAAGATGCCTCATTACAACCCTGGCGTTGGACCATGGCGCTATTAGCACCATGGTCCATGCCGGATTCCGCCATGGTGGATGGTGGATTTACCGCCCCATTCCAAGGTTGGCGGGGCGGTAAATCCCCATTCACCATGGCCCCTTCCCCATTCCTATTTTTGGCTCATAGGGCTCAATGGGAATGGGGAAAGCGCTAATTACGGCACCGTAAATTACGGTGCCGTAATTAGCACCAAGGTCCCTTAGCGGGTTGGACTTTAACACCTGCAAAAAGCAGGCGTTAAAGTGTGAATCGGGCGTTAAGGGTTTAACGGCGCCGTTAATCCCTTAATGGCAGGGTTGTAATGAGGCCCATGCCTCCACCTACCCCATGTATCTTTTGGGCGACATGTCGCTGGCAGTATACTGGTAAAGATCTCTTAATTAACATTTGCCCACATCATATTTTTCAACCATTCTCTCAGTACCGGGGGTTCCGTGTTCTTCCATCACATCAGTATTACTTGGTTGGATAATAATAGGCCCAGGTTCACAAATCTGAGCAAAGTTGGATTCATTTTGGAGCCATCCCCTAATACACATCTCCCCAGATCCCAGCTTATATGGATTTCAGCCATCTCGTCCATTTCTTTACATACGCCTGTCCAGTATTCGGTTAGCTTCATACAGGACGACAACATATGGAGAATACCCCTCACACCCGCATCTTGACGATTTTCCTGTAACCGTAGTGTACATGTTCTTAAGTCGGGCCGTGGTAAAGTGTGCTATGTTCATTATTTTAAAGTATATCAGGTGATATCTCGAATTACAAGATATGTTCTTTATCAGGCCGCAAAGTTGTGTCCACTGTGCCTCAGCAATGGTCGTGTCTATGTCCCGCTCCCATTCTTCTTTGACATTTGGGGTTTGGTCGTCCCTGGTTATTAGCGTGATTTTGTACAGTGTGGAAGCTGATTTCCTGGCCACACTCTGGAAGAGTATATAGCCCAGACTGCAGTTTGAAGGGGGTTCTTCCGGAAAATACTCCCATGTGTTGGCAATAGCCGATTGTAGTCTGAGGTATTGCAATTTGTGCATTGGTGTGTCATCTATGGTCTCCTTTATTTTGTCCCAGCTAATGAATAGCCTTCCAGCAAACAAGTCTCCAAAGAGACTATACCCTTGTTTCTCCAGTGCGCGGCCAGCGGCATATCTTGGGTCAGAGGGATGCATGGGGCGTCTCATAGGGGCATACCTGGGCCGTACATCACTGTGTTTCAGGGAGTGCCCGTTAGCCTGGACCATGCTCTGCATGTGGTGCGTGTTGCGTCCATATAGTCATCGCCCCTCCATCCACCCTTGGCCAATTTATATAATAAGCTTATTGGGCCCCCGTTGTGAGTTTCAATCGCTTTGTGTGGTACTTCCGGTCCATCTTCGGTCCAATATGTGGCATAATGGGCCTGTGCAGATAAAAAATACAGTTCAAAGTCGGGGGCTGCTAGACCTCCCTGTTCGTATGGTCAAGTGAGTTGTTTTCAGCTCACCCTCGGGTGACCTTTCCATATGAACGCTGAGCATGCTCCCTGTAGTCTGGTGAAAAGGGATCTACCGGGCCACACTGGTACACTGGAAGTATAATCATCTTAATCAACGCCAGGCGGCCCATTAGTGAGATCGGTAGGTGGTTCCATCGCGTCAGTTTGGCGCAGATTGCATCTGTGAGTTCGCTGTAGTTGAGAGTTCTTGCTAGTTGTGGTGTGCGTGCTATGACGTCCCCCAAGTATTCACCTTCTGAGGAGCCCATTTGTGTCAGTGTAATTCCGCTGGTTGTCTAGTTGCGTCTGTGAGCGGGAATATTTCCGATTTAGTAGCATTCAACCTTAGCCCAGAGTGCTCACCGAACTCTTTTACCTCTATAAGTACTTGTCGCAAGTGCCTTTTCGGGTCCTTTACATTATAACATTATGTCAGCAGCATACAGAGTTATGTGCTCCGTTCTACCTTCTAATAATATACCCACCAGCACAGGTTTTATTACTAGTCCAAATAACAACGGTGACAGGGGGCAGCCTTGACTCGTGCCTCCTGCTAGCTCCAATATTGAGGATAACGTCCCATTCACACTCACCCTTGCATATGGTTGTGCGTATAATATGCGCACCCATTGTATAAAGTTTGGGCCGAACACGTAGCTATTCAAGACTCAGAATAGGAAGGGCCAGTATACGGTATCAAAGTCTTTTTGCATGTTTAGTGCTATCGCAACACCTTCTGTGTCTCTAGGGATCTTCGACAGAATGCTGTAGCATCGGCGGATATTTGAGGCCGTGGACCTTCCCAATACAAAACCGGCCTGGTCTTCATGGACCATATGAGGCAAAAGGGGGTTGAGACGGATAGATGATATTTTAGCAAATATTTTTGCGTCAATATTTATTAGTGACAACGGGCGGTAGGAGCCACATTCTTCAGGTTGCTTCCCGGGTTATAGCAGTAGGGTTATAATTGCTTCACAGGTCGTGTCCGGTAGCATGCCTGTTTCTAGTGCTTCAGACCATATCGCGTGGAGCCGAGGTGCTAATATCTCTGCGAACTCTTTATAGAATTCAGCTCCTAGACCATCAGATCCCGGTGTCTTCCCATTCGGTAAGGCTTTTATGGCTTCCTTTATCCCACCCACCGTGAGGGGGGTGTCCAGGTCTTCTCCAGCTTCTCCTGATAACAGAGTGGTGGGTATTCTGGCCAAGTAACTGTCTATGTCTTCATCAGTAGCTGTGCTTTGGGGAGTATAGTTTGGGGTAGACGTCATAGAATACTTTGCTGACTTCTTCCTGCAGATGACAACCATTCCATCTTCCCTGGTTATACATAGGATATTCACACTTCCCCTCTCACCCGGACCAGCTGGGCCAATAATTTCTTGCTCACCATATCTCTGCGCTGCCGCAGGCCTATCAAAGTAGCACAGTTCACGGTCTGCTGCTGCTGCAAAGATCTTGTCTACCTGTGTTCTGTGTTCCGACGCCGTCTGCTCTGTGGGGGCCGTGGCATACTGTTCCTGGAGTCTGGCTATCAATTCCTATTTTCTTCCCAGTTCCCTGCGTATATCCTTGAGTACCCTGAAGTCCGTGGACATGGCAGCGACCCTAATACACACCTTGAATGCTTGCCACAGGACTGTCTGGCTGGAGACGGACCCATCATTTTTCTTAAAGTAATAAATTATATTTTGCATCAGCCTATCTTTATACACTGGGTCCGCTAGTGCCAGTGCCTTGAACCGCCATGGTGCCCTATGCGGATGGGCTTCGGGAATGGCCATCGCCAGCATTATCGGGGAATGGTCAAATAGTGTCCTAGGGAGAATTGTGATTTCTGTCACCCAGCTCAATGTGCTATGTTGCACTAACCATAGGTTGATTCTTGAGTGCATGTCGTGAACCGATGACCAGAAGGTGTATGCCTGTTGTGTTCCGTGCAAGGATCGCGATGCGTCCCTCAGATTTAGGTCTGCCATGTGTGTGTGTATCATACGTGCAGCACCCGTGAGGGATCTATGAGTGGTGGCTATGCGATCTAGGTCCACGTCTAATATTGTGTTGATGTCTCCCCCACAGATGATGTGTGCTGTTGGGTACTTAGCGCACTTCTGGAGGTTTTCAGTGTAGTACCCTTGATCGTCAATATTGGGGCCATATACGTTAATCAACAGCACCTCTTTGGTCCCCAGTCTACTGTGTACCACCACATATCTGCCTTTGGGGTCACTTTCTGTAGCAAGATGTGTAAACGGCAGTGTTTTATGTACCATTATCATGACTCCACAGGTCCTAGTAGAATATGACATGAAGAATCTGTGATACCCCCACCCTGGGGCGACTTCACCTGCCTGTTGCCCAAGCAGGTGTGTTTCTTGTAGAAACAATATCTGTGCCCCTGTTCTGTTGACATATGCCATTATTTTCCACACCTTCACCGGCATACCCAAGCCTCTAACGTTCCAGCTCAAATGTTTTATTTCTTCAGGGCTCTTTGGTGGCATTGTATGTGTTTACAATTACTAGTTTAATGCTCCAATGTACAGTGTGCTCCATGGTGTAACATATTACTATCTGATTGTGCATTTTTTTCATAACACCCCAACTGTCCCACCATCCCTACACGCCCACCCTCATAGTTCCCTAAACTTCAACTATGCCATACCCATTGTAACCTCCCTTCACCCCCTCCATAGCCCCAACATCTAACATATGCACATGCATGTAGGGGATCGCTTCGGAGACGGGTGGGGTCTGGGACCATCACCTGCATTTCATTCTTATTGGTTCCGGTTATTGTACATTACCAGTACACATTCTAAATATGTCAAACAGCTAAAAGCTGGTGAACCCATACTATCACAACAATTTACAAAGGCAGTGTCTGAGGCGTCTGCTGCCACCAGTTCAAATAATATGACAGTTACATCATCTATGGTGGTTGATAATTGCACCTCCCATTTCACAAGCGTCCGTCGGCGTTCACAGCTGTCTGTTTGTCTGTTAGAGGGATGTTGGTTTCTATAAAGGAGGCCACTTCTTCAGGGAATGTAAAAAAGTAGGTCTTGTTTTTGTATTACAGTCGCAGTCTGGCTGGGTACAACATAGCATATGGTATTGGACTTTCCCGGAGCATCGTCTTCACTCGGGTGAAGAAGATGCCTTTCTTGTTGAAACACATTGTGTATAGGCGCTATATAAATAAACTATCATATTATACGGCAAGGGTGTAATCTGAAAAATGCAAACTATATTGGATCCCACTTTTAGTTCCTGCTCGTCTCTTGCTGCTCGTAGCACCAAGTCTCTACCCCTGCAGTTCATAAATTTGTGATGATTGGTCTGGGGTAGGCGCCTGGTTTCGAACGTGCTGCCAGTGATCTGTGAGCTCGCTCTACCACAAACATCGCCGACCATCCAGGGTCTCCAAGCAGTTCCTTAAGTAACTCTTCCACAGCGAGCTCCATCGGGCCTTTAAGCGCATCCTCCGGGACTCCTGCTATGCGAATATTTTTGCGGTGAGACCTCGCCTCCAGGTCCTCACACTTCAATTTGACAATGCACAGATCCTTTGCCATATTGGTCACCATATTTTGCAGTGCTGCAAGTGTGTCTTCAGTAGCGCTGATCCTCATCTCAGCCTCTGTGATGCGTCCCCTGGCCTTCTCCAGCTAATTCCGGATAGACGTGACATTAGCGTCTATGCCATCAAGTTTGTTGTTGAGTGCTGCAAAGCTCTGTTGCATAGGGGCATAGACCCCTTGTAGATCCATGGATGTCAACGTGGCCCACTTCAAGAGCGAGGCAGTGCGTCCTGTTCCATCGCCACTTATGGTGCTTTCCTTGATTGTCGGTTTTGTGTATCTCTCTAGAACGGAATCCAACACTTCTTAAAAAATTGAAACAACAATATAAAAACTGGCTAAAGAACCACAAATGGCTCTTACATCAAAGAGACGCAGAGAAAATGCTAAGTTTAATCTCTACACAAAACATGAAGAGCATTTGGAGGATAGAGTCCGGCCCTACTTATCTAACACTGCCTGGTCTTTCTCGATGGAAAGATCTGACATAAAGGCATTCATATTATCATCTAGTAACTCGAGGGCCCACGGGGCCAGATGGTCTGTCCAACTAAAAATTAAAAGAGGATCCCGATGGATGGACGGAGATCATGTACACCATGTTCACCGAAATGAAGAGATAATACCAGCATCATGGAGTAGTTCGATTGTCGTTCCCATATTCAAGAAAGGCGATAGGACCGAACCATCTAACTACAGACCTATCGCCCTTCTTGATGTTGTGGGTAAGATTTTCGGCGCTCTGATCCTCAGAGCCTTTAACATCTGGAGAATGAATGCTGGCCGATTAGATAAAGGGCAAGCAGGCTCTGAGACAGTAATAGGAACTGCCCTCAACTTGTTCCTGATGAATGCTGTTGTTTATACAGACGCCCAGATACACCAAGTTTGTAACTTCTGGAATTTTTTCTCCCTTCAAGAACCAGGATTGTTTCCCCAATGGTTTATGGGCAAATTTCCCTGAAAATGTCCAGATCTTTGATTTTGCGACATTGACTCTCAGGCTGTTTTCATCCAAGTCTGTCGTTACAGCGTCAGCTTTGTTTGTAATCCTACTTGTGTTTGGTGAAGCAGAGTAAGATTATCCGCGTTCATGCTATTCTTGGAGGAAACATTCTGGTCTTATCAAACGCTAGAGGAAGGTCCGAGATGAATTGATTAAACAATGGCGGAGCTAATCTACATCCCTGTTTTAGACCGAATGTTGATACTATTGGGTCTGTGAGATTGCCTCTTTTGTCCAGTCTAACACGCATGGTGGTGTTCGTATGCAAGACCATTAAAGCTTCTCTGAAATCTTCAGGACAGTTCCATTTCCTCAACTTGTCCCATTATTTAGATCTATCAATCACATCAAACACTTGAGCGAGATCTATTGACGCCAGGTGTACTTTCCTTTTCGGTTGTGCTTTTACATTTGCTTTGATGTGGTTTATGGTTGAAGCATCGCAGGAGTCTAGATTGAGAACAAAGATGACTAATCTTATCTTAATCAGGGTCGAATCATCACTAATGATTCTGTAAATTCACGTTACAACCAGCCATCCAGTTTTACAACTTGAAGGTAGTACCTATCATAACATATGGCTCAGAATCTACACCATTACTTCCCAAGGACCTGTGGCTAAAGCTGGAAGGCTTATATTGGAGAACAATTTTGGCTCTCCCTTCCTGTACTCCATTTGATCTAATGCGAGAAGAACTGGGTTTGAGTTCACTCTGGGCCATTGTACAATGGAAAATATTGGCCTTCTTCTGTAAATGTTTATTGAATGACGGGAGGGGGGATTTGAAGTACTCAACAAGACATTACGAGCAAATTTGGACCAGAAGTTAACAGCTTGAAAGAAACAATGCTTGAATATTCTGGTGCCAGTAGGATCTTCAGAAAAATCTCTCATTTTAAATCCTGCCAAAGTAAAAAGAAAACTTCTTGACCTAGATTGGATTTATACGAAAGAGAATGTCCAAACATTAAAACTCTATGGTCACAAGGCTCCGAACTACAGAGCCTGGGGAAACCTACAGGAGTACTTAAAAAAATTCCCCTGTAGTTTGTATAGAAATGACTTTTTGAGATTGCGGATGAACCTAGTCCAGACCAAAGAGGTGTTGGAAGCAAGAAAACAGAAAGAGCAGAGAGACTTAGTATGTAGGTGGTGTAAATGCCAGAAAGAAACCTTGCAGCATATAATCATGTTTTGTTCCTCCCTAATCAGTCAAAGGAATAACTGGTTTGGCAAATGTATCAATCAACACTCCACCAGAACTGTAATCCGATGGTGGGATGCCATTTTACAGGTGGAGAGTAACTCCCTGATTCTCGCCACTCTCGGCTTCCTGAAAGAAATATTTGGTGACTTAAACGAAATGGCAGTAACTGGAAGAGCAAAAACCTCCATGAGTAATGATGGACTATACTTTATGTAATTTCTTTTTTTTCTTTTCCATCTCCTTAAGTGTAAGTTATCCTTTTTTCTTTTAAAATCTTTTCACACTCTAGTTTTATTCTTTTTAACACCTCTTCCTTTTTCTTTTTCTTTGGTTAAATTTTAAAGAATTCATTGTTTTTTAGGTTAAGGTTTCCACGAGTAGAACCAATAAATGCTAATATAAAAAAGAAAAAAAAAAGCTCTCTCTATTGTTCCCCCTTTCTTAGCTGCCGCACCTTTTGGCATCGTCTGCGCTGTGTAGGTGTCCCTTTGTTCCGTGGTCGTGATGTTAAGACCCGGCTTTCCTAATGCCCCAGCTGCTTCAGGCCTTATTCTCCTGGATCCACGTTTGGGGTCAGCTGTTCGGTATTCCCAAGTCTGGGTCAGTGAGTTGATATCTCTTCTGCCACTAAAGGGATTCTTGTGGGCTCCTCTGCCCCCTAATCAGGCTGGTATCTTGCTATTGGGCTAGTTGTGTTTGGCTGATCTGGTGTTTGTGGCTTGCTTTAAGGATGTAACTAATGCGCCTTATGCGCCTATCCCGTGATGGTAGTGCGACATGCTGTGCAGTGTACTTTCTGTTCTCGGCTCCTGGTTACTCGCACTATTCGTCTTGGGTGAACTGCCTCACTCACGGCCAGCTGTCTGATGTCGCACACTAATTGGTGCCACACGACCTTGCCCCTTTTATGTCCTGGGGCTCAACCACTGTTGCTGCCGTGCCTCGCCGCCGCTGACATTGCCGCTGGTGTTAGGCAGAGTTGTTGTGATCCTTAATTATGTTCATCTGTGTACAACTACTGGAGGCAGGAACGCCCCGGCCAAGCAAGTGATGTTCCACTAGTTTGTGCTCTCACTCATGTGTGAGCTGTCACAGCCTAAATCTTAATCCCGTTTCATCTGCCAATGGCTGTGTGGGGATCACGGTGCTGCAGGGAGAGGTGTGTTATATCCCTGCTGAGGCCGGTGTGATAAGCAAATACAGAAAAGCACATGCAATGAGTCATAGACAATAATACGCAGGTGCCAGGGTCCGTGGTTTCTAATCTCTTTAATCGTCTGCGCAAAACTGCGCCTGAGGCGGCAACCCCGTCTCTTCCTGCCTACCGTGGGGCGCAGCCCACAACAACTAAACAACAATGGAAAAGGGACTTGGCTCCCAATTAAACAGGGCTAATGAAGATAAACAAAGGACACAACATCCCCCCCACTTAACGAGAGAGGGAACTTCAGTTCATTTCTTATATCCACCTGGTTGGTCTACGTACAGTCCGTTTCGAGGTGCTTCATCTCGGGGTCACTGTTCTGTTTGTCGGGGTATCGCTGTCACTGTCATCAGCGTCCTGATCTTCCACTCTGTATTCAGATTCTTGGTCTGATGACTCATGTGTGACTGTAGGGGTTGCGTTGTCGAGCTCTGAATTTCCTCCAAAGACTTTGAGGAATGATGAGTTTCTCGTGATGGTTCCGTGCGGCCTCGCCTCTGTTATCATGGACCCGTTGGTATGGGTCACTGTCATGGGTTTGGGTCTGAACGCGGGGGTACCCTTGGTGTTTTGATCTTGTCGTACCAGTACCACGTCACCCATTTGAATCTGGCATGGTTTTGCTTGTCTCCTCTGATCTGAGTATGTTTTCATTTTCTCCTTGCTCGCCTTGTCATTGGCCCGTGCGTCTTCAACGATGGTTGTGGGTTGTCGGACATAAGGGTTATGCGGAAGTCTTGTCCGTATGATTCGGCCAAACATTCAAGTGGATGGACATTCACCTGTAGCGCTGTGTGGAGTGTTCCGATATTCTCTTAGCAGGGTGCAGATTGCTTGCATAAACGACCCATTGGTGATGGAACAGACTTATAGTGTCCTTTTGAAATTGCTCATAAATTTCTCAGCCATTCCATAGGCTTGTGGCCACAGGGGTGTTATTTTTCTGTGCTGGAATCCCAGATGCTCCGCGAACATTGCAAAGTCATGGCCACTGAAGGGCGGCCCATTGTCCGACTTTACTGTTGAGGGAATTCCATAGTCGGCAAATGGGCAGGAATTATGGCCTGTGCGCTGGTTGAATGTACAAGGTGTACTTCTGGGAAGCGTGACATTTCATCCACGATGACTAGTACATATTTTCCGTTTGCTAAAGGTCCAAACACGTCAACTGCCACCTCGTCCCATACCCGTAGAGGCATTTCAGATGGCCTTAGCGGTGCTGGGAATGTTCTCGGGGCCACCGCTTGACATGCGATGCATTTGCTCAGAAGACTTTCCACTTTTTCATCCATTTTTGGAAACCAAACATTTGTCCTGAGCTGTCTTTTTGTGGATACCACTCTGCGATGCCCCGCGTGTGCTATGTCCAGTATGTGGTTTTGTAAGCTAGATGTGGTGTGTTGTATGAGTTTGAACGTGCGCAGTTGTGGTTCCTCCTGGGCAGATAAACTCAACTTGTCACGATTTTTCACATGCCACCGGTCCGATTGTATACACTCCTGTACGATTTGTAAGAGTTTGTCTTTACTCGTGGCTTCCACCAGTTGAGCTGTGGAGATGTGTTTTGGGAGTGTGTTGTTGACGAGGTAGTTGACGTATTGGTTTGCTTTTGCAGATTGACGCTCCTCTTGGGCCGGCAGAGGGTATCGGGGCAGGAAGTCCACTGGGTTACTGTCTTTTCCTGGTCGATGAATGATGGTAAATGAGTATTCCTGTAACCACAATCCCCACCGGGCTATGCGAGGTGGTATTTTGGCAGTGGGTTTGCCGTAAATCGTGGTGAGTGCCTGTTGGTCTGTGACAACTCTGAACGGGCGACCATACAGAAAGAGATGGTAATGCTCACACGCCCACACGACTGCCAGGCTTTCCTTTTCAGGTTGAGAATAGGCGCACTCGGCGGGTGACAAACTTTGGCTTGCCTAGGCCACTATGCGTTTCGATGAAGTAGGTGACGCTCCGGGTCTGGACTGGGCTAAGATAGCTCCCAGGCCGACTGGGCTAGCATCCACGGTAAATTCAGTGTCGTATGTGGGATCATACTAAGCCATGCACGAGGCTGATGCAATGTGACGCTTGATCTCTTGAAATGCTTCCTCACACTCTGTTGTCCAATGGTAATCTTGATCCTTCCCCGTGAGGAGCCTTAGTGGTGTGCTCACTGATGCAAAATATTGGATGTACCGGGTGCAATAACTACCGATCCCTAGGAACGAGCGTATGGCTGATGGAGATGTGGGAGTGGGGGCGTCCACCAGTGCTTGCACCTTTTCAGGATCGGGGCACATGCCTTTGCTCGAAAATATGTGTCTAAAGAATTGTAGTGTGGTTTTGCTGATTTCACATTTCTCTGGATTTAGGGTGAGATGGGCGTTTTTAGGGCCATGCAGACTCTCCTCAGGGTGTCATCATAACTTTCTTGTGAGGCGCCGAAAATGAGAATGTTGTCGCTATAATTTAGACAGTGAGGGATATGTTTGATTATTTGATGGATTTCGTTCTGGAAGATTTCTGCAGCAGAGGATACTCCAAAGCTTAGTCTTCTATACCTGAACAGTCCTAAATGTGTTGAGAAAGTGGTGATATATCTTGATGAAGGATGAAGTTCAAGCTGGTGGTAGCCTTTGTTCAGGTCAAGCTTTGAGAACACGGTGGCTCCGTGTAGTAGGTGCCTCATATTAGTCATGCGTGGGGATAAATGCCGTTCCCTTTCAATGGCCACGTTTGGGGCAGGCATGTCGACACAGATGCGTATGCTTGATGTGCTGTCTCTTTTGGGTACCGGTGCTATTGGCGAGACCCAGGGGGTTGGGCCGGACGCTGGCTCAATAATGTCCTGTTGTAATAGTGATTGGATTTCATCCTCAACCTGTCGCTGTATATTGAGCGGGATGCCCCGATAGTGTTGAGCGATCGGTGGTATGAGCGGGTTGATATGTAACTTGAGTTGTCTGTCTTTTAGATGGCCCAGGCCTTTGAAAAGAGACAGGAGCATCTTTTGGATCATGTCTTTTGCACTGGAGGTGTAGGCGGACATAATTTGATACATGATGCTGATTAGCCCCAATTGTATGGCTGTTCGGAAGCTTAGTATGCTTCCTCCTGGAACTTCTCCCTTGATTATGTAGATTTGTACCTTTTGACTTTGCTCTTTGTACTGGTACCTTGCGGTTAACATGCCTTTGCAGAACAGCGGTTTGTTGGAGCCATATGGATATATCAATGTGAAGCTTTCCGTAGCTCTTTCTTCTCTTCAAGTGCTTTGTATACTATGTCACTTATGACATTGACAGTGGCCCCCGTATCGATTAGAAATTCTAAATTTTGTCCATTTAGTTGCAGCAACAATGTTGGGCTGTATTCAGCTGCTGTGTTATTGCCAATGGCATGTACATATGCTTGTTTTCTCTCCCCACTGGATGATGATGATCTGGCGGTTCTTCTTTCTTGCGGTGATTCGTCCAGGTACCTGATTCTTTGTCTTGGCTGTCTGTGCTGAGAGTGGTGTCTGCTTTTGCGGTGACTGGAGGTGTCTCTCCTTTCTTCTCGCCAACGAGTAGATGGTATGTGCTCCCTTGACGAGCTGGGTGAGCGCCGCCTGCTGGGCACAGTGGATTGACTTTCGTATTTGCGTGGACTTTCCCGCCTTGACCTTCGGCCATCTTGTTTCCAGCACTCTCTGTTGGCCTCAGCACCTTGGTAGAACTTTATATTTTTGCAGACAGACTGAAAGTGGTTCTCACCCCCGCATTTGTCGCAATGATGCCCTATTGCAGGACATGGTCCTACGTGTGGAAATCGAAAACCGCATCTGTAGCATTTTTTTGGTTCTGATGAGTCGGTGGGAGTGCGAATGGGGCATACTTGTGCTGCATTGGCAGTTTGCGTGATGGTGATGTTTCCAAGCGACTCAGTTTGCAGTTAATGCTGCGTCGGCTCTTGCTATTTGTAGGATTTCCTCTAGCATCCTACTTTTCTGCAGTCGTTTTTTTGCGAAAGTCAGGGGACCTACACCCTGCAATGGCTTGTGATTTGAGGGCCTTGTCTGTGGAATATCTGTCAAAGTCACAATATTTGGCTCTTTTCCTTAATCTCATGACAAAATTGTCCATGCTTTCATTTTTGTCCTGTGTAGTTGTGTGAAAAACATGTCTCTCGTAATCAACATTTCTTAGGGGTGCAAAATATGTGTTCAATGAGTTAATAATGCCTTGGAATGAGTCAGTACTGGAATCAGGCATTTCAAATACGATGTCACGTACCATGGGACCCAGAGAATGTAGCAGGATACCTCTTAAACGGCGTTCTTCCCTCACTCCTGAGGCGTCAATGTAGATGTGTAGTTCTTTTAACCATCTGGCCCATCTGGGCGCCAGGCTATTTGTGACCGACATGTCAAAGTGTGGCATTGCTTGCAGCTGAAGGGACTCTGAGTTTCCTTCCTCCCTGTTGCTGGCAGGTCTGGGGGTGGAACTGGCCTGAGGGCTTTGGAGGCCACTATCAGAGTTACCTTCAGACATGGTTTCTGCCACGTGGAAGTAGCTGCACTTCGGTGTTCACTAGGGCAGGCCTCTCACTGTAGCTCCGTGCGGCCCGTAATGCTGATGGGAACACACGTGGTTTAATTGAAGCGTTCATGTGAAAGCTCAGCACTTTCCTCCGTGGCAGTGAAAATCTGTAAATCTTCAGAGCAATGAGCGCGCAGGCGTGTGGGCATGCCTTTTGCGCCTGCGGCGTGTCTCCGCTGCTGCCTGAGTGCGGAATGCCAGCGTTCTTAGAGGCAGTAATGGCCCTCTCACTCCACCGTGGCACGGTCGAGTGGGTTCAGCTGGGAGTGACAACCCAGTTAGCAGATCCTCGTCGCCATTGTTATATCCATGCTGAGGCTGGGTGTGATAAGCAAATACAATAAAGAACATGCAATGAGTCGGAGACAATAATACGCGGGAGCCAGGGTCTGTGGCTTCTAACCTCTTTAATCATCGGCGTGAAACTGCCGCCTGAGGCGGTAACCCCGCCCCTTCCTGCCTACCGTGGGGCGCAGCCCAAAACAACTAAACAACAATGGAAATAGGGCTTGGCTCCCACTTAAACAGGGCTAATGAAGATAAACAAAGGACACAACAAGGTGGTTGTTGTTAGTCTTTGTTCAGGCCGTCTAACAGGGATCATTGACTAGGGATCTATTCCCCGCAGTATCTCACGTTGGCTGAGCCAATAGGTGTGTTTCACGGTGGTATGTGCCATACACATGGGTCACCATTGGAGCCTCCTTCCGCTGGTCTCGGGCCGCCATGTTTTCTGGGCGAAACGGATGCACACCTTTCGCTGATGGTGCACGTTCGGGGGTGCTCACCGGCTCTGCTACACCAGACAGGCACGTGCTGTGTACCGTTCAGGTTATGACTGGGTGCACTGGCAGTGCTTCACTGCTACTGCGGTGGTCCGTTGTTGTGTAGAGCAAGCTACGTTGCAGGCAGCGTTCAGGGACAGAGGGGCCAGCCGTTGCTGTACCTGTTGTGTTTCTAGTGTCGTGTGGCATCAGAGTAGCCTCTCCTGTGCCCGCTGCCACTCAGTTGGTGGATATGAGGGACAGCGTAAAACCTCCCCCATCAACCCTTCAATATGTCTGCTGTGAGTCTGCCACCTTAGTGTCCATGCCTATGGAAGGGGTGCACTCCATTCCTCCCGTCGGTCCCATGTTTAGTGGATTAGGGACACAGATAGTTTGGGGGGTTGTTGCCTCTGATGGCTCAGTGAATGGGTGAGTTTTATGCAGTTTGCCTCGATTCCCATACGTGTGCGCGTATCACATCGGGTGCTCGCTTACTGTGGTTCTATTTTGGCGAAGCTGTGGCTCGGCGTCTGGGACCGGCCGTCCTCCGAGTGCTGTCAACAGTGTTTATTGCAGAGGTCTGTGATGGGGTCAGGCTGCCGGAGAGGGGCCTCGCTCCACCTTTTTAAACGCTAGCTCTCCCTGTCACCATCAGTCTCCGGCTCGCAGACTGGCCGTCACTGTTGGTGCGGGGGAATTCCTCTGCCTGGGCGTGCATATATTTAGGGGCAGGGGTTCCCGACACTGTCGCCCAGCAGGTAGTTGGGAGAGGCCAGAAAACAGAGACGTGCACAGGCAGTTCCCCGACGGTGCAGTCACTGTAAGGAGCAGATTTACTGGAGCTGCAGATCTTGACACGGCTGCCTTGCAGGCCACCCCGGCACTCAACGTAGCTTTGTGGTTCCAGCTTGGATTTTTGGAGGGGTTATGTCCAGCTGCCTCAGACACCTTCTCCTTCAATATTGAGAAAAAACTGAAATTTTCCAGTTAGATTCGGGTTCCGTTCCACGGCCTGTCTCAAGAGCTCATGCTCAGAGCTGTATTCGGCTTTGTGCGCAACAGCGCCCCCTAAAACAGACTGTTAATTTGTGCCAAGTCTTGGAAAAGATCTCTGGGTGCCGCATCCGGACCAGACGCTTGATTATGAGCTTGCTTAAAAATCGCAAGGCTGGCTTCCTCTAAAGGAAAGGGGGTTGCAGTGGAAAAGTCCACTTTAAAATATTCCCTTGGCCCTTGATAAGGTTTTGAATAATGTTCAACTCACGCTCCCACTTCTAACATTGTTTTCTGTCCCAGTTAGGGTCCTTTTATAACACGGGCCCATAGCCACAAACGTCCAAAACCTTTTGGAATCTTTATTAGGGTCAGCTTCAAGAAGGGCCTCCCAAGCTGAATGATCAAGTTCCAGTTTTCTTTTTTATAGTTGTTTTGTAATTCGACCTTACATGTATAATGTCAAGCCTAGAAGACCTAGAAGAGCCCCGTGCTCTTAATGCCATGAGCAACATCTGCTTGGCGTGTTTACATCCATTACTAAACCAGCCTCTGTGTGCAGAGTTCTTACATGTCACATCTTGCTAGAAACACATGAAGGTTTCGACATGATTTCAAAGAACAGATGGGTAATGATTGAGGGGGGCAAGCCCCTCCATTAGGATTGTAAAAATCATGGTCATATTAGAACCCAACATATCTTGATGTATGCTGGGATGGTTCAATTTAGCCCGCTTAATTCTCTGTTTGCAGTGCAGGTTAATCTTTCCTTGATCAAGTACAGCAGAAAAAAACCGAGCCACGTGTTGACGATGCCACAGTAAGCCCAGGGAGATTAGTAAATGGTGACTGAAAATATCATTTAATACTCTGAATTCAGAAATCAGCTGCCAATGTCTTAGTGTGATACAGAAGTAATGTATTAATGAAGAGCCTGTATGTCCTTAAATGTAATCGCTGCAGGCATTTCCGGTTTTATTCTGCCATCGACTGATCGCATGCCCTATTCGACCAGCCAAAGGCAAAAAAGGGCCCCATTGGCAGGTTCGTGGATCCGACATCCATGGATTCGGAATCCCCAAAACACAGTCTCCATATCCCCAGATATGCCATCTGCAAGCCCATTTCCCATATTTACATTGAAATTCCACCCCATTAATGAAATGCAATCTGAACCTATTAAGGATACCAGTTTGCCTAATACTAATCCTAATAGATAACAACCTTTTAGGCTTTGACATATGCAGACTATTGTATAAATTAAGTTATGTAACCACTTCTCCCTTCTTTGTGATTAGCCTGATCATTTGGAGGCAGTTCATGTTGGTAGCTAAAACTTTGATTTTACAAGTTATGGTGGCTATGATAAAGATAATTAAGCCACCAAAGCATCTCCCCTTACAATTCTTGCTTCAAAATAAAAGAAAAAACGACCAACCCCATCTGGAAAGAGGCTTTCCGTAGCCCAGGTCTCCTGCAAAAGGATTATGTCATTCTGTTTCCAATAACTTATGATGTCTGGATCCTGAAATTTCAACAATGCACCATCTATGTTCCAAGATAAAAACAGCATTCCAGGCTGATTATCATTTCTACCCAATTTACACCCGGATCCTGCCTGCAAATTAGGGGCACGCATTGCGAGTGTTCCTACTTCCACCATCAGTCAGTCTATTTCTTCAGGGTAGACAGAGTGTGAAAGCGGTTAGAAATCTGTATTAACCCACTGCCTTTGCAAGGTTCTTAACGTCTCGCTTTCATGGGTTTCAGAGCCTGGGGTCCTACATGAAAGTGGACCACCCGCTGGCAATTCTAGACTGCTAAAGCCAGACACTATCGGCCTAATAAGAGAGGGCTGCATAGCCATCAGGGGGTTTAATGAATAAAACTGAGTGAGTGGAACCAAACGACTAGCTGGATCATGATTTAGGTTTGTACGAGTGTTTACTAAATTGGAATTGAATAAGTATGTTAAAATGGACGGCTGGGCACAAATAACCACAATAGAGTCCCCCTTTAATGTTTTTGGGGTATTGCCCACCCAGCTCACCCTTCCGCCAATCAGTATTAGTTGAGAATTAACCTTTGGTCCAATAGATTGTGTGTTTATCCAGTGCAATGTTTTATTTATCAGTGTCCTAGTGGATTCATATGTTGTTCAGGACATGGTTGGAACATCTACGATTACACCAACCAACGGGGCAGCAGCTGGTGAGGCCAAAAAACCCCCGCCACCGCAAGATGAACAGAATAGGCCCGTTTGTAAAGGTACCCTCAGTTGCACCTTTATATGGTTGTTCAAGTACATTTGTTGTGTACGTTTCCACTAAGACCTGTTGCTGGTATCCGCCGGTATTCCTTAGTAACCTGTGGTTATGATAGTTTGATATGATCGTTTATTTATATAGCGCCTATACACAATGTGTTTCAAAGCGCTTAATGTTTAACTGGTTCAGTTAAAGGCATTGAGGGGGGTGAGGGGGGGGAAAAGGATCCACAAACTTTTTCTTAAGATCCCTAATGGAATCATCCATAATGGCTAAGGAGGTCAAAACACCATGCTTAAGAGACATTTTTCCAGTGTACTAATGTCCTCTCCCTATGGGTTATTTCTTCTATAATGACAATGGCCCTCATTACGACCCAGGCGTTGGACCATGGTGCTAATAGCACCATGGTCCATGCCGGTAACTTACCGACTCCGCCATGGCGGAATGGGGAATTACCGCCCCATTCCGAGGTTGGCGGGGCGGTAATTCCCCATGCCGCCATGGCCCTTCCCCATTCCCATTTTTGCCCCATAGGGCTCAATGGGAATGGGGAAGGCGCTAAGTACGGTGCCGCAAATTGCGGCACCGTACTTAGCACCAAGGTCCCTTTGCGGGTTGGTTTTTTAACTCCTGCTAAAAGCAGGCGTTAAAGTGCCACCCGCAAAGGGACCTCGTAATCAGGCGTTAAGGGTTTAACGGCGCCGCCACCTTTTACGGCGCCGTTAACCCCTTAACACCTGGGTTGTAATGAGGGCCAATGTATGTATTGCTTTTGAAATGTGAATAAAATGGTTAAAGAAAAAAAAAGAAAATTGGTCAAACTCCACAGAAACCTATCTTAGCTGGTCGCCCCCAACCTCTTCTAATATATTTTTTTGCCACTACCAGAAGTTAATGCTGAGGGTCTGGCACTGTCTGTCAAATCAATCAAATCCCTCCCGGGATCATCTAGAGTCAATGTTGAAACATTGGGGGATGTATGAATGTAACCCAACACAGCATTTTTTAGGGCTCCAGGTTCCCCTGGCCCATACCAAGTGATGGCAAATGCTGCACCTCCAGAGTGTCAGGAGGAGCAAAAAAACAAAACGGGGTATGGTGGTCTTTCGGCTGTAGCCCCGAATAAAAGCTAAGGGACTACAACCAAAAGAGTAGCTAACTCCAAGTCAAGACAGTCCCGACATTAGCTTAGACCCGGATCTTTTCCAGACCTAGCAACACCCCTGATAGTGGGGATGGATCCTCACAAGCAATCTGAATGCCAGAGGAGCATGTTGGGGATATACTGATAGCAAAGGTCTCACATTGGCTAACAGCCTCAATGGCTTTTTCAGTTGCTAATATACGTTCCTCAATGTATTATGCATCTCTTGTAAATATGAATCAAGAATTGATTGGGAATCTTTAAGGAGTTTTGTCACCATATGTTTTGATTTATTTTGAAATGTTCTAACCCAGAGGGTCCTCCTTGCCCTTGTGTATTGTCATTACGACCTATACATCTAGAGCAACCAATTGAAGTGCCATAAATGCAAACAGAATTGCAACAAAATCAAAATGTGCAGAGTGCAAGTTGGTGCAAATAGTGCAATTAGTATAATTGCTGCTTCAATTAGTACTGCCTAACCAAAACTGAAATAAAGACAATATTGAATTATATTAGATTAGCGATTAATGCTCCCCGAGAAAACACACTCAGCAATGTTTAGTTTTACTTTTCATAGGTAGGGAACTTCCCTCATAGTTAGGATTTTTCTTTCGATTTAAATAAAACTCTTGTTGAACAGGTCACTAAGTTGGCCAACTCCTTCTTCTGGTTCATCGCACTACTTCCTTTACGGAATTCATTTAAAGCTTCTGACAGCCTTTCTTACAAAAGTTGTGAATTACTTGTACAACAACATTTCTACAGATTTGTATTCAAGCCTCTGCACATTTTTGTTAATTTGACATGTGCATCTAGCCTATGGCTCTTCTTCAGGGCTATCAAATGTCATTCTAGGTCCATACATGTATTCCCCAATCATCTGTATCAGCTATTAAAATAGGCATGTATGTGCCTGCTAATTACACACTACGTAGTGTATCAAATCTGACTGTGATTCACACCTTATGTAAAACAGTCTGTTTATAATAATAGGGGGATAGTGTGGGTGTAGGGGTCTCATGCAAGTTCAGCAACAAACAGTTAGAGGGCCTTATCCACATAATCTCAAAATAGGACAATTGTGTTGTGCTTGCAGCAAATGTACACTGGGAGATTTTTGCTACCAACCTGATGGATATACCTTTTTAGGAAGGGTTGACTCCGAGTACTGACCCTACAATTAATGAGTTGCAGCGTTTGCTCTCAAGTGCAAGCAATGAATGAATGGAATTAATGAACTCATGCAACTTTACAACTACTTCATGAATAAATAAACTTTATTTTGGGCACACATGCTATTTGAAAGTTAAACTTCTTTGTATCTGTTTTTCACAGCTGCAAGCATGATCCAGCATTTATTGGAAAGTTAACAAAGATGCCCAATTAATTTACAATTTGCTGTCCTAACTTTCAAAGCAATACTGAACCGTACTGTTCAAGCATTGCTGCCTTTGCAAGTATAATTATATCAAGTGTAGGTCATAAATCCAAGATAGGTATTCTGAGAATATTTGCATGTTGAGGGTTGATGCATTGCAGTCAACCTGTCAAGGTTTTATGTGGGTCTTATGATGTTAAAATGCTTGACAAACATCAAACGTATAGTGAAAATTATTAAAGGAATTGAACATTTTGGAAGTCCAAAGTAGCAATCAGATGATGAAAAAAGGTCTCCCCCTCCAAATGGATGTCACTTACAAGCAGGGCTGCAGCAACTAATAATCCACTGGGGTTTCTAGAGAACATAGAGGATGCTGATGGCACTTTACCTGCACTACACTTGTGCTCCAAAGGCTGCATATACCCTTCAGTCTTAGGTCTTGCTCCCTGACTGTCCCCTCCCACCTCCTTGTACAGATTGAGATTGGCTAGTGGGCAGACCTGGGAATGGAGACTTTCTCAAATTGTTGTTGTGCATGTGCAGATGTGTGTGTGTGCAGGTGGGTGCGTGTGCGTGTGTGTGTGTGTGTGAAGGCCAGCAGCCACCCCATCTTGCCCTGCCCTTCCACCCATACAAAAGTAAGTCTGGTAATGTGCTATTGACGAGACAGCATACAGAAAGCAGACACGTTTCCACAGTACACCCCTGTACCTCACCCACTCCCCAGCCAGCACATGGTCACTGGTAAGAGATGATGATTGGGTTAGAGGGTCATATGAAAGAAGAGTTCTCCACATGCATGGGAGGTTACAGGCTGCATGGATCTAGAGCTAATGCTGTAAATGTTCTTTGCAAGTGTCTGTACTTAGGTTGTGTATGTTGCCTTTTGAGGGGGTATTTCTAGGCTCTGACCATGCTGCACCTGTACTAGTTTAGGAGGGAAATATGCACTGGCCTTGCACAAGCTATATCTGTACCAGTTTGAGTGGGGCTTTCACTAATCCTGTTTGTGCCATAAATCCTACAAATTTGAGTTTAGTGTGCACAGGCCCTTGAAATCAGCTGCTCTACAAATGCTGTATATGTGCCTATTTGTGAGGGAAACTTACACTGGCCCTGGCTTGCTGTTACAGTACCTGTTTGCATGGGACTTGCATTGACCTGCCTATGTTCGACCTGTTTATATGAGGGAAGCTTGCCTGGTGCTACCCATTTGTTAGGGGAACATGTAATAGACTTGTCCATGCTCTACCTATACCCACTTCTGAGGCAAATATGCACTGGCCTCTCTACTCTATACATGTACTTGTTTGTGAGGGACATGTTCACTGGCGTTATTTGAGAGGCAACTTCCACTGGACCATGCTGAACCGTTTGTGAGAGTAGTTTGCACTGGTTGTATAAATGATGTGTTTAATGGCAATTAAATCTTGCACTAGCCCTATCCATGCTGTGTGTATACGTGGTTGTTATGGAAGTATCTAGTGACCCTGCACATGATGTACCTGTTTGTGGAGCGTGTCTAGTGGCCCTGCCCATATGGTTCCTGCTGGATTTGGAGGAAAGTCTGGCAATGTCCTGCTTTATGTTGTACCTGTTGTGAGGGAAGCCTATGGTGGTCATATGCATGTAGCATTTGCATGTGCTGTATTTATGAGGTAAGTTTGTACTTCTGGAAATGTTGCAGCACTGCTGCCTAGTTTGACTTAACAGTGCAAGTGAGGGAATTTGGACCTGCTGCTTCCCGTGCTGTAGCTTTTTGATGTGTGATAGTAGCTTGCAGTGGTGCTGACCAAGATATATCTGTCCAGTGTGATGAACGCTTCCAATGCTGCTCCCTATTCGGTTCCTGTATTTTGTGTGAGGGTCACTCACACAAATATCCACATAGTATTATAAGGAACTCATGGTGGCAACAGTAAAGACAGACACAAGTGATCACAGTTTAAGGATGTTTATTAAACTGTATGCAGGTTGGAAAAACACCTAATCTAAACCTAAAGCTAAAATGGGTCCAAGCTGCAACCATCAAATTAAAATTAAGACAGTCCTTGTGGCGTTGTGTCAAATAGAAAGGGCCTATGCTAAGAAACCTATTGCCAAACCTTACAACTAATACAAAAAGAGTGTGGGATAGTTTTCAAGAAAAGAAAGAAGTGTTCACAAATAATATGTCGGGATTTAGTAGCCTGGGTATCCCTTCCCCATGTTTTGAGCACGGGGTAAGGTAGGATGTTGGAGCACAGTACACTCTCGAGCTTCCCCAGCACGAGACGAAAGTTCCGCTTTCAGCTATCAGGGCCGTCGATGGCCAAGTCTTGTTTCAGTTGAAAGTCTATTGCCTTCGAGGACCTGATGTATTCACGATAACCAAAACAACATTTCCTTTAACAAATGATAGTTTGTTTCCTTATGTAATTTAGGGCGATTATTCTTCACCCATGGGTCCCCCTCTTCTAGGCGCTGACCCTGCAGCACTTTAGCCCGCCTCTGCCTGATTCACTATGGCTTTTCTTTCATTCACAAATCTTAATGTCTTTATAAACAGTTCACCATGGACATTGCTCTGCCGGATTCACGTTTCTCAACACACTGTTTCTTAGGACTTTAGACTTTGCCCCTCTTTACTGGCATCCCTGCGCAGGGTTCACTCTTACCACTTCACGGTTCATTTTGCTTATAATGATTGCGGGTTTCACTTCCCTTGCTTTCTTAACATGCAGGATTAATTTCCCTTGCTTTCTCTACAGTTCTTAGGTCAAAGGCTTTCGACTGTACCAGGGTTTTGCTAGATCTCCTGTATGACCACTTTGACCTGTCTTGGCGGCTCTTCTATGTATGGCTTTTGGAATCAGTAGTTTCACTCAACATGTGATCGACCAGAGTCTCTCGAGTTAGCACCCATGTGAAGCTGGTTCCCCCTCTGAAGCTGGTCTTCACTTTACACTTTATATTTCTTTGAACTTTTCTCAATATGAATTTTTGTGACCTTCACATATAACACAGTTTGGTTCTTATCTGCTTTCCCTTCCACTCAATGGCTGTGATGAACCCCTTGGCTTTCTTTGTGTCTGGAGTCAAGGCCAGTACTACAGTAGCAGGAGTTTCCCTCGCTCCTGCTTATCAGCGTAGGCATGTTCCATGTATCGTCGGCATCAACTGCAACACACCTGGGCTATTGTCCTCTTTCTTACGATTACTTCTGCAGAGGTTTCGCAGGTCTGATTCGAAAAGGACGAGGTTGTGTCTCTCCTTGTGAGCCTCTCTGTATTTGCCACCTTTTTCCTCCTCTTGCACTGTCATGCCTGGATAGCCGTCTCATTGTGCGGTCTGCCTTGCTCGTACTGTGCTCTCTTGCTCCACCTTTTATCCCTGTGGGGAAAGTAAAGGGCCGTCAGGTGTGTGTGATTCTGGTTAATTGCCTGACTCTGCCTGACCCTTGGATTGGGACATGCCAGGTAAACAGCTCTATGGGTCTGGTGTCTTTGGTGGGGAAAAAAGGTGTTCGGGTCAGAAAGGGGGGGCGTTAGAGTGTCAGATTGTTCTATGTGGTAGGACGGGAAAACAGTGCTATATGGAATTACAACCTTCATGTTAAAGGGGTTTTTGGTGAACTCGCATGAGTGGGTTTTGGAGGGGTTTTGAAAAGAATAGGAGGGTCTGTGAGGCAAACGGGATTAGCTAGGATCGTGAGATGAACAGAGGGGTTTGTGGGAAAGGTAGTGTTTTATTTGAGCAGGTTGGGAGTGCGGGAAATAATAATCAGAGGGACGGGAAGAAAATTGTTGGGAGTATTCGGGTAGAAAGCATGAAAGCAGGATTTCTCAGAGATGTGGTTTTCTAGAGTCTAATGGGTTTTGTGCTCCTAGGGTATTTACCCGATATGGAAGGGATGTCGGGTTGGGAGAGGAGAGATCTAATGGGAGGAAGGGAGGCAGAAGTAGTACAAGCTACGAAGGTTTCAGGGATCTCGCCCTCCTCTCCTTTTGTGGTACAATACTGCGTCTCCCTTGGGTTATTCCCTGGAGTACATCCCCGGGCTTCCCCCTCCCAGTGAGCCTTTCTTGTACTTTCACCCCTAGAGTTGAGATCTGAGCAGATCAGCACTTTGTTGGCCACCTGAATAAGGGTTTCTCGAGGTTTGCTATGTGAGATACCCTCAGGTATTTCACAGTACCTTTCAGTTATGCTAGGGAAGCTTCATCTTCTGCTGCATGTGTTGTCTTCTGTGAGTGAATAAAGTTTGCCCTTTTGTGCCAGTACTATACCTATTTAATGAGTTAACAAAGCGAGGTGTCACACATTAATGAAACACAATTAATGAATTTTGGTCAGCAAACTGGAGTAGTATCAAGAGGAACTTTTTGTGCAGGTAAAGGGTATCAGAGAAGAAATGAAAGGCTTACCTGGGCTGGGCTATGCAAGCTAAGCTATGGCTGTCTAATTGACTAAACATTGGTACAAATACTTGATTAATTAAGTCAGCGCCAACCTCAAAACGGTAATGCCATTTGAATATATTTTCATGTTCTTTTATAATGTAACCTGCAAAGTGGACTTCGGCTGGCACATGCTCTGCAGTAAGAAGTTCTAGGAGTGTTCTACCATGACTCTTGACTTACATGATGCAAGTTTTCTGATTCTGACCACGTTGTTTTATCAACATGTTTTCCTACTAGGCCTCATTTGAGTCATATTATGTACTGGTCTGGCAAAAGACAAGTTGACACATAGCCCTGCTAGCACGGCCATGTTAGAGACACCTAGAAATGTGAGCAGTGTGCTTGGCAACAAGGCACCCACTGAGTCACTGAGTGCAGAAGGACATACTCAGCTACTTCAATTCAGATTGGTTTACATCTCTTTTGTAATCTATGAAAGAAAAGGGAATAAACTGCTCTTTGGTACCCAATGACAGCCAGCACCCTGTGAAGTGGCATTTTTGCTTAGTGCTTGGACTGGCCCTGCATTGACCCACTACCCATGTTAAAGGCCTAATCAAATATTTGGGCAGTGGACCATTACAATTTGGTACTGCCCACCAAGCGCAGCATTATTGCCTGAAGGATCCTATTGTTTTTCTACTGTAGAAGACCTTTACATCTATTGATTGATATCTTTGAGTGTGGAAACTCCTCAAAATGTTATATGTAGTGTTCTCATCATTGTACAGAACAACACTTTTTTAATTCACTACATTTTTTTAATTACTATTTCCAGGTGCACTTTCTCTGCTGTACACATTTATTCGTTGAGAGAGAATATGACTTGCATTGCCTTTCTATCTAGAAAGATTTCTTAGTTTTTCTCAAGTTGTTTTGCCATGTGGTTTGATGCTTTCTAAGTCAGTTTTATTGAACAGAGGGCTAATTCAGACCTTAAAAGAGCATTTTGTATAATGAAAGCATTGTACATTGGTGTGAAACTAAAAGTACAGTAGGCGTTGGTGTCTACTTCGAAATTGAGAACTGTGTAACAAGAAAAGCTGGTCCATGTACCAGCTTACTATCTTGACTGGTTTACATGATTCTCAGCAAATCACTTTACATCAATGTGCCTTCTTTTTACTTGTTGCTAAAATTCAGATCGCTTATAAGAAATTCTTTTAAGTGTGTGCACCACTCCACTCATTCATGATGTAATATATTATAGTCGTGCTCCATACATAAAAAGTAAAATAATATTTTATGGAGAACACACCACATGCTAAATTGGCAAGTTGCTCATCCATGCAAACTCACTTGCCATCCAAGGTTCTAATATAGAAACATCAAGCTTGTAATAGAGCACAACGGTTGGGCCTCATTACGAGTATTGCAGTGTGGCAAAAAGGGGCGATAAAGTGGCACGCATTTTATTTTTATTTAAAAATGTATTCATGCCACTTTATCACCACATTACTGCACTGCCATGTTATGAATTTCAGCAGTAAGGTGGAGGATGTATTTCCAGCAAAAAGCTGAATGTAAATCATCCACTTTACTGCCAAAAATCAGGGGAATTACTGCAATTCTGAAAGATTCCCCAGGGAGTCTATGGACTCCAACATCTGGGACTAATACCGCTTTGCCATGACTTGTAATCCCGTGATAAGTATACAAAACCAAGTTGTGGTAACAGTAATCAGTTTTGGTGGTTAGTCATCAGTCTTACTGCCGATTCACCACCAAGCCCATATTTAAGCCAATGGAACTTCTGTGGGACCTGTCTCCACAAGACATAACAAAAAAAGCTCAAACATCCTAAGTTAAACAAGGATAGTAATGCCAATATGCAATAAACACATATGGGTGAGAGGGTGGGTTGGTACTTAATTTGGGAGCTCTCTTTATTTTTTTGGTCAACCTGTTGTAGACAGAGGTGCTGAATTTGAAATCTGGAGACCCCAGTTCCAAACCTGACTTCTCCTCATCACCAAACATTTGTCATCTGTGGCAAATCAGCTTATCCCTCTGTTGCTCAGGCCACTTATCTAACAAAATTAGCAGTACATTAAACAGTGACCACTAAAAAAAGGAAGTGCTTTCTATGGTAAAAAATGTTCTCATTTGCCTGCAAGTGTTTAGAGTTGCATAGCTTTCCTTACAGTGTTACACTATGCTCAAGCCACAAAGCCCAGGTCTTCTTGTAAACAAATAGTGGCGGACTACGAAGGTTTGAAGTGAGCGGGGGAGCTGGGAGAGCCCCCATCAGAAAAGCAAGAAGTCTGGCTCAGGGGAAATCCTCATACCCAAGTGATGCAGGAGTATAGAAATGTGACAAAGCTACTGTTTTAATAATGACATTTCAGAAAAGCAGGCATACACACGGACATCGCAAGATTTCCAATGCTCTCAACTGGTTACAGACTTGTCTTGGAGCTTTAATACAAAGTGACATCACAAGCAAATGATACATTGCAAAAACCTAAGGTGGGATAGGATTGGTTAGTGAGGTAGGCTACAAATATAAACTATATGGGGTTAGTACCTCCAATGGCTACAAGCTATCTGGTGGCTCCACCTGCGACCACCTCCGCAATGTTGCAAGTGAAATTATGTCATGCTAGTGCAGTGGTCTTCAAACTTTTTGACCCCGAGCCCCCCCCTAAGAAAAATTTCTCCGGCCCAGGCCCCCCCTATACACATGTACTCCAAAATGTTACTCGGTTGCGAACGGTTATCGCGCCCTGGAGTATAATGGTGCCCCCAACGAAGGAGTGCATGCCACACACCACGTTGTTTCAAAATCATTGCTTGCAATGATTCAAATCAGATGAGGACAAATATTTGTGAACAAAGCATTCCGATTATTTTGCTATAATACAGAGGACTCGACTAAAAATAGTGTTGGGTATTTATTTCACACAAACGAAAACACCCAATATTGCTGTCCTGTAGTAACATTTGCTATGCAAGTGCTGTAACAATTTGTTTCTGAAGTACAACAACGTACTGTCAATGCTGTCACTTGCAAGTTGGACAGTGGCATACTGGAGAACTAGTGTGAAGGGTGGGCCTGCCTTTCACCAGCCAGCCTGTCAATATTGGGTTCAATTTTTCCAATAGCCAACCGCAGGCTTTCTTCCACCTCCAGCTTTGACCGATATTTTGTCTTTAGGGCTGCAAGTGCAGAGAACCCAATTTCGCACAGGTATGAGGTGCTGAAAGGTAAAAGTACATTGACTGCACATTTCGATAAAGTTGGATACTCTGCAGACACATGTTGCCAAAATGCACCCAAAGACAATTTTCTGAATTGGCTCTCTACTAGGCGGTCACTTTGGAGCTCCATTAGTTCCTCCTGGAGTTGTATTGAGAGATGGGCTCCTACGTCAGCTAGGAAAGGCTGAACCACCCAGTCATTCATGTTGCAATTGTCGTCAGGAAAGTACTTTTCGAGACTGGTTCTGAGAGCATTTAAATGGTTTCCAATTACTTCAGAAACACATGAGAGATCATACTCCGTCTCCTCAAGAGCATCTTCTAATAATGGGAACGCATCGGCTATGCCAATATCAACCCTCCTCCTCCAAAGCTCCAGCTTCTTCTTGAATGCCGATATTTTTGCATTCATGGCAAATAATGTGGTTTCTGTGCCTTGCAGGGAGAGGTTTAGAAAATGTAGCTTTTCAAAGATGTCGCCAAGGTAAGCCAACAGTATAAGCCAGCGTGGATCACACAGAGGCTCTGCTTTTGTCTGGTCTAACTCCAGGAGAAAGTGTCTCACTTCGTGTCTGAGTTCATAGATGCGATTTAAAACCTTTCCCCTGGATAGCCACCTGACCTCTGTGTGAAACAGCAAAGCATCCTGGTCAGCTCCCATTTCTGCACATAAGGTGGCAAACAGACGGGCTCTTGTGGGGTGCATCTTAATAAAATTTACGATCTTTACAACAGAAGTCAAAACTTGTGTCAGTTCATGCCCCATATTGCGCACAGCCAAAGCTTCTCGGTGTATCATGCAGTGTGTCCACACAATATGTGGAGCTACTGCCAATACTTTTGCTTTTAGCCCAGCTCTAGCACCACACATTGAAGGAGCACCATCCGTGCAAATACCAACACACGCCTCCCACTTTAGGCAGTTGGAATTTAGGAAGTTGTTTAAAATTTCAAAGAGTTCGGGTGCAGTTGCTCTGCCCTTAATTTGCTTACAAAACAAGAAGTCCTCCAACATCTCCTTTCCATGGCAGTACCTCACATAGGCAATCAAGTGAGCTTCTTTTGATATGTCAGTGGCCTCATCCAACTGTAGGGCGAACTGGCTGTCTTTCAAGCGCAATACCAATTCTGTACTGATATCAGAGGACAGGTCAGCAATACGGCGGCAAATTGTTGTGTCTGACATAGGGATACTTTTGCATTTCTCTGCTGCACTTTCACCAAGCATTACCCGGTTGACAGCGAGAATGGTTGGGAGAATCACTTTCTCAGCATCTGTAAAAGGCTTCTTGTTTTTGCCAAGAAAGTACGCAATGTGGTAAGATGCTTTCAAAGCATTTGCAGGTACAGATGCCACACTTTTAACAGTCTCCTTTTGCTTTTTCATGCCTTGCAGCTGCCGTACGAAGAAATCCCTGGTCTTTTTTGCTAAATCGGCATGTTTGGTTTCCAAATGCCGCCTTAATTTTGTTGGCTTTAGGCTGTCATTTGCTAATGTAGCACCACAAATCACACACTGCGGCTTCACTTCCCCAGCGACTGTGATGCATGTGAACCCAAAGTCCAAATAAGAGTGATCATATTTCCGTGTTTTTGCATTTCTTGTGTATGTTCCCACCTCTCCTTCCGCTTTACGTTTCAGATCCCTACCATCTTTGGGCACTAGAAAACGATCCATCGAGAAAAGGAGCCTGAACCTGTCGAAACATTTCAAACGGTTTTAAAAAAGTAGAAATGCACCCCAAAAAAAGCATAAACATGGCAAACACCCCTTGCAAAGAGTTGAACTGAGCCATGTGAAAATGTTGGGGTTGGTGGGAAACACCCCATGCAAAAAAGGGTCAGAAATATGGGGTGGGGAAAAAAGGAGGGGAGATTTTAAAAAAGCAAAAATTCAACAAAAAACGTTCTGAAAAGCTTGGGAGTGGGGAGGGAAACCCCACACAAAAATGGGTCCGAAACACTGGTTGGATAAAATACATTGGTACAAGTCTCAGAAGAATTACTATTCAGATCATGCAGGCCCAGTTCTAATTTCTTTTTGCAGTGTGGCCCCGGACTAGGTTGCAGGTGATAATGTGCCCCCCCCTGGGTTGCCCTTGATGATGCGTATGTCCCGTCCCCCCGGTCACCCATGATGTGGCATCAAGCAATGCAGCGCCATACAGTGATAGAAATCAGATGGGCAGTTAGTAGTGCAAGAGGACAGCTTTGTGGGGAGGTCAGGCAACTAAAAGCAGATTGGAGCTTTACCCACAAATACAGGATATGAGAATCCAAAGGAGATGGGTTTGCAGTGAGAGGTGGCATACGGCATGAAGAAAATGGGGCCTTGTGAAATCCATACCGGCAAGGGGTGGTGGTGGTGGATGGCGGAGCTCTCAGTTTTGGGAAAAATGGAACGGTAGCGCAATCTGAGCAGGAACGAGGAGGGCAAGCATTGACTAGGGGTCCATAGATAGCTTGCGTTTAGGGGAGGAGAAAGGAAATGAGCTTAGTGTAGTAGTTGAATTTGCAGTAGTGACAGATGTGGTATTACATACCATTTGGGGATTTTCCCTAGAGCCAAGAACCTTAGTTATGGCCAAGTGCCATCAGTTTGTAGGAGAGGCTTTGCCGAAAGGAGTATCAACCTCAGAATTGGGAAAGAAAAAAGGTACCACCAAAAGTTGGAAAACATTCTCCAAAAGTCAGTAAATCATCTGTCAAACAGGACCAACACTGAAAACGAACCTGACTTCATATCCAGAGAAATAAATTTCAAGCTGCAAGTTACTACCAGGCATGAGAAGTCACTCACCACTTCAATTTGCCAAATGCACACCATATATATACTCCCCATGATCACTCGCTATTGGCGGGTGAAGGTTGAGAGCCCTGGTTTAACCAACACATTTTTTCCAGAACGAGGAGCATTGCGCAAGCTAGGGATCCAATGGATGACTGGAAACACAGCCATGGCAAATGAAGCAGGACCGGTGCTGCATTAACAACGCGGCTCCCCCATGGCAGATTGCTGGGCTCCAGCAATCTGCCATGGGGGAGCCGCGTTGTAAAAAAAAACACCAGCAGAGCAGTTCCGGTCCCCCACTCGCCTCCTCTCCTCCATGCATGCCCCCCAATGTGGGGGATGCAGGGAGAGAGGGGCGCAGGGGGACCGGTGCTGCATTAACAACGCGGCTCCCCCATGGCAGATTGCTGGGCTCCAGCAATCTGCCATGGGGGAGCCGCGTTGTAAAAAAAAAACACCAACAGAGCAGTTCCGGTCCCCCGCTTGCCTCCTCTCCCCCATGCATGCCCCCCAATGTGAGGGATGCAGGGAGAGAGGGGCGCAGGGGGACCGGTGCTGCATTAATAACGCGGCTCCCCCATGGCAGATTGCCACGGGGGAGCCGTGTTAAACATAAAGCGGAACGAGTCACTTACCTCGGACTCGTCGGCGGCGGCGGCAGCAGCAGCAACAACAACAGGGAACACAGGACACCACAACGCAGCCTGGACGCGCGATCCAAATGCAGGAAAGCGCGCGTCCAGGCTGCGTTTATTTCCTGTTTCCATGGCCACGCCCCCACCACATCGCACTGGCTGAGCATGTGCATGGGAGCCAGTGGCTCCCCATTGCACATGCTCAGTTCAGTGCGGCCAAAAAAAAAAAAAAAAAAGCGTTACTCGTTTTCTTTTCTTTTGGAAGGCATCACGCGCCCCCCCAGGCATGGTGGCGCGCCCCCCAAGGGGGGCGCGCCCCACAGATTGAAGACCTCTGTGCTAGTGTGTTGTGAGTGGCTACTGCAACAAAGAGCAAGCAAGCGTTAGAGGTCGGTCGGGATAGGTCAGTGTGGGCTTTCTCCCCCTTGATGACTTGGAAAGTTACCAACACATGAGCACACTAGGGGGTTGGCGGGATGGGGTGAGAAGGGCCTCATAGTGCTGCCTTGTTCCAATAATGTTACCACTCTCTGACTCCCTTGGCTGCAAGCAAGGACATTCCCGCTTTCAACTCCATCCTGTATTGTATCTTTTTGTCCTACTGAAATGGATTATCTGAATAGGCCTTCTCTGACACTGCAAGTCACGTGTGAGGGACCACATTTTGGATTATCCTGCTCAGTAGTTTGTGAGGATTTTAACTGGTTGGGACCTGTTCAGGCGGTCTCCTCTTCTATGTTCGGTGTAAACTGATGAGAACCTGACAGTTCTGCAACATTCGTTTCTTTGTTTATTCAGCAAGAGTTATGACTCTTGTCTGGGATTTGCCTACAGTCTGTACTTTTCCAATGCTGGCTCAGCCCTGCCTTTTCATAATGACCTTGATACTGTGCACTTGGTGTCTGAGCTGTGGCTCTTCTCGCTGGCTCTGCAAAACTGGATCTTTCTCCCCACAGCATCAAGCAGGCAGTTATATGTATTCTTGTGTGATTGGCATTTCTGCATAAGAGAGATAGGGTGTATGTGATCTCTATCTTAGTAATTGTACGCATATTCTTCATATCTAAGCTCAGTTTGGTCTAAGTAGCTTTGTGCAGAAATACATGTGCTTCAAGTCTAATGCGCATATGTGTGTGCATGTGTGTGTGTGTGTGTGCATGTGTTCATGTGCAGCCATGTTGCCTCTTCATGATTACTTCAGTGATGTTGTCCGGGTATGTTATGTAGCGCTGCTTCAGTAAGTTGCATCTGTCACTTTGGTGGTATACTGGGTAGTGTGGGTAGATGCCCTCTACAAGTTCTTTCTAGATCATGGCGGAAGAGCAGTGTCTCCTCCTATTAATATCTATAAAATTCATACAGTCTTGGCAGCTCTTTATGGTACAGAACTGTAGGAGTACATCAACTGCGAGAAACTGAGGATTGTGGAGAGAAAGTTCCTAAAAACGCTTTTGAGATGCCCAAAAAGTTTTCCAAATGCCCCTTTGTTGATGGAATGTGGCCTAGAATCGATAGTCTCCCAGATAGGCAGGATACCAGTGTTCAACTGTATATGGCTCTGGGTGATGCCAGAGCTTGAGAAACATTGTGAGGCCTTTACAAATATATCAAATCACCTAGGAGGTTCTTTATTCCCATCTCCCGAACATGTAAAGTTACTATGCTTGAGTGACATGTGCAGAGACCAGAGAGTGTATCTCACTGTATTAAAGAGAAGGTACAATCTGCTAACAGATGAGTTGCTTATAAGCTCCTGTTTAGGTCTAAAAGTTCCGCTTGAATATTGATCTATGAAAAGAGAGCAAGGAGCTGAAAAATACTTCGATCTGATATCGCCGGCGTATGCACGCACACTCTTTATGGAGCTTAGAACAGGTACCCTCAGGACAGTGAAATTTACAAGTGGAAAGAAAGCAAGCAATTCTGAATCTTGCCAGCTATGTGTGGCACGCTCGGAGACAGTTATACATATTCTGTTATTCTGTGATGAATATGATGACCTGAGGAGAATGTTTGTATTACCTCTGTTTAAAAAAGCTGGTGTGGAACATATCATGGATGCTCTAGCTTTGTGTCAATCAACTGCATCAATCAATGACTCAAATTTTGTGGCAAGATATATCCATCGAGTCTGGTTGCATAGAAAGGCTTTAATTAAGCGATTGAATATTGTATGATTTTTATGACTTTTTTTTTTACAATTTGTATCGCTATTTATTAATAATTCCCTTATCTTGGTGTAAAAACTATATCTTTTGAATGACATGTATAATAAGATGTATTACTTTTGTGATGGATCTGTGCGCTAAAGATATAATGCCGAATAAAGTAAAATGATGAGGATGATGATGATGATGATGATGACTATGCTCAAGCCACCTCATTAACTTGTACGTTGAAATTGCAGAACACAATTCATACCAGCAACAAAATGTGAATGGACGTGAGTTTCAAATTCTGTTCAAATGGCAGAGTTGGGGCCAGTGATATTATAATGTTTACCAAAATACTCATCAATTAGCTTCAGGCAAAGGACACTTATTAGGCCACGGCCCCTTCGTGACACTTTACTGCCCACCAGCACCCCAACTATCATTCCATTTCAAGCACTTGACATATTACACTTAAGAGTTACCGTACGTGAGAGAGATATTCTTACAGATCGCCCTATTTTATTGCTGGAAATTGCCATCTCATCAACACACCTTGCCACTATTTTGGCCCCAAATTATCTCCCATAGAACGCTGATAGAACTGAGTGAATTGCTGTCTATCGTTTCGCCTCTAGGGGTCTCCTGGTCATTCAACATGGGCAAAGCACCTGCATGCCCTTCCCAAAAGAAACACAACCGCAGCATAATCAGGCGCCTAAGCATTCAGACACCCATCATAGCCAGAACACTGAAATCATAAAGTTTCCAACACAGTCTTGTTGGGGGTAGGAGGAGGAAAGAGCCAGCACTGCAGAGTACAAGACTTAGCTCAGGGACGTCATTTCACCAAACTGTCAGGGGTAGCGGAAGTGACATCACACGACCCTTGACCCCCTGATGACATCACAGGAAGTGATGTCATTTGACTCCACCCCTTAGTGATATCGCGGGAAGCGATGGAACACGACCTTTCACCCATTGACAAAACAGGAAGTGGTATCACATAGCATTGTACACTACAAAAAATATGGTTATGATATCACTATAACGTAATGTACATTTCATACAAGAATGGATGGCCATATGTATCATTAAGATCAGTGTGTATAGGCCCATATTACCAAATTACTGTGAATGCAAGCAGACAACCATGACCAAATGATAATGATGTGTTCTTATATAGCACTTACGCTTAAGCGCTTTATATAGAAAAAATACACAACCAATATCACCAAACCTGTGTTGGTACTCATTTATCGACCTCAGAAGGATTAAAGGCTGAGTTGAGGCGTTTCAGAACAGACTAAATCAGTGACTCACCCCCTGAAGTGTGCCTGAAATAAACCTTTAAGAAGTCTAGCAATTATTGTATAGAATTCCAGAAAGACACATTATTTGGTATTCCTATTCTTTCTTATTTAGGGTCAGTGCTGAAAGTGTTAGACTTGTGGCACTCCTGTTCTTATTTTTCTTCTTTTTTTAAGGGGCCTGAACAAGAAAGCCAGCCACTCCAGAAGTAAAGAGCCATCTGGAGCTGCCCACAGCCCAGGAGCTTGCATTACAAATAAAAAAAAAATAAAAAAAACTTTTTTCTTTTCTTTTTTTTTTTAGAGGTCGCAAGGGAGACCAAAGATGTTGCAAAGGAGACCTCAGAGGTCGCAGTTGTGACCTCTGGCGACCCCTAAATGATGTCCCTGGCTTAGCTCTGATGAGCTCCTCTATTTAATGTTTATTTCAACCATTAAACTAAAGCATCAGTTGAGTGCTGAGGACATGAGCACAATTGAAAATAATCAAGATGCCGACTGCAGCCAGGAACCCACTAAGTGCAGCCGAGAATTACTTATGCTGACCATTACGACAGCACAAAGAGTCAGCAAAAAGATTGCAGAAGATTTAGAAGATCAAAAGCGGGCATTTTTGAATAACAACTTGATTTCAGAGGCTAAGAACAAACTTGAACTTGTTAATAAACAACTTGCTGATTCAAAACAGCCACTGCAACTAAGAAGATTAACAAACTAAAAAAGATATTGCCAAATTTAAGAAAGTCGACGTGATTGCGCACTATGTAAATAAAACGTGAAGTTCCAAACAAGGAAAAGAACCCCATATTTTGTCCATGACCTCATGGAAATAAATGTGTTTAAAAATGGGCGAGGGGTGAGTTTGTGACTCCATTTCAGTGTCTTGAGAGAAAATTCTGCTTTACGGGTGGAAGATGTGTGTGGCCTTTCTGTAAGCAAAACCCGCCATCAGCTGTTATCACCAAACCCTTAATGTTGAATTGGAGGACTTGCTGCCATCCACAACTGACAAAGAGCTACCCGTTTAAATATGCAGACAAGGTGAGCAATTTGCAGAGCCCTAATGTCAGTTTTGAGGGAGTGCAATTAGGGACACGGCAGCTTCCTATGCATGGTCGGGCGGTATATGGCAGCTGAAAGGCCAGACGACACGTAGTTATGAGCTATGGAGATCACAGGAGGGCAAGCCCTGTGACTGTTTACAGAAGCAGACCTCAAACTATTGTACTCAGAGGAAAGACTTCCTTTGATTCTAAAAAGGATCATCACTTTATTAATGTGATGGGCTTTTTCCTCAACCTACCCTGCTCATGAGTTTTCTGACAGCTTTCTTGTGAGTCATGGTTCAGTTGGCAGCTGTGCTAAATAATTTGGTGATGAGCAGTATGAAGTGTCCCCAAAGCTGGGGGGCAGACACTTCTGCCCCCCTTAAATTACGCCAATGAGGCTGTAACACATAATATATAGCCTTTTAATGGCATTGTAACGCTCACCTGGTTCCCACGGAGGCGCGGCGTCGAAGGCGCAGAACTCTGAAGATGGACAGAAAGGGCCCCTCTATTCTGGCTTCCCTGGCTCGTTGGATACCCTCCTTAGGGTTTGGAATGATGAGCTCTCCATCCTGCTTCTGATGCAGGGGCGCGTTGAAACCCAGTTACTTCACTGGAGTGAGGATTGATGGGAGTTCAGGTAAGCTTGACTGTTCAGGTAAGGCGCTGTAAAAGTTCTGTTCAAAAGTTCAAGCTTAATAATAATGTTCGTTGTCTAATTGCAGCAAGCGCTAATGCTTATGTCTTTTTCCCCTTAGGGGCCGGGGTTCGGAGTGCCGGAGATATGGCGCCGACCCGAAGTGAAACAGTTCTGGATGCGCGCTCAGGTAATGTCTTTGCATTTGCTCATTCAATGTCTGTCTTTTTTCCCCATAGGGGCCGGGGTCCGGAGATGCCAGGAAGCGGCAGGACCCGAAATGCAGTGGGAATAATCCAACAGGTAAGACTTAAAAGGAAACTGAGCTTTCCTTATTCCTTTTCTCCCTCTCACCTTTGTTCTTGTCTTTTTTCCTCTAGGCGCCGGGGCGTAGCTGAATCCAGAAGATCGCTGCTGAAGATGGAAGCGCCTTGCAAAGGTGAGTAAAATGCAGCGCTGCAGCGATCGAAACGAAATGCCTTTAAAATGATGTCTTCTTTTTCAGGGCCGTTGGAGAAATGACTCCGGGATGCAGATTTAGCAGGTAAGGGCTTTTCTTCTCCTATTCTCTTCCTTTCTCCCCTTGCAGGTGTTCCAGGGTGCTGGCAGGCGTGGCTGAAGTCAGGATGCAGGAGCTGACACGGTGAGCGTCCAGCTGCTAGGTGCAGAACAACGCGAAGCATGTGTGGCTGTTCGGGTGGGGTTTAAATAGCCTTGGAAGAAGTTCCTGGTATGTATCCTTCCACCAATCAGGTATGTATCCTTCCCCAACCACACCCGGGTGGTGAAGTAGTCCTACAGGTTAAGTAGTCCCATTCAGGCCTCAAGAGGGCCTGGATGAAGCAGCAAGGTCTGCATCAGGTATGTTTGCACCCAAGCACTTAAACACATATCCTCTTCTATGAGCCTGGCGCCAAAGGCGCCAGGACTGGGGTCCGCTATGAGCCTGGCGCCTAAGGCGCCAGGACTGAGTCCAAAGGGCCACGACTTGGGCCCGCTGAGACTTCCCTGGGGAAAATGATGTCTGCCTCTGGGGTTGCTGGGCCCGGCCTGGCTCCTTAGAGGTAGGCATCATGACAGTACCCCCCCTCAAGGCCCCTCCCAAGGTCTTTTCCTCCGGTGGTTTTGGTTTGTGTGGGAATCTTCGATGGAATCTTTGAATTAATCGTGGTGCGTGAACATAGTTACTGGGTTCCCAAGATCTTTCCTGAGGTCCATATCCTTTCCAATCAACAAGATAGAAGAGTTTCGACTTAACTATCTTAGAATCTAAAATGTCTTTCACTTCGAATTCTAATTCTCCATCAATTTGGACAGGGTCTGGGGGCCAGGTTGTACTGGTTTTAGAAGAGATGCCTGAAAAACGGGATGAATCCGCATGCTGGATGGTAAATCGAGTTTAAAGGCCACTGGGTTGATAATAGCTTTGATGGGGTAAGGCCCAATGAATCTGGGATTAAAAGTTCGCTGACCCTTGAGTGGTAGATGTTTAGTTGCTAGCCATACCTGATCTCCTACTTGGTAAGGAGGAGTTTTACTTCGGTGCAAATCAGCGTTTTCTTTATACTTTTTCTTGGCTTGCTGTAAGTGGGTTGTAGCTTCTTTGAAGGCTTGGGTTATTGTGGAATGTAGGTGATTTACTGCAGGCATCTCCAGGGTCAGAGGTGGATCTAGGTCAGAGGTCCGAGGATGGTGACCATACAGGGTATAAAAAGGAGTTTGTCCGGTTCCAGAATGCACAGAATTGTTGTATGCATATTCTGCAATCCAAAGGATGTCCTTCCAATTCAACTCGGATTGGTGTAACATGCACCGCAGATATTGCTCGAGAGTCTGATTGGTTCTCTCGGTTTGTCCGTCGGTCTGGGGGTGGTGGCTGGTGGATAACCGCACATCTATTTGTGCTAGTTGGCAACATTTCTTCCAAAAGTGGGAGATAAATTGACTTCCACGGTCTGAGACTAATATGGAAGGGAAACCATGTAACCGCACTATATTTTCCATAAATTCCTTGGCCAAGGTGGAAGCTGACGGCAATCCTTTTAAAGGGATAAAATGGGCCATTTTGGAGAATAGATCCACTATTACGAGAATCGTGTTGTAACCACCACAAGGAGGCAGGTCAGTTATAAAGTCCATTGACAAGGTGTGCCAAGGTGCTGGTAGAATGTCCAAAGGTTGAAGTAGGCTGGCTGGCCTTTTCTTTTGACTCTTATTTTGGGCACAGATTCTGCAAGACAACACAAATGACTTTATGTCTTTTCTCCAAGAAGGCCACCAGAAGTGGCGTTTGATCTTTTCTTCTGTTTTCGCGATACCGGGGTGTCCTTCCATTAATGATTCATGATGACGGGTAATGACAAGTTCCTGCAATTCTTTACTTGGCAGAAATAACCGCTCTTGGAAGTAGGGTAAATCATCCTTAACGGTGTAGTGAGGACCCTTTTGACTCCATTCCAGTAAGGCAGAAGAGTCAAAAAGCTGTTTTACTTGAGCTTGGATGTCCTCAATGGTTTGCAATGAAGTCAAGCCCAGAATTCTTTGTTCCGGTATGATTGGCACAGGTTCTAAACTCAAATTGGGTTCTTCCATGCCTATCCGGGATAAGGCATCTGCCTTACCATTCTTGCAGCCAGGGCGATAGGTAATTACAAAATCAAATTCCGCAAAGAATAAAGCCCATCGGAGTTGTCGCGAAGATTGATCTTTGGCCGTCTTTAAATACTGCAAATTTCTGTGGTCCGTAATTACGGTGATGGTGTGTCTTGCACCGAGAAGATAGTGACGCCAAGCCTTGAAAGCTGATTTAATAGCCAGTAGTTCTTTGTCGGTAATTGCGTAATTGAGTTCAGGTGGAGAGAATTTTCTGGACCAAAAGGCTACAGGGTGTAGTTGGTTAGTTTCTGGGTCTCTTTGCGACAGGACAGCTCCCATGGCCGAACTGGATGCATCAGTTTCCACGATGTAAGGGAGATCTGGGCGTGGGTGCTTCAATACAGGTGCAGAGGTGAATTTGGTTTTCAGGTCCTGAAAGGCTTGTTCAGCCTCAAGAGTCCATTCAAAGCGTTTGTTTTTCTTTAGGAGAGCTGTGATGGGTTGAACAGTTCGAGAAAATTCCGGGATGAACCTTCGATAGAAATTGGCAAAGCCAAGCATGCTTTGCACTCCCTTCACAGAGCTAGGAGATGGCCATTTGAGAATGGCGTCCACTTTCCGCGAGTCCATTCGGATTCCTTGAGGTGTCAGGATGAATCCGAGAAACTCCACTTCTGTGGTATGAAAAACGCATTTTTCGAGCTTGGCAAATAATTTGTGCTGGCGCAATTTCTCAAGAACTGCCCTAACATGGTTTCTGTGATCAGATTCTGAGGAGGAATACACCAGGATGTCGTCAATATAAACGATGACACAAACATCGATAAGTTCCCGAAGAACATCATTCATGAAGTACTGAAAGGCGGCAGGTGCGTTGCACAAACCGAAGGGCATTACTTGATATTCGAAGAGCCCAAATTTGGTGCGGAATACAGTCTTCCACTCGTCGCCCTCTTTTATACGTACCAGGTGGTAAGCTCCTCGGAGATCTAGCTTGGTGTACACACAAGCATCTTTTACTTGGTCGATAAGCTCAGGTATCAGGGGCAAAGGGTAACGATTCTTAATCGTTATCTGATTTAGGGCGCGGTAGTCAATACAGGCCCTAAGGTCTCCTTCCTTTTTAGGTACGAAGAACAAAGCGGAAGAGACTGGTGACTTTGATGGGCGAATGAAACCATTGGCCAGGTATTGATCCAAATACTGGCGCAAATGCAGGTTCTCAGGTTCAGTAAGAGCATAAATCCTACTACAAGGTAGTTGTGCATTGGGTACCAAGTCGATTTGGCAATCGTAAGATCGATGGGGAGGTAAGGTGTTAGCCTGCTCTTTCTGAAAAACGTCTTGGAATTCTTGGTATGCAGGTGGTAGCTGTACTGGGGTGGAAGTTACAGAGGCTAGACCCATAGCTGGATTCCTTGGGTAACAGGTTGGTTCACAATCAGGAAAAGTTACCTTCTTTGCTCGCCAGTCTATTCTCGGATTATGTGTTTCTAACCAAGGGATTCCAAGAAGTACTTGAAATTGTGGGGCCTTGATCACATCAAACACGATTGCTTCCCGATGTCTGTCCTGACCCACCAGAGTGATTTCAACTGTGGAATGCGTTACAGGCCCTGAGGCTATTTCGGTTCCATCAACTGTAGTAATTACATCTTGGGTTACTTTCGGGCGGAGAGGAAGCTTAATCCTTGAAGCCAATTCACGGTCTATGTAATTTCCAATAGCTCCACTGTCTAGGTATGCTTTTATAGCATGCAACTGCTGAGGCTGTTTTGGGTTCACAAGCACCATTGGCATGACAAAATGCGAGGTCAAGGAGTTTGTTTTCAAGCTCGGCAAGCAGACCCCTACGCTTGTCGGGCTAGGTCGTTTCCCGAACCAGGTGTCAATAACTCGTTATCAGTGGCTCCAACCACCTTCTTGGGTGGTTTAACTGGACAACTTTGAAGAAAGTGACCGGAAGTTCCGCAATACAGACAAAGTTGCATTTGTCGCCTTCTCTCTCGTTCCTTCTGCGTTAATGGTCCTTTAACACTGCCAATTTGCATAGGTTCGGAAACGTCAGTACTCTTGGAGTTAACGTGGGTCTTGATAGGTACTCTGGTTTCATACTTGAGCCGATCTGCTTTTCTATTTTGAAGTCTGTGATCAAGTTGAACCACTAAGTCTATGTAGTCTGCGAAGGCCTGGGGTGGATCTACTATCTGAGCTATAACATCTTTAAGCTCTCCGCGCAGGCCTCGATGAAACAATGTGATCCTTTTATTTTCAGGCCATCCGGTTTCCACAACTAGTCTATTAAAGGTGGCGATATAGGACAAAAGATCCTGATTACCTTGTCGTAAGGATAGCAGTTCGTTGTCAAGGGCCTGTCCCTGCGAGTGTCGAGCGAACAATCTTTCCATGCTGGCCTGGAAGCCCTGGAAATCCCGGAGAATGGGATCATCCTGATTTACCAATGGAATAGACCAATCGGCAGCACAGCCACTGAGGTAAGATAGTACAAAGGCTACTTTGGTCTGGTCATTGGGGAAGGCCCCGGGCCTTCATAAAAAGTGTAAACGGCATTGGTTCATAAAAACGGCATATTTCTTGGGATCCCCCCGCGAAACGTTCCGGCGGGGCCAAAGGCATGTGTCCAGGTAGATTGATTTGTACCGGGTTATTCGAACCCATTGTTGTAGAAATATCTCCGGAAACAGGTAAAGGAGTGTGCTCTGCCTGGCCCTGCAATAACCTTTTGGCCAGATCATCAGTTCTTTCCTTGGATAGGATTAGTTCCCTTCTGAGAGCATTAGTCTCCTGGCGGGCTGAGTGCACTTCTGCCCGTAATTCCCCTAAAAGATGGGCCAGCTGATCTGTCTTGGAAGTCTCCATAGCGCCCAGGTGGGAAATTGTGGTATGGCTTCGCGTTCTGTAACGCTCACCTGGTTCCCACGGAGGCGCGGCGTCGAAGGCGCAGAACTCTGAAGATGGACAGGAAGGGCCCCTCTATTCTGGCTTCCCTGGCTCGTTGGATACCCTCCTTAGGGTTTGGAAGGATGAGCTCTCCATCCTGCTTCTGATGCAGGGGCGCGTTGAAACCCAGTTACTTCACTGGATTGAGGATTGATGGGAGTTCAGGTAAGCTTGACTGTTCAGGTAAGGCGCTGTAAAAGTTCTGTTCAAAAGTTCAAGCTTAATAATAATGTGCGTTAATAATGTGCGTTGTCTAATTGCAGCAAGCGCTAATGCGTATGTCTTTTTCCCCTTAGGGGCCGGGGTTCGGAGTGCCGGAGATATGGCGCCGACCTGAAGTGAAACAGTTCTGGATGCGCGCTCAGGTAATGTCTTTGCATTCGCTCATTCAATGTCTTTGTCTTTTTTCCCCATAGGAGCCGGGGTCCGGAGATGCCAGGAAGCGGCAGGACCCGAAATGCAGTGGGAATAATCCAACAGGTAAGACTTAAAAGGAAACTGAGCTTTCCTTATTCCTTTTCTCCCTCTCACCTTTGTTCTTGTTTTTTTTCCTCTAGGCGCCGGGGCGTAGCTGAATCCAGAAGATCGCTGCTGAAGATGGAAGCGCCTTGCAAAGGTGAGTAAAATGCAGCGCTGCAGCGATCGAAACGAAATGCCTTTAAAATGATGTCTTCTTTTTCAGGGCCGTTGGAGAAATGACTCCGGGATGCAGATTTAGCAGGTAAGGGCTTTTCTTCTCCTATTCTCTTCCTTTCTCCCCTTGCAGGTGTTCCAGGGTGCTGGCATGCGTGGCTGAAGTCAGGATGCAGGAGCTGACAAGGTGAGCGTCCAGCTGCTAGGTGCAGAACAACGCGAAGCATGTGTGGCTGTTCGGGTGGGGTTTAAATAGCCTTGGAAGAAGTTCCTGGTATGTATCCTTCCACCAATCAGGTATGTATCCTTCCCCGACCACACCCGGGTGGTGAAGTAGTCCTACAGGTTAAGTAGTCCCATTCAGGCCTCAAGAGGGCCTGGATGAAGCAGCAAGGTCTGCATCAGGTAAGTGTGCACCCAAGCACTTAAACACATATCCTCTTCTATGAGCCTGGTGCCTAAGGCGCCAGGACTGGGGTCCGCTATGAGCCTGGCGCCTAAGGCGCCAGGACTGAGTCCAAAGGGCCCCGACTTGGGCCCGCTGACACTTCCCTGGGGAAAATGATGTCTGCCTCTGGGGTTGCTGGGCCCGGCCTGGCTCCTTAGAGGTAGGCATCATGACAGGCATTACCACTTTGATTTATTTGTATAATGGGACTGAAATCATGTTTTTAATTAGAAGTAAAACTGCATGTATCATGTGGCAAAGATATAAAGTGGACCGCATAGCCTTCACACACCTGACATGACAGGCTTAGTGGCTGGTCGGTTGACTGACTTTAGGCCAAGCAACACTTTATCATTAAACCCATGTGACTTGGAGGGCCATAAAATGTGATGTGCACAACTGCTCTAGAAGTACTTATCACATCGAGCAGTATTGGTGGTGTCATAGGGGCATGTGCGAGAAATAGCAGGGGTGAATAGTATAACGCACGAGATTAATTACTACTTTGGAGGCGTAGTGCTCATAAAGCAAACACATTGTCTGTTTGCAGGAGACATTTAAACAGTAGAGATACACTTGCTCCTGATGCTGTGGTGGAGCACCGGCATTCGGTACTAGAGTAAAGTACAGTACTAGGTAGCAAGGGGCGAGTAGTCTACGAGAGAAATTGCTAATCAAAGCACCTGGGACAAGCTGGAATCAGACAGACAGGTCAGGATATGTATGGAGATGAAGGGCATGGTTCCTAGTGATTGTATCGAATGCCAAAGTTTCGAATGCCAAAGTTTCGAAAAAAATGCATCGGAAAAATGCATTTTCTTTTTTTTTAATGGGGCAGTCGCCCCAACCCCTGCTTTCTACCCCTTAAAAACCATTATAGTAAAAGAAAACCTTTACCTACAAAAAAATGCATTTTTTTGATGCATTGTTTTTCAAAACTTTGGCATTCGAAACTATATGTTCGAAACAATGCCTGGATACCGGGGGGCATGAATGGTGGATGATGATGACAATTCTCAATACTCCGATATGATTTCTTAGCATCCCAGAGGGGCGCAAGGGGGCCTACTGGCACATCAGAAAAGTCAGAACGTGGCATTTACCTCATAGACAATTCTGTGTTCTGAGCCTCTTCAGAAGCGAGAGGCTGCCACCTTCAAAGCAGCTGGTAAGTGTTCAGCCTCCCCTCCCACATCTCACTCCCCCACCAACCTCGGCCCCATGTACCTGAAGCTGCCTGGCCCCCTCGCTGTTGCCAGTAAGATTGTGTTCCAGCGCTTTCCCACCACAGCAATGGCAACCATGGAAATGGAGAAGTGACTATGTGTAGTTCCCTTCTCACTTGACGATTGTCGCAATCTGGGTTAGTCTTTTTTAAGTCGAGAGATGTCAACTGTGCCGTTTCTTAACTTTAAAATAACTATTAGCACCAGTTAGAAGCTACCCGTTCGGGTACCAGTGATTCCACTACTCGGTGGTACAGAAGTACCGAACATGGACTGCCAACACCCTCTCGCCTTTTCTTCTGTCCCCAACTTGGTGCTCGCCACAGGATCCCCTGATGGGGTGTGAGGAAGAGGATCAATACAGGAGTCACGGAACAGTGTGTCTAGATGTCTACATGCAGTCGCAAGGCGCAAAGTGAAAGTGCGGATGCATCCTTACCGCCATACCCTTTTTGGATTCCGCAATCCTCCCACGGCTCCTCCATGTTGTCACGATCCCTGGCCCTTTCCGTCATCTGAGGGGGTATCAGCAAACAGGATTGAATGAACGGCGGCCATGACAGGGGGTAGGGCATCCACTATAGGACTAGCCCAGGACCTTCCTAACAAGGCAATCTCTGATTGGTGGGTGGGGTACCAGGTGGGGTCGGGTGCTATAAAAGTAAGAGGAGACTCTAACATGAGGTTGCACTTGTTATCTTCTAGGACGGTCAGCAAAGAGACCAGAAGCCAGAGGACTGGTGGATTTATGCAGAGTAGGGAGAGAGGCAGATGTATGCCTCAACAACCCAAGTGGAACAGAAGGACTGCAGATATCCCTAGAGGGTGAAGGAACCTTGTTGGGGTATATCAATTCTGCAACTCCATATTGAATAAAAGAATAATAACGAATGTTGACCTGAGTCCAGCCTGTCTGTAATATCACAAGTGGTGACAAAGGTGGGATAAAGACAACGCAATGGAAGTACTGATTAAAACTCTCACAGACGAACAGCAACAGTTACAGCAAATGATCCAGATACAATCTTAGCAGGCTGTAGCTGATTGACAGGCCTTCCAACAGGCCATCCAAGTACAAGTAACTCTCCAGAATACAGATCAGGATAAATAACATGAGACTATATTACGCCTCACTGATGCAGTGCCCACCCAAAGTCATCCCATTGTCCTCTCTTCCATCCTGCAGAAGTATTAGGAAGGCGAAGACCAGGCATTCTTCTTCACCAGCTTTGAAAGGATTGCTCAAAATGCCCAATGGCCTGTGGAACAATGGGGGCATTTTGTAGCCCCATTGCTGTCTGGGGTAATGCAAGGGGCATACCAAACTGTTATACTCAATGGAGACACCCCCTATGTGGAAATTAAAAGAGTGGTTCTGGCCCGGCTGGGTCTCGACGAGGAATTGTATCGTATCGAGTTGAGGGTGACCCGACTCAAGCATGGTGAAAGCCCCCAACAGCTCTATTATCGAGTGAAGAACCTGGCGGAAAAATGGCTGCAGCCCCCTTTTGCGGCCTTACAGGAGGTCTGAGTCCATGTGGTGCTTGAACAGTTCCTAGATGCTCTACCTGGGCCAATACAGCACTGGGTCTGGCAGGACCACAGACCCAGCCTAGCCTAATCAGTCGATATAGCTTCTGCCTATCAGATGGCGGGGCAAAACAAGATGCCCCCTCCCAGAGTACTTTCCAGAGGATTCCCCAGTGTAACAGAGATTATTCCACCCAAACCAGTGAAGGCGGCTTCCCACGATGGAAACAGGCAGAAGACAAGCCCTTCAAGCTGGAAGACAGAAAAGAAGGATGGAAAGGAAGGACTTCCAGCCCTGTACCAAGGTTTCGACAACCTCTGTGTTACGAATGTGGGGACTGGGGCCACATTGCATGGAATTGTCCCAAGAGAAAACAGACATAGTTGGTCCAGCACGATGTATGTAACCCGACCCATAGGATGGAAGAGATAAGACCATGAACAGTCCATCAGAGGTGAGACCCTAACCGACCCTACCCTCCGGATAGCTCAGGAGAGAGCAAACCAAGGAGGAAGCCCTGACACAACGAAGGGACTGGGTTTTTTATTCTGACAGGGATTACTCTATAGGGTACACAGAGCAGATGATGGAACAGAAAAGGAACAGTTGGTGCTAGCTGGTTCCCATTGCAAGATTGTAATCCAGTTGGCCCACAATCACCCATGCGGAGGACATATGGCCTTACCTCAAAACACAACAGAACTTTTTAAAACCCTTTTATTGGCCCGGGATCTATGGAGAAGTAGCCCTATTCTGTAAGGCAAACTCGATATCTCCACTGACCAGCAGAACCATACCATACCAGGCACCCCTCCAACAAATCCCATTGATAACCGCCCCCTTCCAGAGAATAGAAATGAATATCGTGGGACCCTTGGAACCAGCCTGCAGGGGACATCAATACTTACTAGTCATTATGGACTATGCTACCAGGTACCCTGGGGCCTTCCTGCTCAAAGGCATCTCAGCAAGACAAGTCTGTGACCAGTTGATTCCGTTTTTTGCCCAGTTGAACTGCTTGACGAAATTCTAACAGACCAAGGCACGAACTTCATGTCATGAAACAAGTCTGTCAACGCCTTCAGATCACTCACTTAAAAACGTTGACTTATCATCGCCAAACCAAACCAACGGACTGGTAGAATGGTACAATAAGACCATCAAGAAAATTGTACGAAGAGTCATTGGACCCGAAGGGAAGAACTGGGGCCAAGCCTTACAGTTAATTCTCATGGTACTCCGGGATACCCCTCAGTCCTCCACAGGGTTTTCCCCATTTGAACTATTGTTTGGGAGTTGCTGTGTATGGGTATCATCGAACCATCTGTAAGCCCCTGGTGCTCTCCTATTGTACTAATGCCATAACCAGACAGATCAACAAGATTCTGCATGATTTCCAGATATTGAACTCCATTTCGAACTACGAAGCGTACCGCATGCCACGAGTCGATGAGTTGTTGGAGAGCTTGTATTCTGCACAGTACCTTAGTACGATTGACCTCACAAAGGGGTATTGGTAGATCCCCCTGAACCAGCAAGACAAAGAGAAATCTGCCTTTGCCAGCTCCCAGGGTCTCTACCAGTTCAGAGTGTTGCCGTTTGGCCTTCACGGGGTACCAGCAACCTTCTAGCGTTTGACGGATGTTGTTCTGAAGCCCCATGAATCGTATGCCTCGGCATATCTCAACGTCATAGTTGTTTTGTGCAGCTCCTGGCAGTCACATATTTTGCATCTTGAAAGTGTAGTGGGTGCACTAGACACAGCAGGTCTTCACATTGACCCGAAGAAGAGTGTGATTGGAGCAGTAGAAACCAAATATTTGGGTAACACCGTGGGGAAAGGTACCATACGTCCACAATTGACCAAGGTTGAAGACATTGAAAGTATACCCATGCTCCGCACTAAGAAGCAAGTTAGAGCCTTCCTTGGCTTCATGGAGTATTATCGCCGGTTCATTCCAATGTTCTGTCCTATCGCAGTGCCCTTGACTGACGCCTTGAGGTCAAACAGGTCCGGCGAAATCTCCCTCGACCTGAGAGCCCAAGAAGCTGTTAGGACATTGAAGAACTGCATTTCTAGCAAACCAGTGCTACGGTGTCCCAACTTTAAGAAGCATTTTTCCTGCAGATGGATGCTTCAGGTGATGGCCTTGGGGCGGTGGTGTCCCAGGAGGACAACGGCCTGTTTCCAATCTGTTTTATCAGTCGCAAGTTGATGCCTCACAAGAGCCCCTATCCACAATTGAGAAGGAATGCCTTGCAATCAAGTGGGCCGTCAAGACCCTACATTATTATTTCTTGGGCTGACGGTTCTCCCTGATCACCAACCATGCTACCCTACAATGGCTGTCGAGACACAAGGATTCCAACCATTGCATGTTGTGGTGGTTCCTCTCCCTCCAGCGTTTTGACTTTCTCACGCTACATAAACTAGGTTGATTCTTGCTGGTGGAGGACTACCTGTTCAGGTACTGTTCCTGGCACGACCGACCTGGAGTTGCGGTGGGGGTTTGTGAGGAGATTCACCTACTCGGTGGTACAGAAGTACCAAACATGGACTACTAATGCCCTCCCTTCTTTTCTTATGTCCCTGACTTGGTGCTGGCCACAGGGTCCCCTAAAGAGGCACGAGGTAGAGGCTCAATACCGGAGTCACGGAACAGTGAGTCCAAATGTCTACATGCAGCCCGAGGCACAAAGTGAAAGTGCAGATGCATCCTTACCGCCATACCCTTTTTGGATTCTGCGATCCTCCCATGGGCCTCCATGGTGTCACGATCCCCGGTCCTTTCTTTAATCAGAGGGGGTCTCGGCAAACAGGAACAACCAAACGTCAACCATGACAGGGGGTGGAGCATCCATCCACTATAGGACTGGCGCAGGACCTTCCTAACAAGGCCCTCTCTGATTGGTAGGGTACCAGGTGCGGTGCTACAATAGGAAGTGGAGACTCTAACAAGAGGTTGCTTATGATATATGTTATTTATAACACGCTTAATACCCAGAGGTTTCTAAGCGCGGACCGGGAATCGAACCAGTGTTGCTCCGTGTTGTCTTGCTTCCAAGGCAAGCCCTTTGCGCTGAGCTATCCTCCTGAGCTATCGTCCTCGTTATCTTCTAGTAAGGTTAACAGAGAGATCATAAGCCAGAGGACTGGTGGGCCTATGCACAGTAGGGAGAGAAGCGGACATATGCCTCATTAACCCAAATGGAACAGAAGGACTGCAGATATCCGTAGATGGTGAAGGAACCACCTTGGGGTATATCGATTATGGCCTATGCAGAGTAGGGAGAGAAGCAGAGCGGTCCTCCTGAGCTATCGTCCTCGTTATCTTCTAGTAAGGTTAACAGAGAGACCAGAAGCCAGAGGACTGGTGGGCCTATGCACAGTAGGGAGAGAAGCAGACATATGCCTCATTAACCCAAAAGGAACAGAAGGACTTCAGATATCCGTAGATGGTGAAGGAACCACCTTGAGGTATATAGATTATGGCCTATGCAGAATAGGGAGAGAAGCAGAGCGGTCCTCCTGAGCTATCGTCCTCGTTATCTTCTAGTAAGGTTAACAGAGAGACCAGAAGCCAGAGGACTGGTGGGCCTATGCACAGTAGGGAGAGAAGCAGACATATGCCTCATTAACCCAAAAGGAACAGAAGGACTTCAGATATCCGTAGATGGTGAAGGAACCACCTTGAGGTATATAGATTATGGCCTATGCAGAATAGGGAGAGAAGCAGAGCGGTCCTCCTGAGCTATCGTCCTCGTTATCTTCTAGTAAGGTTAACAGAGAGACCAGAAGCCAGAGGACTGGTGGGCCTATGCACAGTAGGGAGAGAAGCGGACATATGCCTCATTAACCCAAATGGAACAGAAGGACTGCAGATATCGTAGATGGTGAAGGAACCACCTTGGGGTATATCGATTATGGCCTATGCAGAGTAGGGAGAGAAGCAGAGCGGTCCTCCTGAGCTATCGTCCTCGTTATCTTCGAGTAAGGTTAACAGAGAGATCAGAAGCCAGAGGACTGGTGGGCCTATGCACAGTAGGGAGAGAAGCAGACATATGCCTCATTAACCCAAAAGGAACAGAAGGACTTCAGATATCCGTAGATGGTGAAGGAACCACCTTGAGGTATATCGATTATGGCCTATGCAGAATAGGGAGAGAAGCAGACATATGCCTCATTAACCCACATGGAATAGAAGGACTGCAGATATCCATAGATGGTGAAGGAACCATCTTGGGGTATATCGATTCTGTAACTTCATAGTGAATAAAAGAATAATAACAAACGTTAACCTGAGTCCAGTCGCTTGTAATATCACAGCACACTAGTCTAATAATGCCCCGGGGCTTACGTTAAAGCCCCCAGGCCTTGCCTGACAGGCAATAACCCGCCTGTCTGGGCTTATTGCTTAAGTAAATGCATTCATGGGAAAGGTGGAAAGCAATGTACTTGAAAACTTGACACAAACTTTAATTGACCAGACCTCTCTCTAATGTTCATGGTGGCAGGAGTCCTGCTGGCTTTGTCAAAATTAGCACAACTGAAGGCTAAATTTAAACGAAGCATTTCGCACTGCAGAGGTTGCCCATCCTCTGCACGGCGACTGCTGTTTTTCTGGAAAAAGTAAAATTTCTCACTTCATATTTTTTTTGGCAGGAAAAACACATTGGTAATAAGATGACATTCCTAAACTCGGCAGGCCCTGAAAGCAACTAAAATCCAATTTCATACTTCAAATAAAAATGCATTTCAAACTTGTTGCTGTGAATTTCAATGATTCTAAATGGACCCAAATGTAGATTTCATAGCTCTATATTATTCATTGTAGTGTTCATGAAACGTGTTACCATTTTCATTGCTGCCACACAAATTCATTTTCTACTCATTACGTATTTAATGGCTGTGATACAACTGTATTGGACTCGTTAACATTATTCGAACATTTCCCGCTTTTTACAATCATTACTGTTCAGTTTTTTTAAGCAATGCAGGAACAAAAAGGCACTTATGCGACTACATGCATAAAGTTCCTGAAATAGCACAATAATATCTGTCTCCTTCAGCTGAATTGCCGAAAGCATCTGGTAATCGCTGTCTGCAAAAAAATAAGTAGGAGTTTCTTCACACAAATCATGTGCATTCCCTCTACATCAATTCAGATTTATTTTTCAAAACTGAGTGACAAACCTGGCAACTAACCCCAAATTCCAGAATGTGCTTTAGGGGTGGCTCTTCCATAATGGGCGACAGGTCATCGACTGACTTAATTTGGACGAGCCGCTGCCAAGCCAGCCCAGTGAAAACAATGAGCGCTCCCCTCAGCTGCAACAATCCTCAAGAAGGAAGTGGTTCATTGCCTGGCTTAACAAGTCAAAGATAAAGGTGGTTTCCCTTTGACAGTTCATACCCCTGTGTGCATATTCAATAGGCCATGCAAGGCTGGGGCGTTTTGCTTCCCAAGCCTTGCATGGCCCATTGTTGATGCAGGCTGGGGTACTGCAGCTCTGAATGTGCCTTCCCACACGTGCATAGCTGCCGTGGCATACTCCAGGGGGCCCCCTGCCTCCTACACACATGTGCAGGAACCAGGAAGTGCGTCTTGGTTCCGGTTTGTTGTGCAGAGCGGGCTGCTGCAGAACCAGCAGGAGCAGATTCTGGAGCTGGGCTGCCTGTCTGCAAGAAAATAAAATGCAAATGTGCGCGTGGCTGCGAGTATGATGAATGTTTGGGTGCGTGAATTAAACAGTGTGAGTTGTGTGTGTGAATGAGAGAGTGAATGTGTATCGGTGCGTGAGTGAATGTGTATGATTGTATGCATGAAGAAAATGCATTCCCTCCACCCGCGCCCCCATATCAATGGTCCACTCACCAGAACCGTGAAGAGCAACTCATTTTGAGGGCGGAGGGGCCCTCAAATCAGAGGCCCACTCACCATCATGGTGAGCGGCACTTACCATGATGGTGAGCAGGCCTCAGAGTTGGGATGAATCAGAGCAGAGACCCACTTACCAACACTGTGCTGGTGAGCGGGCATTTGATTTAAAGGATCAAAGCAGAAACCTGCTCACCAGCACTTTGATCTTAGCAGGCCTCTGATTCGGGGATGCAGATGGAGGGTGTGCATTTTTTACTGAGCATCACCGTTAAAGCCAACATTGATAGCATGTTTGCTTTAACGGTATAAAACGACATGCCAAAGGCATAACGTGTAACCACACTTAAACATTGTTAACAATGCAGTCCAGTCTAGTCATACAAACATGATGATGTATTAACACCATGCTTTCTTTATCATAAAAGGGCAGTAAGAAATGCCATGACAGAGGCAGAGGCAGAACACGTAACAAAACTGGCTGCAGCAAAAATCCAATCTAGCAATGTAACAACACATACATGACAAGACTGGACTGCATTACTGCAGCCAGTCTGGTTACATTTTCTTCCTCTGCCATGCCATTTTTACTGGGCATGTATGATAATGAAAGCATGTTAAAGGCATGGTCTAGTAAAACATTTTATTTAAAAAATAGATAGGCAACATAAAAAAAAATACTAGCATTCTCTTTTTTAAAACTTCCTATGTAAAATTTTGAGCTATTCAAGCTCAAAATTCGCAAAAGCAAGCACATGGGCGCATCCATTTTGTGAAATGGATGCCCTCCTGTGCTGGCTTTTGCTTTTGCGGCACTAATGAAGGAAAAGCCAGCCAGCTGTAGTAAACAAAAGCTACCGCTGGGTGGCTTTCCCTTCATTAGTGCTGTACGCGGAGGACGGGGACCGGAGACCAGAGCAGGAAAGCTGCAGCTGAATCTCGGTAAGTGCTATTTATTTTTTTTTAAAAATAGGCACTAGCTGGGTTTTTTTTCTACGTTTTCCGGGCTGGAGGAGCCCGGAAAACTTAGAAATAAAACCGCAGCTTTAAAAACGTTGTATTAATGTTTGCGGTCGGTTTTGAAGCGACCGCAAACATAAATACAACGTCATTGTGTTGGAAAACGCTGCGGTTTTTCTTTCCGAGTTTCTCAGGCTCCTCCGAGGAGCCTGAGAAACTCAGAAAGAAAAACCGCAGCGTTTTCCAACACAACCGCGTTGTGTTTCTGCCTGAATCTGCTTTCCCATTTGGGGCTCTCGGTCTCCCCACGGGGAGCCCGAGAGCCCCAAATGGGAAAGCAGATTCAGGCAGAAACAACACAGCATTTAGCATTTCCCATTAGGGGCTCTCCGAGAGCCCCAAATGGGAAATCAGCTGTAGGCAGAAACACTACGCGGCATGTAAACACAACCGCGTTGTGTTTCTGCCTGCTGTGGCTTTCACTTTGGGTCTCCGGTGCTCCCCCTGACGCTTCTCCAGGCAGAGAGTTGGGGGTGGATTTAGCTCCTCGTCTGGGAACTCCCTCTGCAACAGCATCCCTGCCTCTCTCAAACTTGAGCAGAACCATCTCTGGTTCCAGAAGCATCTCAAGACATTCCTTTTCGCTTGCACTTTGTCTTTTCCTCTCTCCTGCTGATGCACTGGACTGCTCTGCACACTGTTCACCTGGTCACCATCTGAACTCGTGTCCAGGCTCTTACATGTCCAGTTGCCCTTGCACTGCCTCCAGGGTCCCCAGCACGTAAGGGTCTGTATCTGCAACCCTACAGTCACTTCTCTCTGCACTTATGAGCCACCCGCTGGCTGCACTTGTGAGTAAACTGCACTTCCCCCTTCCTCGCTCCCCCTGGCACTTCTCCCCTTTCCTCTTCTCGCACTTGTGCGATCTGAATGATGCAAGGTCTACAGAGACTACCAAAAGAAGTCACAAGAGATTATGTGACAATTCCATATCAGTAAAAAAATCGACAGATTTATATTAAAATACCCCCAAGGAGAGGGGAGTTATTCTCTGCATACAGGTTTGTTATTATAGTGGTAGGGTCGGTAAGGATAGTTTTGGGCAGTGAGCTATTTCCTTTAGGACATTGTGATGAATCCAGTGGAGTCAGCACTGTTTCCCCGGTGCTGACCTCCTCCCATGTGGCCAGGGGAAGGCAGCCGCTACCTGGTCCTGACCCTGGGGCAGTTATATGTGGACGGATCCTCCACAACTACCGGGGAGATATGGTGACTTCGCTGGAGACGATGCAGTATTCTCCCCTTCCCCATGAAGAAGATAAGCTCACCTCCAAGAGCCTAATGGCCTATCGTAAACTAACAGTGCTCCCTGTGGAGAAAGTGAAGAACACTCTTCTCTAAACTCCTTTGGTAAAAACTCCACCTTTGACCCAAACATCCATTAGTCACATATAGTGTCCTTTTTTTCAGATATATCCTTTTGCAAAATCCCTAAGAAAAAACATTTAAGAGTCAACACATACATACCATCTCTTTCTAATGTACCTTCAAGTGGGAACCCTAAGAAAAACCACTTAAGAGTTAGCGTATGCAGAACTCTTTTTTCTAACATAGCTCTATGTAAAAAGCCAATGGAAAACCAAATAAGAGTTGAAAATCCAATGTAATTTATGGACTCCAACTCTCATAATCACTCAGGTACTGAGACGAAGAAGAGGAGTAAGGAGTTTGTGCAAAGGAACAGGAACTCAAAGTACCATCTGCCGACCAGTTGTTTTGCCATACCTGCAGTGTGTGGGTCATTTAAAGATGGAAAGCGCACTATGAAAGTGAGCAGTGCAGGAGAGGACGGTGAACTCCAGACAAAGGCTTGTGTACGCGTGACACACAGAGAAGGTTACTGGACAGAAGGAGGGATACCACAAACTAGCAGGAAATGCTGTGCAAATGCGAGGAGCTGCGCAGAAGCTCCTGGGTGTCAGGCCACTCATGGAAGCAGCGTTCATCTGAACAGAGATAGAGAGAGAGAGAGGCAGCTAGCGTGTGACCACAAAGCCACACCGAACACTGGAGAGATCTCTGCTGACTCCAGAACAAAGCAGCTGTTCCACCAAGGTGTGGGCAGAGTTGGAGACACAGGAAGAAACCAGTGAGTCTACCCAAAGCCGCTGGGGACCACGGGGCGTTCCGACATGTGTGCCAGCCCATATTTAATAATTATGAGATTGCGAACGATGAAAAGAGCATAAGAAAAATGTTTGAACGCAGTTAAGACACAGTACTACTGCAACACCGAATAAGAAGAATGTTTGTACGCAGACACGACACAGTACAACAACAACAGACAAACAATACAGGTGCATGAGATGCCAGTGTGGGTGAGAGGTTTGAACAAGTCTAAGTACCTCACAGTATAAGCCATTCTGGTATAACTGAAGAACTGTAAATCAATTCAAAGAAGTCCTGGAAGGCAAGTACACCAGGCAACTCAAGTTAAGTCAAGATCCCTGGCAGGAGAGTATACCAGCCAATTTGAAAGGAATTATAAAAGAAACCCTGGCAGTAGAGTACACAAGGTAATCTACAGAATTCTACAGAAAGAGTGTTGCAAAACTTGTCATTTCAACAGGAACTTTGTGAGTTCAAAGCAGTGAATGAAGATTTCTGGCAGGGGAGTACACCAGGCAATCTGCAGAGTAAATGAAAACCTCACAGACAGACTGTTTCAACAAGAATCCTTTTGACTCCAAAGCAGGTCTAAAGCAACTGTTACTTAAAGAAACACTTTTGCAATCCTGTTTGAAGAATGTAGCGGAAGGGAAACATCCCCTGAGTACAAAGATATTTTACCATAGAGAACATTTTCGTTGGAGTTATTATTGAAGGTTTGTTTTTGAACACTTTTGCCATCATTAAGTCAAAGACCTTTCCTTGTACCCTTTGTTGTTTTGTTTGTAGTGTGAGGGCCAGGATAGGACGTTTTAGACACAACAGATTATTAGTTATGAACTTCCTGACACGGACAGATCCTTAGTTGTGATTTCTATGTAGGAAAAGTCCTCTTTAGAATAGGGCTAGAAAGGCATTTACCCAACCTCTTTTTCATTTAATAAATGTCTCTGTATAAAAACATGAACACCTTGTGTCTGCCTCTCATTGCTGACCCCTCACAATGGTGTCAGAATGGGATGTTGAACGAGTTGACACAAACCAGAAATCCACTGATAATAATCTTTACACTCTAATGCAACTTATTATTCACCATTTAGAGGAAGTAAAATGCGTGCTAGAAATGAATCCCAACAATACTGTTCTGAGCATACAACGAAAGATCTTCACCAGATTTAGTTTTCCCATCCATCATCAAAGATTTATTTCCGTGGTCGACCCTTGTTAGATACCTTCAAGTTATCGGACTACAGGATAAAATCCCACAGTAAATTAAACTTAGTAATTAAAGGAGAAATAGATCTACCTCCAAGCCCCTTTTTAGGTATCAAACCTAGTTTGAGGAAACCCATCCAAGTCCCAAAAAAACAGGAAGAGTTAACACCCTCATTTCCTCCACAAGACATAGGTGAACCCATAGAGATAGATCCATCTCCTGAGATAGAACAAGAGGTATTTTCCTTTCTCAACCACCCAGCTAAAAAGACCATAATACAGCTCAGTTTGAACAGGATGTCCATTTTATTGAGAAAGTGGCAACTCTGGAAGATCTGTTGGCACCATTAACTGCCCAGCAGAAACTAGATTTCAAGCTGGGCTGGACAGAATTACTGCATATTCTCAAAAGACCTGTATTACCACACAGGACCTTACAACCCTATAATGAAGTAGAGGACCTGGGAACTTTTTCCTCAACTTTGAATGTTTGCCCCGACAATTTCAATGGGAAGATGAATTAAAAACATGTTACATAGCTACATAAAGGATTTTCCCGTTTCCCCACCCCTGCCAAACAAAGACAAAAACCAGGGCAGTTATTTCAAACCCATGGTGGAAGATCTAACCAAGGGGGAAAGGAAACCTGTGGTAATTAGAGAGAGGGGACAAAAAAGGACTGAAGAGGGACGAATTCCAAAACCCACATCCATGGTGTGTTTTTCATGTGGGCAAGTATGTCACCTGGCTCGACAGTGCCATTTTAATAGAAAAGAAGAGCCAATCAAAATTGGATACATGGCAGGGAAGGATTGGGAAGAAGATGATCTAACGGAGGAAGATGAGGAGACTACTAGCAATTTCTTTTCACCAGCTGTGATGAACCTAAAGGTATCACCCCCTTTTAATTTTTGACAAACAAACATGGTGCCAAGGTGGGAAAAACAACACCACGAGAAGAATTTATCAACTTTTCCTAGTCTTAACCCTGACGGAATACTTCAAACTGTATATTCTAGGAAAGATACTCCAGTACTAAGAGTAAGTATTACTGCGACAAGGAGGCTTTCCACGAATGCCATGAAGAAGCACCAGCAATGTTCTAGTTGTCATATAGCTCTCGGAGACACTATTCACTTAAAAAGGGGAGTAGAGAACAGATCAGAGAGAAGTAGAAGTATCAGCAGCAGTAGTGGAAGCAGACAACGTGGTAGAAGCATAGAAAGTGAATTGGACAGTAACTGGAGACGTGGAAGACGGAAAAGAAAAGGGAAAGGCTGTTATAGTGGAAGAGAGGAAGAAGTACACCAAATTGCTCCACAACTAGTGAGACCAGCAGGAGACAGCTGCACGAGCCAAAGAGATGGCAGAAACTAGGGCTTACACAGTGGGGCTACCTCCGTCTCCCCAAGACACGACAGTGTAGGCTCCCGAGGGACAGGAATCATCTATGTGAATCACTTGAGGCTGTTTTCAGGCAAGCCGAGAACTCAGCAGCAGGGCTGGGGAAACACTCACAGGGAGGCGGCAGACCTGTGTTTCCAGACGTTCAGCGGGCAAGCAAGTCTGTTGGACCGAATCAACGGCAACCCTGCAAGGTCATGAAGACCCAACAACCGGGTGCAGGCAACACCTGCGAATGGACTGTGGCACCGTGGAAAGTGATACCGGAAGCGAGGTGCCGACAAGCAGAGAATTCTGCACACTATACTGAATTGGTGCCGGTGCAGCGAAGTCTCCATAGGAGCCCAAAGAACTGGGACTTCAGTGACTGGTGTCGGCGGCGTGAGGCCAGGAGGAAAATGGCAGAGCCCCAGAAAGCTTGCTGAAAGGAGAGGGAAGCGGCTGTGAGTCGGACGGTATGATGCTGATGACAAAGGTACCGCTTGGGGGAAAACTGGGTTCCAACGTAAAAAACACTGCATATCTAAAGGAGACTTACCTGTGAGTAATACCCTTTTTACCCACATCCTAATATTGGTTAGACTTAATTAGAAATAATTAGCACACGCCCACATCACTGAGAGAAACAAAACAATTAAACATTATCTGGACAAGGAACATAATGAATGGAAATTAAAATAGAACCATAAAGAATAAACTGTGTGAATAACACACCAGTGTTGATTATAAATCCCTACTCTTCTTTGTCCCAGTGATAGGAGGATGCAAAGTTAGCATTACTTGGCAGGATAGAATACCAAGTCTTCCAGAAACAGAGAAAGCATAATTTAAAGAGTTGCTCACTACTAATGTCATCTTGTTCACAATTAAATACTAGAGAAATACTAGGGGAAGTGGATTGTTGCCCCAGGCATTATAAAATCCAATTGAAGGGCAGGACACCACTTTCCCTAGTGGTAAGCGGACCACAAGTAAGACAATCTACTTGTAACTTTGTGGAACTTTGTATGTGGGAGCTGAGAAAGGCTGCAGGTAAGCATCCAAAGGGCATACATTATTTTAACCCTTGAAGTGCGTTTTGTAGCCTTAAGAATGTGAGGGTCAGAATTGGTTTGGGACGGTGGACATTATTTATGGACATCCTGACGACTGTCTCATTAGTTTGTTTTGTTGAGGCAGAGAAACTCCTTATAGAGTTAGGGCTAGTGAAACATTTTTCCAACCCCTTTTTATAATTTGAATAAAAGCATTTGGAGAACCAAACTACCCTGTGTCTGTCTCCTTACTCCGACCCCTCACACAGCACTCCCTTTAAAACCCAAGGAGGATCAAAACATATTGAAAAGTACAACAGACATTAAACCAGCTCGAAATAGACCAGAAAACGTATGCTCTTTTTATCATTAGCAATCTCATAGTTATTAAATATGGGCTGGTGCGCTTGTCCGAACGCCCTGGGTTCCCCAGCTGCTTTGGGTAGACTCACAGGTCTCTTCCTGCGTCTCCAACTCTGCCCACGCCTTTGTGGAAAAGCTGCTTCATTCGTTTTCCACTCTGGAGTCAGCCGAGATCTCTCCAGTGTTCGGGGCAGCTCTGCAGTCACACGCTGACTTCCTCTCTCTCTCTCTTTCTCTCTGGACAGATGAACGCTGCTTCCTCAAGCAGCCTGACACCCAGGAGCTTCTGCACGGTATTAGCCTATTTGACCTAAAACAAATGACCTAATGACCAATTTGATCCAATTTTGCATGGGTGATTTGGCCTTCGGGGCAATGTGGTTGCATATATTGCAAAATACAAATGCTGGAGAGCAGGGGTGTCCCCCGCTCCCCATGTTTGATATTTTGACATTTTGAGGGTGCAGGGGTGTCCCCTGCTTCCTTAAAACTGCAGGCGGGGGACCAAAAACAAGAAATAAATGCCTGTGCGTTTAAATTGGGCCCCGAGCAGATAAATTACAGTCAGTTTGCCGCAATCAAAAGAAATTCTGTCAAACACACCCAAACCTTCTGCACAGCTCCTCACGTATCCATGGCTTTTACTACTCATCTGCAGTGTCCCTTCTTCTGTCCTGGTAAACTTCTCTGTGTGTCTCGTGCACACAAGCCTCTGTCTGGAGTTCACCACCCTCTCCTGTACTGCTCACCTCCATAGTGTGCTTTCCATCTTTAAATGTCCCACACTCCGAATATATGGCAAAACAACTAGTCTGCAGATGGTACTTTGAGTTCCTGTTACTTTGCCCAAACTCCTTACTCCTCTTCCTCTGCTCAGTACCTGAGTGATTATGAGAGTTGGAGTCCATGGATGACACTGGATTTTCAACGCTTATTTGGATTTCCACCGTTTAGTTGTTTTGTTTCTCTCAATGGTGAGGGCATGTGCTAATTATTTCTAATCAAGTCTAACGAATATTAGGATGAGGGATAAAAGGGTATTATTCACAAGTAAGTATCCTATAGATATGCCCTTTTTTAACATTGGAACCCAGTTTTCCCCCAAGCGTTACCTTTGTCATCAACATCGTACCGTTCGCCTCACAGCCGCTTCCCTCTCCTTTCAGCAAGCTTCCTCGGGCTCTGCCGTTCTCCTCTTGGCTTCACGCCACCGACACTAGTCACAAAGTTCCAGTTCTTTGGGCTCCTACAGAGACTTTGCTGCACAGGCACCAATTCAGTATGGTGTGCAGCATTCTCTGCTTGTCGGCACCCCACCTCCAGTATCACTTGCCACCGTACCCTAGTCCTTTTGCATGCATTGCCTGCACCCGGTTGTCGGATCTTCAAGACCTCACAGGGTTGCTGTTCATTCTGCCCAACAGTCTTGCTTGCCCCGCTGACCGTCTGGAGATGTTCCCGTCCCGCATGAGGCAACACTTTGGTGTCTTGGTGAGTACACCAGGCAGTTAAAGTTAGGTCAAGACCCCTGTCCGGAAAGTATACCAGACAATCTAAAAGGAATTATAAAAGAAACCCTGGCAGGCGAGTATACAGTTAATTGAGATTGAATGAAGATTCCTGGCAGGGGGGTACACCAGGTGATCACAGAATTCTACAGAAAGAGTGTTGCAAAACTTGTAATTTCAACAAGAACCTGTTTGAATCCAAAGCAGGTCTAAAGGAACTGTTACTTAAAGGAACACTTTTACAATCCTGTTTGAAGAATATAGGGGAAGGGAACCATCCCCTGAGTTCAAGGATCTTTTACCTCAGAGAACATTTTCATTGGATTTATTATTGAATTTTTGGTTTTGAACACTTTTGCCATCATCAAGTCAAAGACATTTCCTTGCACTCTTTGTTCTGTTTGTAGTGTGAGGACCAGAATAGGACGTTTTGGACATAAGGGCAGATTATTAGTTACAGACTTCCTGACACAGACAGATCCTTAGTTTTGCTTTCTAGGTAGGGAGATTGCTCTTTAGAATAGGGCTAGAAAGGCATTTAACCAACCTCATTTTCTCTGTTTAAAAACATGAACACCTTGTGTCCGCCTCTCATTGCTGACCCCTCAAAACATGCACAACTGATTGACAAGCATTTAGTTGGAGATATAGACAGGAAGCACCCATAGATATAGGAAAGTTAGGCATTAGCCTTTACTTTAATAAATATTTGTGAACCATGTCCTCACATAGTCTGTGTCTTTCTTCTGATTTGCCCCAGTAACCATTTTTTACTGTGGCATGACATTTATTTACTGGGCATGAATGATAAAGCAAGCATGATGTGTGTTATTATGTGGATATACTGGCATTTTGATGCAGCCAGTTCTGCCATGACGTACTGTGGCATGGCATTTTACTGGGCATCTATGATAAAGCAAACATAATTGTTATTACATGTTGGACATGTTTTCTTATTGTGGCATGGCATTTGTAATGGCAAAGCTAACAGTAGTATATTCTTATATGCACATACTGGCATATGTCGGCGGAGCCAGCTTGGACATGTTTTCTTATAGTATTTATTTATTTTGCATTTGATTAAGCGTGCAAAGGCTGTGGGGCATTTAGGCAGTGGTTATGTTTGAAAAGGTAGAAGTAGGATCATATAATGCTGGATAGGAGCAAGTAAGACAAGGATCATATAATGTTATAAAGTAGTAAGACAGGCAAGGAACGTGTCAGAAGCGGTAGGGTTGGGAGATAAAAGTTAGTTAAACAGACAGGTTTTCACATGTTTTCAAGGATTCTGAGCGGATTGCATGAGGTAGCGAGTTGCAGAGCGTGGGGCGATGACCGGGAAACTGGATCCATCAGCTCTTTTTTGCTTTGTGGGTTTCCCATAGCAAGTCTTTGTGATAGGTAAGTCAGGGTTGAACGGGACAGGCAGAGATGGGCGAGGGTAAGCATTTTAAATTTAATGCGTTCCCGGACAGGGAGCCAGTGAGCTTTTCTCCTAGTTTCAGTGATGTGGTCGCGACTGGAGATGCCCAAGGAAACTCGGAGGGCATTATTCTGGATGATCTCGAGTTTGCTGAGGGTTCTTTCTATGGTGCCTCTGAGGAGAGCATTGCAGTAGTTGAGTTTAGAGCAGATGATTAAACAAGCAATTGTGAGACCTAGAAATGGATTACTGGCATTAAGGAGCTGCATGGCGTAGAGAGAGGAAGTTCTCAAGATTGTAAATTCACTTGAGTCTGCTTCTCCTCTTGATCCCATTCCACTCTGGGTTTTGAAATCTATTGGCCCCGAGTTAGTGTCAGGCCTTACTGACACTGTGAACTACTCTTTGCGGACTGGTGTCATTCCAGCTTTTTTAAAACATGCAGTGGTTTCCCCTTACTTGAAAAAGGCTTCTCTGGATCCGGCTATTACGGCTAACCTTCGGCCCATCTCACTACTGTATGGCCTATAGAAGATTCTCGATGCCATGGTTGCACCACAGCTGGAATCGCATGCCATTCTGGATCCCTTTCAATCAGGGTTTCATCCCTTCATGGGCACAGAATCAGTTCTGGTCTCGGTCATCGATGACCTCTCCCTTTTATTAGATCAGGGCGATGTAGGCGTCGTCATTTTGCTGGACCTCTCTGCAGTGTTTGACACTATTGACCAAGAGATTCTTTGGCAATGCATGAGGGAGGTTGGTATTGGTGGGCCGGTCTTTTACTGGTTTCAATCCTTCTTGTCAGATAAGACGCCATCCTTTTCCCTACCTCCTTTTTTCTTTTGCCTCTTTTCCTCTCTCTTGTGGGATCCCTCAGGGGTCTGCAATTTATCCTCTCTTGTTTAACATCTATCTGCTTCCTTTTGACCAAACTGATTCATGCGCATGGTTGTACATTTTATTCCTACACTGATGACACGCAACAATGACTTGCAGGTGAATCATGACCATGAACATGCTGCTATTCGTTTTAGGAACTGCCTCTCTGACATCTGGGCTGAATGCAGAAATGCTGGCTCAAGCTTAATGCTGAGAAAACTAAGGTCATGATCATGGGCGCTGATCCCCAGGAGAGTTTGCCATGGTCAGCTAACTTTTGGCCTACCTCTTTGGGTAGTCTCCCTCTCCCAGTTCATGCTGTGAAAAACCTTGGTATACAAATTGCATCATCTCTCTCATTTGAACCTCAGGTTAGGGCCAGATGTAGCACCACCCACCTTAAGCTTAAGACACTTAGAAAGATACTTCTATTTGTGCCAGTCAATTTGTGTGGGCTGGTGGTCTCCACTTATGTGATGGGCACTCTGGACTACTGAAACGCTACTTTATTTGCGCAGCCAAAAAACATTCTTCAGCGTCTGCAGGTCATTCAGAACTCGGCAGCCCACTTGGCTGTGGGGCTCCCCAAGTTTGCACGGACTTCAGCCATTATTCAGAAGCTGCATTTATCTTCTGATGGACAGCCACATAAAATTTAAAGTCCTTTGCCTGGTCCACCGGGCCTTTCATGGATGCAGAGCTTTTTACCTGTGTCAAAACATTTGAAGATACTATCCTTCTCGTAATCTTCTCTCTGATATTTTGTACTTCCTACATGTTCCTCGGTTTTCACAAATCCATGTTGTGTGGCAAAGTGTTTTCCTTCCTTTGCCTATCCGGAGCATTGCTGTTCATCTGTGTTTTCGAAAAGCCTTGCAAACCTTTTTGTTTTATTCCTGAGTATATGTTGGGTGATCACCCTCCTTTTTCTTTTCTCTTTTTCCTCTTGTTACCGGTTGTCAGGCCCTCTTCTTGAGAGTCTATTGCGCCAGGATACCTTTTGGTCGCATTAGTGCTTTACTAATTTCATTAACATAACATAGCATAACAGAGGAAGAGGCGATGGCATTGACCTGCTTGGTTATATTGAGTGATGCATCGAGGTAGACTCCGAGTGTTTTTGCCACTGGGGAGACAAGGATAGTGATACCATCTATTATGAAAGCTTGGTAAATGTAAATGTAATTTGGTATTTATAATGCGATTAATGCCCAGAGGTTTCTAAGCGCTGACCCGGGGATCGAACCTGTGTTGCACCGCATCGTCTTGCTTCCAAGGCGAGCGCGTTGCTTCCAAGCTATCCTCCCAAGGTAGGTTGGATCAAGTTTGTTGAGGAGGGATTGGGGGTGACAATGAGTATTTCAGTTTTGTCATCTTTGAGGTAGAGTAGGCAGGAGGCCATCCAGGCTTGGATCGTCTCATAGACAGTGTTGAGTTTGGCATAGTCAAGAGCCCGATTGCCGGTGATGGGAAGGAGAATTTGCGTGTCGTCTGCGTAATTAGTGTAAGTGATGCCAAGGAAGTCAAGATGGTCAAAGAGTGGTCTTGTGTATTTGTTGTAGAGTGTGGGGGATATGCATGATCCCTGAGGGAGACAACATGAAATAGGGCTAAAAGGGCAGAAGAGCTGCCAGCATAGACACGGGAGGTCCTGTCTGCGAGGAAGCAGGTGACCCAATTTGTTGCAGTGGGTGAAAAGTTGGCGGAAGTGGTGAAGTGGTGGCAGAGAGTTTGGTGGTCGACAACGTCGAAGGCCACAGAGAGGTAAAGTATGAGAAGAAGGGCTGACTTGCCTGACTCTTTGATGTCATCTAGTTGGATTTTCAGATCCAAAAGGGCAGATTCCTTTCCATAGCCAGGGCGGAAGCTTAACTGTCGGGGGCTTGGGATGTGGTGGCTCTCCAGGTAGTCTAGGATCCGGCTGCATGGTCGATGATTTTAAGGATGAATGGGATTGTAGTGATGGGCCAGTACTTAGTGGGGGTTGAGGGATCGAGCAAGGGCTTTTTGAGTAGTGGGGAGACCCAGGATTCCTTAAGTCTGGTTGGGACTTGTAGGACGAGAATGAGGCATTAATAAATGGCAGTGATGATGGGTACGAGGGCCTCAGCACAGTCCTTAACTAATGGGGCGGGGCAGATGTCGCCCTTGCATAGTGAATGTTTAAGGCCACTAATGAGGTGGGCTACTTCTGGTACGGTGGTGGGGTAGAATTTGAAAGGAGGGCAGGCGAAGGAAGGTTGGGGGTGGGATGATTGTGTGTGGTTGTCAGTGAGGAGGGTTTGTTGCTAATGGCGGCTTGATTTTTGTGGATTTTGTCGTGGAGGATAGTAATTTTGCCCATGAGGGTATCGTGCATCTTGCTACACCATGAGTTGTCTTTGGTGAAGTTTGTGGGGGCAGGGGTGGTATGGTAGAGATTTCAATTTCACGCAGGATGGCAAAGAGTTTGCTTGGCATTGGCAATTCTGTAATTGTAAATGGTTGCCTTAGTGGCATGCATGGTCTGTTTTTATTCTTTGGTGACCGTCTTGAACTGTTGTTTGTTAGTGTCAGAAGGGTTTTTATGCCACTCAGCTTCAATCGTGCTTTTCCTCGAGTGAATGGCCTGTCGGCCTGGGATAAACCAGGAGTTTGTATGCAGATGGTTTAGCCTTGTGCTGTTTTAGAGGAGCTGGCATGTTTAAGGTGTAAGAGAGCATGTTAAGTGGTCAACAAGCACAGTTTGGTTGGTCGTAAAGGAGGGGATGGGGCGTTGGTCAGAAGCTAGTAGTGGTAGAAGGTGCTCTTTGGTGAGCTTGCCAGTACATCGTGATAAGGAGGGAGGCATGGTAGCATGAGTACTAGTATGATGTGTGGCTGTGGGCATAGCGAAGGAAATTATGTGGTGGTCTGACCAAGGGCAGAGTATGTTGGAACTGACTGATGTATTACAGTTGAGGTCAGAAATACAATTGAGTGTTCGACCAAGAATGTGAGGAGCAAGGACATGCTAGTGGTTGAGGCCATTGGCTAAGGAGGTAGCAGCTTTGTCAGGGTTGTCGTTGAGGCCCAGGGTAAGGTCACTTAGGAGAAGGAGTCTAGAGCACGGCTTTAGGTCGCTGGTGAGGAGTTACAGGAGATCTTTGTAGGTGTTGCAGGGACCTTGCAGTGGTATATGTTGTGGAGGGAGATGGTGGTTGTGAGAGCTATAGAGTTTCAGGGATAGGAGGTCGCAGTTGGGAGGGGGACATGTGTCGGTGGCTCTAATAGGGCTAGATTCTTTGTGGATGAATGCTACTTCGCCACCTCTACCGGTTGGTCATTCACTGCAAGAGATAGTGTATCCTGGTGGGATGACTATCAATAAGGCAGGGACAGTGGCTGCATGAAGCCAGGTTTCGGTGATTGCGAGGATATTAAGGTTATTTGAGGTAATGAGGTCAAATATGTCAGAGGCATGTGCTGATACAGATCTTTCATTAACCAGGGCACAATTAAGATCAATAGGAAGTTGCAGGAAGAGTTACTGACTAGAGACGTGGACAGTGGGAGCACTGAGTGGTGGGGAAGTGACAGGTAGTGTATGTGAGTTAAGGGAAGGTGGTGTGGCTTTGAGTTAGGGAATAGAGGGTGACGTGGAACCTGAACCGAGTTGCGCGTTTCTCACGGTGATGGTAGGGGGAGTGATATGGGTAGCAAGAGGTGGACGGTGCGGGAGGTGAGGCGGTGCACCTGAGTGGGTTAAGGTGGGGTTCTGACTCGCTGGGCATGGAGGTGCTGTGAAGCAGGTGTGGAGTGGTGCATGCAGGCCCGGTAAGGCACTGGCAAGCATAGCAGTGGGGCTTGTGGTGATGTGAGAGGGGTTGTAATAAGCGAGTTGTGGGGAACAGATGCAAAAGGTAGCAGTAGTTTGGCCAGAAAGCATGCAGCAGGTAGAGGGCTGGATGTTGCGGGTACATACCTGAGAGCCTGGCAGTGTTTAGACACATTGCCATCCATTCCAAGTCAGACCCAGACACGTGTCAAAGGCCTTGTGTGTGGTCCTTTGGTAAGGGCCGGATTTGCCAGCTGGTGTTTGTGGGGTGCCAGGTTTGCGCGGCCAAGCATCTAATCAGCTGAGCCTTGAGGCGAGGTTTGGGCAGGAGCTGGTGCCCTGAGCCGTAGCTCAGCAGCATCGAAGACATACATGACGGCAGCCATTATGAAATTGTACGGGTGCTCCTGAGCGTCAAGCATCGTCGATGCAGAGTAGGCCCACACAGGCATTGAAGGCCTTGTGTGCAGGCCTTCGGTGATGACTGGCTTCGCCAGCAGGCATTTGCCGGGGGCTGGGTTTTCACGGTTGTGTGGCCAATTAACTGAGTCTTGAGGAGAGGTTTGGACAGGAGCTGGTGAGCTGAGTCATAGTTCGGCTGCATCGAGGACGTGCATGGCTGTGGCCATCATGAAATGGAGCAGATGCTCCTGAGCATCAAGCGTCGTCAAGGCAGACTGCGTATTATGTACAAAGTAAATATGAGTATGTTCTTATATGGGAATACTGCCATGTATATGGACAGCCATCATGGACATGAATGGGCACAGCCAGTGAGAATATGTATTTTATACTGGCATATATTTGGGGAAATGCATCATGAAAATGTATTGGGAAATGCTCCTAACTTTTGGTGACTTGCATCTACTGGGTTTCTTCTTGTGTTAGCCTACAAAACCGATTGCAGACATTCTGGCTTTTTACTCAATTTCTCACCGAAAGTGTTGTGAAGAATCTGATAGAATTCTCCCCAGAAACCTGTTCTGGGACCCTCCTCAAGCGGCCATGGAAAGGCAGATGCTTCCTGATCCCAACCCTGGGGGTGGTGTACTGCAGGAGGATCACATGGGGGTTGAGGGGTCAGACCAGGAAGACTGGGATAAACCACTTTTCAACTTTTTGATGGCTTTTTTTAAAACCAAAGAAGTGGGAAAAGCTAACTTTGATGAAACAGACTACATGTCCCAATGTGAAGAAGCGTGTAGATGTAGTAGTCAGGCAATTAAGCCTAATAGCCATTGCAGCAGAAAATTGAGACTACTGGCTCACATCTGAGCCTGATTGTAAAACCCATGGGGCATAAAAGGCCCCTGCAGGAAAGTAGAGGAGGAAAGAGCTGGAGCAGGAATTGGAAGGCCGGCAGTATTAGTAGCAGAAGAGAAGCACAAGGCTGGCAATTCACGAGGAACTGGGAGCACAGAAGGGACGCTGGAAAGTGGAGATAGCAGATTTCATCTGCAAGTTCTGAGTGGGTCCTGTGTTCTCAAAGCATGCATTGCAGAGCTTGCGCTGAGGAAGACATACTGGAAGTGACGTTAGCCTCATGTGAGCCATGTCATTGTGATTGCAGAGCCATGACTGTGCAGCAACCCAAGGCCAGAGGCAGAAGGCAAGCTGAGGGTTTAAGGAGTGAAAGAGACTCCCAATTAAGGTGGCCGGACCAGAGACACCTGTGCTGCAGAAGGGTGTGAGTCCTAGTGAGCCTGAAGAAGTAGCAGAAGTCGAAGAAGTCGGGAAAGCAAAGCAACCCACAACTGTAGTGTCCCTGAAGCCGGTGAGTGAAGCAAATCGCTCAGATTCACTTTATAAGCCTTGCCGGTATCTATAACCAGCTCTGAAGTGGCTTGCATATAACTAAAAGTGAGTAAAAGTTGTTCGTTATTGCCCAGTTGACTTTTAACAATGGAAATGTAATGCGCGCGCTTACACGGAAAGCTGCAGTGGTCGCGTGAGAAAGAAAGGAAGTAAGTCTTTCGGGCAGAGGCAGGTTCTCCTTATGACAGTTAGACAGAGGGAAGAGGCAAAGAGGCTCCCCCTTTTTACAAAAGGCATTAAAGGGAAGAGTTCCTTGCCTACCTGAAGAGTTCGAAGTGTCTTGTCAACCTCTGCTGATAATTCTGAAGTGCAAGTCCATGGTAGAAATACTTGAACTGTGGTGGTATACAAAGTTGTCCATGGATGTCCCATTGGAGTGGTTTTAAAGTAGTGGCATACTAGGTGTAAGGGAGGAATGGTATCACATGTATGACACTGACACAAAAGGTACAATTTATAAAAACTTTATTCAGTTTTGGGGGTTTAGAAAAACTCCTACTTTGGCCCATAGCTAGGATGGGAGTAGACTCTAACATCAAACAATAGATAAAACAGTCCTAGCTGAGCCCATCAAATCAAACTGACTTACACTACCAAAACCTAATGCCTGCCCTATCTGTTGTACAAAAAGTGTGTAAAAGAAAATATGTATGCAAAGGAAAATCAGTGTTAGAATATAAAGAATAAATGTGGCTGAGTCAGCTCTCCTCCCCACGTTAGACAGCACGGAGTAAGGCAGTCCTCATAGACAGGATGACACACTGTGGCTCAGGTTCTTAAAATAAAGGCATTACAAAATGTCTATCGAGTCCAACCTGGCCTTCCACATTAAAGTCTCTTTTTCAAGCTTTCAAAACACAGTTGAACAAAAAGTTAATGCCGGTCTTCCTTAGTCGGGCTCAAACCTTTTCCTGATGTCAAAGACTTTCGAATGTGTATGACTTTTACTTTAGACCTCCTCAGGGCCACTTCGACTTTCCCTTCAGCTCACACTCTTTTGGTATTTGCCCGAGTGTCTCTTGGTCTGGGTAGTTCGATGTCATTAGCACAAAAGTTCAACGTTCACCTATTTACGTCCCCCTTTTACCCATGGTTAACTTTGATCACTTTGCTTTTTACAGTTCATTCACTTTATCAAACAAAAACATTTCACCTTTCACTGAGACTTTCAAGTGGGCTACTTCCTTTTGCCAGACCACTCCGCTACTCAGTATCGCTGATTTCACAGCTGTCGATAATTTAAAGTTCATCACAAATCTGCCTTCCTTTACGTCTAATCCACACGCATGCATCGTTCAATTATGCGATATGCTGTTGCAAGTTCAATCTTTCCTTAACACACACCAGTCTTTCATGTTGCTTGCCAACTCACCGGATGTGTGCATTTCTTTCTTGTCTTCGCCGTTGCAATCAGGAGTCAAGAATAATACCACAGGATTGGCCTCGCCTCCCCAACTCTGCCGTTCACCCAGGAGGGTCGCTGGTGTCCTTGAAACACAATGCTGTCTTCTTGTCTGTGATTTGGCCTTCTCCACGTGTCTTTCACATCCTTTTGGAGGCAACAACCTCCTGAGGGGAACTCCAGGGGTTCTCTCCCCTTTTCTCTCATCCCTCGGTCCGTCGCTATGCTCCAGTAGGTACGCCTTCATCCCGGAAGTTCTGCTCTTGCTCGTGTTCCACCTTGCTCAGAGTGTGTCTCTATGTTCCACCTTTTATTCATGTGTGGAGAGCTAATTGGTGTCAGATGTATGCACTTAAGTGCATGGCTTTGCCTGACCCATATAGCGGGACATGTCTGATGAGATAGGCATGGGATAGCCTCTTTACTCTCAGTCACCCTCTTCCTCGGCCCAGAGTCTGTGTGAAAAAAGGGGCAGGTGGAGATGGGACTTTGGAGGATCCTAGAAAACAGGATGGGTCATGGGTATGGGAAAAGGGGGAATACCACATCTCACCATCGGTTGCCCCAACCCCACTCCTTGAAGACCCCTCACCCAGGTGATCCTCCCGCACTGGTCCACCCCCAGGAACTGGATCCAAAAGCGATGGCCATGTTCTGGCCACCTGGACAAGTCCCTGAGGACTAGCGGATGAGACACCCTTTGGTTTCTCACATATGAAACAAATGTATCTGTATTCATAGTAACAACAGCAGAAGAGTGGTTGTTAAAAGGAAGTAGCAACTCAAAGAAGAAGCATGCTGACAGGTATACCAAAACTACAAGCAGTTGTCCGCCTTGCATTACTGACCTCTCACAGTGCGCTGTATAATGTATCATTTTAACCCATTATTAAAAATATTTACTCATGTGGGATAACTCCCGGACCACCATTGGTTGGTTTGGGCTCCCTTGCTACGCACGTTTGCACATTTGCGGCAAATACTTACACCTCTGCAATATAAAAATTCACCAGCCACCACTGACTTACTTCAAAGGTCAGTAAATCACAGCCAAAGCATTCGGGCACCACCCTAACACATTACCTCCTTCACCCCATCACTCATGTCCCCTCCCTTTCAAATTCCAAGCATAGTTAGCACTATGCTCATTCACAAAGGCCCAGTTGCCAGATCCATCTAAGCAAGCATCATCCACAGTCCAGCAACTTCCTGCTGAAACAATAATATAAACCTCTACTCTCCACTGCCTCTTCCACAACTGCAGATGAGCTGTGACCCATTTCACGGTATTGACAAGCACAATGAATGAGTACGGTCTGAACATCCTCTTATCAACTAAGAGCGTTTTTTACCCCTTGTGCTGAGCTACCTTAATCCTCCGAGTTGTTACATGATGTGCCTTTTCACAACAACAGAAAAGGATGCAGTCACCAGATTTATAAAAATACACTCTACTCTAAACAAAATTGCCCCAATTGGTAACGACCTTAACTGCAAGTAACAGTAATATCACTTTTTAGTTTTGGCTATTAGGTTATGATTTAGTGCCATCTATAAATCAAAACTATTGCACTAGAGTAGAGACAGGCCTCGGGGAGTTGGGGTGTGAGGAGGAACACACAGCTTGTGGGTGCTGTTTGACTATTTAGCTACCTATTGATTGCCCATGGTCATACTAATCCCTATGACCATTCACACACAATGGATGCCACTCCTAGACCAAAACATACCCTTCTGTGGGCTAGCTCTATCATGGAGTAACATCAAACCGTGTGCTAAATAGGGCTTGTAAGTGTTATTTGTAAGCGGTATTCTGTGAGTTTTTGTCTTGAATGCCACTGTAAATGAGGTCCTGGTGTAAATAAAAATGTTGTAACCAAATATGCCTTAGCCACTTGATTTATAAAGAATGTCTGTCCCCGCATCTATTCCTTGCACCGAAGTCCTGTTAAAATCAAGCATTGGCAAAGCCAACAATTTTGGCCTGTGTGTAGTGTGAGAAACCAAAGGCTGTCTCACCTACTAGTCCCGGGATCTCTCTCTCAGGTGGCCACGGCACAGCCATCACCTTTGTATCCAGACCCTGGGGGTGAACCAGTGTGGGAGGATCACCTGGAGTGGGGGTCAGGCGACCGATGGTGAGGCGACCGATTGTGAGACGCTGTATTCCCCCCTTTCCCGTACCCATGACCCATCCTATTTTATACGGTTCTACGATGTCCCAACTCCCCCCTCCTTTCTACACAAACACTTGAGCGAGGAAGAGGGCGACTGAGAGTAAAGAGGCTAACCCTTACATATCACATTGGACATGTCCCGGTAATTGAGTCAGGCAAGGTCAGGCACTTGACTTTAATTACATACATCTGATACCCATTAGCTCTCCCCACACGGATAAAAGGTGGATCATAGGGACACACGCTGAGAAAAGTGGAACACGAGAAAGAGCAGAACCTCTGCGGCGAAGGTGAACCTACTGCAGCAGAGCGACCAACAGAGAGACGAGAGCAAAGGGTAGAGAAACCCAGGAGATCCCTGCAGGAGGTTGTTGCCTCCGAAGAGCTGTGAAAGAAGTGCAGAGTATGCCAAATCCCAAACAAGAAGACTGAGTTGCGTTTCAAGGACACCAGCGACCCTCCCGGGTGAATGGCAGAGTTGGCGAACAACATGAAAGGCCGGTTGTGTTAAGGAAAGATTGAAGTTGCAACAGTATATCTCACAATTGAAGGCTGCACATGTATGGCTGAGACGCAAAGGAAGGTGGACCTTTGGTGAACTTTAAATTACTGATAACTGTGAAGCCAGTGATACTGAGTAGTGGAGTTGTCTGGCGAAACAAAGTAGCCCACTTGAAGGTCTCAGAGGAAGGTGAACTGTTTTGTTATAACGCAGCAACAAAGTGAATGAACTCTAAGATGTGTAATGGTCAGGATTAACCCCGGTGAAAGGGGAATTGAAAAGGTGAATGTTAAACTTTTTGTGCTTATGAATCTAAACTACCCAGACCAAGAGACACTGCGGCAAATAACACAAGCGTGTGAGCGGAAGGGAAAGTTGAAGTGGTCCTGCGGAGGTCTATAGTAAAAGCCTGGCAAATTTTAAAGTAAAAAATAGTGTTGGGTAGTGGTAACTTGCGCACTGTTTCCCTATAGATAAACAAATTGGTTTCAAGATTAAATTAATTCAAAGTATTCCATGTAGATATTCTCGTGTTTTCAATTTATTTCTGATGTGGTCAGCCAACACATATTTCGACCTTGGTCGTTTTTAAGGCTGATACAACAAATAAACATAACATTCATATTTAATTTCATATGGTTGAAAAACAGTATGTACAAATTATTCACATGAGTGGAATAATTCCACAACAAAAAGAAATGTACTTTTTTTTATGAGATATTATCAAATGAAAAATTATCAATTTAGAAGTAAAACCAAAATGCATTAAATAAATTACATACCACACACGAGTTTGAAAATTGTGGGTAACGCGGAAAAGAAGACATGGAAATAGGAACAGAAAAATAGATTTGAACCATGACGGTATTGAGATAATATTGGTAACTTCATACAAAGGTAAGTAGCACCTCACTTGCCCCTGAACCATTACAGTAAGTAATGACATTGTAAATGTGATCACCTTATATAATGCACTAGGTGGACAAATTCAGCCCAAAGTGGTAATTATTGAGTCGGAGCGTAACGTGAAACCCGCTATAACATTGAACTAATTGTTATTAGTGCAAACTAATATGCAAAATGTTTATCAAAGGATTATTATCACCAAATATTGTGCACTTGTGGTAATAAGTGCAAGCTTACCCCTTCTTCCACTGGTTTGGTTGATAGACCTGATAGGAAGATAATAGCAAATGTGTTCAATATTGTGCTTCTGCTAATGTGAGGTTCTCAAATTTAAATTGTTCAAACCGATTAGAATCAAATAAATAGAGGATCCTACTGAGATATTACTTTTGTTGCTTTGTTGGTGGTCATGTGAGTACTGGAATGAGAAAATGTATGAAACAAAGATGTATCCCACCCTTACTTTGCACAGTCTAAGCTGGAATAAATTATTTGGGAGCAAACGCGTGATAATTGCTTTTTGAGTGAGCTCTAAGTTGTCTCAAACCACTAATTCTAACATTTATCCATGTTGTAATGGAACTGAGCTAGTTGGAAGGAAAAGAGAACAATCCTGAGTTTGCCTACCATCTTTAGCAAACAAGAAAAGAAATGATAATTTGAACCATAACAATTGAAAATCATCTTAAAATCTGTATTCCATTCTTCAATGTGCATTACATAAATTCAAACAAACCATTCAACTTCATGATTCATTATGCAAAAAAGTGAAAAAGATTAAAAAGAATTATACAAACATTTAAGCAACATGACAAACAGAAATTAAAGTTTCAACATGCGTTCTTCTAAGTGAGTTGTAAAAGAAGGAAACTTGAATATAGTTCCCTTATTGAAACCCCCTGTTGTTGGTGATGTGAGGGTACTCCTTAGCTATTTCCTGAGAATTGCTCTGATCAGTGAAAAAGAACCGTATGTGGGTAAAAGTTCCAAAAAGTTATTTTTTTCTCTTTTTGTCTTTATTTCTTCTTTGGGCTTCACTGTTGCCCTATATATGGGTCTTGTAAAGTAAAAGAATTCTTTGGAATGAGAAAAACCTTGGCCGATAAAGAAGCACCGTAAATCTGGTACACCTGGAAAAATTAAGTGCCAATGAATAAAATATTCACCCTGAATAAAAAAGTATTCAAATAATTTTGTGTCTCAATGGCCCTCTCACCTTGTTATGATGCGAATTACAGTGTCTGCATATTAGTATGTAAATTAAGTATAATAACTCTGTCCTAGTTATGCAGCAATCCGCTTACCTAAATGGCGATGTAACATGATCCTGGGGTTGAATCCATGTTCATTCCTGGTCAGAGCTTTCTAGGCTGTTCTAAAAAAAAGCCTGCTAGGTTCCATGGAATTGTAGGCACGTCACGCAGAGTGACGTGTAAACGTGATGACGTTACGCGTCTCAGACGCATGACGTCATATGTAAACAAAAACATACGTGGAGGTCAATTGATCACAAAAGAATGATGTGCAGTGACAAAAGGACTGTTCTAATATATGTGAACTTACTAATCACGGAACAATAACAGTAACATTATGGTGTCATGGTGTAAATGTAAATCTTAGTGGAGCAATACAATTGCTTATGCAAAGAGGGTTTGAGTATCGTTGATAATCTCTATTAAAACCCTCACAGTGTCATTCAGCATTAGTAACAATTAAACTTACTCGACTGATTTGTTAAAATTATAACCTCTTAACAACAAGGTTATCACTATAGGGTAATTGTATAGACAGATTTGGGCCTGTACCTGGAAATGTTGATTCCTGAATGGTGATAATCTGACAAGAAATATATGTCCCTATCAGAAGTTCCGTACTATATTAGCTAAGGAAAGCTTCTCCAACCCAATATTCCCAGGGTTGATAAGTTGTTACATCTGACAAAATGAGTGTCCCCATTGGTAAATTATTAATGTAAATATTAGAGCAAGCTTGGCCAATCATTCAATTCCCAGGAATTATTCGGTATTGGTTGTTATTGATTGCTCGAATTATTAGCAGTAAATTAATGTCATGGGTCAGGGCACGGCCTTGAATAATCATATCTTAATGAACGGTATGTGACATTGGTCCCCATATTGATTACATTGATCACAATAATGGTGGAGTCAAATGAGGTGCAACTATTAGCCACTATTCCATTAATCGTATTAAATGTAACACATAATCAGTACAATATCATTAATGTAACCAGAATATTGGTATCCTTGCCACAGTCCGGCATATAGTCATACTCCAAGCATATATTACAAAAAAACATTAATTTCATGATCAGTGTTAAGACCAGTAAGGGTACAGCATAGAAAACATATCAACTTGCATTCAATTTTTCTTAATTTCAGTTTGGTGTTAACTCCCTTCTCCCCCTTCTTCGCTCTCATTGGTCCCACAAATCTAATATCTGAGCAAAGCAAGAGGTAATTTTTGAGCAGCAATATTTAGACTAGCTAGATGTTCTCTTATTCTAATACACAATTGTCTAACAGTACTTCCTATGTAAAGTTTCCCACAGACACATATCAAAGCATAAACTACAAAGGTAGATTTACAGTTGATACAATCTTTGATTTGAACAGATGTTCCAGTAACATCTATACATTCTTCACAGTCTTTGAATGCATATTTACACATCCTACAGTTCCCACACTTATGGAAACCTGTTGCAGATTTCAACCAGTTACTACTCATAGCTTGATTGCCAATACTAGTATGCAAAACTGATGGGCTTAGTTTGTTTTTGATGGTGTGAGCTTTGGTATATAAACACGTTGCTGATGTCAGGTGTGTACCCTCTTTCAAGAAATCGCTGTGTGAGAAAATAACATTCTTGTTCAAAGTCTGCATGGTTACTACAATTTTGTCTCGCCCTGTAGAATTCCACGCCAGGGATGTTGTCAATGGTCGATTGTTGATGACAGCTTTGAGCATGCAAAACAGAGTTGACCTCTGTAGTTTTACTATAAGTATTGGTTGCAATTTTATCATTCTTGATAAATATGTGCAGGTCAAGGAAGTCGATGTCTGTCACACTGCAGTGTCCTGTTAATTTTATACCATAGACATTATTATTAGTATGTATAACAAAGTTGTCAAAGGACTCTTTAGAGCCACGCCATATAATCGAAATATCATCTATGTACCGCTACCATGCAATCAAATTGTGAGAAAAATCCTCATTATTGAGCACATGTGTTTCTTCATATTTCGCCTTGAAACGATTGGCCAAAGTGGTGCATATTTGGCTCCCATTGCCACCCCTTTGATTGAATATAATAGACATCATTAAACATACATGCATTGTTGGTTACAGTGAACCTTAAAAAACATTTGAGCATTTCAATATGTGTATAATAGGATGCTGAGGAATTCCGATAAGTGTACTCTACTGCTTTCAGGTCTAAATCATGGTCTACATAAAGCTGTAACATCAAGGGTAGCTATCAAAACGTCTTCTTGCCAAACAATAGTCTGCAGGAACTATAATACCTGTGTACTGTCCCTTATGTAAGATCTCATCTTCAGTACATGTGGTTTCAAAGCATCATCCAGATAGTGTGAAATGCCTTCTGTTGCCCAACCCATGCCACTCATTATGGGTCTAACTTCAGGAAGAATTTCATAAGGTTTATGTATTTTTGGAAGAAAGTAAAAGGTTGGCATGGTTGATTCGGTGATGGTCAGACATCTTTTCTCCTCTTCAGTGAGGTAGCCCAAAGAGTACCATTCTTGAATAAGTGCCTGCAGATTTTGTATGACCCTCTTAGTTTGATTAGTGCTCAAATTTTTGTAACAGCCTGGGGTGGCTAGGTGTTTTTTTGCCCATGTTAATGTGGTCCTCTGTTTTAAGTATAACAACATTTCCTCCCTTGTCCGCCTCCTTGATTGTGATGGTATGATCCCTTGCTAAATTGTCTAGAGCCTTTTGTTCCCCTCCGTCAAGATTTGATCTGCTCCTTTTCTTTCTATACCGAGGTTTATCTAGGTATGCATGAATACCTTTTGTCAACACTTTATGAAATTTCTCAATGACATTCGCATTCCCTAACTGAGGAGTGAATTTTGGTTTGGGCTTCAGTTTGGGCTTCAGTTAATCTATTTCCAAATGTCTGGCTTTCACCTCTAACTCTCTGCAAATAGTGCCTTGATCTGAGCAAGACTCTTAATCCAAAGACATCAGGAGTTCTGTACTCACGATATCTGTCATGGTGTATGCGCTCAAGGGGTCGAGTGTAGGTTTGGAAACATAAATATGTACCTGGTTTGCAAAGAATTTCTTTAACTTAAGTTTTCTAACAAATTTAAACATATCAATTCGAAAATGTACAAAGTCAGTGTTGGCAACTGGTGCAAAAGACAATCCTTTATTAGAACTTTAATTTCAATTTCGTTCAGCATCCTGTCAGAGAGATTCACAACTAAGTTAGGTTTATTCACTTCGCTAGTTGCTTTTCGGTGTTCAATCTGGTCAGGATGCCGGGGCGACTGGCGTCCTCGTTTGAGCTTCCTCTTCCGCCCCCCCCCCCTCGCATCCCTGGTATGACGTTTGGCATTGGAATATTTGACATAAGACGTCTTTGAAATCTAACTTGTTTTGTATGTGTATCCTTTGGCTGCCCTTTTTGAATTGATGGATCAGTTCTAAAAAACCCTTACCAGTAGTGGAGACTGAATTGGTGTTGTTAGAACCCGTTCCAGATGCATTTGTGTTTTCCCCCTCTGAATCAGGATCAGAGCTAGCTGGAGTGGTGTTAAAAGAGCTATTTCTTGATTTGGAACTCAGTCATCATTCTTGGTTTGAAAGGTATAGACCCTATCTTGACAATAATCTTTGTCATCCCTAAAGTATTTCCTGAATTTTCTTAACTTTATTTCAGCCTGGTATTCTCTTAAAATATCATATATTTTATCATAGTTTTTCTGTTTTGTGGCATCTGCTTTGGTCATATCTTTAATTTCTTACTTTAGCTGTCCTATTTGCGCAGTCACTGTAGTATGCTTTCCAGTGCATGTACAATAATTAGTTCTAACATGTTCTTAGAACTTTGGTTAAGATAAGCTTCCCATTTTTCAGCGAGTTCTGTATCTTCTTGATTATCAAAATTGGGGAAAATCAGGACGCGTTGGCCTCTAGGAATCTCGTAATTTTGTAGGTAATTAGCAAGTGATGCCTGGTCCCAATACTTGTTGATCTCTTTTTTCGATAACCGTTCTAGCCTAATGAATGTTTGTTTTAAAGTTTCAATTGAATTATAATTGCTCTTGAAAGCATTGGAGGCACTTCCCCTAGGAGCAAAAAGGGCAGCCCTATCCTCATCCCGATTTAGCAAATTATCTGCCATTGTATAATGACAGTGGTTCCCAGCAAGCACAAGTATTTTTGATCAAATAAAGAGACTAGTGTCCAATCAATAAGAGTGGGCATAAGCGCACAGGTACAATTTCGTACCCATTCACACTATTCACTCACATTTTAAAGTCTTCGACATCAGGAAAATGTCGGAGCCCGACTGAGGGAGACCGGAAGTGTGATAAATTGATTGGGGGAAGGTAACCCTAAGGAATGTGCATTAAGCTTGGGGAAAGGAACCCCTGCAAGTGCTGTGATTGAAAGGTCCGAGCCCGACAAAGGGAGACCTATGTGAACTTTTGCTTTGAACTTTTGCTATGAGAGGTCTGAGCCCGATCAAGGGAGACCTGTGTGAACATTTTGTTGAACTGCGAACAAACTTTTGAAAGCTGGAATAAGTGACTTTAACGTGGAAGGCCAAGTGGGCCTCGATCCACGTTTTTAACTGCCTTTGTTTTGTGAACCTGAGCCAGAGTGTGTCAGTCTGTCTACGGGGAGCGTCTTTCTTCGTACTGTCCAACGTGGGGAGCACGGCTGACTCAGCCACATTAATTCTTTATATTCTAACACTGATTTTCCTTTGCATACATATTTCCCTTTACACAACTTTTTGTATAAGAGATAGGGCAGGCATAATGTTGTTTTAGTATAGGCCATCTTTGATTTGACAGAGACTTACTAGGACTGTATTTTCTTATTATTTGATGGTAGAGATTACTCCCATCATAGTTATAGGGCAACGTTGGAATTTTTCCAAACCCCCGAAAATTGAATAAAGGTTTTACAAATTGCACCTCTTGTGTCAGTGCCATACTTGTGATACAATGCATCCCTCACAATAGGCATTGGATACGTTTACCAGCTACACAGACTGTTTTCATCTGTTGCCATTTTATGGCCCGGGAATACCATTATGGCAATGCCTGGAAAATGCCAATCCCATGTCTACACACAAGAAAAAAACATGTGGCTTGGCCAATGCTTATTTGTCTTACATACACAAGCTGTCCATAATAAAGCTACCAGGTAAAACGAAATAATGGGACAGCAGCAGGCCATAAACCTCTTTTAGTTGAGCAATATATTTTTTATTTTATTCATTTCATAGTTTATTACAAACTTTTATCAATTCCTCATAAAAACAAAATGGATTCAACAAAGTTTCTTCCTACCAGGTCACTAGACCCCACAACACCCTCCCATCTCAATAAAAAGACTCTTTAGTCCTACCCTTCACCCATCTTTAAACATTAAAGACTTCCTTAAAAAACTGTATCAACACAAACATCACTTGAAAATCTTTACTTCCCATGCGAAGAGACCAAACATTTTTAGCCTCATAACATTGCCTTTTTTTTAATACCTTTTCCCAAATGCTTGGCCCTGGTCTCCGTCAGTTCCCTACAAAATACCATGACATGCACCAGTGTTTCCACTTGACACTCAGATTTACAAACTCACACAAGTCATCTCATTTGTTTTTCCTTAAATCTTCAAGATTTCAATGGTGGGGAACAAGTTAAATCGGAATCTCATGAATTGGGTCCGATAGCATGGGGAGGGGAAGAGCTTTCAATATCGCTGCCTACTAGCATAGGCCTTAACTTCATTTCCTAAAGCCGATTGCATCCGGTGAGTATTTCTGTCCTCTAGAGTTTGGATCCAATTTTGTTCCCAAATTTGTTTTAGAATTTTATCAGGATTGGTCATCTGGACTTCGATTTTCGAGCCTACGATACTAGCGTGGCTCTACAGCAACGCTCCCATTGTCCTACAATGGCTGGCACCATTTTACCCATCTCTTCGCTGAGGATTTCAAATGTGTGAGCGGGGGTCACTAGCAAGCATTTTCTAAATAAAGATCACAACTTCCAGACAGTTTCGCATACAGCGATATTAGGCCTAGTTTAGTTTACTTTATTATTTGTAAAGTGCACCAAACCCTTAGGTATCTGGGCGCTTGTATCTGATAACTGAAGTCACTATCAAATGCGGGAGTTTTAAAAGCTTCCTCCAAAAGGCCTCTTCTAACGATGCCCACACCTTATAAGGTGTGAAGAGAAAACCCTCTGCTCCAAAAATAAAAACCGGAGTCACTTTGGCTTCAAATAAAGTAATTACCGGCGCTAATGAAATTTTCCAAGTCTCCTATGGAGCAAAATAGCTTGAGAGGTTAGCATAGGAGCTTATTTTTTTCAGAGCCAGAAGCCTAGAGCCGTCATCCGTCCTGTTGTTGGCATGGGCCCCCAGATATACCAGGGACTGGGTTTGCGTTAAGGGAGTTTTTTCCAGAAACCATTTATGTTCAGACTTCCCCTTCTTATTTCTGATACCAAATACCATATTATTTGACATTTTTTATTAATACCTAGGCCGTTGGCCCTCATCAATACCAGCAATGCATTCAAGCTTCGCTAGAGTCCAATTGGGGTCTGGTCCAAAATGACAAGGTTGTCAGCAAATAAGAACCTGCCAATCTTGTGTTTGCCTATTTTAGGAGGAAAGGCGTTCACACGGTCAAACGTGGACGGTAAATCTGACATAAACATATAGGATATTTAAAAAAATCAACAGGATTCCGACACCTACCCTAGAAAGCCTACCTGCAGAAGCATGTGTTTGGGTCTGCTTCCACCCCCTGAACTGACTAAAATAGTGCAGAAGATGCAAGGCTAAAAGCACAGAGTTCTGCCCAACAAGCCTCACTTATTATGAGCTGTAAGGAAGGAATAGTATCAAACAGTGAAGATAAACACAAGTGACCACAGTTCAAGGTTGTGTATTGAACTTTTAAAATGGGTTGGAAAAATGCCTTTATAATCCTAAATCTAAAGATGGGAGCAAGCTTCGACCATCAAATAACAATAACTCAGTCCTAGTAGAGTCTTGTCAAAATAAAAAGGCCTATACTAATAAAATGATTGCCAATCCTTACTTCTAAATCCAAATGGTGTGGGAAACAATGTTATGCAAAAGAAAAGTGTTCAATTAATGATATGTCGGGATAGTTGTGTCATTGGTTTCCCTTGCCCACGTTTTCAGCAAGGGACAAGGCGGGACATTCGTGCTTAGCACACACTCTGACTTCCCTAGCACAAGGATGCAGTTCAAAACCTTAGTATCAGGACCTTCTGTGCCAAAGTCTCTTTGCCATTCAAAGCCTCTTATTACAGAGGGCCTGATGCGACAAACAAACATTAATGTTCCTTTCTTCTCAGGATTTCCACATGTACAATTTCTTGGGTGATTCAATGTTCACCCCGGGTCACCCTGCATCGGGCTCAGACCCACTTTAACAGTTCCATTCTTCTCAATCGGCCTCCCTCAATCGGACTCGGACCACTTTATCTCATTTTCTATTCTTTCCTTTCTGTATCAAAAATAGAAGACTTGCAACTGTGGGAAGGGTTTTGCTTGACCTATTGCAGGACCACTTCGATTCACAAACTCTTTCTCCTTACAAATCTTTAACTTTCACTTCTGCCACTTCTCGGTTGGATACCTTGCAGAGACCTTTGATTGAGCATGCACACGGTGCCGGACCACTCTGTCAACAATACTGTACCTTACCTTTCAAACTCCAAGCATTCATCATCAGTTTAACTTTACTTGCGTCTTTCCTCACACACGTTTTAACAATGTTAATTCCAGCGCAGGTTATACAATGCTGCTGCTTGCAACCATGGCTTCAACACAGACTGGTATGGTATTGGTCTCTCTAACTCACCGGCTGCGTTGATTTCTTTGTCACTTCTTTGTTCTTGGAGTCAAGGACAGTACCATGGCAGTCGCTGCTTCTCCCCCACTCGATTAGTCAGGTAGGAGAAGCGCGGGTACCTCCAACACACAATGCAGGATTATTCTGACAGGTTTCGTGGTCTTAATATATCCAACTTTGATGTCTCATCAAAGTAACGGTTTCTTCCTCGAAAGGTCAACGGAATTTCCCTCCTTGCAAACCCATCGTAGTTCAATGTCTTTCGTCCCCCGTTCAGCTGCCGTCTCGAAGCTGCTGTTTCCTCATGTGCTTTGCCTCGCTCAGAGTCTGTTTTTGTGCTCCGCTTTTATCCATGTGGGGAAGTTTAATGAAAGTCAGGTGTGTGTGATGGTCAGTAATTGCCCAACCTCACCTGACCATTGTATTGGGACACGTCTGGTCTACTGCTCGGGTGTTAGACCGTTTTCTCCCAGGGTGGGCTGTCCGTGTGAAAGTGTTTGTGTAAGAAAAGGGGAGGGTAGAGTCCATACGTATCCTAACTGGTAGGAGGGGGTAATGTTGTTACAGGACAGGGGATACCGTGTCTCACCATCTGGTGTCCCACTCCACGAAGTCCCCTCACCCAGGTGATCCTGCCGTAGTGGTCCACCCCCAGGAACTGGATCCAAAGGTGATGGCCGTGTCCTGACTCGATTGACAGATCCCTGGGGACTTGTGGGTGAGACACCTTCTGGTTTCTCACAGAGCTGATAGCGATTCTTGGCCACTGGCATTTACAAGCTATGCCATTTGTCACCATTGAACCACTAAGTCCCTAGGGACGTGGAGGAAGCACCCCTCTCCAATGCATTCCCCTCCCCCTGCTCTGCCTCATCTCCCCCTTCTCGCCAGAACACAAAGGCGTACTCCAGTAGTGGGAGGAGATCTCAGCAGCCTGTTAGTATTGCTGGAGCATGTAGATTCAGATGTCAGGTGGACACCTTCCCTTAGATGTGGTTAATTCTTACAAGCTGTCAGCTCCAGGTGTCCTTCTCTTAAAATTCTGCAATTCAGTGGCCATGAGAGGTGGTGGATGACCGTCAGACTTTACCCCCTTACAGCAGGTTTCATGAGACCAATTCATCGCCATTGTTCTGTCAAAACAGCAGCAAATCGATCAATCAATCAACCTGCCAGCCCTTCTGGAAAACATGGCCTAAACACCTGATGGACTTTGTGGTCCACTGCATATCACCAAGAACGCTCAGATTGTCCATGGTGATGAACCCGGAATTAAATGTACCAAGGAAGTAAGAATCTGTCCATACGTGTGCCCACGAGCCTTCAGAATACTTAAACTTGAGAAGTATAAGAAGACTATTGTAAACTCAGGAAATAGTGAAGAATACTTTCCTCTAACCAAGAGCTGCTACCACCTTCGGAGTTAGGACCATATACGGGAATACGCCTCCAAGTACCCGTTCTTCCAATAATACAATGTTGCCCTGTTTTCAAGGAGAGATTCACAAATATAGAGTTTGATATAAATGCCAAAGGATTGTCACGCAATGATGCACACAGTAATAAACACTTTAGCTGTCAGATTCCTGTGGAAAGGGGTTGGTTTAAAACCTATAGTTACTATGAGTGAAACTAGGAAAAAATAAGGAGGTGCTTAGACGAACATTCATCAAGTTGGGACAACCAAACGTGATGGGTAACTTCCTGCAGCAGTAAGCCTCTTTGCTAGGCTAGCAAGCAAGTACATAGATTCTTAATCCTCTAAAACGTCTTTGCCCATCCTTGGACAGCCTAGTCAAAAAGGAAAGTTCCAAGCAGGTGGCTAACAGAAATTCCAATACCACTTCTTTTGAGGTCCTGAGCCTCCATATTCCAATAACCTAAAACGAAAGAGTTTTTAAAGAATGGCCAAGAAAAGTTGACACATTCTACCTTTAGTAGTCCAGGCCTAGGCCATTAATATAGAATAGTTCTCAGCCAGGTTTGACTACTAGTCCAACTTCCTTTCTCGTTTCCTGCTTTCTCACGATGCCCTAGAGCTTTCACTGGTTGCAGCTCTCACACTCTTTCTCCTTGGGCTCCTCTCACACCCTCATATGAGACAGGTGCTTCTTTGGCCCTTCTTTGCCTTGCCCCTTCCTGGGTACTTCTTGTGTACTTCTCTCCCATCCTCTCTATCTGGGTGCTTGTCAGGCAGATTATATTGTAACCCTCCTGCTATGGGTCTGCTTCTCACTTTTCTTTCCCTACTTGAGGTTGTTGGTGGAAACTCCTGGATTCTGACTTGCAAGTTTACCAGGGATTGCTCCAGACCGCTTGCATTAGCTTTGGTTAGCCTCTTCTCCCATAGCTTCTAGCCTAGGCTAGTCTTCAAGGATCATCAAGGGTTCTCTGCAAGCCTTCGAGGTTGTCTGTTCCTTTCTCCAGACGGTTGCCTTCTTTACTTGTTTCTATGACACTGCCTTCTGCCAGGCAGCAATTCTCTGAAGCTCCTCTTGCACTGCCTCCTGCCAGGCAGTGGTTCTCTCCGATGGCTCTCATCCAGCGGCTCGCCTTTTCGCAAGAGTGTGCTGTGGCACTCCATCTTCTCTCCTTTAGCAGGCTTTTACTAGGGACGATTCATAAACAGACCAGCTTTTATATCTCTCTGGCCATGGGATCTATATTAAGGCTAACCCTGATTGGTTACTCCCGGTGATTAATGTACCCTTATATGCGGTCTTAAGGGACTTCACCATTTAACTATTAGGTGTAATGAATGGCTCATGCAGTAATAGTACTTATTCGGTGAAATAGGAATTGTGGGGTTCCATATGCGTCCACGGCATCGTGTGCCATCTTGGAAATCCGTTCAGCTGTTTGCGCAGTGGCTCGGCGTTCTGCAATTTCCCTCTCCAGATGTCGCTTCAGTGGTGGTGGAGAAGATGAATCGCTGGCTGGGCATGCTATCTGTTGTTCCTCTTTCTGGGGGAAATGTAACCCCATCAGGTTTGCGAATAGCACAAGCTCCCAAACAACCTTCAGCGGATTTCTGCCAGTTCCATGTTTGGGTATGGGGACTAGCCCATGGTTAGATAGTGCATTCTGGTTCATGGGGCTTTCCATAGGGAAATGGTATTGGAAAAGTCATGGGGGTGGATTACCGGATCTCTGAGGGGAAAGCGAGCAAGTGGGATCCTTGCTCATCTTTCCACTGTTGGGTACATTTTGGATAACTGCCAGACCACACCAGTACCTGGTAGCTTGCTTCCCACACAGGTTAACATGGGGAGTCCAGTGGACTCCAAATAATGTGAATGAAAATCATGCTTTCCATCACTTTCCTTCCTTTGTATCGCATTCCTAGGTCTGCCGCAAGTTGCCACTATTGCCCTTCCGTCCTGCTTCCGGCGTCCTGAAGGAAGCATGTTGGGTCCATACAGAAATCTCGCAGCCCACTGCAGTGACACGTTTGAAACTCCGCCTTTCATCCTTCCACGTATTATTACAGCACTTTTTCAGCATGGCGAATGCGGCATGAAGCACAATGTAACAAGCATCAGCAAAGCTAAAAGTTTGGGATTTTGTGTAGGCATTGGAAAGGCACTTGCCAGGCACAACCGTAGTGATATTAACAGGCCATTCATGTACCGATACATTCAATTACCGGCATGTTTCTGGACTTGCAAACTACAAGTTTGTCAGTCGGGTCACCTCATTTACCTCCAGCCAAGCCAAGAGCTGGAGGTAAGTCAGGCAACCCACAGGCAAAAACCAGCTGGTATTATCGAAAACCCCCATGGAGTCCTATTGGACTCCATGGAAGTGGGGATTCACATGCCCTTATTGGCACCTGTAATCTGCCGGAATTACCGGCAATTCAGGCGCCAGTAAAGGTATTACCATCTGGTGGTATCCCACCGTATTTACCGTCAGGTATACCACCAGACGTGTAATGAGGCCCATTAACTCTCAGAAGACTGCTTTGAAAAAACACTGGCAGGCACTTACAGCCTCATTACGAGTGCGGTGGCGCAGTAAAAATGAGCAGTAACAGAAGGACTTTCTGCCAAAACCTCCATGGAGTCATATGGACACCAATTAATGGGGACGAACACCGCCTACCACCACTTGTAAACCGGCGGTAATACCATAGGATCAAGTGGCAGTAATGCTAATTCCATAAGTGATAGTGTGAATTTACTGCGCAGATACCACCAAACTGGTAATGAGGCCCTTAGAGTTCAAAGTTTCATGTTAAGGCTTCATTAAAGCGAGCTCAAAGAGTTCCCATGAGGAGGTGTTTTGGGCGGGGAGCGGCAGGAACTGGGTGGGAATCGCCATAGGGATTAGAATGAACATAGGCAAGCAAAGTGGGGAAATAACCAAACAACACTTACAGAATGTGTGTCCCCCCTCACATTCATTTCCTCCTCATCTGTTCTCCAATGAAGTAGTTCTGGCTTATAGGTGTTTCTTGGAATTATAGGTGTCGCAAACGACACCCAATAGCCCAAACTAAAAATGTGATTTTATTATTATGACGATGAACTTGCACTAATAGCATATTCTGAGCTGTAATGCGCAATGGGTAGGCAAATGACGGGTACGGGGTTGGGGGTTGTTCTGAAGTAGATTTGTGATCGAGACACACTGTATGTTGGGAGCTCCTGTGCTCCATGGTAAGGAAAATAATGGACAGAGGGCTCCATTGTACTGCTGCCATGTGATCTTGAGCAGACAGAATGTTCTGGCCTTTGTATTACATAGAGGGGTAAGGCTATAAAATTCTGCACCCCCTTTGTTAAATTAATTTTTACAATAGATTAATAAAACTTACAAACACCCAGGGCTTTAAGTGGGTCAGAGCAAGCCGGGGCCAAGCCCTGGCACTCACTGAGATGGGCTCCCGAGCCAGAGCCCTGCTGGGGTTCACCCAGACTAGCCCCAGCGCGCCGACCTCTCAGGCAGCCGAGGGCTGCACGGTTACACGGCTGCACTACCTTTTCTCTTTTCCAATCTGAAATGCTGACACCTGAAGTCAGCCAGGGACGTCATTTCACCAAAATGCCAGTGATAGCGGAAAATACATCACACGCCCCTTGACCTCTGAAGACATCACAGGAAGTGATGTAATTTGACCCCACCCTGAAGTGACATCACAGGAAGCAAGGGAACACCAGCAACCTTTCACCCCTTGACAAAACAGGAAGTGGCATCACATAGCATTGTTTCCAAGTACACTACGAAAAATATGGTTACGATATACGGTAAAGTGATACACATTTCATACAAGAATGGATCACCATACGTATCATTAAAATCAGCGCCAGATGACCAAATTACTGTGAATGCAAGCAGACGTCCAAGGCCAAACGACAATGATGTGTTATTATATTGCACTTATGCTTAAGCGCTCCATATAGAACAAATATATATACAATATCACACAAACTGTGTTGGTACTCATTTATCAACCTCAGCAGAATGAAAGGCTGAGTTGACCTTGCCAGGAGTTGAACCTGCAACCTGCAGATGACACACACATTGCAGCAGCAAGCGCTCAACCCACTGAGCTATCTTACCAGCCATAGCTATCAGAAAACCAGCCACTCCAAAAAGAAAGTGCCACATGCTGCTGGCCACAGCCCAGGAGCATCAATAAAAAAAAGGGTTTATTAGGTTTTTTTAGGGGTAGCAATGGAGACCACATTGGTAGCGAGGGAGACCTCAGGGGTCGCAGGTCGATCCCTGGCGACCCCTAATTGACATCCCTGGATAAGCTGCTTTAGGTATATTTGCACAAAACAAGCAGAAAGACTGAGTTTGCAAAACCGTACAGGGGAAATGTGCTCTTCACAAAGAGAAATTTAAATCTAGGCCTAGTAATCAGGCTCCAAAATTACAAATAACAGCTATGCATCCATGGCTGCAGATCGGGATCATCTGATATTGCCCGAGTAGCCTGGTTAAAGAGCTCTTCCATCTCACAGGCGTCTCTACTGTATTCACGTTGGTTATTCAAAGCGAACATAAACTCAGATTTGGGATTCCCCCTGCTAGATATTAAGTCTGATAGCTGGCCTAGTACTCTGCCTTTTTCCAAAGAGTTTAGAACATCATTTGTCCGAGGGATTTTTGACATGCGGGTACCATTTTTTAGGTTGCTCACCAACAGGTTCACTACCATGCCTTTTCATTTCTAATGCCTTAAGGAAAGAGATTGGGGTTGTCATACACTTGCTCATTTACATGCACACCCAGTTCCCATACATCATACACTCATTCACACACACACTCACTCCTTCACACATACATCACATACACAATGAGCTAATGTGTGTTGCTAGTTTCAGAAAAGGCTTTCCCAAGTCTCTGCCTAACAAAAAACAAGTGTGCACATCAGCCCCTTCCCCTCAGATGTGAAAGAACATGTAAAGTTCGCTCGCGTCCTGCGCAGGGGGCTGATGTGGGCATTTGATTTTTGTTGGGCAGAGAGGTGAGGGAAGCCTTTCTTGAAACTAGCAGTTTTAAAGTTTTGCTGCGTTTGTGCAAATACATTTTTCTGCACAAACACAGTCAAACTTTAAAGTCTCCTGTTTCAAGAAAGGCTTCTTTCCCCTCTCTAACTAACAGAAAAGTGTGGCGTCATTGAGCTAATCGTGCTTCAGCCCCGCCCCTCAGCTCACATTTGGGCGGGCTGAAGCACGATTAGCTAAATGGCGTTGCGTGCCTGCATCCGATACTTATTTGCCCTAGAGGAGGAGACGGTATTCCTCTGAGAGAACTGCATAAAAGAGGTATGCCATTTAAAAAAAAAACACGGGAAATGAAAACATGCTCGCATTACTGAAGACCAAGTTTATGTGGCATTTAAGGTGCTAGCAGCCCTGTTTCTTGGTCTGGGTGGAGCGGGCAACTGCCCGGGAAGCAGAGCTAAACAGCTCGGGGAAGGGGTGGGGGGTGCAGCAAGGGGCCCACCCAGAAAGCTGCCTCTGAGCTTGTCGCACAAAAGATTATGCAGCCTGCTGTGCCAGTGAGTGCTTATCTGTGATGTGCGGCTGGCTGCTCTCTGCTAACTCGTGGAAGACTGGGATGCATTAGCAATATGCAAACAAAGGAGTGCATATTCCAAACACAGCATGTGAGATGCTCTGGAGTCACACAGCACTTGCCCCTTACTCCTTGTGCTTACAGCCTTTCAAGTGGGGCAATTTCTAAGTGATGGCTCATTTAACAATCCATTCTTTTTACACAGTATGTGCAACATTTCAGTGTTAAGAGCTGCACATGGGGCATTTTTATGCACCAGACCAGCACAAGTATCAGTTAGCTGATCCAACCTATGCATTCTTCAAAGAGAATCTAAATGCCACACAGAAAAAGTTTTAAACTTGTTTATTTTCATGGGTCTTTATTTGACACACCACTTACTTTTTAGATACATATGGCGCATCCCTGGGAAGGTTAACTGTCATTTTCTTGCTTAAGTATTCTAGTGGCTGTTTTGGGACATGGACTAAATGCATGCGGTCAGCATCAAAGGTCTTAATTTTCTAAACAAGTCAGCCACTGCCTAGCACGCGCACCAGATGCCAACTCAGTGTCACTTGGCACCTTGATTAGGAAAGTAGAGTTCATTGTGTGTCACCATGCAGACAGTAGTCCATGGCAAATCAATGCAGTGATATGCGTACAGAAATGTTTTGTGCGCTGCACAAGCCACCACCCTGTTGGTTAATGGCATCTATGTGGCACTCCCGTATGTAACAGCATATATGCCGGTTTTTGTCTGATGTGTCTAATGTCCATACAATAGCGATGAGCATGCCATACTGTGCCCATGCTTAAACACAAATCAAAGTTGCCTCAAATTGTACATCCACTAGGCCGAACGCCCTTTCTACACTGCCACACCATAATTTTCACTAGCTGCAGGCCAGCCTTAATAAGAGATGCTAATGCTGGTTCTGTTAGATAAAGCATGGGCCTACTAGTTTTGGCAGAAATAACCCCTGAGGCCTGCGTAATAGTGAGGAGGTAGTGGCTGAGGAACTATGGACCCTTTACCATGCATTAGAAGCCAGTTTCGTTTATAACGCTTCATCAACTAATTACTGATACGGCTAAAGTTTGTAAGAGGTACAATCCTTTCTGTGCAGCCTTTCTGTGCATTGTTTATTGGGCCTCTCTTCTAAGGTATCCTGTCCTGCCTATAGATATAATTCCCAAAAGATGTTTCTGTATTGGGGGTTGGGCATTCTCACATTGGGACCCATCTCTTCCTCATCTAAAATTCTTCAGAAACAAGAAGCAAAAAGGCCCTTGTACTCCATTTGAGTGTCTGATGTTGCCCCCATTTTATACTCACATCCAAAAAGGTAAGCTGTCCAAATGAGTATGTATGGTTTATGGTCACACACATTTTAATGTTGGGGAGAGTTGTGAAGAGTGATGTGAGTACCAAGCCATGGATCTGTTAAGAATTTAGAGATACACACATACAATCCTTTTAGCACAGACTTGTTTATCCAATATAGAGATCTCTGATCACTGTTATAGTCCTGAAAGGCTGTGATTTAATGCAAAGCATACAGGAACCCTCACTGGTGCTATTTGTCCCTTTTGAAAGGGTAGAATAAGAGAGTGCCAGACTGTCCATCTTGGAATGGTAACCTTCCATCAGAAAACAATTCATATGGTTAGTATTGCCCCTTGCAAAATACAAGTGAGGTTGTGCGAACAGAACACCTGCAGCACAGGGCCATTGGTCAGTGGTCCCTCAGACCCCGGTAGGCTAGTCACACCGCAGTGTGCCAGTATGGACAGTTTGAAACTGCATGCAGGCTACGCCTTCCCTAAGAGCAAGTGACAAAAAAAAACATTTACTTGGACAGCAAAAGCTGTGTTTTCACATTAGATTTCTTCTGTTATGTACTTGCATTACAATGTAGTGAAACCAGTTTCATATATATAGCAATTATTTATTCATATTGAGGAGGGGTTTTGTCCCACGACACACAGGTGTAGTTTGCGAGTGACTTGTGCTAGTCGGGGTAAGTGGGGGGGGGCCCATTCTGCTGTTTCGCCCTGCACACCAATTTGGCTAAAAACTGCCCTGGTGATAAGCAATTTTAAACCATTCGAACATTTATTTTTGATATTTTCTGACATTTCCGAAATAAATTTCCTCTTCCATGTACCATAAATTGACCTCTGAATGTATAGCCGAGGTTGGACCTGAAGTAGGAAGTCCAAGGAATTGTTGGCAACTGTTGTTGTCGCTACACCATTCAATCCCCATATGCCCATGCCATAGAGTCCACATGTGTTTACCTTGACCTTATATGCCCTAATCATGCAAGTGAGAGGTTAGGCTTTGAAATCTGAGACAAAGGTGAAGATTCCACAAGTTGCGGGTGCCATGTCGGGGTGCCTGTTTTACCGTATGGTCAATAGGACTCAAGCCATATGTGAAATGAATACCTAAATAATCAAACTGTTTAACATTTGCAATATGTGCCTTCGCTACAATAAAACGTTGGCCCAGAAATGTATTTATTGTGCCGAAAGTTGATGGATTTAGTCGCGCTAATGGATACAAACGCATCTATGAATTTTTGCTGAGAATTCTGCATCCTCACAAGGAGTATGGTGTCCTCTGCATAGGCAATCACAGGGATGTTAAAGTCAGCCACATGTTGTACATAAGCCTCAACATTGCACAGGTGTTGATGAAAGGAATGGTGCCCGCACACAGCCCTAACATACTCTGCTCTCGATCAGCATTGGACCGGTCACCTTGCCACCCCATAGTCTTACCATGGCAGTATTCTGCAACAGGCCTTAAAAACAAGATTAGACATGAAGGATCCAACTCAAGTGCCCAGAGTCGAATGAACTTTTGCAGTGAACACGGCTTGGACACCAAGATTCATATAACTTGTGAAATTGGGTGTAGAAGGGCGGCGAGGGCAATGGACTTTAAAAAAGGACTAGGAGATACTGTTGATCGGGTGATTTTCCTGTCCTGTGTTTTTAAAGGTTGAACAAACCGTATAAAAATAATAAAAAAAATAAAAAAAAAATAACTGCCAACAGGTCTCTAGGGATGCCCAAAGAAAAAAAGCGTAGACCAAAACTTGAATTGAACCAGCGAGACATATTCCGCTGTTAGATCCAGAAAGGTAGCATATAGATGCTCTTTCCTTACAAAGATTGAATGTGCTTCAATGTGGTATAGATTAAGCATTTGCAGTTCATTGCCTAAACCAGACTCATATGGTCACCTGCAAAAACAGCTCACTAAGCGGACATACCATCTTCACCTCAACCCATCTTTGTTCAATCAAGTGCTGCTCATTCAATCACATGGTCCACCAGCTGGCTAAATAAGTCAGAACTGACCACCTATTAGTGAAAAGGTTGGCCAGTTACGCAAATTGTGAAACCATCACCCTATAAATAATAACAGTGACCGTTGATATAATGCAAACCACAAACTAACAAGTTCCTTTGATCAGTTATGGGAACACCACTTGAAAATGGTGTCCTCCAAAGGAATGACCCAAAAAGATGTAAAATAATAAACCGTATGGTATATTTGACCGAATTTAGGCTGTACCAAAATGCTGTATAACCAAAAATGCAATCAAATATGCCCAGGAGAGAAATAAAGTTAGAAGAGAAAAAAAAAGGAAAGGACTCTGTGGTGCCAATTCCCAAGCACGTAAGTGAAGGGAACCGGTATTGCAGGGAGTCGGCGGCACACAATGAGGTGTGCCGCCAAAGCGTAAGTAAGAGGTGTGGGGGGGGGTGTAGTTGTAGGGTATGCTTGGAGAGACATTTACTTTGGGTTGTTTGACCATAGCAATCTAGTTTGCTACGGTCTTTTCAGCCGCAAACTTTTCCGTTACGGGCAAACAACCCAATTCCTCCTTCTAATAGTGTGTATTCTGTGTGTATGCTGGTGTGTGTATGTACAGTTTTAAAATGAATACTTAAATGTCCCTTGTCTCTGCAAGGACCTGAAAGGGGAAACAGTACACCTTTGGGCTTTTGCCCGATAGGTGCTGTTGTAACTATTCATAACGTAGTAACTTCTTGAAGGACAAAGGCATTGAGATGCACGATGTTCCTTGAAGCAATGGGAGCGAGAGGGGCTGAAGCCATGCCAGTGCAGCCAGAAATCAATTGGTCTACCAGTTCAAGGTTAGTGGGAGGATCATAAATTGTGCTCCTGCAAATGAAATTGGCACACATTACTGTTAACTGAGTCCCAGTTCATGGTGCACATGATAGTTACTTTTGAAGGATTTATGAATTTTAATTAAACTGAACTTCCTTCTCAGCCCTTTAAGATGGGTTAGCAATGCCTTAGAGATGGACGGTGGATGCAGCGTTTACTCAAACATCAACAATAGAAACAACTCGGGTAGTGGCAAAAGATACAGTTCTAATGTCAATTATCTAAAACAGGGAGTGCAACGGATATCAACAGACATCCCTCATCATGATCTCTCTCATGACTTCTCAAAGCATATCATACAAAATTACATTTTTATAGTAAAAAACATCATAGGTGACGTTTAACCTGCGTATTACTAACATCATCCTACGTAGCAAGCAACAAAAACCTAATTGTGAGTGTGATAGGTTCTACAATGATCCATACTCGTTTAGTGCAGTGGAAGAAAATGATTTGTTTCTTAACATCAGGTGGGGCAACTAAGCCCTTCCCTTAAAATATGTCACTATAAACATCACTAAATATACAATGTCTAATTGGCTACACAACTAGAGGACCCTTGATCATGCAGTCCTCTATAATCGGTTACTTTCCAACCTAAGTCAGAACCCTCCCAACCTACGTTGGCGGTGCGCAGGCTGAAAGTCCAGGTACAGATAAGCTCGTTTTAACCATAGCTTCCCACCAATTAGCATATCCATCCATCATCGCCTCAGTGGTCCATTGTCAACAAGGTCTTTGAACTCAGCCTTGAACATGTTCTTTGCTCCTGGGAATTCAGGGGAGTGAAGGCACGCTCTGCCCTCGTGCGTAGGTGTGACCATTATGCTCGTCCAACTTCTTCTCCCCACATGACTAAAGACCACGAAATTGAGCTTTCAGTGTATTAAAACACTATTCTTTAATAGACCTCTAATGTCTTCTTGTTTTCGTCCATGCCTTCTGAACAGGAGCTTTGTTCTTTCACACGATTTTGTATCCAGTGTCAGCTCACCCCAGTCTTATATGGCCTTGGCTTCTTGGCTCATCAGCCTCGCCTTTCTGAGTTTCACCCTTGTTAATTCACTTGTTTTCTAACTGCGCCACACTTAAAAACTGGGAAAAAAAGGCCTTCCTTCTCTTGCTCAGCACTGCTATTGTACTGAGTGGGAACATTCATCCTTTACTGATTCCAATATATATATATATGTATATTTTCATGTTGGCACATGCCGCAATCTATTCACTATAAGCTAGCCTCTAAGAATACTTCATCTGCTTGCGTTTCTTTGCATGTGTATATGTGTGAAATAATCCAATATCTTCATAATGTCTGCAGCATAAGATCCTTTATCTTGATCCCAAGATGTCATTTATCTCAATACTCTCTTGATGCCTTATAAAATTGTCTACATTCGCTAGTCTGTGCATTTCTTCTCTATACGTCAACCTTGCTCTGCATGACGGTGGTTGTGATGAATTCACCATTCTTCTTCATCATTCAACCGTCCTGTTTCTTCCGGAATTTCATTCAGATGACCATCGTGACCATCGTATTGTCTCGTATGCAAATATGGTTTCCTCAATGGGAACCTTGCCTCCCAGATTCTCCGAGGTATCAGTATTTTCACTTGTACTGCACGTGTTTCACACTCCGTCATCCAACATACAGGTGCTGTGTGCGAGATGGTCGAGGTGGGGGTACTTAGCTCCTTCTACAAAATGTTATTAGTGTTGTTTTTTATTAGGATTCAAATTTTAGAAGATGAAATGTACAATGCGTTTTTAAATTTTTCGCCGGTCAATAGCAGATGCTGACATTCACGGTTGCGTGTAAGAGGCTAAGTTGGAAAAAAAAGGGGTGCTTTACACCTGTGGCCTCCTTGGGATTCCGAGCTACAAACAAACTAAATACAAAAGATGTGAGGGAGTGTGCAAAGTTTGATAATATGCAAAGAATGTAACTAATGGTGTGTTTCACAGTGTGTTTTTTAGGCATAAGGGTAGAACAAGAAAAAAGCATTTATTACAATTAATTTGTGAAAGTCTTGAGAGAAGGCAGACACAAGAGAGAAACAAGGTTTCATAACGCCATAATGTGGCGTTATCTAACCATTCCACAGGCAACACCGGGGGGTAACGGCCCGAGCCCCAGTTAACGGCTCAACCCGCCGCCATCTTCCCCCCACACTCTGTCCCTGTTTTTTTTTCTTTATTTCCCTCCACCCCTCCACTTACCGGCAATCCGGGGTGCTAAAAAAAAAATCCTTCCTAAAATAGGACGCAGTAGGAAGGAAAATCATTTACCAACATGGCCCTGAGACCCAGCTCCTAATCTGCCCCTCCTTGTGAGCCCACACGAGAAAACGCTCTAAATGGGCCTTCAAATCCTTAACTGCACACCCCAATTCTTGCGCTCACAAACTTACTGTAGCCTCTCTGGTATCTGGACCACACTCCTGGTGTGACCGTGCGCTCCCCATGTTCCCAGAGCGTCAGGTCCACAACACCAGGTGCCACCATTCCATACTGAACTCCGTGCCCAACTGCTGTTCCCTTGGATGAGCTTTCTGGAACCTCTCCCAGTGAAAACGAGAAAGAGCGTCATCTGCAATATTAACAGTTCCTGGTACATGGCATGCCCTAAACTCCAATATTCTGATACAAGCCCACTTCCACCAGCTTTCGAAGCAATCCCAGCACCATCGGGCATGAGGCAGATTGTAGGTTGATGGCCTGGAACACTGACTTGTTATCGGACCATAAACAGACCCTCCTGTTGCACAACTCACCTGGCCACATCAGGAGGGCAATTACAATAGGAAATAGCTCCAGTGCCATTATATTCCCCAATCTCCCCTTTTTCCGCCAATGGGTAGGCCATCTCTGGGCGCACATCTGTGCACCTAGGATAACCCTGAAACCTTCCTTCCCTGAAACGATGGAGTGCATCTGTAGCTCGCCGCTGGTAACCCATGGCGTCTGCCATAGGCTAATCACATTGTACCCTTGCAGGAACCTGCGCCACATGCATAAATCTTCTGCACTCAACTGGATGTGGTGATGTTTACATGTGACTCCCACAGTTGCTCTCGCCAACCTTCTGGCAAACACCCTTCCCGCTGGAACTACCCTGGCTGCAGCATTGAGTTTCCCCAAGAGTTGTTGTACCTAGACCAGTGTAGTCATGTCCTTAGCTAAATTGATGTTAATCTGCTCAATGAGCTCCTCTACCGTGTCCTTCGGCAGCCTACATGTACCTTTGTCCATGTCATTTTCTATCCCCAGAAATGTCAAAACCTGCGCGGGTGGCTGCGTTTTATCCTGAGCTAGTGGAATGCTCAATTCGCTCATCAGTTCTTGGAAGGATCCCAGTGCAGCTCCGCAGTCATCCGACCCCTTTCTCCAATAAACAAGAATTCATCCAAATAGTGCATGATGGCCCCCTTTCGTTCCTGTGTGCTTGCTGCCCATTCTAGCAAAGAGCGGAACTGTTCAAAGAAGGCGCATGAAACCGCACACCCCATTGGCATACACCTGTCAAAGAAAAATTGCCCCTTCCACTGAAATCCCAATAACCAAAAACTGTCAGGGTGACACGGCAGGAGCCTGAAGTCTGATTCAATGTCCACCTTTGCTAAAAGTGCCCCTTTTCATGCTTGCGTGATGAGCTCCATCGCCTGGTCGAAATAGGAATAGGGGACTAAACAGTATTCAGGGTCCAGCCAATCGTTAACCGACTCTCCCTTTGGATAGGACAGATGGTGGATAAGCCTGTAATTGCCTTTCTCTTCCTTGGGCGCTACCCCCAGTATGGACACTATGAAGTTGGGTAGGGGTGGTGCCTTGAATGGTCCCATAATCCCCCTCAAAGCTCTCTCTTTTTCCAATTTCTACGTCACAATCTCTGGTAACTTGTCAGTTGAGGGGTGGTTCCTTGCTAATCTTGTCGTTTGTGACCCTTCATGAGGAATAAGGAACCCATCCTTAAACCCCTTGTACAACAATTACCTTTCTTTTGCCTTTGGGTAATCCCTTAGCCAACCATGTAACGCAGTCCTGTTTATTGGCAAGGGCCCCTTATCCCAGAACCCTCTACCATGCTCCCTTGTTCTGCCCCCTGCCTCGTTGTCCCCCAGCACCTCTGTAACATGTTGTGGACGGGTGTGACCCCTTACATTTCTCACATGCTTGGGCAAATATGCACTCTTGTCCAAAGCGACAATAGCCTGCATTAAAGACCCTGCAGGTGCCCCTGCCCATGTTGCCACCCATGCAACCCCTCCCGGTACCCTGAACCCTGTTCTTGTGAGACCATTCCCTACCTCTGGTATTCTATCTGCTCCGAAAGGGCTGCCAGGTCTCCTTCCTTCCCTCGCTGTACTTACCCTGCCAAGCACGCCGGGGAGGACTGCCTTCCGCACCGATCGGCCGGCTGGTTCCTTCCTCCACCCCCCCACATATGCCACCCAACCTTCCATATTCTTTTGGTCCCATGACATGCTGGGTACCTGTGCCATTTTTTAGCTGAAATCCCGGTCATAATCAATTTAACCCATGGACCCATAGCGCTTGTGCTCCTCTAATATTGTGTCCCTGTATTTCCATAACGCGGGCCCTTGCTCAGGGAACCTTTCCATCGTTACTGCTGCCAACAAGGAAAATGCTTTGGTTCAGTTCTCAATAGTCTCCTCTTCTCTATGCCTTTTTTGTCTCTTCGTCTCCTACTCCTTAGTTATAGTTACATCAGGGCCTTCTGTCTCTAGTGACAGTAGTGAAAACAAAATCGAAATAATCTCTCGCCCAAATACGCTCCTTCACCTGTCTAGGGATGTGCCATGACAGTGAAGACTTCCCTGATAACAGTGGGGTGATCGTTGCCAGTGGCTCTTCCCCCCCTGATGCTGCAGGTGTTGACACTAACCCCCCCTACTAGCAAGTCCACTGCTGGCCCAGAAAGACAAGGCACAGGAGGTGAACTCCACCACTTGTCGGTAGAATACAACTCACCTGGCCCGTTTCATGAGGTCCTACCCCTAAAGAGCCTGCCTGTGCCCCTGCGAAAGCAGCCGGCCCCACAGGTTGTTCCCAAATTCCCCTTGGCCCCCTTGCATTTGTGCCCCTCAGTTCGTCCTGACCTCTTTTCTATTGCTGCAGCATTTGGTCCATGAACCTTGTCATCTCCATTTTTGCCCATTCCATGCTCTAGTTGTGTGCCCCCAACCCCTGCCCTAATTGCCCTGGTGCCCCAATGGCCCCGGGCGGCACCATGGCCGGCATTACTTAGAGCTACTGCAGGCAATTCCTGCACCCCAACCACGGGTTGCCCCCACTGACCACCTGCAAAACCTGCCCTATAGGCAACAAAGGCACAGTGTCTTCCAGCCTCGTGTTCACCTCAACCGTGACCACCTTAGCCTTTGCTTGCCTTGGCACCCTCCTCTTTTTTGCAGGAGTGCCACAAACAGCTTGTGAACCAGCGGGGTAACAGCTGTGGCTGGTGGCGTGTCCTGACCCTCATCGGTCTGCCCCAGCAGTCTTTTCGCCCAGCCTGTCCCCATGCTGAGTACCCTCATCTGGAACAGTGCCATCAGATGGGCTGCTTCCGTGCTCTCCTGGGAAAATCCGCTATCTGCCCTCACCAGTGTCGAACAAGATCGGTGACCCCCGGCTGGACATTCTAACTTCACCTATAATGTATACAGACAAAACAAAAGGGGTTTTAGAACCACGTCCATGCTCGCCTCCTGCCCCGAAGCACCTTGAGGCATTTCACTTGTGTACAAGGGCTTTCAAATAAACCATTCCTTTAGTACCTCTTCCCTGACCCACCACTGTTGGTGCAACCACACCCCAGTCAATAAGCTTCAGCTCCTTTTCACCACATCCTTTTTTAATGCTGTACCTTTGCTATAAAGCCGCAAAATCTGCCACCTGCGTGAGCCTAGTTTCCCCAAGACCGGTGCGCCCTTCTTACCGCTCTTGTATTGTCCTCTTTGTTCTTGTGACAAACCTCCCTGAGCGAGCCTTCCCTGGATGTGAGTTGGGAACCTGTAATGTTGTGTTAACACTTTAAAGCAGCTGCATTTATTTGTGCGCGCCACCTTAAAAATAACCGTGAATCCGCTTGCTGTATCCCTCTAGATTATTCTTTCATTCTTGCCTGGAACCGGAGAGCAACCGAGCTGTTAGTGCCACCCCCTCCTTGTTCTCTGAATCAGTGAGTTCTCTCAGATGAACCTCTGTGTCTGCTGTACAGCACTACATCCCTAGTTCACTGTCCCTTGTTCTGAATATCCCCCAGCCACCTCATACAGTTGCCTGTCTCCTCCTCCCTGCACAGCAACCTCCCGTGGCAAAAGCTCTTAACTTCGGCCTTATGTGCCCCCCAACCTATGTTGCATGCAATTAACTCCCTTCCCTGCTGAGCGCATTCCTATGCTAAAGCAGGACGCTTATAAAATTTCCCCAGGAGATTCCGAACCTTTGATCAGAACTCCGGTCTCCCGCATTCCAAGCCCAAGCTCTTCTCACTTGAGCCACTGGTGGCTGTGCTGCAAGGTAACCCCCTGTACTCAACAACAAACTACACCCCCATATAGGCAAGGTGACTCCTAACAAGCTATAACCACCACGTTGCGGTGACCGCGCCTTCATTCAGCTGGTTACCATTGGATACATAACCCTCCTGCAGCTCAGTGACTGCCTTCTCAAACTCCCGATCCACTTCTAATTCCAAAATGCATTGGCACAAAGACATACCCCAGTGCAGCGACCGCCCCGCCTTCTAACCAACATCCCCACCCAGCAGATACCGTGGTATGGCCACCACAATGATTCTCCCTCGCTCATGCATAATTGCTGCAATACCCGACTGTCAAAACTAACAACTTCCCCTTTCTCTATGCCCAACTCCTCCTCACCTGAATCTCCAGTGGAGCCCGTAGAAGTCGACCAATCCTGTCTTCTTCGATACTTCTTTGATTCTGTCTTCTTTTTGGTCTTCTTTTGAGGTAAATAAGGACGTGGCTTCTCGGAGGCCACCTTGACCGGATGGGTACCAAATCCGGTGATCTCCCAGGAGCCAGTCCCAAAACTCCAGGGAAAAAGCCGTTTGGCAAAAAAACCCTGTGTAGCAGATCTTCTCTACTGTCGGAAAGGAGTATCCGATATGTTAATTGTGATTCCCGCTGTGGTGAAAAAGGGTCTTTAGAGGTTGTAGATTTTCTGAAGACTTTTAAGCAATCAAAGGACAAGAACAGATTTGTAGTATGGAGAAACTAGAAGTTCCAGCAGGCACAGCAGGAGACAGGCAACGTTCGAAGAGTACTGCGATCCAGAAGGCACCGCAGAAGGCAGACGTTGTGTGGGAAAACCGCAAGATCCGACAGGCACCGTAGAAGGCAGGAGGTCCGTAGGACCAGCGGCTCTGTGGGAGACTGCAGTAACAGGGGCTTTGGCACAGAAGTATAATTGCAGCGGTGAGAGAGTGCACTGGAAGAGGGACTGGAAGCAGACAGAGTCTCGGAAAGGCGAGAAAAGAACAGAACAAGAAGAAAAATGTGAAAAAAGGTAATAGATAGGCAGAATAGAAAGATAGTAAAATACAAGTAAAGGAACAGAAAACCGAAGAAAAAGAGAAAAGAAACTCCCGTGAACTTACCAGAATAAAACGCTGCTGAGTATAAACCTGAGAGGAGCAACACCGCGAGTGAAGGCAGAAGGGGAGAAAAGGCTAAGGCAAGAAGGAGGAGGTAAGGTCTTTCTGCGAAACAGAATAACACGAGCAAGGGGCAATGAACAAAGTTAGAAATCAATGATGATACAGCGCACCGTTGTTACTGTGCGTGATGCATATATGCGCTCCGGACGCCATCTTGGTGGAAGGCTAGACCGTTAACTAGACATAGAAGGCATCCGTGCTAGGTGTATCTCCACCTATACCATAACTTCCATGGCTGGTGCATAACACCGACATCCACAAGACATATAAATATTTGAAATATGCGGCACAGAAACCACTATGTTCTTTAATCCAGCGTACACATTTTTAGAAACACGCGGCACAGAGACCGCTTTTTTCAGCATCCTGAAATATAAATCTAGAAACATGCGGCACGGAGACCGCTTTGTTCTGCAACCCGACATGTAAATTTAGAAACACGCGGCACAACAACCACTCTTTTCGTTAATCTGATATATAAATTGCAGAAACATGTGGCACGGAGACTGCTTTAGTATTGACATTGACACAGCACCGACATAAGTAGCACAGCGACCGCACGCTTTGCCAATGATACATTTACCACTGTTGGGGGGGGTTGGACCCTCAGCATTCACCCGCGTGCAGGCACTCTAGAGAGACACGAGCCACCATTCATCTCAACCTTCTTTTATTCCTCGTACATCCTAACTGCTGTTTCTTCCCTCGTCCCCTCCGTCTTCCTCCCGCCTCCGAGTGTTTGTTGTTCTTAAAGGGGCTGCGTCCCTTTTCAATCATGTAAAACACCTCCCCCGTACCTAACATGGAAGTCCAGTTACATCTGTTTGATGAGTCTCACTGGCCTCTTTATTGTTCTGGGCGGCCTCCCTGGGGATTCTCTGCTTTCACCTGTCACTTCCAGCGGGGGTCCTATTTCGTCTTCTCCGTCGGAATCTTCTACTGTTATCTCCGGTGTCTCTGGTTCCTCGAGATACAGTCTCTTAAAGAATGAGGAGTTCCGGGTGATATCCCCTGGTTCTCCAGTCGCTGTAATCATGGGTCCCTTGATGGCTGTGATGACCCGAGGCTCTTGACTGTAGCGCGTGTCTGTCTTCTTGCGTTGAGTTTGCCGGACGAGGACAGTTTGTCCCACTTTTAAGTGGTGTTCCTTCGCTCTCGTCGGCCCATTGTTTGGCCTGTCTCTTCTTTTCAGCTTCTCGCTCTCTGATGGTCGCATCTTCTTCTGGTGTGTAATCTTCCGATCGGGGAATGCGTGTTCGGGGTTGGTATCTCACCATGAGTTCAGCGGGTGGCTTTCCCGTCGCATCATGTTGAGTGTTTTGATAGCTCCTGAGCATGCTGCAGATGGCTTGCGCGTGGGGTGTTTGCTCAGCTACCGCCTTCTGTCGGGTCAGCTTGATCGTGGCCATGAACAGTTCCACCATCCCGTTGGCTTGGGGCCAGAGTGGTGTAACCTTCTGGTGGTGGAACCCTAGGTGGTCTGCGAGTCTTGCGAACTCTCTTCCCTGGAACGGGGATCCATTATCTGTCTTGACAACGTTAGGGATGCCCCATTCGCTGAATAGTTCGTCTATGACGGGTGCCGTTTCTGAGAATAATGTTGACGGTGTCTGCTTGACAAATGGGAATCTCGAGTATTCGTCTATTATCACCAATAGGTATCCCCCTTCTTCTAGGGGTCCATAGAAGTCCATTGCGACTTTTTGCCAGGGCCTTGTTGGAAGTGTGGTTAGTTGTAGGGGGTTTGGGGTTGGTCCCTTTGCTGCTAGTTGGCAGGGTCTGCAGTGCATGAGCATGTCTTCCACTACCACGTCCATGTATGGAAACCAGACGTAGTTCCTGAGAAATCATTTTGTGGTGTTGATTCCCCTGTGGCCTTCATGTGCTAGTGTTACTTGGGTCTTCCTTAGGTCTCTCGGAGCTACCAGCCTCTTCCCGCTTAGCAAGATTCCCTGGTCGGTGGCTATGAGCTCGTTGTGTACTTTGGCTAGCCGATCAAGTTCCTTTTGGTCTGCATCCCCCCCGGTATCTCTTTTCTGGCGTTCTCTCCATTTGTTGGAGCGGGTGAGAGAGACGGCGGTCCTAATTGTTGGGTCAGCTTTGCTCCTTTCTTCGAAAGTTGCGGTTGAAATCGTTGGTGGCATGGCGTTTGAGGACAGGTAAGAGACGTAGTGTGTGGCTTCTTGGGCCAGGGTGTCATCTTTGTCCATCAGGGGGTGTCTGGACAGGTAGTCCGCTGGATTGGCATCTCCTCCCGGTTTGTGGATAATTGTGTAGTCGTACTCTTGCAGTCTTATTCCTCATCGCTCTATGCAGGGTGGCATTTTGTTTTTGGGATTTCCGTATATTGAGAGGAGTGCCTGATGGTCCGTCACTAGAGTGAACTTCCGGCCGATGATAAAATGGTGATATTTCTCGCAGGCCCATACTGCAGCTAGGCTTTCCCTCTCTGCTTGCGAGTAGGCCCTTTCTGTGTGGGACAGGGCGCGGCTGGCATATGCTACCACTGCGTGATGGGTGTTGTCCGTGGCGTCAGTCTGGGCGAGGATTGCTCCTAGTCCCATTGGACTGGCAACAACCGTAATGATGCTATGCCATTCTGGATGGAAGTATGCCAGTTGGCGGTTGTTGGTGAGGCTTTCTTTTATGGCCGTGAACGCTTCTTGGCAGGGTGCATTCCAGATGAAAGGTTGTTTCTTCTTCAGGAGGGTGTGGAGCGGGTCAGTTGTTGTGGCGTAGTTCGGGAGATAGCGTGCGCAGTATCCTGCCATGCCCAGGAAGGAGCGCAATTCTGCACTAGTCGTAGGTGCTTGGAGGTCCGTGATGGTCTTGATCTTGTCCGGGTCGGCTGTTATTCCTTTATTAGAGAATATGTGCCCGAGAAATTTGAGGCTCGTCTTGTTGATGTCGCATTTGGATTCATTGAGCGTCAACCCTGCTTCTTGGAGGATGTTGCAAACAGCTTTTAGGTCATTTGTCGTGCTGTTCTTGGTCTTTCCCAAATATTAAGATGTCGTCACTATAATTTAGTGCATTCATCTCCAATGCTATCAGGCGTCTGATCGTCTCCTGGAAGATCTCTGCAGCAGATGATATGCCGAAATTTAACCTTTTATATCTAAATAGTCCGTCGTGGGTTGCAAAGGTGGTGATGGGTCTCGATTCCGGGTCCAGGACGAGCTGGTGGTAGCCCTGGTTGAGGTCTAGTTTTGAGAAGAACCTTGCTTGATTTAGCCTGATCAACATGTCTTCAAGGCTCGGGCCTGGATGCCTTTCCCTCTGGATGGCAGTGTTCGGGATGCGCATATCGACACATATGCGGAGGCGTCCATTGTCTTTGGGCACGATGACTATCGGGGATTCCCATGGTGTTGGTCCTTCTGCTTTCTCTATGATGTCGTTGAGAAGGAGGAGTTGACTCTCTTTTGACACCTGTTCCTGGAGGTGGAAGCCCACTTTGCGTGGGTGCTGTGGTACTGGCGTAATGGTGTCGTTGATGTGTAGCTTGATGGGCGAGTTTTTGAGCATCCCCACTCCTTCGAATAGTTTGGGCAACTGGCTTTTGAGGTCTCCTTTCCCAAGGGGTCTCTCTATTATCGCCATGATGGATTCACGTCTTGACGGGTGTCCATCTGTGATTTCCGACTGGTCGTAGTGTAGGTCAATCAGGGCTAGGGCACTGGCTGTTCGGTAACTGAGGAGGCAGCGGCCGACGGACGGGCTCCTTACAGCATGTATTGTGGAAGTCACTGTGATGTCCCTATGTCGTAGATCACATTGGAATTGCCCTCGAGAGGTCATGGGTAGGGCCGCTCCCCATTGAAAAATGTGTGTCCTGGATTCTTGTAGGGGATATGAAAGGGCAATTTCACGGTATAGGTCTTCGTTCATGACGTTTACCGTCGCTCCTGTGTCGATGATAAACCTGTTTCTGGTGTTCCCCATTTCAATAGTTACCCTGGGGGCTGAAGTGTCTTCCACGTCAACACTGAGGAGGCGGACGTATTCTCTGTCGTATCCATCTTGTAGATATTCAATATGTTTGTTTTCTCTTAACTGATATTGTGTTGGGGAGTTGAAGTACGGGTCCATGTCCTGTTCGGGGGGAAACAGGGTTTCCCTCATGTATGTCTTTTCTTGTTCCGGCCCTTGTATGGAGTCACGTTGGCGGATGTCATATAGCTCATGATCCTTTCTGTCTGGTTCGATCTGGAGTCCTTCAAGGGCCCTTACAGTGTTCGGGCATTGGTAAGCGTTGATGGGGAATGGGGCATTTCTGTCTGCAGGTCGATGCTGTTCCGTGTGTGTCTTTGACGTGCGGTTGGTAGGCTGCGGGTGTGTTGAACTTCCTTCTAGTATTTGTTCCTTGCAGATCACTTGGAAGTGATTTTCCATTCCACATCTCAGGCAGCGTTGGCCGATGGTGGGGCACGGGCCTCTGTGTGGGTACTCAAATCCGCAGCGGTAGCATTGGCGGTCACTTTGTGCCCGTTGCGTTGGGTATCTCGTATTTGCTCTGGTTTGTGAAGTTGGGTATCGGCCGTAGGGGTTTACAGCTGCAATGATGTCGCCCTTCTTGGGGTTCTCAATGGCTGCGGCCTGAATGTCCACTCTTTCATAAACTCTGGCCAAGTCCAGTACCTCCTTTAGGGATAGTGGCTTCTTTAGGAGGTGCTTCCGGAACATCGAGGATATGCAACCTTCAATTATGCGCAGTCTGGTGGCTTCTTCGTCATTAAAGTTGGCGAAGTTGCACTTTGATATTTTTCTTTGGAGGCGGATGACAAATTCTCCTATCGATTCATGGGGGAGTTGACCACACTGATTGAAGGTGTATCTCTCATAGTCACGGTTGGGCGAGATGACAATCTTCTCATTGATGGCCTGTAGGAGTTTTGCATACGTGGTGCGGTCTTGTGGGGGAATCGTGCGTATGATGTTTTTAATTTCTCTCCCTGCGACATTTGCAAAAATGCTGAGTATGTTGGGAGGTTCTTGTGTGCCAATGGCTCCTACAAAGTCCTCGAATTCTTCCATCCACTCTTCCCATCGTTGACCCTGATCATGGTGTGGGTTCAATGTGAATGGAGCGGGTCTCCTCATCAAGCTGGCATGGTAGGAGGGTGCTCCTGGTACTGGTGGTTGGGCGTTGGGATATGTTGTGTCCGGGGCCGACATGATGACGGCGCCGCTGGTTTTTTTTTGGCTATTCCGGTGGCACGTAGGCGCTGGTCTGGGTTATCTCTTAGGGGACTGTGGGCGTTGGTGTTGTGTGCCAGGGTGTGGGCCTGCTGTCTGCGGCTCAAATTCACTGGCCCGGTAGAGCGGGTTAGCTGTAAAGTTTGTGGTGGCCTTATTTCTGGTGTCGTGCTACTCTTTATTATGCTCCTCTTCCCTTTTATCTATTTTGGGTGTCACTGGGTGGGAGACGCGGGGTATCCCTTATTTGGCGTAGCATGGCCCTATCATATGTTTTAATGTCACCTGTGGGGAGACATGGGATTCTCCTCTTTGTGATGGTTGTATTGTTGAAGGGATGTCACTGGTGGGAGACACGGGGTTTCCCTTATGTGCCGTAGCTTTATTACGTGTTATTTTCCCAATGTCACTTGTGGGGAGACACGGGGTATCCCTTGTTTGCGATCGGTCCTCCCCTGGCCTCGATGGAGCACCTTACTTGGTGAGTGGCCTTTTGTGCTGCTTCGCCGGGTCCGCTTCTTCTCTGAGATTGCTGTCGGCGTGGTCTTCTCCTCACCGCTCAGCAGCAACGCGGTCGCCAGATCTTCTTTGCAGAGGCACACGGGCCTCTCGATTGTCGCTGGGGTGCCCGGGCCCTTCTCGACCCACAGGTATAGGGGCCTCTCGCTGGCCTTTCCTCCTCTCGCAGGCAAGCGGGCCACTCGCCGGCCTCTCCTGAGGCGCACGGGCCTCACAGGTAACAGCAGGCTCATGGGCCCTTTTAACTGCAGGGCACACGGGCCGCTGCGCTTCTGCAGAGCACCCGGATCTCTGCTCCTCCGTGGGCACACAGGCCTCACGGGCTGCTGGGTGCACAGGCCCCCTTTGCCCGCGCTGGCTTTCCTCTGCGGCTGGGTACGCAGGCCCTCTTCAGGGCAGAGGCCCAACTCCGCTGCCGGGAGCACTGGCCCACCACTATTGCAGGGCACACGGGCCCAACGTTGCTGCAGGGCACCGGGCCCACCACTGTTGCAGGGCACACAGGCCCAACGCTGCTACAGCGCACACGGGCCCAACTCTGCTGCAGGGCGCACGGGCCCAACGCTACTGCAGGGCACACAGGCCCAACGCTACTGCTGGGCGCACGGGCCCGCCGCTATCATGGAGTTCACTGCAGGGTGCACGAGCCCATCTCTATTATCGGCTCACCTCACTGCAGGGCACGCAGGCCCACCGTGCTCATCGGGCGTGCTGGCCCACTTAGACCGCAGATCTGCCAGGTCGTCGTGTGCAGGGCATGAGTTCTCGTCTGCCCGTCATCGCCAGTTGTTGGGGGGAGGTTGGACCCTCAGCATTCACCCGCGTGCAGGCACTCTAAAGAGACACAGAGCCACCATTCATCTCAACCTTCCTTTATTCCTCGTACATCCTAACTGCCGTTTCTTCCCTCGTCCCCTCCCCCTCCGTCCTCCTCCCACCTCCAAGTGTGTGTTGTTCTTAAAGGGGCCGTGTCCCTTTTCAATCATGTACAACAACCACACAGTAGAAACAAAGAAAGAAAAAAGAAGGGAAAAGCAGGCGATCCGCCAATTTATATTTCTTGTGCCAGCATTCAACCGGCATTAGCTAAACAATGTCATTTTAAACAACTCTAGACTCTGTGAAGGATATGCCGTAGGCCAAAACAGCCCAGCAAAGGTAGGCGCTCGATGCGCCAGCCCCTCAACTCCACTCATACGGTCGTTTTCTCGAATTGCATATAGCACGACCCCGTGAAACTGCTCGACTGCTCCTGCCCTGATGTCTCCTGCTGATGCCTGGGCTGTGGTTCACTCTTACACAACAATTTACTTGTTGTATATGCGCCTTACATATGCACAATCAATAAATAAATAAAATATGGTGCCCTTCTCACGCGACTAGGGATTCATTTCCTCTCCCTCTTTATCTGCCACTCATGGTGCGCTTCTACTTTTCTACCTGAAAATGATCATGAATACTCCTTAGAAAAACTCCAAGGTCATCTATTCAGGAAGCAACTGTGCTTACATGTTTCCCGCCTTTTTCGAAATCATTTTTATTGGCATTAACGGAAGTGCCTGTTTGGCCGTCCACTCTGCCCCTGCTCCTCCCGACTTTGCTGCCTACTTGTGAAGACAAGTCATCCAGAAGCCCTTCCCACCACCTCCCTGCAGCACCATAAGCAGGCACTGCTGCACACACCAGCCAGCGTGCATCGGGAAGTGCCCGGTAGTGCCTGTTTGGCAGTTCGGCTAGGCAGATGGGTTATGGCTGATAGACGTATATTGTTTTGTCAGAGTAGTTTCATTAACTTTCCAGTTAGAAAGGTGTGTTACTGCACATACTTCCTCATTATTTCTTGGCAGTAAGCAATGCACCCTGTAAGCGGTTAACGACAAACCACTTTCAAGCTCGTACATTGATCATTATGTATATCTGATCTAACATTGCTGCAATTCATTGTGCTTGGTGTTACGCGTGTCTCGAAATCTATCACGCAACTGACTTTTGTAAAAAAAAAGTGCTTAATACGTACAGAGTGAAAGCACGCTTAGCTTGCGTTATAAGATACATTGTAATACTGTTCAGACCATTTCTCTCTACACATTGCTGCTCATCTAGGCCATCTCCTGTGTCCCAATTGGTGCACAACGAACTGAGTCAAAGCATATCACCTCTTCCACTCCACACTCAAATACATTCACTGGTTGGTAATTACGATAATTTGAGGGCGGCCACTCTGTGGTGCTATGCGTAGGTTCAGCAAAGCAGTGCTTAAAACATTTCTGACAAGTCTCTTAGCTTGAACCCACCCATGCACCGTAAGGCACATATCCACTGCGATTGGTTATAGTACGCACGCTAATAAAAAAGGCCTGTGTCATCATCTAAAACCGATTTTCGAACCATAATACTAAATATAAAAAAATAAGAAGGAAATGAGGGTAAAACATAAATAAAATAAAAAAATAAAAAATGTAAATTAAAAGAAAACAACAACAAAAAAAGCCTCTCATTTACATGATGGCAGGAGGCCTCCAGAGCAGTAGATGTCTCACAGAGACACCCGTCAAGGAAGCTCTGGCTATAAATCAATCACCTTCTACTAAGGCAAAATCAAGCAAATTGTCCAACCAGAAGGATTCATTTTGGGAAGAGCCATCAAACAGGCCTCTCCCCAACAAAGAAATCAGTGCGTGCACTTCATCACAGAACAAGGTTTCTTTCCCAAATCACACTAGAGTGCAAGTTCATCATTTCTCAACTTCCAAATCAGAGCATCTCTCATATTCTCTGCATGAGGTATGATCTTGATAAATCTGTTCTTCAGGACCACATAAACAACCTGGAGTGTCCTTTATCTCTTCCTATAGCATCGCAACACAATGAATGCCACAATAATTAATTATCTGACATCTCTACGCTAGCCCCGTGGTGATGACAGAATTGAGCAAACACATAAGGCTGTCACTTGGACCTTCAACTCCTGTACTTGCTTCTCCTGGTCTCAGAGAGGAAGTCTGCCTGTTCACTCACATGAACTCATGCACAAAGTTATAGGACGACTTGGAGCCATCAACAGCAGCTATTAAAAATGACTCTTTTAAGCAAATGGCCAGTTCTCCACTCTGTACGAGATCTAAAGACAGGGAGGAAATGCATGATCAAGTTAATGACCAAAACGAATGGAAAGCAGAGAAGGTAAAGGATAACATAGCTCATGATAAGTCCAGAACCAACCCAAACACAACACCATCTAGCATTAATATATCTCTAGATCCTAATGGCCCTAACTTATATTGTTTCCAGATTGTACCCGCATATTGAACCATTTAAACAAAGGCCATGAGGTCACACACTACGAAATCCGGGATATAAAAATCTCCCTGACAGACATCTGAGCTAAAATGAACAAATTGTAAGGTTTCATACTTCCCCATGAACTCTCCAAATCTGCTAACTGTATGCCTACTCAGATAAACAAAGCTGCTTCCATGGCATCCAGTACAAGACAAACCTTGTGTATTTGTAATAGGAATAATTCATTTCAAACTTATGATACTGATTTTATGCTTCCTTCACATGACAAAGCTTGTGCTGTTGCAACGGATACCTCTCTTACAACCACAAATGATAACACGAAAACTTGTAGTCAGGAAGTATGGCAAACCATCAGTTCCAATTCAGAAAAATATTAATAAACTTGAAGCCTTGACCCAAAATCTTCAAAAATGTTTCCTAACAAATCAAACACATGTAATCCAATTTACGAGCAAGATTGATCTGTAAAAGCATCATTGGGTGAGGATTCAAATAGTCCTTCTCCACTAACTGATCTCATAGAACAAGAACATAAAGATCTGGATCATAATATGGCTTCATTTTCTGAACCAATTTCTATTCCAGACGAACCTTGCGTATTTGTAATACGAAGACTCAGTTCACTTTCTTTCGTGCAGAACTAGGCGCTTAGAACTTAGGGGTGTCAAAAGAAGGGTCAACAGAAACAAGAAAATGGACAGGGCCTGTAAAAAAACAAGAATCTACCATTGGGTAATATGACTGGTCATAATTCATCGATAAAAAACATCTGTGCCTTGTCTAATGAGGATGAACTCTTAGATCTTGGCCAATTAAATGCAGAGAGTAAAGCTCACCTTCAGTTTAAACAGAGCACCACCCCATGAAGTCTACCTCTAGTTCTCTCTCATTTAATAACAAATAAAAGAAACGTGTCAATTCAAAATAGAATATAGAAGCATTGCCACCAGCTACTGCAAAGGTGGTGTCCTCACAATCAATTGACTCCATGCCGGTCCCAATGCATCTTTTAAGTGAGACAATTGGTGTTAAACAAACCGAAATGTCAAACTTTATTCCAATTGTGGGCCTCAAAAAAGTAAATCATCTTCACTATCTCATGCATCTTATGCAGAGGTTTGCTCCAAGTCCACTTCAGTAATTCTAACGCTCAATCCAATGTTCCCCAAGCTACAAGTGGGTCGACTCTTCAGTCATCTACTTCTACTGCTCCGCCTGTAGCAGACATTTTGAAAAAAGAGGCAATACCAGCCTCTCAGATGAACAAACCCCATGCAGATGGATCATGCAACGGTCCTGCATGTCCAGAGACCAAAACAGAAGTAGTCAAAGAAGCCTCAGAGATCACTCCCCAGAATGGGAATATCTTGGGTTGGGAGAGCGACTAAAAACAAATGGCAACTCTAGACTAAGTCGCTCCTATATCTTTAGCGTTTTCAATAAGATACCGTCACTAAGGATTCTTAATTCGGGTGACATAGATTGGGTGACTATGTCAATGGTCAACAACAACCGTATGATCTGTCAAATCCATTCTTTTGTCATCACCAAACCGATATGGGAACACAAAGAGGACCTATCTCAATTAGGTTACCATCTCGATTTGGTTAAAAACTTGGAAGAGGCTCACCAGTGCGTGGAGACTCATGAGAATCTAGACAAAACCACCAAAACAGATGCTGCCAACGTTGACAAAATGAAAGCTCCCAGTGATCAAGTGATCACACTGATCACACAATTCCTCATCCTGGCTGGAACTGTTAAGGATTGGTATTGGGTTGAACCTTTAACAAAAACGTTCATATCTCTGAAACAAGTGAATTCAACTACGTCACTTCACAGGCCTCAATTTTAAATCTTGGAATTCATATGTGTATAGCAATTCAGAATCCTGGCTAAATCGCTTAAAGCAGAGCGAGGAACTTACAGTGCTTCTGGTTCAAGAAACCATGATGGTCAAAAAGAGCGATATTGATGGATTCTCCACTTACACTTCACCTGCACTTGAAGGTCTTTTAGGTAGACCCACGGGGGGCTAGCAATTTTCATAAATAAAGTGAATGCTAAATAAAACCAGTTTTTTTATCTTTTAATCAATTACTAGCAATTGAAATGATCACACAGGGCAATTCTAACATCACTTTTTTAATGGTATGTCTCCATTGAAGCCCTGCAAAATCAGACCTCAATTTGATCTTTATAGCACTAGGGATGCTTCTAAAAGAAGCCTTTTAACATAATCCTGAATATGTGGTAGTCATAGGGGGAGATTTTAATTCATCTTGCAATTGTGTAGGTGGTAATAGTCAAATGAGAGCAGTAAGCAAAGGGAACACCAATTCCATGCTGAGAGGGGAAAAAGTGGGTAACCTTCCTAATGGATTGGAATATCCAAATTGTTGAGCCTCATCGAAATGCAATCAATTTCACTTGGCAATGGGGATGCCATAAATCTTATATTGACTACTTTTTGTTTCCACAAATCTATTACATCTGTGTGTTCCGGTTACCATACACAATCCTGGTCTCAGTGATCATTTGATCATTAATTTGAAGGTCAAACTAGAGCACAAAACATATGAAAATATTCCTATACTTGAGCTGATTGAACTCGATCGTCCTCATATTTCAGTGTGCTGGAATCTAAAACTGTGCAGACAGCTCACTCGCATGGTTCAACAAGAACTTTCTTGGGGGACCGATTTAGCTTTGGTAGGGAGAGACTTCAGAGAAGTAGAGCAAACCACCAACGATATCATTAAAGCAAAGCTTAACTTCTTAGCTAATAGTAGAATCAATAATCGTACTTGTGAAACTCACACATACAACTCTGAGATAGCTGTCCTAAATCTGCGGGCACTTAAAGGGATGGTTGTGAACTCATCACAGTACATATTTAGCAAGAAACAAATCATGCAGAGATATAACAATAGTATCAAAGTAATCAAAATCAAGTTGCACAATGCGGACAACCAGAAAATAATACGCTACCTATGCAAGCATAATACTAAATCCATATGGGCTACTATTAGGAATGTGGATAGATCTCCTCATATTGCATTGAATTCTTCCATCTCAGCAGGTTTATGGAAAGCTCATCTTTGGAAAACCTATCAAATACCTTTGATGCATTCTGATGTTGTATCTCTGACCTTTGACATATCTATCATGGTGACCTGTCAATGGTCTTTAAAAGATGTTGAATGGGCAATTAACAAACTTAACTATTCAAAAGCCGCAGGACCTGATGCTATTCTCTCCTGCCTTCTAAAGTCTGATCCATCCTTTTGGGCCTCTATTATGAAAATGAAATTTGAGTTCATCTTCAAAAGCAAGAGGATTCCACAATCTTAGCTTCTTGCGATCATTATTCCCATTTACAAAAAGGGAGATGCATCCAATCCGGCCAACTAAAGGCCTGTCGCTCTTATGGACTCCGCATCAAATGTGTTTTCAATTCTACCTTTGAACAATTTGGATATATTTATTCAAGAACATGGCACCCTGTCAAAATTTCAGACAGGATTTCGGAAAAAACATTGGTATGCCGCTTAACTCATTTATTCTAGCCCGTACTCTTGAATCAACTAAGAGCCAAGATAGTGGTCCAATATACATGCCGTCATTGAACATGATTTCAGCATTCAACCGTGTCTTACGCAACCACATGTGATACTTCATCTATCTCTATGTGGAGGGACAGTCTTAACCAAACATTAAAGCCATTGATATCGCAGATGAAAATAATTTTTAATAAATATTGCAAATTCTCAGTCATACTGGTAATAGACTATTATACACTAAAGGTAGTAGCTATATTACTATATGGTCTCGATATGCGTTTTGCAGACAACCATTTTCCTTGATGTTTCAAAAGGTCGCATCTGGAAGCAAATGTTAGGATTGGCCAGTTCTGGCCCAAATTCCATTCTGAGACACAAACTTGTCTCACTTCCTTATCTGCAAAATTTCAATGGAGATTGATAAATAATTATGCAAAGATAATGAATACTCCCTCAAACTCCTTATATGTTGATCTGTCTAAGATGGCTGTCGATGCACGGCCAATCTTACGGTCACGGTTTTGTGACAGAATGAAAATATGACTTGATAAACTAGATGTGGTGAAACTGGATTTAACAAATCGCCTGGGCTAAGTCAAAAAGAAATTGTATGATAACGACTGGGTTTGCACAATTGATGCATTCAATGAATACAGTTCATACAAGGAATATGGCTTTTTTCTCGGGAAGAGAAGTCCTCGTTTATCTTATTTGCTCTGTTTCGCTTGTGCGAAAGCCTGTGCATTGTATTTAAGGTTTAAATTAAATCAATTTCATACGTATGACAGTGTTAAACTTTGGGGACCAATGAGGTAGCGAAGGAAGAAGCTTTACTTACTGGTTGCAGATTTTGTCGTTGCCATGACATGGACGAAACCCTAAAACATCTGGTCACTGTATGCTCCCACTTTTGACCTGATAGACTGCTTTCCTTTGGGAAATATTTCAATGATGATAACAGTCTGTCAAGGTCTTCTATATGGCTTCACTGCATGTGGGGCGATAATATTTATTTTATATTATCTCTTACACGTCTCCTGTACAAAATCAACAATGAAATGATGATAGCGAAGTCAGCTCACACATCTTTACAAAGTGTTCAGTCTTGATATGGAAGTAATCACATGACGTAACGATGGTAGCCATCTTGAACTTTTTAAGGGTATGGCATTCTAATCTTTTGTATGAAAATGTACTACTTTATGTTCAATGATGTATGATTTATATGTTTGCAATTTTGCACATAATACTGTTAGAATGTCCGACAGCAGGGGATTTTATCTAATATGGTTTTGTATGAACAGTCCTATAGACATGGAAAGAAAAATTTAAATAATTTTTAATATTGTCAATTATTTTCAAGGTTTTAAAGCAAAAAGTGTTCGTAAATGATTATGTATAAACTACACACAATAAAAAAATAACTCTTTGTTTAAATGTTTCGGTGTTTTTCTCCAGGATTACACTCCGCGAATTAGTCACGTCTGGAGACTGCCCTTGGTAGCGCTGTGCGGTCTAAATCAACATAACATAGCTTACTTCAACATTCAAACACATTTTTGTTGGATAAAATCAGGAGTAAACATCCACGAAAAAAAAACATAGATCACTTTCTGTACTGGGTAGTGCACTACATAGATACACTGGTGCCCAGTTGTTAGGTTAAAATGGGTATTAGCAGACTGACACGTGTAGATGTGCGGGCACAACACAGACCCAGGAAGGCCATTGCAGGCTTGGCAGAGTGTCAGGCAATCACGGGGACATGGATGCTGGAGTTCCCCATTAGGACACGAAATATTATATGGCCTCACATTCCAGGACAACCCTAAACACATAGGCGAACCAATAAGACCCAGCCGGACTACGTGGTCCTGTCTGCACAACGATTCCACACAGATGAAATTCTTCCTTCAACCAACATTTACTATGTTTTTTGCATCAGTGTGTTTCCACAACTTGCAAAGCATGCTTCGTAACGTTGTTAAGCTCCTTTCTTGAGTACCTAATGAAAACCGAGGCCAACAATAAACACTTCACACTAATTCCACGGTTGATTATCACAAACACCTAAGCCCGTAAATAACCAGAATTATTGCATGAATCAAAGCACATACGTGTGAATTATGGCCTGCACACACATACACATGTTGCTCAAAGCAGGAAAGCCACAATTGGCAGCTGGAATGGAGCTAAATGATGTTATGTTATGTTATGTTATTTTGCATTTATATAGCGCCTTATGTACCATTGGTATAGTCTCAAGGCGCTGGTAGGTTGAACGCCCTTGGGAACCGAAGTTCAAGTCAGTGGAGAGAGATAGAGAGAGTCAAAGTGCGTGTGAGCACCTGATATGTGTGCAGCTGGTGTGGCATTCGTGTGATAGCTGCTTCTTAGCGGTAGGTGTGGTGATTGAGAAATCAGGAGTATGTGTTCGTTCTGGCAGGTTTTATCCAGACCGATTCTGGCTGCGTTAGGCCTGAGGAGAAACACCTAGGCTGGAGGGTGTGTAATAACCGGCAGTGTTCAGTTAGGGTGATGGGGAGTATGAGGCAGATGTTGGTAAGAGAACAGCTATACCGAATGGTGTCATAGTATCGCTGTGTTCTAGTTGAGTGGTGGTGTAAAGAAGAGAGTAAGCATGGTGATGTGATATGGTGGTTTACCTTAGGTGTTTGAGATCGGGCCCATTTCAGTAGTTCCATGTAAGTAGTTCCATGTACTCCATCTGTTCCATGCACTCCGACTGTTCCATGCATTACGACAGTTTAACGCATTCAAAACCGATCACTTCCATGTTCAAACGTTCCATGCATTCCAAACATTCCATCCCACACATACATCACCCGATTGCTCCACACCTCGACACCCGCTCGGCGCTCTACACCTGCTCCGCACCCGCACCATACTCTACATCCGCTCAACACCATGTCACCTGAACGAACCGTCTGACTCTTTGTAGCATACGCCAACAACATGAAAAACAGACTTTGGTGCACTGCATTGTGGGACCTGTAGTGTCGAAGACATTGGTGCATTAAACAATTCAAACACAATTAAATATGGGCATTAAAGGGAAGAAAACATTTAACCAAACGTGAAAATTATTTTAAAAAATATATAAATTAATTGTTATACACTGCATCCATTAACTTCAGATAATGCAATTACTATATTCCCCAGTAAAAAAAAGGACACGTCAATTTGTAAAGTTAACCAGGCCGTGGGGTGCTTATGGCTGTTCTGATTACTTACCGGTAATCTTCATTACTCCTAGTGCTACTCTTCCTCGTCACAGTACTTACCTCATGAGGCACCCGCCTCAGACACAGGACCTTCTTCTATTTCTTCTTATTTCTATAACTCCTCCCCCACACCCACGTCACTTAGTTTCATATTACCAAGCCGTAGCATGGGACCTTCCCCGAAGGGAGGGTGAGGAGGGTCATCAGTACTGTGACGAGGAAGAGTAGGACTAGGAGTAATGAAGATTACCGGTAAGTAATCAGAACATTACCTCCACGTCCACTCTTCCTCGTCCCAGTACTTACCTCATGAGGTATACCAAAGCAACAAACGGGGAAAAAGGTCCCAATGAGACACACAGTCAAAACAGTGCAGAAACACACACCTTTAATAACTCCAATTTTACATCCCCACAGACAAAACTCCAACCCCGAAGGAACCAACTCCCGAGTGGGAGACATTCAACCTATAGTGGTTGATGAAGGTGCTCTGATCAGCCCAAGTGGCAGCTCTACATATCTCCTGTAGAGAAACCCCCCTAGCATCGGCCCAGGAGGCCGCCAAACCTCTGGTGGACCGCCCCTGAACGTGCGCAGGCACAGGCAGGCCCGAAGCCACATAGGCCATGGAGACCACAAGACGGATCCATTGGCTAATGGACACTACAGATGCCTTACGCCCAGCCCCAGCCGGGCCAAAAGTAATCAGAAGACTGTCAGAGCGGCGGAAAGGGGCAGTTCTAGCCAAGTACTCCAACACCGCCCGCCGCACATCAATGTTATGCCAAGCCACTTCCTCTGGCGTTTGCGGATTTTGAAAAAAGGCCGGGAGAACCAGATCCTGAGAGGTGTGAAAACGAGAAACAACTTTAGGGAGAAACTTCGGATCACACCTCAGCACCACCGAGTCCGGCAGAACCCTCAGGAAAGGGGGGTGACATAACAGAGCCCCAATCTCCCCAAGCCTACGGGCAGAAGTTATGGCAATCAGAAAAGCAGTCTTCAGCGTCAGATGTTTCATATCAATTTCGGAAATGGGCTCAAAAGGAGGCCCTTGAAGAAACTTTAAGACAAGAGGGAGATCCCAAGGAGGAAGCCCCTTATAAGTACAAGGACGGGAAGAAGAAAAACCCCTGAGCAACTTCCCCACCAACACCTCCCCATCCAAGTGCCCATCAGAGTCCCCCAAAAGGAATTTTATGGAGGCCCACTGAGAGCGAAGTGTGGAAACCGCCAGGCCCTTGTCAAACCCATCACGGAGGAATTGAAGGATAGCGGGGAGGCCAGAATGCAGGGAGGAGATCCCAGACCGCCCACACCAGTACCGGAAATGGCTCCAATGTCTGCCGTAAGCCTTCAGAGTAGAGGGTCTAAGAGCATTCATTATGGAATCCACCACAGGACCAGAAAACCCCTGAGATATCAGCCTAGCCCGTGCAATATCCACACTGCCCATTGTATCTGGCGGACCCCCAACCGTAGCTCCCCCAGAAGGGGACAAGGCCACTTCGGAACCAGCCAAGGCTCCTGGCACCGAAGCTCTAACCAACTCCGGCGGGGCCAGTACGGAGCGAACAACAATACAGTCACCCTGGATATTGTGATGCGCTGAACCACCCGAGGCAGAAGAGGAATAGGTGGAAAAGCATAAAGGAGACCCTGAGGCCACTGCACAGAGAGGGCGTCCACTCCCCACGCACCCTCTGTCTGAAAACGAAAGCAGAAGAGGGGAACTTTTGCTGAGGCTGGAGACGCAAACAGGTCCAGAATAGGGGTCCCGAACCTGACACAGATCTCTACAAAAACCTGGGTCGAGAGGACCAGTTCCACCGAGGAGGGAAACCGGCGGCTGAGTAGATCCGCCCGAACATTGTCCACCCCCCTGATATGTGAAGCCACCAGGGACACCAGATGTGATTCCTCCCAAGCACCTATCTGAGCTGCCAGGGCATTCAAGGAGCGGCCAGAACCCCCTTGGCGGTTGACGTAAGCCAAAGCTGTCGTATTGTCCGTCCTGACCAAAACTGCCCGGCCCATCAGCAACCTCCTGAAGTACACCAGAGCCCGGAGAATGGCACACAACTCTCGCCAATTGGATGTCCGATGGCTCTCTTCCGGATCCCACAACCCCTGAGCAGAGAGGACTCCCAACGTTGCTCCCCAGCCCCTTCCACTGGCGTCGGTAGTAAGTGTGGTCACAGGAGGAATGATCAGGGACACCCCAGCCCGTAGTTTCGGAACCCTCAACCACCACTGCAGGGAGACCCGCAGCGCCAGAGACACCGGAATCAAAGCCTCGAAAGCTTGAGATGAAGGGAGCCAGTGGGAGAGAAGGTAGGACACCAGGGGGCGTAGATGAAGACGGGCCCAGGGAACTAGAAACACGCAAGAAGCCATGTGCCCCTGCAATTTCAGCAATAGGCGGGCCGGGACATACTGCCTCCCGAGAACCCTGCCCAGAACAGTCAGCAAGCGACGGACCCTCTCCAGGGACGGGAACACCTTCCCCATCCTGGTGCAAACCTGTGCACCAATGAAAACTAGATCCTGAGAAGCCTCCAGTTGGGACTTCTGCCAGTTCACCAGGAAACCCCAGTCCTGCAATGCCTGGCAGACCAATCGGAGATGAGAAATGACAGTCTGCCGGCAGGACGCTTTGATCAACCAATCGTCCAGGTAGGGAAATATCTGAATGCCCCGCAGATGTAAGTGCGCCACCAGGGGAACCACCAGCTTGGTGAAAACTATGGGGGCAGATCACAGTCCGAACGGGAGCACCCTGAACTGAAAATGTCGGGATCCCACTGCAAAGCGGAAGAACTGCATGTGCCAGGGACGGAGAGCCACATGGTAATAAGCGTCCTGGAGATCCAGAGATGTCATCCAATCCCCCTTTAATAACATCGGAAGAATGTTCTGTAAAGTCTCCATCTTGAAGTGTTCCTTTTGGACGAAGCATTTCAGGGCTTTGAGGTCCAGAATTAGACGGTACTTCCCCGAAGGTTTGGGGACCAGGAACACCCGTGAGTAGAACCCCTGACCCTGCACAGGGAGAGGAACGGGCATGATGGCCGCCTTCAACACTAATTCGGAGAGCGCGGCGTCCATGGCCAGCCTCTTGAGCCGAGACCTGGGAACCACAGTCCGAACCATGCAATGCTGGACAGGAGGAGACAGGAAATGCACTCGATACCCCCATCGTACTGTGTCAAGAACCCATGAGTCGGAACACCACCTTTCCCATACTGGAAAAAACTGCCGGAGCCGCCCGCCCACCGGCAATTCCAAACCGTCAGGACTTAGGTGCCGTCCCAGCACGTGAAGAGCGTGGAGGACCCCGACCCCCCTTAGCTCTCTGAAAAGAATGTGATGAGGAGCCAGGAAACGACCTGCTGGTGACCGGACCAGCCCCAGAGGAAGATTTCTTGGCCGTTGAAGGAGGCTTGCGTCGAAGTTTGTCAGCATGTTTGTCCGCCCTAAAAACCTTGTGCACCTTATCCTCAAGGCAATCACCAAAAAGCCTGGACCCAGTGAAAGGAAGTTTCAGGGCAGCCACCTTCTGAGACCCACCAGTCTTCCAGTCCCTTAGGTGCAAATGCCTCCGGGCAGATATACCAGCCCCCATGGTCATGGCTGAACCACGCACCCCATCAAAAGCCAGATCGGCCAAAAACTCAACCTGTCTCTGCATGTCTGTAAGCAAAGGGGCACAATCAGAGCCTTCATTGACAGCCTTTTTCAACTCCCTGAAACCATTCAACACTGTTTCAGCCGTGTAGGAACCATAGACATTTGCTCGAAGGGCCAGATGCGCCCCTGCATGAACCTTCTTAAGGCCGGAATCAACTCGGCGGTCCACTGGATCCCGGACGACCGCCTCCTCGGCCGACATAGAGGAGCGACCCACCAGGCTGGCGAGGATATCGTCGACCTCAACTGGATCAGACAGCAAAGTCTCGCCCTTCAAAGGGTAAAGTTTGGACATGAAGCGGGGCATTGCAATCTTCTCCGGGTCATGCCATTCACGGAGGATTTTTTCTCGGATATCGGAAACCAATGGCAACCCCTTCCTAGGTGTATGCCTATACTGGCGAATAGAAGGGTCGGCCCCCTCCACCGGCACCAGGGGCTCTGAAAATCCCATGCAATCCCCAACTTGAGCCAGCACCTCCTCCACTCCCTCCCTGTCCAGATACTTCCCTTCAGCATCAGCCGAAGAGGAACAAGAAGAGGCTGATGACTCAGCGCCAGAAGAAGAGGACGAGGAAGACAGACGCCTGCGCTTGTGTCCATGAGCACCTGTGCGACTCCCTCTACGATGCTTAAGCAGCTTCTTCAACTCCTTTCTGGTCAGGGAAAAACGCTTAGCCTTCTTCTTTCTCTTTCTGTGTAAATCAGGAGAAGAGGAAGACGAAGAAGAAGAAGACAGGACCAGATGCCTGCTCTTTGCAGAATGTTTTCCCATGTTGAGTAAGCTCAAAAACAGTGACCAAGGAAGCCTGCTTCACCAAAGACCCCTGTACACCGAATCAAGGCTCCACATACAAACAATTGCTAACGTGCCTCTCCCACATTCAAATAGAGGCCAGAAAGAACAACAGCCAATAGGAACAACATCAATTAATTCCCATGGCAACATGCCTGCAGCACCAGAGGAGGAGCCCACCCTCCTCCGGAGCACGTGGCTCAAACAAGAAAAAGGAGCCGCCAATCCGTGCACAGCCGCCCATGCAGCATGGCCATGCAACAGGAAAAACATGCCCCCCTTCTCCTTACCTTAACCCGGGTCCGTTCTCCCAGAACCCGGGCCACGATGCCCTGCGCTGGCCAAAGCCCAGCAGAAACCAGGCAAGGCAGCCTTACTCAACCGGGTCCCAAGCCCCGCAGGGAACCCAGGAGTCTTGCCACACCTGAGGGAGCCGAAGGCCCCGCCACACAGCCCCACCAGGGGGCCAGCATTCGGAGCTCCCCAGCGCCCCGCGCCGGGAAGAAAAAACAAGCCCAACCTGCCAGAGGCAGGAAAAATTAAACTAAGTGACGTGGGTGTGGGGGAGGAGTTATAGAAATAAGAAGAAATAGAAGAAGGTCCTGTGTCGGAGGCGGGTGCCTCATGAGGTAAGTACTGGGACGAGGAAGAGTGGACGTGGAGGTAATGTAAAGACGAAATCCAAATGAGTTCTTCCATTTTCATTCGTGACTGTAGATACCTCCTCTTGTATGTTTCAGAACCAGACCCAGAATTCCGAATCGCAACTGGGCATTGGTCTGATGTTTTACTTGAAAGTGCCTCGAAATGTCAGATTTGCCAGACGTTGATTGTGACGTTTCACCTATATATTGTATTCCACATCGGCAGAAGATATGTTGCCCAGCAAAATAATTTGTGCAAGTGGCAGAACGTTTCAGAAGATGAACTATCTTCCCAGTGGTTGGGTGTATAATTTCGTGGCTATTGATTACAAATGTGTCACAATGTTAGCAGTTGAGGGATGGGCGAGTGCCAGATTTGTGATGTTAGTTCATGTAGTTACATTTCCAATGTTAGATCATTTTATGTGTAGACAGAGCAATGTCCTTGCACAACAGTGCCATCTCCTGGTCATTTAGTAAAATTCTCCAATAGTATTTTAAAATCTTGTTTGATTTGATTACAAATGCGATTATAAATCACTGTCCATGAGGGGTTTCACTGATGTGTTCAATAACTCAGAATTAGCAACTTGCTGTACTCTTTCTCTGGTGTTTGCCAAGTGATCAGTTATATCGCCTCTCTTAAGAAAACGAGTTTCAGATCCCTTGAATACCTCACTTGTTTGTATATATTGAGAATGAGGTAGCAATGAATTGACACACACTGGATGATATGAAGAGAGGTGTAACAATGCGTTTTGGTCTGTGGCCTTTCTGTATAATATGCATGCAAGCCTCTGGCGGTTCTTAAAAGGCATAGTATCTAGAACATTAATGTTCTATTTTGAGCAATGAGTCATGAATGAGATATTTGAATCACATGAATTTAAGAAATTGTTTCAGTGACTTTTGTCAGCCATTCCATAAAAAAAGATAAATCAATGTCACGTTTTTACAAACCAATCTGGAGTGATGCATCAATAGAAAACATGAATGATTCTCATCATCTTGCTTGACGATATTCACCAGATTATTAGCAACATTTAAAACCAATGAAAGGCCTTTGCTTTGCTTATTCGTGCCGAAAAATATAATTTTAGATCAAATATTTAACGAATGATGAGAACATTCTGATTGATTTCAAGAATGGATGACGACCTTAATGTTGATTGCACAAAATGGACACTGGTGTTGTCAGGGATGTTAGCATTAAGGAGTTAATGTCACAGGTTATCATAATGGATTCTAAATGATCCGTTGTGATCCATTCCATTTTATTAATTAAATCAGTTGTGACCCTTTTCGATCTTTGATAGTTAACCTTTGTAAAATAAAAAATCAACATATTGTGACAACGATTCAACAATACAGCCTGCCTGAGAGACAAAGGGTCTGCTTGGAAGTTGTGTGCATTTAGGAATTTTTCTAAACACTATGGGAGGCCCAACAGTCTAGAATTCCACAGTTTTCTCTGAAATGCGGCCCATCTGTACCATGGCCCTGCTGATGGATAATAATGTCATCAGTAGGTTCCTAGTTTAAACATTCATACGTGTCTGCACAATACAAGCGAGGATAAACTACGATGTGAATAATCCACTGTATTCAAATGGCAATGCACCACCCCGATCTGCATGTTTATTAATTACAGAACTGTTCGATTTAAGGGCCAGTAGCTTGTTGCCTTACTCTTTTCTAACGTTCTCTAATTTTAATGAATTTCCTGAGATGTTTTAATGTCTTACATAACCGAGTTTGACAATTTGATGAATGCTCGGTCCTGTCCAGGAGCTTACCTGGCACGCGTTAAACACTTCATTTACTTAAGTACCTAAGAATAAAACCGAGGAAATGAAAACGCATAAACTGGATTGGGTTTAATTATTCATGAATCACAAACATATTACAGGTTTGAGGTTGAGGGCGTTTTAAAACCTCGTACTTATTTGTTTGTACTTATAGGCTCGTGAGGGGAACGACCCATTTTCTAGGTCTCTCTGTGACACCAGATAGATTAAACTGCCAGCTACTAGGACGTAGACAGGGTTTGGCTTATTTCTTTTGTATTTTTTCACTTCATTTACTTCTGAATTCTGCTTTCTTAACCACATCAGCACGGTCCTCACGAATGCAAATATGAGGGGGATTACACGCTCCCGAAAGGCCTCAACACAAGAACAGACACCCAGATCTAAACTGGACACAACAGGCCCCACAGCTGGGTTTTAATGCAGTAAATACACCAGAGAACAACTGAAAATAGGGGCGGAGTTGCTCTCTCTAGTTAAGACTCACACCATGACAACAGACCCCTAAGATCAGGTCAAGACCCAAAATCATCCAGCGCTGGCCTTGGGATCGACTCTGAGTGGAAGCACAGACCTCTCCCCCCACCCCCAGCAGCAGGATGCACAGCATGGTCACTCAACAAAGGGACTTCAAATTACAAAACATTTGTTGAGCCTCTTGGGTATTAGGTTTGCGCTCCATCCATTGAAAGTAACTCTACATAATAGCTCTTGAACTGGGACCCAGCTCTCATACATAATATGATGAGTTGCACAAGAGAGAAAAGGGTATTAATCCATTTCACTTTGCCATGTTTTATTCATATTTTCTATTCTCTCTATTCGCCTATTTTCCAACATGTATTTTGAGCTCTTGGCGCTTCTTCAGGGCATTCATTCTAGTATTGTTAGTAACATAAAAGTGCATACTTCAAGTTAATAATGCTTCTCATTTCACAAAGTCATATTGTGATGAAGGAAATGCCTTATGGTGGGACAGGGCCTCGTAGTCCTTGTCCTACCACATCTCTGTGTGTTTTCTCTGTTTTCTGCCACTGAGGTTTGGTGAACAACACCCATGGGATACCCTTATGGCACCCATGGGTGGGGTTACACCCTTGTAGCCCTTATGTGTGTTATTAGGAACTTGTGTGTTGCCCACAGTGCAGGGTATGGGCTGGTGGCAGCTACATGGTGACTTGGCAGAGGCTCCGAGTGTCCTCCATGTATGGGATACCCAGGCCCTGCCATAGGAATCAATGGATTCCTTCACAAAGGCAAGATGGCCACTGTGGCCTCTTGGTTTCTATTGCCCTTTACTTTGTTTCCCAAAGTCCTGGGAAGCCCTGCCTCTGTTCCCTTCCTCTTGAAAGGCTGTTGGGCGGAATCACCATATATATATATATATCTGTTCCCTTTCCTCCTGACTGGCTGCTTGGTGGAAATACCATATATGGCTGTGGGGCTGCCTCCTGTCAGACTGACTGGATTATTCCCATGGACTGTGTGTTTTGGGAACACACTAGGGGTGGGACCTGTGTGAATGGAGTTGGAAGTCAACTCACATTCTCTGTTGTGGGTGTCTGGTGTCTGTGTGTGTGACACAATGAATAAGGCAGCCCTGACTGAAACTGGCACGAATGCAGTGTAGTTTGCTGAAAGGCTGGGTGCTTACCTGAAACCACATTCTTTGTTATGGGTGTCTGGGTGGAGTGAATGGCCTGAATGCATGTGAGCCTGATTGGCTGCCTGCCTGCATGAATGCCCTTCTGCATGATTGGCTGACTGAGACTGGCTCAGCCAGAGTGAATGGGGAACAGATGTGTATATGTTACCAATTTTTTCAGAAGCTGATCTTGAAACTGAAGTGGTTTAGAAGCTGAAGTCGAAGTTGAAGCAAGAAGAAGCTGTTCCTTGAAGGCCAGCCGCAGAAGTCTGCTGCTCAATTTCTTCAATGTAATCTGAAAGTTGTCGTGTCTCCCAAGGACTGATCCAGAGAGGACCTGCGAAGGAGACCTCTCCCTGAGCAACGAGGGACCATCGTGCAAACTGCTGTTCTTCATTCGAAGTGCCCTGGAAGCCTGTGTGCCTGCCATCCGGAGAAGGGGTCTTCATGAGTCCTGAACAGGAGTGACCGGACATCTCGAGTCAAAAAAATCCATTGGTGTCACCAGTCCAGAGGTGCGTTTCGTGACAACTGGATGCCCTGTCATAGTGCTGCTGGACACCTGGAGCTGCAAAGGTTCCAAACTGCCTAAGAACATTTCAAGGGATATCCTCACCATCATCACTGACCACTTTTTCCCACCGGAGAGAGTCCAGAGTCGCTGAGTGCTGAGGAAGGTCAGTTGGTGGGTTTTCAGCCACCAGAAGCTAATGAAGATGTCCCGAGGGTTCAGACTGTGAGAGTCCGAGGTCCATTCCAGTGGTAGGGTCTAGGTCACCAGAAGCCGTCCAGATTTCCGTGTTGCGGCTGCAGCACCGAAGAACCAGAAGTGGGAAAACCACGATATTCCGAAACTCAACACCAAAATTGACCTATGCACCCGTCGCCGCCACCAGAGGTCATCGACGGGTCCAAGGGGTCTTATTCTCAACTGCCAAGCCTTTAAGGAGCCCACAGCAAGTTTCATCTTCACAGGACTTCTACAGTTGGAGAAATCATCGAGCAAAGGAGAGCACCACGAAGAGTAAAACTGCTGCACTTCAGAAAGACTTTAGTTCCATTTTCATTCTTGGTATCAACATCCGAGTGGCCACTTCATCCAAGGGAGGGACCATCCTTGGAGGGAATTGTTAATTGAAGCTGGGAAGCTCTGCACACTTTGCCTGCCAAGGCACCAAAGTTACGGTGATGAGGAAGAGCATCTTCCAGCCTCAGGAGTCGTCCAGAGGTCCCAGAGTCGCCTTGTATCCTGTTCTCCTGTTCTCTTGTGGCCTCTCAGGTACTTTGGGGTGGTAGAACCTTTTAAATAAAGCAGAAGATTATTGAACATTATTGGACTGGGCTGTAAAAGACAAGATAAATTACTCCCTTACTTTTCCCTTTCAGGTTGCCCAGGTGGGGGAATCCTTACTCAGAATGCTCTATCTAGCCAAAAGAAAGCATTCTGCCACTGTTCTCTGCTAACCTGACTTTCTTCCCTATTCTATGCTGTTACTCCTCACTTAAGAATCCACATGCCTATTTAAAACTGTCTGCACTTAGTGCAGTAATATAAGATTGGCAAAATCCCAAATTATTTGTTAACAGGGGAGTAATTCTCAAATGGGACAAAAATGTAGAAAACAAGGAGGTACCCAGACAGGGCACTGAGAATTAATTACCCCTCACTACTCTTACCCTAGAGAGAGTAGAGATTGAGGAATTATCGTCACACGCAGTTTAACATAGCACAAACAGAGTTGCCTGAACACATTGACATAAAGTTAAATATACAGTCCAAAAAAGATACCCAACAGCAGCAAATTCATATAAAAGTAATTTTAATCATGTAAATGTTAAAAAAGATGAATTGATACATCAATGTATCCGAAAAGATACAGCAAAAATGAAAGACATGAAACAAAGGAGAAGAATCGAAAAGAAATGAGTCATTCAATAGCCCTATTTTCAGAAGACAAATTCATATAACTATACTGTCTATCTTTAGACATTAGCTGAGACAGAGTGTCGACATGTTTCGGCCCAAAGGCAAATTGGACATTTGCTCAAATGTCCATTCGGAGGTGAATGTAGTGGCCATCTTCAGGACAAATGATTTCTTCACAATTAGTCTTTTCTATGATGTAGATGAAACATTGTAAATCTAAAAATTTGATTCCTCTAGGGAGAGTGTGACCAAGTCGGAGAACAAATTGCATCCGTCTTTCATAGTAATTTTAGAGTCCACAGAAAAGTTGACTGATCGTCAGTTCCATGGCAAGGATCACTTTATCCTATATTTTCTGGTAAATTATTTCACAATGAGAAGCTCCTGGTGCAGATGAATAATTGATGGCTGAAGGAAAATCTCTGACACGCATGACCCACGGTAAGGTCCTACTCCGGCGCAGGAGCTTCCTATTGTGAGGGAGGAAATATAGGGTAAAGTGATCCTTGCCATGGAATAATAAATCAATAAATCAATAAAAACAATGATGAATACAATGCATAGATACATGATCCCTCTGTTGGTCAGTCGACAGCACTTAGTTCTGGAACAGTACGAGAGCCTCTCCTCTTGAGGGATGAGAAAGTTACTGCTTAGGTTGCCCATCTCTATCATTTAAGGAAAGAAAACTAACAGTTTAATACACTCTAGATAAGATCGTTATCTCTGGATTCTGTTGTTTCTGCTCGTAAATTGCAGGTACTGGAACGATTGTCCTTTGCCTGACGACTGGATTGTCTCTTGCTTATGCAAACAGTTCTCTTTTCTGTATACGAAAATGTCAACGTACGGTAATACGTTCAGCAAGTCTCTTAGTTTGCATGTTCAAAATAAACAAGCTCCCAATCAATGCCCCTTACCTGTTTCACTCAAGAAGACATGTTGCTTCTCTGTCAGTAAAAGTGAATTCTTTGTCAACACTTCCTCGATCTGTCCCTCAGCAGAAAGTTTATAGTCTCCTCCGTAAATTCTGATGATGATTAGAAAGTTCAACCTGCATCACAATACCATGCAGGAGCATGCTCATCTGTGTAGAGTTTGCTGGGTCTCTGATGAAAGTGAGGACGTCAACACTGGCAGGCCTCCCCACAAGTTCTGGAAAGTCTTCAATTAGGCGAAAGAAGACATTGCTCACCAATCTGTTGTCTTCTGGTGACAGGGACATTTGTCTAGTCCTTGTTGAATTCTGGAACTGCTCGGTACGCATGGTGAGCAGCTTCTGTGATTTCAAAGAGTTTGAAGAGCAAACTGAATTAGGATTCCGTTCAGGATTATGCTCAAACGTTCTGTGTTTGTTGGATCTCGAAGAAATGTCAAGACGTCAGTGCATCTTCCAACAAGATCCGGACAGTCTTTAATTAAGTGAAAGAATAGCCCGCTGACAAGGCTATTCGCTGCTTCCTCTGCTTGGGACATTTCTTTTGTCCTCCCTGCATTCCGGAAGCAGGAGGAACTGCTCGGCAATCACGATGAGCAGCCTCCTTATTGTCTTTTCGTTTTCAGGGTTTTGCAGAAATTCAGTAATGTTAGTGAGCCTTCCCACTAACGATGGATACGATCTCAATACTAGTTCGAAGGAAATTAGAACGTCTTTAGTGATGTCGCTGCTGTGGGACACCATAAGTGAGTCCAAAAATTGCTCCTGTTTGGAAAGAGTATGGATACTGCATTTTCTTCCAATTTGTGTGTCCTTGATCACAATTTGGCATATCCTTTTTCTTATCAAGGCTTCAGCATGCCTCAGTCCAAAGTTCAAAGTCAACAGAATATGTTCTGGCTTATATGTGAAATTTTTCTTCTTCACCCTGCAACGAGGATGCACAGAGTTTCCGTGTTTTATGTCCCTATTCTCTTTTTGCTCAGAGGAAATGTCCAATCTTAAGCCACAATTTGCACAAAAGTTCTTTGTCTTTGTTTTGCTGGTCATGCGTCCTTCTTCATCGTCACGGATCTCGTCTGCACGTGCTGCGGTTCGTCTAATCGTGCACTAATAAGTACTCAAAACTCTCCATTTGCTGTGTGTTTCATCACAGCGGTGCCTGTATATATTTGGCCATCGTTTTGATCAATTCTCTAAGAACTGTCAATGAAGACAATTGCTCCTTCTGCCAATGCATTTTCTTTCACTCTGGGAATCTCATCATAGAATTCTTCATAATTCACACAGTCATGGATCGTCTCTCCTTCAGTGACTGGCTCTGCTATGAACATAGCTGGGTTCACTATCTTACATCGAATTATCTTAATCAATGGATTTGAAATTATCACTTCATATGCAGAAGCTCTCTGAGATGTCAATGTGCCTTTTGGTTTCTCTAAAATTGCAAATAGGGCGTGCTCGATGAATAACTTCATTGAACATCCCATTACAATGGTTGTAGCCTTCTCTATGGCGAACGCTGCGGCAGCTAAACTTTATTTGCAAGGGAAATTACCTCTCATCACTGAGTGTAGATTACCACTGTAGTACGCCAGGGGCTTGTACCCCAATGTGGTTCTCTGTGTGAGTACTGCCGTCATGACACTGCCATTTGTGTGTGAAAACAGGTTGAATTCCTCTGCATGATTGGGAATCCCTAAAACTGGTGCCGTGCAAATGTCTTTTAGTTCGACAAATCCTTCTTCCATGGTGTCAGTCCATTCAATTTTTTCTTTCGTCCCCTGTGCCTTCTTTAGGGTAACAAGGACTTGGTATATGAGCTGTAGTCAAAGACCCATGCTCTGACATAATTGCACAATCCAAGGAAACTCTGCATCTGTTTTATCATTTGTGGCTTGGCTGTGTTCAATATGGCCTCAGCCCTTTCAGTGGTAACCCTTTCCCCTCATGTGAGATTAGCTGACCTATGTACAACACTTCTTGCTGACAATATTGTAACTTCTCTTTGTCAACTTTATATCTTTTTTCAGCCATATATAGTCAATAGCTGGATAGAATCGTCTCTGCACGTTTCTTCTGTTGTGCTGCAAATTAAGATGTGGTCCACATATTGCAAGACAAAACTCTCTAATGCAATATTGCTTAAGTCCATTTGCAGGACTCTGTTGAAAATCGAAGGAGACTCACAGTACCCCTGGGTCAACCTTGTGCTTTTCAGACGCATCTGTCTGAACGTGAATGACGTCAAATCTTGTGAGTCTTTATGCAATGAGATTGAGAAAAATGCTTTTTTCATGTCAATTAATGTGAAATATTTTGCCTCAACGGGTATTTTACATAGGATTGTAGACGGGTTAGGGACTAGAGGGAACTCGGCCTCTACAATATCATTTATCGGGCGTAAATCTTGAATTAGTCTCCACGACCCTCCCTTTGATTTTTTAATCGGATAAACCGCGGTATTGCATGACGACTCTGATGTCACTAAGATGCCCTGCTCCAACATAGCAGAAATTGTCTAGAAAATCCCTTCATCTGCTTCCCTAGACATGGGATATTGTCGTGCTCTTGGTAAACTTTCTCCTGGTTTCAATTTAATCTTTACTTATCCTATTCCCTTTAACAAGCCTACGTCATAAGGGTCTGTAGTCCACACTGAGGCACCTGAGCCATGTCGTCATCAAAATATTCAGGATGTTTTTGTGCCAGCATCATTCACTGGGGCACCTCTCTTTTGCTCATTCTCACCCAGAAAATGAGATTTACATCAAATGATGCTTCATCTACACCTGTTGTTCATCAAACAGGTCGTCATCAGTGACATCAGTCAATCTGTACCCTTCCTCAATGGCAATTACTGTGCACCATTGTCTGCCCTCGTCGTCACAACCATCGATCAAGCCATCTTTCCTCGCACTATGGCAGTGTGTATTGCCAAGGGAAATACTTCCCTTTTCCTCGTGCATAGGTATTCTTGGCCTAAATAAAAATTCATCTGGGGTTCTCATGGTTCTGCAAGGCCTGGTAACCCTGCCATTAGTATGGACATTCCATATGCGAATATTTTGGGTTCAATGGAATAGCTCTCATAGCCGTTTGTCCTGCGTATGCTCTAATCATTTTGCATATGTTCAAGTAATGCATTCCTGGAGTCAAACATACTATGCCCTTCTCCGTGAACGAGAGATTGTCATGTTTAACTTTTTCATTAGGTCTCATCCCAATATTTTTACTTGGGTCTGCCTTGAATATAGCAGTGGCACATTCATGTCACATTCTCCTATTGAGACTGGAAGTTCTTTTGTAAAAGGAACACAACTGGTTGCTCCTGTGAAGCCCTGAGTATTTATGGCATCGCCAGACAAGGAAAACTTGCCTTCACGTATACATGAGCGTGTTGCACCCGTGTCAACTAAGAAGGACTATGCTTTATCCCCTATAAGACATCTACCCTTGGTTCCTCATGATGGTCTGGTGTCACTGATAGGATAGAACACATCAGGTTTCCCAGTGAGCTGTCCTAATCCATATATAACTTTGTCTCATGTTTTGTGAATGGACTCTCTCCATCACCAGTGTTGGTTCTCATTTCAGAGTTCAATGCCTGTCCTGCACTTGTTGTCTGTGACAGTTGCATCGGCGACTGTTGAGACTGTCCTTGTGGAAAATGTATCAAGTTCTCAGGTTGCAAGCTTTGCTGTGCTTCTGTCGCTTGCTGTTGCACTGTGTGATTCTGTGCAACTCCATTTCCACCGTGCTGTAAAAATACAGGTGGATTCACCATTCCTACTCTTGTTCCTTGGTCAGTTTGCACCATGCCTTGACTTCTGCATGTGCGTGCTAGATGCATTGTCATCCCACACATCCAACATATAGGTGGTGGTCGGATTATTAGCCCATTTGACATATCCTGATTGCCATTCTGCATGTTTTGACAACCTCCCTGATTACCTTGGAAACCTCCCTGATTAATCTGACATCCTCTTCCTTGAAAGCCCCTCCCTCTGGGGTAAAATCCATTACTGCCCTGATTAACTTGCTGTTGGTTATTGACCCACTGCATATTCGATCCGCCTGTGCTAGTTATCATTGCCCCTTCAATGGCATACTTTGACAATTTCTTCTGCACTCATTTTGCCTCTTTAGCTTTTCGTGCAGCCTCTTTTTTGCGATTCTTTTCTTGCAGCAGCCTGCAATAGTGAGCTATGGTCAACTGTATCTCAGACCACGGTTTGGCCTCGATTCTTACCAATTTCTTAAGCTGCTTCTGTACCCGATTGTAACACTCACCTTGTATCCACGGGGACGTCACACAGCCTGTTCTGACCTCTTACAACCTCAAACCCTTCCCTGGAGTCTACTCAACTGGAGACTGGGCCTGAAACACAGGATTGGTAGAGTTTAACTCCCTATTGTCTCTGTGTGCTTGAACCCCTTCTTCCCCGGGGTCCAACCCCTCCCTTTAATCCACAGCTCACCTTGTTTTCTTGGAAAGTGTGCTCTACATCCTGCTTTCAGCACAATGGCGCATTGATTGATGCGGGCGCGTTGCTGTCTAGTTACTTCACTGGCAAGAGTACGACAGGTAAGTATAATGAGTCTTTTCAACAGTTCTCTAACTTCGTTCCTTTCCTTCCTTAGATGATGGCCGGCGTCCGGGGATGGCGACGTGCTGCTGAGATGAGTAGCGCTGAAGGTGAGTGAGAGCGCGATGCGTGGTGCAACCCTTTCGTATTTGTATTGAACTCAGTTCCTTTTCTGTGTCTTTTAGGTGCTGCGATGTTTTCAGCGTGGATGCTGGTTATAAAGAAGAAATGCGGTGAGTAAGCGCGGTATGCGGCGCCTCTAGATGTTTCCACACTAACCTGGAGTGTCTTTTCCCCCTCTTGCAGATGGATGAGAAGTTCCGGAGACAGAGTTCGCCCAGAGCGGCTGGGATTCAGGTAAGCGTGTGAAGCTCGTACAGTCTTTAAAAAATAAGCGAAGATTTGCTGAATGCTTACCAATGCCTTTTTTCTGTTCTTTTCCCTTTTCCTTGGGAAGCGGCATGCCAGGATGGTAATGACACCGCCGAAGATGCCCGCAGAACAGAAGGAGCGATGAATGATGGGCAGAAGCGCAGCAATGTAAGGCTGTTCCTAGCGGTGTTCTTGTTCTTCCAGGAGCTGAGCGCAGAAGAAAGATGCAGGCCTACTGGAGACCGATCCGAACACTGCGAGTGTCACGCTGCAGGTGCAGAAAACACAAAGCATGTTTCTCAGCCTGGGCGTGGCTTAAATAGTCTCTGGGTATCCCAGGTGTCTCTGGGCTGAACCACACCCAAAAGACTAGACTGCACATGCAGTTCTGGGAACCAAAATATGTGGGGGCATCCATCTTGTCCCCATCAATGCACTACAAGTCCAATCCCCAATGTTATCCTATGGGAGTGAGTGAGTCTGGTGCCACAAGCGCCAAGTCTGACTCCAAGTGGGTCTTTGGAGGGATGGAGAGGCCTTTGAGGGCCATGTAGGTGATTGTGGCCTGGCTCCAGCCTGACATCTTGGAGGGCTGGGGACATGAGGGGCAGGAATCATGACACTGATCTGGCAGCCCTTGGCATATTATATGGTAAAACACGGGTATAGATTTCCCCCAAGATTCCCTCGTTTCCAGCACCCATGCATCTTGAAAGTTCTGAATCTAAAGCAAAGGATCTTCTGATTCCTTCATTTTGCGTGTCATTATGGCTCCCATGATTGAAGTATCCAGGTATAGCAATTATAATGCTTTCCATACCCCGGCTCTGCAATTGTTAAATGGAGCTCCATCGTGCGCAGTATTAACTGTGGTCACGCCAGGATAACCTGCTCGTGTCCATACATCGCCAGCTCTATCACCATGTATGGCGATTAAAAGACCCTTAATATCCCCTATAGCTAATGTATTCCCTTCCGTAATTTTTTCTAGCTCATGTATCCATTTTCTGGCTCCCGATGTTCACATTGGAAGCTTATTTTTCAGATTTTCTCAGTCCATGTGTGGCTAGGGTTTATACTGTGGCCTCGTTCCTCCTTTTTCGAGCACAGGAATTGTAATACAAGACACACCTTTTCCTCCCTCATAATTTTTCTATCCACTGCAGGGTAATAGTCCCGCAGCGGCGTCTACCTGGTAATGTCCTTAGTCAGCTCACATAGGGCGGTGGAGACACCCCCTCTGACCGTAAGATACTCCTGTGTTGATCTGATTGTGTGGCTGACTCTGATGCCTTAGGTGCAGACTCACTAGAATCTGACCATCTTATTCCTTTTCCTCCAGAGAAGCATTTTTTGCATCTCCTCTCTTCTTCCTTTTCTTCATATTCATCTCTCTCTGCGTCTGATATTGTCTGTGCTCAACTCGTGTAACTCCTCTCATCTTCCTCATTCCTATTTAGTGTCAATCTATCTAGGTACAGCTCTTTAATTCTGCTACTTCTAGAGGCGTCCTCAGTGTCATACAACGGAGTGCTCTCAAAATGCTCGGCCTCTCCTCTCCCTTGGGGTACCTGTTCTAGCCCCATTTCATCATATATTCTATCAATCGTTTCCCTGATGCTTCTGGCGTCGAAGTCATCTTTGATATTTGCCATAGCCATGCCTGGTACTGGATCGTAACTCAAGAAACAATTCTTGTATGTCCTCCCAGTCTACTACTGGATCGAGTTTTTTAACCTATCTTTCCAGATATTCAAGATCCTGTGCCCTCTGTCCTCGCTTGAGTTCTGTCGTCATGAAACTATCTGCGTTTCCTCGCTTCCTCTCTGATCCTATCTTCTTCCTGTTTCTTCACATCTCTTCGTTCATTTGCCCTTCGTATTTCCTCCCGTATATTTTGTTCTTCTTCCCCAATTCTTCGTTGTTCTTGCCTGTCCTGATCATTAGCTGCTCTTGGCTTATGATCACATTTCCTTTCTTGCTCTTCGCAATACAGCTGTTCTCGTCTCTGTCTTTTTTCCTAATTCTTTCGTCTTTCAATCCTTTTTCCTTTTCCTTCTCTTTTCACTTTGAATCGTCTGACTCTCCCTTTTGTCTCACATCCTCAAAGCCTTTACCATCAAGTTTCAATAGAATCTGACCTCCCATCCATTTGTTCTGTATAAATGCCATCTCATCAGTTCTGTCCTCATCTCCTTTCCATCTCTTTCCCTCTGTTCGTATCTGGAGATGTACTTGCTTGTGCTTGATCTCCTTTTTCTTTCTCGTGCCTCTCCTTGTCCCTCGGGACTTTGGAGGTGATATCTCTATCTCTGTCATTGCCTGGGTTTTCATCACTACTTTGCGTAGGTGACTCATATGCCAGGTTGCTATATCCCGTGGCTGCTTTAAGTTCCCTCAATGGATATAATCCTTCATCCTTACTGGCTTCGCTTTTTGTTTCAGAGGGGGTGGGTGGTGCGGAAGGCGTTTCACCCCCTCTGTGCATATGTTAAGTATCCAATCTAGCAGTGGCTCCTCCTCATCTCTTGCTACATCTTCCAAAGCTCTAAACTAGCTAGGTGTTTGTTTAACTTTTTGCCAGTATACGTGGCGTGCAAATATGTCGTCATGTGTTGCAGGACTGTTTAAGATAGTGATCCACCCTGGAGCCACGGCATAAACATTTTTTGGGCGGTTCCTTTAACCCACTCTGCACTGTACTTCTTCAGTTTAGGTGCATGTTTTGTCAACTGTTTGCACAAGTGTACTAACGGTGTAATGTCTTCCATGCTTGAAATGATTTATCTTCTCATACAACACTTTGTTACATTTTACGTTTCTTAAACAGAATCAACAATATGAGCGAGTACCAATCGTCGCAAGCTCCAATCCCATTTTTTCACAAAAATGTCTTTTCACTTTTTCAAACAACAACCATCAATTCATATCATACAACATCCTAGCTATACAATCTCGTAATTTTCATGCTGTTTCCCCCAATAAAATTCTTACTGTATGACGTCAGAGGAAAAAAAACTTAAGACAGACATAACAGACTAGACAGACTCCGGCCCGCTACACAGATCTCATGCCCCTATTATTATTCCAACATAGAATTTAAGCCCATCCCTTTCAGATCGCCTCTTTCATTGATTCTGGTTTTCTATTGTGCCCTATCTTTTCAGGACATTGAATGCAGGCTTCTTCTAACCACTATATTAAAGCGTAGTTATTTGAGCGTATGCTCTCTCTAGCTCGGGTAACCTCCCGGTATCCTCTAGGCTCGTGTATCCTCCCGGTACCTTTATCTATTGTTCGGTCACCCTCGAGTCAATATTTCTTTCCCTTATATAAATACATTCTACTCTTGCTCTAATGTTATTTTTGTCCCACCTCCCTCCGTTACCTTCTAAGTTCTAAGGCATGCAACTGGTTGCCAAAATATTCAGCCTTTTTCACTCACTGTTTGCATTTTTTCCTCTCTCGATGCACGGGATCACCGTCTTCATTACCGCCTCTCCTGCTTTTCGCTCGATCAGCTGCTCATAGAAGTGGGAAGGAGTTTGTGAGGGAAAGCACAGGTTCCTTCAGACCTCAACCTGCAGGTTTTACTTTTTAATCTAACCACTATCTACGGGGAGCCTCTCATTCTACTTAGCTGGATAGCAAAGGACTTGTGATATTTCCATGGACCTAGAGTAACTTATGTTGACGGTCAATGGGTGTCTTATCTAATCGATAGTCGATAAACCATCCTCTGCTACCAAGTACTTGGACCCCAACCAGCCCATAGAGCTGGGAGTTACCCAATAGCACTTTAAGATGAGGCAGCAGCACCCGTGGGGTGGATGGGGATGCAGATTCGTACTCTCGCATCAAATCAATAATGGCAACTCAATGGTTTGGCAAAGGGAGTCCGTTTAATGACAAGTACAAAAAATGGGGAGTTAATGAATATCAGCAATCGCCCGATCTTCCTCTGCTTCAACGCCACTTAATTTCATAAAAAACACATCATTTATACTAAAAATGTGTCATCGCTGACGTGTAACGCTTAAATTGTTGCATGCAATTCTACTGGTTCCAGGAAGGTAACTTTAATATAGGTGCTATATCTGTATATGGTAACGAAGTGAGGAGATTGGATAAACAGTTTCAGGTGTGGCTTCTAAGCCCTTCCTTCAAAATGGCTACTGTAGACGTCACTAAAAGTACAACGTCTCATTGGTTCTACTAACTATAGGACCCTAGATTACTTGGTCCACTACGATTGGGTTGGCATCAACCCCACTCATACTTTTCCACTAGCCTAGCAGCGTGCAGAATAGCCAGCCAGGTGCAGGGAGTTAGTCTGCACCCCCAGCCTCCCTCCAAATCATCACTTCAGTGGTCATGTGTCAATTATTTCTTTGTATTTTGGCATCAAGACCGCTTCTTGGTCTGGAAAAGTTAAGGCGTCTGGGCATGGCACAAATCCATGCGTAGGTGTGAAAGTTTCATCCCTTCTGCTTGCTCGGTCACGTGATTTCGACACTGTTAAATCGTCTTATGCTCCATGTAATTCGTGTATTTGATTTAATTTTGCCAGCCATCTGCCTTCTGTGGCTTATCTTGACCTTTCAGAATAGGATACTCTGCTCTTCTCTTCATTAATTGTATCCACTGTTGGGCTATTTCAGCTGGTACGACCTTGGCTTCTTGGCATGACTTGCCTTCGTCTGAGTTTCTCTCTGTCCTTAATTCTCGATTCTCCTGCTGCAAAGCTCTCCTCTTGAGACCTTAAGTAACCTTTGGTCGATTCTGCTCTTGTGCATAGTGGAAGTATAGTTATATAAAGTGCTTTCTTGAGGTAGATATGTATAGGTGGCGCTTGCCGAAATCTACCTTACTACTAAGCTTAGCAAGCCTCATGATTCTCATAGCTTCTTGCAGTTCCTTGCATATGTACACGTGTAAACTGGCTGAATATGTTCATCACGCTCGTGGCATATGTTTCTTACATTTGACATCAATTGTTTCACTTTAAACTCAGGATGTCACTTATCTATGGTGTTTCGTCTCCTTTCATCATCCACAGGTCATCATATCTTCTATATGTGAGTCAGTCCGGGTTCTTGTGACGTCACATTCATCTTCTTTTAGTAACTTCTTGGCTTCTTCAGGTATTGCATTTTGACAATCATCATTCTGTCTCATTTGTCGATATGGTTTTCACCGTGGGTACCTCACTTTCCAGGTTTTCTTTGGTGTTGGTACTTCAATAGGTGCTGTCATCTGATAGGCACTGGACAGAGCCCCACTGTGGCTCTCTGCTAGTTTATTTGCTCATCATAGGTCACGTATTTCAGCATGAACGTTCCTGGTACTTCAAAATGGGTGGTAGGAGTGCGAATCGTGCTTGGGACCTCCTCTACAGGAGGACATACAATCTTGGCCATATTGCCCAACCCACAATCTTGGCCATATTGCCCAACTCACCAGTTCCATTGTTAATAGAAGGCTTGCCTGGCAGAATATGCGGTGCGGGAGGAGGTACAGCCCGCGAGACAGCAGGATTGGGTTCTACGTCCCCAGGTACCACCTTCTTCAGTCCAGATAACCCATGCGAAGAGAAGGAATTATAAAGAATGGCCTCGCCCATGTAACATGGAACAATCTCAGCTCGTTTTTGTGCATAGGGCAGTGAATTTGTCCTAACCATAGCAATTGCTGCAAGTGGATGCATGGTACTGGAGAACACCAGTAAAGCTTACCGAATGGAAAAGAACAAAAAACTCCAGCGCTTTCCAAAGACGTCACGGACCGGCACAGATCGGCTTGTTTCCCCCGCGCCGGTACTCACGGGCCTGGTTAGCAAACAAGTAGTCCATGAGGAATACAAGACAGTTAACCTTCTCAGGCATGCTCCATATGTAATAAAAATGATATACAAAACATTTTTGGTGTGTGAAATAAAAAAGACATCAAAATAAAGAACATAGTTTTAAAACTTTTTCTGTGTGGCATGTTAATTGTCTTGGAAGAATGTGTAGACTTGGTCGGCTAATGAATGCTTTGTGCTGGCCATCAAAATAAAAATGCCCCATGTTCAGTTCTTATCCCTGTGGTGTAAAAGCAATAACCTGTTAAATGAGCCACCACTCATAAATTGCCCCGACTTTAAAAGCTCTATCAACACAAAGAGCATATGCTGGAGACTGGGCGGGAAGCAGAGGGTTTGTATCCAGAGCATCTCAGAGGCTGTGTTCGCAATAGGCATTCCATCATTTGAAACAAAGAATGCTTAACTTTTTACAGGTGGCAAACTCAGAGGCAGTTGTCTGGGTTAGATCCTTCCTGTGCTCCCGCAGGTCCCCCGAGTGCCACAAGCTCTGGCTCCCCCCGGCAATCAGCCCCTCCGCCCACCCAAAGAAATAGGGCTGCCTCTGAGAACACGCCATAGCGCTCTAGTCGGTCAGCGTGGTACCGCAGTACCAGCAGGTACCATGCACACACAGACACACATGCTGGCAATCATGTGGTGATGCAGGAATGCGTCCACATGAAAATGAAGGTCGCTCCATGAACTACAAGCTGCTTCATTTGAAGTATTTGCATCAGGCGTATGTCACACCGGAGAAGGTTAGAAAATTTGATCGAACGTCATTGGGTGCTTGCCTGCATTGTAAAATGCAGGATGCTGGTCTCTTGCACATGGCATGGGAGTGTCTGGAGGTGGCCTCCTTTTGGGGGGGAAATACAGGTAGCCGTGGGTGAGATGATAGGGGGTGCGATCCAAATGAGTCCAGAAATGGCATGACAAGGGCTCACCCGGGGCATAAAGAAGGAAGGGCGCAGAGTTATGGCGGTGGCCCTTCTAATAGCCAAAAGGTCTTCCTATCCACCAAGACTATGAAACCCCCTGCCCGTCAGCATCAGACTCGCCCCCACACTCCTGCAATTCAGAAAATAACTCAAGACCCACCTCTTCAAGGAATCTCTCCTCCTCAACACCTAGGCCATCACGTCGCTCCTCGCACCGCCAGACTCTCTAGACGCTGCCCACCCCTCTTCTCCTTGCCACCCGGTACAGCTGCACCCCTCCTCTGTGATATTATATGAGGAGTCATTGATAATGCGCCTGTACACAAGTGTTCCTAGGCTTGACAAGACAAAGTAGGCAAGAAAGAGGGAGGACAAAATAAACAATCTTGCTAGGTCTTGTGTCATTCAGATCGTGCAAGTGCAGGGGGGAGAGGGAGAGGAGAAAGGCCAGGGGGAGCGAAGGGGGAAGTGCAATCAGGGCAGCATAGCTCTATGTAAGTGCAGCCAGGGCAGCACGGCTCTGGGGAAGTGGAAGGAGGCAAGGGACTGTAGGGTTACAGATACAGCCCCAAGTGCGCGGTAGGCCCGAAGGCAGTGCAAGGGCTACTGGTCGTGGAGGAGCCTGGAGCCCATTGAGATTCTGAGGGTAGCCAGGCAACTAGTTAGCGCAACAAACAGTTGTTCTGTTATTATCTCTGAAACCTGCTCTGTTATGCATCTGTACTATTTTATACCTCTGTAAAGCACTATGTTATGTATCTGTATTGTTGTATACCTCTGTAAATCACTCCTTGCATCTCATTTTCGACAGGTACTCGCCATATGGCTGCTTGTGTGTCCCCTTTACCATGGGCACGGCTGCACATTAGGCTTCTATTATACCATATACGCAGACATTGGAGGGAGGAATCTTTGAATTTTGAAAGGATTATCCTGTTCCACAGGGACTGAAAAGCAAGTTAAAGAAGTGGTTGGGTCACAGAAAAGTAATCTGCCAAGAGGATACTCCCTGACGCACCTTTGCAACCATTCTTACCACCAAGACCAGCAAGATAGGATGGGAGGGAGGGGGTGGGCAAGGGCAAAGCCACCAGGAGAAGTGAAGGGTTCAAGTAACTGCACGGTGCTCTAACTGGAGGGAACTAGCTGCAGCACTAAGGGCCATGAAGTTCTCTCCAGTGCTGCAGTGGTTCAGACACACAATGCATCAGAAATAGTATATATCAACAGGAAAGAGGGTACCCACTCCAGAGCCCCAGAGCTGTTGGCAGACAAACTAAGCGAATGGGTGAAAGAGAACCTCTTGTGTGTCGGGGATAGACGTTATAGACACAGAAAATAATGAGGCAGATATGCTAAGCAAGGACTTTCCATCCGCAACATGGGAGTTGGGAAAAGATGCATTTCACAGGATGCGAAGGAGGTTCAGGATGCCGGTTTTACACCTCTTGGTGTCACAGCAGAATGCAAAAACACCTCCGTTATTTTCCAGGTTTCCATGTCAGGGGTTCTTGGGGTGGATGCACTGTCCATTTGCTGGCTGGAGGGTTTGGTGTATGTGTTGCACCCCCCTTCCATTAATCCTGAAGGTGGTCATAAAGATTTGGGACTCACTGGTGGAAGTCATCCTGGTGGTTCCATTTTGGCCCCCAAGATTGTGGTTCCTGTTGGTGTTGTTACTGACAGTAGCTTTAGGGTATCCTCTCCTGGGTCAGCTGTGTGCCATCAAAGGCAGAGGAATCCATCAATTCTAGCACAGGGGTCTGGAAGTTGAAAGGCGAGGGTTGAAACTTCAGGAATGGTCGCTAAAGCCGCTCAGAATGATAACCAGCCTGCCACACTAAGAGCTTATGGCAGGCATTGGAACCATCTTCAAAGCTGAAGTAAAAGAAAGGGGATCCTGCATTTGAATGCTCCATTCAGGATCGGCTTCAGTTCCTTCAGGGGGCTATGATTTGGGGCTGGCTGTGTCAACGAGGGTGCAACAGGCTGCTATCAGAGCGTTTATGGTATCATGGTTTAGAACATAGGCCGTGAATTTGGAATGTTTTTCCCTTGCAAGACCAGCAGTGGCATCAGGGGTCCCCTCTGTGATCACCATTTGGTGTTGAAAGCTTTGCAAACTGCTCCTTTTGAGTTCATGGTGGCAGTGTCTTTGAAACTAATAAAAGTAGAAACAGATTTAGGGGTGGCTATTACCTCAGCAAGAAGGCTTGGAGAGATTACTGCATTGATATTCAAGTAGGGTTGTAACGGTATACCGGTATAGATACTGTGAACTATAATAAGCGTCACATTGTTTATACCGGTATACCGTTTTAGGGCCTGCAGCTATTAAGTGAGCTTTTCAATCTGATTTGGAAAGGCTGCAGTAAGCAAGTGCTGCGCAGTCTGGATCTTGCACTGTGGGATGTGGCGTCTGACAAGGGGGCCTTGTTTGGCAGACAAAATCATAGGGAAAGTGAGGCCACATTAGTAAATGCAGCTTTGATGCTGTGACCGCTCTTTCTCTGTGATCAGTAGAGTCAGGTTAAAGATCAGCCGATTTGTAGTTTTACCACCAATTTGAAAGATGGGGAACTACACATCCCAGAATTCAAAGGGGGGAATGAACTGGATGCCCTTCTGATGCATGTCCAAAAAAAACGTTAGCTCTGTAGACTGTATGAACACTGGGTCGATCAGTGCTTCATGCTAGTATATAAACTCCCCCCCTCCCACTGTCCTCGGTGTAGATTTGCACATTGTCACTAGAGTTGTTGCTTCGCTTGATCCTTCACCTGCCTTCTGTATATGGCAATGGCCTCAAGCAGGCAGGACAGATTCTACATTCAATTTGAAGTATCCAGAGCAATGGGGGTGAGATTTGGGACCCCATCCATGAAAGCATTCCTCGTCTCAACTCACATGACAAGGGTCCTAATGCCCTCAGACCTGGGGAAAATGGTAATGATGGGGCTGTGATGGTGTGGTGGTTTAGGCCATATTTGTGCCGATATGTATTTTAACTTTGGTCATTTTCAAAATGTTTTTGTGCCACTATCTTTAAGAAGATAAATGAACATGTATTGCAAGAATCAAGAAAGAAATCAACAGCGCCCACTGAACGACATCAGACCTTCATAATACACCAGGCAGTAAACAAGCTATAGTGATTTGATCAATATGCAACCTTTCGGTGAGTGTGTGTTGGCTATGACATTTTGACAAAAACACAATGACATGGGCTTTGAGACCTCACATGAGGGACTTTTCTCCCTATAATGGGATAAAGCGTTATCAAAACAAACTTTTATGACTGATCACAGCGAGGGGTCACGATGCCCATGCCATGTGGTTCCAAAATAATGCAGGTCGAGGCCGATTTTCAAAGCGATGACCTGTGACTGAGCAGCAAGCTCATTGCTCAAAATGTGTATTTTAACACTTCCACTAGTCACTCTTTCATTCAAGGCGATCAACGAGTGAGCGCCAAGGAAGACCAGATCTGCAGCCGCCTTAGATCGCTGGAGGATCAGCTAAAAATTTGCAGAAACAAGTTTCAAAATGCTGACAATTTATAACCTTTAAGAAAATATTTGTTAAGATTAGTTAACTCCTGCTATACCGCGATAACCATGATATACCGTCATTTGGCAAGAAGGTTATCATATCGCCTTTAAACGAATACCGTGACACCCTTCAAGGCACCTTTTTGTCGATTCAGGCAAAAGCCTGGTTCCTTCGACGTGATCCAGCAATTTTTTTGCACAAGGTACAATCAAATTGTATTCTATCACAGAAGACTGAAGTGGGCCGGTTATAAGGAGGGCACAGTTGTTATATTTGGAGAGGTTGAAGACCCACAGAAAGTCTGTTTGCTCATTGCCTATGGGGGTCCAGGCCCAGTCGGGAAGGCGTCAGTGCCCATGATCAGTAGATGGTTGAAGGAAATTATTTCCAAGTGCAAGGTGTTTCTCCCCTTAATTATGTATGAAGGTGTGAGCAGCAACCTGTATAGTAGCTGAGCCGGAGATACTTAAACCTTACTGCACACAAGTGCAAACGAAAACGCAGGGGGATAAATTGTGAACCATCTCATACTGGCCTATGCAGACCTCAGTATATGCAGGGTGCACTGAGAGGGATTGGGCCCTATCCAATGGTCGGTCAGCTCTGGTGACTAACCGTTGCACCGGAGAACCTGGTTAAATAAACAGACACAGCCTTAATTAATTTGCAATGCTTCGACAGCTTTGTTTTTTATATAACTGCGTGGGTAAAACAGGTTCTCCTTACAACATTAGCACCTTTACACCTCTTTGCCCCTAGAGAGGGCGCCCTCTCAGTTAATACATGTAATAACCAAATACTTAAATGACATCCTTTCATTAATTCAGATAATAATTAATTAAATCGCATCAATTCAGACACCTGGGCGGAGGGGTGTTTGGATGTGATATTTCATAAATAAATAAATGGCTAGGCAGCATGAGTTAATTGACATCTGATAGTAAATAATTAAATAGCATCAATTCAGTCACCTGGGCAGAGGGGTGTTGGGCGCAAGTTCATTTACCTCTGACAATAAATAATTAAATAGCATCAATTCACTACTCTGGGAGTATGGGTGTTGGGCGCAAGTTCATTCACATTTGACAAAAAAATAATTAAATAGCATCAATTCAGTACTCTGGGTGGATGGGTTTTGGACACAAGTTCATTCACTTATGACAGTAAATAATTAAATAGCATCAATTCAGTACTCTGGGAGGATGGGTGTTAGGTGCAAGTTCATTCACTTAGGACAATAAATAATTAAATTGTATCAATTATGTAGTGTAAGGGTACTGGCCTCCCTTTGCATTTGAAATAACACAAGCCCACACCCGAATTCCTAAACTCCTGGTAGCTGCAGCCTACCACATAGATGCACAACATGTATGGGCACAGACCAACCAAACAAAAGCAAACAAAACAGTGGAATTAAATCAACCACTACCACTTGACTGGCAAGATACATAATCTGTCCCTAAGGGAACATACAATTCCCCACAGCACCGCCTATTTTCTCACGTTAGATACAAGTATATTACCGAAACCCCAGCCTGACACAAACTGAGAAAGGATGAAAGGTTTCTGTTTTACTCCGACCCCCCGGCTGCTCTGGTAAACCGTCCTTTTCCTCACCTCAGTTTCCCCCTCCCATACCTTTTCACTAAACCCGCAGCAGAAAGGCTAAACCCGCACAGAGATGGTATTAAAAAAAAAAAAAACACGGCCAAACTGGGCCTCTGGAGAGGCACCTGACGCTTGCACGAGGTGAAATCACCTCAACAACCTAACCCGTGAATCTGTCCATTTTGCACCAATAACATTGTACATGCCCATTCTTTGTCCCCCAAGAAATGTGCAGGGTGAGACTTGTCTTCTTTTTGGCATAAAAAGGCCGCAGATTTATTTTCACATCATCATAAAAAACACTGTACACATTAGTGAAATTAGATCTGAAGATGCGGCGACTGCTCCGTGTCCAACAACCTGCTTCCCCCTTTCTTTCCACAAAGTCCTCCGTAGGCCCAACTCTCCCAACCCTTCGTGTCTGTGCCTAGCCTGCCCTGCAGGTGTTCTTGGGTGGGGAGAGCGCCGTTTCTTTGGGGGAAGCTGAGCCTTTATTGTTACCACCAGACGCCCCTGCCGTTTAGGCTCCCAAGAGGCGCTGGTCCGAAAAGAGCGAAGACCCTTCCGGCTTTCTCCTGGCTCATTCGGAGTCTGTCTCTTGTGCTTGGTCGCCCAAACACCGCCACATCGCCTCGCCGTCCTGCGACGTCGACGACCAGGCCTGCCCAACCTCTGTTCCTCTTGTCGGGTGGGTGGGTGGAAAACGAAATCCTTCCTTTGTGTCCGGCGGGCGTCCGTTGGCAGGGGCTGGAAACTGCCTGCTGCTGAGCGGCCGCCCGTTATATGGGGCATCCCCCGCCCCTTTCCTTTGTTTGCCCTTCGCGGCCTTTTGCCTGTTTTGCCGCGCTTTGGCGTGCACCCTCCCCCTTACCCAGGGAGAGGGTGGGGGAGGGAGGAGGAGGACCTCACACAGGTTATTGTGGTGCCTCCTCCATTTCCTTCGTCCTTCCGTCGTCACTTTTATAACCCGTGAATCTGTCCATTTTGCACCAATAACATTGTACATGCCCATTCTTTGTCCCCCAAGAAATGTGCAGGGTGAGACTTGTCTTCTTTTTGGCATAAAAAGGCCGCAGATTTATTTTCACATCATCATAAAAAACACTGTACACATTAGTGAAATTAGATCTGAAGATGCGGCGACTGCTCCGTGTCCAACAACCTGCTTCCCCCTTTCTTTCCACAAAGTCCTCCGTAGGCCCAACTCTCCCAACCCTTCGTGTCTGTGCCTAGCCTGCCCTTGCAGGTGTTCTTGGGTGGGGAGAGCGCCGTTTCTTTGGGGGAAGCTGAGCCTTTATTGTTACCACCAGACGCCCCTGCCGTTTAGGCTCCCAAGAGGCGCTGGTCCGAAAAGAGCGAAGACCCTTCCGGCTTTCTCCTGGCTCATTCGGAGTCTGTCTCTTGTGCTTGGTCGCCCAAACACCGCCACGCCACAGGTGGGTTACCGTCCACCGTGGCTCCCCCCTTTCCTCATTTTTACCTTTCCAAGAGTTTTGTACTGACCACCAACCAAGGTGCTCCAGACCCTTTGCTGACAACTGTCAGCCTTCCCCATGTTTGTACTCTGGGGAATTTGCGTTATTCAGCCTATGCCCGCTCTGTGAAACCACTCTCCCGGAGCTTGGTGCACTTTGTGCCCCGTTTTGTAAACTTTACCATGCCCCTTGCTGGCCGGCGCAGTCACTCTTTTGTAACTTCAACTGAGGGCTTCACTTTGAGCATGTTGTGCCTTCAGCCCCTACCTCAGACCCTGTTAGCTATGCGAGCCACTTCTCCAGGAGCTTAGTGCACTTCGCGCCCAATTTTGCAAAATGTTTCCTGCCCCCTGCTTGAACAATGCACCTGCTCTTTTGCATATTCAACCAGGTGCCTTCACCTACGACAACGTTGTACCTGGTCTGGGGAACCTTCAGCCCCTACCACTTTTCCCTTCATGAACTCCAACCACCGGCTACTAGTTTTATAGTTTTACCCCCCCTGTGGTCACTTTTCTTGACATACTCCTTCCATGGAAATTCTTCTCCCATTTATTAGAGTAATGCTCCCCCCCAACTTAACCTTGCTCTGCCTGCCCTTGCAGGAGTTACCGACTGTGGGAGCGCCATTCTTGATGGGCGAAGCCGGTTTTTTTTTTTTTTTTTTTTTTTTTTTTTTTTGGTCCTCTGTTCGCATTTTACCTCTGCTTAATTGCCCCTTGTCCGCTGAATATTTACCTGTCAAGTAAGCACCACCTTCTGCCACCTTCTGGATTTTAAAAAAGAGGGGCTCCCCCTTTCCAGTGTACTTCTCATGTACGGCCCCTCTCCCTACCCGAATCTACTGCAGAGTAACTGAATACCCTGGTATATGATGTGCTGGGTTACTTATCCCCTGCTTAACACCCAGAAGTTTCACCGAGCCGTCTCAGCGTTTGACGCTGAACTGCTTTGTGCCCTCTTGCTCTCCAAATGAGATAATCATTCAGCCTTTTTACAGGGTTAGGAACCCTCCTGCCTCTGGGTATTGTTCATTATTCCCGAAAGGCCGTGTTTGGCCCTGCCAGGATGTGAACCTGTGTGCGGGTCCTGCACCGATGTCAAAAGCGAGCGCTCACTCCAATTAAGCAGTTCTACATGGAAACCAGCATCCTGCGAGAACCTGTGACCCAGTACAGCAATTGTAATGCGGTAATGTCATTCCCCCCGGGCCTAGCCACCCCTGCAGAATGCGCTTACCACTGTGACCATCTCTGCTTCCCAATAGCCGTTCCGGCCCGCATTTATGCCTACAAAGCGTGAACACCTTCGATAATTCACCCCAGTGCACTAGGTGCAATCCACTGTTCAAAAGACCAACACCCAGTGGATGGTGTCGCTAACCCATGTGACATCACCAGATGGCACCTTGCAGACCACTTTTCCCTGCCTATTGTGAGCTTCTGTGCCCTTTTAGCTCCGTCTTTCCTGTTAAACCGCTCCAGCCCAATCCCCCATGCATCTCTAAACATCTCCTCCCTCTCCTTCGTACCCATGCGCTACGTTAATACGCCTGGCGCCCCTGGGGTTTGTAACTGGTCGGCCCCGTATCTTAATCTCTAACAAGTTGAGCATGTATTCATATCCTACCTGTTCCCTTCCGCAGCTCAATGGGTAGCCCGGGCCCTCTCCCCTGCTTCAGGGCCCTTCCCACCACCAGACCTTGCAGTGATGCGGTACCCCACCATGTCTCAAACCTGGCCAAACTGCCTTGTGGATGATCCCCTCTTGCAGATCCGCCTCGACAGATCAGTAACTGCCCTGGGTCTTTCCTGAACCTTGACCCCGCGGCCAAATCAGATAAACCCGGGGGGGGGGTCCATGAAAGCCGACACCCTGCCCCCGTTAAATAAATACCCTTGGTATATAAAATGATGAGTTATTTAAAACATGTTTAATACCCTGAAGTTTTCTCTAAGCGGACCCGATGTTCGACCTTGGTCTGCTTCGTAATGTCTTGCTCACCAGGCGAGATATAATCCAGCACTTGTATAGTGCTACTAACTTGTTCTACGAAACATATCTGCTCGCTGCTTTTTATTACTGAACGGCTGCGTTTGGCCCTAGCGGGCTCCAACCTGTGCCAACTGGTTCTGCACAGGTGTCCAAGCGAGCGCTCACTCCTTTACTGCATTTCTATATAGGTACCGGCATCCCGTGAAGGCACCCACCCCTGCACTGCAATCGTAATGCAGAAAGCTTATCGCCCCGGGCATTGCACGCCCTGACATCATTCACCCCTGTCACTTTGGGGAACTTACACTCTTGTGAATTAGGTGCTTAAGAACGTTAGCTTGTGAGAGTGCTGTACCGCTAACCCCCTGACCTGCATACTGGCAGGTGGGTGTATGGGATGAGAGTTTGTAATGCAGCCCGCCAGTGTCATTCGTGCCCCCCGGGGTGGGGTGGGGGGCGGGGGAGGTCCTGCACACGTTTGTGACTCGTGTCTTCCCCTGGGTTAACCTGGGAGGGAATGTAAAGGCTCCACTGGCCTCGCTCAGATTTGCGATGAAGGAAGCTGAGCACCATACGTGCCCATATTCAGGCACGCCCCAAGAGCCTAAAGGTGCAACTGGATGCCCGGCAATAAATCTGCATGTTACGTCTCCATTGAAATCGGCAGTAGCCTGCTCCCTGATGACTGTACCGCACCTGGCCAACTTTCATTTTCCCTACAACCCATGGAGAAGGGAGCTGCCCTCCGACTTCTCACTCCTGCCTCACCTAAACCACAATTTGCATCCCGTTATATGCAAAACTCTCCCTTCACTAAAATTCATGGGTTCACAAGAGAGAAATGACTAGCCCTTAGCAAGCCTGGGCAACTCGCTTTCCCCCCCACACCAAGTAGTGCTGGAGGCCGCCCTCCAACTCCTCTCCCCAGCTTCACCTTGGCCACAATTCGTATCACATTATCCCAACAACTCACCCCTTGTCACTATTCAAAAATTGGTTCCCAACAGAAAAACAACACTCCCCGTTCGGTAGAACTTCCTTCCGTGTAGGCCGCTTTGCCCCTGCTGCACACCCTGCTTTGGTTGTAGTCTGACTGTGTGTTGCATTGCTAATCCGCCACAGCACGCTGTGTGCTGCTTATCTGCATCATCCCAGGTTGCATTTATCCGGAGTGGCTATTACCCCTGTTCTTGCTCTAGTGCAGTTTACCTGGACGCAAAGCTGCTTGGTTCTTCCTACCATGATGCATACAATCCGCAAATACTCTTATCCCTTTAAAGTTCCAACCATTTATTTATGCTCATGTTGCACCCCCATCTACCAGTGAATGACCCTGACTCCACTGCTATTGTCAATCCGATGGGATGGATCCGTTTTGCCCACTGCATTCTGGTGTTTGAAGTCCGTGGGATGGGGCGGAACATGGACTAACCTTGTTAACTTCCCCTCCCGTAATTCCGCTAGCATAGCTCTCAAATCACCCGTTTTTGGCGGGTGTCACCCGCCTCGTAAACAGCTGACTCACCCGCCACGCCTCCTGCCCGCCCATTCGTTTCCATGGGCCTCTCACCTGCCAAAATTAAAATCGGGGGTATTCACCTGCCCTTGCGAGCTGTGCACTAGTGTCTCTCTACTAACCCCGGGCCTGTATCTCAGCAGCCAATTCCCACAGGCCTCTCCGTCGTGCCTTTCTGGCACTGCCTGCCTACTAGCCACATCGTGCAGTAATGAAGAGCAGCCCGCCAAGCCAAAGTTTCCCCTAACTTCACCATCCAATACTGTCCAAACCCAAGCATCTCCTCCGCGTGAACTGCCCCATTAATCTTCTTCATGTGCAAAATTATTTTAAAAACGGTGCTTTTCATTCCGTAAACTTTATGCAATATGGCTCGACAATTACCTTATTCTGTGCAAGTCACACCGGTTTGCGCTCCCGGGGCTAAAGCAGCCCTGAGAATAGTATGCGCACTCCCTTCCGGCCCGCCGGTCACCAGTAAAGAAATACCCCCGGCTGGGCGCATATTAACTTTGCGGAACGCACATAATATTTAATATCGCAAAACCCTCTTCCCAGTGCCAGGCCTGCCCCCATCGTTGACTGTCCTTCCGCGAGCATTTACCCCCAACGTTAGACCACTATTGCACTCCCTAGCAGGGGCCTACTCCCAATGCAAGGAATCGTGGGAGCCAGGGTCCATACTTTCTCCCGTACTTTCGTTCCTCTTTAAATGTTATCCAACATTCCGCACACCCAACAATATGCTAATTCCCCTCCTTGTGCTATTATCAATAAAAACATAACTATGGCATCATGCCTCCCAATGCATACTCCTCCTGTGAAGAGCAACCCAATACGCATCACGTTAAATCCCCTCCTTGTGCTAGTATCAATAAAAACATAAGTATGGTATCAAGCCTCCCAATGCATAATCCTCCTCGAAAAGCAACACACCTGTGTGCCCTCCGTACCAACCAGACAACCCCGGTGCCCGACACAATCTTAAAACCAGTGCCGAGGGTGGAAGTTACATGCGCCCGATAAACCGCTTCCTTTCCTCCACAACACCAATCTATCCAACAGAGGGCAACCGCTACATTCAATAATTCCTTTTCACCTGGGTCATGATTTCATGGGCCGTGGCGCTTTTGCCCAAAACCCTGACGCTACAATTTGGCATTTATATAGCGCTACGAACCCTTAGGTATCTGAGCGCTGCTTATTATTACCCACGGTGTGTGGTGCTCATTTATCGACCTCGGAAGGATGAAACGCTGAGATTGGCGCTGCCGGGATTCGAACCTGCATTCGCAGGCTCTGCACTGATGTCAATGCGAGCGCTCTACTCGCTGTGCCACTTGAACGGCTCCCGCAGGCACAATAACGTGCTGAGCTATCTCACTTACCGATTGGGAAACGCATGTAAATTACCCCTGTGCATTGACCGCCAGCGCGAGCCCCGCCTGAGACCCTGGACTCCTGAACTTTATCATGGCCCAGCGCCCTGTGACATCACTCCCCAAACCCACCAACGCCCGATTAGTTACTTTACTTCTAGCCATACCTTCTCACTCCCTTTCCGCAACCCGACGCACCTTCCACATGGGACCGCAAACCTCCTACGACACGCCAAGGGAACTGGAAACTCCTCGCCTGGCCATAGTGAGGACCACCTCAACTGGAACCTGGCACTTCCGCGCCTGGGCTCAGCAACCCGGACTCAGGAGCAGGAAACTCTTCCGTGATGAGGGGCAGGTCGGCGTCCTTCGGCTGCAAGCGAAAACGAAATCCTTCCTTTGTGTCCGGCGGGCGTCCGTTGGCAGGGGCTGGAAACTGCCTGCTGCTGAGCGGCCGCCCGTTATATGGGGCATCCCCCGCCCCTTTCCTTTGTTTGGCCTTCACGGGCTTTTGCCTGTTTTGCCGCGCTTTGGCGTGCACCCTCCCCCTTACCCAGGGAGAGGGTGGGGGAGGGAGGAGGAGGACCTCACACAGGTTATTGTGGTGCCTCCTCCATTTCCTTCGTCCTTCCGTCGTCACTTTTATTTCAGAGAGGCTAGACGGAATGACTGGCTACTCCGTGTTCCCTCTGACAAAACTGGTCCATGTTCCCGGCCCAGCCCGCCTGTAAAGCAAAGTGTTAACAAATTACAGCACATGCCGTAATATGTTCCCTTTCCCCGCACTTTCCCACTTCCACCTAAAGCAGAGAGAGTAGATGAGGGAAGACCGTGGCTAACTGCCACTTCCAGACTATGGCGCTGGCACTTGAACAAGCACCAATCAACTTTACCCTCCTTCTGCTCCTAGCACCGGAAATGCTCGCTTACTCGACCCTGAGAAGGGGAGAGCGAGGTGCCAGCCTGGAAAATGAACGGCCTCCAGGGACATACCTTTCCAGTGAAAGCGTGACCACGTTCAGTGTTCCCTCTCCTCTCCCCCAACAGAGATGCTATAACTGTTTTATCCCCCACAGGGATCTGTCACCTGCACTCCTCTGCAGGGGCGCTGCCATCATCGCTGAGGTGAAAACACCTCACTTACAAGCCTGCTCCTCCTGCTGGTGGAGCATGCCATGTCTGCTAGGCAAACTTCGCGTTGGGAGCACAAAGCAATGTGAAAGGAGAGAAAGAGGAAAAACACAATGCCCGCCAAAAAACCTGGACACACCGCCCACTCGCTGAGAGGTTCAGGGATCTTCAACAAGTGCTATGGCGGATGTTGCACAGACAGGGGGTGTGACGTTGTCACTTCAAGTTGAGTCCCCCGCATCACGTGGCGAGGGACCAGGAGCAACGGGAAGGGGAGGGGAGGGTGGCGGGAACTTTCAGTATGGTGTTAAGGAGTGGAGAATAAAAACGTGTTGCAATCTCCTCCTGTCTTCGCCTCATTAGTGCAGCATGTGTGATTGAGGCCAAGTGGGTCCACATCCAGAGGTGATCTCTGTGCACGACATTGGCGACGAAGGGGTACAGAGAACCCAGGTGCTGTTGTCCCTCCTTACAGTCGCGCAAGTTGCCAAGGGTAGAGCACCACGGTGGTGTGTGGAAAACGCCCGAGGGTACAGGCCGAAGTGAAATTACCTCTGTGCATCGGAGCAGACGAAGACACAAGCGGGGCCTGCAGAGCCTCCCGTGGCGAGAAGGGCATGTGACAGCGGCCTCCACCTATCGCATTGTGCCAGTCTTCAAATCACTTGAGGCCCACGTGTAGAAACAACGGAGCAACTGGCAGAAGTTGGAAACACGCCGGTTTTCAAACCACGTGAGGTCCATGTGTAGGAACTACGGAGTAAAGGGCAGAGGTCGGAGCAAGCCACAGAAGAAAGATCACTGTGACCGCCCCTGTGTGGGAAGTCATTGTGACCATGTGGATGGCCATGCGCACACCAGCAAAAGTGCGCGAAAGGGAACAAAACTGCTTACTGCAAGCACAGAAGGTCAGCCACTTCAACCATGCCCCGTTACAACACCCATGAGCGCGGAGTCTTTACCACGTGAATAATAGAACACACACCAACAAAAGTGCGCGAAAGGGAACGAAGCAGTCTCACAATAAGCAAAGGGAATCAATCACCTCAACCAAGCCCTGCTGAACCCAGGAACATTGAAAACGCTTGTGACAAACAAGGGGCCCATTCTTAATAGAGGAAAATAAGAGAAGGGATTGAAAGACAATTTATCAAGCCAGCTCTGTAAAGTGAGCACAACAATGAGCAATCATGTCTGGGGATGATACGCTCCCGGTTCCTCTCACCCCGGCCCCAACCCTGCCATCCAGAATTCAGGACAATCTCATTACCCAACTGCCCACACACTTCGACCTCACAGAATCCAGTAGCCTAGGACCACGCTGGAAGAGATGGATCAGAGACTTGAGGTATGCATGAAGGCCATTGGTCCTGTGGATGAAGAAAAAAAACACAGCCACAGCGTCCACCATTGGCCCTAACGTCAGGGACATAGTGGACGAACTTCCCACATACACAACAGACACATATGCAAACCTCAAATCTGCACTGACAGATTATTTCACCCCCCACACTAATGTGGATTATGAGAGACACATATTCCACACGACGAAACAGATCAAAGGTGAATCCATGGCCAATATCATCATGCGGCTAAGACTGAAGATGAAACACTGCAACTTCAATAATTACTCAAACGAAGAAGCCCTGCGCTCACAAATCATTGTTGGCTGTGACTGTGTAGATTTTAGAAAAAGGCTACAGCAAAAACCTCACACTCTGGAGGAAATCCTACGTCTCACACGATCGGATGCAGCCCTAGCATCCCAGATTTAAGGATTAGGAGACATCAAAATCACTCAAGGTAGAGGTGAAAGCATCAACAAACTGGACTTGGTGAACAAAGGAAACAGTGAGCCGTTTTGCTATGGATGTGGCTACGAGTTCCCGCATGAAGGTCCATGCCCCACAGTTGGCCAACAATGTTCAGTCTGTGGGGGAGACAATCACTTCAAAGCTGTCTGCCGAATGTACCGGAGTCAAATGAGAGAGGAAGGAAAAGAGAGGCAAACACTAAGCCCCCCCAGGACATCGAGCTGCCCATATGTGCCACCTCAAAGATGAGCAAGAGAAGACAGACCCGACACAAGACCACAAGAGAGGAAGTCGGGAGACTGGCGTGATGTCAAATCAGCCCCGTTAAAATCCTGGAGAAGGCCCAGGAGATACATACGATACCTGGTTGAACACTCCCAAACAGAGAGCGGATCAAGTGCATCATCAGAAGAGGACAGACAGTAGAAGGAGAGAAAAACATTGAGAAGAGCCCAAGAAAAGGGGTGATCTATACGCGCTGGGCAGCCCAACAGTGAAAGAACACAGCCCTATCCTCTTAATTCAAGTGAACAATAAGGCGGTTGAATTCCTAGTGGACACGGGAGCGACCGTGAATGTAATAAGCAAGGAAGAATATGAGAGTCTTCCGCAGGCCCGTCACCTACGACCAGCAAAAGTCCACATTTAACCGTATGGGTCCAAGACACCACTACCATGCAAGGGATACTTTATGGCTTTGTGCTCTTACAAAGGACAAACAAAAAGGATCCCAATGCATGTGCTAAAAGCAGCCACTGAATGCGGATTCATCCTGAGTTACAAAACCGCCACTGACATGGGCCTCATCCATGTATTATACAGACTAATGGCTCCCAAGTACATCGATCCAGCGGCAAAAATCGAGCAACTATTCCCGGCATTATTTAAAGGCCTGAGAAAACTGAGAGGAAGACAAAACGAACTCCACATCAACCCTCAAGCACCACTGGTAGCGCAACACTGTCAGGTGTGATATTTAGGTTGGCTGGTCATTGGGGAGTTGTGAATGTGATTATTAGTTAGATTTAAATGATTTGCTGTTTTAATGTGCCTTTGGGTTATTGTTCTTAACCTACATGTATCAGAGTGGTAGTTCCCCAAACAAACATGGAGGAAATGGTGCTGACTCCTGATTGGAGGCTTCATGAACTTCAGTCTCTTCTCACAAATCTAAACTGCCTTTCATTGTTCTCCTTCAAGAAAGGAGGTCCTGTCTTTGTTTAGTTTCTGTTTAAGGCCTAGTGAAGATTACTTTGAATCCTTCAGTTTCCACGCATTCATATTTATGTGGGACAAGCTCAGCAGAATATTTGGTGGGAGCGCTGCATTTTTTAAAAGCAGAAGAAAAGTTTATTTACTTGGATGTTCAGTTTATATTTAGGTGTTTAGTTAGTTAGGTATTTATATTTATTTTCATTCATCTGAATAAAACAATTCATCTCTTGATTCAAAGACTGCAAACAATTTCTCTGTAATTCTATCTGGATTGCTTCAGTCAGAGATAGCGTTGCTGCGTAATGCTTTTCCAGATGATTGATTTAAGAAACAGTTTTAAAGTGACTCTATTAGTGAGCGTTAACTGTTGTTTTTGTCTGCTTGCTGCAAGTGAGATACCGATTGTTTTTTTCACAAAAGATAGTGTCTCTTTTGGAAAGCGTTTCATGCGCAGCTTTAATGGAGCAGTTCCATTGTTGAAGGCAATAGACTTAGCGCACATGCGCGAACGAGTAGCGGAGTATGTTTTTTCATTCGTAAAGGTTTAATGCAAAGTAGTTACTGAATTAATACTAAAGACATTTTTACGCGCATGAGTGAAAGTGTAGCGCGGTTGTCTTAACTTGAAAATATTTGTTACGCAGCTGTTACTGAACCGTTCAATCACTGAAGTGAAAGACTTTGAGCGCGCATGCGCGAAAGAGTAACAGAGTTGTTTTCTTTTCCGTGTCGCGTTTTCGGATCTGTTTACTTTCAGATATCAGGTCGGAACGCACGCATGGAATAGGAACAAGTAAGGAAATCTTATTAATACACTTTACTCTAATGTTAAGAAGATCTCTAAAACACAAAGCAGCAGTTTTAAAAGACATTCATTTCAAAGTTGTGCGCATGCGCACGGACATCATTGAACTGTGTTCATGTAATGAGTCTGCTTGAATGAACGCTGTGAATGTCGTGAAGATACTGCATGCAGGCAAACAACAGTTTCTTCCTCAAAGAAAGTTAAAACTCAGATTGAGATTTGGAAACATTAATATAATGCCTAAAGGAGAAAAGACATATGATTCAACATTCCTCTTCAAGTAGCTTCAAGGGATTTTATTGAAAGAATGCCGGACCTGAGAGTGAATGAACTACTGAATGAATCATTTCTCCTGAGTGATCATAAACTCTATTCAATTGGTCATTCCATTAATATTTCTCTTGCAATTAGAGGAATCAGAACTACCAACCTCCATGTAGATAAAGGAGGTTAGACAGGTATAGTTTAAGAATTGTGGTTATTTAAAAAGTTGAATTAAAGGAGTGTAACAAGTATATGAAAACTGATTCCAACTTTTTCTCTACAGATTGCTGTACCAAACCAGAAGTAGGCGTCTGTCGTTTGTTGTTTTCTCCACTTCCCCTTTTCCCTTGGGAGTGTTAGTTCTCCAACTGGGTATACTAGCACTTGTTTTGATCAAACGTTCTTGAGGGATCTGTGGGGCTCAGCATCCTCTGCAGACCATGAAGTCAGGACCGGACAGCACTACCATGGGATTCCGATAAACATACAAAAACAAGTGGAAGAAGAACTCCATAAACTTCTGGAGGCAGACATCATTGAGCCTGTGGAAGGGCCCACCCCCTGGGTGTCTCCCATCGTCCCAGTGCCAAAAAAGGATTCAACTGACATGCGCATATGCGTGGACATGCATCGGCCAAATTAAGGCATACTCGCAGGGAAAAAAAGAAGGTTTGACGGTAGTTTGAGCCTGTGAACATTTCCACCTCTTTCTCTACGGAAAACCGTTCACAGTGGTCACCGACCACCACGCATTGTTATTCATATACGGGAATCCCCAAGCAAAAATGCCGCCAAATATTTCAATGGGCACTCAGGCTACAGGACTACAGCTTCCAAATAACTCACAGACCGGGGAAGGACCACAACCCGGCAGATTTTCTGTCACAACATCTGTGCAAAGAAACTCAAACTACAACCTCCATTGCCGACAAATACATCCATTATGTTGTACATGAGAACAAGCCAAAAGTACTAGACCCGCATCAAATTGCACAGGAGACGGAAAATGACCAAGGCCTACAGGTGATACTCAAGTGCATCGAGAAAGGACACTGGAAGAATGCGAAGCAAGTGGGGGGAGAGCACCTGTGAGGAAACAAAACAGGACATTGGCTGCCTACTAGCTGTCAAGGAGGAATTGACTAAAACTGTGGGAAGACTATTGCTCAAGGGAATGAAGATCGTGATTCCACGCACACTACGTCCTAACTTGCTGGAACTAGCACACGAGGGCCACAGAGGAATAGTATGCATGAAAAGAATGCTCAGGCAAAAGGTATGGGTTCCTCACCTAAACTCTCAGGTTGAAAGCCTACTCAAACAATGCCCCACATGTGCTGTGCATGGGACGAAATAGCTGTGGATTTCTTTGGACAACTAAAAGGGGGCAAGCACACATTAGTAGTCGTGGACAATTACTCACGGTTCCCAGACCTACAGTTAGTGCCGTCCACGTCAGCGTTTCACACCATACCCACCCCAGACAGGATGTTTGCCACCTACGGCATGCCCAAAGTTCTAAAATCTGACAATGGACCCCCTTTCACTGGACAGGACTTCAAAGTGTTCGCAGAGTACATAGGTTTCACACATCGTAGAATCACTCCGCTATGGCCACAAGCCAATGGTACAGTTTAACGTTTCATGAACAACGTCAAGGGGAATGTACAAATTGCTCGGCTGACGGGGGAACCTGTCGAAAAAATATTGTGCCAACTGCTAAGGGATTACTGCAACCCCCCACACAGCACGACTGGAAAGACACCAGCAGAAATCATTTTTTGGCCGAAACATCCGAAAAATACTACCCCACGTGATCAACCCAGAAGAAAGATACCAAGGAGATGCAGAGATGAGAATGCAGGACACTCGACAAAAGGAGAACATGAAGAAACGAGCTGATGAGGGTAGAAGAGCCAAAGACAATGACCTGGAGCCAGGGGATGTGGTTGTAGTGCAGCAACCGCAAAAAAGAAAGTGCATGGCTGCCTTTAATGAAAAAACACTGACAGTGACCCGAGTTAAGGGTTTGTGTGTATCAGCAGAAGGTGGAAGCAGGAACATTACCTGAAATTCCTCTCACTTCAGAAAGATGCCAGGTGTCATCCTACACAATTCACATGTCCCAGACCCCATCTCGCAAGGGTGGGATCCATCCTACGAAGGTGACGATGAAGACTTGTGAAGAGAGAACCCCAAACCCTCAGGAAGGTCGTGAGGACAGTCAAACCACGAGAATGACAGTCCGACCTCAGTGAGCTCGGAATCGACCTCAGAGACTAATCGAGGAAATTAACTAAGTACTTCATTGTGTTTAGTACCAGGAGGTGTGACGTTTTCACTTTAAGTTGAGTTCCCTGCATCACGTGGCAATGGACCAGGAGTCACAGAAAGGGGAGGGGCGGGCAGCGGGAAGTTTCAGTTTGGTGTTACGGAGTGGAGAATAAAGACGTGTTGCAATCTCCTCCTGTCTCCGCCTCATTATTGCAGCATGTGTGATTGAGGCCGTGTGGGTCCACATCCGGAGGTGATTTCTGGAGATTTACACTGGTTATTCCAGATGAGCAATAAACTGGTGGTGGTCAGTGCGCATAGCATCTGGTGGTCTGAGTCTAGTTATTTGGGCCCATTAATCAGTGGAGATGGTATACCTCACAGGTAATTATGGGAACGAGGAATAGGGGCATGGTGGCAATGCTCAGATTACTTACAAGTAATCTGGATTACTCTCTCTTCCTCGCCACAGTACTTGCATCCCACATTGCCTGCCTGACATCCCTGGATTGGGCCAAAGGGGTAATAATGAACTGAGGCATGTTGAGTGGCCGGGGGTATTATACTCCTGGTGGTGAAGCCGGGACATGTGGAAGAGTGGAAATAAACTAAGGGATCCCAACATGGAAGTGGGTTCCTCACAAGAGCTGTGCTGAGGAAGAGAAGACTCAGAGTAATGAAGATTACCAGTAAGTAACCCGATCATTACCTGTGGCGACTCGCGTGCTAAAGGTTGGCCCTTGTCCCTCTGGCCACACACCTTTCCTGGATTCATTGATACAAATCAAAATAAGAAAACAGAACCTAATCTGTTTCTGAATGTGCTCACTCCTTGCTCTTCTTCCAGAGTTGCTTGTATGTTCAAATAAGTAATTAAATAATTGTGTGTAGATAAATGAATTTCAATTCCATTTGAGTTGTGGTAAACCCACATTCATAGCTTTAATCATTAAATCATAATGTGTGCCTGACTTTTCAGTGCCAAAATGAAATATGCCAATGCATTTCGGACTGAGTTAATCGTCAGGGCTTTAAGGCACTGAAAGGCTTGTCACTGTGTGTGACTGTAGTATTTCATCTTTATAACGTCGACAACCTGCATGGTCAGTGGTAGCTCGTATGGGCTCGAATTCTGGATGATTCGGTCAGTAGGTTGAACGTACCACGCTGTCGTTTTCTTATTTTGATTTATGTACATTGACCTTGCGCCAAGGCAATAGGGTCTGCTCCAACAACAATTTTGGATTTCACTTTTTTCTTTACTGAATAGATTAGAAAAAACAGCTGTGCCCACCCTCAACCTTTTTGGATCCATTGATACCCCACGCTTTAGAACCTAAAGAAAGAACACATTGTTCCCAGATGTTGCCTACGAAGTGAATGTTTTCAGGTAACGCCCCCCTAATGGAATCAGTTCACTCACCAGCTAAGCACCTCCTTACCTGCCTAGGTGCCTAATCGCCTTGTGGGACTTCAAACCAGCAGGGGCGCCGAGTACGGGGGGGCTCCGGGGCCCGGGCCCCCCGGCAAAATCAAGTTGGGGCTGAGTCCCCCCCGGGCCGGAGAGAAGTGATGCAGCATCGATGGCCCTTTCCATCGATACTGCATGACTTCTCTCCAGCCGGGTAAAAGCGCGAGAATGTCTGATTATGTCCTCCCCTCTAGGACTCTTCTTCTTCTTAATTATCGGATGCGTGGGCGACCCACGTAGGCGCTTCCCCATCCTAAAAGATGATGTGCACCAGACCCACTAATCAATACTTAGCTCACATAAACTCACAACTCCTCCCACCGCCCTGTCTGCCTCACAAAATCTAACATCACACTGCTCCTCCTCCTGCCTCTCTCCCCGTCACCTCCCAGCAAAGCCTTCCCACTCAGCTCAGCCACACCCAGCGCAGACAACCGAACCCTCATCAATTATCTCTCCTCAACATGTCTCTCACACCTAAGCAGAAAATGTCCCACAGTCTCAGGCACCCCACACACCACACAGTCCCTTGACTCACGCTTCCCCACTCGAAACAGACAGTCATTCAGCCCCACATGCCCTATCCTCAACCGATTCAGCATCACCTCCTCCCCCTCCTCCATTCCAGACTCCCCGCATCCACCTTCACCGACACTTTCCCACGAACACCAAACATCCACCTGCCCTTTACCCCACTCACCCACCTCTCCTGCCACTCATCCATGACCCGTCTCACCACCACAGCCTTTACCTCATCCACACTCAAAGGCAACCTCACATCAACCGCTCCCCTTCTCATACGCTCACCCGCCGCCAGATCCACAAACTCATTACCCAAAATGCAACTGTGACTGGGGACCCAAGCCACCTCCAAATCCATTCCCCCACGCACACACCGATCAATCTTCCTCCTGATGTCCAAAATCACATCTTTCCTATCACCATCCCCTGCCACAATCGCCTGCAACCCACTCAATGAATCCGAGAACACCACCACCTTCTCATACCCCAACTCACACACCCTATCAATCGCCAATGCAATCGCCACCAACTCAGCCATACAAATAGACATCATTCGTCAGTCGCCCCACTTTATACTCCCCAGTGCTTTCCAGATAATACACCATACCCACTCTCCCAGACATAGGATCTTTCGAACCATCCGTGAACACCTTACATCCTTCCTTCCTTCCCTGCCACATACGCCTGACCCAAAGTCTTGATCTCACCCCGCAAACCCCACTTCTTCAACACCACAGTCGCCAACTCTAAACACACCTTTGGAGACCCCATCGTCCACATCGGCCATCTCACCAAATCCATACCCGTCACAGCCAACAAATCACCCACACCCCACTGCACCCCCTTCTCCCACATGTGAAACCCCAAAGTGCCCCCCTTCCTCCTCCACCGGTCCCCATAGCAGTCAAAACTCCAATTATACTTCAAACATTCACGCACCGGATGAGCCACACTCTTCGCACTGCACTTCACCCACCATACTCACACTTTTATCCACAGACACCGAAAAGCCCCATTTCCCACACCACTCCTCCATACGCACTATCGCAGCTTGCAGCCGACTCTGCACCAACAAACTCCGCCCTCTTACCCATACCACACCATCATCTGCGAAGAAATCCACCTGACACCCGATTCCCGCCAAAGCCCGAATCAACCCATCCACCATCACATTAAACAGCATTGCACTAATCACACTCCCCTGCACCGTCCCATTCTCCATCTTCCAAACTTCACACAGCACCCCCCTCACTCTCACCTGAAAGGTCCTATCAGCCAAAAACGCCCTATTCCACCGAAACATCCTCCCCTTCACACCCATCTCCAACAGTCTCACCAGCAACCCACTCTTCCACACCATATCATACGCCTTCTCCAAATCCAAAAAGAACGCTCCCACCAACTCCCCATCACACAATGCCTCCTCCACCCCAGTCACTAACCTCACTAACGGATCAGCCACCGATCGATTCCTCCTGAACCCACTCTGGAAATCACTCAAACATCCATTTGACTCCAAATAAAACCCCAATCGCTCAACCACCATCCGTTCCATAACCTTACACAGCACAACAGTCAGCGCAATCGGCCTATACGACTTACACTCCATAGGAACCTTGCCACCCTTCAAAATGGCCACCACAATCGCTCTTTTCCACAACTTCGGCAAAACTCCACTCTTCCAGATCTCATTGAAGAGAGCCAATACCTCTAACTTACATTCCACTGGCAACTTCTCCAAAAATACATACATGACCCCATCCACCCATGGGATAGACCACTTCCCCTGCCGAATCGCCCCATCCAACTCCACCATAGAAAATGGAACCTCATACTGCTCCTCCCAAGGCCCAACATCCGCCAACAACTCCTGCATCTCCTCCTCAACCACACCCATAATTAGCCTCACCGCTTCTGGGAAGTTTCCTGAACTGTGCACCCCCGCAAAATACTCCCCCAACAAATTCGCCTTATCCCCATCCTCACTGACCACCCCTTCCCCTTTCAACAACACTGACACACCACCCTGCGGCCTCATCAATCCGGACATCCGCTTGAACTGTTTCCAAACCTCACCCACACCAGAATCACTCCCCAGGGACCCACAATAGCCCCTCCAATATCCACGCTTCCTTTCCCTAATTACCCTCTGCACCACCGCCTTAACCTTTTTATATGCCACCAAATCCACCAACATTCCTGATCTCACCGCCCTGGCTCTAGCCTTCTTACGTGCCGCCACAGCCCTCGAACATTCCACCGACCACCAAGGAACCTCGACCTTCCCACCCTTCCCCTTCTCAATCTCCGGAACTGCCACCACAGACGCTGCTCTCATTCTCTGCACCAGATGCTCATTCCATTCATCCACCCCCCCCCATCCCTACCTCGAGGAACAATCAATTCCCGACACACTCCCTTATACATCTCCCAATCAGCCTTCCTAAAATTCAACCGGCTCCCAGACATCCGTGGCCTGATCCCTACCTCACCCCTCACAGTCACCAAAATACCAGAATGGTCGCTCCCCATATTCCCATCCTCACACGCCTCCCAATCACATTCTCCCGCAATCGCAGCAGACACCCAGGTCAAATCCAAACACGACAACTTTCCAGTCCTCACATCCAACCGCGTACCCGAACCATCATTCATCAAAAACTGACACAATTCATCTGCCATGTCCTCCAACAGATCCCCATTCGCATCTGTCCGATCACTACCCCACAACGTGTTGGCACTGTTAAAATCGCCACACAAAACACAAGGTCCCACATGTCCCCTTATCACTCCAGACAGCACACCCACATCCACCACCTCACACAGATTATAATAATTTAACACGAATACTTCCGATCCCCCTACCCGAATCCCCGCCCGATAGCCTCCACTGCTCCATCCACCACACTCTCTCTTGCAACCAACCCCTTCCGAACTGCCAGAGCCACACCCCCCCTCTCCCCTCCAACCTATCCTTACGAAACAACTCAAAACTCGGAATCACAAACCTCAGATCACCTCTTAACCACGTCTCCTGAATACAAACCACATTAACATTCAATTCCCCACACAGCGTCGCTTTCAACTCCTGCCCATTCCTCAACAAACTCCTCGTGTTCCACTGCAAAATCCTCAGGCCGACACCCCACTCTGCTTCGGCACTTTAGTAACCATCCTGAACACATCCTTTTCCAACAAATCCACAACACTCAAAAACCTCCTCCCCGCTTCCACCACTCCTTTCGTAAGATCCGACATACTGACAGACAAATTCCCCTGAACCAGCTCCAGCACACTCACCATAAAGCACATAAACTCAGTTTTCGGGACAACCACCATTTCCACGCCTTTCACCTCACCCACCTTACTCTTCCTTCCCACAGTCTCACCCACCACCGGCTCCTTCCCAAACACCTCACTCACCACTCGTACCGGTTTCACCTTTGCCACAGCCTCCGCATAATACAAACATTCTGCCACCCTGTGGCTCTCACACCCCCTAAACGCAGTCGAGTGCCATCCCCCACAATTCACACACTTCTCTGGGGTCTCCACCTTGCAATCCTTAATATTGTGATCTCCTCCCCACCTCCCACAATGCCTCTCATTCCTACACACTCTCGCCACATGTCCAAACTGCTGACACTTATAACACCTCAACGGCATCGCCACATAAACTTTCACACGGAACCTCTGATAACCCATCTCCACCACCTCCAGGCAGTCCGTTCTCGCAAACCTCACAGCCACAGTCGTAGACACCACAACCCCATGTGCATCTCTCTTCCCCAACCTCCACGCCTCCACCACCCCCACACCCGCCAGCTGCTCCTCCACCTCAGACATATTCACAGACACCGGCACTCCATACAGCACCCCCTCACACGACACACCACTTTGGTCAAACACTTGCACTGCATGCCTACCCAGACAACGTACCTCCAGAATCTTAGCCTTACTACCAGCATCCGTCCCCTCCACCAACAACCGGCCCCCAGCCACCACTAGCACCCGAGTTACATCCCCACACCCGCCTTCACCCATCTAGCAATCTCTATCGGATTCTCCCCCATAAACATCTTCTCGCGATTATCAGGCTTCAACATCACCTTCCACACACTGTCACACTGCATCTTCTCCTCCCCAGACACACCGCTCCCTGAGGCTTCCAGCCCCTCCAAAGCGCACTTTTCCTGGGTCCCCGACCCAGAGTTGCCCCGGTCCAGCCCCCCTCCATCATTCCTATGAGGAGACCTTCTTCGAACTCGCCCCTCACTTCCCTCCTTCCCCCCTCCACAGATGTAGATTTCACAATCTGCGTCTTCCCTCTCTTCTCCCCCTCCCTCACCCCCCCTTCTTCTCAGCCTTCTCACTCCCCTTTGATTTCCTTCCCATCTCCTCCATGCACACTTACCCCCTGCACCCGCCTGGAGAGTCCGCTCCGCCTCCTCGAGCCCAGCACCCTCCACCCAGACACCGCTCCGCCCTGCCTGAGTCCGCCTCACCAACGTCATTCAACGCGCCAACCATGCGCGTTCGTGTCTACCTCCGGAATCAGGAAGTGAGCCGGCCGCCGCCGTGACCAGTTCCCACTACAGGAAACGACCCAGCCGGCCCTCTAGGACTCATATTGGTGTATGGTCCTGGAGGGGAGGGCTTAGGGGCGAACCGGAAGCTTCTGTGTTTTGCTTCCGGTTTGCGCGTGTTTAAGCCAGGAGCGGCAGGAGCAGCAGACACCATTCCAGCCAGCCAGCGAAGCAGAGAGCAGCACGTTTGTCAAAAAACAGTTGGAAAACAGCAGGTAAGTTATTTTTTTCTTTTTATTTATGTTATTGTTTGATTATTATGTTCTGTACTGTATTTGTGCATTTATTTCTTTAGGTTATACGAAGCAGTTGGGTGTTTATTTATGTATCTTGTTCTTTGTGTAATGCTCTGTTGGTGGGTTTATTTGTATGTGACATTGAATCAGTATTACTCTACACACTGTACGCGTGTTTCTTTTCTTGTTACACACTATCGCAGTCCGTCCTCTGTGAAATGCACTTTGCTTCTGTATATTTGTGCCTTTGCATTACACTAAGTGTAGTGGGAATGGCTGTTGATGCCAGTTTCTTTGTGTTACAATCTAGGTGGATTGAATGACTGTTCATGCCAGTTTCTTTGTGTTACACTCTGCATCGGGATGCATTCAACGTTCCTGTTGTGAATGTCTTTGTGGGGTGTGGCTGGTCCTGAACTGGAGCGTTTATCTTGATGTTATACATTTTTTTATTAATGGCTTGACAACTTCTTCACTTTACACTAAATGTAAATGATTTGCTAAACTGAGAGAGGTAGAGAGAGGGAGAGGGCAAGAGGGAAGAGGGAGGGGGTAGAGGGAGAGGAAGGAGGAAGTGGAGAGGGAGAGAGATGAGGAGAAAGGGGGGAGGGGGAGAGGAACAGGAAGGGGGAAAGGGAGCGGGCAGGTGAAGGAGAGGGAGGCGGGAGGGAGAGGGGGAGAGAGAAAGAGCGAAGGGGAGAGAGGGGCGAGGGAGGGGTGATGGAGAGAGGGAGGGGGGAGAGGAAGGAAGAAGTGGAGGGGGAGAGGGATGAGGAGGAAGTGGAGGGGGAGAGGGATAAGGGTAGAGGGAGAGGAACAGGAAGGGGGAGAGGAACAGGAAGGGGGAGGGAGAGGTAGGAGGAAGTGGAGAGCGAGAGAGGGATGAGGAGAAAGGGGAGAGGGAAGAGGGAGAGGGGAAGAGGGGGAGAGGAACAGGAAGGGGGAAATGGAGAAGGAGGGTGAGGGAGAGGGAGAAAGAGAGAAGAGGGTGAGGGAGAGGGGGAGAGGGAGAAAGAGGGGCGGGGGAGAGGGGGAAAGGGAGCGGGAGGGTTAGGGAGGGGAGAGGGAGAAAGAGGGGCGGGGGAGATGGAAGTGGGAGAGAGGGGTGAGGGTGAGAGGGAGGGGTAGAGGGAGAGGAAGGAGGAAGTGGAGAGAGAGGGAGGGGGAGAGGGATTAGGAGAAAGGGGAGAGGGAAGATGTAGAGGGTAAGAGGGAGAGGAACAGGAAGGGGGAAAGGGAGAGGGGGGAAAGAGAGAAAGGGGAGAGGGAACGGGTGAGAGGGAGGGGAAGAGGGAGGGGGTAGAGGGAGAGGAAGGAGGAAGGGGGAGAGGGGTGAGTAGAGAGGGGAAGAGGGAGAGGGGGAGAGGAACAGGAAGGCGGAAAGGGAGCGGGAGGGCGAGGGAGAGAGAGGGGGAGGGAGAAAGAGGGGATAGGGCAAGGTAGAGGGAAGGGGAGATGGAGAGAGGGAGAGGGAGATGAAGAGGGAGATGGGGGAAGAGAGAGAGAGTGACTCGCATGGCGCGGCTCGACCTGCTTCTGGGCATACTTCCATGCCCTTTGTGGTGCTGGGCACAGGCTGCTGTTCAGTCTGGTGTTTGGCACAGGGAGTTGTTCAGTCTGTTACTGGGCAAAATGTTGCTCAGTCTGGTGCTGGCAGAAGGTGTTGTTATACCAAGTAATGGCACAGGGTGTTTCCAGCATGGAGTTGGGCACAGTGAGTTGGCCAATCTCCTGTTGGGCCCAGGGCGTGGCTCAGTTTGGAACTAGGCCAGGGTGGCCGCCAATCTAATTCTGCAAACATTTGGGCCTTTACCAAAGCCCCCAAGTGCAAAAGTAAGATGTAAAAGCCGGGTGTGTTTACTTTCACCCTCCCGGGCATTTTACAGCCATTTGGAGGCCGAGAAAGAGCATGAAACAGAATTAATATTTGCGCTGAGCATTCCCCGTCCACCCTTCAAGGGCACATGCTGAGCAGGGTAGTTTATATTACTCGTGGAGGAGAGATACAAGTGAAATACTCATCTATGAATAATATCAAAGTTATGTCACTTTAATAAAATGTCCCTCGCTTGTGGAGTGCTGGAAAGTCTTGCCTGCTGCTGGCCAGCTGCCTCTCTATGTAGCGTTTTCATGCAAGTTCATTGCAATCTTTTGCACACCCGTGAAGTGGTGGAGGCCTGGCAGGGTATGATTAAGATGAAAAGAATATGTAGATCAGGTCTATGAAGTAAGCCCTTTGAAACTTTAATGCACCTATGCATAGAGTCTGTTTAAGATATTAAATGAGTCCTATGAAATTAAATGTATTTGTGTTTGTATTATCTTGTATGTATTGTAGGTATGTATTTAAATGTAATGTGGTCTTTTAATTTATTTTTCAAATGGGTGCAAGCCCGAGGTGCATGTCAGTCCTGTTTGGTGGGCCATAGTTAGGGGTGCGTGGGAATGTTTTCTGATCGCATGGGTGCAAGCCCGGGGTGCATGCCAGTCCTGTTAGGTGGGCCATGGTTAGGGGGTGGGCGGGAATGTTTGGCGATAGCATGGGTGCAAGCCCGGGGTGGAGTAGGGGCAGGGATGGCTTACCGGAATGCAACTTGAAGGCTTAAATTTCCTTCTTACTTGACTTTAGTATATGCAGTACATCCACTGTTCTGCGTGCGCTGCGCGCACCCCTACCCCTGCGCGCCGTTGCACCAACTTGGCGACTTCATGCAAATTTGCGGTCATATAACTGCCAGTGATGTCACTTCCTGTATTTGGGCCCGCCACCCACCTGAAATTCATAATTCAGCTCCCCTGCAAACCAGTCCTATTGCCAATTCCATGCTGGGATTTGTAGTTTCGTTTTTCTCTTTGTAAGTATAGGCCTACTAATCATTGCATACAGTGGGGAACACCGGCACTGGCTCGAGACGTCACACAAGACACAGGGCAACAAAAGGGTGAGAGAAAAAACAAATGTTCTTCATACTCCACACACAGGTATTACAACTTGGAATTAGCTTTGTCAAGGCGTGGTCTTGGTGAATCTGGGTGCGTTAAGAAAGGTGTACAGGGTCACCCCTCCTTCGGATGTGCGTGTGCCTCAGTAAGAGCGCTTATTGATTATAGATTGTCAAACGTCCTGCATTTGCAGTCAAATAGAGCCCAGCGATGCACAAACATGTATCAGAGTAATTCCGTTGGGTCCTGGTCAATTTCTTACGAGGGACCTCCTTCAACACATACAATGCTGCAATGGAGACTAAAAGTTGGCATTGCTTACTGCTCTTCAGCAAAGCGCGTCCAACATGTCGGCCGGTGCTCCTGCACTCTAGTTCCGGGGCCAGGGAGCTGTTTCAGAAATGCAAGATCACCACTATGAAAGGCGCGGCTGGGTAACTGCGGATCCCATTGACTGCGTCATCTAAGGTCAGCCATTACGAGGTTTTTAGAGGGAAATGTCATTTTTGCAGAACTTTGAGTGCAAGTACCGATTTTGGGGGTACAACTAATTCGCATTTCGTACCCGAATAAGATAGAAATCAACGGCTTTGTAACGTAGCGTGCGGCTATTACAACGCAACCATCTAATGAGACCCTGATTACAATATTATTTGCCTTAAGTAAACATGATTTCATAATATTCTGTAACCGTACAATATACATGCTCGAAGTTTAATCACATGCTCACGTTACGGTCATTTACCCCAATGAAATAAATACATCCATAATCCTTTAAGAAAAATGTCTTAAAACGGCCCAGCTGAACTCTCGCTACTGCGAGTCGTCGCCAGGCCTTGTGGCTCTCTAACTTTCCGGGTGGAAGTTGGAATCCAAGAAAGGGCGTAGACCAGCGAGCACTTGATTTAATTGATGGGAGGAGCGCCGCGGTCTGATAAGGGGAAGAGAAAGGCTGTGTTACGTTTTGTCAGGCGCTGCTGAGTCGTGAGAGCGCTGCGATTGGCTGTGGCGACAGGGCGCTCTGCTCTTATGTGGCCTGTTCATTGGCGTTCAGTTTCCCTGCCCTGCACAAAGTGTGAGATTGCACTAAGAGGTGAGATGTTGATGCAGTACAGCTTGTTGTATGAGGTAGATATGTTTGTGCAGCCTTGAACGTGCGCTGTATGGAGAAAAAAAAACGACACATCATAGTTGCAAACATTTCTATAGCCGCCCCCTCGTACTTCCAGAAGATCATAAGGTGCGCCACTTGTTACCGGGACAACTATTGGATTGTCATTACATTTCTACACCATGTCCTATTTACAGACCTGGTCAACGTGTGCTTTTGAATATGCTGCTTCTAAAGTCATGCGTTTCATATACAGACGCTTGCTCATTAACTAATCCCTATTTTTCAAGTTGTTCAAGCCTGGCAATCAATTACCGCATTGGCTAGTGTTGTATGGAGCTTTTCTTAGCGTACATTATGTACAGGCAGGGCAGCTGGCTTCACTGCCTTGTTTATTCAAGTTCTTGTATGCAGCTCTAGATTCTCCCAAGTTGTTATGTTAATCAAGCTTGTAAAGCGTGCAGTCACTCGGAGGTATCATGGCGCTGGGGAGAGAGGATCGTAATGAAGCCACGGAGACCTACAAGAGAAGTTTTATTGGCCTTCCTGAATGCTAAGTAGCTATGAATTTTCTTTATAGTCATCGCGAGGCCATTCCACAATACTGCGGCAGCCACAGAGAAGGCTCATCCTCCAACCCTGGTCCATTTATAACCGGGCACCATTAGGTCAGCCGAGGCAGAACAGAGGGACGGAAGAGGTACATATGGCGAGAATTTCTCCTGAAGATATTCAGCTCCTTGGACATGTGAGGCCCGGTGCACAATGCATAGTGACTTAAGCATGGTGTTGTGGGACTCCTGGGAGTGCAGCTCTTCCTGTTTTTGGTTTGGTGTACAGACCCATGGGGTACCCTTACGGCACCCATGGCTGGGGGTGCAACCCTGTGCCCCTAGTATGTTTTTGGGCACCTGTGTGTGTGTGTGTGGCCCACAGAGCAGGGTATGGGCTGGTGGCAGCTCCATGCTGAATTTGACAGATGCTATGAGTATCGTCCATTTTGGGATACCCAGGCCCTGCCATTGGAATCAGTTGCTTCCTGATAGGAAACAAGATGGCCCCTGTGGCCTCTTGCTTTCTATTGCCTGTTACCTTGTTTTCCCAAAGTCCTGGGAAGCCCTGACTATGTCCCTTCCCCCTGACTGGCTGTTGGGTGGAAGTTCCATGTATGGTGTTGTTGTGAAGTCCAGGCCAGACTGACTGGAGCCTTCCCAGTGACTGTATGTTGTGGTTACACCCTGTTGGTGGGACCTAGGTGAATGGAGTGTGACCAATATGCACTTCTTGTTGTGGCTGTCTGGTTTCTGGTATGAGACAAAGACTGAGACAGCCCTGCCCGAAACTGGTATGAATGCAGTGTATAGTGTTGAATGGCTGGGTACTTGTCCCAATACACATTCCTTGTTGTGAGTGTCTGAGAGGGAGGAGTACGGCCTGAATGCACTGCATGCCTGATTGGCTGACTGACTAAATGAATGCCCTTCTGTATTATTGGCTGCGGACTGTGACCCAGCAGTGTGGATGAGAGACAGAATAATATATCTCTGGGGACCTCTCACCACTGGAAATTGTTCAGAAGCTGTGTCTTCACTTGAAGAGTAACTGGAACTGCTTCTCCTCGACGCCCAGCTGGAAGAACTGCTGCTGCATTTGCTTTGACCTGATCCGAAAGCTGCTGAGTTCGTTGAGGACTGATCCAAGAGAGGACATGGCTAGGCGCCCTCTTCCCGTGCTCTGAGGGACCATCGAGCACTGATAACCTTCGCCGAAGCTCCCTGGAAGTCAGACCATCAAAAGGCTGCTGACCGGAGACTGGGACCGCCTAGGAGAACGAAGTGAAGCACCCGGACATCAACTCCATCGAAGTCCATTGCCGTCCACCAGGGTTCGGAGTATCGCCGTAACTGCTGGAGGCCCGTCAAAGCCGTGTTGCCCAGAAGAGGGGACTGCTTGATGCTGTGCTGCCGATGACCGGAGCTGCCCGCTCCTTTGCCTTAGACTGTTGGATCGCCGGAGAAAGTCGAGGACTCCGACGTGCCGAGGAGAATCCGCAGGTGGGTTTCTCACCACCCAAAGACCACAAAGACTTGGACTCGATGCCCTTGTCGGGCCACAGTTCTTCAGAAACTCTTTGCGGTCCTGAACTATCCAACGCCGAGGTGCCCCGCACACCTAATCCTCGCAGGACGTCGCCAACCAGCACCGCCTGGATTGACGCCGTGGTCTCGGCACCCTCAACATTTTCATAGACGCAGAGTTCACCTTCTTTGATGCCTCTCGATGATCCGTGGCTTCTGCTTTAAAGGGAGTCACTCAAGAAGGATCCATCGCCGCCTCTTCGAAGAACTCTGCTCCACCAGGTACATTTGTGGGGGGGGGTAGAAACATTATAGAAGGAAATAAGACTGGTAGAACAATATATGGACTGGGCTTGTTATCTCTTTATTTTACAGGTTGCCCAGGTGGCGGGGGGGGGTCTCCACCCAGAACTCTGTTTAACGGTAGAGGCCAGTATTCTGCCAATTGTCCTAATCAACTACTTTCCTCCTATGTCTATAGTTGGTTACCTTTTATTAATTGATTTGTGTGACATTTAACCAGAGTATAGTTGATGCACTTTAATGAGATCTGCTAATAATTGTGGTACCACTTTAGAACTGTATATATTTGCTATTGTAGATTTTCTGAGCACAAAGTGAGTTATTGTGATGGTGTACATAACCTTGAATATTATGTAAAGACTGTGTTTTAAGTAATACAGAGTGTGGACATTCCTTTGTGGGGGCTTGGGGACTACACTGTACTTAAGAACCCGTCTGCATCACCTCATGAGAAGCTAGGCCTTGATTGCTTAACCACGTACCAATAATAGAGAATCTTGGATGGGGTCCTCTGTGCCTCTCCTCTACCATATAGAGAGCAGAAGTTCAGAAGGTCAGGCATTATATTGCTTGTTTCCACAGTACCTTTTGCATACACCACCACTCTAAATTCCATCTTGGGTTGCCCCTCGTCATAACCTTGATGGATTTACTGTTCCGGGACCAGTCACCTGGTCCTTGTGTGGTAGTCTGATCTTCCTTCTTTTAGTTCTGTTCTTTGAACCACCCTGCGGTTGTCATGCCTCTTCTACATGCAATCCTTTCATTATTTCTTTTTAAATCATCCATACTACTTCTTTGTTTAATGTCATCCTCTTACACTGCACAGCTGTTGGGACACTAACTTGGATGCAGCTCTTCTTCCTCTCAACATTGAGGGACATTGACCCACTCAGATGTGCCTTACCACATCACTTGATGCATTGGTGCAAGAAACAGCAAAATGGCCGCGCCAACTCCTGTGCATGCCAGGATCTCTAAACTGTGTACTTACAACAACCAGAAAATGGCTGCACAACCCTGCCACACATTTCAGATGGGGTGGAACAGAGTACTCACTGCAGGAATGTGCCAGTGTGCTCTGCAACATTTAACGTGGAGTGAAGTGAAAGAGGCAGCATTACTTTGCTGAAAACCCAAAATGCCTCTTTAAAATGACACCTTTTTCAACCTTTAAAAGTGCTGTTTGGTGCTAAACTCATCCAGCCCTTATGAACCACTGTGATTAAAAAGGCCCTGCAATGCCCAAGATCATCCATTTGTATCTCAGCAGAACCGAGCCTCATTTGAATGACCGCTCCTGTCAAAAGTATCTTTGAAAAATCAACCAGGGGCTTTGTTTTCATTTTACACGGGGAACGCGTCTATTTGCTTTCAAAAGTATCAATCAGCTGTCAGAGAGACTCTAAATTGATGCCTGTTTCAAAACAACTCCAGCACTCAAGAAAAAAAACCATAGCTGCATAAAGTTTTGCTGGAGATGAAAACTGAAGAAATAGTAAAATGTACTTTTTTCTGACTGAAGAAAGAAAATCACCCATTTAAAAGGAAATTGTTGTGTGAAGGCCTGCTTACTTAGCAATGTAAACAGATTTGTTGCTGGTATAAGTACACCTATAAACTGTTTTGATTCCACGGGTTTAAGTCAAGATGTAAAATGAAAAAGTAAAAACTAAAACTCATAGGCTAAGTTGGCAAGCTACAAGAAAAAAAAATCCTGCTTTTCCAGTTAGTAGCCCTGCAATTGGGGTGACGCAGGAAGGGTGACACATCATAAACTTCTGGGATAAGAAAGCGCTAATTGCTAGCTTGAAAGACTTTGAATGCATCAGGACAAAAACTCCACAAGCTCATAAGACATTAGTCTTTGCTCCAGGCTGGGACAATAGCAGGCGGAGACTCTCACCTGTCAAACTTGAAGGGAAATAAAACCTTCAATCAAGAGAGGCCCCTCATCCTGCTTCAAAGGAAGTGACAGTTGGCAGCAGTTGGAGGAAAGAAACAAGTGACAATGGACTTCCTTTTGGTTTTAAAGGCTATTTTGTAATTGAACTTTAAAGACATTTAATTTTGCAGTAAGAATTAGGAAACATGAAAAGTTAATAGTTCTAAATCTAATTTTATGCCCTTTCTTGGTAGAACTCCATGAACGGTTGTATACGAATTGACCGAGTTACAATTGTCCGAATGACAATTGACCTTTTGCACAATTGACTGAATTTTAAAGGTCAATTAGTACATGTATGCGGGGGGAACCCCCCGCAACCCCCCACCCAATCCAAAACCCCTGCAACCCCCCACCCAAACCCCTTGTATTATTTATAATACTAAACCAACCCTATATATATATATATGTGTCAATTGTGCAAAAGGTCAATTAGGACCATTAAAATTCGACTAATTAGGTCATTCGGTCAATTGTATTCGGTCAATTTGGGTAATACCTGAAGAACAGAAGTTATTAAAACAATTACAGGGAAAGTATTGATGTTGCAAACATAACATTTTGTAAATAACATCCCTGGGGTAAATGCGCATTTGTGTACGAAGTTGGGGAATTTTAGGCCAAATCTTTCATGTGTAAAATTAACAAAATGTCAGCAAGGCGAAACCAGGTGCCACAGACTTGGAGTTTGGATTGAAATGTGCAGCACAAAATATGTAACCTGTGTATCTGACTTACTAAGAGGTTGCAAATGCACAAATATCTGTTTGTGGCAAAATTAGATTTTAGTGCAAGTCGCTAGGGGAGGCTTCTAGACATTGTAAAAAAAAAACCATAAACGTGACCTCCTTTCTCTGTGATCCAATCAGCGAAGAGCTAGGAGGAGGCTTATACCTTGCCCAATCCTAGTATTAGGGGCGTGGTTAGTAAGCCTACCCATGCCATATACTTTAGTGATGTCATCTGGCATGATAAATAAGGGCCCTTGACAGCACACACAGTGATTCCCGAATTTCTTCCCGAATTCCTGTGTGGCGTCCGGTTCCTGATTTCTTTATCCTGTTTGATCCAGATTTTCATTACAAAGCCAAGGCCTATGCATTGCTGACGCCATTTTCAGCTAGACCTCAAATTCTAAAAAACAAATCCCAAAAACCCAAGGGAAGCATCCTGATGCATGCCTGCTACAAAACCGCCATCCCGCTGATCTGTAGTATCCAGTAACAAGAGGTGCCAGTCCAGTCCAGTGACCAGAACTGCCCAGCTGATCCTGTCCGGCTGTCCTGTGTTAGACCAGATCTGTGTTAGACCAGAGCGCTGACTGTCCAATATCCAAAAACTAAAAAGTGGACTCTAAGTATTAATAGGAATCGTAGAAAACCATCGCATACCTTGCCTTGTCCTATCCCAATCTCTAAACCATCCTATCCTTACCTTAATAACTTGTAACATTGTCGGAATCCTTATTGCAATACTGTCCTTGATTTATCTTGCTAAGCACCATTTCTTTAGTCATTTTTATCTTGTGTAAATCCTAAACTATCAATCCTATTTCGAGTGATCCGACTGGTTCCGCAAGGGCGGGCGCTACCAGATCTGGGGTTAGTCATGAATCAACTCTAGAGCTTACTGTGTCCCTCTTTTGGTATTCTAGCCTGAATGCTCTAGTATAGAGTAAAACTATAGTAAATATTTTCTTGTCCAAACTGAGTTTCTTTTCTGTTTTCACTACCTGATTTTTCTAAAAACGCCTCTTATTCTACATTGCATATCTCCCTTAGTTTAATAGCTAGAGACCTCATTTCAATTCTTGATTATACCCAAGACCTATAGCTGCACACCGACCCAAAAACTGCATTCAATTTATTGAAAACCATTTGGTTAATTTTAGGCGGCAATCAACATTTTTGCAAAGTTTTACACATGTTCTTTCTATCCTAAATTATTTTCAACCTTCCATTCAAATTCAAATTGTTTACTTTTGCTCAAACTATTGCTTATGACTGCTAGTATCTTCCTAATGTTTCTCCCATAGAAATGTTTACCGATTTAGCTATTTTTACACACTTTCAGTGTTTTATTCAGCCATTTTCGAGTGTCAATTTAACATTGTAAAGTTTCAAATCTGTTTTTCTCTTGTTTGAGAAGGGAAGGTTGGCTTTGAATTTTGTTTATTGTTCCTCATTCCTGATTACCTGCTGCTTCTATATCTCTTTAGAATTGATTATTTGTGGGTTGAGGAATATTGCAGGGGGAAATTCTAACTGAGTGCTATCTTTACAAAAATTCAAAGTGTTCCTAGTTCTCTGGTGTTCTCTATTTTGTGTTGCTAAAGAGTGAATTTAAGTGCATTACATACCTTCGTATCTGTTATTGTCACCACATTGGTGATTGCTGCTCCCTATTAAAAAGTATATTTGATTTTAAATATTACTTTTACCAACCAGCCTGATTCCTGGTCCATCGTAAGCATTCAGTTGTGCGCTGCATACTAGGCTGAGACCAGGGTGTATCACCTGATTCAAAACCTTAACATGTGGATGGATTGTGTGGGAGCAGCTGCAGCTTCTTTCACCGTCTTATGCGGGTCCTTACCTTTGGCCATGGATAGCTACATTGTGCCCTTTGTGAAACAAGATCTTTCAACTAGCCCATTTGCTTGGGGATTAATATAAATCTGCCTTATGATGTTGCTACTCATGAACTTGGGTATCTCAGTTGACATCAATATTGCTCACTATCTCTTTGGGTAGCCCTTCTCTTTGGAACAGCGACTTTAGGGTGTCGATCACTGTCCTCAGCGATATCGGGCAAAAAGTCTGTAGATGGTCTTCAATCACTAATCCGTACTTGGGCTGGACAACCATGGCCTCCAAGAGGCCTAAGATGTCCAACCCCAACCTCTGCCAACCTCCTTCTGGGGGCAAGAGGTTCCTGCCTCACTTTCCGCCTTTGGTCGCTGCTTACGCACTCTCCATCAAATTTCTTATATCCTGGTCCATGCGTGGCCACCAGTATGCATCTCTTACCCTGTGTCTCATCATGTTGCTTAAGTGCCCTGCATAGTATGATTTTTTTTTTTTTAATTTAATGCAGTGGGAGGGGTATCAACCGGTCACCCCTGAATAGTAAGCCTTTATATTTAATTTATTGTGCTCTTTCCAGTGTGGTTGCAAGCCTTCTAGTATTGCCCTTTCAACCGGTCACCCATTCTTGACCCACCTTGTTAACTTTGGCACGGATTCATCCTTGGCCGACTCACCTAGCCAATGTCGCTCACTCATTTCGATAAAAGCTTTGTTCCTTCAAACGCTGTCACCACTACGCTTTCGTCTTTCAGAGATGTGAGGCCTGTCGTTTTTTTGTACAGGTAGTTATGACCTGTAATCAGCAAGTTCTTACAGCCCAGATTATGCATAATTTTATATGTATATTCCTGTAGTTTGGCTACTATATGTGCAAGCCGTGGGGTGGGTATCTTTCTGCCTCCTGGGTTGAGCATGTGCACCAGGCACTTGCGATCTGTAATCAGGTGAAACTTAGTTCCCCACACAAATGCTGAAATACTCGCACATGCAATTATCTCTTTACAATTGAATATTTTTCTCAGTTGTGGACAGTGGTATTGTACGATTTTACCGAATTTAAGTCGAATGCACCAAAGTCCAAAAATGCATACCACCAAAGGTTCGAACACCAAAAGTTCGAACCTTTGGTGGTATGCATGTAAGGTAGGTAACATTTTTTTTTTTAAAAAGACTGTGGGGGAAACCCCTGCAACTGACAGAAAAAGAAAAGGACCCTGCGGCGCCGGAGAAGTGAAAGGGAACTGGTGCTGCAGGGACACAAGGCGTCTTAGAAGGTAAGTAGGGTTTGGGTATGTTGAGGGTGGGGTGTGTTGTGGGTGGGGGTGTAGGTATGTAGGTTTTGGAAATGTATGTTCGCATTGGGAAATGTACAAACCTTTTGTGGTGCGTACATTTCCCATGCAAACTTTTCTGACGGGGGAAAATTAGCCGCGGTTGGATAATGCAGATCCTCGACAGTGCCTTAGATGCAAATGCTAAAACTTGCTCAACTGCCCCTCTTTTCTGTGGGAGTTGTTCCCAGGCCGTAGGCGTTCACATCAGTGGTGATATGTCTTCCACATTAGGTTGAAGGCACAGGACTTCACTATCATTTGTTTTTACGTCTTCAAATGCAGCCTCCTGCTCTGTTCTCCATGAATACTCTACCACTTCCTCAGGAGTTCTCTCATGGGCACAGTTTTCCCGGAGATTTGTGGTACAAATTGTGCGTAATATTCCACCAGCCCCAAGAAAATCCTCCACTTTTCTTTGGTGGTCAGTGCCGGAGCCTTAACAATCGAATGAAGTAGATTTGTTAGGGGGGCTAAAGCTGTCTTGTGATATCTTGTAAACCAGGTATTCTACCTCCTTCGCCTTAACCATGCACTTATCATACTGCAACATAACTATGGCATCCTTCAGTTTATTCAACATTTTTCATGTCTCGTCCTCTTCTGCATAAATAAGGATGTCATTCTTTAACCATGATACGTTCCTATATTTTGCACTAAGATTCCATCAAAGCTGCCGAGGATAGGCCAACAAGCATTCTGGTATAACAATATGTGGCAAATGGAGTGATAAACGTGAGCAGCCTCAACTTCTCATGCAGACTTATTTGATATGCATCAAACATTTCCAGTTTCGAAAATTGATACTTGGCAATGGGCCTCAGTGATTATCTCCAAATTGAGGCTGCGCAGGTCTATGCAGACCCTTATCATTGGCCTGCTGCTTTTTAAACAGGATAACCGGACCCGAGCATTCCAGTGATAAAACTGTTTCAATCGTGCCCCCTTTCACTAACTTCAGGTGTGTAATGCCGCTCTCAAGGTAGCTGGGACTGGCTGGCACTGCAACTTCTCTCAGCTGAATTGTATGCACATAGAACTTTATTCTTCTCAGACCTTCAGAGAACAATCTCACAAACTCTTCTTTTGAAAGTAATGCTCACCCTGCTCTTATGGACAGGGCTTGATCTTCCATACTGGGATCCAGCTTGATGTTCAATGTCACCTGATCTTCCCATCTAAGCACTGCTCGTTGGTACTCTGTGAAATGTACTCGCCTTTAAACTGTTTCCGTTGATGTAACCCAGCAGGCATGCTGTGGCCACCCGAATAACTTTAGGTCATTGTGTTGACTTCCACTTCTGTCTTACCACAATTTCTTTCAGACCTACCCCCGAATCTGCCATCACTCTGGTCTCATTTCCATCCACTTTGATCGGGCAGTGAGGGTTCCCGTCTCTGGCTTTCGTGCAATCAATCGATTGTGTTGATAATCTTCAGATTACTCTTATTCCACCTCTTCCTGTGCTTCTACGGAGGTTACTTTCCTTCTTGGCCATCGTCATGGCAAAGTGTCCAGTTTCCTTGCAGTTGATGCATTCCTTGCCCCTGGCTTGAAGCAGCTTATTTGGAAGATGTCAAGTGCGCACACATGTGGCATCTCAGGTTCTCTCGGTTTGTCTCTTCCTTCTCTGGCATCATTCACTGGCCTTCCTCGATTCTCTGAAGGGTGTGCCCCTCTGCACTCTGCTAGCTTCCTGCCATTTCTTTGCATCCGTGCATAGTCTCTTTCACAGCACTGGCAATCAGAATGGCTTTGAATAACTGTAGTTCTAGTCTACTGGCCCCCCATTCTCCTGCTTCCTGGTGTAAAATTGTATTCTCCTTGTTGGAGAATCTCTAACTATTCTCCTGATGGCTCCCTTTATCTTCCTCATCCTCATCTGGTTCATGCTTCAATCCTGCAAATATTCTCTGCCTTTTCACCTGCATGGCATTCAGCAGCATAGCTTCATGGGGCGTAGTCTGCTCCTTCCAAGGCATCTACATACATAATGGTGGTACCCACTGGCCTACTTGGTGTAGTGTTGGCCTTGCATGTTCCTTAACCAGCTATCCGCGTGGGGCAGAGGTCGAAGTGGGCGGGAGCTGTCCTCCTATACTTTTATTAAGTTTCACTGTTCCTATACTTTTTTTATTTGAAAAGAAAACATTCTGGAATGATTTAGTTCTAAAATAAATGTTGGAAGAAATTGAAGCTTGCACTGCTCTGAACATTCCCATAAATAGCCACTGGCGTAACGGGGGCCCCCGCAGGCCCCACGGTGCGGGGGGCCTCGCCAGCACATGTCCTGGGAGGGGGCCACACTGGAAAAAAAAATGTGCATTTTTTTTTTTTCTCAACAAAAAAAAATAAGTTTCGTTTTGAATTCACTCTGAATTAATAAAGAAATAATTTCTTTATGAAGGCAGGGTGACTACAAAAAGAAACCTTCTTTTTGAAGGGTGAGGGCTTCCCCAACCCATGACATGGAAGACCCTAGGCTGGAGGGCTGCATGTCATGGGGTGGTGGGGAGCCCTATTAGTTTATTTTTGAAGTCCCTCTGCCTTCATACAGAAATTATTTCCATTCTCGTTAGCTCCTTAACTGAATAATTTCTTAATGAAGTTAGAGTGACTTCAAAAAGAAACAATGGGGCTCATTGTGACCATACCGGCCCGGAAACAACGGTTCTGGTAAGCTTACCGGCACCATTGTTTCCGGACCTGCATATTACAGGTCTACCTGCTGGGGCCGCTGTGTACGACAGGACTGACCCTGCCGGCCACAGCGGCCACGGTAGGCAGACCCGTCACAGAAGCACCGGCACCGCAGGCAACGGTGCCGGTGCTTCCGTGTCCCCAATCCCATGGAGTCCTCTGGGACTCCACGGGAATGGGGATTACCGAAATTACCGGTGCCTGAATTCCCAGCCGCCGGACTTGGAAGAGCCCGTGGCACCGGGAAGTCAGGCGCTGGTAATTTTTTACAGGGCTGGTGGCAACCCGCCGGCACGGTTACCATCGGACCCGTAATGAGCGCCAATTTCTTTTTGCAGTAATAGGGCTCCCCTCAACCCCATGACGTGTGCGCGTGTGAGTGTATGGTGAAAGGGTGCACAAAAATGTATGGCTCGCTGGGTGTGTATATGGTGAATGGGGTGTGTGCTTGTGTACAGGGGCACAACAAAACCTGCATTTCGGGGGGGCTAACCCTTCAAATGTTTGGAGAGACACTAACTTTACGGGTGGTGGGGAGGGGCAAACTTATTTGTGTGGGGGCATCTAACTTCTTTACGCGTTTTAATGAGACTATTCTAGTGCAGCTTCAATGTTACAAGCAGTTAACTCTCTCCTTTAAGTCTCATATTCCCTCTCTACCCTTCCAATCACTCCCCTGGCACGCAAATACTAGACCCACATGGCGATTTCAGTTGCCTACAAAATGTGGCATTTGAATGCAGGTACAAACAGTGAAATGCTTTACATTGGTGATTGCTGGGCCCTTATTAACAGTAAACCCCAGGTACCGTTTAACATCTGTGTCCCGTTCTGTCCGGCAACTGCTCTAAAGGTCAGCCAGGTCTAGTCAACATAGCCCAAAATGTCAGAGGGTAGGGAGGGAGGGAGGGAGGGGGGGGGGGGCAGGGGAGAGTGCTGAAGCCCAGTAAACTCAATGGTGTTGTGCCACTAATTGTGTTTAATGCCTTGATTACTCCTAGCCCCTTTCTTCCTCGTCCCAGTACTTATGTATAAGGCAGTACTTGTGTACTCTGCCTCCTAAGCAAATACTGGGATGAGATAGAGGTACATGGAGGTAATGCCTGACTTAGCTACCTGTAATCTTCATTACTCCTAGTCCCACTCCTCCTCATCCCAGTACTTGCCTATGAGGCAAAGAGCCTCATACGTAAGCTCTGGGACAAGGAAGAGGGACGTGGAGGTAATTCTTTGCCAATGACCTCATTTAGGAGGTTGGGGTGGGAGGGAGAGGGGATGTGTGGGGGGCGGGATTGTGCAATAAATCATATGTTTGTCCATGTCCAGGCTAACGGGCATGATATGTGGTATTAGTGGCTAGAGAGGCATTTTGGTGCAGCCAGTCTAGTCATTCCTCAGTTTGGTATGACTTTCTTTTAACTGGGAATTTCTGATAAAGCAGTCCTGCTAAGTGTAATTACCTGGCTAGATTGGCATTTGGGTCCTGCCAGTCTAGCCATTTCTTACTGCGGCATTGTATATTTTTCTGGGCCTTTGTGATAAATTGATATGTCATTTATAACGCGCCTGTACACAAGTGTTTCTATGCGTGACAAGACAAGGGAGGGAAGATGGAGGGAGGACAAGACAAACCATCTCACTAGGCCTTGTGTCATTGTGAGAACGAGAGGTGGAATAGGAAAGGGAGGGGGGGAAGTGCAAGGAAGAGGGGAGGGGAAAACAGGGCTGCGATGCTCTAAGTGCAGCCAGGGCAGCGCAGCTAGGGGTAGTGCAAGGAGAACAAGGTGCTGCAGGGTCAGTTACAGCCCCTAAGTGCATGATGGGCACAGAGACAGTGTAAGGGAGACCGATCAAGAAAGAGCCTGGACTCATGCAGACTGAGGGTATGCAAGCAACTGGTCAGAAAAGCAGCAGACGGGTAGGTCAGCAGGGGAGGAAGAGAGAAAGCGGAGGAGAAAAGGAAAGTTTTGAGCTGCTTCCGAAACTTCAGGTGGTCTGGCTCAAGTTTGAAGGGGCAGGGAGGCCATTCCAGAGGGAGGCACCAGCAGAGGAGAGAGATCTACCCCCCACTATCTGCCTGGAGAAGCATCTAACCCTTAGAGAGTTGGAGGTAGCTGAGCGAAGGGCTCGAAGGAAGATATTTTGGAAGAGAGCATTGGATGTGGTGCGGGCCCCTACGCCAGAAAGACTTGTGGACAATGCAAAGGGTTTTGAACTTGATCTTTGCAGCCACCGGGAGTCAGTGGAGACATTTCAGGGCTGGAGAGATATGATCCCTGGGCTTGAGGCCAATGATAAGTCTTGCAGTCTTGTTCTGGATTAGTTGCAGAATGAGAGAGGCTTTTGTAGCAGTCTAGCCTAAAGAGAACCAGGGCTCTGGAGACAGTGAGCTTCTGGTGGAAAGTGAGAAAGGGAAGAGTTCCTTTGAGGAGGAGCAGATTGTAGTGGAACTTCTTGGTGACATCTGAGATGTGAGGAGAGAAAGAGAGAGTGGCATAGAAGATGACACCAAGGTTTTTTGCCTCGCAGGAAGGTGAAGGAAGAGGGCCCAAGGCGGACGGCCAGAAGGAGGGAAAGCTGGTGCCAGGGTCCCAATGAGAAGGATCTCCGTCTTACTGGCATTAAGGCAGAGATCGTTGGAGGCGCACCAATCCTGAATCGTGGAGAGACTGTCAGGAATGAGCGAGAGAGGAGAGGAGGCTGAGGGGAGCCTGAAGGAAAGCTGAGTCATCCACATAACACTGAAAGTTTGAGGAGAAGGTAGAGATCAGGTGGGCCAAAGGGGCCAAGTGGAGGTTGAAAAACCAGGGTGAGAGTATAGAGCCCTGGGGAACGTCACAGGTAGAGAGAGGTGGCAGAGAGATTGGGACCAGTTTGGACCTGGGAGGGCGGGGCGATCCAAGAGGAAGGTCGTCAGTCACTCCAGGGCCTGGTCTGTGATGCCCAGGTTATCACAGAGTCGATTGATCAGGATGACGTTGTTGACCGTGTTGAAAGCAGAGGAAAGAAGGAGGGTGAGGATAGAAGGAATGCTGGAATCCAGGTTAGAGAGCAGATCTTCATGGGTGTTCAGGAGAGCAGTTTGAATGCCTCTGGCAGCTCTGAAGCCAGACTACTGGTCATGGAGATAACCAACATATTTAGTGTAGAGAGTAAGCTGGGAGATGGCAAGCTTTTCCAAGAGTTTTCCCAAGAAAGGGGTCATGGAGATTGGGCAATAGTTTTCTGGGCAGGTAGGATCAGCAGACGGCTTCTTGAGGAGTGGGTGCACAAGGAGTGCTTAAGGGGAGAGGGGAACATTCCAGTGGCTAAAGAGTGATTACAGAAACCGGCCAAGGTTGCAGTAAGGGTGTCAATATGGCCCTTGATGGTTCTGGAGGAGCAGGGGAGCACTTGTTTAAATGACGCTTTCATGGATCAGACTTGTCTAGAAACCTTGTCGGTGTTGTCAGAAACAAAGAAGAAAATGGAGGGGGAGAGGTAGAGATTGCCAAAGGCGCCGAGAGAGGGAGAGGAAGAGGAGATGGAGGACAGGATGTCCTGAGATTAAGCGGAGAGCCGTACAGAGGGCCTTGGAGGGAACAAGAGAGGAAGAGACCACAACAGGATTGACAAGTTCCTTGCAGATTTTAAAGAGTTTGGCCGTGTCGGTAGAGGCAGCGGAGATGCAGGCTTTAATGTGTGCTCTCTTCTTGATGAGTGTTATTGCTTTGACTGGCATTTTGGTGCAGTCAGTGTAGGTATGTCTAAATGTGGCCTGGCATGCTTTACTGTAATGTTACGTGTCTACACTGGCCTACATTGTGCAGCCATTTGGACATGTTTTCATTGTGGCATGGCATTTTAATAGCAAAGCATTAATGTTCCTGTGCACTGTTGGTGACTTACATGTATTGGAACAGTGTTACCCTACAAAACAATTGCAAACACTATGGCTTTATAGTCAATTTTTCTCAAAGTGCGCTGTATATTGCATTAAAATACATATTTATATCTTTCTCCTAGTGCAGTGTGTGGCATACCCCTTCAGCAGCACGTTTGTGTATATGGCGCGAGCATGACAATCTAGGCCGGCCCAGAGGGTGGCGCGACCCGTGATTTGTTGCCGAGTTGGGGGGGGGGGGCCCTCAGCATGGCTCGCAGGGGGGCCCCCCCACATTTTGTTACGCCACTGTAAATAGCAGGTGTGTTTGGGGGTTTGGATTGTGTGTGGGAGGGGGCACAGCAGGGGACATAGTTCCACTACTTATTTTCGAACACTTCGACCACTGGCGTGCGCACTGGTCAAATCCTGCCCTCGTCGCCAAATATGTTGCGGCCTGGCATAGAAAGGCTGCACTGGGTAGTACAGTATGGAGCTTTTATTTGCATGTACAGGCGAGGGCAGTTGACTTTTCAAAATTGCATCTTGAGCCGGAGCAGTTTCGCGCATGTGACTGCTCACTTCTTGCCTGCTCGCTCCACTCCATTTCCGCGGCCCCCTAGCTCGAGCAGCTTTTGCGAGTGTATGGCCAGAGCTGCTCTTGCGAGAATAGTGCACCAAATATTTCTCTGCAGGCCCAGCGGATGGCTGAGCAATTGACTTTGTGATCGAGAGAGCTACTGGAGGACTCTGGACACATACAGGGGACGGTGTTATGTAATATTTGGTATCCCATACATTTCAAGTCTCACTTGATTGACAAACGATGTGTGAGCCCTGTTTATTTGCATAAATAGTGATGGTGCAGAAGATTATATCACAGAACGAGTAACACTCGGGGGTCATGCAGCTGCCAGGAGAAACACTGCTGTCCAGAATATAAATTCTCACTGTTAATATTAACCTATGTCTTAGGCGGCAGAGCTAAACTTGTATTGTCAGAAAAGGTAAAGTGAGATAAAAGGATTTGCCCGAGCACGCACTCTTTGGTTAATTGGCAAAACTGGGAAATCCGACCAGTCTGCAATTCAGGTCTTGAATTTCTCTTACCAGATGTAATTGGTTGTTTGCAAAAGGTATTTTGGTTTTTAAAACCCCATCTGGCTGTGGATAATGGGCCACACTTTCCATAGCAAATAAGCTTTTATTTCAGAAGCTATAAATGAGTATTATTTTAACTGTCTAAAGAAATAAACTGCAAACGGATTCCAGGGGCAGGGATTGGACGCCTTGGGGCAGACAGGGCAGGTTGCGCATGCTGCCGTATTGGCTTGGGGTGCGATGGAGCCCATTTACCTAGGAGGTCTTCAGGCAGTGAGTAGGCAATTTCGCAGATCTTCAAACTTTTAACGGGCCTCAAGTCCTAAAAAAAAGTGGGTGGGCCCAATGATATACATTTAGGAGAGGCGTCCAGGGGGGGCAGAGTGTAGTTGCACCCATTCTCCTTGAACAGCGGGGGCAGAAGTGTACCTTTGCCCATGTGGAGATTCAGTATTTGCATTGAGCGACCAAAAAGAATAATTCTAGATTGTGTGCCGTGCTCCTCTAAATCGCTCTCCTCCCCTGCTTGGTGATGTGTTGGTAAGCATCTTGCAAAATTATGAAGTGCTTTTCACTTCAAAATGAGGGGAGTCTTCTCAATGTACCCACTGATCCTTGATTAAAAGGGCGAACAAGCCAAAACTGTTTGGTTGGTGCGGGAATGGCAGGAGGAAGCAGGATTAAGTTTGGCCTCAAAAACCCTCAAGGTGAGGTTACATCCACCTGCTGAAAAGTGGGCAGACGCTCTATACCCACATGTATCCTCTAATTGTGCCCTAAAGAGCAGCACATGCCACAACCAGGGAAAATGATCTCTCCAGTCTCCAAGATTGCCACTTCTTGCCCTTGCTCACTACTCTAGGTACAGCTCCTCCCTACTGATGAGGTCCAACCAGACCGAAACACGTGTCTGGGGATGCTGTTGGTACTCTTGTTCAGAGGAGAATTGCCTAGCATTTCGGTGCTGGACTGCCCCAGGGCAGGACAAAGACTGATATGTTTGGGATATTTCTTCTCTGTGAAAGATAGTGAGCAAGTCTCTCGTAACCAGGACTAATGTCTGGCAGAGGGACTCCCAGGACCCCCTTGTTAATTTGCACATCCTTGGCAAATGTTCATGGCTCACTTACCTCCCATCTGTTTCCCCTTTACTGTTTTATAAAAAATGACCGTTACACTAAAGGTATTTGTGCAAATCTATACATTCTTATAGAAAAATGTGAGCAAAAGCTTACAGTTGTGGCATTACCCCCTTCCTCCCCCGCCCCAACCCTCCATCTTAAATGGATGACTGCAAATACCAGAATGCAATTCGGCAGAAGGCTAAACATGACATTTGGTTCTTAAAAATGTGCTCGTGATGAAAGGTAACACCTTTTCCTATTTGTGTTTCAATGTTTGACAATTGCAGGCAGATTTATGTCCTGAAAATAAGCATTCTACTAAAAGCTCTGGTGTTCATTATGAACAGCTAAGAATGATGTAGTTGGCTAAAACTATTTTCAGTGATGCATTTTTTTTAATTTTATTTTTATTTGATATGGTTGAATTCAATCAGCCTTTCAAATTGGTTACAAAAGCATGTCATAAAACAATTTTCAAAAAAGACATTTCAATAAAATTTGTTACTTGATTGCTTACTTGATTAACATTTTAAAATAAGGTTCATTGACTGCCAATTAATTTGACTCGCAACATGTTTCACGACATCAGTGCTAAAAGAAACAAACAATTTCGGAATAATCAATTTAAATGAAGAACGAAGCAGTGGCTTCACGTACCCATATTGTGCAAAATACAAAAATACGAACTGAAAAGGAAAAATGGTTAGTTATGTTTGCCCCACATTGATTCCATACTAGTGAACTCCACTCATAGATTATCATACTAGGCTATGATTTAGAAACTACATTTCTTTTCTTCCATATTGAGGCTAAATAAGAAATTAACAGCTGCGATTTGAATTGCCATGTTGTTGCACCCCAACAATCAAACGGATATATTTCCCAGATATTCACAATGTCTTGTGAAGGCAGTGTGCACTCCGTAATCAGATGGACAAGGGTTTCACAAAGTGTCATCTTTACAAAATCGACATACATTTTGTTCAGCACTCACAACACCACGTCTTGCCTTTATGTCAAGTGTTACCCACAAGTTAAAGCGAAGACTAAGTATTCCATAGCGATATATTGGTGTGGGAGATCGTATCGGGTATGGTGGCAAGATGCTTATCTTTTTCGGAGGGAAACGTACAGTGTCACCATCACGAAACGTTAAACATAGCTCACAGGTGTTAATCCAGTCAGTCTGGTGAATTTTGGATTTAGCTTTATCAGGATTAAACAGGTCGATGGTAATATCAGCTTTAGCAGTATCGAATACACTTTGTCTAACCAATTGGTGATAAACCTGGACTGTTTAGCTGTCAACAGATACTGCAAGAGACAGCAGACCTTTAGAGCACAGGCGCCAGCTGTAATGTGCCTCGAAAGAGCAGCCCCAACATTTCTTATCCATGGAATCAGTGTACATTGGGGGAGATGTACACTGAGTGCCAAAATTTAGCTTTCCACTGGTTAAATTTAAATGGTGAAACAGTGGGGATAGTTTCTAAGCCATATAATATAGGGACAATTCTTTTTGGTCCGTAAATGCCACGCAGGCAAAATCGAGAACTTGCCATATTTATGCATGATAATGCAGGCTTGTGATATGGCTGAGATTAACTTGGTCTCCACCCTCTCGAGCTGGCCATGTGCTCTCCACTGCCCTTCAAAAATTATTCCCAGGTAACAATAATTGGGTACCACACCAATTGGAGTAAGACCAATAGTCCAGACAAATGACAAAGGCCCGGAACATTTAGGTGAATATAGTACGATTTGAGTTTTGGTAGGGTTGATTGATAGTTCATTGAGATGTACATATTCTCGGAACGTGTCAAGTAGGCGGCGTAACCCAACCTAGGTCCTGGAAATGAGGACCAAATGTCAACATACATAAGCAATTGTATTTGCTGATTATTCAATTTGGGAGAATCTGAGATGACCCTAGACAGTGGGATTTTAACATCATGTATGTAATAGTTGAGCACAGCCGAAGCTAGTGAGCAGCCCTGCTTTAGTCTCTGATGTGTGGGGATTTTTTCTGACAAAAGGCCATCCAAAATAATTCGGATTCGAACAGATGTTGCATGGTGTAAGGAGTGAATTATGTCGAGCAATGTTGAAGGACAGTTCTCTTTTTTGAGCTTTTTCATTAATAGGAAGCGACAAACTGAATCAAAAGCTGTGTTTAAATCAATGAACGCAAAGAAAACCTGCTGCTTGCTCTGCTGACATTGAGCTTTTATTGCATTAAGAGTCAATAGGTTAATGTTGGTGCCCATTCCAGCCATGAAGCCTGTTTGGTTAGAATCACGGTTGTTATGGATCCCTGTCCAAGAATTAAATTCATGGAGTACCAGTTTGGTGAATATTTTACCTGGAGCGTCTAGTAGCACGATGGGACGATAATTCGCAGGGACAGTCGATCACCTTTTTTGAAAATTGGAACAATTATGGAGGACTTCCATGACCGGGGGATAAGGCGTGTACAGAGTATGTTTTGAAAAATGGTAGAAAGTATGTGGGCCCATCTATGTGGATGAGTTTTAAACATTTGGTTAGTCCGTCTGGACCTTCCGCTCTGGAAGAACTTATCTTTATGATGGCACAGATGGATTCAACCGAGGCTTCCAACTGCCAGGCCGATGTTGAGACTGGCTCATAGTTGCAAGTTGCAATCAGCATACTGGGGATCAGCATACAGAGTTGAAAAATGCTTGACCCACATTTGCTCAGTTACTCCATTCAGTTGTGCATCTGCTTGGTGATGGCAGGTATGATTGTTTAGCAGAGTCCACATGGATGAATTTTTATTATGCATTGCATGGGCCATTGCTTCACTATCTTGCTGGAACAATGTTGACTTCCGCCCACATAGCCAGTTCTTGTATTGACATTTGGCTGACCTTAATTCTTGCCACTTATTAGCAGAATTAGAGAGTAGGATTTTCCTTTGTTCATCCTGTATTCCTCCTTTTTTGAGACGGTTTGATCAAAGGTATGTGGATGTCTAATGGTATTAGACTGGGGAATTGTTACCGTCTGGGCAAACTAGTGTAACAAGTCTGTATATTAGTTGCCACAAGATGTATTCGACTTGTCAACAATCAAGTGCTCAAACTGATTTAAGGTGCTCGTAGTCCATCTCAGGCGTGTACGCGAGCTGTTTACTCCCAAATTGCTATAGTAGTAAGCCTCTCTGCATGTCAGAGTTAGGTTAAGCTTATACTGGAGAATCCTCATACTGTGGTCACTTTTTGGATGATCTGTGACACTGAATTGATCAGTATTTTTTTATCAACATAAATCTAGTCGATTATACTACTTGATTGCCCACGATGCCAGGTGTAATGAGGGACGTCACCTTGTACTGATCCATTCACCATATGGTAATTATGCTCATGCATGAGCGACGACCATTTGCGGACCACTTGGCTTTGGGGCCCAGCCCTCCAACAATCTAGATTTAGATCACCCAGTATGATGGTATGTGATCATATTATCCAGTGAGATAAGGTGAAACATGTCGTGAAGGCTGGCAAAAAAGGTTTAATCAGACATGCTAATGGCATTTCGATATATATTGACCATGGCAAAGACTGTCTCTCCGTTGGAAATTCTAACTAGCTGTATATGGGCTCCAGTGGAAGCCCATGGTACAATTGAAAAGCCTGCTTTGATGTTAATAGCGACAAGGCCTGAGGATGGTCGGCCTCCAGTGGGCACTGCTGGAATCCATGTCAATTCGTAATTGTCCCACAATGGGGGTTTGGTTAGCCATATCTCCTGTAGCGCTATGATATGATGGAGATCAAACATCTCTCTAAATGAGGAAGTTAAATGCCTGTGACCCCTAGAGTTCCAACTAACAACATTTATTTTGATTACATTATCCCGTTGTAATGGTTATTGCTGAGAATCACGTCGGGAGCATTGATATATTTTGGGCATTATAACGGGCACTTTAGGTGTCAAATAGGCAATCTCTGGATCTTCTGCTAACAAGAACCCCATGCTGAACAAAACCATTTAATTGCGCCAAATTGATTGGAACACCACACCTGATGGAATCCACAGTCTGACTGTGGAGAGTCAGTTAGAAATTCAATCTGGTCTATATCATCTGTAGTGATGTTGCATAACTCATCAATTCTCCAAAAATATCAGCACGCTTTGTCGATTTAAATCATACACTGGATGGTTGCCCTCTCTGCATTTGAGAATCAAGGTATGAAACTTTGCTCGTTGTGGGTGTAGATGTCGGTTTTGCGAGGTGTCCATTTCACATTAGTGGGTGTACCTGAAAAGTTGGAGGTCCAACCCAGCCTTGGCTTCAAAAAGTCATTGGATGCTGGTGAGGTGGTTAATTGATGTCCATCAGAATTATGGATGACACTTCTTGACACTTCTGTGGGGCATGATGGCTCGTACTGTGTTTGTGCAAAGGCTTTTGCCAAATTAGCAGCTAGTCATCCACTCTTTTTTATGAGTTCATCCGTTAAGGTCTGTGGTACAGCAGTATCCAATGAGTGCGGCTGTTGTGACAGGCGAGCAAAAGAGACTGATTTGAGTTGGATGGCAGGAGCCATGGACGATTGTGGTTGAACCAATGGTTTCAGAGGGCCGGAGGGTGCTCCTAGTGGGCTTCTCAGGTACTGAAGAAAATGAGGGAATTTTCTGACCATCACGTAAAGAGTTAACCAGTTGTGAGAGTGGCGAGAGAGGCACAGTAAATTTAACTTTGGCACATGTATTAGGAGTTTGCAATGTGGACTGATTGGGAACTCCTACTGTTTTGGGTTGCACATTAACAGTGGGCGCTGAAGCACCAAGATGATGGGTATCAGACAAGGTTGCGGTTTTACCAATTTACCAAGAGCTTTAAAGAAGGTGGTCAGTACTTTTTGGATTTTTAGTTCCAATCATGTTGTGTTTTTTATAGGAATCAGTGTTTATTATTATTGCATTTTGGATTCTTTGCTTTCAATTGTTGTAAATGACTCTGACCCTGTTTATCAGTCAATGTAATTTGAAATTTGGGCAGTTTTTCGGTGCAACAAGGCACCATTTCACTCGTCTTGTTTTTCAATGATGGAGGAGAAGTGTTCTCCTCCATATAAATAGACCCGGGGCCTATAATGCCTGAGATTGGACGGAGTGGGCAAGACAACAGGAGTCAACAATTTTACTGTAGGTAGTGGCATTTGTGCAAGAGATGCATTTTCATTGCAAGCAGCCAGGTGGCTAGATATCATGACCAGACGCTCTTTACTTTGAGAAGTTTTTGAGAGCTGTTGTGTCAAGAGCCATTTCATTAAGTTTTCAAATTGAACGGCTTGTCGAGTAACTTGGGTATCTAGTTTAGAGTTTGCACAAACTATAAATATTAGTGTTAATTGCAGACGGGGCAGGTTGCACCATTAATAAGGTTTGAGCAGAGTTATCAATAGGATGGGGTTCGTTAGGGTGTGGGGTTGGTAATGCAAAGGACTTGAGAATCGGAAGTGCATTTTTAGATGACTGATCACTGGGCACACAAGACATAGAAGGCACACTAGTGATAGATTCAGGCCCCCTTGTAGAGTGGACAGACTTGCATATGCTTGCATGGATAGAAAGGGCAATGGAGTCTGATAACAGTTGAGGGAATGCAATTGGTGAAATGGACATATTTGAGTTGCGCACTGTGGGGCAATTTTTGGTCGATTCCATCATTGTCATGTCAGAAATTGGATGAGGATTAAAGCGCCTCAATGGCGTGCAATGTGAGGCACTCATTTTTCCTATTGTCAAAGGGGAAGGAGTGCAGGTCTTGCATGATGAAATTGAAACTGGGAATAGAGGAGAGGACATGCTTATTCTGTCATTGTGCACGGTAAAAGGAAACCGGGTTTGTTTTGAGGGGACCGGGGAGCAACGGACGTGGCTGAGAAGAAAGTTTGTGGTATTGTCATGCCTACCCCCGGGGACCCAGACCAAGTCCAGCAACCCCGGAAGCAGGCATCAAGTTACCCCAAGCAAGCCCAACAACCCCCGCTAGGGGCTATTTGGGTGCAGTCCTGCAACCTATGGCGCCAGGCTCATATGGAGAGTCAGTCCTGGCGCCATAAGCGCCAGGCTCATAGATTAAAATTTACCTGATGCAGACCATGCTGCAAGAGCTCCAAGCCAAACAAGGCTTGGAAGGGACTATTTTACCTAGGGACTATTTTTTTTTACTCGGGTGGGGCTGGGGAGGAATACTTACCTGGGACTACTTTGGGGACTATTTAAACCGCGCCCGAAGAGCAGCACACGCTTCGTGTTATTCTGCATCCAGCAGCGTAACGCTCGCCGTGCCTGCAAGTCTGCACCAGTCTTCTGCCACGCCCGCCTCGAGTTTGGAGCTCCTAGCAAAAGGGAGAAAGAAGGAGAAAAGGTTAGAACAAGAGCAATACCTTTGATCCTTACCTGAATTCCCGATCCTTCGAGCTGGAGGAAAGAAGTTAATTTTATGCGCGACGCCTCGCCTGCCTGCTGCAGCGCCGCGCTGAACTCACCGGCCTTCGCAGAATCTTCACATTTCACCGCATCCTCCTGCATGTTACCGCCGCTTCCGGCACCTAAGGAGAAGACAGCAAGGTGAGCCAAGGGAATACACAGAGGAATAACCCCCATAGACTTAACCTGATTTTACCACAGGGGGTACTATTCTTCTTCACGGGTCGGCGCAGCTTCTGCTGCATCCTAGCCGAACCCCGGCCCCTAAGGGGAAACAAAAGGGCAGCAAGGTGAAACAAGGGACTAACAAGGGGAACCCGTCCTCACCACAAAATATTTACCTGATTTTACCGCCGGAGGCATCATTCCCCGAAACTTCATACTTTCTCTCAGCGCCTGAATAAGGGAGAAAGCAACAGGTTACATATGGACATTATTTTATCGAACTGTGTTGGATAATACAAATCCTTAACAGAACATTACCGGTTGCCACGAGGAACTCTTCAGTAGGGTCAAGCTGCAACCTGCAAGGAAACGGACACGAGTGAAAGTCAGGCATTTGAACTCTTACGAACTACATACTTATGGCGTCTTGCCGGGAATATCGGAGTCAATATTGTCCTAGAACTCACCAATTCCTTCGAGCCAGTGAAGCAACTGGTTATCTACGCGCCCCCGCGCTCAATGGAGGATGGAGAGCTCATCTTTTCAAATCATCAGAAGAATTTTCCTACAGGCCAGCAAACGAAGCTAGGTGGGCCAGTTCAGTCCGTCATCTCGGCCCTACCCGTCACATTGGTGGAGACCGCAGCAGTCCAGTCCAGATCGACGCCTCTGTGGGAGCCAGGTGAGCGTAGCGGGTATCGGGGCACAGTCTAGATGGCCTGGTGACACTGATTGAGGCTAAAGAACAAGAGAAAACGGGGCGATGGGAGGCATATTCGTTGTGAGCTTGTATGAGTTGTAGGAAGTCATCTAGAGTGTGGGTGCAGGTCACAATGTGTAAAACGGCACACTTTGAGAGATAATCCAATTAAAACAGATCAAACAGGCAAAAAAAACATTAATACCGTCTTACCCAAAAAAACGAGCTCCACCAAGTGTTAGGCAAGTCGTCCAAAAAATAAGGCAAATGCAATGATTATTCTTACAGACGCTTAGATCAACATTTGAAAGTGAGTGGCACACGGGCCGAGTACCGAATAAAGCAGCTAAGCCGCCAAGTGGTACTCAACTCGGTACTCGCTCGAGATGCGCGTGCGTTACGTTCAAATACAATGGGCCAATGAGGCGTTGTAAAAAATGGGCCAATCTCTACGCACGAGAGTTGGGCCAAATGCCTCTGTCACCCGACCTGTAAGTGAAAGTAGATAAGTGTCAGCAAATGTTCGGGGTGGCTTGTGCACAATGTTAATGATCATGTCACCTGTCAAGTAGCTTCACAGTTCACAGCCGGTTGCTGGCAAAAGAGCAGAGAAAGGCAGCAATTCGAAACACAGGCAAGTCCGAGCAGGAACCGATGCTGCAGCCAAGCATTGCTCAACTTGGTACTTGCTCGAGATGAATTTCAATTTTCTGGAAGCAGCAGGTAGATTTAGGCAGCTGCTGTGCTTTTAGAAAATAAATGCTCTTTTGCATCTTTTCCCGGAAAGGTAAGAACGTCTTGTCCAAAATAGTCTCTTAAATGAGCCATGACTTATAAATGGCGTCTTCTTTAAAATCTCAGCTAGAAGAAAGTGAGAAGTGATACATATGCGGCATGCAGCATCTGATGGGCTGCTAGGAGGGGGTATTTGTGTCTAGAGCTACACACGACTCTGGGAGGTGACGGTGGCCTCACTTGGACAAACTGAAAAGCAAGCCTTCTACATGGAAGCAGAACAGCCTCTCTTTAAAACAATATTACTTGTAGTCAAGGCAGGCATAGGCGCCTGTGGACCCCCTGACAGCAACGCCCTGGTCTACCGCACAGACTTCCCATCCCTCGAGTGAGCCCTGAAAACACTTCATATCAAGTTGGAATTGCAGTTTCCCACTCTGTTGCGACCTCGGTAATTATTGTATTTATTTGTGCTTAAATTTATTTCCAAGTTCCATTTGAACCAATTAATGGAACTGCCTACTTCCAGAATCCCACTAACATGGCCGAAAGAAGCCTACACACACTGTGCGCAGGGCAGTCATGTTTTACCTGTAAAGAACTAGACCACTGAGGAAAAACGAACCAATTTTTCGTTTCAGTGGCAGCTGATAGAGAAGGGGGATCCTGTCTCTAAATTGGCCATCTCAAGGTGAATTGTCAAATGCATCACACACTTGTTTCTCTCTTGCTAAGAGAGAACTGCCCTTCAAGCCCAGAGCACCTTCTACTCGAGGCACTGGGGCTTTCATAGCTTTCATTGCATATGTTCTCCTATAGTACATTTGCAAAGCGGCAACCTGGATTTCTGTGAACACCTTTACAAAACACTATTCCCTAGTCACTCATTCTAGGTCTGATTCTCAGGTGGGACAAGCATCAGAAGACATTCATTTACTCACCGTAATAGCATTTTGGATGATTCTGCTTGGATTCACATTTATTTATATTTTATTTATTTGCATTTTTAAAGCGATCACACAGCCCGCGGGCATCGAGGCGCTGTTGCATGAATTTTTTTTCTTAGTTGCATATTTTTAACGCGCTTAAATACCCAGAGGTTTCTAAGCGCGGACCTGGGGATCAAACCTGCTGCTTCGTGTCGTCTTGCTTCCAAGGCGAGCATGTTGCCGCTTAGCTATCCTCGGGGACAACACACTCCCTTCCTCCCCGCTCGGGTGGAAGGAACATGGTTGTCTTACTACTTTCATGTACTCGCTCATGATGGTCATTGGGCTTCCTCATGGCAAAATAAAATGTAATTGGTGGGACATCGACACGTGAGTGATTTTGGGGTACATTACACGTCAATTTAGACTTGGTGGTACAGGCACGCCCAGTCGATGTCCCCTTTTGAGTCTCAAAAGACAAGATGCAATGCTCTGCAGTTACCACTGGATGTCGGCCTATATGCACAGCATGTGAATCTAAGCGGATACAATCATCAGAAATGCTATTACGGTGAGTAATGCATGTTATTTTTGCCTTTCCCATCTACACCAGCCTCTCACCAAGTGTGCTATGCATACAATTCTAATCGTATTTTGCAGGCCTGCTGAGATTGAGACTGACCTTTTGTATTATGCATATTCATACCATACCTATTCCGCCCCTTGCCATCCTTTGGGTATAGTGTGAATATTGTGTGTAGCCAGTAGTAGGTTTCCGTAGTCCTATGTTACTATGTGCACTTTTGTGTAAGAGTATTCATGTGTGTACAATTTGATCCAGTGTTTGATTATAAGCCAGAACAATTGCTTCTCTTGTGACCTACAGTACCTGTCCACCAAGTGCTCAACCTGATCGTGTCCCTCACTGTCGGGGCAATTTTTGGCATATTGCATACCTGAGACAAGTAACCTGAGACACTACCCACCCCCACCATATATGGGGGTGACTCAGTGTCCAATGCCATTTGGCCCTAACCACCTGGACAGAGTTGCAGGCTAGCTCACTGCCTCCTGAGCCCTGCATTGATCAGCACTGTTGAAGTACCCAGTATAGGTAACCTTGCAGAGCCCATGTGTTCCACTAGCTCCTCTAGTCCAAGTGCACATGCTGGGTCTATACCACAGGATGGAGGTGTCACACTGGTCACTTCCTCCATGGCTGAGTCTTTGAGACCATCACCATCTGAGCATAGAACTTGCATCCACCCGAGAACCTTCTTGATGGAGAAGCCTACACTCGTGAAGAATGCCAGATATGGGCGGACCACACAGATGCTCCAAGACTGGAGAAATTCTGACTGGTAGAAGCATTGACTCATGATTGGGAGTCTGTAAAGTCCTACGCTGAGTCAGTCACACTGCCATACATTGAGATCCCACCGCAGAGAACATTGTGTGTACTCGAGTGTTTGGAGCTACAGGACCTGACCCGTGTTTGATGGTGCAATATTATGCCACCAGTGTGATGCTACACAGCTTCTCCAGCTGGTCTTCCGACAGGAGGGAATGATGCAAAACAACCGTATCTGTTGTCAACTATTCTGATTTCTATGGAGAAACATCCATATACCACAGGAAAACCAATAGAGGAATACAGAATATAAATCAGACAGAGGGACTTCCCACGGCAGCGTCATAAATATGAGAGGTGGAGACCTGGAGAATGGGAGCTTGAGTTTCAAACCAGCTGGGAATGTTGAAGGAAACTTGGTTATATTGCACTTGACCGGGGAAAGAAGCCCGTGCACAACCTCTGACGTGGGGAGATGGAAGAAGGTGCAAGAAGAGAAGCTGAATGCAAAGCATCCTGAACTGAAGCAAGTGAATGGTGGTGGGGTAATCGTAAGTGGGTCACAGTGGACCTGGAGGTCCATGAATAACGCCAAAACCACGTATGGGGAAAGTGTCATGAATCAAACTGCGAACGAAGTACGGGAGAAGGTCAACCCTAACTAAAAAGGAAGGAGAAGGTCCTAACTTGTTGGAAGGCCTGGTGACACTATACTCGGGAGTGCAGGTAACTGTGAAAGTGGGAGACCCGGGAAGGGGACCAGAGATAACGAACGTTCCTACTTGTCGCTGTTAGAATCGCTTAGCAAGAATGTATGAGGGTAAGAATGGAAGTAGAATGCTTCCACTCGACCCAGTCACACCCGAGGTTCCAAGTATATGAAGAGCGCAACAATTCTAGAATTGGGACACTCCAACTCGTCCCAACCAAGATAAAGAAAGGACATTAAGAAAAGGAGAAATTGAATCCATGTGAAGAGACCAATTTATACAGAAGTGGCAGAGAAGGGGTAAGCCCTAATAAAGGAAAGAATCCAGTATCTGAACTGTATGATCTGATAAGAACAGTGTTGCAAGAACTATCTATAAGCTATTGAATTGAACCTGGTGGAAGACCGTATTACAGGAGAAGAGGCATTCTCTTGTGCTGTAGTTGTTTATATCAGAATAGGCTAAGTTTGGACAGTTAACTGAACGGGTAGAGAACGTGCATTCGGGAAAGCTAGAAGTTTTCAGTTTACACTTTACACTTAAATCACTAATGTGCGATGTAAAACATGTTCTTCTGACCTGCCACAGTATGGAAAACAGCACAGCTCTGACATGTCTGCATAAGTGTGGGCAGGGGGATGATGCACCTAGATCAACCTTGTGCAATGTTTATCTACATTAGGCGTCTAAGCTATCTGGCAGGCAGCAATGTCGCAGCATTAGTTTAGGATCATTGGCTGAGGCTCTACCAGCAGTCTATTGCAACATCACCAACCTGGAGATATCAAAGATGCGCGTCTGACCCGATATGAGAGCATACTGTCGCAACTAGCGGATCCTGGCTTTACTCATTTCTTTGAGCTGAGTCCACAGGTGCAGATCTGGCACAAAACTGCACTGAAGATCAGATAATGCTGATGGAGTGGAAGATGCTTGTGCCAAAAGTTCTGTGTAAGAGTGTCAAACTCTCACAAGGAAGAGTATTGACTGTCCCCTGAACCACAGAAGCCAAATGGATTCGACCCTCACTCAGTGGTTGGCATGGGCGCCTGATGTCAAGACCACAGGTAACCACGTGGCAGCCAATGGGGGTTGGGGGGTGCGGAAGAGGGGTTGGAGAGAGGTTGTGGATAGGATGGGGGAAGTTAGGCAAACGGAAAGAGGTAAGGGAAAACCCAGTTGGATAGGTATGGGGAGTGTAGGTAAAAATACATATGCATAACAAATCTGTCATAAGGCCCGTACCCTGCTCCTAAAACTCCTGTACCCTAGACACTCTGCAGTATTATAGACTCTACAACCTGCACATAATACCCTCCCCAGTATCCCGTCTCTTTCTACTTAAGGCGCATCGTGTGAATGACCAGACATTCGGTTTAAACAAACACACATTTCTTCCCCCAGAAACACTGTTGTAGCAGTTTAAAAGGTAACGTCGGATTTCCGACCAAATCATATAAACGCGATTTAAATGAACTAGCATGCCACGGGAGCCCCACGGGACTACCAGGACTGGACGAAGTTGTGTTAGCAGATGAAAGCCTCCAATGACTGCTGCGCTGCCCGGTTCCATTCCATGGCCCACCAGACCTCTGGCGTTCCCGCTTTCCTCTCTGTGGACCTCTAACACGTCATAACCGCCTGTGCTGAAACAAAATAATCTGCACCAGGCAAGGGCGGCCGGCGTGCTAATAAACCCACTGCAATCACACACTGCTGCCGTGTGTGCAGCAAACTACATAATTCCCAAGTGCTGCTGGGAAATAATCTCTTTATTCCCCCTTGCATTCAGAGTTTTCTTGCTGCAAGCGTCCTTGTCTACCCCAGCCCTTAATCATGACAGTACCTCCTCTGCGAGGTCCCTTCCCAGGACCTGGCTACTCTGGGTGTCGCAAATGAAATTGTCTCACCAACTTGGGATCATGCACAGCCCCTGCCGGTTCCAGTGAACTGTCTTCAGACCCATAACGGACCATTGAATGAGATGCCATAAACCGTGTTGCTTTATTTTAGAATCCATGATCCTTTTCACCACTTGGCCTTCCATCAGAATCGCTTGTGGTCGTTGCATAATCATTCCATGAGCTGCAGGTGTAAGCAAAGACACCTGGAACACTGGTTGTATATTTGGCAATCGCAACTTCATAGCCATAGAGGATACACACTGAATGATCTCATAAGGCCCAATGAATAGGGGGGGCAAACTTGCGAGGGCCCACCAGGGAAAGATTCTGAGTAGACAACCATGCTCCATCTCCTGCCTTGTACTTGGGAGCTTCCTGATGTTTGTCAGCCTGTGCTTTATATGCAATCTTAGCCTGTTCCAAATTCCATTTTGCCTTCTGTCTGATATCTAGAAGCAACTCTTTGTGCTCCTGAAGAACAGGAATCTGTTCCACCAGGTAATCTTTCAGGTATTGTATTTTTCTCATGCCCATACATTCACTGGGTGCCATGCCCAGTGATGGGTGCTCTGTTATTGTATGGAAATCCTGCCAACCACAAGGCTCACCCAAGATTCCATACCGTCCCCCAAATAACATTGCAGATATTGTTCTAATGTTTGACTCTTTCCGTCTGGCCATCAGTCTTGATAACTGGTCGACAGAGCGCAGTTGATTCCCAACATCAGGCAGAAGGCACGCCAAGGTGAATTGTGGTCTCTATCGAACAATTCTCCTAGGGAGACCATGCAGCCTGACAATATGCTGTAAAAACAACTCTGCCAATTTGAGCTGCCCCCGGAATTCCTACACACGGAATAAAGTGAGCCTGTTTAGACGAGTAATCAACTACCACCCAAATAGTGTTGTGCTGGTTGTCTGGTGGGAGAGCCATAGAAGTCCATGAAAATGTGTTGCCATGACACCTCGGGGGTAGGCAAAGGCTGTAAATCCCATCTCTTTCGTATGGTCTGCCGTATTGCGTTTTCACACTTCTGAATATAGGTAACAATATCGTACTTTAAATTGGGCCACCAAAAGTACTTCTCCCACATGCTTTGGGTCTTTCTTTCCCTGAATGACCATCTAAAGGTGATTTGTGGCACCAATACAAGGCTTTGTCTTGTAATTCCTGAGTGGGCAGGAATGACCGCCCTGCAGAATAAAGAAGACCCTCCTGTACCGTTCTTAGCTGGTGACTAGTCCCCACTCTTGTAAGTCATTCTGATTCAACCCTTTACGTACCTGTCCCAGCAGATCCTCTAACTGCCCCACATCCCTTTCTCTGGAGGAATGATCGCTCTTACTTCAGTCCCCATATTTTCCAAATTCTGCTGCCTAGTCGAGGCGTCTGCCTCCCCATTCCTTTTCCCTGGTCAAAGTTACCATGCAGTGAAATTCATGTAAGTATTGGGACCACCATAATTGCCTGGCACTAGGTGTCTGTGCTGTCTTAGAATACTGTGTATTTTTGTGGTCTGTTACCACCATCACTTGATGCTTGGCCCCCAACAAATAATGCCTCCATTCCAAAAAGGCAGCGCGAATGGCCAACAAATCTATCAGTGATGGGATAGTTCTGCTTATAACTTGTAAGCTTACAGGAGTAATATGCCACTGGATGCCAGATACCTTCTTCGTCTTTCTGAGATGGTACTGCCGCTAAAGCAACATTGAATGCATCTGAAAATTCTTATTCTAACCTGGATGTTTTAACACTGCCTGGGTAAAGGCTCCCTTTAGTTCTTGGCATGCTCTCCCTGCCTCCTCACTCCAACTAAACTGAACTGCCTTCTTCAGTAACTGGGTGATCGGGGTCACAATTTGAGAAAAATTACCTATAAACCTCCAATAGAAGTTTGCAAACACTAAAAAAAGACTGAAAATCCTTTGTACACTGGGCCAATCGGTAACCACCTGCACCCTTTTCCTGTCCATCACAATGCCAGCTGGTGTTAGAATGAAACCCAAAAATTTCACCTGTGTAGCGTGAAATGCAAATCTTCATAATTTAACATAAGAGTTGGTATTCTTGCAAGCGTAGCACCGCCTCTTTGTTACTGGGAAGTGGAATATATCAAAATGGCACAAACATCAATGAACTGTCTTAAGGACTTCTTGCAGGAAAAACGGAAATGCAGCCGGGGCGTGGCACAAACGAAAGGGCATAACCAAATATTCAAAAAGACCAAACTTTGTACTAAAAGCAGTCTTTCACTCATCCCCATCCTTTCACTCTTTGGTAAGCTCCTCTCAAATCCAATTTCGTGTAGACAACTGCCGACTTTACCTGATCTAGTAGTACCGAAATCAACGGCAAGGGAAACCTATTCTTGATGGTAACCTTGTTTAATGCATGGTAGTCCATGCAGGTTCTCTATGTCCCTTCCTTCTTGGGCACGGAAAATAATGGCGAGGAAACAGGTGATGTAGAGTGCCTGATGGAACACCTTTTCCAGCATCTCATCCAAATACTGCCTCCAATGTTTTTCAGTTTCAGTGAGGGTGTAAATCCGGCTACAGGGGAACTTGGCTCCTGGTTCTAAGTCAAGTACACAATCATAAGATTGATGAGGTGGCAACCTCTCCGCCCCACCCTTGTCAAATAAACCTACAAATTCTAGATATTGTTGTGGGATTCCGGTTTCACTGCCCCATGACCTGTGGTACCTGATTTCTGCCAAAAACTGTTGCGGGCACCATGTCCTCCTTTATATGCGCCCGACACTCATGAGTCTCGAAACCTACCTCTTGCTTCACACAATCAATTCTTAGATTATACTGCACCAACCGGAGAATCCCTAAAATGAGACCAAACTGAGGAGCTGCTATTAATTTTTTCAATTGTTATTGAATGATTCAGTTTTAAAACAAACTTTTTCACTCATATTAATATTTTGTAACGAAACCAGCACAAAGACATGAAGGAAACCAAAACCAATTTAAAAAAAAAAAAAAAAAAAAAAGTTTTAACTTCTAGTACTGCTATAATTGGAAGGCTTTCCAATTATCTATTTCTTTCTATTGCATAACCATAAAACATGAAACTTGGGTTATAATTATGCCTGTCTCATACTATTAAAAAGCTATTTTTGCTGTGTGTTTATTCTAGACGCATGAAAAAAACATTTGTATTATAATTAAAACCACTTTTCTGCTGTATAACGTTCTGAATGCGTGAGGAGCAATACATTTTTATTCCACGGGACTGGATGTTATGAGTTCCCAGAATTGAATAATTGCGTAGATCAGTTTCTTAGGAGTTCCTAGCACAATGCTTGACCAGCGGTCTTTCAGTTCTAATGGAATAGATTGTCTCGGCCACCTGTTCAGGAGGAGTTGTCTTTTTTTTTTTATTTCCCAATGTCGGGCACTCCATAATCACATGGTATAAAATCTTTCTGATTTCTGTTTTGACAAAATCGGCAGAAAAATTGATCTCGGAGTTGTTTGGTTAATGTCAATCTTTCCCTAGTTGGCAAAAGATTCAGCAGTAGTCTTAGGAACTGATCTCCTAGTCTACAATCCGGGAATTGTTGTAGATACTGAAGAAGTTGATGAAGTGGACAAACATCAATATCCTGAGTTATTGTTTTATATGTTGCATTTTGCTTGATCGTGAGTATCTAATCATTTTTTTTTTTTTTGCAGAAGTTTATCTTTTTGTGGTCTGTTTAAGAGCATTTCAAGGTTAATTTCTTCATGCTCTAATATATTCTGACAGTTTTGCATGTTTGTAATACTGTAGCTTGCGTAGTCGGAAGTTTGGTGCAAGGGATGCCAATTGGTGGTAAATTGTCTATCAATTCTGTCTTTCTGAATAAGATGGTTTTCCAAGTTTTTAGAGCTGCTATTAAATCAAAAGTAATCTCATATCCTGAAGCACATACCACTTGCAAAGGTTGGGTTTGTTGCCGAATGGGTACTGAAGATGGAGGTGATCCATCCACTGACTGCACTCCCTCCACCTGTTTGTTCTGAAGAGGTAAACCCAGTTCTTCCAGGGTTATGTCAATAAAGTTACCCATGGCCCTGAATCCACCATTGCCAACACTACTTGCTTGGGGCCAAGAACAGTCACTAGTATATATAACCTACTGCATTTGCCACCCAACTGGGGAACCTTGATTGCATCGGGCCTGTCACCTGAGTTCCCCCTCAAGACGGCTGTCCTTTTCCCACCTTCACCTTGCTCTGATCCCCTCCTGCACCCTTAGGTGTGTTGGGACAGGTACAAATAAAGTGTCCTCACTGCCCACAATTAAGGCACAAATTATTTACCTTGCGCTGTTTCTTTTCTGCAGAGAACCAATGGCCCTATCACGCTCCCAATCTGCATGGGTTCTCCTTCACTGGTTAATGCTCCCCTGCTCTTATCCAACCTAACAAACGGTACCACCTCGGGTCTCTTCTTATCCCCCTTACGATCATTCATGCAGTGATCCAGTCGTAATGCCAAGTCAATCATGGCGCTGCAACGGCTGTGGCTCAAACTGAGCAATGGCGTCCCTTGACTCCTACCGTAAACCTTGGTGAAATTGGACTCTGGCCAGTCTGTTTCTAGCACCAATTGAACTGTCACATATGTTAACAAGTCGCGTGCCTCCTGGCGGAGAGCAATAACTCCTTGTCCTGAGCCAGTGATACACTCGCCTATCGAGCAACCTCCCAAACTCTGCCAAAAAACATCCCAATTATACAATAAAGGATTGTCCTTTTGGAGCAACTGCATAGCCCAGGCATCTGCACCGAGCCCCGACCCCCAAACACGTCAAATAGGATAAAGGCTGTCCTCGCCTGGATGGTTTCAAAAGCTGTGTGTTTACACAGGAAATGTAACCGACATTGGGTTAAGACCATCCTATACTTCTGGGAACCTTTCAGGGGCGGCCAGCCGAACACTACTTGGTGGCTGAACTATGATGCTGGAGCCTCGGCTAGCTGCTGCCCCCAAAGGACCAGCACTAACACCTTCCAATGGTGTCCCGCCACCAATCCTTGTACCTGGGGCTTCAACGCCATGAAGTCCTGTCTTGCATGTGCTAACTCAATTTGAATGTCCTGGAGTGCCTTCAGCATGTCAGCTAGAGGTGAGTAGTCGTATCCATTTGGCTTGGGTGGTAAAAATTATACTGTTATGGGGGTGGATTATTATGTCAAACTTGCACAAGGAAGCTTATCGACACACTTCCCCTTAACCACAGAAGCTGAATGTATTCAACCCTCCCACAATGGTTGGCATGGACGCCTGATGTCAAGACCACAGGTAACCACGTGGCAGCCAATTGGGGGGAGCGGTGAGGGGGAGATGAATTAGGGAGAGGTTGTTGATAGGATGGGGGAAGTTAGGAAAACCGGAAAGAGGGTAAGGAGGGAAAACAGTTGGCTAGGTATGGGGAGTGTAGGTAAAATACATATGCATAACCAGTGAGTCATAGGTCTTGTACCCCTGCTCGTACCTCCCATCTACCCCCCTACCAAGCTCCTAACATCGAGTTTCCAACCAAATCATATGACTGCGATATAAATGAACTAGCGTGCCAGTTGGCTTTGTCTGGGAACCCCACGGTAATACCTGGACTGGAAGAAGTCGTGCGTTGGCAGAGGGAAGCCTCAGTCACCACTTCACTGCCTACTTCATTCCTTGGCCCTATATGTTCAAATAGGTACACAAAGTCCCTATTTATATAGTGACCTCTTACTCCACCAATAGGGATATCCATTTATATAATACAATAAAGAGTAAGATGATTCATTTTCTCTACTCGCACCCAACCACCTCAATTAGGAACCTCTGATAGATTTTCCTGCAGTAGAAGTCCTGACAGAATGGACTGTGTGCTAAAATTGGCTTACAAAAATATTATTTATTCAAAGCATTTCAACTGAAATTTTAACATAAAACCTCACCTACCACATTGCAGCTTCTAACAATAGGAAAAACTGTTTCTAAAACATTGGCCTCAATTTGTACACATACACAAGACACCACATAACAAAACACAAAAATCTCAATGTGTCATTAAAATAAAAATCCCAACATATTTCTGTTCTTCACAACCCCTTTTGGGCGAACATTCTTCAATGGATAATTTAAAACATTCATTATTCTCCTCAACACCGTGTTGACTGGGTAGTTTCAGGCACCCTCAAACGGAAAAAGACCAACGGGGCCTTTAATTGGTGAACCTTCAATGCGCATCTGAAAATGACAAATTTGCTGGTCTCTCGCCAATGGGAAACCAATACTTCAAAAGGCGTCACAGTCCGCCGAGGTATCGCAACACCTCCACAAATGTAGGGATGGGTACTGCGCAAAGTAATGCAGCAAAGAAAGCCCCCAAGAAAGCACCAAATGGACCAGATCCAAAAGATTCTATGGCTTATCACAGTATCAATCTGTAAAGCAAGCTCACTCTGCCACAAATCCAAAACGGCGGTAGAAAGCCGTTAGCCATCCACCCATGAGTTCATGCAGATGCGGAAACGCTGTCTGTGTATTTATGACCCAAACACAGGGTGTAAACACTGAAGAGGGACTAATCTCCTGAGCGGAGCACAACCGCTGAGGAGATAAGTCACTCTTCAGTGTTTACACCCTGTGTTTGGGATTTGTGGCAGAGTGAGCTTGCTTAACAGATTGATACTGTGATAAGCCATACAATCTTTTGGATCTGGTCCATTTGGTGCTTTGTTGGGGGCTTTCTTTGCTGCATTATTTTCCGCAGCACCCATCCCTTCCTTTTGTGGAGGTGTTGCGATAACTCAGTGGAATGTGACGCCTTTTGAAGTATTGGTTTCCCATTGGCGAGAGACCAGCAAGGTCATTTTCAGACGCACATCGAAGGTTCACCAATTAAAGGCCCTGTTGGTCTTTCCGTTTGAGGGTGCCTGAAACTACCCAGTCAACACGGTGTTGAGGAGAATAATGGATGTTTTAAATTATCCCCTGAAGAAAAGGAGTTGTGAAGAACAAACATGTTGGGATTGTTATTTTAATGACACATTGAGATTTTTGTGTTTTGTTATGTGATATCTTTTGTGTCTTGTGTATGTGTACAAATTGAGGCCGATGTTTTAGAAACCGTTTTTTCTATTGTTAAAAGCTGCACTGTGGTAGGTGAGGGTAGTTTTTTATGTTCAAATTTCAGTTTAAATATTTTTGTAAGCCAACTTTAGCACGCAGTCCATTCTGTCAGGACTGGTAGTGACGGAAAATCTATCAGAGGTTCCTAATTGAGGTGGTTGGGGGTGAGTAGAGAAAATGAATCTTACTCTTTATTGTATTATATAATCATTCCTTGGCCCACCAAACCCCTGGTGTTCCGCTTTCTTCTCCATGGACATCCTCCACACCATTACCGCCTGTGATGAAACAAAATAATCTGAACTTGGCACGGGTGGCCGGTGTGCTACTAAACCCACTGCAATTACACACCACTGCCACCGCGTGTGCAGCAAAGTCCTGCTAGGAAAATGAAGTCTCCAATTCCCCCCCCCCCACCCCCCATTACTTTAAATTACCTTGCTGCAAGCGTCCTCGTCTACCCCAGCCCTTAATCCTGACCGAGCCAATTTGGAAACTAAGTAATACATTGCCTGGTGCTAATGCTGCGACCCAGCTGTATGGTATGCACTCCACGACCAGCATGGACACCTTAGTGTAGAGTATTACTGCCTGTAGTAATGTGGCTCATTCAGTAGCCTACCTACATCCACTGCAGAGCTCCAGGCCTATGGATCTTGTCTGCATGGACTTCCTCAGGTTAGAGCTGTATTGACCTGATCAGTACATCCTGGTGGAGACCGGCCACTTTCATTGGTAAGTTCAGGCATTTCCCACCAAATATCAGCATGCCACCAGTTTTCTACATGCTGTGGGAGCTGTATTTTTGTGCACTACAGTTGGCCTGCCAGAATTCATTCGGGTCAGGGACCGGATTGTGAATAGCACACAGATTTAGAAAGCTGGTTGACATCAAGACCCATGCAACTACCCACCCCAAGGGAATGCCCAAGGTAATGCTGGGCACCCTGAGGCAGAGAAGGCAAGCTGGAGTCCACATGTGGCTATTGGACGCATGCTTGCATCTGTACTAAGAATGCCACTGGATTCACACCATACTACTTGATGTACAGGAGGGAAGCCCAGCTGCCAGAAAACTAGTGTTTTAGAATGTTGTCCGTAGATGGAATGGGCTGCAGGAACTTCAACATGTGACACAGCTCAAACGTCAGTTAGAACACACACATTATCTTGCCCAGGCTCCTGTGGAGGAGGCTGAAGACAAACGCTGCTGATGCCAAAGTACAATTCTTATCTTATCTGCACTTATAGAGCACAATGTACGCCCGTAGGCATCTTGTTGCTAACATAGGCCGATGGGACAGAGAGCTAAAGATGTTTAAGGATCGCCTGAAAGTCATCTGTTACTGGCCACCGTGTTAAAGAAGCGCCCTGCCCACTGAGGGGGCGGGAGTGATGATGTACATGTTGGGAGGTTTTCGAGGGAAGGCGCGTTCGTGCCAATTACAGTTGGATGTGAATAAAGAAGGTTCATGTTCCAACCCTCTGGCTGTGTGTGCATTTCTTTCTGCCCAATCCGAGCCAACACTGGCGACTGTCCCACACACACGCCGGAGTCCTCCTTGCTGGTAGTCCGCCGGGCTCCTTGTCCTCTGCAATCCATCACACCGCCTCCTCGTCCTGTTGCCGGCGATCCCGCCGCGCAGACACTCTGGCCTAGGCACTCCGCCAGGTCTCCTCCTGCAAGTGCCAGCGATTCCGCTGTGCGCACACTCCGGCCTGGGCAGTCCGACAGGCCTCCTCCTCCCGACAGCGCTGGTGATCCTGCCACGCACACCCGCCAGCTGTCGGCGGCCAGCCAGACCTCAAATGCAAAGTCACACCTCCAACCCTGCTCCGAGCTCCAGCGGCCCATGCCGCCCACGCGGCCCTGCTAAAACTGCTGACGCACACTGCGGCTGAAGAACAGCCGTCCCCTCACGAGACTTGAAGCATCCGGCTCCAGACATGCGCGCAACTAACGGTGAGTGGATCCATACCCTCGTCACTCGCATGCGCTATTTCTCCACACCAACACATCGGAGAACACTGTCCTAACAAGGCCACTACACCTGGACACAATTGGCCCACGTGTGACCCAACAGACACACGGCTTCCTCTGAACTTTACCTCCCAGTCACGCCACCATCTTGGGGCCCATCCACATACGACTGATAAGTTGATACCAACACCCTCCTACGCCCAGGGGTGATGCCCACATCCTAGCACCTCAAAGAGCAAATCCTCTCCACAGGATGAGCAATCCAGCATCGCCCCAGCCAGCCTGCACGGCTAAATCTATCCAGCTACGGGTGCCGCCACCGTTCATCACGACACCGCAAGCCATAAAAGGGCCCAGGTGGATGGAGGATTTCCAGCACTTTGTGAGGGGGGTCAGGGGACGGCGACTTGCCCCACTTAAGAGACATCTTCCTTAATCTGGTGGGGGGGGGGGGACCATTGTTAAAACCATCCCAGCAGCTGAACAAAATGACTTTGCAGCATTGGAAGAAAGCTTAAACTGCCTGGAGGTGTAAATGGCTCCTGACACCTTCACGGCCTGATACACTAAACAAAGTGCCTTAAATTTGACGCACTTCGCCACTGAAGCTGCTGCAGGCTGCGGAAGACTAGGAACATGTGGGCGCAGCCGGCAGTAGATGTAGCCACGTGGCCCGCTGAGTTCTGCAGAATTTGCAGGCACCAAATCAAGTAGGCTGGCTGTGAGAAATGGGGAGTAATAAAAGCCTGTTCTCTCGCCAAGTGCTATACATACCACATCCCCCCTATCCCTCCCCTGTGCTCCTTGTTAAGCCATATTTTTGTTTGGGTTGAAGGTTTTTGGAACGGGCATCTGGGAGAGAAGAAAGCAATACTAAAACACAAACGGGTGGAGGGTACAGGGGGGTGGACTAAAGGAGCTTCGTTACTGACTGGGACTACTTGCAATGGGAGAACCTGGGTGCATGGTTATTCATGTTTTATCGGAGAACCCAAGTCCACTGCTGCGTGAACCCACTGATGCAGCTATAATCTATGCAGTTGTTAAGCTATTGTGGGGGTCTTCTTTCTTGCATATTCTTTTCGTATGCCCGACATGTGCATATGCAATTCTGCATGGTTTTAGCACCAGGGCCCAAACTCCAGATTCCTGTGTGAAGCTGGAATGTTATCAACAAATATCGATACCATCCAGCTCAAAATAATGTGACCCTCTCCCTATGTGTTCCTCGACACCCCCCCGCCCCCGTCCCCTACCACCACCACCACACAAATGATGGGCTTTTCATCCTTAGACTGACTTCTCTCCCCACTCACTGAGCACCTCTCCTACATGCTTTCATCCTTACAAAGAGACCTCTTACCAACTGCATCCTCCTGGTCATTTTTTTTCCCCTTGCCTCTGCTGCTCTTTGGATAGTTGACTCCTTCCTCCAAAGATACTTTCTCAGACGTCCTAACGGAGCTTACATAGCCACTCTTGATCTTGAAAATCCATCCTTGATGAGACCTAGCAAACTACTGGCTTATCATAAGCCTCCCATTATGTCATTAAAGTTCGTTTCTAGCCAACCTCTTACAAACATTGAACAAGTGTCTGCTGTGGGATTACCTATCCAGGTTCTTCCGCAAATTCAGCAGTCAGATTATTTATAAAGGGGACTCCAACCTGCTGGTTTTCCAGGACCTCTGATACATTCGACATGGTTGACCATCTCTCGCTACTCGCCGTTTTTGCAGACTGTTTCTCTGGCACCATTCTAAAATGGTTCATTCTACCCATCTGGCAGACACCAGGATAGGCAGTTATGTTGGCATCTATGGAGTCCCTCTGTGTTCTGTTCTCTCCCATGTCATCTTTAACCTCTGTGGAACCACTGGGCTCAATATTCGCCCACACCCCCCAACAATGCAATACATGTGTACACACAAGACCGTTGTAACTAGGTCAACGCCCGACAATGTATTGCTTTTCTTTTCTAATGCCTTGCAGCTATTGCACTGATGACCAGTACTTTTTTAAAGCTTGGCCTATCAAGACCAAAGTCATACTCGCGGGCCACCCATCCAAGCATGAACCCATTCAAAGGTGTCTGGAGAAAATGCACGTGGACGAGTTCAACTAATCTTAACCACTCCGCAAAATCCCTAAGCTTCATTTTGGCTAGTATCCATCGTTCCAACAATGCATTGCGTAAGGCTCTAACAGATTGGTATTGGTTCTCCCTACTGTGCAAGATGCCATTTTTCCTGCCCAGGACTTCCAAATGGTGGTACAGGCCCTGGAGATCTCAGTCATGGCCCATCAGGCTCTGCTTGTTGCTGGTTTTATGAAATTTTAACACATCACCTGCGCTTTGTGGAGAGTTTAAGGCAAAACCCACTGGTCCCGAGTGAATGGCCTTGTGTGTACTACAGTAAACGTTCATACCAAATATTTATTTATTTTGCATTTTTAAAGCACTCCCACAGCCCGCGGGCATGCTTCGGGTACTACTTCACTAAACTAGGAATAAATCTATTCTAATCGAAATTCTGCTGTGCTGTATAGTAATGGATACTGTTGTACACGTGCTGGCAATGAGATGCATATCGGAGTCAAATGGAAGAAAGACCTGTATAAATAAGGCCGCTTGGGCATACCGCTCCCTCTGTATCACACTGATGTCCCTGTGGTGCACAAATGGTGCATACCTAGTGCCTCAGCTGTTTTCAGAATTACAATCAAGGTTCACCTCGGCCCATGAGTGAAGCTGGGGAAGGAACGAGACTGGCAAAATGTTGATAACAAAAGCATTGAGGCCACCAACTCTCACCAATTTGCCAAATATGTGGAAACATGGTCACTTTAAGATTGAATACCCTGTTCTGGGATGGGATCGCATTGATCCATTGCACAATTAGTGTTCCGTACTGCCTTTTTTCCCATTTCCTGAGCATGGAATCTTTTCTTCTTCGTTCTCTCGGCTGCACGATTTTTTTTTTATTTTAATTTTTTTATTGGTTCACAGACCATGCCACCTTTGGCCCAGCCTTCTTGCAAGCCCTCACCGATTTGAGGCTTCATTTTGATTCTCTTATCGTCCTGGGGATTTCAATTTAGAGCCGAACAGTCACGACCTCTTGGCCATTCGTCTTGTGACCTCCCTGGCTGATCTCAACTGCCCCAGTTGTTGGCCTTACCCATTCTTGGGGGGGGGGGGAATACATTGGATCTCATATTGGCTCTGCTGACCCTCATTGCTGTTCATTCCTGCATCCCGTGGACTGACCACTTGATCATACTCTTGTCAATGTTGCTCCCACCCCCACGGCATTGGTGCTCCCTCGTACCTGTCGCATTGCTGGGGCAACATTGCTAGTGCCAGCATTGCGAACGGCATCGCCCATCAGGTACACCCACTGATAGTCACCCTCTAAGCACGCTTGGCCACGGCTGATCACCTGGCACCTCTTCAGCCTTCTAATCATCATGGCCGCCCATCCCAACCCTGGTTCTCTGAAGAGCTTGCTGACCTGCGGCTGTCATGGCGGCAGGCTAAACTCCAATGGCAGGCTGTTTACCTGCCCCCTGCGTGCATGGCACTCCAGAGAGCCACGGCATCTACAAGTTGGCAATTACCAAGGCTAAATATGTGCATTTTTCTGCCCACATTCAATCTGCATCCAATCCTTCCAAGGAACATTTTTTAATTGGTACAATCTTTCTTCTCTCACTTAGGTTAACAGGGTCATTCCCCGGTCACGCTCTATGCTCATCCTTGTCTACCTTCTTTCAGGATACAATACCCTCCCTCCATCAGATTGCCTGCTCTATGGTCCCAGTTGTGCCATCTGTTGCTGCTCCCACCTGCGAGCCTTCACCTCCCTCACGGATCCCATTCCTTTGGGCATATTGAAAGATCATTTCCCACATCGCCTTCTTGGTGTTGTCCGCAGTAAATCTTTCTCCAATAGCTTTGTTCTTACTCCACTTAAGCATGCACTGGTCATCCCCCTCCTAAATCTGCCTCATCTAAGTTCCGTCCCATCTCTCTACTATCTTTCTCTATGAAACTCCTCGACTCTTACTACCCCACCTTCTTTGCTCATTTCTTGAGGTTTCTGGCTGCATGGGCCCTTTTCAGTCTGGTTTCAGGCCCGGTTGGGGAGTCCGTATTGGTATTGCTGGTTGACGACCCTTGTCAAGAAGTCGGATTGGAGGGTCTGGAAATGCTGGAGGCATTGATTGCCGTACGCGCGTTTCAGTCCTCACCCAAGATGGCGGACGAGTCCTTATATGCTGATTCCTCCCACCGACCTACGCGTTGTATCTGTTTTCCAACGCTACGGGTCGTGAGGAAACTTCGTCCGTGAATTTCTCTCGCCTCTTCCCTTCTTTTTCCTTTTCAGCCCTCCTGTTCCTTCTCGTCGGAACGTCTACTTCCCTTCTGCCTTTTGTAGCCCCCTTTGCCTGCCTCTCCCTAGTCCTTATCCGTTGCTATCCTTGCCGCCTCCAGAAGTCCCTGCATTGTTATTGTTTCTTACGTCCTACTTTTCTACTTCCTCGCATCCTCCTTTTCTGTCCGGTTCCATTCCTACGTTTGTTTGTACACTCTTCCAGGTATTCTGTCTTCTTACCTTATACTTTGCTAGGGCTGCCTTTACAACGCCCTTGCTATTTTCTGCAGCCGGTCCTGGCTCCTCAATTTCGTTTACTGAGCGGTCTCCCGCTCCGTAAGCATCTTCCTGTCGGCTTACCTTATTGCTTCTTGTTCGGTACTTAATACAAGCTCTGACTGTTTCTCTCTATCCCTTGTCACCTTCACTGTCGGGTTTTTCTTCGGCTCCTTTCTATTTTTATGTACCCTCCTTTTCCAGCTATTCATCAAACTCCTGCCCTAACTCCAAGGATTTATATTGCCACAAACAAGCATTCCCTTGAATTCTACCTACACCGGCTGCCTTCAGGCCATCAAGGAAGAGTGTTTCAGCCAACTGAACCCATGGGGGCGTGGCCAGCGCGCATGGAGTGAGGTCGATCTCTGGGAGAGCTCCTGCCCATGATCCTGAAGCACTCGACGTTGCGGCATGAAAACCGCAGATGCCAAACTGAAAGACATTGAGGCATTGAGAAACCCTTTTTGGCACCCTCGATCACGCAGGCGGAAATAAACGGCATCAGCATCACAACAAACGGAGCACCCGCCGTGACCCCCCCCTGTTGCATCCAAAATGGCGGCCGCTCCGTGCGGACTGTAACACGGAGGCGCTTTTCGCATACAGGGGACCTCCCGAGAGCCACGGAGGAGACTCGCCTTCGTTGCCGGGGCAGAGTGCATTCCTGCCGCACTCCGTTGGCCTTAGACTGTAACCGGAGGTGGGGACCCTGACACTGCTCTGGTGTGCCGAGGGACTGCAGGACCCTGAAGACCCCGGACAGAGTGGCAGAGCAGACAAAGCCACACTCCGCTAACCTTACCGGATTGCCCAGGAGTGACACCGTCACCCCGGAGAAACATCTCCTCGTGTGCAGCATAACTGCGAACTCAGGAATTGGAACTGGGACCCCGGAGACCGCCCGTGCTTCCACAGCGCGCACCTTGCCGGGAAGCAGCCCGTACACCGCAAAGGCAGACCAGGACGCGTGGCCCTCACGGAGCCGGCACGGGCCTGTGAAGCGGCCAGCCCCTGCAGCCCAGCAGCCTGGAAACACTCGGGACACAAGTCCACCCCTGTTGGGAGCCACACCACACCATCCGGCCCACTGAATTGGAGATCTAGTCCGGGCGGAGCCTGCGAACTCCCCAGAAATCACTTGTCGCCACCACCAAGTAAGTGCCGACCCCCTACACTACCGCTCACCGCCGTACTTCACCACCCAGAGAACAGTTGCGGCTACCCGCCTGAAAGACCTACAGTTGTGGCACTCGAATTCAGGGCCTGAGTGGATCACTATTTCATCACTATTTCATCACTGGCGAGGCACGGAGGTACTGCTGCACTAACAGGTAGACAAGCAGATGAATAGACGGACTAGCCAGATACCCAAACCAGCAGCTGTGCACCCCCTAAATATAGGCTGCCCACAAGAGATCGAAGAGAAATCGAGAGGCCCACAAACCCAAGCAAGGACCCCACTACATTCAACTGGGACCCACGGGGAGATGTCGCCCCCTAAGAATAGACCCAAATCAGTAACCGTGGACTCTTTCACCACCGTCCGTCCAAAACAGCCACCACATGAAGCCATAACCACAGATGAGCCACAGCCCCCGGTGGGTGACCCCTGAGACACCCGGATCCTAGAAGCAATTGCAGCATTGAGAACATCCATTGAAGATGAGATTGGCGAAATAAAATCAGACATACAATTGATGAGACAAGATGCCCGCAACCTAACAGAAAGAGTGACCAACACGGAAGCCTCAATACATGAAACCGCGGGGACCGCACAAGAGCTGGTGGCGAAAGTCAAAGAACTAGAATCAACAGTGGCACGATTGGAAGCCCGCTCTGAAGATGCGGAGGGCAGAGCCCGACGAAATAACGTCCGGATACTCGGAATTCCGGAAGACATGGAGGGCCCGGACCCCACCGAATTCATCGAGTCACTTCTGCTACACGAAATTGGTGTCGGGAAACTCGCCCAAGGGTTTTCCGTTGAGCGAGCCCTCCAAAAGCAACCACCACCTGGTTCATACCCGCGACCAATAATCGCAAAGATTTTGAACTTCAGAGACCGGGAGACAATACTGAGGTTTTCGAGGGAAGGTGGTGAGATCAAAAGGAACAAAGCGTCTATAGTCATATATCCCGACTACAATCCCGTGATGCAACGAGCAAGAAACTCCTTCATACCGGTCAAGGCCAGACTACGAAAACTTAACAAGTATATGCTACTATACCCAGCAAGGCTTAAAGTACTCCATAAGGGTAAAGCTATCTTCCTTGAGACCCCACTGCGGCAAACCTATGGCTCGAGCATAATAACCTGGCGGACGACACTGAGGAAACGCTGAAAGGCAACAAACGCTGAATTGAAGGCCGGATCTGTATGTACAAATGAACGTTGTCACAAGTAAGATGTTCCTCTCTAAATGAACCTTAAGACTGCATCAAGCAGATATCACAATTGGGCAGGCGCTCGGAACCCCAAGTGCACGATCACCGATGACCCGCCCCACACGAAACAGTGCAGGCAAGAATCCTACACACCGCCCGGGCCGAAAGACCTGGAAAGGCCTGGAAGGTTCGGGAGCCCCGAGCATTGTATGTTCAAAACAACTGCTGGGGGCAGTTCCTTGTTGTTCCCCTTGGTCAACCCATTCCACGGAATGGCTGTTCGAAAAGTTAATAAGTCTCCAAGTGAAAAATTGCATCCGGAAGGCAGTTGGGTGGAAATAGAAGACTGGACAGGTCGGAACCTCCATGGTCATAAACACTCTTTGGAGCAGAGGGCGACCCCTGAAGTTCATGCGAAACCAAGATGGCCATGCACATTAGGGTAATGACTTGGAATGTAAGAGGCCTGGTCACTTACCTCCTCAGGAATAGTTAAATCCGATCTACATAGGAAGAGAGTGGACATAGCCCTACTGCAGGAGACTCACTGTAATGCCGAAGCAAAGCTTAAGGAGCACTGGGGGGGACAAGGCTTTGGAGCCCCCTACTCAATATATGCCAGAGGGGTCTACATTTGGATCAACCCTCAAGTACCATTCCGCCTGAACAAGATGGAAAAAGACCCAGAAGGCAGGTACCTAATAATATGGGGAACTCTCGAACAGAGGGAATTGTGCATGGTTAATTCATACTTCCCTAACAACAATATCCCAGCCCATATAAAAGTGCTATGTACCAAGATGCTACAATTCCGGGACGGATTCTTCCTGTGGGGAGGCGAATTTAATTGTGTTCACAATCCAGAATCCGACAGTTCCTGGCCTCCAACAAAAGGCCCTTCCGCTGCCACCTCGTCCCTGATCACTATTGTCAGAGAACTGGACTTAATAGACGCATTGCCGGAACTACACCCAGATGAAAGGAGCTACTCATACTACTCATCCCCTCACAATCTTCATACGAGGCTTGATTATTTTTTCATAAGCAAGCAACACCTGCCACAGGTACGAGACACGCAATACCTAGGGAGAACTATCTCTGACCACTCTCCACTAATATTAGACTGGTGCCACGATAACCCCAGGCCCCCTATCCCCATGTGGAGGATGTCCGCAGAGGCCTTGAGAGACCCGATCTTCAGGGAAGAACTGCAAGAGTCCATTGAGAACTACATAACTGAAAACTCTGGCAGTGTTGAACATGCCTGCACGCTATGGGACGCCTTAAAGGTAGGAACACGAGGAGAAGCTATTGCAAAAGCTGGGGGTATCGGAGAAACACTACGGGGAGAACTAGACCAAAAGGAACGGCAGATCCTACGACTAGAAAGCGCTCCGGTAGAAACCCCGATGAGAGAGGTAGATCTCAGGGCTCTTAGAGAGGAATGCTCTGAGGCATGGAACAGATTAGCCAAATTTGATTTTATCACCAGAACGAACAAAACTCACGCTGAAGCAGATAAACCAGGTCGGCTGCTTGCATGGCTCTGCAAAAGAGAACACCCCAGGCAGATAACTACCACACTACATGATGAACTAGGTATGAAATACGGAACCCAACAGAGTATCAATGACACATTTAGGAGCTTCTACACAAAACTGTATTCCCACACAGACATGATCCCACAGGAACAAATATTAGACACATTAGAGGAAATGAAGCTGCCTAAATTATCCCTTATTCAAGCCGAAACCTTAGACTCCGACATCACACCAGAAGATATAACAGAAGCTATTAGATCCCTAGCCACGAGCAAAGCCCCGGGATGCGACTGACTCCCCCCTGAATTCTATAAAGCATATGAATCCTCACTGACGCCCCTATTACACCAAGTTTTCTTAGAGACCTACGAAACGGGCATCCTACCTGACAGCATGAGGGAAACCCTAGTAATCCCAATGCTCAAGCCCAATAAACCCCCTGATAAGTGTGACTCCTACCGCCTGCTCACCATGCTAAATTATGACGTCAAAATACTAACAACAATCCTAGCAAAACGGCTGTCCAAGGTGATAGGCGACATAGTGCACTCGGACCAGAATGGTTTTATACCTGGTCGCAACACGTCTCTAAATTTGCGCAGGCTTCAGCATATCATAGCCCAAACTAACACGAGCAATGAGTGGCTCGCTCTACTGTCCTTGAACGCCATTAAGGCATTTGACTCTATATATTGGGAGTGGCTGGTAGTGGTTCTGGAGGGATTTGGAGTCGGCCAGAGATTTGTCAGATGGGTCAAGATCCTTTATAATAAACCGAGAGCAAGACTGAAGTCAGGGAAGTATGTGTCGGAAGCTTGGGACATTCAAAGGGGCACTAGGCAAGGCTGCCCACTCTCCCCTATGCTTTATGTTTTGGGATTAGAACTCATCGCAATCTATCTTAGACAACAGTTTTTCGATGCAGGGATAAGGCTAAGTGGAATTGACCACATTGTCTCATTATATGCGGACGATGTACTGATATGTCAACAACCCACACCTCAATGTACCAACAATATTAGATGTCCTCGACAATTATGCCAAGGTTTCTGGCATCCAATTTAGCAAAACTAAATCCTGCTTGTTTCCCCTAGCAGGCCTGAGGAACAGGAGCGCTGAAGAGCTCCCTCCGGTGGGCGTAAAATGGCAAACCACTTCCTTCCGATACCTCGGAATCCTGATAATGCACACCCCAAAGATGATGCATGAACATAACACAAAAGTAGCTGTACCCACATTACGTAAATCCATAAGATTTTGGACGAAATTACCACTATCTATGCTAGGTAAGGCCTCGATAGTTAAGATGATTATCCTCCCTAGATTCCTGTACGGGTTCCTAAATATGCACTTTTACATTGCAAAACCTTTTTTCCAACTCCTTGACACTATAATCAAATAATTCCCGTCGGGAAGTGGCAGACATCGGGTGGCCTTGTCCACCTTAACCTTACCATACAAACAGGGTGGGGTACAGCTGCCCAGTCTGGAAAAGTACTACCTTGCAGCCCAACTGAGTCATGTGTCCAAGTGGTTGGCAGATGAACCCACCTCTGAAACCCCTCTGCTGCAGGCCTCGATTTCCCCAATTCGACTGAAGGAGCTAATCTGGGCCCCCCAGAATTTGATACGCAGAATACCATTTCTGGCAACCCTCGGTAGAAAAATATGGCACAGAGCCACTACAGTCTTGCGCTTGAAGCAATCGTAATCCCAAGAAATGCCATTAATTTCAGGGCTTGGTAAATCTGACACGAGCCTATACAACATTATGCTTTGGGAAAAAAAAGGGGTGTACACATGGAGTGATCTATATGCCGACGGTGTATTTAGGGAATTCGCCGATCTACAAGCAGAGGAAGGCATCCACACTGGCCAATTCTTATGGTACCAAAAGATCCGCAAAATTGCTCGCACAAAATGGACCACCTGGCCGGAAGAACCGGAGGCAGATCCCTTCTTGACACTGATGTATAGCTTGAGCGAAGGGGGGAGGGCAGTATCTCAAATTTACAGCCTCCTCATTGACAACCCCAACTCTCGTAGCGCTGCACTGAAGACCTACTGGGAAGCACACGGGACAAGAGATATCAGAAAAAGAATGGGACAGAGCACTGTCGTTCCCAAAAGAGGTCTCCAGGAACCAGAGATTTTGACTAATACAGTTAAATGTACTATACCGTACTTACTTAAAGCAGAATAGCAAAATTCAACAAATCCACACAGACACAGTGCACCTGGTGCAGAGTTGATGGGGCAGACATGATCCACATGCTATGGAACTGCATCAAGGTACAGAACCTCTGGTCAGGAGTGAAGCGTAGCTGCGAAGAAGCGGAAGTAACTAGGTTCAAATGGACCCCAGCTGAATGCCTACTAGGCATTTATCCTAGGCTGGCCAAACTCAAATATGCTGTCAGACTGATGGACTTACTGTGCATAACGGCCAAGAGAACTATCGCAATGGCCTGGAAAAAGCCTGCAGGTCCTAACTATAAAGTATGGCGCAAAGAATTCGAAAGATGGGCGAACGCTGAAACAAGAGCCTGGCAGGACAGCGTCACCAGATCCAAGGAAGACTCGAGCATGGCCCTAGCAGCTTGGAAGGACACCATGTCCAGGTTGTCCCACTCCTCAGATGATAAACCTCCCTGAAGGATTCACCCCGCTGACCACTCGACCCACATGGTCAGCAAAGAAGTCGTCACCCAGACCTAAGCTGCCCCAGCAGGATGCCAGAGAAGAACTCGCCCACCCCCACCAGCCGCCCTACCACCTGTCATTTCCGGAAACTTGATGACTGTTACCCCCCCACCGTCCCTCACTAAGGAGACAGTTAATGTTAATTTGTTGTTTATATGTTGTTGTTTGTTTAAGAAGGCTCAACTTTTGCATAAGAGTCGGATATTCTGAGTAAAGATTCCGGCCAATATATTGTATGATGATGAAAAACTTTAAATGCCAATAAACGAATTTTAAAATAAATACAGCCAACTGAACCCATCTGAACTTACAGGGTTTTTTCCGCCTTTGTGCTTTTTCCCTGATTGGGGCTGGCCCCCCGGGGGTCCCCGCGGTTAGGGTTCCTTCTCTGCCAAGGTGGCCTCCGGAGGGGCCAGACCCTACTGCACGAAAAGATCAGGACACCCAAGAAAGAGACCCCCACTTCACGGAAGGAACGAAAGAAGACCGAGACCATCCCAATAGAGTATACCTCTGAGGAGCCAGGTGAGGAGGAGGGGGAGGAAGTTCTTAAACTTGACAACCCTGCACAGATTGTAGATCAGGGGGGTATTTGAGCTTTGATCTTCCTTGATGTCTCTGCTGTCTTAGACCACACCCTTTTGATCCAGAGACTTAGTTGGGTGTCTCAGGCAGGGTACTGGACTGGTTGATCTCCTTTCTCTGACCCTTCTCCCCTTTTTTCTCACCCTCTTCCTCTAACCTCCGAGATGGCAAATCCGTCCACTTTAAGTGGCGGCTTCTCTGGCAAGTGCTCCTTTTTTTTTTTTTTTTTTTTTTATTGCCCCCCCCCCCCCTCCTTTGCCCGGTTGTTGTTTCCTCCCTTATCTCTGTTGCTCTTGATTATTGGAACTCCCTCTGCCTGGCCCAACCGGACTACCGTCTCCAAGTTCTTCAGAACTCTGTGGCCTGTCTTGCCGTGGGGCTTCCATGCCATACCTCTGCCAACCAATAATCACTGCACTAGTTGCCGATAGCCAGCCGGGTTAACTTCAAGGCCCTTTGCATTGTGCACCGCACCTTCTATAAGATTGGCCCAAAATAAATTCTCTCGCTATGTCCCCATCACGCTCAGTCTGCTCTGCTAACCCACTGTGTATCTTTGTCCCCTGGGTCAGGTGATCCCATGTGGTGGGGAGAGGGTGGTCTCTCCGTCTCGGTCTATGCAGCACGGTTGTGGAACTCTCTTCCCCTACCCCTGCTGCATCCACGGTCATCTTGCATTCAGGCTGTCGCTGAAAACACATTTGTTTTCTGCTTGACTGCTCGTTTAATCTGCCCCTTCTGTCTTTCTCCTGCTTTCATGGTTTTGGCACCTTGATGCCCTAGTGAGTGTATGTTGCGCTTTACAAATGGCCATAACAACGCTTCATTGACTGTTCTAGCACAAGGTGCACACTACACTGAATTTCAACAGGTGGTCATGGGAAGTGGTAGGGTGGGGGAGCCTATACGACTGTGTATATGCCGATATTTTAGTCTGGTAAGAAGTAATGTAGGTTGTAATTTTACTCCAGCTTAATGTGACAACCTGTGATTTTATGAATACTGATCAAATCAAACGAACTACTTTACAAAAAATGGTGTACATAACTGCATACACCTTAAATGCTAATGGAGATCGGCACAGAATGGACAGCAAGCATTGCCAGCTTCCCTTGTACATGGAACGGGTCCAGCCAGTGGAGGCAGGCGATTTTTAGAGGCATTGGTGTTTAACTGATGAGGGGGTGTTTATAATTGTTTTCCCTGCCCAAAATATATTAATACAATGCACTAGAAGTGGTGTGTTTTCTACCATGCAAATTTCTGGGAAATTGGGTTAGGAAAAAGGTGTTTAGTTCTTTATTGAGGTACATAAATATAGCCTTTTGCAACACCTTTTCATACTGTCTGTGGCCAAATGAAGCCATAATGCCCTGTCACAAACATTGTCACTCTAAAGCATATTTCATTCTCCTAGAGTTTAAGAGCTTAAGGAATATCATGAGGCTGTCTTTTTAAATTTAATGCTGAAATCCTTTTGGGTTTGGCCAATGAAGATCCCTCTTCCCCCAAAGCTCTGCGAGAGACGAGACTCAAAACGCAGACCCCTGTAGAGAAGAGTAAGCCTCCCTCCCACCGCCCCCCCACCCCACGCTGCAACAAGCAAATCCGCTTAGGTGGCCACCTAGGATTCAATGTCACCATTCCCAGAAAGGTCCTAGCAGAACTCTGGAAACCCCTCAGCAAGCCCAGGCGGGGGCTTTTGCTTCCAGGGAAGCTGTGAAATAAATCCCACTGCCCGTTAAATGTGCCCATATTTCCCTCTTGCTTTTCCATCTATACCCTTTAACCATTTGGGGGTGAGCAGACCAAGTAGAAGGGTTTCGCTCTCTCTGGTCCTTCATCGTGGTGTCAACATGCCTCGGCTCACCACGACCATGTGGAAGGCTCTCAAACCTGACCACTGCTGAGCCAAAGGCCGTCTTTTTGCCCTTCAGCACTTTGCCCCAAAGCACAAGCTTGTAATTTGGTCAACTTGTTTTTAAATCCCTCTGTTAACCATGGTTAACAGAGGGATTTAAAAAAAAAAACATTTTTAAGTGAGGAGATAAGTAGGTTTTACTCACTTTTCAGGGAACTTGTGCAAACTTGGCAAATTTGGATTTCTGACAGATTTCTGACATTCAACCCCTCAGTGGCCTTGGGGAGTAAGTAGAAGCGCTTTGCCATCTGTTTTTTGGGTGGAGCTTCAAAATGCCCATGTTCACACAGTTAATAAGCCGGACCCCTGCTGAGCTATAGAGCAGCTGTGTCCTTCAGCACAAGCCTAGGGCCTGGTCGGGTATAAAATCCTTGTGCTAACCATATGACTTGACAAGCAGTTGGGATTCTTGATCTGGTTGCTTGTGGAGGATAATGTCACTGGTGGGTGATCGTGTCTAGGAGGGTGATTCCTCCCCACTTGCTGGTGAGGTTTACTAAATGAATTGGCTAGAACAAAGTAAACCTGTGCTGCCTTAAAGGAATATGTACTAGGGCTTGCTGGCGTCATCTCGAGTCCATTACGCAACCCACTCGCCATCTAACTACATTTAGTTCCCTGCTTCAGTTCTAGATATTGCCATCACAATAGAACGGCGCTGTCATCTGAACTGGACACTCCTGAGTCCAACACTCCTGCTTACTAAGACCTTATTACATTTTGAAAACCGCAGATCCCCACTGTGACCGCCATATCCTCACCCACTTACCCCACTATTTTTGGTCATTCCGTTGTCTAGTTTCTATCCTATCTCCACCTCACCATTATTTCCACAGACTTGGGGTCTGGCAATGCCCTGGCAGGGTCACAATATTGCAATTTTGGCCCAGGCGCTCTAAAGCCAGTACGGTGGTGATGGGCACAGTATAAATGTTGGATAGATAAATTAATGGAAGTTTCTATGATGTCGAAACGTGACACGAACTTCATGAATGTATTATTTTTCCATTGAAACCCAACCGAAGATCAAAAATTGGGTTAGTCTGTAGATGAAATTTAGCTGTGTAATGGGAGTACATTTGAAGCGTGTTCCATCAGTGTACGTCACCCTTGGGTTGATGGCTTTCTTTTCTCTTCAACAGAAGTCCATAGATTCCAACTTATCCAGGACTTGTGCTTTTCCCGACCAGTCCCTAGGTGTTCACAATATAGATTGCCTCACATTCTGTTTTTTTTTTTTTAAACCCCAAAAGGCTATTGTAATCTATATGCCTCCTCCTCCTGCTGTTGCACCCTAAGAATATATTGAGGCTGTTGCAAGAATAAGTGCGGCACCCTGTTGTGATGCTAGTCATAAACAAAGAAATGTACACTAGTGGAAAAGCTTGTGTACACGGGCTAATGTACAGGGAGACATTCTCAGAGTGTAAATATATTCTGTGGTGCATTTTAATGTAATTTATGTTAATAGAAAAAAATGTGCATGAAGTAGTGACCTCAAACAAAATCTCACAGAAGCTGTTGAAAGTTCAACATGGTACATGTGGTCAATTGTTGTATCTGCTCCTCACTGTCTTGGATTCCACTTACAGTTTTGGGCTCCAATATATAATGTTGAGGGATGTCTGAGTAATACGATTCACATGCAGCATGATTCGACGTAGATCTGAGATCATGAGAAAATTAAATTTAAGCCACTTTAAAATGTACATGTAGAATATTGATATAATGATGCCAAGAAATATTCCAATGAATAATGACATCATAGAGCAGTGCATTGAAAAAAGTGAGGAAATAGAGCTTAAAAGAATTTTATTTTGTGTATCTTTATTTTTTTTAAGGAATATATTTTCTTAGTGTATGCAACTTGGAAGTATGCTGTTAAAGTGGTATCCCAGTGTTGGGCAATTTTTTGCAGCTAATTGTGTGTTATCTTTGTTGAAATACACATTTTGTTCACCTGGAAGCTGAACTTGAAGTCTTATTGTTGTATAGGTATGGCAACAGCTCCCTCTAGCGGTGATGACAGGCGAAGCGGGAAGGATGGATTCGGACAAGCCTACATCTGTCCTTTTATTATGTAGTGCAGAGGTCGTCAAACTGTGGGGCGCACCCCCCCCCCCCCCCGGGGGGGCAGGGCTACTTCCCAGGGGGTGGGGGGGGTGCCAGAGACCAGCATGAAATGTGTTTTTTATTATTATTTTTTTTAAAAACATCACCAGCATTTTGTGTTTTTGGTACGGGCATTGCCCTAATACCCTATGGGCCATTCAGAGCCTGGTGGCTCATCCATAATGGGCTTATGGGCTTATCAACCCAGTGGCCCACTCAGCCATTATGGAGGAGCCGAGGAGCCAGCCCAGTGAAACACGGAGTACTCCCTCAGCTGCTTTTTCCAGCTGAGGGAGTGCTCCTGGGCTGGCTGAACTGTCAAGTGGGGCATTTCAGCACCCATGCACAGATCCCTGCAGAAGGTACGTTTTATGTTCATTTATTTTTTTATTTAAATAGTGTATGGCTGCATGTATGCTTGTGTTATGAGTGAGTGTATGGTGATGGGTGCTCATATGAATGATAGTGATTGCTGTGTGAAGGTGTGTGTTTGTTTTGGTCCGTTGAGCTGATTTTCTTTATCATAGATGTCCAGTCAAAAATACCATGCTTTCCCCCTTCGCCCTCCCCCCAGCGCCAATTGTAAACTGTTTGGATTTTTACCAATTTTATTTTAAACGTATGCTAAAAAATGCAACATTTTAACCCATTTTTTAAAATTCACGGTGGAAAAACCCCGAACCCCACTTGATTGGTTCGGGCTCCCTCGCTGTGCTCGGTCGGTATGGCATTTTTGTGGGAAATATTTGTTCCCCTCCACTTAAAAAATTCACCAGCTCCCACTGGCCCTTGGACTGTGTTGGGAACAGGGTGGGGGGAGCCCAGGGTCTGTGATGGGGTGGAGAGTGCCCAGGGACTGGGTAGGATTGGGATGAGGGAGCCCCCCACTGTGATGGGAGCTGGTAGGGGAGCCCAGGGACTATACTGGGAGTAGGGTGCGGTAAACGCGCAAAATAGTTCATAGCCAATTGTACATACTGTCCATTTGGCATTTTTGGGGGGCCCGACCTGCCCAAATTTTGCTCGGGGGGGGGGGGCCCAGGCCAAAAAAGTTTGAAGACCACTGATGTCGTGTGATGAGGCCTGTCTGCGCAATGTATGCTCTGGCCCCATGGCTCTTTGTGTCAAAAGAATGCTATGAGATCTCGCAATAGATTCCTGCACTGCCCCTTTTTGTGCTGTCTGTATGCCCATGTTCTGTCTCGGCAATAAATGACAGCCCTGTCCTACTCTATGGCCAAAGAAATGAATGGGGCCTGTCACCGCGATATATGGAAGACCAAGCCCCACTATAATTCATTTCTTCAAACGTGGAACTGTGGCCCTGATGGTTGGGATTTTCTTGAAGCTTTAAAAAAAAAATGGAAGATATAATTCCAGTATGCATATTCTGGTGCACTCCTGTTGTGAAGTTTTGAGGATTCTTGGATGCTTTGCATAACAGAGCTGTTTTTATTAGACTAATGCATTTGTACATTAAATCCTGAAATACCGAGTGCAAACTAAGCTTGCTGAAGTTTGACAAAGGTAACCCCAAACTGTGAAATGTCTAAACCTAAGGCACGTGTGTGTATCCATATTCCCTTTGAGCGCATGTGGCTCGTTATGCGAGGACCTGGTGTGGGCATCCCATGTGCATTGCTAGATAACCCGCAAAACTCTGCATGGACCCGATTCGCGGGCCGAGGTGCTTCTTAATGATAGATTTTTATCCATCAGCAGTGATTTTTGGATACGAGGCTTGAGCCTCATTACTCCATCTTCTCGGGTTGAGTATGTGGTCGTGGGTTAGGATTCTTCTTGGTCTGTGTGGTCTTGTCACAGTAGGGCTGGTTTCACAGGGTCTTCGCGGTAGCTTCTCTATTGCTTTCTGTTTCCGGCCCACTCTTAGTCACCTGGGTATTTACCCGAAAACAAGCGAATTGTTCTGCGCGCAGTTGATTTTGTGTAGCTTCTTCGTTCATGCTCTACCTGCAGACCCACGGGTTTGCGCGGCAATGCCCCCTCCTTGCCAGGACAGGTCTGTCCTTGGATGCCAGCATAGCGCCACTATTCAGTTTAACCTTCACAGCCGGCGTTGTGGCAGCCTTTCAAGGCCCTTATGTTTACCTTGTCGGGAGTTGTCAGCTCAGCGCATGCGCCACCTCCATGCATCCCAGGCTGGTTCCTAGTGGTTCTGCTGGGCGGGGGTGCAGAAGCAGTCTGAAGAAGACTTTGGGACTGGGCACCCTGTAGTGGCAGGGTCTTCTCGGCAGATCACCCTATGTAGCAGCTGGGGCAGGGTCTTCCTATGCTGCAGAGCATTGGAGAGTGGTCTGTAGGTATGAGTGGTTGCAGTGCCCTGGCATTCTCCTGAGGGGTTAAAACCTGGTGTTGCTACCCTGAGCAATAGGTAGCTAGTGTTTCAGCTTGCAACTGGGTGCAAGGGAGCACTGTTTGGCAGAGTCCAGGTGTTCCACGAGGAGTCCACGTGAAGTGGGTTGGGGCATTTGAACCCTGTACATCAAAATGGGCCCCTGAATTACTGGGACTCTGACAAAACATAATGGATTTTTTGAAGTGGTCATTTAGTTTCGCCTCTCCTGCTGGCTGCCTCGATGGCGGCAGTGGCATCTTTTGGTGCCTAGTTGTGGGGGGGGGGGCAGTGGTCCCGAGTGGTTGCCAGGTGCCTGGCAGCTGTTTAATTTGATCATGTCCCCCAAATTAACGTGTGCAAAAAAGCGTAACTAGGGAGCCAAACTAATATACAAGGGAGGTTAGGATGGGGGGGGGCGGGTGGGGGGTTTCCCGGGAACATGCTTTAAATGATTTGACATGGTGCACTTGGCAGTTATCAGAAACGTTAATGATTTGTAGGGGATGGAGGGGACGCGGGGGGTGGGGGTGGGGGGGGTCTGAAACCTGTGTCTCTCCAGATGGTTTGGATTACAACTCCCATGGCCCCTTGCCCTTGAGTATGCAAGCTGCGGCTGGTGGGAGTTGTAGTCCAAACCTCTGGCACCCAAAGGTTGCAGACCCCTTACTGTAGGGCAACCCGTCGAAAAGAATGGGATTGTACCTTGGATCATGTTGGTAATCCGACTGGCTATGTCCTAACGGGTCTATGCTTCAATGGCAGAAAGTGGCGTGTTGCATAACCGAGTACGTACTGCTGACGTCCGCCCTGGACTCCCCAGGTGATTAGACTCTGGGCAGTTTCTAGGCAATATGGCACCCAGCGCAAATGGCTAAAGCTCACCCCTCCCCCACTTGTGCACAGCTTCCTCAAATGCTTCCAGGGCTGGACTGGGAACCAAAAGTGGCTCAGGATTTGTTTTTTCAAAGGGGCCCATATTTCACATAAGGAGCGAGCACGAAGGGATTGGGAGTGTTTCCCCAAGAAAATGGTGAATAATGTTTAAGTTTTAAACATGTATGGATTAGAAAGTTATGTTTTAAATGATGCACAAAATAAAGAGGCTGAATGCTTCAAACTGTCCCTTACAGAGTGTCTGACCTCTCGGTACAGCCTTTGCATAGTTTGCTCAAGCGCTAGATAATTCTTCAATCTCTCAATCTTGCCCTCCAATTCCCTCACCTCTTTGTTTACCTCCTTGCTTTGCATCTTCCCCTGTCTGCCACCCTCCTTTATACCGCGATGCACCTGGCCTGCAGTGCAACCCCATGAATACCTCCCGGCCTAAAGCGCATTCATTCACTGCATGGGCATGTACTGTTGATTCATGGAATAATCATTCAAGATGGGGGGGGGGGGGCAACATCATTGAATTTTCCACTCCCTGTGGACTACTTCCTAAGGCACATTTACCACTGAATGAAGGATATCACTACCCTCCAAGCCAATGCACTCGCGGCTGCCAATGGACCATTGACGGGAGCATGATTGAAGGGGAGGTGGTGGGGGTGTGGGGTGGTCGAAGCAACAACTCATTCTTAAAACAATCCTGTGTCTTGTTTCAGACCGACTTTTGAAGCTGCACCAGAACAGCCTCATTAGATTGTGTAAAGTGAAATGCCCCCACACACGTTTCCCCTGCCCCACCCCACACACATTCTCTGAAGTTAACCCCCATTCCCAAAATGACGTTTTACACCTCGCACCCTACCCTACAAAGAAAGACCGAGCACACAAGACCCCCATGACGCCTTAAACTCAACTGCACCACCCGGCTTCAAACGTGCAGAAAGCAAACCAAGGCAAGAGGCATATTTCTCAGAGCTCCAGGCCCTAACATCCCCGCCCACCGAGCAATCTATCCCGCTCCTTCACTGCAGCCTTTGCAGTCCATCCTCCACGGCACACTCTTTTGGACGATGATGCACTGCTCAGAGTAAGCCACGCAGATGCTGGGATATTGCACGGGAGCACACGTTCTGCACATTCAGCGGCTAAGTGCACCACCAGGGGTAACATGCTGCACACTAGAAAGAGGCCAAATGGTTCAAGCTCTCCCTTACAGACGATTGTGTAACCTCTTGGTACGGCCTTTTCACAGTTTGCTCCAGAGATGGTTATTCATTCTTGGCCGTGTCCTTTCTGGAGAGGAGCGCCTGCTACCTTCTTTGAAATGTTTGCAAGGAACTTGGGGTTGGTCACCCTGAGTTACCTGGGGGCAACCCGACGTGGACTCCCTGCTCGCTGTGCTCAGAGACAAAGATTCACCTCACTGATGAGGCCCAACAAGGCTGAAACGCGTGTATGGGGTTGCTTTTGGTACTCTTGTTCAAAGAGGAATTGCCATAGCATTTCGGTGCTGGACTGCCCATGTGGGTGGGACAAAGACTGATATGCAAATGGATATTTCCCATCTGTGAAAGGTACAGTGAGCAAAAAGCGTGTGCTGCAAACTCTCATCTCAGAACAGGTTATCATGCCATGTTCTTTCTGGAGAGGAGCGCCTGCTACCTTTTTTGACATTCTTGCCCATGTAGCTCAGCCTGTTAAGCACCTGCACTGGAAATACAGGAGTAATCTGTTTTGAATATTGCATGATAGGCCTACCTTTTCACCCTCCAGACCAGAGATGGGTAGCAAGAGTGGCAAGCAACTCAGATTAGAATCAGCAATTGGGGTATATTTCAAGATCTACTGTATATAGAACATGGATATACAGTATATGTAATAGCATGCGATTGTAGCACAAACTTCCAAGTGGGGGTTTCTGGGGCACAGCAGTATATTCGAGTTTATTGCACAATCAGTGAGTCAATGTGGATTGACTTTCAATGCCAAAGCTCCCTTATTGAGGTCTCTTCCCACCTTCCCCTCCGAAAAAACATCGGCCTGAAAAATGGGGCAGGCCTCCAGCTCTAACACAAGAAGAATGATCCCACCGATTGAGTGGTTGCTTGATATATTCCCTTTCTTATTTTAATTCTTAAATCAAGCAGAGAGCCCCTGCTTGAGAGGGTTAAGAATACATTGGAAACAGTGTAGCCTGCGCGCAGACCAATATAATGCCGAGTACCCCAGACCCCCCTGGCATAGCTCCCAACTCGCACGCTTGTGGCGGGTGTCACTCGCCTTGTAAACAGCTGACTCGCCCACCAAGCCTCCAGCATGCCCATTCGTTTCAATGGGCCTCTCACCCACCAAAAATAAAATCATGTGTTTTCACCATCCTTTGCGACACAAACGGTTGAGGCTATGACCTGGTAAGAAACGGAGAATCAAAGCAACTACAGGGTTCCCATACCTTTCTATAGCTACCCCATTGCCACCTTCCCGTACAGCTTTTCAAAGCAACTAACGGAAGGGTTCAGGGCCATGCAGGGTCTGTCCGTGGCTCAAAAAAGCCAGTCATGCCCCCTGCCGTTAAAGTATATGTAATAGCGGCTATCCATCCACACGTCTTACCCATACGCCATACCCCACGTGCATATTTCCAAAAAAGGTAAGGTCATGCAGAGGTCTCCATGTGGCTCAGCATAACGGGAGGCATGTGTTCAAGAAAGACACCCACTCCTCAAAAAAGTGAGTATTGACACGTGACATACAATACCCATCGCCATATGTGCAGTACGGCTCCGTTCACTGGTCCAATTCCGGCACCACTCCCTAGCAGCATACACACCTGAAATCAGTGAAGGGCAGCGTCGGCAGGCCGGGGCCTGTGCAAGCTGCCCTGCCAGCTCGCCTAGTCTTAGGAGCAACGCAGCAGAGTCAACACTGAAATCGCCTGGGCTGCTCTGCACCTGCGCAACGTGTGTATCATGTGATGCGAGCACTGCACAGCTGACGGTCTAGGGCTGCATATTCCTGTGAAATGAAATGTGCAGGCGCAAGCCCACCCGCCGGGTAGGGGCAGAAAAGAAATGCAGCAGCCAGTATGATCGTGATTAACAAACCTCCCAGGCTGGCCTGGATGTTTGCTCATAATTTATCCTTCCGAGCAAGAAATAAGGCCCTGTGCCGCGAGGCCTACCGGGGGAAGTCCTGGTGGGCCAATCCAGCACTCAATGCTTCAAACTTACTCATACATGCACTCAATCCCTTGCGTCCTATCCAACATCCGTGCGCCCCTCTTGCCACAGACATCTCATAGCAGAAGGTACAACTTCTGCAGCGATCTGGGGTTGGCAGAAGCAATTGTGCATGCTGGCTCCCCACCCAGTTAAAATGTCATGCCCCAGCCAGATCCACCAACACTGCACTAGGTTATTCACATCACCCATACATCTACATTTTTTTGAGCTGCCCAAGTGGATAAACTCAGATTTAGCACCGAGAGCCCGTTGAAATCTATGCATGGTGTTTGCCTAGCTGTGTTTATGAACTGACTCCATGGTGGGTGACACGTGCCAAAGCTGTGTGAGTTGCGAGGTATGTTTTTCCATTCTGTTAGGAAAGGATGATGCCTGCATGTGATGATGCCATAAGTGAGACAAGGCACGCATCAGCCTGTGGTGCACATCGCAAAAATGAACATGTATAAAAATAGTGCAGACCCATGAACAAGTTTGTGGCTTTTATTTTTTTGATACAAGTCATTTATAACACACCTGTATGCAAGTGTTTCTAGGCGCGACAAGGCAGGGGAAAACAAAGGGGAACAAAACAAATGATCTTACTAAGTCTTGTCATTCAGATTGTGCCAGGGAGAGTGCAATAAGCAAAGCTCAAGTGCCACCAGGTTCGCCGTTTCTAAGTAAGTGCAAGGAGACGGAGTACTGTCGGGGTTTCAGATACAGTCCCTAGTGCGCGGTAGGCCCGGAGGCAGTCATAATGGTGCACTGTGGGCTGGAAAACGATTGCAATATTTTTGGGAACCGACTTAAATACCTTTCCTGATTTAAACTCCTCCTCCCTCCCCGCCCCCCCAACACTGCTTCTACTGCATGTTCATTTCGGCCAGCATTCTCTCCCTCTTTTATTTTTTTATTCCATTCTGTATTCATTTTTGTTTGTTTAAGCCTCTGCTTTCTTTTTGTTCTGGTTTACCCACAATTTCCTTTAGTGTTTTTTTTTTTCTGTTTTGCCACTTGATTTTTCTCTTCCTCGTTAATTGCCTTTGTTTTCCATAAGTCATTTATAACGTGCCTGTACATGAGTGTTTCTATGTGGGACAAGACAAAGGGGGAACAGAAGGAAGACAAACAACGATCTTACTAGGCCTTGTGTCATTCAGATCGTGCAGGGGAGGGGAGAAGTGCCAAGAGGGTTTTGGGGTTGAGGGGTGTCAAGTGCAGTTGACTAAGTGCTGCAGAGGGTGTCGCTTAAGTGCAAAGAAAAGGGACTGTAGGGTTACAGATACAGACCATTAAGTGCTGAGGGAGCCCGGAGGCAGTGTGAGGGCAACTGGGCATCATACCTGCCTAACCTCCAGAATTTTTCCGGAGACTCTGGAATTTAAAAGTCCCTCGAATCTCAGGAATTTTCACATTCCTTCCGGGTCCCGTCATATTCTCCACCTGATTGGCTGCCGCCGCATAGCACTGAAAGTTAGGACAGAATGTAGTGATGTGGTGGGCCGGAGGTGCCAGGTAGTGGGTGAATAGCCAGCGAGAAATGTTAGACCCCTGGGGAACACCACTAGAAGAGAGATGGAGGGGGGAAATAACCGAGTTGAACCTGGGAGGGCCAGACGGTGAGAGGTCAACAAGGACAGGGTCTGACCAGTGATACCCAGGTTGTCGCGGAGACGATTGAGCAGGATGACATGGTTTACTGTGTCCAAAGCAGAGGCTAATCGAGGAGACTAAGGACAGACGGAAGATTAGGTTCCAGATTAGAGAGCAGGACTTCACGGGTGTTGAAGAGCAGTTTCTGTGCTTCTGGCAGCTCTGAAGCCAGACTGGTGGTCGTGGAGACAACCGACAGATTCAGTATGGAGATTAGGCAATATTCACTTTCTACCGTTTCCCCTCTTTTCTTTCATTCTCGCATTCTTGTACATCTTTATTTCTGAGTTTTCGCCTTTCATTCCTGTGTTCATGTGCTTTGCCCTTTTCCACGCACTAAACCATCCTTTCTTTCTCCCATTTTTTTCACTAAGCACCTCAAGTCGCACCCCGCGCCCCACTGCCTTTCGCTTTAGTTTTACTTTAGTCTGCTTTTATTGTGGGGGGGGGGGGGGTTTCAGCACCTACTCAACCCATGCAATCCCCTCCCTCCCTGTGGGGTGCTAATGGTCCCAACGTGTCGAAGGCTGGCAGCGCCCTGCTTGTCGGACGGTGCGCGCTGCAGTGCGCCGCTGACCCGGACTTGAGCTGATGAAACAGTTGGTCCCTCATCATCTGTCCCCGATGCGGGGAGACTTGCAGCAGGCCACCGCCCCCTTCGCCCACCTCTAGTAACTTGTCTGAATATGCAGCCGCTTCCAGTGCAGCGTGGCTACGGGAGATGCGCCACAGCCCCCAAACTCGCAGGCTGAGGCTGAAGAAGTGATGGGTGGGTTTTGCACCGTATTTCATCCAAGTCCTCTGCCTAAACAGGGCTACGTGAATTTACCAATTGCTAAGTGCTGCGTTCAAACGGTCCATGCATTTTCTTTGGACTGTAAAGTAGCGCAAAAAGATACACGCACACCCATGAATGCTTGGACATCTTGCTCCGAGGAGGGGCAAATGGCAGGTGGTGCGCTGGGCATACACTGTGAAACGATGACCGACACCAAATGCACGCTATCCGAGCGCGCTGCCCCAATGTACAGTAGATGGCGCCAGAGGACCGCAGCTGGAAATGACTTTACGTATACTACATAAAGTCCAAACAAATTGGCGGTGCCAACTCTTGTTTACATACTTTGTGGATCAGGTCTCTTGAGTCTGTATGAAGTGAACCGGCCAGGATTTATAGAGGATGGAGCGTTAGGCTTTTGGCGCGCACTAATAAGTGTTTAGGCCAAAGTGGTACCTTTTGGAAGGCCAACAGTAAAGTTAACAAAACTGCAGGGCTTCATGAGGATGCTATGTACAAGTACCCACCCCTTTACAGAAACAACCTTTATTCTCCTTTCCAGTGCTGCCTTACCGGGCTCTAGTAGCCCCTCCTCTTCCACACTCCGTCCCCTGTGTCCTCAGCACTTTCAGCCCTTAAGGTCGTTCCTGATAAAGGTGGCCCCCTTCAATTCTCTGCACAACCTCTCCCACCTACTTATCGAGCGTATTCCTCTCCACTCGGGAGGGGGGAGGGAGGGCAGGGGGGGGCGGGGAGCGAGAAACGAACTCGAGCCAAGCAGTGTTACAGGAAAAAGCGACTGCGGGAAGACCACGCTAAGGGCATCAGGGAGAGAAAGAAATTATGAAAAAATATCAAAAGTGGATTAATATGGTATATGATGAGGGAGAAACGGAGCCAACCAGAATGGAGAACTAATAAATATTTCCTGCTGCAAAGTGGGGGTGTGGAGTACGATTTTCAGAGCAGGTGTGAAAGCTGGACAAAATGGAAGGTTCTGGAACCACCCTTAGGAAGATAGCGCCTATTAAGGAGCAGGGCTGGACTGGGAACTAAAAGAGGCCCTGGAAATAAAGTTCAAAGTGGCCCCATATGACACATTTTCAGCAGGCCCAATGCTTTTCCTATGAGAACATTTGAAATACCTCACAAAAGAGGACCAGGGTGCAGAGGCCCACCGGGAAATCTCCAGAGTTCCCTATGGGACAGTCCACCCCTGTTAAGGAGTCGGGGAGCAGGCAGAGCCAGGAAGATCTGTCAAAGTGATCCGCAAAGGTTCAGAGACAGGAATGCGTGTGCGAGTCATCACACCAGCCTAAAGGACGCATTCTCAGATCTGAGAGCCACCCTCCACGCACTTGCCAATGCAATATACTGTAAGTTGAGCTCTGCAAGCTCTGCTGGTTGTGCAGCAAAGCAATGCACATGTGCAGCCTCTGGGGCCACGGTTACTTCATTGGCGTTTTTGTAGACTGAGTTGCGTATTTTCATACAATTTTACATTCCAGAATGTAAAAAAACATTGAGCTCAGAATCAATTGGCAGTCTTTAAAAGGCCCTTAATGCACCGCAGAAACTAGTGAAAACTGCAACTCACAACCTCATACCTCGGTAAATATAAGAGTCTAGATCAGGCTTGTCCAACCTTTTTGAATGTGGGGCCAAGCATTAACTTTTTGTCACCCGGCGGGCTGGCGAGCCAAAAGTGAACACCCTCACCCAAAGCAGAATATTCAAAAGCGATGGTGTGTGACCTTTGACACACTAGCATCACAGGCATAACCATGCAGTCCCAAAGATAGCTTTTGGTGTCGGGGCAGTGATCAAAGGTTAGTTTCTTGTGATTTCTTCCAGTGTGTATGTGTTGATATTTCTCTGAAATAGTGGGGGCGACCGAGCATAGCGAGGGAGCTGTAACGATCTAGGGAGGGTTTGGGGGGTCGCCCCAAGATTTTTTTCCAAATATGGGGCTGAAATTGTGCATTTTACAGCAGGAAAATTGATCAAAAAGCCATAAGTTTACAATCAGTTCTAAAGGGGAACATGTACATTCCATATCACCAACAGCAGACAAGAACATTATAGAACACAACACATGTTAATGATCACTGTGTCCACAGTGTAAGACAGCACTGTCACTGATGTAACACATTGGCATGCTGGTTGTGCCCAAAATATGCCTCTGTAGCAACATGTCTATGCTGGCTGTTCCCAATTTAGGCCAGCATTGTCCTCTACAAAGCATGATTGATCCTGCCTGAGCATGTGCAGTGTGCCCAATACATATGCCAGCTTATCTCTGTAATACACTTTCATTACTTCTGTGGTAATGAAAGAAGCATAATCCAGTTCCAGGGGGCACCTGAGGCAGTAAAAGTCCTCCGCCACAGCCCGGTTTATTGGTTGGACCCAACATTGCATAAATAAATTAATCGTGTCCACGGACCAGACAAACCTTGAACAAATAAATTGGGCAGGGGAGCCGACTTATGAATTTTCCGGGGGGTGCCCAAATATAGAAAGTGACATCACCAGCAGTTATATGACCGCATTTGCACGTAGTCACCGACTTGGTGCGAGGTGGGCAGGGGGGTGCAAAACAGTGGAAACATTGGCTAGCATGTACTGCATATACGAAAGTCAAGTAAGGAGGAGGTTTAAACCTTCCAGTTGCATTCCAGTAGGCCAATAATGCCCCTACTCCACCCCTCTATAATCATCCAGGTTGTAGTAGCCCTCAAAAGGCAGAGCAACACAATTAGGATGGGAGAAAGAAATGCCATCCCATCCTGTGAGTGTGTCAAACCTCAGAGCAAAGACTGTGCGTGTGCCTCCTACCTTGGAGCACAATCTCAATAATTTGGTGCAAATCTCGCAAGTGGGTGCTTGGGAATCCCATGCATGTGTGTGGGCTGCATACCCCGGATCACTTGCTCACTTCTTCAGTGTGAAACTCTGGCCAAGGCAGTACTGTCCCATTGGTGGGAAGTGTCGTATTTTCACATTAACTATGCTTAAGCACTTTGGGTTATTGAATAGTGCTGCTACATTCGGAGTAATTCCAGCCCTTTGAATATATTAGCTCTTGTATAATCACAACATTGTTGATTTTATTCTGATGATGAAGATTTTATTCTGATGATGAAGATTTTAGACTTGCTCAATAGTTCTGGTTCTGTATCATTAAATGTTCTTCAGAGTCTCGGGAGGATAGCTCAGGGGTAACATGCTCGCCTTGGAAGCAAGACGACCTGGAGCAACACCGGTTCGATCCCTCTGGGTATATTATGCGCATTATAAATAACCAATACAAATAAATCTGCTGAGAAGTGCTAGGGCCTTGTCAATAAGAGTGTAGCAGCTTAACTGAGAAGTGCTGATGTTGTCCCACCAAAATTATAGAAGCCCCACTAAAATGAACTAGCATTGCCTCAACAAAAGCATAGTAATACAATTTTATAGAAGCCCTGTTTAGCAAGCTAACTGGGGAGTTCCAGCATTGCCCCATTTCAAATATGACAGCTCTAGTAGAAAATAGATTACACAGCCCTGCTGAGAAGTTCTGTTACTGTCTCTTTTAAAATACAGAAGCCCATTAGCTCTGCACCATTAGGCCCTGCAACTACTGACCCATTGAATGCTATTACACTGAACACGGTCAACAGTATGGCAAGGTCCATACTGGGTTCTATGTGATAATTCTGCATTTTGAAGAACAAATACAAAACAGACCGGTTTATTTCGGCCGATTTGTGTGGTCAAAAGGCCAAATTATCACATTCTACTACCCACCCTGCTAAACCCCCCATGAAGGTGGTCCGACCCTCCAACACTCCCACCCTCTCCCACGCTGTTACCTTCCTTGGAATTCAGGGGAGTTACGTCCCTCAACTCCTCTGTTCCCAGCCCATAGCATAGCATTCATCCTCACCATGTACACACTGAGAAACATGAAAACTGTCTCATTTGCCCTCTCCCTGCCACCTGCCCCCGCAGATGCAGTGCACGAGAGGTGCACAGATGTACAAATACATCCAACCCAAAAAGATTTTTAGAAATTGAGGGACAGACTTGCTTTGCATCAGTGCCTCCATTTCTAAAAATCGTTTTGGGTTGGTTGTACCTTTACATCTGTGCACCCCTCTTCACAAGAGGGGTGCACAGATGTACACATACACCCAACCCAAAACGATTTTTTGAAATTGAGGGACAGATGGAAAACAAGAGCTTCTTGCTTTGCATCTGTCCCTCAATTTTTAAAAATTGTTTTTAACCCGGCTTTCACCCGGGCCATCAGAGAGACAGTATGGATGGAACAAAGGGACATCCATACTGCGTCTCTTCTCTCCGGCCTGGGGGGGGCCGGAGCACCCGCGTACTCGGCACCCCTGAAACCGGCCCAGTTTATTTGTTCAATGTTTGTCTGGTTAATCGGGTCCACGGACCCGACAAACATTGAACAAATAAATAAATAAACCGTGCGGTGGCAGAGGCAGTAACAGTCCTCCGCCACGGCCCGGTTTGTTTATTTATTTGTTCAATGTTTCGACCACCATTGCAGAAATTAATTAATCGGGTCCACGGACCCGACAAACATTGGGCAAATAAACCAATAAACCAATAAACCGGCCTGGTTTATTTCTTTATTTGTTCAATGTTTTCTGTACAGCCTCGTGGGCCACATGAAATGGCTTGGAGGGCCGCATTGTGGCCCGCGGGCCGTATGTTGGACAACCTTGGTCTAGATGGATAAACAATTACTTTTGATGCAGGCAAATGCAACGCATATTCACTGCAGCAGCAAAACCAAGAGTGCTGTAGTATATATAGTCCATATTTGCTGCTACATACCGCACGTACTTTCATTTTTCCCACAATGTTAATAGGTTTGTTGGTGAACAGTTTACCATCATTCGACAACAAAGCACCGTGCCATTGCACCTTGTAACAAGATAGCCGCCTGTAATGTTTGTAATTATGTACTTTGCACATTTTTGTATCTCTTTTCTTAATGCCTCCATGCACGCCTGGGAACGCACCCTAAATGAATGGCTCAAAATATTGAATGAGGCTGCAATTGGCAGCAATTCCTCAGCGTAAGCGTTCACACTATGGAGAGCTCACTTTAAGTGAAGGTTGAATGTATTCCAAAACGGTGACTACATGGAGGAAAACCTTTTTGACATTTAATCAAATAGACTGCAACGAGAATTATACTGCATAGACAACAGACCTTTGTCCTTACAGACTATTGGGAACCTACATAAAATGAAGCTTGGATATTTTGCATTGTTGCCCTTCCCCAGAGTATATAAACCACTTGTTCACTGCCTTTGGGTAGTGTAGCTTCATACATCAATGAGTTCCTATGGAAATATCCCAGTATTTAGAAACCCTAGGACTACAGCTCTAATCGAAACAGGACTGCTATCAGGAAATATCGAACCTTTGTTCCCAAGCACACCAGATAATCTTTGGAAACCTCTAATTAAAGCTAGTTTCTGAAGAATACTGGATAATTGGTTGATAGAAACCCAATGCCAAGCCTTCTAGGGCACCCAGTACTAATTCTGGCAAATATCAGCTCTGCTACTGACCAGATGTGATGAGCGGGGGAGGGGTCAGTGGATTGAAAACCTTCAGCAAGAAGTTTCAAAAACACTACGCGTAAGCCTCCCTCCAATATCCAAATAAGGTCCTTGGTAATTTTGAGACTAATTGAGTCTACAAGTCACAGGAGACAGTATTCTTTGTAGCAATAAGCCCCGAGCAGGGGGACATTACCACTTCAGTTAATGCCCCGGGACCCAGAGTTGCAGGCCTGAGGGTAAGATGGGGCTCCTGGGAAGGGGAAACTAGGGGGTGGGGGAGTTTTACTGTGTATGGACTATGCAATGACCAAAAATGACAAAATATTTGTACTCTATTAAGAACAAATTGACCATCACAAGCAGTAGGATTGGGAAGCTGAGGCTGATCAACTGAGGTTGTTTCGAAGAAAGTAATGTTTTTACTTGTACAGTACTCTAATTTCCAGGGGAAAAGTCATCTTTTTTTGAGTTTTCAGGGTCCTTGAACCCCACTTCCAGGGTTTGTGGTAATGGCCCTCCATGCCAGTATGTCATGGGCAAGGCAGAGTCTTAAGCCATTTTCCAGAAGTCTCAGATGGAGGTAGGTCCTCCTCTCAAGATGGTAACCCTCCCCGAGTGTAACTTCATCATCCTCCTTCCTTAATATAACTGTTAATCCTCTGCCCTCAACGTAGTTTCTCCCTCCACACCAACTGCCGTTCCCCAGTTCTCCTTTCAATAGACCACCTAATTCGCCAATCTCTTCACTCACATTCGACCAGCTCTTTATCTGATGCCCCTCACTGAGCTAGCTGGCTTTTATAGTCTGCACTCTCCTCCTCTTGAATGGTGGTTGGGGATGTGGAATTGGGCCTGTGTAGTGTAGGCTGCGCTGCGCTGTGATTGGGCCATGTTGTTGCGATCATGTGGGCTGAACAGGGATGGGTCTGAGGTTATAGCAAGGTTTGGTTTGTTCTTGGAATTTGAAAGTGCCCTAGCTATGTAACTCTTTACCTCCCACCTGGAGTCCTGCTGACCTTGCTGCTTTGAACTCGGTCTCTCTGTAAAACAAGCCATTATCGTGGGGAAATTTCATTTTTGTAATCTGCTTTAGTCTCTCACGTGCATATAATCCATACTAAATTTCAGTCTAGTCTGTCCAGTGCAACTTTATTTCTGTGGGAACACGTGGTCTGCACTAATATGTATTTCCCTAAAATTACTTATCCAGCCGTGCAGAAGAAATTAATTTACGTACCTGCCAGTGAATTGAGTTTTGCACTCTGTTCCCTTAATGGGAAACTCATGAATTCCTTTGCTAGGTACTTCGGTCTAGTAGTTTGGAATACCTCTCTGGGATTAACAGTACTGTGAGTAGAGGTGTCCTCAGGGTTTGTACCATGGTTGTCATTAATGTCGGTGGGCCTTTGTACCATGCCTCATTGGGGGTGGTCTGGGATTCCCCCTTTACCTCCTGCATCCTCCGTCTACCAGCCTGAGGTCTGTCCCTAAAGCTAGACAACTGCTTTTGTCACAAGACTTGAACCAGGTCACAATCCTTAAAATCCTCAAGTAACTTCGTTCATCTCCTCGACCTAAGCGAAAACCACTCGCCCATGAACTGGATGGGATGGTGTTCTTTTTACTAAAAATAACTTTGCGGAACGTGATGTAACATTACCAGTGCCATGTTAGCAGAGGTGACATCCTAATAAATTTGCGCTCGCTAGGTGTGGAGTTGTGTGGGAGCTGGCCTGACCTAAGGGGATGAGCGCACTGAAACCAGGAATAAGGGTCCCAGGCAATGTCTCGCATCACAGCACCTCAGAGTGAGCCTGAGCCTTGGGGAGGTCCCCCTGCCGCTGTCCAAATGTCATCTGCATGCGCACACCATGTCAATTGTGCAAACATTAAGTGCATGAGCACACCACATTAAGTGTGCTTAAGAATCCTTTTTTTTATTCAGAGTTGTGGTCCATTAAGATCTGTGGTTTCTCCTTTGCTTGCACATTACTCTTCTGTAGATTCCCACGGGTGCAATTTAACACAACAAAAATTCTGAAATGTGCTTGCAAAAATTGAAGGTAGCAGCTAACATTGTTCTGCTGGTTGCCGAATTTCATCATTTTTTCCGATGCATTTTTTCCGATGGCTTTTGCATTCGATGCTAAACCCATTTAAATGCTTTTGTTTTTGTTGATTATAAAGGATACAGTACGGTATCAACAGATGCTATATAATGTTGCCAATTTTGATATTTGCTAAATGATTCTCATGTTGGGCTGTGAGAGGTTTGCTAAATGATTCTCATGTTTGGCTGTGAGAGGTTTGCTAAATGATTCTCATGTTGGGCTGTGAGAGGTTTGCTAAATGATTCTCATGTTGGGCTGTGAGAGGTTTGCTAAATGATTCTCATGTTGGGCTGTGAGAGGTTTGCTAAATGATTCTCATGTTGGGCTGTGAAACATCAATGGTTTTTCTCAAGAGCTTCCACAAATAACTTTTCAAAGCAAAGACTTGGGAGCAGGAGTTCCATTTTTATTTTGTCGTCTTTTCGTTTCAGAAACCAAGTGGGGCTGCAGTAGAGAAAAGCAGGCGCTTAAAATGGTGGCAACAAGTGCCATGAAGATCAAAAGCCCGGAGTGTGTTTCAAAGTTGGTAGAGTCTAGTGGGCACAGTCCTGTTACTTCTGGTGAGTATGCGTACACAGCCCCGCTTAATGTTCAGTTTATGTACATATGGGTTTGGTGTATTTGTAGGCGTCAGCAATCTGATATATAAGTGTCTTGTGCATATGAATCCCTTGGCAGTGGTATTGGATAGGGTTTTTGGCCCGTTTCCCCTTTTCCAGAAAACATGTCATTTTGAGTTTGCTTTCTGGTGTGGTGGGACAGGCAGTGCACTTGGTGGCAGCATTCTGTTTTGCAGGTTTCAGTTCTATGTTATAGAAAATGGCTTGTTGGTGACTTTGGTGTCTGTTGTGAAAACCTGTAGCTCATCTAATAGGACACTAGACGGCGAAGGTAGAACCAAGTATGGTTCCATACGGCTCTTGCCGAAATGGACAGATACTGGCAGTGTCCCCGCCCCATATTTGTGCCCAAACCTCTGTTTTTTATAGGGTTTTACACAATTAAGCACGAAGCCTGAGACGTGGGGGCATTACAGAGTCAGGTAAAGCTCGGGGCCCATAGTTACAGGCCTGAGTGAAGATGGGGCTTTACCTGACTCAGTAATACTGCCGCATCGAGGGACTTATTGCTATGAGAACTCCGGCCCATAAGACTGGGGTACTAAGTATTGTTTTTCTGTTCCGAAAGGCTCCAGCGTTTTGGAACTGAAAAAAAAAAAATGGCTGCCGTGACTCAGTTTTCCCTTTCCTTGGTGGCCATTCAAAATGAATTGAAAAAGGGAAACCAATAAAATGACCGCCATGGAAAGGGAGAAGGGACTACAAGTAGTCCCTTCTCCCTTTCCATGGCGGGCATTCAAAAATAGGAAAAATGTGAACCAAGAAAATGGCTGCCATGGAAAGGAGAGGAGGCACTACGTGTATGTAGTCCTTTCTTCCTTTCCATGACAGCCTGTCGCGGAGCAGATGTGGTGGGGACGGAAGTGTTCCCAGCGCGTCTGCTCCTGAAATGGACCAAAAAGAAGCTAAGTGAGGTTGGGAGGGTGGGGGAGGACATTATTTGGATGGGGGGGGGGGCAGGGTGAGGGCGAACACTTACCTGAATCCCCGGCAAGGTAAGATGGCAGCCGTATGGTGGCTCAGAGCAGGGATTACCCCGTTCTGAGCCTCCTCATTGGCTGAGGGGTTGCCACATCCCCCGACCCATCCCCCCCCCGCTCTGCTGGGGACAAAGGAAAGAGACGTCCGGAGAGGGATTTCCAGTCAGGTAAAGCTCCGACTGACCCCAATCAGATTGTTATGATCTGACCCTCGCCGGGTACTAATGAGCCTTATACAGAGAAGTAGGATACATTGACTATTGTCTAAATATCCTACTGAGCATGGGTTTATAGCACCATTCAAGATCTTGAAATTCTGCTCAGCCTACGCATGTGATCTGACCCTGCTTTAAACCGGCCTCCGAGTTGGTACCTAGTGCCCATAGGATTCCTCCTGGTTCTCGGTTGTTGTGGATAGCCTTCAATGGGGAGAATAAGCCATGAGCCAGAAGGTATCGTACATGCGCCATGGACAGATCCTAGTGTAATGTGCACAACGTCATGAGCAACCATGCGTGCCAACCAACCTGCTATCTCACAGTGCAACCTCCATACATATGGGTGCGAATGCAACATCCTTTAATAATATGGTTGCAGCTTTACTCTGGCCATGGGTCATGTACGTCCATATCTCATGCAGAAATAAAATGCTACTGGTTTAGACACAGGTTTTATTGAAAATGTATGGTCCAAGTTAGTAGTGGTGGTATTTGGTACCATGTGGCGAACTCTAAACCCAGGCAGAGGACTGAGGGTATGCTGGTCATGGAGGGGCCAGATGCCACTACCTGTTCCCTGGCGAGGATTCCCTGGCCTACACTATATTTTTGCAAGGGTTTCTCACTTTGGTCCACCATGTAACGCAGACCACTGACATAACCATGCTCACCCACCGAGAACCCATGGCCACTTTGCTCTGATTGCCCTGTGCAGTTAAGGGAACCCTGATCTTATGCGAGGTAGGACAGAGGCGTGGGTAAAACAAACTGCTATATTGGGTTCAAGCACGAAAGGATATGCCTTTCCAAGTCATGTTTTTTAAAAAATACGGGGGGTAGAGGGGTTTTGGGAGGGGAAAGCCAACACGAACTTTAGAATGGTAGAAACATCTGTTAACCATCTTGTTCCCCAAAATGGTGCCACGGGCGACTTTACACCAGGACACCCACTTTTAATTTGACCAGGGCAGTGCCAGATGTAGAGCTGTTGTGTTCTGGGAAACCATCGTGCCTCAGACGGCTGAAGAGTGCTGATTCAAGATTGTGGGCAGACTCCATGAAGGTCCCGCTCCTGTATCTGCACGGCTAAGCGAGGGTTCCAGTAAAAGGAGCCTGTTCATCTGAACAAGTACACAAATTAGAATCCAGTAAGTTACCCACACCACAGTACATTTACGTGGGGCTGGTACGTGAGTTCATGGCTAAGCCCCTATAGAAGTGAGAACAAACATGTCTGCATTTTGAACTAATTCATTGTATACTAATCCATTCAATATATACCTCTATATGGTCATTCGAAGAGGAAGAAACGGTGCCTAATCTCATAACTGCCCAAATTTCATCTGAACATAAGTGCCAAAATCCTGAACACTGACGTGCGAATGCTTCTATTTGCAGCTACAATCTCACTTCAAAAATAATCGGACATTTTACACGTATGGATCATAATTCATCAGCAATACAATATGCTTATCAGCCTGCCAAAGTATTCACAAATCTATAACGGTGTGTAGCTGTTTCTTGCTTACAGCCCAGTTTGTGAAATAGTCCATCTGTTAATGACAATTACCATGTCTTCGTTGTTTATGCCCTTATATACGCTAGAAGAGATGGGTGTGGGAATTGGAGCAGGAGGAAGAATATTGGAGAACTGCTGGGGGGATAAGGGTGGAGGCTTATAGTGGAGTGGAAGGTCCCCCCCCCCCCCCCCCCCCCCATGGCTGTGGGTAATCTCTGGAAGGAGAGGCTGTTGAGGAGCAGGCTGGCTAAGGAGTTGAGGGCAAAGCATGTAATCGCAGAGAAAAGGCAATTGGAATGTAGGTAAAGCAGGTACCATGCCTGCTAGTCTGACTAGAGTTAATGGCCGCAGCTCGAAGCATGTGGTGAGGCGACAAGGCTGAGTGACCATCTAATATAGTGTACAGGAAAGATTCCCTTTGGTACAAGAAAGTTGAAATTTGTCGGGGTAGATGGGCACTAAATCCCGGGGTCACGGAAGGAAGTTATCCATTTCCCTCTCCAGAGAAGTTGATCTGGACAGCCTACGGTGTAAGGTTTTTGGCCTGCCCCATCTCGCACTGACCTGCGCTAGTCATCTTAGTAGCCCAACTGGCTGGTGCATGCTTTGGGGTTCAGCTTGGTGGTATCCTGCCACCAGGGCTGCTGGAATGGCAGGCTAACATGCAATGTATGGTAGAGTGCACAAATGCAAGCAACTGTGTAGTGTTACCAAGAACTAGGAACTGAAACCCAAAGTAAGACACTAGCCGAGTAAGATTCTCCCTTTTGGATTTACATCTGGAAACCTAGAGACCTTTGGTGAATTTGGACAGTATTGAAAACTAGATATTTGTTTCCCAGGAGAATCCTGTCATTATTGGCATTCCAGTTGAGCAGTATTTTCCTACATTGGCTTGCTCTTGGCTAAGAAAAGGACATTGGGGAGGGTAAATTGGGATGTGTGCTGCTAACTGACCCTTCATAAAAGCCTTATTTACTTCTATGTTCTTAGTCGGGCTGGTCTTGTTCAATGACACTAGCCCTCATGGATCATGTCTTGGCTTCTAATCAAGAAAAGAGGTTCGGTGATCCCCTCTTTTTTTAAATATTTTCTACTTTATTTAACACTTACAAATTGTGGAATGCAATTCTAAAATGCCTTCAATGTTGATAAAGTAGCATACAGGGCTCACTTTAAGCAGGATATTCCAATTCAGTTAGACCGCAAGAATCTCTCAAATTTACATACAAAGAGCGACAAAAGAGCGACAAATTGTAACTCCCTGAAATTACTTTTTAAAAGGGTGATGCAAGCTCTACTTTGTAACATTCTAAACATTGGGCACGAATATGAGCTTGAGTGCAAAATGGCATAAAGGCATTACATCTCTTTTGTTTCCATTATTGCACTCGGTTTGTTTGAATATTCCCCTCTGTGGGGCACCACATAAGGCTGTAGAGATGGAAGGAAATGCAACTTAAACAAATGACTGTGTGCAAAGGGAAGGAAGTTGTAGGCATATGGAGGGCTAGGGGGCAACTAGGAGAACCTAAAATGAGTTGTGGTGATCCACTGTACAAGTGTTGTAGACATGATCATACTCATCTAGACATTTCGTCCATAGGATACCATTGCAGACTGGCACAAAAACCTCTAGCCAACCCCCAAGTGTGTAATTTGTAGCAATTACCAAGAACCAATATAGTGGTGACTCCTATCTCATAATCTCAGACTATGGTAGCCTGAAGGAGATAGCTGGGCATCTTTGTGTATGCTGCAATCTTTTGTAAGCATAATCCCACCTTGATCCAGTAATCCAAAGTCCACCCACAAAGCCTGTTCTGTTCACTATCCCAGTAAACTACATGAATCCAGTAACTCATCTGACCGTTGCTGGCATCCAGTATCTTGTAAAAGATGTCCTGCTTGTCCCAGGTCCAAGGATCAAGTCTCCATCCATAGCAAACCTATTGGAACAAGCCTTTGAGCACGATTTCTTGGAAATTGCGTTATGCAGTTCACGTTGCCATCCCAGTCTTATAGCTGTAGTTTTTGAGAATTGATTTGGTAGGCGCGGAGGGGTTGAGAGCAGGTTGGCAAAGCACCAAGCCTGTCTTTCGAAGGGTAAAATTAAACCTCCATGAGAGCTTACCATATCTGACCTGATCCTAACCGGGCAGTTGCTGCTTATATTTAAGTTTTAAAAGCATGGAAGGCCAGTAAGTGCTGGTTACACATTTTTAACCAATAAGATCTCCGCAGAGCAGATTTTCAATTCAAAGTTGCATTGCATAATAACTTGTTTTAGGGGCAATCCAGCTGTCAAATTGAGCAAAGGATTATTACCCCATAATCAGCACTGGTGTCCTACATTCCTTAAAGGCTTAAGATGCATGTGAACTTGATGACTTATCCAAGATGTGGGAGACGGGCACACAAGGGGTGGATTACCAATGTCAATCGGGGGAATAGATCAATGATGGTAGTTGTGTAGGTTCTGTTAGGGAAAGCCTACCTTGTATACCTCTGTAGACCAGGGGTCCTCGGGTGGGGGAGGGGGGAGGTGGGGCATCCAATGAAAAATACAAAAGTAATCCAAAAGACGTGTCCACTGTGCAAGAAAACAAATTGCTTTATTGAATAGTTGACTGGGAGAATAAACGGCTCTGTAAATTTGAACTGCAATACATTCTTAAATACACCCAGAAGGGCCACAGTATGTATACAAGAAAATCATATATCGGCATCATTTGCCAATCGTTACAACTTTGGGGATGTGCTAATGCATAATTGGTAGGTCATCACAGGACCCTTGTACATACTTATACATTACATGTCCTGATTGGATAAAAACTGTTCCTGGAATAGCACCCCTTCAGAAGGTCATGACCCACAGGCATCCTCTCCTCAATTACATAATTATCTGCTGACCAGCAGAAACTCTGGCCTGCCATTGGTTGGCATCCACTAATATACAAGTTGATCACTCCCTCAGTGCAGATTGGACCCCTTAGTTGGAGACTGCACGAGCCACAGCATCCCACCTTTATCCAATACAATTGATCAAGATCAGGGGCTTTGTTTCAGCCTTTCAAACACACTATCCTAGTCCTGTTTGGTTCCCCTCTCTATCTTGCATTGTGCCAGCTCTAGGTATAAAAAAAACTGTGCAGGATGCCATTGGTGAAAGTGAATTTCTCCTATTTAATTCTATTTTGCTGCTGTACTCATTGCCAAGGCCTTTGGTACCCAGCCCAATGTCCTTCAAATTATTGTGTGGGACTGCACCTGGCATTCGGCTACAATGAGCACATTTTTCCTTCTGCAACAATTAATTTGCTACTGTGGACTTCTTGGTGTCTCACCATTGGTGAGCTGATCTATAATCTTTGCAAGTGTCAGCAACACCTCAATTCTACAGTAAGCTATGGCCTTCCAAACAAATAAAAAATGGCTTCTGTTTAGTGTGCCATGGGCCTACTAAACTATGCAAATTAACAAGGGGGGGGGGGGTCCTGGGAGTCCCGCTGCCAGACATTAGTCCTGGTTACGAGAGACTTACCAGAGTCTTTAGCTCTCTTTCATAGAGAAGAAATATCCCAAACATATCAGTCTTTGTCCTGCCCTGGCGCAGTCCAGCACCGAAATGATAGGCAATTCTATTTCTCCTAGCATTTCCATGCTGGACTGCCCCTGGGCAGGACAAAGACTGATATGGGATATTTCTTCTGTGAAAGATAGTGAGCTAAAGAATCTGGGTAAGGCTCTCGTAACCAGGAATAATGTCTGGCATAGAGACTTTCAAGACCCCCCCTCCCCTTGTTGATTTGCCTAATAAACTATGGCCAAACTGTTATTCATTAATATACGGAACCTTTAAACTCATTGCACTTCGAAGTTGTGTTTATAAAGGATATAAAAATATGACTATTGCTGCAAGTATACTTTTCATCGCGGCAGCCGTGCTTACCTATCCCTATTTACCCGATAGTTAAAAATACATGCAAGTTCTTTGTTTTCACACGTGTACTTCGCTACACAGCACCAAACTCCCTGACGTGTGTTGCACTAGGTGTAATGTAGGTGTGATATAGGTGTCATGGGGCCCCCTTCATGTCACTTTTGGCATTCTGGCATTACTACTTTTAACTTGTATGTGCGTCACCCCCTCTGTGAGCATTGGATCTGCATATTTACATTTCCCCCTTTGATCAATGAATTGATCGACATGTCCTTCTCCTATGGTATCCAAATTCTAGCAACCGCCCTCCTGCAGTAAAATATTCTTCTTGGGTGCATCCCAAAAAGCAGCACCCTCCATCTTCATAATAACCGACCCAGGGGGCGGTAGCATTTTCTAAATCAGAGTGTGGCATAGAGTCCAATGAGGCCACAAAGCTCATAGTACTGAGATATTTTCGTTTCTGGTTACTTTCAAAGGGGGTAAAAGACCTCCCTTATACTATAAAGGGAAGAACACAAAATAGAAAAACCACTTTAACCAACATACATTGGTATATCTATTCTGTACTGATACTAGTCCTCCATTCTTTGTTGCTGCAAAAGAAGTGTTGGGTCACTGAAACAGGTGCTAGAGGATAGTCATTCAACTTCAGCAATACGCCCCTTTACTCGCCCCTCCCTTTTTCTCATGGGATAGGGCTGTTCTTGTCTTTGCGAGCGTCAGACTAGTGAATCCATGCCATCTTCCTTCAACCTTCACTGCTGATTGGGTACAGTAGGAAACCGTGTTAAGGACACTCAAACCTGGGGTCGGACCATTTCCTCATGAAGTTCCTTATAACTGTTGCCTGGTTCAAAGGAAGGCTTTAAATCCTCTTCCTCCTCTGGGGATGGCATTTCCCGTTATGAGCCGCCCGGCCTATTTTGATGAGGCTGTAGCTGTCATGAAATATATTTGAGGGAGTTAGTTGTTTACGATCACCATAAAACTCATCCCCCAAACCCCCGAACCTGTGCAGCACTGTGCACATAAAAAATCGATGTGCAGGAGTAAAGATGCATGCATTCTCCTGCCTGTAAATATTTCATGTGGGGGTGAGTGGTCGGAGCCAGGCATGTTAGGTTATGCAAAGGCGTACAATGAAATCAGCTTTTGGGAAGCACATCACAAAGTTTTGTGACGTGCTCCTTGAGCAAGCCGTTTAAGCGCTCTACAACACCGTTGGCCTGAGGATGGTACGTAGAACACAACTGGTTTTGATATCCAATAAAGATATTATTTCCCCTAAACCAGTCATTGGTGAAGTGTGGACCGTTATTAGTTCTTCACCCATGCCCCACCTTAGAACTACTTTATGCAGTATAAATTTGGCTGCAGAGTTGGCATCGTTGGAGCGCATGGACCCACCTACAGCCAGCATGAAAATGGACATGCAACTACAATGAAATAAGAATTACACCTGGTTTTCATTTCTATATAGTCTTATGTGCAAATGTTGAAATGGTCCTGATGGACTAGTAGCTTTTATTGTCTTATTGTTCACAAATTCCGTCGCATGCACCTGCATTTCTGCAGTGATCTATTCCTCAGTTGTGTGCTGGGTAATGCAATTGGTCCAGTGCTATGTGGAGCAGTGTCTGGGGCATCCCTGGTTTCCCTGTGCTATTCTGGCGCCATATCAAACATTGGATGAGAGGGAGCACTCTGGGTTACAGCTCCTGTTCTGATGGAGGAGCAGTCCCAACCCCCTGCACATCTATTTTTTGGGTCATGGACAGAGTTTTAGTGCTCTGTGGGTGGGTGGGCATGTTGTGTGTGGGAGCATAGGTCCTTTGTGTGGTAAGGCATATATTTGCTGGTGTCCAATGGAATATATGCTGCTTCTTTGGCCACGGCATCTGCTCTCTCATTGCCTTTGGAAATTACGTCTGTCACGTTGGCATGGGCGGTACATTTCACCACTGTTATTGCTACAGGCGGAGGCAGTGCCCCTATCAATCTTAACAATAATTCAGCATGTGGTACTGGGAAGCCATGGCTCCTCAAGAATTCCCCCCCTTTTCCATCTGGCCAATCCAGAATGTACAGTGGATGTAAACTATGCCGGGTCAGAGTAAATGGTCACAGAGACCCTCTGACATTTCTACTGTTATCAGTGCTGCTTGGGCCAAAAAGTGCATTGGCAACCTTATTTGTGCCCCATCTTGAATTCTCCTTCATGGTGAAACGCCACCACTGCACCAGTATGTCGACACCGCATTCTTTAATCTATCTTTTACCCATCAATGAAATGCATGTCTCCATCCTCCAAGGGCTCTACCTGAACCACTGTTTCCCCCCTCAGTTTTGTCAATGTGCCTAGCGCAATCATGCATGTTGTCTCCTTGCTTAAGTAATAGTGTTATGAATGTTGCTGGATTCATGAGATGGCACCTCACAATTTCAGTAGTAGGATTTGTCAATATTATCTCATACCCTGAAGCTTGTTGGTTGGTTGATTTTTGATTTGTCAAATATAGCGAACACCACACGCTCTACAAAGAGCGTCACTGAGCTTCCCATTGTAATCGTGGCTGATTTCTGTATTGCGAATGCCACTGCTTCAAGTGACTGTTTATATGGAAAGTGTCTCTGCATTAGAGTCTAGAGGACTGCTATAGCAGGCCAAACATGTGTAGCCTTGCAGTTTCTGCTGAGTGAGGACATCACTTGGCCATTAGTAGGCAAAACGTAAAACATCTTTTAATTATCTGGTGTTGGCAGAGCCAGGGCAGTCATTTCCTGAATGAATCAATCATCTTTTGGGACCAGACCAAGAGGCCTTTTGTGCTTCCTTCAATCCCTGGAGAGAAGGGGTTTAGTTAGTTGCCCAATACCCATGACCTACAATAGTTAGTGTTTTTCCTTTAGTGTGTTTGGTTGATGCTCTGCTGTATTGCTGCTGTCCTTTCTGGGTGACCCCCACTTACCATCTGCTGATATTACCTGCCCTAAATAGACCACCTATTTTTGAAAATATTGCCATTTGTCCTTCTCCACATTGTATCTCTTTTCTGTCAATAATGGGAGTAGTGCAACTGAATCCTCCCTACATTGGTGTTCTGTTGGACTGCACACCAAATATCGTCAACATATTGTATCACTGTCCTATGCATCTGTAAGTTGCTCCAGACCATTTGTAGCATCCTGTAAAAAAACACTTGGGGATTCACAATACCCTTGTGGTAATTGCGTGTGTTGGAACTTGGTGCTGTGGTAGGTGAGATGCTGTGAATCTGAATGTAATGGAATTGAAAAGATGCGTTTTTCGATCACTGTACAATGACCTGTTTCAGTGAGGATGCTAAACAAGATGGTGGCCAGATTTGGTACCACCAGAAACTCTCTCCTCTGTTCAATGGGCAGAGATCCTGGTTCATCCTCCAGGACCCCCTTCACTTTCTTGACAGGGTACATGGCTGTGTTACATGGGGTTTCTGAAGTCTTAATGATGCCCTGTCTATTGTTTCATATATTGTCTACCTCTTGACAGGGTGCTGTTTAACCCGGGGTAATATTGCTCCCTCTTAGCTTTATAAGTACTGCCCCTACATCGTGGGGGGCACTGGTCTATACTATATTTTCGCTGGTACTTTGATCAAATCTGCTTGTCATTATAATCCTTCTGGGGGACCTCTCTGTATTCTACCATCACCTGGCCCGGTTTACATAGCACCCTCTCCTCCTCATAGTCTGCAAAAAGTTATTCAGTCAAGTCTGTAAAACGGTGTTGGCACCACTCTGTTGCCTCATCATATGTCCCTTGTAATAGTACCACGTTCTTCCTCGGGAGTGCTACTACTTAGTGTATGGTGATGACTGTACCTGACGATGTCTCTGCACTGCTAGTTGAAATAGGAAATCAACAGGCAGTCAAAACGTGTGGTCCTCCATCCGTGGCACCTATCCCAACAAAACCTGTACCGCATACAAAAATAGTGAGTGCAATGGCATGCATCAGAGTAGTATGTGCACAAAATGCTTGTATGAGTGCTGCAACCAGCTTGTAACATATTCCTGGTGTGGAGCACTTGATTCCCTTCTCAGTGAATGAAATAGTCATGTCAATTAGCTCATAATGTCTCTACCCAATGTGTTGATGGCCGTGTCCTTTGAATATAAGAAGGGTGCTACAATTTGGTGTGACTTTGTTAAGAAGCAACTCTGCAGTTATTGGAACTGTTACTATAGCCCCAAAGTATCCCTGCATGGCCATTACTTTGTCCGACAGGGGAAAGGTACCCTTCTTAATACAGCACTTGGTTGCTCCTGTGTCGATCAAAAACAAAACCTTTCTGGCTTATCTTCATTGCTACCTCCCAAAGGACTGGGCACATCAGGGCTCCCTGTGGGATGGCTTATATGGTATTCATGGTTGACCTGGAAAGGTGTTCCCTTTGAACACAGCCACCCTGTGTAGTGGGGGTACTACCTCTGCAATAACAAGTTGCTAACCCCCTGTTGTGGTGGTTCATGTGATTGTGCTTGGAGGGCATTCAGCTGTGACTGCTGTGGTGCCTCCTGTGGTTGTTTAACTGTCTGTGGCATCTGGGAAATCAGTTTGTTGCTGTATTACCAAAATAATGGTGCTTTTATCTGTGTGGTTTGTATCTGTTGCAGTGGTATTTGCATCTGAGCTGGTGGGGTCTGCATGGGGGTCTATGCAACTTGGGGCCTACCCTAGCCATAAGGTGTGGCATGCTCCTAAATTCCTGTGCAACTCGCCCCATCTGACCACACATAAAACATGACCCCATACTCCTTGGCCTTCTGTATCCCATCCCCCTTCCTCTAGGCAAATACCCCCTCCCTTGTTGACCATATCCACCCTGCTGACCATATCCTTCACCCCCTATGAATAATACCCTCTCTGTTGAGAGAACCCTCTTGGTTTAGCATACCTTCCCCCTTGTGATTGTGGCTGGCTATATACTGCAGGTGCTTGTAGCTGGGCGATCCCTAAAGATGCTTGTGGCTGGGCCATCACCATGGGTACTTCTCTCCCCCCCCCTCCTTGGTGGGTGGGCTTTGGCTGTCCTGGTGTGACTTTTTTGTTAATACTGTTCATTCTATAATAAGTTTGGCCAACTGTTTCTGTACTAATTTCGCTTCGGCTTTTACAGAATTATCTGAAGTCCTCGATCTTGCTGTGCTTTACAAAAGTGTACTATATGCTCTTGTATATTGTGCTACCCTTTTAATTCTATCCCTACCACCTTTCCTAACGCTTTCCGTACATCCACAGGAATTCCCCTAATCAATGTGGTAAAAGGCAGGAATATTAGCATCCCATGTGTCGTGCTTCTAGTGTCCACATCTCTTCTGTCTGTTGGATGTACTGTGCTGGGTCTTGTCTTGCTTCATTGTTTGCATCAAGGTAGTCTCCATGTCTGAGGTGTCTGGGTACATTGTCTGCAATACCTTCCACACATGCACTCTGCAATTATTAAATGGTGCATTATCCTGTGCATTACTACTTGGGGTCACCCCATCTGCTCCTTATATCTGCCTGTTTGCCCATTAAGGTGACAAATAAACTCTTCAGATCACCTACCGCAAGAGTAATCCCTGCGGTTTCTTTTTCTAAAGCTTAGATCCACTTGCCCGCCCAGGCTGTGATGGATGGCAAGCGGTACATCAAGTTATCCCTGTCCATACTGGCCCAAGGTATATACAGGGGTCCTCCTCGATCCTTTTGCAACAGGGGCAACTGTGCCCATGTCTGTGGCGCCTTTGCCCTTTGTGGTACTCGTGACTGCCATCTTCCCCTGAGTGTCTGGTACCAATCTTGTTTATCTCGCGCACAATTCCTCACTTTTTATTTTTTTCATTTTTTTCCTTTTTTTTTCTCCCTCGCAGCTCCTCTAAAGTCCCCCCTCGTCCCCTCCACTCCAGTCATTGGTGGTCTCATTGTCTGCCACTCCTCGTGGGACGTCGACCTCTGGACATTTTGTACTATCCTATTTAAACGTCCATACATCTGGGGTTATTGTAGCATATTGCTCCTCCCTTTTCTGCACTGACTTTTCAATCTCCTCCTCTTTTACATGTCCTAAATCTGTAAGCGCGCACCTTCTTCAATTTCAATTAGTCACATGGTTTCATGTAGGTCTATTGGACCGGGTGTATTAATACCTGTGGTCCCCGTGTTACTTCATCCCTTTTTCTTACCCCCCTTTCACTGTCCTCCACTGGAGGCACTCGCTGTGGGTTGGCATATCCTGCCACTGGTTGAAAAGTGGGAAAGAACCTGTGTGGGGGCGGGGCTGATGGGACTGTAACCGGGTCTTCACGTGTGAGTTTCTGTAGGTCGCTTATTCTCTTCCTCAACCATGTTCGACAGGGCCAAAATGCTGTGTCTACTCTGTATTTTCTTCCCCTTGTTTTTTAATAAGTATACATGTCTTCAACTATGTCGCTCTCAAATGTGCCTTCCCTGGGCCACGCTTCTAAGCAGTGCTCTGGCGTGTCCTGCACCCTTTCAAAATTGTTTCATTATATTTTCTCAGTATTGTGGCAGTTTAGTACAAAGGTGCTCCAAGGGAGTCTCCATTATTCCGATAGGCCCCATCCCCCTTCCCTTTTGCTGTCCTCTGTGCTCCAACAGTCATGTACTCCCCATTATCAATTTTGGTCCCACTTTTGCCAAAAAACGTAAATCGTAATTCTTTTCATTTGCACAAGACTAAAAAAAAAAAGTGTAACATATAATCTAACACAAATACAACACACCATCACCTCAACACATCACACCACTCACTTCCTCTCCCAACTCAACACTTTTCAACCAGTCCATATCATTCTCTCATTCTGAAATAGATCTCGGCATGTTTGTATTGATGGAGTAGAACTACGAACAGACTACAAGTAGGCCACAAGAAATTGATTGTGTTTTTTTCTACCTCCTACATAAATGTGTCGGAAGGAATTCTGGTTAGCCGATACGAAAAGGTTTGGCCTAAGGCGAGGACCTTTGTGAGTGGGCGGTGTCCCTAATATCGAACCGTGGATGGGGAGGGAAGTATGGACTTGTGTGGATCAGTTAAAGGTGGGGCAGGTTTTTGGGGGGGCGACAGACATTAGGATGAATTGGATGAGGAGGAGTTACCATAACTAGGGAGATTTCTTGTCTGCATGAGAAAGTTGTTGGATCCAAATCTGATTGGACAAGACTGGCAGATGTGTTACTGCTTTATTCTTGATTACTGGATCGTCAGGGGTGTCACGGTATTAGTTTTATGACGGTACGATAACCTTCTTGCCAAATGACGGTATATCATGGTTATCGCGGTATAGCAGGTGGAGTTAACTAACCTTAAGAAACATTTTCTAAAAGATCATAAATTGTCAGATTTATCATCAAACAAAACCAGGCACCTGGGGCCAGAATTGGGCTTTTCAACATACTTTCCACTGAAATGCCACCCCTTGCTTCCACCAAACACACGTGTGGAGAGGAGGAGGTTGGGGGGGGGGCGGGAGCACTGCTGCGACTGGCAAAGCAAACTGAATAGCTTTTCTTAAGTGGTCATTTAGGCTTTTAGCTCCCCCACTGGCTACTGGTGAAGATGAACATGTTGCCATCTTGATAACCTGCATGCCACAGATCAATGGAGGCTGATGGTAGTATACGCTTGTATGCATACACACACACACTCTCTTTACGTTACAGCCTTTAGTTTACTTGTGGGCCAAAAGGTGTCCAGTAATAACGGACATGTTTTGGTATGGCAGCAGGGAATACCCACAGAGCTGAGTGAATTTTGCAATTTGACTTACTATGTAAATTCAATGATGGAACCGGGGAAATCCCTCCCATTGTCATATGTTTAGCAAACATTATCCATCATAAATATATAAACCCCAAAGCCGCCATCCCAAAGTAAACCCTTTTCCTTCTTGGCACTGTATTTATTCTTCCTATTTCTAACATACTGATTTCATGTCAGGCACGTGTGGTTTATGGAATGGCATTAAAAACTGCTCCAACTGAAACTACCTGGCAGACGGCACATCCAACAGTGCAAGACCAAGACTGCGCAGCACTTGCTTACTGCAGCATTTCCAAATCAGATTGAAAAGCACACTTAACGGTATAAACGGTGTGACAGTTATTATTGTTCAATTAAGTCGTTCACGGTATCCCGTTACATCCCTAATCGTCATTGGCCTTGTTGTGGCTTGATAGTTGTAACTACTCTGAATCTTAAGAAGTTGCACGGCCCAATGCTCATTATCTTTAAAATAATAAAAAAAAATAAACCTGTAATGTCATAAAAGAGCAAATGATAGGGAACATGGTACAGTGCAAGGCATTACATCATTCAAGACCTAAGGGATTGGTTTTTCGTAGTTGATAAAGAGGAACAGTTGCACTCCTATAATACAGCAAAGTTTAAAACCGATGCATATAAAACATTGTGAAATGGGCGCGAGCCTCCTATTTTTGGGTTATCCTAGGATTATCTGTTTAATATGAACACTTTCCTGTGCAAGCTTGGGCTGAGTCCTAAAAATGTGTAATTAAATCGAGATGTTGGTACACAGAGAAGTGTAGGGCTTCAATCTGGCATCCAAGGAACATTTACAAGCATTTAAGAATTCAGGTCACTAATCTTTTGGAGAGCATGCCTTACTGGCAGAAGCTTGTCTTAGTTCCAGGCGTGAATATCATACCACAGCCTATTTTGCATATGGTGGAGGGAGATGTGCTTCCATCAATGCGTAGTACATATATCGGGTCCTTTAATGTTAGACCATGCTACAGTTTGTGGTGAGTGGGGGAGGAAGTAGAATGCACCTCAAAACAGGAAGTTTCCCAACTCTGCCCAGCCATCCTTGGGGATCCAGTAATGTTTTTGGATAACTGGTGTGATGGGGCGTGGCAGCCTGCTACCAATTACCATGCAGACTCAGTTGGAAAGTCCAAGGGTGTTTATTTTGAATTACAAGTAGTTATTTTAAGGGGTTCCTGGGGAATTTGGTGCTAGGGCCCCCCCTCTCTATCGATTTCCTGTCAGTTTACCCTGTCCCTAGCCTAGACATCCTTAACTGGGTGTTAGTAGCTCGCCAACGGGGACACCTATGTTTCTGTTTTGACTAATCCTATTGGTGTCTTCCCTAAAGTGTTGGCTAACTCCCTCTGATTTTTTTCTAGACTTTCCCTAACGTTTCCCACTTAGGGAGGGGGTGAACCGGAGGTGGGTGGGGGTGAGTTAGGGATGATGCCTTCTTTTGCCTGGTATCACTCTCCCTTCTACACTTTCTTACCTGACCCTTTGCTACAGCGGGCTCCTAAGTTATTCTCCTCCCACCATGTTGCTATCCCTCCAATCTCTCACAGCCTTTCCACCTACACCCTTTAATCTTCTCTTACTCCTGCTCTTCCTGTCAATCTGACCTCCACTCAAGGAGACTGCTGCTGCTCTACTTTCTCCCCTCTTTCTGACTTTCTCTGCCACTACTTCTACCGCCTCTCCCTTCCTGCTGCTACTCCTGTTCTCCCACTCCATGCCACTACTACTACCCTGCTACCACTGCCATCTCTCACCTCTGCTACCCCCTCTTACTATGACTACCACTCAAGACTTCTTACCATCAACTACTACGGACTACCACCGCCTACTCCCACCACCATTCTACTACTACCACCTCCACCACCACTACCTCCCTGCTACACCTACCCTACTCGCGCTCCACTTCTCTGGTCTCAGCTGTCCTCCACCAACTCCTGTCCTCACACCTTACCCACACTCTACCATTCTCACACTTACCCTTAAATACCCCACCTCAAGACTGGCCAACGTACCTTAACAAATCGCTTGCCTTCCTTGAGGGACTTTCAGGGGAAAGGCTGGGGAGGCTTCATTGGGGCTAGCAAGTCCTACCCCATCACCATGCAGTCTTAACCATTTCTAATGTGGAGCCTGTAGTGGTTCATAGGGGCTGACAGATTGTCCATGCCTTTGTGAAGGCCTTTTCCTCCTATTGTTCTCCCTGATGGGCTAGTAGGGTATTTGCCCCTCTGGCCTTCCTGGAGACCTTTCTTTGTGCATCATTTTCCCCTGGTGGTTTAGTGAATTATCCCCCTTCACATGCTCCAGCAGACCGTGTCGGCTGGAGCTGTTTCATTACAGGATGCCATGCCGGTGTTGTGGTGCTCTGGCAGGCTGGTGTTGCCGTGTTTGTGGCACACCCTGATTCTGCAGGAGTCGCTGCTGTGTCCCGCAGTGTCCTCTGCCTTCTCGCTGTGTGTGCTATGGTATGGCTTTGGTGGGGTTGTCTTGGGTGTGGAGGCTCTCGGACCACCTTCCCTCCCGCACCTGCTGGCACCCTGCCAGGTTTTGCTTTCTGGCTTTGCTTTGGTGCTGGATCTGCATCCAGTAAGAAGGGATTGGGAGGGGCCTGCCCTTCATACTGTCATCATTGGGTTGTTGGCGTGGGGCGTGCTCACTCGCCGCTCTTTCAGGGCCTGAAAACCGGCCCCATCACACTGGGTTCCTGTAAACCTGATGACATGATCATGTGGGAAGCATTAAAGGTGAAAATAAGAATGCTACTTAGAAAGGAGCAATAAAATATTATTAAAGATCATGCAAGCCGATTATGGAAGGTTAACTGTAGATTAACTGTAAGTAGCATCTTAGTATGACCCATCAGTAAGCCTAAAAAAGCTTTACCATTTGGAACCTAAAATCACCCAAAATTCAGATGAGTCGACAAGGTTAAAGGGGTAGTTCGCTCAAGCGGTTTTGTCCCAATTGATCAGGTATGTATTTTCAATCATACATCGATCCATCTTTTTAAAAGAAATCCTATGCATCTTACCTTGGTCTTCCTCACTTTTCTACATGCGAACGCCTGCTTGAGCACCGCCATCTTCTGGAAATCTGATCCGTTCATCGATCGCCCTAAGTTCAAGTGCCCCCCCACCCCTCTTACACCCATGTTCACAATGCCAATGCATGTCTCTGCGCAATCTATTGATGTGTCCCCATAGAAATGCCAAGATGCCTCTTTCCTCGACAAATACAAACCAACCATTTCTGATCACATAACATAGGAGTTTTTTTCTTTTGCGTCAGTATATTTATTTTCAAGTCTCACGGATTTGTTTCTGTTCTCTGTTCATCTATCTGCCAAGTATGACACACTGAGAACAGGTACTTTTGCTGCTGATAATTGACTTGAGTAGTCGCTTTTTATTTAATCATTTCTTATATTCTGTACAAATGTCTCTACCAAACCATATTTAAACTCTGCTTTAACATGACATGTTCTTTACCTGTTTCCCTGCAAACCTTTGGATTTTGTCCCTATTAATCTTGTCTTTGCACAATTGTTTTTTCTAACATGGCTGTTTTTTTCACTTTTTTTCATTAACATTGAATTTTAATGCGAAACCTCATTTCGTTGCTGTATACAATTTCGATTTATTTCTGATTCTTTACTTCAATATTCTAACTATGGCCACTATTCAACCCTACATGTACAAGCCAGAATATTCAGACGAGTAAAGAGAAAAAGACAAGACCATGGAGAATCTGATGCTAGTCGTGACGATCAATCACCAGAGCCTGAACCCAGTCACATGAAAGACCTTTCCACCTCGTCTACTTGCTATCGTTGTGAGATTATGCCCACTTTGTTGGAAAACTGCTGTTGCAGAGAACTCTGGCTGCTTGGCCTAAATTGCCAAAGTCACACCACTGCTATGCGTTACCGAGCTGCAGGACTTCAGGGCCGCCTGCCTTACAAGATCTGTGTTGCGAATGATGGTCCTTATGCACGAACCTCGATCTGCAGTTCGCCCTCGTAATTCTAGTAACAAGTAAGTTAACTCAATTTATGTTATGTTAATACTTATAACGCGCACGGTAGCCCTAAGGCGGCATGGCGCAAGGAAGAACAGTGTATCAAGGCCACCGGGTAGGCCTAAAAAAGCCACATTTTAAGGAGTTGACAGAAATTCAGATAGTCCTCAACCCGTCTAAGAGGAGTGGGCAGACTATTCCAAAGTTTGGCTGCTGAGAAAGTGAAGGCACGTCCCCCAATTCTCAGAGGACAAAACATAGGAATGACCATGAGAAATGAATCACCTGATCGAAGAGTGCGACCCGGCACATAGGGCTTTAATGTGTCCTGCAGATAGTCCGCCCGCTGATGGTAACCTGCTTTATGCATCATGTACACAGACTAATATGGACCCTGTAAGGAGTAGAGGTGGCCACCCTGGCAGCCAGGTTCTGGAGATGTTGCAGCCAGAGGATCAGTCCCAATGACGGAGCAAGGAACAAGATATTGGACAACCCAAGGGCAAAGATGGATAGGGAGGATGGGCAATCCCCCACGAAGTACAGGCAGTAGGAAGTGACCCGATTTACATACTCGTGTTAACCTGAGACGTCGGAGATGAGGTAAGATGGCCCCTAAGTTCTTAACCATCGTCACTGGAGTAACTAGCACCCCAAGGGCAGTGGGCCAGAAAGAAGACCAAAGAGCAGGATTACGAAAAGAACCCACCACCAGGATCTCTGTCTTGTCCCCATTTAGTTTCAGCCAATTGCTGCTCATCCATCCCCTTATGGCCAACAGGCATTCACACAGCCGGGAGGGCACTCATGCCTCGGCAAGATCTAAATGGACCACCATCTGAGTGTCAGCATAGGAGTAGCACTTTGTGTTTGAAAACCAAGAAGGCTAAAATTGCATTTTGTTCACCTCTATCATAGTAACTTCTATGGGTCACTGGCAAAAATATTTTTTTGTAACTTGAATAAGTTTCTTTTTCTAATCTCATAACCTAACCTTAATCTTTAGAATCAACATCCATACAATTACCTTTCTTTCATATGGAAGATAAAAACAATATTTCTGCATCTCCCAAACTGTTTGTGATCGAATGGGTGTTCACATTTTCAATTGATCCCCACATGATAAAGCTTATAAAGCATTACAATGCCTTACATTTGAAATGGTATTTCAAACAAAATGCATGCAATTATTGGGTTCATTCAAATACAGTATTTCTGTATCGCTTACACAGGTGGTGCAGGCTTTTGGCCTACTGTGCGTTTACATGGTGGATTAATGGAAGACTGGGATTCCGCATTCGACCAATACCTGCCTGTGTGGTTTGTGCCATTCATGAGAAATTCCCCAGTAACTCTGGAAAATACCTCAGATTTATGCAGATAGTACCTCGACCGCAGCAGTAAAATATGTAGTTTGTCATTGCCATCCACTTCCCATAAATAAATAGAAATAAATAAAAAACTCTGTGAAAAGTTGTCCACAACACGTACAAACCTGTAAGAGGATCATGAAAGATTGGTGTGCTTCAACAAGGTTACTGGCCTCTTGGGCTCGCCTCATCCACCTCATCAGCCTCCTCGTGTTTCGAAGGCAGTTCGCAACTGTGGCTGTGCACTCGCAAGAGGGCTGCGAGGATAGGAAGGCTAAGGTGCCAAACACCATGTACACCCAATGGGGCTTTTTGGCGTGGGGACCATTGACCACATGGCCAACCCAGACCCGGTGTCCCCCGACTCCCCTTTGAAGGCCACGTCCCTGCAATCAACATATGGCTGTGTCCTTTGAATGTGTTCCGGACCTAGTGTGCTTGCCTATCTCCATCCACCCTCACTCCCAGCCCCCTGTTAGGATACCAATCGGGCACCACACACTGGACCAGGACACTTGGTTTTAGCCTGGGATGTAGCTCTCAATAAGAAGGCTTTTTCAAATTGAGCCGATATGCAACCCGTCTCACACCCCCTTTTACAAATACCCCCGTTCAAAGTGGACCAGGAACCAGGCCGGTTGGTGAAAAATACAATATTTTATTTTGTAAATTCACAAAAATCACACATTTTAATATTGGGCATCAATCACCAATGGGGTGATAATTACAATGGGAATGGAGGCAATTCCCTTGGTTAACCTTCTAGTAGAACATACCAAAAGCACAATTGCATAGGAGCTTTTTTTGAATTAGGATGGATGGCACCCAAGTTGAGGTTTCCCCCTGCAATGTTCCCTCACCCCAAAAATAATCGATTCTGGATGGAAAGAAGCAGCAGGTAGTTCGGATAAGAGACAGAAAACCATCAAAAGCAAAGGCCTGAAATGGCGCTTGTATTTTGATAATTATATGTGTTTAAATAATGCTATGCATATGTTTTATCACAGTATCAGGGATGTTATATCACTAGCAATCATCAGGCAAAGTATCACAGAAGCATACTGTCATGATCTCTGCTTCCAAAAGATCAGGACTTGCCCGACTCCCTTGGAAGCAGACCCATAACCCCGGTTCCGAGTGCCAGCCAGTCCCAATTGGGACCTTTTGGACCCTGTCCTCGTGCCAGTGGCACCAGGCTCATAAAGATGCCCAGTCCCAGCGCTGGAAGCGCCGGGCTCATAATGCTTGGGTGGACTTACCTGCAGCAGACCATGCTGCTTACTTACCTGCCAGTTGAACCCCTGATCCTCTTCTGTTTGGGAGTACTTTTCCTGTTGGGTGGGGCAGGAGCCACTCCCTAGGTTCAGAACACTGGAACTCTTCTGGAAAGCAGGAACTCTTTTCTTACCTAGGCGTGGCTGTGGAAGGAGACACCTAAGCACTACAGGAGGCTATTTAAACCACACCCGATGGATGAATCTTGCTTTGCGTTATTCTGCATTCTCTGCAGCAGAACGCTCATCGTGTCTTCTGCTTCTGATCCTGGGCCTAAGGGAACAAAGGCTTACCATCCTGGAATCCAGTCTTCAGCAGCACCTGTAAAGACAAAGAAAGAACAGGTTAGCACTACGGTCTTCAGTGGCAGCGCATCTCTTACCTGGTCCATCGGCTGTCACCAACGCCTCGCGCTGCATTCCGGCATCTGAAAGACAAAGGCTTACCTACTCTTCGCATGCTCCGGAGGTCTTCCCACTGCATCCCGCATCTGAAAGACAAAAGAAGGTGCGTTTAAAGACATTGGGCAACTTTATCACTCATGTGCCATTACTCCTTCCCACGCCGAATCCAGTGGGTATTCCAGCACCCTTCAGCTTCTCTAAAGCTCCGAACTTGTACCTGCAAGATAAAAGGGACAGTTAGTGCGCATCGTGAAGCAGGCTACAAGCGCTTACTTACGTGCTTCCAGGCGCTTCTATTCCTCACGCGGGTTCGATCCTCAACTCTCATCAGCCCGCCATCCGCCATCGCCGGAACCCTGCAAAACAAGAGATATCATTACAAAAGACGTTTAAGACATTTGAAGTGCCCAGAACTTACCGTTCGTGCAGTTAACGACGGACAGCAGTCCTCTGAGGTCAAGAGGCCTGCACCCTTATCCGGTGAAGAAACTGGTTACGGCACCCTGCCCCGAGGCAGATGGCGAGCTTGGCGTTCACTTATCTAAGGTGAGGGTGTTAACCTTTGGGGTTCTACAGGAGAAGAGAAAGGGAAGAGGAGAGAGGCACCCAATAACCCCAGTTCATTAATCCCATATTTTCTATCTGCAGACATCTTACTCTTCGAGTCAGACATACAGTGCACAGAGGTCCAGCCCAAAGAGCCAACCGTGTGTTACACATCACCTTTGAAGATACGGCATTCACCCAGTCAAGACCGGCGCCTCTGCGGGAATCAGGTGAGCGTTACAGAACGCAAAGCCGATCGCAAAACTCCCACCCAGGCGCTATGGAAACCTCGGATACCGACCAGCTAGCCCAGTTACTTGGGGAACTAAGAGCAGAAGTGCATGCAGCCCGTCAGGAAACAAATGCTCTAAGAAGGGAACTGATTATTTCCAAGGAGCGAACAGACGATCTCGCTAGACAATTGCTACAGTCACAAGCCGGACAAACTCCGTTACCCGCATCAGGGGCAAATCTTCCTTCAACATCCTCTACGAACCCAGTGCAGATCAACCTACCTGGGAATGTACCTCTGGCTCCGCCCGAACGATTTTCTGGTGACCCAAAGAGGTTTGCAGTATTTATTAATCAGTGCCGGTTGCACTTCTTATGCCGGCCAGCAGCCTTTCCAACTGATCAAGCTAAGGTAGCTTTCGTGCTTTCGTACCTTAGTGGCAATGCGGCAGACTGGTCGATCCCTCTAGTTAATCAAGATGATCCGGTTCTCCATGATTTTCAAGCTTTTCAGCTCAGTATGGAAAAACTGTTTGCAAGACATTCACAGGGGCAGGCCTTGGACAATGAGCTCCTTTCATTGCGACAGGGTAATCAAGACCTTTTGGCTTATATTGCGTCTTTCAACAGACTGATAGTGGAAACTCGATGGCCTGAGGACAAAAGGATTACGCTGTTTTATAGAGGTCTACGTGGAGAGCTCAAAGATGTGTTAGCCCAAGTAGTGAATCCCCCGCAAGACAGTTCGGACTATATTGACTTAGTCGTTCAAATTGACCACAGACTGCAGAACAGGAAGGCCGATCGTTCCAAGTTTGATGCTCGAGTATTTTCCAAACCACCAACTCCTACCAAAGGAGTAGACTCCGGGGAACCCATGCAAATAGGGGGCCTGAAAGGACCACTAACACAAAAGGAGCGGGAAAGGAGAAAACAGCTGCAATTATTCCTCTATTGCGGAAACTCGGGGCACTTTCTTCGAGACTGTCCGGTGAAACCAGCCAAGAAGGCAGTAGGAGCTGCAGTTACCAGGGTCACAAACTCTGAGCAGGGAAATGACCTTGCCCGACAAGAATAGAGGTCCTCTTGCCGAGCGTTAAAACCAGTTCCGTGACCTCGCATTTCGTGATACCTATGGTCCTCATTAGCCCTGAACATCCGGATCGATTACATGCGATTGAAGCTTACGTCGACAGCGGTGCCATCGGCAATTATGTGGATCATGAAATGGTTTTGAGGATGAATCTGACTCTTTGTCCAAAGGCTGTAAAGGACGTCATTACTACGGTGGATGGTACGGAGATAGCCTCCGGACCAGTAACGCATACCACCCAAGAAGTGACGCTAGTAAGTCAAGATGGACACCATGAGAAGATCGTGTTCGATGTGATCAAGGCCCCTCAGTTCCAGATTATTCTAGGAATTCCTTGGTTAGAGAAGCACAATCCTCAGATCGATTGGCGAGCAAGAACGGTTCAGTTTCCAGAATGTGTCTACTTGTCACCCTCGACCTGGTGTTGCACTGGCAGCAATTTCCTCGGAGGGTCCTCAGTTACCTCCTGAATACCTAGAATTCCAAGATGTTTTCCGGAAGGATCAGGCTAACTCTCTACCTCCTCATAGGTCTTATGACTGCCAGATAGACCGGATACCTGGATCTACTCCTCCTTGTAGTAGAATTTATGCCCTCACCGAGCCTGAGAATCTTCACCTCCAACAATACCTGGATCAATACCTAGCGAATGGGTTTATTCGTCCTTCCAAGTAACCTGCTTCCTCAGCTTTGTTCTTCGTTCCAAAAAAAGAAGGGGACCTTAGAACTTGTATAGATTATCGCGCCCTGAACCAGATCACCGTTAAGAATAGATATCCATTACCTTTGATCCCTGAACCAAGTCAGAAAAGCATGCATATATACAAAGCTGGATCTTAGAGGAGCCTACCACTTGGTACGAGTAAAAGAGGGCGATGAATGGAAGACGGCCTTCCGCACCAAGTATGGGCTATTTGAATATCAGGTCATGCCCTTCGGACTTTGCAATGCCCCGGCCGCCTTTCAATATTTTATGAACGATGTCCTCAGAGAGCTCATAGATGTGTGTGTTGTTGTTTACATTGACGACATCCTCGTTTATTCTTCATCGGAAACTGAACATCGGAAACACGTGAAAATGGTCCTCGAGAGATTGCGTCAACACAAACTTTTCGCTAAGTTGGAAAAATGTGTTTTCAACGTGACTGAAGTTGAATTCTTGGGATTCATATCACCTAGCGGAGTGCGTATGGATTCAAAGAAGGTCGATGCAATTCTCAAATGGCCATCGCCATCCTCCGTAAAAGGTGTTCAAAGCATGTTAGGCTTCGCTAACTTTTACCGCAGGTTTATCCCCGAATTCTCTCGAATAGTCCAGCCCATCATCGCCTTGTTAAAGAAAAACAAATGTTTTGAATGGTCTACCGAGGCGGAACAAGCTTTCCAGAATTTGAAGACTAGATTTATCTCTGCACCGATCTTAAAACATCCTCGCCCAGAACTCCCCTACATCGTTGAAACTGATGCTTCGAGCCTTGCCATGGGGGCAGTTCTATCACAAAAGGACCCAGTAACCAATCAGTTGCATCCCGTGGCATTTTGGTCCCGCAAATTCTCGCCTCCTGAAATCAATTACACTATTACTGATAAGGAACTTCTAGCTATCAAGTCCGCCTTTAAGGCTTGGCGGCATTATCTTCTGGGGGACCGACACACCGTTACTGTGATTACAGATCACCGAAACCTGCAATATTTGAAAACCGCAAAAGCTCAATCCTCTAGGCAACTCCGTTGGGCACTATTCTTTGCCGAGTTTGACTTCATAATTACCTATCGACCTGGTACAAAAAACGGTAAAGCTGATGCCCTTTCTCGGATGGGAGTGGAAGAACATTTGATCAATCCTACACCTGTACCTATCATTCCCAAACAAAGAATTCTAGGCGTAATCGCCACACAATCCATAGAGGAAGTTAAGGATAAAGCCAGGCTACTGGTAACTCCAGCAGACATACAGAATTGGTATCTGCAGGGAAAGGACTTTACGGTGAAGGACAACCTATTATATTTCCAAGAACGGTTATACCTGCCCAGCACAGATTTACAGAAAAAGGTAATCTCTTGTTATCACGATTCTTTAATGGAAGGACATCCCGGTATGACCAAGACCTCGGAAAAGATCAAGCGCTACTTCTGGTGGCCGTCTTGGAAAAAAGATATCGGAGACTTTATAATGTCCTGTGGAGTATGCGCCCAAAACAAGTCAAAAGGAAAAACCAGCCGGCCTCTTACGCCCTATTGACATCCCGCCTCGCCCTTGGCATACGCTTTCTATGGACTTCATCACTGATCTACCTCCATGCTCCGGATACAATACGATCCTAGTAATCGTGGACCTATTCTCCAAGATGGCGCATTTCATTCCACTCAAAGGCTTACCAACAGCAGCAACTCTGGCCCGAGAATTTCTCAAACATCGTCCGACTGCACGGTTTTCCTTCAGTTCTAATTTCGGATCGAGGTAGTCAATTTATTTCTCATTTTTGGCGAAGTTGCTGTCGGTCGGCTCAAATTGATGTGAGACTTTCAACCAGCCGCCACCCTCAAACCGACGGACAAACCGAGAGGACCAATCAAACTCGAACAGTATTTGCGCTGCATGCTACAACAAACTGAAAAAACTTGGAAAGATATCCTTTGGATAGCCGAATATGCCTACAATAACTCTGTCCACTCGGGAACTGGGAAGACCCCGTTTTTTCTTTTATACGGTAGTCACCCTCGAACCTCGGAGTTGGATCCACTCCAAGATCTTGGAACACCAGTAGTAGACCACCTGCATTCTACAATCGCCCAAGCCTTTAAGGAAGCCGTTTCTCACCTTCAAAGGGCTAAAGAACACTACAAGAAAGGAGCAGACCAACATCGGAAGGAAGCCCCCCAATATCAAGTAGGAGATCAAGTCTGGTTATCCACCAAATATCTACGTCTAAAAGGACCACGCACATTCAACCCAAGATACCTTGGTCCCTATTCCATCACTACCATAGTAAATCCAGTAGCGGTTAAGTTGGACTTGCCCCCTCACATGAAGATACATCCGGTCTTCCACGTCTCTCTATTAAAACCCGTGCAACCTCAAACCCGACTAACTACATCTCCAAAACCTATTCTAGTTGATGGAGAACTCGAGTTTGAAGTCAAAAGCATCCTGGATTCCAAGACCTCCAAATCTAAACTATTTTACCTGATTGACTGGAAAGACTACGGTCCCCAAGAAAGATCCTGGGAAGCTGCAGAATATGTCCACGCGCCTCGTCTAATCAAAAGATTTCATCGAACATTTCCTAACAAGCCCAAACCCCCGGAGAAGCCCGGTTTGGGAGGGGCCTTGAGGGGGGGTGCTGTCATGATCTCTGCTTCCAAAAGATCAGGACTTGCCCGACTCCCTTGGAAGCAGACCCATAACCCTGGTTCAGAGTGCCAGCCAGTCCCAATTGGGACCTTTTGGACCCTGTCCTGGCACCAGTGGCACCAGGCTCATAAAGATGCCCAGTCCCAGCGCTGGAAGCGCCGGGCTCATAATGCTTGGGTGGACTTACCTGCAGCAGACCATGCTGCTTACTTACCTGCCAGTTGAACCCCTGATCCTCTTCTGTTTGGGACTACTTTTCCTGTTGGGTGGGGCAGGAGCCACTCCCTAGGTTCAGAACACTGGAACTCTTCTGGAAAGCAGGAACTCTTTTTTTTCTTACCTAGGCGTGGCTGTGGAAGGAGACACCTAAGCACTACAGGAGGCTATTTAAACCACACCCGATGGATGAATCTTGCTTTGCGTTATTCTGCATTCTCTGCAGCAGAACGCTCATCGTGTCTTCTGCTTCTGATCCTGGGCCTAAGGGAACAAAGGCTTACCATCCTGGAATCCAGTCTTCAGCAGCACCTGTAAAGACAAAGAAAGAACAGGTTAGCACTACGGTCTTCAGTGGCAGCGCATCTCTTACCTGGTCCATCGGCTGTCACCAACGCCTCGCGCTGCATTCCGGCATCTGAAAGACAAAGGCTTACCTACTCTTCGCATGCTCCGGAGGTCTTCCCACTGCATTCCGGCATCTGAAAGACCAAAGCTTACCAGCTCTTTGCACGCTCCGGAGGCCTTCGGCGCTGCATCCCGCATCTGAAAAACAAAAGAAGGTGCGTTTAAAGACATTGGGCAACTTTATTACTCGCGTGCCATTACTCCTTCCCACGCCGAATCCAGTGGATATTCCAGCACCCTTCAGCTTCTCTAAAGCTCCGAACTTGTACCTGCAAGATAAAAGGCACAGTTAGTGTGCATCGTGAAGCAGGCTACAAGCGCTTACTTACGTGCTTCAAGGCGCTTCTATTCCTCGCGCGGGTTCGATCCTCAACTCTCATCAGCCCGCCATCCGCCATCGCCGGAACCCTGCAAAACAAGAGATCTCATTACAAAAGACTTTTAAGACATTTGAAGTGCCCAGAACTTACCGTTCGTGCAGTTAACGACGGACAGCAGTCCTCTGAGGTCAAGAGGCCTGCACCCTTATCCAGTGAAGAAACTGGTTACGGCACCCTGCCCCGAGGCAGATGGAGAGCTCGGCGTTCACTTATCTAAGGTGAGGGTGTTAACCTTTGGGGTTCTACAGGAGAAGAGAAAGGGAAGAGGAGAGAGGCACCCAATAACCCCAGTTCATTAATCCCATATTTTCTATCTGCAGACATCTTACTCTTCGAGTCAGACATACAGTGCACAGAGGTCCAGCCCAAAGAGCCAACCATGTGTTACACATCACCTTTGAAGATACGGCATTCACCCAGTCAAGACCGGCGCCTCTGCGGGAATCAGGTGAGCGTTACACATACAGTTCACAAAGCAAGTTAAAATTGAAAACCCAGTGCAGTCAAATCACACGTTGGAAAGTTGCTGTTTTAACGGCAAAAACGGGTTTTAAAAAGAAGGGGTCACTAAATTGGGATGCGGTTTTTGGGATGGGGGATACATATATATCACCGACAATATAGAGGTGAAAGCAGGTCTCTAGCTGGTGAATTGAGAGGGATTTGGAAGGTGGAGTGAGGTTTTTTTTTTAGGAAAATAGAGCCGTTAAAATTAAGAAAAATCGGTTTTAAAATGAAAGGCAAATTTTACTTAAACTAGATTTAATGGCTAAGAAAAGAGGAACGCCACCTGTGAATATCAAAGTTGCGCTGCAGTTGTAACCCTTTACGCAGTGTTCCCCTTTTCTTTAGGGATCTATTTTATCAAAATATTGTTAATGACTGATCTATGAAAGCCCTAGTACTTAGAAAGTCAAGCACAGGGTGCACAGAGAATTCTAACAGTTTTATTCACCAGGGTAAGATAGGATTGCTTAGAGAATAGGATGGAGACAAAAGGGTTAAGATAAGGTAGGCCATGTTTTTCTATGAGGTGGGGATTTATGCTCCCAGTCCAGGCTTAAGTCTAGGGATTTTGTATAGTCAACAGGTTCTGGTCACAAAAGATTCTTGTCACCGGATGCAGACTCTCCTGGCAAAAGACAGCTGGGCAAGGTCTGGTCGCCAGATGCTATGGGTCAGCGTGCATGCAGGTAGTTGCAAGAAGCCAGCCTGTTTTCAGGATGCTTAAGGTACCACAGCTTTCCCCTTTTTAATGGGATTGAGTGGGTATTTCTGGATCAGTGGCCTTGCTGGGAGAAAATAGGCTATGCTTTGGCCTTACTGGAGTAGGGTCAGCAATGCTTTGTCAAGGTAAATCTGATCCATTCATCTTGCTGATTCCAGATCAGGAACGCCAGCGCAGGAAATTCAGGAGACTGTCTCTAGAGTCCTGTCGGGGACTCTTATTTATAATGCATAGTGACATCATAGAAGTATATGGTAGGGCAGGCATAGGTAGGCACACCTCTAAACCACTGGACTAGACAGGGGTTATAGTCCCGGCCTCGCTCTCAGCTGGTTGGATTTCAAGGGCAGGATGTCAGATTTCTGATGTGAGTTTTACAATGTTCAAAACCTCCCACAGTTACTTTAGCTAAAAGTCAGTTTTGCCACAAATGGTACATTTATACAGTTGAAACATCTTAACAAATTACATAAGCAGGTTACATATTATATGTGGAGCCTAGCAGTCCAATCCTCACGATGGTAGGACCTTGTTTCGCCTTTCTACCAGTTTTTCGCCCTTTTCAGTGAGAATTATATTACTTAAAATGCTACAACTTTACACATGTATATAGATTAGACATCTATGTATTACATTTTACAATGGTACCCTGTACCCTTTACTCAGAATATCCAATTCTTTGCCATTTCTATTCCCGACATGGCAGTGAAGGCTACCATGTCTTAAATGAAAACCCACGAAATTACATTAAAGCTGTTTAATTGTTTACATTTCTGCAAAGTCCATTTGCAAAGATAAAAATCTTACAAGTTTTATTTATAAAAATAGACTTTGGAAACCAATGTTCAATATTGTTCTCCATATACGGGCATAGCTTCCAAGCTACCCCCTCCATCCAGGGTTGTCACTGAGATTTCCTTTGAAGCTTTCTGTAGAAGTCACGAGTAGGTGTAATTTTTCACTTCGCACATCCGTGTCCTGGAAGTTCCAAGGTAAGATGGCTCAGCCCAGACCCAAGTCTGATTAGTATGTAGTTTTTGTCTTGGGCAAAGTTTTCCAACCTAGCAATTATCACCTTCATGTCTTGGAAGTTTATGATGGCTCCATTTGGGGGAAGCCTTAGCTCTGACCAACAGGAAAACCCTGTTTGTGTAGCTTGCAAAATCCAGCCCATGCAATTAGTTTATTTTGTCCTGGATCAAAACAAAGCTGCTGGATAAAACCTCCCCTATATATTCCACAGTAACAAACCCATTTACATTGCTAGGCACAGACCTGTTTTTGTTCAACATGTTCCTTTTTGAACAGGCATTTTGTCTTCTGGTTTGCAAAAGCCCATTTTTACACATGGTAAATGTTGCTGGGATTTCTCTTCCATCAACTTCCCAATGTTGTTTGGTAGCTGTAGCCAGCTTATTTTACACAAGTCTGTTGTAGGCAAAAGTCTCCTGAAATTGACATGTGCACAGAGCTATGATTTTCTTTTGCAGGGTTTTTTTTGACACTTTGTTGAACAAAGTCAAGTGCTTTTCCGTATGGCTGAAGGAAAGCTTTTATTTTCCCAGCCTTGGTCTGACACAGCCTGATATTCAAGGGTCATGCTTTCTTCTGCCGAAGCCCCATGGGAATATGAATGAGCATGGCAGGGCCTTATTAGTAGTAGTTTGATGAGGAATCGGAGGAAAAGAGCATCAAAACAGCATCAGTTTTAACTGGAAATAGTTCCCTTTTTCAAATGGGGAAATTTGGCTTGCAGCAAAGCAGGGCTGCTTTTTCACTCCCTTTCTTTGATACATGTCAGAACAAAATGGCATGCTTTCTCAGTGTGCCCCCTTGTTCTATCCTGCCCCATGTGTGCTTGGCAAGATGGTGCAGCCATCTTTCTGTTGTTGCAAAAGGCAGTTTTGCCAGGAGGCAATGGTGCTCACAGTGCAGCCATTTTGCTGAGTGGGTCAAAGTAGCCCACCCCACCCCGCCACTGATGACAATTTGCATGTGTGGCCACGGGCTGGCAAGGGGGCTTCACTGGCAGGATGGTGGAGGTCCAAATTTGCCAGAGCTCTGGTGGGTGTGACATTCACGTGCAAGTTACCAAGAAAATCTCTCTGAAGTTGACTTGGGATATCACCGTCATTCCACTCTTTTACTTTTTTTCCTTTCTTGCTGAATCGGCTGATTTGTTCTTCTAACTAATGGTTAGTCAACTTTTACTATTGTTTTCTTTAGTGTCAATGTTATGCTCGGTCACTTTCTATTGCTTTATACTCAATGTACACCCTATTCTCAATATAATATATATTCAACGTCTACACCATTTTCAACCATCATTTGAACTGTTTATCTCTGTAACTAGCACATGGCCCAATTGATCTATGCCTTCTCTAACTTTGTGTCATGCGGCTGGAACTCCACTCTTTCAGGCTCCCCTCAGCCGCCTCCTCCCTGAGTGTATCCACGATTCAGGCTTGCTGCTTCTCAAACGATATCTGCCTTAGTGCCAAGAGATCCCTCTCATTGGCACCCATGCTCCCACTTTCCATCTCTGTCTAGCTGCCCTCCTTAGGCCCTCTACCTTCGTATTCCTCAGAGGCAAAAAACCTTGGTGTCATCTTCTCCTCCACTCTCTCCTTCTCTCCTCACATCACGGACCGTGCCAAGGACCAGTTGCAGCAACACCTCAGAGGTATTCTGCTCTTTCACACTTTACCCCAGAAGCTCATGGTCTCCAAAGGCCTGGCTCTCTCCAGGCTGGACTACTGCAACAGCCTCTTTGTCAATCTGCCTACCTCTACTCTTCGCCCTCGGCAAATAATCCAGAACAGGACCTCGAGCCCAGGGACCGTATCTCTAATGGACTGCAAGAATAAAGTTCAAGACCTTCTGCATCATCCACAAGCAATCCTGGGGTGGGAGCCCACACTACATCGAACTCTCTTCCGGAATACCTTCCTTATCGAGCCCTTCGCTCTGCTACAGCCAACTTGCAGAGGCTCAGACTAATCTCATCTGAGAGTGGGGGGGAGGGGGTAGATCTCTATCGCCTATGCAGGTGCCTCTCTCTGAAATGGCCTCTCTGCAACTGACTTGAGGCAGACCACCAGAAGTTGCTGAAGCAGCTCAAGACCTTAGATTTGTCCGCTTACTTATCTCTCTGGCTTCCTTGCTAACTTGCTTGTCTGCTGCAGTGGCTGGTTGCTTGGCTACCCTAAGTCTTACTGGGTACCATGCTCCTCCATGAACAGTTTTCCTTGCACTGCCTCTGGGCCCATCGCACCCGTGTGGGCTGTAACTGTAACCCCTAAAGTCTCCTTGCACTTACCCAGACCCGCTCTGCTCTGGCTCCACTTAAAAGCCATGCAGCCCATTTCCCCCTTCCACTTCCCCATCTCCCTCCCCCCTACATTTTGCATTGTCCCACTTGCATAATCTAAATGACACAAGGCCTAGTAAGATTGTTTTGTCTTCCCCCTATCTTGCCTCACTTGTCTTGTGGTGCCTAGAAACAGTGGTGTACAGGCACGTTATAATTGACATATATCATATAACTAGTATTGCTTCCAAATTTAATATTTCATAGTGCATGTTTCAAATGCATCTTTGCCTTGGGTGACTTTTTTCTAAATGTATCTTTATTATCAATGCAATGCGATGTTTGATGTCCTCACTGTGACATTTCTTTGATAGTAATTTGTTGTCATTTTTTTTAACCGATAAGGGAATTCCAAAAAATGCCTTCATGTATCGTTTATGGTTGCCCCAATGTTAGCCATGCCAAAAGTGAAAAAGCAGTCCTGCATGTCTTTCCGAAGGATATACATTTTGTAAAAGAAATGGCTGTCAAACTGCGGATTTCCAGTGTCTGAGATTGAAAGCAGAGCCATCGATGTCTTGGATGACATGAGGGGCAAGCGATTACTCGTCTCCAGCATGCACTTTTCTGAAGATATGTATGACGATAAGTCAAACTTCACTAAAGTGTCGCCCCAGACTCCATCGCAAATTACTTTCCATTGCAGTTCTAATGAATTTCAGCCCATGCTGACCCAGGTGAGGAGTGTAGTGTAAGCAGAATATTTGTATGTATGACTTTGTTCTCAATTTGTTTTCAAAATGTTTTTCAAATGATCATTCAATACATTGAAATAGTCTGTGAAAAGGTAACATAATGAACAGTTTGGAGTTTGTGGCGAATACTTCAATTGGTATTTTACTGCACAAGTTGTCTTCATGACACAATGTACTGTGGTTTTATACAATTATAACTTTAGATTCGTTTTGTATGCCTAGTTTAGGGATACACTAATAGTTCGGTGCAATAAGAGCCTTCTCAAAAAACGTACATTGCGTCTTTTGCAAATGTCAATTTTGTTAAATGTGGTGATACCATCTTACGTGGACCGCACTGATGGACGTACAGGCCGTTCCCGTGGAGGAAACCAGACACGTCTAACATCAACCTGGTGAGGCCGAGTGACTTGCACATAAACTTTATCACTTTTGATATGGTCTAATTTATAATATGAATGTACATTTTTTATTTCCGTGGTATGAATATGACACAATTAAAGGACCAAGATTGTACATCTACCACTATTCCGGAGTCAACAGCAACCACACTCACCTTTCAAGTAATGTTTGTTTCATACTGATCCTTTAGGAGCAACTATACATAGTATAGATTTGTTTAATTTCAACTTTAAAAGTATTGATTGTTATGTACAATTTTAGCTTTTGAAACAAAGTTAACGCGCAACGATGCCACTTATGTGGTCTACAGGCCATCAGGCAGACCTGTAATGCAAACAGGGACGCTGGGTGGTTAAAAGGGTTGAGTGGGAAAAGAGCAAGAGAGCGGACTGTAGTGCTGTTGAGTGAGTTTGAGAGGTGTATGCAGAGGAGTGATTTAATTAGTATGGATTGTTGGTGATGTTTGTGGAAATCCAAATGCATCTCTAAACAGAGATCTGTCTCTAAGTTGCATTTAGCCTTCTATGTAAATATCCACCATCTTTTCCCTGTAAATTCTGTTTTCGATTTTTGCTTTTACATCTTTATTATTAAAATTACTTTGATATAGGGGAGGCTGGAACTTCAACGACATACTATTCTTGTACTGCGACCGGTCCAGAGGATGAGGTATGAATTGAGAATGTATTGAATTATATAAAGTTTATACAATTATAACTGTACATTTAGCGATGAACTAATAGGTCAGTGCAATGTGCGCCTTCTTGAAAAAAATTACATTGCGTTGTTTACAAATAGGTGATTTTTGTTCAATGTGTTTACATCTGTTTTTTTAAGTAGACCGCACGGATGGAAGTACAGACAGTTACAATGGAGGAAATCGGACGCGTCCAACAGCCACATGGGGAGGCTGGGTGATGTGATCATAAACTTACTTTGTCGCTTTTGATGTGGTCAGATTTATAATCTGAATGTACATTTTCTATTTAACAATGGTCTTAATATATATTAAAGGACTGAGATTGTACCATTTCCAGAGTCAACAGCAACCGCACTCAGCATTCAAGTATTTTTTTTATACCAATCCTTCAGATGCGTGTATACAAAATATTGAAGTTCAACGGAAATAATATTGATTATGTACAATTTTAACCTTTGAAACAAAGTTAAAGTGCAAAGATGCCACTTGTGTGGTCTCCAGGTGCAAGGGGGCGGATCAGTAATGCAAGAAGGGTGGGTGGTTAGTAGGGTTGAGCATGAAAAGAGCAAGATTGCACACTGCATTGCTGTGGAGGTAGTTTGAGAGGTGTATGCAGATGAGTGACTTTATTAGTACTGATTGTTGTTGCAATAACTGGAAATCCACCCAAAGTGCAATGCAACCCAAAAATCTATTTAAGTGACATGTAGGCTTCTACGTAAATACCAATCTTTTGTGTGGTTTTTTTGGATTTTCCTTTTACATCTTATTGATATTACTAGGGGAGCCAGGAACTCCTACAACATACTACTCTTCTACTGTAACCGGTCTGGGGGGATGAGGTATAACTATCGAATTTATTGAATAGTGTTTGTTTAAAAAAAAATACTATCTGCAAATTGCAAAGCATTAGATCAACAACCTCAATTTATTTCTCACAGAAACAAATGCCACAATTAAGAAACTTCATGAAAACGTACTTTGGTACTGAATTACGGACACTTTCACTTACCATATGAATGGAGTATGTTTTTGTTCATTAACTTTAGCTGCATGTTTAATATTGTAAACGTTACAAAAAAATGTCAACTCGTCATTCAATTAATGTTTTGCAGGATGATCACACACCAACTCCTGGCAACCTTCAGAGAGGTTATCGGGTACACTTCAAATCTGTATTATTGAAATGGTACATATACAGTCTTTGGCTTTATGTCCATAATAATGACAAAATTGTAATCTGAGGATTAACGGTATCTTTTTAGAAATGTTTAACTAAGATTGTAAGGTCGACAATCATTACATAAACTCTCAAGATGTAGTTTGTGGGATCAATGATTTTAACATTACCATGTTTAACAATGTAATCATTTTTGTTGAATTTGTCTTTGGAATGTACTACTGAAGTGGTCGAAATTGACAAGACCCATGGACCAGAGGTATAGATAGAATATTATAAAATTAAAGTTATCATTTATAACATTCATGTAATATTTTTAGTTTTCTAATGTTTACCAGAGTGCAATTGTTTATACTATAAATGAAGTTAAAGAGCACATTGCATGGTTGATACAATTTCAAAATGCTGTTTTTCAGCTCTATCTTGTGGGCGCCAAATCGGAATTGAATGGTCAAGGAAAATTCAGAAAAGGGTAAATAATGAACATTTTTAGTTTAAAATAAGTTGTTTATGAAGTAGTGTATTGATTTTTATTTTGAGGTCATTCACATATTATGTGTACCAAAAATTAAGCATGTTTCGTTTCATTAATTAGAGACCTAGGAAGAAGAGCATGAAGCTGCAGACAAACTAATGATGTGGCTTGCCAAACCGATCTCAATTGGGAGCAGTTATTTTTTGAAGCTCAGCATGGTCCAATCAAGAGTCAGAGACGCAATACAGATGTCCTCGGTTTGAATGGAATGTTGCTAGTGAACCATGTAAAGTAAGCATGGATTGTTGTTGGAGCACAACATCACCCTGAAGAGACCAAAATAACATGATTTTTCTGAAATGCTTGTGGAACAGCTCTCACAATCCACATCTGCTAAAAACAAATTACAATCTAGGAAAGCATGTTCACGCTTTGCCCAATACATTTGGAAAAACAGGAAATGTTACAAATGAAAATAAGTGAAGCAACTTCGCAAGTGATCGCCGGTGCTTGTGATCTTCACTCTTCCAAGTGAGGACTTCTCCACCACTATCCAACCACTGTACTGCTGGCCGATTGGCTGTTACGGTAGCCAAAACACATTATTTTTGACTGCTGCCTCATTCAGATTCTGAAAATAAGATAGGATCATAAATTACATAGGAGGATTTGTGGGAGCCATTGGTGAAATGTACTCTTATAGTTAAATGCACAAACGTATGTAGGGTAGCTGTGTACACAACCATAACCCCTTTTGAATGGTGTGCTCAATTTATACTTGGAAAAGCACCTGCTGGAAATTTACTTTTTCCACCTGCTTTGCTCTTTAGTGGATCAACGCTCAATAACGTTTCTGTACTGTAGCAGTAAGAATGTGTGTTCCGAACAAATTGGACTATACTTTTGATGGAAAAAGGCTCAGCCTTGCAGGTGATGGACAGTGGACAGTCCAGTTTTTTCTGCTAAATACTGCACTGACCACTTCCAAGACATGGACACCAAGAAAATGAGTTCAGTCATTGTGCAAGTGTCCGAATGTACTTCCTAGGTTGCAATGGAAAGAGATGGGTTCATTAAATCCATTGAACTTTCAGTCCAGCGGAATGCAAATAGGCCTGATTGCAACTGACTGGGACGTGGGAATAGCCAAGGTCATGCGAGAGCAGTTCCTACACATACAGCATCATTATGAAGTACGGCACGTTTCAAAATCGATTTCTTAAAAGTTACAGCTGCTGGTAAAAAAAAGGCGACCGTAAACATTAATATCAGCAACCATCTTTGGTGGAGCTCAAAAACTGGTGATGGAGCTGTAGATATGCTGTTCGGAAAATGGTGTTCATTGATGCACCATTGTTCCAAACAAACACTCATGGGAATTAAACTAACATTTCCACGAATGTGCACATGGACCATTGCGAGGAGCATGAGCGTAAGAAAAGGCGGTTGGTGCCAAGCTCTCCTTCTCTCAGAGCTCTCGCGAAGATTGTGTATGACAAAACGCTTTCAAGAAACATGAGGGGGGGGGATTCACTAAATTCTGCCCCAATGGAGATTTGGAGGTGTTCTATAATATGTGCCTAAGTACAGGCCTAAAAGTTTGCAATTTGCATCGGATGGCATGAAGGCCAGAACAAAACTGGCTGTACTTGCACATAACGAGAACGTTGGTATAGAATAACTGCATGAACATGCAAGACTCTCTGCTGCAACAAGGAGTTTACCAAAATAAGCAAACAGTGGGTGGCAAAGCCAATCATCCAGCCAATGGATTTCAATTTTGGGTCTGACATTGAATGTGCTGGCCATACAGTTGCATGGCATAGCTCCAGATTTTGTTTCCAGGGCCCAGTCTATGCCACAGAACATTGCGATGGAGGTTTGCCCTCCCAAACTTGAACTTGTTGAAAGGTTGACTTCAAGATTCAAATGTCATCACAATATTATTTTAAATTATTTTTTTATGTAAAGCCAGTTTGAACAGTGTACAGTGTTTGCAATTTTATTAACTGTACAACATTGGGGGCTGGTCTCCCTCCCTGGCTGGTGCCTCCCTTTGGAACAGCCTTCCTGCCCCCCTCAGACTTGAGCAGGACCGGCTAAATTGCAGAAACTACTCAAAAGTAAGCTGTTCTCTAACTTCCCCTCTTTCCCTGCTAATCGCACTGCCACTGTGACCAGTGGGCTGACCCTTGTGAATCTTACATGATCCCAGGCCCTTTCTCCTAGTCAATTCCACCACACCTCCATTCCTCCCCCTCCCCCCACTGCACTGCCCTCTGGGCCCTTGCTTGGTGACTCAACATCCCACCCTTGTGATTCTCCTGTACTTGCACTTCGCCTGAGGTTCTCCTCCTTTGTTTCCCTTAGCACTTCCATCCCGGTCTCTCCTCCAGCACTTGTCCACTCTGCTCCTCCTTCCATCCCCATCCCCTGCACTTCCTCAATTTTACTTGCGCGTCTGAATACAACAAGGCCTAGTAGAACCACAACTGTATAGTTACTGTTTTTGCCATTGTTCCCACCCCATGTAGCCTTGTGGCGCTTTGACACAATTCTGTTTGAACCGCCTAACAAATGCTCAATAATATAATGAATGGGGTGCAAACTGTCTTTTAAGATACAGAGTCTAGCTTCTCTGGAAAGTCGGAATATTGCTATTTGGCTGCAGCTAAGGTTTATGTGACACCAGATGTACTCCTTCTCTACTCATTTCAAGTGTTATGCTAATGACACACAGGTTTCCTTCAAACTTCCATCTACTACCTCCTCTTCCTCTCCCATTCCTGATTGTCTGACCACTATTCAGGCTTGGTGTGCAGACCATGATCTCGGTCTTGATGCTAGGAAGTCTCCACTGAAGCTTCCCCCGCCCCTCCCACCGCGCACCTGAAGCTTCGCTAGCGGTGCCAGCAGGGTGTCTTGAGCGTGGTGCTGGAGAAGACTTCTTCCATTCTGTTGATCGACCATCAAAGAGGAGAGGTCTATCTTGTAAGGATGCCACAATGCCCGTCTGTGCGTACAGAAGGTGCACTGTGAACCCTCGAACAGCCAGGTAGGGGGAAAAAGCTGGTCCTCGGAATTAAAAAAACCTTGATCGACACGCAGGCTGCTGTCAGAATTCCAAACATGGAGCGTAGAACCGGCAGAAACCATAGAGCGGAAACCAGGATAAGCGGCAGCAACAGTGGAAGTTGGAGAACGGGTAAGACATTGCAAGCAAGGTAAGGAAGAAATGGGAACAAATGCTGGGCAAGAAGCGGGAGTCTGGGAAGCCCGGCAGAGAACTGGCAAGGCAGAGGTCAAGGGGCTCTGAGAAAGGCAGCACGAAAAGAAGCAGAAACTAGCATCTTACACCAAAAGAATACAAAGGGTTGCAACACGAAAAGCAATGTTTGCAAACAGCTGATATTCTGGAGTGAGTGCCATCTTGAAAAAGCCCAGATTGTTGATATGTGTTTCAGCGGAAACGTGATGGAACTTTCAATGGCGGCGTCCCCATCGCCACTATAACCTCCAGGAAGACCGAGCCATGAGAGTAAGACTGAAATCCTTCTGATTGGGACCCCTGCACACGTTTCCCTCCTGACCTCTGGCCGCCCTACTTGGGCCCTCTACCCTCACAATCTAGTGAGGCCAAAAATCTTGGGGTAATGTAAGACTCCTCTCTTTCACCACTCACATCTTGGACCTTTGTAAAAAGGCACACTTCAACTTCACCTCCTTCAAGGCAGTCTCCCTTTTCTCACCTTTCCCCAGAATCTCCAAGTCTTCAGATATCTGGTACTTTACAGTCTGCACTACTGCAAGAGCCTCTTCCACAATCTGCCCCTTTCCTCCCTTCACCCTCTTCAACTAATACAGAATAGGGCTCGGAGACTTATCCTTGGCCTGAAGCCCAGGGACCGCAGCTCTCCAGATTTAAAATCTCTCCAGTCGCTGTATCTGGTGGCTTGGTCCTGCATGCGTCCTACAGGCTACCAAGCCAGCCCTTTGCCAAGTAGACACCAGCACCCACCACCAGCAGCACTGCCCTCGCCTGACTTCCGGGCGGCTCGGCATCCACCCCTTGACACCTCCGCCCAAGCACTTAGCCAGTAGCCTCCTCCCCAGGCACCCACCTGGCACTCCCAGTAGCACCTGTCCATACCTTGGTCCACCAGCCTCCCCTCCCCGCTCTACTTCACTTCTAACTGTACTTGCACGATGTGAATGTGATGAAGCCTAGTAGGACTACTATTGTTTCATTTGTTATTGTTTAGTTACTCCCCTTGTTTCCATATCCACTTTGTCTTGTGGTTCCTGGTGACACTATTTGTTGTATAAGCATCTTACAAATACTCAATTGATGCAGAAATTAAGATGACTGCTGTAATAAATTTAGACGTAAGCCATTAAGCCTTTCAAAACTGAACTCGCACTAGACATGCAGGAATTGTAGTGATGTACGTTTTCTTATTTTAAAGTTGCTCATTGCACGTGTGGCCCTAGATGCAACAGTGCACACATCCTGGTACGAACTAGACCCTTTGCAACACTTTTATCCTCTTCGTTCCCGCTTCCTGGTCCACCTGTGCCACCTCTGTATATTAACCCACTACTTTTCATGCTTTTATATACATACATCTGTATTCCATGCTGTAACCACCTCTATATGTCAAGTTAAATTACTGAAATAAGTTTGAGTTTGTAAACCGCAGTGAAGGTGGGTAGCGATTAGCTACTTCTCAAACAGCAATAAATACTTATCGGGTGTTGGGAACTAGGTGCATTGATTAATGTTGAAACAGATTGCATAGTCACAAAGGTAAAATTATTTAAGCAATGGACAAAATGGCTGAATGCGTTGGTGTCCCGGCGGTGGCACTAGTTCCCATGTTCACCCCCATTTTGATAAAAGACCCCCTTTTTCCTGTTTTCATCATTCGTTCTGAATACCACTTGTTTCCGAAATCGAGAAGTCTGAACAATTACAACACCCTGATGCTTGAAAAACATTAACATGCACAAGACAAACAGACTTCTCTTGGTGTTCACATCATTGTTTCACACAAGCATATTGTAAATACAATCTGCAAGTATGCATGCATTACACTGTTTCAGGCCTATGTCATGCAGGCATTTACTGTGGAGAGAACGGACCATGAGGGCCTTTGAAATGCAAATGGCCATTTCCCAGTGAGCTGTGCGTGGTCGGGAAAAGGGGCAATTGGCACATTTGACACTTGTCTGCCCCAACACAATAATACAATGGAAGATCTCGCCGACCCAGACTTGTGGAATGGCCTGGTGCCTGTGAAGCCCAGCATTGGCTTTTAGCATCAAGGTACTTGAAAGCCCTGGTTAGTGACAACCTACAATATGCTGTGAAATCTATAAATGTTGGCCCACCAGGTGCACTGTTACCATTACAATGGGAGTAAATATTTTGCTATGCTGAATACTTGAAATATTGCATTGTATTTAACTGCACAGCCGGCAACGAATATTAATTTTCGTGGCAGGTGCACCCTCAGAAACCAAACTCACCGTGGCTCGCTGTGAACACTGGATAAAGGATCTCATGATTTGGCCTTCAATCCACCACACCAATTTTAAGGGCACAATGTGTCTAATATCTACAAAGAATTGCTAAGATTCACTATATTGAAAGCGGACATTGGAAAGTTAGGTTCCTATTACTGAGAGCTATCTTTTGAAGCGGTTGGTCATCTGTCACATAGAGAATGGAAACTCGATGCACAATGTAAGCAAAGTTTTAATTAATGTTGAGGCATTTGAGAATGGCAAGTTTGCTGTATGCTACACGATTAACAATGTCAGGCATGAATGTTCAATTTTATGCAAAGAATAGACATTGTACGTGTTAATTATAATTTGAATTCATAGTTTACATATTTATGTAATGTGTTTATTAAAAAGTGGTACTGAAATTGGTTTTATTCTCAATTTTACAGTTGCTTTGGCCCAATGTGCACCCGTCATCGGGTGAGTCTTCCAGTTGACGGCTTCTTCAACCGAAATTGGACCATACTAGTGAACGCATCTGTGATGACCATTATCTGGGTCGATTGCCAGACACCAATCTGTCCTTTTAGCTGTTGCAATTACAAGGAGCAACATGGATGCCTATAGATTATAAAAATGTGCAGACGTGAAAGTGTTGCATTTGAAGCTGAAACCACTCAGTTCTTCTCCCTAACGGATCGCAATGTCTGTGGATCCAAAATCGGTGATGGAAAATAAGAACTTTCTGTTAACAATACAAAGACTGTTTAATTGATCACTGAACGGAATCGCCATTAGAAAATATTTTCATGAACATAATCTCCTCTTTTCGGCGTTATAACAAAAATAAAAGTAATTGCTACCATTCCGATTATTGCTGTTTTTTTCAACATATACATTTTTTTTTGTTTACCCTTTTTGTGAAAAGAAATAAGGTTTTGTGTACTGTGTGGACGTGTTTTTGTTCCTGGTTCTGCATTAGGTAATGTTATGACATGGGTGATGACGTAACATTTGGCTAAGCTGCCCACCGTCATTAAAATAAGTGGAGCATATAGTTTTGACTAGTGATGTCAGCTTTAGGGGGGGGTGATCTGTATTACTGCTGTGAGGGCACTGGAACTAGGGCCGATAGATCAAAGGCTAAGGTTTCCACGAGATGGCGGTGCACAGGCAGGGGTTTTCGCAAGTATACAAGTGAGGAAAACTAAGCTAAGATGCATAGTACATTATTTTAAGATTGATCGATGTATGTTTGAAAATGCATCACTGATCAATTAGACCAATAACATTTCTGAGCGAACTACCCCTTTAAGCATTTTAACAAGTTTGACTGCATGGCCTAAAAACGTGCACACTTGCTTAGTGCAAGTTATCAGTCTTAAGTAGCTCTGAAACAGCAATTAATTGCTGGTAGCATGGTTTCAGTATTTAGGTAGAATAGCTGGAGTGGGGTAAGTGGATTTTATCTAGTTCAATAGTAAAATTTAGGGTGAGGTAGTGAGTCACTGCGGTTTGACTTCACCATCGCTGTGACAAATTCAGAGATTTGAAGCAGGTGAAAATCAAATGTCCTCTGGTCTGAGTTCAATATGCGCACATCAAGCGTGAGCGCAACCTGGATAATCGAGATCTGCACATAAGTCTTGATTTTGTGTGACGCAACTAGATGTTTGGAGATTATAGCAATGCTTGAGTTTCAGCTCCTGGCTCCAAGTGACTTCTGTGGCATAAACGGGCAGTACCCCAAAGGCTGCGTGTGCAAGTCTCATGCTTGTTGGAAGTAGGTGTTTGAGGGGTGGGTGATAAGGCCACTCGGTGGCTGCCACTAAAGTGGACGACACGTTGCCATTGGAAGACACATGTGAGGAGCAGAGAATGCAGTTAGAGCAAAAATCATGCTTGTGTGGTTTTTATTAGAGGGAGGACATAGCAGAGATTCAAGGAGTTGGGTGAGACACACCACTTGGTGAGTGAACAACACATTGGGACCACATTTCGACGCAAAGTAGCAAGTCCAGGCTGAGGTTTGCTGCTTGTGGTCTTGAGGTTCTACAGTAGCACTTGCTGTATGCACTGGAAATGCAAATGTTGAATGTAGTCAGTTGGAGGTATCTTCCAAATAGTGTGCCACGCCCTTAGTCGCTCTGGAGTACATGCACCAATACCCGTACCATGACGATGAACATCCACTGAGTCAGACAAGGATGGGTAGGAGTGGTCCTAATTCCATAGCCTGCACAAACGCCACAATCCGTGTGCTGCCTGCTGTGGTGATCCTGCTATGCTGGAAAACGTGTCTGAAGGGAAACACTACACTTAAACCAGGAGCGTGATGCCGGTCCCACTTATATGCAGAGCCTTAAGTGGCATGGGAGAAACAAGCCAGGACTTGTCACTGGGCGTGGCCAATGGCGGGGATCACCTGCAGCCCATTAGGCCACACCTTAACGAGCCCCAGCTTAATGGGCTGCAGGCGACCCCCGCCAGACAGTCCATTGCAGGGATTACCACCCTCTACCCATTTTTCTCCCATAGGGGAGAGGGTGTTGATCCCTGCATCTCTTAACTAAAGGGATGCGTATCAGGGGTCGACACACCCCTGTCTTCCTTAATGGTGGCACCAATGCCTACCAGGCATAACTTTGCACTGTGTAAGAGTAATGATCCCTGCAACTCTACTATAACAGGATGCCCGGAGGGGGACAGAGCCACATGTTTTCATCCTAAATGGTGGGCTGCCCCTCAGCAGGCATTCCATTCACTAAGGGATGCAGCACCATTAAGGATGAAAAGACGAGGCTGCTAAGAGTAGGGACTTTTTTCCTAAAGCCTGAAACTCCCTCGAATAAGTGAGAGCTTCAGGTTTTAGGAACAAAAGGCCTCTGCTTTCAGCAGCCTCACTGTTTCTTACATAATGGTGGTGCTGGCCAATGGGGATCAGGAAAGCCTGGTAGGTGCCGGCACCACCATTATGGAGAAAAGGCCTCTTTATTTTGGGTGGGTTAAACAAAAGAAAAAGCCTGAAGCTCTTGCATTAGCTTGAGGCTTTAGCAAAAGAACGCCTTGGCCTCTAACAGCCTCATCGGCTAGTGCTGCCAGGGGACACTAGGGAACCCCAGCAGGGTCATGCCTCTGAACCCTTTTTCGGGGCTCTGTCCCGACGCAGTTAAAGCCTTGCTTGTATTGTCCTGACTGGTGATAAATGCCTTCCTTGAAGGCTGACAGTAAGTGAAATCTCACCAATGCTATACGGACAGTAGCTCATGACTACATCAGTTAGCTTGCGCAGCAAGAAAGAGGACCGAGGACCAGGGAGGGCTTTCCCTGTCAACATTTCATGGTGTACCTCTGAATGCGCACATGCGTTTACGTCCTACACCAAGCACTTTATTTACATCGACTGTTATTTAAGTTACTGCTTTGCACATTGGAATGGCTGCTGGTCTCGTTCAGCAGGGTGGACGGTTGCACGTCATTGCTATTTGTTCTGTCTTCTCATGTAAACTTGTTGATGGCTGCAAATTGAGCACGATTTGTCGAATTTTTGCCTTAACATGAGCTACAACTGTGTATCGTTCTCAATGTTTTGGAGGTTGACATGGTGTGCGTTTGTTTTTGCTTTTGGGGCATGTGTTGCTTTAGTATAAAATAGTGGATCAAAACTATTGCTATGGTGATCTATCCAGTAAGGTGATACCATTATTCCATTTTGGGGAGGGGAGGGGGGTGGTAAATGCAATTGTCCTATCCTTTTCTCTCCTTGCATGAGGTGTTAGGTTTAGCTGAATGTTCTGTGAATTTCTTCCTAATGCAGCAGTGAAAGTTAGTGTTTTCGTGTTATCAGTTTAATTGGCTCGATGTTTTTTTATTTTTTTTGGAGAAGGATTTTACAGTAAGCCTTTATTCTACAACAAGCGCTGAATAATAAAGTCCATATTCAATATGATAATTGTACCAGGCTTCATGGCGTTATTGGGGCATCTGTGGGTGCACTTGGCATTTGAGGCGATTCCCTTACACATACTCTACCTGGCATATGAATGCATTATTGGGGCATTGATGGCGGGACATATACATTGGTTCTACCTTGGCATATGCAAACTGTAGCAGGTTATGTTATGAAAGGATTACCTTATCGGTACACTTAAGGCTGCACTTGACTTCGGTTTTGGCAGTTCTGGTTTACCGTGTTAAGAATGTTTTCGCTTTCAATGTTTAACTGTAATAAACATTGACTTTCATTCTGCTGTCCCTTCATCTACTTATTTTACTTTTGATTCCCACAGATTTTAATTACTGGGACAGCGTTGCCTCGGAGCCCAATCTCCAGGACACCGCATTGGAGGCCAAGGGCAGTTGCAACCGTTTGGCAAAGTTGTTGGAGACCTCGCTCTCCAAGTCGAAGCAAGCGGAACTGCACTGCTTCAAGGTTCAGCTCCCCAATAAACTCGCCAGGAGAATAGCCGAGGACGTGCTGCGGCTTTCAGCCTCTGAGCCCTGTGGTCTGCGAGGGTGCGTGATGCCGGTTGTCCTGGAGGCGGAGAATCTGTGCAAGAAACTGGATTCCATAATCTTCGACCCTCGTGTTGCCCCGACTTTTGAGCTCATTCTCTTTCTGAAGCAAGATGGAGGAGCATGGCCTAAGCTGAGGGATTTTGTCCTCAAAAGAACGCATTTCTTGTTTGGGTTCCGACGCATTGTTAAACTTGCTCCTGGTTTCCGCCTTCTAAAGAGAAAGCTTTATTCCTCATCCGTTGGAACTATCGTTGAAGAGAGCTCTTATGTTTAGCCATTGTACATCCCATTGTGTTGGTTCAGAAGGTCTACATTTGCAACGTTACGTTCTGCCATTTTGAAAATTCAGTAGTAGAATGTAGACTTGGTTTTATGGTGGTCTTGTGTGTTTTTGTTTGTTTTTCTGCATCTTACTAACATTGCAGTGTCAATCTGGTGTGATTGCAAGAAAACACATTGCAACCTCTGTTTAAATGCAGGACTGGCAGGGTTGCTTGCGCGTCACTCCTTTCTTAAGTTATTTATGGATAGCAGTTGGTGGTAGATTATAATTTAAGGGCAGATTTAGAAAATATGACTCCCGGGGTTTAACTACACAGATGTTCATATCCTCCCGCTGTTCGGTGTTCTTTAGGTTTAATTAAATGTGTTTTGGGTTTCGAAGGTCACTTACCTCACTAAAGTTCATATGGCTCTTAATTTAATTGGTGGCAGTCTTCCCTTGAACTGCTAGGCAAGAGGCAGCCAAGGGTGAGCATAGAGGTTTTGTATTGGACGCATCTTAAAATCTAGTATGCACACTGCAAAACACCAAACGCACACTTTTTGCAAGCCCCACATACAGCTCCCTGAATTTGTTATGCAATTTTTTAAAAAAAAAGGTTATTTGATGTTTCACTGTTTTCACTTTATGTAAAGGCAACTTGCAGTACTTGCTTAGTCTGAGCCTCACTTGGTTTCAATCCTCACTTAGTTTCATTCCTCAATTATTCACTCTTCATCTGAAAACCATTGCTTTCAACGAAGAGGGCATTGAAGTGTTATCCGTCTTGAATCATTTTATGTTTCTGCAGAAGAGATTGATTTTAACAATAAATATATCTTTTATCTTTGTCAGTGGCATCTTTGTGATTGTTATCAAGCTAGGGTGTGTATTCTGTTCGTTTTGCGTGGATGTAGCTCTGCAGCTCGCAAAGCATCAGTGGATCTCTTGCACTGTGAATTGATGGCTCTTTTGGCTTTTTCATTGTGCAGAATGTCTTTTGAATGAATAACCTTATTGGAACAGTGTTGTGCTACTTTCTGTCTTACTGTGCCCAAGAGGTTATACAGCATCAGGGTATGTGCAGGCTATCATGTCTAAGGCATTAATTCCCCCAATGGATCCTCATTGAAACTTGCGTACTTGACCTAAAGACATTTGACCGAATTTTTTTCACCTTTTTTTTCGGTCAAATTTCATAAAATATATGCGGGTGGCTAAGGGTATAGACTAGGTTGAGCAGAAGTGGGGGAGGGTGTGGGGGGTCCCCCCTCCCCCCCTGCATTTTAGACCGAAAAAAGGTCCAATTCAATCAAATGTGATTAGGCCAAATGTTTTAGGTCAAAGAGTCCCAAACCGCCTGATTGGGAGTGGGGGGAGGGTCTAGGGGGCCAGTGTGTAGCAGTGCAAGGATCGATGGTCTGCAGGATGTCATTCGGTGGAAAGAAAAATCAGGGGAGAAGCAAGGAGAAGGTGTCGCCCCCCACCCTTTGTTGGCTTTGAGAAATAGAATTGACCAGTAAGGTAGGTTTGGATACCGAGTGGCTCTTTTACGGTTGCTACATTGGGCACAACAGAGTTGGCTAAAAACCTCCTTCCTTGGCTCTTGGAAGTAGTAATGTGCACTATCCAATATAGGCTTTTCAAAATCCTATGCAAGTTAACCAATTATCGAGTGAGCACTGAGGACATTCCTGTACGCTATCCAGTTGCAGCTGACAAAGTGATATAAATCCTTTGAACATGTTGGTGGATTAATCACCTATTGCAGAAACTTTGGTAGCCTGCACATGCCATTTCCAAAACAGTGGTGACCCTAGAAAACCGCAAACCATGCAGCAAAAATACAAGGGCGTGCACGGTGGTGGCACATCAAATAAGGGTCAACACGCCAAACGGATTGAATTATACCGGTTTTATCAAGCTGGTTAAAAAAAATTACACTAAGCATGTTCGAAGTAGGTTTAAAACAATAAATGTTTTGCATGAAGATGCATCCTCAAAAGTTGACTCCCGTTGAGCTGTTGCAAAAATGCACTGTGCACTCTAAAAGAGACTACGTTCTTATAACTCAGTTTCACATGATAGTCTAGGACAGTCGGTTTAACAGATGAAATATGCCCTACAGGCGGCGCAGAGTACAAGGGTGAAGGAGGTAACTGCTCCCTTGATTCTTTAGCAATGGTTGCAGGAATCGCACGTTGGCCCTATAGAATTGTTTAGTTTTCAGTTTCTAGCTGTACATCACAATGGTGGCTGGTGACATTTTGTTATTGACGGGGTAAATAGTTCCCCTAAATATGCCATATCGCTGAGCATAGCAAGGGACCTTGCACCAATCAAGTGTGGTTAGGGGGATTCCCGCCTACCCGATAATTATTTTTTTAAATGACTTAAAATGGTGCATTTTACAGCACACTTTCTTTGAAAAAAATTGGTAAAAAGCCAAGCAGTTTCAAATTGGTTTTTTCGGGAAACTCATCAGAAAATCCAATAGGTGATAGTCCCCAACGGTGCACAGGAGCTTTCCCCAACCCATTTTCATGATGTCTTTGCCTACAATATTTGCCAGTATAAAAACATTTTCATGCTGGCTGTGCCCATGCATTTCCATACTGGCTGTGTGTGTGTGTGTGTGTGTGTGTGTGTGTGTGTGTGTGTGTATATATGTGTATATATTTAAAAATATTTGCATATAGGAACATACTAGTGTTTGCTTTGCACATAATGCCAGTAACGATACTATAAGAAAACATGTCCACGCTTGTCTTGCCAATATATGGCAGTACCCCACATAAGAACATACTAGAGTTGGCTGTACCATTAAAAAATGCCATGCCACATTTGAACATGTTAAAACGTACTCAAAATGTCAAGTCTAGCCACGTAATGACATCTATTGTGCTTGCTTTATCAAAAATGCCTGATAAAAAAAACATCATGCCACAGTAAGTAGTGGCTAGAATAGATGCCCCAAAATGCCAGTCCAACTACTTACTAAAACTTACCATGCTTGCTTTATCCTAGATGCCCAGTAAACAATGCCATGCCTGCCTCCTAATCCCCCAGTGTCTCACACAATCCATGTGAGTGATGGTATTTTTTACTATATATCTATTGTAGATGCGCAGAAGAAAAATGCTGTGCCTGGCCCCTGGGCTCTGGGGCCCCCAGCGTCTCAGATACACACAATATCTGCATGCAAGGTGCTGAGGGGGCCGAGGGGTCGGGCATGGTATTTTTTTTACTGGGCCTCTATCATAGATGCCTGCCCTCTGGGCAACCACCGCCTTGCATTAGAAGCTGATTTTGGGTGGTGGAGAGCGGTGTTGCGCAACATCTAAAAAAAAATCCATTGTTGCGCACACCCCCCCCCCCCTCACCCTCTACTGCTAAAATCAGCTCCACAGCACAAAGACACACGCACAGACATTCACATGCATTATGCACTCTCATTCACCTTCGCACCCATCATGCGCTTACTCATTACCCACAACACAAGCCTACGTGCATACATACATATTTCAATTAATGTACGTCTGTCCTGGTCCTGAAGTTTCCTCACAGTGCTTCAGCTCCCACGTAGCACAAACCGGAAGCAACAAGTGCTTCCTGCGCACTTGTGCCAGTGTCCTGCTCTGCCTGTATGTCTAGGGTGGCACAGGCACACCCCCTTGCATAGACAAACGTGAAGTTCTACAGCCAGCATCCCCAATGGGCTACTCAAGGCTGGGGAAGCAAAGGAAAAACGGGCTTTGCATGGCCCATTGGACAATGTGCAACTGGGAACAGAACTGTTGAAACAGTTTTTCCTTTTGATAGCTCAAGCCAGCCCAGAAGGGCTCTTTCACTTTACTCTGGGCTAGCTCCTCGGCTCCTCCATACTGGGCAAAGGTGCAGGTGGGTCAGCGACCCATGGCCCATTATGGATGAGCCGCCTCTGTTACATCCTCAATTAATCTGTGCACAGGATCAGTGTGGCTGGAGCTGAAATACAGTTGACTTTGTAGTCATGTACATCAACTGCACTGTTGGTAATGCAGTGTTTTCTTTTTTCTAGCATGGATCCATAGACCTGGCCTACAGCAAACTGTTAACAGGGTAGCTCAGTAGGTTGAGGGGCAGTTGCTGAAATAATTAACAGACCGTTTTAATCTATGATGTTTTGCAATTCCTTATAAAAAAAACAAGTGCTATAAAATGTGTTCGGCCAGGAGATGGGATAGGATGGTTGCTTGCTTCTTTATATTCAGGGTGGGAGAATTGTGGCCCCTCTGTGAAAATCAAAAGTTGGCACCCATGCGCCCAGTTTGGTTTCCTAATAACTGCTGTCAACACAATAGAAGCATTTATTTGTGATTAAGCAGTTTTATAAGCATTTAATATCTTTAGCAATTATATCCTGTGATAAAACACAAATGATGCACAAAAATCATTGTTTGTTGCGATAGTCAAAATGAAAAAGTAAACCCATTGTAAAGAAAACCAGTGGCTGTACGTTGAAAAAGCATGTTTCAGTTGTAAATGTTTTTTTTTTTCTTTCTATGCAAGTGTAAGCTGTACATTTGGAAAACAGTGTACCCAGTATGTAGGTAGCCTGCTTTTCAACAGTACTGTCCCCCAGCCCAGTGATATTGATGGCCCATTCTTTCTTTTCAGGCATGAAGAAAGAACACAGGATCAGCAAACGAGCCTACAAATGTGTAAATGACGGCTGAGCTAAGGAGAACTGAGTCCTGGATAGGGTTCTTTGCTAGATGGGAGGCCAGCTACCAATTAGGAGGGCAAAGAAGCAAATGCCTGTCACACCACTGCCCCCTTATAGGGATGCCTATGTTCCAAATCCTCCCAGTAAAACAGAACCGTCCTAATCCTAGCCACCAAATGTGTTGTCTTGCTCGGTAGTGTCTCATTGGAGTGCATTTCTGTTAAAATACTCCAATCCTGTGCGATTTAGGCAATGCATAAACAGTTTGGGACATTTATGTCACAACGCAGGTCTTGTCGCAATTAATGTAAATTTAGCATTACCATGTTCTTAACAAGTTGGTATTGGCTCAACCATGGCAATAATTGTGTTCTTTTGTCTGTTTAATAATCTTTATTAGGATTATAATAAAGTATAATAAAGACCATACAGCTGACCAGATAGACAGAGAATACTTGAAGACATGAGCAACAATTGGGTAAAACTGTTGAATATGATGCTGGAAAGAAAGCAAAGTAGACAAATGTATTTAAAAATGTTAATACCCAGCAAATAGGTAAATGGATAAAAGGTGGACCGACAGGGAAGTCGGACAAAGGGACGAACACTAGAACAAGAGGAAGGAGGGGGAGGAAAGGAGCTTATTCAAAAGAAGCAATGAAAATCTCTGAAGTTGAGTCACGAAGCAAGCCAAACAAGGAACAGTGTGGGGAATTGAGGAAGAAAGGATGGTACAGCAACAGAGTGCGCCCCAAGGACCACATAAGAGCCATGGGACGAATAAAATGAGCCCATTTGCATTATATTTGGGAATAGCATTGAGGTAACTGGCAATACATTTTCAATCTTTGCACATGATATGTTGTTCCACCATCCTTTAACTGAGATATTTTACAAATGTTTCCAATTGGCAGTAACATGTTTGAGGGTGAGCGCAATGAAAAGGTCATAAGTTTAGCTGATAAATAAAAAGTAGTAATGGCATGACTGCCCAGAAAAACATTGAAAAACGAGGGGAATATTGACATCAAAAATTTGGTGAAGAAATCGCCACCTCTTTCCAAAACTTGAGAATATGGGGGCAGTCATAAAACATACATTTGTAGGAGGCGGGGGCAGGGCCAGCATTTGTCATCTGCCCCAGATGTTGACTTAGTTTCAGAGGACTGATGAAGGCTCTATGGGTGAAAAAATACAGATGTTGCATAATGTTGGCAGAAGTGGAGACCCACTTAATCTTGCAAATAATAGGGGCCACGTTGTATGTCTAAGTAGTACCAAAAGACAAGTTCCCATTTTGATTGAATAAACCATCTGGTGATGGGACTAACCGTGGTACGCAAAACTTTATAACATTTTTAGCAGCAGGGGCAACAGAAGCCATCGTTAAGAGCGGAAGTCTAGAGGCATCAGGTTAAAGAATACCATTCTGTGAGCTCTGCAGAGCATCTAAAAACGCAATAACCAATTAAATGTAAGTTGCGATCCGATTGAGGGATAGGAAACCAGCATTTTAATTGTTGAAATGATAAAAGGGAGCCATTGTCAATCTAATAGAAAAATATGATGCCTATTTATTTAAACAGGGTTTGCTGTGAAGTACCCTGCCATTAATGGTAATCGCTTTATTATGCCACAAAAATGGAGAGAAATTCTGGGCATGGGATCTGCAGTGAGGGGAAAAGAAACATTCTTAAGGCTGAAATAGAAGCCTTAATGTGGTGTGAGAATGCAGAGAAGGGACTGAAGATGTAAATTAAATCAGTGATGTCATAGGGGAGTGCCAGGTTTTTATCCGATAGACCCCAAGAGGGGGTGTGAGGGAACAGAAGTGGTCAACCAGGAACAAGCATGTCTTAAGAAGGCAGAATGATAGTGTTTAAAGTTGGGGAAACCTGCCCCCCCCTGCATCCCCACCATCATACGAGGCTCTTAATTTGCTAATAGTGATACTTTTACAACCCCCCCACAAGAGTGTTGAGAAGAATGGAGTTATTGGACTTAAAAAATGAGAGGTAGTGCGGTTGGGAGAAGTTGCAGATAATAAAGGCCAATGGGGTACAGCATTATCTTAATGGTATCAAGGCAACCCCAACAGGATAGGTGAAGAGGTGAACAACTTGATGTGAGTTCTTTGAGTCTGTTGATAAGTGACTCAGCATTAATTTTAAGTGTCGGTCACAGTAGAGGCAAGGTGTATATTAATATTAAATATTTAATTGAGTTCTGACACCATTTAAATCCAAACGCATAACTCACGCTTAACGCAAAATGGGTTAAGGGGGAAGCATTTTGAACGCATCTCTATTAAGCTTGTAACCGGAGACCAAGGAAAACTGATGTAGCCTGTCTACCAAGAAATGAAGATGGAAATTGGGATGTTGAATAAGAATCAAGATGTCATCGGCATGTGGCAACTGGAAATTCCATGTGGGATACCAGGGATGTTTGCATTCTATCTAATGATTTCTAGTAGAGGTTCAAGAGACGGGGTGTAGAGAATAGGGGAGAGAGGGCAATCCCGTCTAGTGCCTCTTAGCAAAGGGAAGTAGGATGAAGATAGTCCATTGATGCAGATGGAGGATTTGGGGCAAGAATAAAGAAGTTCAGTAAGTGAGAGAATTTTCCCCACACCCATGCCACTGCAAAGTCTGAAACATAAAATCACCGTTGACCCGATCAAAGGCTTTTTCAGCATCGAGCGCAATAGCAGCATATCCAAGAGTCCTTTTTGTCCATAGACACAAAGTGAAGAGCATTCAGTAGAAGCCTCTTATTCGAAGCAATGTTCGTACCCTTGACGTAGCCAACTTGATGATACTTAATCAGGGTGGGGAGAGCGGATTCAATCCTGTTGGCCAAATGTTTGGCAAATATTTAGCTTTCTACATTAATGAGGAAGATTAGTGCATAATTTTTGGGAAGATCAGGCTCTTTGTTGGCCTTAGGAAAAATAATAAGCTGTGCTTTGGAGAAGGACCCGGATGAATCTTGCTGCAATGTAAAATCTTTAATCTGGAGGAAAGGGAACTAGCAAAGTGACTGAAAAATTCAATAGAGAGCCCGTCTGGACCTGGGGCTTTCCCTTTACCTAGTCCCTTAATGGCACGATTTAATCTCAAGAAGTGTGATCTCTCCCTCCTAATGGGCGAGATCAGTTTGAGGATATGATGCTCTACTCATTTTATTAAGAAAAGAGTCGAAATGGGCAGGAGAGACGGAGGACTCTGGGGTATATAGCTTGGAGTAAAATAGTTTAAAACAATTGAGAAAGTCGACTGGGTTAGTTCGAAAATAGCTAGCTTTATCTTTGTGCAATATTAACGTCCTTTCCTTTTTAGACTTGAGATATGAGGCAAGGTATCTGCTAGCCTTGTTAGAAGTCTGATACATTTTGGTTTTGTATTTTAATAGCACTCCAGTGGCCAATTGAGTGAGAACATTATTTATCTGAAAGCACAATGAGAGAACCAAGCGACGTTTAATATCTGAGGGAGAGCTATAGAACAGTTTTTCAGCGTCAGAGAGCTGGAGATAAGTCATCAAGATGTGCTTTATGCAATTTCCTTTTCCTGCAAGAGTAAGCAATAACGTGACCGCGCAATGTTGCTTTAAAGGCAGCCCAATTGGTAGCAACTGAAGTATCATGCTCAAGATTCTCAGCGAAAAACTGTTGATAAAAGGAATGAAAAGACTGGATGAACTATTGATCATGAAGCAAGCTGTTAAATCTCCGAGATGGTGGCTTATTGATGTCAGCAAGGTTAAACGTGGTGTAGACCGGGGCATGATCTGAGATGATGTTAGAAATAGAAGAGTCAATGAGAGAACCAGTGAGATGCTTGGGAAAAAAATATAATTGAGACGTGATGAGAGTATCATGAGGGGATGAGTAAAAGGTGTCATCCAAGTGAGTGGTGTTAGAAAACCTCCAGGTGTCAACACCAGTGTCGGCTAAACAATGCAAGAAAGCCTTATGAGACTTGAAGCTTTTGAAGATGCACTTGGATTTCCTATCTAAAATGTGGTCCTGTACTTGACTAACATCTCCACATAAAATGATATTATGGAGGACAGAGCAAAGAATAATTTTCTTAATATAGTCCTAACAATTGGGGTTAGGAAGAGTGGGGCCATACACATTCATAATGGAAAGCTAGTCGGAGCCAATTAGAAGTTTGAACCAAGCCCAGTACCCATTAGGATCAGCATCCAGTGCTAACATCTTATAGGACAGTTTTTTTGCTAATAAGCATAGCAACACCATTTGTCTTGCCAATAGCAGGGCTAGCAATGACATTTTTAATCCCAAACTACTTAAGCTTCATGGTTTCAGTAAGAGATAGATGAGTCTCCTGTATACAGGCTACAGGTGGCTTGCTCTTATTAAGGTGAGAGATGATGTTGTGTCTCTTAATAGGGTTATTACACCCTTTGATATTCCAGTTTATACACACAGGTATAGGTAGAGAACTACAAAATATGGACCACAACAAATTACAAAACGAGAGTAATCAAAAGAGAAGTGCACCAATAAGTCACATTTGGAGACCAAAACAAGTATGAATAAGATAAATGGTTTCAGAGCAAAAGTGGCGATAAAAGGAAAAGACATGAGGGTAGAGGGGAGGGAGAGGGAAACCAGACCAAAAACAAGGTGTTTGCACGTAAGGGGGAAAAAAGACACTATTCCAGATAGTAAAACACATAAGATTATTGAAGCAAAAGGGTCAGACCAAAAAAAGGGGAAAAACTGGAGATAAAAGTAACGGGAGGAGTGACACCACTAGATCGGTCAATGCACACAGATGGACCCCAAAAGGAAAATGAGCCACAAAACCCATCAAAAAATAGAACATGAGTTGGTATTAATGATGCATACAGAGTTCAAAAACACTGCCAAGCCCAGAGAAGAAACAGGGTTTTGAAGTGGAGGGAGAATCCGGAGGAAGCGATGTGTCCATGCCTTAATTTTTAATAGTGCGAATAAAGGCCTTCAGATCGGCAAGTTTGTCAAAAATGGCAGTACGCTCATCGCGAGTTTGTCAAAAATGGCAGTACGCTCATCGCGAGTGATTTTGAAAGAGCATGGATGAAAAAGGCTGTATTTTACATTAAGCTGTTTGAGGGCTGGATGAAAGGACAAGAATTCTTTATGGCGCTGAGTAGTGATCTTAGCCACGTCTTGCGACAGATGAATCTTGCTACCTTACCAGGTAAGGGGAATCCTTTACCTTAGAAATCAATAGCTAGAGTGGATTAAATTCAAGAAGATAGAATATCAGCGTACGAGGGGGGGTGTTGATTAGAAGATGAGGAATGTCTGACTGGACCGATACGATGGGCATGCTGGATGTTAAGTAAGGTATTTGGTTAGAGACGGAGCATGACTGGCAGCATTTTCCTGTAGGAACTAAATGGGATCAGATCCTTCATATCCCTCCGGCAGACTGGTAACGGGCAGGTTATTTTGTCTTCTTCTGTTCTCCAACTCCTCGGTATGCTTTTGAAGATCCTTGACTCTATTTTCGTCCCTTCTGCCTTCAAAACCCTTCCACCTGTCATCCAGTTGCTGCAGTTTATGGTTGATGGTTATGATGAAGGGTTTCAGAGCTCTGATCCCTTGTAAAATAGTATCAATAGCCGGGTCCGCAGGAAAGAGCGGTGGTGGAGAATCCCTTTTAGGTCTTTTGAGATTGGTCAAGGGAGGAACTGAGTCCTTGGAAATGGACTGTAGTTTTTGAGAGCCTTTACCCAGAGCCATGTTAGGAAATAAGGTGGACAAGATAGCTGCTGCAGAAGTGTAACGATGTACAATCAATGCGATAGCAGAGATGCAGGAAAAGGCACCCAGCAGCTAACAGAAAAGGTCGGCGCATAAACTGCTAAAAAGACCCAAACCAATAGAAGTGATTGGTTTGTGATACGTAAGCAATGCCAGTAATGCTCTTATGAAGGAAAATAAAAAGGAAAAAAAAATCACACTCTCCGTATCAGTCCGCCATAATTGCAGGAATTTGAGAATAGTAGCCAATGGCCACAACAGCAGGAAAGATGTAAACAAAAACAGTGCAGATTCAAGCAGCTGGCAATAGAGCAGTAAGAAGAGAATTAAAGAAGCAGTCCATGTTCCATGCTAAAGCTCCCCAGGGATGAGCCTGCGGGCTCCTGTCAGGGAGCAGTTGCAATGCGCCGTACTTTTTGAGATGGAATTGTCACAGAGGGCAAGGAAGCAGACGTTGCAGCAATAAGCGATGAAAATAATGGAAGAGAAACACTTAACTAATTGTATGTAGCTTGGCCATAGTTATACAATGGTGCAGGAGGTGGCACACACATAAAAACGATGCTGACGAGGCCTGAGCCGGCACGTTGTGTTGTGCGAATGCCAAACGTCTCCACACGTGATCTCGCTGATGGTAGAGATAGAGAAAATGCTTGTCTTCCCATGTCGATGGAGTCTGCCAAGAGGAAACAACGGGCCGTCGGAGGACAAAGGTGTGTGAGCCATGCGAGCGGACAGCAGGAAAAGGGTGAGATAAAAAGGCGGTAAGTAGCTAAAACATAAGTAATGAATGATGGACCAAAGCTGTGCAGTCAAGCGGCCATACTCCCGGCGCCAAGCCATGCCCCCCATATTTGGTTGTTCTAATCGACCAAGTGTAATTTTTCTACCCGTGCATTAATGATGTGCCTGACCAGTTTAGGAGCTCATTCTCCTGTAAGTGACTTCAATCCAGCACTCCAACTAAGTCAATGCCTAGTCTGGGATGCCCAATGGAAGCCCTTATTTATATATTTTTATGTCGAAGTTCTTTAAATCTGGATGATGAACCCTTATATAACGCCCCTCTCTTTGAATCCCCCTGACCTCACTGAGCCAAGAAGTAGGTTTGTTTTGCAATTTAAAAGGGTTATTTGAAGAATTAAACAATATATATATCACTTTTATGAACAAAATAATATCTGAATTGCACACTTATGAAGATGGACGGTAATCAACAATGGGTAATATTACAAAATCAACAATCTCTTTAATCACTTAGGAATAGGAAGGATACTGTAGCAGAGAATACTTTTATGGTTCAAGGAAATGCAAGATGGGAAAGAATGCAACACAGAAATAACTTGATATGATTTCAATCAAAAGATAATGTGATCACTTTTTCCCCTGTGACTACTCACTCCCCCCCCATGCAATATGAAGAGATAGAAATGAGGGCACAGTGGTTTCAAGAATACAATCAATCATGCAGTTCAATCCCAGTTCCCCCAGCAAGCTTAGAGAAAACGGGTATGATTTTAAACACAGGCAAAAATACTTGTGACTGTGATTGTCATGAAAGGAGAAATATTTTAATTCACTAAATGTGATTCAGGATAAGTGATAGTTATTTTGGATTGGTTCAGGTCAACACTAGCAATGGTTCATGAATGATTATCAGATTGGAAACGAATTTCAGCAGTTGAAAACAAGAAACGGCTATTTTTAAGTGGTGAAATGGAGCTAAATTGTAATTCGTGGCAATCTTTCCGCGTGCGTGAAACGTGATTACGGAATAACTCTAAGGAATTGGAATGTCGTTGTAGGTTCGTTGGAAAGCTTAGGATCTTAGCTTCAAAATGACAGTCAATTTCGTTTCTAGGACGTACGGTCCAAAAGTTACGGAGGATTTTGTGAAGGTAGATTTTTCAGAAATAAAGTCAAGATTTCAGATTGACAGATTGCGCTTTATAGATTTGGAATCAACAGGATGGACACAAGATTCTATAATGCAGTTCTGGATAGGTTGAAATGGATGGGATAAGATTACTTAAGACTAAGAGATGACTATGCACAGTTCTAGACTAGATACTCACTCCTAAGCTTTAGAATGGAAGGGGCCCCCTCAAGATCTGGTCAATGGTTTGGCTGGGTTCTCTCGCCACCGGACGGTCTCAGGCACTGGGTTCTGCTCACAGCACGGCCTCTGGTCTGCTCGGTCTCTCGGACTGGATCAGACATGTTCTGGGTGACAAGTCTGCTCTCTCTGGTTTGGATCTTGGTTCTAGCACAGGGTTCTTAGCAAGAAGCAAAACAGCTCAGCCCGGCTGTTGGATTTTGAGATGCCCCTGGGAAGTTTAGGGGTTAGAATCAGGTTGCAAAAAATTCTGAAGGCCTGCTGAGAAGGGTTCAGCTTTTGGGTAGGCCTCTCTCTGCTTCAAAGTTCTAGAGTTTGGTTTTAGCGTCTGGAGTCTGGATCTATCTAGAAGTGGAAAAGTGTGTGTGTCCTCATCTGTCCTAAGCAGTCTCTATTTATGTGTTTCCAAAGTGGGTGGGTAGGCTGATTCGCTATTCCCAACCCCCTAAGGATTTGATAGGTCATAGAATTCCCTGTCCCCTGACTGGAGAAAGGATCAGCGTGTCAGAATGAGTCAGTGTGATGCTGTGTTTATGGCTTAACTGAAATCCCTCCTCTTTGTTTTTACCTAGAAAATCAATTTTTCCCAAAAACATATTTCCCAGATACACAAGTAGTTCATAATACATATACACATCGCAGATTAATTAAGGCATGTCTCTGTTCAAGTCCCATGTTCCTACGAGCCTGGGCTCAGAAATGACCACTTATTCGCGTTTTTTGTGAGTTTCCCAATATTGGTTCTGCACCAAATTTTACACAGGCATGCACACGCCATATGAGCACATCTCTGTAATTTCTTATGTTAATAGCAAAAACACTGCAGCTGCGATATTAATAAATTCCGGGGTTTGGTCTCAGAACATCACACGGCGTCCAGCTTAGTCTTAAATAGTGAGTGAATTTTTTTACATTTTAACTGTCTCAAAGTTTTACATTTTTATCAGTTCGGTACACTTGGTTGTAAGTAATTTTATAACACACATATTTGCTGGGCTATCTGAATCCACAATGGTTTGTCTCCGCCCCCAGAGCTGGCTGACTCAGAGAGTCACATGTCCTGCCTCTCCCAGAGCAGTTGTTGACCAGTCACACCCAAATCAGCATATTCCTATTCATCCCAAAGCCCCCATTGTTCCATCCTCTGGGCTGCAGAGAAAATCTCATCCCCTCTTCATTAGCATGTCAATGTGACATCCTCCCTTTTGGTGTGAAGGCCCGAGGTGTGAAGGGTTCTCAGGGAAAGAAAGCCTCTTGAAGTTTTAACTAAATCACATTACCTTCTGGTCAATTACAACATAGTTCCTTGTAAAAAAAAAAATACATTTATACATTCAAAATAAGCAACATATCTTTAAATCCAGTCTTTTTCCACATTAAATCAATGTGTTGCACTCTATGTGGCATTTTGATGGAATTCTCTTCTTTGGCATAGTTTGAGTTCAATTGTTTAACTTTACAAAAATGGTTTTAAAACGCCGGCTTTCTGGTAGAGGCGAGCAACGGTATTACATCCGTTTTGACAGCTGTCTTTCCATCAGTATCTTTAAAATAGGATTTTGTTCTGAGAACATATGATTCTTGCTGACATTGGATTTATGTGGACTCTTGCAGTATAATGATGTGGAACACCCAACAAGGAGATTGGATCTTTTTAGGTGGTTTGTGAGCCATGATTTTAGCAAATTTGACACCAAATAAAAACTGATTTTTGAGACAGCTCTGTATTCCTTGGCAGTGATTTTGCTCTGTGAGCAGTCAAAGGATGGGTTTTGGCAGTGGTCTCCTGTGTTACCACTGACATAGGCAAAAGTAGATGATGGCCTATTTTTCAGGTTTTCACTGCGCAATTTCTGGCGAGCAGCATGCTTTCCGGCGGCCATTATGATGTTTCTGCTGCCAGCAAGGCACAGTGATGTTGCAGGGCTTGGATGAGTGGGTTGATACATCCCACACTCCCTTGTGACTCATTATGAGCTAAATGATTGTTTGAAAAGTGACTTAAGTTTGCCAAACATGTATTCAGTTGCAGTGATTTTTGTAAGGTGTCTGAATCACATTGGCTCTCATTACAAGTTTGCTGGTACATAGTAAAAGTGCTGATGATACTATTTACCAGTCCTGCAAGTATGAGGTTGCCGGAACAGAGTTGCCCGAATTACTGGCGCTGGTAATACCAGCACAGTGGAATAACCGCATATCCCGAGATTGGATTTGCCAGTAATACCAGAAGATATTTACCAGTAATAATAGCAAAACCAAGACTGAGAACACCTCAGCAGCCAGTGAAGGAACGCAGGTGAAGGAAATAAGGCTACAGGTGCACCCTATGCACATGGGAAGAGTACAAAAAGGGCGACACATGCCCCAGAAACACTTTCCAATACAACCATGCTGCCACACATTGCTGCAAACATGGAGATGAAGGCGTTACATGCCAATCTACAGCTGGAAGACCAGCAGGCCAGGGAGAAGTGGATGATGGGGATGCAGCTGGAGAGGCAGATGTGTGTGGTGATCCCTCACACAAGGGCCACACCCTGGACCCCCACTGACTGGAAGATACGAACTCTGTACCGAGTGGTTAAAAGTGGGGGTGACTCATTAACGTGTAATATTGTCACCAAAAATTAGCATATCAAGGCGCCATCTGAAAAATGTGTGGGGGAATTCCTGAAAAAATGGGTTGACTCCATCCACCCGTGTGTACCCTCGACTTGTGCCCTCCCTGTACCGCCTAAACTGGGAGATCATACTTGACATCCTGACCCACATTCAGGAGAACATTGAGAGCAGGATTGGCATCAGGTCAGTCATACCACCACTGCTAAAGCTAATGTTGATCCTGCACTTCCTGGCCAGTGGCACGTTCCAGAATTCTGTGAGCCAGCTGCACAGCATTTTGCTGCCTGCCTTCTCCAGAGTGCTGGTGGCCACCTGCACCATGTGGGCCAGCACATCACCTAGGCACAGTTCAATGCCACCAAGAACCGCTTATATGCAATTGCAGGTATGCCCAATGTAGTGGCAGCATTGGACATGTACGCATGTTGAGCTGTTTGCCCCCCATGCCTCAGAGGAGGTCTACAGGAACCGGAGGCAGTTTCATTCCCTGAATGTCCAGGTCACCTGTGACACCAGAGAATACTGAAAGAATGTCCAGAGGACGTCATTTCTTAATAAAGTATCAACATTTATTTAGCATGATACAGAATGTATAGAAAATGAATCAATCGCCTATTAATACAGACTTCTGAATTCCATTTTGCATTACCGGAAAGCAAAGAGCTACATAAAAGCTATAGCCATACCATTAAACTCCATTCGCAGTGAATCATTCACACCTTAATCCACATTCAGTGCCAAACATACATCCATAAGCCGCTAAAATGCATACCAACATAGTAGGACATTATATGGTGGGACATTCAAATTGTCACCACTAACAACCTTACTGCATATACATTAAATGTTGAAAATCACAGTGATTATGCCGAATGTGATCTACTAGTGAGGTGGATCAAAATGTTGTACTTCAACAGATCACATCCCCACTTGTCTCTCAACCTGTTTTGACGTGAAGAGATAAGTCAATGTCTTCATTAGGCGAATCATTACAGTGTACTAAAAAAGAGAATGTGCACGGCATTAGTGCACTGGCCTATATTGGTAACATAAAAATACAAGGGACGTATATACCAGTGTCCTGCATCGGGGTAACTGGCGTCTCTGGAATCATTGGCGGTTCCGCTGCCATTAGCGGTTCTCCCACGTTGATTCCAAAGGCGCTAGTGTCGGTCTAGTGTTTCCTGCAACAACCGCCGCCGGGAACCATATCAGCATTCGAGTTCTGGCGGTCGGCGTGTTGCAACCCCGACTTCTCCTTCTTGCGGTTATTGGGTTTGTTTACACTACACTAGTTTTGGGCCATTTGTTTTTCCTTGCTTGTCCTCGTTGCCCCCCTTCTTCTATTGCCTGCTTTGTGTCCATTCCTTCTTACGAGACTAACTTTGCCTCGCTACGTTCCGCTTGTGCCTCCTTGTTCCTACTCTCCTGCTTTCCTTCTGGGTCTGTTTTCACCCTTGGCACCCTTGGCACTTCTGTGCGTATCCCTCTTTGCCCTTACGGATCTCTTTACTCACCTACTCCTTTGTTTCTATCCTCTGGAATCCTCTTTGTTTGTCTTTTTAGTCAGTCTGGTGTTTCAGTATTCCTTTGGCTTCTCTGGCATTTTTTTATGTCTTTTCTCTCTGTTCAATTTCCCACAGCTTCTGAGTCTGTAATTAACCACCTGTGGAGTTGAGAATAAATCCCCCCCACCCCGCTGTTCTCCCCACTGATCACCTTGAATGTTCCCTCTTATAGTCTTACCCGATGATTTGAAAAGATGAGCTCTCCATCCTGCATTGAGCGCAGGGGCGCGTAGATAACTAGTTGCTTCACTTGCTCGAAGGAATTGGTGAGTTCCAGGACAATATTGATTCCGATATTCCCGGCAAGACGCCGTAAGTATGTAGTTCGTAAGAGTGCAAATGCCTGACATTCACTCTTGTCCGATTCCTTGCAGGTTGTAGCTTGACCCTAATGAAGAGTTCCTCATGGCATCCGGTAATGTTCTGGTAAGGATTTGTATTATCCAACACAGTTCGATAAAATAATGTCCATATGTAACCTGTTGCTTTCTCCCTTATTCAGGCGCTGAGAGAAAGTATGAAGTCTCGGGGAATAATGCCTCCGGCGGTAAAATCAGGTAAGTCTTTTGTGGTGAGGAGGGTTCCCCTTTTTAGTCCCTTGTTTCACCTTGCTGTCCTTTTGTTTCCCCTTAGGGGCCGGGGTTCGGCTAGGATGCAGTGGAAGCTGCGCCGACCCGTGAAGAAGAATAGTACCCCCGGTGGTAAAATCAGCTAAGTCTATGGGGGGTATTCCTCTGTGTATTCCCCTGGCTCACCTTGCTGTTCTTGTCTTCTCCTTAGGTGCCGGAGTGCGGTGGTAACATGCAGGAGGATGCAGTGAAATGTGAAGATGCTGCGAAGGCCGGTGAGTTCAGCGCGGCGCTGCAGCAGGCGAGGCGACACGCATAAAATAACTTCTTTCTTCCAGCTCGAAGGCACGATGGATCGGGAATTCGGGTAAGGATCAAAGGTATTGCTCTTGTTCTAACCTTTTCTCCTTCTTTCCCCCTTTTTCTAGGAGCTCCAAACTCGAGGCGGGTGTGGCAGAAGACTGGATGCAGACTTGCAGGCACGGTGAGCGTTACGCTGCTGGATGCAGAATAACGCGTGCTGCTCTTCGGGTGTGGTTTAAATAGTGCCCAAAGTAGTCCCAGGTAAGTATTCCTCCCCAGCCCCACCCGAGTAAAAAAAATAGTCCCTAGGTAAAATAGTCCCTTCAAGCCTCGTTTGGCTTGGAGCTCTTGCAGCATGGTCTGCATCAGGTAAGTTTGCAGCATGGTCTGCATCAGGTAAGTTTTAATCTATGAGCCTGGCACCTATGGCGCCAGGACTGACTCTCCATATGAGCCTGGCGCCATAGGCACCAGGACTGCACCCAAATAGCCCCTAGCGGGGGTAGTTGGGCTTGCTTGGGGTAACTTGATGCCTGCTTCCGGGGTTGCTGGACTTGGTCTGGGTCCCCGGGGGTAGGCATCATGACAGTAAACTCCCCAGCTCTTCAGCCTTCTATCATTGCCTAATCCCTAGTCTCCGTCCACTAGATTTTTTTTGTCTGCTGGAACCACTTGCTTGTCTCGGATCTACATTGCTCAGCTCAGTTTCCGGATCCTTCATTTCTTTGGCGTCTGTGAAAAGACAGAAAGTACACCGGACTTGAATTTAGTTTTTTTTTATGCCTCAGGCTTTTTCCCCTGACCAGGCTTGTCTCGGGAGGGGGTCCGGAGGCAGCTACCTCTAAGCTTCCACTGTGGCTTCCTCTCAAGGCAGGCCATACCTGCATTAAAAAAAAGGAAGGAGCTTGGAGCAGACGAAAGAAAGCATCAGCGGAAACCAACAGTTCAGGTGAGGAGGAGGGGGATTTACGACTAAGTAAAAGAGACGCACTCGTGACAACCAGTCCCTATAGGCAGCCCTGCAACATGCAAATTCAGACACTTATTAAACATTTACTAAAGCAACCAGTTTTAAGAAAGCACGTCTAAAAATTCTATCAAGACTATGCCCCTTATAATTTCCTAGAGCGAGCGGGTACGTGAGGCCCAAAGACTTCTGTGCCTGATGGTGATGGTAAGCTGACACCAATGGAGACTGCAACCAAAAACACCACTGTGGTGTAAAAGACTGTACACCATGATAGGCCCAAAACCCTACAGAGGTGGTTAAACGTGAACAAACCTTGCAACTCTAATCCTATGCTTCCATGGCCAGAAAGAGTTAAAAACCCTGGCCGCCACAAACCCAGCATCAGCGCCTAAAATAAAGCATGACACGGATTATTAAGCTAGTAAGACAACGTAACTCAAATGCATTATTAGAGCACCATTTCTTAAGTTGGAAATAGTGTCTGGAGTTGCTCACCTCATAACACGAGGTTAAGGGTCAGTGCATAAATGTGCAAAGATTATGCACCTACGATGACCGGAGCTGTCCAATCTTTAATTTGGTAGGTCCAAACATGGTTGGTGTTGTGGGCGAGCCCGTGCCTCGGGCCGCCCCATACTATCACACACGCACTCGCAAGCATACAAGAAGACACGGGACATGCGTGTGTGTGTTCCGGAGTCCCGGCGGCAACTGCCACACGGACGTTCTTTATTCCGAACACGCATGCGTGACCGAGAGCGAGGCTCGCGCATGCGTCGTTCATGATTGCAACGTCACATCCCTTTTTTTCTTTAATCAAAACAACATAACCATTGCTAATGCAAAACAGTGCAAACTGGGAATACAGAACCTGTGACCCAACATGGGTTATCGAACTGCTGTAACTTCGGCTCCATCTCCAGAGTCCAGGATGTAGTCCTTGAGGCGAGCAGGCAGTCTTCGATCTCGTCGCGCGGGATACTGCGGGGTACTCGAGGGAACTGCGCTGTGACCCTCTGCTAGCGGAACGGCATCCTGCACTGCATCCTCCACTGGATTCACTTGGACAGTTTCAGAGGAGGCGCCTTCGCCAGGATCGATCGCATCAGTTGAAGTGTCCACTTTCTTAAAGAAGGACCTATTGCGAGTGACAGTCCCTCGTGCGCATGCTGCCGTGACCATTGTTCCCTTCACGTGCGTGACTGTCCACGGGTGAGGTTCATAAGGAAGGGACAGTTTGCCTTCCGGTCGGCGGTTCCGTACTAGCACGGAATCGCCTACGGCTACTTCCTTGTCTTGTAGACCCCTTCTTTCGCTCTCCCTCTGGTTGCGTGCTTCTCGCTCTTCCCTTACTTTCTCATTGTCAATGACCCCAGGTTCCCGGCCTTCTACTTCGGGTATCATTCCACGGGGGCAGCGCCCGAAGAGCGCTTCAGCGGGGGTGACTCCAGTTGACTGATGAGGCGCGGTCCTATACTCTCTCAGGAACTCCACTAGCTTCTTCTGTAGGTCCTCCCCTTCACTTTCAGATATCCGCAGCATCTTGTTCAAGGTGTGCATGAGTCTCTCGGCTTCCCCATTGGCACGAGGCCACAAAGGCGACACCCTCCTGTGCTGGATGCCCCTCTCTGTCAGGTACTGAGCGAATTGGCTGCCCATAAATGGAGGGCCATTGTCCGAGCATAGTAGTTCGGGGAAGCCATGCATTGCGTACATTCTGTCCAGGGCCCTAGTGGTGTACACAGTCGCCGTGCCTTCCACTACCTCCACCTCAGGATATCATGACCATTGGTCTACCACCGCCAAAAAATACATGCCTCGCCCCGTCGATCCAAAATCCACATGGACAGTTCCCCAGGGCTTTTCGCTCCGTTCCATCAAGCTAATAGGCGGAGCTCTCTCTCCCGGACTTGCTGCTTGGCATGGTAAGCACCTTCTCACGAAGAGCTCCACCATCCCCTTTAGGCCGGGGAACCAAACTTTGGGTCGGAGTCTCGCCTTGGTTTTGGCGACCCCTTGATGTCCTATGTGGGCTAGTTCCATTACACGAGTTCTCAGTACCTGTGGGATCACTATTTGCCTCCCTCTCAGCAGAAGTCCGTTGTCTGAAATGGATAGTTCGTCCCTTACCCTCCAAAGGGCCTGAAGATCTCTTTGGGCATCTGCCTGCTGCCTAGAGTTGTTCTGAAGCACCTCTCTCCAATCACCGCTTCTTACCGCCATCCTGATAATGTGAAGCACTTCATCCTTGGACGATTCGGTCGCTATGGTGAGCCTGGACAGTGCCACCGGCAACGAACCCTCCACCACGTGACACAGCAGCCCTTGACAGTCAGATGCCTCGTTGGTCTGTTCCGCCTTCTCATGGTTTGGGTGGCGAGATGGATAGTCCGCCGGATTATTGGTCCCCGGTCTGTACACAAGCTTGACTCCATATTCCATAAGAGCCAACATCCAACGTTCTATTCTGGGCGGAGGCTTTGAAGACACTCCCGCCAGGATGGGCAGCAGGGGCTTGTGATCGGTTACAACCACGACAGGCTTGCCTAAGATGTATAGACGAAAATGGCGACAGCCCCAAAGAATCGCCAAGGCCTCTCTTTCTATTTGCGAATAGCGCCTTTCCATGTCTGTGAGCGCTTTGCTCGCGTAAGCGATGGGTCGCATATCCCCTCTGTTGTCCGCTTGCATCAGGCTTGCCCCTACACCCACCGGACTGGCGTCAACAACAATCTCTTTTGCGGTGGGGTCAAAGTACGCCATGGTATCCCCATCCGACAGGCCATTTTTAATGGTCTGAAAGGCCTCCTGCTCCTTTCTGTCCCCCACACCGTCATTCTTGGTTGGCGCCCTGAGGGGTTCAGACAAGGAAGCCAGACCCCTAATAAAACGCCCACAGTAGTTGACCATCCCCAAGAAGCTCCTTACCTCCGTGGGGGACTGGGGTGCTGTGGCCTCACGAATCTTCTTAACCTTTGCAGGATCGGGTGACACGCCAACATGAAAGATGAAACCAAAGAAACAAACAAATTTTGTCCTTGAAAAACTCACACTTTTCACGGTGCAGGGTAAGACCCTACTCCTCCAGTCTCTTCAGGGTGAGCTCTAATCTTCTCATGTGTTCTGCCTCAGATTCGGCAAAGACCAAGATGTCATCGCTCATATTTAATACACCTTTCAGTCCTGCTAGCGCCCCCCTGATTGTATTTTGGAAAACTTCTGCAGCAAATGAAATGCCGAAGCTCAGGCGCTTAAACTGATAGAGGCCATCGTGCGTCGTAAAAGTTGTGATATAACGTGAATCTGGGTGGAGCTCAAGCTGGTGGTAGCCCGACCTCAGATCCAACTTCGAGAACACTCTCGCCCCTTGCAGCTCTCCAATAATGTCATCAAGAGTGGGTGTTATATGTCTCTCCCTTTTGATAGCCGCATTCGGGAGGTGCATATCAACACAAATGTGCACCGCTCCCGGTTGTTTTGGCTTGGGGGCCACCACTATGGGCAAGACCCAGGGTGTCGGACCTTCCACCCTTTCAATGATGTCCATTTGGATCAGTGAACGGAGTTCCTCCTCCACCTGACCCCGGAGATGAAACGGGATCCGTCGATGTTTGAGAGCCGTAGGCCTGATGGTACCGTCAATGTGCAGACGTACAGGAGGAGCTTTCAACTTTCCCACTCCTTTAAAAATGCCTGACAATCTGGCCAACAGCTGCTCAATGTCTACTTGATAAACTTCAAACGCAAAATGTACAAGGTCCAATGCCTCTGACGCCGCGCAACTGAGCAGAGAGTGGGGGCTAACGTCAGTGACGAAAAACCGGGCTTTTATGGTCTTGTCGCCCTTGGACACAGGCGCCACGAACACGCCCTGAATGGGGAGTGGTGTGTCTCTGCCAAAAGTGAAAATCTTCGCCTTGGAAGTGTCCAATAGAGGTGGCCCCGGGATTGACTGATAGTGATCGGCGGCAAGCACACACACTGAGGCTCCCGTGTCTATCAGTACTTGTGTCGGCACCCCTTGAATGTCCATGACACACTTGGGCTGCCTCTTTTTCCTTGCCCCTGTTGCTATGTTCGAAATAAAGAACACCTCATCTTCCTCAGCGATGTTTAGCTTCTGTACATCCTGTTCTAATGTCGCAATGCTCCTTTGCCTCCTTGAACCAGCGCCCATCAACCTGGCCGGTCCCCTTTGTATGGCGATTGGCGCTGGAACACGACACATTTGGGCATAGTGTCCTGTATCGTTGCACCTGCCACAGGATCTCGATTTGGCGGGACAGTCCTCCGAGTGTGGTAAATCATACCTGCAGTATTGACATATGGGCGCAGCCCCTTGCGTTGGACCCACCTCCTGGCGTTTCTGGCTCCACCTCGCCTTCGACGACGACGACGACGACTGCTTCCCGATTGCAAATGCCTCTTCTGACCTGCCGGGACGCACCGCCGCGTCCATTTTGGCATCCCTTGATTCAGCCAGTTCATATGTTCTCCCACTGTCCAGGATCTGTACAAGAGTCCAGCCCGGCTCCCTCAACACCTGTCTGCGGAGCTTGCCCGAGCTGCAACCCTGGATCACTTGATTTCTGATCATGGCCTCATCGTTGTCCCATCTACAGGTCGTGGCCATTTGTCGTAGGTGCGCGCAGAATTGGTCAAGTGACTCCCTGTCCCGCTGTTTTTCACCACAGAAAAGGAATCTCTCGTGGTCCACATTGGACAATGGAATGAAATGATTCTTCAAGGCAGTTTTGACTGCGTCATAGGTTACCACTTGCAAGTTAAGAGATTCATAAATGCGCAGGACGTCCATACCAGCAGAGTATAACAGAGTCTCCCTTTTTGCGTCGTTGTTGGTTTCTCCCGTGGCAGTAAAGTACATGTCCAATTTTTTTATCCATAACAACCATTTTAGGCCCAACTTTGAACTGGGGTCCTGATGTGTCAAATTCTTGCATGGGTAACCGAGACCCCTGTAGTCTCCGCACCACCACATGCGCTGCCTCTGCTTCTCCTTCACTTTCCGCCATGTTCACAGGTCGCACAGGCACCTCCTACGGGGTCAAAGGCCGCAAACCTGACTTGGACAGACACCTAGACGTACCTCAACCCACAGCGCCGTGAGGAGTAATGTGGCCGTAGGACCTTCCAGTTGTTGGGTGTTCCTCTATGCTTCTGTGTCCATCTTGTCACCACTCATGCCGTGGTCACTGGTTACAGTGCAGTCCTCTTGGATGCTGAAGACTGTCAGGGTTCCAAAAATTGGTGTAGTGCTGTTCCTTTAAAATTTGGGCAGCGCACGAGCACCTTTCCAGGCCGCTACTGCCACACACCTTTCCTGAAAACGCATCCGCTTTGCTCACATTGGGTTCAGGGAACGCAACAGTGTAACATTGCAGCAGTTGACACGTAGCGTTGTGTCAACGAAACACTCCGTTCGCATCCCATCCTCGTCGCCAGATGTTGTGGGCGAGCCCGTGCCTCGGGCCGCCCCGTACTATCACACACGCACTCGCAAGCATACAAGAAGACACGGGACATGCGTGTGAGTGTTCCCGAGCCCCGGCGGCAACTGCCGCGTGGACGTTCTTTATTCCGCATGTGCGACCGAGAGCGAGGCTCGTGCATGCGTCGTTCGTGATTGCAACGTCACATCTGGTACAAATTGTCTGGACATAAAGAAAAGGAAGGCACATCAATACCCTAAACAACTATGTGAAATGCTTGTGTATCAAGTACTGCATAAATGGAAAACCCAAATTGCTTCCCAGTACTAGGCAACTAGCAGATTGCTGGAGAAACTAAAGCTTGCACGAAAAAAAAAACGCCCAATCACGCGTGATTGAAAGTCGGCGCATGCCGCCCAAGGAGCGTAGTCGGCTGTATTAACCCTAAATGGGTGCCATCTCCCACAAATAGCTTAGTTGGAAGCCTCGATTTACTTTCAGGTGAGCAACCTTTAGAGTGACTAAATGCTGCAAGGGGATGGCCTCCCAAGCTCCCGTGCCTCAAATAAGGCACATGCCACTCAAGGAACATATATACGTGTACCCAAGAAGACCATATCAATTCCCAACAGTGCAGAGGTCGGATATTAAGCCAAATGGGCCCTGCACATAGTTCATACCTGAAGAATTGGGCTCATAGCAGCATATACACCGTTAGCGTACATCCGACTAAACCCGACTACATCACCGTTTGCCAATGTGCGCATGTGCTCGAGTTTGGAAATACGGAAGCGTGATGACGTGTGCCTCACAAGTACAGGACAGATTGCCATGATATTAGCATAGCCCAAAGCAGCATCTTGCACATTTCAGTTGTGGGAATGCAGACATTGGAGGGATGGGAACAGCCTATAATTGTACAAGGGCCAAAGTTTTACAGACCTCTCGCGTGTCATAAGCACCATGGCCAAGTATATAAATACATAGGGCACTGGGGCTGCTGACTCAAGTGGAAGGCGTTGGGGCTGCTAACTTAAATGAATTGCGCAGAATGAAAACATTTGAAAAGGAGGCGGCTACAGTGGCCAGAACAATCGGTCATCGCACTAATGACGCTTGCCAACACATGATGTGAAAATATGAGGGGTCAAGCACCACATAAGGTCAAAGAGATTGTGACTGGATGCCGATAATGCATATACAAGGGATGCTCTAAATATCAGGCAACATTACCTGTGGAGCACAGACAAAACGGGATGGAAATAGTTGTAATGCTCTATCTTAATTAAAGTCCCATGATTCCAGTGTGCTTAAACCTTTTTCCAGTGTCTTCAAATTAAAAATCCACAATTGCTCCTTGTAGGCCAGCCTGTTGTCTGTTTGGACAGTGCTGTTTGCAGCAATTTTTTCCAGACTGAACCATGTCAGTTGTTCTACTGTTCTACACTGTGGCCCATCTCAACAAAATGGAGGACCATAGGTGCATTCAATGTGTGTTTTCTAATTTTGGAATGATGTTTGTTAATGCGCACATGTACCACTCTTGAGGTTTTACCAATACAGCACATCTGGCAAGGGCATTGGATAGCGTAGATAACATTTTTACTTTTGCATGTGGTAAAAGTCTCCAGGTCCCAAGTCTTCTCTTCGCAAGAAAAAGTAATCATTTTTTTTGAGTACTTGCAGGCCACGCATGAAGTGCAGGGGTAGTGGCCTGTTACCAAATTGAGGTTGGTATCTCTAATGGAACTACATTTCAAGGGAAGTGAGTTTCTGTCTCAAATTTTTACTTTTTTTGAAAGCAAATAAAAATGTTTGCAACTTCAGCCCTGTTGAATGAAGGATCCTCCAGTTCTTCGGATGGCCTTAATGGCATTACTGTGCTGACAGAAGGTAGACACACATACCATTTGGTCCTAATCAGAACCTTTGGCCTTGGCACAAAGTAATGATTCTCGATTAGTGTACCGTACTCACTTTCTGGAGTGTTTGACCAGTTATTTTTTTAGGGTAGCCTCGCTGGAGGAGTCTATATTCCATTACATCAGCATGTTTGTTGAAATTCGTGATGTTGGTTCAGCTGCGACGTAATCGTAGAAACATGCCATTATGGAAGGTTGCGCAACAGACTTTTGGGATGTTCGCTGTCAAATTGCAGTGTCGTATTTCTTTCAGTGGGTTTCCTATACAGTTCTGTCTGTAGGAAACCAGATTGTAAATAAATAAATCTAGAAATGAAATTTGCATAGTGGAGTACTCAAAGGTAAAATGTATGTTAGGATCTCCCTGATTGAGCCAGGCCACAAACGCAGTTAATGTGTCTACATTACCCTCCCAGACCAGTAAGATGTTGTCTATAGATCTACGATATAGTTTGATATTTTTGAAAAATGGGTTGATATTATTCAAGACTTTATTTTCTTCTAACAGTGCCATGAAGATATTGGCCAAATTAGGGACAAAAGTACACCCCATAGCAGTTCCTTTGCTTTGTAGAAAATATGTGTCTTTAAACTTGAAGAAACTGTTGGCAAGGACAAATTCAGCAGATGTGCTCAGGAAATCTGTCGGAACATTGTGTGGTGGAGGTCGTCTGTCCAACATGACACATAGGCTTTCGACTGCTTTGTCTAGGGGAATATTAGTATAGCGTGCTTCTATATCAAGCATCACAAGAATTTGGTGGAATTGAATCCCAATCCTTCCACTAAGTTGATCACATTCCTTGAGTCAAGTAAAAATGTAGGGGTGGCCATTGCTATGGGTTTAATAAAGAAGTCAATATATTTAGACAGCGGCTTTAAGATTGACCCACACCCTGATACAATCGGGCGACCCAGTGGTTTCAAGATGTCTTTGTGCACTTTTGGAATGATGTAAAATAAAGGAGTGCGTTCTTCCAAGTAGTTAATAAACTCAAATTCCTTGGTCGATAAATATCTTTCCGGTACTGTTTTTTCACTAAGCTGTAATATTTTCTTCTTAATCATGGCTGTTGGGTCACTGGCAATTTTTAAATAATGGTCGGGAATGGCCAACAGTCTGAGGGCCTCCTGATCGTACAGTTTGGCATCCCACACCACTATGCCCCCATCCTTGTCTGCTGCTTTAATAACTATTGAAGGGTCCTGAGCCAAAGTTCCTATGGCATGGAATTCAGATAGTTTAAGGTTGGGCCCAATAGTTCTCCTGGGATAATGGATGGATTTTTCAAGTTCCTTCAACACCATTCTTTCAAAAGGCAATACCTCCGGTGGGATATCGGAGGAGTTGGCGATGAAAGATGACTGTCCCGCCAATCCAGATATGTTGGTCTCTGTCGTACTCACTTTATCAGAGAAATATGACCTCAATCTAACTTTTCTCAAGACATTTTGTACGTCACTGTTGAGTAGCATAGCACTTGGGGTTTGTATGGGGACGAAGGAGATGCCTTGTTTTAAGATGGACAATTCGGATTCCGTGAGAGCTCATGGAGACAAATAAAATATTGGCAGAGCTTAATTTACCAACGGTATGCCCGGTTGTGTGTCTGGAAGTCCCGATGGCCTTGCCCCTTTGAGGGGGGGAGGCATTCTGCATGTGCATATTGCGGGTTGCTCTGTCTTGTTGAAAAGTCCTGCAGCCTCTGCGACCACCCCTTCCTTGAAAAGGGTGGCCTCCCGTATTTGAGTTGGATATATCGTCATTACCTGAGTTGCTCGAGGATGTGTCAGAAAAGGTGACGACTCTCCTTCTCCCCATTCCAGTACTTGGACCGCCACTCTGTTTCCAAAATGTTTGATAGCTAAAGTCTTATGCCAGGTATGGATATACCAGCTCTTTTTTGAACATAGAGATATCTTTTTTAAGCTTATTTGTCTTTCCTTCCGTAGCTATTTTTAAATTCTTGAAATGATTTCTATATTTGTTCAAGTTTCTGTTTTGCTTCAGTTATCAATATGTTAGTCAGAAAAGATTTTTCTTGCTCAAGCACTGTTTCTATAATTTTCTGACTGACTGTTGGGCTGTGGTTATTGTGAATACTAACAAGTCGCGGCTGCACTTAGTTGCCACCTGACTGAATGCTACCTTATATTCCGTGTCATCTAAAAAGAGACAAGGGATAATCTTGACTTGTAGTCCTTGTGGTATGATGCTTGATTGTAAATACTCTTTCAAGACATGCCCATGCATTTCTGTACGGAATTGCTTCTTTTTAAGCATAAGTAAAGCCTCACTTGAGATGCTGTTGTCCTGATTGGGTAAATGTAGATTTTCAAAAAATGGTGGACCCTCAATTAATTCTGCTATTTGTGCTTCCGTGAAGGAGATAGTGTCTGATTCAGCCATGGTTCGACTAAACTCCACCAAACTAAGTGCTACAGATGTTGCTCTGGGAAAAGAAGGCGAAAATTACTTATAAAAAAGTCCCTCAATAGGGAAACAACACAACTAAATGAAAAAAAAATAACCTGCGCAGCCAAGGGCTGAATATATGGGAAACTGAAAGGCGCAGGAAAACCCTACGCTCTGGACTAGGGTATTACTGTACCAGAGAATACTGAAAGAATGTCCAGAGGACGTCATTTCTTAATAAGTTATTTAGCATGATACAGAATTTATAGAAAATGAATCAATCACATATTAAAACACACTTCTAAATTTCATTTTGCATTGCAGAAAAGCAAAGAACTACATAAAATCTATAAAAGCCATACCATTAAACTCCATTCACAGGGAATCATTCACACCTAATCCACATTCAGTGCCAAACATAAATCCATAAGCCGCTAAAATGCATACCTACATAGTAGGACATTATATGGCGGGACATTCAAATTGTCACCACTAACAACCTTATTGCATATACATTAAATGTTGAAAATCGCAGTGATTATGCTGCATGTGATCTACTAGTGGGATGGATCGAAACGATGTACTTCAACAGATGACATCCCCACTTGTCTTCCCAACCGGTTTCGATGTAAAGAGATGATTAAGTCAACGTCTTCATCAGGAGAATCATTACAGTGTACTAAAAAAGAGAATGTGCATGGCATTAGTGCACTGGACTACATTGGCAACATAAAAACCCAAGGGACATATATACCAGTCCCTATAAGCAGCCCTGCAACATACAAATTGAGACAATTAAACGTTTACTAAAGCAACCAGTTTTAAGAAAGCATGTCTAAAAATACTATCAAGACTATGCCCCTTATGATATCCCAGAGCGAGGGGGTGCGTGAGGCCCAACAACGTCTGTGCCTGATGGTGAAGAGAAGCTGTCACCAAGGGAGACTGCAACTAAAACACCACTGTGACACTGACCTTAACATCACACACTGTGTCCGATTCCAAGGATCAACCCATGATGCAATGGTCCTGGCGAATGACACATTGCCTGCCTACATGGAGCATCAGAGAACAAAGGACCTGGATGTTTGGTGAGGACATGTACAATACCATCTATCTAGATCTATCTAGCAGTATGAGTGACAGGCAAAATGGGGGCACAACAATGTCACAAATGCAAGTCCTGAGAGCACCCTGCACATGCAGGACACACCAACGCACCACTCAATTCAGAGGCCACAGCCCACAGTCGTATGATATGATTGGTTATTTATAATGCACTTAATACCCAGAGGTTTCTAAGTGCGGACCCCGGGATCGAACCTGTGTTGCTCCGTGTCGTCTTGCTTCCAAGGCAAGCACGTTGCCCCTAACCTATCCTCCTGAGACCATGAGACACATGACTGGAGATGTAGCAGTCACTGACCAGGCCCTTTCAAACCCAACGGGACATACACAGCAATGCACTTCAGGTACCAGAATGCCCCCCCCCCAAGCAGTGCAATACGCATGCAAGGACTGTAACATGAAAAAGTGGAGCAGTATGAGACCTGGGACATACAAGCACAGACTGTGCATTGAAATTCCGCCGTCATGGGTAATGCCACTGCTGAGCATCATTACTCTCCCCTGTGTCCTTTCCCCTTGTAGGTGTCTCTCGATACCAGCTTCTCTCATGGCTGCTGACCCTTCTGAGGAATCCCCAATGCTGCAGGAAGTGGCGTACAACAGGGCCCATGTGAAGACCAGGGTGACCATTGAGCAGGCCTGCAGGCTCTTGAAAGCACATTTCAGATGCCTACACTGGTCTGGGGTTACACTCATGTGCAGGGTAGAGAAGGTGGGGCAGATGGTCATGGTCTGTACAATGTTGCATAACATCTGCGTATGGCGCTACATACCCCTGCCCCCAGATCTGGACATGCTACCACCAGAGGATGATGGGCCCGTGCACATGGGCATAGATGCAAGTGTGGGGTACATTTACCAACCCGGCAAAATTCCCCTCCATCACCAAGCTGCAATTCATCAGTACCAGCAGAATGGCTGTGCTGGCTCTATTGAGCACCATTGCCTTGCATCAAAACTGCGTTTTGCAGTTACAAAAATGATGGCTGCGCTGTCTTTGCCAAGCACCTATGGGGCCAGAGGGAACATGGAACACCCCGAGAATGGCTGCCAGTGTTTTCCTTATGTGCACCAAAGAAATGAATAGAAAAGCAGCACTGTTTTGCTGCTAGCTCAACATTTCCCATTGAAAAAGGAAATATTTTACATTTAAAGTGACTGCACCTGATGCTCTTTTCCACTGTTTTCAACAGTACACAATTGGTTCCAGTGAGACCCAGCTATGCCCAGCCATATTCAGGTTGTGCTCCAGCAAAAAAAGCATTTCTCACTGAATGACAGGCTGTGTCAGGCAAGATCTGTGAAATAGCAAAGAAATGTCACTTCGAGCCATACGCAAAATGCTTTACTTTGCAACAAGCTATTACAACTTATAAAAAGCCCTCTCTCCCTCCTAGCTCATGTCGGTTTTAAGGGATCTTTATTTGGACAGATGCCTGTGCATTAGAAACATGGCTGGGGCTTTGGAAAGATTCAGAAAATTAATGTGAGAAGGCTGCGTTTGAAAGTGACATCCCTGCAGAATTAACCCACGTGTAAAATGTGCTTTTGACAAACAAAGAAAATGCTGTTTTAAAAGTCAAATGTTTAGTTAAGGCCTTGTCTTTGCACAGAATGTGAGGTTTTTTTTGTTGGTAAACATATATATATGGGATATTTAATTCCAACTGATTTGCTTTCTGGATCAGAAAGAAACAATAATAAATAAACAAATGCATTTACTGTGCTGAAGCCACAGAATAGGTTTTTCCAGGCCTGGCTTCAAATGACTTTTGCTTCCTGCCTTCCCCCCAGGCGGGCCAGCCCCTTGGAAACTATGAATATACCAAGAGGAAGAATGTAACACGCTCATCAGACTCTGTGGCAGTGCTTCAAGCTGTTACAATAGATTTTGGGAGACCTAGGTGTGACTTTGTTAGCAACACCTCCCCTCAACATCAATTGGGGAGCCTCGAAGGCCACTCCAGAGCAACATTTGGAAGTATGTCCTTATATGGGAGACAAAAACCTAGCCCATTTGGGGGCAAAAGACTGTTCTGAATTAATAAACTTTGGACTTTTATTTCTGCAATGGGACAATGCAGTAATGCAAAAGTTTAACAGGTTAAATATGATTTTGGGGCGTTAAGACAAGACATTGTAGCTTTCCATAGGATGTAGGGGATGCAAACAGCAGAAAAAGGTAAATCATGGGAAAAGTTTCCATGGTGGAACGTTAAAAAGTAATGCAAACATGCTCTGATAATATGTACACATGTATAAAGTTATAGAATTGTAGGTGAAATATTTCCCACCAAAAACGGTGAAAGATTATTAGAAGGACGAAACAATGTCATACAGGCCTGGGAGTTGGAATGTTAGGCTCTCTATGAAATATGTCAGTTGTCTGTGATTTACAAGAGTGTCAGAACTGCACAAATGTGCAAATTATGACAAAATTGACTGTGGGATGGCTCTGTACCTCATAAAAACACACCTCATAAAACAGAGTCCCCTCCTTCAGTCCAATCTGCTTCTAGAGAGGAGGCGACATACATAGGCTGACTTATCCTGTTGTTGGAGACATGTCCAGACAAAGCCGGCCCCATTGTATAATCCTGTGATGTCACCTGCCTTATAAAAGGGGAAAGCTCACAGAGACAAAGGACACACACTCGTCTGAATTTTCCAGCTGTTGACTATCGAGACATTCCATATTCATCCTGCAAGATTCCAGATTCCACTGCCAGGCCAGAGCATAGCTGACTCTATCCAGGAAGGACCACTGATCCAAAAAGAAACCCCACTGAAAATCCCAATAACTCAGGGCAAAAGCTGTGGTACCCTTTTAAAGAGTATCCTGTGAACAGACCTGCTTTTTGCCCCACTACCTGCATGCCAGCTGTACCCTCGCTATCCAGTGACCGGACAGGCCCAACTGTTTTATTTTAGGAGAGCCCGCTGTTATGCCGTGACCAGATCCTTTGAGTCCAGAAACCTGGTTGGCTGTCCCAAATCCCAAACTCGAGTGCTGATTGTGAGTATTACCCCATCCCATAGCAGCACATAACATACCCCATCTTGATACATTGTTTTTGTTGCACCTTCCAAGTAATTCCATCAATACCCTGATAACTTGTTTAAAACTGTCATAATTTTCTGTGCATCCTGTCCTTTGTTTCCTAGTGTTAGCGTCATTCATCCACAAATTTCTGTCATTTGTAAGTCCTTAGTACTATTTTGGCTAAATTAATTCTCCCCAAAAAGAGGCACACTGCGTGAAGGGTTACAACTGCAGCATAACTTTTCTATTCACGGGTGGCATTTCCAGCCACTAAAATCTAGCTTAAGTGAAACTTGCCCGTTCCTTTCCAAACCGATTTTTCTCTCTCAACTGCTGTTATTTTTTAAACTGAATTTACTTTCCCAGTGAGAATCTCATCCTATCATTAATTTAGAGTCACTTTCATATTATGTCTGTGATGTGCATCTGTCACACAGCATAAAAACCGCATTCCGATTCTGTCTATTTCATCCATTTTTCAAACCGTTTTAACGTTTAAACCTGTGTAAATTAAGAAACGCAATTTCTATGGGTGTGATTTGGCTGCACTGTGTTGTCACTTCAAAGTTGAATTTTGGACTCTCTGCCCATTGTTTGTACCTTGCCTTGTAGTTGCTAGTGTTCTTACATCCCTGATACTATTATAACTCATATTTACCTCATCATTTACTGCACATTTAAATTAAATATTCAGTAATTCTGAGTGCTATTTTATGCAAATGCCAAGGTTTTAAAATCCGTTTTTACCTCCCATTTCGTGGGGGAAGGGGAAAGGTCCAATTTTAATTCTGTTTGCTGCCTAGTATACCTGACTCCTTGCTGCTCCTTTCTATACACAATTCTCGATTAATACAGTGAAATTGCTCCCATTCATTTTTGCTTTGGATATGTTATAGTATGAGGTCAAACTAAGTGTATTTCACCAATGTGCCTTGTAATTATCACCCCACTGGTGATTGCTGCCCAATATTTAATTTGTGTGATTTTCTTTGAATTTAAATTAAATAAATATTGTATTACCACCCACCGGCCTGGTTCATGGTCCATTGTGACCCGGGGTATTATTAAAAGGGGGTTTGAGACGGGTTTGGTGCCAGCTCAATCCAAATTCGTAGGAAATAAAGCAACAGTATTCTAATTGTGTGCTGCATCTGAGTCCTGGTCTGGTGTGTGACGCCAGAATGGAATCCTTAACAGATTGGGGGCTCGTGCCGGGATTTGAGATGGGTGTTCCTGGCCATGGCAGCTTAACACAGCAGGTTAACCTTCAAGGTAGTGATACTGTGTGGCTAGAAAGCTGTGTTACGCTGTAGAAGGCACCCCCCCCCTAAAAAACATAGACCCTAGGTACCAGGCCTGTGTGTAAAACTAAAGCAAAATCAACCCCAAACTAGACAAAAAGCAACAGAATATAGGTTACCCTTATAGAAATAAAATAATAAAGAAAGAACACTTTCCAAAATTACCACAGTAGAGATCAACATGGCTAGGCAGCACCTTCTGCACAAGTTATTTGTCAGAGGGGAATGGGCAGAGCCAGATGAGGAAGTCTGGCTAGAAGAGATGATGCAAAATGGACATGGATACGTGACAGCACGGTGACCTATTACATCAAGCTTTGAGCGAGTTGTACATGACTCCGAAAATTAAAGAGGAGCAGATTAAAACTGTCAGAATCACAGCCTACATATATCTCCATATGGGAGTGATACAGGGAAAACATGAAGAAAACAGAACCCTTGAGCAAAATCAGTCCAGGCTCTTAAACCAAATCCAGACTGAATTAAAATTAGCGGAAGAAAAATTGCAAAAGGGCCAAGATTCTGGGGTTGGATTGGAAAATTACATTAAACAGCTAAAAGAGAACTTGGCACTACAACAGAATAATTCAGACCAAGAGGCCCAATTAGATGCATTAAAAGAGGAGTGTCAGGAAGAGTCAACAGAAGCTAAATCAACAAATGAAATATAACAGTCTGTGCCGAGCAGATAGTTACTTTACAAAATCAAATCAAAGAGTTGAAAGAGGAGAATAACAAATGAATCAGTAAAGAAATCCATCTCCAGACAGACTTTGATCAAGAATGCCAGAAACTAAATACTATCGAGCAACAAAGGGATGACTTGGCTGAACAGAGGGGCACCCTAAATCAGGAAAAAGATGCCCTATGTCAGGAAGTGAGCAACCTAAAAACAGATTTACAGGAAAGAGAGTTAGGCCTCCAGAAACTAAATGAATTGAAAAATGAATATGAAAAGTTATTGGGGCACACCAGATGAGTAGAAGGTGCTCTGGAAGAAAATACCCAAACTAAAAATACGCAAACTCAGGAGGTGAATCTCCTACAACAAAAATTGTCTGTGTTCCCAAATCATACAGGCAGCACAAAAAGACAATGTGGCATTCTGTGAGGAGAACAATGGACTCCACAAGCAGGTGGCAGCTCAAGAGCAGGTCATCGAGGCCAGTCAAGCCCTGATAGCTGAGAAAAAGGCTCAGACCTTTGCCTACTATCAAGAGGTAGGTGCTGTGAAGGAGAAACTAGGGAGGTTGGAGAAAGTGTATGCCAGGCTGATTCCAAACTTGAGGGACCCTGAACAAGTAGAGTGGGACAGGGAAACCCTTGATCAGTGTGATGCCCGCTGTACCAAGGGCCTCAAACCCATTTAACAAATAGTATGCACAAGGCACTGCTGACTTCATGTCCGCCGGTTCACATGAACTGGGTGGCATGGGGCTTCCAGACTTAAATAGGCCTAGCATGTTTGAACAAGTAGGCCACCGCCCATCAGAGATTGATGGACGGGCATCCCTGTTTAGATACAAAGATATTATGGCTGATGTCTCTGACCAGGAAGCCGCCTATAAGTAGAAAGTCAGGGAATTAGACCTGCAGAAGCATTATCTCCAAAGGGACCATTTGGTTCACTTCGCAGAAAAACAGCATGAGATAAGGCCCCAAAAGAGCATTCTGAAAACCTCCATCCAAACAGGACAGTGGGGGGGAACCTCCACTAACCCTGCTAGCAGAGAGGAGTAAGAAGACCACTCTCCTGTGCGAAAGAGGGAGTCCAAGGGGAGTGACCCAGAGAGCCCTAGGTACAACAGGAGAGAAGCAACTAGGCCTTACCATTCTGCGAGCCCCTCACAAGCTCACAGAATCAGGGAGCACCTAGATCATGAGGGGACCTCAAACAGTCGCGGCCCTGAGTCTCAGGGCGAGTGGACTCAGGTGACACGGCAAAAGAAGGCAAATAAACTAAAGAGAGTTCTGATGAAAGACCTAATTAGGCAGATCAAGGCTATTAGGAATTTCATAACACTGTACCATAAAAATGCAAAATATTCTGTCTGGGAGCATCTGGAACTCCATGAACAAATGATGGACACATTCCACATAAAAGATGGCCAGAACTGCATAGATTATGCCAAATGGACGTTCTCTCTGGGGTACTCCAGCTTCTTTGCTGGACTGGAAGATCAAAACCATTCAAGGTGGTCCACCTACAAGGCAGCCATCTTGAAGCACTTTTCCACCCACAGAAACCCCCAGGAGGCTCGCAAAGTGGCCTACAATTTGGAATGTGGAAAAGATCAGGCACCAAGGGAATTTGTGCAGAAGCTAAACGTGCCTTTGCACAAACTTCCAGAGAATTCCTAACCACTTATTTTCATGCACTCCCAAAATACATAATGACCCAGCTGGTGAGGGATTTTCATGACAAAAGATCACTGGACTGGATAATAGAGCAGACTACCCGGATCTATGAGGTCCAAAAACCTGCAGAAAATAAAAACCTGATAAAAAACCAAACTCCAAACCAACCAACACCCCCGCTGCTGCTGAGGTAGCAGAGGTGAAGGTTGCCCCCATTTTGGACCTAGAAATGGGGGGCCTAAAAATTCACCTACCCAAAACAAGCAAAATCGGAGATAAAGAAGGCCTTCTAATCAATCATCAACAGGTGGCAGTCAGGGAGGTAACCCCACCAATGGGACCCCTAGCTCTCCCGATTACATAAGTCCCAGATACAAGGGCTACCGACCTATCTTGGGGTATGTGTGGACTCCCACAGTGCAAGGGGGCGATCCAACCAGGTAAGTACTGCCCCAGGAAACGTTCCTCCTAACTTCCCTCAGGAGGGCAGTAATCCCCAAATCCAGGATTAAGTTTCTTTCCCCGGTACCTACCAAACCCCAACCTTTAGGACAACCCTCCTTTCTTTCCCCTGTTTCAGCATTCTAGACCACCCAATCCGAGACAGGGTAGACAAGGGTGGAGGGTTACCAAAATCCCCAATACCCATGTTATGCTGTGAGAAGGGATAGTTACCCTTCCCGAGAACCTCCTAGGTATGAACAAAGACCCCCGTACCAGCCGGAACGGGTGTCCCAACTGGAGCGCCAGGTCCAGAACCTCATGCAGGATCTGGGCCACATGTTGAGGGCTCAGCAGAACCCTCATATGAACATGGCAGCTCAGAACCCCACAAACCAAGGGTCCGGCACCCCAGAACAATGACCGGGAGACAACCCCAACAACTCACCGGTTCCAGAGGAGGAGATACGGGAGGAAGGGGGTGTAAAGCCCTAGAGGAAGCTTCCGTCCTCACCCGTGAAAAGCCACTGGACGCCCTGGAACCTGAACTAAAATCTCCTGCCCCCGAAAATCTGCAACCCAGGGAACAGAGGGTGGGTAGGAGAAATAAAGACATCCAAAAAGCCCATTTTGTGGAGTAAGTTAGTGTCCTCCAGTTTGAAGGGGAAGAATCCTTAGAGGATTTCTGGGAATAGAATCTTCTCCTTCAGGGACGGGGGAATTCCTCCCAAAGAAAAATGGGTCCCAAGAGATCTGAATGAAGACTGGGTGGGTGTGGGAACTGATTCCGAGTCACCCATCCCTGAACCCCAGAATTGTCATCCTGAGGAAAAAATATTAATGAAGGCATCCTCCCCACAAATTGGTTCTAGTGACTGCCACAAGATAAGAGGGGGCAGCAGAGAGGTAAGGGAAACTGGGGATTCCAAAATCCCACCTATTTCAGGATGCCAAATTCTATGCCCCCGTTCGGGTGCAAGGGCAATATGCATATTCAGCACTGGTGGATACTGGATACCAAGCCACTCTTCTGTCAAAAAGGGCCTTTGAGCAGGTAAATTCAGGAAGGGGGGTGAGACACCAGATCCCCCTCACTCCTCTGCCTGGACAACTCCAGAACTTCGACGGGAATGAAATTCCTGTCGAGGGGATTGCGAATTTGGAAATAAAAATTGGGCGACATAAGGTGAAACACCAGGTCATAGTCGTGACTCCAGAGGGAATCCGCTGTCTCTTAGGGAATTACATCCTTTGCAGGTTGTCTGCCCTAATAGAGTGTGTGAACAGGGTCCTCTGGAATCAGACTAACAGGCCAATTAAATTAAAACAAAGTGTCAACCATGTTAGTTTAAATGGCACATCCCACATGGTTGAACATAAGTCTGATCATATTGAGTTTCATTTACAGAATAATCAAATACCGGACGTTACAGTAATTGCTGTAGGACAACAAACTGGTGATGGGAACGCCTCTCCATTCCTGAAAATGAACCTTCCTTCCAGTTTCAAGTGGCATTCCACACTGGAAGGAAATACTTTGAAATTGTATACCAATTCGCAATCTGAAAATCCCAAGTCTATAGTCAAAAGTGATGAAAAACCAGCTCAAAGTTTTGCTGACATTCAGAACATTGGAGAACAGTTGTTCCTCCCTATTCAGTTAAATGAGGGGAAGGAGTCTGTTCTCACCCGAGTGTGCGTGAACAACGGAAAGAGCTTCATCAGCGAAGCCATGTTCAGAACGCCCCCAAAAGGTCCAACCATTCCCGCATTTAAATTGATCGATAAGTGGTAAATGGGCCTGGAAACTCCCAGTTTTAAACATCTCCTGCCTAGCAGGTGTATGCTAAAAATTTCTATAGGTGATAAAAGCATAGAGCATAATTGTTGGGTTTTGCGAGATGTCCCTGCTGCATTCTATTCAGGCAGTGACATTCTCAATCAGTTTGCAATTAATTATAACCTTATAAATTACAAGGCCTGGTCCCGACTAGGGGGGCAATCGCATGGGCTTTGATGATTCTGAGAAAGCATTTCAGTCAGCCCAATTGCTGCCGTATGCGGTTGGAGAGGAGGTCTCCATCCTTGGACGGACCCGACAATTCCCATTTGAATTAAAAATTAAAAGAGGACAAACTGCAAAATACCAATGCTTATGTGTCATGACCCTTGCCCCTGGCCCTCACTGACAAGTCAGCCTTCCAGTTAGGGCCAGGTCAAAGGCCTTAAAACCTCATCCAAGACTCTCTTGGAGTCAGTCATAACCATCATGAAGACTAACATTAGAATGTGACCATTTACTTAGGATTATTTAACTTCGGTGGGGGGGGTTCAGCCAACATGCAGGCACACACATAGCTCAGTTACAAGGAACTGAGCTATGCGGTCTAGTCTTTTGGGTGTAGCAGGCCAGGGACTACTTTACCTGGACTACTTTATCTGAGACTATTTATACCGCACCCAAACAGTAGAACATGCTTTGCGTTATTCTGCTGTGGGCAGCGTAAAGCTCACTGTGTCCAGTTCTTTGATGCAAGTTTACCTGAAACCAAGGACGTGCAGAGAGAGAAAGAACACTACAAAATTTACCTGGAACAGTATCCTGTCTTCAATCCATCGCCGACTTCAGTTCCACTCACCTGAAGGTACGAACTCCATCATCTGGCACCGCATGCATCCTGAAATACCATAACCTGGAAAGAGGAGAAAGAAAGACAGCATTAGTAACCGTTTGCTCACGTTTCCACCCGAATAAAGAAAGCCACACAATTCTTACCTGGTTCGTCATCTCCTGGTCAGTATCATTGCTGGAACATTACGGTGCTCGGCGAGGAACATCGCAACCTGCAAGGAGGGAAAAGAAACAGGTTAGCAATATAAAAGGCGAAACAGCGCCGCGCATCACGCATTACTCACCAGACAGCATCGCGCACACCGCGCTTTCGCCTACCGGCCCATGCTCATCTTCAAACTGCATGACAACACCAAAATACCTTTCCATACCTAAAAGGAAAGAAGCAAGACATTATTATTAGAACTAAGAGGAACATAAGAACTGCATGTAGAGACTGTAAAGCAGCAAACCTACGGAGTCGCAGCAGGCCTTGATTCCCACAGGGGGGCTTGCACCAGTGAAGTAACTTGGTCGCTGCTCACCCCACCACATCTACGTGCCCCTGCCACGAGGAGCAGGACGGAGAATCTACCTTTTACAATATTAAGGTGAAGAGGGGGCCCAAGAGGGAGGAAGGAGTTGAGGCCATGGGAGGTGGGAAAACATAAAGACAATCTGGTATTGAATCCAGCTCTCCTATATTGCAGACCCATCTTTAACCAGAGGCTTTACGAAGGGACCGGGAGAGGGTTCGAGAGTGCAAATCATCCAACCAGGGCTGGGTGGCGTCCCTGTGGATACCAGGTGAACGGAACATTATGTCCATCTCAGTGCCCATCTCCAACAGCAGGGGTTGGGGTTAAACCCAGCATCATTAGTCAATGTAGAACACGACACCATTCCAATATTGATGGATAACAGCGACCCAAGGAGTCTCACTCTGGGCACAGGCACCATTATTGGAATGGCGGTTGATGACCAACATATTTCCATGGATCTAGGAAATGAACCGATAGGACCAATCCCCAATGACTTCTATGACAATGACAGTGACATCCCACCAGACAGGATCTTCACCCAGCAAGGGGGGAATTTCCTGGTGTACTCTTCCTGCCCTTATGGGGAGGAAGAGGTGACCTGTGATATCGGGCAGGATGAGGTGATCTTCCAGGTCCACAATGACAGCCTCTCCTACCTAAAACCCTCTGTCCAGGTCAATACTCTAACTAGAGACCTCTCCACAAAATTGGAGGAGGCTGCTGAGATAGCAAAACCTGAAGTCTTTCCAGGCTTCAGGCAAATGGTTGAAGAGCGGGTCAACCTAGCTGATGCCTATGAGACTGAGGAAGAAAAGCAAAAGTTGAAACGAGTGTTCTTAGATTTCCAAGATATCTTTTCTGTGGACTCGTACGACTGTGGTCGCACCGAGATTCATAATACCACATTACCACGGACCATGGAATGACTCCTGTGTTTGTGAGGCAATATCGCTTGCCTCTCTCATCTATCGAGTCCCTGACAGAAATAATCAAAAACCTTGAGTCCTGTGGGATAATTCATCCAGTCCACAGCACCTTTAATAATCTAGTACTGGGGATTTCAAAACCAAATGGCCAAAGGAGACTTTGCGCAGACCTTACTGAGCTGAACAAACTGGTTCACATGTCCCGATTGCCTCTCCCTTACATTGAGCAAGGGCCGGCCCAGATCCAGGGGTCCAGGGTATACCCCGCTATTGACCTGACAAATGGATACTGGACCGTGCCCGTCAGTAGGGAGGACCAATACACGCTGGCCTTTACCTTCAGGGGGCAGCAGTACAGGTGGACCCAGACTCCCTTCAGATGCATAAACTCTGGCAATGAATTCAACATCTTCTTACATAATGCCATGCCCGACTTGGGTGGAAGGGGTAACCTGGCCTATGTGGATGATGTCCTGATAGAAAGCTCAACTGTGGAGGAACACATAGCGGAAATCCATTATGTTCTGACCCAGTTGAGGGTTGCAGGAGCAAAACTGTCCTTCCAGAAGGCAGTGGTGCAGGACCCGTGTCAACTTATTGGGACATGAAATAACTCCTGAGGGTCTATGTCCCCAGGAGAAGAAAGCAGAAGCACTATTAAAACTAAAAGACCCCACAACTCTGCGTGAGCTAAGAAGCCTCCTTGGACTGACTAATTACAATGGGAAGTTCATTGAAGATTACGCAGAGGTCACAAGACCCCTGATCCATCTGTTGAAGAGGGGGTTCAAGTGGGAGTGGGGTCCAGAACAAGCCGAGGCAGTAAAACCACTCAAAAGAAGTCTCTCACAAGCGCCTTGTCTAGCGTACCCTGTCAAAAACAAGGAGTTCTTCTTGGAGACATGGTTCTCAAATACATTCTTGACAGCAGTATTATATCAAAAGCATGACAAGGTCAATAAAGTAATTTCCTACGCAAGCAAGACTTTATCCTCTGTGGAGGAGAAATTCTACGATTGTGAGAAGGCACTCATGGCAACGGTATGGGCATTAAAAAATTACCACCCGTTCATCCAGGGGGAGCACATCATAGTGGAGACTCCACACCAGCCTTTGCAATTTCTCCAAAGTGACAGAATCTGGGCCGGAAATCTGAGTAATTCCAGAATTACTTCCTGGATTCTGTCAATGTAAGGCTTTCCTGGGGAGGTCAGATATGGCCAAAACAAGAAGAGTCCCCTCGCGCAAGGCTGGCTGACTTGCATGTTGTGCCAGAGAAAACTGTCTTGAGGACATAAGTCTCTAAACCCAGGACAACATGGAGGTATACCTGAATTCCCTGCATAAAGTCTATGAAGAAGACGCGTGTCAGGGAAAGCCCACAGTTTATGTGGATGGGTGCTCCTACCGTGTTAACAGCAACGGGGAAAAGGAACTGGTGGCCGGCATTGGGAATGCCTGGGTGAATGATGGCCCAGAGCCCTCCATAGGTACAAAATCGGTCCCGCAGTTGTCAGGTGGCGGAGTTGATGGCAGTTCACCAGGCCCTCCTCACTGCCGTCCAACACCAACTCCACGAACTGGTCATAATCACTGATTCGATTATGTCCGGAACGGGTTCATGTTGCACCTGGTTAATTGGAAAACCAGAGTCATGCTGTGTGCTAATAACAAATCGCTTAAACAGGGCAAGCTAATACAAAATATTGATGATCTGGTCACCTCGAATGGGGTGACCATCTATTAGAAGAAGATTAAAGGTCATTCCAGAATAGGGGGCCAGACAAAACTGGAATTGACCTAGCTGATCAGCTGGCCAGAACTGGAGCCAACCAGGGATTTCCCGATTATTGGGAAATGTTATCAACACATCGAGGACCCTGAGAACGTTCCTCTGATGGATACCAATTACATTGGGAAAGAGGACCTCAGAGTGTTGTTAAAGTGTCCCAAAAGTTTCAGAATCCAAGACGGTTTGTTGTTAAGGAGATCCATCTCTGGTTGTGACCAGTGGGTGGTACCTACCTCATTGCGAAGCCTGATGCTAAGTCACACCCATGATGCGGCCACAGCCAGTCATCAGGGGTTTCCTACTACTCTAGAAATCTTGCGGGAGGTAGCCTACAAACCACACATGGGGCAGGACCTCGACCAATAGTTGAAGGGGTGTCTTATGTGTGCACAATTTCAGCCAAGTTCACTCACATACCGAGCTCCCCTCCAGAAGAGGGGGATGACACTGCCTTGGTCACATTTACAAGTAGATTTCATTGGGCCCGTGATTCGCTCCTCTGGGGGGAACAAGTACATGTTAACAGTAACATGTTTGTTTACCAAATGGGTGGAATGTCTCGCTGCCCCAAATTGCAAGGCAGAAACAGCAGCTGCCCTGATGATCAACTACATCTTCTCGTGTTTTGGCATACCCCAAAGGATTGAGTCAGACCAAGGAAGACACTTCACCAGCGAAGTGATGACAAAGATGTGGGAGATACTTGGGGTAAAACGGATATTTCACATTGCATACTGGCGGTCCTCTAGTGGGTGAGTTGAGTGGTACAGTAAAACAATTGTGAGCATTCTAATAAAGTTTGTGGCAGATTCTGGGCCGAGTTGGGACATCTGATTCTTGTCCATCAGATCTACCCCATCTTCTGCAACCAAGATTTCTCCATTTGAGCTAATGACTGGACAAAGGATGGCGCTATCTCAGCATCTGCTCTATAGAACACAAAAGCAGATTCTGATAAACGCCTCCACAACACATGAGTATGTTGAGAATCTAAGAAAACACCTTCAACATGCTTTTGCTTACGCTCAGCGGAACCTGGAAAAATCAGCAGAGGGGATGAAGACTCATTATGACTTAAAAACAACCAAAAAGGAATACCAAGTAGGAGACAGGGTCTACTTGTAAAATTTTCAAAGGAACCAGACCAAGGAGCGGAAATGTCTCCCTAGCTGGTGCGGTCCTTTTGAAATTGTAGATAAAATTTCACCTGTCGCCTACAGAATCCGCATCCCCAAAGGAGAGTTGGCAGAAGATAAATGGGTCCATATTAATCAGTTAAAGAGCTGTCACCCCAGCCACACTTTGCAGCTGATTGAGGAGCCAAGGAAAAGTCAAATAGAGGAGACACCTGGAGAATGAGAACAAGAAAAAGAAGAACCAGAAGGGAGTACTTTTCTTCATTATTGCAAAAGTATATCACATAACTAGGTTGTAAAAATCACTATCTGTGTCTTGTAAGGAATTATCTGCTGTTACCGTTCGAGTACTTTAATGACTGTTATGTATGTGTGTCCCACTGCTGTCAACCTTCCGGGAAGACAGTCAGTGGGAAAATGTTGTAACATGTCTTTATTCACTAGATTAGTACTGATTCCGCTCCTTCATAGACCAAGGAGGACTTCCCCGGGAACCTGAAAAGGAAAGACCGAAGGAAAATCTGGGAGTGTCGCTCCACAATCCAACCAGAGGATTGTGGCGTACTGCTCCCTGATGGAAGAAGAACATCTGATGAACCCCACTTTGCCATACTCTCCCTCAACAAGAAGTCTCGGGAGAGTCAGGGGTGGGGGGGATTTGTGGGGTACATTTACCAACCTGGCAGAATTCCCCTCCATCACCAAGCTGCCATTCAGCAGTGCCAGCAGAATGGCTGTGCTGGCTCTATTGAGCACCATTTCCTTGCATCAAAACTGCATTTTGCAGCTACAAAAATGATGGCTGTGCTGTCTTTGCCAAGCACCTATGGGGCCAGAGGGAACATAAAACACCCCGAGAATGGCTGCCAGTGTTTTCCTTATGTGCACCGTAGAAAAGAATTGAAAAGCGGTGCTGCTTTGCTGCTAGCTCAAAATTTCCCATTGAAAAAGGAAATATTTTACATTTAAAGTGACTGCACCTAATGCTCTTTTCCACTGTTTGCAACAGTGCACAGTTGGTTTCAGTGAGACCCAGCTATGCCCAGCCATATTCAGGTTGTGCTCCAGCAAAAAAAAAAGCATTTCTCACTGAATGACAGGCTATGTCGGGCAAGATCTGTGAAATAACAAAGAAATGTCACTTCTTGCCATACGCAAAATGCTTTACTTTGCAACAAAATATCACATCTAAATTCCTTATAAAAAGCCCTCTCTCTCTCTGCTAGCTCATGTCAGTTTGCAGAATCTGGATTTGGAAAGATGCCTGTGCATTAGAAACATGGCTGGGACTTTGGAAAGATTCAGAAAATGAATGTGAGAAGGCCGCGTTTAAAAGTGACATCCAAGAAGAATTAACCCACGTGTAAAATGTACTTTTGACAAACAAAGAAAATGCGGTTTAAAAGTGAAATGTTGAGTTAAGGCCCTGTCTTTGCACAGAATGTGAGGGGGGGGGTTGTTGGTGACCATATATGGGATATTTAATTCCAACAGATTTGCTTTCTGGTGCAGAAAAAAAATAATAAATAAATAAATGCATTTACTGTGTTGAAGCCACAGAACAGGTTTTTCCTGGCCTGGCTTCAAAGGACATTCGCTTCCTGCCTTCCCCAGCCCCTTGTAAACTATGAATGGACCAAGAGAAAGAATGTAACGCGCTCATCAGACTCTGTGGCAGTGCTTCAAGCTGATACAATAGATTCTGGGACACCTCGGTGTGACTTTGTTAGCAACACCTCCCCTCAACTTCAACTGGGGAGCCTCAAAGGCCACTCCAGAGCAACATTTGGAAGCATGTCCTTATATGGGAGACAAAAAGCTAGCCCATTTGGGGCAAAAGACTGTTCTAAATTAATAAACTTTGGACTTTTATTTCTGCAACCGGACAATGCAGTAATGTGAAAGTTTAACATTTTAAAGAAGACATAGCTTTCCCTAGGATGTAGGGCATGCAAACAGTAGAAAAAGGTACATCATGGGAAATGTATCCATGGTGGAATGTTAAAAAGTAATGCAAACATGCTCTATGATAATATATACACATGTATAAAGTTTCCCACCAAAAATGGCGAAAGATTATTAGAAGGATGAAACAATGTCGTACAGACCTGGGAGTTGGAATGTTAGGCTCTGTATGAAATATGTCAGTTGTCTATGTGATTTACAAGAGTGCCACAACTGTAAAAATTTGCAATTCATGTCATATCTGATTTTTGGCTAAATTGACTGTTGGATGGCTCTGTACCTCATAAAAACACACCCCATAAAACTGAGTCCCCTCCTTCTGTCCAATCTGCTTCTAGGGTGGAGGTGACATACATAGGCCGGACTATCCTGTTGTTAGAGGCATGTCCAGCCTAAGCCGGCCCCATTGTATACTCCTGTGATGTCACCTGCCTTATAAAAGGGGGAAGCTCACAGAGACAAAGGACACACACACTTCTGAATTTTCCAGCTCCTGTGTATCCAGACATTCCATAGTCATCATGCAAGATTCCAGATTCCACTGCCAGGCCAGAGCATAGCTGACTCTATCCAGGCAGGACCACTGATCCAAAAAGAAACCCCCCTGAAAATCCCAATAACTCAGGGAGAAAGGGGGAAAAGCTATGGTACCCTTTTTGAGAGTATCCTGTGACCAGACCGGCTTTTTGCCCCACTACCTGCATGCCAGCTGTACTCTCACAATACAGTGACCAGACAGGCACAGCTGTTTTATTTTAGGAGAGCCTGCTGTTGTGCCATGACCAGATCCTTTGAGTCCAGAAACCCAGTTGGCTGTCCCAAATCCCAAACTCAAGTACTGATTGGGAGTATTACCCCATCCCATAACAACACATAGCATACCACATCTTGATACCTTGTCTTGGTTTTACCTTCTAGGTAATTCCATCAATACCCTGATAACTTGTTTAAAACTGTCAGAATTCACTGTGCATCCTGTCCTTGATTTCGTAGTGTTAGCACCATTGTCCACAAATGTCTGTCATTTCTAAGTCCTTAGTATTATTTTTATTAAATTAATGCTCCCTAAAAAGAGGCACACTGCATGAAGGGTACAACCGCAGCATAACTTTTCTATTCATGGTTGGCATTTCTCTTTTCTAGCCACTAAAATCTAGCTTAAGTGAAACTTGCCCTTTCCTTTCCAAACTGATTTTCTCTGTCAACTTCTGGTATTTTTAAAAATGAGTTTTCTTTCCCAGTGAAAATCTCATCCTGTCATTAATTTAGAGTCACTCTTTTTCACTTTCATATTATCCCTGTGATGTGCATCTGTCACCCAGCATAAAAACTGCATTCTGATTCTGTCTATTTCACCCGTTTTTCAAACCGTTTTGACATTTAAACCTGTGTAAATTAGCAAACGCAATTTCTATGCGTGGGATTTGGCTTCACTGTGTTGTCACTTCAAAGTTGAATTTTGAACTGTATGACCGTTGTTGGTACCTTGCCTTGAATTTGTTGGTGTTCTTACATCCCTGATACTGTTATAACTCATATTTACCTCATGATTTTAACTGTACATTTAAATTAAATATTTAGTCATTCTGAGTGCCATTTTGTGCAATTTCAAAGGATTTAAAATCCTCCCATTTCGTGGGGGAAGGTCGGATTGAAGGGGGAAATCTTAACTCTGGTGCTATCTATGATTGTGAGTATTACCCCATCCCATAGCAGCACATAACATACCCCATCTTGATACATTGTTTTTGTTGCACCTTCCAAGTAATTCCATCAATACCCTGATAACTTGTTTAAAACTGTCATAATTTTCTGTGCATCCTGTCCTTTGTTTCCTAGTGTTAGCGTCATTCATCCACAAATTTCTGTCATTTGTAAGTCCTTAGTACTATTTTGGCTAAATTAATTCTCCCCAAAAAGAGGCACACTGCGTGAAGGGTTACAACTGCAGCATAACTTTTCTATTCACGGGTGGCATTTCCAGCCACTAAAATCTAGCTTAAGTGAAACTTGCCCGTTCCTTTCCAAACCGATTTTTCTCTCTCAACTGCTGTTATTTTTTAAACTGAATTTACTTTCCCAGTGAGAATCTCATCCTATCATTAATTTAGAGTCACTTTCATATTATGTCTGTGATGTGCATCTGTCACACAGCATAAAAACCGCATTCCGATTCTGTCTATTTCATCCATTTTTCAAACCGTTTTAACGTTTAAACCTGTGTAAATTAAGAAACGCAATTTCTATGGGTGTGATTTGGCTGCACTGTGTTGTCACTTCAAAGTTGAATTTTGGACTCTCTGCCCATTGTTTGTACCTTGCCTTGTAGTTGCTAGTGTTCTTACATCCCTGATACTATTATAACTCATATTTACCTCATCATTTACTGCACATTTAAATTAAATATTCAGTAATTCTGAGTGCTATTTTATGCAAATGCCAAGGTTTTAAAATCCGTTTTTACCTTCCATTTCGTGGGGGAAGGGGAAAGGTCCAATTTTAATTCTGTTTGCTGCCTAGTATACCTGACTCCTTGCTGCTCCTTTCTATACACAATTCTCGATTAATACAGTGAAATTGCTCCCATTCATTTTTGCTTTGGGTATGTTATAGTAGGAGGACAAACTAAGTGTATTTCATCAATGTGCCTTGTAATTATCACCCCATTGGTGATTGCTGCCCAATATTACATTTGTGTGATTTTCTTTGATTTTAAATTAAATAATTATTGTATTACCACCCACCGGCCTGGTTCATGGTCCATTGTGACCCGGGGTATTTGTAAAAGGGGGTGTGAGACGGGTTGGGTGCGAGCTCAATCCGAATTCTTAGCAAATAAAGCAAATGTATTCTAATTGTGCACTGCATTTTAGGCTGGGGGAAAGAGTCCTGGTCTGGTGTGTGACGCCCGATTGGAATCCTTAACACAAGGGATGTGCGCATGGCCTGCCAAGAACTGATGAATTATTCTTGATGCCTCTGAAAATAACATTGTTTGGCAAAGTATGTTAAGAATTTTACTTGATGGGGACTCTAAGACAATGTGGGCAAAATATAAAGTAGTGACTGGAGGCACGCAGGAGAAACTTCTCTGTAGTAGAGACGAGAAAACTTGGGCTACCTTTCTCTATAATAAATTTGAAGGTAAGGATTTCCCCCTGGAAGTAAGACCTATCTCGGAAATAAATATTAGGGTAGAAGACATCATTGATATATTATAAAAAGCTTGAAATCATCCAGGTCAGCAGGACCTTATGGTCTCTGCAATCTGATTATTAAGAATAACCCTTACTTCTCGGCTGACATAGTTATGTCACTACTCTGTAAAGTAATCTCTACTGGGGTGGTTCCGGAGTCCTGGAGGACATTGCATATCATCCCAGTATTTAAGAAGGAATCTAGACTCCTCCCCGTGAGTTATAGATTACTTGCACTTGTAACGCTCACCTTGTATCCACAGGGACGCAACCCGACTGGTCTGGAGCGCTTTGGGACGGATTCACCTTCCCCGGGGACTTGCGCTGCCGTGGGCTTAGTCTGGAAGACAGGAGTTCCGTTTTAGCCACAAACACCTTCTCTCGGGGCCCGCCTCCCAAGTGTTCCCCTTGCAACCACCTTGAGCCTCTCTCACCCTGTATTTAAGGTGCACTCTCCGTCCTGCCGTTCTGTGCAGGGGCGCGTCGTGACTGGGCACCTTTCCGCCGAGTTACTTCACTGGCGTGGGCCCTGGAGTCACGGCCGGCTGCGACTCCACTCTTGAGGAAAGTCTTTAGCTTTAGAAAAGAATGAGTGTCCGCAGTTGTTGTAGCCCTGTCGACCTTCTCCTTCTCTCGTTGATGCAGAAGTGGTGATGGAGATGTCGAGCTGATGGAGAGGGCAGTGCTCGAGTAGGTTAGAGAATGTGCTATGCGCGTGCTATGAGCGTCTTTGAAAACGGCTAACCTGTGCTATCCTTCCTTGCAGGTCACCGAGAAGTTCCTGGAAAAAATGCGTCCTGATGGAAGCAGAGCATAGAATGGAAGAGGTCCGGGCGGCGGTAGAATTTCCAGGAGAGCTTCGGTAAGTAAGCGGAGGCTGGAGGCGATGGAATAGGAAGATGAACGCTTACTAATTGCCCTCTTCTTGTCTCTCCTCTCTAGGATGTTGCTAGTGGAAGAAGACGAGTTCCAGGAGAGGTTCCGGATTGATCGAGGAGCTGGATGCAAAACCGGTAAGGTTGAATAACAGTGTTCTTCTTCTCCCTGAAGATGCAGGCCGAGGATGCAGCGAGCAGGTCTCAGTGAACGTCACTCTGCAAGTTCAGAACAACACGAAGCGCATGCCTCAGCTCGGGGGAGGCTTAAATAGCCAGCAGGTATCCCAGGTGCCTTCAGGGCGGACCGCAGTCATGATGCCTACCCCCGGGGACCCAGACCAAGTCCAGCAACCCCGGAAGCAGGCATCAAGTTATCCTAAGCAAGCCCAACAACCCCTGCTAGGGGCTATTTGGGTCCAGTCCTGGCGCCTATGGCGCCAGGCTCATATGGAGAGTCAGTCCTGGTGCCATAGGCGCCAGGCTCATAGATTAAAACTTACCTGATGCAGACCATGCTGCAAACTTACCTGATGCAGACCATGCTGCAAGATCTCCAAGCCAAAGGAGGCTTGGAAGGGACTACTTTACTTAGGGACTATTTTTTACTCGGGCGGGGCTGGGGAGGAATACTTACCTGGGACTACTTTGGAGGCTATTTAAACCACGCCCGAAGAGCAGCACACGCTTTGCGTTATTCTGCATCCAGCAGCGTAACGCTCACCGTGCCTGCAAGTCTGCATCCAGCCTTCTGCCACGCCCGCCTCGAGTTTGGAGCTCCTAGAAAAAGGGAGAAAGAAGGAGAAAAGGTTAGAACAAGAGCAATACCTTTGATCCTTACCTGAATTCCCGATCCATCGCGCCTTCGAGCTGGAAGAAATAAGTTATTTTATGTGTGTCGCCTCGCCTGCTGCAGCGCCGCGCTGAACTCACCGGCCTTCGCAGCATCTTCACATTCCACCGCATCCTACTGCATGTTCCCTCCGCACTCCGGCACCTAAGGAGAAGACAAAAACAGCAAGGTGAGCCAAGGGAATACACAGAGGAATATTAGTTACCCCCCCATAGACTTACCTGATTTTACCACCGGGGTACTATTCTTCTTCACGGGTCGGCGCAGCTTCCACTGCATCTTCGCCGAACTCCGGCCCCTAAGGGGAAACAAAAGGATAGCAAGGTGAAACAAAGGGACTAACAAGGGGAACCCTCCTCACCACAATAGACTTACCTGATTTTACCGCCGGAGGTATTATTCCCCGAGACTTCATACTTTCTCTCAGCGCCTGAATAAGGGAGAAAGCAACAGGTTACTTATTGACATTATTTTATCGAACTGTGTTGGAAAATACAAATCCTTACCAGAATACTACCGGTTGCCACGAGGAACTCTTCATTAGGGTCAAGCTGCAAGCTGCAACCTGCAAGGAATCGGACAAGAGTGAAAGTCAGGCATTTGAACTCTTACGAACTTTATACTTACAGCGTCTTGCCGGGAATCTCGGAGTCAATATTGTTCTGGAACTCAGCAATTCCTTCGAGCCAGTGAAGCCACTGGTGCCCCTGCGCTCAAAGAAGGATGGAGAGCTCATCTTTTCAAACCATCAGGTGAGACTATAAGAGGGGACATCAAAGGTGATCTGTGGGGAGAACAGCGGGGGTGGGGGGATTTACGTTCAACTCCACGGGTGGTTAATTCCCTTTCTCCATTTGCAGAAGAATATTCCTACAGGCCAAGCAAACGAAGCTAGGTGGGCCAGTCCAGTCCGTCATCTCGGCCCTACGCGTCACATTGGTGGAGACCGCAGCTGTCCAGTTCCGATCGACGCCTCTGTGGGAGCCAGGTGAGCGTAACAGAACGCAAAGCCTACCCACAAATTCCCACCCGGGCGTTATGGATACCTCAGAGACTGACCAATTGGCCCAATTACTAGGGGAACTGAGGGCTGAAGTCCATTCCGCCCGTCAAGAAACCAATGCTCTTAGGAGAGAACTGATGTTGTCAAAGGAGCGAACTGGTGACCTTGCTAGGCAACTATTGCAAAGCCAGGCTGGACAAGCACCCCTACCTGGTTCCGGGGGAAATCCAGCTCCTGTGTTATCGAGTAACCCTGTGCAAATAAACCTACCAGGAAATATTCCATTAGCTCCACCCGAACGCTTTACCGGAGATCCCAAAAGGTTTGCCGTGTTTATGAACCAATGCCGCTTGCACTTTTTATGCAGACCTGGAGCCTTCCCAAATGATCAAGCCAAGGTAGCCTTTGTATTGTCATATCTCAGCGGCAGTGCAGCTGATTGGTCAATTCCACTAGTTACTCAGGATGACCCAATTCTTCAGGATTTTCAGGGCTTTCAAACGAGCATGGAAAGACTATTTGCCCGGCACTCCCAAGGACAGGCCCTGGATAACAAACTTTTGTCCCTACGACAGGGCAACCAGGACCTTCTATCCTACATCGCAACCTTTAATATGTTGATAGTGGAAACTTGATGGCCTGAGGTAAAACGAATCACGTTATTTCATCGAGGGCTTCGAGGAGAACTCAAGGATGTCTTGGCTCAAGTCATGAACTCACCTCAAGACTGCGCTGAATATATAGACTTAGTGGTCCAGTTAGATCACCGACTTCAGAACAGAAAGTCTGATTGAGCCAAGTTTGAGAATCGGGTGTTGGTCAAAACCCACACTAACCCCAAAGGAGCAGATGCTTCAGAACCCATGCAAATCGGAGGGGTTAAAGGATCCTTAACCCAGAAGGAAAGAGAAAGGAAACGGCAAAATGCAATAGTGTCTATATTGTGGAACTTCTGGGCATTTTCTACGGGATTGCCCTGTAAAACCACCCAAGAAGGTGGTAGGAGCTGCTGATAAAAGCCATATGGAGTCAGACTCGGGAAACGACCACGCCCGACAAGCGTAGAGGTCCGCTTGCCGAGCTTGAAGAAGGATACTCAGACCTCGCATTTCATCATACCAATGGTCCTCGTAGATCCAGGGCAGCCATTGCGTATGCACGCAGTAAGGGCATACATTGATAGCGGGGCCATAGGAAACTATGTGGACTATGAATTGGCTTCCAGGATGAATCTACCTCTCTGCCGAAAAACCACCACAGATGTCATCACCACAGTCGATGGAACTGAAATTGCCTCTGGGCCTGTAACTCATTCCACCGCAGAGATGACACTATTGGGTCAGGATGGGCATCGAGAGACTATTGTGTTTGATCTAATCAAAGCCCCACAGTTCCAAATAATACTGGGGATACCTTGGTTGGAAACACATAATCCTTGTATTGATTGGCGAGAGAAGAGAATAACCTTCCCGGATTGTGCACAAACCTGTTACCCAAAGAAAAGTCAGAACGCAGGCTTGGCCACAGTAACAACAGCAGTCATGCTACTACCTCCAGAATACCAAGAATTCCAGGATGTCTTCCAAAAAGAACAAGCAAACACCTTACCTCCTCACAGATCGTACGATTGTCAAATCGATCTCATACCCGGTGCTCAACCCCCTTGTAGCAGGATCCATGCTCTTACGGAACCTGAGAACCTTCACCTACGACAATACTTAGACCAGTACCTCGCCAATGGCTTTATTCGCCCATCCAAGTCCCCTGCATCTTCAGCTTTGTTCTTCGTGCCCAAAAAGGAAGGTGACCTCAGAAAGTGCATAGACTACTGTGCATTGAACCAGATAACTGTTAAGAACCGATACCCATTGCCTCTGATCCCTGAACTACTAGACCAAGTGAAGGACGCTTGTATATACACTAAATTATATCTCCGGGGGGAATACCATCTGGTACGTGTAAAAGAAGGTGACGAATGGAAGACTGCTTTCCGCACTAAGTATGGGTTATTCGAATACCAGGTGATGCCTTTCGGGTTGTGCAATGCACCAGCAGCCTTCCAATATTTCATGAACGATGTCCTTCGTGAACTCATTGACGTTTGTGTTGTCTTATATATCGATGATATTCAAGTATACTCCTCTTCAGAATCTGACCATGTGAAGCACAGTCCTTGAGAAATTGTGCCAGCACAAACTATATGCAAAACTGGAAAAATGCGTTTTTCATGCCACAGAAGTTGAATTCCTTGGGTTTATCCTGACCCCAAAGGGAGTCCGAATGGACTCACGAAAGGTGGACGCAATCCTTAAGTGGCCATCACCAAGTTCAGTTAAAGGAGTACAAAGCATGCTCGGCTTTGCCAATTTCTACCGCAGATTCATCCTGGATTTTTCACATGTTGTACATCCCATCACAGCACTCTTGCGAAAAAATAAAAGCTTTATGTGGACTGAAGAAGCTGAAAATACCTTCCAAGAGCTGAAAGCGAAATTCACGTCTGCACCTGTATTAAAGCACCCGCGCCCTGAACTTCCATACATAGTGGACACTGATGCATCCAGTCTAGCCATGGGAGCTGTCCTGTCTCAAAAGGACCCTAAAACTGGCCAGCTTCATCCAGTAGCATTTTGGTCCAGAAAGTTCTCGGCACCCGAGTTAAACTATGCGGTTACCGACAAGGAGTTATTAGCCATTAAATCCGCCTTCAAGGCTTGGCGGCACTATCTTCTCAGTGCCAGGCATACCATTACTGTGATCACCGATCACCGGAACTTACAGTATTTAAAGACAGCCAAGGCCCAATCGTCACGTCAACTCCGATGGGCATTTTTCTTTGCCGAGTTCGATTTTGTAATAACCTATCGACCAGGTTGTAAGAATGGTAAAGCAGACGCCTTATCCCGAATTGGGATGGGAGGGGCAGAAGTGAACCCAGAACCAGTACCTATAATTTCCGAACAAAGAATTCTTGGCATGACTACTCTACAGACACTAGAGGACATTCAGGTAAAGATCTAGCAACTCTTTGATCCTACAGCCCTGCAGGACTGGGTTAAAAAAGGCCCAGACTACTCTGTCACCAATGATCTGCCTTATTACCAAGGGCGGCTATTTCTGCCACACAAGGAACTACAAGAACTAGTCATTTCCCGTTATCATGATACCCTAATGGAGGGGCACCCAGGTATTGCAAAAACTGAAGCTAAAATTAAAAGACAATTCTGGTGGCCCACCTGGCGAAAGGATATTAAATCATTTGTGATGTCTTGTGGCATTTGCGCCCAAAACAAAAGTCAAAAGAAAAAAACAGCTGGACTCTTACAACCTTTAGACATTCCGCCTACACCATGGCACACCTTATCGTTAGACTTTATTACTGATCTACCCCCATGCAATGGATTTAACACCATTCTAGTTATTGAGGATCTTTTTTCCAAGATGGCCCACTTTATTCCTTTAAAGGGATTACCTTCAGCTTCAATCCTGGCCAAGGAGTTCCTCGAAAACATTGTTTGCATACATGGATTTCCGTCCATATTGGTCTCTGACCGGGGCAGTCAATTCATTTCACATTTTTGGAAAAAATGCTGTCAATTGGCGCAAATCGATGTGAGGTTATCGACCAGTCACCACCCCCAGACCGATGGTGAAACGGAGAGGACCAACCAGACTCTCGAACAATACCTGCGTTGTATGTTACATCAGACTGAGAGTAATTGGAAAGACATTCTTTGGATCGCCAAATATGCATACAATAATTCAGTACACTCTGGAACTGGACAAAGCCCCTTTTATACCTTATATGGGCACCATCCTCGAACCTCAGACCTTGACTCACCCCAACACTTAGAAATGCCCGCAGTGGACCATCTGCACGGTATGATTACACAAGCCTTTAAGGAAGCAACTACACATTTAAAACAGGCGAAAGAAAAATACAAGAAAGATGCTGATCGGCATAGAAGTGATACTCCACAATACCAGGTAGGGGACCAAGTATGGTTAGCCACAAAACATATACCTCTAAAGGGAACACGGGCCTTTAACCCCAGATATTTGGGACCTTACTCTATTAAGGCCATTATCAACCCTGTGGCTGTCAAGTTGGACTTACCTGCTAATATGCGAATTCACCCCGTCTTTCATGTGTCACTTTTGAAGCCAGTGTAACCAGGGACAAGACTAACCAAGCCACCAGACCCTATCCTTGTAGACAGAGAACCCGAATTTGAAGTTAAGAACATCCTGGACTCCAAGATGGTGGAGTCAAAACTTTTTTATTTAATCGACTGGAAAGGTTACGGACCACAGGAAAGGTCTTGGGAACCTAGTGACCACGTGCATGCACCTTGATTGGTGAAAAGATTCCACCGAAATTTCCCAGACAAACAGAAACCACAGGGAAGAACGACTTTAGGAGGGGCCTTGGGGGGTAGTGCTGTCATGATGCCTACCCCCGGGGACCCAGACTAAGTCCAGCAACCCCGGAAGCAGGCATCAAGTTATCCTAAGCAAGCCCAAAATCCCTGCTAGGGGCTATTTGGGTCCAGTCCTGGCGCCTATGGTGCCAGGCCCATATGGAGAGTCAGTTCTGGCGCCATTGGCGCCATGCTCATAGATTAAAACTTACCTGATGCAGACCATGCTGCAAACTTACCTGATGCAGACCATGCTGCAAGAGCTCCAAGCCAAAGGAGGCTTGGAAGGGACTACTTTACTTAGGGACTGTTTTTTACTCGGGCGGGGCTGGGGAGGAATCCTTACCTGGGACTACTTTGGAGGCTATTTAAACCACGCCCGAAGAGCAGCACACGCTTCTCGTTATTCTGCATCCAGCAGCATAACGCTCACCGTGCCTGCAATTCTGATCCAGCCTTCTGCCACGCCCGCCTCGAGTTTGGAGCTCCTAGAAAAATGGGGTAAAAGAAGGAGAAAAGGTTAGAACAAGAGCAATACCTTTAATCCTTACCTGAATTCCCGATCCATCGCGCCTTCGAGCTGGAAGAAAGTGTTAAGCTGATCGGCCCGAGAGGACCGCGTACCTGTAATCTTGGTGGTTGGTCTTGCTGAGGTCGCCAGTCTGGAGTCCAGGAACTGATGAATTAGCGGCACGAGGAATCAGCCCCTCCGCCACCCAAAAGAGGAACTGGGTGAAGGGTGGACCGACCCCCAATGTCACGAGAAGTACTGTCCAGATGAGCGTGACTCGAGGATTGATGGCTCAGGTTGGTGACACTGTAGTTTAGGTAGAGCCGATTGTAGACATCATGAATCTTCCGGAACCAATGTAACAGTGAGGAATTACAGCTGATAGAAAGTCCGGTTGGTGCTGATAGTTCCAGAGGTTTGCAGGATTAGGTTCGGAGGTAGGCAAAACAGGAAGAGAGAGAACAGCTGGAGACTAGCTGGTACTGGGCAAGTCCCGGGTAAGTCTGAAGATGGGCAGACCCAGTGCCGACAACAAGTCAGGGCTGGAGGCAGGCAGGCTCAGGACAGGCCCCAGGTAAGGCTGGAGGTAGGTTGGCTCAGGACTGGCCACAGGTAAGGCTGGAGGCAGGCTGGCTCAAGACAAGCCACAGGTATGGGCTGGAGACTGGCTGACCCAGGACAGTCCACAGGTAAGGCTGGAGGCAGGCTGGCTCAAGACAAGCCACAGGTATGGGCTGGAGACTGGCTGACCCAGGACAGGCCACAGGTAAGGGCAGGAGGTAGGCTGACCCAGGACAGGCCACAGGTAAGGGCAGGAGATAGGCTGACCCAGGACAGGCCACAGGTAAGGACTGAAGGTAAGCTGACCCAGGACAGGCCACAGGTAAGGCTGGAAGAGAGCTGGTCCAGGACAGGCCACAGGTAAGTGCAGGAGGCAAGCTGGCCCAGAACAGGCCACAGGTAAGTGCAGGAGGTAAGCTGGCCCAGGACAGGCCGCTGGTAAGTAAGAGGCAGGAACAACGAGGCAAGCGAAGCGAACCGCGTTGAGACGCGACTCGCTGAGAATTGCGGCCTCTTTTATGGGCCGCCGGCGCCCGAAAGGCCTGGGACGCAAGCCGTTCCGTTTCCGGACGCCGGCGGACCCATAACGAGGCTTGAGAAGCAAGCCCCGCTAGGGAGATGAGTTCGGCCCACGGCGCATGCGCGGAGCCGAGAGAGAGGCCTTCCGCGCATGCGCCGAAGGCCGCCAGCCCTGTAGCCCGCCACTCCCCTCCCGGCGATCCCCCGGAAGCAGATGCGCGGGTAGACTCGCCAGGAGGGGAAGAGAGCGGCAGACCCCCGTTTCCCGTGTGACATAACACTATGCCCCCTCCCAGGAAGGCCCGGAGCTCCGGGTTTCCAGGGAAACCGTACATAGAATTCACGTATCAACCGGGGTGCATGTACATGTTGGCGTGGCTCCCATGTACGGTCACAGGCCGGGTACCCCTTCCAGTCAACTAAATAGTGGAGCACCCCTCTACGGAAACGGGCATCACAGATCTCGTGTACCTCAAACTCCGGGACACCCTGCACTAGGACAGAGGCCGGACGGGGAGGAGTGCGGCCATAAGCATCGACCACATAGGGCTTTAACAGGGACACGTGAAAAACGGGATGTACATGCCAGGAAGAGGGTAGGCGTAGGCGAAAGGATACGGAGGACAACCGTTTGGTAATAACAAAGGGACCCAAGTAACGAGGAGCCAGTTTGACGGGCAAATTGCGGAGTGGCAAATTCTTTGAGGACAACCACACCTTGTCACCCTCCTGAAAGTCGGGTTCTACACTCCTCTTCCTGTCTGCCTGTCTCTTCATCCGATCTTTGGCCTCACTTAGGATCTTGCTTGCCAGTTCTTGTTGATTCCGAATGTGTTTGACCAGATCATCAGCAGAAGGAACAGTACTAGAAGGAATGGGTTGAAAGGGCATCAATCGAGGATGTAAACCAGTGGAACAGAAGAATGGACTGACTCCGGTGGAAGCATGGACGGTGTTATTATATGAAACCTCGGCCAGATCTAGTCCATCTTTCCAGTTAGATTGTGTGGCATTAGCAAAACAACGGAGGTACCCCTCCAAAGTCTGATTGGTCCTTTCGGTCAGCCCGTTGGTCTGTGGGTGGTAGCCTGAGCTTAGAGCTCTATGTATTCCTAAATGACCGCATACCTGTTTCCAGAATGAAGAAAGGAATTGGGTTCCTCTATCCGATATGATTTTCTCTGGTAGGCCGTGCAGCCGGTAGATGTCATGCAGAAACGCCGAAGCCATTTGGGTAGCTGTAGGGATCTTCCGAAATGGGATGAAATGAGCCAGTTTAGTGAAGCAGTCTACGACCACCATTATACAGGTGTAACCTTCAGATGGGGGCAAATCCACAATGAAATCAGTAGCGATTGTATGCCATGGATAGAGAGCTGTTTCAGTGGGCATTAATAAACCCAATGGCCGTTTTCTGGGAACCTTGCACTGTGCACATATTGGACAGCTGTCGATGTACTTCTGGACCTCAGTCGCCCAACCTGGCCACCAGAACTGTCGAGAAATCAACTCTCGAGTGGCTCTGACTCCACGGTGTCCTCCTATGGGTGAATCATGGAATCCATGTAAAATGCCCCTCCTAATGGCTCCTTTAGGTATGTAAAGTCTCTTCTGAAAAAACAAGAGTCCCTCTCGTTCAGAAACTGAGTGACGACTAAGAAGGGATGTTCTTTCGGGGTCCAACCGAGTGGCTTCTGCGATGGACTTAAGGTGAGAGGACAAAGCCAGCAGGAAATGGCGAGGAGAAATCAATGGCTGTTCAGGACCTTGCGTCCCATCAACATTTTCCAAGGACCTGGAGAGAGCATCTGCTTTTATATTGGAAGTTCCCGGGATATAAGTGACATGGAACTCGAATGGAGAGAAGAAGAAGGCCCACCGGGCTTGACGAGGAGTCCGACATTGCAGAGAGCGAAGATATTGCAGATTGCGATGGTCGGTTCGCACTTCTACAGAAAAACGGGCTCCGAGGAGAAAATGTCTCCATTCCTCGAATGCGGTCTTGATGGCCAACAATTCCCTTTCTATCACCACGTAGTTTCGTTCGCTGGGACTCAACTTGCGAGAAAAATAGGCAACCGGATGTTCCACTAGCGTGGCTGGATCTTTCTGGAGAAGGACTGCTCCGACCGCGAAGCTGGAAGCATTGGCCTCTACAATGTAGGGCAAGTCCTCCTGGGGATGGCGCAGGATGGGAGCAGCCATAAAAGCCGACTTTAATACTCCAAAAGCCTGGGAAGCCACAGGACTCCATTCGAAAGCGATCTTGCTGCTGGTAAGACTGGTGAGGGGAGCCGAGATCCGCGAGTAATGTGGAATAAAGCGCCTGTAGAAGTTTGCGAACCCCAAAAATCGTTGGAGAGCCTTGATATCGTGTGGGTGTTTCCATTCTTGTATGGCTAGAACTTTCTTGGGATCCATCCCAACTCCTTCTTGATTGATAATGAATCCCAAAAATTCGATACTGGTCTGGTGAAAGCTACATTTCTCTGCCTTGGCGAACAAATTGTTGATGGATAGTCGATGAAGGACCTCACGAACGTGTTCCACATGCTCGTCCAAGGACTTAGAGAATATCAGTATGTCATCCAGATAAACCCAAACGGATAATCCTAACAGGTCACCAAAGATGTGGTCCATAAATCGCTGAAAAACAGCGGGGGCATTACATAAGCCGAAGGGCATAACCCGATATTCAAAGTGCCCAAAAGAAGTTTTGAAAGCTGTCTTCCACTCGTCCCCATTCCTGATGCGTATCAAATGATAAGCTCCACGGAGGTCCAATTTGGAGAAAATTCGTGCAGTATGCAGGGTTTCAAGGATACTACGTATCAAAGGTAACGGGTACCGGTCCTTGGCTGTAATGTCATTCAACTGTCGGTAGTCGACACAGGGTCTCAACGTGCCTTCTTTCTTCTTTACAAAGAACAGGGGAAACCCTGCAGGTGACTTTGACGGTACAATGTACCCCTTTTCTAGACTTTCAGATAAATATGCCTGAAGAACTTGCTTCTCGTCACGGGTCAACGCGTACAACTTCCCATGAGGTATGACATGGTTCGGCAATAGGTCAATGGAGCAATCAAAGGACCGGTGTGGAGGAAGGGGTATGTTGCCGGGTTCAGAAAATACCTGTTTGAAATCGGCATATACCTGTGGAACCAGAGACGTGGAACATAGATGAACCCCATTGTTGTCCGTCTTTAGAGAAGTCGAAACGGTCATGGTGGGAACAGATAGCTTGCATCCTTGAGCACACCTTTCGGAGGAAAAGGTTAAAGTCTGAGTTCTCCAGTCTATCAACGGATTGTGATGTTGTAACCATGGTAGACCTAGGACCATCTTGTAGTTTGGTGACTTAATAACATCAAAGGAGAGTTCCTCGTAATGATCAGTAATCTGAAGAGCCAATCCGACCGTGAACTGGTTAATAGGCCCCGAAGACAAGGGGGTACCATCAATAAGCTCCACCGACAAGGGAGTAGGCCTGGAAACGAGTGGTATTTTATGTCGGGCGACGAATGTTTCGTCGATGTAGTTGCCGGAAGCCCCACAATCCAGCAGACCAGATATCTCCAGGTCTCTGTCTGGTAATTTAATCCTGACCTTTAGGGTCTGTAGCACCACTGGTTGCATGGGTCGACGAATGGAACAAATAACCGAAGGGTCTGAGGAGGAGATGGGACCTGTCGTTGCCCTTCCTATAAACGACAGGTCTCCTAGTTTCCCGACTTCTTCTTTTGTGGACGTAAAGGACATATACTCAGATAATGCCCAGCTGCTCCACAGTAAAGACACAGACGCAAAGACCTCCTTCGTTTCTTCTCTTCTTCCGACAAAGGCCCTCTCATGGCTCCTACTTGCATGGGCTCAGATCCGGACTCGGTTGATCCAAATGAACCAGCAGGCGAGTTGGTTGTCCGGGAACCGCTTCTGTCAAACCGACGTCTCTCAGCCTTTCGTTCGGTTAGCCTTTGGTCAATATGAAGTACTTGATCTATCAAGAGTTGAAGACTCTCCGGCTCGGGGATGTGGAGTAATTCGTCTTTGTACTCCTCTCTCAGGCCTCGACGAAACAGCGTTTTCTGTGTAATTTCGGGCCACTGAGAGTCGGTAGCCAAAAGTCGGAAGCGACTGATGTAGGTGATGACGTCATTGCTTCCCTGTTTGTAGTCCATCAACTGATTCTGTGCGACGGAGGCCAGGTTCGGCGTCTGGAATACTTCCAGAAAGGCTTTTTCGAAGGCAGCAAAGTCATTCAAAATAGGACTGTTCGTGACCACAAACGGGGTTGCCCAAGCTAATGCGTTCCCAGTTAGATTCCCCAGGATATAGCCAATCTTGGCCCTATCGTTGTTAAAGTGCGTGGACCTGAAGAGGAAATGGATCCTACAGTGGTTACAAAACTCTGCCACCCGTCTGGGATCGCCGTCGAATTTGATGGGTGTTGTGTGAGCCAATGGTCCCTCTATCTGAGAAGAACTGGGTGCTCCTTGTGTTATCATTTGGCGTAATGTTTGATTCTCTTGATGCAGGGCGGTCATCTCAGCTCTGAGTGCCAGCAATTCGTTCCTCATTTCTTGCGATTCATCCATCTCCAAATCTGAAGGCAGGCGTCTCAATCTGTTAAGCTGATCGGCCCGAGAGGACCGCGTACCTGTAATCTTGGTGGTTGGTCTTGCTGAGGTCGCCAGTCTGGAGTCCAGGAACTGATGAATTAGCGGCACGAGGAATCAGCCCCTCCGCCACCCAAAAGAGGAACTGGGTGAAGGGTGGACCAACCCCCAATGTCACGAGAAGTACTGTCCAGATGAGCGTGACTCGAGGATTGATGGCTCAGGTTGGTGACACTGTAGTTTAGGTAGAGCCGATTGTAGACATCATGAATCTTCCGGAACCAATGTAACAGTGAGGAATTACAGCTGATAGAAAGTCCGGTTGGTGCTGATAGTTCCAGAGGTTTGCAGGATTAGGTTCGGAGGTAGGCAAAACAGGAAGAGAGAGAACAGCTGGAGACTAGCTGGTACTGGGCAAGTCCCGGGTAAGTCTGAAGATGGGCAGACCCAGTGCCGACAACAAGTCAGGGCTGGAGGCAGGCAGGCTCAGGACAGGCCCCAGGTAAGGCTGGAGGTAGGTTGGCTCAGGACTGGCCACAGGTAAGGCTGGAGGCAGGCTGGCTCAAGACAAGCCACAGGTATGGGCTGGAGACTGGCTGACCCAGGACAGTCCACAGGTAAGGCTGGAGGCAGGCTGGCTCAAGACAAGCCACAGGTATGGGCTGGAGACTGTCTGACCCAGGACAGGCCACAGGTAAGGGCAGGAGGTAGGCTGACCCAGGACAGGCCACAGGTAAGGCTGGAAGAGAGCTGGTCCAGGACAGGCCACAGGTAAGTGCAGGAGGCAAGCTGGCCCAGAACAGGCCACAGGTAAGTGCAGGAGGTAAGCTGGCCCAGGACAGGCCGCTGGTAAGTAAGAGGCAGGAACAACGAGGCAAGCGAAGCGAACCGCGTTGAGACGCGACTCGCTGAGAATTGCGGCCTCTTTTATGGGCCGCCGGCGCCCGAAAGGCCTGGGACGCAAGCCGTTCCGTTTCCGGACGCCGGCGGACCCATAACGAGGCTTGAGAAGCAAGCCCCGCTAGGGAGATGAGTTCGGCCCACGGCGCATGCGCGGAGCCGAGAGAGAGGCCTTCCGCGCATGCGCCGAAGGCCGCCAGCCCTGTAGCCCGCCACTCCCCTCCCGGCGATCCCCCGGAAGCAGATGCGCGGGTAGACTCGCCAGGAGGGGAAGAGAGCGGCAGACCCCCGTTTCCCGTGTGACATAACAGAAAGAAGTTATTTTATGCGTGTCGCCTCGCCTGCTGCAGCGCCACGCTGAACTCACCGGCCTTCGCAGCATCTTCACATTCCACTGCATCCTCCTGCATGTTCCCGCCGCACTCCAAGGAGAAGACAAGAACAGCAAGGTGAGCCAAGAGAATACACAGAGGAATATTAGTTACCCCCCCCATAGACTTAGCTGATTTTACCACCGGGGGTACTATTCCTCTTCACGGGTCGGCGGAGCTTCCACTGCATCTTCGCTGAACCCCGGCCCCTAAGGGGAAACAAAAGGACAGCAAGGTGAAACAGAGGGACTAACAAGGGGAACCCTCCTCACCACAAAAGATTTACCTGATTTTACCGCCTGAGGTATTCCCCGAGACTTCATACTTTCTCTCAGCGCCTGAATAAGGGAGAAAGCAACAGGTTACATATTGACATTATTTTATCGAACTGTGTTGGAAAATACAAATCCTTACCAGAATACTACCGGTTGCCACGAGGAACTCTTCATTAGGGTCAAGCTGCAACCTGCAAGGAATCGAGCAAGAGTGAAAGTCAGGCATTTGAACTCTTACGAACTTTATACTTACGGCGTCTTGCCGGGAATCTCGGAGTCAATATTGTTCTGGAACTCAAAAATTCCTTCGAGCCAGTGAAGCAACTGGTTATCAACGCGCCCCTGCGCTCAAAGCTGGATGGAGAGCTCATCTTTTCAAACCATCAGGTGCGACTATAAGAGGGGACATCAAAGGTGATCTGTTGGGAGAACAGCGGGGGTGGAGGAATTTACGCTCAACTCCACGGGTGGTTAATTCCCTTTCTCCATTTGCAGAAGAATATTCCTACGGACCAAGCAAACGAAGTTAGGTGGGCCAGTCCAGTCCGTCATCTCGGCCCTACGCGTCACATTGGTGGAGACCGCAGCTGTCCAGTTCCGATCGACGCCTCTGTGGGAGCCAGGTGAGCGTAACAACCATGCCCTGGATGCTAGACTGCATGATGCAGTTCCACATTGATCCTTGTGGCGGCAGCCATGTTGGCCCATTGCCCAATGGAAGAACCATCTATCGTATGAGCCTGGTGCCAAGGGCACCAGGACTGGCTCCAGGACAGCCGAGAGGGGCATGACTGGGTCCTTGGGGCACTTTAGGAATACTGTGGCGAAAGCCAAAGGCCCTGAATTCCCAGGCCAGGGGTCAAGGTCGTGACACACTGACTGATGTTACCAGTAAGGTTATTGCTACTGTAATACTAAAACAAATGAATGTATGGATATCTAATAGAAATATCTATAATCCATTTCAAACCGGTTTTAGAAAAGGCTGTTCGACAAATGTGAATATACTGACCACTAGTTTACTGATCGAAGAGGCAAAGTCTAAGAAGGGTCTTCCACTTTATATATTATTTGGTGATTTCTTCTCAGCGTTTGACACCCTAGATAGGGCTCTGCTTTAGAAGAAATTGTATAAACTGGGAATGCCGGACTATTTAATCTATGCCTGTCAAATTTACAAAGACAATACGGCCACAGTGAGACTGAACAATTGAGAAGGCCTCAGCGAACCAATGCCTATCAGGAGGGGGCTAAGACAGGGTTGTGCACTCACACCCACCCTGTTTAATCTATTCTTATCTGATTTTGGGATGATATTTGTCGACAAATGTAATGCCTTTCCAAAAATTGGCGATAACATCGGGTGGATCGGTTATGCTGACTACCTTATGATCTTTGATAATGCATACATGGGTATCGTTAAAAGTGCCCAAGAAGATTGTAAATATGCAGAAGAAAATGGCCTAATGATCAATCTAAGGAAGACGCAGTTCCTGGCTGTGGGGAGCAAGTGCGCATCAAGAATGTCCATAGTGAGTCAATTGGGAATTATTAGCTGTACCGAGCACTATAGATATCTGGGCTCGGATCTTTTTTCAGGAAAAAAGAAAAATTCTATAGCCCAAGAAAATAAGAAAATGAAGGCTATGTCCTCTAGGGCAGCTATTCGGACCTTTGCAACAAAAAAAAACAGCTGGATACTCGCTTTGTGGTATCGTAAGTTTTTATAAATAAAAACTTGCAGTTGCTTTCCTCTAAGGCCTCGAAACCTCAGGTGAGGAATGCGGCGACTGGGCTGACCAGTTAGAAGGTAAAATATGGAGAAATATTTTGGGTTTAACCAATTATAGCCCTATGGCATCCATTCATCCTTGAGTTAGGCCGAATTTCCCTGTCAACCTCATTAGAGATTAATAGAGGTAAAATGTATATTAGGAACTGGTATACAAAGTCAGTCCTTAATGTGTAGTATGAAAAGTGCTATGGATGAAGGTAAGTGTGATGCTCTACAGAGATTTAAAAAGCGATGTGAAATTTTTTTTGAAAAAATTGGATCGTGTCCTCATTGGGAAGAAGGCGAAGGTGCTCTTCTGAAATCTTTTATAAACGCTGCCAAAAAATGGGACTAGGTTGCCAGTTACGAGAAGGTGGCTGCAATGAAATCTTTAAGGACCTTCTCAAAATTACATTTCCCCTATGAAGCGCCCCAAAAGTATTTAAAAATACTACCTTCTCTAGTGAACCGTAGTATATTCTTGAATTTAAGATTGAATTGCTTGAACCTCCTGCAAATAACAGGAGCCTGGATGGGCTTACCCAAAGAAAAAAATATTTTATAGACTCTGTAATAATAATGAAAGTATCAAAACTGCTAGACATGTCCTTACTTCTTGTATAGTGATGAAAGGCACTTATATATGCTACCTTAAGAAATATTTCAATGAGCTGGAAGATATCACTACTGAATCGTTCTGGATGAGAATTTTATCTGGACACAATCAAGGTCTGATTATAGCAATTACCCAAATTTGGAAGATTGTGGGTAAACATTTGCTATTTTTCGAGTCTGATGTGAAATTGGTGGGAAACCTCTAGTTCATAGTGTATGTCTAAATGTAATAGGCTTAACGTATGGGGTATGATTATGAATTGACCTGGTTACTCACCGGCGGAATTTGAATGCTATTCTTAATATTTTACTCTTGTTTAATGTGTTATTAGCTAATGGATGCTCTTCTTTTATACTTTTTTTGTTGTTTATTATGGGTGTTATACGACTCTGTGATATATGTAGTGATCTTTTCTTTTTAATTATAATTTGATGTGCACCTTTTTTTAACTATATACACAATAAATAAAAACAAATGATTCTTTTTGATTATCCCCTTGCACCTTGGTAGTCATCAGACACCATCACAGCAAACACTTGTTTTGAAAAAAGGAATGCCCAGTCAGTGATTCAGGTGACAACTATATATTAACTAACAATGTAAATGCGCACAAGTCCTACATCCTTTCCCCCTCCCTGAACACACCCCTCCCCAAACACCACCAACCCTACAAATATACCCACGGATGCACCCAGTCAGTATACATTAACTTCCAGCTGACACGCTGGAAGCTCTTGTTGGTTGTGACTAATGACGGTGGATCAGACCCCTGGCCCTGCATGTGTTCCAGGGTCAATTATAGGGCATGGCTCGGCTTTGGCAGAGGCAATCTCATTGCCCTTAAGCAGTCTTTGGGCAAGGAGGAGGGCGGCAGTGGCAGTGCCGCGGCTGAAGGCCTTCATGAGACACATTTCGTCCAGCTGCTGGTGTGCAAGTCCAGTGAGCTCAGCGTGGCATTCCTCAATTGCATGCAGGCATCCATCAAGTGAATAGATGCTGAACTGTGGCAGTGAAGGGGGGCTGTGTGATGTTGTAGGGCTGAAACACGGTGTCAGGTAGAGGATGTTGTCCTCCTTGTCTGTGGTGTACCTGCCGCAAATACCTGGTGGCTGCTGTGCCCGTGGTGGGTACAGGAGGGACTGCGGGGTCCACTGACCATAGGTGTGGTGATGGCAGAAGCCATATGCTCGGCTGCTGCTGTGCCACTTGCAGCGTTGGGTGGCATTGATGCGGGTGTGGCCTTTGCAGCTGGAGGTGGTGGGGCACCTTTGACAGTCCAGGCCTGTCCCTATCAGTGGATTGTGTGCCTCTTGGGGAGAGATGAACATGCTGTTAGTCTTCTGGGAGTCATAACTGCAGGCTTGCATTTCTCATGCTACACTGTGTCCTGCTCTTGTCGTGTAGCTTCTTTGGTCTGTTTGCGCCGATGTGTGCGTCTACATGTGGGTTGTGGAAGTGCATATTGACTGTTAGTATGCCAATGTGGCTGCTTGTTGTAAGTGCAGTGGGCCTATAATTCCTGTCCTGTTCGCCCTTGGCACACATGGGCGATCATGTGTCCATTTGTGGGGCTGTACGTTTTGGCAACCGTGCTTGTGCATGGGTACGTTGATCCACATCCCCTAGCCTGTTTGTGTGATTGGGCCATTTGCTGTGAGTGACATGTGTTGGACATGTTCGCTTGCCCATTTGGTGTTTCTCCACCTGGGCATGCATGGATTGGACTTTATATATTTGCATTTATATGGGGTTTGTTGTACACCATCGCCTTCAGATCCAGCTCCTGCCTCTGCTATCCCAACTCTTTCTTTACCCTCCATGTGCATGCTAGAGCTGCACCTCTCATCCCAGGGCATGAGGTTTAGGGGCTCCACTGTCCCGCCTCCTATGGCAGCAGATTCCCTCCTGTGTGTAGCAAGGAGGCTGCGGACACTCTGGTGCAAGTCGTCCCACCGCTTATTACAGTCCCTCAGTGTGCAGGCGACAGTTTGCCACAGCTGTAACACTGCCACCTCCATGTGCTAGATGGCAGTGTTCCTCCTCTGGCTTGTCCACCTGTGGCCAGCCCCAAAGAGGGCCTCTGCATGCTGCACCACTGTGTTGGACAGTGCAGCCAGTTCCGCCTCCGCAAACTTTGGCTTCTTCAATCGGACATCATGGACTCTTGGCTTCTTGCTCAAACATTTTAGCTCTTCCTCTCGTGGTGGATGGCGGTTGGAAGTGGAGGATTCAAAGTGGATTGAGTTTTCAAAATGACTGCTGGCGAGCTTCCCAGTCTGCCGTTGATGCCATTTCCAGCACCGGTAATTCCAGCAGTTTGGGTGCCGGTATCGCGAGCACATTTCTACCGGTAATACTAGCTAATTGCTGTGGACGCTGGTTAATTCTGGTGTGCCAGTCTTAGTTTCCAGCCAGGGTGTGTGCGCGAGCGTGCCTGAGGACCAGTAATGTGCCAGTATTTCTGGCCGTCACCCTACCGGAGATGCTAATACTGGCACACCGATATTACTGGTGTTTTAGCGGCAAAGTTGTAATGGTAAAATGGATACTCATTTTAAATGTCTAATCTTAGTCTTAAACTTCACTTGGCCTATGTTGTTGCTCCTAAAGAATGGGAAAATTGTGCTGGCAAGAGGTGTTCCTTTATTATATGTTACTCTGATCAGATAAGCAAAAGGCATTTTAGTGTGTCCTAAATATAATGGTTAAAACTTCAGCTTTGTTCAAATGTATCTGTCAGTTGTCCCAATGTTTTCTTTTGAAAGAGCGCAAATTGTGTTTAATTATTACTGACTTCACAACGGTGTAGTCTTTCTGTGATTTTTTTAAAAAAAAATATATATTTTAACATATAGGGCCTCATTACACGTATGGCGGTAATGGTTAACGGTACCGTTAATGGTAACGGTGACCGTTAATCATTACCGCCTTACTACGAGGTCCCTTAGCGGGTTGGTGCTTTAACGTCTGCTTTTTGCAGGCGTTAAAAACCAACCCGCTAAGGGACCTTGGTGCTAATTACGGCACCGCAAAATTGCGGTGCCATAATTAGCACCTTCCCCATTCCCATTATGCCCTATGGGGCAAAAATGGGAATGGGGAAGGGCAGTGGTGGAAGGGGGAATTACCGCCCCGCCAACCTTGGAATGGGGCGGTAATTCCCCTTTCCACCAAGGCGGTGCCGGTATTTTACCGACATGGACCAAGGTGCTAATAGCACCTTGGTCCATGTGCTAATACCGCCATCCGTGTAATGAGGCCCATAGGCTTCAATTATCTACGGAGTACTCTGAAACCTATAGAAGGAATAGTCCGTTTTAGTGTGACGCAGTTAGTTGGTGACTCAGCCTTCCATTTTAGTTCTTTTTCTGGATAAAATGTTACTCCATTGAGATTGTGTGGTATTTCGTTACCTAGTAAGATATTGACACTCTTGTTGCATTTTGTTTTCGCTTTTACCAGTAACCCCTGCCCGCCAGCTCTCACTACCTTTCCATCCTCGTCTATTGGTGGATCATCAACAGGAAGGGGCATGTTTCTCTTGTTGCCTACATCATGTAGCCTGCTGCATAATGCACAAATAGCCATATGGCGGCTCTACCATTTTGAGACAACATACTCTGTCCCTGCCGATCACGAATATTTTCTAGGACCAGATCAGACTTAAGTTTGCAAATAGCGTGGTAAATGCCGTTCTTATATATGCGGCCATTATCGACATGGAAGACTTGATTTCAGATGTCTTCTATATACAGCCTATTGCCTTTCTTTATAGGCATGGTGTATACAGGATCGCTCATACATTAGCTGTATCTCAGGCAAATAGCAGCGTCTAGTGCTACTGAGTGGCTACGTTGCCTACGCCCATCCAATTGTGTATCCACGTTTTTTCAGCGTTGTGCATATACGCAGTGAATGGGCCCGACTCGCAAAGCCCCACAACGATGTACGGTGGCTGCCGATATTTTGGTCAGTAAATGAGCCAGCGTGCATTGTGTGTCTCTTAGATCATGACACGCTGACTCTAGCATCCTCTCGCCTGTCCACAAGACGTGGATTAGGCATGTTGCACATTATTAGAGAAGAAAATCTTCAGATATGGACTAACAGATATCCATAATTGGGTTTTTCAGTCAGTGCTTAGGTGTGTTGTCTCATGTATCAGTATTATTACAATTTGTAAGTACGTTAATATCCCTTAAGGTCATGGAGAGGATTTTTCAGAAAGGTATATTGACTATGTTTAACAAAAATTCAATTTATATACCGTGGAAATCGCAGTACTTAGCTTAAAAAGTAAAACAATGATTTCTGTCTCTTATTCAGATACAGTGAAAATGAGCCTATTCGTCCTGAAGACAATGTTCCATGCGTCCTACGATTCTCTCCTTAATGCTAAAAAACAATACTTCTCACTTACTCTCTCTCTATCCCATCACCCCCGCTGGCTGTTTCAACTTCTTAACAATGTTCTCTCCCTGTCCTTTCGACCTGCTTCTGATTTTGCTGATTAGTTTACTTCCAAACGTCTCTACTCTGTGATGGCCCTACCCATCCTCCCCATTCTCCTCCTGCCCCCTACTCCCCCCCCTTAATGACTCAAATACTGCAATGCTCATCCCACCGACCTGATCCCACTCATCCCATCTGTCTACTTCCAATTCCTTCCTTATCTCGCATCCCTCTTCAGTCTTTCTCTTGGGTTGTCGACTTTTCTCTCTTCCTTTAGACATGCAACTATCGTCCTCATCTTGAGAAAACTCGCTCTTGACCCCTCTCTACCCTCAAACATCCATTCTTCCATTTCTATGTCATCCCCTTCAGTGAAACGTTTACTCTGAAGTCTCTTAATTTTGACATCTTCACTCTCTTCCCACCTTTGCAATCTGGTTTCGGGCCTGCTCATTTGACTGAAACTACTCTTTTTCTCTAATTCTTTTCTCACCGATGGTCACAATAAACTACCCGATACTTATTCTACTTGATCTAGCTTCAGTTTTTTATACTGGTGACTGCTCTACTGCTCTTGCTAATCTTTCTTCCCTTGGTTTTTCTGCTTCTAGCCTAACTTGGTTTCAGTCTTCTTACTCTCTCATGGTCTGGTCGCGTCTCTTCCCTCCATGCTATTATACGGTTCCATTCTTGGTGCTCTTATTCTCTCTGTATACTAGCCATCTTTATTCACTTATTTCCTCTTTTGACCTCTTGCCACATCTACACTGATGATTCCCAAATCATCTTCTCCTTTTCTGACATCTCTGAAATCCTTCTCTCTCGTTTCACTGCCTGTCTTGCAATTCAATCCTGGATGTCTTTTTACTTTCTACATCTGAATCCTACCAAAACTGAGATTTTATTCTTCCCTCCCTATGCCCCTGTCACACCTTCCCCCCCTCTCCTCCACGCAACCATGGCCTTCTCTTCAACTCCTTTCTTTTTCTTCCCATATCTCACTTACTGCACGTAACTCTTGCTTTTTCCTTTTCAATCGTTGGTGTGTGCATCCTTTCCTTTGTTTCATGCTTCTAACTCCATCTCTTCTCTTCCCATCGCTTCTCTTCTCCCAGAATAACTACTGCTCTGCCCTGGTAATTGGTCTTCCAAGCTTCACCTACTCCCCTTCGCGCTAGCTAGAATTCTGCTATCCGCCTTCTCTTTATTCTTCCTGTATTTGCACGCAAATTCACCGAAGGAATCTTGGCACGAGAATTCCAACGTAGTGTACCAACCACAGGCAACTGAAACTTCAGGGTTTTCAGGAAACGCCTGAATTGAAGATGCTTCTCAATACCTCTGAGGTCAATTCCTTTATCTCCTTCTGTCTTACTCTTCGTATCTCTGCGCCTCTTTCTTTTATTTTCTCTCCATTGTTTTAAAATGCTTTCATGGCCTTGCCCCTCTTATTTGCTCTAGACTCTTTCTAGGTTCCCCTGCTCCGAGTTCAGTTTTCGTCTTCTGGTTCCTGAGCCCTCTTGTGCTGCCTCTTGCTTTCACTCCTTTTCTCTATTAGCACCACACCACTGGAACTCTCTGCCCCCTTGCTCTCTGCTAGTCTTCCATGTATCACATATTTTGTACCTGACTAAAGCCCCATCTCTGTCCTCCTTCCTTCTGACTCTTGATACCCCTAATAATTGTTCTACTGTTTATGGTTCCTCTGCATTTTATCGTACCATGGCTATTTGATAACAATAAATACAAACACAAAATAAAGCATTAAAGATTTTCCATGGTCCACTTATTTTCTGGTGCATCTCCAAACACGGCCTGAACGGAGGAGGTATTTGCGCTTGGATGGCTTGAATATTAAAGCATTGCCGCCTGCTTCATCAGTTGAGGAGAATAACAAGATCACACAGCAACGTACTAAAAAGCCCACTACTGGATCCCTTTGTGTAGAGGCAATAAAAAAACATCAAATAAGCTGTATTAAAGGCCAGCAACAAAACAAGGGAGGACATAGGAAGGCAGCAAAATATTTCACTGTTCATGGCTGCCACTGCAACTGTTTTGTATGTACCAATCATGGGTGGCAGAATAGCACAGCACCAAGTGGAAACTAGTAACAGCACATCTGCCATGGCTACAAGTACTCTAAGACCACTCCCTAAATCTGTGTATGAGACAAGTGGGAATGTATCCCACCCCCCCTCGCCCCCATGTTGCTATAGACCAGGGGTTTTGTTGTGGTTCCAGCAAAGGAGCTGCCCACTGAAACAGTTTGAGGAGTTTATAGCCCTGAGGAGGGTTTAGAGTTGCACCGCTCAGCAGGTGGTTTAGGGGCAGCAAGGCCTTAGTCAATTGCCCATGTTGGAGGTGCAGACTGTTTCTTAGACTGACCCAACCACTGCATCTCCCCACCCCGTCCACTCATTATACCTATGAATCCAATGATGTCATAGGCGGTGATGACTCTGGTGAGGGTGATGACTATACACAGTCTCCTTGAAAGAGAAGGCTGAGACATGTATCCAAGAACATGGCTATTGAGTCCAATCCCAGCTACAGAGATAAGCCGGAGGGACATCAAAATCTGAAATGGCAACTGCCAGCACACCCCACCCCCACAGTGCAGATATTACATAAAGGGTTCATCTTTTCTATGATCTCTTTACAAAACCTAGTCCGAAACCCTGAAGTGTTATTAGATGATCACCAAGCAATGGCAGTACCAATCAGACCGTCACAGCCACTAGTGATGCCTACGGCACCTGTTCACTTTGGGGAGCACCATGTTCCTCACCTCTTGCCTCTGCCCTACATCCAATGGCAACTACTGCTGCTACTGTCATGAACCATCGGACGCGTCCTTTCTGGACTTCCTGGTCCCTGACCCATAGGGGCTTGCCCTCAGCAGTACTCCCAACATGGCCGCCGAACGCGGAACACTGTTTACCAGTTTCCGCGCCGTACGCATTACGTTCTATAAAGCGGACACGCCCCCGCGGCCCTGCGCATCTCAACGCTACCGCTTGCCGTGGCTAGACGTGTGCTGCCATAGTTCGCTTGTGCTTATCCTTTGATCCCTGGTTCCCGGTTCCCCTAAATTCCACCTCCTTCATTCCCCCTAATGTTGTCCTCTATTGCATCCCGGATCTCCGTGCACTCGTCTTCCGTGTGCACTCTCTTTGCTGTTTTCTTGGATTTCCTCGGACTTCCCGGACATCTGAACGTTCTCAGGAGTCGGAATGCTGAACACACGCTGGAACCCGAGGACCTACACACAGGGTTATACAAGACCCGAACTGTGCGAAAGAAGACTCCATCGAAGAACTCCAACAAACAACATAGACAGGTGAGAAGGGGGGGAAACCTGTGACAGATTGAGACACCAACAAACTGATACAGATACGGACATGGAGGCTGCAGTTCAAGACCTCATGCGCGGCATGCAAGAGTTAACCACAGAAGTTCAGAATCACAAAGCCAAGAATGCCGCATTAAAACAACTAGTCCTGTCACGTGATTCTGCGACCAAGGAAAGTGTATTGCTAGGCGGAATAGTGGATAAATATGATGGCTCCTCAAAGAACCTTTGTGGCTTCCTTGATTCGTGTTTAGTGCACTTTACCTTTAAGCCCTACTACTTTTCCACCCCAAGGGCAAAGGTGGGCATTATGATTTCGCATCTCTCCGGGAATGCATTAACCTGGGCTACGCCCTTAGTTAATTCTGGAGATGCCCTCCTGGATGATTATAATGGGTTCGTACAGGCTCTAAAGACCATGTTTGACCGGCCAGAACAAGTTTACAGTGCTCAAGAACATCTATTGGATTTCCAACAAGAGTCCCAGGATATGCTTACCTATGTAACACGCTTTAAGCAACTGGCCAAGGAAGCAGATTGGTCCTCAGAGGCCTGCTTTACCCTATTCCGGAGAGGACTAAACAAAGAGATAAAAGACGAGCTAGCCAGGGTAGCTCGCCCAGGTCCCTTCCAGGCCCTTATGGACCTCTCTTTACAAATAGACTTTCGAATCCAGGAAAGGAAGGCGGAAAAGAAGAAAACAAAGATGCCTTACCAAAAGACCTCTATAGAATCTCCCTCTAAACCCGAGCCCACTCCTGCCCCGACCACAGACCCAGAACCCATGCCACTGGGGGCCTTCCGTGGACCCATATCCCAGCAAGAAAGATTACGACGGATTCACACCGGGCTGTGTATGTACTGTGCCTCAGATAAACATCTTGTGAGGGAATGTCCTTTGGCCCCTCCACGGCGTTCGGGAAATGCTAGCTCCCAATCCTAGATGGAGCACAGCTTCCGGAGAGAGATGTTTGCTCCACATCTATTCCATCCTTGAACTCTCCTGGACAAAACAACCTTGTGATCTTGCAGGCCTTTCTATCGCCGTCCAAGAAAGAAACATACCCCTTTCTGGATTTAGTGGATTGTGGAGCCATGGGGATTTTTATAGATCAGGATTGGGTCACTACCCACCACATTCCAAATGAAACTCGAGACATCATGCAACCTGTAGAGGCCATCGATGGATGACTTCTCTCTTCAGGACCAATAACCCTGCAAACCAAAGAGATCCAGCTCTCGATAAACCATCATCAAGAGATGATCAAGTTTGACATCATAAAGTCTGCCCATTATCCAATGGTACTGGGTATGCCCTGGTTACAGAAGGACAACCCATACATCAACTGGGCAGCAGGCTCATTGTTTCTTGGCTCCGAACATTGCATGTCTCACTGCCTATCTCTGGATTCCTCGTCAAGATCCTCTGAAGGTATGCTGACATACCAGCAAGGCCCGCTCACGGTCTCAAATATTATCCAGGTCCCCAGGGCCTATCAGGATTACACTGATGTGTTTTCAACCGCCATAGTTCAGGCCCTACCCCCTCACAGACCTGAAGACTGCACTATTGATACTGAACCCTCAGCAGTGATTCCCTTTGGAAGGATGTTCATCTTATCAGAACCAGAGAAAAGGGCCCTCCGACTTGGATACTAACCTAGAAAATGGCACCATACGACCATCCAAATCCCTGGCGGGAGCTTTGTTGTTTTTCGTTCCCAAGAAAGATACTAAGGAGCTTAGGCCTTGTCTTGATTATCGTGGTCTTAATCGATGTACCCTCAAGGACCGCTACCCATTGCCCTTAATCTCGGATATCCTGGAAGCAGTGAGAGGAGCTGTAATATTCACGAAATTAGATCTCAGAGGGGCCTACCATCTGATCCGTATAAAGGAAGGTGACGAATGGAAAACAGCCTTTAGAACACCCTTTGGTCACTTTGAATACTTGGTGATGCCCTTCGGACTCGCCAATGCCCCAGCGGTCTTCCAACGGGTGTTCTCCGATATGCTGTTCCTCTTCGTCATAGTTTACCTGGATGACATACTGATATACTCCAGGACCATCTTAAGCATGAAGAGCATGTCAAGGCAGTCTTACAATGGCTACGTGAACATAAACTCCTGGCTAAACCGGAGAAATGCCTTTTTCACGTCTCCACTGTTCACTATCTCGGATTTGTCCTTAGTCCAGAAAGAATTTGAATGGACCACTCAAAAGTAAATTCCATACTATCCTGGCCTGTTCCAACTACTGTGAAACAGATTCAATCCTTCTGGGGCTCGCCAACTTCTACCAGAAAGTCATACCTTCCTTTTCGGAGATAGTTCAACCGATCATTACATTGTTGAAGAAGGATACCCCCTTCCTCTGGACCACAGCCCAAGACAAGGCGTTCCAACGTTTGAAGTCGGAATTTACACAAGCCACCCTCTTGGCTCAACCTGGTATTGATCGACCTTTCCTAGTGGAGACTGATGCCTCCAACTACGCCATCGGAGCAGTCTTAAAGCAGGAATTCGAGGACAAGTTAGAACACGCCATTGCTTATCTCTCGCGAACCCTAACTCCTAGCAAGACCCATTATTCTGTTCTGGAAAAGGAATTGCTGGCCATCCGTCAAGCCTTCACAGAGTGGCGTCATCTACTCCTGGGAGCTAAACATCCTGTTCAGGTCTGTACAGATCATCGGAATCTCAAAGTTCTACAATTCCTGGAATGTAGGAATAGTCATCAAGAACGTTGGGCCTTCTTCTTTGCCCAGTACCAGTTCCAAATCCATCATGTTCCTGGAACACACAACATAATTGCTGACGCTTTATCCCGACGTCCTGACTACAAAACTCTTAAAGATCGATCCTTCCCAAAGATGTTTCCCCATACAATTTTCGTAGCCCAAGCAATCACTCTCCTGGAAGACATTCGGATTCTATCCCAGTCCTCTGAGATCTGAAAGGAATTTACTGGGAAGAATCAATGGAATCTTAAAACCAAGGATGGGTATTTGTTCAAGGACAATGGCCTGGTCATTCCCACACAGAGACTGTGACAAAGGATTACAAGCCTCTGTCATAATACCCTTCATTCAGGACATCGTGGCATTACCAACACTCTCCGTTTAATACAAAGACAGCTCTGGTGGCCAAAGATGAAAGTTGACTTCCAGCAGTACATCCAAGTCTGTGCAGTCTGCAATCAAAACAAGCATGATAACAAGAGGCCGGAGGGTCTCCTACTCCAACCAACGCTACCAACAAGACCCTGGAAATTTATTGCTACAGACTTATTGTGGAACTACCATCTTCCAGGGTATACACAACTATCACGGTTACCATTGATTTGTTCACTCACATGGCTCATTTTACACCCTTGTATAAACTACCATCTTCCTCAGAACTCGCTGGAATCTTCCTGGAACACATATTCCGACTTCATGGACTCCCTTCCAAGATCATATCAGATAGAGGTCCTCAATACATATCTCAATTCTGGAAACAATTATGCCGTAGACTAGGAATCCAACGTGCCCTCTCCTCAGGTTATCATCCACAGACCAATGGAGCTACAGAACGTGTCAACCAGACCCTGGAGCAGTATCTTCGTTGTTTCACCCCCAAGGTCCAGGACGATTGGTCTCTCTTAATACCTGTGGCTGAATTCGCCTACAACAATTCGGATCACGAATCAAAACCGGCCCCTTCTTCTGCAGCCAAGGATTCCACCCTTCGGTTCTACCATCCCTTCTCCCACATCCTACACCAGTTCCTACAGTCGACTCCTGGATTGAAACCCTCATCAACGTACACAAGGAAGCCAAAGAACACCTCGAAAGGGCCCGACCTAACATCAAGCACTATGCGGACTCCAAAAGAAGACCAGGACCTTCCTATGCAGTGGGTGATAAGGTCTGGCTATCCTCGAAACTACTGCCTCGACACTTATGCCATAATAAGTTGGTTCCTCGGTACTATGGCCCCTTTTCCATAAAGGAAATCATTAACCCAGTGGCCCTCCGACTCAAACTACCAGACTCCTGGAAGAGGATCCACCCAGTGTTTCACACACCTCTAATGAAACCATAGGTCCAGACCTCCTGGACTGCTCCAAGATCTACCCCTGCGCTTGTCGATGACCAACTAAAGTGTCCAGAATATGTGATTCCAGGTACAGACGTGGTCAGCTACAGTATCTGGTTGAGTGGAAAGGCTATCCACCCAGTGAACGCACCTGGGAACCAGTCTCAAACCTAAACGCCCCCAGACTACTTCAAAGGTACCACCTTATACACCCGGGCAAACCCGGAGGAACAGGCCTTTGGAGAAGGCATGCTGTCATGAACCATCGGACGCGTCCTTTCTGGACTTCCTGGTCCCTGACCCATAGGGGCTTGCACTCAGCAGTACTCCCAACATGACAGCTGAACGCGGAACACTGTTTACCAGTTTCTGTGCCGTAAGCATTACGTTCTATAAAGTGGACATGCCCCCGCGGCCCTGCGCATCTCAACGCTACCGCTTGCCGTGGCTAGACTGTGCTGCCGTAGTTCGCTTGTGATTATCCTTTGATTCCTGGTTCCCCTAGATTCCTCCTCCTTCATTCCCCCCTCATTTTGTCCTTTATTGCATCCCGGATCTCCGTGCACTCGTCTTCCATGTGCACTCTTTGGCTGTTTTCCTGGATTTCCTCGGACTTCCCCGGACATCTGAACGTTCTCAGGAGTCGGAACGTTGAACGCACGCTGGAACCCGAGGACCTACACACAGGGTTATACAAGACCCGAACTGTGCGAAAGAAGACTCCATCGAAGAACTCCAACAAACAACATAGACAGGTGAGAAGGAGGGAAACCTGTGACAGCTACTGCTTGCCCACTATTCAAATCTTATGTGTGGAATATTTTTATTCAGGGTCAAGAAATGCATCTTGCTATCTTAACTTTGTGCCAAACAAAGTGTCCCATGGGAAGCCAGGGACCAATTTGGGTACCTCGTCAATACTTGGCTCTATGAAGTTCTATCATGCACAGGAATGGGTCGAACATACCCAGCCTCAGCCTCCCCGCACTCACCTGAATTCAGCAAAGAATCGGCATAAATTCCCTGCCCCACACTGTCATCCTGAAATTGGGTCGGGTGTTCAACTTCCAGAACAGTACTTCCAACAGCTAGCAAGTAATAGCAGTGGCAGGGGGGCAATATGCAGGTGCCATCCCAGTCTCAGCAAGAGTGCAGCCCAATGATCATGATCAACGTAACCACCAAGTACAGATGGTGAATGCCAAACTGGTGATGATATAGGGAGTAGACCTTCTGACATATACCTTTGTTAGAAACAAAGGGTTTAGGAAATTGATGGCAAGTGCTGATGCCTGTGAGAATGTCCCCGCTGGAATTACTACCTGAATTGCATGATGTAGTGGTTCTTGTTGTGCGAAAGACATTGGAGAGGTTAGACTATAGGAAAGTCCATTTCACAACAAATATGTGGATGAGCAGCCATAGCACTGACTACATGGTTAGAGTGGTGCATTGGATCACATTTCCCTCTAGTGACAACAATGGCAAATGAGAACAGTTTTCGCAAAAGCAGCATGCCATCCACCAACAAGCTGGTTTGCACCTGCTGGAGCAACTAGGGTGCAGACATATGTGATAAAGTGATGCAGGTGGTGGCAGAGTAGCTACGTCCCTGTTGGCTATTCATTGACTTTGCAGCAGCAGACACTGCCTCCATTTGTATCCTGTTTCCTAGAAGTAAATTACTTCAATGCATTTTACTTTGTGGAAATGACTTTGAATTTTACATATATTAGTGGATTAAAGGATAAATGGAAGGGGCTCTGGGTGCAGGTGGCAGTGAAGAGGGAACCCCCTCCCCCCAAAATAAAAAAATCAAAGTGTACTTTTGAAGTAATTTTAACAAAGTAAATTAAATTGAAGTAATTTCCTTTGTTGAAATGACATGGAACCCCTCCAATTTCATTTGTGTCCTAAGGCTGTAAAACAGTGATGCTCCCTGTTTCGCACATATTCTCTTATGTCAGTGACGTCATTTAAAAAAAAAATGTTTTAATTGTATTTGGTTAGAAAAAACCTTTACAAAAGACTACCTCGAAATGTACATAATATAACAATTCACAACAAGAATTAAAACAATGAAATATACATCATTACATACCTAAAATATCACAAAATTCATCATTTACGACAACATATTATTTTTGTTAGCTTTTCATCATTAACTGATTTCAGCTATGATTTCGAAGCAAACAAGTTATTTTTCAATGACCCTTAAAACATTTCCTAATGCTAAAATTAATGGATAATGTACACCATTCATAAGTCTATCCCATAAAAGGGCAGTGCAATCAACAATTTCCACGCTGACAAATTTCATCAATAGGAACGTGCAAGGAATCTTAAAGTGAGGACAATCAAGCACCAAGTGTTTCAAGGTTTCATTTGATTCAAGACAGTAAGGAAACCTACATTTCATAGATTGCATAGATGGTGTCATGTCCGCTCAATGGCGACACCGTTCCTTAGTTCTAAATTGATTCATCTTAAAACGCATAAATAGCCCTCTGCTCGCAGAACAAGAAAATATGGAGACATGGTGACAACATAGCAAACGCTTCCATATGAATTTAGCATATTCAGAAGACGACGGGTAGAGTTTCAATTGGTCCGTAGTTCGGATCCAGTCATCTTCGAACAATATCTTTTTAACAAAGGCAGGTCTGATACAAAGATCATTGTGCGTTACACCAAGCCTATTCAAAACCTCCTGCATGCGGGTTTTAAACCTGTTAATAGAATCAACTGTTCTTTCTTCCATTAGACATTGCAGATGTTTATATAAACAATTATTTGGGGGATTGAGAAACTTTGCATAGTTCGACAGTGAGCGCCATAACATTCTGCAAGATAATGATATTAGACTTAGCTCATGCCTAATCACACAGTTAGGAATTGACAATACCATATGTAATGCTCCTGTAAGAAGGCGACATTGAAGAAAATCCAGGAAGGAACTTAAGTCAAATGGGCAAATATCAAGAATGTAGATAAGTGCAGCTTGTACTTTCATAATTACAAAGTCACGTAGTGGAATAAGCGAGAATTGACAATATTTTGCAAAGATTAACTTCGTTTGACTTCCTAGCGGGCAAGCTTTCTGGTTGAGTCTTTCTTTCCAAATGGAAATGGAAGAGTTGCTACTTAGTTGGTACCCCAAATAGCAAATCTCCGTTTGTGGCTGCACTATAAGTTCCCCAATTTTCCATCTGACTGATTTTAGTTTTCTACCAGCATGGAGAATCAAGATACTTGTTTTGCCAACATTAGATATAAGGTTCAAATTATAAGAATATTTTTCTAATAAATACAGTTTGGCCTGAAGTCCTGCTGGAGTGGTATCCATTATGATCAGATCATCGGCAAACGCCAGCCAATGAAGTCTAAGTGCGCCAATTCTTACAGGGTACATCCTTAGCCCATTCCATAACTAATCCAGATAACAGAAATAGAGGTTAAAAAGAATTGCTGCAAGGTTGCAACCTTACTTAAGACCAATGAAGGTTTTAATATCTTCAGTGATGGGGTGTGTGGCCAGCGCGCATGGAGTGAAGAGGTTGCTCTGCTGAGCTCCAGTCCCAGATCCTCTACCAGATCCTATTGCAGGTATGAAGGCTTAAACCCCTCAACACCAAACGCAGCCTTTAGTGTGTAAACCACTTCTCCACCATCTGGAGTAAATCCGGGTGAGAAACGTAGCCGGAGCCCCGTGGAATTGATCTTTTTTGGAGGTGCCCCCTGCTCAAGACAAAATGGTGCCGATGAGACCCTGAGTGTTCGGCGAAGACCCGCATTCTCGGAAACGGGTCGGATCCACACCCGTATGCGCAAGTGAGAAAGGTCGACATCACGCTTCAGCTCAAGAAGGGGTAATCGTGCAACAAGGGCACTTTACCCCCCCGACAAGACAGGTGGCCAGCAACTCGGCACAGACCAGAGCCAGGTACAGAGGCTGGCTGCTCACACACGCACGAGCTGTAGCCCAAGCTAGTGCCCGCCTCCAACCCGCTCAGGTCTCCTCACTCAGGGGTGTGTTGCTGAGGCGAGCGCAGCACTCCCCACGGGGCCCTAGTTTAGCAGCTCCGTGGGGGAGGAGAGGACGCTGCAGACTCCCGCATCCCCAGATCCAGCCGAGGGGACGGCGGGTTCCATACTCAAACCGCAGCGCTGACAGCCATCAGCTTCTGCGACTCCCAGCAAGGTACCTGGTGCCCCGGCGTCCCCCTCCTCCGCTGCAGCATGTTACTGCTCCCCTGCCATTTAAAACACCCTTGCTGGGCCACTTGGTCCTATTACTTCATAGGGGCACCGTGGATGCACAGATACTGGGCAGACAGACACGCCTGGGCGACCTGGGGTGGCGCGCTCCGGCGATCTTTTGCCCCCCCGGCTCTTTTTGGGAACCACCCAACCTGGGACCTGACAGCACACAACCGCCGCAAACTACCCTCAGGAACGCCCCGCCACAACAGTTCACCCTGCTGATGCCGCAGATGCGGCAGACTCATTTAATTGCTGCTATACGGGGGTGGAGGGCCTGAGCAGATGTCACATCACAGGGCGAAATCAGGGCGGGGGACCTGCAAGAACAGGAGCCACCACTGATAGTTCCCTCTGTCGAGCACACCCCAGCATGCCAGGGCACCCCTCTGGGGGAGGGGAAGCCCACTCTTGCTGCCTAGATACCCGCAAGGAACAATCAAGCAAAGTTACCATCAAAACGAAACCTGGACCGCCGCTAGTCACACCTACTTCTTAATACTTTGAGAGAACTCCGGTGCCCCGCTCGCAACCGATTGGATTGCTGGACTCATTGCTTGCCTACCTGAGGCTTGGCGAGCAGACTTTGCACACCCACGCTGCCACCTATCTGCCACAGTCCCTTATATTTAGATCACCACGTGGACTCCTTCCACAGCAGGCAAAGTACAGTGGCAACACAATATTAGGTCGACAACACTGTAGTAACCTGAGGCACCCAGAGAGCAATGTCTCCTTCTAAGAACAAGTCTAAATCCACGATAATGGACTCCTTCACAGCGGCCAAGCCCAAACAGCAACTACAACACAAAGCCAATACCGATAAGGAACCTTCCTCCTCCGACGACAATCCCAAAGACCCACAAGTGCTACAAGCTATCGCAGCACTCAGATCATTCATTGACATCAAAATAGATGAGGTCAAATCTGATATGCAGTTAATGTGCCAGGATGCTCGCAACTTGGCCGAAAGAGTGACCACGATGGAAGCTGGTCTACAGGACAACATCGAGACGACCTCAGATTTGAAGGCTAGGGTCCAAGAGTTGGAAATGAAGGTGGCACGACTAGAGCCATGATCAGAAGATGCGGAGGGGCACGCCCACCGCAACAACATCAGAATTTTGGGAATTCAGGAGGACATGGAAGGATCTAATCTGACAGAATTAGTGGAGACCATGCTACAGCAGGAAATTGAGGCCGGGAAGCTCTCTCAAGGATTCTCGGTGGAGCGGGACCATAGATCACTGCAAAAACAGCCCCCACCTGGATCATACCCATGCCCAATAATTGCAAAGATCTTGAACTTCCGCGACAGGGAAACAATCGTCAAATTCTCAAGGGAAGGAGGAGAGATTAGGCGAAACGACTCCAAGATCATTATGTATCTAGATTACACCCCCACCGTGCAGTGTGCAAGGAACTCTTTTATATATATATATTTTTTATTCAAACCGTTGTTTTATTGGTTTGATCAACAAGCTTTTACAACCTTTTTTTTTTTTTTTTTTTTTATATATTTCACATTTCTTTGCAATTGTATTTTACATATGATTTCTGCTTCTCTTTGCATTTCATTACAAGTGAGTGGACATTTTAAATTATTTAGTTAGCATTTTAATAAAACAAGCTCTTAAGAATGATAAAATAACCTTGCAGCAGTGCTTTACTGCATCTGAACATTTTTAAAAGAAATACTATTTATCATAATGGATAAAGCATTCCGATTTAACCCTATTTTGGAAGACATATTTGGCAGATTGTCAAATCAGCGTAGCACAGCTATACGCATCCTATTAATTATTCAATGTCAATGTAAGCCAAGAAAAAAGAAAAAACATATGAGTATAGAATCAAAAGTAAACTTTCAATTAGAGATATATGTTGAGAAGATGCTGGTTGCAAACAAACAATGTGCGTGCTAAAGGTTACCACAAAGTTATTAGTTCAGCCATTCTAAACTTTGGTACATGATTTCAAGTTTCTGATGAATAATTGTTAGAAATCTACAAAGGGACAAGATAAGACTTGTACTGTTACCCCACATGCAAGCTAACCAAAGCCACTCTCTTTGGAGAGGGTCCAAGCCTACACCTTCTGTATCAAAAATTAGCAGACGAGTTTCCTCAAAATAAGGACAGAAGATGACTAGATGTTTAGTAGATTCAATGTGTGTTCCGTTATTACAGAACCTACAACCCAATTCACTAACAGGTTTCAGAAGTGAATGCCAGCATCCAATTCTTTCAAGGGTCAACAGTTGATTTAATTTGAACCAGAGATACATTTCTCTAGCTTTGTTACAGGGAAATTTAATTATATAGGGTTTGTTCAGCAATCTTGTGGTACTAAATTTAGCATCTTTTTTATACAAATTAAACTCAGACATACCATTTAGGGTCTTACACCAGTTGTGATCAAATATGTGAATTATGTGAAGTCCGATGGATTGAGTGCAATTTCATCAAGTAGAGAAACAATGCGATCATAATATTTAGTAATAGACGGAAAGGAGGAAGCAATCAGCATATGGCCCAGATCCTTATATAAGCAATTAGCCGGAGGATATAACATTTTGGCTAAGGTTGACAATAGCCGCAAGTTGTATCGTGCAGATAAGGCTGTAAGTCCAAGTTCCTGCCTCAGTACAATGTTAGGAATAGACTTAGCCAAGTCTAGTGCCCCCTTTCATAACCGACCTTGCAGTTGATCAAGGAAACTGTCAATATTTGCAAGGCACATATCCAAAGCAAACAAAGCAATCAGCATCTGGCCCAGATCCTTATATAAGCAATTAGCCGGAGGATATAACATTTTGGCTAAGGTTGACAATAGCCGCAAGTTGTATCGCGCAGATAAGGCTGTAAATCCAAGTTATTGCCTCAGTACAATGTTAGGAATAGACTTAGCCAAGTCTAGTGCCCCCTTCCATAACGACCTTGCAGTTGATCAAGGAAACTGTCAATATTTGCAAGGCACATATCCAAAGCAAACAAAAGTACTGATTCAACTTTAAGGATATAAAATTGAATTAGAGGGATTAGTGAATATTTGCAGTACTTGACATAGACCATTCGCATTTGGGTTGCAAGGGGAGCCGCTTTCTTGTTCAGAGCCTCTTTCCACATTGCCAAAGAGTTTGAGTCTGATTTTGTATAGCCAAGATAGCGAATCGAAGGAACTATAGCAATTGGAATATCAATGGTCCATTTGTAGGGAGCATGTTTTCTCTTGAGATTCCTAAATACCACAATGTGTGATTTTTCCACATTGCATTTAAGATTATGATTGCTACAGTAGGAAGCGAATAGTAATAATTTGGCTTGGAGACCCTTAGAGGTGCGGTCAAAGATCACTATATCGTCGGCGAAAGCTAGCCAGTGGATTTTTAAATGACCAAGTCTCGCCGGATAAGAGATCTGCTTAGTCCAAATGTCGTTTATATCACATAAATATAGATTGAAGAGGGTGGCTGCTAAGTTACATCCCTGCTTCACACCAATATCGATAGTAATCGCATTAGTGGTTGCACCCACTTTGTTGACTCTTACAAGATACGAGGTGTTGGCATGCAGTTTAGAAATTAACTGTATGATGTAAAGAGGTATATTCATGGAAGCCATTTTTTCCCAGAGTAGAGATCGTATGACGCAGTCAAAAGCAGAAGTAAGATCTATCGATACCATATGTAGAGGACCAGAATTCCGCACTTTAGTTTATTCTAGGAGATGGGCCATTATTTTTGCATTGAGTGCAGTCCCCATCCTAGCCTGATGCAAGGAACTCTGGAAACTCAATCTCATATATGTTGCTCTATCCATCATGCCTCAAGGTGTTTAATAAAGGAAAGGCGATATTCTAAGAGACCCCTGCCGCAGCCAACATGTGGTTAGAGCACAATAAGCTAGCTGGAGACGATGAGCACGCTACACGAACCAATGAAAGACGTGAGAACAACAAGCTCCACAGGAACCAACAACCACACTGAGGGGGTGCAAATGACAGAACAGAACCACTAAGACCACCTACTACTGCATTACCATTAACTGCAACCATGGACGGGAGCTTACGGAATTACACACGTAGCATTCTACGACCCACCGCATTGGAATCCATGCAGGCCGTCTGCCGGCACAATACCCGCGTCAAATGACCTGGACGGACCTAGACGGCGTGGGAGCTCCCGAGCGTTTCTGGTTGGAAGCAACTGCTGGGGGCAGTTTTCTATTGTTATGTTTTGTTTTCTCACTCACTCGAGTGAACGTTGAATCAGTTACGAAGTCTCTGTGGGATGATGCAACAAACTGGGGGTGGTGGGGTGGCAGGGGGGCGGACTGGTTGGGGCCAGGTATGTGGCCCATGAAACAACTCCACTGCTTAACCACCACTAGAGGTGCAGATGGCAGAGAGCGGGTGACCCTGAACCCCCCCCCCAAATCATTATGGCAACACACATCAAGGTGATAACATGGAATGTACGAGGGCTAGGCACTTATTTCCGCAGGAACAGAATTAAATACTACTTACATAGGAAAAAGGTTGGTATAGCCTTCTTCAAGAAACCCACCTCACGGGGGATTCCATGGCTAGGCTGCGGGATCACTGGGGAGGACAAGGGTTTGGGGCTGCCTATTCCAAACATGCTAGAGGGGTGTTCACTTGGATCAGCCCTAAACTCCCCTTCCGCTTAGCCAAGACAGAGTCAGACCCAGAGGGCAGGCTTGTGTTACTATGGGGCTGTATTGATATTGAACATATGGAAATATGCATTGTAAACTCATACCTCCCCAACAGCAATATCCCAGCCCACTTGAAATTAATGTATGCTAAAGTAGCATAGTATAGGAGCAGCTTTTTTATTTGGGGGAGAGACTTTAATTGTGTTAGCAACCCAGAGATAGATAGGTCCTTACCTCTCTCACACGGCCCAACAGCGGCCACCACAGCACTAAATACCATGCTAGAGTGCCTAGATCTCGCAGATGTCTGGCGAGAGCTACACCCTGGAGAGAGGGGCTACTCCTACTTCTCGCCCACACACAGCCTTTACACCAGGTTGGATTATGTTTTTATTGGTAGGGAATACCTATCCCAAATAGAAGGGCACAATACCTGGGGAGATCTATCTCAGACCATTCGCCCTTGGTGGTGGAATGGAGCATCTCCGGACCCAGACCCCCCATCCCGATGTGGAGAATGCCCATCGAATCTCTAAAAGATCTGCCATTCAGAAATGACCTCAGGGATTCACTAGACAATTATATTGAGGCAAACATGGGAAGTGTGGACCACATAAGCACAGTTTGGGATGCCTTGAAAGTAGTGATGCTAGGAGTAATCATAGCAAAAGAAGGGGGCATTAGGAGGCTATTGCAGACCGAACTAGAACCACAGGAAAAAGAGATTGAGAGACTAGAATCCAATACCCAGGGCACCCAACAAACCCAACAAGAGGGAGACAAATTGAGACTGCTTAGAGAAGAATGTAAGGGGGCTTGGGGCAGGCTTGCTAAATTCGATTACACTACCAGGAGCACTAGAGCCCACACAGAAGCAGACAGACCGGGCGCCTGCTGGCCTGGCTCTGAAAAAAAAGAATATCCTAGATACTTAACAACGGCACTGAAAGATGACAATAACACCCTACACCATACCCAGCAAAGCATTAATGAAACCTTTAAATGTTTTTATGCCCAGCTGTATTCACATGCAGCCCTAGTCCCCTCAGACATGATCACAGACACACTAGATGAGATAGGGCTACCAAGACTATCTCCCACACAAAGCGAAGCCCTAGATACGGATATCACCACGGAAGACATAGCAGAGGCAATTAAATCACTGGCCACCTGTAAAGCCCCCGGTAGTGATGGGCTACCCCTAGAATTCTGCAAAGCTTGTGAACAGGCTTTGACACCGTTATTACACAAAGTCTTTCAGGAAGCATACGATCGAGGGGTCTTACCAGAAAGCATGCGAGATACCCTTGTAGTCCCAATGCTTAAACCCAATAAACCCGCTGAAGTGTGCGACTCCTACCGCCCACTTGCAATGCTCAATTATGATGTAAAAATACTTACCACAATCCTAGCCAAAAGACTGAGTAGAATAACAGGGGGGATAATACATGCCGACCAGAGTGGCTTTGTGCCGGGTCGTAACACCACCACGAACCTGCGCAGGCTCCAACATGTTATAGCCCAAACCAATCTAGACAGAGGCTCCTACGCACTGTTATCCTTAGATGCCATAAAGGCATTTGATTCTATTTATTGGGAATGGCTACTAGCGGTCCTTAAGTACTTTGGCTTTGGGGAGAAATTCATCAGATGGGTTGAATTACTTTATACTAAGCCGCGAGCACGGGTGAAATCTGGGAGGCATCTTTCTGCGGCATGGGACATATGTAGAGGTACCAGGCAGGGCTGTCCACTATCCCCATGCTCTACATACTGGGGCTAGAACCGATTGCCATTCACTTTAGGAAGCAGTTCTTTAATCGGGCATACGGTTGGGAGGGGTGGACCACATAATTTCACTTTATGCAGACGACATACTCCTATACGTCAAGGACCCACACCTGAATGTGCCGACTATGCTGAAAGTCCTGGATAACTATGCCAGGGTCTCTGGAATATGGTTTAGCAAGCAGAAGTCCTGCCTATTCCCACTAGCAGATTTGAAAGGCAAGAACATAGAGGACCTTCCTTCAGTAGGCATACAGTGGCAGCTGACCGCATTTCGATACCTCAGGGTTAATATTATGCACACCCCGGAACTGATGCATGAGAATAATACCTTGCAAGGCTCCCTACCCTACGCAAATCAATAGGCTTCTGGTCTAGGCTCCACTTGTCCATGATGGGCAGAGCCTCCATCATCAAGATGTTTGTCCATCCCAGGTTTCTGTATGTGTTTCAGAATGTACACTGTTACATCAACACCCTCTTTTTCCGCTTACTCGAGACATTGTTTCGAGAATTCCTATGGTGAAAGGGCAGACACAAGATGGCGCTTTCCACGCTGACCCTCCCATATAGTCAAGGTGGGATCCAACTTCCGAACCTGGAGAAATATTACTTGGCTGCCCAACTAGGCTTCGTAGCTAAGTGGTTAGCAGACGAAGTCACGTCCGAAACTGTCTTACTCCAACAACTGATCACCCCAATAAGATTAAAGGAACTCATCTGGGCACCGCAACACCTCATGAATGTAATACCCCTATTAGCTAACCTGGGAGGAAGAATTAGGCGCAGATCCAAAGCACTCTTGCACCTAAAACACTCATACTCCCCTGAAATTCCAACTGTATCAGACCTGTGCAAGACTAGCGTCGATTTAGCGAACATTAGACTATGGGAAATAAAGGGAATCTAAACGTGGGGAGATTTGTACGCAGGGGGAACCTTTCGAGATTTTACCTCGTTGCAATCTGAGGATGACATACCCAGCGGCCAATTTATATGGTACCAAAAGATCCAAAGGGTGGCTCGGGCCAGGTGGGAGATCTGGCCGGAGGAGCCTGAAGCAAACCCCTTTGTAACACTATTATACAACCTTGGGAAGGGCGGCAAACCAGTGTCCCAAATTTATGGCCACCTAATTGACAATCCTAACCCTCGCAGCACTGAATTAAAATCTAGGTGTGAGGGAGATCTCGGCCACAAACTGACCGACAAGGAATGGGATAGGGCTCTCGCATTCCTTAAAGTAATGTCCAGGAACTCAAGGTTTAGGCTCATTCGGGGGAGCTGTTGGCAGCCGAAGGATGCAGACGTAGTCTCTTGCTGCTCCGTCTGGGCTGCCCGTAATCCTGCACTATCCTGCATTATCCCGAACTAATTCTACTCACAAAATATATTCCTGCAGAATTAATAAGGGCCGACAGCATCCGGACGAAGATCGGGACAGAATCAGTGTGCAGAGACTTGGACGGAGGGCCGCGGCTGCTCTGCGCGGGAGGGAGGCCGATGATGGCAGCACGGACTGGGCCAGTCGTAGAGGGGCAGCACCGCCTCCCTCCGCAACTCCTGCAGACCAAGTGAGTGCAGCAAACCGGCGGCGGTCCTGAGGAGAGGGAGACCGTGTGGAGGCTGAGTTACCGAGCCTTAACGAAGGAACCTGCGGCGTTGGTCCGGCAATCCCCTCTGGCCAGGCCTGCCATCAGGGGCTGCAGCGTGGCACCAAGGAAGGACGGGGCATAGTTGGCCAGCCGCGCGGCCGCCCGTGATGAACTGAGGGACCGCCAAGTTTGGATTGTGGGCCCACCAGGACACAACCCCCCCTTTGACCCTGCTGGGTGGCCTCGGAGGGGACGAGGACACGGGCAGACCGAGAGGTGTTGGCGGGGCTCCGGGATGGTGGATGCAGCGAGCGGCCCCACTCTGCCCTGGCTGACGGCGTGGGTCCGGGCGAGGAAGCCCGTCCCCAACGGCACCTAGACAGGAGCACCCGGGAGGCGGGGACCTCTGGATCGGGAGGTGAGGGGCGCCATGGTCCGGGAGGTCACAAGGACATCCTGCCCTACTAGGGTGCCAACTCCCTTCCACACCGAGGTGTGGAGGCGAGGCATAAGGACATTTCCCCCCACGGCCCTGCTGGGGGTCCTCCCGGGAAGAGCGAGGGAGGACCCAGAAAGAGCCTCAGGTGTCCACAGTCATTCCGGCTGCCATTTTCACTTGCCCCGAGGCGCACACGGGCGGAGGCTGGGGGACCATGCACCAGTAAACAAGTACTGAGAGCTAGCACTGTGCAGTGCAGGAGGGGCGGAACACCCCACGGATGAACAATGGGTGAAGAAGTGAGGTATAAGGACACCGCCCCCCGTGGCCTTGCTGGGGGTCCTCCCGGGGAGAGCCCTGGGACAAGGGGGAGGACCCAGAAAGATCCCCAGGTGTATATGGTCATTCAAGCGGACATTTTTCGTGTGCCTCGGAGGCGCAGATGGGGTGGAGGCTGGGTGGCCCTGCATCAGCAAAAAGGCACAGAGGGCTAACGCAGTACAGCGCAGGAGTGGTGGAGCACGGTGGGTAACCTGGGTACATGAACACAGCGTGGCTGTGGGGGAGAACTGGAGCCGCAGCATAAGCAAAGGAATCTGCCGGGACTAAGAGGGGGGGTGCCCATGACATATCACCCACATAAATAGGGTGCAGGGAGGACTGGACTGGGGAAGATCGGGACCCGGTGGACCAAGGAACGGGCAAGTGAGACTCCTGAGAAACCTGCAGAAGGCACACAGGCCTGGGGAGCCCCCCCTCCACTCCCCGCCGGGGACCTAGGCAACTAAGGAAGGCAGAAGTGACTGACGACATCGAGGCAGCCGCTGGAGCTCAAGCCGGGGTAATCCTCAGGGCAACAATGCGGCCCCCGACTCCTGGACCCTGAATGGGGCAACACATGCTTCGCAAAACCATGGAGCAGAACAAAATGGACAAGTATACCACGGCCATCCCGGCGAAGGTAACCACCACCGACGACCACGGCGGGCGGGGTAACTCACCCGGCGAAATGAGTCAGGCGCTGTCCCTTTCAGACTTAATGACCGCCATTAGAGAGTCTAGGACATCCGTGGAGACGAAAATAGATGGGCTGTCCTCAGAGGTCTCCTTCCTTGGCTGGGACCTGCGGAACCTGTGAAGGCAAGCGTCCCCAACCAGCACGATCCTCCCCGCAATGAGAGACAGTGAAGGACTCTCCCAGAATGGGAATAAGGCCAAGACAGAGTGCGGGTGAGCGTAAATGGGAGTTTATCAATCTGAATAGGGCATGCAAAGAACTCTGCAAACTCTGAGAGCGCTCTGTCTAACAATAGCAAAGACAGGAATATATATTTACAAAACACGTCATCAGAACCTACATACTATAAAGGGCACAAGTTCAATGGGATTGGGTGGCGATGACTAGCTATAGGTGCTGCTGCGATGTGGTTGGCCTTGGCTGGAGGACGTCACTGGTCAGCCTCGTGGGTTGGGCTGGGCCTGGCAGGTCAGCTGAGTTCATCCGGTCGGTGTTGTTGTGCCATTGTGGCCAGTGTCAGAGATGAATGTCTTTTCCTGACTTATTTGCCCTAGGCCATGCACACCGCAGTCATTCAGTTATTGCAATATTATCTTTTTTAGTAAATCTTTCAATAGGTTATTCTACAGGTTAATGCAACACAGGAGGAATGCACCTTGAGAGGGGTTTGATGGTGATTCATCAGTGCATGGTTACCAGTGTCCTGTTGACCGGTACCATAGGTCGAGCGGCTGAGTCTCAGGGCATGGGACAGGCGGTACATGTCTTTCTGTCTTGTTAGAAGTCGTTATGAATGTGCTGCTGTATGTTGCCACAGTATTGGGTGTCCTAATTGTACAGGGGCCATAAGTCTAAGGTGATCCAGTGGGTTGTGGGGTTTAAGAGGGGGCGCCGTTGGATTTGTGTATTCAGGCGGAGGTTTACTGCTGGGCTGTAAATAATGCAGGTGGCGGGCCATGGCCTTGGGTGCTGCAGAGGAGACTACAAATCTTTGAAGCGGCTCCAGCCTAGTTGGGGGAGGTGGAGCAGCGCGGCGCGGGCCTCTGCTCTCTTGTTTGGCAGTCTTCGCAGGGAGGGAGGGGGAATGGCCTTGCGCATATTCATAAAGGTATCTTCCTCGTGTGTTGCCGATTTTGGTGAAAACATCATAAAACATTCGAACACTATACAATACTGATTTGGATCACTGGAAAACATACATTTTTAACTTTGCTAAATATCTCTCAAATATAGCCAGTCTGAGCACATTATTTGTACACTATGTTTTAACAACTACAACATTTGGTTATATGCATATACATTTGCAGTAAGTGAGGTAGTAGTGAGGTTGGTGGAGCACATAGAAAATGACTCGCCACCGTACGTGACGGTAGTGGCACATAAGGGGCTTAGACATACACGCATGACAGGTGCATTCTCGCGCGTCCTTCACATGAGCCCTCTGTATGGTTACATTCGTCTTCCCTTGTACTCTAGCAGCATTAGTTAGGTTATGGCGCGGGACCGTGGGGTGTAAGCTTTTCAATGATACACATAATGAATAGTCCCCCGGAACGCTTTTTATTATTTGCACAACACTGCAGTGGTGTGGGTTGTTCATTGCTATTGTCATGTGAACATGCATTCTATCATGTTTATACATTTTACAGGTTTCCTTAATAGAAAAAGTTTTGTGGAGAAATGCACGCTTTGCAAGTAGTCTTGGCATTAATATTTGGGAACTTTTGCTTTTATCTGAGGACCATTTTACAGTTCTCTTTTTCACCCAGGCCTCGCTGGCCGGGTCATGCTGGGAGCAGTGATACACTGCGGAAGGTGAAATGTTACAGTGTTGGTATCTTACACTAGCTCATGTCCGTCTTGTTCGTGGGAACGGGCTCACAGCGGATCTGCGGCCACAGGGATAATTGAAACTCTCCGAGGGTGGGGGCCGCGCTACAGTGCGCTGAACTCACACCATCTTTCTTAGACAAAATGGTTTTTTAGGCCTAGCTAAATTCAATACGTGTGGGCAATGTCTTCAGCAGGTGAGCCCTCCACCACCTGGGCCCTGGTGGTATGAGGGGACGCCCGATGAGCCATGGCCCTCACCTGGGGAAGGGATGTAGGCGAGGGGGGTCTTTTGGACCTATCCTCCCCTACATTTCCCCCCTTTCGTTACTTAAGTAACAAATTCTTTAAATCTTCCAATCTCCTACACTCTTCTTCGTCAATGATTGCATCATCCCATGCTGGTGTGCCTTTTATGGGCATCCACGCTCTGCACACCCCCCTTAAGCTCTCACCCCTCCTGGCATATTCATCTGGGGTACAGGTCAGGTATATACATCCGCTCTCTCCTTCCAAGTCTACCCACACCTCCTGGTACCATTTTAGGATACGGGGCTCTCTGATGGTTGTATGCCACAATTTGTCTGCGATATCCTTGTCATGATACCTGGGCACTAGCTGATACCTGGGTGTGTCATCAGTTCCTGTTTGTACCTGCACAGTTTGTATTGTACCACGGGTGTTGTCCATTGTCACCATCATCATTGCACCATTAGGTACTGCGTTAGCACAACATTGAAGACCCACCTGGCACAGGCAAAAAATAAAGAGGAGGAACACCACATCTGGCATCAAAAATTTGACAGTCATTCCCAGCCATGAGGGAACCCAGGAGAAGATATTGTCGAACCACGTGCTTTCTTCTGCTCCACCTTCCATTTTCATCCTTTCTCCTAGGTTGTGTACTGCTTCGATCACATGGGACAGGGAGCCGTTGTCTGCGTCTTCAGAAGGTACGAAAGTGCAGCAGGCACTTCCGATTTTTCGGCAAACACCTCCATCCATCGCTGTCAACAGGTCCAAGACATACCTGTTTTGCATGGTCATCAGCCGTAAAGCTCTTAATTCCACTTTTATTACGTTGAACCCTTCTTCAGTGTCATTTGCCAGCTGGATCAGCTCCCAACGTGTTATCTGGAGCCATTTTGCGTTTGCTCTGGCCTGGATACTTGGGATGAGTGAGGCAAAGAATGTTTCTGCCGAGCTGAATAATCTATATCTGTCTGGGAACTGTGCCAGCAACTCTGACGATGCCTTTGATATGTAGTTTGATGCTCGTCTGTTTCGGACAGCACCTCTTCCTTGTTCCCGGAAGACAGGACATAGATTTGTGACTCTGCAGTCGGCTGGGTCGCACTCTGTTGGGTGTTTTCTCGTGTCCTTTTGCTCCCATCAATGTGGCTTTCTGGGATTACCATTAGGGCTGAGTGCAGAGTGGCCATTGAGCAGCTGCCACTCCATGATTGGGGGAGGTGCAGGTATGCCTGGTTGCCGCATACCCAATACGTGTCCATCAGGGCCGCTGTCCCTTTTCTCAGATCTGGGATGGTAAGGGTCTTGTTACAGTTCTTGTTTGTCCCCATGGAGGTTTTCCCCTCTCCTTTAAAACATAGTTCATAGTCTATTTCGTTCTGCAGCTTGAAGGGTTTTTCAATGGCTGTTAGCCAAGTTAGTTTTGAAATGTGTTCCTTCTATACTGGTGTGCACGTTTCTTCTATCCATTGCAATTTCTCTGGTGCCACACCCCTCAGCGCTTCAGCTTTACACATTACTTCTTCATCCTTCCACTTGTTGTCCGAAAAAAGTGTCCCCTGTATCACAAAAGATGGTTCTTCCAGGCATACCACTCCTACCGTCTTTGGGTAGCAAGTTTTCTCATTCTGCAGGATTCTAAAATTAACTTCATGTGCCTGGAAGGTGTTCTTAATCCTGCACAACGTGAGATGAAGGAGACATTGGGCATCTACAATAGGCAACTCTTTGGGTAACAATACCTTGGGTGTGCCTGAAGCATGGGGAATGAGGGAGCAGACATAGCAGCTCTCATTTGTTGTTTGTTTAGCTGTTGCACTCATATCCGCATACCATTTATTCGTCTGGTGGGGATGTCGTGGGTCTTCCATTTTATCTAGTCCTAACCCATAGTACTCATCATACTTCCTCCTCCCCGCTTCCCTTTTTCGTCTGTTATTTTTGTTCCTCATGTACTTCACAGCCTCATGGGCGATGGACAAAATGGGCCCCCCTTTCTCCTTCCCGCCCCCCCTTTGCCCAATAATCATATAATATTTTGTGTGTTGCTCTCATCCTTTCCTTCCTTTACTTTATCTGTCAGTGTGTTTTTTGCTATGGGGGCAGGCTGGCTGGTGGGGGTGTTATACAACCAGGATATGGTGGACGGGTTTCAGTCATTTAAACTGCGAGCATTGTAATTAGATATTTTTGGCGGAGACACTGTGTTATTTTGCATTTCACCCTGTAGCCCTTCATTTTTTGAGATGACAGCATTGGATGGTGTGGTATAATAACCCCATACAACTTTAGTTCCGTTCCATACCAAAACATCACCTTCTTTAGTATTTACACTTGTGGTTGCATTGATCACAGTAGTGCTGTTAATCCCTCCCCCCTCGTTCATCTCGATAGAGATGAACGCTATGAACCAATATGTAACCAGGCCAAACATTATTGTAAAAAACAATGTAATGCACACAGATAATCCACACTCATACGAATATCTGCATCTCTCAGTTAACAACTCTCTAAATCTAATAAATCTATCCGTTGCAGGCTGCCCGTTAGATGCCATGGTAGCTCCTGTTTGAGATATAAAAGTGCATTAAGTGCATGAATGTAAACATTTTGTTGGCACTACCAGTGCCAGTATATATTGAAAGGGAATGGAAGCGGGTAGGGTTGTAGGGATGGGGATGCACAGACAAGGGAGTAAACACTTCACTTTTTGTAATATCCTTAAAATGCTAGTATACTTGTCAGCCACTTTTTCATTTACGTGCATTACTGTCGCACACACAAGTTCATATTCAGACATTCTGCTCATTTGCATTGTTTGCTGTTGTCTGTGCCGCCTCATCCACCTCTTCCTGCACATTATTATATGCCCTTCGTACATCCGTCAAATGTACGCAATACTTCAGGTCCTTTACTTTTACTGCCGTGGGCGTGCAAAACACTACCTCGTATGGGCCATGGTACCGTGGTGCATTCCACCGGCGCACAAAACTCCTGACATAAATGAATTCACCCGGCATCAGCTGTAGCTGTTTTTCAGGCTCCATAACACACTCTGTGGTGTTTCCCTCCTCTCTCGTGAAAGGTGGAGAGAGCTGCTTTGATATTGCGCGCGCTGCCCTTGTTAATTTCTTCAAATAGTCTGTGAACTCGTCTCCCAATATCGCAGCGCTTCTGTGTGCATCTGAGTGTTCGCGCAGTGGGGAGTGTGCTGTGTGCATTCGTCTCCCAGTCACGATCTCGTGCAGGGACAAATGGTGGTCCTTGCTTGGCTGATTTCTCAGCTCAAACAGCGCAAGGGGCAAACAGTAGATCCAGTTCTTTTTTAATGAAAAATATAGTTTCGATAACCTTCCTTTTAACAGTCCGTTCATCTTTTCCACTACGCCATTACTTTGAGGATGATAAATCGAGCACAATTTATGCTTTATTCCCAACAATGTAGTTACTTCCTTGAAGAGCTCGTTTACAAAGTGAGTGCCGTTGTCCGAGCGAATCACGTCACAAATTCCCCAGCGCGGAAACACTTCCCTCACTAGAAATTTTGCAGCGCTTTTAGCATCAGGTCGTGCACATGGGCCTGCTTCTACCCACCTTGAAAATGGGCATACAACCACAATCATGTAACGTGCCCCATTACACCTTTCTACCATGTCCGCGTAGTCGATGTGTAGCTCTCTGAATGGCCCAATTGGTTTTGGAATTGTTCCCCGGAGCATACGTAATGTCATTCCTGAATTGTATATCTGACATGTTGTGCATTCCAGCGTTAATCGAGATAGGTGCTCCTGGAGAAAGGGCACGAACCACTCTTCCTGTATCTCTGCTGCAATGTGTTGTTTCGTATTGTGTGCTGGGAAGTGTAGTTGTTGGAATGCAATTTCCAATAACTTTACTGGCGTTACCACTTTTCCTGAGTTATTTTGTCGCCACAGTAAGTCTGTCGCCGATTTGCTGCACCCTCGTTTCGCCCACATCAATTTTTCATCTGCACTTGATCCTTCCTGTAATTCTAGTATTTGTGATATAGGCATTGCATTGTACCCTTCTGGGAGCTCTTTGTTTATCTTGTGCTGCAGCATGTACTCACCTGCTTCATATTTCTGAAAGTAGGAAGCTTCCTTGGCGGCAGCGTCCGCTGCCGTGTTTCCCAAAGACACAACATCTGTGTTGGATGTATGTGCTTGGCACTTCACTATTGCTACCGCTGTGGGATCTTGTAGGGCCTCAATCAACTCCTTCAGCAATTCTGCATGCTGCACTGGAGTTCCATCTGCTCGTCGAAACCCCCTCCGCCCCCATCTTGCTAGACCCCCATGTACTGTTGTCGTCATGTAAGCTGAGTCTGTGTATATTGTCACTGCACAACCTTTAGCTGCATGTAGTGCTTCTATGAGGGCAATCAGTTCTGCTGCTTGTGCGGAGTAATGTGATGGAAGGCGTTACTGCACTAGTGTCTCATACTCACCGTCTTCTAACCTCACCACTGCCATACCCACATGTTTCTCTCCCGTGTCCACGTCAATTGATGCTGACCCATCTACGAAGTACACTTCCCCCTCGCTCAGAGCATTCTCACACACCACTGTGTCCTCCCCTCTTTCTCCTGTGTAAGTTGCACAATCGTGTTCCTGCATGTCCTTTAGTGTGCATGCTTCTGTAATGAATGTTGCTGGATTCACTGTCTTGCATCGCACCACATGGATGTTGGCGCTGGACAATATTATTTCATAGGCGGTTGCCCGCTGTGTTGTCAGTGTGATTTTTGACCTCTCAAGTATCGCAAATAATGAATGTTCCACAAACAATGTTACAGGGCATCCCATTACTATTGTGGCACTTTTCTCTATTGCGAACACGGCTGCAGCGAGCGATTGCTCGCACGCGAAATGTCCTTGCATCACCGCATCCAAAGTGCCACTATAGTAAGCCAAAGGTTTGTGTCCTAGGGACGTCTTCTGTGTCAGTACAGCTGTCATGAGTGTTCCCTTGCAGTGTGAGAACAGGTAAAACTCGCGTCCATAATCAGGATTTGCGAGCACTGGAGCGCTTGAAATCAACTCTTTTAATGATTTAAAGGAGGCGCTCATTTCTTCTGACCATTCTATTTTTTTGTTCTCCTGTTGTGCCTCCTTGAGCGCTTGTAGTAAGGGTCTGCTGTATGCTGCATAATCTAATATCCATGCTCGGCAATAGTTGCACATTCCCAGGAATTTCTGCATGTCTTTCACTGTTGCGGGTTCTCCTACTGATCTTATTGCTTCTACCCTGTCGGGGATTATTCTTTTTCCATCTTTTGATATTAGCTGTCCCAGGTATAGAACTTCTGTCAGACAGTACTGTAGCTTTCCCTTGTCTACTTTGTACCCCTTATTGGCCAATAGGGTAAGGAGTGTTATTGAATCCTTTCTGCATGTTTCTTCGTCCTGTACACAGACGAGTAAATCGTCTACGTACTGAATGATTGTACTCTCAACTGATAGGTTTCCTAAGTCTTCATGTAGTATGTGGTTGAATATGCTCGGGCTCTCACAGTATCCCTGCGGTAATCTACAATGTTCATATATCTTTCCCCCTAGTGTAAATGCTGTCAGGTATCTGCTCTCTTCAGCCAGGGGGATGGAGAAAAATGCGTTTTTTAAGTCGACCACCGTGAAATGTGATGCCATTTTTGGGATGCTGCATAATATTGATGCAGGGTTCGGGACCAAAGGGAACTCTTTCTGAATTACATCATTTAGGGGGCGTAAATCCTGTATCATCCTCCAAGACCCTCCCTCCGCTTTTTTGATTGGGTAAATACATGTGTTACATGGGGAGTTTGAAGGCACTATTATCCCTTGTGCTAGTAGTGCATTTATTGTCTCTTTTATCCCTTCTTCAGCTTCACGGGACAATGGATACTGTTTCAGTCGGGGTAGAATTGCTCCCTGTTTTAGTTTTATTATCACAGGTTGTACTCCATGCAACAACCCTACATCATGGGGGCCTGTCGCTCAAATTATTTGGTACGAGCCTCATGTCATCATCGAAGAATGATGGTGGTGCTCCCACCACTGCCATCAGCTGAACAGGGATTTCCCTAGCTTGAATCAAAATGTCACAGGGCATTGCTATTTCCATTACTATTTCACCATCCCCTTCTGAATCTGAGAAGAGATCCTCATCAGTTAAGTCTCTTAGGGCAATATTGGCATTCGTACACAGTACTGTACGCCACTCACATCCTTCTATATCTAATCCAATCACAGAAATCTTTTTCGCAGATACCTGTACAGCGTGCAAATCTAATGATACCACTGATCCTGGTGCTGTGTCAGGGCACACTATTGGGCGGAAGAGGAACTCTGCAGGAATCCTCCAATCCATTCTTCTTAGCTCAGGAATTATGAGGGCCAGTGTCTTTAGTCCTTCAATAAACATTTCCTCGTTTACTGGCAAACCTCGTATTTCTTGTGTGGTTGTGTGAGCCTGTACTACCAACATTACACATAATGGGCATATTCCAGGTGTTGAACACACTATACCTCTCTCAGTGAAGGATATCGTCATGTTGAGTTTGCTAAGAAGATCCCTCCCTAGTAAATTTATTGGCGAGTGTTCATAATACAGTAAGGGTGTCTTTACAGTTTTGCCCCCCACTGTTACATCCAATGCTTCTGTGTAAGGAACTTCAATTACAGCCCCAGAGAACCCCTGCGTCTCTAACTTCCTGTTAGATAACGGGAACCGGCCCTCCCTAATACATGATTTCTCCGCTCCCGAATCCACCATGAATATGAACTGCTTGTCTCCTATCTGCGCCCCTACCAATGGTTCCTCTGCTGCATCGTAGGTGGTAGATAGAACTGGACACGCAAGTGTTCTCTGTGGGCTGTCCTATGCGGGTTGTCTCATTGCCCCCCCCCTGGTTGAACACGCTCCCTGAAACCATGGACACGCCACTATAGGGGGCTGGTGCGGGGGCTCCGTTTGCTGTTGTTGCAAAAGGGTTGCCTGGTGTGTATTGCATAGTGTCATTGTTTTGTGGGTGGTTCTGTGTTCTGTACTGATGCCCCTGTTGTTGCTCATTGTACCCCTGGCCTTGGTTTCTTTGTTGTTGTCCCATTGGGAGACCATATGGGCTCCCCGGATGGGGGTGGCCATGATGTTCTGCCTCTTGAAATCCGTTGTTGGGTCTGCTTCTGCACTCCCTAGAGTAATGTCCCCATCTCCCGCAGTTCCAACAACTCCCTTGCGCTCCTCTGGGACCCTGCCATCCATTTCCTCCCATTCCCCCGTACCCAGGTCCACCTCCTCTTCGGACCCTGTACCCACCTCGTCCCCCTCGAGGGGCCCATTCTTGCCACTGCGGACCTCCGCCTTGCTCCTGCTCGTTCCACTGCCGCTGTCCTGCTCCCGCCCAATTAATTGCCATCCTTCCTTGTATTGCTACCAGCCCCTCCTCCTCCTCATCTCCCTCCCTGCTGTGTGGGAGCGCAGCTACTGCTGCTGCGACCTTCACCAACTTTGTCTGCACTAGTTTCGCTTCGTCTGCCAATCTTTTCTGTGCCACCTCCTTTTCCCTTTCTTTTATTCGCTTACAGTGGTGCACTATTATGCTCTGAATCTCTGGCCATCCTTTCGCTTCAATACCTGCTATCTTGTCAAGCGCCTTTTGCACCTCTTTTGGCAACCCCCTCATTATAATGAAGTAAAATAAAGATGTCGATTGATACCAGGGCGTACCCATTTCTGCTCTTCACATCTCTTGGACCCGAAAAATGTTATCCATAGCATCTTCCCCGTCATTCATTGTGCACTGCATTACTGACTGTAAGTCTGGGGTGTCTGGAAACGTTTCCCGCAAAGCATCCCACACCCTTGCACGCACTGTGTTAAAGGAGGCCCCATCATGGCGGTCGCAGTCTAATGTTACTCCCGGGAAACCAGCCTTGACCCATACTCTATCAGCCTGATCCCCTACTGCTGATACAAGCAAGCTCTTCACATCTCCTATTGCTAGGGGTACCCCGGCAGTGTGTTTTCTCAAAGGCGTATATCCACTTGCTCGCCCCTCCCGATAACGGGGGCAGTAACTTTAGTAAGTTGGCCTTATCCATCTGAGCCCACGGTATGTAATTCGGCCTCCCTCCTCCCCTATGTATTAGCGGGAGCTGCAACTTCCTTTTCATTGTGGTATCTGTACCCGTCTTCACTCCTGATGTTCCCAATGATGCCATTTTCCCCACCCTGTTTCTTAATCGCCCCGTCCACTCGTCATCCAGTGTTCTCATTGAACATGCACCATCCAACCCTTCGCTTCCCCCTCCCATTGTCATGCTCAACCTGTCGCTTTCCTCCAAATCGTCCCTTATATCACATAGTAGCTCCTCCCTGTCCCCTATAGGCCTTTCTTCATTGTCAGTACATCCCTCTCTTGTCCCTAGTTCAATTATTCGTGTTGGTTCTTCTTGGATTCTGAACAGTATCTCGCCTTTTTTCCACCCTTCTTCAAGTGTTCTACCCTCGCTCTGCGCTCTAGACGCGTGCTCTGATCTCGCTGCTGTTCGCTCACATATGCTTTTTATCCTCGAGAGCTCATCCTTGGCTATCGAGAGTCTTGACTCCAAATCGTCTGTTAGCTTTTCTATGTCCACCCTTGGCGTGCTCACCTGGGCTCGCTCCCTAGTACTCTCGTATGGCGGGGGTGCCGTTGGCCTTTGGGGTGTAGTAGTTGTCGGGGGAGGCACATAAGTGGGGTCACTGTACCCCTCTGCGGGCACAGGCTTGTTTAGTATTGGGTATAAACTTATTACCTCTATTGGTGGCTCTGCATCTGGCAATTCTTTAGCATCTTTCTGTATCATTAGTGGATTGTCAGTGGTAGATGGTAGGTCAGGATTTAATTCTGGTGCCGTAGGCGGCGGTATCTCTTCAAACAACCTCCAGAGATCTAATATTTCTCTTCTATTATGCAACTGCTTCCCCTTGTATTTCAAACAAATGCATGTGGCTACCATATCTAGGACACATTTGTCAAATGACCCCCCTACGGGCCATATCTGGGGCAACTCCTCTCCCTTCAACTCTGTGATCCATTGGTCATGATATTTCTTAATTCGCTCCGCGTACCCCGGTATATTATTACAAATATGTGATAAGGATGTTTCTGCCCCCATACTTTGTGCCCTCCTGGTACTTGTGTGTCTCTATGTATCTCAATATTACAATGTAAACGTATCACCATGTGAGTCCTCGTATTCTATGTCTTATTCAATAGTGGGGGCCTTCGTGTTCCTCCCCCCGCCTGCACACCATAAGAACGGCTGTACACAGTCTCTATTCTATTCTCTTTGGGGGGCACGTACAAGAGCAAACCATCAGTAATCTCGACAATGTTAACCCAGAAATCAAAAAGGTACACACTCACTTTACCTTATTCCACTTGTCTTTATAAAGCTTTGCCTGGCCACACTTACCATGACCACTCAATGGCTATACATTTATGACCATTTTTTCACACCCATCACACCAAATTATCTTCTGACGCATACGATGTAGACACACCTCTCTGTAACACTCTATTCACAGTTCAATTTGCCCTCCCTTTCCTCCCTGGCCGGCTGTCCCTGTCCGTCTTATTCAGATATATATATATATATATATATATATATATATATATATATGTATATATATATATATATATATATAGGTTTGATCTTCACTCTTACAGTAGAACTCTCTGTCTCTTACTTTATCTCTATTGTTTTGTATTAATCTCACTTTTATTTTTCCCCAAACCCTAAAGAAAAGAATATAAAGAATAGCAGTCACTAATATATTCTCCATGTCCCCCTTTGCCAGACACTTTTATCTTATTATCCACTTCTTCATATATTCACAGTACTAGTCAAGATAGCACTATGCGGCGCCGCCTTCCACCCCCTCTCGGAGCTAGGTTCCCGTCACTTTTATCTCTTATTCACCTCTTAATCCTAATGGCCATATGCAAAGGAAAAGTAAAGAAAGTTTAGGATGGTCCTTAGTAGACCTACGTGCCCCCTTTTTTTTTTTTACCCCGCCTCGTTTCCTGTCCTAAATTCCCTCTTCTCCTCCCTTTATGATCGTTCGCACTCAATACTCACCTGCCCGTCTTGAACCGATAGTCTCCGAAACTGGGTCCGTCCAGGCAGTGCTGCCGTCCGCTCAACAGTCAGCCCCGGCTCCGGCCAGCGGTACTCAAAGGGGATTTTTCAACCGGGAACCCGTACCCTCTCTCTGTTGAGTGCGCACTTCTGAGCGTACCAGTCGCCGTTGGCGGGCCGCCTCCCGGAGCCGGCGCACCGTGCATATCCCTTTTCGACCAGAGATTTTCGTGCCAAAAGGGGACGGTAGTGATAGGTTGGGAAAAAATAATAATAATCACGCTTTCGGGGTCACCACTGAAGGCAAGCGTCCCCAACCAGCACGATCCTCCCCGCAATGAGAGACAGTGAAGGACTCTCCCAGAATGGGAATAAGGCCAAGACAGAGTGCGGGTGAGCGTAAATGGGAGTTTATCAATCAGAATAGGGCATGCAAAGAACTCTGCAAACTCTGAGAGCGCTCTGTCTGACAATAGCAAAGACAGGTGTATATATTTACAAAACACGTCATCAGAACCTACATACTATAAGGGGCACAAGTTCAATGGGATTGGGTGGCGATGACTAGCTATAGGTGCTGCTGCGATGTGGTTGGCCTTGGCTGGAGGACGTCACTGGTCAGCCTCGTGGGTTGGGCTGGGCCTGGCAGGTCAGCTGAGTTCATCCGGGCGGTGTTGTTGTGCCATTGTGGCCAGTGTCAGAGATTAATGTCTTTTCCTGACTTATTTGCCCTAGGCCATGCACACCGCAGTCATTCAGTTATTGCAATATTATATTTTTTAGTAAATCTTTCAATAGGTTATTCTACAGGTTAATGCAACACAGGAGGAATTCACCTTGAGAGGGGTTTGATGGTGATTCATCAGTGCATGGTTACCAGTGTCCTGTTGACCAGTACCATAGGTCAAGGGGCTGGGTCTCAGGGCATGGGACAGGGGGTATATTGTCTTTCTGTCTTATTAGAAGTCGTTATGAATGTGCTGCTGTATGTTGCCACAGTATTGGGTGTCCTAATTGTACAGGGGCCATAAGTGTAAGGTGATCCAGTGGGTTGTGGGATTTAAGAGGGGGCGCGTTGGATTTGTGTATTCAGGCGGAGGTTTACTGCTGGGCTGTAAATAATGCAGGTGGCGGGCAATGGCCTTGGGTGCTGCAAAGGGGACTACAAATCTTTGAAGCGGCTCCAGCCTAGTTGGGGGAGGTGGAGCGGCGCGGGCCTCTGCTCTCTTGTTTGGCAGTCTTCGCAGGGAGGGAGGGGGAATGGCCTTGCGCATATTCATAAAGGTATCTTCCTCGTGTGTTGCCGATTTTGGTGAAAACATCATAAAACATTCGAACACTATACAATACTCATTTGGATCACTGGAAAACATACATTTTTAACTTTGCTAAATATCTCTCAAATATAGCCAGTCTGAGCACATTATTTGTACACTATGTTTTAACAACTACAACATTTGGTTATATGCATATACATTTGCAGTAAGTGAGGTAGTAGTGAGGTTGGTGGAGCACATAGAAAATGACTCGCCACCGTACGTGACGGTAGAGGCACATAAGGGGCTTAGACATACACGCATGACAGGTGCATTCTCGCGCGTCCTTCACATGAGCCCTCTGTATGGTTACATTCGTCTTCCCTTGTACTCTAGCAGCATTAGTTTGGTTATGGCGCGGGACCGTGGGGTGTAAGCTTTTCAATGATACACATAATGAATAGTCCCCCGGAACGCTTTTTATTATTTGCACACAACTGCAGTGGTGTGGGTTGTTCATTGCTAATGTCATGTGAACATGCATTCTATCATGTTTATACATTTTACAGGTTTCCTTAATAGAAGAAGTTTTGTGGAGAAATGCACGCTTTGCAAGTAGTCTTGGCATTAATATTTGGGAACTTTTGCTTTTATCTGAGGACCATTTTACAGTTCTCTTTTTCACCCAGGCCTCGCTGGCCGGGTCATGCTGGGAGCAGTGATACACTGCGGAAGGTGAAATGTTACAGTGTTGGTATCTTACACTAGCTCATGTCCGTCTTGTTCGTGGGAACGGGCTCACAGCGGATCTGCCAGGGAGCTGCGGCCACAGGGATAATTGAAACACTCCGAGGGTGGGGGCCACGCTACAGTGCGCTGAACTCACACCATCTTTCTTAGACAAAATGGTTTTTTAGGCATAGCTAAATTCAATACGTGTGGGCAATGTCTTCAGCAGGTGAGCCCTCCACCACCTGGGCCCTGGTGGTATGAGGGGACGCCCGATGAGCCATGGCCCTCACCTGGGGAAGGGATGTAGGCGCGGGGGGGTCTTTTGAACCTATCCTCCCCTACACCTGTCATCCCGTGTGGGGGAAACAGAACAGAGGATTTCCAACACCGCTGCGGGCCATGTTGGCAAGTATGAGCGGGCCCCCTGGCCCCTCGAGGAGTCAGGCAGCCACGGCCAGCCCTGAACACACTTGTGTATAGGCCGTTATAAATGCCATATCATATCATAGCCCCACTCCAGGCAGAGCCGTGCAATTTACCAAGGAGTTTCAACTTTGCCGCAACTTGCAAGTACATGAGCGAAGCCGAGGCTGGAGCTCATCAGCCTCGGCTCACCTGTCCCGCCTAGATGCACACTGCATGTGTTGTTCTTCTTGAAGAGTGTGCGCCCGAGATCCCGAGCAAGGCTGTCAGGATCAGCGGGTGGAAGATCTGGAACCGTTGGAGGAATTGACTTACTCAGTGGTGCATTCCAGTCCTCACTCAACATGGCGGTGGTTCCTATAAATTCCGACTCCGCCCACAAGCTGGTGCGTTGTAGCTGTTTTTCCAGCTTCAATGCTCCATAGCCTGTGTAGCGTACATCCTTGTTTCCTTCTGTGGTTTTCCTACTGAACCGTGTACTCTCCCTTGCCTCTTGTTCCTCCCTCTACGGTCTTCATCCTCTCTCTCTCTTTGTAGCCAGGTTTGCTGTTCTTGCGGCTACTTTTCTCCTTCTGCTCATTTTGTATGGTCTGTCTTTTCTCAGCGTCTGCCCTTCCTCTCTCTGCGGCCGGCGCCGCCTTTGTCACTAGTAGCGAACTCCTCCTTCCGCTTCCTGAAATCCTACCTCGCTCCTCCTGCTATCTTCAGCTCCATCTCTTGCGGCGCCTGCTTTTTCTCGCTTTGTGGTTAACCCGCTTTGGCCACGAGCGGCTACTTTGCTCGTCCAGCTATTTTCAGCTTCTTCCCTCTGCGGCGCCAGCCGTTCGCCGCTTGTAAGCTTGCTCGTGCTAATCACTTGTGTGGCAAGTCTTTCCCTCTCTGTATTTTCCGACGCACCATTCACTGATTCCATTTTTTCCTTTCTTACGCACTTTACTTACTTGACTTTGTATTCCTCTTCTATTTTTCTGATCCCTTACAGAAACCTACTGCCTTTTTACTCTCCTCTTACTAGACCTCCCTTCTCTTCCTTCCTGGTTTATTTTTCACTCTCACTTCCTACCCTCTGCTTACCTTGGAACTTTCTAAACAAATTAGGATTTTTGATATCCAGCAGGACTGTAGTGTTTTCTACCGCTGGACATTGATCTTTGGAAACCTGCACCATCTCTTTGAACCCATCTTGTTACCAGGATTTTTTCTGTCTTCAAGCTTTTTCACTGGTATTGAGGCTGGCCCCCTGGGGTCCCCCGAGGGCAGGTTTCCATCTCTGCCAAGGTGGCCTTCGGAGGGGCCAGACCTTATTTACACAAACGGAAGGTTCGGACACCCAAGATCAAGACTCCTAAGAAGAAGAAGGACCGTAGAAAGACCGAAGCTGCTCTTAAGGAGTTAACTTCCGAGGAATCAGGTGAGGAGAAGGGGGAGATAGACCTGAAGCTTGACAGCGGCTGCCCCCTGTCTGGCAGTGCCTTGACGCCGGCTGCATTCAACAAGAAACAGCCTCTTCTATTTTTGTGTTCTGTGAATTCTCGTTTTAAAGCCAGTTATCTCGTCCTGAGTGTGTCATCTTGCATCATTTTTAAAGTTCTTTAACAATATATTTTTTAATGCAACTTAATGCACAAATAGATATATTTATTTGAAAAGAGTGAACCGTTTGGAACAACATCTATGTACTTGGGGGCCTTCTATAGTCTGATCGCAATTAAACGTTTTGAAGTGATTGTGTCTGATTTACAAAGCGTTTTTCCAATGGGAAAATCTGTACAACTCTAATGTATAAGTTTTTTTTTTATATTGAAGTAATGGATTTGAGTAACTTCTAAATTAGCAGCAGCTGTCTCTCGCTGTTTAATTGAGCATAATGCAGTCTTGCTCAGGCTGTTATATACATGGAACTATTCCGTGGCACTCTTCTCACTACTCTGTAGTACCGTCTCACCCTGCCTTCATACCTTGCAGTGCCACTGACAGACTTTCCCGTTTTAGCCGTACTAATCACTCACAAGGAAAAACATAGAAACATGCAGTCACTTACAGCTTCTTTCTTGCCAAATCTCCATGGAGAACTTGACAGATCTTTCGCCTACTGAGACTTTTAAAAGGACGAACCTCATGTGGGTTTTAAATGCTCCTCCGGACTGCATGTTTCCTTATATCCCTGGACGAATCCGTTTACTCACCGTTTGAAGACACTCTTGCAAAAACCACAGTATATGTTCTTGCTCTCAAGAGGACAGTGGTCGAACTGTACGAAAAAAAGTAGTGGAACTATGTTCCCTGCTGGCCTGCACCCACTCCCCACAAACCCCATCGCAACGCCCACTCCCACACACAATCCAAACGCACAAACAAACACACCTGCTATTTAAGGGAATGTTTACTGCCGTGCACTAAAGTGCAAGCTTCAAGTTCTTCCTACACTATTATTTTAAAACTAAACCATACCAAAATGGTTTCTATTTCAAATAAAAGTATAGGAACAGTGAAACTTAAAAATAAAAGGTATAAGAGCACCGCTCCCGCTCACTTCGACCTCTGCAAGAGGAAGGACTTGGCAGACGGCTGGGCCTCGGGGCACTGTGTGCTTTTGTGATGCATTCATCAAAGCAAAGTTTACATTGTGTTTACTTGCTTTGAGTGTGCACAGTGAGCACATGAAATGATGCATTGATGCTGCATGCGGTGGGGAGGTGTACTCTGCATCCAGGGTGTCAACCCCTAAAGGGTGTCACCTGGTGCAGCCCCCACCCCCAGTGCAGCCACTGGGTCCATGTAAGGTGGAGGTTGGGAAGGTCATCCAGGAGGGCTTCCACGGGGAAGTTCTTGAAGGACTTGAAGGTTTGTCTGATGGGTTTCTGCTGGGATTGCTTGACTGTTAAAAAGTACAGCTAGGTGGCCAGACCAGTCAAGCAGGAGATGAGACCTGTAGTGGAGAGAAGGCAGTGTGGTGATGATTAGGTTGAGGACGATCCCTTATTCATTTGTTGGGTCTTTCGTGTGTTGTGAGGCTGGGGGTGTCGAAGACTGTGGACTGCTTCCTTCAGTTTGGTGGCCTTGTTGCCTGGGAGGTTGAAATTGCCGAGGAAGAAGATGATGGCATGCATGAGGGACATGTTGGTGACCAGGTCGGTGAAGTCTCTGATGAAAGTGATGTTGGGTTTGGGTGGTCTATAGATGAGATGGAAGGTGACTGTGTCTGTTGGGGTGAGAGGAAAGTGCAGGATAAGACTTTAAAGGAGCCAATGTTGTTGATGTCCATTCTGATGCAAGGCCACGTGGACGACAGAGGTCTCCGCCTGTCTTGTTCGGTTGGTCTCTGTGTTGGATGCTGTAGACGTCGGGGATAAGAATGTCTAAGATGTGGGTGGGGGTGGGTGTCAGCCGGGTCTAGGTGATGAAGATGGCATCAAGGTCATGTGTGGTAATGGAAGCCTTTGATGTCTGTTACATGGGTGATAGCTTAGTGGATGCTGGTGAGCATCAACTTCTGTATTGTGGACAGTGTGGGGGTGTGGATGGGCTTGGGGCTGCTGATGTGGGTGAGGTTGCTGCATTGCAGAAACCATGCTTTAGAGGAGGGGCGATGTTGACTTTGCCTGATGATGGTGGGGATGACCTGCAGGAGAAAACCCATGGTAGTGCGTGCTTACCTATTATCTCAGCAGGGGTTTATTTCCTCCCGGTCCGAAGAGGAAATGCCGTTTTCTGTGGATGGCTGGGTAAGATATGCCCTTGATCTAAGAGCAGAAAGGAAGGGGCAGGGCTATGAAGGTGGGTGGTGCTTAGGCCAGGTGACCTAGATCCACTTGCTTCTGGTCGCCAACTTGGCTCTCCTCCTCCCACCCCTAATTATCATTAACACCACCACTCCTAGCCCCATCAACACCAGTGCTACCATAAACCTCATCAGCATTGATTGGAGGAGAATGATTATCTGTGTCCCTCATGTCACCAAATATGCCATTTGACTATGCCTCTCTTGCTTCAGATTCCGTGTAGAACAAGTGCAACTGCATCCCGATATCAAGATTGCTATACTCCCTGATGGACAGCATAGCATCTTCAGTCTGACACATTGCAACTTTCTTCAAATAAAATTCAACCTTTCCTTAAGAAAATGCTTATCTAATAAACCCAAAAAAGCTTCTCAAAACAGAAGAGAGAAAGTGGAGATGCAATTAAAGGTGAGATAAAAAAAAGGGTACATGCAAGGGTGCTAGTGAGAGGGTCAATGTGAGGCTGTGAGTGAGGAGAAAGGTTAGGCTGTTAGGGAGAATTCTCATAAAAGTGCTAATTCCCTTCACCTTAGAGACCCCCAGCAACTTTGCTGGATTTTGAGGACTTGATTTATTTTACCTGGAAAGAGTGTGAGCCTTTTTTCCCACTCTTTCATGTATTTTGATCTGTGTTTTACATGTGTGTTCTTTGATTATGGAGTTTTAGATAACTCCATAGATAATCTTTTCATGTGTGTTATTACACAGCACCTTCAGTGCAGTGACACAGGGATGTCTTTTTAGACTTCTCAAAGGTTTAAATACCTTCTCTGGGATAAACTACTGATTTCCCAGAGAATGTAAAGTGAAATTGACTTTACTAGTCTTTCCAAATTCATAGACCCAGCACACACCATCTTACAATGGAGTGCTGTAGGGGTTACATAGTATCCCCTGTGTCTAAATACTCATGTAGCAGTCAAATGCTACCCTTTCCTATTGAAAAGGCTGGTGGCAGTGGTTTTACAACGAACTACCATGATTTTTCCCGACCGCGAACATCGGTAGCTAAAAATCACGGGAGCCATGTTTTTCAAGATGGCGCCTGAAGCCCCTTTGTTCAAACACGTCCCGGTCTTCTTTTTTTGCGGTTTCTTTTTGGAAAGGTCCTTCTAGTGTTTGTCTCTACGCGCCAAACCAGGTTTGGTCCCTTTGTTCATGTGCCTTTCGCGGGCTTCAGGACTAAAGACTGCCTCTGGCATCTGAGTGTCTGGAGTGGGCAGGAAGTGAGGGAGGTGCCTGAAACTCCCTGTACTTAGTTTCCTAGGAGACCCAAATGCACTCTGGCGTGATTGGCTGGCTGACTGTCCGGCAAGGACAGCCACCCTGCTGGGTGAGTGACAGCTAGGCTGGAATGAAAGGGAGAAAACTGTTTAAAAGGTGAGCCTCTTGGACTGGAAAGCAGAGTCGACCACTAGAACAAAAGAACCAAAGACGAGCTCGAAGAGGACAGCTGCTGCAACTCCTGGACCGTTGGTTTACCCGGTGAAGCCCTGCTGCAGGTCCGAATAGCCAAACTCCATTTGACAGAGAAGCTCCTTCAAGGACGGCTTCTTCCTTTGAGTTGGTAGGACCAATCAACTCATAAGACACCTGGATAGCATTCTCAAGGCTGGTTAGGATTAACCAGGGAGAGGGACACCAGTTTGTGTTCTTGAATCTACAGCTACTGGAACTGAAGTGACTCCATCTTGTTTGCTTTCTTCAACGATCCTGTGCAGTGCAGGAGCCCTCAGACGTCCTCCCTCTTGTCCCCACGACTGAGGCTCAGGAACAGCGAGATCTGCAGGACCTGCCAGGAACCACAACTTCAGCAGCATTTGTTTCTTCATAAAAAGGTACTGTGCCAACCTGATTGAGAGAACGCAACTCTCACAGTGAAAGTTCATGAAACTTTCCCAACTTGCAGGCCTAATCAGCTTGTGCCAACTGACACAAAAAGGAGAGGTAGGAGGATATTTATACTGCTACACCAAACATTCCTCCAAACTAGGGAAACAACCCTTTACAAACATACAAAAAGTTTGGTGAGCAGTGTGTTGTTCAGGTGTTGCATCTATCGAAAACCAAATCAGGTATCGCGCACCACGCATCAAGGGAATTTTATTCTCCACAACGGAATATCGAAACATATAGCCTGGTTAGTACTACTCTGTAGACTTTCAGAGAGAAAAAAATCATGTCATAGTATAAAACAATTTTTATTCAATAATTTATCAATAGATAAAAGAAAAGAATTGTTCTCAATTACAATTCATCATTCATAAACACAATACAATAAAAACATGTAAACAATGCATCACACAACCTTAAACAGATACTATATGAGTTACAGTGGCATAAAAAAGGAACCAATATTGTTCGGGTTCCACCCTACAGAATACAAAAAGGAATCTATAGTTATAAGAAAATATTAGATTAAATAAGCTGAACAGTCTAGGGTCAGCTAATTCGCCCACACTGTGCTCCACGCTAAATTGCACCAAAGTACTCACACTGCATCATACACAATCAACCCGACATGTTTCATTCCTCATACATATTCACATTCATCTACTAAATTCAAGGGAAATTCATCAGGGGCTCATATTCAAGGACAAACACTAATCAGCTTGTGACCCGACAAATTATCCCTTTTCGTCTAAACTACTTCTGAGAACTTTTGAAAAGACTTTACCGTTTGATACCAGGACTGCTCTTTCCTATCCAGAACACTAGGCCATTGACTTTGGCCTGGCCTTTTGACTTGAATTGAGCTCCCCTGGTGTACTGAAACTATTTGCACTGCCTGGAAAGTATATGTGATCTATTCTACTTACTTTTGTCCTTTTTGCTCACTGCCAAGTAACTGAACTGCCATTTGGCTCCTATTTCAGGAAAGCTCAAACTGTCTCAAAAGCTTACCGGTTTGTATTGAAGTGTGTGGATATATAATATTAAGTTGTCTTCTTCTAGTGAAATGTGTTGTAACTTATTGTGTAATAAATTACTAAGTGTTTTTAACAAGAAACCTTGAGTATAAGTGTCTACACTGTAATTGAAAGTCCTCTGTTTATCTACTTGTACTGCTCACATTCACTCTTGAGATAAGCCTGGCTTCTCAGCTCGCTACCAAAAACTGTGCAGTACAAAGGTTGGTTTGGCTAACACCTGTAGTACTAATTGTGTGTACTACCTGCAATTCTGCCTAACAGAGACAGACATGGAGAATCTAAGGAGAGCAGAGCGTATGAGAAGAGTGAAAGAGAAATCAAAAGGAGGAAAGAGAATGATAGAGGGTGAACGAGAAAAAAAGGGGTTAGAAAGTGAGAGCAAAACAGGGAGAGAAAATGAGGAAGAGAGAAATCGTCCCAAAGGACAACCCAGGCCTGTCCCAAAATATATGCCAAAATCACCCTGAATGGACCTTCACAATAATTTATAGTAACAGCAGCAATGCATTTGAATATTCATGGTAACATTAAATATTTGCCCACCAGCGCTGAAGTTCTATGGCATTTTCTTAAGGCCTGGCAGTTTGAACCCCTCCCCACCACTCTGTGATGTTGTTTATCTGTTTGAACTCATAATCCTATATTAGTGCCCTTCAATATCAATATTTCATGAGCTCCAAGTGATGTGGGTGCTGTTTTATAAGCCATTTGATATTTCTACCATGACTCAGGCTCTCCCTGGAATTGCAATGTTGCCTTTTCTCTGCATAATAAAGTATAGCGAGATGCACCTCAGAATGTGGAAGAAGCACACCACTGTATACTGTGCTTGACCCCGATCAGAAGGGGTATAACTGTGGCAAGGCTGACATGCACCATCGCACATTTTACACAACTACTTTTCTCACTGAGCTTACTAAACAATTGCATTGAAGCCATCAACTTAACTAAATGCATTAGATCCTTCACTGCTCATTTCTCAGTTATCCGGGACAGTAAAACATTACTTTGGCCCCCTTCCCGGCCCAATAAATATGGTGGGATTTCTAAAAAAATGTATTCTTTTACTTGACACCAACCGCCATTTCAAGTTTTAAGGCTCCTGGCCCATATTGCCGAGTCTAACCTGCTATGATTGTTGTTGTACAGAAACCTGCCACAAGTATTTTGCTCACTGAACTAACTGAACAAACATATAAAGATTAACCGGATGCGTTGCATCTCTCACTGTTATGCACGCCTACAGCTTTCCACAAGAAATGGTCCGAGCTAGCGAAAGCAACTCAAAAGACAGAAATCTGTTGCTGCTACTCAATGTGCCAGGCGAGCACCCCCCATTTCCCAAATCACAGGAACATGACACTTCATGCCAACACATGTTGCTATTTTGCAACTGTAAACCGCATGCAGCCATTTCCTAATTCCCTCAAAGGTCAGTTGGCAACTTAAATTGTAAACGTGTATTCTTCGCCATCCAGCATTCTAATTACTAGACGGGTACCTCTCGCCCTATAAATTTAACAGACTGCTCTACCTTAAATGGCATGATTTACAGGTCTTCCCTTGCTTATCCCTCAGTTACTCTAGATGGCAAAACATGACTGTGCTACCCCTTCAGCTCACCCTGCTCCATGCACGAATTTTAAATGTGTATCCCGGTCATAAATCAGGGCTTGAGTCCTGAAAAAAAACTAAAATAAACCTGATGGGGTCTCTGGCGAGGTTTAAGGAATCTGCAATGAGGCATTGCATGTTGTACAGTCACTAGAATGTAGCCATTCAAGGGACATCACAAGGTAAGTCTTAGCTAAAGTGACAGCGTGGCCCTGTACTCTGGCAGGCAGTAATACTGGCATTTTCCTTCTCAGTGTTCCACCTCTGATTGCAGATGTAACCTTTCTGATCCCCTGCTTTGCAATCCTCTTCTCCCCCACCCCCAACTCCCCTGACTAGCAGGGATTCTGTACTGCACTTTTGTGGAGAGGCATCTCTGACAGCTGCTTGCGGGAATCCCCACCAAGCTCCTATTTTGTCATGGCAGGTGTATATGTGTACAGTGTTCCTGTTAGGGAAACTGAAAGTGAAACCTCATTTGCTCATGTGTGATTGAACTAAACATTATGGCAGGCACACAAAAAAGCACTAGTCTGTGTCCTTGAGCGAGGAGCCGCGTGGAGACTCCCTTACCTTTGTTCTCAAGCTTTTTTGTGCTCTGATTTGTCAGTCGATTTATCAAGGAAATACGCGGTTTTCTCTGGAGCAAAAGCCTCTCCCGCTTGACTGCAGAGAAGGTTTCAAAGCCTATAGATATAGCCACTTTTAACCCTGTACCGAAGCCCTAGCCTGCATGATTCGGTGAAGGAAAATAGATCCGTGGGGGGAGCACATACTGTACACCCAATCCCATCATACTGACATCACGAACAGAACATCCACTCGGGTACTGCTTACATTATTAGTGCAATAAGCCACAAATCAGTACATGGACAGTTTCAGAGACATTTTTACAACAAAATGTATCTATAACAGTAACTTGTTTATTTTTAATACAAAATACATTAAAATATATTATGTAACTTAAAAGCTGTATTAAATATTTTTTGAAGCATCAAACATGTCAAATAACTTTTTACTAACATATGGCGGCTGCTATTTTGGAAGTAAAAATGATGACAAATTCAGCACACAATACAAATGCTGGGAAAGAGTGCAAAAGGGGTGTGGTTTTGGGTGGGGATGACTTGGAGATGGGCGTTAAATGGGTGGACACAGAGCCAAACAACACAAATCCATCCTAGTGTGTCATGGGCGTTGAAAAGCATTAGAGACTCTCATTTAAAGCCCCTATTTAAAGCTCCCATGTTAAAGTTCTTATTTTAATGACAATAGTTTCAGCTTAAAGGTAGCGCTTTCAGTGACACCTAATAGCCCAAACTAAAATTGGCTTCCCATACTAAGAGCAAATGTAATATTTCCCTACAAAATAACAAAGGTTTCATACAACCCACACATTGAACACACAATCTTCCTTCCTGTCAAGAAAATGAAATGCTACCTAAACTCTCCAAATCCTACTCTACTCAGGATTTGACTTGACTCCCCTTCCTGCAACCAAACTCAACCCACAAAGGAAACATGGAGGTTCCCTTTCCTTACACAGGTGTCCAAACTCACTTTTCCGCTATCTACTAGCCTGAAACCTTGTGAGATTACCTGAATCCCACATGAACATTACAATCTCATCTGAATTTTCGCACAAGCCCTGATTCTCCTGCCGTCTTCTGCGGATGCACCAAAATCCACTGGTTGAGCCTTCAGGGTATGTGTCTTTTTGGGAGAGGAGGATTCGCCCAGGCTAATTCTTCTCCTCTGCTTCACCCTTGATGTCCTCTTCAGCAACCTCCTGAATACTCTCCACCTCTCCATCCTTATTATTCTCAACAATCTATCTTAATAGTATCTCTTCCTTGTCTCCTTGTTCTTGTCCTCTCTCCACCCTACCTCCCTCCAGGCAACATCGTGCCTCTCTCGATACCTCTAAATGGCTAACTGCCACAGTGACTCGCCTAGAAACCTAGCACCCTTGCCCTGCAGGAATGCTTTAAGTTATAGGGCATTATGGTGACTCAAAATTGATAGGGTCAGTGGTTGGTGAAGTAAGACTGTGTGATTGATCTCACCTGGTTACAATGAATAGCTACTGATTCATGGTGAGGTGTCCTGAGTCTGCATATGGGTCAGGTGCCATTTCTGATCATGTATCTTCACCATTCATGATTTGGCACAGATTCCCACCCATTTACATGTGCCCTTCCTGGTTCATTGCCAGTGCAATTGATTATCCTTTCAGCTGAACCTTTGGAGAAATATGCACAGTCAGGGTGCTGCTGTTTTTGATATACTAAGCACATTTTGGGCTTGCCTTAAAGAGACAGGGTTATGTTTAGGTGCCATGGGAAAGCCACTTGCTTGGAGGATGGTGGCACAAGCCTGGGTATCCCATCACACACCACTCTGGGCCATACATCACTTTACTGGTGATGGCACACAGCCCCTGGCTTTGCCACCCCGAGGCACAGGATGGAGACATTGTCACAAAGGTACAAGCATATGTTTAGGTGCCAAGTGACAGCCCCCACCAACCATCTGAGGGATGAGCTATGGGACCCCTGCATACGTGCCCCATGGTCCCTACATCACACAGTATGGTAGACGCCAGTCCCCATTGATATCCCACCACTCACCCAAGGAATGATTAGGGAACTTTGGCACAGTGGTATAATTTATTTTTTAACAATTTAAATGTGGCCTTACTTGGGGGTTTGCATCTAAGCCTACAGATTGCTGCAATAAGAAGTACATACATACTTAACTATCCAAAATTCTATTGCAAACGAAATGGCTATGATGTTGACTAATGAAAGAAAAGGCTTTCCTATCTATTATAAACATGATTGAAGTAGCACTCTCATATGTAGACCCTTCTTTACACATAAGCTTGAGCGGCATAAAGGTTGGCAATTGCAGGCCGATCAGCTTGTCGGCTAAGTTAAAAATTGTTGGGAATCCTTTATAAAGGAAAGGATTGTGGGGGGGAAAAGTGGCCATGCTGAGCATATCCAATTTAATTATTTGAGTGGAGGACCAAGATTTAGATCAAGGGCAATTGATGGATGTAGTGTACTTGTGTCAAACATGGCAGAAGCAACGTAGGCTTGAGAAACCTACATTTGCTCACTTAATCAGCCCATTTTAGATTTGCAGGTGTTTAGACATATTTTGTGTTAGTGGTGTTGGGGGAACATAGCAAGACAGTTTTTTTTTCTTTTCCTTTCCTGGAACGGCTTTAACCAAAAAAAAGAAAACTCCTAATGTATGGTAACTCTTTTCACGACGTCTCTGCAGAGATCGATTTCTGCAGAATAGCAATTGTTGAAATTATTTCTCGCAAGTCATTAACCATTATGTTCATTTCCAGAGGATGAAAGAGACAGGCAGCCAAACAGTTAAGACCAAATGCCACAATTCCACTATCTGTTTTCTCTCATGGCTGGTCAATGTTGAATAAGACAGCCTGAAGAAAAAAATAATTTGGACCCACCCGTCTTCCTGTTGTGTGGCTTGCATTTGTCATGCAAAAAAGCATTACAGAGAAGGGCAGGAAGGAGGCCGAGGGGGTAGACCGGAAAGGGAGTATGGGCAAAGGGTACACTGGAGTTTCTGGAAGCCATTTTGTATAGGCTGTTTGTTTGTTTTTTTATTTTGAGAGGCATTGGGATTCTAAATTCAACTACAGTACTAACTAAAAATCTTTACATGGTGTAGAACAATTGAACCTATTGTTTTTTCCAAATATTATAAGAAATGCAGAACCTTTTTTTTTATAAATGAATATATATGCAATTCATAACAAATGTGGCATATAAATCAAGATCAAAATTACATAAAAAGCACTGGAAAGTTCATTGAACATAATATGGTCTATCCCTGAACATTTTTAGAAATGTTAACTATACTAAAAAATAAAAATGTTAATTATTCATATAAACAGTTGTTGATATTAAAATACAGAATCACATAATTCATTATAAAGCGTATAACAATCTATATAAAATGCATAGGTATGGTTCAGTTCGGAGCAGGACGATTAGGCGCGGCCAGTTCGGCGCGGGCCGATTCGCCGCGACCGATTCGCCGCAGGAGACAATTGGGCGCGCCCAATTTGGCGCGCCCAGTTCGGCGCTGCGACATTTGGGCGCGGGGATGTTTTGGCGCGGGGGGCAGGGGGGGTGGGAATTGTCATTGTTTTGCGTCGTTCAGTATTTTTTATTGTGAATTGCCCATAAAAAATAATACAGCATTTGATATGATATGATAGTTTATTTATATAGCGCCATGAAACACATTGTGTATAGGCGCTATATAAATAAACTATCATATCATATCAAATGCTTTATTATTATTTTTTTTCTTAGACTGTTCAATCATGGGAGTTAAATATGTAACTTTTGCTGCCCCAGGCACAAGGCCAGTTTGGTCTTGTGGTTAAGTTCCAAGCCTCACAATCTTGCAGGCCATGGTTCGTGGCTAGGCTAAAGCTTTTAATTTGATTGTATTTGCAAAATATCACATTATTTTTATTTAAAAGGGGAAATTAAAGAAAGGTTCAGTTTATCCACAAACCATGGCCTGCAAGACTCTGGGGTAGAGAATTTACCGCAAGGCCACTACCTCCAGCGAATCCCTGTAATCCCTGGCATGGGGAGAGAGGTGGTAGTGGGCAGGTGGTTCGTGGCATCTTGCGGGGGTGGAGGGGAGAGGTGGTATCTGACAGGTGGTTACAGGTGGTAGTGGGCAGGTGGTGGGAGGGGGGAGGTGGTAGCTGGCAGGGGGTTATAGGTGGTAGCTGGCAGGTGGTGGGAGGGGGGAGGTGGCAGGTGGGCAGGGAGTGGGAGGGGGAGGTGGTAGCTGGCAGGGGGTTAGAGGTGGTAGCTGGCAGGTGGTGGGAGGGGGGAGGTGGTAGTGGGCAGGGGGTTCTTTTTTATTGTGAATTGCCCAAATGCTTTATTATTTTTTATTAGACTGTTCAATCATAGGAGTTAAATATGTAACTTTTGCTGCCCCAGGCACAAGGCCAGTTTGGTCTTGTGGTTAAGTTCCAAGCCTCACAATCTTGCAGGCCATGGTTCATGGCTGGGCTATTCTATTTGCAAAATATCACATTATTTTTATTTAAAAGGGGAAATTAAAGAAAGGTTCAGTTTATCCACAAACCATGGCCTGCAAGACTATGGGGTAGAGAACATAACGCAAGGCCACTACCTCCAGCGAATTTACAAATACAAGAGGGAGGGATACGCAAAACCCAAAACCCAAAGTCTCACTGGCCAGGGCACTTCAAGAAATGGCACACAGATAAAAAAAACACCCCAATGAAATTACGACAACACAGGACTGCACAGATGAGATGTTTATTATTGCAATGTGCACAAACACCTTAAAGTAGCGGGAAATACATCTGTGTCTACTCCATTAAAAAATTGTGAGCAAGACCGCGGAGGTACCCCAAAGCATCACGCTCTCCATAGCTCGCCACAATGTTCTGCACCCTCCTGCTCTGGTCCAGGTATCTCTTGCGCTTTGCAGTGGGAATTCGCCACGAATGTATTCCTCGTACAGTTGGTCTCTGCCCTTTTGTATGAACCGTACCCCATCTACAAATTTCCACAGAGTAGGGTGGTCCATGCCAAACTCAGCCTGCATCCTGCAGTGAGCAGCTTCCGCAAAGTTGTTAGTTCGTGCCTGGTCCAGGCGAGTTCTTTCGTACACCGACCACATCTCTGGTGGGAACACAGCGCGGCGGCGGCTACGGTCAGGGTTCTGGCGGCCCATGTAATTGTCCTCGAACCAGCGCAGGACTGGCACCAACTCTTCAGGCATTGCGTTGTCCATTATGACCACGGCTCTGTCCAGGTCTTGAATTGGCACAAAGGCAAGCGCAATGATCATGCGTGCTGCCAGTGCGAATTCCGGTTCATTGTTGTACCTTGGGAGCAGACCTCCAGCAGCGACCTTCTTGCGGACATGGTGGGCTAGGTGAAAGAGGCAGCCATGTAATTGCGCGCCTGGAAATGTTGCTCTTGCAGCCCCAATGGCAGCCTGTTCAAAATCCATTGAAATGGATGCCGGATCAAGATTAGGCCACATGTCTTTGACCGCCTCAAACATGCGCTGGTAAGTGCCCCTTTCCTTTTTGGGCAGCAAGACATAGAGGACCGGCAGCACAAATCCTCCCCTCTCTGCCATCAGTACATAAATCTGCGCAAAGAGCGCTGGAGCCAGGCTGAATGTTCCATCCACATACAACTTCTCCATTTGACCAGCCCATTCCCTGTGCGACTCACGACCAAATATGAGAATGCGGTTCTCATCATTCTCCCCCGAATCCCAAAGGAGAAAGCGTTCCTGCTGATTCGGTGTGGCATGGTAGACCCTGTAGGCTTCTGGTATCCTGATTGCCGCTAGGTGTTGTGGTTGAGGTGGTACCCCGTGGGTTGAATTGCGACACCTCTGGATCACCTTGCGAATTGCGTCCTTCCTTGGCATCTTCCCTTGCACGGCTGTTGATGTCCCCTGCAGGGCTACATTGATGATCGACGCTGGCGACTCCACTGTCCCCACCGCCCGCTCCTTGATCCCTGATAGGATGCGGCAGACTACCCCTTTTGCGGCATCACTGCCATGGCTATGCTCATGCATCCTACTCAACACCTGGTCATCCAGCGTTGCTGTGTGTAGGCGTGCTTTGCATTCGCCTTTTTCCTCACAGCGCCAGAATATCTTTGGCCGGTCGGCGCTGTGCCTATCGAAGATATACTGGTAACCCTCATGGAGAAACTTCCGCTTGCCACGCTTGGAAAGTACGCCAGCCATTCTCCTGGAGACAAGTTGGGGGAAGGTTTTTGCTCAGGCCTTCAGACACTGTCACAGCCCAGTCAGTGCAGCAGACTAAAGAACAACATGTCAGTGCACCAAGCCTCCCTAAATACTGCCATGGCAGTGGCGGGAAAAGGCCTCATTAGTACCTCATTGGCCCAGTACAGTCCAGCAAAGTAGCAGCCCCTCCCACCTCTTCAGACCTTTGCCCTCCAGGTAGCAACCAAAAAATGGATCAGTGTGGGCCCTTGCACTGGTAGACAAATATCTATTTATGTTTATACATTAATTCATATAATGTAGTGTTCCTAACAATATTATGCACATATACTCGGTGTACATGTACTTATATGTGCTTTACAGATGCAAACAATATTAAAAAAGTAAATAAAGAAATATCCACTTGCTTCCTGTTTATTTATTTATATATTTATTTATTTTTGGGGGGAGCTCAGTCTTCTACAAGCTAAATATGAAACTAGGTGATGTTTACTGCCTTTGGCCTAGTGGTTAGGTGTTGCAGGTTGAACTCCGGAGAGCCAGAGTTCAAGACTGCACGGATCTATAATTTAATTTCTTTCTTGCGCTTTACTTTTCGGGCCAGTAGCTAAATGTCGGCATTTAGCAGCTGGCCATGCCACCCGCTGGGATAAACGTCCCAGGTGCGGTGGTTCATGCTTTGCTAATGCAGCACGTTAACAGGCACTGTACCTGTCAACGTGCCGCATTTGCAGAGAATGAAACTTTGGAATTTTTGCTAGCTGCTAAAAGCCAGCATTTAGCAGCTGGCCATGCCACCCGCTGGGATAAACGTCCCAGGCGCGGTGGTTCATGCTTTGCAAATGCAGCACATTAACAGGCTCTGTACCTGTCAATGTGCCACATTTGTAAAGAATTTTGGCGCGAGGGGCCATTGGACTAGCCACAGATGGGGGTGGGGGGTGGAGGGGGTGGTGAGGCAGGAGGCGTCAAGGTTAATCTGGACAAAAGCGAGGCACTTAATATTAACTGCAGCCAGGATGTCAAAGAAAACGTACAGAGGTCGACCCTGCTCCGTTGGGCAAAGGAGTCACTCAAATACCTTGGGGTTCAAATCATGCCACGGTGCGAGGAGCTATACCAGGCCAACTTCCCAAAGCTGTTTTCAGCTATCAGAGCAGATTTGCAGACTTGGAACCCACACGCACTGTCGTGGTTTGGAAGGATTGCCTCGATTAAGATGAATATTCTACCGAGGATTCTATATCTCTTCCAAACACTGCCGGTGGTGGTACCCCCCAGGCCTTGCGAAGAGAGCAGCAAGACCTTAAGTCCATTGTTTGTCAGGGAGGGAGGGCGAGGATTGCCAGGGTCACCCTTTACAGACCGAGGGAGAGGGGTGGGCTTGTGCTTCCAAATCTGAAGCGCGACTACCAGGCTGCCCAGCTGAGAGTGCTACATGACTGGGTCAACCCGAACACAATTAAAGGGTGGTGCTGATTGGAGGAAGAGGTAGTGGGTAAACCGGTGCGGTATATGCCATGGCCTCCTAGGACAAGGTGGCCATTATGCATGTAGGAGCTGCTGCCTTTGAGGACGTCCACCCATGTGTGGGATGGGGCAGTCATCGGGCAGGGCTTGTTCTCGTTTCCGTTCCCAGCCACTCCCATACATGGTAATCCCGATTTCCATCCAGCGTATGAAGGGGGTCCTTCGCAGCTTGGAGGGCGGGAGGGTTTGCATTTCTGGTACACCTGTTTAATAAGGAGCAAATCCAGACATTCGAATCATGGTAGAAGAGAGGGAACGCTACCATTACTGGCAGCTGCGGCACTGGGCTTTTCAGCCGTGTAATAGAGCGGCAGCCAATAGGGATCTCACAGAGTTTGAAAGAGTGAATTTCTCCATGTCAAACTCGAGAGGATTGATATCCCAGTGACCCCAAATTATTTTCAAATGCAACACGTTGTCAGGCACAGTTCCTGTCAACGTGCTGCATTTGAAAATAATTATGCTTTTAAATTTGGCGTGAGGAAGTTTAGACGTGGCTGCAATGTCAGCCATGTCCAAACGTCCCTCGCGCCAAATCGGCGACGCCAGAAAGGCTCCCGCGCCGAAATGGGCGCGGCAAACTGGCCGCTGTGGCCAACTGGCCGCGCCGAACCGGCCCGCGGCGAAACGGCGGTGCCGAAAGGGGGTGTACCCGGTTCTGTACTCGGCTGATGCAGTTTATTGGTGTTAGGTTGCCCTCTGGTGTCCAAATGGCAAAGTGAACCCACTTCAACAACAGCTACTATTTCAACAAACGGAATGAGCACTTTTACACAGTCACCTTCATCCTTCCACTATTGCAAACATTCGGATGTTACTTCTTTCCACCCCCACTTCTCTTTACACAGGACACGGCGGTTCCATTGTCCATGAACAGTTAATTACTGGCTCAATGTTTGTCTCTAAAGAGCAAAACGCTGTAGGATAAATACCTCCTAACGAGCTAAAACTGAAAGTAGATGTTGTAATTATGCTACTACACAATCTTATGCCATCACGGGTACTGTGCAATGGAACAAGGTTGACAATTGCGCATCTACAAAGACACATCATGGAGGCCCGTTTGATTGAAGGAATTTAGCTTGGATACGGCTCTTATAGTCCGCATATCTCTCATTGCATGTGATAGGTTTAGACTTTTCAATGACCATTAAGTCATAGGGACATACGTCCCGTTCCTGGAAGCGATCAGTGGTAATTCTGATATTTAAGAAAGGGGAAAAAGTGGCGCTATGAATTAGCAACCGATATTGACCATTAAGATATGCTAGAATGGCATAATGCTACACCGGGAACAGCTAGTTGGTATATTTGTTTTGAAACCTTTTTAAATTATTCAAAAGATGTAAACCGTTTATAAAAATCGTGATAATTCAAATGCAAGCCTACTATAAATACAGAAATAATTGAGCTATGTGCCTGACTTTGGGTATTGACTGGGATTCAAAGCTGTTGGAGAGGGGGGGCAGTCTGAGCTTGTGGATACTTCCCCCAGAGAGTGGCTATGGGGCTCTCTAGACCACCACAACTGGATCCCCAGAGTAAGGCAAAGGACAGTCACAGGATCAAATATATTCCTCCCAACTCTACAGACCTCTATGACCTCTTGGGGACCATGGAGGGATAGTTACTGTGGCTTTCAAGGCACCATTGCTCATGTTGGTAGGCAGAAACCATACGGGAATAGTCGCCAGTGAGTGCACCGCTCTACCAACCCTAGTGATGCACATGACCACCAATGGGTATACCCATGGATGTTCATGACCCTCACAAACTTAATCATGACAGGGCACACTAGAAGGTGGTGATTAATCCCTTAAGCAAACTCCCTCTACCAAGGCTGACACATTAGAAGAGTTGTTGGGGCATCCTAGGCAGACCCTGAAATGCAATGTGGCAATTGGTGCATCTACCTTTAAGAAAATAATGCTGCAACCATCCAAGGGGGCCTACTACTGATGGGCTGCATTCTCTTCCTCAGTGCATCGACTGAGGGAAACATTATAAAGTGTGGCACGCATGAGGTTTGGTAATGTCCCTTAGATATAGAGTTTTGCCGGAACACGAAAAAAGTGGTTCACATGCTTAAAGTGGGCAAGAAATTTATCAGGCTTCATTAAAATGCAATAGCATCACAGGGATTGCAAATCTTCAAGTTACAGGCGACCGAGACATGATGATGACAACCTGCAGCTTCTCTGACTCCAAATACATCTGCTATCCAGAACGATAGTAACAAGGGCAGTAAGGATGCAAAGGAGAGGGAAAAGGACCCTGCACATGGCCATGTCTCACTGGATTGCAAGATGATGGCAGGGCCTCATTTCATTTCATCTCCTCTTCTTTCCAAATCAGCTGAGCAACATTGCATGGTCCAATCAAACAAGGGCCTAAGCCCCTCAACATGTAGGTCCTCTCCATATCCTCAAGCACCCTCTAAGCGGAGGGGAAACTCCATTATAAAAGACTGTTAGTTCAGACTATGGAGAGTTTAGGTAGAAGTTGTAGGGCGGGGCTTTGTGGAAAATGGCGGGAGAGAAGAATACGGAGAGGAGAGCAGAAGAGATAGTTTGAGGCTGGAGGCTTAGTATTGAGGAGGTTGGAGAAGGGAGGTGTCAATCGAGAGAGAAGTTGTTGGACTGTCGAGGAGGTGGAACATCAAAGAGGCAAAGAGATTCTGGAGAGAGACTGGAAAAGGAGAGGATTGTCATTAGAGATGAGCTGTTGTAAGAGGTAGGGGACAGACCATAAGAAAATAGAGAGAGGGAATATGAAGGAGGTGAGATGAAGAGTATAGTATCATCAAGAGTGGAAGAGTTGTTTGGTTGTGGAGCAGCTAGACCATCAAGGAAACAGTGGTGTGGCGATTGTAGGAGAAGGTTCACCTGAGAAGCATCAGATCAAGACGGGAAGGTAGATGAAGGCCCTTAACATCAGTGGGTATATATAAATGGGTAATCCCTATTTTTTGTTAACGGGGGGTCAAAACTGTAAGAAGGGATTTTCTATGGAGAAAAAGTTTGTGAAAAAACAGATCGACTACCCCTCTCTTTAAGTCCTGTATGGGTCACAGGTGAAGATGAAGGTTAACCTGTACAATTTGTTAGTAAGGTTATCGCCTTTTTGGGAAGAATTGCAAAAAAATGCTGCTAGGTACAAAAAATTCTATCTTTTTAATAGTCACAAGAATACCTAAAAACGTTACAAGCTTAACAAAACATAGCAAACTTAATACATTTTCAATTAAAACATTCAGTCATCATTCATCTATTCTAACAGGGGAATACTACAACTTAAACAGCTTTGTGCATAACAGTGAGTCAAAATATGCATTAGTGACAGGGGAAAAAACATTAGGTTTTCCCTTTAGCAGTCGACATATGTTTCGGCCCTTTGTAGTGTACCACCTCTGTCAACAGTGATCACTAAGGTAAATGTTGGGCCATCTTCAGGACAAATGGTTACTTTGTGGTAGATTATTCTTGTTCCCCATTAGGCACACTAGCACATCTATGGTCCATAGACTGAAGTTAGGACTATTGAGACTGGTCAGACTCTCGGATGTGGCCGGGTATTGCCATCTCTGGTCTTGGTTCAGATTAGCAACTTCTGTGGCTTTGTTTTCAAGGTTGGTCTTTGTATTTCTGTAACCACCAGAATAACGGTACATGCCCTGCCAATGAATGGTACCAAGTGAAATACAGAAATACAAAGACCAACCTTGAAAACAAAGCCACAGAAGTTGCTAATCTGAACCAAGACCAGAGATGGCAATACCCGGCCACATCCGAGAGTCTGACCAGTCTCAATAGTCCTAACTTCAGTCTATGGACCATAGATGTGCTAGTGTGCCTAATGGGGAACAAGAATAATCTACCACAAAGTAACCATTTGTCCTGAAGATGGCCCAACATTTACCTTAGTGATCACTGTTGACAGAGGTGGTACACTACAAAGGGCCGAAACATATGTCGACTGCTAAAGGGAAAACCTAATGTTTTTTCCCCTGTCACTAATGCATATTTTGACTCACTGTTATGCACAAAGCTGTTTAAGTTGTAGTATTCCCCTGTTAGAATAGATGAATGATGACTGAATGTTTTAATTGAAAATGTATTAAGTTTGCTATGTTTTGTTAAGCTTGTAACGTTTTTAGGTATTCTTGTGACTATTAAAAAGATAGAATTTTTTGTACCTAGCAGCATTTTTTTGCAATTCTTCCCAAAAAGGCGATAACCTTACTAACAAATTGTACAGGTTAACCTTCATCTTCACCTGTGACCCATACAGGACTTAAAGAGAGGGGTAGTCGATCTGTTTTTTCACAAACTTTTTCTCCTTAACATCAGTGGCAAGGAGAGAATAGCTAGGGGGGGCGGGATACCATAATTGTACATGGGAAGGTGGGAGGAGAACAGGTGCCCCTTCTAGAAAAAGAGAACAGATGTTCTGGTGGACCAAGTCAGTCTAGGTCCAGATTTAGAGACTGTGGCAGTAGGTACAAGATGCCACAATCTCACCAGGGGTTAGGGAGCATAGCAGAGGCAGTGCCAGAGAGGGAGGGTATCAAGACAGAGACCAGAATTGTAGAGCAGGAATATGCTCAGTGGATGGGAAACCCGCTGAACAAAGAAGCCTGTGAGAAATGCACCTAAGCCAAAGAAGGACAGGCATCACGGCAACCTCCTTGAGAAGTGTTTCAGTCTCTGATCACCAACGACAAGGGGTGAAACCCAAAACTCAAAGACAAGGGTCATCAATTTGACATTTGTCCGGAACAAGATCTCAGCCAACTCCTGGCACTTTTTGAGAGTCCAAATCACGTATTGGTTTTCACTAAAATACTGCCTCTGGAAAATGAAGACATTTCCTTCATACGCCCTCCAAACGGGTGTGAAGATACAACACTCAATAGGACACTTTATAAAAAGCCAGATAACATATTTGTGCATAACAGTGCATTCTGTGGCCATTATACAAATATTCCACATATTTATTATGTCTGTCAAGTTTCCGAACTATTGAAAAGTGTAAGCAAAATCAATTATTAAAAGGTTTTTATTTTTAATATTTGGGAAGTTTCTATTTCTTAATATATATATATGGTAAGCTTTTCTACACTCACTAGTTTATTGTACACTCACTAATGATTTTTTGTAATTTTATTTTCAATTAGTTTTTGTGCCTTTTAATGACAAATATTGTTTTTACATTGTGGGTAGAGTGAACATGCTAAAAGGAATTGCAAGGGAGAATGCCAGAAGAGAGTACCAATAGATTATGGAATGGAAAATTGAAACTGAGATATGATACTCTAGGTCCCTGGACATAGATCTTTGGTACATTTATAGGGTGAGAGGTCCATGGTAATGTTACTTGGAATGACAGCTATGCTGGATTTATTATTTTATAGGTTACGCAATTTATTAAATTAAATTGTCATGTTCAATAGCTTATAAATGTGAGCTGCTGGGAAGAAGTCTGCAGCAAGTGCAGTGCTATGTTTCAAACCAAAGACACAGAATTAAAGGTACCTCTTTCAAGTCACCCGTCCTCTGCTTCATTTCCCCCAAATTGTTGGCCATTTCATTAAAATTGTATTCCCAATTTCATGAAATTGGCATAATAAAATGGACTATTTTGCTATCGAATCACTCTATTCCCTGTACAATGCCTAATAAAACATTGGGTAATGTACTATCTTGTCATGTGGCCCCCACTCAGCTCACTGTGAGACAGGTATACTACACACATTCTTCATGTACCCTGGTCCAGCTAGGTCCAAAGGTTGCTATGGTTGCATTACATTTATAAATGTATTTCATTATACAATGTTCCATAACATTTTTATTTTTCCTGATGAAATCTGACTACTTCATACAGGTGATGTTTATCCTCTTTACGAGAAGACCAATCACTTACTAAAGATGTACTTTCATGAGAAACCTAACTGAAAAATGGCATGCAAAAACGTGGCAGCTGACAAGAAAGGACCCTTTGGCAAGAATATCAACAATGCGTCAGTCTGGAAGCAATCCATCCCGAATCTTTGGCAATGTCCACTGCAGTATTGTTACCTTGTGCCATAATTAGCACCAGAGCCTGTAGTCCGAAAGGTGAAAGTGCTGAAACGAAGGTCGCATCCAGTTTCAATCACAGGGAAACAAAGTGTTACTTCTCACGGATGCCGAGGTGATGGGGGCCATCTTAGGTGATGTCGAAGAGCCAAAGAAGACACACGCATTGGGGAAAAAAAACGAAGTCCAGCTGTATTAGCAGACAATGTCCATTATTGTTCTGGATATCGGAGCATCTTTGCTGATCCTCATTTAGCAAAGTACCCACTGTCCGAACCATACATACTGAAACCCAATCCCTGTTTAAGCCCCTCTGCCTGACTTCATCTCATCGTTTCGGCTGCCACATGAACCCTCCACATGCTGCCCCCAATATCCCTTTCCTTGACTGCTTCTGACTAATCACACCCTCACCCAATTGTCCACACTGTTTCCTTTTCAGAATGGGGGTTCACCCTCATACTCCCTTTCTCCAGCAGCCTACCCAGAATCGTTTCCCCCTCCCCAACTTTTCTGATCCTCTCCACACAATGGAGGGGGGAGGGTGGGCTACTCCCTCATACCCACCCTCTGGCTACCCCCAACCTTGAACTTGTCCCCCCTTTCACTCTCCGACCCATCACTCCCATGCACCTGGAGACACATTGTCTGTCCTCTGGTCTCTGTGCTACCACCAGAGCAGAAACATAGAAGACGGACCAACTCGCCTGCTTCTTCCGGCATTTTCTCATTCGTCAGCGAAAGTGGACTTCAGAGACCTTGTCTTTGACTTCAATTCCCACAGCCAAAATCGTTGTCTAGCAATTTGGTGATTGGGGGATGCACTCCTCGGGGGTGAAGCCTTTTCTAGCGATGGCCTGAATACTGGGAATGACAAAATGGCAGATGTTTATTAATTATCTCTGCAGTCTGGTAATGATGAAAATGACCCTCTATGGTCCTCTGTGAACACACCAGAAAGTAGACTGCAGCTTTTCTGAAAATCATTACAATTTGTGACCCAAGAAATGAAAAAAATGTTTAGGCAATTAGTACTTGTTGGATGGGAGCACAGTATCGGCAAGAGAAAGCAGGCAAAGAGCCCTCAGTTCTATGTACACAATCCAATACTATGTGGTCATTAGGATAGGATTTAAAGTCGGTTTACTGCTGTAACTTGGTCTTAGTCGTCATTGTTCATGGTTGACCAAGAAGATAATGGGGCAGGAGCTGTCAGAACATTGATGCGAGGGGGACCCCAACTCTCTTCTCTGTAGCATCAAGCTGGCACAGAGCGGTGAACCGTTCTTTTTTTGTGCTCATTGGTTTGTAGTGATCTAGACACCTCTACAGCCACTAACTTTCCCAAACTTCATGGCTGTCTTTTGTGTCACTAGCCACAAAACAAGCCACTATCAAGTCCTTTTCATTAAAAGTACTAAGTACCCCAGAAACAAGCCTTTGGTTGCGCTATCACAAAAGAAAGCTAGACAAAATGTGTGTAAATAAACTCTGTTTCTCTAGTAGACACTGAACAAATCTGAGAATATGTAGACTATCTTTGTCCAGCATATCAGGTACCCATAAGCTTATATTTTTTCAGCTGGAAAAACACCAATGGAGTTGCAATACAGACCCCTCGCATGCCAATCAGGCTTGTGGAACAGTTCACAGGCAACAGATATGCATCACTGTACATTGGGCTAATTTAAAGGTAGTTCATGCCAAGTGAAACACTGCTTCAGCTGCCATGCAGAACACTTGCCGTGCCAGTAAGCATGAATTGCCATGTTTACCATGGAGAAGTCTCACACAGCTGCAAACACCCCGGGGGCATTGAACGGCAAACATTTGACCAAGTGGCTCGAATGATGGTTTTGTGTGTAACTGGCAATGGTAGCAAAATTGGGTGCCGACAGATGGTCAGTACTGCTTGCTTGCACCTTGTAGTACAGGGCTTTCTAAAAACGGAAAAATAATGGTCAATACAGCAGAATCTGTTTCCATTGCAGTCATCCCATGAAAGCTCAGAAGCTGTTGAATAGGCTGCAAATAGCTAATGGACTTTCCTGGCTTTGCCACATACCGGAGGTTTCCACCTGCGGGAATTAAAGTCTCGACAATTGTTGCACTTTGCTGTTCTCCACATGTACTTCTCCAGTGAACAGTAGTGCCAGCTATGGTCGAGTCTGAGACCACATCCTTCACAGAAGCCCAAATAGCACAGTTTATTGAGGCCCTTCATTCTTAGAAAATGTAGAGTTATATGTTAATGGTAATGGCACTACCGGTGAGGCCTTGCTTAGGCTTCAGAAAAAAACAATTTCGTACTGCGATATATGGCCGTGTCCTCAAAGAAAATTTGAAATCTAGCATCATACCTCAGGGCTTACAGGTAAAAATCATTCTGTGCCTGTTTTTAGATAACGCTGAACATAAAATCTCATTCAGCCAAGTGGTGACTAAATGTAGTCGGGATCTGTTAGTACTAACCATAACAGCACAAAGGCTAAGTGCTAAACTTGCAGAAACATTGTCAGAACAGGAAAATGACTAATGCCACCATTTTTGAGGCAAAACAGAAACTTGAACAGGTCAAACTATTTGGAGAGTTCCAGTCTGCAAACATGCTAGCAAGAAACGAATACATTTAAAAAAGACATTCCTCTTTTCAAAAACGAAATAGTCTATCCGTATTTGACTGATGATTTCAACTTCCAGTCATTATGGAAACCGAATCATGACACCCGATCCAATATGGGAAAGAAAAGATGAGTCACGTTCTCTGATACTTCATCCAGTAATTCAGGGAACGAGGGGGCCAATAACCACGCTAATCCTAGTTTTGAATTTGAGGGCAACCTTTTTGAGGAAGGGGTGGCCGTCGAGGTAGCTCGCAGAAATGTTCCACAAAGTCAGGAAATGCACAACATGCAAATGCAGAATGTGCAACCACAGAACACAGACTTCCGGAATTTCCAGACACACAACCGAGCATACCGGTGGTAAACACACCTGGGCCGATTTTCAAGTTATCAGCTCGCGAACTAAATTCGGCTGAAATGTCCATTTTACAACGGGTACTGTCTTTGGTCCCCACACAAACTCCTAGTGCTCTTCTCCTGACCAGCGAAATACAACATTTCTTACGTAATGTTAGACTTGCCAACAAAGAGACACATTTAGAAGATGTCACAGGAGAACATATTCGGTCGTCTTTTACTCCCAACACTTCAGAAGTCCCAGCTGAAGTGCTTACATTTGAAAAAATTATACTTGCAGAACTTGATACAATTATCAATGACCATCATTAATTTCATCCCAAACTTAACATTGCCTGAGTTTGAGGCTATAGACACTTTGGCACAGGATCAGTCGATAGTTATTAAGGCTGCTGATAAGGGAGGAGGGATTGTTGTTATGGATGCCATTTCATACAACCAAGAGACTTAGACTGTTGGACATACCAGGCCATTATCAGAAGATAACCAAAGATCCATCGGCAGACATAAAGAAGAAAAATCCATGGAAAGCCATGGATGAGGGTTATCTTTCACAAAAAGAAAGCAACTTCATCAATCAGTCAGAAGAACGTATTCCCCTTTTCTATACAATTCCTAAAATCCACAAGGATATCCACCACCAGGCGGAACGTCCCATTGTATCAGGCTGCGGATCAATCCTTGACATTTGTCCCAATACATAGACTTCTTCATTAAACCTTTGGCCAAGACAACCCCCACCTTCTTACTGGATTCAAAAGATGTTATTTCCAGAATTGAGGTTCTTGCTTTTGAATATTGGTCATGTTAGACATTGCAGCTTTGTATAGCAACATTCCACATGACAGAGCAATTCTCAGTCTCGAAACCATGTTGAACAGGCGTCCTATACCACATAAGGTCCCGACAGGATTTCTGACTGACTGTGCCACATTGGTCCTCACCAACCGTTTTTTCAAGTTCAAGGATTAATATTTTCTTCAAAGCAAGGGAACTGCTATGGGGTGTTCGTCCGCCACCCGAATTTGGCTATCATCTATATGGCTTTGATTGAAGAACAATATGTGCTAAATAATGGTAATCCATACTTTCAGTCCATCAGATTTTATCGTCTATATTGACGATATCCTCGTCATTTGGGAAGGTAATATAGAGACTTTGAACTTATTTGTAGGTTGGCTGAACCTTGTGGACCCCAAATTACACTTCACTTATGAACACTCTGACGTAAGAATTGCATTTTTGGATCTATCAATTTTTGTAGATACAGACAAGCTACAGGTTGAATTGTTTAGAAAAACTTAAAGAAACACCACTCTACATTTTCAAAGCCAACATCCTCAAAGTCTCCTTTATAATTTACCCTATGGTATGTTTCTGTGATTACGTCGCAATTGCACTGACATTGCCAGATTTGACTTACATGCAGGCATTTCACAAAACAGACTGTTAGTACGAGAGTATACAAAAAAATCTCATTAAACGTTGTAGGAAGAAAGTAAGGTACACCAACCGGGACAGTTTATTGATTCCAAATAATAAACCTGACTTAGGTGACTGCTTGGTATGTACATCCACTTTTTGTCAACGCAGCCAAGCCATTAAAGGCTCCATTTTGAAGAACTGGAGAATCTTAAACACATCTAATTTGAAATTGGAAAAACCATTGTTTGCATTAAAAAAAAGTAAAAACTTCAAACAGACTCACCACAGCGAGTCGCACACCGACCAAACCCATCACTATTCAGAGTGCCCATTTGACACCGGTAGTGGGTCATTACCCCTGCATTTCATGTGTAGCATGTAAATATTCGAGAAAAACATTAGGTTTCCATCATATGGGAAGGTCCTGGAACCTGCGCACATTCACTACTTGTAAAAGAAATAATGTCATTTATGCTATGTAATGCCCTTACAAAAAATTGTACCTTGGTAAAACCTCAAGGGATGTCCACCTCAGGATAAATGAACATCAGTCCAAACTCTGCAATCGGATGTTGAATGCCCCTTTGGTGTTAGATTATTTAGAAATGGGCCACTCCCTTGAAGACCTTAGATGGTTCTGTATAGAACAAATGTTTGATTCCAACAGCTTGCAAGAAGCCAATAAACTATCCTATAAAGAGCAGTTCTGGATATTCAATTTAAAAAATACGAGAGAGGACTCAACTGCATGGAACAATGGGATTTTAAATCATAAGGAACCTTGGCACCCAGCCACCAGCCTCTGCAATCTGCTTGTTTGGCCAAGTGTTGTGAGTCCTCTATGTCCAGAGGGGGATTCATGTGGCCGACTCCCCCTGGAGTTCCACAAAATGCGCCCAGATCCAAGTTAATTACATTAAGGAGAGGATGCACACCTTTCCACCAACAATGTGTCATGGCAATCCACATTATCTTTTGGCCATTGACACTGAGTCATTCTAAAGTACGCTGATTTAATCAGTAGGTGGACCCTCACAGTAAAACAACCATCTTGCGTACTCTAGATCATTGCCAGCGATAGGTCTTCCCAAAAAATATAGGTCTAATTCAAGAACCTTCTTTAATGCCAGTCCAGTTAGGTCCTGGCTAAGGTGGATTCACCCATGACATCAGCACTGTGGGGTTGATGCGAGAAATGCCTTGCATGGCTGCACAATCCTTGTGCCTGTGAGGGTTTTTCCATCGCCTCACTGAAGGTGGCCTTTCAGGACCGCCCCATCATCTGATACGGGTGCAGTTGTGGCTGGGAATATTTGCTACTATGCCCTTTGCAGCACATTGGGCCAATTGTCCTGTGTCTACAATACACGGCTTTGCCTTCGTCGTTGCCGCCTGCCAATTTGACTCCACCCATACTTTCTGGTTGTTAAGTACGTGTCCCTGACAAACAACCCTTTTATATGCCCCGTGTCCACTTCTGGATCAGGATTTCCGCCCGACGCCGCAGCTATCTTTCCACTACAGCTATAACGACCCCAGGTAAATATCTGTCTGGCTCTGCCACTTTTCCCTCACAGCCACTACTGAGCTTATTTGCTTGCCAGGTACCTGGACATTAAATTAGTGCACCACTCACACCTTCCTGACGATAACGGTGGCATTACGATCGTGTCCGCCACATTTGGCTCTCTATGCACTCCTGAGCTGATCTATGACTTATCTGAATACTACCTCCAACCCGCGACACATACATTAATATTGCAATACACTTGTCTTTATATTGAGTGGGCTTTCACATACAACTTTTTATTTTATTTTATTTTTTTAGGAAATACTTTGTGAGGCTTACTTTGAATTACCCCACTGGTGTCCCACCTGCTTTCTCACATAATAAGTTATGGCGGCAACTTCATCTGAAATATCAACGGATTAACATATGAAAGTAAGGAATATGTCATGCACAAATTCTGCTTTTATTTTTGTTATGGTCAGCCAGCTGGGCTGGGCGGTAGTTTGGAGAGCACAATTACATCTTTGTGTAACTCCTTCAGGTCAACTGTCTTTCTTGCGTAATGTCCGAAATGCAGTGAGCTGTGACCCCTTCACAATTTTCAGCTGTAACTTCCAGGAGAAGTGCTTGCAGATATACCTCCCATGAGGTTGGATTGACCCAGAGTCAGTGACTGCCTACCACCACAGGTTGCACTAATTGCTTCCAATATTTCCCTTTTATTACAATCCGATACAGGGTTGGCAGCCCAATATGCCCCGAGCACCCCTTTTAAACTTGAATTAGACACAGAGTTGTCTCACTCTACCTCGCTCCATTTTTGCTTCACTGAAGGCATGAAGGTATTTCTAGCATGGAATATTCCACTATGGTTATTTTTGTCACCCATGTACATGAATGTGAAACACTGCCATCGGGCTAGTACAGGTAGCACTAATTGTTTATTCACACTCTACTTATCTGGCCATTTATATATATATTATTTTATTTTGTTGTTGTAGAATGGCTTTTTAACCCCTGATGAAGATGTGGTGAAGCAACACCTTCGCGTCAAAACCGGTTGGGTCCTGTTTAAGTCTTGGAAATATCATAAGATTGGATAACAACTTAGATATATTCCAAGACAGTATAAAAGCAAAAAACAGAAATAAACACACCAATTGTGGTTCATTGCTTTTATCAAGATGAAATATTTATTTATATGTTATTTTACTTGGTGTTTTATATAGATTTGATTGTAGATGAATGTATTAGAATAGACTGAATGTTGGACGGGTGTGAATGAGTTGTCACTTTTTCCTTCTTTTGTTTTGGTCACAGTTGTGTATTCGCCTGTATTTAATTGTTGCTTCCCAGATTAATTGAGGATTGTCTTGAGTCTAATGATGTATCAATTCAAATACATATTTTGATACCTTTATAACATTTCCTCTGGTTTTCCCTTCAGTATATTGTCACTTGTTGATTCTCCACTCCAGAGAGTAGAGATCTCCTGCTTTTTCAGAAAAATAAATCTCGACATGCTTCAATGTCTGTTTGACGGCACGAGGAAATCAAGGACTGTGACGCAAGACAAAGCTGAGACAGGGGCGTTCATGAAATTGAATCTCGATGAACCCTTTTACTAGGTCCCATTGCTTAGGAGTAAAACACCTTTTAAACATGCTATAAAGCCTGTCAGCAATCACTCAACCATTACCATCATCAATGTAATGCCTTTGACTCATGTGTTAAAAGGCCAGATCATGATGATGATGAAAAATAATTCAGGGTTAAAGAGGATTTTGAAGCTCCGGGCTTGGTCAACAATATATTCCAGTAGCTTGGAAGCAGATTACAGACTTAGTTGCTTGTGAGGGAATCGTACAAAAATGTCGACCTGGGAATTGCAACAGCCGAAAATGCCAAAATTTCTTTTTTTTTTAACCCCCCCTTATACCACATATATATGTGGGGGGTTTAAAGTATAATATTAATATGGGGGGAGCTGTGCGGGTCTCCCCCTGCATATATAAATGGTGTAAAGGGTTAAAAAAAAAATTGGCATTTTCCGACGTCGCAATAATCACATAGATCCGCCTGTGAGGAGTTCAACTGTGCCACAATTCTAAACCCATACTACAGATCATGATTGTCAGGTGCTTTGCCCTTTTCAGATGAGCATATGGGAAAATAAAAGACCTGGATCTTGAACCAAAATGTGACGCAATGGATCAAGAGATTAACTTCCCAGAAAAGAACTGGAGAAAGGCCCTCTTCATTCACCTCTGCACAGAGCAATGCACAGAGCACCACTGCCACCACTTTCACAGTACAGCAGAAATAACTAGTGTGTCCAGAGCAAGTAAGATAGCTCAGAAGGTTGAGTGATTACTGCTGTGATCTGCGTTTGTGGTCGCAGGTTCGAATCCTGGCAAAGCCAACTCAGCTTTTTATCCTTTCGAGGTCGATAAATGAGTACCAACTTCGGTTCAGTGATATTGTAGATACATATGTTCTATATAAACTGTTTTGACAAAAGCGCTATATAAATAACAAATTATCATTACCATCTGTCACCAATGAGCACACAACCAGTTCAAGTCTATCCCTGTTTTCTAAGACCGCAGTTGGCCAACTTCAATCAAAAGAAAAAGAAAGGCTTAAAGGGGAAGTTCTCTAAGAACTTTTATTGGCCCAATCAATCAGCAATGTATTTTTGGGCATACATTAATCGATCGTAAATAAAATTCCAGTGCATCTTTCCTTCGTAACTGACAGGTCGGTACCGCCATCTTGTGCTAAACTTAGCTGTTAATTCATCGCCATGAATTCAAGTGCCCTTGCAGCAGTAATTCAGATCACCCGCCCCTCGAGCTGACATCACCAGTCCAAACAATATGCTCCACCTATTCTCATGACGTTCTTGGACAGGGTAGCCAAAAGTACCCTGTCAACACATACGTCATAACATTACCTAACGCAAAACCAGGAAGATCAACACATGCATCCAAACACAGCTCAAAGGTTCACTTTCTTTTCAAAAAAGGAGAAATCAACATATACTCTAAAGAAAATACTAATAGTTGGGAATGTAACAAGTCGTTATGTTTTAACATAATGCTCAAAATAGAAGATTACATCCATGAAAACATTGAAAACTTTCGTGAACAGAAGTGATAGCCAGAAAACATGGCATGCTTCACATTTTTTCTGTATCTGTCAAATTCCATCAAATATTGCTGATTGCCTTGAGCGATCCATTAATCCCTGTGTTTGCTTTGTGTAATCAAAGTTCTGTGTGGTTAAAACTAATGCACTTATGTTCCATCTTCGATGTTTGATCGATGCATATGGTGTTCTGTTAGTGAGAAGAAAGGAGTCCTTTCACTTCGAAATGCAACATCTTTCTATCTGCACGTATTAATTCCATACATACAGGCATGTTGCTCCATATTACTGCAACCGCAAATGGACAAACTGGTGCCTGACGATCGACCCAGAATATAGATATTACAGATGCCTTGTTGATGGTTATTGTCCAATTCTGGTTGAACAACCCATCCATGAGAAGATCGTATCCATGACAAATGCACATCCCCAGGACATAGTATATTTCAGTACCCACTTTCAAAAAGTAATATACACAGTACATAAATATGTTATTTGGCAGTTTATGGTAAAATGTACACGTACAATGTCTAGTCTTTGTGTCAAATTGAATATTAATTCCGTGCATCGTTAATCAAGCATAGAGCACACATGCCAACTTTTGTTGCACGAATGTTATGTATAATTCTGCTTACAATATTTGCTGATTTTCCATTGTCTCTATGTAAAGATGTGCAATCGTTTCGAACTACAGATCTCAGTAATAGAAACTAAACTTTCTTATGTTCGGTTTCATCACAGTTAATCTTATCAATTCTTTGTGGCTATTAAACACACTGGCCCTCATTACGACCCAGGCGGTAAGGGGTTTACGGCAGCGTAAACAGCGCCGACCCTTACCGCCTGAGTACGAGATCCCTTAGCGCCATGGCGGATTTAACACCTGCTTTTAGCAGGTGTTAAAATCCATGGCGCTAAGGGACCATGGAGTTAATTACGCCACCGTAATTTACGGTGGCGTAATTAACGCCTTCCCCACTCCCATTATGCCCTATGGGGCAAAAATGGGAATGGGGAAGGGTAAAATGGGAAATGGGGACTTACCGCCCCGCCGACCTCGGAATGGGGCGGTAAGTCCGCCTACCACCATGGCGGAATTGCAACCTTAGCGGCATGGACCATGGTGCTAATAGCACCATGGTCCTCCGCCAAGGTCGTAATGAGGGCCACTGTGTCCTTCAAATTGTTAGTATGAGGATCCAAGGACAAATAACCAAGAGACCCTTTATTGTGTGTTCTCGGCTTGCCAAAGGAAGGTTTCGTTTTCAGGAACAAATGTAACAGAAATGAACAATATTAGGACTCTGGATTCGCTATATCGATGACGTCATGATGACATGGAAAGGCAATGAAAAACAACTCCAGGAATTCTTAGCATGGCTCAACACCCGAGACGCATGTATCAAATTTACTATACAATATGACAAACTATCCATTCCTTTCTTGGACCTCACCATCTATAAAACAACCTCAAACACTTTGGCGACAACTCTATACCGAAAACCTACCTCAAAGAACACACTGCTGGAATTTCATAGCTTCCACCCAGCAGCCTTGAAGGAAAACCTACCCTTTGGTCAGTTCCTTCGCCTAAGACGCAACTGCACCACAAGAGAAGACTTCGACACCACCAGTCAAGATCTGTCAATCAGACTGAAAGCTAGCGGTTATACCAGTCACGTGATCCGCAGAGCCCAAAAAAGAGCAAAAAACACTAACGTAGAAACATGTCTTACTCCAACTCCACGCGTTGTATGCAAGGATAAGATGACCTGTGTCACCACCTTTAAGCCTCTAAGTAACCAGATCAAAAAAAGCATCCTCTGACATTGGAGCATCCTACACACTGAATCTTTCAAACACACTAAACCTCGATTTGCTTTCAAGCGAAGCAGGAATCTGAAAGATCGCCTGGTCAACATCTATACTGAACCGACCACACCAAGTAACCAACAACTGACATTGTGGAATTTGCCGCCAGTCAAAGGTCACTACAAGTGTGGCTCCTGCTCAGTCTGCTGCTTAACAAAGGATATAAAATCCATCGAACTGAATGGCAAAACATGGACTTTTAATACTGTCTCAAACTGTAAAAGTAAATGGACAGTTTACGCCATTCAATGCCCATGGAAATTGATATATATAGGTAAAATCAAACGGGAAATTAGACAGCGCATATGCGAGCACTGATCATGCATAAGTAATGCTATACCGGATAAACCAATGATGGCACATTTTCAAGAGAAGAAACACAGCCACAACGATATGTTCTGGTCATTCTCCAAACAGCCAGGAATCCTTTCAGAGGGGGTGATAGAGATCTAGCCCTTCGAAAGCTAGAACAACAATGGATTTTCCGTCTGAATTCAGTTAAACAAGGTCTAAACATTGCAATCGAAAGGAACCTGGTTTTCAGATAGACCTCCCACCTCCAGTAACTGCTGCTATCCATCTCTTGTAATGTAAACCACTCCATATTTTTGCGACATCCTGTAGAAAATCCGCTTCTGACTACGTGTGACACTATCCCCAACTGTGATACACAGGCTTTTGTTGTAAACTGGTTCTTGCAAACTGTTCTCTCCATGTGTGGCTCAACTACCTGTAATGCACATCAATAGATGTTAGCTTATATGCTACCCACAGCACTGATCTGATGTACCTTCCTTCGTTCTAATGTGGCAATACATGAACTTGTAATTCTCCTATGCAGCAACTGACACAGTAGTACAATGGGCCTCATTACAACTGTGGCGTTGGACCATGGTGCTATTAGCACCATGGTCCATGTCGGATTCCGCCATGGCGGATGGCGGATTTACCGCCCCATTCCAAGGTTGGCGGGGCGGTAAATCCCCATTCACCATGGCCCCCTTCCCCATTTTTGGCCCATAGGGCTCAATGGGAATGGGGAAGGCGCTAATTACGGCACCATAAATCACGGTGCCGTAATTAGCACCAAGGTCCCTTAGCGGGTTGGACTTTAACGCCTGCAAAAAGCTGGCGTTAAAGTGTGAATCGGGCGTTAAGGGTTTAACGGCGCTGCAGCCTTTTACGGCGCCGTTAACCCCTTAACGCCAGGGTTGTAATGAGGCCCAATGACTTGGCCTGCTCTGCACCCCTGTATAAAAATTCAAAGTGCTAAAATGTAGCTACATTTGCAATTAGAGAAAGCCATAGCCAGATTTTATGTACCTCAAGTGCGAAAATCACAAACATTTGTAAAAAAAACAGATTTGATGTACCCTGTGTGTAAAAATGACAAAAATGTGTAAAATACAAACACTTCTTTCCATGTGTATAGAACAAGCACCTTTTTTCCATGAATTGCTGTTAAACATAACGTGTCCGCAATATTAGTGACTTCCCATTACTGCATCATCTGGGAGTTTTGACTCTACGACCATTACAATCCCCAATAAAGCGTTCCCTCAGCAGCGCCTGCGCACTGCTCTCATTGAAATACCTCTCTGCCCACTACAATACAAACTACGAGCCGGGTGGCCGAGGAGGAGCCTGGAGACCGCACGCTCTGCTGTTGCCGAGTGAACGTGACGTCTGCCGCTATGCGCTGCGGAAGCAGGGGCAGAGCAAGAGTCTCGCATGCGCTTACAAATATGCAGAGGAGGCGGACCCAGGCAGGTGACTGGGAGGAGGGTGCTGGGCTCGAGGAGGTGGAGCGGATTCTTGAGGCGGATGCAAGGTGTGTGTGTGCTTGGAGGAGGCAGTAAGAATGGGTAAGGGGAAAGGGAAGGTTGGAAAGAAGGGAGGGGTGGAGGAGGAGGCGAAGAGGGAGAGAACGCCGACTGTGAAGTCTACACCTGTGGAGAGGGGGAAAGGGGAAAGGGAAGAGCGCCATCGTAGCAGGTCTCCACGGAGGGATGATGGAGGGAGGCTGGACCGGGGCCACTCTGGAACGGTGACTCAGGAAAAGCGCGTTTTGAAAGGGCTGGAAGCCTCAGAGAGCGGTGGGTCTGGGGAGGAGAAGATGCAGGGTGACAGTGTGTGGAGGTGGTGTTGAAGCCTGAGAGTCGAGAGAAGACGTTCCTGGGGGTGAATCCTTTGGAAATTGCTAGATGGGTGAAGGCGGCTGTGGGGGATGTTACTCGGGTGCTAGTGGTGGCTGGGGGCCGGTTGTTGGTGGAGGGGACGGATGCTGGTAGCAAGGCTAAGATTCTGGAGGTGGGTTGTCTGGGTAGACATTCGGTGCAAGTGTTTGATCAAAGTGGTGTGTCGTGTAAGGGGGTGTTGTATGGTGTGCCGGTGTCCATGAATATGTCTGAGGTGGAGGAGCAGCTGGCGGATGTGGGGGTAGTGGAGGCATGGAGGCTGGCGAGGAGAGATGCACAAGGGGATGTGGTGTCAACGACTGTGGCAGTGAGGTTTGCGAGAACGGAGTGTCCGTAGGTGGTGGAGATGGGTTATCAGAGGTTCCGTGTGAAAGTTTATGTAGCGATGCCGTTGAGGTGTTATAAGTGTCAGCAGTTTGGACATCTGGCGAGAGTGTGTAGGAATGAGAGGCATTGTGGGAGGTGTGGAGGAGATCATGATATTAAGGAATGCAAGGTGGAGACCCCGGAGAAGTGTGTGAATTGTGGGGGGGGGCACTCTACTGCGTTTAGGGGGTGTGAGAGCCATAGGGTGGCGCAAGAGGTGGTGCAGGTGAGGGCGGCAGAAGGTCTGTTTTATGCGGAGGCAGTGGCAAAGGTGAAACCGGTACGAGTAGTGAATGAGGTGTGTGGGAGAGAGCCGGTTGTGGATGAGACTGCGGGAAGGAAGAGAGTGGTGGGAGAGGTGAAAGGCGTAGAAATGATGGTTGTCCCGAAAACTGAGCTTATGTGCTTTATAGTGAGTGTGCTGGAGCTGGTTCAGGGGAATTTGTCAGTCAGTGTGTCGGATCTTACGAAAGGAGTGGTGGAAGCAGGGAGGAGGTTTTTGAATGGTGTGGATGTGTTGGAAAAGGATGTGTTCAGGATGGTTACTAAAGTGCGGAAGCAGAGTGTGGTGTCGGCCTCAGGATTTTGTTGAGGAATGGGCAGGAGTTGAAAGCGGCGCTGTGTGTGGAATTGAATGATGATGTGGTTTGTATTCAGGAGACGTGATTAAGGGGTGATCTGAGGTTTGTGATTCCGGGTTTTGAGTTGTTTCGTAAGGATAGGTTGAAGGGGAGAGGAAGGGGGTGTGGCTCTGGCAGTTCGGAAGGGGTTGGTTGTAAGAGAGATTGTGGTGGATGGAGCAGTGGAGGCTATCGGGGCGGGGATTTGGGTAGGGGGATCGGAAGTCTTGGTGTTAAATTATTATAATCCGTGTGAGGTGGTGGAGGTGGATGTGCTGTCTGGAGTGATAAGGGGGCATGTGGGACCTTGTGTATTGTGTGGCGATTTTAACAGTGCCAACACGTTGTGGGGTAGTGATCGGACAGATGCGAATGGGGAACTATTGGAGGACATGGCGGATGAGTTGTGTCTGTTTTTGCTGAATGATGGTTCGGGTACATGGTTGGATGTGAGGACTGGGAAGTTGTTGTGTTTGGATTTGACCTGGGTGTCTGCTGCGATTGCGGGAGAATGTGATTGGGAGGTGCGTGAGGATGGCGATATGGGGAGGTACCATTCTGGTATTTTGGTGACAGTGAGGGGTGAGGTAGGGATCAGGCCACGGATGTCTAGGAGCCGGTTGAACTTTAGGAAGGCTGATTGGGAGTTGTATAAAAGAATGTGTCAGGAATTGATTGTTCCTCGGGATAGGGATGGTGGGGGGTGGATGAATGGAATGAGCATTTGGTGCAGGGAATGAGAGTGGCGTCGGAGGCGGCAGTTCCGGAGGTTGAGAAGGGGAAGGGTGGGAAGGTTGAGGTTCCTTGGTGGTTGGTGGAATGTTCACGGGCTGTGGCAGCGCGTAAGAAGGCGAGGGCCAGGGCGGTGAGAACGGGAATGTTGGAGGATTTGGTGGCATACAAGAAGGCGAAGGCGGTGGTGCAGAGGGTGATTAGGGAAAGAAAGCGCGGATATTGGAGGGGCTATTGTGGGTCTCTGGGGAGTAATTCTGGCGTGGGTGAGGTTTGGAAGCAGTTCAAGCGGATGTCCGGGTTGATGAGGCCGCAGGGTGGTATGTCTGTGTTGTTGAAAGGGGTGGAGGTGGTCAGTGAAGATGGGGAGAAGGCAAATTTGTTGGGGGAGCATTTTACGGGAGTGCACAGTTCAGGGAACTTCCCAGAGGCGGTGAGACTAAGTATTGGAGTAGTTGAGGAAGAGATGCGGGAGTTGCTGGTGAATGTTGGGCCTTGGGAAGAGCAGTATGAGGTTCTGTTTTCTATGGTGGAGTTGGATAGGGCGATATGGAAGGGGAAGTGGTCTAGTCCAGGGATGGATGGGGTCATGTATGTATTTTTGGAGAAGTTGTCAGTGGAATGTAAGTTGGAGGTGTTAGCATTGTTCAATGAGATCTGGAAGAGTGGAGTTTTACCGAGGTTGTGGAAGAGAGCGATTGTGGTGGCGATTTTGAAGAGTGGCAAGGTCCCGACGGAGTGTACGTCGTATAGACCAATTGCGCTGACTGTTGTGTTGTGTAAAGTTATGGAACGGATGGTAGTTGAGCGTTTGGGGTTTTATTTGGAGTCGAATAGGTGTTTGAGTGATTTTCAGAGTGGGTTCAGGAAGAATCGGTCGGTGGCAGATCCGTTAGTGAGGTTGGTGACTGGAGTGGAGGAGGCGTTGTGTGATGGGGAGATGGTGGGGGCATTCTTTTTGGATTTGGAGAAGGAGTATGATATGGTGTGGAAGAATGGGTTGCTGGTGATACTGTTGGAGATGGGTGTGAAGGGGAGGATGTTTCGGTGGATTAAAGCGTTTTTGGCTGACAGGACCTTTCAGGTAAGAGTGAGGGGGGTGATGTCTGAGGTTTGGAAGATGGAGAATGGGACGCCACAGGGGAGTGTGATTAGTGCAATGCTGTTTAATGTGATGGTGGATGGGTTGATTCGAGCTTTGGTGGGTTTCGGGTGGATTTCTTCGCAGATGATGGTGTGGTATGGGTAAGAGGGCGGAGTTTGTTGTTGGTGCAGAGTCGGCTGCAAGCTGCGATAGTGCGTATGGAGGAGTGGTGTGGGAAATGGGGCTTTTCGGTGTCTGTGGATAAAAGTGTGAGTATGGTTTTCTCAAGGAGAAGAGTGCAGCAAGGGTTGCACTTAGTTTTGAAAGGTGAGAGGGTGAAAAGCGTGGAAGAGTTTCAGTACTTGGGGTGATCTTGGATAGGAAGTTAAACTGGAATTTGCAGGTGAATGGTATGGTGGAGAAGTGTAAACGTAGGTTGAATTTGCTGAGGGCGGTGACTGGGAAAGAGTGGGGTGCGCAGCAGAAGTGTCTACGAATGTTGTATAAGGGGTTGATTCTGAGTGTGATGGATTTTGGATGCCAGGTGTCAGTGGGTTTCACGGCAAGCCAGAAGTTGCGGTTGGATAGAGTGCAGGCGAGGGCATTGAGGGTGTGTTCGGGTGTGATGAGGTCCTCTCCAGTGAATGCGGTTCAGGTGCTTGTGGGGGAGATGCCGTTGGGGTTGAGGAGGGATGCATTGAATATGAGATGGTGGGTGAAGTGCAGTGCGAAGAGTGTGGCTCATCCGGTGCGTGAATGTTTGAAGTATAATTGGAGGTTTGACTATTATAGGGACCAGTGGAGGAGGAAGGGGGGCACTTTTGGGTTTCACATGTGGGAGAAGGGAGTGCAGTGGGTTGTGGGCGATTTGATGACTGTGACTGGTACGGATTTGGAGAGATGGCGAGGTGGATTCGGGGGTCTCCAAAGGTGTGTTTGGGGTTGGCGAATGTGGTGTCGAAGAAGAGAGGATTGCGGGGCGAGATCAAAGCTTTGGGTCAGGCGTATGTGGCAGGAAAGGAAGGATGCAAGGTGTTCACGGATGGTTCAAAAGATCCTGTGTCTGGGAGAGTGGGTATGGCGTATTATCTGGAAAGCACTGGGGAGTATAAAGTGGGACGATTGACGAATGATGTGTCGATCTGTACGGCTGAGTTGGTGGCGATTGCATTGGCGATTGATAGGGTGTGCGAGTTGGGGTATGAGAAGGTGGTGGTGTTCTCGGATTCATTGAGTGGGTTGCAGGCGATTGTGGCAGGGGATGGTGATAGGAAGGATGTGATTTTGGATATCAGGAGGAAGATTGATCAGTGTGTGCGTGGGGGAATGGATTTGGAGTTGGCGTGGGTCCCCAGTCACAGTGGCATTTTGGATAATGAGTTGGTGGATCTGGCGGCGGGTCAGGGTATGAAGAGGGGAGCGGTTGATGTGAGGTTGCCTTTGAGTGTGGACGAGGTGAGGGCTGTGATGGTGATACGGGTCATGGATGAGTGGCAGGAGAGGTGGGTGAGTGGGGTGAAGGGCAGGTGGATGTTTGGTGTTCGTGGGAAAGTGTCGGTGAAGGTGGATGCGGGGAGTCTGGAATGGAGGAGGGGGAGGAGGTGATGCTGAATCGGTTGAGGATTGGGCATGTGGGGCTGAATGACTTTCTGTTTCGAGTGGGGAAGCGTGAGTCAAGGGACTGCGCGGTGTGTGGGGTGCCTGAGACTGTGTGACATTTTTTGCTTAGGTGTGAGAGACATGTTGAGGAGAGAGAATTGATGAGGGTTCGGTTGACTGCGCTGGGTGTGGCTGAGCTGAGTGGGAGGGCTTTGCTGGGAGGTGACAGGGTGAGAGGCAGGAGGAGGAGCAATGTGATGTTGGATTTTGTGAAGCAGATGGGGCGGTGGGAGGAGTTGTGAGTTCATGTGTGCTAAGTATTGATTGGTGGGTCTGGTGCACATCATCCTTTAGGATGGGGAAGCACCTGCGTGGGTCCGCCCACGCCTCCGATAATTGAGAAGAAGAAGAAGAATACAAACTACGCATGCGGGCCCCAGCAGTTTATAGTGTCCACACACCTCGCATGCCTATGTAATACGCACGCGCGATCATTTCCCCACTGTTCTGCAAGTCACTGAACAGCTCGCCGGTCCTGCAGATGGCTCGGATCCCATAAAATAGGTAAGAATTTGCCTCGGTCTCATTCAGAAATCAACTTAGGATACTTTTCACTGCGCCGCAGTAATTTATCACCCATAACGTTTAACGCTCTCACGTTTTTGTTATAATACAATGTCCTAATAAGCACATTCACTCAGCGATCAACTTAGTATGTTTTCACTGCGCCCCAGCAGTTTATCACCCGCAGTGTTAAACGCTCCCGCGTTTCTGTTATAATATCATGTCCTAATAAGCACACCGTGCACTGGCTAGCGCGCCGCTCTGCCCTGGGCACCACCCAACCTATGCAATCCACTGTGCACTTGCTATATCCACTTGTTGTTACCCAATTATCTGGAATTTCCCCATCATGCTCTGCGCACCACCCTACCACCCTTTAAATTCCATATCACATTCCAAAATGCAATATCCCAAATCACATCCGATGTGCCCTTGATAGCTCACTAAACTGCATATTAAACCTGCACAGTGCGCTATCACCCATCCCCACAAGGCTAAATAATGCAGTACTCCACAATCTGCACACCATGCACCTTCTACTTGATAGCCAAACATATGCTATCAACTACTCCTCTTCATAGACCAATCACGGTGCACCACGATCACCCTTGTGCCCACATAATGCAGCCTATTAGTTACACCATATTCAGATATGCAATATCTTTTTCCACCTAGACGCTCCAACCTCTACAATGCGATTGTTCCAGCCATCTCCGCTGGACGTGGACAGTTATAGCCAGGTATACATCCTTTCTGCAATCACTAAAGTGAGAGTATACCCTCTTAAGTCATTTAGGTAACCTCCTGGTGCCCCCTTTTACAGATATCTGACTTATACAGATCCATTGCCTTTCCGGCCAGTACTTCAAACAGGCTGAACATATCAATTCCAACGTTCAGCAACGACATTTCAAAGGTAGGCTTTGATATGCAGTTCCATTTTCACAGATTACCACTGTGCGGTCACCCACCCCTGACACATACCCTATCATCTTGTCTTACGCTCCTCTAGGCGGGCACACAGTCTGGTCAACAACTGAGCATGTCCTGATGACAGTTCGGACCCTTCCCTGAATCTGCAAATCGCCAGTTCACACCGAAGGCTTCTAATACCCCGAACTAGAAACACCAATCTGTTTGTGTCGACAACAATTGCACACTACTACTTGCAAGTAGTGTATAAATCTGCACAAATATCTACTGCTAACCCTCACTCAAATTTGAAGTGTAAATATTTGAATTTTCTCTGTCGCCCCCCGCCCCCCTGGGCATATATGTACCTTTTAAGGTCCAACCTTGTGCATTTGGACCACGAATTTTAAACATGTGTCTAAAGTTCTGATTAAATAGATTTGTTTTTCAAAAAAATGTCTCCAGCCTTTGTGTGACCACCCTGAGCTAGTATGTATTAAACTAGCCTATTGCTCATCATCCCTACCGCCAAATGCGTAGCTGAATTGGGCTAGCTGTTGACTCTGCTTTTTTCATTATATGATATTTGTCCTCTTGAGTCAAGCCCCCATTAAACAAAAAAGAGGCATTTTTCCTTTTCGCCCTATCTCTCTCCTGCAATATTATTTTCTACTTTACATTGCAAGCTGTGCAGTGAAAATAATGAAATATTAAAACTATTCCACATAACCAAATATTTACTTCCATTTTAACGGTCTCAAGGCACCCTGTCTTAACCCGCTTTGGGCTACTTCAACAGGCTACTGCAGCCAGGAGCAGTGCAGGGCACAGACACCACACATTGTGGTGTGCTCATGACCAGCACCAGTCATGTGCATTGGGCATATATGTATTGTTTGTTATAGATGCCCAGAAGGGAGGCCATCCAGTAGCAGTGGGTGTGGGGTGCAGATCTGTCTGCCCATAAGGTTCTATCGGGCTAGGTGGTGATTGCAATGCTGTCAAAAGAGTTTTTATAAACAAGTGACAGCCTTTCTTCAATGTAAAGTCCAGCACCCCATCACAACAAAACCTAACAGTATCGCGCCTGCACACATCCAAGCCATCTCCTCACTTTTCCAAAAACAGAATTTCAATACACACCATGAAAGCACGCTTTTGCACCTGGAACCCAACAAACGGCTTCTGAAATTCTGTCCATCGGTTACATCATTTCACCCTTTTGACTCTGCCACCTATTGCAACATTACTCATTGTACCTACTTCCCAACACCTAAGTATGTATTGTTAGCTGCCTAGCTATTCGCTACACACTTTCAGTGCAGATCAGAAATGCACAAACTCATTTTACAAATCCTCTCAGACATAGAGAGATGGTTACAGCCGAAATACAGATGCATGGATATTCATGGATCAAAATCAGTGGGTTAATAAATAGAGACCACCTGGGCCGACCAGAAAGGTGGGCAAAGGGGCAATTGTCCACCATGCTGGCTGGACTGTTGCTCCCGGGGCCAAAAGCGATTTCAGCAATGTTGATGTCATGCCTGGGTGGCCTCCACATGTGGGCCTCCACAATGAGATGGAAATAAGCATAGGCCACAGGCGCATGTTCATACTGCACATCGGCAAAGTATGCATTTAAATTACATATTCTGTGACCATGGATGTCAATGTTGACCAACAATGTGGCCCATAAACCTTTGGTCTATTGCAGTCCACAGCCACTTAACAAATCCTACTTGCTGAGGAAGCTAGACTCAATATCATATAATAGTTTTTCCTTGCTTTGATTCTATATGACTGCTTCTCCTCTGTTCTGGTGAGTTTCTTGAGCACTTGTGAGTACATTACAAAAAAGAGTGTTTTAAAAGCACCCTGAATAATAACCATGGATATTACGAGTGAGGTAGTTCACATTTGGGCACGGTTGAATAACACTCACAGAAATGTGTAACTTATTAGTGGCATAATAGCAACAAAGGTCATACTATATACACAAAAGTCAATGGTCTCCTTTTTAGGCTTTTCCTGGGATAGGCTGTGAGAACGTGGGCATCTGAGATGCCATCCTTTTCACGCTTTCCATGGCCCTTTCTCAAAACTAAGTGGTTTGAAGGAAAGCGCCTGCGATTCCATCAAAACACAAATACATATAATAGGTCACTCTTACTCCTTCTCCATCACCATATCCCAGGATGACACCCCTCCCAGTTCTCTCTGCTTCCATGAATTGAAATATGCAGACAACTTTACAAGAAAGTGCAACATGTCCAATCGGCATCTTTCACTGTGTTGTCCAAGTACAGACCCCAGAGCTACAATTACATCAAGTACCCGACCACAACTTTTTGGCGTGTCTGGCAGAAGATGAATGGCAAATAAAGGTTACCTAACATCTACATGTGAACCAGGGCAATAGAACAGAGTGACCTACAAGCAATGAATCACTGAGCAACGTGGGCAAGGAAGGGGTTGCGTGCCATGAAAGGGTAGGGAACTGTGTAAAGGGATGGCGCAAAAGGGTAACGGATGTATGAAAGTTAATTGTAAGGAAGCAGAGGGTGAAGGGGTATCAAGGAGGTGGTGCAAAGGAAGAACACCAGAGGGTGATGTGTATTGAAAATAGGGTAAATGAGACAGAGGTATAAATCAAGAAAGGTAGGTTAGTAGATTGTGTCGTTGTTGCCAAAGATCTATGCCTGATTTTCAAGTCAATGCAGCTCCTTGTGGAACTGGCTCGACTCCTTTCTTGTTCTAACAAGGTGATGCATACTAGGATTGTGCACATATATTTCAATTAACACTCGTCTTAATGCAATGAGACAGAGAAGGAAAGCGTCTTCAAACTTTATAAATAAATGCATCTTTGTTGCATGCTTAAATCCATATATTTCAGCTCTTTGCTCGGCGTTCTGCACAGACAGACCATTATGCAGTGTGCAAGTCTCCCTCAGCCCCCCAAAAAGGGTGTACTCATTAACATACCAATTGAATGTTGTTTCACCAGAAATTAGCATATGAAGGTGCTCTCTGGAAAAAAGTGGGAGGACTCCTGAAAACAGTGGTGCGAAAACCATCCACACTCATGTACCCTTGACTTCAGCCCTGTCATAATGCACGATTACTATGAAACACAGAACTAATTGTTCTTTTCCTGTCAAGATAATTGTTCTGTGTGCAAGATAAAGTGTAACAAATTTAATATTAGATCTGGCACCTGTTTTACTGTAAACATTCAATTCTATTTCTCGTACTGAACATTTTATAATGACCTTTTACATATTATTTAAAAATTAAAAAACATACATATATACAATTTAAATCATTAAAGACATTTCCCATGATTTTTCAAAAAAGGCACATGCTTAAAATAAGCACATTCCCATTTATTATATCAAAAAATGATATTGAGGGTAAAAAATCAAGAACATGTAATGTAAAACAGATTTATTAATACATATCTACTAATACTACATCACAAACAATTACATTAAAAGACATTTTTCAATATTTTAATTTCACTGCTATGCAATTAAATTTTTTGTTTGATCAATAGAGTTTCCAAATATTATACAAACGATTGAAACTTGATTTGGATAAAATAGTAAAGACCACAACACATCATTTGAATCTTGAAGTCAACCTTTCAACAAGTTCAATATTTAAGGCCAAACCACTTATGCAATGTTCTGTGGCATAGACTGGGTCCTGGGAACATACTCTGGTCCCATTCTGTGTGTATGCATGGCTAGCACAGTCAATGTCAGATCTTGAACAAATTCTAAATCCATCCGCTGTAATATTGGCTTTGCCACCCATTGCTTGCTTCTTTTTGTAATTGCCATGTTGTATCAAAGCATCCCAAATGTTCTTGCAGTTTTGGCTTGTTACCTACCAAGTGCTCAAGTGGCTCTGTAAGAGAGGAAAACTGGCCGTGTTTGTGGGGATAGGATGAAATGATAGGTCCAGAACCAGGAGAAACTGGCGTCTGTGAGCGTTGTTTTGCATGTGGGAGTTGGTTCAGGAGGCCCCGTCTGTTGTAACCGTGTGGGTAGGACTCAGTGCCTCGGATGTGTGCTAGTGTGTGCTAGTGTGTGGGTTGGTGTGTGTATTGTGTTATGTTAGGGAGGATTGTGGTTGTGCGCACTGGTTAGTTATATCTACAAGGGGTCCAGAATTGCAGATGGCTGTTGGTGTATGAACTATCTATTGTGTTGGTGTGCAATTGTGTAGTTGATGGATTTATGGACTATGTGCCAGTGAGTTGCCTCTAGGTTTGCTTCGGGAATCTCAGAGAGATGGTAGGGATCGAACATTACATTGATTCTTGGTGTGTTTGCGTAGAGTGGCTATCCCCTAGTCCAGTGTAGTCGGAATGGTTATGTTGGAGTGGCAGGACGGGGGAATGGGTCAGTAAATCGGTTGGTTTGGTGAAGCCTATGTTGTGAGTCTTTGGTTGCCGCTGAATGGTATCTACCAACGTTCTTGCTTATGGTTTGTCTGCCCTTCTCACCACCTCTCTAGGTCAGGGGGCTGGCTTCCCTGTGGGTTATGGTGGCAGATTGTCGCAGGTAGTGTGTTTCCGGTTACTCGGCCAGGTTAGTTGTGGCCATTGGTTTTGTACCTGATGTCCGGTTGGTTGCCGAAAGGGTGCGCAGCAGGAGTTATAAAGGTAGAAGGTGAAGTGCTTGGGCAGCCCTAGTTGTGGGTGGGCAGGTTAGGGCGGCCCTAGCAGTTTGGGGTGATGCTTGGGTTGTAATGGTTTGCCTGTCTGAGTTTCCTTGGTGCATAATTGAACATTGTGTTATCCCTACATATGTCAGTTAGTTGGGAAGCCGTCTCATCATTGATCACTCTAGTTGTTGGGCATAATTGGTGGGGCAGGCAAGAGGAGTCGCCGTGGTGCCGCATTCTGGTCCTCTTGTGAAATTGCTGCTGTTATCTGTGACAGTGTCCCTTAGTGTATTTCATTTTGGTCTATGGAATTTTTGCTGCCAATGTCCCTTTGCAGTTGCCATTGTCTGTTGAATAATCAGGTTTTGAGTCATTTCCTGAAGGTGATGTGGTCTTCTGTGGTTCTAATTTCTTTGGGTGTGGTATTCCAGAGGTTAGCAATTAGGTGTGAGAACGCTAACACTCAATGGGCCTCATTACGAATCAGGCGTTAAGGGGTTAACGGCGCCGTAAACGGCGCCGACCCTTAACGCCTGATTACAAGGTCCGTTAGCGCCATAGTGATATTAACGCCTGCTTTTTGCAGGCGTTAAAATCCATGGCGCTAAGGGACCATGGTGCTAATTACGCCACCGTAATTTACGGTGGCGTAATTAGCGCCTTCCCCACTCCCATTATGCACTATGGGACAAAAATGGGAATGGGGAAGGGTAAAATATGAAATGGGGATTTACCGCCCCACTCACCTTGGAATGGGGCGGTAAATCCGTCATCCACCATTTTGTAAACGTAGTACGACCAGAGCTGAAAGGCCAACTGGGTATCATTGGCGTAATTAGTATATTTAACGCCAACGGTATCCCTCAAGTTGAAGAGGGGGCGTATATACACATTAATCAAGGTAGGAGAAAGACGGGTGGCCTGTGTAACTTCACAAGAGAGGCTCTGGAGGGGCCTGCAATCCACCTATAGCAACTCTGGCCATTCTTGGATCGAGAAACGAGGGCATCCAAGCAGTGGTAGACTCTGAACATTTTATGAGTTTCCCTAGTCTCTCAAGCAACAGAAAAAGATCAACCTCAGAGTCTCGGGAGTATAGCTCAGGGGCAACGAGCTCGCCTTGGAAGCATTACTACACGGAGCAACACAGGTTAGATCCCCGGGTCCACACTTGGAAACCTCTGGTATTAAGCGCATTATAAATAACCGAACCTATCATATCATGTCATAACCAGGTCAAAAGCGACAGAGAGATCCAACAACATAAGTTGTACAATCCTGCAGTTGTTGACATTTTTGGCTAGATTAGCTTGCAGGTCTAACATGGCTGTCTCTGTACCGTGCATAGCAAAGAGTACGGACTGATGGGTACTTAGGAGGCTGTGTTGCTCAATATGTTCTAGGAGCTGCAAGTACATGACTTTGTCAAGAATTTTCAGCAAGAACAAAACGTTTAATTACCAACAACCTCTAGCTCCAAAGTAGCTTTCTTAAGTACCTGAGTAATCAAGGCTTCCTTTAAACTCCCTGGAACAAATTAGTTCAGTAAGGATGAATTGACAATGTTGGTAACTAAAGGTGTGAGACAGTGAATGTAATCCTTAATGATAATTGCCGGTCATTCATCACCGGCACATACAGTAGACTTTAGCCCATTCACAATGCTAATAAGTGTCTTGAGTGAGTGGATTCAAACTGAATTCCAGAACTATGCTACTTATGTTAGTCATTGAGACCTCATTAGTCGTATGACCAGTATTATCAGATAGGGCCAGTCAGAATTTTTTAATAACAGCCTGATGGTTCTCAATTTTTGTAAAGAAACCAGCTTGTATTTCTAAGCACCCTGAGTTACTAGGATGAACTCTATTAGTAGTAAGTGTGCTGCCATCAAGTTCTCTTAAGATGCTAAATAGTATTTTTTTTTAAATCTGATTTTACATTGCTAATCCTATGTTCAAAATTATTCTTTTATCCTGATGAAATGACTCTTTTTATAGTCCGCAGCAGCAAGACGATAATTAGCAAGTGAGTTAGGGCAGGGATTTTTCCTCCATTGCTTTTCAGAAAATCTTTTCCATTTTCTATGCTTTATAATTTCACTAGAGAACCACGATTTTCCAACAACTTCAGTTTTAACTTTTGTTACAGTGATAGGGGCTAACTTGTAAATCACCAGGGAGGTGATGTTAGAATTTCCCGAACTAGGAGGTTTGTCTCATTGGAAGAAGGGGAAGATAATAGTAAAGGGGAGACCAGATCAGAAAAAGCTGTGGTGGAAACACTTTTAAGATTTCTGGTTTTGATTTCCTGTCGGGATTGTAGGCAAGGCTTTTATGTGGAGTAGGAAGACCAAGATTGAAGAGGATCAAATGGTGGTCCATCCAGGGACATGGAGTAATATTCAGAGGCGAAACCTGAAGATTATGGGTCAATACCCAGTCCAAAATGTGACCCTTTTTGTGTGTGGGGAGTTTGATAAGTCGGGTGAGCACTACTGCCTGGAGGGAGAAAACAAGAGAAGTGAGGTCTGTGAGTAATATGGTGTAAGAGGTAGACTTTGTGACATTCCCAAGCAAGTTAAGTAATTGCTCTTCGAACAAAGGCATGCTCGAGGGAGGACAATAAATAATCCCGATATTGACGGTGGTATTATCGTCCATCCATAATTTGATCAATAGATGTTCACTGTTATCCAGTATGACAGAATGTGGTGTACGGATTCTAAAAGAATCTCTGAGGAAGGCAATTCCTCCGCCTATTCCCTCAGGATGATCAGATCTGATGATTTTATAGCCTGAGGGGGTGGCTAGTAGGGCAGCATGATTGGATTCTATATAGAGCCATGTTTCGGTTAGGCAGATGAGGTCTAAATTATGTTTTGTCAACAGGTCAGCCACTTCTGTAGCATGATTTTCAATGGAGCGAGTGTTCAATAATGCAATTTTAAACTTTTGGTCAGTAGCCAGCATGTCACCTGCGGGGGCCGGTGAATCACTATCACCATATGGGGAAATACCGTCTACCTGGGAGGCTTTTGTGAAAGGAGAGATGTTATGTGCCTCATCATTGCAAGCCACTAATTGTGCGGGATCTTGCAGATCTACAGATATGAAATCATATGCAATAGGAGGTGGAGTTTTATTTATTCATGGAGGTATTGGGAGAACTAATTTTATACTAACGCGCTCTCAACAGCAGGCTCACTAATAGAGGAGGAGAGGGATTGAAGAGCAATTTGTGCTGATCTAGGAAGTTGGCAAAGTGTTGAGAAGTACGGCAGGAGTTAGTGGAGTATAAATGAGCTCCAAATTTACTTTTGGCAATTTCTATAGCCTCAAGAGGATGCATGATAAGATTGGAGCAGAACCATAACAAGCAGAGGAAACAAAGAGGGAAGGGTACTCATGTATAATGCAGCGCTAACAGCAATGACCAGTACAGATGGCTTGTTGCTAACATGGCAGAAACTAAAGAAATATGCACGCGAACTACAATGCCGATGGGTGTTGTAGTTCCAATGTGCAAAATCAAGTGTGCAAGGAGGAATTCACTTTAAGTTAGGTTACATGAAACACAAGGTTGTTTTTAAAAGAATTTGTCACAGAAGTGAGGAATTAAGAATGCCCTATGTTTTCTATATAATGTTACAATTCAAATTAGCACAGTAAAAGTAATTAAATGTAATGACTAAAAACAACAGAGCTATACAGATTAAAAGTTCTACAGCAAAAAAATAAAGAGAAGTGATGATTTATGGGGGAACTGGTCTTACATGGCCTTTGCTATTCCAACGTGCCTGTCAGTGGCTATCAGTTCTATTTGCATTCCCATTGATTGCAGAAGTTCAAAGGATTTAATGGAACCATATTTCTCCATGGCAACAGAAGATGTACATTGACAATTGCACGACGACTGAACTCACTATTGGTTTGCTTTCCATGTCAGTATTTTGCAGAAAAAACAGGACTGTTGCACTGTCCATCACTAGTAAGCCTGAGTCTTTTGCCCACAAGAGCATTGTCCATTGATATTGGTTAGGGAATCCAGACCTGGCTAATAGCAGGGAACAGGAAATGTCTCTGATATTTGTAGTATGCGGTTTTAGCAAGGAACTCAGGTTTTACAGATGTACAGAAACTGAAAGATTTTACTGAACGTTGATTCACTAAACAACAAAGCAGATGAACAAAGTACATTTCCAGCAATTACTTTTCCAAAGATAGGTGGATTGGACCATGGAAATGTGTTATGTTGCTGGACACAGCTACCCTTATTCTTCTAGTTGGTGCATTTGACTACACAAGTAAACTTCACCAATGGCTCCCCACAAATCCTCCTATGTAATTTATGAGCTCATTTAATAATTTTGATAATCTCTAGCAGGGAGCAGTCGAATACGAGGTATTGCGGCTCCCTTAGTAGCCAATCGTCCTGCAGTACAGTGGTTTGTGATTCGATGGTGATGAACAAGTCCTCCACACTAGGAACAGTGAAGTCCGGCTCATGAACACATTTGTTGATCAATTCCGAAGATGCCTCAGTTATTTAAATCTGTGATATGTCTGGATTTTCAGAATGTTTTGGGGAAAGGGGACATTGGGCCTCATTACACGGATGGCGGTAAGGGTTTACCGGTACCGGTAAGGGTGCCGGTAAACCCTTACCGCCTTACTACGAGGTCTCTTTGCGGCTCCCGACCTTAACGGCTGGTCTGTACCAGCCGTTAAAGTAGGGACCCGCAAAGGGACCTTGAAGGTAATTACGGTACCGCAATTCGCGGTACCGAAATTACCGCCTTCCCCATTCCCATTGAGCCCTATGGGGGCAGAAATGGGAATGGGGAAGTGCCATGGTGAATGGGGAATTACCGCCCCCACACACCTTGGAATAGGGCGGTAATTCGGCCATTCACCATGGCAGACTCGGTAAAATACCGGCGGCAACCATGGCGCTAATAGCGCCATGGTTACCGCCGTCTGTGTAATGAGGCCCATTATGTCTTTACTTGATTGAAATTCTTTTTTTTTGTAGAGGTTGTGGATTGTGTGATTGGGTCTTCGAGTAATTCTGAAACATCTTCTGTGTTGTCTGTCTCTTCTGGGGGACGTTGTGTGCTGTAACAATGATCCATGGTTACTTTCCTTGGGTCACTAGTGACATTCAGTTTACATTCCATCCACTGGACATCTGCATCCCAACTCTGAAGCTTATGATGAGCATGCTGAGCCTCAAAAATGAGTTGCTTCCAAGTGGCAACGGTTTGGCAAGCAATATCATTACTTTGGAGTGTGGTCTGAGTCTGTCTGCTCCTCTTGTTCCTAGGCCTCTAATCGATTTTAAAAAACATGCTTAATTTATAGCACACTTACAGAAGATATGAATTTCAACCTCAAAATGTAATTTCAAGTAAATAAATTCTAACAACCCCTTTCAAAAAAACAAAAGCCTGTTTGGTTGTTACCCTTGTTTTCCTAAAGTGCCTTGATGTAGTCAATCTTGATTTGAAGACTTCTTGAGCCAACTGAAAAATAGCATTTTGAAAATCTAGAAACCAAACATTTTACTCTTCCATTTCAAGCTGCATATGTACAATTACAAATTCAACCTAATTTCCGTATGAAAAACCACCACATAATAATAATTACAGGAAAAGAAAAATAGATAACTGATCATTGAACAACATCATATGTATAACTGGGGTCCATGTGTCTCTTCAATCTCAACAGCTTCAGTAGTACATCCCTTGCACATAACAAATTCATCAAAAATAGTTTAACAATTAAACAATTTAATGTTAAAATCTTTTATCTCAAAAGGTACATCTTGAGAATGTAGGTTTTATGATTGTCAACTTTACAACATCAGTTATACATGGAAAACAGGGACGGTAAATCACTGGAAGACATTTTTTAGTGAAAACATTTATAAAAATCAAATTTTTAATAAGATAAAGTCGAAGACTGTTTAGATCTAACATTTAAAAAGAATTGAAGTTGTACCTGGTGAGCTTCCACAATGTCACAGGGAATTGCTGTGAGATCATCCTTCGAAACAAAGTGAATAAATTGTTGCCTCCAAAAGTATGTTGCATTATGTTTTTTTGTATCTACTGAGCTTTAGGTAGGCAGCGACCGTTAATTAACACATGCATAGACCATTCAATGAGTGAAAGATTCCAGGTAATTCTTCTACAAGCAAAGTTTTTGTGATGGATTACTATCATTGTTGCATGTGTCTGGGTGAATGACCCAACAAGATTATTGATTGAATGCTTTCCAATTTGTCAAACGTTATATACAATTAATAAAAATGACCACTTCATTTCACTTTTAAATAAAATATGAATCAACAATTATTAATATCATTCAATAAAGTCTCACACCTCATTTTCCTGGCAAGTTGCAAAAGAAGAATAGTATGTTGTTGAAGTTTCTGCATCCCCTCTATCAAAATAATTGCAGTTATAATAGTGATGTAAGAGAAAGATAGCAAGAAAATGTCATGAAAAAGATAGTCGATATTGTGATACAACCCTACATGCCAGTTTATATTAATAGCAGATATAATAAACAACATTTATCAATATGTTTAAAGTTGAACTTGACCGTATAAATGTATTGTGTAGTGGCATCTGAATGAATAGTATAAAACAAATTACTTGAAAGGGGAGCGCGGTTGATGTTCATTCCGGAATGGTTGTTGCAGCTGATTCTCTGTCCTTTTTTCAATTTATATATTCATTAGTGTTCCATAGAAAACATGCTTTAGCATTTAAATTTAGACAATTTCATACACTGTAGAATAAGTTTGCGTGCATGATGGTTGGCCTCACCATTTGGATATTTGATGCTTCTGTTGTTTCCTCCATCGTAACAGTCTGCACTTCCATCAATGTGGTCTACGTAAAGACAGACATGGTAATCAACACATTTACCAAAATAGCCAATTTTCAGAGGATGCTATTAAAGTTTTTAAAAAGACTTACATTGCACAGAAATATTTTTGTATCCCTAAAGTAGGTATAGACAAAGAGGCTGAAAGTGAAAAATTTAAAAACGACTATACATTGTGTCGTAATGGAAAATTGAGCAATAAAATATCCATACCAATATTCCCAAAAAACTCCAAACCTTTTATCATGTTACTTTTTGACACACTTTCAATAGATTGTGTGATCATTTTGATGACATATGCATACACACCAATTGCGTATATCTCAATATCTGCATAAATATGTCAATGTTCACTACTAACCTGAGTCAGCATGTGCTGAAATTCAGTTGCAACTGCACTGGGAAGGATTTAGTTTGGGGTGATGCTTTTTAGTGTACTTTGGTGGTTTGTACAAATCATCTGATAAGTGCATGCTGCAGATGTGGAATCGATTGTCGTCCTCCAAGACATCCTTGACTCTGCTTTCAATCTTGGGTACTGGAAATCCACAGTTCAACAACCACGTTCTTATTAACATCATATCCTTTGGGAAAACATGGGTCACTGTACCAGGAGTTTTGACATGGCTGATATTAGGGCAACCATAAATGATACATCATGGCATTGTTTGATTGTCCAGATCTGTAAAAAAAAAAAATAAAGATTACAATTAATAAAGTATCAAACTGAGTAATTCAACCATCACATAGCTTTGACAGTTGACCTTTGTTTTACACTTTGAAAAATGCCCTGTAACCAGGTATAAACATCACGGCACTCAAATTAGTCCAAAATGATTGGTCTACCACAAGAAGAAACATATTACTGGTTCATTGAACAACCTTTGAGACGCCCAAAGGAAACATACATTGAAAACATGGATCACAAAACCTCTCCCAGTGGCTACCCCGGTTGCTCCCTTTTCTGTTGGGCTGATCTCCTTTTATACACCTGCAGTCCGTTGACAGGCTGCAAGTGTGGAAGTCCAATTAGCCCTGCCTAGCCACAATCAATAGGACATGCCTGAACAGCACAGCTCCTAGCAGGCATCTTCCACGTCCCAGTAACAGAGTGGTAGAAGAGCATAGTCTTCATTGCCCTTAGTTACCTCTTTTTCGTCCCAGTACTGTCAATTGTCATGTGGGGCTGGGAAAGAAGGGGAACTGTCTTATAACAGCCCAGGAAGGTTGGGGAAGGGTTGGTTGTCAATAGGAAAAGAGGGATGCCATGTCTCGTCCAAGGGTCCCCAACTCCCAGCACTCTACGACTTTGCAGCCAAGTGATCCTCCCTCGCTTCTCAACCCCCAGGGGCAGGATCCAACAGTGAGGGCCTTTTCCTCGCAACCTGCACAGAGGATCCAATGGGTTTAGAAGGGAGAACACCCTCAGATTTTTCACACCACCCAGCCCCCTAGCGAGCACACAGTCACATGTGCGAACTGCCAATTGATAACAGAGGGGGATGGATGAGGCGAGCTCAGAAGGCCCGTAACCTAGTCAAAGGACACAGACATATGCTGATTGCAGGGATGGGGTCTCCAAAGCAGAGTCTGGAGACACTGGGTCTGGGGGGTGTGAGGAACCTGAGGGCATCCTCACTTCTTTTTCCCTGGTATCCTCTTCTCAGGAGTCCAGGGAAGGGCCATCGCTTTTGGATCCCGACCCTGGGTGTGGATATGCGAGCAAGGATCACCTGGGTGGAGGAGAATTGGGGAGTGAGGAGAGGACGTCCTTAGGTGAGACATGGTATCCCCCATTTCCCTTTCACCATGAACCCTCCATCCCTCAAGCCTTCACAGGCTTTTGTCAGCCCTTTCCCTGTGATTACCCTAAAGTATTTCCCAAATTGCAGCAATATGGTACTGGGACAAAGAAGAGGGCAACTAGACCAACACATCCTCATTTTGTGAAAGCAAACCATCATCAGCCCCAGCTAAGTACTGGCATGAGGAGGAGGACAACAAAAACCAAACAGGACTACCGCTTTGCTGGTGAGCGGTGTTGTGATGAAAACAGAGGCAGGAGCTTTGAAAGCTGGAAGCCCCAAACAAATGTTGTCAGCTGCGGGAGCACAGTCAGCTGTGTGCAGGGAGACTTCTCTGGTGTGGCAGCGTGGCAGGAGGAGTGCTGGAGACCCGTGAAGCAGTGCAGAGTGTATGCAGTGGGAAGCAGAAGCCCAAGAAGCTGGAGGCCGGCAGCAAGCTGTGAGAAGGAGGCTGATTGAAGCGGTCGGATGTATCCTGCTTCACTGAGGAAGCACTGCTACGGGTGTGCGAGCCACAAGAAGACCTCTGGGATAAGACGTGAGCGATCACACAGAGAAACAGAAACCCATAGCAGCCAAAGACCTTGCAAGGAGCCATAAGACCGACCAGTGAGTGAAACCAGAAAGGGTAAACACCGGGCTGGCAGGCAGTGATACTGAATGGAATGACAACACGTTTTGAATACCGAATAAAATGAAAGCAAGGCATTTTGAATAACGAACGAAATGAAAAGCAGGTTAAAGCAAAATAAATCATTTTGAATAGCGAATTAAATGAAAGCAAGGCATTTTGAATACTGAACAAATTCAAAACAAGTTGGAAACACTCTGGCATTTTGAAAGGAGTTCAATGTTAAAGGTATTTATATCGCGCACCGTCACCAACGGAGTTGGTCCGTAGGCGCTCTGGCGGATCTGTAAACAAGAGGGCGGGCGGGGTTGGGTTATTCGGGATAAGAGGAAGTAGGAGAGTGAGAGAGGTGGTGTGTTGTTGGTGGCTTCAGTTCGGTATACACTGTGCGCCGAGCTTTGGTGTAAGTAATGGACCAGGGCGAGACCTTGTGTGCTGTTGGTGCTGTTTGTGTGTTGTTGGTTTGTTGTTGATGTGGTGTGGTAAAGTGCGTGCATTTTGCTGGGCGAGAGTTGGTTGTGTACATTTCTGGGTGAGTTACGAATGCAGAGATTTGAAGGTAGGGTTAGTGGGGTGAGAATCCTGGTTCTGGCACATCTTGTTCGATTTAATTTGCATTACTATGGGTGGGATTAGTTTCTACTATCCTTTCTTGAGCGTCTGACTGTTGTGGGTGTTAGCGCGGCGCACTCGCTGCTGTATTCTAATGAACTTTGTATAATGTGATTGGTGTGTCTATACTTCTCCTTAGGTATCGGAGCTGGGGGTGGGGTGGTCCCTATTACCTGTGCTATCTCTGTGGAATAGGTCTGTTGGAGTGAAAGAAAGATTGTGACCTTTGCTGAAAGTAACGTTTTTGAACTGCATTGAGATAATGAACTACATTAACTGAAACCAGTGCTAGCAAAGTCAAGACAGCACAAAGAGTTGAATGCAGAACATGATAAATCCAACATTGGCCATAGCCAAGGAAGTGTAAAGAACTGTTTATTATAATGAAGCAATCATTGGCAAGATGCAAAGAAACCTAAGGAGGTGTAGCAAGTGCAAGGTGTGTCAACAAGTCTCAATACAGTGTCAGGAGAGTGTGACAATTGTGACTGAGGTAAACCTCACTGCTGAAGAGAAGCAGTGGACTGATGTTAAAGGAAAAGCAATCAAAGAAGGGTACTTGTATTGGGTGGACAGTGTGGTCCGACAACTGCACCTAGACCGGGTGTCCTGAATGGACAAGCCACTGAAAACACCTATAAAGAAGCTTGTGTTGTGCAAAGACCTTGTGATATTTAAGTCAAGTGTTGTTTTGAAAGCCGGAAGATTTTAACTCTTGGGGAAGGGAACCCCTGTATTTGAGGAACTACTATGAACTTGGGGAATCTCCCAATCCTTCTAAAATAGGTTTGGTCAACACGTGGTTGGGAAGGTCAAACTGATGATATGCAAATTTGAGTAACTCGGGTTGCGCCACAAAATATGAGAAAGCAGGTGGAAAATCAACGGCCAAAGATGGTGGACGGTAAATTATATCAATGAAAAGTGTACCAGTACATAAGTCATTTAATATGCATGAGGCTGGACCCAATGATAATAGAGGATTCTTTAATGAAATAGTTAAGCCTTTCAAGATGAGAGGGAAACCATCTAATCTTTTACCAGTGCAAGTGCTTATCATGGCCTGATAGCCAAAAGGAGTCAGATCATTAGGGTTGACACAGTAAAATCATATTGCCACATGTCTATTATGCAGTTATGGTCCTAGTTCACATGTAGAAAACGGTTGTGCACACTGATTCTGTTAACCACTACCTGCTGCACGAGAGAAGGTGCCCAGCGACAGCTAAATAGTACTTGAATTGTGATAAGATTGACCATTTTTGCCAAAATTGCACAGGCACCTATGCATCAAAGATCTACGAAGGATCAGAGGCTGCGGAATGTGAGTCTGTGCAAACCGCCATCTATTACATATTAGCATGAGACCCTAATGACGATCAGAAAGTATTTTTCATCATGACAGTTCATAACACCTAATTGGAAAAAATACATACTAGGCCTGGCGCAATCCCTCGTCGTCTGCCCTCACCCCACCATTGTGCTAACTATGTTGAGTATCTATGCATTTGGGAGTGCTGTTCTGTTACCACTGGCTGAGGTTTCTGCACAACGGTTAGCCAAGGCCACAAGAAAATAACTGCCACATTTTTCATTGCCTCTGCTGGCTCAAACATGTTTCTCGGTTGAGCCTCGACTGAGACCCAGGAATTGCAAACTTTGCTTTAAATGTGAACATGGTGTACCTCCTAAACATCAGGGCCCAATTCGACTAAATGGCAGCTGTTTGAAGGACACTGATGTGCAATTGAACATTGAAGACCGGGTCCAGGCAGAGGCGCTAAAACACTGAGTTGAATTCCATGTGTGTGCCTTAGGTGGAACTTCAGAAATGGCAAAAGATCAACATTATGGAGCAGGTGGAAGGACCCAGGCCCTCAGACTCCCTGAGCGTAGTGGCTCACAAACCAAAAAGGTCACACGAATTACGAACATGTGTGGATGTGCAACGTCTCGAAATAGCCAATAAAACTAAACTCCATCTCATGCTATGATCAGTGGCATCACTATAAATCAGTATATTGGGGGCGCAATTGAGGGGGCACAAATACAACTGGGGGCGGGGTGGTGACGCATCAAATAAGGGTAGGGTGAGCCGACATCCCATTTTTGCCGGGACTGTCCTGGAATTGGGAACTCTCTTTCCCCTCCTTTCCCCTCCTTTCCCCCCAGAGAGTTGTTTATTTTAAAAATACTGTCCCGGTGTTAAGGAAAAGGAAGATGCTGAGTTTTGGGAGAGAGACAACTTCACAAGTAACCATTATAAACTAAATTAACATCATACCCCTATCAGAATTCTGCCATCGCCTGATGGGCTCGAACCCCCAAACATTTTAGATACCAGCCACAAACATTTACTGATTGTGCCACTCTGATGGGTCAGTAATGTGAGGCGGACAGCTGCTTGTGTTTTTCTCAAAATTAAACATTTTATTAAAGAGAAAGGTTTCAAATAAATCCTCGCTAGTCCTACTCTATCAGGTAATTCCCTACCTAGTCTAAAGGCTAAGGGAATAACTCCTAACATAAACAAACTGGCCCTCACACTAAACAACAATACATTCAAAGGAAACCATAAACAACTTAAAAGAGTGAACAACAAATAACCAGTATTTTGGATGACCTTCAGATGTCCTGGGTAAATCCCTTCTCCAGGGTTGTCCAAGGTCAACTTCCCAAATGTTCACAATTAAAAGGAAAATCTTGAACCAGTCCTTACCAGTTTCAAGTAATAACAAAAGTTCATCAAACAAAAATCCACTTGTAACAGTTCTTCAGCTTTCAGTTGAAAAGATCATGTTCCAATTCCAGCAATAGAAATAGCACCAATGATAATCCTGGATATCCTCTTTCCAAGAGTGTTTTGTTAGAGTTCAAAGAATAGATTAACAACTTCTCCTACAACTTTACAAGTGGTTATGACCTCTGCAGTGTCAGGATGCTTCTTCTTGGGTTGTTGCTTTCCTCTTGCACCCACTCGTCTACTGATGTTACCATGGGAACAGACTCATTTGTTCCACAGTATGCCACTACTTCAACCAACTTCAATATATCACCAACTGACAGTGTTATACACAACCATAGTTCAGGTATTTCTGCTTCAACTTTATACTTCAGGATTATTAGGCATATAAAGACGAGACACTTCCACCTCCACAGGTAGGCAAGGCACTCTTCTTTCCTATGATCCAAGAAAAGGGCAGCCTCTGGCCTCTTCTGTCTGCTTTACTGCCACACGTCTAACCTGCCTCTGCTTCAAGACTGACTTTCTCTCAACTACAGCAGTAGCAGCATTACAGATGATTTGCTCAATCTTCTTTACAAGCACCCAGCTCCCTTGCCCAGCTTTATTCACACCTTCTTGGTTCCAGTAGCTACCCTGAAGCTGTATTGCCACACTTCCAACTTTGGGTAACAATGCCACACTTGTATCAGAAGACACTGGACCTTTAACAACTGTGCAGATAAGGTGGATAGATCTAAACAGGACTTCCTTCACTATGGAAAGGATTTGCATCTTGGCTCGCTTAATGTTTGTTCTTCTCGATAATACAACAACTTCTGGGTTTAAAGAATGATTGTTCTTAATACTAAGTCTTCAGTCTTCAAAGAAAAAACAGATTTAGGCACACGTGACCATTCTTTAAGGTAGATCTTTAAATTTAAAGGACTGCAAGTGATTGTACTCCCACGTAATATCACATATTCTTTCTAACTTCGGTCAGGAATCACAATTGACCACACACAACCTTCCTTTGATGCTGTATGTACTTGTAAGAATTGTGAAAGTAAACCTTAGGGTTTCTGGAATGTTCAAGCAGGCATTCCCTCTTTAATTAGGGACATGCGACCACTCCGGCAACAGTAATAGTTCAACAATGGAAAATGTAATGCTTTTGTTCTTACCCGAACACTATGGCTTTTACTATTAGTGTGCGTGATACATTTCCATTGTTAGCAATACTTTTCACGACAAACCATTTCTACTTGCTTCTACTCTTAAGCAAGTTTCTTTAGAGGTGGTAATAGTTACTGGCAACGTTTTCTGAGTGAACCTGAATGCTGAGCTTCACTCACCTGCTCTGCGTCACCTTCCCGACTTCTTCTACTACGGCGTTGGGCACACTTGGGACTGACACCCTTCTGCAGCATAGGTGTCTCCTGTTCAGCCACGCCAATTGGGAGTCTCCTTCACGCCTCTGTCCCTCGGCTTGCTTTATGCTTTGAGCCTCAGGCTTCAGCATGGTCATGGCTCTGTAATTACAGCCACTAGGCGCACATGGGAAAACCTCCACTCTCAGCACATCTTTCTTGGTGCATTCAGGGCAATGCAGGGTTTGAGAACACAGGACCCTCTCAGAACTTGCAGATGAAATCTGGAGTCTCAACGCTCCGGTGTCCTCTCTGTGATCACACTTCCTCATGAATTGCCAGACTTGTGCTCTACTGCCACTACTGCCAGCCTTCCAGCTCCTGCTTCTTCCTTCTTCCCTCTCCTGCTTCAGCTTTGTATGCCTCATAGGTGGGGCAATTGGTTACAGGTGTAAGCCATAAATGTCTATTGCCTGACCCTTGCAAAGGCTTTTAGGCCTAATTGCATGTCTTCTACATCTTCGTCTTTCTTCAGCCCACTTCTTCGTCTCAGTCCCTATAGGATTCTGGCACATGTATTTTACTTCATCAAAATCAGGTTTTTCCACTTCTTTAATTTGGCAAAAACTCATCAAAAGGGAGGGATTACGGGGAAAGTTAAAAAGGGGTTCCTCCCAGTCTTCCTGGTCTGCCCTCCCACCCCCATGTGATCCTTCCACAGTACACCACCCCCAGGGTCGGCATCATAAATCGCCTGCCTTTCCCTGGCACACAAGGAGGGTCACAGACCATTATTTCTGGGGAGAATCCCATCAGATTCTTCACAGCCACAGAGACCAGCTTAGATGAAAATGTACAAAAAGACCTGTAAAATCATTTAGAGCACAAGCTCCTTTTTGATCAACATGCTGAAATTCATACATAAACCACACAACTTATATCATTTAAGAAGAGGGGCAGTGCTGGACATTGTGTCGTCATGGGCGTGTTGACGGTGTTGGGAGAGGGGCTGTCATGGGTTAGTGAGTGGCGAGTCCTTTTTGTATTGTTGGCGGTCTCGGTTTCATCGTCTTGAAAATCTGGTCACCCTAAATAACAGTCAATAGGTATATTTTAGCAAACTAGTTAAAAAAAATTGACATTAAGCTTGTTCAGAGTAGGATTAAGACAATAAGGTTTTACCTTAAATTAATAAACATCCTAAAAGCTTAACTAATTTTCAACAATTGCAAAAATGCCCTATGCATTCAGCAAGAGACTGCATCTTTTAACTCAAGCAGATAACACTCCCAGGACAGCTTCAAATAATGTGCAGTTAGAGGTGGTATTTAACAGAAGAGACATTGCTTCCAGCTCAGCTTTAAATAATAGCCAGTCAAAAAGAGTTGGTTTCACTGACAGTGGACCAAATGTATAAGGCAAACTATCCGAACCTACTAAACAAAATTAAAATGGATGTCAGGAAATGGAACCCTCTAACCACATCGTGGTGAGGAAGAACGGTGGCAACCAAAATGCTACTCCTCCCAGAATGACTGTACCGCTGTCAAGCCCTACCAATCAGAACCCCAAACGGCTTCTTTAAGGCCTTAAACAAAGTTGTAAAAGCGTGTATATGTGGCAACAAAACGCCAAGAATAACAATGCCAACGATGACGACTAGCGCTCCCCACTTCCGCAGATATTATGAAGCAGCCCAGTTGAGTGTAGTGACGGAATGGCTGGCGGAGACCCCCCAATGCATATGAACAGAACAGGACAGGGCGCTGGAGGCAACCCCATAATCGGGGCTTCTATGGCTGAAAGGTCACCATAGGCACCAGAATATCACGATTAGCGCAGTAGTTGGGGTGGTCGTAGAGATATGGGAGGCAGCACTTAAATGAGGGGCCCTGTCAACACTCCCCTCCCCCTTCTTACTAATGTTTGGGAATCCTGACTTCCAACCAGGGATGGACACAAACGCGTTTTTGAAATGGAAAAGGGCAGGCTGTCGGACTATATGGGATATGTATTGGGGGATCCTATGAACACTCGAAGAATGCAGTCAAGAAATGGGATTTACGGGGAAAGATAACTTTCAATACACACAACTAAAACATTGGCTGTCGACCCCTCATTTGAAGCACGTGGCCACTAGACAGCTGACCCATTTTGAGAGGTTCTTGACAATGAACAAGGGCTCTGGCAAACTAATATCGAATCTATATGGGTTCCTGAACGCACAGGGGGAGGAAGTGACGTGGAACTATATGGTGAAGTGGGACAAGACACCAGGGGAAATGATCACCAAGAAGCAGTGGGAATACACTTGGGGACTGATCCCCAAGCTACCTTGTTGCATACAAATGACGGAGATGTGGCAAAAAGTCCTACTTCAATGGCACTATACTCCAGAGTGACTCCACGCTTTGTTCCCGACAACTTCAGACAAATGCTGGAGAGGGTGCACAGAGAAGGGGGACTGGAAACACACATGGTGTGGCTGCCCGGTGCGCCAACAAGTTTGAGAGGAAGTTAAATAATAGGTGGGGGCGATGGATCCAGCAATGGAGAGGTTACGGGACAAGAAGTGGATGGGGGGGATATGGGAACCAGGAACGGGGACTCGCACCAGGGCACAAAAGAGGGGTTTCATGCCACTAATCATTGCCACTTGGCTCTCGATTTCCCAGCAGTGGAAGAAAAAAGCACCACCCAAGATTTATGAATGGTTGAGTATGGAATGTTGTATCTCTTGAATGGGTGACCTATCAAATACAGTGGGCCCAGATGGCATTCAAGGAAGAGTGGGGTCAAGTGATTTGAAATCTTCAGAATGATTATATGCAACAATGGTGTTCACACAGCATCCGAATAATGGAAATAATATGGGCATAAAATAATTAAACTCAGAGACTGGATTCTACACCCAGGGGGACGGGAGGTGGGGGAAAATGCTGGGGAACGTTAAACGAATAACTGTAACACATATTTAGGAAAATGAATAAAAATATATTTTTTTAAACAGTCAGTTTACCAGAAGAGATATCACTCATATCTCTGCTTTAAATGTTAGTCAAGGACAGTCTTTTTAAAAGATGAACTATCTTTTTTTCAGCGGAGCGGGTGAGAGCAGCCGCTGGTGACTGCAGGCCAGCCAAGCCCTGCCAGGCCCTCGGGGCCTCATGTGAGTGTTTTTAGGCTTTTTCAACAGAAATTGTAGATTGTGCTCCGAGCGCATTGCTGTGCCTGCTCCCCCCTCCCACTTCAGCCACTTCCTGGTCCTGGTCCCCTTCCCCGCCTCCCTGCTCGCCCACCCCACCTTCCTCTCCTCCTCCTGCTTCTCCTTCTGCCTTATAATTGTTACCCCTGGGCAGCCCCCCTGCCCGGCAGCCCCCTCGGCTAAGGGCGGCTCCCACGGTTGCGGCTCCCTTTGTGTCTGCAGGTGTCTGCAGGGGACGCCAGGCGCCTCCGCCACTCCTTCTTGTGAGCTCCACCTGCTCCCCCGGCCCACCCCACCAGTACCTGTTCACCTCTCCGCAGGGTGTCTACACCTTGCGGCCACTAATTGGGGTAAACTAGGGTTTTTCTCCCTTCACAGGATTTTCAAACTTAGGTGGCCTCTCCACTGGGTACCTGAAACGCATTACTATGTTCACTGTGTTCTTAAATTGTGGTAAACCAGGGTTTTTCTCCCTTCACAGGATTTTCAAACTTAGGTGGCCTCTCCACTGGGTACCTGAAACGGATTACTGTGTTCACTGTGTTCTTAAATTGTGGTAGACTAGGGTTTGCCGCTCTCTTCCTGTCCGCTTGCGCTCCTCCTGTCTTCCCACCCACTCCCTCCTATTCCATGGTGCTCTCTATCTCACCTATCTTTTCTAACTGCTTCTCCATTGACTATCCTGCTCTTCTCACTAAATCTGGTAGGAAAAAGTTTAAAAAGGACATCCTGATCTCCAACCCAGGCCTCCCTATCGCTGACACCTACACTAGTGCCTCCTCCAAGGAAACTCTCACTGACATCCTCTTTCTCGTGCCTTCACCTGACCTATGGACCCTTCATATGGTCTCTGTGCTCTCTCCTGTCTCCTCTTCTCCCATTAATGGTGGCACCCGTTGGGATGTCCTCTTGGCCTCCTTCCACTCCTCTAAGGCCATCATTAATGTCTACGCTAATGGGACCATCTTGGTCCAAGGCCCTCAGGCCAACCTTCACCTCTTTGATAAACGCTTCCCGCGCCTCATCAACTTCCTTTCCTCTCCTGCTGTCCTACCTCCTCTGTCCTCGGCTACCTTGCTTCCCCCCTCCCTCCCTGCCCCCTCTCGTTCTCCTTCTTCACCTCCGCAGGGCGTACCTCTGACCTGTATCCCTCCCTGGAAGTCCTTCAAAGATGGCAATCTTCTCCACATTGCCACTCTTAACTCTCACTCTGCCGTCAAACATTCCTCTGATATCTGCCGCCTTCTTGAGGAACTGGACCTTGACGTACTCGGTCTCACTGAGACATGGTTCACGGCCAGCTCTGTCACCAGCTTTGACACACTCTTACCTGACGGTTAAAAAAATCCTCTCCGTGCCCAGGCCCAACCGTGCTGGGGAGGGTGTGGCCCTTATCTTCCCTGATTGGATTCCTGCCACTGTTACTCCCACACAGACCTACTCCTCTTTTGAATGTCTTGTCTGCCGACTCTCTCTCTCTCTTAGCCATTTCCTTACCGTGGCTACTATCTATCGGCCACCTGGTCAAATTTCCTCCTTCCTCTCCGAGTGGGCTGACCTCTCCTCCTCACTCCTGTCCTCAACCATTCAACTACTCCTTCTTGGAGACTTCAACATCCACCTGGATGCCTCCTGTCCCCCCTCTGGACTCTTTTGCGACCTCTGCGACTCTCTCTCACTCTCTATTCTCCCATCTGGTCCGACTCATTCTGCAGGGCACACTCTTGATGCTCTGATCTCTTCTGACGTTCCCCTCTCTGTCCCTCTCTCCACTCCTCTCTCCTGGAGTGATCACTTTCTCCTATCCTCCCACCTCACCCTCCCTACCCCACAGGCAAAGCCACACTCATCACTGCCACCTTCCTTCTCGGTCATCCGACCCATGAAGCCCGTGTCAGTTGAGGCTTTCGCTGCCACCTTCTCGCCCCCTCCTCCCCCTTCGGCTGACTCCCACCCTGACACAGCCCTCTCCACTCTGCTATATCTGATACTCTTGATATCCTTGCCCCTGTCATGAGAATCCGCCTGAAGCCCAAAGCCAAATGTAACTCGTCGTATGACTCGGATCTAGTCACCCTTAAACGCAAGTGCAGGGTTGCAGAGAGGAAATGGCGTGGTTCATGTTCATCCTCTGACAAACTGGCCTGTCGCTTGCTCCAAAGGCAATACCGCCTCTCCGTTCTCACCAAGAAGAGAGCCCTCATCCAAGCCCGCATCTCTGCAGCATCTAACAGTTCGGCCGAACTCTTTAAAATCTGCGAGGAGCTGGCCAACCCTGCTGCAGTCTCTACCTCTCCTGTCCCCTCCCAGTCCCTCTGCACAGCACTGGCCTCTCACTTCATTTCAAAAACTCAGGACATCCTGTCCTCACTTTCCTCCTATCACCCCCCCCCCTCTATTCCCTGCTCTTCCTCTGGCTCTTCTGCAGCCACCCCTCCTCTCTCCTTCTCTGCCTTTCTCCTTTTTTCTGCTGACGAGGTTTCGAGACAAGTCCGATCTATGAAAGTCTTGTCAAAACAGGTCCACCCCTGTTCCTCCAAAACTATCAAGGACCACATCGACTCCTTGGCTCCTGCCCTTGCTGACTTCTGCAATCACTCCTTCGCCTCTGGAGTCTTCCCATCCCCTCTCAAGCACTCCCTTGTGTACCCCCTTCTTAGGAAACCCTCTTCCGATCCCTCCTGCCCAGCTAACTATCTTCCAATCTCTATCACTCCCTTCCTGGGCAAGCTCCTGGAGAAACTGGCCATCTCCCAGCTTAATCTCCATGCTGAATCTATTGGTAGTCTTCATGACCATCAGTCTGGCTTCAGAGCTGCCAGAAGCACGGAAACTGCTCTCCTGAACATCCGCGAGAACTCCATGTGTTCTCATTCTGCTTGATCTCTCTTCTGCCTTTGATACTGTCAACCACACCATTCTGCTCAACCGTCTCCATGATAACCTGGGTATCACTGGTCAGGCTCTGGCGTGGCTGACCTCTTTCCTCTCCAATCGACTCTCTCAGGTCAAACTGGGGTCTTTCCTCTCTGACATCTTTTTCTCTACCTGTGGTGTCCCCCGGGGATCTAACCTCTCTCCCTGGCTTTTCAACCAGTATTTGGCACTTCTCGCCCACAGCATCGCCGCTCTCTGCCCCAACTTTCAGTGCTATGCGGATGATACCCAGCTCATTTTCAGGCTACCCTCTGCCTCCTCTTCTCCTTCTCTCATCTCTGGCTGTCTTTCTGCAATCCAGGAATGGTGTGCCGCCAACGACCTCTGCCTTAATGCCAGTAAGACTGAGATCCTACTTATCGGCACACCCACTCCTTCCTTCCCTGCAGCTCTCTGGCCGGCCTCTCTTGGCCCTCTTCCTGCTCCTACCTGCAAGGCAAAAAACCTCTAGGTCATCTTCGACTCCACACTCTCCTTCTATCCTCACATATCCGACGTCTCTAAGAAGTCACACTACCAGCTACACCTCCTCAGAGGTATCCTTCCTTTCCTCTCCTTCCCCCAGAAGCTCACTGTCTCTAGAGCCCTGTTTCTCTCGAAGCTGGACTACTGTAACAGTCTCTATCTAAATCTGCCTGCCTCTACCCTCCGCCCCTTGCAACTCATCCAGAACAGGACTGCAAGACTTGTCCTTGGCCTCAAGCCCAGGGACCGTATCTCTCCAGGACCGAAATCACTACACTGGCTCCCAGTAACTGCAAGGATCAAGTTCAAAACCCTATGCATTGTCCACAAGGTCTTCTGGGGCCTTGTGCCAAAATACCTTTAACTCTCTCTTCCTAAATATCTTCCTTCTCGAGCTCTTCGCTCATCCGCCTCCAACTCCCTCAGGGTCAGCTGCTTCTCCAAACAACGAGTTGGGGGCAGATCTCTCTCCGCTGCAGGGGCCTCCCTCTGGAACAGCCTTCCTGCCTCACTGAAACTTGAGGAGAACCACCTCCTGTTCCGAAAGCACCTAAAAACCTTCCTCTTTGCCTCTGCTTTTTCTCCCACTCTCCCCTGCTAAAATTACTGAAACTGCACTGAATCTGCAACTGGGCCACTCACCGTTCTCGGTCCTTGGCCCAGCCACTCACCCCTGCACTGCCGCCCTGGCAACCACTGCACTACGGGACTGTGTCTGTATCCCTACATCCCCCCTTCCCAGCACTTGTCTGCACTTACCTTGCACTTGCCACCAGCTGGCCCTAGTTATTTATCCTGTATGCTATTAACCCTGTACTGCACTTTCCCCTCTCCCTTCCCCCTTGCACTTTTCCCTTCCCCTCTACCCTTGCACTTGCGCGATCTGAATGACACCTGGCCTAGTAGGATCGTTGTCTGTCTCCCCTTGTTCCCCCCCCGGCCTCGTCGCACCTTGAAACACTTGTGTATAGGCGCGTTATAAATGCCATATCATATCATATCATATCATACAGGCGCCAACTATGATATGGTATTGTACTGCACTGATTAAGCACACACATTCACCTCACCAAGAGGTATCATGGCATTGAAAAAGTGGGTACTGTGATGAATCTGCAGAGTCCTCACAAAGACCCTACCTAAAGTCTCCTCCCAGGTGGCCAGGGAAAGGCAGACGCTTCCTGATCCTAACCCAGGGTGTATAATAGAAGGGAACATCACCTGGCAGGTAAAGGGCCCAAAGGGAGCAGTAGGATTCCATTGGGTGAGAGGTGTATTTGTCTTCCTCTAGGGAAGAAATATCAGTGATGCCAAAATATGTAATGGCTTGTTGTCAGAAAAACCTTTTAACTTCCCAGGTTGAATAACTTAATGTGGGTGAAAACATTCATAACCACTTATGCATTGGAAGAAATGAAGCCCCTTCTAAAATCATAGAGATTCATAGAGCTGGAAACTCCCCTGACTCCCAAAGGAATAGTGAAGATGAGTCTGTAAATCATACCAATTTACACTCTGAAGATCTTTATTTCTCTGAAAAGCTGAATCTTTCAATTGATCCATACGATATTCCTTAAAGGGATATCATTAAGGAAAGAAACGTGCATGAGATTAAAATTCCCATGAGAAAAGTGGATTCTTAAAATATGGACAAAGTCCCATAATACCCACAGTACTGGGACGAAGAAGAGGACTGAAAAGGCATGAAACTGAAAAGTGCAGCTTATTCATGGAAATCACCCACACCTGCGGGAGACTAGGAGGCTTAAATGGGCTCCTCAGGTGCAAGCCATTAGTAAGAAGAAGGAGCAGAGCAGTAGTCATAGGTGGCGGAGTTGTGCATTCTCCACGTTGCAGCAGAAGCAGAATCTGGAGGAGGAAGAAGACTCTGGGACCACTGTTGAGTGTCGAGCAGTTGCCAGTCCTGAGAGGGTCTTTGCCTCCAGAAGCCTTAATTGCAGAGGTTGCATGCCGGGAAGCATTGGAGATGGATGCTTTCCCCCAGAGACCTGAATTGCAGAGGCGGCGCAGCGGGAAGCGAAAGTTTGGAAAACCTTTCCCATAGTCACGCTTTCTCTGATGGCAGGCGAGCACTTGATAGTCTTTGGAGCAGAAAAAGCTCTGTGTGCGAGAGGCGCGACCCATAGAAGACTTAAAGCAGCAGGTTGCCATACCGTGAGAATCAGCTGAGGCTGAGGACCTGGAAGCAGCAGTGAGGTGAACAGACATGTACCCCAGACCTGTGGAGCACACTAACATTTTGTGACACCGGAGTGCTCCATAACCACCCGCTTGCTCAGACTTTAACAGAAGAAACAACACGTGTAGAGGGAAATACAAGAAGAAAAGTACTTTTGAATACCGAATGGACAGACAGCAGATAAATCAGTATTTTGTAAACCAAACTGACTTTGAAAAGAGCAAGTGGAATGATAAGAGCTCGAATTTCAGACCAACAGGGTGTGATTATATGCATGCCAGTCAATTTGAAAACCAGTAATAGGATGGGACAATAATTCAAGTACCCAGTACAAACGACCATTGCCAGAGTCAAAAGAGTTATAACAATGCAAATTAAGTAACAACCATTGCCAAAGTCAAGATGGGGCAAATGAGAATCCGTGTGTTTGTAAAACATGTTGCCCATGTTTGGAAATGTTCATAGAAGGAACTGGTGTAAACCCACATTGCCAAAGCTAAAGAAGAGTCAGATTGAGACAGAATTATTGTCAGTATTTGGTTAATGAAGACGTGGGGAAACAAGAGTGGCACAAAGGCTGCCCTTTTGGTAAAGGCTATTCAGGAGTGGAGCATAAGAGTGAGGAAATCACACGTGTATAACAAACAACACCTAAGTGTTTCTTGTTTTCCCAGAAGCTATACTTGAGTTTGAAGTTGTAAAGATGAAGTAGAGAAACAAATGTTGCAAGAAGGTTGCCCTTCTGGTAGAAGATATTCAGAGGGAGTGGAGCATAACTTGTAGAGTGTATGGAAATCACACGTGTATGATAAATAGCACCAATGTGAATCTTGTTTTCCCTGAAGGAATTCTTAAATGTGGTGTTGTGAAGCAAGAGACATTGCTAAGTTGTTGGAAGCTGATCTTTACCACAGATAGTTTATTCTGACCTGGAAGGAGAGTAGCCCAGGTCAGAGATTGTTCTAACACTTTATGCTGTTTGGGCAGGAGAGTACACCAGAAAAGAGAACTTTGAATTAGTAGGCCTGGCATGTGAGTAGACCAGGTGTAAGTTGATGAAGTACTGTGAAGTGGTGTTGCCAAGTCACACAGAACAAGTGGTAGAACCACTGATATGTTTTGGTGAATTATATTACAGAATCATCCTGACAAACTTTCACTGCTGAAGCAAGTGTTGTGTAAACTGTTGCAGAAGTATTTAATATGTTCAGAACAAATACGTTGTTGCAAAATGATCCTGACAAAGACAATTTATGTTAATCCTAATGACCTCGGGAGGTATTCTTGCTGTATGCAAAGAAGGTTGTTTGAGTTCTTAATATTACAAGTAGAAGAGAAAGAAACCTTGTCGAAGAATTCTGAAGTGGTGGAACCTTTGGTGTCAAGTTGGAATCAAAATTAACTGTGTTGGAACTTTGCTACAAGAAAGGGTTTCCTTATTCTTTTTTGAGATGTCAAACAGAATCCTTCTTGTATCTGGGGAAGGGGAATTCACCCAGATTGTAAGGAGAAAATGTTATACTGTGAATTTAACTGTTATATTTGTTGCTTTTGAACTACCATATATTACGTAGTTGAGTTATTTTATGTATAAATGTGAGGGACGGAAACCTTTTGTTAGAGTATTTCCTTTAGTTTATTTTAGGCAAGTAAATCCTCATCAGGGTAGGGATAGTGAGGCGTCTATCCAACCTTTTGAGTTAATAAACTGGCATCTTTTGAAAAACCTTCCCAAAGTTGTCCGCCTCTCATTTCTGACCCCTCCCATATGATATCAGAAGTGGAAACGGAATCAGTTGATACAAACTGGGGATCCAATATGTATATAGCAGATTCTAATCAGACAGAGATTGGGTCAGAGGAAGATTGGTATAGTCATACCCTCCTATTCTTAAATCATATGCCTCCTCAATAGTCCCTGGTTCTACTACCTCCATTACTTGGGATTCAATTAATTCTGATCCCCTTCCCATCGGAGGAACCGGGAGAATAAGAGTGATCTCTAATAATCAGTGCCCTCTTAAATCAGGACAAGCTATTACTCAAATAAGACAGCCAGTAGAAGGCAATATACACAATATGTTATTTCCCCAGAGCTATATTATACCTGGGAAGGATAAGCTGTGGGTTTCTCTATTGCTAGAAGTAGAATTTCATGTGTATAGATCTGCCTACATTATGCCTGATCAGGGACTGTGATTCAAAGTGTAAACTCTAATCTCCAGTGGTAAAGAATTGAAATTCATGCTCCTAAATCTATCACTAAATCTCTGTGAGATACACAGAGGAGATAGAGTTGGAAGGCTGATATATGATGTTGCTTGGGAATCTTGGAATCATGAAAATATTAAAGACTTAAATCCACATCAGAGGTTAAGACGAATCCCTTCTGTGTGATAACCCAATGAAACTAAATGTGGGTTTGTCAAAAAGGAATAAGAGCAAAATATGTTGTATTGTTTTTAAAAGGATCCTAAAGAAAGAGAAGAACATTCTTGTCCCAAACTTGAGCCCATGAACAAAGAACAATCAGAGGACTCATGTGGTTTAGAGGTTGACATGGGTCTTAACATAAACCTTGGATCAAAGCAGTCCCATTATGATAAAATTAACAATATCAGGGATTCTCTACCAGTTAAGCCTGAACATTTTTCATCTACTGATTATTACAAAGTGTCATCTCCAGGTTTAAATACATCTCTGAGATCGATAACAGAATCTCTTAAGAATAATAATTTCCTGGGATTTGGAGACCAGGGATTTTCTGAAAGTCATGTTTCCAATCAATTGGGTTGGTTGAGATTTGGACGTTTTGAACATTCTGTATATCGAAGTACATTACAACCTTCATTTGTCTTTAGGGATGAGTGGGACGGAGAAAATTTGAGAATTTTTTGATGAAAGTAGGATACCTATACATTCCCCCAGGATTGAATATGAGGTACAACCTAATGTAATGTTTTGTACTGGAGAAAATAATAGTTATCGTGTTCCTGTAGTACTATAAGGGAAAACAATCTGGGCTCAGTTAGATACCAGGAGCAGAGTTTCTGTGGTACAAGCTGACATTCTTCCTTCACATTGGGAAAGCCTAGGTCAAAAGACTATAGGTTGTGTTATTGGACAGGCAGCAGGACACCCCTTGACTAAGCTTGATATGACCATTCTGAGAAAACCCATGTTGGTATTTGTGGCAGTAATACCAAATCTTCCTACTCCAGTGATCTAAGTAGTGAAATTCACCATTTTGATGAATGGGTTTTTCGAGTGGCACAGATAACATTGAGGTCCATTAAAGTTTTTGACCAACAACTTGAGAAAATATATTCCTCATATTGTCTTCAAAATTCTTGGGTGTCAGAAGATACGTTTTCAGAGGACCCAGTCTGGGACTGGAAGGCATGTGAATCCACTATAAATGCAGGGGAGGCTAATGGAGGAGAATGGGAAAAGGAACCTAGACCGTAAAGGGCTTTAGGGGAAAGGTATGTGAAGAATTCCTCACAAAGACCCTACCTAAACTCTCCTCTGAGGTGGCAAGGGAAATGCAGGCGCTTCCTGATTTTAACCATGGGGGTGGTAGTAGCCCGGAGGATCACCTGGGAGGAGAAGGGCCCAAGAGGAGCAGGATGACTCCATTGGTGAGATTCATTATTTGTCTTCCTCTAGGGAAGAAATATCAGCGATGTCAAAATATGTAATGGCTTTTTGTACAAACCTTTAACTTCCCAAGTTGAATATCTTAATATGGGTCAAAACATTGATAATTACTTATGCATTGGGAGCAGTGAATCCCCTTCTAATATCATGGAGAGTCATAGAGCTGGAAGCTCCTCTGACTCCCAAAAGAATAGTAAACATAAGTCTGTAAATAATACTGATTTAGACTTTAAAGAACTTTATTTCTCTGTAAAGCCGAATCTTTCAATTAATCCTTATGATATTCCTTTATGGAAAATAATTAAGGAGAGAAACGAGTATGAGATTAAAATTCCCAGACAAAAGGGGATTTTTACATTATGGACTCCAAGTCCCATAATCCACAAGGAACTGGGACGAAGAAGAGGGCTGAAGAGGACCAAAACTGCAAAATGCAGCTTATTCATGGAAATGAGCCACACCTGAGGTGGACTGGGAGGCTTAAAAGTGCCCCTCTGGTGCAGGCCATTAGTAAGAAGAAAGAGCAGAGCAGTAGTCGTAGGTGGAGGAGTTGTGATCTCTCCATGTTGCAGCAGAAGCAGAATCTGGAGGAGGAAGAAGATGCCGGGACCACTCGAGCATCAAGCTGTTGCCGGCCCTGAAAGGGTCGTTACCTCCAGAAGCTTTATTTGCTGAGGTTGTGCAGCGGGAAGAGTTGGAGATGGAAGCTTTCTCCCCAGATACCTGAATTGCAGAGATGGCACAGTGGGAAGCAAAAGTTTAAGGCACTCTCTGGTGGCAGGTGAGCACCGGAGAGCCTTTGGAGCTATGAAAGCTCTGTGTGCGAGTGGTATGGGCCGCAGAAGACTTAAAGCAGCCAGTTGCCGGACTGGAAGAAGCAGCTGAGTCAGAGGACCTGGAAGCAGCGAGACGATCGGGCACACATGCCAGACCCGATGAGTTCACTAAGATATTGTGACACTGGAGCACTACGTATCCGCCCGCTTGCTCAGACCAGGTGTTTTAACATAAGAAACAACACGCATAGAGGGAAATTGTCATGCGGTAGCCCTGGAAGTTATGGAGCAACTGGATGCTCCATTGACGTCCCGTCACGTGATTCAGCAGTCTACTTCACACACAACATGGCCGCTGCATGCATACACCGGGTTGTTTCGACCGGCTCGGGGCGTTGCAACCCTAGTCTCTACTCTGGGTAAAACGTTCCGTGGTTCAAAACCCTATTCTGTCCTGCTCGATTCCAGACTTGTTTCTGGCTTTCTGTTGCAGCTAGCACTCTCGCCAAGCTTGCTGTTTCACACTGCCACTCTGTGGCACTCTCGCACAGCTTGCTGTTTCACACTGCCACTCCGCGGACTCCCTCTCTCGTTTAACCTTCCTCACGCATTGTGCTCCTACAGCGCGTCCTCTCTCCTTTGTCAGGATTTGAATTGTATTCTGCCTGCTTGCCTTCCTCAATTTTCTGCATGGCGTGCCTCTGTTCTCCTTTCCCTACTGCACGCTGTTCTGGCTTTTCCTTGCTTTCTGGCTAGGAAGGAAGTCTCTCTCATGTCCTGCTCATTGCTCTGAACGGATCCTCCTCACGGTCCGCTTACCTTTGCTATCAGCTTCCAAATGGCTTCACAGGTCTCAGTGGAGGTTGGACTCTTCAGTCTTCAATATATAGAACAAGATACTGTACTGCCTATTTTCAGATTCTGTTCTTTCATTAATGGCAAGAGTCATGTTCATAATCCGGACCTGTTAAGAGAACAGCACAGAACTATCCTGCTCAACATCATTACCAGGGTTTTTCTGCCTAACGGCTTTTCCTTGGGTTGGGCCGGCTCCACAGAGTCCCCATTGACTGGCGAATCGCAATTAAGGCACAGTGGCCTCCGGGGGAGCTGGTCCATATCTCTTCCAGAAGAAGAAAGGAAATAAGGCTGAGTCAAGAAGAAGGAAGAAGCAACCGAGGAAGCAGAGGAAGCCTCAGGTACATCAGGTGATGATACGTCCAAAGAGGAGGCCATAGAATCTGAGAGAAATACAAGAAGAAAAGTACTTTTGCAAACCGAACTGACAAAGCAGAAAAATCAGTATTTTGTAAACCAAACTGACTTTGAAAGGAACCAGATTATGACACTGACTCTACTAAACTAAACACCATCATTAAAAATGTAAAGCAGTGAATGACCATGCACCAGATGTGCCTAAACTCTAAAACTGAACTCCTACTCTTTGGTCCACCTCGTGCTAGATACAAGTTAGACCACCGCTAGGCAAACTTTCTCATCGTCAATTGCAAAATCCCAACACTGAACAAGGTCAAAACCTTAGTTACCTACTTGGACTGCTCTTTGAGCTCTGACACACATGTTAATAACCTAGTTAACACTACTCAATACCACCTGAAGCTCCTCAGGCAGGTCAACCATTTGTTTCCGAGATGAATTTGGAATCCCTGGTCCGTGCAATGATTCTTGGCAGAATCGACTATTGCAAAGCTCTCGTAGGAGGTACAACTAGGGGAAACATCCTGTAACCTCCCAAAAATTCAAAATGATGCCATCCGCATAGTCAACAATGTTTGTTTTGTTTGTTTTATTCACTTTTTATGCGTGCCAAACCGAGGGGTAGCAGGGCGCAGTGGCAAGGAAATGCAAAACCTACAGGTTACATCATAGTATAACGTACAGTAGAGAATACAGTAGGTCTCTGGAACACAGATAATTACAAAATATACAAAGTTCAAGTAAGGTCAATCAGAGTTGCAGATGTATAGAGTCAAGAATTGGTGCAAGTAATTCAGTAGGGGGTAGGTGACACAGGTCAACTGAGGTCAGTCGAGGTGAGCAGTTGAATGACATTTTTTCTGAAACGTAGATAGGGCAAGTCCGCTCTTAAGTCTTGTGGTAGTGAGTTCCAGGTTTTTGCAGCCTTTACCAGGAAGCTATTTCCTCCGATCGTAGTGAGTCTAAAGTTCAGTACTGTCAAACCATTACAATTAACAGCTCTGGTCGGTCTGAGAGATGTTCTCCTGTGGAATTTGTCAATCAGGTATCTAGGGGCAGAGTTATTAAGGGCTTTGTGGGTCAGGTATAACATCTTCAGATTTATTTTGTTCTCAGTGGTCAACCAGTTGTGATGGCGTCTGGCGGAGGAGATATGGGATCTTTTGTTTATGCCTAGTGCTGCTCTCAGGGCATTATTTTGTAGTATTTGTAGTCTTTGAGTTATTGTTTTATTAGCTACGGAATATAGAGCGTTGCAGTAATCAATTCTGGAGAGTATTAAAGCTCTGGCCAGGATTAAGCAGCTGTTACTGGAGAGGAATGGTTTACCGGCTCTTATCAGTTTGCACGTATAAACCGTGGAGGAGGCAAGGGATTGTAGCTGTTTATCAAGTGAAAGGGTAGAATCAAGATAGAATCCCAGGGTTTTTACATCCTTGGACACTTGGATGATATTCCCATCTATGTTGAATGAGGAGAATTCCTGGCCTAGTTTTTTCATATTGGCTTGGGTGCTGAGGATAATCAACTCTGTCTTATCATCGTTCAGACAGAGGCCATGAGTGGCCATCCATGCCTGGATCATAAGGTATACCTTGTTCACCAATTCCGTGTCTTTCGCATGATCCCCAGAAAGCGGAAGGAGGATCTGTGTATCATCTGCATAATTAGTGTAGGTGATACCGAGATGGTCCAGATCATCAAACAAAGGCTTGGTGAAGATATTGTATAGAGTTGGGGAGACACAAGAGCCCTGGGGGACACCGCATAAGATGGGGGTAGGATCTGCCACTTCTGAGGGGGAGAAGACTCTCATCGTTCTTTCACTCAGGAATGACTCGATCCATCTAATGGCTTCCGGGGAGAAATGAGCAGCGGAATCCAGGTGACTACAGAGGACTTTATGGTCTACCAAATCAAAGGCAGCTGAGAGGTCCAGGAGTAACAAGAGTACTGTTCTCCCTTTGTTTCTCAGCTCGTCAATTTGGGATTTCAAGTCAATAAGGGCAGTTTCTATTCCGTGAATGGGACGGAAGCCCGATTGTCTCTCTACTAGGAGGTTGTGTAGTTCTAGATGCTTTTGAATTTGGTTGTATGCGGCTTTGTCCAGAATCTTGAGAAGAAACGGTACTGTAGTGATAGGGCGGTAATTAGTGGGGATGAGGGGATCTAGTGTCTGCTTTTTAAGGAGGGGGAGTACCCAGGACTGTTTAAGGTTGGCCGGGATGGTACCTGAGGCAAAGGAGGCGTTAATCAATTTAGTGATAAAGGGAGATCATTCTCTGGCAGCGTCTTTTATTAATTGTGCAGGGCAGATGTCACCTTTACAATTAGATGGTTTAAGCGACAGGATAATTTTTTCAACTTCCAAGGTGGTCATTTTGGAGAAGTGGAAGGTATTACTATGCGCCATCAAATTATTGGTATGGGGCATTTTAGGCGAGTCCTGAATTTTGAGTACTTCTTTTTTTTGCTGGATTTTATTTTGGAGTGTGATAATTTTATTTGTTAGGGCTTGCTGGATATCTGTGCACCAACGTTTGTCCTTGGTACAGGCTTCCGGTGTGGCGATAGGAGACTCAAGTACCTTTAGAATGGAAAAAAGCTCTTTCATGCTGGAATTGGATTTGGCACGATCATCATACGAGTTACGTTTTGCCTGGCAAACTTCTTTTTTGTAAAGTGAGGAGAGAGAAGTTAATTTAGCTTTGTTATCGACTGAGGGGCAGAGCCTCCAGGTGCTTTCACTCTTTCTTTTCAGAATGCATAGGTCTCTTAGCTGTGGAGTAAACCATTTATTTAGATGAGCTTTCGGTTTGCTTGATCTAAGTTTGAGAGGTGCCAGTTTATCTAGAGTAGAGAGCATGATATTATTAAATTCTTGCACTAGGGTGCTGGGGTTTAGATTAGCTGGTAATGCGTTGAGGGTCGGTAATATAGCTGGGATCATTTTCTCTGCAGTGATACATTTTTTATTTCTGGTTAAGCAACGTGGCGCTAGTGGAAGGGCCGTGGGGTTAGGTCTGGAAGTAGCTAGGTTAAAGGACACCAAAGAATGGTCTGTCCAAGGTAAGGGCATTATGGACAAAATAGTGGCTGAGCAGTTGCAGTCAGCTATCCAATCTAACGTTCTTCCCTTCAGGTGCGTAGGCTTGTCAACTCTTTGAGTTAGGCCTGGTGCGTGAATAGTATTGTCTGCCACTGTAGCATTAGTATCCGTGGAGTCGTGGAAACCTAAATTAAAGTCCCCAAGGAGGATTAGTTGAGAACAGGGTTTGAGGTTATTACTGAGTAGGTTGTGGAGATCCTCTTCAAAGGTTCCTAAGGTGCCTGGGGGTCTATATAGAAGGTGAATGGTGAGTGCTTGATTATTATTTATCTGGTGTTTGGCAGATAGGGTCTCGCAGGATTGGATCGATTGGGTGGGTACTGGTCTGAGTGAGAGGCTTGTTTTAGAGAATATGGTGATGCCGCCACCTCTTGCACCTTCTCGGTCGTGTCTGATTATCGTGTAGCCATCCGGGATGGCTAGCATGAGCGAGGGTCCTGCTGCATTATGTAGCCAAGTCTCTGTGATTGCAAGAAAGTCGAGGTTATCTTCTGAGATTAGGTCGGCAATGTCTAGGGCATGGGCGACAAGCGATCTCACATTAAGGAGTGCTCCAACGATGGTTGGGGTTTTAGTGATCTCTGTGGCTTTGGGGGATAGAGTGGTGGATGTATTAGGTGTTTTAGGCTTGTTATTCTGAATTGGGCAAATATTGGAATTGGGTTGAAGAGGTAGCCTAGTATAACGAGGTTCACAGATCTGCTGGAAATTGGTTTTGATATTGGTAGGGGGAAGAGACCTTCAGAGGGGTTCGTGCATTTTAGTTAGTCTGGCACGGAGTCTAAGGTTTCTACTAAGTGTGTCACATAGGAGTGATACAGAGGTGGCTGTCTCAGGGGACCCATGGCTATGATGTAGATATTGGTCAGGAGAGTTACAGTTCAAATGTATTACAGACGTCAAAGGAGGCAGGGTGTTAGGTAGGTTAGCATCTAGCATGATAAGTGAGTGTAGGATAGTCCTCAGTAGGACTGTGTAAATAGCTGGTAGATACATAGTTATATAAAAGAGGCCTATTTAGAATACCACATTAGTATTATTAGGCAACAAATACAAAGCACAGTATATGCTGGAAATATCAGCATGTAGGAACAATTTCGTACCGGGCGTCACCTAGATACTAAATCAGTGTAATGTATGTAATCAGTGACTCAATGGCAATAATTCAGCTATGCCGAATAGGCGAGTACAGGAGCAAAAATACAATCAATGACTCAAAGGCAATGGTTCAGCTAGGCCGACTAGATGAGTGCTGCAGGTTACAGGTAGGTGGATAAACATCACAGCTGTGCGATGGTGAGCAAGTATGTGCAAAAGCGGCATGCATATGAACAATTTAAAGAACGAGGCACTGATTCAAACCAAAGTAATAATATGAGCGAGATGGCTACTTTGGAAATACACTTTAGGGAGGAATGCTTGTTGGCCGGATGTCCATGAGGCACAGGAGAAGAATGCAGACGCAGAGTTGTGGTATGCCTCACAGAAAGCACATTATGGAATTCGACTGGCTCCCTGTGAACTCCAGAGTTCAATTTAAGATAAGTGCATCCACAACAAAGCTCCTACATATCTGAAAGACAAGCTAACAAATGACCAACCTGAAAGAGTACTGCGATCAAGCAACAGTCATCTGCTGGTTTGCCCTAAGCCAAACCATGTCTGAGGAAACGGAAAGATATTTCCCATTCCTAGCAGCTTCTGCCTGGAACGCATTACCCTTAGCCCGATGATTGGAAAAGAATCTACTGCCTTTTCGGGGGTGGGGGGAAAACGATGCTGTTTGAATAAACCATCCCGCCGGCCCCCCTAGGTTGTCCTGTGCTTTCTGTTTTGTCTTGTGCGTCTATGTCTATAATGCTCACCTGATTCCCACGGAGGCGCCGACCTGTTCTGGACTGCTATTACCTCTTCTCAGGTGATGCGCAGGACTCGGAAGACGGACTGGACTGGACCCCCAAACCTCGCCTGTCTGGCCCATAGAGAATCCTTCTGTAGATGGAAAAGGGGATTAACTGTCTGCTGGATAATGTGTTGGATTCCCCCCTTCCCCCTCTCACACTCCTGAAACCCCCTCCGCGATTCCCCGTAGAGTCTCACCTTAGAGTCTGAAAGGACGAGCTCTCCATCCTGCTTCCGATGCAGGGGCGCGTTGATTTCCAGTTACTTCACTGGATCTTGGGTTTGGTGAGTATTCAACTCCGCTTGACTTTTCCGATATGAGGCCGTCAATATTCAGTTGTAAAAGTTCAAGCCTTAATTGTCCGTTGTCCTTTTCTCTATTTCAGATGCAGGATGAAGAATCCGCGTTGAGGAATGGATTCGCCGAAGGTAAACTCTGGTGAGTCTTATTGATGGATGGTTCCCTTAGTGATCTTGATTTCACCCACTAATGTGTGTGTCTTTTTCCCCTTAGGGGCCGGGGTACGGAAGTGCCAAAGAAGCGGCGCCGACCCGATGTGAGGAAAGATTGTCCCAACAATAATCAGGTAAGTCTTAAGGTGGAAGAATCAGGCCTTCCTCAATCTGTTCCTTCGCTCACCTTTGTTTTGTCTCTTTTCTCCTTAGGCGCTGAAAGGTGACGGATGGTGCCAATGGTCGCTGAAGAGCCCGAGGGCGCCTCGTGAAGGTGAGTGGAACGCGGCGCTGCAGCGAGCGATGCGATGCGCTTCTAAAAATAATGTCTTTTCTCAGGATCGTCGGAGTGATGGTTCCGGACTCCGGATGGAGGTAGGTAAAGTTCAATTATTCACCTTTCTCTCCTTTCCTTCCTTTTCAGGTGTTCCAGGTTGCAGGCGGGCGTGGCTGGAGCCAGGATGCAGGAGCAGACACGGTGAGCGTCCAGCTGCTAGATGCAGAACAACGCGAAGCGTGCGCTGCTGCCTGGGCGTGGTTTAAATAGCCCCCCAAAGTAGTTCCAGGTAAGTATTCTTCCTCAGCCACTCCCGAATGGTAAAATAGTCCCATAGGTAAAATAGTCCCTTTCATACCTCAAGGAGGTCTGGATCCGGCAGCATGGTCTGCATCAGGTAAGTTCATCCAAGCACTCCCATAATGAGCCTGGCGCCTATGGTGCCCGGACTGATGCCTTCTATGAGCCTGGCGCCAAAGGCGCCAGGACAATGTCCAAAGAGCCCCTATAAGGGGTTGCTGGGTCCCTCCCTGGGGACATGATGTCTGCTTTCGGGGACGCTGGTCCTGAACTGGCTTCCCGGGAGTAGGCATCATGACAGCACTCTCCCCCAAGGCCCCTCCCAAGATTGTTCCCTCCGGAGGTTTTGGTTTGTTTGGGAAGATCCGGTGGAATTTCTTAATTAATCGAGGTGCATGTACATGGTCACTGGGTTCCCACGACCTCTCCTGAGGCCCGTATCCCTTCCAATCGATTAGATAGAAAAGTTTTGACCTTAACATCTTTGAATCTAAAATGTTCTTCACCTCGAATTCAGGTTCTCCATCTATTTGAATGGGTTCTGGAGGCTTGATTAGTCTGGTTCCAGGTTGCACTGGTTTCAAAAGTGACACATGAAAAACAAGGTGAATTTGCATGTTAGCTGGTAAATCAAGTTTAACGGCCGCTAGATTGATTATGGCCGTAATGGAGTAAGGCCCCAGATATTTTGGATTAAAAGTTCGAGGTCCCTTGAGCGATAAGTGCCTGGTAGCCAGCCATACTTGGTCCCCAATCTGGTACTGAGGTGCTTCACTCCGATGCAGGTCAGCATTCTTCTTGTATTTTCTCTTGGCTTGTTGTAAATGTGTAGTTGCTTCTTTGAAGGCTTGGGTAATTGTAGAATGCAGATGGTCCACTGCGGGCATTCCGAGGCCTTGAGGCGAGTCGAGGTCTGAGGTTCGAGGGTGATGCCCATATAAAGTATAAAAAGGACTTTGCCCAGTCCCAGAGTGTACCGAATTATTATATGCATATTCGGCTATCCAAAGAATGTCTTTCCAGTTACTTTCAGATTGCTGCAACATACACCGTAAATATTGCTCAAGGGTCTGATTCGTCCTCTCTGTTTGACCATCGGTCTGAGGGTGTTGACTAGTCGATAATCTTACATCGATTTGTGCCAATTGACAACATCTATGCCAAAAGTGGGAAATGAATTGGCTTCCCCGGTCTGAGATTAGTACAGACGGGAATCCATGTAAACGAACAATATTTTCAAGGAATTCTTTGGCTAGAACTGAAGCTGAAGGTAAACCTTTCAATGGAATGAAGTGGGCCATTTTGGAAAATAAATCCACAATAACAAGAATAGTGTTATATCCTGAACAAGGAGGTAAATCCGTAATAAAATCCAATGACAGGGTGTGCCAAGGTGCTGGCGGAATGTCTAAAGGTTGAAGGAGACCGGCTGGTCTTTTCTTTTGGCCTTTATTTTGGGCGCAAACACCACAGGACATCACAAATGATTTAACATCTTTTCGCCAAGAAGGCCACCAGAATTGTCGTTTCACCTTTTCTTCCGTCTTGGCAATACCGGGGTGCCCCTCTATTAGTGTATCATGATAACGAGAAATAACGAGCTCTTGTAATTCCTTGTGTGGCAGAAATAAGAGTCCTTGGAAATAAGGTAAATCATTATTTATAGTAAAGTCAAATCCCTTTTGTACCCAATCCTGTAAGTCTGTAGGGTCCAGGAGTTGTTTAACTGTATCTTGAATGTCTTCAAGCGTTTGTAAAGAAGTCATGCCCAAAATTCTCTGTTCGGGAATTATCGGTACAGGTTCTGAGTTAGTATCAGTTTCTCCCATTCCTATTCGGGATAGAGCGTCCGCTTTGCCATTCTTACAGCCAGGACGGTAGGTGATTACAAAATCGAATTCCGCAAAAAACAAAGCCCAACTGAGCTGTCGAGATGACTGAGCCTTGGCGGTCTTTAAATACTGTAAGTTCCGGTGGTCGTTGATTACCGTGATGGTATGTCTAGCGCCAAGTAGATAATGCCGCCAGGCTTTAAAGGCGGATTTAATGGCTAACAGTTCTTTGTCAGTGATTGCGTAGTTAACCTCGGGTGGCGAGAATTTTCTGGACCAAAATGCAACGGGATGCAGTTGGTTAGTTTCGGGATCTCTTTGAGACAGGACAGCTCCCATGGCTAGGCTGGATGCGTCAGTTTCGCCGACATAAGGGAGATCTGGGCGCGGGTGCTTCAATACAGGTGCAGAGGTAAATTTAGCTTTTAGTTCCTGAAAGGCCTGCTCGGCTTCTTCAGACCATTCGAAACGTTTATTTTTCCTTAAGAGCGCAGTGATGGGTTGAACCACACGAGAAAATTCCGGGATAAACCTGCGATAAAAATTGGCAAAGCCAAGCATGCTTTGAACACCTTTCACGAAGCTAGGCGATGGCCATTTGAGGATAGCATCCACTTTTCGTGAGTCCATGCGGACTCCTTTAGGTGTCAGGATGAAACCAAGAAACTCGACTTCTGTGGCATGGAAAACACATTTTTCAAGTTTAGCAAATAGTTTGTGTTGGCGCAATTTCTCGAGAACTGCCCTGATATGTTTTCTATGATCAGATTCCGAAGAGGAGTACACAAGAATGTCATCGATATATACGACAACACAAACGTCGATGAGTTCCCGAAAGACATCTTTCATGAAGTATTGGAAGGCAGCCGGTGCATTGCACAATCCGAAAGGCATCACCTGGTACTCGAATAGCCCATATTTGGTGCGGAAGGCAGTTTTCCATTCATCGTCTTCCCTTATTCACACCAGATGGTAGGCCCCCCGGAGATCTAACTTGGTGTATATGCAGGCATCCTTCACTTGGTCAAGGAGTTCAGGGATCAGAGGCAAAGGGTATCGGTTTTTAACAGTTATCTGGTTCAATGCGCGGTAGTCAATACAAGTTCTGAGGTCGCCTTCTTTTTTAGGCACGAAGAATTAAGCCGAGGATGCAGGAGACTTAGACAGGCGAATAAAACCATTGGCTAGGTACTGATCTAGATATTGTCGTAAATGAAAATTCTCGGATTCGGTAAGGGCATAGATCCTGCTGCAAGGGGGTTGTGCACCGGGCAATAGATCGATCTGGCAGTCGTACGACCTGTGAGGCGGTAGAGTGTTGGCCTGTTCCTTTTGGAAGACGTCTTGAAATTCTTGGTATTCTGGCGGTATTTGTAAAATGACAGGGGTTACTGTAGCTAGGCCAATATTTGGATTTCTTGGATAACAGGTTTGTGCACAATCTGGAAAGGTTATCCTCTTTGCTCGCCAGTCAATTGCGGAGCCTTGATTACATCAAACACTATTGCCTCCCGATGTCCGTCTTGACCCAACAATGTCACTTCAGTAGTGGAGTGTGTTACCGGCCCAGAGGCGATTTCGTTTCCATCCACTGTGGTGATGACATCCTTACTGGTTTTAGGGTAAAGAGGGAGGTTGATCCTGGAAGCCAATTCACGATCCACATAGTTTCCTATAGCCCCACTATCGATGTATGCCTTAATGGCATGTAACCGCCCAGGCTGCTTCGGATTTACGAGGACCATTGGCATGAGGAAATGCAAGGTCAGAGAGTTAGTTTTTAAGCTCGGCAAGCGGACGCCTACGCTTGTCGGGCGTGGTCGTTTCCCGACTCAGATTCCATCAGGTTCTTATCAGCGACTCCTACTGCCTTCTTAGACGGCTTTATAGGGCAATCTCGTAAAAAGTGTCCAGAAGCCCAACAATAAAGGCATAATTGCATTTGCCGTCTTCGTTCACGCTCTTTTTGAGTTAAAGGTCCTTTAACCCCTCCAATTTGCATAGGGTCAGTAATATCGGCACCCTTGGGGTTAACATGGGTTTTGACCAAAACACGGGTCTCAAACTTGGACCGATCTGCCTTTCTGTTTTGAAGTCTGTGATCTAATTGGACCACCAAGTCTATATATTCAGAGCAGTCTTGGGATGGATTTACGACCTGGGCCAGGACATCCTTAAATTCTCCACGTAGACCTCGATGGAATAAAGTGATTCTTTTATCCTCCGGCCATCCAGTCTCCACAATTAACCTATTGAAGGTTGTGATATAGGCTGAGAGGTCCAGGTTACCCTGTCGTAGGGATAGAAGCTTGTTGTCCAGGGCCTGTCCCTGAGAATGCCGCGCAAAATGTATTTCCTTGCTTGTCTGGAAGGCTTGAAAGTTCTGATGAATTGGGTCATCTTGAGTAACCAGTGGAACTGACCAATCCACAGCACTGCCGCTGAGATATGATAGTACAAAAGCGACCTTGGTTTGGTCGTTAGGGAAGGCCCCAGGTGTGCAGAGGAAGTGCAATCGGCATTGATTCATGAATACGGCGAACCTTTTGGGGTCCCCGGCAAAACGCTCCGGTGGGGCCAGTGGCATATTTCCAGGAAGATTAATTTGCACGGGGTTATTTGAAACCACTGGGGCGGAATTACCCCCAGAACCTGGTAAAGGAGTTTGACCAGCCTGACCTTGTAATAGCTGTCTGGCAAGATCATCAGTTCGTTCTTTAGATACAATTAACTCTCTCCTGAGGGCATTAGTCTCCTGGCGAGTGGAATGAACTTTAGCCCGTAATTCCCCCAATAGCTGGGCCAGCTGGTCTGTCTCGGAAGTCTCCATAGCGCCCGGGTGGGAAATTGTAGGTAGGCTTTGCGTTCTGTAACGCTCACCTGATTCCCACGGAGGCGCCGACCTGTTCTGGACTGCTATGACCTCTTCTAAGGTGATGCGCAGGACTCGGAAGACGGACTGGACTGGACCCCCAAACCTCGCCTGTCTGGCCCGTAGAGAATCCTTTGTAGATGGAAAAGGGGATTAACTGTCTGCTGGATAATGTGTCATATTCCCCCCTTCCCCCTCTCACACTCCTCGAACCCCCTCAGCGATTCCCCGTAGAGTCTCACCTTAGAGTCTGAAAGGACGAGCTCTCCATCCTGCTTCCGATGCAGGGGCGCGTTGATTTCCAGTTACTTCACTGGATCTTGGGTTTGGTGAGTATTCAACTCCGCTTGACTTTTCCGATATGAGGCCGTCAATATTCAGTTGTAAAAGTTCAAGCCTTAATTGTCCGTTGTCCTTTTCTCTATTTCAGATGCAGGATGAAGAATCCGCGTTGAGGAATGGATTCGCCGAAGGTAAACTCTGGTGAGTCTTATTGATGGATGGTTCCCTTAGTGATCTTGATTTCACCCACTGATGCGTGTGTCTTTTTCCCCTTAGGGGCCGGGGTATGGAAGTGCCAAAGAAGCGGTGCCGACCCAAGGTGAGGAAAGATTGTCCCAACAATAATCAGGTAAGTCTTAAGGTGGAAGAATCAGGCCTTCCTCAATCTGTTCCTTCGCTCACCTTTGTTTTGTCTCTTTTTCTCCTTGGGCGCTGAAAGGCGACGGATGGTGCCAATGGTCGCTGAAGAGCTCGAGGGCGCCTCGTGAAGGTGAGTGGAACGCGGCGCTGCAGCGAGCGATGCAATGCGCTTCTAAAAATAATGTCTTTTCTCTGGATCGTCGGAGTGATGGTTCCGGACTCCGGATGGAGGTAGGTAAAGTTCAATTATTCACCTTTCTCTCCTTTCCTTCCTTTTCAGGTGTTCCAGGTTGCAGGTGGGCGTGGCTGGAGCCAGGATGCAGGAGCAGACACGGTGAGCATCCAGCTGCTAGATGCAGAACAACGCGAAGCGTGCGCTGCTGTCTGGGTGTGGTTTAAATAGCCCCCCAAAGTAGTTCCAGGTAAGTATTCTTCCTCAGCCATGCCCGAGTGGTAAAATTGTCCCATAGGTAAAATAGTCCCTTTCAGACCTCAAGGAGGTCTGGATCCGGCAGCATGGTCTGCATCAGGTAAGTCCATCCAAGCACTCCCATAATGAGCCTGGCGCCTATGGTACCAGGACTGATGCCTTCTATGAGCCTGGCACCAAAGGCGCCAGGACAATGTCCAAAGAGCCCCTATAAGGGGTTGCTGGGACCCTCCCTGGGGACATGATGTCTGCTTTCGGGGACGCTGGTCCTGAACTGGCTTCCCGGGAGTAGGCATCATGACAGCTTCATGCTCTGATTACTGCCGGGTTTTCAGCATGTAATAAATAAATACGTGGAACGATAAGAGCTTGAATATCACACCAAAAGGGTGTAATTATATGCATGCAGGTCAATTTGAAAGACAGCAATAATATGGGACAATGATTCAAGAACCCAATGCAAACTACCATTGTCAAAGCAAAAAGAGAGTTATAACAAGACAGATTAAAATTAGCCATCATTGCCAAAGTCAAGAGGTGGCACATTAGAATACAAATGTTTGTAAAACTAATTGCCCATGTTTGGAGAAGTTCATAAAAGGAACTGGTCTAAACCCACATTGCCAAGCCAATGAAGAGTCAGAGTGAGACAGAATTATTGTCAGTATTTGGTTAATGAAGAAGTGGGGAAAAAAGGGTGACATGAAGGCTGTCCTTCTGGTAAAAGATATTCAGAAGGAGTGGAGCATAACTTTCAGAGAGTGAGGAAATCACAAGTGTATAACGAAAAACACCAATATGTTTCTTGTTGTTCCAGAAGCTATACTTGAATTTAAAGTTGTAAAGGGCAAGTGTAGAAACAAAAGTGGCAAGAAGGCTGCACTTCTGTTAGTAGATATTCAGAGGAAGTGGAACATAACCTGGAGAGTGTGTGGACATTACAAGTGTATAATAAATAGCACCAATGTGAATCTTATTTCCCTCAAGAAATTCTTAAACGTGGTATTGTGAAGTGAGAGACAAGTTGTTGGAAGCTGATTTTTACCACAGAAGTACTTGTAGTTCGTAATTTATTCTGGGTTGGCAGGAGTGTACACCAATTCAGAGATTGTTGTAACAATTTATGGAGGTCTGGCAGGAGAGTACACCAGAACAAAAAACTGTGAATTAGTAGGTGGCATGTGAGTAAGAAGTGGTAGAACCATTGATATGTTTTGGTGAAATTTTACAGAATCATTTCTGAAGCAAGTGTTGTGTAAACTGTTGCAGACTTTTTTGACATTTTCAGAACAAATACATTGTTGCCGAATAATCCTGACAAACACAATGGGCCTCATTCCGAGTCCGGCGCTAATGGAAAAACGATGGCGGTAAAGTAATTCCGCCATCCTTTTCCGCCGTGGACTATTCCGACCCTTCACACCGTAATTACCGCCGCCGTAAACTACGATGGCGTAAATAGCGGACCAGTGTCGCGCGCTCGACACACCACGTCGGAAATAACGCCAAGGCGTAAACCAGTGCTGATCCCAAGTAAAGCGGACACGTTAAAAACGGCCTCCACAAGGGCGCAAAGTACCTCAACGCCATGGCGTAATTACCGCCATCGCAGAGAAGGTGTTAACAACCCTGAACAGTGCCAGAAAGAGGAACAGGTGCACCCAATCAGCACAGGTGGAGTCCATAGAGTCAGGCACAGCACAAAAGGAGCACACCCACAAACCACACCCCCTCCCACACCAAGATGATACCAATTCTCGCAGCATTCATGGAGCTGGAGGCCCTGCTTGCAAGGCAGCAACGACGACAACATCAACAACAGCAACCACAGCAACCACAGCACCCACCACAGAGGATACACAGGAGGAGAAGGAGGCAGAGACAGGCCCAGCATGCCCTACCGGTGCAGCCACCATTACCACGCCGTCAACCCCCAATTCCACGCATCAGACCCACCCCCTTCAACCTCACACCAGAGCAGATACACACCCTGTACCGGCTTGACCGGGACACGATAACCACCATAGTGGCCCTGATACATAACAACATAGTGAGCCTAATAGAAATCAGCACTGCCATCCCCCCTCTACTAAAGGTAGTGTCTGTGCTCCACTTCCTTGCCACAGGGACCTACCAGCATACAGTGGGGCACATGCATGGCATTTCACAGCCCATATTTTCCCGGATACTCAACCAAGTGCTCGATGCCCTCCTCAAGCACAGAAGGGACTACATATGCCTCCCCCGGACTCCCCAGGAGACATATGATACCAAAGCTGCTTTCCATGCACTTGCAGGCATGCCAAATTGCATAGGTGCCATCGACTGCACCCACGTAGAATTGGTGGTTCCCCATGCCATGGAGGTGCCGTATCGCAACCGCAAGCAATATCACTCCATCAACGTCCAGATGGTGTGTAATGCCAGTAAAGCCATCACACAATGCAATGCCCGATACCCCGGATCAACTCATGACTCCTTGGTCCTGCGCAACTCTACACTACCACGCTACATGGAGCGACATGCTGAACGACGTACCTGGCTGCTTGGTGAGTAACTGGAATGGGCCATGGCAGTCCATTGGGGCTGTGAGTAGGCTGTCAGCATACTCCACCCGGGTGGTAAAGGGTGGGGTAGAGAGATGCATAAGGGTGGGACAGTCAACGCCATTGTACGATGTAATGGGGTGACTGTATCCTGGGACATGTGTGCATGGCCAGTGAACACCTGCTGCAATGTCAGATTAGCCCAATTCTCCACCATGATTGCACAAACACTTACCTTCATTCCACTCTCATGCAGGTGATGCTGGCTACCCATTGAAGCCATGGCTCATGACCCCGGTCCGCAACCCACAAAACAGGCACCAGGAGGACTACAATAGATCTCATACCCGTACACGGGTGGTGATAGAGCAGACCTTCGGCCTTTTGAAGGCACGATTTCGTTGCCTCAGCCGGTCAGGTGGGGCCCTCATCTACAGCCACGAGAAGGTGTCCAAGATCACCATGGCATGTGCAATGCTGCACAACATGTGCATCCATCGGAACGTGCCACTGCCCCCTGACGTGGGTCTGCTACCACCAGAGGAGGAGGAGGAGGAGGAGGAGGAAGGAATGGCAGGACAGCATCACGGGGCCGATGCACAGGAGGGACGTCACGTGCGACAAGCATTGATTGACCAATATTTCTGAGTCACAAGTCAGCTGAGGGGGTGAGGATGACAGGACATTGGGCACTGGGTGTGGGGATACATGTACTACATGCACTGTGAGACATTAAAAGACACATGCACAATGATCAATGTCCACTCTGTTTTCCAGGATACACCAAACTGTGTATTGTAGAATCATGTGAAAACGTGTACAAATAATCCTCCACCTTCACCCCCCTCCCCCCCAACTCCCACGCACACCCTCACCCCCTCCCCCCCAACTCCCACGCACACCCTCACCCCCTCCCCCCCAACTCCCACGCACACCCTCACCCCCTCCCCCCCAACTCCCACGCACACCCTCCCCCCCTCCCCTCCAACTCCCACGCACACCCTCACCCCCTCCCCCCCAACTCCCACGCACACCCTCACCCCCTCACCCTCCCCCCACAACAGCCCCACAATGGTCCCATCAATACTACATAGGCCACATGTGTGTGGCTTCATAGTCAATGGGCACGCCCCGAGCATGAGGAATCATTTACGCATTGTGCGTTGTGACCTGCGGACCGGGCTGGTCTGCGTGGAGGAGCACTGGGAGGGTGGTTCCTCCTGCTGGGGCTGAGGTCTGGGGGTAGCTGCCTCCAGGGCATCAGCAATCCTGCCGAGCACCTCACAGAGCCGGTTTGTTGATGTAGTGATGACCTCGCCCAGAGCCTGCAGGTCATTGTGATGCACCAACCCTGATTCCCGGTTGTCCCGGAGAAACTCCTCAATCATGGCCGTGAGGTTCTGGGAGTGCACAGCTTCTGCGGCCGATGTGGGGGATGTGGTTGGCAGGCTCGGTATTGGGCCTGCAGGCCTCTCAGGTGTTTCGCCAGGGGAAGTGGGCTGATGTGAGACAGGTGTTACCCCTTCGCCTGTGAGACCTGGCCCATCACTCGACCCGGAGTCGCTGTGTGCAACCTGGCTGTATGATGGTGACTCAGGGCTGCAGACGTTGGTCTCCTCCACGTTGACCACGGAATGGGATGTGGGGCTGTCTGGCACACTAAGGAGGCACATGGCAGCATTCTCCCCTGACATGCTGGATTCCTCAGGGTGCAGCGTGGGGCATGTTTCCGGCGGTACTGCAGCCATGTCCAGGTGCGCGGGTGGGGGTTGTGTACCCTCCATGGGGGTTGCTGGAGCAGGTGGTGTAGTATGGGCCTTATGTCTGCCAGCAGGTATGCGCTGTACCCTGCCCCTGTCCCGGGAGGTACTTGGCCGGGAGCCTTCCTGCTCCTCACTTTCATGACCGCTACCTGTGGGGGGCAAGAGAGAGACAGCACGATCAATGATCTGGGGGTCATCATGACTTCAAGCCTATGGTAACACATTGGGAGAGCAGCGTCTTGGTGATATTTTGGTTGGTGAGAGAACTTGGCTTGGATGGTGAAAGCATACTGTTGGCGGGGTCAATCATGTTGGCGGAGTACTGTGGTGAGTGACATTGACCAGCTTTCTGTGTGGAATGGCCAATATGGGTGTCAGCCTTGCACCTGACATCATCCTGGGTCCCACTTGTTACGACATGGTTGGGGGGGGGCTACGAAGCAAACATGATGTGACTCTTTGGCCGGCCCTTTGCGGTGAATTAAATTAGGGATGCATGTACTGTTTGGACTCATGACACTCACCTGCATCAGCGGATGAGGGGTCACCGCAATCCATTTCGCCCACACCTTCGATGGCTTCTGTGCCCATCATCTCCGCACATGTTTCCTCCCAGGGCATCATTTTAATGGGTGAGCCTGGGCCTCCTCCTGTCTCCAGGGCCTGCTGACGGTTTGCTGACATGATGGCCCGCACCCTGAGACGGAGGTCATCCCAGCGTTTGCGGCAATGCGTTGTGCTGCGGGGGGTGTTCCCAACGGCGCTCACCCTCTGTGCGACCAACTCCCATATCTCCTTCTTTCTGAGGATGGTGGGCCTACGCATGTCGCTGCAGAATACGATATCTGCATGTTCATGCAGAGTGTCGACCAGGACCTGTAACTCATCCTGGGTGAATTTTTCTTTTCGGATGCGCGCAGCGCCCTTTTTCAGAACTTTAGGCATGATGATCTTCTCTGTTGTATATTTGGTCGATCTGAGTCCTGTATGGAGTCCTGTATGTCCTGTATGGAGAGGATTGCAATGGATTGTGATTTTAAATATGGCCGCCGTGATGCTTCCCGTTCCTGTGCGATGACGTTATTTCCGTTTCCGGTTTTTAACGGTGGCCGTAATTTACGGTTAGCGTAAATTACGGTCTCCGCTAATTACGGATTCCATCGAAGGCGATGGTGTTAATTACGTCTAGGTTTATGGCGGTAAGGGGTTTGACGGGACCTTTTGCGCTATGCCGCTAGGGAGTTTACCGCCATGGCGGAATACTCGTGCACGCGAAGTCGGAATATGGTGGAAATAGCGCCTTCCAACCACATCGTACATGGTATTTACGCCATGGCGGTAATTACTGTTACTTACCGCCGGACTCGGAATGAGGCCCAATGTATGTTAATTCTGATGATCTAAGGAAGTGTTATTGGTTTATGCAAAGAAGGTTGTTTGAGTTCTTAATATCACATGTGGAAGAGAAAGAAACCTTGTTGAACAATTCTGAAGTGTTGGAACTTTTGTTGTCAGGTTGGAATCAAAAAGAACTGTGTTGGAACTTTGTTACAAAACAGGATTTGCTTATTCTTTTGAAACTGTTGAATCTGTGGAAGTGGAATTCAACCAGATTATAAGGAGAAACAGTTATCTAACTGTGCACTTAATTGTTATATGTGTTGCTTTTGAACTCCCATATAGAACCTTGTTGAGTTATTGTATGTATAGGTGTGAGGGACAGAAACCTTTTGTTGCAGTGTTTTCTTTAGTTTGTTTTAGGCAGGCAGGGAAATGCTCGTCAGGGTAGGGATAGTGAGGCGTATAAGCGACCTTTTGAGTTGATAAACTGCCATCTTTTGAAAAACCTTCACAAAGTTGCCGCCACACATTTCTAACCCCTCACAGTACGGAATGACCCAAACAAAGGCAAAAGTACAGGCCAAAAGTAGGCAACTGCTTCCTTGGTTCTTTAGCAGTGGTTACCGGAGTCTCACTTTGCCCCCTGTAAGGAAGGCATGGTATCAACAGTAAGACAGACACAAGTGACCACAGTTCAAGGGTGTTTATTGAAGTTTCACAAGGGTGAGATAAACATCTATCTAAACCTAAATCTACAGATGGGATCAAGCTACGACCATCGAATAATTAAGCAAATAATTAAGCCTGCTGCATGTGAAGGGCATCTGCAAACCACTGTTTTTGCTGTTGCTGTTTACGAGAGTCACGAGCCACGAGCCGCATTGTGAGGACTTCCTGTTGCCTGCCTGGCTGACTCGCACCTACACCCTGCACCTTTAAGGATCTGAACCCGCCCAACTCCAGGAAGCAGAGTCAAAAGGAACGCAGATTCGCCCTTGCAGCGTTAAGCCCGCTGCGTGTGAAGGGCATCTGCAAACCACTGTTTTTGCTGTTTTGCTGGTTTTCCTGGTTCTCCTAGGAGCTGAACGCTGCTTTGCAGTTTGATACTGAACACTGGACATCAGACACAAGAACTAATATGGAGGAAGGTTGCCTCCTAAGAAGTTTGAGGAGGCGGCGTGAAGAACCAACCGCCGAAATGGACTCAGAGCCTCCAAGCCCACCTACAACACCCGTAGGTAAGCCCACAACAGAAATTCTCTTGACCGCAAACACTCTAGCTGCCTCTCCTTTGAGCACCCACCCTAACCCTGATAACTTTATACAAGGGTCTGGGAACCGCGAAAACGTCTTGCTGGGAACAAACGCTGAACGCGACCCCCAAAGGACAGATGATGCAGTGGCTACTCCGTCTACTGATCATCAGTTAGAAATGTTTGATGAGGTGGGGAGGAGGAGTGAGCCAATTGAGCCAATCGAGGAGGTGGGTGGAGGACAGAAAAAAACACCATCTACACCCAACAAAAAGCAGAGGAGGACTGTGAAGTCCTTAGTCACAGATAACGAGGACCTAACTTTATCTAACCTAGAGGTTCTGAAAGACTTACCTACAACCAGCACACATGGAGAGCCGTCAACTCCATGCTTTGACTGCGAGACCCCGGACTTCCAGACCACAAAGAATGTCATAGCAGACATACATCATGTACCACGCAACCTGCTCATGGCTGCTCCCCTGGCTAGCCCACGTCCGTGCCCAAGTGAAGACATTGACCTCGACCATGACCGTACCAATTGCTTGAACACCCCTCTGCTTGATACCGGTTCACAATGTCTTGATCACGAAGACCATTCACCGACCAAAACTCCTTACCAAGAAATTTCACCTGCGGGAACAACAAGAGAATTAGAGAAAAATGACAAATGGATCAGTGACAAACCCCCCAAAGGAACAACAAAACCTAGTACGGGATGTAATCCAAACCCAACAGGGAAAAACAACACCAAAATCCCACCCCGGAAATGCACAAAAAATCAGAACTGAGACACTTACCACTAACACAAAAAAAATGAAGGAGGGGCTGAACAGGAAAAAAAGAGTTCCAACCACACAGCCAAACCCGCAAGAAAAAAGAAAAGATAGGACGCAAACAAAAACAGCCCCTCATGACACCCGCACTGGTATGGAGTCTACAAAGCCAGATAAATTACGTACTTAAAGGAAAATTGTACCCAAACGAACCTTGCTATCAGGCAACCTGGTGAACTTCTTTGTCAGACACAAGTTACTAACTCAAGACTCAGTAGAAACTGAACCCTTGGTGCCCCACGAAGTCTCAGATGCAGAGCTGTTGGAAATGGCCACAGACGACATGGTAAAAGAGGTGATACATCACCTGCCCTTCACTGGGCGAAAAGAGAACTTAGAGACACCCAAAACAACTAACCAAGCCACTCTGTCGGCTGACAGTGAAAAAACGGTCAAAACCAAAGGCCAACCCCTACAGGTTTGGAACTCCCAGATGATGGGAGATGGTGCATCCACACCAAGTTCAAACACCGCCTCACTCATTACACTGCAAGACCGCAACAAAATAAGGAAAAAGATGCAAGAGGCGTTTGAAGGTGATATCAACCACACTTACGATGGGAGCCTAGATGACTCTAGAAGGACCTCATGTCTTAGAAACACCCCCCCCCCCAGATAAATCAGTGGTGGTGAACGGGAGACTATGTCCTGACAAGCCTAACCCAGGCGAGGCCCACGTAAAAATCTACAAAACTACTTCTACGATCGTAACTAATAGATACCCTGGAACATCATTACTAAATAAAGACAACTACACTTTCCGAACCACAAGAAAGTAATAGTTTTCAAATATCTCCAATGAGAGAAATTCTCACGAGAAACTTAACCGACAGATCAATGGACGTGAGGCCTCAAAATAGGCATGATTCGCAAAACAAAACAACTACCTCTTTTACTGGTCCACCCTCCACTGGAACCACGTGAGACTGAACCCCATCAATAAACCATACCTCGAGGAGGTTAAGTGACCAAGTATCGGGTGAAAACACAAGGGAATCAGATCTGCTGTCAATTATGTCAACAGTGACCATAGCTCTAGCACCATTCTCCAAGCTATACAAGTCGATCCATGAGACCCTAAAAGACCAAACCTCAATTCAACTATGAACAGCAAACTTCAACTCTTAGAAAGATTTGTGTTAGCCATGGAAGCCAAAAGGAACCACCATGACTATTCAAAAATGGAGGTGAGTTTACAAACCATCTCAGAGGAAGGAAAATCTCCAACACTAAAAGAGATGCTTTACCTCACCTCAAGGGTCCCAAGGTAAAAACGGCCCGTGAGAAAGACAATCAGATAGACCTAACAACTGTAAACGATCAACAACTGAACCTCCCAACCTCGGCAAACAAATGGAATACCAAAAAAAGCTGCCCCCCAACTGTACAAACAGGAGTGCAACAGAAGCCCTTGGGATCAAACCAAGACAAAAGCATAAAGGAATACTTCATCCTGGAAAATCTGAAAAATATCAGGGAAGATCGAAATACGGACTCAAACTGTGGCGATGTAACAGTGACCATGCCCACACCAGATAATAGTGAGCCATCACGAAGAGATGAAATTCAAAACTTTCCAGCTAAGGTATGTCTGGACACATCCAAAGACATTGAAGTCGGAATGGAGGCACCGAAATCAATGGAGCACAGAAGTTCAGCTGTAGTAGCAAACTCCAACCAGGAAGGCTCAGTTAATTTGTTGGACCTTTCAGAATATTCTTTTGAAAATTCTGAATCTGAAATACCAGAACCTGCAACACCATCATGACTCAAGTAAAGTACTGGACATGCCAACCATCAAACAAGGAAGAACGGAACGTATACTGGAACCTAAGGAGAATACCTACAAGAAAGGAGGACACAGTCCACAACCATCACGAAGAACGAGATCCGTTAAGCTGACCAGAATCTAGGGGGAAAAAAAAACAACTTGATTCTTAACCGTAAAGCCATCCTGCAGCTGTTCTACTGTGTCCCGAACTTGAGATTGATATCCATGAACGACATTCAAATTGTGGAGTTTGGAGAAAAACATATCACAGATATAAACTATCTTCACATCAAACTACCATCAGTGACAGACACACTCCTTGAAGCAACGGATCATCTCCGAAAGTTGGGCTTTGACTTGAGAGTATGCAGACATTATGACAACTCGATCAAGTCACCCCGGAGAGATGAATCTTATGTGACAACGAAAAAAGATAAAGCTTACACTGTCAACTCCAACCATGATTCCCAAGTTTCGGACCCTAAAGTAAGTTGGGTGAAACAACTGATAACAGAAAAAAAAGAACCAATCAGAGAAGTCTTTTACAGACAAAGTTTGGACTTGGCAACTGCTCACACGGCAGCCTTAACTGAAGACATGGAAAAACCACAACTAGAGGCCAACCCCAATTCGAGTCAACAGAGTGAGACACATAGGCCAGTCATAAAGATGATGTTCAACCCAGCCAAACCGGGTGAAGAAAAAGTGGTCACCAAGGATGAGCCAAAAACTAGAAAAGAAAAAAACACGTGAGAAGTCATGGAGGTGCACCTCAAAACTATATAAAATAATAGCAACCCGAGAACAACTGCTATCAGGAAAACAAGCCCACAATCACAAACCAGATGAATTGTAAAGAGTTAAAAACAGGCTCTTGGAACACAAGATGATTTAAACATCTGACAGCACCCAGTGACTTAAACCTTGGAGAGTTTGACATCCTTTGTCTCCAGGAAACATGACTGAGCACCCCCCCTTCAATGGATGGCTACAACATAAGATTGGCACCAGCTAAGAAAGGACCCAAGGGTCGGCCCATTTCTGGGCTCCTAACAGCAATCAAGTCTGTCTCAGGCCTATTTGTCCAGGAAGTGCTGATCTGCAACCTCTTGCTTCTGGTAATCCGAGTTGACTGGACAACGACGGAACCTCTGAAGATTGAGAAAACCACTAAGAATCTGATCATAGTCAATTGGTATTGGAACCCTGAGCTAACCTCTAATAGAGACTTCATGGAACTGATAACTTCAACAATTGACATGGCTTTACTAAAATACGACATCCCTTTACTCTTTATATCTGGTGACTTAAACGCTACCAGCGGTACCCGCAACTCCTCCACAACTGAATACAAACCAAACCCATCTCGAGAACAAAGATGGAAACTTTGGTCAACAGCTATGAGACCAAGGAATTTGGTGTCTACAGAGCAGAATTGCCCTGTGACAATACCTGCAATTCCAACTTGGCGCTGAGGAGATCAAGCAGCCGACATTGATCATGTATTTGTTTCCATGGAATTGGCACATTACATCACAAAGCACGAGATCATTCAATCCAAAAATAGCGATCACAACTTAATACTCGTGACTTTCACAAGGGTACTTGAAACACGAAGGCCAACGATGGGAGTAGAGGAGGCAACGGACTCCGGATGAAAACCAACGACACAAAAACAATAACAGGGAAATATGCTATGCCATAAAGTAGAGAGAACTTGACGAAAGGTACAAACAAGGCTGACTTAGTGGTCTTATTAGATCACTTCAAATTCAAAAAATCAGATGGGAAAACCACAGACCAAGTGTCGTGACATTGCCATGATGGGATGTTAGTAGAAAAATGCAAAATCATCAGGTGTCTTAAAAAAGCTGCATCCAGATCTAACTCAAACAAACTAAACACCGAAGCTAAGAACGCTACTGAAGAATATAGAAACTGGGTAGCGGGACGCAAGAGAACAGTCCTCCAGAACGATGCAGAGAATATTGTTAAAGCTTTGGCAAAGAAAAATTCAAGAGACTTTTGGCAGCTAATAAAGGAAGACCAATCAACTATCCACGTCACCCAACAGAACTACGTTAGTGAGTCACAGTGGGAACAACACTTTTTGATACTATTTAAAGACGTAGGAACATCTCTAACTCCTGTGACAACATCTAGCTCTGAACATTGGGATTTGGGCATTAGCCTAGAAGAAATCCAGTCGAAAATTAAAAAGCTCACTACATCAAGAGCACCAGGGCCTGACGGCCTAAGTAACGCAATGTTAAAAGAAAATCCTGAAGACTGGGCGACCTTTATAAAAGTCGTCTTTGATAAAATCTGCAGAATACAACAAATACCCTGTTCATGGAAGACAGCCACGGTTGTGCCCATCTTCAAAAAGGGAAAAGAAGACGAACCCCCAAATTACTGCCCAATTGCGTTACTGGATGTTATAGGCAACCTTTTTGGATCCTTCCTACTCACCAAACTAACCAGCTGGATCACCAACAATGGCTGGTTTGACCCCTTCCAAACGGGCTTCATACGGAATATTGGCAAATCAGCAAACATTGTGCTATTAAACATCTTAAAAGCACAGAGCCACCAGTCAAACTCTAGAATATACATCATTTATGTAGACTTAACCCAAGCCTTTGATAAGGTAAACAGACAAAGACTCTGGCAAAAACCTGAGAAGCGAAACTGCCCGCAAGAAAGCATGGACCCACTAATGCAATTACACTCTGACACCTCAACCAGAGTTTGTCTAAACAAAGGAGGCCTCTTAGGTATGCCAATTCCAACTTGGAGAGGGGTCAAGTAGGGCTGCCCCCTTGCCCCTGCCATCTACAATTTTTACATCGCTGACCTTCCCGACTTTGAACCATCAATACGGTCATTTCCGTCCAAATTGTGGAAAACCAAATTAACAAGACTCCTCTACACGGATGATTTGATCATGATTGATCAAACCACAGTAGGTCTCGAAAGGCACCTAGACAGCCTCCACCGCTACTTGCTCAAAAATAATTTTGAGACACACGAAAGTAAAACCAAAATCCTTTGCCTCCAGAGAAAGAGCAAACAAAGCTGGTTTTTGAGTGACAGAAAGATCGATGAAGTGGACTCCAGCAGATACCTTAGAGTTACCTTCAACAACAGTCCAACAGAGGCACCGGCACAAGAGTTCTTAAAGAACAAGATCACAATCCTGATAACACAGGGTCGGTTGATGGATAAAAGATTTGGAAGATTCTCCATCATCGCCTAGTTAACTTCTACAGGAACAAGGTGGTCCAGACCATAACATACGGAGCGGAAGGCTTAATCCACATGCCGTCAGAAATATGGTCAACATTGGAAGGCAAATTCTGGCGATCTGTCTTAAACTTACCAAACTCAGCTGGAACTGTCAGAATCAGAAATGAGCTATCCCTAACTTCACTGGAAGCGATCGTGGAATGGAAGGCACTAAACTTATATAAAAAACACTGTCCCCTTTCTGCGCATCAATATTGGAAGTGATCCACGACAAAATCTCTAAAACTTCAAACAAGGTCCTAAACGCGTGGGATAGTAACTGCAAAAAAACACTTGTGGAAGTTGGTTGTGCAGAAAGGGACCTGATCGAGAACCCTTTGAGAATCAGGAAAAAGCTCTTTGAACTTTACTGGATTAAAACAACAAAGAAAGCAAGTCAAAGTAGTCTAGCAGTGAATCTACCTCCAATTCCAACAAAACTGAACCATCGGAGAGGCTTCCTGGAGAGATTTCCGGACAGGTCATTTAGAGACACCTTCCTTAGAACGAGATTAAATCTGCTAAAGACTAACGAAACCAACTACATCCAAGGAAGATCCACCTCTAAAACCTGTTGGTTCTGTGCACCAACTGAAGAGACCGAGTCGATCAAGCATTTGTTGATGACCTGCAACAGATGGGAACCTATGAGAGAGTTACACCTGACCCCAAGATTGAACAGCCACACAACAATGGACATGGATTGTTGGAAGACACTTATCTGTGGAGAGCAAGCTAAAACAACTATCGCTGTGGTCTCATGATGAAGTCTCTTATTCCAAACCTGCCTAACACTTAGACGTCCAGGAGACCCTGAAGAAAGACGCTCTTTTGATTTACCCTTCTTTTTCCTCCTCTTCTGCTCTTCATCTCGCTCTTCTTTTGGCTCTTCTTTCTTTTTTTGGCCTGGATGAAGTGGATGTAGTGATGCTAAATGTTTCTTTTGAAAAAATTGTTAACTCAATTAACTCAAATAAATAAAAAATAAAAAAATAAAAAAGAATTATAATGTAGTCATAGTGGAGTCTTGTCAAATTAAAAAGGGCCTATACTAAAAACAACTATTGCCAATCCTACTAATTTACAAATAATGTGGGGTGAAATTCATGAAAAAGAAAGAAGTGTTCACAAAATTATAAATCAGGATGATTGGGCCCTTGGCCTCCCTTTCTCGTGTTTTCAGCATGGGGCAAGGCAGTTCACTCGAGCCAAGCACGCACTCTGGCTTCTGCGGCACAAGGATACAGTTCTATTTTCACAGTTCAGGACCGCCGGTGTTCAAGTCTCTTTGCTTCTTGCAAGTCTCTTGATTCAGAGGGCCTGGTGTACACAAAACAACACGTAAATGTTCTTTTCCCTGGATCCCCCTCTTCTGGACTCAGATGCCTTTCAAAACAGTAGTTCAAAATATTCTTTCTTGGGTGACTCACAGTTTACCCCGGATCCCTCTCATCCGGGCTCGGATCCCTTTCACTCAATTAGTCTCCCTTAGCTGGGCTCGGACCAATTGTGATGTACATTAAAATAGCGAGGACGTTCGAATATGCACAGGGTTTGGCTTCATCCATTGCATGACCACTTCGATCTCAATATTAATTTCTTTCACATTCAGCATCAGAGCGAACTAGGTAGTGAGGGAGCCCATACCAATCAAAAGGGATTAGGGGGATTTCCCCCTCCTGAGAAAATGTTTAAAATAATGGCTTAAAATGGTGCATTATGCAGCACACTTTATTGAAAAATTGGCTAAAAAGCCAAAGAGTTTGCAATTGGTTTTGTAGGGTAACTCATGAAAAAATCCAATAGATGCAAGTAACCAAAAGTGTACAGGAACATTTCCCCAACACATTTTCATGATGCCTTTGCCCACAATATATGCCAGTATAAATAAACTTTCACGCTGGCTGTGCCCATACATTTCCATACTGTCTGCACCAATTCATGCCATTATTCCCATATGGGAACACACTCATATACTCATGTTTGCTTTGCACATAATGCCAGTAATGATAATATATGAAAAGTGCGTGCATGTCCTACCAAGATATGGCAGTATCCCCACCTAAGAACATACTCCAGTCGGCTTTACCATTAAAAATGACATGCCACAGTATGAAAACATGTCCATACTGGCTGCACCAAGATGCCAGTCTAGGCTAGTAATAACACTGATCATGCTTCCTTTATCAAAGATCGCCAATACAAAATGTTTTGCCACAGATTAAACACTTATCATGCTTGCTTTATCATAAATACCCAGTAAATAACTTCCATGCCTTCCCCATGGGCCCCCGAGCGCCTCACACAGGAGCTGTTTTTGGCTGGTTGGGAGGGGGGTTGTGCAACTACCCCCTCCTGAACCAAATCAGTTCCACGGCCCAGCACAAACCCACGTTCACGCCAGTGGTCAAAGTGGCCGTGAGTGGTTGGGAACAGTTCTCCTCTACTTTTTTAATTAAGTTTTAATGTTCTTATACTTTTATTTTAAAAAGAAACCATTCCGGAATGGTTTCGTTTTAAATTAAAAGTGTAGGAAGAAGTTGAAATTTGCATTTCAGTTCAGTGCACTGTACATTTCCTTAAACAGCAGGTCATTTGTTTAGGGGTTTGCATTGTGCGTAGGAGGGGGTGTGGCGATGGGGTTTGTGGGGAGCGGGGACAGGCCAGCAGGGAACATAGTTGCATTATCTTTTCATACACTTCGAACACTGGTACACACACACACACGCACGCACGCACGCACGCACGCACGCACGCACACACACACACACACACACACACACACACTCTCGCTCATTCACATGCGCACCCATCATAATATACTCACTTATTACACACAACACAAACATGCATACATATATATTAAAGTTGAATGACCTTCTTCCCTGGTCCTGACAATTTTCTCCCAGTGCTGCAGCTCCCTTGTAATATGAACAGAAACAAGCAAGCAAAGAGCATTTCCTGCTTCCTGCACATGCACGCAAAATCCAGAGAGCTGATGACAAAGCACCCTGCTCTGTTTGTATGGGTGGGGAGGAACAGCATCGCCCCATTGCACATACAAAGATACAGTTCCCAGGCCAGCTTCCCCCAATGGCCATGCAAGCTTGGGTAAGCAAAACGCCTCCAGCTTTGCATGGCCCATTGGACATGTGCGGCTGGGAAACAGAACTGTCAAACGGGTACTGTGTTTCCCTTTGATAATTCAATCCAGCCGAGTAGTGGTCCCTCTGCAAAAAGCTTGGCGTTTACACAGGGCTGGCTCCTTCATACATGTGAGGCTGCCTGTGGATCAGCAACCCATGAAATGACTGTTCTGTAGAATGGTTCTGAAGTCCATAGTCGGGGCCTGCAATGGTTCCTCTGCTCTTTTAGATGTCTGTATAGGCAGAGGTTTAGGAAGGCTCCTAGCAGCCGGGCACCATTTTGCATTCTGTAATTATCAAATCTATGTGGGCCTCCAGATCAGGTAAACAAACCGTCTCCCAGAGGTATGCCTTGGTCTTGTCCGCCCCAGGGTGACCTGTATGTGCCTTTTCCAGGACTGCCGAAGTCAGGGCTGTGGGAATTACTATCCTTGTGGCTTGAAGCAGCACCCATTCAGCTTCCACTAAGTTCAGCTCTTACTCTCCAGAGTCTATTCATAAACACCTGGGTGTCCAGTGTGCATTTGGCCCACACCAGCCAGCAGCGTCTTCCACTGTCCTCCATGTAGTTGGTTTACCACCAGCTGCATTCCTCTATGCCTGCTTGTTGCTGCTGCGATCGCCTCGATTGACATTGAGTTTGGCACCACGGCCGTGGTAACAATGTTAACCAGCTCCTCAGTCTTCAATGTCTAGACATCCTCTTTGGGATCCATATCCAGCGGGAGACATATAGGAGAAAATGCTGGAAGCCCTTAAGGAAGGACCCGCAAAGGGAACTCGTAGTAGGGCGGTAAGGGTTTAACGGCAACGGTCTCATTTTTCGCCCGCTCTTCTGCTCTCCCCAGCTCCAGAATATGTACTAGAGGCAGGACAGGCTCCTTCAAAATGTGCTTCCTTAGCTGTGACAAGTGGCACTTCTGGATGATTTGGCTTCTAATCTCTACCTCTTCTCCCTGCAACACACATGTGGAGGCCAGATGACGTAACCTGGTACAGAAGGCATCAAATGATTCTGTCGGCTCCTGTTGTGCCTGTCTCAACTGGAACCTTTCGTAGTCCACATTTACAATTGGTGTAAAATAGTTTGTTAAGGCTGATTTGGCGTCTGCATATGACCCATTACCCTGTGGCAATATTTTGAAAAGGCAGTGAGCTACACTGCTGACATAAACGGGCAGCATGGAGCGCTTGGTGTTGTCATCCCAGAAGTTGGCAGTCTCAAACAACATGGCCAAATGCTCGCACCATAGTCACCCATCACGGTCCCAGCATAGCCAGCAACCCTACCACATCAAATTCCGGGACCGGATTGCTATGAAAGTGCGGCGGTACCTGTTGTAGTCCCATGCCGGATTGAAGTCCTTGCCCCCACTTATCAATGGACGATGGGACCTCATCTTCCACATTACCTCCTTCAGCCCCTATTTCTCTTTTTTGTGACATGTTCATACCTGTTGTCACACAGGCACTCTCACTGTGTAAAGCCGCGAACACAGGTGCTTACAGGAATACTGGAGCAGTGCAGACAATTTTCTTCTGTCCACCTTTTCCGTTTGTTCCAGTCAGTAGAACACAGGACGTGTCCTGCCAGGGCATGTGGGCATCTCTGCCACCTTCTGCACCAATCTTCTGTAGAGGTGGAGACACTTCTTCTCTTCCCCGATTTGTATGGGCAGACTGGGCGAGTAACACTTAGTCTGTTATTTTTTTAAGTACATTCTTTTTTTCTGGCGAGCAAAGCACGGACGCAGGATTTGAGGCTGGCCAGTCCCAAAGGGAATGCTAGAGGGACAGCCTGCATAGCGGCCCGCCCCTCTGGCCACCCCCCAGGGGTATCCACGCCTCATCTCTCCAGAGCGAGGGCGGAAGGGGCGATCCTGGTGCCGGCCGGATCTGGCCCCATACCCAGGGCGCACTCAAAACGAATCAAGAAGCATATAGATGTTTTTCGGGCCTAGGGTAATGTTTAATAAATAACCTGGGCATTTCTCCATTACTATGCCAACATATATCACCCTTGCTCATTCCTCTTACCCCTTTCTTTTCCCCCAAGTAAGGTGCCGAATGAGACATGTCTTCTTTTGACATAAAAAGGCAGCAGATTTATTTTCACACATAATAAAAAACAAAGCAAACAATTGGGAAAATATCTCCAAAAGTGTGGCGACTGTTCCATGTCGAAAACCTGCTTCCCCCTTTCCCAACAAAAGTCCACAGTAGGCACTACTCCCCCAACCCTTCGTGTCTGAGCCCCTCCTGCCCCTGCAGGTGATCCTGGGCTGAGGGAGCGCCGTTTTCCAGGGGAAGCTGAGTCCTCATTGCTCCCACCAGATGCCCCCGCTGCTTAGGCCACCAAGAGGTGCTGGTCCGAGAAGAGCAAAGCCCCTTCTGGCTTTGCAATGGCTCATTCAGAGTCTGTCTCTTGTACTGGTCGCCAAAACACTGCCACGCCACAGGTAGGTTACCGCCCGCCGCGGCGCCCCCCTTTCCCTTCTCACAGTTCCAGGAGCTTTGTGCACACATTCCAATAAAACAGATCCATCCCAGCTGCCGACAAGTGCACACCATCCTTCAAGTAATACTCGTGAGTCTTCAAATTGATCAAGCCGTGCCTGATCTGGGGAAACCTCTGCCCCTACATAATTTTGCCATTGCGCCATTCAATTTCCTTCTCGATTTCTCTACTGCTGAGTGACTCTCTGCACCCTCCATTCCTGTCTCGGGATGATTTCTGACCACACTATCTCGGTCTCCCCCATCTGAGCTGACAATTCTTGTAATGAAAACATCATTTCCCTCAGGAGGCTCCCTCTCACCAAGCTCGTCAAATCCTTGCCCCCAGGGTGGATGATCAAGACATCCGGCCTTTGCTGCTTACCCAGCAATTTGCGAATGTGCCCTTGCAGCTGCCCCATCTCATTCTGGGCAGCCGTGCCACCAAATCCGGTACTCGCCAGCGGTCAGCTTTTCCTGCTCAGCCGTCCAGTTCACCCCGGCCCTTGACACAAAGGAATGCCCAACCACCCAGACAGATCGCCTCCTCCTCTGTGTTGCCACTACTAGGAAGGAGATGAGAAGGGAGCTGTTAACACTACATTTTTTCAGGCCTGATGTACATCTTAAAATACCCTGATTTCCAACCTCCTATTTGCTTGATTGCATCCACACCCCATTCCATTTCTGCCGCTGAAGTATCTGGCCCTATTCTAAAGGAATGTGTCCTGAGCACCCTTCTGTAACACCTATCTTCCTTAGTGCCATGTCCATGACCCTTTTGAATTGAAAATGGCCCAATGCCGACTCATCCCTGTGCAAGAGAAGAGGGGACCCTTAGCCTGTAAACAGTCTCTGCTGGAGATATGCCACCACGCATCCATCGCTATTCTCCGGTACAAGCTCACTCACTGAACGCCCCAAAGAAAGCCAAAATCAATGCCGCTGTGAACAAACCCTCTCAGACTCATTCCGACAGACATCCCCTAGGCAATTGATCATGCTTTGTAATTTTACCACGTCAATGGGCCACCTTTCATCTGGCTTTCTCTCAGCCTGCTTAGCCCAACCTTTCATTGCCATCACAATGTAATGCTCTTTAGTGGGGTCGAATCTGGCCCCCAATTTGTAATAGGGTGCTATTGCCGCCAAGTGATAGGCCATCCAAGATCTGGTTCTCCCAGACCGCCAACACCATCCCACAAAGGCCTTTACTGGCAACTCCCTCTGACTTTCTGTCAACACATCATTTTGAAAGGCCAAGAACCGCTCCCAGCACACCTTGTATCTTTTTGCTGTGCCCGGTGCCAGCGCGGTATAGATTAAGGAACTCGGATCCCCCCAATCATGCACCACCATTGTGCCTTGAATGGGGTCATCGTCATGCTTGCTTCCAAACAGCTCCCCCGAAACTTCTCCCACTGTAAACGAGAGAGAGAGAGTCAGCGGTCATGTTATTCACCCCTGGAATGTGTCGTGCCCTCACCTATGTGTTCAGTGTCAACAGGCTCCTCGTGAGCTCCCTGAGTAGTTTGAGAACCCTGGTATTAGTTGATTAATTATCTGTACCATTGCTAAATTGTCCAACCAGATCAACAACTTTTTGTTCCTCAAATGCCGGCCCCACATTTTAAAAGCCACTGCGATGGGGAACAACTCTAGCAGCGTGATGTCCCTAGTAATCCCCACATGATGCCAAGCTGTAGGCCAAGCCTGACCACACCACTCGCTCCCCAAAATGGCTCCAAACCATGAGCGCCTGAGGAATCCGTGAACAGTTTGAGCCTTTTGCTGCTGTCCAGCTCCTCTCGCCACAGCAACACCCCATTAAAATCATCCAAAAACTCATCCCACATTTTGAGATCCTCCTTCACCTCAGACCCCAGATGGACATGCTGCGCTGAGTGTTGTAAACCCACAGTTTTAAGCTCAATGCTACTAGCAAACACCTTCCCAGCCAGGATGATCTTACAGCAAAATTGAGGTTAGCCGCCAATGATTGAAGCTCCCTCAAGGTGGCCTTACTCCTGCGCCTCAAAACCTGATTGTTTCCTTCAATGTCCGCACTTTGTCACTGGGCAGCCTGCACTCACCAGAGACTGAATCAATCTCGATCCCCAGAAAGGTCAGAGTCGTGACCGGGCCCATTTTCTTCCCCTTGGCTAGTGAGACTCCCATTTCCCCCATTAAACTTTGATATGAGCTCATGAGTGATTGGCACTCCACCGTTCCCTTTTTCCCGATGAACAGGAAATCATCTAAGTAGTGTAGGACACCGCTCCTGCATACCTCTGCTTCAATGCAAACTCCAAAAAACAGCTGAACTTCTCAAAGTATGCACACAAAATAGCACAACCCATTGGCAAGCATTTGTCAAAGAAGCAGTCATTTTGAACCTTGAAGCCCAGCAAAGGGTAACTCTCCCTGTGAATTGGCAATAACCTGAAAGCAAACGCAATGTCTGCCCTATCCAAAAGAGCGCCTCGCCCATGACTTTCACCATCTCTACTGCATCATCAAATGATGCATAGTGTACCCTGCACAGCTCTTCAGATATGCCATCATTTACAGATTTCCCCACTGGGAAGGAAAGGTGCTGTATTAACTGATACCGCCCTTCCTCCTTCTTTGGCACCAGTCCCAGAGGTGAGACCACAAAATCCTCTGAAGGTGGGAGGTGAAAGGGCCCGCATCCCTCCCTAGTTTGACTTCCTTTTCAACTTTTTGGGCCATCACATCTGGCATCCCCAATGCTGACTTCAAATTGCAGGCCTCCCTGCTAGCCTTAGCCCCCGTGAAGGGAATCTTAAACCCCCACCTGAAACCTTCCCAGAGAATCTTGGCACCACTACTGTTGTGGTACACATTTAAAAAAGGAATCAATGTCTGCAATTGAACCGGTGTGGCTTTTAATCATGCTTCGCTTTATCTTTTGGTTTGGAAATGCTTCGCTGTTTCCCTTCACTTTCCGAGGAGTTGCGATCATGTGAACTTTTGCCGTTTGCTTGCTTGATTCTACAGGCTTTTCCAAAGGTACAATTCCCTTTTAAAAACCTCCAACAATCTGGCTGCTCCCCCTGGAAGCTGGAACGGTTGTTCCGGGAGGAGTGCCCACGAAAGGAGACCCTACCCCGGTTTAAGTAAGACCCTCTGCCTTTCCAGTATTGCTGCTTTTCCCCTTGAGCCTTGTCCCCAGTCTGCCTTGCAGGAACCATCTTGTCCATCTTGTCTATGTAACCTTTGATATCAACCTCATGCCACAACATTGCCGGCCATACTGGCATCTTGAGCCTGAAGCCCCTGTCGTAATATAGCCAGCCATCGCTGCCATATTTTAAGTTATGAATGTACTGCTCATATGCAATCATTGGGGCTGCATCCTGCAGGAATCGCTCAATCATGATGGATGTATACATCTTAAAGGCCTTCAGCCAGTTGTGGATCGTGGCCTCAACCTTTGGTCTCTCCCTATCCATCTTTTCCCTTTCTTTTTCAGTTAACTCCCTTTACCCTTCACCCTCAGGTTCCATTCCAACCAAATCCAAGATTTCTCAAAATTCTTTTCGCCACACCCTCTCCTTGTAAGCCCTTGGTATGTGCCAAACCAGGGAGTTCCCTGCAAGCCTTGCAGGGGCAAAGCCTGGCATTGGCCTCCCGTACTGTGTGACATTACCCCACACTGGTACTGCCCCTTGCTGTCCCCACCAAAAGGAGGGACCCCGGGTGCTGCAACACCTTGCCCCCCCTGTCAGCCCCTGACCCAGAGAGGCTCCTGTGGATGGAATGTCTTGTGCCAACTGTTCACCACTAACTACTGGAACAGAGCTAGGCAATGCAAACCCTTGGCCTACTCAAGGACCCAAGCCCCTTACCCCCAGGTCTTCCCCCTGATGATGGACCGCTTCCGCATTTCTCCCTAACTGATTAAACGCATTAACATTTCCACATAACATTTGATCATTGCCACCATTACCCCATGCTTGCATACACTGCATGAACATACCTTTTACCATCGCCAAGGATGTGTGTCGCCCTGCTTCTACCGCCGGATTGGCTACAGGTGCCCTGGGGGCACTGCCAAGATTCCTTGGAGCCTCTGCAGGTACCCGCGCCGTTGAGGCTACAGGCTCCTGTGCCCTCCCCTTTCCTTTTGCGCTAGTTGATCTGCGCTTCCTTGCCGCCTCTGCCTGCTGCTTGCTGGCCTTGGCCCTCTCGGTCATGTTCCTCTTCCTCTTAGATGCAGGTTCCTCTTCCTCGCTCTGTCCTTCGTCCTCCTCTTCGCCTTCCTCTATTTCATGGATTTCCTGCAAGCCTTCCTCGCATGACATGTTGGTGAACATCAGAGGGGAATCCGCCCTCTCGCTGGGGCCGGGTGCCTCACCCCCCATGTGTGAGGCTACGGGATTCATCCATCCCGGCCCATGCCTGGCTGCTGCTAATCGGGACATAGACAGGAAGGCCTACAGGTCCTTCTGAGGACTAGAAAACCCTGCAGCACCCCGGCCTTGTGTAGCCATCTCCTTTCCCAATGTTTAATTTTGTGTGCTGCTTTGTCTCTGTAAGCCCGGGCACATGCACTGCAACTGGCAGCAGCTTTCAGGCATTTCCTTCTTGCACGTGTCCTTTCTTTGCTTTTCGGAGAGTTCTTTGTTTGGTTCCTGTTTGCCTTTTTGAAATATCCCTTCCTTGCTGCCTGTCTTGTCCACTCCTTACTAACCCGGGACCGTAGCCAGGTTGCGAATTTCCCAAAAAGTCCAAAATTTGTATTCCCAACCTAGTCCCGCGCACTCGTGTGGTCTCAAGTACCCACGATGCGTCTGCTCTAGTTCAATTTTTTCACCCAGGCGAGCCCGTACACCCGAGCTTCCAAATGTACTCACATTGCAATTGTATACGTTTCAAATTGTCACTGCACCAACTTTCACCCAGGGGATCCCGGGGCGTGAGACCTTTAAGAAACGGTACCTCTTCCACAGGCCAACCCAGCCAGATACTGTAAAAGTTAAATAGCGGAAGTCCCTCAACCGCTCATACCTTCTTGTGCTTCCGCCGCCTGCTCGCTCGCCTGATTCGGCCCCAGACGCTCTGATGTAGCCGCTCTGATGTAGCCGCTCTGAAACAGCTCCTCCCACTGCAGCGCGTACCTCCTCAGTGTCTGCCGCCCGCTCTCGCTCGTCCGGGATGTACCTCTGCACCGGTCAGCTCCTGTCCGTCGAACACAGCCGCTCCCGTCCAATTACTGCTGCTCCTCCATGGAACTGCTCCTCAACCAGCACCAATGCTCGCACTTCACGGCTGCTGTAACAGTTCCTCTGTTGCTCCGACAAATTGACCGTCCTCAATCACCCGCACCGCCGCACAGCCACGACTGCTCCGTAGGCTCCTCACTCAAACGCTGCCTCGAGCCTTCACCAGACAAAATCCCGGAAGAACCGAAAACAAAAACAAAAATCCTTATCCTCAGCGGCGGGCGACTGTCTGCTGTGGAGTGTAGGTTCCCAGCAGCAGGCGCCCGCCGCTTATATGGGGCTTGGCCCACCCCTTTCTTTTGTTTGCCCTTGATGGGCTTTTGGAGCGCTTTGGCACGCTCAAACTACCCCTCCCCCTTTCCCAGGGGGGAGGGAGGAGGAGTACCCTGCCCCGGTTATCGGGGTGCCTCCTCAATTTTTCTCGTTCTTCACACTATGCCTCATTTCTTAAGAGGGATTGCCCGTTTTTATAGTGGAGCTTCACTACTTTAAGGTTTGTAATGTTATGCCTCGTTTCATGAGAGGGATTAACCGTTTTTTGATAGCCTTGCTTCTCTAATTTTGTTTACATGGTGCTACATGTTTTGGGGTCTTCAGCTTGCAGTTCTTTAATTAATCCCACGGCTTCTTAACTCAATTTGCATGTGTTTTCCAGTAGAAAAGGTGTGCGTTTAACTTATTGCTTCGTGTTTTGGAGCATACGCTGCTTCTCAATTATTTTTCAATTTTGTGCCACAGTGGGTTTCGTTATGTGACACCTGCTAGTATTTGTATTACAAGGTTCTGTGAGGGCGGAAGTGCACGTCGGGGCAATGTGGCTTTGGTAGGTTTAAGCTTTGCTGGCTTTTCCATTAACAATGCTAGAAGTCATATGTTATGTTATGTTATGTTATGTTATTTTGCATTTATATAGCGCCTTATATACCATTAGTATGGTCTGAAGGCGCTGGTAGGTTGAACGCCCTTGGGAACCGAAGTTCGGGTCAGTAGAGAGAGTAGAGAGAGTCCAAAAAGTGTGTGTGCGCACCAGGTATGTGTGCAGCTGGTGCGGAATTCATGTGGTAGCTGCTTCTTAGCGGTAGGTGTGGTGGTTGAGAGATCAGGAGTATGTGTTCGCTCTGGCCTGAATTATCCAGACCGAGTGTGGCTGCGTTAGGCCTGAGGAGAACGCCTGGCTGGGGGGTGTGAAACCAGCAATGTTTACTTAGAGTGATGGGGAGTGAGCGGGAGATGTTGATATGAGAACAGTTATACCAAATGGTGTCATAGTATCTCTGTGTTCTAGTTGAGTGGTGGTGTAAAGGAGAGAGTAAGCGTGGGGTGTGGTATGATGTATGCTCTTTCAAATGTTCTCTGCATTCCAAAGCATATCATGTACGTCACGCAATTCCGCGCGGACAGGTCCGTTGTATGCATTTTTGTTCATTTCAGGCGTTCAAGATTGTCCTACACATTCATGTCTGCTCGACATACTCAAGCACTCTGGTTCACCTTGCGTGCTCTAGTGTGTCCTTCATTCTCCAGTGTGCCCCACGCATGCTCTCATGTGTTTCATACGCATGCACTCCTGTCCTTCTCGCGCATGCACTCCAGTCTACCCCGCGCATGTATTCCTGTCTGCCTACGCACTCATCCGCTCTGTATACTCATCCGCTCTCTATACACATCCGTTCGGTACGCTCATCTGCTCATTACGCTCATCTGATCTACACACTCATCTGGTCTACACACTAATCCGCTCAACATACTATTCATCCGCTCTACGTACTCATCCATTCAGCGTACTCATCCATTCAGCATACTCCTCCGTTCAGCATATTTATCGGCACTACAAATCCATCTGCTCCATGCGTTCACCAGGTACACTTCTAAATTCAATTTTCCTCAGAGAGGCTATTGGTCACAACTTCTAAATGCAATTGGGTACACTACTAAATGCAACTTTCTCAGTGGGACTATTGGTCACAACTTCTAAATGCAATTGGGTACACTACTAAATGCAACTTTCTCAGTGGGACTATTGGTCACAACTTCTAAATGCAATTGGTTACACTTCTAAATGCAATTGGGTACACTTCTAAATGCAATTGGGTATATTTCTAAATTCAATTGGGTACACTTCTAAATTCAGCTTTTCTCAGAGAGGCTATTGGTCACAACTTCTAAATGCAATTGGGTACACTTGTAAATTCAACTTTCCTCAGAGAGGCTATTGGGCGCAACTTCTAATTGCAATTATGTACACTCCTAAATGCAATTGGGGTACGCTTCTAAATTCAACTTTCCTCAGAGAGGCTATTGGTCACAACTTCTAAATACAATTGGTTACACTTCTAAATGCAACTTTCTCAGAGGGACTATTGGACACAACTTCTAAATGCAATTGGGTACATTTCTAAATGCAATTGAGTACACTTCTAAATTCAGCTTTTCTCAGAGAGGCTATTGGTCACAACTTTTAAATGCAATTGGGTACACTTCTAAATTCAGCTTTTCTCAAAGAGGCTATTGGTCACAACTTCTAAATGCAATTGGGTACACTTCTAAATTCAGCTTTTCTCAACGAGGCTATTAGGCGCAACTTCTAAATGCAATTGGGTACACTTCTGAATGCAATTGGGTACACTTCTAAATGCAATTGGGTACACTTCTAAATTCAGCTTTTCTCAACGAGGCTATTAGGCGCAACTTCTAAATGCAATTGGGTACACTTCTAAATGCAATTGGGTACACTTCTAAATGCAACTTTCTCAGAGGGACTATTGGGCGCAACTTCTAAATGCAATTGGGTACACTCCTAAATGCAATTGGGTACACTTCTAAATTCAGCTTTCTCAGAGAGGCTATTGGTCACAACTTCTAAATGTAATTGGGTACACTTCTAAATGCAACTTTCTCAGAGGGCCTATTGGGCGCAACTTCTAAATGCAATTGGGTACACTTCTAAATGCAATTGGGTACACTTCTAAATGCAACTTTCTCAAATGGACTATAGGGTGCAACTTCTAAATGCAATTGGTCACAACTTCTAAATGCAATTGGGTACACTTCTAAATGCGACTTTCTCAGAGGGACTATTGGGCGCAATTTCTAAATGCAATTGGGTACACTTCTAAATTCAACTTTCCTTAGAGAGGCTATTGGTCACAACTTATAAATGCAATTGGGTACACTTCTAAATGCAACTTTCTCAGAGGGACTATTGGGCGCAACTTCTAAATGCAATTGGGTACACTCCTAAATGCAATTGGGTACACTTCTAAATGCAATTGGGTACACTTCTAAATTCAACTTTCCTCAGAGAGGCTATTGGTCACAACTTCTAAATGCAATTGGGTACACTTCTAAATTCAACTTTCCTCAGAGAGGCTATTGGTCACAACTTCTAAAAGCAATTGGGTACACTTCTAAATTCAACTTTCACAGAGAGGCTATTAGAGATTCCATCTAAGTGTGGCATATGCTAACAATAACATTTCTGCCTAGAGGTGGCGCAGGCTAATCTGTGTGGTTCTCTTGGGCTATGGTACTGGTTAACATTAGACTGCAGGCCATTGAAAGGTAGGTTAGAGTGGCAGGAGCTTTCTGGAGTAGAGTAATTGCTCTACCCCCCACCCAAGCCAACACTTACAGTTTTGTCGGTGTCTGGTGGCTTCCTTGGCTTCCCCTGCGGACACCTGCTGACACTTCCTGGAGCCGCCTCCGTTGGAGCCGCCCTTGGCCTTGGGGCCCTTAGCTGCCGGGGGCTGCCCTGGGAGGACCTGTGATGAAGGGCGGGTTGGGCGGTTCGGGAGGCGGGAGGAAGCGGGACCAGGAAGGGGTGGGGGGCGGGCTGTGAGGCGGGCGGGCGAGGGAGAACCAGGAAGGGGAGGCCGGGAAGTACGGGGCAACGCGGGGCCTGGGGCACCAATTGAACAAACAAAAAAAACACGGAAATTGGGTCGCGGATGGGCAGGCACACTCACCTGCTCCTTAGATGGGAAAGAGGAGCGGGTGCACCGAACGGGTCGCTAGACCCAGGCAACCACTAGGCAGCAGCCAATCAGGGGTCGGGGCGGGCGGGCGAGGGAGAACCAGGAAGGGGAGGCCAGGAAGCACGGGGCAACGCGGGGCCTGGGGCACCAATTGAACAAACAAAAAAACAAAACAAAAAAACAACAAAAAAAAATGACGCACCTATTTCAATGTAAGGTATATGTTGTTGGTGGTTTATTGGGTATTCATAATGCGCATTTACACAAGGCAGAGGTCAAAGAGTAGGTGTACCGGGGGTTAGTGGTGCGAAACTAAAGGGTGCAATGTTTACTTGTTTACGTGCTAAACACAGGTCAAGGACATCTTAGAATGGCAAAGGACCATTAACAGGTCAGTCACAGTAGAAAGGAAGATGGGACAATTATTGGTAAGGTTTGTGGTATGCACTCTATGTGAAAGAAGTGTCTCCAGATTAAATATAAGACTTCCATATACTGGGACAGGCAAGACTGCTCAGAGAACCCTGCTGGGGAAGGCAGGTTATCGATATATCAAGCTTCATTTTGTTCTCATTACTTTAGGTCGGTTTGCAACGACGGGAGAGGGGTCACCAGACATGTTCGACAGCATTGGTTTGGCTCCAATTGTCACGGTGGTAACGAGTGTGAGGATGAGGCCGAATTGTGGCCACTTTTTCAAGAAAAAATGCATAGGAAGGGTAAAAGCTGGTCAAAAAGATGCTGCAGGAGGAGCAGGAGTTGCCTTCAAACCAGCAGGTTGTTCAGGCACAGATCTGACCCCCCCCACACAATATTGGACAGCTCCCTGCCAAGCGAGATGGCCAAGATGCAACCAAAAAGGAAAAGGGCAGTGCGTCAACCAAGCAGTAAGGTTGCAGCTGTAAAGTTACAATAACAAGTATTGTTACAAGTGTCTTCTGCAGAGCCCGCTGTGCCCTCTGCTGTAGTGCAACAGGCAGTCCTGCCAGTAGTTCACAAGTTAGGTCAAGGTACAATGGGTGGTGCAGTGACGCCACCAACAAGTAACCAGTTGGGCATTTGGGGGTTAAGTGTGGCAATGGAGCTGCCTGCGGGTAATGAGCATGAAAATACGCAAATAGGTAAGGCATTGGAGGAGATGCTAGGGTTGTTGTGGGGATTGGTACAGTTGGCTAGGGAAGTGGCCACCATTGAAGTTGCAAGGGGAGTTTGGGAAGGTCCTGCAGAAGCTGCCACGATCGCGGGGGACCTTGGGGCTCGGACCTCTCTTGGCATAGGAGGGGTGTCAGTCACACCGGAGGTGGCCACACTGGTGCAACTGCAAGGGTCTACAGGACATGGGGACTTGATTGCGCAGGGTCAAGGGTTACAGCCTCAACTTTGTCAGTAAGGGTACACACACCACAGCAGCCATATGCAGTAGCAGGGCTACGGGGACCCACCACGACTAGGGATATGATATGGCATTTATAACGCGCCTATGTACATGTGTTTCAAGGCGCATCAAGGCAAGGGAGGGGGAACAAAGGAAAGACGGAGACAACGATCTTACTAGGCCGGGTGACATTGAGATTCCGCAAGTGATGGTGGACCCGGGGTAGTTGGCACCCCCTGAGTGACCACTGTGCTCCTGCTATCTGGCAGGTCCACCCTAGCATGGCATAGCCCCACGCAAGTGAAAGGGTGAATATGGACATATTCTCATTATAGTCAAATGAGACGGCGGGCTGAGACATTACAGTTAGCAACGAGGAAGACAAAAAAAGGCAGAAAAGAAATAAGGCTGAGGAGAACATATTTAATTGAAACAAGGCATTCTCATTGTTAGCAGCAGTTCTGATGGAAAGATTTCCAGTGCAGGGGCCTGCGTTATGGAAATACAGGGACACTATTGTCATTGAGCAAAGGAGGTCTGGCTACACTGGCTGGACAGATTACGACCAGGAGTTTAGATCCGAGATGACATGGGATTAGAAGGACATTGGGTTGGGTGCCTATATGGGTGGAAAGCACAGGGCCAGTCGGCGACTGATGAGTTTGTGAGGGATATACAAGAAGTAGGGTATGGTAGATCTGAGCCCAACCAGAAAGCGGACAGGCGGCCCTTTCTTCAAGGTCCACTGGCTCCAAGAGGAAAGGAGCGGGTGCACAAGAACAATGGGCATGTTCAATGGGCATACCAGTGGGCATAGCAAAGAGAGCGTAAACATTTTTGACTGTGCTTCCAGGATGTTTAACTGGAGGTTGTGCAGTTGGGGTAAAAAGTGCTGATTAGCCCATGAATGTTCTCAGTGTGGTGGAGGACAACCAGCAGTGGAATGTTAGAGGTCAGAGGGCAGCCCTACTCACCCTTAGAAAGAGGAACAAAGGGAGGTTCAGATTAATTTTTAAATAGTATGGAACTTACACTGACGACCAGTGCTTCAGCGCAGGAGGGATTGCTCTACTGTGCATTGTCCTTGGTGTTTAGTAATTTGTGACACATTTTGTTCTATTGACAGGTGAAGAGATATGGTTTATGGGACATTGGTTTGTGGTTCGGGCTGAAAATTACGCCTCGGCAACAGTGGCATGGAGCCCTCTCCATTGCTGGAATAGGAAAAATGTAGAGGGAGATTAAGATTTAAGAAAGGTGGGGTGCGAGTGGGTTCCTTGGTGAGTATGACTTACTGTTTGGGGGCATTGGGGGTAAGTGGGGGGAACACCCCAAAGCGTGGCAGAGTTACAGGCGGTCATAGCCGGAGAGGAGTTTTGACGCTGCGGTTTCGGTCCTGAGCAGATCCGAATGGCTGCACTGGAGCCATGTTCGGGGTTCGATGGGCACTGACTCCCCTACTGACAGTTGAGACTCCTCATCAACTGAATGCAGTGGTCACGGGTTTATTCCTGCCTGGCAGTTGCTAACCAGAGGTGGATGTCTGCTACATTGCAAACCAGAAGTGACAAGTGTCACCCAAGGAAGAGGTGGAAGTCTGCTACCTTGCAAACCGGAAGTGACAAGTGTCACCCGAGGACAATAAATCTTGTTGCAAGCCCAGGAAATCCAAAAGGGCCACTTTAAAATGTGCTCTAGGACATTGCTTTGCTTAGGAGGCTGGGACCGCCCCAGATTTGTTTTCTTGACTCCAATAAATGTGATCTTGTTTTACCAAAAATATACATTGTGTCTGTGCTTATTTTGAATGGGAAAGTAATCATTTTATTTTATTATTTTCTATAACGTACCTAATACCGTACTTGAGTTGAGTTTCTAAGTGCGGATCTGGGATTTGAACCTCTGTTGCTCTGCATGGTCTTGCTTCCAAGACCAGCGCATTGCCCCTGTGCTATCCTCCACCAATTGCATCTATGTCTGGGAAATGGGGGGGGGCGCAAAGTAGGTGTTGGCCCTACTAAGGGGCTGGCCAACCCCAAAGGGGGCTGCTAGAGGGACAGCCTGCATAGCGGGCCACCCCTCTGGCCATGCCCCAGGGGTATCCACGCATCGCCTCTCCTGAGGGAGGAGAAAGGTGTGTTCCTGGTGCCAGCCATATCCAGCCCAATCCCTAGGGAGAACTCATAAGGCAGGGGGCTTCTGGGCCTAACTCACTTTTTTGCAGCCCCCGCCCAAAGTCGCTCCCCCCCTTTCCTTGTTTCATGCACCTGGCAGCTGTTTAGACCTGGGTAGAACAGGCTGGGCCTGGAAGAGCACTCTAAGGTTAGGTCCCACCGATGGCTGGATAAGGGGGGTGGTTGAGATATTTAGTTCATTTTGTGATGTGTTAACAATTGCTTTTTTTCATAAATTGTGTAATTTTGTTGCTAACTTTATTTTTTCTGTCACAGGTGGAATTACGGGGCGGTCCTAGCCGGGAAGGAGTTTTGACATTGTGGTTTGGGCCGTGAGCAGGCCCCGATGGCCGCACTCGAGCCATGTTCGGGGTTTGCCGGTATTATTAATGACTTAATCAAAGTTGACTATCTCAGTGTTGAAATATCTATGTCTCCTCATACATCCATAAAGATTGCACTAACCTTATCCCATGCAACAGCGTGAACCTTGAGAGAAGCCACCCGGGAACCCTCGTCGCCCAAAAATGTGAAGATCTGGGGAAAACAAAGGCTCCAGGGAAACCCTCTGGGGGGAAAAGACCTGGCGTGCAGATCGCTGAGCTGGTCTTGTTATGTGGTTATAAGCCTAGAGTGTCTTGCAGTTTGGAAGTCCCGGAAGTCCGTTTTAATCAGAAGAATCTGGAGTCGTCGTTGCCGTGCTGGAGGATGGTAAGGACAGGTGACAATGTGTTCTGCGTGTGATTGTGGAGTTTGGTATAGGCAAAGGGAAAAAACGGACCGGAAGAATCTCTGATTACAGACAGGGGCTGACTCCCTTACGGACAGTTGAAACTCCTTGTAAATTGAATGCAGTGGTCCCTGCCTTGCAGTTGCTAACCAGAGGTGGAAGGCCGCTCCCTTGCAAATCAGAAGTGACAAATGTCACCCGAGGAAGAGGCGGAAGTCTGCTACTTTGCAAACCAGAAGTGACAAGCGTCACCTGAGGACAATAAATCACGTTGCAAGCCCAATCTTGTTGCAAACCCAGGAAATCCAAAAAGGACACCTTAAAAGGTGCTTTATTGACATTGTGTTGCTTAGGAGGCTGGGACCTCCCCAGATTTGTTTTCTTGACTATAATAAATGTGATCTTGTTTTCCAGAAATATTCATTGTGTCTGTGGTTATTTTGAACAGAAAAGTAATCATTGCATCTATGTCTGGGATATGGTGGCGGGGTCAAAGTAGGGGTTGTCCCCGCTATGAACCAGTGTTGTTCTGCGTCATCTTGCTTCCAAGATGAGCGTGTTGCCACTGAGCTATACTACCCATGACCTTTTCAAATGCTCCACAAGGAGGCAGAGTACCATAATCATCCTTAGGCTGTCCTCCCGATGGCTCAAAGTCTCATGCTCCACTGCAAGAAATGTGCACTTGTGCAGCCAAATTGAACTCGAATTGGATATGTTTCATTGCTATGGGGAAATTGGCAGCATCAGCAAACTTATAGGGCACCAGGAAAGTCGCAGCTTCATCCAACGTATCTGAAATACACGGTTGTTTAGGCCCGATCCGTTTAGGCCTGGTCAAGTACTTTGGCTGCATCATCCCGAACATGGTCACACTCATTGAACCACTACACAACCTCACTAAGTCGGCAGCACAAGGGTCATCGTGGACAGACACACATCAGGCTGTGTTCCAAACAACAAAAGATGCCCTCACTGTGTACATGACTATGGCCAAATCTGACCCTGCAAGACCCACTGCGCTGGTGGCGGATGCCCTGACAAAGGGCCTTGGTGCGCCTCCTCCTCCCAATAAACGGGACCTGAAATTCCACTGAGCCCTGTTATTGTTAATCTAGCTACTTGGTTTTCTACCCACTAGACATCTTCACCACACTCAGCCCTATCCTTTTCCCACATCCCTATCACTCCCCACTTCATTACTCTACTGGGGAGACACATCTGTTTTTTGAAGATCACTGATCTGCTGTGATCCTGACTACATCACTTAACACTTCAGCTTCAGATCACACAGTATGCACAAAAGCTATGATACAGTACTTATAGCACAGCCTACACACTTGGATCCCTACCTCATTGACCATTGACAGCAGAGGTATCCCAGTGCTGACACTGCACATCATGCATGTCAACTGACAGAACAAACCTGCAATAGGAGGGCCAAGGATGCGGCTTACTCAGCTCATCCTTTGCATCTAGTGGGCATGTGTCTTCAAAACGAGCATGAGCAATTTCCATCAGGGGGTGGGGGGGTTTAACCCCCTCTGTTACCAGAGGGGTGACTGAAAGAAAGGATCTCTCTAATGGGTGCAATGACCACTCCAGGGGAGTATTCAGCATGGCAGAACTGGGTGGGGGTGGGCAAACTATAGAAAAGGTCCTGGTGCTTTTTCGATTTTTCCCAATGTATAGTCAAAGAAGATAGCAAGACCTGACTAGCAACTTTAAACGGTTTCCACGCTACACTCTGATAATACCACTACAGTCTAGAGCATATGCAGCTGGAGCATTTGTGAATTAATATGATATGATATTTTATTTATATCGCGCTCATACACAGGTGTTTCAGAGTGCGACCAAGCAAAGGGAGGGGAACAGGGGAGAACAAAAATACGATCTTACTAGGCCCAGTGACATTAAGAATGTGCAAGTGCATGGAAATGGGAAAACGGGGGAAAGTGCGTGGGGGGGGGTGCAAAGTGCAAAACAAAGGAGAGAACAGAATAAGCCAGACAAGTGGCAAGTGCATGATTAGTCAGATAGGGTATATCTGATAAGTGCAGAAGAAGAGTGGGGACTGTATGGGTACAGGTACAGATCCCACTGCCATGGGTGGCCTGGAGACAGTGCAGGAGGGAGGCAGGTTGAGCTGTTATCTGGGCCCAAAGCACAAAGGGTGGCCAGGTGCACAGTGCAGAGAGAGAGAAAACAGATCAGAAGAGGAGCAAAGGCAGAAGCGAAGAGGAGGGCCTTGAGGTGCTTCCGGAACCAGAGATCATTCCCCTCAAGTTTCAAGGTGGTCGGGAGGCTGTTCCAAAGGGATGCCCCAGCCGAAGACAGAGATCTCCCCCCAGCTTGTTTCTTTGAAAAACAACTAACCCTGAGGGAATTATAAGTGGAGGAGCGAAGGGCTCGAGAAGGGAGGCATTTACAGAGGGATAGTTGAAGGTATTTCGGACCCAGGCCCCAGAAAGCCTTGTGGAGAATGCTGAGGGTTTTAAATATAATCCTTGCTTGTTTGTTTTATTACTTATATTAGTACCCGACGAGAGTCAAGCAGAATGAAACACGCATTCTGATTGGCTCTCGACGGGTTGTTACCCGGCCGAGAATCCCTCGATTCTCGGCCGGGATTCCAGCCTACTTGTACATGGCGGGGGCAGGGGAGTGTTGCAGCCCCTCAGCCAATGAGGAAGATCAAAGCAGGGCCATCCCCGCTCCAACCCTCCCCACGGCTGAGAGGCTGCCTTCGCCCCCCGCCGGGGACTCAGGTAAGGTTTTTTTTTATTCCCCTCCCCTTTCCTCCCTCCCTCCCTCCTCCCTGCCCTCTCCACTTACCTTCTTGCTCCTTTGTCCCCGGTGGGGGATGATGGCAGCCTCCAGCCGTGTGGAGACTTGAAGCGGGGCCATCCCCGCTCTGCGCCTCCACTTGGCTGGAGGCTTCCATCGTCCCCCGCCGGGGACGCAGGTACGTTTTATTTATTTTATTTTTGTTTTCCCCTCCCTCCCTTCCGCCCTCCCAACCCCACTTACCTTCTCCTTTTTTTCGGGAGCGGACGCGCTGGAAAAACTTCCGTTCCCAGAGCGTCCGCTCCCGATGGACGCCATGTAAAGGGAAAACAGACTCTGTTTTCCTTTCCCAGCAGCCATTTTCTTGGTCATTTTTTTTGTTTGTTCCAAAACGTTTCGGCACAAAAAAAAATGCTTTTAGTGCCCCGGTCACGCAAATCCTGTGGGGCAGGGTACTAAAAGCAATATGGCCCTCTTCGCTTCGCTCGGGCCTATAACTATGGGCCCCGGGGCATTACCTGAGTTGGTAAAGTCCCCGCCGCTTGGGTCGTATTGCTTAAATGCGCGCCAGACCTGAGGGCATCAGGGCGCAGAGGCAACAAGAACATTTTCAGCTTAGGTTACATTGCTGTGCATTCATATACAAATATATACAGAAATATACAGGTTATATACAAGCAGGAAGGCAGGGGGGAGTAGGCTGAGAGGGTCGTAGGTAGGGAAGTGAGTATTTAAGAATAATTTTCCTTAAACTGGTGGATGAGGTTGTGCCTAAAGTGTAGGTATGACTGATCTGCTCTAAGGGCAGGGGACAAAGCGTTCCAATGTTGTGCAGCTTTTATGGGGAAGCTACTTCCTCCAGTTTTGACAAGTTTGAATCTAGGCACCTTGCATCCACTGGGAGCCAATGAAGGGATTTCAGAGCTGGAGAGATACAATTCCAGGGCTTGAGGCCAAGGACAAATCTTGCAGTCCTGTTCTGGATTAGTTGTAACGGGCGAAGAGTGGAGGCAGGTAGATTTAGAAAGAGGCAGCTACAGTAGTCCAACCTGGAGAGAACCAGAGCTTTGGAGACAGTGAGCTTCTGGGGGAAGGAGAGGAAAGGCAGAGTACCTCTATGGAGGTGCAGTAAGAAGTTTGACTCAGAGATGTGTGCGGAGAAGGAAATTGTGGAGTCAAAGATGACCCCGAGGTTCTTAGCCTCGCAGGTCGGGTTAGGAGAAGTTGCCAAGGGAGGCCGGCCAGAGAGTAAGGGGAAAGGATGGTGAAGGTGTCTTAATGAGGGGGATCTCAGTTTTGTTGGCATTTAGGCAAAGATCGTTGGCAGCCCACCAATTTTGAATGGTGGTTAGGCAATCAGAGAAGAGGGAAGGCGAGGAGGTGGCTGAAGGAAGACTGAAAATGAGTTGGGTGTCATCAGCATAGCACTGGAAGTTTGAGCAGAAAATGGAAATGCAGAAGGCGAGAGTTGCCAGGTATTGGTTAAAAAGCCAGGGCGAGAGGTTAGACCCCTGGGGAACACCACAGGTAGAGAGGGAGATAGCGTATAGGAAGGACCCAAGTGTTAACTGGGATGGTTGATCAGAGAGGAAAGAGGTCAGCCAAGCCAGAGCCTGATCGGTGGTTGTCACAGAGGCGAGTGAGCAGGATGGTATGGTTGACTGTGTCGAAAGCAGAGGAGAGATCAAGAAGGATGAGGACGGAGGGAATGTTAGAGTCAAGGTTAGAGAACATTGGAGGGAGTGGCCCTGAACTATTCCAATAAGGTTTCGGCCACTGTGTCCCCTTCAAAAATGTTTTTTTTAAATTGTTTCAATTGTACATTTTACAGCAAATATCTCTGAAAAATTGAGGAAGAAAGTAGATTGGGTCGTGTCACCTGATGAAGTATCACTTAGTGTAATATTCTATAACATAGCATTATAAGGGATAATATCTGGAAAAATATTTTTGCATTTATATAAAAAGTTAAATGTGACAAACTGGGATGTTTCAAAAGTGAAAAGGGTGGCCCCAGTTATTAGGTGATGTGTTGGGCAAGACATGATAACAATAGCCACCTCAAAATCATTCTCCTATCCTAACAGAGAAGACATCTTGACACACAACTCCTGCACCAAAATAACACAGGTTACACAGTGGAGAGTATAGCACCCGAATATATGATATGTTATTTATAACGTGCCTATACACAAGTGTTTCTAAGCGTGACAAGGCAGGGAAGGGAAGACAGAGGGAGGACAGGACTGTCATGGTTCACACTAAAGGCTCCATGGATCAGATGAGCCCCCCCCAGTCAGCGACTCCCATAAGGGCTTTTCAAGCCCCCAGAGCCTCTTGGACTCAGTCCTGGCGGCCTTGGCGCCAGGCTCATAATATGGGATAAATCATGTGGAACTACTTGCCCAATCTAGCCAGGCTGAGCCTTTCTGTTTCCTCAGGGTGTGGCTGAGGGACTATTTTATTCAACAAACAGGAAGGGACTACTTTACCTGGGACTACTTGCAAGGCTATTTAAGCCACGCCCTGCATACAGAACACGCTTCGCATTATTCTGCACTCCTGCAGCGTAACGCTCACCTTGTCTGTCCTGTTCCTGAACTTCTACAGCCACGCCCGTTCAGGACTTCATCCATCGGTACCTGGAAGGGAAAAAGACAGAGAAAAAACAAGTCAGTACAACGCCTAAGCCTTACCTGCAGCATCCTTCCATCGGTTGCTTCTTCAGCCGCTCCCGGGCCTTCGCACCGGCTGAAGGGGACGGTCTTCGTTCTGGCTGTAAGAGTCCTCTCGGGTTCAGCATCCTTCCGGAGCATCTTCGGAGCGGTTCCTCCATTCTTCATTCCAGCGCCGCGCCGCCTCTGCAAAAGAAGAAGAGTGACAGGTTAGTCATGCACAACAATACTTCAGACCCACAGCGCTTCATTCTTGCGCTTCCACTCACCTGCAGGACATCTGCTCAGCGCTCTAAGTCCATTTGAACCTTCATGCAAAACCCATTTGAAGTCGCGCCTGAAAGTAAAGACAAAGACACTGGTTAAAAGGAGTTGGGGCAAAATAAAGACTCAACGACTTTATACCAAGCAGTCTCTGGCATAGAGACTTACCTGTTTGACCAACCTCTCCAATACTCGGCAATCGCTCATAGGATCAGTGAAGCAACTCGATCCTGGAAAGACTGTGTTATTCGCGCCCCTGCTAGATTGCAGGATGGAGAGCCTACCTTACAAAACTTCAAGGTGAGAGCAAGCGGTGAAGGACATCAGGTGGTGGCGGAGGTGGGTCCAACTCAACTCCCTCCCCAGTCGCTAATACCTTATTTTGACCTTGCAGACCAAAGCCTCGGGAGGGTGATAACAAGGGAGAAGTCACAGAGACATCACCAATCATGCAGCACCACGCCAGCGCAGACATCATTCATGCATCCACGTGCTACGCCCCCGTGGAGACCAGGTGAGCGTGACAGAACGCAAAGCCTTATACAAAAACCTCTACCCGGGCGTAATGGAAACTTCTGAGACAGATCAACTAGCTCAGCTTTTGGGGGAACTCAGGGCTGAGCTATATTCAGCTCAGCAGGAAACCAATGCCTTGAGGAGAGAACTGATCGTGGCCAAGGATCGTACTGATGACCTTGCTAGACAATTGCTTCAGACACAGGTGGGGCAAACACCGTTACCTGGATTGGGGTCAACGGTTCCAACAACCCCAAGTAATCCAGTCCACGTGGTCCTTCCAGGGCCTGTACATTTGGCACCTCCGAAACGCTTTGCGGGAGACCCAAAAAGGTATGCAGTCTTTATCAATCAGTGCCGACTGCATTTTCTTTGTAGGCCAGGAGCCTTTCCGAACGACCAAGCCAAGGTGGCCTTTGTGTTGTCATATCACAGTGGCAGCGCGGTGGACTGGTCAGTGCCACTAGTAAGTTAGGATGATCCTATTTTGCGGGACTTTGAGAGGTTCCAATTGAACATGGAGAAGCTTTTTGCCCCCCATTCTCAGGGCCCGGCATTGAATAACGAACTCTTGTCTCTACGCCAAGGCAATCAAGATCTGTTAACTTACATCGCCACTTTTAATCGGCTGGTAGTGGAAACCGACTGGCCAGATGACAAAAGAACAACAGTGTTTCACAGAGGGTTAAGAGGTGAATTAAAGGTTGTTTTAGCTCAAGTGGTTAACCCTCCTAGAGACTGTGCTGAATATATAGACTTGGTGTTTCAGCTTGATCATAGACTACAGAACCGTAAGGCGGACCGAGCTAGAATGGACACTCGGGTATTTGTACGCCCAAAGGAAAGTGCGTCTAGAACCACCGACTTGGCCGAACCCATGCAGATGGGAGGGGTACGCGGGCCACTATCCAAGGCTAAGAGAGTTCGGAGACGGCAGCAGCAGCTGTGTTTGATATTGTGGGTCAACCGGCCATTTTCTCCGAGAGTGCCCCGTGAAGCCTCTGAAGAAAGCAGTTGGGGTTGCCTGCAAAAAGGAAGCAGAGCCAGAGTCGAAAAACTACCCCGCCCGACAAGCATAGAGGTCCGCTTGTCGAACGAAAAGAAGGACTTCCAGACCTCGCACCTAGCCTTGCCAATGATCCTTATAAATCACCAACAGCCATCTCGAATGCATGCAGTTCAAGCTTATATTGACAGCGGAGCCATTGGAAATTATATGGACCAAGAATTGGCTACAAGGATGAATCTTCCTCTCTGTGAAAAGGCAAAAACAGATCTAGTCACCACTGTCGACGGAACAGAGATTGCTTCAGGTCCTGTAACGCACTCAACGACTGAGATGACACTTCTGTGCCAAGACGGACATCGGGAAGCCATTGTGTTTGATATAATTAAGGCCCCACAATTCCAAGTTATTCTGGGAATGCCTTGGCTAGTATTACACAATCCTTGCATCGACTGACGTGCTAAGAGTCTGACCTTCTCAGGTGAATGTGCTCGTACCTGCTATCAGGTAAAAGAACCCCTGGTCAAGGATCATGAGCCTAGTTAATCCACTGCCCCGGAGTATCAAGATTAGCAGGATGTTTTCCAGAAGGACCAAGCCAACACTCTGCCTCCTCATAGATCGTATGACTGTCAAATCGATCTCATACCTGGCGCACAGATTCCATGCAGTTGAATCTATGCACTCACCGAACCCGAAAACCTGCATCTAAGGAAATATCTAGACAAGTACCTGGCTAATGGTTTTATTCGCCCGTCTAAGTCCTCGGCAGCCTCCCCCTTATTCTTCATGCCTAAAAAGGAAGGTGACCTTAGAACTTGTATTGATTACCGCGCATTGAATCAGATCACAGTAAAAAAATGTTATCCCTTGCCTCTAATTCCTGAACTTTTGGACCAGGTTAAAGACGCACAAATTTATACCAAGTTAGATCTCCGTGGGGCATACCACCTAGTACGACTCAAGAAAGGGGATGAATGGAAGACAGCCTTCCGCACCAAATATGGGCTGTTCGAATACCAGGTGATGCCCTTTGGCCTTTGGCCTTTGCAACGCCCCAGTGGCGTTTGAGTATTTCATGAATGACGTCCTGCGAGAACTAATCGATGTGTGTGTCGGAGTGTACATCGACGACATTTTGGTGTACTCCCCATCTGAACAAGAACATGTGAAACACGTCCGTGCTCTTCTGGACAAACTCCGCCAACAGGGGAGGCCACCAGGGGGCGCAGGCGTGATGGCTGCCTGATCTTTCGGCTCCCCTGAAGCCCCGAGAGATTTGTGGAGTAAACTGCGATAAAAGGAACGTTATCCTCCTACAAAGGCTGAATCCAGGTGGGGGAACTCCTGGGGATTCCGGCGATACCTTCCCGATCTCTAGGGGTGCCCGGGTCCCCAAGATATTTGGCTTGGAGCTTCCGCGCTCCCCCTCCCCCTCCAGGCCCGTGCCGCGCATGAGGTGAAGCTTCGTGGCCGGGCCCCTCCTCCCCGCAGATGGGAGCTGCGCCGGGATCAATCTGAGGAATCGAGACCCCGTGCCTCTGCCGGCATCGCTAAAAGCTCGTGGGAGCCCCTCGGAGACCGGAGCCCTCGTCCAACGAGCCCACCCTCGGCTACCGCTGCAGCAGTTTTGGACGACAGTACACCCCAGGCCTCCGCGGCCAGACCCCGGCCTGCCGCACACGCGTCTGTGTATCTCGACCCATCGCAGGAGCTTGCCCGGACCCCTTCCTCTTCTCGCCCCCCGGCGGTGGGGAACATCTTTGCAACAACTACCATAAGGACTCCCCCCGGCTGCTGCTGTGACACAAATCTCAGAGGCCTACACCTAATAGGCCCGGGCCGATGCAGGAGCGCACCTGGGCCCCTCTGCGGAGTGCAGGGCCCATCGTGGGGTTCACCACCCTATTTAGGGGGCCTACTACTTGCCATCCACAGCGACTACCACCCCGGCGACCTTTGAAGGCACCCACCGGCCCTGCGTTGGAGTAACCGTGAGTACTGGCTGTCGGGGGGAGTGGGGGCCCGACCCGTCCATCCTAACCATCACACCTCATCGGAGTGGGTACGGAACCGGGGGGAGACCTTGTTGAACATTGGGAAACCACGAAGATCTAGAGGTGGAGACACCCCCATGAGTTCGAAAGAAACCCTGGCAGGATACCAATTCACTCCCCGAAAACAAGAGATGGAGATCAACTCCCCACCTACGCCAACCCCCGACGTGAACACCAAGCAGAACAATATCCAGACAATCCTAGACGAAATCAGGGGGATGAGAACGGACATGGGAGCCAAGCTAGCTGACCTCACCACCAAGATCTCCACGTTGGAGGACAGAATGGAGGGGGTAGAGAATAACCAGGCGTCCACCGTCTTCTTGGAGACCCAGATGGAGGCAAGGTTTAAAGAGATGCAGCGCACGAGGGGGAACTCTGCCTCAAAGTGGATGACATGGAAAATCGTGAACGGAGATGTAACCTGCGATTCTTCGGCCTGACGGAGGTGGAGGGGGAGACCCAGACCGGCCTGGAGGGCAAAGTGCAGGAGATCATTAGGATTGTCTTGGGAATTGACTCCGGGGAAACCATCCTGATTGATAGGGTTCATCGAGCTGGCGAAGGCGGTAGGGGCCCACGCTCCGTGCTTGCGACGTTCCACTATTACAGAGACAAAGCAAAAATACTTGAAAGAGCTGGAACTCTAAGAGAGATACAATACGATAACTCCAGGGTGGCAATCTACCAGGACCTATCCGCCCTCACGCTACAAATGAGGAAAAAATGCAGTCTGATCACTAGGTGGCTGCAGGAAAAGGGGGTCCGGTACCGCTTGGGACACCCACTCTACCTATTCTTTGAATGGCAAGGGGAAAACTTTCAGCTCGTTACAGAAGAGGACATCCAGAGAGGCATCGACGAACTGATTGGGGACCCCCCGGCCCTCGGAGGAGAACGGTGGATCCGACAGAGGCCCGAGCCGTGCCCCACGGGGCCCTGACCTCGGCCAGGGGCAACACAAAGTAAAGGGCACCCGGAAATTCAGAAAAACCAGGCACCCCTCGGAGGGACGTGGAGGACCCGCATGATTATCAGATAGAGGAGAAGTTAAAAGGAATGCAGTGCCGATCTGTTGTGGTTACCTCGCTCACTCGCCCTCTGTGGCCGTTGGCGAATTGGGGAGAAACATTTGTTCCACTTTTGTTTACGCCAAGGCCCGCGCGATGGATCCGAATGATTAAGAGGGAAGGGGAGAAAGTTAAGAAATGTGATGTTATTGTATTGTATTGCATTTGCCCGCAGGGCCCTCATGGGCCCCTCCATGTTTGGGGGCGTGTTATGTTGTATTGTGATGTTGCCACGGTTGGCGAGGCTTATGCCGAATTTGATGGTTGAAGGTTTCGGATCCCACCTGTCTGAAACACGGAGTGGTGGTGTTCTCGGTTGTCAGAAGGTGGCCAGGTGCGTCCCCCGAGACCTTCGAAACCCCCCCGATTCACACTGGAAGCTAGTTCACGGTGGGACCCTGCCCCTATGAGACACAAGACACGCAGCAGGAGTATAGGGGGCTGGGGCGGGGGAGGTCTTGTAGAAAGATTGGACTCTGACTAAACCTGTAAAATGTTCCTATAGGTATAACCTGGAGGGTACGATCCACACTATTTCTCTCTCGGGGCCCAGGCAGCGGCCCTGGTGGTTCGTTGACTAAACCCGATGTATGTGTAACGCTCACCTGATTCCCACGGAGGCGCCGGTCTTGGCAGGATGTGTCTGTGACTCGAAAAGTGAAATGCAGGACTCGATTGGCTTCCGGGGCTGAGCCTCTTCGCACGGTGTGTCTAACGCGAAGAGTGAGATATCTGCAGGTGAAAGAATATGGGGTTAATGATCTGGGGTTGTCGGATATCTCTCTCCCTTTCCCTTCCTCGCTTTTCCGTGGAGCCCCAAGGTCAACATGCTCACCTTAGATAGGTGAATGCTGGACTCTCCATCTGCGTCTGGTGCAGGGTGCCGTTGCCAGTTCCTTCACTGGGTGAAACGTAGGCCTCTTGACATCAGAGGATTGCTACCGTCGTTAACTGCACGAACGGTGAGTTTCCGGACACCTTTTAAGTCCTTACAGTCTTTAGGTGCGTGGGCACGTTAATGTGGAACAGGGCTCTGTATAATGTTTTTTCTATTTGTCTTGCAGGGCTCTTGAGGTAGAAGATGGTGTGAAGAAAGCCGAAGTTCGAGCCAGAGTCTTGGAATGACGCACTTGGAAATGCGTAAGTAAATGCCGGTTGCCTGCTTTTCAAAAGCTCTCTAACTGTCTCTTTTCCCTTGCAATTGTGAGTTCGGGTGTTGAAGAGACGCTGGAAACGCCGGAGTATTTGCAGGCGCCCTATTGTGGCGGGCGCGATGGCGCGTAAGTAAAATACCTGTCTAATGTCTCTTCTTTTGTCTTTCAGGTGCAGGATTGCAGCGTTGAAGAAAACCGGAATTCCCGGAGTGCCGGTAAGTAATTCCACACAGGAATAACTATGCTTTTGTCTTCACAGGCGGAGGAGCAGCGTGAAGAGATGGTAGCTGCCGATGGATCAGGTGAGGAAAGCGCTGCGCGTGAAGGTTGCCATGCTAACCTGTTGTTTCTTGTCTTTGCAGGTGCTACTGAAGGCTGGATACAGGAATGGTAAGCGTTTGTTCTTTCAGGTTCAGGATCGGAAAGAAGAAAACTGGAACAGACACGGTGAGCGTTCTGCTGCAGATGCAGAATAACGCGAAGCAAGTTTCATCAATCGGGTGTGGTTTAAATAGCCTTGGAGTGATGAGGCGTCTTCCTCCACGGCCTCGCCTAGGTAAGAAAAGAGTTCCTGTTCCAGAAGAGTTCCAGTGTTGTATCCAGGGAGTGGAGCTTGCCCCACCCAGGTAAGAAAGTAGTCCAGGTTCACAGAGGATTCCTATGTGGCTGGTAAGTAAGCTGCATGGTCTGCTGCAGGTAAGTCCACCCAAGCATCTTCATACAAATTATGAGCCCGGCGCTTCCAGTGCCGGGACCAGTGACTTTGATGAGCCTGGTGCCACCGGCGCCAGGACAAGGTCCAAAAGGTCCCAGTGGGGACCGGCTGGTGCCTAGGATGAAGGTTAGGGGCCTGCTTCCAAGGACGTTGGGCTGGTCCTAGCTCCTTGGAAGCAGTGATCATGACAGCACCCCCCCTCAAGGCCCCTCCTAAGCGTGTCTTCTCCGGGGGTTTTGGCTTGTCGGGGTGATTCAGATGGAATTTCTTGACCAGACGAGGTGCGTGGACATGTTCTGAGGGTTCCCAAGACCTTTCCTGGGGGCCGCATCCTTTCCAATCAACCAGGTAATATAATTTAGATTTGGAGATTTTGGAGTCTAGGATGTTCTTTACTTCGAACTCAAGTTCTCCTTCCACTAGAACAGGTTCTGGGAGTTCGGTCAATCGGGTTTCTGGTTGTACTGGTTTTAGTAAGGAGACATGGAATACTGGATGTATTTTCATATGCGAAGGCAATTCCAATTTGACAGCCACCGGATTAATTATGGCAGAGATGAGAAAGGGTCCTAAGTATCTCGGGATGAAGGTGCGGGGTCCTTTTAGAGGCAGGTGCTTAGTGGATAACCAGACCTGATCTCCCACTGCGTAGTGAGGGGCCTCTTTACGGTGTTGATCCGCTCCTTTCTTGTATAGAGCTTTAGCTCTTTGCAGATGGGCAGTGGCTTCTTTAAAAGTACGAGTGATCACTGAGTGCAAGTGATCCACAGCAGGTGTTTCGAATTCTTGGGGAGGATCCAGGTTAGAGGTCCTAGGATGGTTTCCGTATAATAGGAAGAAGGGAGTCTTCCCGGTTCCAGAATGGGTCGAATTGTTATAAGCGTATTCAGCGATCCAAAGGATATCCTTCCAAGGGTTTTCAGTTTGTTGGAGCATGCAACGTAAATATTGCTCCAGAGTTTGATTTGTCCTCTCGGTTTGTCCGTCAGTTTGGGGATGGTGACTGGTTGAAATTCTCACATCAATTTGGGCTAAGCGACGGCAACTTCGCCAAAAGTGGGAGATGAATTGACTTCCCCTATCGGAGACCAAAACCGAGGGAAAACCGTGTAACCGAACGATGTTTTCTAAGAATTCTCGGGCTAATACTGAAGCTGAAGGTAGGCCCTTCAGGGGAATGAAGTGAGCCATCTTGGAGAATAGATCCACGACTACTAAAATGGTATTATACCCTGAGCATGGAGGTAAGTCCGTGATGAAATCCATGGACAGGGTATGCCATGGACAGGGAGGGATATCCAGTGGGTGTAAGAGGCCGGCTGGTTTCTCCTTCTGACTTTTATTCTGAGCACACACACCGCAGGAGATTACAAAGTCTCTAATATCCTTCTTCCATGATGGCCACCAGAAATGTCTTTTGACCTTTTCCATGGTTTTGGTAATGCCAGGGTGACCCTCCATTAATGAGTCGTGATAACAGGAGATTACCTGTTTTTGTATTTTCTCACAGGGCAAGTACAATCGTCCTCGGAAATATGGTAGGTCTTGGTCCACTGAGAAATCCTTCCCCTTGAATTGCCAGTCCTGTAATTCTGCCGGAGTTAGGAGTGATTTGACTGTAGTCTCGATGTCTTCAAAGGATTGAGCGCTGACCAAGCCCAAATCCTTTGTTCTGGGATTATGGGTATTGGTTCAGGATTGGTCAAGTGTTCATCTATTCCCATCCGGGAGAGGGCATCTGCTTTTCCGTTTTTACTGCCTGGTCGATAAGTAATTATAAAGTCAAACTCAGCCAAAAACAGAGCCCAGCGGAGCTGCCTGGAAGACTGAGCTTTGGCCGTCTTCAGATATTGTAAGTTGCGGTGATCTGTCATTACGGTGACTGTGTGTCTGGCTCCCAAAAGATAATGCCGCCAGGCTTTAAAGGCTGATCTGATAGCTAAAAGTTCCTTGTCTGTAATTGAATAGTTGATCTCGGGAGCCGAGAATTTGCGGGACCAAAAGGCTACAGGATGTAATTGGTGTGTGACCGGATCTCTTTGTGATAAAACTGCCCCCATAGCAAGACTAGAAGCATCTGTTTCTACGATGTAGGGGAGTTCTGGGCGAGGGTGTTTTAGAACAGGTGCAGAGATGAATTTAGCTTTTAAGTCCTGAAAAGCTTGTTCCGCCTCGGTAGACCACTCAAAACGTTTGTTTTTCTTTAATAGAGCGGTGATGGGCTGGACTATTCGAGAGAATTCAGGAATGAACCTGCGGTAAAAGTTAGCGAAGCCTAACATGCTTTGAACTCCTTTTACAGAGGTTGGTGAAGGCCACTTGATGATTGCATCGACTTATTTTGACTCCATATGGACTCCGTTTGGTGACAATATGAATCCCAGGAACTCAACTTCAGTTACGTTGAAAACGCATTTTTCAAGCTTAGCAAAAAGGTTATGTTGACGTAATCTCTCGAGGACCTCTTTAACGTGTTTCTGATGTTCCTCTTCAGATGATGAATAGACGAGGATGTCATCAATGTAGACAACAACACACACATCTATGAGTTCTCTAAGGACATCATTCATAAAATACTGGAAGGCGGCAGGAGCGTTGCATAGTCCAAAGGGCATAACTTGATATTCAAACAACCCATACTTGGTGCGGAAGGCCGTCTTCCATTCATCGCCCTCTTTTATTCGTACCAAGTGGTAGGCTCCTCTGAGATCCAACTTTGTATATATACATGCGTCTTTGACTTGGTCCAGGAGTTCAGGGATCAAAGGTAACGGGTATCTGTTTTTAACAGTGATTTGATTCAGGGCGCGGTAATCTATACAAGTCCTAAGGTCTCCTTCCTTTTTCGGAACGAAGAACAAAGCCGAGGAAGCTGGAGATTTTGAAGGACGGATAAATCCGTTAGCTAGGTATTGGTCCAGATATTGTCTGAGGTGAAGATTCTCTGGCTCGGTGAGGGCATAAATCCTACTGCAAGGAGGAGTTGTTCCGGGTATCAGATCTATTTGACAGTCGTAAGACCTATGAGGAGGCAGGGTGTTAGCTTGGTCCTTCCGAAAGACGTCTTGGAATTTCTGGTATTCGGGAGCTAGTTTGGGAACCTCAGAAGAGATTGCCGCCAGTGAAACATCAGGCCGAGGATAACAAGTGGAGATACATTCTGGAAACTGAACCGTCTTTGCTCGCCAATCGATCTGAGGATTGTGCTTCTCTAACCAAGGAATTCCCAGAATGATCTGGAACTGAGGGGCCTTGATCACATCGAACACGACTTTCTCCCGGTGTCCCTCTTGGCTCACTAACGTCACTTCTTGGGTGGCGTGAGTTACTGGTCCGGAGGCTATCTCCGTGCCATCCACTGTAGTAATGACGTCTTTTACTGCCTTAGGGACAAGAGGTAGATTCATCCTTGATACCATTTCACGGTCCACATAATTACCGATTGCTCCGCTGTCGATGTAAGCTTCAATTGCATGCAAACGATCCGGACGTTCAGGGCTAATGAGGACCATAGGCACCACGAAATGCGAGGTCATGGAACAGATTTTAACGCTCGGCAAGAGGACCTCTACACTTGTCGGGCTAGGTCGTTTCCCTGCTCAGAATTTGTGGTACAGGTATCTGCGGCTCCTACAGCCTTCTTAGCTGGTTTCACTGGACAGTCTCGAAGAAAGTGCCCCGAGTTTCCGCAATAGAGGCATAATCGCAGCTGTCTTCTCCTTTCTCGCTCTTTTTGGGTTAAAGGCCCTTTCATGCCCCCTATTTGCATGGGTTCCACGGTGTCAGCTCCCCTAGTAGAGGTCTGTGGTTTAGAAAACACTTGGGTATCAAATTTGGAACAATCAGCCTTTCTGTTCTGTAATCTGTGGTCCAATTGAACAACTAAGTCAATATAGTCTGAGCATTCTTGTGGAGGATTCACAACTTGAGCTAACACATCCTTGAGCTCTCCACGCAGGCCTCTGTAGAAAAGCGTTATTCTTTTATCCTCAGGCCATTGAGATTCCACTATAAGTCTGTTGAATGAGGCAATGTAAGTCAAGAGGTCTTGATTACCCTGTCGTAACGAAAGGAGTTCATTGTCTAAGGCCAGCCCTTGTGCATGTCTTGCGAACAGTTTTTCCATGCTGGACTGGAAGGCCTGGAAATCATGAAGAACCGGATCATCCTGAGTGACTAAAGGGATCGACCAATCTGCGGCACTGCCACTGAGATAAGAAAGCACAAAAGCCACCTTGGCCTGATCTGTTGGGAAGGCAGCTGGTCTACATAAGAAGTGTAGGCGGCACTGGTTAATGAACACTGCAAATCTCTTTGGGTCACCAGAAAAGCGTTCGGGCGGAGCCAAGGGCACATTACCGGGTAGATTGATTTGCACTGGATTTGAGGAAGATGCTGAAGGATAATTTCCTCCTGGAGCGGGCAAAGGTGTTTGTCCTGCCTGCGTTTGTAGCAATTGCCTAGCGAGGTCCTCTGTTCGCTCCTTGGATATTATCAGCTCTCTTCTTAGAGCGTTTGTTTCCTGACGAGCTGCATGTACTTCTGCTCTTAGTTCCCCAAGCAACTGGGCCAATTGATCAGTATCCGAGGTTTCCATTGCGCCTGGGTAGGAGTTTTGCGGTGGGCTTCGCGTTCTGTAACGCTCACCTGATTCCCACGGAGGCGCCGGTCTTGGCAGGATGGTGTCTGTGACTCGAAAAGTGAAATGCAGGACTCGATTGGCTTCCGGGGCTGAGCCTCTTCGCACGGTGTGTCTAACGCGAAGAGTGAGATATCTGCAGGTGAAAGAATATGGGGTTAATGATCTGGGGTTGTCGGGTATCTCTCTCCCTTTCCCTTCCTCGCTTTTCCGTGGAGCCCCAAGGTCAACATGCTCACCTTAGATAGGTGAATGCTGGACTCTCCATCTGCGTCTGGTGCAGGGTGCCGTTGCCAGTTCCTTCACTGGGTGAAACGTAGGCCTCTTGACATCAGAGGATTGCTACCGTCGTTAACTGCACGAACGGTGAGTTTCCGGACACCTTTTAAGTCCTTACAGTCTTTAGGTGCGTGGGCACGTTAATGTGGAACAGGGCTCTGTATAATGCTTTTTCTATTTGTCTTGCAGGGCTCTTGAGGTAGAAGATGGTGTGAAGAAAGCCGAAGTTCGAGCCAGAGTCTTGGAATGACGCACTTGGAAATGCGTAAGTAAATGCCGGTTGCCTGCTTTTCAAAAGCTCTCTAACTGTCTCTTTTCCCTTGCAGTTGTGAGTTCGGGTGTTGAAGAGACGCTGGAAACGCCGGAGTATTTGCAGGCGCCCTATTGTGGCGGGCGCGATGGCGCGTAAGTAAAATACCTGGCTAATGTCTCTTCTTTTGTCTTTGAGGTGCAGGATTGCAGCGTTGAAGAAAACCGGAATTCCCGGAGTGCCGGTAAGTAATTCCACACAGGAATAACTATGCTTTTGTCTTCACAGGCGGAGGAGCAGCGTGAAGAGATGGTAGCTGCCGATGGATCAGGTGAGGAAAGCGCTGCGCGTGAAGGTTGCCGTGCTAACCTGTTGTTTCTTGTCTTTGCAGGTGCTACTGAAGGCTGGATACAGGAATGGTAAGCGTTTGTTCTTGCAGGTTCAGGATCGGAAAGAAGAAAACTGGAACAGACACGGTGAGCGTTCTGCTGCAGATGCAGAATAACGCGAAGCACGTTTCATCAATCGGGTGTGGTTTAAATAGCCTTGGAGTGATGAGGCGTCTTCCTCCACGGCCTCGCCTAGGTAAGAAAAGAGTTCCTGTTCCAGAAGAGTTCCAGTGTTGTATCCAGGGAGTGGAGCTTGCCCCACCCAGGTAAGAAAGTAGTCCCGGCTCACAGAGGATTCCTATGTGGCTGGTAAGTAAGCAGCATGGTCTGCTGCAGGTAAGTCCACCCAAGCATCTTCATACAAATTATGAGCCCGGCGCTTCCAGTGCCGGGACCAGTGACTTTGATGAGCCTGGTGCCACCGGCGCCAGGACAAGGTCCAAAAGGTCCCAGTGGGGACCAGCTGGTGCCTAGGATGAAGGTTAGGGGCCTGCTTCCAAGGACGTTGGGCTGGTCCTAGCTCCTTGGAAGCAGTGATCATGACAGTATGTCGGGCGATGGAGACGGACGCCTACCAAAATGGGTAAGGGAAATGGGGAACCGGGGAGGGGGAAGGGAAGGGGGGAGGGGAAAGAAATAGGGAACGCAATGCCATGGTTCTGGGGTTCAAGTCTACGGATGATAACGGGGGCACTCACTGAGGCTTTACAGGGCAAGGATAGCGACGACCATGGTTAAAGGTCGGATCGGTACGCTCAACGTGAAAGGTCTCAACTCGCAAAACAAGCGGTCTCGCACAAGTAACTTATTCTGCAAACAGAAATTACTGGCCCTCTTCCTACAAGAAACCCACTATAGAAGGGGGGGCGAGTCAACGATCAAAGGAAAGGAGATAGGTAGAAACTTCTGGGCCTCGCACAAATCCTCAAAGAAGGAGGGAGTAGGTATCCTCTTGGGTAAATCGCTGCATATCACTGATGTAGAGACAAAAAGGGGCTTTGGAGGTAGATTTCTTGCGATCAAGGGGTCAGCCCAGGGCACAGGAGTCACACTAGCCACCCTGTACGCACCCAACTCCAGCCAAGTCAAGTTTATCCACAAGGTTCTTGGGGTCGTGGACGGGTGGGCCGAGGGAGCCACAATCCTGGGCGGAGACTTCAATCTCATTACAGACACCCATCTTGACTGGTGGTCGGCCAAAGGGACGGGACCAAAATCCCCACAAAAGATAATCTCGTCCCTGAGGGACCTCCTACAAGAGTACTACTAGGTTGACGTATGGCGCAAATGCTGGCAAGCCACCGTGAAATCACGTAGGTGGCGCTGTAACGACACCCTCATGAGGGACCAGGTGTTTAGGGAATTCCTTAAGAATGAAATAGAAGCCTTCTTCTTATCAAACAACACAGGGGAAGTCCCAATGGTTAAAGTTTGGGAGGCAGCGAAGGCCACCTTCAGTGGTCTCCTCATCGCAGAGGGTTCAAGCAAGAAGCGTTCGAGGGCCCTGATAGAATCCAGAATCTGGGAAGACCTGCGGGCCATGAGGGCACAGCTCACCAAGGGAAACATAGACCGCGAAAACCTCCTGAGTGAAATGAGAGAGAAGAGACAAGCTCTGCATACAATCCTGATTGGAGAGGTAGTTAAGAAAATTAGATACACGAAGCAGAGATACTATGAGAGGGGCGACAGGGTTGGAACACTTCTGGCACATAGGCTGAGGGGAAACAGGGCGGGCAGACACATAGAAAAGGTCAAGGACGGGGCGGGGAACGCCCAGATAAAAACTGAACACATAGCCGAATCATTGGCGGCCTTCTATAAGGCCCTTTACACTAAACAAGAGGGTGACTCAATGGACGAAATTCAAAAATATCTTGAAGACTACCCCCTACCCAAGCTCACAGACCTAGAGAGGGAGAGACTAGACAAGGAGATAACAGAGGAGGAGGTGGAAGAGGCCATCAAAAAGCTTAAAATAGGCAAGACCCTGGGAGAAGATGGGTACACAGCAGATTTCTATAAACAATTCCAGTCCGAACTAACCCAACCACTGACCAAATTATTTAACCAAATCAAAACCTTAGAAACCATTCCACCGACATTCCTGCAGGCCATAATCACAGTTATCCCTAAGCCGGGTAGATACCCAGCGGAGTGTGGCTCATACAGGCCCATCTTGCTTCTGAACACAGATGCCAAGATCTTCACCAGGATCCTGGCGACACGTCTAGAAAGGTGTCCCCCCCGACTGATCCATCCCAATCAGGTAGGCTTTGTAGTAAATAGACAAGGAGCAGACAGCATGCGCAAAACCCTGCACATAGTGAGTTCAAATGGAGTGAAATCCTACGGTGGTCTTCTCTTGTCTCTAGACGGGGAGAAGGCGTTTGACAGGGTGAGCTGGGCCTTCATGGAGGGGGTTCTGTCGTCCTTGGGGATGGGACCCAGGTGGTAGGGATGGATGACGGCCCTTTACTCCCACCCTTCCGCCAAAGTGGTGGTCAATGGAGGAGAGTCGGAGTCCTTTCCTTTAGAGAGAGGCACAAGACAGGGATGCCCACTGTCTCCCCTCATATACGCCCTGGTGATGGAACGCTGGGCCATAGCAATCAGGACTAATGATCAGATCCAGGGTGTTAAAATAGGGGGAACTGACTACAAAATAACCCTGTTTGCTGACGATGTCCTCCTGTACCTCTCTAAACCATCCCAATCAGTCCCAGAGGTGTTGAATAGTCTGGAGCGATATGGTTCCCTGGCAGGCTATAAGGTCAACGTAGATAAATCAGTGGCTTTCCCGGTAGGCCACCTCAACGAGACCGAGGGACAATACATCGATAACCTCCCGTTTTGTAAACAAACAGAGGGACTCTCTCACCTGGGGATCCGAATTCCATCACACCTAGAAGATCTCTTTAAGGTAAACTACCCGCCTCTATGGAGGTCAATCAAACATGACCTGGGACGCTGGTCAAAATCCAGCCTCTCATGGATGGCTCGCCTCAAATCCATCAAAATGGTAATCCTCCCCAAATTCTTATATCTGTTTCAAATGCTGCCAACCCAGATACCGAGCTCATTTCTCCTAGAGATCAAGCGGGCCCTTCTCCGCTATCTATGGGCCGGTAAATCCCACGGGATTGCTTATGACACTCTCACTAGCCCCAAGGATGAGGGTGGAGTTAATTTCCCAAATCTAAACACTTATTATAAGGCGTCACAATTGAGCGTCCTTGTTGATCATCTGACGACTGGCCCAAAGAAACAATGGGCAACACTGGATAACACACTTTTCTCGCCGGTCACATTGGACGAGGGGCTATGGGTCCCCAAGACATCTATTCCGAGAAGGGTTCTAAAACATCCAGTGTTGGGAGTGCTATGGTCTATTTGGAAGGAAGGGGGTTACCGAAGATGGCTCACGACGTGGCCCTCACCTTTGAGCTGCATCTGGGCTCCGCCACTTTTGGAAGGGATCAACGAACCACTAGCCTTCCCAGCAATGGTACGAGGTGGGACTTTGTAGGGCCGGACAGCTTTGCGTGGATGGGGTGTTTATATCTCTAGGTGACCTGAAGGATGCCCTGGGCCTCCCTAACCTCTCCCCCTTTCGATACCTACAGCTTAAGGGTGCCCTTACCGAGAGCAGATGGGGTGACACACTCAGGCGGGATCTAACCGATTTTGAGAAATTCCTCATAACACACAAAGGTACCAAGGGGGTGATATCGCGGCTTTATAGCTTTTTGTTGTCCTCTACCCAACGGGACCCCCATCTTCTCAAGTACAATGGGGGAAGGACTTAGGCACCCCCATAACGGAAAAAAGATGGACCAAGATTTGTAGGCAGGCACACCGTTCCACAACTGCACCCCAATACCGCCACCAGGCCCTGATGTTGATACACAGATGGCACTACCCCTCACAGAGGATAGCCAGAATGAGAAAAGGTTATGACCCCCACTGCTGGAAATGCCATGTTGAAAAGGGGGATTATGTCCATATGTGGTGGAAGTGCCAGGTGGCACAGACCTACTGGAGTGAGGTCCTGTCATGGATGAGAGGAGTGGACGGAATGGTGGGAACTCTGTCCCCCTGGCTGGTGTTGTTCGGCATTGAGGTTGAGGGGTGCCCCAAGGTGAAACACGACCATATGTTGCAGGTCATGCTAGTCGCGGCTAGATGCTGCTGGGCCCAAAAATGGAAATCACCACGACCTCCTGGGGAGGGGGAGTGGGTAGCGAAAATACAGGCAATCTATGATATGGAGTATCTTACCCACCTGATCGATGAATCCAAATCTAACATCGAGGCCCTGTGGCTGCCATTTTTTGATAAATATGGGAAAATAGCCTGAGGCATAAGTAATCAGCTCAAACGGTCCTCTCGATGGGAACAATACTATCGGGGCGACCCCCTTGGAGTGGGAAGAGATCGATTGTTACAGGAAATTTGACTTTTATATGTTGGACCTTGTTTTTTGAGCACTGTCTTTCTTTCGGAAGCAACCCTATGCTCGCATTGCATCTTCAGACGATGTGCTGGACCCTGTTGTTGTTATTGACCATTAAACCATGGCATGGGATAGGGGGGGGCGGGTGTGGGAGGTGGGGTCGGGGGGTTCACAAGTTGTGACCTTACTTTGATATATACCAATGTTTGCATTATTTTTTGAATTATGTCATAATTGTAAAACTCCAATAAAACCAAATTTTCAAAAAAAAACTCTGCCAACACAAACTATTTGCAAAACTGGAGAAATGCTTCTTCCACGTCACAGAGGTTGAGGTTCTTGGATTTGTCCTGACCCCTCAAGGTGTACGAATGGATACGCGGAAGGTGGACGCCATCCTCAATTGGCCCTCCTCGACCTCAATTAAGGGAGTTCAGAGTATGCTTGGATTCGCGAACTTCTATCGTCGGTTCATTCCAGGTTTTTCACAGTTGGTGCACCCTATTACCTCGTTACTGAGAAAGAACAGGCGTTTTCAATGGTCAAAGGAAGCAGAGAAGGAGTTCCAGGATTTAAAACAAAAATTCATCTCAGCCCCAATCCTGAAACATCCCCGCCCAGATCTACCATACGTGGTTGAGACCGACGCTTCCAATTTGGCAATGGGAGCGGTACTCTCGCAAAAGGACCCTGAATCCGGTCAGCTTCACCCTGTGGCCTTTTGGTCGTGGAAATTCACGGCCCCAGAATTGAATTATGCCATTATGGACAAATAACTCTTGGCAATTAAGGCCCCCCTTAAGGCTTGGCGGCATTATCTCTTGGGAGCAAGGCACACGATCACGGTAATCACTGATCACCGCAATCTACAGTACCTAAAGGTGGCAAAAGCTCAATCATCTTGCCAACTTCGATGGGCACTATTTTTTTCTGAATTTGGCTTTGTGATTACTTATCGCCCTGGTTGTCGAAATGGTAAAGCGGATGCTTTATCTCGTATAGGAGTAGACGAGGAGCCCGTCAATCCAGATCCAGTGCCAATCATCCCTGGAGCAAAAATCTTGGGAATTACAACGTCTCTCACCTTAGATGACATCCATAAGGAAATCCCTCATCTCATAGATACCAACACTCTGAAAGCTTGGCCTACAAAAAGTGCCCACCATTCAATCTCAGACCAATTACCATACTTTCAGGGTCGCCTCTATCTGCCCAGCAAGGAACTTCAAGAAAAAGGTAATTTCAAATTATCACGAATCAATGATCGAAGGTCACCCTGGAATCGCTAAGACTGCAGCCAAGATAAAGCCATACTTTTGGTGGCCAACTTGGCGTAAAGACATCAAACAGTTTGTGTTATCTTGTGGGGTCTGCGCACAAAACAAGGCCCTAAAAAAGAAACCACCAGGCCAATTGCAACCTCTGGATATTCCACCTACACCTTGGCATACATTGTCGCTTGATTTTATAACTGATCTTCCTCCTTGTAATGGCTACAACACAATTTTGGTGGTAGTGGACTTGTTTTCCAAGATGGCTCATTTTATCCCACTGAAGGGGTTACCCTCGGCTTCGATCCTGGCAAGGGAATTCCTAGAACAAATAGTCCAGATACATGGATTTCCTTCTATCCTGATTTCTGACTGTGGCAGTCAATTTGTATCACGTTTCTGGAGAAAATGCTGTGAGTTAGCTCACATCAATGTAAGACTTTCCACCAGTCACCACCCCCAGACTGATGGGCAGACTGAAAGAACCAATCAGACCTTAGAACAATACCTCAGGTGTATGTTACACCAAACAGAACACAATTGGAAAGACATTTTATGGATAACGGAATTCGCCTACAACAACTCGCTACACTCCAGCATTGGACAAAGTCCTTTCTATACTATCTATGGGCTGCATCCACGGACCTCTAATCTTGACCCACTTCAACCCTTGGAAATGCCAGCAGTAAGAAGTTTGCACACGACTATCACTCAAGCCTTCAGACAAGCAACTGATCATCTGAGATGAGAAAAAGAAAGATACAAGAAATCAGCAGATATGCATAGGAGTGAAGCTCCCAAATACCGAGTGGGGGGATGAAGTCTGGCTGACGTCAAAGCATATTCCCATGAAAGGAACTTGCACCTTCACTCCCAGATACATAGGCCCATACACCATTAAGGCCATCATCAATCCGGTAGCTGTAAAGCTAGACTTACCTTCACACATGAAAATCCATCCCGTATTCCATGTCTCACTTTTGAAGCCAGTGCAACCCGGAACCTGAATACTGAAACCACCAAAACCAATCGTAGTTGACGGGGAACCTGAATTTGAAGTTAAGGATATCCTGGACTCAAAAATCGTCAAATCAAAACTATTTTATCTAATAGACTGGAAAGGATACGGACCACATGAAAGATCGTGGGAACCCAGCGAACACATTCATGCCCCTCGGTTGTTGAGGAAGTTCCATCATAACCACCTGAACAACCCGGGCCCATTGGGAGAACCCACTGTTAGGGGAGCCTTGGGGTGAAGTGGTGTCATGGTTCACACTGAAGGCTCCATGGATCTGATGGGCCCCCCCCAGTCAGCAACTCCCATAAGGGCTTTTCAAGCACCCAGAGCCTCTTGGACTCAGTCCTGGCACCGTTGGCACCAGGCTCATAATATGGGATAAATCATGTGGAACTACTTGCCCAGTCTAGCCAGGCTGAGTCTTTCTGTTTCCTCAGGGTGTGGCTGAGGGACTAGTTTATTCAAAGAACAGGGTGTGGTAAAGAGACTACTTTACCTGGGACTACTTGCAAGGCTATTTAAGCCACGCCCTGCATACAGAACACGCTTCGCGTTATTCTGCACTCCTGCAGCGTAACGCTCACCGTGTCTGTCCTGTTCCTGAACTTCTACAGCCACGCCCGTGCAAAACTTCATCCATCGGTACCTGGAAGGGGAAAAAGACAGGGGAAAAACAAGTCAGTACAACGGCTAAGCCTTACCTGCAGCATCCTTCCATCGGTTCTTCTTCAGCTTCTTCAGCCGCTACCGGGCCTTCGCACCGGCTGAAGGGGACAGTCTTCGTTCTGGCTGTAAGAGTCCTCTCGGGTTCAGCATCCTTCCGGAGCATCTTCGGAGTGGTTCCTCCATTCTTCATTCCAGCGCCACGCCGCCTCTGCAAAAGAAGAAGAGTGACTGGTTAGTCACGCACGGAAAGGAAAAACAATACTTCAGACCCACAGCGCTTCATTCTTGCGCTTCCACTCACCTGCAGGACATCTGCTCAGCACTCTAAGTCCATTTGAACCTTCATGCAAAATCCATTCGAAGTCGCGCCTGAAAGTAAAGACAAAGACACTGATTAAAAGGAGTTGGGGCAAAATAAAGACTCAAAGACTTTATACCAAGCAGTCATTGGCATAGAGACTTACCTGTTTGACCAAGCTCTCCAAGACTCGGCAATCGCTCATCGGATCAGTGAAGTAACTCGATCCTGGAAAGACTGTGTTATTCGCGCCCCTGCTAGATTGCAGGATGGAGGGCCTACCTTACAAAACTTCAAGATGAGAGCAAGCGGAGAAGGGCATCAGGTGGTGGCGCAGATGGATCCAACTCAACTCCCTCCCCAGTCGCTAATACCTTATTTTGACCTTGCAGACCAAAGCCTCGGGAGGGTGATAACAAGGAAGAAGTCGCAGCGACATCACCAATCACGCAGCACCACGCCAGCGCAGACATCATTCGTTCATCCACGTGCTACGGCCTCGTGAAGACCAGGTGAGCGTGACAAGGATAAACGATCTTACTAGGCCTTGTGTCATTCAGATGGTGCAAGTGTGACAACAAAAAGGGCAGGAGGGAAAAAGAGGAGAGAGGGGGAAGTACAAGGGAGGGGCAGGGGAAGGTGGAGTGCAATCAGCGCAGCATTGCTCTAGGTAAGTGCAGTCAGGGCAGCGCAGCTCTGGGTAAGTGCTTGGAGGCAGGGAACTGTAGAGGTTACAGTTACAGCCCCTAAGTGCACGGTAGGCCTGGAAGCAGTGCAGGGGAGACTGATCATGGGGGAGACTGATCATGGAGGAGCCTGGTACCCAGTGAGGCTCTGAGGGTATCCAAGCAACCAGTCGATACAGCAGACGGGTAGATAAGAATGGGAGGGAGAGAGAGAGACAGCAGAGTGGAAAATGAAGGTATTGAGCTGCTTCCGGAACTTCAGCTTGTCTGGCTAAAATGCGAGAGGTGCAGGATGCCATTCCAGAGGGAGGCACTTGCAGAGGAGAGAGATCTACCCCCCACTCTCTGCCCGGAGAAGCGTCTGACTCTCTGAGAGTTGGCGTAAGCTGAGCAAAGGACTTGAGCGGGAAGGTATTAAGGAAGAGAGAGTTGGATGTAGTGCGGGCCCCGGCCCCAGAAAGCATTGTGGGTGATGCAGAGGTTCTTGTACTTGATCTTTGCAGCCACCGGGAGCCAGTGGAGAGATTTCAGGGTTGGAGAGATACGGTCCCTGGGCTTGAGGCCAATGATAATTCTTGCAGTCCTGTTCTGGATTAGATGCAGAGGGCTGAGAGTAGAGGAAGGCAGATTGAGAGATAGGCTGTTGCAGTAGTCCAGCCTAGGGAGACACAGTGCTCTGGAGATAGTGAGCTTCTGGATGACACGTGCTTACACTAAATCTCTCTATGGACCTCACAAACTCACCACAGATAGATCCACATGACCCTCTGCAGTCCTTAAACACCATTCTGTCAGGCACCACAGACAACCACACAAACCATTTAATTTGCAACCTGCAGTGTACTTTAACCACTGCTCAAGACAACTCACAAAATATCTAAAACGTACACACCATCGAAAGTCCTATATGTTCAGATTTGCACATATCAGCATTGCAAAAAAGCAAATGTGCCCTGTCCACCAGCCTCTACCTTAGCCCCACACCGTAGCTATTGCAGATAACAAAGCTTCAGGAACCCATGTAAACAGAAGGTGTGCAGTGCAAGAATAAATGAGTTTTACTCGTTCCCATGCGTGGCTGTAATTGGGATGTTCCAAGCAACTTCGGTGATTTGCAGCAATAGGTTAGAAAATGAATGTGGCTTCTGCAGCAGTCAGTCTAGAATGTCTGTGCACTGACTGAGTAGTGAGACTTCATATCTGCCTGCCTGTTAAGTGTTATGGAGCGAATACAGAACCAGTGCGGCAGTAACTCCATTCTAGGTGACATGGCAGGGCCCACTAAAAAGGACGCACAAAGGGACACCATGAAGTCCCTAAAATCATTATATCTGCCCATAAGGGAGAGTTTCTTTAATAGTGTGAACGTAATCACTTCTAAGGACTCCAATTTGTGCAGCTAAACCACAGTGAGATTAAATGAGTTGAAGTGAATCCAAATGTTATGCAATTTAGCCACTTGAGTACATACTTCCCGAGTTGTACTTGTTACAAAAAGTGTTGGCTTTCAAAGCTCACTATAATACTGCCCTATTGTGATTAATTGCAAACTATACGAACCACATGGTAAAGTAACCTGCCTATATATAAAAATCCTAATAGAAACGCATTAAGCCAAAATCATATAATTTGGCTTTAATCCCACAACCTGAATAGAAAACGACATGTCTTAGAATGAATTATAATGCAAGTGTAAACGTTAAGAAAGACACTAAAAGACATTATTGTGTATTAAGGGCACCTCAGTATAGAGATTGTCACAAACTTCCAGTTTGCTGTTTTGCATGATGTTAAGAGCACATGGCTATGCACATAAAAGCAATCCTTTTTTGCATGTCAAGGTAGTCGACATTATGGATGTAAATGATTCTTTAAAAGGCACTTTATTGTGTTACTCCATTTTATTGTCTTTGTAGCCGACCAAGATTTAGTAAGTAACTGGAGAGGCTAGGAGTCTTTCATTGCCAATTGTCTAAACACTCATACCCAAGAAAGGTGTTGCTAGCAAAGGAAATGCCTTATAAAGGAAATTGAGAGGAGTTTTTAAGGTGCATTTGATTATTTGCATTTTGTCCCATTCATGGCAGCCGTGAAGGTGAGCAGGTCCCTTGAACAAAGACCCAAAATGGGCTGGGGGTGGCTGCAGCCATTAAGTTAAACTGCTGGCCATTAACAGGGCATTGTTAAAAAGTAAGGCAAGTGCGAAAACGTAGCGGCCCTGAACGCCGGGAAACGTTCTCACAGGATGAAGCAGGACGTTTCGGCGCCGATAGCGCACGGCGCGTTCGGCCTTTCTCCCAGCTGCAGCGCTCTCCAGGCAACAGCTGAGGGAAAAAGGCGCGGACTGTTCCAAAAATGTCCCGGTTGTCTTCATGGTGGGGCGCTGTGAGGGGGCAAGCGTGCGCCCCCCTTCCCGATCAGTACTGACTGGTCCCCTCCTAATCCACGGGGCGACTGTTTGATAGAAACAGAAAAACATTCCTTTTGCCACTGTTTTTAAAGGACCTGGCCCCAGTTTAACGCCACTGTGATGTTTCTGATATTTGTATCGATGACATCTAAGTGCAGTGCCTGCATCAGCATGACTTATGTTAACCCACCGTTTTACCATCCGATAGCAAATACCACAGTTAGGAACTTAGATTAGGAAGGGGTGGTCGTAGTGATGATCGATCGAATTGCCTATATGCCTTTCCCTTACTCTGCCGGGCGGTCTCACTGTTAACAGGCCCTGATCAAGCCATAAAGTGTTTTGGCGCTTTCTTTTTTGGAAATAAGGCTCCCAGCTTGGACACGAATGTCTCTAAAGATGTATTTTAAGACTTGGCTGAAACATGAAACCTGTGCTATTGTTTTGCGTTTTAAAGTTTTGTGGAAGTCCACTAGTGACCCCTAGTTTCCAATAGATGAAATGCATCGTATTTAGTTGAGACATTTTCACGAAGGCCGAATTCCCTTGTTACCAGCACTGTACTCGAGCTTCTAGTCCTTCCCTTCCCGCAGCGTCACCATCGTGTAGCAAATATCAACAATCGCCCATCCGCAATATTTACCGATTGCATAAAGCACATATTCTACAAGACCACTATTTCCAGATGTCTTGTTTTTTTGTCATGTTTGGAATATTCATGATCGTTTTTTTCTAGGCCATGCTTGTCACAGTCCTTGCTTTGAGAAAGCATGTTTCCTATTGTCAGAATCCTCGGTGTTCACCAGCGTTGCCAGGCCAGAAGGAGAAAATAAGTTGAATGCCCCTTCAAAACAAGCCCAAAACAAGCGGACTCCCAACCAAATAAGCTGAAAAATCAAGCGCACCTCTACAACACTGTGGATAGGTCTCAGAAGTTGAAAAATAACTATAACGCAAAGAATACATACAGAGAACACAAACATAATGTTAACAAAAGCATTTATTAAAATTGTTATTTTCTAACAATTGCTGTCTATTTTAATTTCTTGTATGTGTGCGATTTATAAAAGCACATCATTGGCTTTTTGGATCCTTGGCTGTTCTGGTCCTTGATTCCTCGCTCACCTCTGGTCCTTGGCTCCATTGCCAGTACCTGCCAAGTAGCCCCATGTCCTTCATGACAATGAGCCAGTCCAGGCATTTCCTGTTAAATGCTAGCACTGGTATTTTACTTCTTCCCATTGTAAGTATAGGCCTACAAGGATCAGTATGCAAAGTGAAAATCCAGGACTGGCTCATGGCGCCACGGGTGACATGCCCTCCACCCCGTCCTTCTGTTCCTTCTGGAATTGGGCAGCCTGGTTGATCTCTCTGCTCTGGTCCTTGGTTCATATGGTCCATCACCCCTCTGGTCACTGGCTACCCGATGAGTTGCTCCTATAGTAAATCACTCCTTACATTTTGATGGTTGGCGTAATAAGAAAAAGAATAGCCATTTACAAAGTGTCGCTTGTACTTCCCCAGTGAACTAGCCAGGTTCTGTGGCAGTACTGGTGAACGGGCTCAGTCTACCGGTTCACGCTAGAGTTGGCCTGTCAATGTACTGACCAAGAAGGAAAATGAAACCTACAGGAAAAATAATATATGAACAAAAGCACAAGCGAGAAGATAAGAATCATACCCGACCAGTAGAACAAGAATTGTTAAATGCAATAGTCCTGTTTTTATAATATGCCGTATGTAGACTTGTATGCATGGGCAGCCATAGATATTGGCTTTTTGTACCATATACTGGCATCTTAACCCACCACGCTGTCAAATGTCCAGCCACAGCCATCACATGAAAAGGTACAGCTGTTATATGGCTCTTTTATGGTCAGATGTTCCCATCAAATGTCCAAGTGTAGCCCATGATTACATAAGTAAGCACAGGTACTACTGCCATATGCCCTGTTACAGCGTCACATGCTCAGGCTTTGCCATCATGTGCCTGATACTGGTTCACATGCTCGTGAAAGTTTCCTATGCCTAGGTACTGTCTTAATGTAGCTAAATCCCTCATATGCCTATGTAAATCTGTAACCCACCTCCCCGCCCTCGCCCATTTCGCCTCATCTGCTTAAAAGATATCTGTCCTTTTTTGTGTAGTTTATTATAAGCCAAAACTATTGCATTAGAGTACAGATAGGGAGAAATAGCATATGAGGGACACACAGTTTGTAGGTGACCCACCCATTGACTGCCCATTGCCATGCTAATCCCCAACCCTGTTCTTGCCCTTCCCTGCCCAAAACACCTTCTCATGGGAACTTTTTGAGCTCTCTTTATTCAAGCCTTAACATCAAACTTTGCAATGAACGATGACTTAATTTGAGCTGTAAATGCTACTGGTGTAATACAAATGTCTTAACCTGGTCTCTCTTCAGCCAATCAAGTCATTTGCCGGGCACTGCCATTAGATGCCCAGGTACTTGCACCATTATTCACCTGCTACCGTTCATACCACTACAGACAGCAGTGCCTACCAAGGGCCTTTCCCATGCCTACATAAAACCCCAAACTATTGGCATTGCCAATGCTTGTTTCCATCATGACTAAACTAAGTGTTGCCATAAATACCCTGTATTTGTTTACCTCTTTGCTAGGTAATGGGCCTCATCACGGGTTGGGCGGTAACACCGGCGCTAATAGCGCTGGTGCTATCTGCCCTACCGCCAAACCCCCGGCGCTATTAGCGCCGGATCACGGGTTTGGCGGTAATGGAAGTCCCCATTCCCCACTGAGCCCATTCGGGAATGCCTCATTCCCCATTGGGCTCAATGGGGAATTTTCGCGCTCATACCGCCGGCGGATTTCCCGCCGGCGGTATGAGCGCGAATTCCGGCGGATTTCCCCCCAGCTCAGAGCTGGGGAGAAATCCGCCGAAACCCTGATTTGGCAGACCCTTAAATCCGGCAGTAATAGCGCTGCCACTGGATTTAAGGGTTACCGCCAAACTCGTGATGAGGCCCAATGTGTCTTCAAAAGGTCTCTCATATTGAAAGAGCCCATCAATGCAAAATGCCTCCACACAACCTACAATTAGGAGCGCTGGTAATGAAAGAAAGGAGTACTTGCAGGTCATTTAGGGGCTGCAGACAGCCCTGTCCAGGATGCTGCATGTGGCTTTGCATTAGAATGGCAATCAGCCTGAGCAGAGACTTCTTTATGGGAGGGCAAAAGGGGCATTTGCCCAGGGCCCCCACCTTGGAGGGGGCCCCAAAAAGGCTGCCTGATCTGAAGAAGTAAGATTACATTGTTAACCAGTCTTATCTTAAATAGCACACATCAGGATATTTTATGGGGTGCTGCTGAGTCCTTAAACCCATTGCCTTTCTGTTTTGACAAGTACATTCTGCCTTGATCAATTCATCATGTATTGCTTTCTGTGTTCACTGTGGTATACATAGTTTGTGTGTTCCTTACGGCACAACTCTGGAGCATTCTTTCCTTCCTGCAGGAATTATGTTGATCATGTGCAATAGGCAACAATGAAATGCATATTGATAAATTGAGTGCGACAATGGTTCAGAAGTTAGCTCAGTGTGTGAAGCATCCATTGCAGAGATATGTGTTCATATGCAAAATTAGAATATCATATTCCAGCAAGGCTGGCTGAGCCTTTCCTATGTCTGAAGTGTATAAAACTGTATTCATATGTACTTGGTTTTGCAGAACAACATCTGCTGGTATCAGCAATGTACCTGTACCAGATAGGGAATGCTATAAAAACTAACATGTCATCCATATGCTGAAGGTCTAGAAATTGGTTTGTTCAGATGAGGTGTTGTAAAACCTAGGCAATCGCCTCCAACAATGGCGTCAACTGTTAGTCCAAGAGGTGAATCAGTATCCAAATTCAAGACTATGGAACGAAAGCATTCATGCTTGTATCCTGGCTTTGCCAAAAGACGATACAGTGATCCTGGTCAAATCATCTCATATATCTTACCTTACTTTGCTGTCTTCTGTGAGGTTTGCCTTCTTACATGCTTCTGGCATCTTTTAGACCATTACTTGATCTTTCTTCTTATGTAGACCATTTGAGTGTAAGGGGTGGTAGACAAAAGAGAGCGGACCAGATGTTGCAGGCATTAGGCAAGCATATTTCAAGGTCTGCTTTTTTGACACAAAAATGGTTAGCTTTTTGGTAAAAGTCAAAGGTTTTTATGCACGTTTATAAATGAAAATGCCACAAGCCATTGTTTTGGAAGTATTTAAAGCTTTAAAATACAAAAGACAAACCCAGATTACATTTGTTAAATCACATCGATTGGTATGCTGGTACTTATATACTTCCCTTGATGATGGAGAGAATGAAGCTAGAACCATTCCCATTTTTCATAGAACCCTTTTATAATATTTTGTTACAAATGGTCATGTTTGGTAATGTGATTTGTGTACATTCCAAGTCCATTTTTATAAAATTAGATTGTTTTAGTTAATGGTAAGAACTGGAAAAGAAAGTGTTCAAATGCAGAAATTGCAGTGTTGGGACAAATCCCAGCCTCACCCCTTCAGCCCTTAACCAATGTATGATCCTGGGCATCTCCTTTAATCTTATATTGCCAGTCCCTATACATTTCAAAATTGTCAGCTCTTCAGAATGATTTTCTTCTCATGGTATGATCTTCATAAAAGACTTATTCATGGTTTCACTGGCTATAGGGTTGCTTCCACTTCAATAGTGAGCATATTCATATCGCATACTACAGGCATTTGTTCCTTTGATATCTAATGGCAACACTATTTGAAAACCATATCCCACTCCTAATCTCAATCTGTCTGGATAAAGACACCTTTCTGGTATCTTCTAATCGGCATCCACTATCCATGCTACGGTGTGTGTAGCGTTCACCTTCCTCCTCTGTCCATGCATGAGCACTTTTGCATTGTGTGAGGCAGCTAATGTGAGTTCTCTGTCTATTATGGGTGACATGCACCTTTTACATATGGTCCTGCATTAATACTACAGGCTGCACACCTTCCTGGATATTATTGATGACAATTATCCTGTATGTACTAGAGCAGTAACCTTTTCGTAGACTGCTGATGTTGGTCTTCAAATGCTACTTGTTTATCATTCTGATTAGAGCAAGAATGAAGAAGGTAAGGGGACTTAAAGGGAGTAAACCTGCTTATTATGCTGCGAGACAGCATATCAACCTATAGGTTGTGAGCGCAACGGGTGGGGTGAGGGTGCGGCCATTATTCTTGATCCCTTAATTTGTTTGGTTTGGTGCAGGGGGGCCCCAAAGATGTCCGTGCCCAGGGCCCCAAAAGTGCTTAAAATGGCCCTGAGCCTGAGTCTCACAGCATGTGCTTAACTGGTTATGGGAGGACGGGATGTTCCCCGTTCAAATGCATTTTTTTTTCTTTTTTCTAAATCGGGCCATGTCGGACAGGGACTGACAGCAAGTGGAAGATTAGGCACACAATTAAGGGAAAACGCGGACAAAAACTGGAAAAAGCGACCTGAAAATATTATTTTGGGCAAAAACAAGCCCAAAGTCGCTTATAATAGGTAGACATGGCAACACTGGTGTTCACCCTTCCTACTTACACCAATCAGGCAACGCCGGCAGGACGAAGCTGGCCCCTGGAACAAAGGCCACTGAACTAAGGCTCCTGTCCGGAGCCTGTCGGAGCCGTGAGGAACGTGAGTAACGTTCCCAACAACCTTTACCCCTTCTACCTCCTATTTGCTTTGCAAAGGGGTTTTTCCTCCACACCTTCTTTGTCACTGTTCCTAGTCTTTAGGAACAGTGACGAAGGAAAAACACCTTTGCAAAGCCCTAGTTCGCTAGCGCCGCAGCCCCACTTCAGCCTCAACTACGCTTGTGAGACTCTCGTCTGTAAAAACAACCTCTCCATTCAACGTCTACCACAGTCCTCAGATTCAACTCCAGCACTGTTCCTAATATAGCAGACGCTATGACTTAAAGCGTCCGATATCATAAGACGTAATGTTCTGATACTCGCCCCTTAGCTGGCAACACGTTAGGGTACCATTCCGGCCCGTTCCGGCGCGTTCCGGGGTTTGCACACACCCGGTGCCACATGCTGCATTATCTCTGCTTTAAGGCAACTCATATGCGTCATCACTGCACCCGCCTCAGGCACCCTTCCGACCTCTCCTCATATCGTACGAGCTTAACCCGCTGCCGGAACTCCAACCTAGATACATGCTCCGCAGTAGAGGGTTATAACCACACCTCTTACCTCTGACAGTAAACACTATGTTTTTGAGCACTAAGTGTACCCCATGCATATTGTTACATTTCTTCCTGTTCATGTGCACTATGATGGCTTGCCACCACTGAAGCACACAATTGCCTCGCTAGTCTATTATTGCTCTCACTGTTTATTGTGATAAACTAAGTGCGTGCTACGCATTCGCCTTAAATATTCATGCACACTACCACTCCTCAACTGCCTGCTTATTAGTTCCATTCCGCAACTGTATCCATATCTTTTCTCTACGCTATCCTTCATGACTGCATGTTTTATACTGTATCCCTGATACTATGCCAACGCATGACGAACAGTTTGCGCAGTATTGTTCTGCCTCTAACAAAGGCCCAATATACATGATTTGTTTTGCCCGTTTCCTGTGCCTCCATCCTACAGTAGCCTGGTGTACTGTATCCATGCACCAAATGCTACTGTACTGACTGGCACTATCCCACTTATCACTGCTTTACACTTGTTCACAGGCTTATTGTGTAGTCCCTACTTCTTGCCTGACTAATGCCACTCCCTTACTGATCAGTGTGACCAACCTGTCTCCAAACCACCACACCAATGTATACCATTATTGCTCAACACTCGTCCTACCTATTGCCACTGCAGAGTTCACAATTCATCTCGCTATCTCTGCCACTGTTTTTGATTCTACTGCCTTGCCTAGCTGTCCAGCCTAATATTGCATCCCTGCAAGTGCTTAATTTGTGTATGGCGTTCTCCCCCCACCTTCTCCTACAGGAGCTGGTCATTATTACACCTTGCACGGTCAACATCTCCTCTCCCATTGTATACTGGCCTGTGCAGGGGAGGTGGAGCTCTGTGTCCTGGGGGGAGTTCCCGGTTTAAACAGCGTTTTTCTTCCCCCCAGTCGTTTCTTCTGCTTTCATATTCTGTCTTATGCTGGTGTGGAGATGGGAACGCACACAGCTAAATGCAGGCATGTGAGCTCCCCGGAGTCCTCTCCTAGTCCAGAGCGACGTCGTGCCCAGGGAAGGAGGCACAGGAAGCCCTTGGAGTAGAAGTTCTCCCTTTCTCAAAAAGAAATTAGGACTTTGATGGGCAGGCGATTGATGAACATGAAGGGGTTTAAGGGCCAACGCAAACGGGATCTTGGCCCTTCTTCCTGTCCCTCATCTTCCTCTGTCTTGTTTCCCTCCTCATCGATTGGTTCTTCCTGTGGGTCGGAATCAGATGAGGAGGACGAGGGAAAATACTTGTCCGCCGAAGAGCTGGACTTGGTTCTTTCTCAAGTGTCCAGGTTTTTGGACCCTCTCTCTGTGGAAGACTCCTCAGACCCCAAGATAGGGCCATACAAAACACATGCTGAAACTAGAGCTTCCCCTGATTTCAGATATTAAGGCCAAGATTTGGAGGGAATGGAAGGACGCTGAACATGTGACTATGCCTAGGTTTGTGAGTCGCCTCTCCCCATGTAAGGGGGCAGAAGTGTTCCTACTGGACTCTATTGGCATAGACAACATCTTGGCAAGTTTGGTGGCTCGCTCTTCCATGGTGGCTGAAGAAGCGGCTCTCTGCGACCCGATGGACCGAAGGGCCAACACAACATTGAAAAAAACAAACATACGGTCCCACCTGGCGCTACACTCTAATGTCTATGGGTCCTGTACGACAGAGACCATGCTCGGAGGGTTCTCGGCTTTTGCGCAGGGCAATGGAGGCGGGTTTATACTGTGCAAGGATATTGACGCACATGCAGGAGCAGGGGCAGCTATGATGAGTTTGGGGCACCGCCATGGCCATGGGAGCCTGCATTTCTGCTCAAAGGCATCTTCACTTGTGACATTGGAGGTCAGACACCTCTCAGAAGGCAGCCACTCTTCGGCCTTTCCTTTCTGGGTTCCTAGCTCTCTGGGGACTCGCTAGTAGTTCAGGTGCATGGGGTTTCGCAGGCAGATGAACATGCAGACTGGTTACGGCCTTAGCCAGCTCCTCAGAGCGTAAAATCTTCAGGCACAGTCCCTAAGAGTTGTGGTTCAGGTACCAAGTCTGGCCTCTTTTCACTGTTCCCTCAGAAGAACATGTGAAGCCCTAATGATCAAAGTGGAGGAGTGCTCCTCCGTTGTGTAGACTCTCCAGACAGTCCAGGAAGGTTTTCAGATAGACTTTGTGTCCCCTGCTCGTCAATTTTCCAGAATCGTGACTACTCTGCCCAGGCATCCGGGCCAAGTGAATAACGTTGTCATCTGCTATTGCCGATCTTCTTTACAACGGTCCATTGTACAGGTTCCGCCAGACCAGGGGGGTCTGGGCTTATTTTCTCTAATCTTCCTGGTCCCAAAGTCTGGGCGGAGGTGGAATTACTCCACCTAAAGAGGTCCATACCATATATCTATACGAGCTCTTTTTACCATATGTGCTCATTGACATTTTTCCATTTCTCTTCACCCCTTTTCACATTGTTTTCTCCCAATTCCTAAACCACCCTACCGTGTCACCCCCCCCACCCCGCTTCTCTGTGGATTGTCCATTTACCAATATAAATATTTCATTTTCTGAATATTCATTATATGTTATGGTGAATTAAATGAAATAATATGAATAATATGATGGTGGATTGACATATGGAATATATGGTATACGGTTGGGCATATACCTTTGTAACTGCATTGATCAATTGATACAATGAAACGAAAATAATTTGTTAACATTTTTCAAAATTGTCATTACCTATATTATACATTCTTTTCTTTTTCTTTTCAAATATTATATAAAACAATTAGGTTTACTTTAGATTTGAGATGAAAAATATGCTACAGAATTTGGGTTCACATTTGACTTGCCCTGATTTGACAAAGGCATAGTGTATGCCGAAACACGTGTTATCACAGAGGGCCAACTGAATTACATGAATACCACTCAACAATAAAACTTGAGTTGGATCTAACTACAATTTCGCATCAAACAGCTTCTTTGTGGCGCGTGTGTATGTGTGAAGCAATGTTGCACCATCCCCCCTTTTTAAATATGAGGTTAACTTTAGTCCATTTCTTCAAGCAGTCTTTTTGTCAGTGTCCTGGCCTTTTTGGGTCGCCCTGAGGAGACCTCCAGCCTCTTCTCCGGGCTGGGATGTTCAGGAGGGTGACAAAACTCACCCTCAAATTCTTCTCCATCACCATCATTAGACTCCTCAGGGCTCTGTGCTGCCGCATCTTCCATCCACCTTTCTCCTTGCAGCATTTCAGGGAATTTACAAAAATGCGAGAATTTTCTGGTTATTTGCCACTGCCCATCCTTTGTCATTATTAGCAGCCCCTTGACATGGGTAACGGTCAGTGGAGCACTTCTGAAAGCTGTAGTGTTTGTGGGTGCAAGGTTGTCTTACAACAACAGTATCAGCTTCTTAGATGTTCGCCTCTCTGGCCCGTCACCTATCCTCCGCTTGGTGCTTCATGTTTGCTTTAGCAAAGGCATCTCGGTCCCTCATCTCCAGATCATGCAAGTACCTTTCCTCTGGCGAGATGATGTGGGGCAATCGCGTTCTGACATTTCACCCGAACATGACCTCGGATGGTGTTTTCCCCTTGGTACTATGTGGGGTATTTCGGTAGTCTCTCAGGAGTTGATAGAGTACATGCTCTACCGGCTCTCCCATCATATGATCAATCTGGACGGTCCTCTTGACATTGCTCATGAACCGTTCAACTGTTCCATTGGCTTGAGGCCACAACAGGGTGAACATTCTGTTCCTGGAACCCATATACTTACCAAATGTTTTGAAGTACTGTCCCATGAATGGGGGACCATTGTCTGATATAACTACCCGGGATACTCCATATGATATGAACATTCTGTCCAGGGCTGGGATGGTGTGATGAGCCTCTGTAGATGTCACTATCTGTATGTCGGGATATCGGGAGTACCCGTCCATGGCCACAAGTATGTATTCACCTCCCGTCATGGGCCCAAAGAAGTCTACATCCCATGCGTGTTCTGGCAACTCAGTCATCCGTAGGGGTTCTAGCCAGGTGTGAGGATTGAGGACAGCAGATGTGGGCAGTCTTTGAGTTGTGCTTCCACTTGGCCATCCATGTGTGGAAACCAAATCTTTTGGCGTAACAGTCTCTTTGTGGATACAATACCCCTGTGGCACTCATGAGCCAGTTCCACCATTTTCCTCTTTATACTTTGAGGTACCACCATTTTGGTTTCTTTTAACAGCAGGCCTTCCTGCACCCACGTTAACTCTTCCTTCACCAGCAGTAAGCCTTGAAGCTTTCTTTTCGTCTCCAAACAGGTGCTCTCCCCGATCCATTTAGCTTGCTTACAACTTCCAGATCGCAGGCAGCGCAGGATGATTTGAATGGCTGGGTCATTTTCTGATTCCTGTGCAATCCGAGTTGCCGCCTTGAATACATAGTGTATGTAGTGATCCGCAATTGTTACATTTGTGTCAGTCGATGGGACCTTGTGACGGGACAGGACATTGGCTGGGTTCTCTTCCTTGCCAGGTCTGTGTATAATGCGGAGACTGGTAGTCTTAAAGTCGAAGTCCCCACCTGGCGATTCAAGGAGGCATTTTTGCCTGTGGGTTTCCAAATATTAACAAAGCGCAACATGATCTGTCACCACCATGAACGGCTTCCCATATAGGAACAAGTGAAAATATTCACAGGCCCACACAACTGCCAACCATTCCTTTTCGGCCTGTGAATACGCCTGTTCTGTGAAAGAAACACTCTGGTTGGCATATGATACGATATGTCTTGTCCGGTGCCTCAGGGTCTATTTGAGTCAAGATGGCTCTCAATCCTACAGGACTCGCATCCATGGTGAGTTCAGTTTCCCGGGCTGTGTTAAAATACGCCACGTTTTCTGCATATGAAATGCATAGTCGGATGATTTCGAACGCTGCCCACCTTACAAAAGGCACTTCCTTCATGGTGAGCATACATAGAGGTTCACTCACAGATGCAACATTTTGTATGTATATCGTGCAGTAACTGGTGAGACCTAGAAAAGAACGCAGGTCCGATACATTCACAGGTGTCTTGGCATTTGTGAGTGCAGCTACCTTCTCGGGGTCTGGCATAATTCCCTGCGCAGAGAAGATATGTCTGAAGAATTGTAGATGTCCTTTTTGAAATTCGCACTTCTCCTTATTAAGGGTGAGATTTGCTGCCTCCAATGCCATGTACACTCTTGCCAGGGCATTGTCGGGTTGGTTTTGGTCTTTCTAAATAGTAATATATCATCACTATAATTAAGACAATTTGGTATGTGCTTGATGACATTGTAGATTTCCGATTGAAATATGTCTGCATCAGATGACACTCCAAAACACAATTGCTTATATCTGAAGAGTTCCAAATGCGTGATGAAAGTGGGTATGTATTGTGACTGTCATGTCTGTAATTCTTGGGGCTTGAACAACTAGAGACAAAGTGGATTGTTCTATTAGGTATCTCACGTACCTCCTGGCTTTTCATTGAGACCTCGACCTGGAGCGTCAACGAGTGCGCCATTCTAGTGCAGGTTTATCATGTCTATGATTCTCTTCTCCATGATCCTTGTAGCATCTGTGTGGAGGTTCATATGGTGCAGGTATCTATGCTTATGGACCGGTCGACTTGTCTTCTGCTCTGGGTGGGCCTCCTTGCATATTCTCCCCCTTTGCCTGACTGCGGGACATTCGGCATACTGCTTTAAAGTGGTTCTCAGCACCCACACGCTGTGCACTATGCATGCACCTTCATGTAGAAATTCATAGTCAGAGCGTTAAATAAAAAAGGGTCATTGTTCTGTTGTGGTGCTGAGAATGCAGCCACCTTGTGATGGTTTCTGATGACGGTGCTGATATCTTTACATTTCCCATGGCTTCCACCTGTAGTTCCAGTGCAGTGTCGGACCCGGCCAACTTCAGGATCTCATCGAGGGACCGTTGCTTCTGTTAAAAGATGTTTTCGAAATACAGGGGACTAACAGCCAGCAGCGATTTGCGACCTCAGGACCTCTTCTTTTGAGTAGTTATTGAAGTCGCAATGTTTCATCCTCGCACCACAAATGCGTCCATGGATTCCCCTTTATATTGTTTGGTTGTGTGAAACACGTGGCCTTCATAGTCAACATTGGTGTGTGGAGTGAAGTATTCAGTGAGAGTGTCCCTGAGGCCTGTGTAGGAATCCGTGGTGTCAGCCGGGAGTTCGTCTACGATGTCCCTCACATTCGGCCCCATCGCTAAGTGCAGGAGCCTGTGTTTCTTTTTGTCAACCAGGGGCCCAATTGCTCGTATGCATACATCAAAATCCCTCATCCACCTTTTCCATCTGGGTCGTAGGGTGCTGGTTTCCATTATGTCGAAATGGCCAGGCAGTTGCATGGCCACATTTTCTTGCAGCCTCAATGGAAGGCCTCCCTGTGGCGTAGGCAGTGGCGTCGCTAGGGAGGGTCTGGGGGGGCCAGGGCCCACCGGTGAATCCCTGTGCCCCCCTACCTAAAATGAGCAGTGACCATGTTCTCCCCCTACTTTTGTCTTTGGCCCCCTCTGTGCCCCTCCTAAATTTGATTCCTGGCAACGCCACTGGGTGTAGGTGGTGGTGTAGGAGGCGCTGCCCTTTGATCTTGATCGGACATGACTTGATTGCAACAGGTCGTCTTTTCGTCACCAGGATGTCTGATCGCCTTTGCGGTGTGCAGTGCTTTCCTCCACTCCCCACCTTGTCTGTTTGTGTTGTTGTGTGAACTACCCAGGCAGTGGAATCACACTAACAGTCTGAATGGGTTCTCCCCACCCTGTAGGTGTAAACTGAAAAGTTGATGTGCTTGTATTCCTCGTCCAGCTTCTCACAATGGACCTGCACATCTCCTCGGGCTGCCGGGGGCGGGGAGGGGCACTGTTCTCTCATTACACACACCCCAGCGTTACTTTAAATTATCCCAGCATGTCATGCAAAACCTGGACACACCTTGGGTTTCTTCCATTCCAATAAAAGTCACAAATACAAGGCTTGCGGGTAAACACCAGCTTGCACAGCCCTCTCATGCCACTCCAGGCCTCCCATACCACCTTATATTCAATATTTAGCAGGCCCCAGATCGTTGGACGCGTCAGTGCTCCTGCGCCACCAAACAGCAGCTCTGGAGCGTGAACCTGAGCTTATCAGTGCTCCCCCGCAAACGAGCGCGTCACCCCTCTCGACATGTGCAAGACACTCACGGCACAAGTACCCTCAACGCCAAATGTACGCTCTACCTCGGAGCCGGGATTCCAGGCCACCACACAGTGCCCCACTTGTCACTATGAAGGCGCAGGCAGGCACGGGCTGCTTTAACAGGCGTCTTTATTGTGCACCTTCCAAACACCAACTGAACTTTGTTCCTAAACCCTTCCCCTTCCACCCACCCCACTCCCCGTGCCTTCCGTGAGGTGACACAGCACCCAGAACACTACATCGACTATTCCTCTATGAAGCACTTGGTACATGAACACAAAAAGAGAGGTTCCATTGCCCCATATTTATTTCAGTTTCCCAATTCTTATTACAGAACTATCGTTGGAACCTGTTGTTGATCATGGAGATTTTGCCAAGGAGAGGAAAGATCACGACTGATTTTGCATTATGCTGCTTCTGTAAAAATAAAAATGTGGTGGAAACCGCTAAACACCTTTTATTGCAATGTACCGCTTTGAATGTGCAGAGGGCTGTTTATTTGGACAGAATGCTGCGGTCAATACAATGGCATGATGAAGAAAACCTATGGAGAGCGTGTTTGGCTAGTGAGAATATTATTTGGAAATTTTAGACTTGAACGTATGATTTTTTAAGATATGATAAATTTCTTATGAATTTTTTGATGATCGATTTTGATAGGTAGTTTTTGTGTGTAATTAAATGTTGTGCTTTTATGTGTTTTAGACTAATGTGTTTGTAGAGTAATTCATTTTAATGCATATGAATGTATAGCCCGCCCATTTTATGCTTAAGGAAATTTACTGGATATTCGTGGAAACATGATTTATTATCTATTTGTTTTTTGTAAAGGTTTATTGTAAAGCATATACAATCAAATAAAAAAATAAAAAAACAGAGGTTCAAACAGTTGCTGTGTAAAACCCTTCTCCAAATACAACAGACCTGAGCAAAACAAACAAGCCTGACACTCCCCACCACTCCTTCTCCGACGCGGTAAAAAGGATTCTTCCATCAAGAACGTTTTTGATATAATAAGTTACATTGCAATTTTACAGCCTCTTTTTGTCAATAAGTAGGATTTACAGGCAGTTCTGAAGGGGGAACACATGAGGTATTCTAATGCTTCGGATGCCTGGTCTGCCACATGCATGTTGCATTGGCCTTGTAAAGCGCAAGCCTAGGGGAGAAGCAATGGAATGCTGTGCATAGCAGATGCATTGAGAGGGTTACAAGTAGGAGAAAGGGCTAGCGTAGGGCTTGGCATGGGTAGTGGGAGCAGGTGAGGACAGATCTTCAGAGGGGGAGAAGGTGGGCTGTGTGTGGCAATCAACGATTGGTAAGATCTTGGAAGAGTAGGTTCTTCAGGTCCTTTCTGAAGTGGAAGATAGAGGCTCTAGTCTTGTTCCAGAGACATGGCGTGAGGCAGGAAAAGGGTCATTTCCTGTTGTTTGCTATTTTGTTGGTCTTTGTTACCAATCAAGCCATATTGCTTCTGGTGATGTGTTGGCCTAGATAGATGATCAGTTTCTCAGCCAGGTAGAGTGGTGTTTTGGTTGTGACTGCTTTGTAGGTGCTGCAGGCTACTTTGAACATGAAGAGTGTGAGCGCAATAGCAGTGCAGCTCCTTGAGGATGGGGTAATGCAGTCAAATTGTCTTAGTCCTGTGATGAGGTGTGCTGATGTGTTGGACAGATTTGAGAGGGGTGTGATGAAATCCCCTGCCTGCCTTTGGAGACTTCTAGGGGATTGGCCAAAGGGGCCGGGCACCTCCCCAAGCTAGTGGAAGATGCATCCTGAAGTGGTATATGGGGAATCCCCTAGTCTAACCCCAATTACTCCTTGTCATAGGACAGGGGACAGTCAAAAGAACCATGTCATTAATCAGCCGCCCCATGCAGCCAGGGTGGTACCTTTAAAAAAATAAGGAAAAAAAACAGCTCGGGAACAGAGGAAAACACAGCAGCAGACGAATGCCGGATTAAACCCCCCAGAAATATCTCTGAATCCTACATGATTGACTCACAGATTGTAATTTCAATCACCAAGCTAGACTTAAGAATGCTGGTTTTAAAAGGGGGAGGTTGCCCACCCCCATCTGTAGCTTTGCTATGTGTAAAACCTAGCACAGCATTCGAGACTAGTAGCATTTGATTGCTGGATTGAAATTCAGAAGCTATCTCTGCTGTCCAATCTCAAAACCACATTTGTGCTCTGCTACACTGGAATAAGCATGAGAGAAGAGGATCTGTTTACTCTTTCATTCACCTTTCAGGAACTCAAACATGTGATCCCTTGAACCCTTTATGTATACACGTCATTGCATGTACAGCCCTTTCATAGGATGGTGCTACTTTATGTGCACGCTTGCACAAGCACATTACATTGTTCTGCACACACTGCGCATGACACTTCAAGTGAGCATAGTGAAATAGTGAATGAACAGAAGGGCATACATTTTCAAAACAATACTCAAGGATTCCAAAATGACTGTGAATGGATATAAAAGAATCATATTTATTTACACAAAATATCTCGCTTTGCTTTCTTCAATTAATCACCATGAATCTGAATTGCATCAGGCCAACCCTCTTACAGGGTAGAAGTAGTATCTTCATCAAACCACATCTATGAACAGAAATCATCTGTTCAAAAAACAAACCAATTGTAGAAACTGTTCAACTGTTCAATTCTCACCCAGCTCACAGTTGAAATGCTTCAAAGGCTTCAGACATCAAAACCTATCCAGTTCAATTTCATTTCTCTTCTCCGAATACAAGCCTCTATTAAAGAAAAAACACTTGTGACGAATTCCAAAACAAAATGCCTTCTCTGGTACATTACATTCATTCTCATCTCTACCATAGGAAAACTAGCATTTCTAGCATTTTCATGCAACAATGAAATAGAAACACATTATATCATTGTAAATTAAGAAATACATGGTCAGCTTTTTAGCATCATTCAAATAAAAGGCAAGAATAAGAAACACATTATATCAGTGTACTAAACACCTATCTAAAAAGGAAACAAATGACCAGCAAATAATAAAAGTTTTGAGAAAGAAAGAGGACGGATTTTTTCTCCACTCATTTATAATGTTATTTCAAGGAGCTTGGAAGAACGGTGGGAAATGTTCTTCGAAGGCTCAAACAGAACAGTATTATTCAATCTGATAACTTTGCTCCACGTCGTAAAAACTTGGCTGGATTTGCAGGAACCAATTTAGGTGCCTAGAGCCGAATGAATCTTTGCAGTGCGAATGGCCTAGACACACAGATTGATATGATTGGCGAAAAAAATTGTGTGTAGAAGAGTGGCGAGGGAAATGGTTACTAACAAAGGATAAGGATATGTTGTTGTTGTTTGTGTTTTCTTTTCTTTTTAAAGGTTGAATAAACCAATAAAAAAAAAATAATAATACATTTCTAAATCTGTTAAAACCAGCAAATACAGCCCCAAATCTCCAAAATGGAAGAGAACACCCCTGTCAGGTTGCTATCTGTCTGGACACTTCTGTCTGTCAACCAACTCCAGCTTGCCCCAGCTTGCCCCATCTGATGCCGCCAGTCCCCTTCTCCAATGAACATTCATTGGGTTTATATAGGCCTCAGATGGAAAGTCCCTAATGATTAACTTACGTGTCAACCGATGGTCAGTAAGTCCGTTTATGCCGGCCATACGGCACCTTGCAGTTTTAACTTGCTTTGTGTTCTCTGATGTAAGTAAACAATTCTCACCTAGCCCTTCCTCGGCAAAAGGTTGTTCATAACAATGCTTTGGAGTCAAACGTATAGTCTAAGTATACGTGAGGTGACTAATTAGCTAGGTCTCTCTGTGCCTTGTTTGAAGGGCAGGGTTATTGGAATGTCAAAGGTAGAGGGCACCTCGGCACTGTGAAGTCCATCTACATCACAAGCCATTACAGACCCTCTTCACTCTGTTCTAGGTGAAATGTCATGGCCTTGTATTCCTACCTTTCTCGCAGCTAGTTCTGTAAAAACTGAATCTGCTGGTATAATTCTATGCAGAAGTATATCGCCATGCAGCCTACATGTGTATAGGCCATCATGCTTCTAAATGAATAATTATATATTCCAAAAATAAAGTAAAGTAAAATACACATTCACTACTGTTTGGCTATTTTAGGCCCTTAAAGTGCTTTGAAGGTTACAAGCACTACAATTGCCATTCTAAATATAATGTGTTCCACTGCTAACCAAGTGTACAGTTTTTCGCTACCAGACCTTCTCTGGCCTGGCCTAAATTAGGTTGCATACATGAGAGGGGATCCCATCATGGCATGGTATCTCTAAATTGCAGCTTTTTCCTCCCTATAGGCACCAGCATTTATGGAATAAATGTCATCTCCCCTAGATGGCTTGAGAGGGAGGGAGAGCCACTCATTCCTCTATCTTATGTGTGTCATCATAAAACATATGTTTGTTTACCCTTCTCCCCTGGTTTAGTTATACCTTTTCTGGAAGTACTAGATCCACATGAATCTTTTTATCAGGGTCATCAGTAAGTGTTAAGCAAGACATAGCAATTAATCACTAATCAGCGCCTGCTTGCTGGTATCACAGTTCTATATTCTAATATGCCGTGTGACATTTTATACAACCCGTTTTGTTCCTCATGTTGGACTAACAACATGCAGTGTTACTCTTCAGGAACATGTAGATCTTGTTCTGGATCTATATTCAAAACATATTGTTACATTTCATCCACTTCCCAGTGGTAGATTTGGCTTGCCAAGGAATCTTCACTTATGAGTACATCATCAATATTATCAACTGTCTCAATTAAAGCATTTAAAGTTTAATTTTGAACCACTTTATCTGTTAGCATAACATCTGGAAGTCCTTCATCAGGATTCCCTCAATGATTGACATCTACAATATTGTCATCTCTAACTTGATCATTTTGGTAGATCAGTTAATTAGCCATCTGGACCCCGCTCTGAAAGAGTGTGGTTGCACCCACAGCAGGAGTGGGAATAAGCATTTGCAGGAACTTTGAGGAGGAACCGGCTCAGCCAAGATGTAGACAGGCAACCAAGAAGGCTGACTCCCAAACCGCAAGGGAGGATGCTAAGAGCCTCAGGTAGAGTTCTTTGGCCGTGCTAAAGAAACCCCCATCAGGTGGACACACATGCAGGTGGGGGACAAGCGCCATTTCTAGCAATGATTTGTAGAAAAGGCTTGGTGAGCGATATTGGCCCAAATGAGCACCGCACCCTTGGGCTTGAGAACTTGATGAGAGTAGAAGAAGGGTTTGGGGAACCCCTTTAAACTTGCAGCAGGAAGGAGAGATGAAGGGTTAGGAACTCTTTTTTTTTGTCTGTGACAAAGGGATGGGAATGGGGCTTCAAAGAACTCCGATAAGCCTGGAATGCAAAAACCCAGGTGAGGGGCGGAGGGCCCTGGACTGAACTGACTATATATCGTCTTGCAAACATCTTGTGATTCACATTTTTTGTGTCGGACCACTTTGGGAAATCCACTTTTCTACCTGACAGGGGCCAAGGTGACATCTGGTACTCCAGTGAGTAGGGTGTTTCCATTGTCCATGTAGAAGATGACCAGGGCTTGGACAACTGTTCTTACATTCTGGGAAATGATGACAGAACTGACTTTGCACAGGAGCCCCAGTTGGAATCATGCTGCTTCGGGATTCTTGACTTTGTGTGTTTTGAATGAGAGGTCACAGCTGATGGTAAAGTTGAGGAATTGTGCACTGGGATATAGTTGAGGCATACATCCATTGACCTTCATGTCGGTCTGTCAATTCTGGACTTGGTCATGCTTGGTGGAGTTTGGTAGGAGAATTAATCTGGTCTTTGTTTGATTGAGCTTCAGCTATGTGCTTGATACCCAGGCTTGGATGATGCACACACAGATAAGTCAGTGAACAGTATTGATAAACTGATGTTTAAGTAAAGCTGTTTGTCATTTGCATAGCGGTGTGTCTTGATGTCGGTGTTGGCGAGGAGCTCCCTCGAAGGACTAATCTAGAGGTTGAAGATGACATGAGACAGGATAGAGCCTTGTGGAAGTCTGCAGGTTATTGTGGTGGCACTGCGATCATATGGGGCTCATGTGGATGAGTTGGTCTCTGGCGGAAAAGTTGGCGGTGAACCACTGCAGGACTGTTCCATCGAAGGCCATTGTCAGATCCTCACTCCTCTTGACAGGCGCAGAGGCAGCACAAACTCCTCCCTCCCCATTGGGTCTTGGCACCTGGGAAATGGAAACCGCAGGCCACTGCAACCCTCTGGGGAAAGAGGGTTAGGGTTCGTTGAGTGGATGGGTAGAGGGAGTTCAGGATAACCGGAAAGAGGTTTAGGGAATCTCAATGGATGGGCAAGGGGTTTAGGGAAACATGCTCCTCGACTCCAGTGCCCTTCTTGCTGATGGTTGTTGGCAGTGGCTCCGCCCTCACACACTCTCATACAACCATCACTCTCTCAGAACTCCTCCTATGGAAGGCCTTTGTATTGGAGCCTCTAACCAATATACACCTTAGATTTGATATTCTCTAGTGCTGCTTTGGTTTTCAAACTGCCTTCTCAAACATGAACTTCACCCTCATTTCCTCATGAAGGCAAACCCTCCCAACATCACTTCATATCGTGGTAACTCCCCACCAATATGCAGATCACAAGTTCCCCACCTCACCCTGTGCAAGAGTAGCAAACAATAACATGCACACGAGGTGCTAAAACACTTAGCTCTGGGTTCTGTGGGAGTCCTAGGTCCTTCAGCCTTTTCGTGTTGATGGGCGTGATACGTCTCACCAATCCGATCAAACAACAAGCTGAAAATAGCAAAACAAAGTCAGTGCACGTGCGTGCGAAATGTCGTTCCTAACGAACGTTCCCTAAAGGGTTAAAGATTGTTACAGGTGCGGTTGCTTCACCGCCAAGCTAACTCCAACTCTGGGTTAGTACTCATGCTCTGCATGCAAATTGTTTAACTCGTCTTTTCGTGCTTCCGAGATTGTTCTACACATTAATCCCACTGCACGTAGTGCGTTTCCCTCCGACGGGATAAATCAGCTGTTCTAGGAAAAAGACGTGTACTTAGCTTTTCATGTACGCGGGGCCGGGGGTTGAGTTGGCGGGCGGTGCCCCGCGTAGGCGTGCCTGCAGGAGCTCGAGATACACACGTCCTCTCTTGCCGGTGGTCAGGATGCGAGCGGTGCTTTCTGGGCACAGCTCGCGCATGCACAGTAGCACACGTGTGGTCCTTTTCCTCCCAGCAGGCCCGTGAAGCGCACGGCCTGCTGGGCAATGTAGTTTCTGGGCGGTTCTCCTTCCTTGGGCCTTTTTCCTGCAAAATGGAAGGAGAACACGCCTGGACAAGCTGTTTGGACACCCTAGGGCCACCTTAACTCCCTCCAGAATCCCCAAAACACTGCCAATTGCCCCAGCCCTGACAGTACTCCCCCTCCCTCCAGCAGGCCCTGGTTTAGCAGGGTGTGACAGATGAAATTGGCGCAGGAGCCGAGGAGCATGAATATTACATGCAGGCTCCCACGAGCGGTCTTCTGGGCTATACCCCTTCCAGTCCACCAAATACCAAAGAGATCCCTGTCTACGGCGTGAGTCCAGGATATTGTGGACTTCATATTTAGGAATGCCATCTATCAAGACCGGTGGGGGTTTCGTGGATCTTATGGAAGCTGGGGCTGGTTTTAGTAATGAGATGTGAAACACCGGGTGTATCTTCATGGATGGGGGTAAGATTAACTTTACTGCCACAGGGCCGACCAGAGCTTTAATCGGAAATGGGCCAATGAAACGGGGGCTGAATTTGCGGGAACCCTGCAGATGTAGATTGCGTGTTGAAAGCCACACCCGATCCCCCACCTGGTATTGTGGAGTTGGTCTTCTTTTCTTGTCAGCATGGTGTTTGTAAGTTGCTTTAGCGAGATTTAGATTGCGTTGCACAGCTTGCCAGATGCTATCCAAATGTGTCTGTCTCTCACTGGCTGCAGGAACTTCGGGTATTGGTTCATGTGGCACAGGCTGAAATCGTGGGTGATAGCCGTAGGCACAATAAAATGGGGTGACCTTGGTTGATGCATGTATGGCGTTGTTGTAAGCTAGTTCGGCCAGCCAAATTACTTCTGCCCATTCGTGTTCTTTTCCTTGAGTCAGACAACGCAAATATTGCTCCAAAGTCTGATTTAGTCTCTCGGTTTGACCATCAGTTTCTGGATGGTAACTGGTGGACAACCGGATTTCAATCCCTGCTGATTTGCAAAAGGCCTGCCAAAATCGCGAAGTAAATTGAGGTCCTCGATCTGAAACTATCCCATACGGAATACCGTGAAGCCGAACCACGTTTTGTAAAAACAAGTTCGCTAGTGTGCTGGCTGTTGGTGTACCTTTGCATGGTATGAAATGAGCCATCTTAGTTAAATAGTCCACAACAACCAGGATAGCTGAAAACCCCTGACTTGGTGGTAATTCGACAATTAAGTCCAACGACACCGTGTGCCATGGTGCCGGAGGAGATGGAAGGGGTTGCAACGGACCCGCAGGTTTCCTGTGTTCTGTTTTTTTCCTTAAGCAAGTTTCACATCTTGATATATATCCTTGCACATCTTTTTGTAAACAAGGCCACCAGAAAATGCGCATGAGTAGCTCCTTGGTTTTCAGTGTTCCAGGATGACCCACGAAAGGGGAGTCGTGGCACCACCTGATGGCTTGTTGTCGAAGCGGTATAGTAGGTAAGTATAGTGCTGATTTGTAAAATGGCAACCCCTCCTTGATCGTTTGCTCTTGACCCCTGTTAACCCATTGCACCAAATCTTGCGCTGACATGGCCTTTCGGATTTTCTCAAATATGGCGTCTACCACCACACTTCCAACTATTCGTGCCGGATCCACAATTGGTTTGGGCTCTTCTATGGTCTTTGATAGAACCGAATTTGCCTCTGGATACTGAGAGAGTATATCTGCCTTTCGATTTTCCACTCCAGGTCGATATGTGACGACAAAGTCGTATTCTGAGAACTGCATGGCCCACCTAAGTTGTCTCGGACTAAGCGCCCTGGCGGATTTCAAGAATTGTAAATTACGATGGTCAGTATAGATGGTGATTGGATGATGGGCTCCCATGAGGTAATGACGCCACTCGTCGAAGGCTACCTTAATAGCCAACAGTTCCTTGTCTGCAATAACATAATTTTGCTCAGCTAGTAGCAATGTTCGTGAGTAGTAAGCGACTGGATGTAGTTGCCCATTGTTATCACGCTGCGACAAAATAGCACCCACCGCGTAACTAGATGCATCGGTTTCAACGATGTAAGGCTTAGCAGGGTCTGGATGCTGCAGAACTGGTGCTGTCACAAACGCTTCTTTCAAAGTTCGAAAACTAGCCTCAGCCTTTTCGTTCCACTGAAAAGGAACTCCTTTTCGTAATAGTTGAGTGATGGGTTGGACCTTCTTGGCAAAACCGTCAATAAACCGGCGGTAGAAATTAGCAAATCCCAACACTGTTTGAACATCCTTCACTGAACTCAGAGAAGGCCAGTTGGCAATGGCCTGCACTTTCTTTTGATCCATTGTGATGCCTTGAGGTGACAGGATAAATCCTAAAAACTCAACTGTGGTTTGATGAAATTGACACTTCTCAAGTTTGGCGTACAACTTATGTTCCCGCAACCTCTGTAAAACAGCCTTCACATGGCCCTGATGGTCTGCAGCATTGTGAGAATAGATTAAGATGTCATTGATGTATACGATGGCAAAGACATCTAGGTAACCACGTAACACCTCATCTAAAAAGTGCTGGAATGCTGCTGGGGCATTACACAGCCTGAAGGGCATGACCTGATATTCGTACAAGCCAAACTTGGTCCGAAAGGCCGTCTTCCATTCGTCGCCCTCTCTGACGCGTACCAGATGATACGCGCCTCGCAGATCTAACTTCGTGTATACGGTGGATCCTCGCACTTGGTCCAACAACACGGGGATTAAGGGCAACGGGTAACGTTTTTTGATGGTAATGCGATTGATCGCTCTGTAATCGATACAAGTCCTCAGGTCTCCCGTTTTTTTGGGTATGAAAAACAAAGGGGAGGATACTGGGGATGTAGAATGTCGTATGAAGCCGTTTGCCAGGTTGGTTTCAATGTATTCCTTCAGGTGTTCATTCTCGGCTTCAGTGAGTGCGTATATTCTGCTACAAGGTAGCACAGCGCCCGCTTCTAAGTCTATGCGACAGTCAAAAGGCCTGTGTTGTGGTAAGGTCTCGGCGGCTACCTTGCTGAAGACATCCCGATACTCCTCATACTCCTCAGGTAGAACTACATCTGTACTGCCTCCTATGAAGTGGGGACAACACTTCCCCGTGCTATAATTAGCCTGGCAATACATTGAAGAGAACTGTAGCGTACCTGTGGCCCAATCCACGGCTGGGTTGTGGAGTCTTAGCCAAGTTAGGTTCAAAATGAATCCAAATTGTGGTGCAGTTATCACGTCAAACTCGATAATCTCTTGATGTCCCTTCCCGCACTCTAGTTGCATGGGTTACGTATGCTGGGTGATCGGGCCCGAAACCAACGGTGATCCATCCACTGACTTCACTTGTTCTGGCTGTTCTTTAGTCTCCAACGGAAGTCCTAGTCTTTTCGCTACTTGATCGTCTACGAAGTTACCAGTGGCCCCGGAGTCGACCATAAGCGACACTGGTATGCGCCTTCCTTGTACTTCCAGATGACCAGCCAGCATAATGTGAGCAGACGGAGTGTGATGTACATTTGCTAGCATCTTTGGGGTATCTTCAGATCCGCTCGCCCTCACCCCCCTCATGGACGAGCTGGCGCGTTTCCCAATGGGGTTCCTTTGGTGGGTGGTTTATTGGTACATTCTCGGACGAAGTGGCCCGATTTACCGCAATAGAGACATAATTTTTCTCTCCTTCTTCTCTCTTTCTCCTCTTTAGTCAAGGGGCCTTTTGTATGGTTCCGATCTGCATCGGTTCCTCGGTTCCCTTTTCAGATAACTTGGTGTTTTTTTGTTGATCCAGCCGAACCATAGGCTTATTGTCCCATTTACGACGGTCTTGGCGACGTTCACTTTGTCTCTGATCTAATCGTAGTGCCAGATCATTCATGGTAGAACAGTCTTCTGGTTGGGGGTCTACTTGCGCCACTAAATCTTTCAGCTCCTCCCTTAGACCCTGATAGAATGGGGCCATTCTCTTTTCCTGGGGCCAATCGGTTTCTACTGCTAGTTGGTTAAAGGCTTTTACATACGAAACCAAGTCTCTGCTTCCTTGCCTCAGCATCAACAATTCTCGATCCTTAATCAGTGTTGCAGCCCTGCGGTTAAATATTTTACCGCATTCATCCAAGAACGTATCCCAGTTGTACAATAAGGCATTGTCCTTGCGAACCAGCGGTGTAGCCCAAGAAGCACCATCCCCCGTCAGATAGGATATTACGAATGCTGTGCGAGCTTGTGCAGTCCTGAAAACACCTGGCTTGGTCAAGAAATGCAACTGACACTGCATGATAAACTGGTTAAAATTCTGTGGGTCCCCATGGTATCTTTCGGGGGCAGCAAGAGGCAAAGATGGTTCAGTGGCTACCTGCACTTGTACTGGCGTTGGCAGGGGTTGTCTGGGCAAGGGCGTTGCTTTGGCCTGAGTCTGGATAGTCAGGGTCTGGACTTGACCTGCTAAATTCTGATAATCCTGCCTGGTTGCCGCCAATTCAGCCTTCAAGTCCTGGAGAAGGGCTACAACGTCTGCCATAATTGTGCTGCCTAGGCGCCGAAAGAATACGTGGGCTCGCAATTCTGTCAGATCCTCACTCCTCTTGACAGGCGCAGATGCAGCACAAACTCCTCCCTCCCCATTGGGTCTTGGCACCTGGGAAACGGAAACCGCAGGCCATCGCAACCCTCTGGGGAAAGAGGGTTAGGGTTCGTTGAGTGGATGGGTAGAGGGAGTTCAGGATAACCGGAAAGAGGTTTAGGGAATCACAATGGATGGGCAAGGGGGTTTAGGGAAACATGCTCCTCGACTCCAGTGCCCTTCTTGCTGATGGTTGTTGGCAGTGGCTCCGCCCTCACACACTCTCATACAACCATCACTCTCTCAGAATTCCTCCTATGGAAGGCCTTTTTATTGGAGCCTCTAACCAATATACACCTTAGATTTGATATTCTCTAGTGCTGCTTTGGTTTTCAAACTGCCTTCTCAAACATGAACTTCACCCACATTTCCTCATGAAGGCAAACCCTCCCAACATCATTTCATATCATGGTAACTCCCCACCAATATGCAGATCACAAGTTCCCCATCTCACCCTGTGCAAGAGTAGCAAACAATAACATGCACACGAGGTGCTAAAACACTTAGCTCTGGGTTCTGTGGGAGTCCTAGGTCCTTCGGCCTTTTCGTGTTGATGGGCGTGATACGTCTCACCAATCCGATCAAACAACAAGCTGAAAATAGCAAAACAAAGTCAGTGCACATGCGTGCGAAATGTCGTTCCTAACGAACGTTCCCTAAAGGGTTAAAGATTGTTACAGGTGCGGTTGCTTCACCGCCAAGCTAACTCCAACTCTGGGTTAGTATTCATGCTCTGCATGCAAATTATTTAACTCTTCTTTTCGTGCTTCCGAGATTGTTCTACACAATAATCCCACTGCGCGTAGCGCATTTCCCTCCGACGGGATAAATCAGCTGTTCTTGGAAAAAGACGTGTACTTAGCTTTTCATGTACGCAGGGCCGGGGGTTGAGTTGGCGGGCGGTGCCCCGCGTAGGCGTGCCTGCAGGAGCTCGAGATACACACGTCCTCTCTTGCCGGTGGTCAGGATTGCGAGCGGTGCTTTCTGGGCGCGGCTCGCGCATGCGCAGTAGCGCGCGTGTGGTCCTTTTCCTTCCAGCAGGCCCGTGAAGCGCACGGCCTGCTGGGCAATGTAGTTTCCGGGCGGTTCTCCTTGCTTGGGCCTTTTTTCCTGCAAAATGGAAGGAGAACACGCCTGGACAAGCTGTTTGGACTCCCTAGGGCCACCTTAACTCCCTCCAGAATCCCCAAAACACTGCCAATTGCCCCAGCCCTGACAGCCATGTACATGATGAGGATGTTGAGGAGGGCTTCATCGTCAATAGAGAGGTTGAGTGGGATGCGTAAGCTGAGGCCTACTTTGTCTAGGATGTGTGGGTCATTGTTGATAACAAAGATGGTGATGACGTCTGTGATGCATCCTGGTCAGAAAAGGGATTGGTAATCTGTCAGGAGATTGTGCTGACTGATTATTTTGTGCAACTGGGAGGCATTAGTAACTTTGCCAAGGTCGGGTATTTGTGTGATGGGTTATAAGTGGCCAGGTCATCCGAGTTGAGTGTATGTTTCTCTCAGATCTCTCAGATTTTACCCTCTCACCTTCTAAGTCTGGAGTCTTCTGCCGTCTTCTTTTTCTTCTTCTTTTTCTCTTTCCCCTTGGAGGATTTCCGACCAGAGTGGAGGTAGGGTCTGTCCCTGTTGGAGGCCACCGCGCTCGAGTCGTGAGGAACCCCAGGGGGACAGCCCAAAAGAAGGGGAAAAAACCTTCAGGCTAAAAAAAACCCTTGTGTCATGTGGTGAAGTACAATGAAATGTAATGCAGTTGTCCATAATGATGAGGAATGGCCTGCAAAGTCCCGTGAAGGAGTGCCACTGCCAGAGAGGCTGTCTGGGAAAAAGAGGGCGGCGTTAAGCACAGGATCAGAGAATTGAAGCACGTTAGCTGATCCGCTATGACAGGTTCTTCCACGGGGACAGGATAAGTCCTGTTTTCAATGCATTTTGTCTTATGTGAGGGATGAATGGACGAGGTTGAGTAGATGGCTTTGAAGATGACCACAGAACCAAAAGGCATTTTCCCAGAGCACATCAATTATGTAGTTGTCAGAAAATGGTGTGCCCAATAGGAACACTATATGCACAGTAGACACATTTGTGTGCCACATACTTGAAGTAGTGCCTTGAGGTATTGTTGTGTGCAACTACCACAAAGGGGAACATGACACTTATAAATCATATGCCAGTAGAAGTAACAACAGTTGAATTATTGTGCAACAAGACATAATTACACCAATGTTTCTGCAGTTATGGTGTATACCATTGCTCTTTTTCTGCTTCATAAACTACAATCATTGCTAGAAAATAAAATACAATGTGAGTGGCTGTTATATGTAAGGGTGTTACCACAAGAGGCCCGTTTACTTCCAAAGTATATCTGAGAGTTGGATAAATGGGGTGATGGTGCCAACAATATTAGGGTTTTGCCCAAATATACAAGGGCACTACTAATGAAATGATTCTCAATGTGCCAACATGCCAGTGGTGCAGAAACAAACGCACCAGCATCCTCTAAAATATAACCAACTTCAGTTCAATATTCCAGCCTGTCAGCTTAACCCATGGACTGCTGTCACCCCTCAGACTCCTGCGGTCCTAAATAACTGTTTTGGCCATGGACCCTGGTACTTAGGGGGCCCATATATCCCCTTCCCAACTTGGTACATATAGAAACATCTTAAGGGCAAGTCATGACATGTTTGGAGACATATTTGTATACATCCTAATAACAGTGAAAGGGTTGATTAATATTGCCATGACAATTTCTAGATTGTTAGGCAAGAGTCAAATTTCCATGGTTAATTGCATATTGGCATGCCTGTTTCAATAGTAGCAGATTACATTTCACAATTTAACACATTGACACGTTAGTTTCAACATGATGCCTAGAAAAAGACCATGACAGTTTCATATTGCCCCCAGAAACTTGTGATGCAGGTTTCAAATGTGGCACACATGCATTTCCATAGTTAATCGCATTATCATACTAGTTTCTACATTGCACTCACAAAATGGCCAGAGTAGTTTCAGCAGTGCCATGCCAGTGATGCTGTTAGGTGGTGCACATGGCACCTTGGGTGCAGGAACTGTTAAGCTGATGTAAAGGGGTCAGCAAGTGCATAGAGCAGGAGGGTAAAGAAGGAAGAGTAGACACAGTAAATAAGACCACCAGAACAGGAGGAAAAGTCAGACCGCAATAGCGAACACGAAAGGATGGGAACAATGTAATGGGCAAACAATGTTGAATCTGACTAAGGTGTACAAAGTACGGACTTGAGACTGACCACAAAACTAATTGAAGCTCAGTGCCGCTGTGCAAGTTACTCTGCAAGCCCATGGAAGAGGGGCAGTAAAAGTTGCTTCTGTGTCTGGACCCTAATGCGCAAACAAGGAGTGTCCCTATACGAGGAAAGTCTATGTGGGAATAGTAACACACACTGTTACATGAAATACACTATTGGCCCTTCTGCAGCCACCTCTCCTCTCCCCTTCTCTGCCTTTCCCCTTTTTTCTGCTGACGAGGTTTCGAGACAGGTCCGATCTATGAAAGTCTCGTCAAAACAGGTTGGCCCTTCTGCAGCCACCCCTACTCTCCCCTTCTCTGCCTTTCCCCTTTTTTCTGCTGACGAGGTTTCGAGACAAGTCCGATCTATGAAAGTCTCGTCAAAATAGGTCCACCCCTGTTCCTCCAAAACTATCAAGGACCACATCGACTCCTTGGCACCTGCCCTTGCTGACTTCTGCAACCACTCCTTCGCCTCTGGAGTCTTCCCATCCCCTCTCAAGCACTCCCTTGCGCACCCCCTTCTTAAGAAACCCTCTTCCGACCCTTCCTGCCCAGCTAACTATCGCCCAATCTCTATCACTCCCTTCCTGGGCAAGCTCCTGGAGAAACTGGCCATCTCCCAGCTTAATCCCCATGCTGAATCTGTTGGTAGCCTTCATGACCATCAGTCTGGCTTCAGAGCCACCAGAAGCACCGAAACTGCTCTCCTGAACATCCGTGAGGATCTACTCTCGAACCTTGACTCTAACATTCCATGTGTTCTCATTTTGCTCGATCTCTCTTCTGCCTTCGACACTGTCAACCATACCATCCTGCTCAACCGTCTCAGTGATAACCCGGGTATCACTGGTCAGGCTCTGGCTTGGCTGACCTCTTTCCTCTCAAATCGACCCTCCCAGGTACAACTGGGGTCTTTCCTCTCTGACATATTTTTCTCTACCTGTGTTGTCCCCCAGGGTTCTAACCTGGCTGTTCAACAAGTGTCTGGCACTTCTTGCAATCTGCATCTCTGCTCTCTGCCCCAACTTTCAGTGCTATGCGGATGATACCCAGCTCATTTTCAGGCTACCCTCGGCCTCCTCTTCTCCTTCCCTCATCTCTGACTGTCTTTCTGCTATCCAGGAATGGTGTGCCGCCAACGACCTCTGCCTTAATGCCAGTAAGACTGAGATTCTACTCATCGGCACACCCACTCCCTCCTTCCCTGCAGCTCTCTGGCCGGCCTCACTTGGCCCTCTTCCTGCTCCTACCTGCAAGGCAAAAAACCTCGGGGTCATTTTCGACTCCACACTCTCCTTCTCTCCTCACATTTCTGACGTTTCTAATAAGTCACACTACCAGCTGCACCTCCTCAGAGCTCACTGTCTCCAGAGCCCTGGTTCTCTCGAAGCTGGTTCTCTCGAAGCTGGACTACTGTAACAGCCTCTATCTAAATCGGCCTGCCTCTACTCTCCGCCCGCTGCAAATCATCCAGAACAGGACTGCGAGACTTGTCCTTGGCCTCAAGCCCAGGGACCGTATCTCTCCAGGACTGAAATCACTACACTGGCTCCCTGTGGCTGCGAGGATAAAGTTCAACACCCTCTGCATTGTCCACAAGGCCTTCTGGGGCCTTGGGCCAAAATACCTTCAACTCTCTCTTCCTAAATATCTTCCTTCTCGAGCTCTTCGTTCATCCGCCTCCAACTCCCTCAGGGTCCGCCGCTTCTCCAAGCAACGAGTTGGGAGGAGATCTCTCTCTGCAGCAGGGGCCTCCGTCTGGAACAGCCTTCCTGCCTCCCTGAAACTTGAGGAGATCCATCTCCGGTTCCGGAAGCACCTCAAAACCTTCCTCTTTGCTTCTGCTTTCTCTCCCCCTCCCCCCTGCTAAATCACTGAAACTGTACTGAATCAGCAACTGGGCCACTCACCAATCACGGTCCTTGGCCCAGCCACTCTCCCCTGCACTGCCTCCCGGGCAACCCCTGCACTGCGGGACTGTCTCTGTATCCCTACAGCCCCCTTCCCAGCACTTGTCTGAACTTATACTGCACTTGCCACCAGCTGGCCCTTACTATTTATCTTGTATTTTACTAATCACTTTGTACTGCACTTTCCCCTCTCCCTTTCCCCCTTGCACTTTTTCCCGTCCCCTCTACCCATGCACTTGCGCGATCTGAATGACACCTGGCCTAGTAGGATCGTTTGTCTGTCTCCCCTTGTTCCCCCCTCCCTGCCTCGTCGCGCCTTGAAACACTTTTGTATAGGCGCGTTACAAATGCCATATCATATCATATCATATCATAGACCACAGGTAAGATAAGATGAAGCAACGGGCAGAGATGTCCTTCTAGTGTTTAGGAGTCAATCTCTGTACAAAGTAATACACTGAAGCACAGAGGAGGACACAATTGAACACTTACCAGGCACTAAGAGCACAAAAGGAAAACAAGAATTTAGAACCGGAACGCAGAAACGAGGAACGCAGAAAACTGCAGCAATGTACGAGAACTAGCTAATAGTAGCAAGAAACTGGAACAATTTATCAGTGGCAAAGGACAGGAACAAGGTAACTGTAGCAAGCTTTAACTGGCACTAGAAAAGCACGAGCTATAGCAAGCAGGGGCATGGAATTCAGGATTAATACTAAGGGGAAAAAGCAAAAACGTAAGCAAGAGAAGCAGTGTCGGACTATACAGGCTGAAGCTTGGGACTATAAAGATGCGAGAGTGCTGGAGAAGAGCAGAGAACAGACCAAGAAATGAGACTGAAAGGAAAACATTATAGGAAACAGACGTTACAAGCTGCACAGACACGCTAAAATAGACAGGGTCTTGGGGCTGCAGGGAATCTGCACAAGACACCGGGGCTAACAGCTTCTGGGGCACATCACAAAGGAAAGGCGAAAAGAACTGCCAAGAGGCAGGGGGGGGGCTGAGCCTGCAGGACAGGGTTATAGAAACTGTAGCAAGACAGCACAGGAGTAGGGGTAAGTCACAGGCAAAACACAAAGCAGAATGGTAAGCAAGACATAGAGTAACTCCAAATAGGTTCCAGCTGTACACGGTGCAGAGATCAATGCACGCACCTGGAGTTTTAGGGTGTGGCAACTAATAAGCAGTGCTAGCAGGGAGGAATTCCAGATTGGAGTCATATGATTGGGCTGCACACAAATAGTCAAAAGTGTGGTTAGTGGATATCCCTGGCATGGACTTTGGGTGTGGCGTGTACAGGAGGGCGGAGTGACCTCTGACGAGCCCATGGTATTAGAGCTCACCCTCGAGTACTTTAAGACGAGATAGCTGCACCTTGAGGAGGATGTGGTGCAGGATTCACTTACTCCAACACCAATCAATAAGGACAACTCAAATGGTTTGGCAAAGGGAAGTCTGTTTAATGACAAGTACAAAAAACAGGGAAACATTAGGAAATCATCAGTGATGTGATCGCCCATCTCGCTTCAACTCCCAAAATCTTCATTCAAACAGCAATTCCTATAGGCAATATTCGTCATCATTGATGTGTAACGCTCGAAGGTTTGTCATGCAAGTCTATTGATTGGAAGAGGTAACTATAGCATATGTACTATAACTGTATATGGTAACTGGGTGTGAGGATTGGATAACTCTTTTCGGGTGGGCATCTACGCCCATCCCTCTACATCACTCGTGCTAGACGTCATTACAAGTGCGACATTCATTGGTTCTACTAGCTATAGGACCCTAGATTATTTGGTCCATTGTGAGTGGGTCGGTTACACCCCTAGGCATAAATCTCCACTTTAATTAGCAGTTTTGCCGAATGGTTACACAGATGCGGCATGCCCCGAGATTCACCCTGCCTCCCTTCCATCAATCAGTACTTTAGGGCTATGTGTCAATTAGTTGGCTGAGGACAGCCTCAAAACTGCAGCAGGAAAAGTTATGGCATCCTCTGGATTTGGGTGACATCAGACGTTGGTACCTCTTTGCGCTTTGCTGGTTACGTGGCAGTACACCGTGAAGCTGCTTCATTTTCCATCTATTTGCATATTTGATTCTCTCTTCGGCCTCGCCACCTGCCTGGGCCTCCTTATCTCGACCTTCACGGGCTGGCTGCAATGCTCTTAAGTTTCGTTTCATCGGAGTTGCCGCTCTCCTTCCTTCCTTGGGTTGACCTCGAATTCCCAGGCATGAGCTGCTTCTTGCTAAGTTTCGATTCCGCTCTTTCATCTGGCTTTGTGGTGGTATATGAATCCTGGCCTGTTTGGCCCCTACCATCCTGGGCTTAATTCTGCTTTCATGTAAAGTGGACTGCACTTATATAATGTGCTTCATTGAGGTAGATATATATATATATATATAGATATAGATAGATATAGATATAGATAGATATAGATATATATAGTTGGCGCTTGCCGCTCTATTCTTCTACTAAGCCTAGCAAGCCGCACTGTTTTCTTAGCTTCTTGTGTATCAAGCCTATGTACAGGCGTTAGCTGGTTGCATACTTTCATCCTGTTTTATGGTTACGTTTCTTTATATTTTGACATCGTCTCTTCTTCTATGTCTGTGATATCTTTATCCATGGTGTTTTGTCTTAGTGTGTCATCTTTTGGTTGTTGTTCGCTCATCTGTATGTCTGTCCAGGCCCTCTTGATGTCACCATTCGCCTTCGATTAAGGCCCTTTGAGTCTCTTCTGGGGCAGTCTGAAAGTAGTCTCCATGTCGTGTCAGCTGTTGGTACGGTTGTCTCAATGGATACCGTGCTGCCCATGGTTGTCTGGTTATTGGCACTTCAACAAGTATTTTTCTTCTGATGGGCACTGGGCAGAGCCCCAGTGTGGCTCTCTGTTGGTTTATTTGCTCCTCATATGTCACATATCCCAGCAAGTATGTTCCTGGTATTTCAAAATGGGTGGCTGGAGTGCAGGCCATATCTGGAACCTCCTCTACACCCCTCCCCTCTGGGCGGTTCATCGACCACTTCTGCTTCCTCCTTTGTATTCACCCTGCTTGGTTCTTCTGTATTCATTTCGTCCTCCTCTTCTGGGTTTGTACATGATGGTGCGAAGCTTGGGAGTACAAATTTCTATCATTCCTTTCAAACTTCCTGCTGTTTTTACATGTTCGTCTTTGTTCCAGGTCATTAGCTGGCATTGTCCATTTGGGCTACAATAAATCCATTTTCCTTCGTACTTTCTTCGTTTCCTGGGATACACAAATTTCGTTCCTTCTAGCGCAAATTTGCTGCCCTTCACAAATTCTCTTAATTCTTCATCAGTCAGGTCTCTGGGCTTCCTTCCTGGTTTGACATCGATCATGATCTTCATCCGTATGGCTTTCTTCGCAGTTTTCTGGCATTGTGAGATAATTATCTTGATAATACAAAATCCTAATAGTATCATCAGTAGCAGGGCTCCCAGGAACTTGAATATGTCTGCCATCCATTGTGGGACCCATGAGAAAAGTGTTCCAAACCAGCTGTCATCATCAACTTCATCGATCATCTGGTTCTGTAGCTGTGTCCTTGCTAGACTATGGAAAAATAGATTAGACTAACACTTCGATAAGTCACTTTTACTGTGTATATTAAAAGTAGGTGAGTTCCCAGTCCACCCCCCGAATCTGCTTCAGTCCTCAGGACACGCTGGACACTATTCAATGTGAAGAAATGGCAAAAATGGCAATTAAAACAAATAAGGGTGAAGTTCTTGTCTCTGTTCCCTCGATCTGTTCCTCGGCGGAAAGACAAAGTGCTTGCCTCGGCTTCCTCGATCTGTCCCTCGGCGGAAAGATGAAGTGCTTGCCTCGGCTTCCTCGATCTGTCCCTCGGTGGAAGGTTTCACTGGAAACTTCTTATGTAATCTCTCTGAAAGTTGGACAGCTCCACTTGCAGCATGATGCCATGGAGGACCGTTCCCATCAGTGCGACGTTAGCTGGATCTCTGATGAAGGTGAGGACGTCAACCTCGACAGGTCTCCCTATCATTTCCGGAAAGTCAGTTACTAGGCGAAAGAGGATGTTGTGCGCCAGTCGGCTGTCCTCAGGTGACAGGGACATTTGTTCTGCCTTGCTGGGTTCAGGATTATAGGCTCTTCCCTTGACGAGAACAATGCTTGCACTTTCCTGATGCGTGGAATGCGACCAAATAACTTAACTTGGTCCACAGCTGGCTCAAGAGTTCAGAGTTTGCTGGATCTCGAATAAACATGAGAGTGTCTGGGGTTCTCCTAACAACAGCTGGGCATTCCTCTATGATGCAAAAGAAAAGAGTATTGATGAGTTCATCTACAATCGCCTGTGGTGGAAGCATTTGTGCCCTTATCACTGTATTCAGGCAGTCCAAGGAAGGCTTCCGCGATGACGGTAAGTAGTTGCCAGATTACTTTCTTGTTGGCAGGAACTTGGATAAAGTCTGTGACACTGGTAACCCTCCCTACCAGCGACGGATATGATACCAATACTAACTGGAAGTAGGTGAGTACGCCTTTGTGATGTTTCTGCTGGGCAACACCATAAATGCTGCCAAACAAAGTCTTGATATTTGATGATTCGGGATACTGTGTTTAGCTCTTAAGGTAAAAATCCTTGATCAAAGTCTGTTAGAGTCTTGTTTCTCAACAATGCTGGAGTGTGGGCTCATTCACAAGTTCGTGTCACCAAAACGTGTTGTGGCTTAAATGTGCAATTTTCCTTCTTCACCCTGCAACTAGGATGCACAGAGTGTCCGTTTATGTCCTTATTCCCTTCGCTTAGAGGAAATGTCTGGTTTAAGCCACAAATTGCACAAGGGGTTATTTGTCTTTGCTTTCCTGCTCATGCGTCCTTCTTCCTCGTCATTGATCTCGTCTGCACATGCTGAGGTTCTTCCCCATTGTCTGTGGGTTCCTTGCGGTGGGGTGCAGCTAGAGGGATTTCTCCGATATAGGGTTTAATGTCATTGAGAAAAATCCATGCTCTCCTGCTCTGCAGTTTTACAGCTGAAGGAGCAGTCCTCTACAATGAAAGGGCCATTGAATCTTGGCTCGTCCCACCTCTTCCTCGTGTGGTTTTTTACTAACACCACATCTTCAGGAAAGATGAGTGGAACACATAGACCTTGAGCTGGGTCTGTTGTAGCATCTCCTGCTGCGTTTTGTGCTGTGCTGCACCCTCTTCGTCATCGCTGCAATTGGTCTGAAATTACAGTAACACTGGATGTCATGCAGTTCAGATATTTTTGTAATTCGGATCCCAGGACCTCTCGGGTTGGCTGGGCATCACGTCTAGCTCCATCTCGAGGGGTTAGGGGAGTATTCATTCTCCTTCCTTTGACTATCTTGTGCGGCGTAAAATGATGGTCGGAGCCTGGTTGGTTCCGAAGAGCATACAATGCCAGTGGAAGGCAGTGCAACCATCCCCTCTTTAGAGTAAGCTTCAACTTGGCTATCCTTTCTTTTAACAAGCCGTTGAGCCTCTCAAAGATACCATTACCTTCCGGATGATACGCCGGCGAGAATTTGTGCTTTACAAATAGCAACAAGCTAATCTGCTCAAAGACTGAATTTACAAAATGAGCCCCATTATCTGACCTCATCACTTCACACACCCCCCACCTAGGAAACACTTCCCTCACTAGGAATTTAGCCGCACAGGTAGAGTCTGGGTGTGTACATGGACCTGCTTCTATCCATCTAGAGAATGGACACACCACTACAATTAAGTATCTGTACCCGTTGCACACTTGAATCATGTCAACATAGTCGATATGTAGGTGCTGAAAAGGCCCATTTGGTCGGAGGATGAATCCTCTCACTACTTTTAATGTGTGCCCAGCAGTGGATTGCTGGCAGATTATGCAGTTCGCCATAAAGAATGCAACAAGCTCAGCTAAATTCGGTACAAACCAGTCTTCTGCAAGCGTTGCTGCTAGATTCTCTTTTGACATGTGTAGTGGGTAATGCAATTGCTCCAATGATATTTTTAGTAGGGCTACAGACATTACTGGTTTACCAGTGCTGTCTTGCCGCCACAATCCATCAGAGGGGTTTAAAGAAAACCCTCGACGTTTCCATACGTTCTTCTTGTCCTGTGGTGCCTCCCCTTTAAGCTCCATTAGTTGCGTCTGCCCCAGATTAATATAGGCTTCAGGTGTGGTACGTGACCACAAAAGTGATGGGTGGAAGGTTTTGAATGAATCTAAACCACTGGAAATTGCTCTGGGCAACCTCCACACCACTGTTTTTTAGCCCGTCTGCGCCATTGCAAAAGGGGACCAGCCATGTGCAAATCAGTCAGCAGCTGCCACCTCCGAAGGTAGCAGCCCAGCCCGAACTGCTAGGCCAGGTCCCCTCTGCACAGAAAACCAAGCAACCCCAGACATGTTTTGGCCTTGTTGGACCTCCTCAGTGAGGTGCAGCCTGGTTCCCTGTGGCGCAGCGAGCAAGGTACCCACGTCTGGGCATATCCTCTCTCACAAGGAGAAACAAACTGACCACAAAAGTGATGGGTGGAAGGTTTCGAATGAATCTAAACCACTGGCAATTGCTCTGGGCAACCTTCCACACCACCGTTTTTTAGCCCGTCTGCGCCATTGCAAAAGGGGACCAGCCATGTGCAAATCAGTCAGCAGCTGCCGCCACTGAAGGTAGCAGCCCAGCCCGAACTGCTAGGCCAGGTCCCCTCTGCACAGAAAACCAAGCAACCCCAGACATGTTTCAGCCTTGTTGGACCTCCTCAGGTGTGGTACGTGCCACCATCATTCTTTCATGGGTGCACGCCACTTCCACTTCCATAACCGTCTCATTTTTGGAGGCCATGCGCCTGGCTTCTGTGTCTGCTGCGTGGTTCCTGCGTGACACGAAATCTGTCTCTTTGGTGTGGGCAGCGCATTTCACAACTGCTATGCCCACTGGAAGCTTTAGTGCCTTCATCAGCCTGTCCAATAAGGCTGCATGCTGCACTGGCGTGCCGTCTGCTCGGAGGTAGCCCCTCCTTTTCCAGCTCGCTAGTCCTGCGTGCACTGAGGACGTCACATAGGCATAGTCACTGTACACTGTTACTTCCAGGTCTGCGTGATTCTCTATGGCGAGTATCAATGCCAGTAATTCTGCAGCCTGCGCTGAATAATGAGATGTTATTCGTGCACTGACGAGTACTTGAAATTCTCTGTTTGCTATGTGTTTCATTACGGCATCGCCTGTATATCTTTGTCCGTCTTCTTGGTCGATTCTCGAAGATCCGTCAATAAAAACAATCTCTCCTCCCTCCAGGGCATTTTCTTTGACCCTGGGGATTTCATCATAGAATTCTTCATAGTTTGCACAGTCATGTATCAGCTCTCCTTCAGTGACTGGCTCTGCTATGAATGTAGCTAGGTTCACTGTTTTACATCGGACTACTTTGATTGATGGATTAGATATGATCACTTCATATGCAGAAGCTCTCTGAGACATCAACGTGCCTTTAGGTTTCTCTAAAATAGCGAATAGGGAATGTTCGACTTATAACGTCATGGGACATCCAATCACACTAGTGGTTGCCTTTTCTAGGGCGAACGCTGCGGCAGCTAAACTTTGTTCGCATGGGAAGTGGCCTCTCATTACTGGGTCCAGGATCCCGCTGTAATATGCCAGGGGCTTGTATCTCAACAAAGTATTTTGAGCGAGCACTGCCGTTATAATGTTGCCATCTGTGTGCGAAAACAGGTAGAGTTCCTCTGCATAATTAGGAATCCCGAGAACTGGAGCCGTACTAATTGCTCTTTTGAGTTCAGCAAACCCTTTTTCCATTGCCTCAGACCATTCAATCTTTTCCTTTGTCACCTGGGCTTTCTTTAGAGCCTGAAGCAAAGGCCTGGTGTATGAGCTGTAATCGAAGACCCATGCTCTAACATAGTTACATAGGCCTAGAAAGCTCTGCATTTGCTTTATCGTGTGTGGTTTAGCCGTGTTCAATATGGCTTCAGCCCTTTCTGGGGTCACCTTCTTGCCTTTATGTGAGATCAGCTTGCCTAGGTATAGCACTTCCTGTTGACAATATTGTAACTTTTCCTTGTCAACCTTATAGCCTTTCTCAGCCAGTATAGTCAATAGCCGAATAGAATCACATCTGCATTGTTCTTCCATGGAGCTGCAGATCAAAATGTCATCCACATATTGCAAGACAACACTTTCTAATGCAATATTACTTAGGTCCATCTGGAGGACTCTATTGAAAATGGACGGGGACTCACAGTACCTCTGTGGCAACCTCGTGCTTTTCAGACGCATTTCTGGAATGTGAATGACGTCAGATCTTGAGAGTCACAGTGCAACGGGATTGAGAAAAAGGAACTTTTCAAGTCAATCACTGTAAAATATTTTGCCTCAGTGGGTATATTACATAGGATTGTAGATGGATTAGGGACTAGAGGGAACTCGGCTTCAACAATATCGCTTAATGCTCTTAAATCTTGAATTAAACGCCAAGACCCTCCCTTTGATTTCTTGACAGGATAAATCACCGTATTACATGGTGACTCTGACGTCACCAAGATGCCCTGGTCCATCATGGCGGAAATTGTCTTCGCGATCCCCTCCTCTGCCTCTTTGGACATGGGGTACTGTCGCGCACGCGGTAAAATTGCTCCTGGTTTCAGTTTAATTTTCACTTCTCCCACTCCCTTCAGGAGGCATACGTCATATGGTCCTGTAGTCCATACTGAGACAGGCACCTGGGCCATGTCGTCATCAAAGTATTCTGGACGTATCAGTGCCAACATCATCCTCTGGGGCACTTCCTCTTTTGATCACTTTTGCCCAAAATATGAGACTCACTTCCACCCTTGTCTCTTCTGAGTCTGGTTGCTCTTCAAACAGATCGTCATCGGTGACATCAGTCACTCGACACCCTTCTTCAATGGCGATCATTTCGTACCATTGTCTGCCTTCATCATCATAGCCTTCAACCAATGCTATTTTCCCTCGCACAGCTGCGGTATGTATCATCAAGGGAAATATGTGTCCCTCCTCTTCATGCATCAGTATTCTTGGTCTGAATAAAAATTCATCAGGGGTTCTCATAGTTCTATCTGCAAGGTCTGGCAATCCTGCCATGAGCACACGCATGCCATATGTGAAAACTTATAGCTCTACTGGTATAGCTCTCATGGCTATGTGTCCTGAGTATGCCCTGATCATTTCACACATGTTTGAATAATGCATTCCTGGAGTGGAGCATACTATGCCCTCCTCTGTAAACGAGATTGTCATGTTCAACTTTGTCATTAAGTCTCGACCCAAAAAGTTTACTGGGGTCTGACGTGAATATAGTAAAGGTACATTCATCTCGCACTCTCCTACAGAGACTGGGAGTGCGTCTGTAAAGCGAACTCAACTGTGAGCTCCTGTAAAACTCTGAGTATCTATGGCCTCGCCGGACAAGGAAATGTTGCCTTCACGTATGCACGAGTGTGTTGCACCCGTGTCAACTAAGAAGGAAAATTCTTTACACCCTATGATGACATTCACCCTAAATTCCCTATTAGGGTCTGGTGTCACTGATAGGATAGAGCAGAGCACATCAGTGTTTCCAGTGAGCTGTCCTAGTTCATATATAAGTTCGGCCCACTGTACACTTGTGGATTCCCTCCACTCCCTGGGCTGCCTCCCATTCCGGAGTTTGTGCCCTGAGACGATTGCGGTGGTGCCTGTTGAAATTTCCTTTGAGGCAAATTCCCGATGTTTGGGGGTTGAACCCCTTGCTGTGCACCCTGCTGCATGCCTGGTGCTTGTTGCTGCACTGTGTGGTTTTGCGCATTGCCCTGTTGTGAGATCGCAGGTGGATTTGCTGTGCCTGCCCCATTCCTTGGCTATTCTGCCACACGTCTTGACTTCTGCACATGCGCGCCAAATGCCCCATCATTCCACACAGCCAACATACTGGTAGTGGTCGGATTATTTGACATAGCTGGGTTTCCCATTTGCACGTTTTGAAAACCTCCTTGATTACTCTGGAAACCTCCTTGATTACTTTGCCATCCTCTTCCTCTAAATCCTCTTCCCCTTTGGTACTGTCCTACGTGACCCTTGTTATTCTGCTATGGGTTAGCCACCTGTTGTAAGTTCTGCTCAGCTGGGCTAGTTAGCATAGCTCCTTCAAGAGCATACTTTGATAATTTCTTTTGCACCAGCTTTGCTTCCTCACCCTTTCGTGTTGCCTCCTTTTTCTGATTCTTTTCTTGCAACAATCTACAGTAATGTGCGATAGTTAACTGTATTTCTGCCCAAGGTTTAGCCTCAACCCCTACCAATTTCTTGAGCTGTTTCTGCACTGGTTCTGGCAACCCTTGGCATAATATGTGGTAAAACACTGGTATAGATTTCGTCCAAGATTCATGTGTTTCGAGCACCCACGCGTCTTCGAAATTCTGGATATAAATCAACCGATCTTCTGACTTCATTTTGCGAGTCATTATAGCTCCCATATTGGAAGTGTCTGGGTACAGCACTCGTGGCACTTTCCATACTGCTGCTCTGCAATTATTAAATGGTGCTCCGTCGTGAGCAGTGTTAATTATGGTTACACCAGGGTACCCTGCCCGTGTCCACACATCGTCTGCTCTCTCACCAAGTATGGCGATCAGCAGACCTTTAATGTCCCCTATTGCGAGCGTGACACCCCCTGTCATTTTGTGTATTCACTTCCCGGCTCCTGATGTCAGCATTGGAAGTTTGTTTTTCAGGTTTTCGCGATCCATGTGTGGCCATGGAATATATTGCGGTCTTGCTCCCCCCTTTTCTAGTAGCGAAAATTGGAATGCGCAGCCTTCTTACTCTTCTCTCATAGCTCTCCTGTCTACCGCTGGGGTAATATTCCTGCATCGCCGTCTGCCTGGCAATGTCCTCAACCTGTCTACATAGGCGGGTGCTGACACCCCCCTCTGACCATGGGGTGTTCCATCATGCCGGTCCGACTGTGTGACAGACTCTGATATCCTCGGTGCGGACTCACTAGCATCCGACCATCGTACCCCTTTGTCCCTTGGGAGCCGCTTTTCGCGCTGTCTCCCTTCTTCATTTGTCTCGCGCTCCGTTTCCTCTCCGGAGCCGGACATTGATTGTTCCCAATTCACGCAACAATTGTGTCATCATCGTTTTTACAGATTTCTAGTCTGTACAGGGACAGTCTCCTGCTCCCACTACTTCAGGTGACATCCTCAGTGTCATACAGTTGAGTGCTTTCCAAGCGCTCGTCTTCCCTTTCCCCTTGGGATATTTGTTCTAGTACCATTTCATCATATATCTTATCGATTGTTTCCCCAATGCTTCTGGTATCAAAGTCATCTTCAACATTTGCCCTAGTCGTGCCTGGTACTTAGTCGTACGCAGGGAAGAATTCTTCAATGTCTTCCCATTCTACAACAGGATCAGGATTTTTAGCTTCCCACTCCAAATATTCGAGATCTGTGCCCTCTGTCTATGCTTACGTTCTATGACATCATCACATTCTTTGCGCTTCCTCGCCTCTTCTCTGACCTTATCTTCTTCTCTTCTCCTTTCATTTCTACGTTCATTTTTCCTTCGAACTTCCTCATCCCTTCGTCTGCTTATTTTGTCACATACTCTTTGCTCTTCTTCTAAACCTTGTTGTTTCTGTCTGTCCAAGGCATAGACTGCTCTCTGTTTGCGATCGAGCTGTTTCTCCTGCTCTTCGCGACATAGTTGTTCATGGCTCAGTCTATCCTTCCATCTTATCCTTTCATCCCTTGACTCCTTTTCTTTCAATTTTCTCTGCACCTCGTATAACCTCTCTTTAGGTCTCACATCATCACTTCCTTTCCCATCGAGTTTCAACAATATCTGTCCTCCCATCCATTCGTCTTTTGCGAATGCTATCTCATCAGTTCTGCTTTCACCTTCTTTCCATTTCTTTCCCTATCTCTCCTTATCGAGAGATGCACTAATCTGTGCCTGATCCTTCCTCTCATCATCGCGTCTCTCCTTGTCCCTCGGGACAGCGAAGGTAAGAATCTTGTCCTGATCCTTCCCTCAGTTTTCGTCACTACTGTAAGTAGGTGACTCATATGCGGGGTTGCTGTACCCAGTGGATGCCTTAAGCTCTCTTAATGGGTAGAGTCCCTCAGGCTTACTTCCCTCGGTTTCTGTTTCAGCCAGGGCAGGTGGCGCGGTTGGCGTCTCACCCCCCTCCGTGCATACATTTAATATCCAGTCTACAGGTGGCTCTTCCTCCTTCGACTGTTCGAACAATTTCCAAAGTTCTAGAACAGCGAGGCGTTTCTCTAGTTTTTTTCCTGTATACGTGGCATGCAAGTAAGTCGTCATGTGCTGTAAAACGGCTTTAGATAAAGACCCATTTTGTGGCCACGGCATAAACATCTTGTGGGCAGTACCCTTAACCCACTCGGTGCTATATTTCTTAAGCTTGGGTGCATGTTTTGGCAGTTGCTTACAAAAGTGTGCTGATGGTGTAATTTCTTCCATGCTTAAATCTGTTCTACTTCCCTCTTAAACACCACTTTTCAATGCTCCCACGCAATTTAACACTTTCAACAATACAAGCGAGAACCAAACACTGCAAGCTCCAATCCAATTTTTTACCGCCAAAACTTTAGTATCTACAATTACTCAAAACATCAATCCAAGTGCTATTCCCTCTCAACTATAGAATCGCATAAAAACCCTATTTGATTTCAACCAATACAAGACAAAATTTCTTACATGTGACATACAACAGAACATGTATGACAGACACTTCACAGACTAGACAGACACCAGCTGGACACAAATATCTCTGCCTCTAATTTTTACCCTGACATGGAGTTTAAACGAACTCCTTTTACGACGTCTTTAAACGTGGTAGTAGACTAGTCGTCCCCTATTATGTGGGCTCTGAGTTCACGTTTCTTCTGACCACTATATTAAAGCACAGGAACAAGGCGAATCCTCTCTCTTCTCAGGTGTCTACCCCGGTATTCTCTTTTCTCGGGTGTCTACCCCGGTATTCACTCTGTTCTCAGGTGGCTACCCCGACATTCACTTATTTATTCAATTATTCTCGAGTCATTATCCCCATATATATATATATATATATATATATATATATATATAGATATATATATATATATATATATATATATATATATATATATATATATGTATATATATATATATATACAGTCTTCTCTACTTCTGACTATTTTGTTTTCTCCACCTCCCTCTGTTACCTTTTTCCCTTACTTGTTCTAATGCCTATGACATTTGCCAAAGCATTCAAAATTTCTTTCACTCACCGCTCGCATGGTTCCTCTCTGGATCCTTGGGATCACTGCCTCCGTTACCGCCTCTTTTACTCTTTCGTCTGCTCCGCTGCCCGGAGGAATGGAAGGGTTTATGTTTATAAAATGGGTCCCTTCAGACCCACTGCAGTTTTTTGATAGATTTAAACTATCATTGTCCACGGGAAGCTTCACAGTCTACTCGGCCAAATGGCAGAGGACTTGTGATATTGCCGAAGACCTAGAGTTACTTTGTATCGACGGTCAATAGGTGTCTTATTTTAATCAATAATCAATAATCGATGGTCAAAACCATCCTCTGCTACCAAGTGTACAGGAGGGTGGAGTGACCTCTGACGGGCCCATGGGATCAGAGCTCACGCTCGAGTACTTTAAGACGAGATAGCTCCACCTTGAGGATGATGGGGTGCAGGATTCACTTACTCCAACACCAATCAATAAGGACAACTCAAATGATTTGGCAAAGGGATGTCCCTTTAATGACAAGTACAAAAAACAGGGAAACATTAGGAAATCATCAGTGATGCGATTGCCCGTCTCGCTTCAACTCCCAAAATCTTCATTCCAACAGCAATTCTTATAAGCAATATTCGTCATCATTGACATGTAACACTCGAAAGTTTGTCATGCAAGTCTATTGGTTCGAAAAGGTAACTTAAGAATAGGTACTATACTATATATGGTAACTGGGTGTGAGGATTGGATAACTCTTATCGGGTGGGCGTCTTGGCCCATCCCTCTACATCACTCGTGCTAGACGTCACTACAAGTACGACATCTCATTGGTTCTACTAGCTATAGGACCCTAGATTATTTGGTCCATTGTGATTGGGTCGGTAACACCCCTAGGCAAAAATCTCCACTTTAATTAGCAGCTTGCAGAATGTTACCCAGATGCGGCATGCCCCAAGATTCACCCTGCCTCCCTTCCATCAATCAGTACTTTAGGGCTATGTGTCAATTAGTTGTCTGAGGACGGCCTCGAAACTGTAGCTTCTTATCAGGAAAAGTTATGGCATCCTCTGGTTTTGGGTGACATCAGACGTTGGTACCTCTTTGCACTTTGCTGGTCACGTGTCAGTACACTGTGAAGCTGCTTAATTTTCCATCTATTTGCGTATTTGATTCTCTCTTCGGCCTTGTCACCTGCGTAGGCCTCCTTATCTCGACCTTCACGGGCTGGCTGCTATGCTCTTAAGGTTCGATTCTTCGGAGTTGCCGCTCTCCTCCCTTCCTTGGGTTGACCTCGAATTCCCAGGAATGAGCTGCTTCTTGCTAAGTTTCGATTCCGCTCTTTCATCTGGCTTTGTGCTGCTATATGAATCCTGGCCTGTTTGGCCCCTACCATCCTGGGCTTAATTCTGCTTTCATGTAAAGTGGACTGCACTTATATAATGTGCCTCATTGAGGTATATATATATATATATATATATATATATATATATATATATATATATATATATATATAGTTGGCGCTTGCCGCTGTATTCTACTAAACATAGCAAGCGCACTGTTTTCTTAGCTTCTTGCGTTACAAGCCTATGTACAGGCGTTAGCTGGTTGCATACTTTCATCCTGTTTTATGGTTACGTTTCTTTATATTTCAACATCGTCTCTTCTTCTATGTCTGTGATATCTTTATCCATGGTGTTTCGTCTTAGTATGTCATCTTTTGGTTGTTGTTCGTTCATCTGTACGTCTGTCCAGGCCCTAGTGACGTCACCATTCGCCTTCGATTAAGGCCCTTTGGGTCTCTTCTGGGACAGTCTGAAAGTAGTCTCCATGTCGTGTCAGCTGTTGGTACGGTTGTCTCAATGGGTACCGTGCTGCCCATGGTTGTCTGGTTATTGGCACTTCAACAGGTATTTCTCTTGATGGGCACTGGGCAGAGCCCCAGTGTGGCTCTCTGTTGGTTTATTTGCTCCACATATGTCACAAATCTCGGCGAGTATGTTCCTGGTATTTCAAAATGGGTGGCTGGAGTGCAGGCCATATCTGGGACCTCCTCTACCGGAGCCCATGCTTCCTAAGGATATCCATGAGTAATTTGACATATAAATTAGTAAAAAAACAAACCAATGGCAGTATGAGACTTCAGCGCAAGTGAGAACCCTCCTCCCTCGGTGCACCGTTCTTATACCCTAAGGAACATATGCATGTCAATGGAAGGGATGGACCAGGCATGGCAAGGCATCATACTGAAGCAATGTTGCAAGCAGGGAACAAAGCCCCACTATTCAAGTCTTTGGGCCTCATTACCAGAATGGAGGTAATGAAAATAGGAAGGCGGAATGGTATTACCGGCATTGTTAACGGGTCCGGGCCATTACGACGCGACAACCCACCAATACCGCCACCGCCCGTACCGTGCCCCTTCATACCGGCTCATGCGCGTACATGCGCCCATTGGCGGAGTAAATACCATGATGCCGGTAATAGGACATCACAACTCACGCTGTCTGCAATTACCGGCACCCCGAAGGCGGTAATTAGGGCCTGCACAATGGCGGCCATACAGGCATTGTGGACCACACGTAAACAGCAACCTGCAGTCAAGGCAACTGCCACAGGTGCACACAATCACCACAGGTGGAGTCAATGGAGCCTGTCCCAGCATAAAAGGAGTACACCCACACACCACACCCCTTCCCACACCAAACACCCACACACCACACCCCTTCCCACACCAAAATGAGACCACTAGCTGTTGCAATCATGGGGCTGGAGGACATGCCTATACTGCTACAACTACAGCAACAACAACAACTACAACAACCACTGCCACAGCCACAGGCAGCACAGAGGGGACGCTGGAGGAGAAGGAGGGTGAGACAGGCCCAGCAATTACCACCAGTGCAGCCAGTAGTACCTCGTAGGCAGCCACCAATCCCTCGCATCAGACCCAGTCCATTCAATATAACCCCTGAGCAGATCCACAACCTGTACCGGTTGTATTTGTATTTGTATTTGTTTTATTTGTAACACGCACCTTCAGGCCCGGAGGCATCAGGGCGCAACTTTAGACATGGTTACATAAGCATACATATATTCAAACTTTTAAAAAACAGTGCAAAGTATTCAGGGCATACAGCAATATACATATTTACAGAGTACAGATTAGGGCAGGCGTTTTCCTAGGACAGGCTCCCAGGAACATAAGAGGTCCAGATTTCAAGGCTGGTTGAAAAGCCAGGATTTCGTTTTGGATTTGAAGGCACTAAAGCATTCTTCAGATCTGATGGTGAGGGGGAGGGCATTCCAAAACTTGGAAGCTAGGACGGGGAAGCTAGATCCACCCGCTTTTTGTAGTTTGAACCTAGGGATGGTTAGACAATGAGTCTGGGCGGTTCTTTGAGGACGGGTAAGCGCGTGGCGGGATAGCCGGCTGCAGAGATACGGGGGGGCTTGGTTGGCTAGGCATTTGTGGGTAAGGCCTAAGACTTTCAGTGAAATTCTCTGTTTGACCGGTAGCCAGTGTAGATTGGATCTAGATTCCGAGATGTGGTGGTTTCGCGGGATGTTTAAGGCCGCTCTAATGGCGTTATTCTGGGCGATTTGCAGTTTGTTCAGATTCTCTTGGCTAGTTCCTAGGTAGAGGGCACTCCCATAGTCGATTTTGGCCATGATGAGAGTTCTGGCCAATGTGACCATGTTGAGGGTCGTCAGAAATGGCCTACAGGCTGCAATGAGTTTGCAGGTGTCTGCTGAGGCAGATGACTGCATTTGTTTGGCGGGATAGGGATAAGGTGGCATCAAGGTAGACACCTAAGGTTTTGGTGTCTTTCGAAACTTGGATGGTGTTGCCATCGATGATAAACGATTGGTAGGACGGCTCAAGTTTACTAAGACGGTGCTGTCTTGATATGGGCAAAATCTTCCTCGGGGCCAGCCCTTTGAGAGCAAAAAATACACAATTCAGCCCAAAATACAGGTTCTATTGTGCTGAGCAGTGAACTCATGCTAGTGACAAATGACACCTTCAATAAGTTTTAGTATTTATTCTAAACAGTGAATTTCATATACATTTTGGGATTCAAGTTAGAGAAGATTACAAAGCACAAAACTTAGAGAAATGCAAAATATAGAGAACTTAGATAAACATAGAGAAACATAGAGAAACACAGTCTTACGCCCCTTCAATCAGCACTGGGAGACCCTGGCCCTCATAAGCTAGCTGTAACAAGCCCCGCTCAGAGGACAGCGCTGCTGGGTGCTGTCAGAGCTCCAATTCCGGGCACTTGATCTTGCTCGAACCAAGTCCACAGGACGATCTCCCACCTGAGTCATGTGAGCATGCATATTTTATAATCTCGTGCTGTCTGTCCATGACGCACAGTTCCAGAACTTTCCCTGTGCAAAATATAGGCTGGCTCATGGAAAAACCCAGCTCTGTAAATTTCCACTGTGCTCCTTCTTCTGAGCCCCTCCCTGGAGCCCATCTGCGCGAAAGCTCAGGAATGTCTTATCAGTGCCTTCCCAGAGAAAGGGAGATTAGTTTACAGGGCTACCGTTAGAGAGGCAGAATATTCTAAGGGAAGCCGAGATGTATTAACCCTATTAGAGCAAGCTCTAAAAGTCATGCACTCATAGTTTAGTGTTCATAGCGCTTAAGACTGGCTATCTAAGCGCTATATAGGTGCCATAATGTTCCAAACACTCCAATATTGTCTATTAGCTACAGAGCTCGGGGCCCTCGCCCTGCCTGCATAATGTGACCTATCACTCCTACTAGGCCTGCATATTCCTTGTAGCTCACTACTGCATAATGGAAGTGCTACAACAGACTACTGTCAGCATTTTTGGCACATACTTTGAATACACTATTGGCTTTCAGCGGCTAATGCTGTCATCTAAAGCCCTGATTGGCAAGGTTGCAATTTTGTGTATCACTACATTCCACCCCTATTCAAAGTGTGTGCGACAATGCTGACTAATACTCATCAATATAGTATTTAGTGCAGTGATAAAGACCTTGGGGCTTTGCAAGAGGTTTAAGCAAACTATCTTCTAGCGGTTAGTCAGCGTGGCATGCAAGGTAAAACACTACCTAAACAAAAATGTACACAAAGTGAACAGTGACATATACCCTTGCCAAAACCTGGCCTACACAAAAATACCTACACAAAGTGAACATGGACATTTACTCTAGTCAAAACCTGGCCTACACAACAATACCTAAATAATTATTGTATAACTGATTGTCAGTTGAAAAGCAGCATGCAGTTAGAATGTCAAGGCAATCCAGTGTAGTCTAATCTACAATGCACTATTGCATTTATGTATGGTTACCAATTCTAAACCTGGCAGCCTTTCACTCTAAGGGCCTACCCTCCCCCTAATCCCAGGGCATTCAGACGTGACTATGGGCTGTGTGATTAGACACTTCCCCATATATGTGGAACCCAACCAGAAACCATCTAATTTCGTGAACAAGGTGAACCCATGGGTACCAGGTTATCTAAATAAAAACAATTCTACTAATTTACATCAATCATAGCATGTGTTATTCATGCAATCAAAGCAAGCAATTTGATCCATATGTATGCTGGTAACTGTAGCTCTGCGTGCCAGTGTGTTGAGGATGGTCGCCCCCACCCAGTAAAAAGCCAACACCTGCTGATTTAACAATGTTTGCCATAAAATGCATCATGTGTATTTAGTAGTCATGTTGACCTGCCCTATGGCAGAAAAAATGTCTTCATACCTAAAATTCTGCCATGTCCAGTGGTTGCCAATACTTGTAGCAGTGTTGGGCGTATCAATGGGCCCCACTAGGCCAGACGTTCTATAGCAGAGCTGGCATCAGAACCCATAGTGGCTAGCTTATTGTGCACAGTTTCTATGTCACAAGCATATAAAGCTCCTGTTACTCCCCGCTGCTCCCGCAATTAATGAATCTAGCTCCCTAGCTACGCGCACTCTACTGATGGGCCATAGAAATGGACTCCATTTGTAGCAGCTTGGTAGTACTAAGGAAACATTGCCTCATGATAAATCTATGTCTAAGTGTATCACTGTAATAATAGAGGTGTGCATTACCAGCCTACAATTTAAATGTTGCCTTACTACTGGAAAATCTAAAATGTTCACAGTGTCTACCTATTGTGACTTGGAGAATACCCTTCTTCAAGTGGGATATCTACCATATACAATATTAGCTTTAGCTACAAACACCATACTACCATCCGGCAGTGGCTGTTTCATCACACCATTGTGTAAAATGCATTTAGTCAAATTATAGTCCATAATATCTTGGCGAGAACACTCGCTGCAGTTCTTGGTCAGAAAAACATCACATTAAACAAATTAAACAAATCGTTGTATCCATTCACTGAAACATTTGGGCCTAGGACTTCATAGACACCAGTCATATGAGTCAGTGACAAAAGATGCCCGACAATGTGCCAGGCCAGTACACTAGCAATTCCATGTGGATACTCATTTGTAGCGCTTTTCCAAAGAATTATTTCAAATGTCTACAATCAAAAAGGTGACTCTTTGCATTAGTGTGCTGGAGACAGCTGTCCCCACAAAAACATGAAACTGGTTGGTTTAACAAAAACCGTGTCACACACTGTGTCATAAAATCAAACATCAAGTCAGTCATGGTTTCATTTACCTGCCTTAAGCTGGCTGTAAAAGTATCCAGTGTTTTAAAGATTAACATTTCAAATTGGAGCTCACACACTTGGCAGCATTACTTCAAATTAAGGATCTTAACCTACGCACAGGTGACTTTGATGTGCGCACTCATCTTATCTCAAAATAAATTACACTCCTGCTTGCATAATCCTGCTGCCCCAACAATTCCTAAATCATTTTCCTGCCTTCGTGCAACGTAGAAGTTTTTTTTTTTTTCAAAAAGCAAAACATCTCTGGTTAAAGCAATTCAGTTGGAAGAGCAAAACCATTTTGTTTTTTTCAGATTCATCTCAAAAATGCATTTAAAAACCATTTTTTCAATGTGTTAGCATTCAAGTGCTGTGTCACACAGCTGTTTGTGGTGCATGATGTTACAGTCCACAACTCATTGTCCACAGTCCTTTAAACAAGAAAGCCAAGACATGTCAATTAAGTTATTTCCAGCAACTGAATCATTTGAATGTGCAGCATCAAATATTTGATAACTAGCCAAGTCTGCACCGTGCCAGTTCAGCAAAAGTTATTACTCTGTTGGACACCTTTCGCAGGTTGCAGAACAAATGTCCTCATACGTCATGCATGTTAGCAGCATTGAGTGCGGTGCAGGACACATTCAATGTTCGCATATTTCATCACGCAGTGACTCGCTTTCTCTGAGAATGCGTCTGCTTGACTGATCAGTGTCACCCGCAAATTGCACACATCTACTTCAATAATGGCACGCAACTGTCTTGCTTTTTTGCCTAGGCAAAATACAAACAGAAATGTTAGGATTTCATCAAAAGTACAATGTCAGCGTTATCCACCCCTTCCCTTAACACCACACCCATCTTCAGAAGTCTCATCAGGTAACTACACACTTTATCATTGCTACCACAATTATTTGTCACTCTTCTGCATGTTATTGGGGGCTTATTTACACTCAACCATACGGGGTGTAACTGCCTAATCACAAACTCATTTGTGCAATGCGATCATAGTTGGTCAATGGTGCCTCAGACTGATCTGTGCTTTTACAAAAGCCATATAATAAGTACCCAGGTCGCACAATGCTTTTCTTTGTCACCAGAGCGATCACGAATGCCAGGCGCCAACTTGCTTCCAGTGTCTCATGATCTTGATTTAGTTTGCCCTGCTGGCATCACTCCATTTTTCAAAGGTAAAGTCTTTCAGTCCAATACCGCCTGCAGTTGTACAAGCAGCTTTGTTTATTTTTCTCCATACAGCTAGTGTCTTTCAAGCCTCTGGTTTTTCACTTATCATTTTCTCAAAGGGTGTTTGCTGATTTCTTGGACCACCCCTTTGAGCGCGATAGTCTAAGTCAGTTTCTTTTGTTGCTTTAACAAATCATTCATTCTTGCACTAAGCGGTGAGGCTTCTGGATCATGGCTAATGTGCAGTGTTCATGTTATACTCCAAAGCCCCGCTCTGCATGTTGTCTCTTGCAAAACGGCTAAGCGCTTTTGTCAGTTTTGCTTCCATCTGGAATGCCATAATGTCTTTGTCAGTTACTCCAGCCCTGGCAATGTAGCTTGCATTTTTAACCAGCTGTGTATTCTCACTTTTCAAAGCGCCTAGAGGTTTCTTCTCCAGTGCACAGCGCTTTACTTCAGTTCACATCACATGGAGCACTGGTATGCAGCTTGCACAGCAATGTCGCTTCACTTCACATCACATCACATGGTGCATGGGAATGCAGCTTGCACGGCAATGTCTCTTGAAATGGGCAGCTGTCTTTTCTTTGCCCATTCACAGATGCACAGGTTCCCCAAATGTTCAGATGTGATGTGCCCATCTGCCATTCTGCGTGCAGTGTTTGTTTTCCTTCCAGTGTTGATACTGGGCAAATTCTTTACTTCTGCAAGCTCTGTTATTGCATGCTGTTAGAAAGCATGCGTACATCAGCATGTATACGGTAGATTGTGCTCTTTTTATTTTCTCACTCACAGCAATTATTGCCTTCAGTTCTGTTTCAGCATTTCTGTCTTTGCACCCCCCCCCTCCTCAGTTTTTTGCTCACACTGACGGTGTCTCTCACAGGGGATGGAATGCAGGAATGTCATTGTTTATCTTTCCTGTGCACATGGCAGCGCCATACCACTCAGCAAGCTTATCTCTTTGCCTATAACTCTTAAACTGTGGCGGCTTCAATGGAAGGCACTCGTTTCAGACAGTTCATCCAGATTAACTCTTTCATGCACTGTTCCAGCAACTCAGAAAAGCTCTCATATCTGCCAGCTTCTATAAACACCATTTCACTAAACAGGAGCGCAGTATTCTGCTTTTTTCTGCCTTCCTCCAACAGTTTTTTTTTTTCTTCGCGCACCTCGCCCAAGACAGTGCAAGTTATCTTCAAGGCACAAGCTCTGCACACACAGCAAGACTCTTATTTTCAAAAGAGGCACTTTTTCTTGTCATCAGATTCTACTCCATGTAATTTTGCAAAATGTCAAAGCGTCTTTTAGCCTGTTTTGAACTGATTAATGTCCCATTTAAAAGCATACGTTTTTTTTTTCTTCCTCGTAACCTTGTAGTTTGGCTTCACGAGCTCACTCCAATGCAATGTGCGATCTTTCAAAAGAACCCGCAACCCACTAAATCTTTGTGCTGTCTTATCACACACAGATTTTTCATTCTGTTGTACCATTGCCAGAATATAACCACTTATTTCAGTGCATTTAAAAAATGCCATGTTTAGTGCAGCTCCCTACACGTTTTTTTTCTGCAAGAGCAACCCACACTCTATATTGCTTGTGGGCTGTTAAATGTGTCAACAACATTTTTCACCATGTATCACAGTCAACAGGTCACTATTTCCAAACATGCATCACTTATAAGGCAACAGTACAAATCCATGGCATAGCCTGGGAACAGTCAAAAATACTCCAGGGGCAATTTAGAGGCAATTTAGAAAAAATATAAATTGTTTTTTCCCCCCAAACCATTGCAAACTGATTCTGCAATTTCAAATCAATACACAAAAATCGAAAATCCAAATAACATCACTCACTTTCTTTTTTAAGTGAGTCTCTCACCCATTATAAGCATGGCACAGCTTAAAATGCAATATAACCATTTTAGTGTGTTTCCTTTAAACAGAATTCGCCACCAGCACATGGAATTTACAGTTGCCAAAAGAAAAACAAACCCTTTAGGCTCTCAGTACAGATGTTACTCTTTCTCCTAAGCACGGCTCATTCCCCACGTTATCTTCAGGACTGTCAACACTTCAAAAGCAAACGAGAAACTGAAGAGATATCCAGAGAGCAAAACACTATTACTTACAAAAGTATCAAATTATTTTATTTACCATGATACAAAAATTTGAACAAGTCAATTAATGGCATTCTACTTTGTAGAGCATCAATAAATCACGTAACACACCAGCATAGATGAACAAATAACTGTGACTAAAATACATCCATCTCAACAAACATTCATTGTGCAGCATCCAAACCATACATCATACATAGTGACATTCAACCAACCAATAATGGCTAAAAAGATAACTAAATTAATTAACATTATTTGCCAATTGGGAGTGGGACAAACATTCATCACATCCCATTTGATTATTTTAATGTTTACAAATATATTAAACAAACAGCAATAGAATTCATTAAAAACAATCTATCACAAGGGCGGATCTGTGAGGAGAAGTGTTATGTAGATCACATCCCTAACAGAATGAACTCAACCGGTTTCGACGTAGAGTGTGTAGTAAACAACGTCTTCATCAGGAGATACAAAGCGAGAAGCTGCAGAAAAAGAACATTACTACATAAATATGCGGCAGTGTCCCATCACATGAACTAAACTCAACAATAGATTGTATATAGCCACCATGTGCCACCTGTTACGAACCAATAAAACTAGACATTTGTGCTGGGGAAGTATATCTAAATGAGAACAACCCCAGAAGCAGGGTTTTATTTAGAAAAGCCAGAGGCGAGGCACCGACCCTGAGAGTGTAAAAAATAATTAAAATTAATAAGGTGCACCATAGGGGCCACAAAGGTCGAAATAGCCCGGGCAGGAAAACACTAGACACCCCCACATGCGGCATAAAATTATCATGGCTAAACAGATGCAATATGCTAGACTAAACAAACCTTATATAAGTAGCCATTAATATGCAAAATGCCAAAGATGGATCGTATGCTGGAATCGTATCGTCAATGGAGTTGTGACTAGTGGAAAATAAGAAGTTGATTGAAGCACACATAAGGTAAAAAAGTGACTACAACAACCAAAGGAATCAAATGCGAGCGGTCAATTGTTACCTGTAGTTAACATGACACTGCTCTCAGTAGCCCCCTTCAAAGATTATGGTATGATGGCTTTCTGGAGGGTGATGCAACGAAGCAAATCGTGTCAGCAGATGTGCGCCTAGTGTACTATTAAACAAAAAATAATATTAGCCTAAACCGCATATGATAAAATCAAACTAAAGATATCCCAATAGAGTCAGATACAGTTAAAAAAGTTTAAAAAGTGGCTACTAATTGAAAAATTAGCTGGCTGCTGGCAGAAGTCTGACAGACGAACTGTATACACAGGCATAAGTACGTAAATGAGAAGTGTCTATGATACTGCAGGCTAAGTAAAGCACGAATCTTCATATACAAATGCAGCCGAACTTGTATATTCATATAGACGACAAAACTTCGTCTCAGAACAAGGATTGTACAATACTAAAGCGGCAGTGTGAAGAGCGACAGATCATGTTCGTACTTACTTGAAGTTAACACCCAGATTGGCGTGGGCGGCTGGAGTTACTGAGCACAGCCTAGCAGTAAATCTCAATGACCATGCTACATCGGCCGTGTGCAAGCAGCCGACTGAAGCCGTCGCTGCTGTGGACGTAAGTCACGTGGAAGATCACGTATCCTCAGTGGGAACGTGTTGCGTGTGCGTAACAAACCCAAAACACGCCCAATTTAAAAACTCTATACAAGAAGGAGCAGTGTGACTCATAGAGGTGACATGGAACTAGAATGGAAACTATGTACACCATACAATATCTGTACAAAGAGATTATCTATCTGCTATTGAACTCCCATGTTTCCATGGAGTTCAGGCCTTTGTGGAGGGTGCCTAAATTAAAAATCCACATTTGTTCTTTGTAGGCCAATTTGTTGGCAGTATGCACATGGCCACTTGCTGTGATTTTTTCGATGCAAAACCATCTTAGTGAATCTGCATCATGCCCCATCTCGAAAAAATGGGAAACCAGGGGGGCAGTAAAACAACGCATCCTGATCTTGGAACGATGTTCATTGATGCACACATGTACCTCCCTGGAAGTCTTGCCTATATAGAACAGATTACATGGGCACTGAATGGCATATACAACATTCTTGCTTTTACAAGTGGTGAATGTACGCAAGTCCCATCTTCTGCCAGCATTCTCAAAGTGTGTAATTTTTTGGGAAAATCTGCAGGCCATACAAGAGGTACAAGGGTAATGACCTACCACAGGTTGAAGGTTAACATCCCTAACCACGTTACCTTGTAATGGTAACCTGTTGGCTCTCGTGAGTTTCTGCGCCAGGCTCTTGCCCTTTTTAAAGGCAAAAAGAGGTTTATGCAAGTTAATCTCAGCAGAATTCAGAATTCTCCAATTTTTAAGGATGATACCCTTAATAGACTCACTGAATTTGCAGAATGTAGAAACACAGACAATTTGTTCTCTCTCTTTGTTTTTGGGGCGTACACTAAGTAGGGCATCCCGGTTGGTATACCGCGCTCTTTTTCTGGAATGTTTGATCAATTTTTTGGGGTAACCCCGAAGTAACAATCTGGCTTGTAGTACATCTGCATGTTTGTCAAAATTGGAAATATTAGTGCAATTACGCGTAACCGTAAAAACATACTTTTTGGGTGTTGGCTCTTGAATTGCAAAGTTGTATTGCGTTCTGTAGGTTTTCTATATAATTCTGTTTGTAAGCATCCTTCATCCACAAAAATGGATAAATCAAGGAACGCAATCCTAGAGGTGGAAAATTCAAAAGTGAATTTAAGATTGGGATCTACCTGATTCAGCCAAACCATAAATGTATTCAATGTAGCAGAGTCGCCCTCCCACAGGATAGTGGTCTGGGACGCAGAATTGTACGATCAAGATGTATACAGACTTCTCAGCATACCAGGCCACTATCAAAAGAAATTTCCCCAAGAAATTACACACTTTGAGAATGCTGGCAGAAGATGGGACTTGCGTACATTCACCACTTGTAAAAGCAAGAATGTTGTATATGCCATTCAGTGCCCATGTAATCTGTTCTACATAGGCAAGACTTCCAGGGAGGTACATGTGCGCATCAATGAACATCGTTCCAAGATCAGGATGCGTTGTTTTACTGCCCCCCTGGTTTCCCATTTTTTCGAGATGGGGCATGATGCAGATTCACTAAGATGGTTTTGCATCGAAAAAATCACAGCAAGTGGCCATGTGCATACTGCCAACAAATTGGCCTACAAAGAACAAATGTGGATTTTTAATTTAGGCACCCTCCACAAAGGCCTGAACTCCATGGAAACATGGGAGTTCAATAGCAGATAGATAATTTCTTTGTACAGATATTGTATGGTGTACATAGTTTCCATTCTAGTTCCATGTCACCTCTATGAGTCACACTGCTCCTTCTTGTATAGAGTTTTTAAATTGGGCGTGTTTTGGGTTCGTTACGCACACGCAACACGTTCCCACTGAGGATACGTGATCTTCCACGTGACTTAAGTCCACAGCAGCGACGGCTTCAGTCGGCTGCTTGCACACGGCCGATGTAGCATGGTCATTGAGATTTACGGCTAGGCTGTGCTCAGTAACTCCAGCCGCCCACGCCAATCTGGGTGTTAACTTCAAGTAAGTACGAACATGATCTGTCGCTCTTCACACTGCCGCTTTAGTATTGTACAATCCTTGTTCTGAGACGAAGTTTTGTCGTCTATATGAATATACAAGTTCGGCTGCATTTGTATATGAAGATTCGTGCTTTACTTAGCCTGCAGTATCATAGACACTTCTCATTTACGTACTTATGCCTGTGTATACAGTTCGTCTGTCAGACTTCTGCCAGCAGCCAGCTAATTTTTCAATTAGTAGCCACTTTTTAAACTTTTTTAACTGTATATGACTCTATTGGGATATCTTTAGTTTGATTTTGTCATATGCAGTTTAGGCTAATATTATTTTTTGTTTGATAGTACACTAGGCGCACATCTGCTGACACGATTTGCTTCGTTGCATCACCCTCCAGAAAGCCATCGTACCATAATCTTTGAAGGGGGCTACTGAGAGCAGTGTCATGTTAACTACAGGTAACAATTGACCGCTCGCATTTGATTCCTTTGGTTGTTGTAGTCACTTTTTTACCTTATGTGTGCTTCAAGCAACTTCTTATTTTCCACTAGTCACAACTCCATTGGCGATACGATTCCAGCATACGATCCATCTTTGGCATTTTGCATATTAATGGCTACTTATATAAGGTTTGTTTAGTCTAGCATATTGCATCTATTTAGCCATGATAATTTTATGCCGCATGTGGGGGTGTCTAGTGTTTTCCTGCCTGGGCTATTTTGACCTTTGTGGCCCCTATGGTGCACCTTATTAATTTTAATTATTTTTTACACTCTCAGGGTCGGTGCCTCGCCTCTGGCTTTTCTAAATAAAACCCTGCTTCTGGGGTTGTTCTCATTTAGATATACTTCCCCAGCGAAATGTCTAGTTTTATTGGTTCGTAACAGGTGGCACATGGTGGCTATATACAATCTATTGTTGAGTTTAGTTCATGTGATGGGACACTGCCGCATATTTATGCAGTAATGTTCTTTTTCTGCAGCTTCTCGCTTTGTATCTCCTGATGAAGACATTGTTTACTACACACTCTACGTCGAAACCGGTTGAGTTCATTCTTTTAGGGATGTGATCTACATAACACTTCTCCTCACAGATCCGCCCTTGTGATAGATTGTTTTTAATGAATTCTATTGCTGTTTGTTTAATATATTTGTAAACATTAAAATAATCAAATGGGATGTGATGAATGTTTGTCCCACTCCCAATTGGCAAATAATGTTAATTAATTTAGTTATCTTTTTAGCCATTGTTGGTTGGTTGAATGTCACTATGTATGATGTATGGTTTGGATGCTGCACTATGAATGTTTGTTGAGATGGATGTATTTTAGTCACAGTTATTTGTTCATCTATGCTGGTATGTTACGTGCTTTATTGATGCTCTACAAAGTAGAATGCCATTAATTGACTTGTTCAAATTTTTGTACCATGATAAATAAAATAATTTGATACTTTTGTAAGTAATAGTGTTTTGCTCTGTGGATATCTCTTCAGTTTCTCGTTTGCTTTTGAAGTGTTGACATTCCTGAAGATAACGTGGGGAATGAGCCGTGCTTAGGAGAAAGAGTAACATCTGTGCTGAGAGCCTAAAGGGTTTGTTTTTCTTTTGGCAACTGTAAATTCCATGTGCTGGTGGCGAATTCTGTTTAAAGGAAACACACTAAAATGGTTATATTGCATTTTAAGCTGTGCCATGCTTATAATGGGTGAGAGACTCACTTAAAAAAGAAAGTGAGTGATGTTATTTGGATTTTCGATTTTTGTGTATTGATTTGAAATTGCAAAATCAGTTTGCAATGGTTTGGGGGGAAAAAACAATTTATATTTTTTCTAAATTGCCTCTAAATTGCCCCTGGAGTATTTTTGACTGTTCCCACGCTATGCCATGGATTTGTACTGTTGCCTTATAAATGATGCATGTTTGGAAATAGTGACCTGTTGACTGTGATACATGGTGAAAAATGTTGTTGACACATTTAACAGCCCACAAGCAATATAGAGTGTGGGTTGCTCTTGCAGAAAAAAAATGTGTAGGGAGCTGCACTAAACATGGCATTTTTTAAATGCACTGAAATAAGTGGTTATATTCTGGCAATGGTACAACAGAATGAAAAATCTGTGTGTGATAAGACAGCACAAAGATTTAGTGGGTTGCGGGTACGATAATACTCTGGTCCAGAGGATAGAGTTTTCCTGCATCTTTCCGCTTTTGCAACACTTCAAAAGCATACATTAAAAAAAGCGAACCTTTGCCTCCGTACATTACAGCCCCCCACTCGCTAGCACACTGGGGCTGAATCAATGGTTAGGTTACTATTCACAATTTGCATGTCAAATCCTTGCAACTATTTTTCCCTGCCCTCATGACAGAATAGAGATGAGAACTCCGTCTCACTTTGCATTTCAAATTACAACTTTAAACTGGGGAAACCGCATGATAAAATTCTTTCCTAATTGAACATACATCTTTCTTGACCATTCATCGGAGCGCTTTAAACAAAGCCATTTCCCGCTTGTTTATCGCCTTGTACTCCCTGGCTCCATTCCCAAGCAATAAGTCAGTCACGACTGATTTACTGAAGGGAGTCTTAACCACACAAGCTATCGGCCACGGCAAGCCGACACAACGCTGCTGTCTTTTGAAGTCTCAGAGCTGCAGTGAGACCACCAAGGAAATGCGACAGCCTGCTCCTCACTCTGCACTGTGTTCTCTCACACAATTTGTCATTTCACAGCAAGGCACTGCTCTGCACAAATCCCACCGCTGCCACCAAATGTCTTGATATGGGCAAAATCTTCCTCGGGGCCAGCCCTTTGAGAGCAAAAAATACCCAATTCAGCCCAAAATACAGGTTCTATTGTGCTGAGCAGTTAACTCATGCTAGTGAAAAATGACACCTTCAATAAGTTTTAGTATTTATTCTAAACAGTGAATTTCATATACATTTTGGGATTCAAGTTAGAGAAGATTACAAAGCACAAAACTTAGAGAAATGCAAAATATAGAGAACTTAGATAAACATAGAGAAACATAGAGAAACACAGTCTTACGCCCCTTCAATCAGCACTGGGAGACCCTGGCCCTCATAAGCTAGCTGTAACAAGCCCCGCTCAGAGGACAGCGCTGCTGGGTGCCGTCAGAGCTCCAATTCCGGGCACTTGATCTTGCTCAAACCAAGTCCACAGGACGATCTCCCACCTGAGTCATGTGAGCATGCATATTTTATAATCTCGTGCTGTCTGTCCATGACGCACAGTTCCAGAACTTTCCCTGTGCAAAATATAGGCTGGCTCATGGAAAAACCCAGCTCTGTAAATTTCCACTGTGCTCCTACTTCTGAGCCCCTCCCTGGAGCCCATCTGCGCGAAAGCTCAGGAATGTCTTATCAGTGCCTTCCCAGAGAAAGGGAGATTAGTTTACAGGGCTACCGTTAGAGAGGCAGAATATTCTAAGGGAAGCCAAGATGTATTAACCCTATTAGAGCAAGCTCTAAAAGGCATGCACTCATAGTTTAGTGTTCATAGCGCTTAAGACTGGCTATCTAAGCGCTATATAGGTGCCATAATGTTCCAAACACTCCAATATTGTCTATTAGCTACAGAGCTCGGGGCCCTCGCCCTGCCTGCATAATGTGACCTATCACTCCTACTAGGCCTGCATATTCCTTGTAGCTCACTACTGCATAATGGAAGTGCTACAACAGACTACTGTCAGCATTTTTGGCACATACTTTGAATACACTATTGGCTTTCAGCGGCTAATGCTGTCATCTAAAGCCCTGATTGGCAAGGTTGCAATTTTGTGTATCACTACAGGTGCGTAGTGCCCAAGATGAGGAGCTCAGTCTTGTCATCGTTGAGGCAATGGTTGGACCGGGACACCATCACCACCATTGTGGACATGATACATGACGACATCGTCAGCCTCATAGAAATACGCACTGCCATCCCCCCGCTACTAAAGATGGTGTCTGTGCTCCACTTCCTGGCCACAGGCACCTACCAGCACACAGTGGGCCAGCTGCATGGCATTTCACAACCACTCTTTTCACACATGCTGACCCAAAAGCTGGATGCCCTCCTGAAGCACGATAGCACCCACATATCCCTACCACGGACTGCCCAGGAGATTGCCGACACCAAAGTAGGCTTCCATGCACTGGCAGGCATGCCCAATTGCGTCGGTGCCCTCGACTGCACCCATGTTGAATTGGTAGCCCCTCATGACATAGAGGCTGTGTACCGCAATCGCAAGCAATACCACTCCATCAATGTGCAGATGCTATGTGACTCCAGCAAGATCATCACACATTGTTGCGCCCGATATCCCGGATCTACACATGATGCCATAGTGCTGCGTAACTCCACGCTACCCCGTCACACGGAGCGACATGCTGGATGACGTGCCTGGCTGCTTGGTGAGTTGCCTGACTGGGCCATGGCAGTGCATCGGGGTCGTGAGGTGGGGAATGCATACTCCACCAGGGTGGGAATGGGCGGTGAGTGGAGAATGCACGCAGAGCTATACACTCCTGACCTAAACCTCCCAACCCGAACATAACACATCACTGCCACACATTGGACCAATGCCGTATATCAATGACAACATGTAACACGCACAACCTGGCCACCATGGGTATGTCAAGCAATGCATGACTAAACATGATTGCAACTGTGCCAATGTGGCTAGTGTGATTATGCACATAACAGTATACACAGCAATCATGGGAGGCAAGACATCGTCCTGCATCCACAGTACATCCGCATTAGCATGCAAGTAATCACCGTGCATCATCCGTTCAACGCCATCCAGACTAGCAAACCATATTGCAGTATACAATGCATCTAAATAATATTTGTGCATACGTACAGGGACATGTGCATGTCAACGGCAAATTGCTGTGGCCATGGCTGTGAATCCTGAAGGTGGCAGCTCATAGTGACTCACACAGACCTCTTTGTATTTGCATGCAGGTGATGGAGGCTATCCATTGAAGCGTGGCTAATTACCCCTGTGCGGAACCCGCGGAACAGCCATGAAGAGGTGTACAATCGGGTTCATACAGGTCTGGTGGAGCACTCCGTTATAGGCCTGAGAAGGTGGCAAAGATCACCATTGCCTGTGTCATTCTGCACAAAATGTGCGTCCGGAGAAATGTACCACTGCCACCTGACATTGACATGCATGCACCGGACGTGGATGATGAGGATGAAGACGGAGGAGAAGCAGCACCCCTGCCAGTACTTGATTTACAAGATGGCCGTGCTGTACGCCAATCATTGATTGACGAATACTTCTGAACCACAGGGACGTTGTGGACATGCACACAGGGTATGTGAGGAGTTGGGCACTGTGCAGTCATGAATGAAATGGATACACATGAAAAGAACAATGTCCAGGCATTAAATTATTTTTTACACAACGGGTGTATTAAAGTAAACTACAGAAAAGTGCTACCCCACCACTACACCAAAACTCCCCATACCCCCAATGAACTCCCCATACCCCCCATTGAACTCCCCATAACCCCAATGAACTCCCCATACCCCCAATGAACTCCTCCTTATACACCTATACATCACCAACACCATTTTACCCACTCCCATTGTTGTCCAACACTATTTCCGTGCTTTCTTGGTGTCCGGGGCAGCATTTCTGACTGCCTCGCACTCCGCCTTGTCAGACGCACAGGGCTGGAGGGTGCAGAGGAAGCGAGTGTGGAGGATGGGGGTGTGGTGGATGCCGTAGTGATTGGCACGGCTGGCGCGGGTTGTTGCTGCTGCATGTGCATCAGTATTGAGGTCAGGACCTGTGTGACGGCCCCCAGACTGTCTCGCATCATCACCGCACAGGCATTGATGGCGGCAGTGTTCCCTGCAATGGCCTGCCCTATCTCACGCCTTGTGTCCTCTCCCTCCGCAACATATTGTCGAACAAGTTCCAGCATGGAGTCCTGTCTTGCCTCCACCCTTGATAGCCGTGCCTCAAGGTTGGTGGGAGCAGTAGTGGTTGAGGTTGCTGCGACCGGGCGTGCATTGGCAGGGCTGGCCTCGGGGGTGGTGCTGAGGTCTGAACTGTGGAGTGCAGGATCCGCAAAGGTGCTGGTGGGTGTGGCCTGAGTGTGGGGTTGAGGGGTGTACAGGGGGGCTTGGGGAGTGTGGACATGCCACATGGATCAGGCCGTCCTCGTCCACATACTCCTCTGCTCCAATTTCGATGTCGCTCAGTGGGGCAGTGGCTGCTGCCTCGCCCACGGAACTTGTTTCTGCTGAATGGGTGCCACTGGCCTCGCCTTCCACTGGTGTTGCCAGCTCTGTGGTTCTGGTCTCAGGCGTAGCTGTGGGGCCCTTATGTGCGGGCATGGCCTGGGCACTCGCCCTGGGTTTTGGTGTGGGCTGCGAGGCTGCCCCGGAGGTGGTTATGCCTGTGGCAGTTGTTTTGGCCCGGGACGTGGATGACCTTGTGGGTGGTTCTTCACTGGCATCTTCTCCATCTTTGCCTGGGGGGGTAGAAGAGATGCAGGGCATCAGTGATGGTGTTACATGCAAGATGCATTATATGGTGCAGTGGAGATTTTCATTTATCATGCATTCATATCTTACAGGTGTGTCACACAGGGTAGTTTGAAGGGGGGCATTTTGGCATTTGCCATGGCGTCTCAATTCAGGAATGCTGCATGGCAGGTGGCATGCCGTTGTATTGGGGTTTGTGTGATGTATGACATGGGAATGGTCCGTGTGTGTTGGCTGTCTGTTGGTAATGGGATTGGCACTCGGCATGCATTTCAGTGTGGCAGGGTTTGGGCCTCCATCTGGACATGGATATGTTGATGTGTGTGTGATGGGACATACATTTCCTTGCCTAAACTCTATTCCAGATCACTTGTGCTATGTTATGGGTTCCCCTACTGGGGTATGCAGGGTCACTCACCTCCATCTCCAGATGTTGCGGCACCCGTCTCCATCTCCCCGAAACCCTCGATAGACTCCATCTGGATGAAGGTACTACATGTCTCCTCCCAGCACATTAGTTTTGTCGGGGAGTGGGCACCCCCACCTGTGGCCATGGCCTCCCTCCGATTGCTGGCCAGGATGTTGCGTACCCTAAGGCGGAGGTCATCCCACCTTTTCTTACAGTCTTTGGCTGTCCGTGGGGTGGTGCCGACTGCAGATACCTTGCGGGCTACCTCCTCCCAAATCTCCTTTTTCCTCTGCTGTGCCTCCCTTTTGAGGTTATGGGTGTTTATGTCCTCTGCATGTGAAGTGAGGGTGTCCGCCAACATGTTAAGTTCATCATCGAAAAACACTTCTTGCACAGGCGGGGGTTTGATGTTCTGGTTGAATTGGGCATTTTGATTTGGGAGGCCCTGGTCTCTCCTGTGCAACGCTGGTGGTTTGGGAGGATTGCAATGGATTGTGTTTTTAAAGATGGCCGCCGGCGCATTTCCCATTCCGACGCAATGCCATTACTTCCGGGTCCGGTATTACGAGCCCGGTATTAGCATGATGTTATTACTGGGTCGGTATTAAAGGGTGCCTCCTTGGCAGAGGCAGTATCGGCGGGTCCCATGATGGCGCTATCGAGGGGTTGGAGGGCCTTTAGCGGCATGGCTGTATGGCCATTACCGGCATGGGGTTCGGCGTGCTCGCGCACTTGTAATCAGACGCTATTAGCGGCGTCAAACGAGCACAGACCCGCTAGTTCCTCCATGCCGGTAATGACCCCGTTTTTACCGCACTTCTCGTAATGAGGCCCTTTGATACCAGCTGCGTTTGTACATTTTAGACAGTGTTATCAGGGATGACAGCATAACGTCATACATTTAGTGAAGTTGAATATACTCCTCAAAGATTCACACACGCTCTGTGGCAGGCAAGAACACTTACAGTAAAATGACTTCCGTCTGCTGAAGCCGCTTTTACTAAGAAAGCATGAACCTAAAACACGCTTAAATATGCCACAAGAGAAACATGTCAGAAGCGACAGATATGAAGGTGGGCATGGATACACACTGAGCTAAGAGGCTTCATTGCAAAGTCATGCACCGCAAAGCCCACAATCAAGAAACAGCTGTTTAAAAATGGCAGTTTGCAGTATCCTCCCAATATTATAATGCTGTCATGTGCAAAGGGAGTACATCACATTTTCAATTCCAAACTTCCCCCCACAAACCCCTCCTAGGAGACCGTCACTCCAGTCTCATTACATACATCTCTAAAGGAACAAACATCACATCCCGGCATGCCATAGAAGATTATTTCTTCCATAGCATGACAGTAAAGCACTTGAGTAGTTTGAGAGACTTCAAAAGAGGTGTTGCATAGAGACACTTGCAAACCATCAACAGACAGGACAGACTTAGAATTAGGACTAGCCCTATAAGTAATATCTGACCAATAGATGCACTCAGAAGTCCCAATAGAGGTTTAATCCAAGACCCAAATGTCCAGGAAACCTTGGGAATGGTGTAAATGAGGCTTACAGAATGTGGATGATGATGTCAGTAATATTGCTTGAGTAACTGGGTATGAACGTACAGCACTCACTCTTCACGGTTGCGCAGACGCCTCCTTGTGAGGCTAGACCAATGCCTAAGGACACACAATTCTGAAGCACTGTGGTTTGGATGGCTACTTATTCTCTGGATAATAGAGTCAAGGAGGACACAGTGGCATTTGCAGTATCTTCTACTAACCGTGACAATTGCGCCAGATGGTCTCTATTTGTCTTAATCCCAAGGGCTGGTATAAAATATCCCACCTCTGCAACAAAGTTTTCCCAGGCAGTACTTTTTCCGAGACGGCACTAGTCTGGAAAGGTGGGAGTATGATGTACTGCGGGCAAGATATAGCCCATGTAACAACTCCCTCCCCAATTATTGGGTAGCCAAGGATAAGCTTTGTCCCCACAAATAAAATAGATTCCGTAATATGTAGCGTACCAGCAATGGGAAAATTAAAAAATATTGTCAAAAGCAAATGTACATTATTGATTACTCACACTGGAACTGGTGAACAGATAATGTGGCATTTGCAGGTTCCCATGAACAGAGGACCTGGGTTGGTGTAGCATGTAAGACCAATTACTGTGTACCAGGTATGGGGTGGGACAATTCTGAGGACCGGTAAAGCCCAAGTGGGAATGAGCATCCTACAGGGTTCTGGACCTTGGGAGTGGGTAACAAACTTGAGATCCAAGCAGACATCCCCCCACTGAAAGGGGATGGGTGAGATAGGGATCCTGGAGCATACGTCATCTGGCAAATGGGCACAGGCCCAGCAGTGGTTGAGATTTAAAATGCAGGCATACTGCCAGAACAGATACAAGTAAGGGTTTTCACTATGACCCAGGGATGTGCAGAAGGACCCTCATTTTCATGACCAGTGGTATGAAAAGCATCAGTTGCGTTGAAGCAATAATATATAAATATTCGAACAATTACAATGATAACAGAAATAGTGTCCACTTGGTCAAATCCTCGAATGTCCAAGTTCACAAATCAGGTTGTGACGCCAGCACAAATGTTTGTGACAGAAAGACATATTTTGATGTAGTTCTTCGGGGCAGGGAAGGTACCAAACACAAGTAAAATAAGTTCACCAGACCAAAACTTACAGTTCAAAGTTTATAGGCTCTGTGAAGTTGCAGCAAAGTACATATAAACTTTAAAATGTTCCAAAAGGAATCAGGTACTGAGCAAATAATTCCTTCGTCCATAGTTTATGATGGGACGTTCCTGCTGAAAGTCCAAATGAGGGTCATTGTAACATAAAGAATGACCAACAGATGATACCAGCAGGGGCCATAACTTGCATGTATCTGTGAATCAACAGTAGTGGCCTCTACTCTCTGCCAGTGCACTGCCACCTCAGGGGGATTCATTGTCGTTGAGGGGACAAATCCAGGGGTGAGGGACTCGGCCAGTTGTCACTTATTTCAGAGCTATTGACTCGCAGATCACCCACAGGATTGCAAAGAGAACCTTTTGGAGGTTTGCTTTGTGAGGCCCAGAGGGGTCAGACTTTGAAGATGGTACACCAACAGTGATGTCCGAGTTAGGGTTGTTTCTTCCAATACTTCGACTGCCTGACTAAGGAGCCTTAGCAATAGCTCCTGCAAAGACCTCAGTGTGTGGAAGAGGTTCAGAAGCTGCAAATCCTGGTTCAGCACATAAGCATTTTGGTTGATCGAGGGCCACGTCTCACCTTCTGGTACTGGTCTTTCCAGTCCAGCGACACTGGAAGAGTCTGACATTGGCAAATGACTGGTGACATCAGTGGTGGTGGATTCCATGGAGCCAACCTGAGAAAGATTGATCATTGCAGAGGTGCTGTCAACAACTGTGGTGGTGGCTTTGTGGCACTGCACCACATGGATCCAAGCCGGGATTCCAGAACACTTCACTGCCAAGTTAGTGGTCAAGAGGACTTGCAATGAGCTACGTCACCTAGGCTGGAGAGGAGATTTTCGCTGGTGGGCAATTCACCAGGACCCAGTGTCCGGGCTTTAAAGGGTTGCAGGGTTCCATAGCCGGTTAAGACAGGGCTTTAAGGACCTGAGTATGGAGAGATCGGAGAGTTTTCATAAATATGTGACAATATTGGAGTACTGTACCATCCTCTAATGGCAGACTACGAATGTGGGAAACTGCTGGTGTTGCAGTTCCCATTCTCATGGTGCAAGCAGTAAGGATTTCATGAGCAGAGAGTTTGTGTTTATGCTGGGGATTATTTTGCAAGGCAAACAAAACCAGGGGCAAGGCCTTGGGCCATTTCAACTCTGTCTCTTTAAACACTTTAGACAGCCTTAACTTAAGATCCCCATTCTGACATCCTACATGCTTGCTAGAATGCAGGGTGATTCTATTCTATTCTATTCAATTTTTATAAAGTGCTATATTACCCACAGGCCGTGGGGGCTTTGAAGCAATGACACAAATACATAGAACAGAAAAGACAGAATCACAATGCAGTTAGTGCGTAAGTATGCCAGTACATTTGTATATCCAGTAGGACAGTTGGAGCAAGAACAATGAAATTGATAAGCATAATGGAACTGTTGAGTTATTCCTAAAGCTTTGAACACTTCTCAGGTAACTTGACCAGTAAAATGGCTACAGCGGTCGCTGTTTATACTGAGGGGCAGTCCAAACCAAAGTATAAACTCTGCTAACAACTTTTTAGCCGTAGTGAAAGTGTCTGCTTTTCTACATGGTGTGGGAAACCTGAGGGCATCCACAAATCTACTTCCCTTGGATCCTCTCCTCAGGGGGCCAGGGAAAGGCCATCGCTCTTGGATCCTGACCCTGGGGGTGGAGATGCGAGGGAGGATCACCTGGGTGAAGGGTTGGGAGGAGGATGTCAACAAGCGAGACACGGTACTCTCCGTTTCCTTTCTATTTTGAGCCCTCCAACCCTGAAGCCTTTATGAGCCCTCCTTCCCTGAAGCCTCCATCACTGGCTCCTTCCAGTTCTTCCTCCAGCAGTCGGCAGTGTCTCAACATCCGCCACTCCCAAAGGCCTCAGAGTCTTCCTGGCTTCCTCTTCACCGGCTCCTACTCAGCTGGCTCGACCTCGGATGGCCATGCTCTCCGGCCCAACTGGTTCTCTTCCCTCCTGCTGCTCCTGACTCTTTTTACACACCTGCAACCATTTAACATGTTTTTCCTCGCCTCAGTACCAGAGTGTTGAAATGACACGTTAGTGTTCACTACTCTCAGTCGCCTCTTCTTCGTCCCAGTGCTATAATGATTTAAATAGGGAAAAAAGATGGTAGATGGTTTACAACAGTCTATAAAGGCAGGGGGAGGGCGATGATGGCTCTCCTTTGAAAAAGGGGCTTGTATAAATGGGTCAGCTGGAGTGTGTGGAAATGGGGAAGATTGATAATACTCTACAGAAGTAGATGGAGTGTTGAGGGTATTCTGATGACCTCTTTGTTTTAGCAGGGTGTTTGAATGTGGAAATAGTCAGTAATGATGTGTTCTTGTTGGGGTTTTCTTCTTAGTTCCTTTATACTGGGGTTTGATTTGAAAAGAACTGGAGGGGTTTTGGGACTCACTGTCTAATGAAATTAACCAGCCTTGGCAAACCCTCTCATCTGCTTCCTATTCTGGGGTTTACGGAATTTCTGGATCACTGCAATCTGATCCTGGGACAAATGTCTTTCCCCAGCAGAAATCTCATGGCCCAGGTTTCGCACACGGGGCAGAGAACACTGTAATTTGTCTATAGACGCCTTTTGACCCTTTACAGCAAGTGCTTTCAACAGAATAAGAGTCAAAAGTTGCCATGGAGGGGGAGGCTAGGAGCAGATCATCTACGCACCAGCGTTGGTCCTCCTGTAAACTGAACTGAATCAATATCTTTTTTTTAAATCTGGGAAAAGAGGCAATGGATTTGTACATATCCCATTTGAAGCCTAGTGAACGTATACTGAGTGGACTTATGGGTAAATGCAAACAGGCACTGACTGTCAGGATGTATGGGTATGGAGAAGAATGCTGAACACAAATCTACAACAGTGCAGTACTTGGCTGAGTAAAGAATACATGACAAAATGGTAGCCGGATAAGGTACACCATGAAAAGTCAGTAACACAGCTGCATTAACTATGCACAAATCCTGAATAAAATGATAAACTCTTCACCTGGCTTCTTAGTAGGCAAAATCAGAGTATTGCAGGGACTGTGGGATGGTACAATAATACCTTCTTGGAGATGGTATTCTATTACAGGATGAATACCTTCTTCATCATGTCCAGAAACAGGATACTGAGGTACGCACGGCAGGGGCTTGGCAGGATTTAGAGTAATTTTGACTGGCTTAGCATTAACCACATAACAAGTGCCATTTGAATGGGTTGACCGTAATTTGACTGGGACTCAGTGCAACAGTTTCTGTCGAGAGCAGGACGTGTCGTCCCGATCTCCAGAGTTCTAATAGGTAATTTCCCAGCTCATGCTCTCTGTGAGCAGGAATATCAAGGTACACACCATCAGTCGAATATGTTATTTTTTCAATTTACATGTTTGTTTTGCTTCCGTGTGTTTAAAAAAAGGGGTTTAAAAATTAAATAAAAGGGGGGGAGTTGGGGGGAACCCCGTCCCCCCATTTCGAACAGATAATTTAAAAAAAATAACATTCGACTTTTCTTTTTTGGGCCATAATTTTTCGACATTTTTGCAGTCGAGATTATGGGCCTCATCACGACTTCGGCGGTAACGCAGTGGTTTTCTCGTCAGATGTAAATAGCGCTAACGCCAAGGCCCCCGGCGGATAATCCGCCAAATCACGAGTTATCGTGCACGCGCCCCAGTCCATGGCGTTATCGCAAATAGCGCGAACCCTTAAATCCGACGGACCGTGCGCTACCGCCATATCACGCTAATAGCGCACGCTATGAGCGCATGGGAAACACGTCAGCACCAGAACGGGAAACAAAGCGGCAGCCATTTTAGAAATCACAATCCGTCGGATATCACAGCCCCTGGAAGCCATCCACGCCATCTGACACCAAAACATGTCACAGGAGCGCACTAGGGGCAAGACTGCCCTGGACAGGGTGAGAAAGCCCAAATTCAGCGACCAGGAGCTAGCTGTACTGGTGGAGGAGGCTGAGACCCATCATGAGGAGCTGCAGCAGCTCAAAACCAGTGGGCAGTGCAGAGCACAAATTTGGCGCCTGAATGACCTGCGCGTGCGAGTCCGCGACATCCTGTCACAGAACACGAGTGCAAGCAGGGGCACTGGAGGAGGGCCACCACCACCCCCACCCGAACTCACACCTTGGGAGGAGAAAATGAGTGCCCTGATAGATGTTGGCACCATCGAGGGAATTGGTGGAGCGGAGGCAGGCACTGGCATCGATCCAACTGCAGGTGAGTCCCACCCCCGAATGCATGCAGCTGAAAGTACCACACATGCAGACCCTGATTGAATGAATGCGAAGAAATGTGTGTGAGGAACTGCATACACCCATAAGTGAGGCTTACATCCATTGAACCATAGTGCTGCCTAGACGACCCTGCACGTGCAGTGCATGAATGACAGGGGGAGGGGATAGACATCCATAGCCATGGGACAGCTACGTAGAGTTTGATTGTGCATGAATACACCCCCAAAACCCTGAGCGCAGTGCACCCCAACCACGCATGCAATCTTGTCACTCCGACATTCCCATGCAGTGTACCTCCATACCCACTCACAACAAGCACCACATGGCGACTGAACAGAAAGCAAGTTGAATGCGTGATTGATACTGTCTACAATCCCACTTCTTGGCATGTACTGCATCACACAAATGTAGGTAGCATTGAACTCAAACCACACCCTATGTACCCCACAGGCACACGTCAAACCCAACAGGACGAGGATGATGGGGAGGAGGCCACACCAACACAGCGCCCACGGCAGCAAGCCTCCACCAGCACCACCACCCCAAATAGAGGCCGCACGGAAGGGAGACGACCCAGGCCACCCCCCACTTCACCCCAACGCAGCCCTACCAGACGGCAGCAGCACCCACATGGCCGCAGGGAGGCCACCGTCAGCTCGCCCCAAGCCACCAGACACAGCCCCAATGCAGAGGGACTGAGCTGTGGATCGGAGCCCGACGTGGGAGTTACGCCTCCACGTGCTCATCATGCAGGAGGACAGCATTCACCCAGAAGCAGTGACGCAGAAGGGATGGTCACACCACAGGAAACCCCAAGGCCTGGCACACAGCAAGCACAAAGCCCACATGTGCCTGTGCGTTGTGTCCGCACACCATAGCCGGACAAGGACACGCCATCATATGGCAGCCCAGAAGACCGGCACTCAGAGCCTGGCAGCCCAATCCAAGCCGGCGTCATGTCCCCATGCAGTCCCCCCCGACAGCGTACAAGTCAAAGGCCAGCACATGACACACCAGGGGTGCCCTTCGTCACAGGGGCAGCAGTGATGGGCCGACTCGACGTTATTTTGGCCAAACAGGCCAGGGTGGAATCAATGGCCAAGGTGCAGAGCCGGCACATCAAGGCTGTCAGTGCATCTATGCGGCATGGATGCAAATACATAGTGCGTGACAATGTGCGCACACGCAGAGTCATAGAACAATATACCGCTGCCCTGACAGGGTTTGGACAACGAGTGAGGGATTTTACATCCTGAATGGGTGTGTTCTGCTATGTTGGACATGTCCAAGGTTTGTCGTGCAAGCTGCTTGAATGTGAATGCTGCAGTAATGGTGCTGCCTATTGGGAATCATGGATTTCATGACAATCACCATCAGTTGTGTATTGACATGCATTATGGTATGCATTTGTACTCACCCAGCAGCCGGGTGTTTTGGCCTCGGTGCCTTTCCATGTACGCTGCTAGGGTACTGTTGCGCAGGACCATGGAGTCGTGGGTGGATCCTGGGTAGCAGGCACAGCAGTGGCTGAAGGTGAGGTCAGGACCACATGTCATCTGCACATTGAGGGAATGGTACTGTTTCCGGTTTCTGTAGGCTGCCTCATGTGCCTTGGGGTGGTACGAGTGCCACATGTGGGCAGTCCTGGGCTGCTATTACATTCGGGACTTGGGCAATGGCATAGAATTTACCCTTTAGCTGGTGCACCTGTGCCTCTGTGGCTGGCAATGCAATGTGCTCGTTCACATGATTCAACAGTGCATTGAGCACCTGTCCCAGCATGGCACTGAATGTGGACTGGGCCATTCCTTGCATCATGGCAACGGTATGTTGGTAGCTGCCAGTCCCAAGGAATTGAAGCACAGACACGAGCTTCACTAGGGGAGGTACTGCTGTGCTGGTGGCTATGCGGCTGCCGATGTCGCCCTGGATTGTGTCCAGCAACTGGGTGATGGTTGCCCTGTCCAGCCGATATTCCGTCACCAACTGGCCATCAGTCAGGGTCCAGGGTGTTGGCCTGACCCTGGGGATGGCTGGCCGCCTTGCTGGTGCAGCTCTCCTCCTCCTTCTCTTCATCCCCACTACTCCCTGCACTCCCAGGGCCCTGGCCTGGTTGGCTGGCCTCTGTAGCTCCAGGCGCAGCAGGTAGAAGTCAACATCAAGCCTCTCGCTTCAAATGGCAGCATGGTGTTGATGAGGGTGTGTTGTGCATGGGTGGGTCCTTTGTAGGCCTCTGATTTGCATTGGTTTCACCTGGGCCCTTATTGCTGTCTCCTCCCTGCTCCTGCTGGTGTAATGGTGTTGGGGAGGGTGTGTTGCGTATGGGTGGGTCCTTTGTAGGCCTCTGATTTGCATTGGTTCACCTGAGCCCTTATTGCTGTCTCCTCCCTGCTCCTACGCCGGATTTGTGATTGCTGATGTTTTAGCGCGAATGTTTACTGGCACTTTTACAGCTGACGCTTGTACAGCCGGCTGTACTTGCGCTGGCTGTAATGGCGCCGGCGATATTTGGACTCGTGATCCGACGGACCCTTAAAATCGGCACAGATAGCGTTACCGCCAATTTTAAGGGTTACCGACGAAGTCGTGATGAGGCCCTATGTAATTCGACAATGTCACTATAAACCATTTTAGACCAATCAGTCTTTAGCTGAGAAATGTCAGTGATAGTTAGTACCAGTCCAACAGTAAAAGTTTTCAAATCCCTAGAGGTGACAGGTTCTCAGCTGGCCAATTGGCACACACTTTGAGCAAGGTAAATGTATCTGTAGGCAGCACTGGTCGCAACAATTGATTCAAATCTACACAAGCACTGTGATAGCAATCTATTATGACCTGAAGCTCCTCCTGGAACTTAATGAAATCTTCTCGTATCTTTGGAAATCTCTGACCAATATTAAACAAATCAATACCACTCCAGGTGACATGTACGGTAACTAAAGTGTCGCCTCCTCCTGCAGGTACCGGCTCTATGTGCCGGTACTTGCAGGTTGGGTACTTGGTTTTGAGGTACTTAACTTGCTCCTGGAGCTTTTCTTGAGTGTCTTTCAGTGCCCATGTCTGAGATTCAGTCTGTCTCTTAGTAGCTTTGGTATACCAATCTAGATAATTGTCCCATTGCTGTTGTCAAATGCGCGGGGTTCATCACTCACCTCTTACAACACCTCTTCCTCCTCACCTGTCCCACTAGAGCTGATCTGTTTCTCCTTTCCTCTTCTCCTCCTTGCAATCTCTTCTTCTTGTGGTAGAGGTAAGGTCTCCCTCGGAGGGAAGCCACTTTGCCTGCCTACTGGGATTGGCAGGCTAGCGGACTCTTCTCAGAGAAAGTCGGAAAGGGGAAAAAGCCCATTGAGGCAGAAAAAAACCCTTGCTGTCGTCGTGAAGATGACTGTGTTGGTGTGTCTTAATTCCACCCAAATGTCCAGATGTAGGAGAAGGAGTCTAGGATCGGAAGAGCAGGAGCGTTGAAGAAAGGAAGGAAACCTTGGAATAGAGAATCCGGATAAGGTAACAGCAGGGTTCCCCTCGTGGAACTGATTGGAAAGTCTCTTGGAAGAAGAAGGGTGACAAGAAACCCTGGCAGTACAATGGGAGGCCATGCGGCGGGAAACCGGAAAGCAGCAAAAAGGGAAAGGAAAACAAAGAAGTAAATGCTGCGCTTAAAGAGAAGCGCCTGGAACTAACAGCCAAAGATGGATGCCCCAATAAGCAGCGAATCTGCATGAATGGAGGAGAGAAAGCAGAAGGCAGGGAGTAAACCAACAGAATAGTGGCAGAGCCGCAGAGAGCCAGAGAGCAACCGTAGCCGAGGGCGAACAGCACTGAGAGGGGCAACAGAAGAGCGAAGCCAAGCAAGAATGCTTGGTGTCGAGCTGACAAGGAAAACTAGCGCCTTACCCAATAGACAAGAAAGCAACTGGGTTGCAAGGCGCCAACCATCAGGTGCATAGTGAATAAATGGACCTTGGCGGCGGCCATGTTGGAAAAACAACTAGACCTGTAAGCATTTTAGGAAAAGAACATGCTGTGCATATAAATGGAGCCGCAATCTCCATCTGTTTCATAAGCGCCAGCGGGGGAAATGTGTGACAGCCGTTGGTGTACACATGAACCTTTCTTTTCTAATGCCCTGTTTAAATACAATTATGACTGTGCCTTCCTGGGGGAAGTGTCTAGGTGACTCACTCTGTGTTTATTTGTGCTGTTTATGCAGGTAGTTACATGCTTTTGGCGAATAGTGAGTAAACATGAAGTGTGCTGGACTTCCTTTAGGAGGAAGTGGCACTTGTCTAGACTTCCCTGAACCCATTCTCACAGAAAGACAAGGAGCCTCATTACATGTTAGCTGGTATACGGCTGGCGTTACTGGCAGAATACTGGAACACTGTAATACAGTTTCTGCCACTTGGACTGCCGGAATTACTGACAGATTCCAAGTGGCGGAAACGCCAGTAAATCCACATTCCATGGAGTCCTTTAGGACTCCATGGGGGTTTTGCCGGTATTGCTGGCACCGGTATTACCGGGCTGGTAATAACTGCAGTTTTTCTGCTGGTAGGGTGGCAGATATACCTCCAGCTCAGAGCTGGAGGTACATCTGCCACCCTACCAGCACGTTATGCAGTAATACCGTTATGTTATTACCAGATCCACATCCGTTCCTCACTCCGTCTGCACGTCTGCATCGGGACACTATTCTGTCCCGCGACTGGCGACATGGGTACGCTCATAACTGACTGCTCTGCCACGTCTAATCCAAGACTGTACCACCCGGCCTCCATTCCTCCCCAATACAGAAATTTCAGAGACACTCACAAGTGTAGATCAGATTTCAGATAAATGTTGGTTAACAGCCTATATCTTCCATTATGCTACCAACAGTGCAGAGCGGTATTTCACCTTGTTTCAGAGACTTGGGTAAGTAAGGGTCAAGGACAAGACACATAATCGATAGAAACAAAGCATGTTACAGCTTCTGCACTAGGATAAAGAAGAGTGTGAACTATAACGCAGGGTCGCAACTGAGTTGCACATTTAGGGTTTCAAGGTATAGGTTTTAGACAAGACAACCACAGGGCACTCATCCAAATATTTTCTTCACACTCATGCAAAACACATTTGCCCTAGTCCTTAATCCATACTATATTACCTGACTGGTGCAGCTGCCTCATGTTCTCTTAAGTCAGTAGGGAGCATTGATGCGCTGCTTTTACATTTTTATTCAAAGCTGCGGTGGCCAACCACTTTTACTTTTTTCTTATTCAGATAAACAGTTCTATAGGCCGGGTACATTCCTTCCTGTATCGTTGATACACAACAGATTTCAGACTTCAGATTTCAGAAACAAACATTTACCCCAACCTCTTTCAAACAATACTTTACGAGATATAACAATACATTTACACAATTATCTGTGTTCACCAACCCATGATTTTCGGTTGGGTCTTTCTTCCGCATCTGCTCTGTCCGCTCTCCCTGAATCTCCGGGCACTGTGGCCAGCTCTCCCCTATGATGAAATCGTCTTTCCTCAGCCCACGGGCATCACTGGAGGTGTGCCCGCGACCATTGGACTCGGCCACAGTGCAGCAGGAATCTGGCGTCTCAGGCACCAGACTTGTCATGGAACAATTACCACTGCCTATTCCGGTGGATTGTTGAACAATTTATTAGTAAAGAGTGAACAACAGAACAAAACAAACCAATGACAGTACAAGACTTTGGCGCAAGTGAGAACCCCCCTCCCTCCATGCACCGCTCTCTTATACCCAAAGGAACACATGGATTTCAATAGTAGTGGTGGTCCTGACATTGCAAGGAATCATACCGTAACAATGCTGCAAGCAGGGAACAAAAGCCCACTATACAGGTGTTTGAAACCAGCTCCGTTCTTACATATTAGACAGTGTTATCTGGGTGGACAACATAATGTGATACATTCAGTGAAGTTGAATATACTCCTCAAAGATACACACACACTCTGAGGCAGGCGAGAACGCTTACAGTATGATGACTTCCGTCTGCTAAAGCTGAATTTCCTAAGAAAGGTGGAGCCTAAAATTTGCATAGATATGCCAAAATTTAAACATGTCAGAAGTGCGAGACCTGAAAGCAAGCATAGATACACACTGGGCAAAGAGCCTTCATCGCAAAGTAATGCGCAATGAAGTCTACAGCCTCACCTTGCACAACCAAGAAACAGTTGTTCAAACATGGCAGTTTGTAGTATCTCCTCACTGTTATGATGCAGTAATTTGAAGGGGAGTAGATACAATTTGCAATTCCAAACTTTCCCCCACAGAGGGAAATTAGGTGTTTATCATTTCTCTCCCTGGGTTCCGCCTCCTGAAAAGCTGTTGCTGTAAGGCCGTCTCTTCATCAGGAACATTGCATTTGAACACAGTGCATATGCACAAGTTATATAGAATACTCAAAACTGAAGGAACAAGTCACGTTAATGTACAAATCACTGATATTAAGGAGCAAAAACGTATTTAACATACTAATGCCCTTGGTCTCTAATTATTTCAAACCCTCGTGTAATTGCATACAATATTCTATTGCTAGCTATGAAAGTGGATGGAACCATGATACACCAGAAACCACAAAGTCTATAATAATTGTATGTCAAGCAACATTGTGTTCGAACCCCATAGATGCTAATACATTTGGCCCTTTTGACATAATGGTCTTGCAGAGACTTGTGTGAGCAAATGGGTAACCCACACATGTGGAACACAAAGGGAGCTAAAACCATAACAGCACAAAACCTCCCATAAGGTATACATTCCGAATTTTATGTTTATTTATTACCTAAAACATCCAGATCTTACTCTGAATCCAAAAGCATTGTCAAAGCTCTTTCGTAAATAACCATTTATTGAATTACAAATGTCACATACTCAATGACAATAAATCCAATGCAAAATGTAATGCCTGCAGGGATAGAAAAAGGCAGCTAATTCTATTTGATGCTTTTCTCAGTAAAAATATCATATAACCATCTTAATTAAACACAAATGTATCAATCACAAGAGATTTAATTTCTAACTCAAAAATCCATTAAACACACTTTTGGCAAGAACACTGACACAAAATATGATAATCAGTACAGTGATCAAATCACAAAAATAATCAAAACAATGGTCACAATTATAAAAGACAGTAGTCAACTACTCAAAACATTAAGCCGAATGTATTGTTGCCTCGGTTTTACTTCCAGACAACTAGAGTCGACCAAGGGCTTCGTGTTTTTCAAAACCAATGTGATAATATTCTAAACAAATAACATTATTATTACCAAAAGTCCACTAAAAAGCACCTTTAATTTGAATGTTATGATAAATTACATTTACTGCGAAACTGCCAAATTGATTAATACGAATATCCACACTATGTAGCCATGATATATAAATCAATACTAACCAATTAATACTAATAGCAGAGTCCAAAGTCAGAGTACTTGCTCAACCTAACACACATGCCACTGAAAACAATATAATTACCCATCAAAAAAGTCATAGGTGCCCTCTGCGAGAACGAACACGGCTAAGTGACCTGTTCTTTGGCAATGTACCCACTGGAGAGTCCGCAGCATCCACCGGGATTTTGCCAATTTTCATCGCTATTACCGTGCGCTAAAAGCGCCAGCGATAGCGCTGAAAATTCCCCACTGGGCCTAATGGAGAATGTGGTCTTACCATTCCACCAAACCCACGATCAGCCGCTAATAGCGCCGGGGGGTTGGCAGTAACACTAATAGCCCCAGCAGTAATACAACTTGTGATGAGGTCCATAGTGTTTTCTACTTCAGTCATGGCTAATTCTGCCTCATTTGCTATGAGTGGCTGTCAAAGTGGTTCTTGGCTTCCTGTAGGAGAAGGTTGACTGCTCTCAGGAGTGTCTACATTTAGTTTTGCTTGAAGTTCTTCTTCTTGTTGGCGTTCATTGTCCAACATGTTTTTGTACTGTGTAAAGTTTATATCTGTTATAGTGCTTTCACATGCATTGAAAGCATCTTCATAGGAGGCATGAGTGTACAATAAATCTTCATTTTTCCATGGTTTAAAAAGTTGCAGTAGGTACATGTAGTACAGTTCTCTATTTTGAGGAGTTTTTAATGATAGCTTCATATGATTAATCAGGCTGCGTCTGGTAAGTTTAACCAGGCTGCCCTCACAACTTTTGACTATGTATTTACCTTTTTTCTCATCTGGTTTAATATTAATTTTGTATGAGAATTGTTTTGGGCTATGTGGTATAGGCACATGGTTTCCAAAGCAGTACTCCTGTTTGGGTAGTATGTGTCCAATAAGTTGTTTTTCAAAACGTCCTAGCTGTTGGGATCATTTTTGGCTATTGTTTCTATGTCTTGGTACAGTCTGAGAACTCTTTTTTTTAGATGCAGCAGTACCAAGGCTTAGCCAGAATATGTTTTCAGGTTTCCCATACAAGATGGTGCCGGTTAAACGGTCTGCGGCTTCATAGCAGCCACATTCTCTATGGGAGAGCATTTTTATGCCAAAGCTGTACAAATTTTGTGACAGTGTTTTGTCAGATGATATGTCATCCCAGATGTCTTTCAGCTCTGTTTACTCTGCTTTGGCTAGGTAGGCTGTGACACATCATGCAACCACAGTGTAATTGCCTGCAATGTACTGCACATCTATGTTTGCATTCCATAGGAGGGCAATGATTGCATTGTAATCACTGATGTACTGTGATGCTTCGGTTCTTTTTATGCAGAATGTGTTCTTAGGTGATTTGCCTTTCACACTGTGACTAACAGAAGACATGAAGCTGTTTACTTGTCCTTTTTCTGAAACTGGTCTAGGGAAACCAAAGCACAATTTCCTGTAGTATTTGCCTTTGTTTTTATATTTTCACCGACAATACTTGCCACACTTGTGTCTTTGAAACTGCAAATTCTGTGCATGTAGGTCACTATGTTTACTTTCTGAAGGGATTTCGCAAGTGACATATTTGTGAATGAACTGCAAAACAGTGGCATCACTGTCCTGACCAAATTTAGGAGCATCTTTAATCCACAAAATCATGTGGATGTGTGATGCTCCTCTGGATTGATATTATTTTCTCCAAAAGAAGTATTCCACTTCTCAGAGGGCAGGAATTCTTTTATTACAAATGAAGTGCAGCATGGCAATAAAGCGGTGAAGGAAGTACCTTGATACATTTACAGTGTCAAGAGAGCAGTGTTCTCCTGGTGTTCTCTTGTCTATCTCTGCTTTGTTTTCATTTGGTATGCCTAGGAAATTGTGTAAGTCTTCCCATGCATAGTCTGCACAACTTAAAATGACAAACCATGTGGGTGGGCCAAGGTTGCGTAGAGCATACACCGTACATCTGCGTGCTGTCAGAACCAGTATTCTTTCGTACCACGCATGTTTGTCAAGAGATTTGTAATACTTGACTGTAAAACGTCATCTTTCTCTTGCACCTTTTGAAGTAGCTGCCTAGCAGACATGTTTAGAAAATTGGAACCTGTTTTCAATGTGTGTGTAACTCTGTAGCATAGAGTTGCAAGTTCACTTTCAAAGAGGAGCTGGAATATGTATTCCACGTTTTGTCTGAATCTGGGGTCTTCAGAATACATCCGCAAAGAGCGGTACTCTGATGCTGTTATTTGTGTGCATCTTTCATTGTACCATCCACCTTTTCCAGTAGGAAACAGTAGAGGAAAGGCGCGTGCTTCTACACTTTTTTTCTCATATGCTGATTGGAGATCCTTTCGCTTGTCGCATTTGATATATTTCTTCTGTATCGTCTATGGTGTCTTTGGAGTGTAGTGGGTGAATAAAATATTGGAGGCTGTAGTAGGATCTAGAAATTCAAATTGACCAGTTGATGAGGAATCCTGAATTATTTTGGTGGTTTCTCTCAGGTTTTCTTCAATGTTTATTTCTCTGTAGTATTCATTGTTGTCTTTAAGATATTGCAGGGCTTCTCTAACTTTGTTTAAGTCTACTAGTTGCTGGCAATTTCTTTTTTCTTTTGTAGGTACTCCATTCACTAGAATAATCAAAGATTGATCTATTGGCCGTTGCACTCCTAGAGTGTCTACATTTTCTTTGAGAGCTAATGGCAAATAAACTACTTTGCCACAAATGGCTTTCAGTAATTCAGAGGGTGGCAATTTCGCTGTTTTCGGTTGAAGGCGTATTATCGCTTGAAATGGGTGCCTTGTTTGGATTATAATGCTCTCATACAAATTATGCTGTTGGAGTGGTTTTGGCAGTGGGAATATTTCCAAATTTATTAGTGGTGGCCTGTGAAGGCATTTGGTTATTGTCAAGTTTTGTTGTGCAGTATGTGCAAAGTATTGAGGGGTTAGTAGTTTCGTATTTGTTCTCTGCTATGAGATAGAGAGCTAATTGGAACCATTGGGATTGCTCATTGTCTTCTATTTTGTACGTAATATCTACAGTTTTGGTGCTCTTTGTATGAAAACGTCTGCGGCAACACACACATACTTTGTTTCGTACATCAGCACGTGTGCTTTTAAACTTTGCTATTTCTTTTTTGTACGCGTGTAATAGAAGATTGACATCTGCAAGGTTGTCTGTACTCTTTTATAAAATTACTGGATTTTGTCAGTGCTCTTCAATTCCAAATTATTTGCTTTGGATGTGGTCTATTTCTTTGAGCAGTTCTTTGGCTGTACATGTAGGAGAATGTTATTTAAATGCTCGAGTGCTAAAGCTGGACTTTTTGCATAGTACAGTTTGTGAACGAGATTTCGTACAGTATAATGGTGTGTTGCTAACATTTTGATGTGGTGGAAGGTGCATTTGCAAGCAGGTCCAGAAATGCAGGCTAATGAATGTCCTCGTTGTCCTGTGTATTTGTGCACTGGACAGGAGTCCATAGTTTGTAATGTTGTTATTTTTAATTTGTCTTTGGCTTTCACATACTGATTGAGGAACTGCTGCAAAGATTTGTAAGATTGTTTGCGCACATTACACATTGATGTGCATGGCCATTTGTAGACGGGACATATTGGTTCGATGGAATGGAGAGTTGATTGTAAGTTTGCTGGAGATATTTTTGCAAGCAGCGTTTCTTCTTCCAAAATGGTATTATCTACCTTTTCATATCCTCGCCCACTACTATGTATAGCAATTGGGTTTGTTTGCTCTTGTTTGTATGCCTCTTCATTGAAATATGGCTCTGTACTGGTGGTGTGAATCCACTCACCTGCACAGACATTTGCAAAAGTATCTATGCTGATATTGCGTCTGTTGCAAAGTACTTTTTGTAGTTTACTAATTAATTTTGTTAGTAGTTTCATTTTGTTTAAAACTAATATAAATAATTTCCTTTAGACGAGCATTGCACTGTCTATGAGAGCTTCCAGGATGAGTTTTCTGTGGTAGGTTTTAAGGGTGTGATTTCTCCCATACAAAACAGCTAATACAGTCACTCAGCAAAACAGAGCCAGGTACCAAGAAAAAAAGAGTGACTTCTCTTTCCAAATGTAAAACTAAAACTAAATGCATTAAAACAAATGCAACTACCAGTAGTGCTAACCCTACATCTACCAACAGTAACATAGCCACAAGTAAGAATTCGAACAAATTCCACCATAGAATCCTTCAAAACCTATATTTTAGATCATAGGAGAATTTGGTGGCAGGAAGGGTTAGTGTTTGTGGGCAATTGTACAGCACTGCATACGAGTGGGGACTTGGGAGTGGTAGCATTGTTGATATGGGGGCCATTGGTGCAGTGATAACTGTGTCCTATGGGGCTGCAGTTTTGAAGTATGTGAGATGTTTTTACACTATTTGTTTTGGAAATGGATTAGTGGAAGTCATAGTACAGTGCGAAAAAGGGAGAAAGATGTAGATATTGGAAACGGGGAAGTTACTGAGTTTGGAATTTTGTTAAGTTTCTCACACTTAGATGCTTGCTACATGAGTTAAGAAATTATTTTCAGTTGTTGCACTTATGTATGCAAATATATAGATAGCACTGTTTCCGATGTACATATGCATTTCTTTGCTCTCATCCCAATGGTGCATTTTGTTGTGCAATGCATGTGCTTGGCATGCTTTCCTAATCTATATGCAGTTTCCCTTTTTTGTGTCCATTCTGGGCATTGCACATAGGATCTGGCACTTGCATGTGCTGTGGAAATGATCCCAATGTGTTTTTTTATAAAAACCGATCACAGGCAGTGGTGCCCAAATTGAAATATGTGGTTTGCAGCTGTTATGCTAGTGGATAGTACAAGGACACTGTGAAAGCAAACAGCATTGTAAGTAAGTGTTAGTTGATGTGAGGAGATGTTACAAATGACAGTATGATTATTTGGTAAGATATGCAGGGCAAGAGGCAGGCACTCTGTTCACCTGCATGCAATATATGTACTTGCTATGCTTTGGTAACATACATGCAGTTTTGATTTTTTATATGTATTCCAAAACACATGCATACCTGTAGTTTGTGTTAATGGATGTAGACGAATCTGGAAGTAGAAATCTTGGAGAGTTTTACAGTACTTTTGGATGCAGGTTCTTAGGTATCATAGGAGACCTGTGCTCTGGGTGTTGAACAGTACAAGTGCAGTGTTGTACTGAGTTAATAGAGTTAGATTTAGAGAACTTGGATGTGATTGGTGGATGGCTGTGGGACTGCTTACCACTAGCCAATGAGAAAGTACTGCAAAGTATGAAGTGGAAAGGGAAGAAGGGCTGCCCCTGTGTTACGGGATCCGCGGATGCAGCGGTAGTTTGCGGATCACACATGCTACATCCAGGGATTTTCAGCATGACTGGCATGGAAATGGGAGTGTACTTTGGGGATTAGCCAATCAGGTGTTAAGGGTGTGATTTACAAGACGGAAGGGTAATACTTTTTTTCATTGCTATGTTGGTTGTGTGGTGAAGATGGCTGGAGTTATTGTATGGATAATGGGAGGTAGCTTTGTTTCTGATCTGGAGAGGTATGCACAGGCAAGAGGTGTTTATACAGATCTTGGGTTTCCAGGCCTGGATGCCTTATGGTGGAGTGTGCCTGGGCGCAATTTGCAGGTACTGCTTGCTGTTTGTAGAAACATGGCTGCTTTTGGTAGTCCTGATATGTTGGTGGTGCACTGTGAAGGAGAGCATTTGGGGTAGATCAGTGGCCCAAGTTTGATTCATGGATTGAAGGTGTTGGTAGAGGAACTAATGCTGCTTTTCCCAAGTGCAAAGGTGTTTTATTTTCTGAAATGCTACCAAGAGCACAATGGAACAACCCCAATGCCTTCAATCCCCTGCAAAATGTTGCAAGTTGCTTTGTGAATAGAGGCATGTGTGTAGTTATGCGGCATGCTGAGATGTCTGTTTTCTCCAACAACAACATTGACTCCCTTAGTGTGCACTACTTTACTGGAGATGGCTTTTCGTTGTCCATTCTTGGAAATTTCCTTTTCTTTCGGAATCTGAGGGATGCTGTGCAGAGCTTGCTGTAAGGCAGTAAGGAGGAAAACAAGAGAAAACCACCCCAAAGAAAATACAAAATGAAAGGTTTTTGGTTTCAAGCAACTTTAAAAAATGAATACAAAAAGGCTCTTTTCAGAGCCACCACTAAAGAGGAAATCTCCTACCCTGGTTGAAATGTCTTCCCCCGATCCCCATGCATTGCACGATATGTCCACGGACACAGCAGTAGCTCACGGACACAGCAGTAGCTCACGGACTGCACGTGCCACATCTGGGGCTTTTGAGGATGGCAGGCATAGAAATGGGGCTGTGCAGGCCAGGGGATTGGTCAATAAGATTTCCTGGGTGTGGTGTGCAAGGAAAGAGTGTAGCATAAGGTCTGTTTGCTGAGAGGAGTGCAAATGGTTATGGCTATGGGTCTGTCTTTCAGGAGACAGAGTGTATGGATTCTGGGGGACTCGTGGATACATTGGTTGCAGGTGCATGCAGAGCACTGTGAAGTGGCTGCACATCTTGGATTCCCCCATGTGGATGTGCACTGGTATGGTGTGCGTGGCTGGATTTGCTTCCTCTTTGCGCCACTTTGGTGACACAGCATCATCCAGAAATCATTATTGTTCATAGTGGAGGGAACAGTTTAGGACAAGTTGCCAGAATCTCATTGCAGTTTGCAATGAAGGAGGCACTTGGGAAATTTATGGACATGTTTCCATGAGTAATTTTTTTATCGCATTGTCCAGAGACAGATGTGGCTGCGCTCTTCATTTCGTCCTCAAATGGAGAAAACTAAGCACAATGTCAATAAGGCTGTTTGTAGCAGCAGCATTTTTCGCAGAGATGGATTCCATCTTACTGGTGGTGGTAATCTGCTTTTTTGGCAAAACATCCAAAATGCATTGCAGCCCTTTTTGCAACTGTAGCAAGCATTTTTGCACTTGGTGTTGTCCACTTGAAACCTTTCACAAACAGCAAAGAAACCCCAAAAAGGCTCTTTTCAGAGCCACCACTTTCTCCCGAAAAGAATGGAAAGTTTTTGATAGCGCCACCCCCTACATTATTTTAGAAGTCTGCGGACTACCGCGCTATCCACAGACTTCTCGGAATGCACAGGGCCCTGAACCATTTCATTGGCACTTCTATTTTTAAACTGTGAAAGGTGGCTCTGAAAATAACCTTTTTTTGATTTTTCAGTTTTGTGTATTTTTGGGGATTTTTTAAACAATACACACAAGGTAGGGAAGGGGCACCAACCAAAGGGATAAGAAAGGGCAGATGGAGAGAAGAAGATGTTTGGTGCGCCTCATTGAGGTAGGGGGCACTTTCTGTCATGGTCCCAGACTGCAGCCTTGAAACCACTCCGGACCTGCTCACTCCTGCAAAGTACTGCGTCGCAGTATATACACAAAACAGTGACCTTTGAAAGGTAAGGATCCACTGCCGTGCGAATAGCCTGCGAGGCTGCTTGAGGAATCCTCTGTCCCACAGGAGTGCCCCTTGTCAGGAGCAGATGTCGAGGATGCTGCACTGGAACTCAACCTACTACCCTGTTCGAAGAAGACGACCTTCTGAACTGCTGCTTTGTGATTGGATCTTAGGTATTGCCGCATGGAGGTAGTCCCATAACTGTACAGCCCAGGTTTGCCACGGCTGAGTACCATCCCACACTCTTTGCAGCAAACCTTGGCTGCACTAGCCTTGAGCTTATCTCCAACGGTGGTAAAGAGCCTCCACATCCAAGACTCACGTGGGCAGCAGGTAGTGGGGACTTCCTCTACCTCGTTCTCGTCTTCCTCTTCTTCCTCCTCTACATCGTCACGCCTGTTCCCCTCTCCAGGCCCTTGGGTAGGTGGTGATGGTGATGGTGGTGGTGGTGGTGATGGTGGTGGGGCTGGGGGTGCAGCCGAGGCAGAGGCAGCAGGAGAGGTAGCTATGGTTGCCATTTTCAAGAGAAAGTGGCCTGGATCCAGGAACAGTAGGAACACAGTAATTTGCCAAATAGCTGAACAGCAACCAGCAGCAGTAGTCCTGGTCAGCCACAACGAATAGCAATAAAGAAATGCAGCAATGAAATGCCAATGACAGCAAGTGCCTAATGACAAGAAATACTCTGTCCTAGAAATCCACAAACAGAATGAGGAGCAGCACTGGGGTGTGGCCTTTTATAGGGGTTCTGGGGAGCGCTTCCTGAACTGTTGAGCGCTCTGCAGACACTTCGAACCTCAAACTGGGTTCGAAAAGGTCCAGAAAGTGTCCAGATTGTTAGAGGCATGGTCTGGGACCTCTGCAAGGATGAAGTTCCACAGTAGAATACCTTGGATTGCTCAAAAAAGCACTTTTTTGGTATCCGGGGGCCCAGACCCTGTCCGCAAATAAGGAGCAACGCTGGGCATGGGTGCGGGCACATGGTGATGTCACAAACGTTCGCAAATGCGACGGCTGTCCGTAGGACACCTATTGCACAAGATCGATTGTGCGCATGTGCGTAGGTGACCTACAGACAGGGGTGGGGTCCCCAAACTAATTAAAAGTGCGACACATGTGCGGGGAACAGTTCTGAACAAGTGCAGTGTTCGTAGGACTCAGGGGATGAGATGCGCATGTGCCCAGGTGTCCACCGGATAGGGTTGTAGTCCTCGAACTAATTAAAAGTATGTCACAACTTTGCGGACATGCCACACAGGCTCGTTGCCTGTAGAACACGGGGAATGAGATGCGCATGCGCCCGGTTGTCTGCCGGACATGACTGAGGTCCTCGAACTAATTAAAGTACGTCACTGTTTTGCGACATGCCGGTTAGGCAGGATGTTCATAGGACTTGGGGGGAGAGATGCGCATGCCCCCAAGTGTCCGCCGGACAGGGTTGGAGTCCCCGAGCGAATTAAAGGTACGTCACAACTTTACGGACATGTGGACAGGAGCAGAGTCCTACGGACGCCTCCATTTTGAATGCAGACTTTCCAGACCGGCACGGTGTCCGCAGGACACCTCCATTTTGATTAATCTGGGATCTGTAGCTGTTCCCATACAGTTCCCAACTTTTCTTCTGCACTTTTCAGATATACCCTATCTGACTAATCATGCACTTGCCACTTGTCTGGCTGCACTACCATTTTCACTGCATATAATGTATTACACTTATTATTTATTCTATTCACTCCTCTGTTCCGCATTTTCCACTCCTCCCCCTCCACGCACTTTCCCCCTTTTTCCCTTTTCCATGCACTTGCATGTTCTTAATGTCACTCGGCCTAGTAAGATCATATTTTTGTTGTCCCCTGTTCCCCTCCCTTTGCTTGGTCGCGCTCTGAAACACTTGTGTATGAGCGCGATATAAATAAAATGTCATATCAATTGCAGACATCCCGTACAGTTGCATGCTCCGCTGACTCATAATGGGGCTTTTAAAAAACACACACACATAGCAACAGTATACACATAGACCTTTATCTACACACATACATAAAGACAATTAGGAAAGGCAAGCGGTAGCAGAAATGGAAACATATAGAGGGGAATTAGGGTTTTCCACAGGTGGGGCTTCACAGTAAGGTCTCATTGTAACGTATTTGTTTACAGGGAATTTGTGGGGATGGTTGGCTGGGATAGGGGGAAAGGGTACAGGTGCAGGTGGGCCAGTGGTATTTGAAGACCCTTCGAGGTGCTTTCGAGGCTACGGTCCGGGAGCATGAGAAGGACTGCCACCTACTTGATTAAGGCTCACCCTACATGTTCCTCTCTCCACCTGCCCTTTCTTATCCCCTTGGTTGGTGCCCCTTCCTTACCCTCCCTTCCCTTCCTTTCCTTTTATGTCTTGTGTAAAAACAAAAATATACCCCCAGACCCCCCAAAAAGGCTCTTTCAGAGCTGCCTTACACAGTTCAAAAATAGAAGTGTCAATGAAATGCTGCAGGGCCCTGTGCATTTTTAAAAGTCGACGGACAGTCTGCAGACTTCTAACATTTTTGAGGTGCTGCCCTAACAGAACCCTTGCACCTTTCTTGGGGAGGAGTGGTGTCTCTGAAAAGAGCCTTTTTGTGGTGTTTTTTGTGTTTCAAAAACTTCAAATGGTCAACACCTACTGGAAAAAGGATTGCTATAATTCCAAAAAGGGTCACAATGCATTTTGTATATTTTGCAGAAAAATCTGATTGCCAGCTTAAGTAAGATGTACTCCATCTCTGCGAAAAATGTCTCTACTACGAAACATAATAGTTTCATTGTGAAAAGAGGACATGCCAACATCTCTCAAAAAGGCACAAACAGCCTTGTTGACATTGCGCCTCGCTTTCTCCATTTGTGGACCAAATGAAGAAGAACGCAGCCACATTTGTCTCTGCGCAATACGAGAAAGAATTACTCGGGAGTTTGGAAACATGTCCATGACTTTCCCAAGTCCTTCTTTCATTGCAAATTGCAAAGAGATTCCAGAGAAATGTCCTAAACTGTTCCCTCCCCAATGAATAATAATGTCTGGATTACGCTGTGTCACCACAGTAACACAAAGAGGTACCAAATCCAGACACTTGATTCCACACACTCCATGCCAGTGTTCTTCCACATGAGTGTATCCAAGATGTGCAGCCACTCCACAGTGGTCTGCATGCACCTCTAACCAATTTATCCATGAGTCTCTCAAAACCCAGACAATCTGCATTCTGAAAGACACAGCCATAGCTATCTGCTCTCCTCTCAGGAAAAAGACTTTCTGACAAAGTCTCTCCTTAGATATCACACCCAGTAAACCTTATTGGCCAATCCCTTGGCCTGCTAAGTCTCATTTGCATGACTCTCAGCCTCAAAATCCCTGTATGTAATAAGCGCTATCCGCAGACAACAGCGGTGTCCACGGACAAATCGTAAAATCTGAGGGTGGGGAATGAAAATTGAAATAGTGTGCCCCATTTCCCCTTCAAGGTTGGCTCTGAAAAAAGCCTTTTGTTTGTTTGTTTTTTAAGATGCTTCACAAACACCTTTGATTTTGTATTTCTTTGGTTTTCTTTACCTTATTTTCTTCCGAATATGTTCACATTAGCTTCTCCAAAGCAATCCTTATGTTTCAAATCAGCATGGCATTTCCCATGAAAGATAGACATGCCATCTGCTTTAAAGTAAACAACATTACCAGATTCAATGTTGTCATTATTGCAAAAGACTATCCCAGCTCTAATCATAAAAGCAAACATGCCTTGGTTAATTAAACACCTAGCACCATTTTTCTGAGGACAAAAAACAGAACTATTGTCCCATACTGCCCTAAGTAACAAAGTACAAAAAATGTTCATATCTCCAACCACCAACACCCTGACTTTCTCCACCTCTGCCATCTTCACTACACACAGCCTCACTCAATACAAAGCAGAACCTCAACACCTGATTGGCTAATCCCCAAAATACACTCCCATTTCATGCTCAGAAGTCCCGGATGTGGTAGGCCTTGTGCGCAAACACCGGCGGTGTCCGCGGAGTGCGTAACACTGGGGCAGCCCTTCTACCATTACCGTTAAGAAGTCACACAACCATCCACCAATCACATCCAAGAACTCTACATCTAACTCCATCATCAGAGTTCACCACTTTAGATGTACTGTTGATCACTCTGAGTACAATTGTGATGTGATTGCAAAGCAACTACAGCAACAACTATTATAAAACTCTCCAAGATTTCTGCTTGCAGATTCATGCACATCCACATGCATGAACTCAAACTACAGGTATGAATATTTTCTGCACAGTACATGTACAGATCTTGTATAAATGAATATAAACCGGGTAACTGCCACTTATCCTGTATAACCTGCAAAAAAAGCTTACTGTCATTTCTCCAATCTGCTATGATCAAGTGTCACTTGCAAAGGTGTCTGCTCTCCAAATTTTTACACACATTCTTGGCTCCACTCTTGCCAGAGATCTGACAAGTGTGACAGCTCTTAAAGAATTTATCTACACCAGACCCCAACTTAGGCCAGTAGAAATAGAGAGAAAGCCTTTCCTTGGTGTTCTTTAAGCTCAAGTGACCAGCCAAAGGAATCTCGTGGGCTAACTGTAGGAACTGGTGTCTTCTCTCTAGAGGCACTACATGTCTTCTCTAGTCCCCTGGGATAGACTCAGTTGGTTCACTGTAGAAGAGGCTATGTTCCCAGTACAACCTATGCTTCCCTGGCTCTTGCCCATCCAGCTGGGAAGCTGCCTTCAAGAGAAGGGCACTCTATTTGACCTTTGCTGAAGTCTGCCCTACAGGGGCCACCTTCTGCCAGTAAGGACTGCAGCTCAGGATGGTCTTTAGGATCCAGATCTCCAACAGGGGCAAGGTCTTCTTCCAGCTCTGAATCTTCAGCAGCAGATTCAACCTTCCCTGGTTGTTCCTCACACTCTGGCTCAGCTGGTGGAGCAGTCACAGGTGTGACTTTGGACAGTCCTCTCGGGATGTCCTTGATGGTAGCACAGGAGTGCTTTCTGGCGTTTTCCTTGATATCTTGGGTTTCCCCTTTGTCTCATTCTTCCTGGAAAATGCAGTTAGTAGTTCCTGTGGACTGGGTGTTATAGACTCCTCTGTAACATCCACTAGAGAGTCAGTTAAGGTACTCTCTCTGGCCATCTTTGTCTGCTACTGTTTCCTTTCACTGGTAGGCCTGGGGGTTCTTGATACAACACCAGGAGCTTTTAAGTCATTCCCCAACAGGACTCTCCCCGGCACCTCACTTTGTACACTAACAGTTATCTTGACAGTCATGTTGTTGCACTGGATGGGAGCTGAGCTGGTAGTCTACGAAGCATTTGGACAGGGCATCCATCAAGCTTAGTGAGGCGTTTGGGTCCCTTAGCAACATCCTCAGGTTTGAAAAAAGATTCATCCACCACTGTAATGCTGGCCCCAGTGTCTCTAATGTCAGGGGTCTCCTGACCATTTGCAAGTACACTGTCCTTGTAATATTCTTTTGTGTTATCTGGAATTAAATTATAGACATCTAAATTCTGCTTTTCCCACAGACCCAGGGACACTAAAGAAACACTGGCAGAGACTCCAATTGAGTCTTCAGCCAGTAATTGAAAGTTTCCACTTGCCATTTGTACTTCTCCCACTGGGAAAAAAAGCTAAGGAGACAGTGTGGACCTCTGAAGGTTTACCCTTACCTCTGAGATCCCCTTTCACATGGTCATATGTTTTGACAAATGAGGGTTTCTGCTGACCTCCCTCTGGTTTGGCACCAGAGGTTTCACTAGCCTGATTCGGTTTCCCTTGTGGCTTACCCTTTTTATGTTTGGGGCCCTCTTTTGGATTGGAGGTATTAGAATTCTCTTTGCCATCTTTCTTTTGAAAGTACCCCTGTTGGCAACCCACAATCAGCACCCTTTGCTAACTTCTTTGGATCAATTTCCTTAGAGTCAGCCAAGTGCTGTCTCAGCGCAGGAGAGCAGGTTCAAAAATAGATTCCAACAAAAACAGATTTCTGAGTCCTTCAAAAGTGTTAACTCTGTAACCCTTTACCCAACCATCTAAGTTCTTCAAACATTCACACACCCAGGTAGCCCAAGGGGTACCATCATGCAGGTTCCCCCATCTCCATTACAGCATCAGTTGCAACCTGGGGAAGCCTAGACAAAAGCCAAGGAATCAACTGATTGCCTGTAAAACCCTGAATCCCATAGTTATATTCAAAAGCAGCCAACAAATCCAAAATAGTCTCACCTCATACATAGTCACAGCTTCTTTAGGCATGCAAGGCCTCTTAGGATTGGAAGACCTAGAAGACTCTGGGATAGAACCATTTTGAAGAGACAATTTCTTCATTTCAAGAGCATGATGCATTTCCATTTCTCTGAGTTTGATTTCTTGATGTTTACTTTCAGTTTGCATTTGGAGCCTTTTGAACTCTAACTCAAGTCTCATTTTATCAAGAGAGACAAATTCTGGATTCAGTACTGGACCTGGTAGGGTCCTTGTGGTTATAGCTTGAGGACCTAAAGCAAGTACAGGTGCAGTTGGGCTCACATTCCGAGACTCCTCTGACTCTTCTAACTCATCGGGCCTCATTACGACCCTGGCGATAATGGGTTAACAGCACCGTAAAAGGCTGCGGCACCGTTAACCCATTAGCGCCTTACTACGAGGTCCCTTTGCGGGACCCGACCTGAACGGCTGGTCTAGACCAGCCGTTAAAGTAGGGACCCGCAAAGGGACCTTGGTGCTAAGTGCGGTACTGCAATTTGCCCTTATGGGGCAAAAATGGGAATGGGGAAGGGCCAATGTTCAATGGGGAATTACTGCCCCGCCAACCTTGGAATGGGGTGGTAATTCCCCATTGAACATTGGCAGACTCGTTACGATACTGGCACCAACCATGGTGCTAATAGCGCCATGGTTTAGCGCCAGTATCGTAATGAGGGCCATCAATAACATTAGAGTTGGACTCTGAATCATTATCATCCTCATCAACATTATCCACATTTGCTGAGGGGGTAGGGGTTATAGCTCTACCTCCCAGTCTTTGATGATTCAACAATTTCTCAATCAATTCATTTTTCTTGCCTTTAACATAGAGAGACCTGACTTTACAGACATCTTTCAGTTGATCTACTGTTAGAATGATCAGGACTTCCTGTTTGGAGTTCTCCATATTTGGCATTATAAAACAATTGCTTTTCTAGTGGTGCTTAGCCTTGTGAAGGTTATTTGAACAAAAGTAAGAGCAGCACTCTCAATGTAACAACTATACTTTATCCTCACCGCTTGCCACCAGTGTTAGGCAGAATTGAATGAAGTACCCTCTGGGACCACCACATACAATTAGGACTACAGGTGTAAGGAAAACCAACCTTTGGTATAAGTCTGTACTACACAGTTTTGTGGTAGCGAGCTGAGCAGCCAGTCTTATCTCAAGTGGAAATGTGAGCAGTACAAGAGGTTACACAGATGTTTTACAATTACAGTGGTTCAAGTAGACACTTACTGTCAAGGTGTCTTGGTAAAACACTTATTAATTTATTACACAATCATTTAGAAAACATTCACTAGAAGGAGGCAGCTTAATATTATTCACAAATACACTTCAATAGCAAACCAATAGGTTTCTGAACAAATTAGGCTCCCCTGAAATAGGAGCAAAATGGCATTTAAGTTACTTTCAATGGGAGTAAACAGGCACAAGTTAGCAGAATAGATCACAAATACTTTCTTAGGCAGTGCAAATAGTTATAGTTCACTAGAGGACTCCATTCAGTTCAATAGGCCTAGGCCAAAGTCAATGGACTAGTGTCTTGGATAGGAAAGAGCAGTTCTTGAAGTAAACAATAAAGTCTTTGCCAAAGTTCTCAGAAGTAGTTTGTACGAAAAAGAATCATATGTTAGGTCACAAGCTGATTTTGTTTTGCATAAATTAACTTTGGGTGTCACCCTAAGTTACCAGGGCGATCCAGACGTGGACCCCTTGCTCACTGTTCTTAGAGAGGCAGAGTTTCACCTCACTGATGATGCCCAACAAGGCTGAAACACATGTATGGGGTTGCTGTTGGTACTCTTGTTCAGAGGAGAATTGCCTAGCAGTTCGGTGCTGGACTGCCCCTGGGCAGGACAAAGACTGATATTCGGGGACATTTGTTCTCTGTGAAAGGGGCAGTGAGCTAAAGACTTGGTAGAGACTCTCCCAGGGGTTATTCATCCAAGAACAGGTCATTGGGCTGTGTTCGTGCTGATAGAGAGATTCCCAGACCCCCGTGCAGTTCTTTCGTTCCAGTGGTCGAATCTGCTTTCCAGTCCCAGAGACTCACCTTTTAAACAGTTTTCTCCCATTCATTCCAGCCTAGCTGCCACTCACCCAGCAGGGTGGCTGTCTTTTCCAGACAGTCAGCCAGCCAATCACACCAGAGTGCATTTGGGTCTCCTAAGAGACTAAGCACAGGGAGTTTCGGGCACCTCCCTCACTTCCTGCCCATCCCCAGATACTCAGACGCCAGAGGCGGTTATGAGTCCTGAAGCCCTCCAAAGGCATAGAAATAAAGGGACCAAACCTGGTTTGGCACGCAGAGACAAACACTAGAAGGACCTTTCCAAAATGAACTGGTGAAAAAAGAAGACCGTGACCTGTTTAAACAAAGGGGCTAAAGGCACCATCTTGAAAAACATGGCTCACGCGATTTTTAGCTACCAGTGTTCGCGGTCGGGAAAAATCATGGTAGTTTGTTGTAAAACCACTGCCACCAGACATTTCGATAGAATAGGGTAGCATTTGACTGCTACATGAAACAGGGGATACTAGGTAACCACTCCAGCACTCTAAAGGAAGATAGTGTGTGCTGGGTCTAGGAATTTAAAAAGACTAGTAAAGTCAATTTAACCTTACATCCTCTTGGAAACAGTAGTTTATCCCAGAGAAGGTATTTAAACCTTTGGGAAGTCTAAAAAGACATCCGTGTGTCACTGCACTGAGGGTGCTGTGTAACACACATGAACAGATGCCTATGGAGTCATCTTAAAAACTCCATAATCAAAGAACACAAGAGTAAAACATACATCAAAATACATGAAAGAGTTGGAAAAAAGGCTCACACCCTTTCCAGGTAAAAAGAACAAGTCCTCAAAATCCACCAAAGATGCTGAGGGTCTCTATGGTGAAGGGAATTAGCACATTTTGGAGAATTCTCCCTAACAATGGAACACCGTCAAAGTTCGATATTTATCACGATCCCTTAACGAGCATAAAAACAATACACAAAAAGCATTGGATGGTGTAATAAAATCCATTAATTTTTGGGTTGTGATTGCCCCCATCATTAATGGGAAGAGCGGCACTCCTCAAACTGGTAGTCCTGCCAAGACTGTTGCACTATTTTGTGAACATCCCCTACAATGTACCCAAATGTTTCTTTGGCATGCTGGACACAGTGTGCAGGTGATTTCTATGGCAGAACAGCATAATTCAGATCTCTGGGAAGATTACCAACATGTTTTCACATAGTACTATCTGCCTTATGGGTCACTTTCTCTTTATTGAGTATTTATTACTTTATTATTTGCTATCTTCAGTGGAATTTCCTAGGAGTTGGTTTGGGCCTTAACTTTGGTATTTAGAATGCTGGTGGGGTCCCAAGACAAGATGGAGAAAAGGAAGAGGAGTTGTGATTGGTGGATGGAAGAACAAAGGACTGGGTTAAACATTCTAAACTGCCTTTCATTTTAAGTACGATGTATGCCAGTCATGTTTTTGTTTGCTCCTGAGTTTTGGGCCTAGGCTCTCAAGAGAAGTCATATGTACCTTGAACAAGCAGGAAGCAAGTTAAGTTTCACCTAAAAATGTATGACATCATTGAAGAGATGAAGATTTGAATTTTGGAAAAGAATTCTCATTTCAAAGCTAGGTAGAAATGTGTCTGACTGAGAACTCCAGTTCAACTTATAATATAAGACAAGTGTTTACCTTGGTTTTTATCAACCAGTGAGTATTTTGGGTCCTTAGGGATTAATGGTTTGACTTAACTGTGTGCGTGTGTAGCGCAAGTTGTTTTGTCTGAGACAATCTCTCTGAAACTCTCTAAAGTAATTTTTACTTACTTTGATAGGCGGCTTCCTATTTTTACTCGCCGCTTCGGTACAGATGTGGAATCAGCTGCTGTTTCGCGTTCCTCAAAGATCTATGGTGAAGAGGATTCCTATCCGTGCATTCGTCGATAGCAGCAGTGTCCTGAGGTGAGGTTGGGAAATTCCTCTGCGTTTCCTTTCGCTTTTGTTTTTTCCGACGCTGTGATATTTTTGCATTTCCTGTTTTTTCAGTAAGCGCAGAGATGCTCATGAAATATTGACATTCTTACTGTTCAAGTAAACGTTACTTCTTTTTACAAGGCACCGTTTGCGCAGTGACGATGGGGAACTGCAGACAGTAGAAATTCAATTATAAACAAACCATTACTTATTACTCAATTCTGAAGGCACAGTAAGCGCAGCAACTGAAGGAACTGCAAGGGAGTTTCTTTTCTTTGAATAAACTTTATTTGGAGTTCAGAATTACACGTGGAAGGTGTGGACACTATTTTCCTGTGCCAGCAAATCCTATGTGTGTACAAATAATGTCAACTTGTATTTTCAGTGGCTGTTCTATGAATTTAATGCATTAAAGGCATTGATCTGCATGAACACCATTCCCAGTGAAAAGACTGAGACCCTAGTGTGCCTATAAAGAAGAACTAATTCTTTCAATGACAGCACAATGAATCCAAAGTGTTTCATCAGCTTACCAGAAAACAGTTTAGTAATTTCATTGTTTAAGCATACCATATGCAAACAGGAGTCTTCTTACCTTTCCTTGAAGGGATCCTAAAACATACCTTAGAACTACTTACTTCCTGGGAATAAAAGGGCAAACACTTTAGAAGTTTTGGTTTATCTCAAGTGCCAAATTAAGAATAAACTGGGAATCTTGGGTGTCATGAAGTAAACTAAGTATACAAGAACGTTTATCCTCTAGGTAGTTGCAGAGGAGCTTCCAGGTAATATATTTATTGTGTTTTTCAGAAAGTAATACTTAGGGGGTCATTACAAGGTTGGCGGTAACCATGCCGCAATTTGCGGCATGGTTACCCCCTTACCGGGTACCAGGTCCGGGTTCCTTAAATGAGGAATTACCGGGCCATTCCAACCTTGGAGGAACCGGTAATTCCTCATTCGAGGAACCAGGACCCGGTACATCCCCATTCCCATTCAAGCCCCCATAGGGCTCAATGGGAAAGGGGAGGGAGCTAACAACAGGCCCGTTATTAACGGGTCTGTTGTTAGCTCCCTGGTCTGCTAGCGGGACCTGCAAAGGGCGCCTGGTTTTACCAGGCGCCCTTTGCAGGTCCCGCGAGCAAACCTTGTAATGTGGCGGTAGGGGTTTACCGGAGTGGCAGCTCTACCGGCCCCGTTAAACCCCTAGGTCCAACCTCGTAATGACCCCCTTAGATTGGGAATTAAAGAGTTTAACTAATATTGTATACATCTCTCGCCCATGCAGATACCAGAAGGAGGTTGGAGATCTGGTGTCTGAGTTTGTTATTTTATCCACTTCCCCTTTCCCACTGGGGTGACACAGGCTCATTTGGTATTTTAGTTAGTTGAGTGCACTACACCTTGGCCTTTGGGGCTCAGCAGCTCCTGCGATGGACCGAAGGTTGGACTTGACAGAATGAAAGGCCTGCATTTATTAGTTCACCTGAGCTGCTGAGAGACCAACCATGAGGCCACCATGGAAGTTTTGGGGGATATGATTAAGGAATTGATTAAGGAATTGAGGCAAGAAAGTAGAAGAAATGAGTATTAAGGTGACCCATATTCAAGAGATTACTGAGGGAAGAATTTCTGGGAGAAGAGTAGAGCAGAATCAGGAACCCCCAGTGTTGGAGAGAGAATGGTCTGAGGAGAGAACAGAGTCAGTTTTAGGAGCAGTTGGAGGTTTGAGATCCTTAATTTTGCCTGTGCCATTGGCACCTCCTGAGAGTTTTGCAGGGGAGCCAAGAAGATTTCAAACATTTTTCACTCAATGTGAACTACATTTTCTCAGCAGACCGGAGGTGTTTTCCTCTAATACTTCTAAGATAACTTTTGTGTTGTCTTATCTTTCTGGGGAGGCTGTAAATTGGGCGGGTTGTTGGTAAAAAAAAAAGGGACCCGGCATTGCATGATTTCAGGCTCTTCAAGGAAGAATTTAGTAAATTATTTGACATACGCCAAGTATCTTTGCAGGTGGATGAGAGTTGCTAGAATTAAAACAGGGTAACCGGTATCTTGTGAGTTATATTACAGAGGTCAAGACTTTAGTTGTGGAAAGTCACTGGCCCGAAAATAAAAGAGCTTCTCTATTTTACAGAGGGTTGAGAGACGAACTTAAGGATGCCTTATCAGTAGTGGTAAATAGGCCTTCATCTTGTTAGGCTTTAATGGACTTGGTGGGTGGTACAGTTGGATTTTTGCCAAAATAAAAGGAGATTGGAGCATAGGAGGGATTTTGGAGAAAGTAAATCTAATCAAAGAGTAGATAGACCCCAGTTGGAGTTTGTAAATAAGGAATTTAAGTCTAAGGTATCTGAGGTTTCAGGAAAGGTTAGAGGGCCTCTTTCTAAGGAAGAAAAAGAAAGACAACGTGCCAACAATCTCTGTCTTTATTGTTGACATTTTCTTGGAAATTGCCCTTATAACCCAAAAAGATTCCAGTCATCAAAGAACAAGACACATCAAGTTGCCAACACTCTCCAGGTGGCTGTGCCACATATAATGCCACATATAATGTTTACTTATTTTTTGAAGAGAAGTTGGTGGGAAGTGGTCCTGTTGTAATTGATTCAGAGGCAACTGGAAACTTTATGGACTGGGAGGTGGTAAAGAGTTTAGGCATTCAATTGGTAAAAAACAACGTTGGTTGAGCAGGTTAGATCAGTGGGTGGTTCAGATTTAACTTCCAGACCCATTACCCATGAGACTTCACCTTTGATTATGATTATGGCTGGGGACCATGGAGGGGAATTGGTTTTTGAGAACCTTGACGCACCATAATTAAAAAGTATCTTGGGTATGCCTTGGCTCACTTTTCATAACCCTTTGATTGATTGGGGAAGACGAGTGATTAGTTTAAATTCAGATTTTTGTAAGCAACACTGTTCAAAATCTCAACCACTAGATTGCCCTCAGATTCAAGAAGACTCAGTAGTTAAAAGGTTGTGGGGAAATGGGTGCCCTTTTACATTCACATACGATTGGGGCTGTAGTTGGGGATTTGTCTGAGTGCTATAAGGAGTTGAGATGCCTTTGATGAAGCAGTGGCTGGTGAGCTACCTCCTCACAGGTCTTTTGATTGCAAGATAGAGTTGGAACCAGGTGCCAATTTACCCTGTAGCAGGGTGTACGCTCTTACAGAGAAGCAAAATAATTCCCATAAAGAATATTTGACTGAAAACCTAGCTAGGGGATTTAATATAAATTCCCAATCCCCGGTAGCGTCCCCCTTATTTTTTGTCCCTAAGAAGGAGGGCACTCTCAGGACTTGTATAGATTATCGTGCTCTCAACAAGGTGACCATTAAGAATCGATACCCACTCCCATTCATTTCAGTTATGCTTGATCAAATTCAGGAAGCAGAAATCTTCTCCAAGGTGGATTTCCGAGGTGCGTATCATCTTGTTCAGGTAAAAGAAGGAGATGAATGAAAGACTGCTTTCAAGACTCGGTACGGATTACATGAATACCAGGTGATGCCATTTGGCCTCTGTAACACCCCTGCAGCATTCCAGTACTTCATTAATTAAGTGCTCTGTGAATTTTTAGATGACATCTTCTTTGTTGTCTACATTTATTACATTTTAATTTATCCACAGAACCTAGAACATCAGGATCATGTCAAGTTAGTTCTCAAGAAGTTAAGAGAGAATCATTTGTTTGCTAAATTTGAAAAAAGCCAGTTGCATACGGGGACAGTGGAGTTTCTTGGATTTGTGATTTCACCAAAGACTCTGGAAATGGATTCAAATAAGGTTCAGGCAGTAAACAATTGGCCTTCTCCAATGAAGGTGAAGGAAGTGCAGAGTTTTACAGGCTTTGCCAATTTCTATAGAAGATTTATTGATGGCTTCTCACAGATTATAACTCCGATTACTAAATTTCTCAGGAAAGGAGACAGATTATTTTGGAGTACTGAGGCAGAAAGTGCATTTCAATCTCTCAAGGGTCGTTTCACTTCTGGTCCAGTATTGCTTCATACAGATCCTAACAAGAAATTTTTTGTGGAGGCAGATGCTTCTAACCTAGCCATGGGAGTGGTTTTGTCACAAAGACATGAGACCAGTGGGCAATTACACCCAGTTGGATATTTCTCCCCAAAAAAATCTTTGGCTGAAGTAAATTATACTATCATGGACCGGGAACTCTTGGCTATTAAGTCTGCTTTTGAGGAATGGCGTCATTACCTCAAAAGAGAGAAACACACTGTGACATTTGATGGGCATCGCATTTCACTTTTTTTTTTTAATCGGCAAAGACATTAACGCTTGGACCGTTGAGATGGTCTTTGTTTTTTTCCGACTATGATTTTGTGGTAACCTTTAAACCTGGAAGATTAAATGGGAAGGCAGACACCTTATCTCACTAATTTCCCACTAGTGAACAAGAAAAAAGATTGATCAACAGCCTTTGATTCCTTCTGAACGTTTTATTTTGGCTGGAACTGTGGATGAAGGAGGTCTTTCCAAGGAAATACAAGATTGCATGACTCAAGAACAGATGGAAGGGTGGACAGGATCCGATCAGGAGGATAAAGAACGGATTGCCCTATCTGGATTCAAGACTATACCTACCCTCGGAAAAGCTTTGTGAAAAGTGTTAATGGAATGTCATGAATCTGTGTTGTCTGAGCATCCTGGTTTTAGAAAGACTTTGGAACTGCTTGGGAAAGACTTTTGGTGGGACACTATGGGAGTGGATACTTTGAATTTTGTAAAAACCTGCGAGGTCTGTGCACGAGCCAAGTCTCAAGTCGGTAAACCAATAGGTTTTTTAGAGACTCTTCCCATTTCACCGCATCCTTGGCATACAAGTTCCATGGACTTCGTTGTAGACCTCCCTAAAGACCAGGGTTGTTCTGCTATCTTAGTGTTAGTGGATTTACTTACAATGGAGGGGTATTTCATTCCAATAAAGGGAGAGGTTTCTGAAGAAAGGTTGGCACACGGTTTCTCTCAAGGTTTTGTCCAGTTGCATGGATTACATAGTGAGGTCATTTCTGATAGAGGGTCCCAGTTTGTGTCTACATTTTGGGGGGCTTTCTGCAAGAGTTTGGGGGTGGAAGTATAGTTAACATCTGGGTATCATCCTGAGACTAATGGCCAAGTAGAACGTGTGAACCAGGAATTGCAAAAATATTTAAGGTGCTATTTACAGGCAGTGGACAGTTGGGTGGATCTTATTTGGGTTGCTGAGTTTGCTTACAACAATTCTATGAAGGATTCTTTTTCCATGTCTACATTCTTTTGTAGTTGAGGTTTTCATCTTTGTTTTTTAAGAGAACAGATTGAGGGAGAAGTAGACAGTCCCGCAGTTGAGATTAGATTACAAGCTATGAAAGAAAATTTGGAAAGGGCGGTTAAGGCACTTCAGGTGAATAAGGCTAATTACAAACGATTTGCTGATTTAAAGCGTAAACCAAGTCCAGTTTTTCAAGTTGGGGATAAAGTCTGGTTGTCCATTAAACATTTGAGAATTGAAGGAAATAACAAGGTTAGTCCAGATTTTGTTGGACCATTTCATGTGGAAACATGATTAACCCTGCTGCAGTTAGGTTCAAGTTACCTACAAATCTTAAGGTACATCCTACCTTTCATCTAAGTCAGTTGAAACCTGTCATGAAAAGCCTCTCGGCGCTTGCAGTAACCTACACTTGCATTAACCTACTGGGCTATCTTGCGTGTATTTAGAGCTTATTCGAAGCGTGGAGGAAAATGCTGAACCAGCCAGGCCTCTCGAACTGGGTGAGCCTGCATGCTTGTAAGGGGTTAACTGCGAATGCCCTGCTTGAAGACAAAAACATCTAGTTTGCAAGAGGCTCTGCGCAGCCTTTAGGAGCCAGGCACAGCCTTGCTCTTCTTCGCTCTGCGAGTCAGGTGCACTGATAACACAGGAATGTAAGGCCTTCCCAAAACAACGTACAGAGAGCCTGGGAGCCAAGACTGGCTGTTTCTAGTTGTAACTTTCCAGGCGAAAACATGTTGTGCTGCATAAAGGTTGGGCCCAGAAGATTCTCGAAGAGCTAATACGTCATAGTGATTAACATGCAGCCCCTAATAAGAGAACTTTACCTGGGCCAGCTAGGGAGGGACTCTTCCTGGGTTGTTCGTGAGATGCGCGCACGGAGAGAAAACATTGCCTAGACTACCAGCCGTGCACTAAAGGGTCGAGACTCCTAGCATCACACCCCCGCTCTGGTGCAGGCCTTTGGGGGCTAGGGCAGTTCCCCCCCTTCCGAGGGGTGCCAGGCACACTGAGTGGCGTGGGTCCTGGGTGTGATTCAATCATATCTCCATCCACGATTCCTAGGAGCGTAAGATATAATTGCATATTCATCTGTGACTGATAATTGGTATTGTTCAGCTTGCACTTTAATTCCCATATTATTGTAAAATGCTGCTTAATTCTCATTAGACACTGTAGTAATAAATGCAAGCATCAAAGTTTCTGTGTGATTGGCTTTCTTCCAGACTGAGTTCACTGTGCTTCGCATAGATTCTTACTTGTGTGGGAGGGTGATTAGGAGTGATATTATTGCACTAAGGGCCGGCCCCAGGGAAGTGCGGGTTCCCCTTTTCACTACATTTGGCACTGTGAGCAGGGTTTGCGAGCACAATGCCTTTCTGGAAGAAACAGGCGAAGGATGAAGGCAATGGGGGGGATAGTGCACTCTGTCACATTCCAGGATGGCCGGTAACAAATGCCTGGTCGGGTGTGGCAGACATTTTGCATCGGTATTCGGCATTGAGGGCATGGGACATGCTTGAAAATGATGTTTCCCCGGCGGTAATTAGTGAATGTTTGGAGAGTTTACTGCTTGGGAAATGCAGACGGGAGCAAAAAGCAGCAGGAAACGTGGGCTGGTTATTCCTGCAGGCGCTCAGGAAGGTGCATGAGAATGAATTGCTTAAAGACGCGCAGATTTGCAAACTGAACAATGAGATTTCCCTGCTCCAGGAGCAACAAGTAATTATGAGAGAGACCCTTGAATCGTCCGTTAAGTTGGCCGATCAGATGGAGCACAGGTGTGCCTCTTTAGCTGTGCGTTTAGCCATGCACAAGCGCAGACAGCGGCGGTGCAATCCGTCAAAGATAAGGATTCGCGCATAAATTAGGAAATATAATTGGGACCCAAATTTATGTTCTGGTGAGGTTAGTGATAGTGAGACCGAACAAACATTTGACTGGAATGAATCCTTCAAAGTCAGACATGCGGAGCTAGACTGCTCTGAGGAAGAGGAGCTGGAATGTACCCCAAAGAAATGTGTTTATCCAGAGCAGCCGTTAATCACTAACAAGTCAAAAGGCCAAGCTGGCGGTGGAAACATTCAGAATACTAGGATTGTCCGCGATTATACACAGACAGAGCTTTAAGACATTGCCAAGTTGCTTAGACAGCGAGCAGGTGAAGCACTTTTGAAGTGGTATCTTAGATTGTGGGATACAGGTGCCGATGGGATCTTCTTAATCCCAGAAGAATTGTTAAAAATGGGTTCAATCACTACTAATGTAATGCTGGGGCAGATGGTGCGCGGTGTGCTGGGGCAGCAAGGCTTGCATTCCTTGTTTAATTGGCTTCAGACTGCCCTAATAAATCTGTATGCAAGTCCAATGGACATGGAAGAAGCTTGGGGCCCCTGGGGGTCACTAACGGAAGCAACAGATCAGCTTAGAGAGATGGGGTTACAGTGCTCATTTTGCAGGGCCTGACATGGAGATGTTTACAGCTGGAATGCGCGCGCGCTTGTTGAGGCATGCCCCAGGCCATATGAAGGGAGCATTGCTTTCATTGCTGGGTCCAGCGCAAGGTAAAGTCATTGGTGAGGTTGCACTGCTGCAAGGGCAATTAGAAGGGCTGGATGTGCGCAAAGCAGCGCACCTAGTGGCGGCGAGTAATGATTCAGAGAAAAAGCTTGACAAGAATGCAAAGTCTAAAGCGAAAACAGACCCAATTGAAATCACACGCAGGCAAATGTGGGTGGACCTGCTAAAAGCGGGAATTCCAAAGGAAGAGATAGACGGTAAACTTACATCTGTGCTGCTTGAGAAATGGAAAAAATTGCAGAAACAGGGGTCAGGCAAAACTAGGCCTTCTGCACCCTCTGAATAAGAGGTGTAGAAGCCCAAAGTGATTGGTTACCGACTTCCTGGTTTGGTGTCTATGGCCTTCGCCGCTGAGACTTCGCCTATCCTTTAATGACATTTGGCGATTCACCCTTCTGGGGAACCTTTCGACATCCGATTCTGTACATGTAGTTGAGGTCGTTCTACACATTAAGGAATCACCTGTTGATGGTTCTTGATTGACAGATCTGGGCTTGATCAATGATCTAATACAATTGTGAATTGTTTTGGTGTGGCCGGATCGCTATTTCCTGGACTTTTTTGTCAGGCTTCTGGGCCCACCCCCAAAGGGTCTGAGATCATGGTAATTTCAAGACACAGATGAATCTTCATGAATGTTTATACGGGTATGCTACGTCCTGACAAAGATGGACATCATCTGTAATACAGCTGGATGTGTTTTCCATCGAAACTACCTGGTTTAAGGCGCCATGCTCGCGATACTGTTTTACGTATTTGTGGTTTATTTCGCATGTCACCTTAGTAGTTGACGTATAGCATCCCATGTTAGACTTTTTAGAGTATGGGTTTGTGAATATCATTTTTGTGAAGACCTTTCAGTTTCTTGTTTATTGCAATGTTTAAACTGCTAGATTCGGAACTAACAACTTTTTTTGCTGCCACTATCAGGATTTAATCCATCTTCGAATTCATTTCGAAACCATCCTGACTATATTCGGTTGACTAGGATTTTTTCCACCCGAAGGATTCCCTTTTCTTGAGTGGATTTTATCCTTCGACATTGACTTGGACTTATTTTGGACGATGGTGATTATTACCCAGCTTGTAATTGGGCAGCACGTTCCCAGCAGCTCTATTGTGATATTAGCATTTTTCTTCACATTTTGCACTTTATTCATGTTGTATAACTGTATGTCCTATATTTATACTTACTCTTATATGATCTATTTAATGTTTCTAATTAAATAAAGAAAAATAAATACATTTTTTAAAATAACTTGTCTATGGATTACGTGTAGTGATCTGAGGGGTTGATTGAGGGACCGCCCCGAATACTGGTGGGATTGTGTTGTTTATAGTGGACTTGTTTATATCCGCTGGCTTGATTTCTGTGCCTTGTTTCTGGTCGTTTCCCCTCTTGCCAGCGATGCAGGGGGTACTCATCTATTGTATTCCTGAAGCCCAAAGTGCGAGCAAAAGGTTACCCTGATTTGGCAAAGGACAAGTGGGAGGTCCCAGACCCCATTTTTGATTGAAGGGCTGACTCTGTCTTTGAGGTACGGTTAATAAAGAGAACCAGTCCCAAAGACAGACGCCCTTTTGTGCCACTGACATTGTATTTGGACGAGAAAGTAAAACACGTATTGGCTTTATTAGACACGGGAGCTAAGGTAACCGTTTTGAATGGCAATCCCAGTAAATTATCTGGTCCCAGACTTTTGGTCAATGGGTATGGGGGAGCAGAAACTGTTGCAAAAGACTTTAATGTAAAGATGTCAATTGGAGAGGGATTGCCTTTCACAGCAAATGTCTTGATTGCAGACATACCGGAGTATATATTGGGCATGGATGTGTTGTTGGGCAAAAGTGTGACTACAGATTTAGGTGAATTTGTTTTTGGCAATCGGAAAATCCATGTGTGAGTTGTTAACCCCGTGGTGGTTGGACACGCAAAATGGTCCCCCTTGCATTTACCTCCTCCTGCTGAGCCAGTGTGCGTGAAACAGTACAGGTTGCCAGGAGGGCACAAAGAGATTGGTGAAACTATTGAGTCATTGGTGAAAGCTGCATAATGCGGTCGGCAGTCAGTCCATTCAACACGCCGATCTGGCCTGTTCGCCGCCCAGATGGGGCGTGGCGTCTGACAATTGATTTTCACGCCTTGAACAAGAAGGTGTCACCCTTAGCTGTGGTGGTGTCAGACATCATTACTCTGATTGAAAACATTACGAAAGAAGTGGGTAAATGGCATGTGGCTCTTGACTTGGCCAATGCATTTTTATCCATTGATATTGACACTGAATCACAAGACCAATTTGCTATCACTTGGGGAGACAGACAATTTACATTTACTAAATTGCCCCAGGGGTATTTGCATAGTCCCACTCTGTGTCATGGAATGATTGCCAGAGACTTGAAGATGGTACAGTTGGATGATGTGTATGTTGCTCACTATATTGATGACATCATGCTGACCAGTGCTGAGAAAGAACATGCAGAAAAAGCTGCTGAAAGGTTGATCACACACATGCAAAACCGGGGGTGGGCCATAAATCCCAAAAAGGTACAGAGGCCTGCTCAAGAGGTGACATTTTTAGGTGCAATCTGGTCTGGGTCTGTTAAGAAAATTCCTGACCCTGTAATTAACATGGTTCAGCAGATGACCCCACCAGCAAATAAAAAAGAGGCACAAAGGTTCATTGGGTTAATGGGTTTTTGGAGCAATCACATACTTCATTTAAGCCTGATACTGAAACCCATCTACAAAGTCATCAGAAAGAAACATGATTTTACATGGGGCCTAGAGCAACAGTCTGACTTTCAGCAGGCTAAGGACGATTTGCAGAATTACATCACTCTGGGCCCCACGACGAAAACTGATCCGTTTGAACTGGAAATTCTTGTCTACAATGATGTTGTGTGGAGCGTATGGCAAAATCAAGGACAGATAAGAGTACAGCAAGGCTTCTGGTCAAGAAAACTGACAAGATACACTCCGTTTGAGAAACAAGTCGCAGCAGTACTGGGCTCTAGTTGAGACTGAAAGAATCACAGGCGAGCAACCAGTGACAATTTGCACAGAAATTCCAATCATGGGCTGGGTGCGCGACACTGCTGCAAGCGGAAAAAGTGGCAGAGCGCAAGACGCTACTCATGTCAAATGGAAATGGTATTTACATCAACGTGCGAAAGCTGGCTGCACAAGGGTTTCCAGACTGCAAGAACAAATGCTGGAGGCAGTGGATCTGGAAGTGATGCCTGAACTGAGCACCCCTGTGGCGTTGCCAGAATCTCCCTTCAAAGTCGCACCCGCTTATGATACATTGACAGAGGAAGAACAAATGTTTGCATGGTTCACGGATGGCACAGCAAAGTATGATAAAGGGCAAAGACACTGGCAAGGTGTTGCATTCCAGCCCACCGAGAAACACTGCTGATGAGAGAAGATGTGGGAGGATCCAGTCAATATGCTGAACTGCAGGCGGTGGCCCCCGTGATTGAACAGGTGAAAGAGACAGCGACTGCATACATATACACGGACAGTTGGGCCACATATCAAGGCCTGACGCATTGAGCACCGGCATGGAGAAGAGACGGCTGGCAGATCAAGAACACTCCAATCTGGGGAGGGCGGGACATCTGGGAAGAGATGTGGTGCAAATGTGAGAGGTGCAAAATCTGCATTGGGCATGTCGATGCACACATGCCCCCTAACACCTCACTGGCTGCCCTGTTCAACAACGAAGTGGATCAAATGGCAAAGATTTGCCCAGTGACAACACCTGAAGAAGCTGAGGTATTGCAAGGCATGGCGGACTGGGCACACCAAACCTCAGGGCATCTAGGGCAAGCAGGAACCTATGAATGGGCTAAGAGGAGACAATTGCCCATTACCATGGATCATGGCAAGCAAGCTGCCTCCCAATGTCCGTGTGCTGCGAAGTGAAGCACTACCCGTAGGAGAGGAAGCCTCAAGGCCCTTTGAGAAGAGGTGAAAGAGCTGCTAGCGTGTGGCAAGTTGACTACATTGGCCCTTTACGGCCCGAGAATGGAAAGCATTATATGTTGACCATGGTAGACACATATTCTGGACTGCTGTTAGCCTTTCCATTTGCCAATGCAGATCAACAGGCTACCTTGCAAGGAATGGAATACCTCATCAGGCACTATGGCATTCCAGATAAAATCCAATCAGATCAAGGCAGCCATTTTGCTGGACAAAATGTGCAGAAATGGGCACTAGAACAAGGCATCAAATGGACACTGCACATCAGTCGATACCCAGAGTCCTCTGCTCTGGTGGAGTGCAGCAATGGGCTGCTCAAGCAACAAATAAAGAAACTGACTAAGGCTCACACTCTCAAGGGGTGGTCCAAACACCTGGCACAAGCACTGTTTGAACTGAACAATTGTCCATTGGGAAACCGGCAGACACCCTTTGTGAGACTGACAAGTGAGAAAGTGGAATCCACAAAAACTCTTGTAGTGTGGAAAACTGACAAAGAAACAAAGCTACCTGTGCAAGCCACGGCAGGCAGTATTGGACTTGATTTATCTACCTATGAAGATGATGTTATACCAGCGGGGCAAACTAAATTTATATCGCTGGGTATTGGCATCAAATTGCCGGGTGGCACTTATGGACGCATTGTTGCACGATCCAGCCTGGCGAACAAAGGCATTGACATTTAGGGAGGTGTGATTGATCCTGATTATAGAGAGACTGTTTCGGTACTTTTACATAATGCTGGTGCATCTGCAGTACCATTGACCAAATATGACTGAATTGCCCAATTGATTTGTGAGCAAGCAGTTGTTCCCCTAGTGGTTGAAAGTAAGCAATCACCAGACACTACACTGAGGGGGGAAGGAAGCTTTGGTAGCACGGGGAAAAAGGTGTACGTTCCCCATCCAAACAAAAAGCCTGAGGCTGGGGAGGTGTTAAGTCAAGGTGTTGGAAGTACTTATGTTGTACTTTTGCAGAATTCTGACATGCCTGTTTATGTTCCCGCTACTAGGCTCGCACCACGAACCTAGAGCAGTATGAAGGGGATAGGACTTGCCTTGCTGTGGGTACTCCTGAACTGCCAAGCAAAAGCTTTCTCTGTAAAGAATGAGTTGATGCAAGACGCTACATGTACTCTGAGAATTGCATGCACTACACCAGATGCTCCAGTCCTGCGTGATGACAACAACTGCACCGTAACCTGTGAGAAAAGGCTACAAATGAGTATCCACATGGAACTGCTAAAGTATTGGCTTGGCACATTGTCGGACATCTTTTGTCACCGACTCATATGACTGGCGCTTATGAAATCTTAGGCCCAAACGTTTCAGTGAATGGATCCAATAATTTGTTTGATGTTTCATGTTTTTTCTGCCCCAAGAACTGCAGCGAGTCTACTTGCCAATATTTTTTGGACTATAACTTGACTAAATGCATTTCATACAATTGTGCATTGAAACAGCCACTACCGGATGGTAGTATGGTGTTTGTATCTAAAACTAATATTGCATATGGCAGGCATCCCACTTGGAGAATGGTATTCTTCAAATCACACAAAGTAGAAACTGTGAACATGCTAGATTTTCCAGTAGTAAGACATTTAAATTGCAAACACATAATGCACGCCTCTATCATTACAAAAGTACACTTAGACATAGATTTATCACGAGGCAATGTTTCCTTGTTACAACCAAGCTGCTACAAATGGAGTCAATTTCTATGGGCCATCACCAAATTGCGTGTAGATAGAGGGCTAGATTCATTGATTGCAGGAGTGAGAACGGGAGCTTTAAACGCTTTTGACATAGAAACTGTGCGCAATAAGTTAGCCACTATGGGTTCTGATGCCAGTGCTGCTATAAAACTTCTGGCCCAATGGGGCCCCTTGATAAGCCCTACTCTGCGAAACACTGATACAAGTATTGGCAACCACTGGAGATGGCAGAATTTCAGCTATTTTTTCTGCCATAGGGCAGGTCAACAAGACTGCTAAAGACACACAATGCATTTTATGGCAAACTTTGTTAAATCAGCAGGTGTTGGCTTTTTGCTCTGAGTGGGGACGACTATCCTCAACCCACTGGCACACAGAGCTGCAGTTACCAGCAAACATATGGATTAAACTGCTTGCTTTTGATTGCATGAATAACACATGCCACGCTTTAATGCAAGTCAGTAGAACCACTTATGCTTTAGAAATATGGTGTCCTTTTATAGTCTTGCCTATGAAAATAAATGGCTCCTGGTGGGTTCCGCAGATACGAGGGGAATGGTTAGACAGCCAAAACGACACCATCCACAGTCACACTTGCATGCCCTGAGATCAGGGGTGGGTGTGACCCCAAACTGGAAGGATTCCGGAGCCATGCATGCATCCCATAGCCGGGAAGTGCACCTGGATGTAGTACCACATTAATGGAACTGACATTTTCCAGATAGACCAACATAAAGCCTGCGTAGTTACTAATCATTCTTTTTTCTTATTGACAATTATAAGTTACTAGGGAATCCTCAAGTATTTTGCTTAGATCAGGTTGTGACTATCTTCGACATTGTTATTGTTACTCACACCTTATATTCATTGCAGTGGTCGAAGTGTTCAAAAAGAAGTAGTGGAACTATGTTCCCTGCTGGCCTGAACCCACCCCCCCCAAACCCATCATCACATCCCCTCCCACGCACAATACAAACCCCCAAACACGTGCACCTGCTTTTTAAGGGAACGTTCAGTGCAGTGCACTGAAAGAGCAATCTGCAACGTCTTCCTACACTTCTATTTTAAAACGAACACATTCCGGAACGGTTTCTTTTTAAAATAAAAGTATAGGAGCTGTAAAACGTAATTTAAAAAAGTAGAGAAGCACCGTCCCGACTGCTCCCGCTCACTTTGACCACTGATTCATAATGGCCCTCATTACAACCTTGGCGGAGGACCATAGTGCTATTAGCACCATGGTCCATGCCGCTAAGGTTACGATTCCGCCATGGTGGATGGCGGAATTACCGCCCCATTCCAAGGTGAGTGGGGCGGTAATTCCCCATTCACCATTTGCCCTTCCCCATTCCCATTTTTGCCCCTATAGGGCATAATGGGAATGGGGAAGGCGCTAATTACGGCACCGTAAATTACGGTGCCATAATTAGCTCCAAAGTCCCTTTGCGGGTTGGATTTTTAACGCCTGCTAAAAGCAGGCGTTAAACACCAACCCGCAACGGGACACTTGTAATCAGGCGTTAAGGGTTAACGGCGCTGATGGCGCCGTTAAACCCTTAACGCCTGAGTTGTAATGAGGGCCATTGACCCAGTGGTCTCACACTACTCTGCATGCCGAGCTCACACATCAGCTTAACTGAACTCTACCCTATGGGGTGATTACTGCCCGGCTTCAAGCTATTAGACAATTTGCTCAAACTGCTTGGAAAGATTTCCAAACGCTAGCTACCTCAGTTATCTCTGCAGAGTGCAAGTTGATGATAGACAGGAATCAATTAATCAAAACTGCTGACCATCTGCAGTCGGTTACTACTTAACACTGGTGGGATGTATTCACTGGATGGTCTCTCTCCTCCACAAGGCTGCTCAATATAATGTTGCATCCCTTGCTATGGCTGCTGATCTCCCTAATATTAATTGCTATAGTTTTTATTGGACTCTTGCGCAGGATGGCATTTCTCTATAATAGAATGACTGCGCTGGAAAAACGTTTGATCGGCCTACAGCACACCGTACATGCTTCTAAATCATGGCATTGAGTCAGCATTTTCAGGCCTCACTTCGAAAGGGGTGGAATGTCATGAAAAGCCTCTAGGCGCTTGCAGTAACCTGCAGTTGCATCAACCTACTGGGCTATCTTGCATGTATTTAGAGCTTATTCGAAGTGTGGAGGAAAATGCTGAACCAGCCAGGCCTCTCAAACTGGGTGAGCCCGCATGCTTGTAAGGGGTTAACTTTGAAGGCCCTTCTTGAAGACAAAAACATCTAGTTTGCAAGAGGCTCTGCGCAGCCTTTAGGAGCCAGGCACAGCCTTGCTGTTCTTCGCTCTGCGAGTCAGGTGCACTGATAACACGGGAATGTAAGTCCTTCCCAAAACAACGTACACGGAGCCTGGGAGCCAAGACTGTTTGTTTCTAGTTGTAACTTTCCAGGCGAAAACATGTTGTGGTGCATAAAGGTTGGGCCCAGAAGATTCTTGAAGAGCTAATACGTCATAGTGATTGACATGCAGCCCCTAATAAGAGAACTTTACCTTGGCCATCTAGGGAGGGACTCTTCCTGGGCTGTTCGAGAGAAAACAGCGCCTGGACTACCATCAAAGTTTCTGTGTGATTGGCTTTCTTCCAGACTGAGTTCACTGTGCTTCGCATAGATTCTTACTTGTGTGGGAGGGTGATTAGGAGTGATATTATTGCACTAAGGGCTGGCCCCAGGGAAGTGCGGGTTCCCCTTTTCACTACAAAAACATTACTTGCTCGAACAAGATTAGGTATTTCACCAAGTCCAGTAATTGTTGACGATCAATCAGAGGAATTAAGGTCAGAGCGATTTTAGATTCTAGGAGGAGTAATGGGAAATTACAATACTTGATTGGACACCGGTCATGTATGCATGCATTCTTGTACCTTCGTCCTGTCAGTCAGCGTGGCGCAATATTCTAGAACTTTCTCAGTGCAAAACATGTTTACTGATGGAAGAAACCCCAGCTCGCTAACTCTCCAAGGCGCTCCTTCTTCCCCCCTAAGAGCCCATCTGCAAATTCAGGAATGTCTCTTATCAGTGCGTGCAAGGTCGTGTCGTTTCTTCTCATGCGAATGAGGGCCTGTTTAGGGAGGCTGGCAGTGCCACGGTTGCAAAGAAAGAATATTCCAGTGGAAGCTAAAGCAGTATGCATTGCATTAACCCCTAGTGAGCAAGCTTTATCGGGCCTGCACTCTGCTAGCTAGTGTCTTGATACTGCAAGACTGGCTATCTAAGCGCTATAATGCTTTAAGCACTCAAATACAGGTCTCTATTAGCTACTAAACTTGGGCCTCTGCCCTGCCTTTGCAAGCTATGAATGTAACCTTCCACACCCCTTTGGCACGTTCAATGTAGCTCACTGTGCTTAGTATATAGGCGCTACTAAATCATTACAGGTCTCTTTCAGCATTTAGTACACACTTTGAATGAGCTGTTAGTCTTAGCTGTTAATGCAGCCATCTATGGACCTAATAGGTTATATGGTTAGCTCAGCAGGCTAATGCACCCGTGAAAATGCATCTTCCTTCACACTACAGTCATGTTTTTGTTTGCTCCTGAGTTTTGGGCCTAGGCTCTCAAAAGAAATCATCTGTACCTTGAACAAGCAAGAAGCAAGTCAAGTTTCATCTAAGAATGTATGACATCATTGAAGAGATGAAGATTTGAATTTTGAAGAATTCTCATTTCAAAGCTAAGTAGAATTGTGTCTGACTGAGAACTCCAGTTCAACTTATAATATAAGACAAGTCTTTACCTTGGTTTGATCAACCAGTGAGTATTTTGGGTCCTTAGGGGTTAATGGTTTGACTTTACTGTGTGCATGTGTAGCGCAAGTTGTTTTGGCTGAGAGAATCTCTCTGAAACTCTCTAACGTCATTTTTACTAACTTTGATAGGCGGCTTCCTATTTTTTCTCGCCCCTTTGGTACACATGTGAAATCAACTGCTGTTTCACGTTCCTCCGAAATCTACGGTGAAGAGGATTCCTATCTGTTTATTCGTCGACAGCAGCAGTGTCCTGAGGTGAGGTTGGGAAATTCCTGTGTGTTTCCTTTCCTCTGGAAGGTGAGCGTTTCGCTTTTGTTCTTTCCGACGCTGTGATATTTATGCATTTCCTGTTTTTTCGGTAAGTGCAGAAACGCTCATGAAATATTGACCTTGTTACTGTTCAAGTAAACATTACTTCTTTTTATAAGGAGCTGTTTGCGAGGCGACTGTGGAGAACTGCAGACAGTAGAAATTCAATTATAAACAAACCATCACTTATTACTCAATTTTGAAGGCATACGCAGCAACTGAAGGAACTGCAGGAAGTTTCTTTTCTTTGAATAAACTTTATTTGGAGTTCAGAATTACACGTGGAAAGTGGGGACACTATTTTCCTATGCCAGCAAATACTATGTGTGTACAAATAATGTCAACTCGTCTTTTCAGTGGCTGTTCTATTAATTTAATGTATTAAAGCCATTGATCTGCATGAACACCATTCCCAGTGAAAAGACTGAAACCCTAGTGTACCTATAAAGAACTCATTTTTTCAATGACAGTACAATGAATCCAACGTGTTTCATCAGCTAACCAGAACACAGTTTAGTCATTTCATTGTTTAAGCATATGGAAACGGGAGTCTTCTTACCTTCTACCTTTCCTTTAAGGGATCCTAAAACATAACTTAGAACTATTTACCTTCTGGGAATAAAAGGGTGAAGACTTTAATTCAGAGTTAAAAGGCAATTTAGAAGTTTTGATTTATATCAAGTGCCAAATTAAGAATAAACTGGGAATCTTGGGTGTCATGAAGTAAACTAAGTATTCAAGAACATTTATCCTCTCAGCAGTTGCAGAGGAGCTTCCAGGTAATTGATTTGTGTGTTTTGGAAAGTAATACTTAAATTAAAAATTAATTAAAAGAGTTTAATATTGTATACATCTCTCGTCCATGCAGAGACCAGGAGGTTGGAGATCTGGTGTCTGAGTTTGTTATTTATCCACTTCCCCTTTCCCCCCTCGGGTGACACAGGCTCAACTGGTATTTTAGTTAGTTGAGTGCGCTACACCAGGGTGGGTCTGTGGGGCTCAGCAGCTCCTGCGATGGACTGAAGGTTGGACCTGACAGCACGCTCCAGTGAGCTTATAATGATGGTGGGATCAGAGTGCCGCAATTTGAACTCTATTTCCTAGCTAGTCAGCTGCAGTTTGTAGCTGGATGGCAATCTGACAAACCGACACTTGACACTTCCCTGCTGCAACCAGCAGCAAAACATTCTTATTTGAAAGAGATTTTGTGGGTGCCAACCCTCCATCTTGGGCGGCAACCGCTCCTGGTGACATTAGGCAAACAACTATGGGATAAAGCCTGCAAGGTACTTGCGGTCAAAGACCCCTTCTCCCCACAGATTCCACTATCTGCGGTGATGTCAGATGGACAGCAGTTGCGACTGGGTATAAGAAAACACTGGGAGTCCTATGGGGTTGTCATGATAGGAGAACTGCTTTGCGACGACACATTAATGGACTTGCAGGCGCTGAGGGGAGCGCACGTGTATACATACGGGACAATATTTACTACATCGAACCATAGTACACGCCCTTACACAATGATGGCTGTCACTTTACGGGCATATAGACCCGTGCGCTGCAGTGGAAACCATATATATGTCTCCGGGGGGACACGCAGTATCTAGACTTCATGAATTGCTACTCTATAGCCATTCTTCCACTGAATTGAAGATACTACACAGATTTGGGAAAGCCCTTCACAGATACTGAATGGCTGAAAGTAATCACAAACAAGTTTCTAGAAATGCCAAACTGCAACTTATACAGCTATACATAACACATAGAGCATACCTAACACCACAAAAGATCTCCGGATTTAATGGTTCAGACAAGCAATACTGCCCCTGATGTAAGGATAAGAACGCAGGGATTGTACACATTTTCTGGTCATGCTCAAAACTTCAATGATACTGCGGAGAAATTGCAAATAGAATGTCTCGAGATTTGATATTGAATGTCCAATCCACAGCAGCTTGTCGGTTGGGAATCTTCCCAAGCTTGAAGAAAAGACAAGACATAGGCCAAATGAAAGACCTAGCCCATGTGTCTGACTATCGTACCGGAGAGTCGGGAATCCGTGGGACAAGTAATAACATAACGCTTTAGGTAAGAGTAACAGCGTAATGACTAGACAGTGGAAGGGCTGGTGAAATAGACTACTGAAGGCTTGTTGGGTTGTTTGTAAGGGGGGAAGGGAAGAGGGGCATTGTTCCAAAAAGGTAGTAGGTGCCTTCAGAACACTAGTATGTATGAGGTCCCTTAATTATGTACAATGATACATTATGTACGTTTCTGTTAATTTGAAAATAAAATTATGCTGAGAATATCACTAGTAAAAATGTTGATCCTCCCTACATTTCTACACTTATTCATCAACGGCCTGGGAAATTCTATTGATGGGCATGCTGTTAGAACGTGTCTGGGCTGGGAAAGCCGGAAGTCAATTGGGACATTCTCATTACACCAATGTGACAAGGTGGGCTTGAAACAGCTAACTTTGGGAATTTTGATCTTGCTGTGTGTGGTGTAAACATGTATATAAAGGGAGGTGTGGGGAGTGATAGAAAATAGGCTGGCATGGGTTCCTTGCTCGAGCAGGGATCTCGGGTGTGGCTATTCCAGAAGTGGAGGTTGAGAAGAGAGTGGGGAAGTATGGGGTAGCTGGAGTAGGGGTGGGGTGCTTATGATGTAGTATCCTGTTTAACACAAGCCTAATAAATTGGCAGTTGTCCGACTCACTGAAAACTCACACTTCATTACACAGTGGAATTGGTATAGTCCGGAGCCGGACAGACCACATGCACTTATAGAGACAGCAATAGCAGACCCAGAATTACACAGAACAGTGGTCCATAATGGCATCTGTTGCACCAAGGCGAAATGAAATAGGTTGCGTGCACAGCTTGAATGGCCAAAAAAATTGTGATCCAACTGTCGGTTCTCACCCATAGTACCTGTGGCAGGACTGTCCATCAATTCAGGGACACTGTTAATCAGTACTGCGGACAAGTTAGGAATAGAAACATTCCTATTCATTACATTGGGCATGTGGAAAGGTAGGGGGTCAGCTCACTGCTCAAAGTTTTCCTCTATTTCAGGATTAAGAACCGATTACACAGAGTTTTCCCATCCTTTCCAATTCAACCAAGGATTAGGGGAATCCTACACATAATTTTGGCTCAGGGCGGGGGCAGGCTGGTCTCCTGTCTATACTCTAAACAAGGCAAGGCTATTTGGGTGGCGAGGGTGAAAGCAAAGTGGGAACAAAGGCTTGAGATGTCTATAACAGAAGAGAGCTAGGCTTTTGTTGGTAGTCAAATTTAAAAAATAGCCTTAGTGCCAGCATCAAGCCCATCCAGTTTAAATACCTGCACCAAGCATATTATTCTCCAGCCCGCCTAACAGAGCCTACCGCAGTCAGAGAATGTATGCAGATGGTGCCATGATGCACATGTCGACTTATATCATCTAGCATGGTCAAAAGTTTTGGGCAGTGATGTTTGAAGTTGCTAGTAAACTTATAGATGAGAACTGGCCTCCCGTTTTATTAATAGGGGTGCTTAATCTAGCACAGAACATTCCCCATCATGGCAGAAAGTCACCAGCCAGCTTGCAACTGCCCGCAGATGTGTTGCTAAACACTGGAATAACAAAAAAGTTGGTCCTTTGCGGACTGGCATCGGTTAGGCCTGGCTGGGCCCAAGCGCAGATGTCGTCCGCCCCACTGCTTTCATTGCGCCTGCGCGTCCCTGCTGTCTCGACCCAGCGGAATGGGAGGGGGATTTGTGCCCAGTTTTGCACTCTCTCCCCCTAACGTTTCTATAATCGACGGCTGGGCGGCCCATGATGCGTCTAACCAACCACGGCATGATATTTAGTTGCAATTTTGGGAATTCTCATCATGACTGTAGCATTTGTCAATTGGATTGCGAATTGGCGTTTTAAGCGTGTGAGTACATTTGTGGCTCTGAGAAGTCTCATACTGGTATTATAGTTAAGGTAACTATGCTTGGCCTTTGTCTCAGGCCGCCAAACCTGCTAATATTTGGATTCTATAGACACTATCTGGCGAAAGCATCCACACAGGATGGCAGAACAATCACATGATCATGGCAGGCCCAACAGTAAGCATGCTGCAGACCCTCGGCTCCTAAATCGAAATGCTTGTCCTATTTATTATGTTAGTGTTTGAATTACAAGCATTCTGCTGTCCTTTTTGTAAAGGTCTGTAATTAATTCTAAATAATATATTTTAAAAAAAAATATGCTGCTGCCGCCTGCCCCTTTTCTCAAATCCTGTTTTTCTACAGCTGTTACACTTACATTTGCCCCATAATCGGAAGTGGAAATGCCCCCCGCACCCTCAGCGAGGGGCTTGTTGCCATTAGTACTCTGGCTGTTAATAATGGTGCTGGTGCTTCAGGGAAAAGCATGCTGGTAGGGGCCTGAACTTCCAGCAGGTCAGGCGTGCTGTGAGGTCTGTGCCCCTACGGCAGACTTTGTTTGGTGGCCCGGAAAGGGTGCTGGTATGATGCTACCGGCACCCTTATTTCCGGACCACCAAACTCATGATGAAGCCCTCTGCTCCAAAATTGGCACCGCTACAGCTCTCATCAAGTTCAGGCTAGTTTTGTTTTTGCGTTCTATAACTTCCACCTGTTTTCCCCACCTAACCTTTTAAATCTAGTAATATTCTTACATATTTTAATGATTGGACTTCAAATTTGGTTGTCCATGCATTTCCCCCATTCCCAATAATAGCAAGGATGCTGGCTCAGTTGAGGAGACAGCTGGTATCCATGGTGCTGATTACTCAAGATTCCGGACCTATTGGGGATGTCCCATGACAACCTTGAACTCCTGAACATCCGTGAAGACCTGCTCTCCAACCTTGATTCCAACATCCCCCCTTGTGTCGTCATCTTACTTGATCTCTCCTCCGCCTTCGACAAGGTCAACCATGCCATCCTGCTAAACCATCTCCCTGATAAACTGGGGATCACCGGTCAGGCTCTGGCGTGGCTGACTTCTTTTCTCTCTGATCAATCGACCCTCCCAGGTTCAACGTGGGTCCTTCCTCTCCTCTATCTCTACCTGTGGTGTCCACCAGGGGTCTAACCTCTCTCCCTGGCTGTTCAACCAATACCTGGCACTTCTTGTCTACCGCATTGCCATGCTCTGCCCCAACTTCCAGTGCTATGCGGATGACACCCAGCTCATTTTCAGGCTACCCTCAGCCACCTCTTCTCCCTCTCTCATATCTGACTGGCTTTCCGCCATCCAAGAGTGGTGTGCTGCCTTAATGCCAGTAAAACCGAGATTTTCCTTATCGGCACACCCACACCCTCCTTTCCTGTCACTTTCTGGCCTGCCTCTCTTGGTCCTCTTCCTCCTCCCGCCTCGGAGGCAAAATAACCTCGGGGTCATCTTCAACTCCACACTCTCCTTCTAAAAAGTCACACTACCAGCTGCACCTCCTCAGGGGTATTCTTCCTTTCCTCTCCTTCCCCCAGAAGCTCACTGTACCCAGAGCTCCGTTTCTCTCTAGGTTGGACTACTGCAACAGCCTTTTTCTAACTCTGCCTGCTTCCACCCTTCACCCTCTGCAACTTATACAGAACAGGACTGCAAGACTTGCCCTTGGCCTCAAGCCCAGGGATCGCATCTCTCCAGGACTGCAATCTCTACACTGGCTCCCAGTGGCTGCGAGGATTAAGTTCAAAACCCTCTGCATTGTTCACAAGGCTTTCTGGGGCCTCAATACCTTCAACTCTCTCTGCCTAAATATCTTCCTTCTCAAGCTCTTCGCTCATCCGCCTCCAACTCCCGCAGGGTCAGTCACTTCTCCAAGCAAGGAGTTGGTGGTAGTTCTCTTTCTTCGGCTGAGGCCTCCCTCTGCAACAGCCTTCCTGCCCCCCTGAAACTTGAGGAGAATCATCTCCGGGTCCGGAAGCACCTCAAAACTTTTCTCTTTGCTTCTTTCTCTCCTCCTTTCCTCTGCTGATTTCCTGGCTGAAACTGACCTTGCACTGGCTATCTGGCCACCCTCTGATCTCTGGCCCAGGTCCCCTCCCCCACCAGTTGCACACCTGCACTGCCTTCCTTGCAACCCTGCACTTGGGGACTGTTTATTTTTTTTTTCTGTATCCCTACCAGCACTTGACGCCTGCACTTACCCTCACTTTCCAGCTGTTGGCCGTACTTTACTGTTATTTATTCTATTATCCTTTACTGCACTTTCCCCTTCCCCCTTCCTATGCACTTGCGATCTGAATGACACCTGGCCTAGTAGGATTGTTGTCTGTCTTCCCTGTTTCCCCTCCCCTGCCTCGTCGCGCCTTGAAACACTTGTGTATATGCGCGTTATAAATGCCATATCATATCAGTATGGAGACTTCAGAAAAGTTAAAGCATTGTGCTGGTTTAGGTGGAGCAGTGGCATGCTGACTTGTGAAGTCGTATGTGGTATGTTTAGTTCATTAGAAATTTTAACTTGAAGGGTGGAAATTTTGTTCATAAGGGCCTTCTGGATGTCAGAACACCACGTCTTATCTTTTACACAATCAGGTACCAGGATCGGATTCTCAAGTTCTTTCAGGATCGCAAACTGTTCCTTTGTGCCTGATTTAGCTTGCAAAGTCATGTTGCACTAGCCAAGAAACAAAGGTTAACAATAATGGGTAGTAACTCAACTCCATCGCCATGCAAGTTTAGTGGGACTGATATAACTAGCACGAGGGTGGAATCTAGCTAGGTGAGTTTACTCTACACACCCTTCCAATCCAACCTCTTCCGTTTTCCTACTTCCTAACCAATCAAATACCATGCCCCATTCCCCCCAAACACCCCAACTCTCCAGGGCCAATTACTTGCTAATCCCGCAACTAAATTGGACCCTCACATTGTATGGATATCAAACTAAGCTTCTATCATCTCGTTGTTACTGCCTTCTATATCCGTGGTTGCCATAAACACTTCATGAATAGTGGCTCTATATAGCCTAAATTATTCTATGTACCTTGTTAACATACCCTCCACTTTCTACATTAAACGTTAGACAATTGCATATAATCCACTCCATGATTTCACAATGTACTGCAGTTAACGAACGTGTGCCCTCTCTTCCCTAGTTCCAGTATGGGATCTAGAACAGCTCTTTCTCTACTCGAGGCAATCTTCCAGATTCGGATACTTGATCGTCTAACCTCAGCAATTGTTTTGACCAACTTCCACTAGCATTTTAAATTAGAATTGCCACAAACCATCTTCGGGTTGTAGGTTTCCCCTTAATGTGGAGCCGAATTCTGCAACCTATGGCTCGGCAGACGTTGTGTACTACGAATCTCATGATGACTCATTGACTGCTGGCTAGGGCTGATCGGTGTAGTCCAAAACAATGGGGGGGGGAGGTTACAGACTCGTAGTAGTCATCCAATTGTTTTATCAAAGTCATCCCGCGTCCCAATTCACTACGTCCTTAAATGTGAACTCTAATGCTCGATATTTCCCTTTATAGTATATGGATTGGAAATATTTTTCTATTAGCTCCCCATTTTCTATCAAATATAAAGTACATTTTTGTAGTGCTGGGATCGTGCCACTCTTCCCTGTTCCAGTAATGCGCCAAAATCTATATACCTAATTTGCTGTGCATCTATTCACCCATTTGCAAAATTTCCACCAATATTGCTTTTCACTGGATACGTTTCTGCTGTTGCTTTTTAAGGTCAAAAGGTCTTTCGTGGTTTACCTGTCCCTCCATAGCTTTTCCAAAACAGTAGTAAAGTCTTGTTCCCCTGGAAACGTTTCTTTACAACAGCCATTGTGTTATGGCTACAACTACTTATTTGCTTTCAAATTCGAGTGTTAAAGGAATATGTTCCCGAATTCCACCATTTGGATGGGATAATGGCCACTGCCCACATCATTTAAACACGTCCCATAGGCTTTTCACAAACGAACACATCTTGGGTACATTCATGATGCAGTTTGTTTTTGCTTGCTTCACGAAGTTCACTGTACAACTTGGTTTTGATCAACGCTGTTCTAGTTTCCATATATGTATGCTCTACTGTTCAAAGCACACGTCCTCCATTACCACCATCATTTTAGTATTCTATAATACTGAATCAATATTTCACTTAATCCCATTTCCTGCAAACATTTTGTATCATCCACCTTTTGAATGCTTGCCCATCTGAGCTTCTAGCATTTCATTGTAGAACTGAAGAATTCTACTTCAATGCTTCCCGTTAGTGATCTCGTTTAGATGCGCTATCCTAATGTTTGTCTACAGCTTTCGTGATAGTTTCTAATCTACTGGTGGTTTGCACATATAGTATTACTTTAATCCAGCAGTATTCTAACTGGTGCGCACCCCCGCAGGGATTCGCAGGTACATCCCTGGGGGGCCGTGAGAGCAAGTTTTTTTTATATAATTTTTTTTAGATTGGGAGAAATGGGCAAGGGTGGCTCATGTGGGTGGCCCATTTTGACTGCCCCACACTTTCTTAGCTCATCCATAATGGCAAGGGGCACCCACCAAGTGGCCCCCTCACCCAATATGGAGGAGCTAAGGACCCAGCCCAGTGAAACAGTGAGCACTCCATCAGATGCTTTTTCCAGCTGGGGGAGTGCTCCAGGGCTGACTGAACTGGCAAAGGGCAACACCATTACCCTTTGACAGTTCAGTTCCCCATCCGCACATGCTCACAGCCATGCAAGGTGGGGGCATTTTGCTTTGCCAGCATTGCATAGCTCATTAGAAAACTGTCTGGGGCACTGCATGTCTGTATGAGTGAGCTCCTGCACCTCCTTGCACATACGGACAGGGCATCCTCCAGCAGGGTGTTCCAGCACCAACACGGCCAATGCAGAAGGTACGTGTATGGTGATGGATGCTAGTGTGAATGTGCGTTTGTTTTGGTCCGTGAAGAAGTGGTGGATAGACAGGGTTTGGGGGGAGAAGAGGTTGCAAAACAAAGGAATTTTTAAAATGGCCAAATGCCTTTGTAGCATATTCCTCCAACCCACCTATCACCCATACACACCTGCCAGAATCAGCTCTCCTGGAGGTACTGGAGGAAATAGTTATGCCCACCCACTCACTGGCCCTCGGACTGGGTTGGGAACGGGATGGGGAGCCCAAGGACTAGCGGGAACCATGAAAGTGGTGGGAGCAGGATGGTGAGAGCCCAGGGACTGGGTATGGGTGGGAAGAGGGAGCCCAGCGACTGATGGGCGCAGTAATGGCATGCAATACATACTGTCCATTTGGCATTTTTGGGGGTCCCAGCATGCCCAAACTTTGCGCAGTGGGCCCAGGGCAAACAGACCACTGCTTAATCTAAATAAGAGGAACATTCTCTAACGGCTAGGTGACTCCTGATTAGTCTTTCTTTGGCTGGTATTACCAGTTTACCCAGTCGCTCGGCAACCAATGTTTGAGCTGGTGCATTATATTTTTATCTGGTCTTTAATTGGAATGTCATTCGTTTTGTTCACTACCGTGCAATATGCTGGCCTTCAGTTACATGCAATAGCATATATTAATAGTTTCTGTAATCTGTTCCCTCTGCAATTCCCACATTTCGCCATTACAATGTCTCGCCATTTAGCCAGATGTTCCATTTAACATCTAATGTACCAGAATATACTGAATCTTAAAACCTACTAAAACCTCACCATGGTCTTTTTGCATCTACTACCCCAGGTCAGTCTCGGGTGAATAGCTCAGGGGCAACGTGCCCCTGTAACCAGAGTACTTGGTGCAAAGAAGTACTTTAAAGGGAAAGCGATTAGTCAAGAAAAGCATTTTACAGCCTTTACACCAATTGCTCCCTTCCAGAAAGTGTACACTTTAAAATGTCCCCCATTGTGTTGAAAGGCAAATGCGTCTACCCAGTGCCAGTCTCGGGGGGGATAGCTCAGGGGCAACGTGCTGGCCCTGAAAGCAAGACGACACAGGTTCGATCCCCGGTACGGCTTAGAAACCTCTGGGGGTTTATAAATATATAGCAGTTCCCAATTGCTCACTTCATTGCCCCGAACCCAGGGTCTGCGATCAACTATACCAACATTCAGGATACAAAAGACAAGTGTTTCAGAGTGCGACCAAGCCTTACCAGGCCCAGTGAATACAAGTGGCATGGAAAGAGAAGGGGGGGGGGGGGGTGGGGTGCGTGTAAGGGACGTGGAAACTGCAGAACAGAATAAATAAGTGAAAAAAATGTATCCAGTTAAAAGAGGCGGGGATGCCAGAATACCGTATGTAAACACCAACAGATACAGAAAGGTGCAGCAAAACATATTCGACATCGAAGAGACAATTCCAGCTACGTGTGCTGATATACAATGTATATTAACAGGACGATGCACACCCATGACTAAATGAGGTAGTTCCTACAAGGCAAGATCTCACTTATGAAGCATGGTCCAGCAACAAAGCACAAGACCATGAGCGCTACATATGAAAAGTTCACTGCGCCCCTAAGTTCACTTCACTAAGCAACATTACGGAACTCCCATCAGCACCACAATGACTTTCAGAAATCCTTTCAAAAAAGTTGGCAAGTCCACCACAGCACTAGCCCAACAACACAAATCAGTCAAGACTCCTAGAACCATTGATTTTTCTAACTTCAGCCTCCAAAGACCAAGAATGTCATCTACACAAGACATGAAGCCTCCCATATATCAACCAGAGCACATTTACATATTGGTGCACTACTGCATCCATCTCGGGGATGTTTAGTCACCGTAGCCCATTTTAGATTCACTACAGTACATGGTAGTACCTCATCCTCGAATCCTCTTTGCCCCATTTCATAACTGCCATTTCCAAAGCTATTGGGTTTGCCAAAGTTGGTAAACATGCTCACCTAAAACAAAATTATAAAAAGTATTGGTACAAACGTACATACCATTGGCACATTTTGCTGCGTCAGCACGTGACGAACACATTTGGGAATACATTTGTTACGCAAAGCTTTTAGCAGACCAGGCTAGTCACGGATTGACCCAAAGGGAAAAGTAGTTATGGCTGTAACCAGAGTACTCGGAGCAAAGCATTTCTAATATACAAGGAAAAGTGACGGCAGGAAAAGCATTTTACAGCTTTTATCCAATGGCTCCCTTCCAGAACGTGTACGGCTTAAATGTCTCCAATTGTCCAAAGGCAGGGAATCTGGCTAGCTAGTGTGTCGCCTTCTATACATATTCAGTACACCATTTCTTACTCGCCATGGGTCAATGGCTAGTTTGAATGTTTCCGCATCGAGTTATAGGAAATTGAAGTGCCCCGGTCTACACTAACACGGTGTGCTACAGAGTGCTGACTGCCTTCTTACCTTAATGGACCAGTGACAAAAGTAATTACACCAGAAACTAAAGGGCAAAAGCAATTCTGTCCCTTCCTAAACACAAGCGAAAAAGTGACCGTATAGTGCTACAAATCAGCCAGCCGATCAGTTCGTGATCAGTAAATCAAACTCATTTAACCATTGGCAACAAAATTGAGCTGGATAGATTGGGTTCCAGGGCAGGACTGAACATGAAGTTACTGCTTCACTCGATGGGACACATTAAATAATCCGTTGTCACAGTAACTGGGTCAGCACAGCACCGAAGAGTTCAGTCTATGGAGGGTCGGAACGTGATCTCGCACCCCCGGTAACCGGGTGCCACTCCGGCTATACACAATGTGGGTATAATCCAGTGGTAGCCTTACAGTAGATACAGCCAGCCATGCATAACTTCCACTGTAGTTTTATAGTGCTTGCCAAAAATGCGACTTTATGAACAAGTGTGACCAAAAAAATACAACAGTCACAATAGAAATACAAATTAATGCGCTGCATGTATGCTTAAGGAATTGCGCCTATGTTGGCCCGCGAACTTCATCAGCACAAGAGATAGGTATAACTTTGTACCAGAAGACATAAATAACTCACACACAAGTATACTTGGCATTTGTATAAACACATTAGACCTCCAGCCAATTATTGTATTCCAACAGTATTGACAACGCAACCACAATTAGGGCAGGTGAAAGAAACGCCGTGCTTTTGGGCGAACCCACTCTGAAAAGGAGCCAAGGAATACAACTCCAGCATCACCATGAAAACTGGACTGGAATAACTTCGAAACCGGCGTGTTATCAAAACTACGGTGCACCTGCCCGTTAGGTTTGTGGCATCACCACAGGGCAAATGCAAAGCAACTGGGCCATTAGCGGATAAAATAGCAAGTAAAGGGATTTAGGGGGCGCGAGCAAGAACACAGGTAAAGTACAAGAAGCAAGCATGTCCACCTACTGGTTTTATAGCAATGCCATTTGCTTCCTCAATTCAACAAACCCCTAGCCAGGGCAAACAACCCACAATACATTTAAAAAGAAACAAACCAAAGTTGGATACGACATTTATTGAGCAACAAAAGTCAACAGAACAAGTATCGTATGTCTGTACAAAACCAAGTGTTTGATACTACTCTGCATTACAGTTAAAATGTTTTACTGAATAAAACTCACCAACCAAAACCAACTACTTTCAGAATCAATAGCTTCTTTGAAGCCACAGCAACACTTAAATATGGGGCAAGAATTCAATCCGAATGGCTGGTTACAAAGATCAATTGGGCTCTCTAACCTCAAATACAGTTACAAAAAGGCAAAGTTTAATTTGGGAAAGTTCAGTTGTAGTCCATGGTGTTTAAGTTTCTGGTGTCCCTTCTTCCCAAGTCAGGATTACACAGAAGGTTGCAAGTGCTATTGCGGAATTTAAGTGTGCTGCTGTTCCTTCTTTCCAATCAGGGATTTGTGGATATGCGGAATTACACCTAGAAGGGGAAAAAACAATTTAGTTTAGGCGACAGAATAAAACATTCGCCATCTTGAGAAGCAAAACGAAATGTCCTATGATTAAAGACAAATGTTTGAGATTTAGACATGGTTCATGACAGGCTTAAGATGCGGTATCTGACAACGATAGATCGTGTCAACAAGGTCGTTCCATAAAGATTTAAATATAGCCTTTCGGTCTTGATTTTTAGGAACTGAGTGGAGTACGCTAACCCGATTCGGGGAGCTAAAAGCACTCCTCGTTTTTTTGAAGAGTTAGAAACTTCCCCAGTAGCTAACAGAAAAAAAGGTATGTTGTATGCCAGTCCTCCCTTTCCCTCCCCCCACCCCCAAGAGCAGCCAAAGCAAATTAACAAAGCCCATTAGTTGATGGAAGGTGTGTAACCCGCCCGAGTGGCATTGGGATGTGAACAACGCTCCCACAGCATTTCTGACCTGAAATGTCAAAGCTCAGCCACATAAATGAAAGCTGGCTGCATCCCAAACCAGCGACAACCCAGGTCCGGTTCACAAGAACCAACATCGGTTTAGATAGTCAAGAGCAAGCAAAAAAAAAAAAAAACAAAGACGCTGGTGGGAGGGCACTTACCACCACCAGCAATGGTTGCCTTAATGAGGGAATCCAGTTCTTCGTCCCCTCTGATGGCAAGCTGCAAATGGCGAGGAGTAATTCGCTTCACTTTCAAGTCTTTTGAAGCATTTCCAGCAAGCTCAAGCACCTGGAAGGTTGACACAAAATGATTAATTTTTTTAAACTCAATTTAACCACATTATATAACGTTAGTGTTCACCTCCAGCGAAAGGCCAGACTAGGTTCTGAATGGGCCCCTTCCAACAAGGGGTAAATCATTGAAATCCAGCGTTGGCAGATATTCCCTGCCAGATGCTGGGGTCGCACAACATCCATACTTTTACTTTACAGCATGCGCCCATTCGCGCATGTACCCAGCAACTAAAAAAAACATTACGAGTATACGTGCTTAAGTTACACTATTAGAAAATCAGGTAACGTAAGAACACTAGTTCAGCCAAGTAGATGCCAACACTTTTTGGAGGAGGTAGTGATACCACTACCGTGATAAGTTAATGCAAAGCGAACCTACTGATGGAAAGCTCACACGCTTAAAACGCCAATTCGCAATCCAATTGACAAATGCTACAGTCATGATGAGAATTCCCAAAATTGCAACTAAATATCATGCCGTGGTTGGTTAGACGCATCATGGGCCGCCCAGCCGTCGATTATAGAAACGTTAGGGGGAGAGAGTGCAAAACTGGGCACAAATCCCCCTCCCATTCCGCTGGGTCGAGACAGCAGGGACGCGCAGGCGCAATGAAAGCAGTGGGGCGGACGACATCTGCGCTTGGGCCCAGCCAGGCCTAACCGATGCCAGTCCGCAAAGGACCAACCCTCCTAGTAATGGGCACCCCCCGTCAGGCACTCACCTCGGCAGTTAGGTACTCCAGAATGGCGGCGCTGTACACGGCAGCCGTGGCCCCCACACGCCCGTGGCTGGTGGTTCTGGACTTAAGGTGCCTGTGTATACGTCCCACTGGGAACTGAAACAAAGGCGACATGCATCAAAACCACGAAACAAAAATCCCACGCGCGAAGAAAACAGTATCTATTTGTAAAACGCTCCGCCCACTCGAGCCGCCATTTACAGATTATCAAAGGAAGAGGAGGAACCAACCTGCAGGCCGGCCCTCTGCGAGCGGGAAACAGCCTTTGTCTTGGTCTTGCCAGAGTCCTTTCCTGCTTTACCGCCAGCCTGCGACAAGAAAACGAACATGTTACAATCGATGACCCACTACAAAAAAACCCTGATCACACCACCCAGTCGCCAGCTAAAGAACGAGAAGCCATCCCTCAGAGCGGGGTCGGTGGGACTCTACAGCGCGGACGCTTCGTGCGCTATATGCAGTCCGAGCGATATGCACACTCGAAATCACTTCATAAAGCGGATAGAAGCGGTCGTAGCGTTTTCGTGATTCACCGGAAGAAAGAACGCACGAACGAACCACACCCGCACTCACCATTTCCAACGAGGCGCTGAGCTCCGGACAACCCAAAAAGCAAGGACGAAGATAAGCAGGCGATGGGAGTCTCTGAAACGATGAACGCGCGTCCTGGTTACACAACGCTCCGAACGTCAATTCAAACTGCACAACCTCGCGCCTTCCAACTGCCGTTTATAGCGCGGAATGTTGGCGCATCCGGGCCACCGGGATTGTTTTATAGCCAGCCAATCGCTTCGGGGCTGCCTATTGTTCCTGCAGCTTGCCAGCGTCTTTACGTATCCAATCAGAGCGTTACGGGGGCGGGCTGCACTGGCGCGCGGCGAAGAGGAGGAGGGACAGAGCCAGAAGGCGCGCGGATAATCTGCAAGTGCGCGCCCTCCAATGTTTGTAGGCGCGCACGAATCTCGTGCGTCAACGCAACGTTATGAGGACAGGGCGGGGGAACGCAGTGTTTGGGCCGCCATTAGTGAAAAGATTTAAGGTATCCCTGTAAAGTCATTGTACATTAACAGAGTATCGAGGCAGCCTACTCGAAAGTAACGCGCCTAAAATACTCTGCATCTTTAAAATTACATTACATCGAATATACGGCTGTGTGTTCTTAACAATACCAACGTAACGGAGCTTTCGGTCTTTAAACAAAGGACTTTATGATCCCCAGAAAGCGGACATTTGACGAACTGGAATCAAGAGTTAGATTGTCTAGTTATTAAAACCTCTTTTTTAATGAATCGGTAAACTCCCGGTCAAGTTAGTTTAAGGAGTTTGTGTTCAATTTTAAGAGGGGTTACTGTCATTATGCCCAGGGAAATGTTTAACCAATCAGGTAGAAGGGTTTCGAAGACGGACTCGACCATCCAGGTGTTGGGAAGTTTGAGTGACGCTTCACTTCATCCAAAGCAGCAACAACACTCGATGCACAACAACTTTAACTGCAAGGATTAAACTATCTCGGGAAAGTTCGGCACTATTCCCTTGATCTTCATCATTAGTGGCGAAGGAACCAAAATACCCCTCAGGAGGAATCCAACCACATTAATTCTATGGGGCACTTTCAGGAGAATAGGAAGTAGTCACATCTTGAAATGGAAGATTGGACTCCAGTGTGGAAGGAGAAACACTTTTAAGTGAAGACACTTACACAACGGTAAAGCTAAGGGAAGCATAGTTTATTTCACGTAAACGGGACACAGCTGCCAAACCACATAACAGTCAGGAACATAGAGCCCTGGCTGGATGTAAACACGCCAAGGTTGCATTACAACAATCCCTCCACCCCCCATAAAGTTGAACAAAAAGAAAAGAAATTGAGAGAAGAGGAACAGAAGACAAAGATAATATAAGGATCGATAAACAAACAACTCATTGAATGAACTGAACAAGAACACCTAACATCTGCACCCCCTAGCCCCATGTGTTCACCTTCCCACACCCTAACCCACATAGTCTCTCAGTTTGATAGGAGGCAGCCTGATCCTCTGAACAGCACTAGTACTGGACATCCGGAAGGGCTCTCCCCATCACCAATAGCCGTGGCTGTTACAACTTCAGTTACATTATCGCTCACACCACTACCTCCCTGTACCACAACACTTTCCGGCTTACCCGTAGAACCATTAGAACTGGAGCTCCTATCGAATTCCCAAGCACAAACTGCATCCTCGTTAGGAACTGGCACAACCGGTGTACCCCTCTACACTACTAACCTTCTCTTGCTCCAACTTGAGCCGTCATCCAGTACAACATATCCTTTACCCACCTTCACCACAGTCCGCAGGGACATGTAAACACTGCTTCCCTTGGACACAAATCTTGGGTTCCTCATTCAAACACAATCACCCACCAAAACCTCTAATGGCTTCTTGTTTACTTGCTGCCACCTTACCCTCTCTTGACAGACGCACACCCTCTCCAAGACCTCTGACATATTTACCTCAGTGCAAACATTGCTGCCAAGAGCAGCCGGCCCAGCTTCTGAACCCACTTTAGTTCCTCTCATAAGTTCAAAAGGGGTGCGTCCTGTGACGGGCGACAGTGTATGTCTATAAGCAGCCAACGCTTCTGACAAAACCTCAGTACAAACCAACCCATTGGCAACAGCCAACTGAATAGCTCCCTTAACAAATCTGTTCATCCTCTCCACCAATCAATTGGTGGAGGGGTTGTGCAAGGAGTTCCTAAGGTTACTTATACCTGACTTCTTCAAAAACTCCTGCATTAGGAGATACACCAGCTAACTCCGTTGTCTGTAATAGCCGGAATTCTCTCCCTATCAAACAACCCTGCACAGAAAACCCACAATTTGTTGTGTAGTTTGTAAGGAACTCATGGTGGCAACAGTAAACACAGACACAAGTGACCACAGTTCAAGAGTGTTTATTAAACTGTATGCAGGGTGGGAAACCGCCTAATCTAAACCTAAATCTAAGATGGGAATAAGCATCGACAATCAAATGAAACTAAGGCAGTCCTTGTGGCGTTGTGTCAAATAAAAGGGGCCTATACTAAGAAACCTATTGCCAAACCTTACAACTAATACAAAAGGGTGTGGGATAGTTCTCAAGAAAAGAAAGAAGTGTTCACAAATAATATGTCATGATGCGGTAGCCTGGGACTCCCTTCCCACGTTTTGAGCAAGGGGTAAGGGGGGACCTTGGAGCCCAGCACACTCTAGAGCTTCCCCAGCACGAGATGACAGTTCCACTTGCAGCTATCAGGACCATCGTTGGCCAAGTCTTGTTTCTCTTGAAAGTCTCTTGCCTTCGAGGGCCTGACGTATTTGAATAGCAAAACACAAAATTCCTTCAACAAAATGAAAGTTTGTTTCCTGGTTTCACTTAGGGTGAGGATTTTTCACCCCTGCGTCCCCCATTTCCCGGTGCTGACCCCTCCACCGGGTTCATTATGGCTTTTCCATCTTTCACAAATCTTAATGTCTTTTTAAACAGTTCCCGTGGACAACCCTCGACCGGGTTCACTCTTGTCAACGCACTGTTTCTTGGGACTTTAGACTTGCCCCTTCTCATCAGCATCCCTCTTCCGTGTTCACTCTTGCCAACTTCACATTCACATTTGTTTTCAATGTTTGCGGTATTCACTTCTCTTGCTTTCTCAAAGTTCTTCGGTCGTCCTTCCTGTATGACCACTTTGACCTATCTTTGGCAGCTCTCCTACGGACTTCTGATATCTGTAGTTTCATTCAGATGGGGAGTGACCAAGTGTTACAGTTCTTTAAGCTTTTCTCACTTTGCTACTTTCATTCACCACAGCCCAGTTCTTATCAGCTCTCCCCTCGACTCACCGGCTGTGATGAACCGCTTGGCGTTCCTCTTAACTGGACTCAAGGCTGGTGCCACGGAAGCAGGAGTCTCTCGCTCCGGCTTATCAGCATCGATACGCTCCATGTACCATTGACATCTTCTGCACCACACTTGGGGTATTGTCCTCAGCATTATGATTCTTTTAGCGGAGGGACCGCTGGTTTTTGTCGAAGAGGGCAAGGTCGTGTCCCTCCTCATCAGCCTCTTGCTGCCTTTCTCCTCCTCTTGAACTGCTGGGTCTGGATAGCTGTCTCGTTGTGTGGTCTGCCTTGCTTGTACTATGCTCTCTTGCTCCACCTTTAATCCCTGTGGGGAAGGGAAAGGGCCGTCAGGTGTGTGTGATTCAGATCAATTGCCTGACTTTGCCTGAGCCTTCTTGTATTGGGGACATGTCAGGTAATCGGCTCTGGAGTTAGTCCGTTCTCTGGTGTGTCGTGTGAAAGTGTTCGGGTCGGAAAAGGGGGGAGGGGTGGCAGTGGTTTTCAATGTCCTACGTGGTAGGATGGGGAAATGGTGTTTCCCACTCCCCGAGGACCCCCCATCCAGGTGATCCTCCCTCACTGGTCCACCTCCAGGACCTGGATCCAATAGCGATGGACGTGTCCTGGCCACCTGGATGACAGATCCCCAGGGACTAGCTAGGGAGACACCTTCAGATTTCTCACAAGTTACAGTCTCCAATGCTGCGGCCTCCACTCACTGTGATGTGTAATCCACCAAAACCACCACAAACTTCAACCCTTCGCTAAGACCATCCATGGGGCCCACCATATCTAAGACCAATTTCGACCACACCTCGCTAGGAACCTCTACAGAGTAGACCGGCTGCAGGCTCAACACCCTGCTCTTATCACTTACGGAACAAGCCACGCACTCCTTTTATGACCTGTTCACCTCCTCATCCATTCCCGGCCACCAGTACGACTCCCGTAATCTTTTCGTGAGGGACCTGCCCAAATGCCCTTCATGAGCCAACTCCACAAGCTTGGTCCTTAAACTGAGAGGGGGAATTAACCTATCACCTCACCACACCCCACAGCCCCTCAGACAACTAATGTTTACGTTTTTTCACCCGACTCGAAAACCTTCCTTAATCCATGCTAACTCTACATACTCCTTCTCCCACTCACACTTCCCTACGGCCGGAAGAACACAAGCTACTTGGGTGCCGTTCTCGCACTCGTCCTCTTGATAGTCCACAGGCAAACAATACAATCTGCCACAATATTTCTCGACCCAGCAATGTGTTCTACTCTGAAATTTAACTCATGGGAAATCTGCCATCCATCTTGCTATCCTCAGAGTCACAGATTCCATACCTTTAGTGGTTAAAACATACGTGAGGGGCTTGTGATCAGTTCAAATCACATAAGGAATGCCCCACAAAAATGTCCTGAAATGCCTTGACGCCCAAGAGGCCACCAAAGCTTCTCTCTCGATCACTGCATAATGTCTCTCAGCATCCCTGATCACTCTGGATGCAAATCCAATGGGCCTGAATCTGCCATCCTGCCACTGCTCCATCACTGCCTCCAATCCTACATCGCTAGCGTCCACAGTAAACACCGCTTTGCTCCTATGGTTAAACGAACCAAGTGATGGGGCATTCTCTACATCCTTCAATTTGACAAACTCCTCTTGACAACGCTCTGTCCACTCAAACCTGACGTTTATTTTGAGCAACGCACGCATGCATAAGTCTTCTCTGCATAGGACAGAAATAAACTTCGCATAGTATTCCGTCATGCCCAAGAATTACCTGAGTTGTTCTTTATTCACAGACAAGTGTGCCTCCCTCATCACCCTGTCCAACCGTTCTTTAGGCCTTATGCCATTTACATCCATTGTATGTCCCAGATAAGTGACGCTGGAAACCCCTTTATGGCACCTTGCCAGTTTGGCAGTCAAACCATTCTTTCGCAAAATCATCATCACATTAAGTACCCTCTCATCATGCTTCCTGCGATCCCTACCCCATACTAAAAAGTCATCTTGGAAGTAGCTTACACCCTGCACCCCCCCGAACAGTGTCTGCATTACACACGCCCCCCAAGCAGTGTCTGCATTAGGTGTCGAAACACAGCAGAGGCAGATGCTGACCCAAATGGCATGCAGCAAAATCTGTATGCCCAAATGGCATAATGAACGAAGTAAGGGGTCGAGATTCCTCATGCAAATTTATCTGATGGTAAGCTCAAGATAAATTTAACATGGAAAACCATGCGGCCTGTCCTACAGGGTTCACAGTCATAAAATCGAAAACAAAAAAGTCGAAAGTCAAAATATAGAAAAAAAAAATGTCGAAAAAAAAAGTCGAATTTCTTTTTTATTATGTTTTTTATTCGAAATGGGGGGTTCCCTCTAGCCCCCCTTTTTTGTAAATAAATCTTTTATTACCTTTTTTTTTACACGCGAGAGCCAAAAAATAAATATAAATAAAAAAGCAACTATTTTTTCAGCATTATTTTTTAAATTTTTTTGACTTTTGCCATTTTTTTTTCTCGATATTTTAGTCTGCACACCGTCCTACAGTGGCTAATAGCTCATTGATGTTGGGCAAAGGGTGGCAGTCCACCCAGATGTTAGCGTTTAGCCCCCTGAGATCGACACACATCCTGAGACCGTAATCTGGCTTGTGCGCCAAAACTACCGGCAACAACCATTAAGAGGATTCAATCTCCTCTATTATTCCTGCCTCCATGAGTTTTGCTAGTTCACTCTTCAATCCTTCTCTGGCCAACACTGGTACCCTCCTAACCTTATGGGCTTTGGGCACTGCCCCTCTTTTCAACAACATTTTGTGGGGAAAACCACGCAACATACCCAGTTTATCCGAAAAACCAGTGGGAAAGGTATTCTTAGAGTATTCTGCAGTTACATCACCCTCTTTCTGCAAACACTCTCCCTTCACCACACACACAATATCGGAATCGCCTTACCAGGGCGTATCTCTATCCAGAGCAGCTTGCTCGTCCCAACCCAGGACACTCTCAACCTTGTGCTCTACGTATAGCTTCCCTTCCGTAGAGCGCCCCTTGAATTCTATTCATGCCCACTCGTAACCCAACACCCTTATTGGTAGCTGTCCATACGCACAGCGGTTGATGTCGGCAGGTTTGAGTGCCTACAGTGTCTTTCTGTAACTCCTCATGTATAATTCCGGAGATATCGTGTATGGTGATCCAGAATCTACCAAAATTTCTACCTGCAATCCATTTATGGTCAACACACCCCATGGCCCTTTCTTGGGCACAACTCCCACATGTAATAACACACCTTCGCATGGCACTTCACTCATGTACCCCACCACTCCATCCACACATCCTTCAGCTTCACCATCCTAACAGCTTGTCTTCCCTCACCACTGGTTCTGCACACCTTGGCATAATGTCCTCTGGTGTTACATCTCCTGCACTCTACTCCCCATGCAGGACACTCCTTGACTCCCTTGGGTGACCCGTCCATCCACATCTTCTGCACAATTGCCTGCCAAGAGGACCAGTTAATCCTCTGGTATTCTTGTTTGAGTTACTCTCTCCCTTGTCAAATCTGCTTTTTGTGCCTCCCCTATTTTTCTTTGGTGGCAGGACGGCTTGTACAGGCTCCCCTTGGACCGACCTGTTGACTTTCTCGGTCACTGCCTGCATACTCACTCTGGACTCCTCAATGACTCTGGGTATTTCAATCACTTTGTCAAGGGGAAGATCCCTATCAATCCATAGTCTCCCCCTCACCTTGGCAATGCTCATTTCCATCATCACCTGGTTTCTTATGTATTCCTCATGCACGGCGGTGAATTTGCAGGTTGTGATGAGAGTGCATAACCTTGTGACATATGAGTCGATTGACTCGCCGGCTCTTTGTGCCCTAGAAAACAAGTGGTACCTCTCGAATACCACATTTGGTCTTTTGCCAAAACACCCTTCCAACTTCTTCAATGCCGTCTCGTACAAGCTTACTATAGTCTCTCCTTCCCCTCCAGTGTGGATGTGAACATCCTCACCAGGCACATATCTGAATACCCTCAGGCCTTCAGTCCCCAACCAGTTCGAAAGTGCAGCATCCCCTTTATCATTGGTGTATTTAGCACCGTCAGCTGCCCTCAAATACAATTTGAAGGCATCAATCCAGAGGTGCCATAACACTGGGGGTTCGCCTGGTGTTGCCAAAAATGCGGGTGGGGACTTGGCGTGGCTTTGTTGCATGGTGACATGGCTTGACTGTAGTGATGGTGGTTACTTTGTACAGGAAGGATACCCTTATTTTCCTTGAACCTCAATAGGATGTGAGTAGCTTGTTATGAATGGTCTTGTGCCAGTGCAGACATGCTCCACTCAACTGCAGACTGCCGGACCAATGCTGTGGTGCTTCGGACTGATCACGACTGTAGGCGCACAGTAAATGCTGGGTTGCTAGGCAGCCTAAGTTGGCTGCCACACCCGTGACCTTGCTGGTTCCTTCACTCAGGCCGGCTTCACACAGTAAAGTTGGGTTGCTAGGCAACCTAAGATGGGTGCCCGCAGATGATGTAGCTGGGTCCTTTCCTTGGACAGCTTAGTCCGTTGGGCTGCGCTCGCACCCCTGCAGAAGCTTCGCTAGTCCTCGGTGCTGCTCCCAAATGCTGATAGGGAGCCAGAGTTCCCTTCCGCAGAGCGCCCTGGACACTGTGAGGCACGGCCTCGGGATGCGCTCTGGTTTTCGTCTGCAGCTGGAGGCACGATGACTGTGTGCACTGGCAGAAAGTGCACACATGTGGGTTCCATGGGTCCACACCGACTCATAGTCCTCGTCGCCAGTGAAGTGAAGACACTCGCACAACAGTGGAGATAAGAGGAGTGTAATTTATTTCACAGAAACGGACCACAGCCACCAAACCACATAACAGTCAGGAACGTGGAACACGCCAGGGTTGCATTGCAACACACTTCTGTACCAGTCACAAGTACCTCCACCCATCCAACAGACCCATTGCATCAGTAAAATTGTGTAGTCGAATATTATAACCCATAGCATAATGGCTCCCTTACTCAATTCAGCTGGTTAGCCATTACATAGTTAAAATCACCCCAATTATCTACAGTATAGCTGGATAATGCAACATCCTCTGTACACTTAATAACTCCAAAGTTGAGGGTAAACATACACACTGTCTCCCTTAAATTCACCCATGATCAAGAAATACTTTTCTCTTAATGCTAGTAGAACATTGACCACTGTTAGGGAGAAAGATTTCTAAAGGATGACCAGCAACTCTCCTGAGCCTGTAGAGAAACCTCTGTTGTATGTGGCCAAAAAACTGCAGTCATTACTGTGCGATTGAATCTCTTGTCGAAGGACCACATTCAGTTTGTGCCTATTAAGAAGTTGGGAAACAGTCCCTCGGTTGATCTTGTCGCACATTCCATTGGCATTCCTAGTTGTACAGGAAAAACTATCCACACCAGAAGTTTTGCTCCCCCTGACATGACGTACATAAAGACAGTCATACCTCTTTGCTTCATGCCTCCCTCTACATTCACGTCCCGACTGGTGAGTGTGAACTATTAGGTTAACAGCAACGTTCCCCGCCCCACAGTTCCTATAACTCAGGGACATCTGTTTCCCACAATTAACAAATAACAAAGATTGAGGAATATTTGCTTGTCTAACCAAGAAGTAAAAGCTAGGAGGAAAAAACACCAAGAACTGCCAACACCCTGATTGCTGAATAGTTTTAGGCTCCTGGCCACAACCTCTCACAGCAAGATCAACAAAATCTATGTTAGCGAGGCATGCAAAGTAAGTTGTGAGAACCACTTTGGTTGTCTCATAGGACTCATCAGTTCGCTTTATAGTATTAAATGGTTTATGGAGGGTTCCACTTCCATAAAAAAAGAAGGATCAACTTTGTTGCAATGTCCTCATCCTCTGATGTTGCTGTGAAGAATCTTGAGGTGTTCAATCCACATATTCCATTGTTGGCATATGTTTTGCTTTTCTGTCATGTGTAATGACCCTTAAACCACTTACCTTATATCACTGTTTATAACACAGCACACTCCAGCCAGGGTCTCCTTCCCCGACAATGAATGTGGCATACAATAAAGCGCTTTTTATTTTTAATAAACCACAAATTCTCTTTTTTGAGTAGGCCTCCAACCCGTCTTGCACCCAACTGTCATGATGCCTGCCCCCGGAAGACCAGACCAGGCCCAGCAGCCCCGGAAGCAGGCATCATGCCACTTGGAGCATGCCCAAAAGCCCCAGTTAGGGGCTGTTTGGGTGCAGTCCTGGCGCCATGGGCGCCAGGCTCATTATTGATAACTTACCTGAAGCAGACCATGCTGCATACTCACCTGAGGCAGACCATGCTGCATGAAGACTCAAGCCAAATGAGGCTTAGGAGGGACTATTTTACTGAAGGAACTATTTTGTTACTTGAGTGGGGCTGTGGAAGAATACTTACCTGGATCTTCTTCCAAGGCTATTTAAACCACGCCCGGACAGCCACACGTGCTTCACGTTATTCTGCTTGCTGCAGCGTAACGCTCACCGTGTTTTCAGCAGCTCCAGTCTTCAGCCACGCCCGCTTCAGTCCTGGGACTCCTGAAACAAGAAGAAAAGAAGGATAAAGGTTAGAACAGGAGTTTTAACTTTAATCCTTACCTGAATCCTGATCCATTTCGCCACGGAACTGAAAGACAGAAGTCTTTGAAGCATCGCTTCGCATTCCTACGGCGCCGCGCTGAACTCACCTGCTTGGCGGTACTTCAGCATTCCATCTCGCTCTCTCCATCTCGCGGCCGCCCTCCGACACCTAAGGAGACAAAGACAGCAAGGTGAGCAAGGGGACTCTCTAATGGTATACAAGCTACCCCCAAGGACTTACCTGATTTACAGCGGGAGGTACTCACCTCATCTCGGGTCGGCGCAGTCAACTCTGCTTCATCGCCGTACCCCGGCCCATAAGGGGAAAACCACAATAGACTTACCTGAATCTTACCAATTGCCATTTGGAAATCTTCGAGTGGATTAATCGGCAACCTGCAAGGAATCGGACAGAGTGAAGATCAGACATTTGAACTCTTATGAACAATTGGACTTTAGAGTCAATACTGGAACTCACCAATTCCTCTATGCCAGTGAAGTAACTGGTCATCAAAGCGCCCCTGCGGTCGATGCAGGATGGAGAGCTCATCCTTCCAAACCATCAGGTGAGACTAAGGAGGGGACATCAAGAGTGATCTGTGGGAAGACAACGGGAGTGGGGAAGGTGGGTTGACACTCAATTCCACGGGTGGTTAATTTCTCTTCTCCTTTGCAGAAGAATATTCTTGCGAGCCAGACAAACTAGGCTGAGCGGGCCAGTCCAGTCAGTCATCTCGGCGCTACACGTTACGCTGGTGGGAACAACAGCGGCCCAGTTCCGGTCGACGCCCCCGTGGGAACCAGTAACATCAACCTCCATAAACACCCCATGTCACAATGGACTAGGAACCAGGCCGTTGTGTATCAATAACATATGTATTCATTTATTATTTAATGAAAAAGTAAAATAGTCAACAAACAGCAGCCACCACAATTGTGGCAACATAAATGTGATATCCTATCTACACTCACTTTTGTTATAATGACAAACAGGAAAATAAAATCAGGTTGAAATGGACCATTACACTCGCTTTTGTTTTAATGACAAAGCAGGAAATGACAAAACAGGAAAATACAATCAGGTTGAAATAGACTGTTACACTTGCTTTTGTTTTAATGACAAAACAGCAAAATACCATCAGGTTGAAAGTGATAGCGCCACAGTTTTAGCCCCCCTCTGCAACACTCACCCCCAAACATCAATTAAACTTGATTCCTTTTGAATGGAATGCAGTGATAAGGAGTAGGAACAGAGAGAGAACATCAGATTTGGGGTAAAGCCCACCACCCCCAGATGGGAAACCAGCAAAGAAAGTGAAAACCCATTTTTGGAGCAAAAGGGCAGAATGGGGTTTTGGTTCTTACTCACAACTGCTATGGGACAGAATGAAAGGAAATTCGTATTGCTTACACTTTAGGAGATAGGGAAAGTTTAGAGAATACTAATCAGCACACCAGAGCAAAGTAGAAATTAAATGGGAAAATCGTTTTTGGGAGAAAGCAAATGCAAAAGGAAAATACAGTGGCAAATGGAAATTTGTTTACAATGACAGGCATCTAATGGAAGGGTTTAAGCTCGCAATAGGAAAATCGGCTTTCAATGGCAAGGACAGAGGCATGTACAGGTAGACTTCTAGGCAAAAGGGATTGCTCACAGTGGAAAACAGTTTGGGTTTTAATAGGACAGATGCAAATGGGAGTTTGTTTGGTAAGGCAAACAATACACTGACAAATTTGTTTTTCTGTTACAAGGAGACTAAGGGCCTCATTACGAGGTTGGAGGTAGCCATGGTGCTATTAGCACCATGGCTACCCCCTTACCGCATTCCGGGTCCGGGTTGTCGGAATAGGGACTTACCGGGTCATTCCCATTCTGAAAACCATTCCCCATTCCCATTCGAGCCCCCATAGGGCTCAATGGGAATGGGGAAGGAGCTAATAACGGGCCCGCAAATAGCGGGCCCGTTATTAGCTCCATGGTCCCTTAGTGGCTCCCGCTAAGGGCGGCTGGTAAAACCAGCCGGCCTTAGTGGAACCCGCTAAGGGACCTCGGAATACGGAGGTAAGGGGTTACCGGCACCGGCATCCTTACCGGTGCCGGTAACCCCTTACCTCCAACCTCGTAATGAGGCCCTAATTCTTTTGAGGCAACACTTTAATGACTATAATAATTAAATCCAACAGCATGGACAAGCTGGTTGGTTTCGAATGGCAACGATCTTGCACCATGAATTTCAAATAGGGAAATTCATTGATTTACTTACAAACGATACTAAGGATTTTTTTTAAAGAAGATATGCTAACATACGCAGGCTACTAATAGATTCTTCTATGGGAAGGTGACTGAATTACACTGGCAATTTTTGTGATTTTCAATGGGGGTTTAATGGGATTTTCAATGGGGGAAATATTGGATGCAATGCAAAAAAAATGAAGGGCTTATGTAATTTAGGTCTGGGGTATATATTACTTACAAAACAGGCCTTGTTTGTGGATTCAGGAAAGCCAGCTGGATCTCAGGACACTCTGAGCAGCAGGGGCAATGGGTCTGGTCACTACACTCTAAAAGAGGGTAAGGTTCAGCTGCCTTCTCTCTGTCCTCCTTCTCCTGTACTCCGGTTTTTGTCTGTCTGTCCTAGTACAGTCTAGTCCTAGTACAGCCCCCCTTATATAGCATGAATGGCATCACTAACTTTACAATCTAGGGGGGTATCCTGCAGTTATCGCTGCTGCTCTGATAGGATAGTTTACAATTCCTCTCTCTGTCCCCTGGCATGATTGGTTCAAGGGAAGAGAGCACCATCTATCTGTTTGCATTTATTACAATTCCTTTGTTCTCATTACCACTTTAGGGCAAAAACTAGTTATGTCTCATAACTTCATAATTCTACTAGCCACTGCCATATGAAACAGATGTGCGGTTTTAGCTCATCATGGGGAATTAGATAAATTGATCGCCAAATCCGTATGATGTAGCATGGCCATTTGGCACATTTTTGTCCTTTTCATAAAGTATATAACAGTTATGAATCTGCAAATGATCAAGCATGTTCCTAATTTCATTTTCCATCTTTTCACCAACTGCTGTCATATATGTCACCTATTCAGATCAGCCAGAAACTCGTCTTAACTGGCCATTTCAGTTCCCAAAGTCCTAGGGAAATGCAATTAGTCTCTTTAAAACCGCCTGGAAATTACATGAAAAATAGCATAAACCGAAATTGATTCTTATTCTGATTGCTGTGAAAATGCCTAAAATTAAATCAGTCTTTTAATGTAACTTGGGAGTGTCTTGTTCCACCTGGGGGAGGGCCGTTTCCTCCCCCCACAGCCATCTGTCTACCTGGGCTCAGCCTGTAACCAGAGTTTTTCATAAGTCTCTTTGAAGTGGTGTGGGTTCTTTTGAAGGGGATGCGACAAGGAGCTCACACCTCCTGGTCAAGCTCTAGCCACACTTTGCCTCCTTTGAAATCTTTGGGCTCCTGCCTTCATGTCTGCAGAGCAGGGAATTATGACGCCTTCTCCAGCATCACATTTTATTGTGGGATGGTTATAGGATATCTGTGATATCCAGTCGGAGTGGGGCTTTGTCATCATGAGTTCCTGCCTTCAGGCCAGAACCTGTTTTTCCTGTAGTAACGGTCTATTCAAAGGTGACTGGAGTTTTGTGGGTTGGAACATAATCTGCATTCGCTTTGGTCAACCCCACATGATATTTCCCTGACATTTTCTGCTTGAGCAATGCTATCTTTCCACTGTGGCTTTTAAAGCCGTTTTCTTTTTAAGACGTGTGCAGGCTTTTTGCTTCTGATGTTTAAAACCCTGTCTGGCAGGCCACAGGATTCTTTTATTTCTCTCCTTTTTGAGCAAGTTTGCATTTGCTGTTGGTCCATTGATAGTGAGGGGTAGGCCCCCTTTTCCCATTGTTCTTTAAGTTGACATGAACACAAAGAAAAAGCCAAGCCATTTTTCGTTTGCAGTGTTTAAAGCGCTGCTGTTCATGTGAAAGGGAAAACAAAAGCCATTTTTCTTTGTAGTGTTGAAATTATTGCCCCTCATGTGAAATAACAGTAAAGCAGGGCTGTTTTTGGTTGCAGTGTATAACTTCTTGTCTTCAGGTGAACAGAGAGAAAAACAGGGCCGTTTTTCATTGCAATGTAGAAATGTGTGTTATTCAGATGAAATAAAAGCACAGCAAGGACGTTTTTGGTGGCAGTGTTTAAATTCTGCTGTTCAAGTGAGAGGGGCTTCTGTCTAAGGCCTTTAAATGTACCCCACACTTATAACACGGACCAAAAAAGTTCTTGGGCTCGGGGAGGCACTAACACACACTTAGACCAATAATTGCAATATAATCGGCTCTTTACAGGCCCTTTTATTCATACAAGATATAAGCATACAAATGACTCTTAGAGTAAATACAATTGGTTATACATAGATGCACAAAGACAAGGATAGCTACAAACAAGGTCTACATGACTGTTAGTGCAGTATAACGAGGAAGCTTCATCTCGGCCACTTTGACACTAACCAGTCCCAAGGCAGGTAGGCAGACAGATCACACTGGCTAATGGGGTCTGGAGCGGAGCGTCCTCCCTCTCAGCAAGACTTCATCATCCAGGGTTCTAATTCTCTGTTTACCACCAGGATACCTCTTCTCTTATGGGGGAAAAATTCCCACCCATCTTAGGTTGCCAACCGTCCCCGACCGAAGTACAGACAGCAAGCACTGGGGGCAAAGAGCGGAAAAATCCAGTAACTAGTGGAAAAACCCAGTTTGTCTCCCGCACGCTCTTTCCCAGCACCACTTATCACTGCACCTGCACAACTCTAACCCACTTCTTGGCTCGTCCTTGAGCGAACAATAGCACAGCTATCCCCCACAGTGAGCTCATCTGCTTCATAATATAATATCGCAGCCTTGGCAGAACTCATGTCTGCTAACTGAGCTCACAGAAATGTAGGCTTTCGTTGCGGTTTGGAATTGAATGTCCAAAATGGCCATGCACCAGCGCCATATTGTTTTTTTAGCTCATTTTCGCGCATGCATTACACTCAACCCTTTGGACAATGAACTGCCATATCCCAATGAACGAAAAGCCGGTGAGAACAGCTCCTGTCCTGATCTTGAGTGACTTCAGAAATGAGGTCCCTCAACCCACCAATGTGATTCTCAATAGAATGGGAACGTTCTTCCAAATCAAAACAACACATTCCTTCAACAGCACTGCAACCTAAATTATGCTTCAAAAACAAATAATCAATAGCAGCTCTGTTCTGGAAAATAGCTTTTCTAAAATGTCTGTTATCTAATAACAGCTCAATTAAAGCTAGCAAGGTCTCATTAAGTCCTTTCACTACCACACAAGCCAACTTAATTAAGGATTTATAGCCCCCAGCAGCTAAACTGAAACCCCCCACCAAGAAAATTGCGAGTGCCAACACCTCAGTTTCAGATAACAAATGCACATTAGAATCACAGTCAGGGGATAAGCCAATATGATGAACAGCACGCGTAGACCGACGAACAGCCGGTGGCAAAGGAAACATCATTAAGCTAAGACGCATCAAGGCACAAGGACCACCAGAAATGATAGCAGGAATATAAACTATGTAAAGTTTCCACAGTAGAATAACAAACCTGTAGGAAGTTTCACATGGCTCAGATGACATCAACACAAACATCCGTAGATCGAGTACACAAACATCTCTCAAAATCAGGGCTTCCACGATCATCATTCAAGTCCAATTGTTGACATTTGCCACTTGGGATCACAAGTCATCAAATAACAAACATCAGCAGGAGCAATATTGTAGGTGTTAATACATGTCATATGACTGCATTTTGCAGATCTGTGTCAGCACAAAGCTTGCAGTACTCATAGACAGAAAAAGAGCCTCTGACATCAGAATCTTCCACGAGAGAATCATTATACAGTACTCCAAAAACGTGCCGCAACACAGGAGCTGGCCTTGGGACAGCCACAAGGCACATCAAAATCACATTTGCAACATCATGAACATCAGCCAAGCAGAAGTGCAAGATGTTTAGCACGCAACAGGCCAAAAAGACTCATACATTCTCAGGTTCTCGACAATTGCAGCATAGCCATGCCGTAAAAAAGACATGGAAGCTGCGGAAGGGGGAAAAACATCACGCTCATGTCGTTTCCTCAAGAAGCCATGATAAAACACAATTGGTGCGTCCTCCGGCGCTGTGGTGACATCAAAGCTGTTAGTCGTCGTCCATATCCTCAAAATCAGTTGCAGGATGGAGACATTTGCCACCACTTCTCGCATGTCCCTGGACCCTCCCGAATGCACTCCACACAAATCCACAAGCGCAAACATGCAACACAGGGTCTGAAAAAAAAAGGATTCCCCTCAATGCTAATCCAGACCTAGGGGCAAATAATCCCATATGTTCTGATGGAATTTGTACTCCAATCCCTGTGTCAATCGCACTGATTCCTCTGTGCTCAAGCCGAATATCCTCCCTTGCATGTAAATCCACCCCTGCAGACTCTGGTGTGGCTCCATAAGGAGCTAGCGCTCCAGGTACCATTTCCCAGTACATGAATGTTTCACATGCTTTGTTCGGCTTCATTTGTAAGCCTGGCGTTAACATACGCATTAATGGAGTCTCGCCATTGGCGATCGGTCTGTTATTCAATATTTGCATCACATCCAAAACACGCTCATGCCACCCTTTCAGATTACCCTCACCAGATTTTCGCAACTGTCCTTTCAACAACCCATTCATTCTCTCAATCAACTCCGAAGCCTCTGGGTGATATGGGACGTGAAAGATCCATTCCACACTCTTTTCCTGACAATAGTCTTGAATATGTTTTCCTTTAAAATGTGACCCATTGTCACTTTGAATCAGCAAAGGTACTCCATAATACAGTGCCACTTGATCTAACAATTTAATCGTATTCAATTGTGTGGCTCTCTTGAATGGCATCAGCATCAAGTATCCGGAATAGGTGTCCACAATTGTACACACATACTGACATCCTCTGCTAATCAGCATCGGACTGATTTATTCAATCTGCCAAATCTGTCCAGGTAGTTTACCTCATTTAATGTACCCTGAATTACATGTGGAATAGATCTATGTTTTTGATGTTGGCACACCAGACAATGTAAAATCACAGTCTTCACGGTGCCTAAAGGAATGCTAATCCCTCGATCTTGTGCCCACTTGATAGTAGCCTTTTTTCCAAGATGCCCACTTTTCTGCTGTGCCCACTTAGCTATCCCTTCCAGATCATCTTCCTCAGACCTCGTGTCCATGACTGACATTTTGGCACATTCATCTGCAACAGAATTGAACCAACGTTCCAATGAGTCGGTTGCTACATGATAAATGGTTACTGTACTATGCATCAACATTTTGGCAATATGTTGCCACAACTCTTTCCCCCACACCTCTTTGGCATGAATCTTCCATCCCTTCTTCTGCCACGTTGGCAGCCAAATACCTAGTCCATTCGCAACAGACCATGAGTCTGTGTATACATAACAACAACCAGGTGCTTCCTGCTTCAGTGCCTGATAACACTGCATACAATTCCACAAATTGACTATTCTTCCCTTTCCCTGATGTCAATATTTTCTTCATTTTGGAATTATATGCCACTGCTTTCCAGTGTCGCTCAGTCCCCACATATTTGGCTGAACCATCAGTGAACCACGCATGTTCAGTTTGTTCACTCATCAACTCTCTGTACGGGATTCCCCATTTTACAGGAGATTCACTACCTTCGGCCTCCTCCAAAGGTTCCAAAACAACCATCGGAATACTAGCCACTTGCTCATGCAATTTTGCAATTCCACCCTTTACGGTTTCGGTGCGATCTTGAATGTACCACTTCCATTTAATGATGCTAGCCTCTTGAGCAGGTTCTATTGATTTGTTTATTAGGAGAGCTCATTACCCATTGCATGATCGGAATTTGTAGTCGGATCAATACATCGTGACCCACCGTCATGTGATATGTATCCACAAGGCCCAATAACATGCCAACAATTGCTTTTCAAAAGGAGTATATCGGTCACCGGCTTCGGGTAACTTACGACTCCAAAACCCCAAAAGTACACGCTATCGATCCTGTTTCTGCCACAAACTCCAATTGGCATAGTTTTCCTGTACAGACACATTTAATTCTACTTCCCCTGCCCTCAATGGCCATAAATCAAGAACTCTCTGTGTAGTATGTTTTGCTAACTGGAATGCTTTCTCTTGTTCCTCTCCCCACTCGAAGTTAGATTTCTTCCATGTCACTTTGTAGAAGGGCGCAAGAATCTGCCCCAAATGTGGTATATGCTGTCTCAAGAACCCAAACAACCCTATGAACTATTAAGCTTGTTTCACGATGCCCATTATGCCACTGAATTCCCAGAAAAATCACAGCCTCCGCGGGACCTGGGGTTTTTGTCTCATTAATTTCCCATCCTTCCTTTCTCAGTCCGTCGATAATGATGTCTAGGTGCATCTGCACACTCTGCTCATCCTTTCCCTGTATTAAAATGTTATCAATAGAGTGCATAATCTACACATCAGGTTTGCACAAAATGTTATCCAAATGTTCTGCCACCAGCTAGTGACAGATTGTCAGACTGTGCATGTACCCCATGGGCAAACGTTGAAACTGCCTCCCATTCCAAGAAAATGCAAACTGCTCTTGTCATTCTTCTGCAATCGGTATGGTGAAAAATGCATTTGCCAGATCTATCACCGCATACCAAGTTCCTTCGAACTTCTGCACATTTTCAATCACAGTAACCACATCAAGAACTGCGGGTATTAATGGAGGAGTGTACTTATTCAACTTCCCATAATCCACAGTCATCCTATAGCTTCCGTCCGGCTTCTTAACAGGCCAGACTAGATTGTTCCAAGCCATGGTTACAGGTCGTAGCACACCTGCTTCAAGATATCCTTTAATGGTGTCTGAAATCTCCTTCTGCCCCCTACGGATATGATATAGTTACATAGATACCTGCTTTGTGAACCTGCATGGGGGGCATTTGCAATGTTGCCACAAAGACGGGGTACACGTCAATGCACTCACCTCAAATTGATAGGTTTTACCTCTCAATCCTAGCGTCAACCCCTCCAGAATATCAAAGCCAATAATGTATTCGGGTATGGGAACAATCAACAATTGGTATTCATTCCTTTTAAGATTACCAATGTTCATGTCAACTCTGGTTTGGACTGTGGGGGTCTATTTCCCTCCCAATCCAGTAATGGTGAAATGTTTGCCATTAAACCTTGAGTTTGTCTGTGGCTGCGCCCCTCTTTCTCTCTCTCTCTCTCAGGGTCTTTCTTCTGTCTTGTCCCATTCCCCTAGGTCTGCCAACTGTCTGATAGCATCCACCACCTCATCCATTATATTACCGGTCATCCACACAAACAGAGTCATAATTACATTTTTGTATGCCGGAGGAGCAGTTTGAATGTTTGTATTTCGGACTGAGACCGATAATGCCACTACCCCCATATGTTCGGGATCCTCAACATGGATAGCTTCTTTCATGGTATGCTCCCTACGCCTCTGAATTGCCTCTCTCAATATGTACCATTTCTTCTCCTCACTACGGCAATCAGATGTAATTGGATATTTGCAATTACACCCTTGAGCAGCTAACTGTAATAACGTCACTTGCAGTTCTCTCCCATCATCACCATGAGGTGGCCCTGCACGCAATACCTCCTGAACATGTGTTTCCTGTGACAATGGCAGACATTTTGAGGCGTCTGTTGCGTCCACAAGAAGACCCGCTACACCTCCATAGAATAATCGGACCATCCATGTTAACACAGGCTCACCAGCCCTCTGTTTCAATCGGTTAATTATTTCCTCAACCTCCAGTTGAGAATAATCCTCTAACGTTGTCAAATCCACTAAACCACCTCCAGGATTATGCGGATTTGGCCCAGCACACCTACGCATGACTGGTTTAACAGTCACCTCTTTCCGACCAGGTTCTGTTTTGGACGGCCCTTCGCTCTCTGACCCACTCTCTGAACTAGTACTGTCGAACACATATCCATCTCATTGGTCGGGGTCACAATAAACCCTGTGGACGCAATCACTGTTGCTACCTTTCGCGTATTTACCCTCCCTCTCCTCTTTCAATATTTGTATCGGGTGACTCACAGCAGCTCGCTCGGCTACTGCTTGATATTTATCCGCCTTGTCATGATACAACTTCATTTGAAGCTGTTGCATCACTACAATCTGTTTCTCGGAAGCCAGCTCCTTTTGCAGTCTTAGGACACTCGCCTGCAACTCTACATTCTGTTGATGCAGCCTTCTGAATGCATGCAACAAAATCCACCCTCAAGCCTGTGCCAATTGGTCATATGGACTCTATGTCCACACTGGGATCATCACCTAAGGACAGTCACTGCCTGCAGAGCTTCCTTTTTTCCTGAATAGGGAACTCATGGTGTCAATGAATTTTTCACGTCCCTAGCGACAATACCTTAAACCACATCCACTTCCTTCCCAAACACAAAAAGAAAATTGCCTTTCCGAGTCCAAGCTCCGGATTCATCGGGTTCAATATCAGCACAAAGCCCCTGCTCATAGCGCTATTATTTTTTGTTTTTCTTTCATGTACAATGACCCTAGAATCACTTACCTTATTACACAGACCAAAAAATTCTTGGACTCAGGAAGGCAATACCACACACTTAGACCAAAAATTGGAATATAATCCGCTCTTTACAGGCCCTTTTATTCATACCAGCTATAAGCATACAAATAACTCTTGAAGTAAATAAAATTGGTTATACATAGACACACACAGACAAGAAGAGCTACAAACAAGGTCTACATCACTGTTAGTCCAGTTGAAGGAGAAACCTTCATCTCGGCCACTTTGATATTACCCAGTCCCGAGGCAGGTAGGTAGAGAGATCACACTTACCAACGGGGTCTGAAGCGGAGCGTCCTGCCTCTCAGCAAGACTTCATCACCTGGGGTTCCAATATTCTGTCTACCACCAGGATACCTCTTCTCTTATGGAGTAAAAATCCCCACCCACCTTAGATTGCCAACTGTCCCGACCGAAGGACAGACAGCAAGCATGGGGAGCAAAGAGCAGAAAAATCCAGTTAGTAGTGGAAAAACCCAGTTTGTCTCCCGCACACCCATTCCAGGCACCCCTTATCACTGCACCTGCACAACTCTGACTCCCTTCTTGGCTCGTCCGTGAGCAAACAATACCACAACTATCCTCCACAGTTAGCTCATCTGCTTCATAATATAATATCACAGCCTTGGCAGAACTCATGTCTGCTAACTGAGCTCACAGAAACGTAGACTTTCATTGCGGTTTGGAAGTGCATGTACAAAATGGCTGCGCACCAGCGCCATGTTGATTTTTAGCTCATTTTACCACATGCATTACAGCATAGAGCAGAAATGTCCTCCATAACACCAAATTCAGGAATCAGCGTGCCCTGAAATGACGGATGTCCCCAGTGAAGTTCAGGAGGGACTCCACCTTGAGTACCCAGGCATAGCGTGGTAAAAGTAGCACCATGCCCCTCATGATGTGGATGAGTGCACACCAATCTCCTCATCTGACATTTTCTCATGGCAGCAGTCATGTAGCAGGAAGTGCCAATACTCCCTGTCACTGGCAGATCCCTGTGGATAGTTGAAACAAGCTCCCTTAGCCAGCACAGATACCTTCTTCATCTTTGTTGTCTTTTATTTTTAATGTCCCTCTGCACTCATCGCCACTGCCACTATATGCCATGAGCCTGGACCAACCCATTGATCCAGGCGAGGAGGGATGGTGTGACTCATCCAGGCAGTACTGTGGCTGGGACACTGCAATTTAGTGCATTGTCCAGAAGCACCTAGACCAATCTCAGGGATACAGGATGCAGTCTGGTGCAGACACTTGGCAAGCAAGCCACCCGTATCACCTATTGTTGTGACCCTCATGGTCACACATATGAGGAACCCAATGAGATGCAGATAATGAAACTCATTGTGTCCAAAGGCCACGCTCTGGGCTGTACCTTGCCAGTGTTGGAAATTGAGATTTTTTACTAGAGGATCCCACCATCGGCGGTGGCAGTGAGAGGATAGGAGGAGAGTGGGGAAATAAAAACACAAATAAAAATATGCTTTCAGGAGAGGTTAATCATTAACCTCTGGAAAATAATCGTGAGATGAGTTTCCTTTCCTATAATGTTGCAAGCATAGTTTAAACCATGCACACCTTTTAGACCTAAAAAAACACTATAGTTAAATATTTCTGTCCTAATTGCATGGATGGCATGGTATCACAAGTAAAAATATAACAGAAGTGGCTCAAGTTCAAAGGGTGTTTATTGAACTTTAACAAGTGCGTGATAAATGCATATCTAAACCTATCTCTACAGATGGGAGAAAGCTACGACCATCAAATAATAATAATGCAATCCTAGTGGAGTCTCCTCAAAATAAAAGGACCTATACTAAAAAAACGATTGCCAATCCTTACCGCTAAACATACATAGTGAGCGATAGTGTTAATGAAAAAGAAAGAAGTGTTCACAAAATGATATGTCAGGATGTTCAGGCCGTTGGCCTCCCTTCCCCACGTTTTCAGCAGGGCACAAGGTGGTTCACTCGAGCAAAGCACACACTCTGGCTTCTTCCGCACGAGGACACAGTTCCATTACCAGCATATGGGCCTTCTGTGCTGCAAGTCTCTTTGCTTTCCAAAGTCTCTTGAATCAGAGGGCCTGATGTACAAGAACCAAATAAACATAAAGTTCCTCTCCTCTTTCGAACTTTCAGTTCAGGTGTCTCACCCTGGATCCCCCTCAGCCGGGCTCAGATCCCTCTTTATATCACAGTCAGTATCGTGGATCCCCACACCTGGGCTCTGATGCCCATTTTCCAATTTTTTGTTCTAAAGTTCCTTGACGTTAACTCAGTTCAGTTTCACAATATTGGATGTTCCCCTAAACCGGGTTCAAACTTCCTTCATAACACGGGATTCGTTAGCCCCAACTTTCCTTGGCATCCCTCAGTCGGGTTCACATTTGCCTCAACAATAATTCCAGTTCAACCCTTGTCAAAGACTTTAGACTGTACGAGGCGTCTTTCACATTTGCTTTCACTCGTATGACCACTTTGAGTTTATCACTGACTTTCATTGGCCTCTCCTACGGCCTCTTGATATTTGTAGTTTCACTCTTTCACTCTTTCCTTTCCTATTGTTCGCTCTGAGACATTATACAAGGTAAATCCTTTCACCTGATTCACTCCATTATTATATCTCTTTCTCTTCCACACGATTGTTCACTTTACTTCTCTCGTGGTTTCTCAGCAGACGTGCAGCCTTAGTTTCAGCATTACTATGTCTCTACAAACTTCTTGGTTTCGCTTCGCGATAGTACGGGACACGCACAGCCTTTACTGGCAAATGCATCACTCCATCGTCTACGCACACCGGTCTCTCGTAACACTTCTCACTCACTGGTGCCATAGAATATATTCTATCGCAGCTCTCTCTTTTGAAGTCAAGGTTCTGGGTACCACAGCTTCTGTCTCCTTCCAACTCGTTTGTTCACCCGAAGGGCACACTGACTATCCTTGAACAAAGTGGAGGAGTTTTCTTAAAGGTTTCTATCACAACCCTCCTGGTTATACTAATACGGCCACGGTCTTCCTTGCACCGTCTCACTGCCTCGCCTCTGCATCCAGGGTCGCCTCTTCCTGCTGCAAACTGCTCTCATGCCGCTTTGCTCACCTTGCTCTCTGTGTGCTACTGAGCTCTGCCTTTTATCGAGGTGGGGAGAGTTAACAAGTCTGAGGTGTGTTTTCTGGGCTCGGTTAGCCTGACTTGCTTGACTCTTGTTAGTGAAGAGGAGCCGTGGCAACTCACAAAAAGATAAACATCCATGGTCTGTCCTTCCTTTTCTTACCATAACAGTGGGATTGTAAGGATTGTGGGAGTGGTAGTGGTTTCCTGGATTTTTAGAAAGATGATATAACTTGCTGTCAGAAAAAGAAGAATAGGTGTGTTGTTGTGAAAGGGAAGTACTCGGGTAGTCAACAGGAAAAGGGATTTTGGGAGATGTAGTTTCCCAATGCAACTGGGTTTAAGTGATGTGGATTGTTTTTGATACATGTGGAGAATGACAAAGGTGAAATGGAACATGAATAATAGTGTCCCAAAATAGCAGAGGGGGAGTATGGTGATGGATAATTGGAAAAGCGGGACGGATGATATTGTGGAAAATAGCTGATCTCCCTTTGAACACTGCGACAGCCAAATGGCATCTTTGGATTTTGGGAACAGTAGTTTCCTGTCTCTTGGTAAGAATTAAATCTGTAAGAAAGTGGATTTGAGGAATGATTGAACATTGGTTGATGTCTATAGTGAAAACAGGGATTCTGGGAGTTGTAGTTTGGTATAGAAACCAAAGGAAAGTCATACAAACCCTTGTCAGGATAAAGGGGACAGTTAGGTTGTGGTGAAGGAATGCATCTTAATTCCCCCACTTGTACTCCCGGGGTGTTCTTTCTTGTTTTCATCTGTCTTCTCCTTTGTCTAATAGGTTTAGCAGATGCGGAGGGGTTGTTGGATGTTCCTTTTGGTAAGGTAGATTCATTGGGTGGAAGGGAGGGTGATTGGGAATAGCCTATAAAAGCCTCCGGACTTCGTCTTCCTCACCTTCTTCCCTGGTGTAATACTGCGTCTCACCTGGGGTATTCCTCCAAGCATAACTGTGGGTTCCCCAACCCCGGTGATCCTCCTTCGCTCGTCTGCCTCTAGGGTTGGGGTAGGAGAGTGCCAGCCCTTCCCTGGCCATCTGGATAAGGGATTCCTGGGATCTACCTGGGAGAATACCCTCAGGTTTTTCACATAACAAGGAATTGCACAGATGTAATCACCAGACGTTCAAGTAGTCTCATCCCTGACCCTAACTGCAATGTTTAAGCAGGTTGAAAACACAAACACATGAAGCGTGAAAGCAGATTTTAGTGTTTAAGAACCTGAATAGCCAAGGAGGGAAAAAAACTAAACAACTGAGATGGTTCCTAGGTCAAGAGTTAATTCAGACAGCCCAGAGCGTAAAATATCTTGGCATGCTAATAAATTAATTTGTCAACGATGGCCCTTGGATTGCTGAAACCAAAAGGAAATGCAAGCAATTGGCAAGTCAAGCTGTCATCATGCAAAAGAAATTTGGGAAATTTTCTATAAAACCACTGTTAGCGTTTTATCAGCATAAAGTAGTCCCAGTCCTGCTCTATGGTGCTGAAAACGCTCTGGGTTGTACTTATGAAACATGGTCATCGCTGGAGAATTGTTTCTGGTCCAATGCACTGGCTCTTCCAAGGGGAATTCTGACAGCATGTGTAAAATATGAATTATCGCTCATATCTCTCCATGCTAGGGTATGCTGGACCCTAGTGAGCCTGTTTCGTAAAACTCGCTACCACGAGCAAATACCACAATTTGACATCTTTCACTGATCAATACCAACGAATAACAGTATGGTGTCATTGTGGGTTAAGAGATGCGAATGGATACTGAAAGAATATGGAATCAGCTTAGACATGCTTCATAACAACCCGAATGTCGCCAAATTAAAAATCTGGCGTGCGGATTGGGACCGAACTTGTACTCAACGAGCTGCTGCAAAAATGATGAGTGAGGCACCGCTCGAAGTCCGGGCATTTAATTGTCCACAACGTTACATTGAATTGTTTCCAGATCCTCAGGCACGGAGAGTGTTTATGATGTTGCGTCTAAACATATTCAAAACCAAAGAACGCCTGGGCTCATGGAAATGTAACAAAATCATAAATCCAATGTGCAGACTATGTGCTAAAGATAAGGAAACCCTTAATCATTTAGTGCTATTTTGCACGATACTTCGATCTGAAAGGACAATCCACCTGGGATCTTGGAGTCTGAATCACCCCTCCCTTTGTGCTGACGAATGGTGGGCCAATATGTTCCAAGGCCTCAATGGGCCTCATTACAACTCACCCGGTATGGAAACAACGGTGGCGGTAAACCCGCCGCCACCGTTGTTTCCATACCGGGTGATCACGACTCCTGCAGGCAAAGGCGTCAATCCCGCCAGGTCTGACCTGGGGGGTTTAACACTACCCGCCTGCAGGAGGACGAGGAAACACTGGCACCATCACAAGATGGTGCCAGTGTTTCCATGATCCCCATTGAGTCCTATGGGACTCAATGGGAATGGGGATTTACACCATTCCGCCTCCGGAATTCCCGGGTCACCGGGGTTGTAATGCCCCGGTAATTCCGGGAATCACGGAGGTGGAATGGTAATACGAGTCCGGCCGTAACCAGGCAGTTTTACCGCCTCGGTTACCGCCAGACTCGTAATGAGGCCCAATGAGTTTGTTCCAAAACATGTTCCCGGATGTAAAGAGATGTGGGTCCCTGTTGTATTATGAAGATGACAGAGTTATTTGTTAGTCACAGAATAAAGTTACAAGCATCACAGAATGTCAAAAATTACCACAAACAAAGAAGGACATTGCATGCATCATAACATATTTAATAAAGTTACACACTTTGCATGAAATAATATTATACAGTGTAGCATGTAGTGAATGTGTCTGTGTTAGTTTCAAATTGCGGTTCTTTATCAGTTGTGGCTTCAAGTCTTTTCTTCGCAGGTCCTAGGTGTAAGGTGATTCTCCCTATGTTTCTGTTGTGGGGGTGAGTAGCTACCTGTAGGGGACCTGAGTATGGGTATACTTACACCTTACTGCATACATGGTGATGGAGGGACCCTCCTATGAAGGCCTAGGGCAGGTCAGCCCTGGTGACTGACGGAGGTACTGGCACACCTGGTTAAATAAACAGACATAGCCTTATTCCATTTGATGCTTCAATCGCTTGTTTTATATAACAGATCCTCAATAAGCACAAATACTATTACACCTCTGGGCCCCTAGCTGAGGTGCTCTCGGTTAGTGTGTGAAATAAATCGATACTTAAATGGCCTTGTTCCATTACCTGCAGTGTTAAATAATTAAATAGCATCAGTTGGGTCACCCGGGAGCATGTTCATTCACATTGGATAAATAAATAATTAAATAGCAAGAATTGGGACACCTGGGAGCAAATTAAATAGCATCAACTGTGTCACATGGGAGCATGTTAATTCACATTAGATACATAATTAATTAAATAGCATCAATTGGCTCACGTGGGAGCATGTTCATTCACATTAGATAAATAAATAATTAAATAGCATCAATTGGGTCACCTGGGAGCATGTTCATTCACATTGGATAAATAAATAATTAAATAGTATTGATTGGGTAACCTGGGAGCAAGTTCATTCACATTAGATAATTAAATAGCATTAATTGGCCGGTCAGAGAATTGGCCCCCCGTTGCAGGTGGAATACATGGAGATCACACTAGTATCCCTGATCCCCTGGTAGCTGCAAACTACCACCAGACACACAACCCCTCAGGCTATGACTAACATATAGACAATACACTAAGCAGTGGCTCTTTCCTCAATACACTATTCCATAGTACCAGCTGGTTAGGTAGCCAGTCACCACCGACCTGTCATACCCCTCCACACTCCTGCTTTTAAAATGTGGAGAAAGCAGTTCCAATGACCCAAATCTGGCCCTAGCCCAATGAACAAACCGCCCTTTCCCTTACTCAAATGCCTTTGGTTTGTTTATTTCATCTTCACTATGAGGGTACAGTGGCTGCGGCTGAATGGCCGCCGTTCTCTGTCCCTGTCTGGTACCCTCACCACCACCCCAAGCCAAACTTCAACCAATTGGGGGAAATGAGGGAGTACTGCCATGCTGGCCGTAAAAGTGAAATGCCAGCAACACTCCTGATTCACTCTGGGCGTCCTGAGGGGCAAGGGACTCTGCCTGAAGTGAAATCTCCTCAGCCACACATGGAGAGGCTACAGAGTAAAAGTTTGCACTGCCTCTTTCAGGCCTGTCTGTACACACCCACACGACCGGCTCATTATACTGAGCCCATGGTGTAGTGTGCCCCTTTTGACAGGACATGCACGACACCGTGCTCGGTTGTATGAACACAATTATATACACTCAAAACAATTAACTTCTCTGTACAAATAGTCCGTTCCCTGTTGCTTTTTTTCCACTTTCCCTCTCCTACCTCAGCGCAGATGGTGCTGAGGAAATGAAAGTTGGGCTCTGTCCCTCAATGCTGCTCACAGAGGGTGAGCCCGTACACCAGTCACCTCTCCACTATTGTGGCTCCCGGACCAGGTTGGCAGTCTCAACCTTGGATGGGGGTGAGAGCGAGACAAGGTCCTGAAGCGAAACGGCTTGAGGGGGAGGGGGGCTTGACCCTTTATAAGGAAGGCACCAAAGCCCTCAGTGATCCTTCTCTTCTTCCTCTCCTGACTCCTGGCGCTCTTTCATTACCGAGCGCTTGTTCTTCTTCTTGCTGTTAGATTTTTATCCATCAGCAGTGATTTTTGGATACCGAGGCTTGAGCCTCATTACTCCATCTTCTCGGGTTGAGTATGTAGTCGTGGGTTTGTATTCTTCTTGGTCTGTGTGGTCTTGTCACAGTAGGGCTGGTTTCACAGGGTCTTCGCAGTGATGGGCCGCGGGTAGCGGTCGAAGGGGTTTGCAGTGGTGGCAGTGAGTCTTCTGATCAGAGGGTTCAGGTTCTGATCCAGTCCTTGGCAGAAGTTCTTACTCAGCTTCGCTAGATGTTCGTCCAACATCTCGATGTCCAGGTCTCTGTGAAGGTCTGCTATCCTTGTGAAGATTGGAGCTCCAGACGATATCCACAGGGCCTTGTTCTGGATTAGCTGAAGACTCTTCCGGTGTCGCTCGTGGCAGGTCATCCATGCTGGGGAGGCATACGTCAGGGTTGGTCTGATGATCGCATTGTAGACGTCGATCTTTGTCCGGAGGGGCATGGACTTGCTCTTCAGGAGTGGGTACAGCGCTGCCATCTTTCCTGTTGCCTTCTGCTGAGTATTCTCGATGTGGCTTTCCCAGTTGAGTTTTCTGTCCAGGGTCACGCCGAGGTAGCGGCTGCTGCTCTCCCATTTCATCACAGAATCCCTCCCGGCTTTTATCTCCCCGGGGACCTACCACCTGCGTTAAACGGCAGGGGAACTCCTGACTGCTTTTAGATGACATCACCTCACCCATCCACGAGCTCCCCCTGTCGATGGAGCATACCATGTGTCCCCATGAAATTCCTCGCGCCGGGAGCGCGAAAAAGAGAAACCCAGGGAGATAAAAATGCCAGCCACGCTAACGTGCACAATCTGCCATTTCCACAGAGATATTGTCTGCTACTAGCCCCTGCAGCCTGGAAATGGACCTATGGAGAAGAGCCGGCCATCAAATCTGGCCCCCTCCAAAGGCCCACTCACAAGGTTTCTTGCTGTCTGGCCCTGTCAGGCCATGAAAGGCCTGGTAGCAGTGAACCGGCTAACACCATGATCTCCAAACCCGCTCTCCATCACTCGGCAGCAGTGCGCACAAGGTAAGACCATCGTACTCTCACAGTCACAGCTCACCTTGCCCGTCCCCTACGTGCTACAAGTCAATGCAACGTTCGCCTAGCTTTGAGAACAGCTAGTGCCTCCCTGTTAAAATCTTATCCGCACACCTGTATATGTCGCATCACGAGCCGCTGCAACAGCAAATCAACCTTTCTCACTACGGCAAACGCTAAATCACCTGCTACGAGCGTAATGCCACCTGCACAAGAATTCTTGCTTGTTTCCACTATTACACAGTTTGGCCAACTCCTCTTAACCATTCCCGAAGCAGCTACCAATGTCGCTTATGAGCATTTTCTACAGCGGTGCCATTATAATGCTCATACGACACCTCAGCACAACAAAAGGCATCAAACCCCATATGATCAAGCCGCCTACGCCACCCACCGCTTCGTAGCTCGAGCACTCGTAAACGCTATCACTGCCAAGAAACCTAATGCCTTTGGCACTACTCCTATGGCCCGGCACAAAGCCCACATCCCCACGACTCACCTACTCCCGAGTTGCTCCACTGCGACCATCAAAGTCGCCACCCATAGCGCTAACAGTACCACAATGCCCGATACGCTCGATTCCGGCATTTCACGCTCCACTTCACTCTTTCCAGATGCGCCGGAGGATCTGTGCACCAAGCAAACATTTGCAGAGACGAAAATGAGCAACACTGCCTCCAACCGCAGCACCAAGCGGCACTGTATGCTTATGAGCCAAATCCGCTCTATACTTGCAATGACATTAACCCACTGCTCACCGCTCCTAATGGGCAAAATGTGTTGTTCATTACATGTAGCCACATTGATACTGCCCCTAGTGAGACAAACTTGACGCTGACGCTGTGTAGCCTCAGTGATATCGCCCCAATGCATAGTGCCACTATTGAGTCAAATGTGATGGTCAGCCTCAGTGATATTGCCCCAATGCACAGTGCTCCTATTGAGTCAAATGTGATGGTCAGCCTCAGTGATATTGCCTCAATGCATAGTGCTCCTATTGAGTCAAATGTGATGGTCAGCCTCAGTGATATTGCCCCAATACATAGCGCTCCTATTGAGTCAAATGTGATGTTTACTCCATGTAGCCTCATTGATCCTACCCCAATGCATACCGCTCCTATACACTGACTACTACCACTAACAAAACAGCCTTCGAAGGCGGTCTTATCAATGCTAGATTACTTCTAGCCCATGTCCTCGACATCTCCGACCACGTAACCACTAATCAACTTGACCTACTAGCAGTCACAGAAACCTGGCTGCATGCTGCAGCAGGCCCAGTACTTTCGTTAGCCATCCTAGAGGGATTCACAATATACAGGAAAGACAGAATTTCAGCCAAAGGAGGGGGTTTCCCTGATCACCAAATCTTGCCTCCCCTTCAGAGAATCACCAAACCAACCTTTCCCTTCTGGTGAACTACTCTCACAGAAACTTTCCATTCCCAATGCTGCTACCACCACTATTCACATCCTATATAGACCACCAGGCCCACTCCAATCCTTTGACGAGAACATAGCTCTCCTCCTCTCAAGGAATACCAAGCCTTCATCCACAATCCTCATTCTAGGTGACTTTAATCTTGGCCTCTACGACAGCCTAGACCCTAAAGCTACGGTCATACAAAACACAATTGCCGTCCAAGGACTCACCCAGCATATCGAACTGGCTACCCATGACAAAGGTTGAACCTTAGATTGGCTCGCCGACACAAATGTGTCGACCAGTATGACAGCTAATTAACCATGCCCTTGGTCAGACCACAATGTCATCACCTTTACCATTCCCAAGCAAACCGTGCCTAAAATGGTTCTGCATCTGGCTCCAGCATCTCTCGCAAGAAACACACGCAATATCAAATGCACCAACATGCCCCCTTTGTTAGGCCCAATCACTGAGTTCACCCAATCCTTCGGTCAATCCAACTGCAATGGTAGATCTTTATAACACTACTTACCTTCAGGCCATTGACAAAATCACCCCACTCAAACACTGCCAACCCAAACCAACAGCTCATCTCAACTCATGATTCACACCTAACCTTAAGAATCTAAGATCCGATAAACGCACTGCAGAATCGCTGTGGAAAGCCTCACCTTCCAAAAATAACAGAGATCTATTTATTACCTCCGCAAAAAAATATAAGCAAGCTATACTGCAAGCAAAGAGCGTCACGTACAACGAGTGAATAGTTAATGCCAAATCTGGCAGTAAAGAACTATTCACCATCTTGTGGGAACTCGAGTCAACAACCAATCCGCCAGAAACATGTCATAAAGATGAAACCTGGTGCACCAATAAACAGAATGCCCTTTTGGCCAAAATATCAATGCGTTAAACAAAAATTGTCAACAAAAAAGACAAGGGGCCTCATTACGAGTCCGGCGGTAACCGCGGCAGTAAAACCACCTGGTTACCGCCGGACTCGTATTACCATTCCGCCTCCGTGACTCCCGAATTACCAGGGCATTACAGTCCCGGTGTCCCGGGAGTCACGGAGGCGGAATGGTGTTAATCCCCATTCCCATTAATGGGAATGGGCAAGTGGAAACACTGGCACCATCTCGTGATGGTGCTGGTGTTTCCACGTCCGCCTGCAGGCGGGAGGTGACCTGGCGGGAAGATCACCTTCCGCCTGCAGGGGTCGGGATCGGGCTGTCCGGAATTAACAGTGGCAGCGGGTTTACCGCCACTGTTAATTCCGGACTGCCCGACCCATAATGAGGGCCAAGGTAACCCTGCCAGACATTGGGCCTCATTACACGGTAGGCGGTAAGGGTTTACCGGTACTGGTAAGGGCACTGGTACCGGTAAACCCTTACTGCCTTACTACGAGGTCCCTTTGTGGGACCTGACCTTAATGGCTGGTCTTACCAGCCGTTAAGGAACGGGCCCGCTAAGGGACCTTGGTGCTAATTACGGTACCGCAATTTGCGGTACCGTAATTAGCTCCTTCCCCATTCCCATTGAGCTCTATGGGGGCAAAAATGGGAATGGGGAAGTGCCTTAGTGAATGGGGAATTACCGCCCCGCTTACCTTGGAGTAGGGCGGTAATTCTGCCATCCACCAAGGCGGACACGGTAAAATACCGGCGGCAACCATGGCGCTAATAGCGCCATGGTTACCGCCTACCGTGTAATGAGGCCCATTGTCACTGACACCCTTACTGCAGGCAATCCCCCTCCTCCATTCGAATTTAGGCCAGTCTCCACATCTGAGGTCATCAAGATCATCTCTAGCTTAAAACCATCTAGATGTCAAGACGACAACTGCCCTTCCCCAATCATCAAGGACTGTGTATTACAGAACTTGCCCCATTCATATCCTCTCTCATCAACAATTTCTTTTCGCACAGCATTATCCCCAACAACCTAAAAGAAGCGTGGGTCCTCCTGCTACTAAAAAAACCATCGCTTGGCCCGAACATCCCAACCAATTATCGCCCCATTACCACAGTCCCCTTCCTTCTGAAAATCCTCGACCGTGCCACCTACCTTAAAATTCAAGAACACCTAGAAAAAAACAATCTCGTGGGCCTACGCCAATCGGGCCTCGGAAGTAGACACAGTACGGAAACAGCGCTCCTAAATCTTAAAAACCAAATGGACAGCATCATCGACAATGGAAATCTTGCCATATTACTTCTCCTAGACCTCTGTGCGGCCTTTCATTTAGTGAACCACAAAATACTGTGTCGTCACCTAGCCAGCGTGGCCCAATTCTCATCGAAAGCCATCACCTGGATAAAATCTTTCCTCTCAGAGCGTACAATGAGAGTTTTCTCCAACTTAGCAAATGCGGCCCCAGCCCCAGTTCTCTGCAGTGTGCCCCAAGGATCATGCATATCACCAACGTTATATAATATTTTTACGAAGCCTCTGTTCGACCGCCTAGATAAACTCAGAATATCCTATACAAATTAAGCGGATGACACGCAGATCCTACTGCATCTCTCAGGAGACTACGATAAAGATTCCACCATACTCAGCAATATCTATCATATGATCCAGTCTTGGATGGGCCAACATGAACTCTGTCTAAATAATGACAAAACGGAGTTACTACTGGTCGGCACCCAAACGTGCCTCAAATAACTCGAACCTAAATACAAATTCTTCATAATAGACGGGAATACTATCACTGTCTCGAAAGAAGTCAAAACCTTGGATGTGTATCTGTACTCTCCATAACCTTATCTAGACAAGTCAAAGCAACCATCTCATCAGCCGCCTATACTGCCAAGCTCATCAACGCATGTAGACCCTACTTGTCGACTGACAGCTGCCTGACCTTAGCTAGAGCCCTCATCCTGTCGAAACTCGACTACTGTAACATTTGCTTGGCTGGCACAGTGACCAGTAGCATCAAAAAACTTCAGGTCACGCAAAACAATGCCCTACGAGCTGCCTTGAACATCCCTAGAAGAGAGCATATCTCCGAAACAAGACGCAAAGGGCCTCATTACGACCCAGGCGTTAAGGGGTTAACCGCAATTTGCGGTACCGTAATTGCCGCCTTCCCCATTCCCATTGAGCCGTATGGGGCAAAAATGGGAATGGGGAAGGACCATGGTGAAAGGGGGAATTACCGCCCCACCAACCTTGGAATGGCGTGGTAATTCCCCCTTTCTCCATGGCAGACTCCGGCATGGATCATGGTGCTAATAGCAACATGGTTTAGCGTCGGAGTCCTAATGAGGGCCAAAGTACGCTGGCTGCCGATTCAGGACAGAATCAGATTCAAAATGATGGCGATCACCCTTAAATGTCTCACCAACACAGCACCCAAATATCTCAATAACCTGCTCTCCCCAACCCAAACTACTAAGCCTACACGCTCTGCTCAGCCTACCTTCTCACTGTGCCCAAATTCAAAAGAACCAAAGCCGGGGGTGCAGCTTCCCAGGAGTAGCAGCAAAAGGCTGGAGCGCCCTCCCTCTAGCCATCAGAGCTGACACCTCCAATTCTTAATTCCGTAGAAAACTAAAAACTTGGCTCCTTACATCCAATCAGTAGTACTCCCACATACCTAATTTTGCAGATATGACCTTAGCACTGAAAACTTCCATACTGTAAATTGTATATTACAACTGTACATATTGTAAATTGCATGTTTATACCCTGTTGCCTCCTGTAACACCTGTAAATTGTCTCACCCTGTATCTCCCTGCAACAATACATATTGTAAATCTGCACATTTGTTACCTGTAAATCACATGTTTATACCTTGTTGCCTCCTGATAACACTTTTAATTTGTCTTACCCCGTATCTCCAGCTCACAGATACCTACAGGTTAGTTGCGCTCTACAAATGTTAAATAAATAAACCACAAATAACTTCTGGTTTACATAGGTCTTTGCTCTAGACTGTAATCTCTCCTCTTCTTTTCTACTCTCCAAAATAGTGTCCTGAAATATTTCTAAAAGAACCAATGTCCTCTAATAGAAACTGAAGTCTCTTTAGCCTGAAAAATCACTGTGCTAACAAAATATTGTGCCTTCACTTTATTAGTTCATATGCCTTTAGAGCTTACCTTTAGGCCATGTGTCCAGATTCAGGACAGTGCTAACTAAATCTTCCCGGGCACATTTGTCACAGTTTCTTTTCTGCTCAGCATCGCTGGTCATTGGGCCGGATTTGACCAGATCCGAGATCTGGCAAAAAATGTCTCCACAGGTCTCTGATCCAGGAAAACTACGTATGGCCCTTAAGGTAGCTTATCTGCTTTTGTTCCCCAGACTAGGATGCGAACTGAATCACCAGGACCAAAGTCGAGTGACTTACCCCTACAGTAAATTCCAGTTACAATGTTTGTGAATATTGCTGTTAGCATTGTATTCTGCAGAAAATATTCAAAATATATTGTAAATATATGCACCTTTTCTGATTTTCTTGCAATATTACAGAAAACTCCTCCATTCTTTAGTAATGTATTAATCTCCTGAAATGTAAATATTTAATTATGGAGGTGAGGGTGCTGAGAAAAATCTTGTGAGTTCTCCCTCACCTGAGTTTACAACCCCTGTGCGTGCTCCAAAAGCACTGAATCTCATCCACCCTCACCCCTCCCGTAACCCCCATGACCACCCAAAGCCCCCCCCCGCAGCTGGTGGGTTCCCACAGTTAATAATTTCCATTTCCAGCACTGCTGCTCAGAATATATGTTGAACAGCAAGTGGTGAAGAGAATGGCCACATTTATTTTGTGGCACTTCCAACTCGGTAGCCACAGCATAAAGTGAACTGCTTCTCAGTCTAATTAGCAACATTTTTTTCTTGTTGTCCACAAATATTTGTTTGTAGCGCCCTCTAGTGGTCAAACAGTTATATGGAGGTATTCCCTATGAGCAGAACTTTCATATCTACTTCTGCTAAAATGCATTATACCAAAACAAAAAAAACATGATCACACTTATTACACCAGTTCTGTAAACAGCAATGGCGTTTCCACAAACACATGACCTCAAGACCTCACCTTGTTCTAGGCAGAGTGCTTTAATTGCGACATGAAATCGAGGAGGGGGCTGTCTGGAAAGAGGGAGTGGCATAAAGGAGGGGGTAGGTGGCTTGGGTATGGGCCACCTGCCGCAAATAAACAATATGTTGTAATGTGTATCTTGGGTGAGGTGATGACATCGCTGTACATGGAATGTGGTGAGGTTAGAGTGAGTGGAGTGTTGGGATGTTTTGCTCTGAAGCTGGGGTTCCATGTTTTACAGTTGAGAGATATGCTGGCTTGAGGGGACATGCCAATGTTGTTCCTGGCTACTATACTACAATAAACCTACTTGTAACTTACCTGCTGGTCCGGGTGTTGCTTCAGGTACCTAGTTACTACACTGGCGACGAAGGTGGGATCCTGTCGAGGAGGGGACAGTCCAGAACCAGGAAACATTGCCCTACAGTGATTCCATGTCCCATGAAGAAGTGCCAGCAGGTTTATGGCCCAGAGTTGCTTTGAATGGGCTGTGTATCCTTTTCAGCAGGCCGAGTGGTGCTGAGTTGAGGAGCCCAGTCGGCACACAAGTCGGTGTGCAGTGCAGGTTGGCACAGTAGCTCTAGGGGCCCCCAGATCCCCGTGACTGGGTGGTGCTGGGGGTGTTGTGGGCAGTTATTCGGCACACTTGTCGGTGGGCGGTGCTGGCCTGACCCAGTGGCCGGGTGGTGCTGGAGGTGCAAGCCAGCACACAGGTCGGTGTGCGGGGCTCTGAGGAGCATCGTCCATGCTCCATTTGTGAAGTCCCAGAGCACCAGCGCTGTCGGTTTCCGACTCTGATTGGTGTTCTGAGTCAATTGGCCGGCAGAGGAGGTTCGGAGAGGAGGCGGCTCTCGGCATGTGAGCTGTGCGAGGATTGAGCATTTTCTGAGCGGTATGTGGAGCGCCGCGACTTAAGGAGGTGAGTCTGTCCCTGCGTGCTGGCTGGAGGCCGGGTGGTCCAGCTAGCGGGAAGTCATGGACCGCATTCGTGTGGGCCCCGGGGAGCAGCTGGAAGTGCCTGGGTCCACGGTTGTTCATCTCGCGCTCTCTAATGTGGCGGGCCCCGGGTCATTTCACCATATGGAGGAGTGCAGGAGATGTGAGCGCTGCGGTGTCTGGAGCAAAAATGATGATGTAATGTGTCATCGGAAGGTACCCCGTTGTGAACACTGGTCTCGCGTATGGCAGGGGAAGCCGGAATGCGGACGTGTTCGTGGAGGAGTGGCGAACGCGCAGTTGGCGTGACTGGACGTGTATTTGTTATCGCGTTGCCTTGGTTGCAACGTGCGTTCCAGCGTGAGCTGCTGGAACGCAAGGAAGGACTGTGCTGCGTTGCATGTACGCGGCACATGTGTAGTACTTTCATTTATCCTTCGGCAGTTGTTTGGAGACCTCATCTTTGGGATAAGGGTGATAACGCAGATTTCTCTGATGACAGTGAAGGGGCTATAGCGAGCATCTGCATGGACTCCACAGTGAACTTTGGTCTCGTGGCGAGGGGATGTAACCGTGAGGATTCAAGGTGCTGTTGTTCCATCAGGCCAGGCGCAACGGTGGATTTGCCAGTGGTCTGTGACTGGTGTTGTGGTGCTGCACGGGCCTCGGAGCAGTTGAGTTTCGTATCTACGCAGTCAGTTGCGAGGAGGAGGACGTTCATGTTCATGTAGAACATTTTTCACTAGTGAGATGCATATGTATTTGTTGCTGGCAGTATTTTTGGATGTAGTGTGTATGCGCAACATGGGCCCATGTGCGTGTGAGTGAGAGTGGATGCGCGCGTTGAATGTTGTGTATGAGTGTGAGTGGTTGTGCGTGTAGGGTTGTGGTTAGTAAATGCAATTTCCAGGCGACTGAGTTTTTGTTCAGTGTTTTTGCATTAATATTCCTAAAATGGCACTGTCTTTTCATGAGTCATTTTTTTGCAGGTGGGACTGAACGTTTTGGGAACTTGGACTTGTGGGTGGGGGGTACCCACATGTGAAGGACCTGTGGATGATGGACTGGACATTGTGTTCTAATGTGTTACAGCCTAACATTATTTTTGCAGGTCGGGTTTCTCATGGACGGACTCGTGGGTGGGGTACTTGCGGGTTGAAATGATTTATTAAGCACTGCATATTTTATTTTGTGCCAAAAGAATTTTTTTAATGTAATGAATTGCTGTACTGACAATCATTTTCAGCATTAGTCCTGCAGTAACGTTTGACCGAAATGGTGTGTTTTTGCACAATTGTGTCACAATATTTTATCTGTTGTGCCATTTTGCTTGTATCCTTGTCTATCTGGTGTTTGCAGTGAGGTGAACATTGCAGTTTGAAAGATGGGGGTCTTTAATTACATTGTGGCGTCCTGCGTTGGTGCAGGTGGCGGGGACTGGGTGTCCTCAGTGGTGGCGTGGTGTTCTGCGGTCATGCAGTTGGCTGGACCAGGGGTCCAAGGTTAGTGTGTGAGTGTGCTGCATTAGAGCAGTTGGCTGGACCAGGGGTCCATGGTGTGTTGGTGTGTGCTGCGGTGGTGCAATTGGCAGGACTAGGGGTCTGTGGTGTGTGTGTGTACTGCGGTGGTGCATTTGGCTGGACTAGGGGTCCATGGTGTGTGTGTGGGTGTTCTCCGGTCATGCAGTTGGCTGGACCAGTGGTCCAAGGTTAGTGTGTGAGTGTGCTGCATTAGAGCAGTTGGCTGGACCAGGGGTCCATGGTATGTTGGTGTGTGCTGCGGTGGTGCAGTTGGCTGGACTAGGGGTCCATGGTGTGTGTGTGTGTGGGTGTACTGCGGTTATGCAGTTGACTGGACTGGGGGGGGGTCCTAGGAGGTAGTTCTAGGTTGTGTAGTTTGCGGTGAGTGTTTTGGCGCAATCCTTTGGATTGTGATTCTTTGGGTGTTCTTGTGGTGTTGGGGTGCCCTGTGGGGTGCTGTTGTGGACTGATCTAGGAAGGTGTGCTTGTTGTTGCTCTTGTCGAGCAGGGTTCGTGCCCGGGGGTGGCAGCCCTGGTGTCCTAGGGGGCAGACTAGGGTGGAAGGTTGTTTGTGCACGGAGGGTTAGGCGTGTTGGGTAGTTTATCTGTGTGGACACTGGGTCGTGGCAGGACCTAGGTTCCAAGGGGCATCTTGGAACAGGTGGAAGTGCTTAGTTTATTGTTTTTGTTTCTCAAAGGTATTTTCAGTTCTGTTTATGGGAGGTGTTAGCCCTTATTAGACTGCGTTGGGTTCCTCATTGTTGTGTTTGTAGAGGGAGGAGTGGAATTGGAGTTTGATTTGGGTGTTGGATTTGGGTGTCTTGTTCTGACACGGGTAGTTACGTGTCCAATTTGTTGGTGGCACAGTTAGATAGGGTATTTCTTGGGGTGCCATGTAGGTATTGTTTTGTCCCATGGTTTTGTGGTGAAGCACATTTCTCTAGTGTCTTAAATCTGGTTATAGGTTAGCTCCGCGTGGCAGTTGTCTTGTCGCCAGTGGAGTGTGGTAAGATGGTGCATTACGTGCTGGCCACACGTGTATGTAGGGGTTTGTCTGGTGGTGGTTTTTGTGGAATGTCACCTTGTTCAAGAAAGGAAATGAGGGAGAAGTGTTGTAATGTGTATTTTGGGTGAGGTGATGACATCACTGTACATGGAATTTGGTGAGGTCAGAGTGAGTGGAGTGTTGGGATGTTTTGCTCTGAAGCTGGGGTTCTATGTTTTACAGTTGAGAGATATGCTCGTTTGAGGGGACATGCCAATGTTGTTCATGTTGTTCCTGGCAACTATATTACAATAAACCTACTTGTAATTTACCTGCTGGTCTGGGTGTTGCTTCAGGTACCTAGTTACTACACAATACATCATGAGGCCCTGCAACCATCCACTTTGGGCCACTTTGCAGGGTCTGAGGTGGTCTTGTTTGCATTAAGTTTGCATACTGTAAATAAAAAGCGCTCCGGTTGGGCGTGACCTGGAGCACCATCGATGAGGCTGCTGCCTTAATGGCCAACTACTCAGAGGGACCAGAATGTCTCGTGCACCAGCGGCTGGAATATGAGCAGCTAACGCATATTCCATCTGCCTCATCGCAGCTGTGAAAGGCGGCACCCAGTGGAGCCTGTGGGCCAAGATGGCGGGCGGACCTCGCGGGCTGGAGAGGAGGAGATTAATCTGCAGATGAACGCAACCCAGACCGTTGAAGATCCAGCCAATGACCTGATGCCGGCACTCTCCGACCCCAGCGTACAGAAGGGGCCTCCAAGCTGATAATCCTCACCGATCACAATGCCACCGGAGCCTCGCCAATGACGCAGGTGTGGGAGGAGCTCTCCCTCCTCTCCTTGCCACACAGAGGCGCAATCACCAGCTCCCCAGCACGATGCACAGCCGGAGCGGCCATCTCCCTGTTGGCCCATGGACCTGGGGCCTCATTGAGAGACTGCCCTTCCAAGCAAAAGGGTACGACCAGCCTCGGCAGCCAACCAAGTGGAGCACACATACGGAAGCCGCAGAGCTGCTACTCGTGCTCCATAGGCACCTATGGCTACAGACCATACGCAGCAACATGCCACTTTACCAGCGGAGCACCACCGATGAAGCAGGAACAGAAGTTACTCCCTCCCTCCTCTGCGCTGCACAGGGGTGCGATCCCCCACCCCTCCAACACGACACACAACAGAGGTGACCCTTTCCCCAGCGACACATAGACCGGGGGCCCCACCAAGTGGCTGCCCCTCCAAGCAAAGGGTTGCAGCCTGCCCCGTGACCTGACCCAAATAAAGTAAACGCATGGGAGCTGCAGAACCACCACACGTGCTTCAAAGGCACCCGCAATTGCAGACCCAACATAGCACATACAATAAAAACTCTGTGAAGCAGCCCCCAGCCTGTTTCAATGGAAGTCACAGCCTGATTCGTGGGAAATGGACCGGGACACCGACAGATAAATCAGCCTGCTCGTCTTCCTTCTCCTGCCTACCATCCTGAGTGAATAACTCGCGGGATCTAGTGGAGCACCCACTCCATATCAAGCTGCGTTAGGGGTGGGAGACTTGTATCGTGGGCCCAGGTCCCACCAGAGAAGCGAGACAGCCTTTGTGCGCAAGCAATCTGGGACTGAAGCCCACAACAATGCGTGAGCAACACAACCAAGTGCCCTGAGCTGTTGGAGCAGAGCGGGATGGAACCTCCCCTTACCCCCCGATCAGTCGAAGTGTCCAACAACTCCTATCCTCTACTCCTGAGAGAGGGTCCATCAAGGCGCACCGGGTTCCCGCTACAATGTCGAAATATCTTAAAGCCCCAAAAAGCGCTGACATCTCCACAATGCTACTCCCACCAGAAAAGGGAAAGAAACCAGAAACTTCCAAACCTGCCCCAGCAGCGTCCCCGGAGAGCACTGGTCAATTGGCCACTAAGGGTGACATCCAGGCCTTTATGTTAGACATCAAATCAGAATTTCGATCCTGCATGTCAGAGCTCACAGCCAAGCTGGAGCAGACCGACCAGAGGCTGCTGGAGGTGGAACAGAGAGTGGGGGAGATGGAGTACTTAACCCAAGAACACGCAGCAACGTTTCTGATGGTGCAACATAAGATCCAAGCTCTAACTGACAGGAATGAGATCCTAGAATATAAATAGGAGGATCTGGAAAATAGGGCCAATCGAAACAACCTGCGTATATAGGGGGTCCCCTCTTCGATTCCAGACCAAAACCTAGCAGAGTATGTAGGTGATCTATTCCAATCTTTTCTGCCACATCTTGGAAAATCCCAGCTCATACTAGACCGCACCCATAGCCTGCGCCCTCGTTGAGTAGTTGAGACCGATTCCCCCCAGATGTGATCACTCAGGTCCACTTTAACACGACCAAGGAAGTAATCATGGCGATAGGTCGATCGCAGGATGAGCTGTCGTTTATGGGGTCCCCCCTGCAGATTTTCCAGGACCTGGCTGTAGCAATAATACAGAAGCAGAGATCTTTGAGACTTGAGACCGCTGATGTTATTCCTTTGTGATCAAAACATCAGGTGTCGCTGTCTTTTCCCAACCGCACTTCAATTCTCCTAGAAAGGGGTTCCCTGAACGATTAGGCACTTGGAAGACACAAATGGCGAAGATCTCCCTCCTAAACTGAGACGAACGGCCTGATCAAAAGTTCAGAAGGGTTGGAGGGTGAGATGACCGACTCCCGTGGCCCAGCAGTCCGTGTACACAGAACAACTAATGGTGCAATTTCTGGCATCAAGCTCAGTTGGTGGTCCCTAACGTCAGGTCCAATGGGGACCGAAATGCTAGGGAACTCACAATGGCTTGATATTTATAGCGGGCTTCACACGTCCCATGCCCGACTCCGAGGTGGATGTCACCTAGTAACCCTGGGAGTGAACTGTTGCCAGTTTAGTTACAGTTTGTCAGGGACACTACTGACAGGAAATGGTCAGTACCCTGTAACTTTGCTGTTACAGCTTCAAGTTCAAAGCTTAAGTTAAAACCTTGGTTGCACTACGGAATCAAGACATCAAAAGGCATGAATGGTGACTGAACTGCGCCCGGCCCCCTCCCCCTGCTCACGAAATGTAAGCTCCCAGAGGAATCCCCGCCACACCAAATACTAAATTTAATTTCACTGAATGTGAAAGGTGCATCTGCTGCCGGGGGGACAGCTGTTAGGCAGAATCCAGGGCAGTTCCCTTAGGGAGCACTACCCCAGATTAGGACTACAGGTGAGAGCAATAAATCCCCTTTGGTATCAGTCTGTACCACAAAGATTTAGTTGGTAGCTGTGCTAAGCAGTCAGACTTATCTCAAGAGGGAGATGAGCAGTATTCAGGGTTGACACAATAGGTAGTACAGTACTATAGAGCAAGGAAACACTGACCAACGTTTTGTATTAAAAAGAGAATATATATTTATTTTATACACTTCTAAGTTAACACATAGATCACAGTTAATAAAGTAAGTTAAGCTTAGTCAAAAGAAAAGCATATACAACTCCCTATTCAATTGTAGACAAGTTTGCGGTATAATGAAAACTGAGCAAAACGGCACAGTGAAAACCGACTACAAATGGCACTCTACCAATTCAACGAAAAGGAGGGAAAGTACAAGTTAAACTGAAATATCTTCAGACACCGCCTAGCAACACTTCCCTGAAGTTTTGTGAACAAGTAATGCACAGTAACACTTTAACCAAAAGACAAGTGAATGAAAACTGAGCAAAATGGCACTCCTCAAGTTAAAACAGTAGGAAGGAAGAGGCGTTTAGAAGATTTAGGTGCATCAACACATTTCTCATCGAAAACTAATCTAGTGAGAGCAGATCTAACAAATCAGCCAGAGTCAATGGGCCTGAGCCAGAGTCAGTGGTACAGGACCAAGAGCTTAGGAGCAAAAATGTTCTTGGAGCTGCAGTCAAGTCTTTAATAGAAAAATATTGAAGAGGTAGATGCGAGGCGAAAGACAATGTTAAGAGAGAGGGCGGCCGACCCCACAAGTAGTTAAAGGATTTAAAACACCTTTAAGGCTACCACGGAGAAAGGGCGGCCTGGCGGAACAATGTAGCTTAAATGTGAAGAAGTGGTTCCTGCGGTGGCGGTTGTTCTTGGTAGTTCCTGCAGGTCGAGGGATCCAACAGAGGAAGAGAGGCTCTCGTCGTGGAGGAAGGTTCGAGTCGCTGTATTACTCCACCGCGGCTGGTTTCTACCCGGGAAGAAACCAGCCGCGGTGCTGCCAAACGAAGTTTAAAAGGTACGCTCCTTTTAATCGCGTTTTGGGTCGATAGCTGCCTGGCTATCCGGTCTCCAAGTGCGGGGCACTGTCAATTCGACCAAGGCAGGTCCGAGGATGCGATAGGTGAACTGATTGACCCCACCAGCTCAAGGGACAGAGGCTCTTTCGCTGAAGATCTCCTCTCGCCGTGTGGAAGAAAAGTGGTGAGACGATCTGGCAGGGCTTCACCAGTGGTGTAGGTGCTGAAGATGTCTCTGGCTTCTCTCCCCTTCGGTTCCGCAGTTCCAGTGGCGACGTCTTGCTCTTCCAGACCTCAGGACCCTGCCTTTATGCAGAAAGAGACCCATTCATAGAGCCTAGCTGTCACTCACACAGTGAAGTGGTCTTCTTGGCGGGAGAGTGCGACCTGAGTTGCGGTGGCAACTCTGTCCGGGGGTTCTACTCCCTCTCCCAAAACAACAGACCCACCCCAGACTCAGTGGTGCCGAAAGGAGGGCTTCTTGCCAGAAGCCCGCCAACAGGACAAACAAAGGATCCCCGACCTGGGTTAGGAAAATGGAGTAAGACTCGAGAAAGACGTTTTATCAAAGTTCTTGCAAATAGAACCTAACGGAGTAAAGTTAGTAATAAAATAAACCGGCGGTATGTTAGAGGCTGTCAGTAAAAGTGGTAGCCTCGAACAATGGGAAAATCCCATAGAGAAATATTCGCGGTCGAATATAAAAGGTAGTAACCACTGCCACCAGCCAGAAACTTTGTAGAGGGGGACTTTAAGGTACCCCCTCGAAAATGAACATAGGGGAAAAACTATTAACCCCTTCCAGTACTTCCATATTAAGATGGGGTGTACTGCTAAGTTCATAAAAATCGATTAGTAAAGTAAATGGGGACTTTGCATGCCCTGGGAGACAGTAGTCAGTCCCAGGGTATGGAGTCTATGTTTGGGGGTCGCTACGACACCCCTGTGTCACTGCACGGAGTGTGCTGTGTAACACATGTGCATAAAGATGGTTCCTATGGGTGAGAGAAAGGATCCCATAGGCATTAAACACAAAAATAGCCTAGAACACACATAGCAAAAATGCCTAAGAGGGGGAAAAAGAGTCTCACTCTTAGTAGGTAAAAAGAAATAAACCCTTCAAATCCAGCAAAGCTGCTGGGGGACTCCATAGGTAAGGGAAAGTAGCCATAAAATGAGAATTCTCCCTAACAACAGCCATACTCCCAGCCAGTTGGGTTCAGTTTAGGGCACTTGCGACACTATGCTGTCCAGAAGGTCGAAATACAGCAGCCAAAGGCTTCATTTATGGACAACTTTGTTCTCTCATTTCAGTCTACGCCTCCAACAAAGGACAGGAGGCATACTATGAAGCACTGGGTACCAAATGACTTCCCTTTATTGAAGGCCAAATAATCATTGGCAGGGACTTAAATGGGGTCCCAGACCCCCTGCAGGATAGATCACATCCACCACCCCGCCAGAGATTTTAAGATCACCACTGGACTTCTTCACTTCTTCACTTCTTTCGGAAGCTGGGGGTGGTGGACTCCTGGAGGGTATTACACCAAGCCGAGAAGGACTTTTCTTTCTTCTCACACGCACATGAACGTCCTCTCGGATAGATCTCCTGCTGACCTAGCCACAGATTCTTACTTTCGTGGATTAAGCAGCCATAGGGCAAAGGATATTATCAGACCACGCTCCAGTCAAGCTAACTCTTCGGGCACACAACCTGGAACCACCTCCTCGACGCCGCTGGAATATGTACGAGCCACTCCTAAACGAAATGCCACTGAGGGGTTCTATAGCTTAAGTGATCCGGAACTATTTTCAGGAGAACCCAGCGAAAGACACATCCACAGCTAACACCTGGGACGCTATGAAGGCTGTGGTTAGGCGAGAACTGATCACCCACGGAGCTGCGTATCGAAAGCGAAACCGACAGGCCCGCATGGAGCTGGAAGAGGACGTCCAAAGAGCAGAGGCTCATCACAAACAGAAGGGCTGGACGCCTAAGACCAATTGCGCTCTACAAACAGCCTGAAGGAAACTAGAGGCTCACTATGCAGACGAGACGGCACGCATGCTGGCCAAATCCAAACAAGGCTACTATGCCAAAAACAACAAGGCAAATATACTCCTAGTGGATAAACTGGCTAAGGCAAGAAGAAGGAACACCATAATAGGCCTGCATGGTCCACAGGGCAAAGTCCACTATGCTGAACACGCTAAGCTACAACTAGCAGCAGCCCACCTTTCTGAGACGATGTTGGCCTCTCACCGGAACAGAGCACAACAAATGAGTTACCTCCGGGATGCCACCCTCCCACGACTCGACGAATCAGACACAGAGGAGTTGGACGCCCCGATTACAGGTAAGGAGGTGGAGGCTGCCATTAAGTCCCTAAAGCCTAAAGCCCCAGGCCCGGATAGGTTCACAACAAGGTTTTACAAAGTGTTCTGCCCTCAATTGGTTGCCCCGTTAAAAGCCCTCTTTTGGCAACTCAGGCTCCATTACCCCCTCTATGCAAGAATCTGTAACCATCCTCCTACTTAAACCCGGCAAAGACCCTAGGGAAAATCGCTCATATAGACCCATCTCTTTATTAAATATTGATGCCAACATTTACTCAAAAGTGTTGGTAAAGCGCCTGGCAGTGACTCTTCCCAAATTGATTGATGCAGACCAAACAGGATTTATAAAAAAATAGGTCAACAGGGGATAATATTCAAAGAGCCATCGACTTAATAGACATAGCGACCCAAGACTCACACAAACTGGCCCTATTGGCTTTGGATGCCTCCAAAGCCTTTGATAAAGTAGACTGCTCCTTCCTACAGCTCACGTTAGAAGCCTTTCACTTTGGCCCTAGCTTCCGAAGCATGGTATTAGCCAACTATCAATCTCTGAAAACGTTGCTCCGGGTTAACCACAGCCTATTTTTTGGGGGGGTTTTTTTGCATTTAATCAATAAAAGATTTTTACAAAAAGTCTTTTAGCATTCTTACTAAAAAGTTCTGATGAGGGTACTTAGGGCACCGCTTTCAGTTTCTTTCTTTCAAAAGTCAGTTTCCCCGCTGTTATCGTCAGACTGATCAATGACTGTTTGACGTTTAAAGTTGAAAGTTTACCGGGTTGGCTCTTTTCAAGGCAATACCTAAAAGTTTGGCTGCGGCCCTCGACCGTCTAGCTGAATCACCACAAATGAGCCGACACCAACCCGTCTCTTCACTAAGTGCCGATGGATGGGATAATAGTAGTGCAAAGTACGCCTCTCTTTCTGTAGACATCGCTGGATAGGACGTCAGGAGGTGTCTCACTGTTTCAAGCTGATCTGGGTTCTCACATAGACGACATGAGGCTATTGCAGATTGAGATCTAATGGCCAAAATGTCCCTTGTGTGTAGGGTATTTAACCGAGCTCGCATGAATGTTCTTCTCAGATCTTTTTCCGGACATTTTTCACAATATTTCAGCTGAGTTTTTGGTTTATTGTGTCCAGGCGGAAGATCTTTCAATCGTTTATATGACAGAATTTTTTCATTTGTCAAGATCCAATCTTGCTGCACTATTTTTTCTTTCACTCTGCCAGGATTAGAGATTAAGAGTTCTTCCGTGCAGGCTATCTCTTCCAGTTTGTCTTTCCGTTTCTTGATCGAGTCAGTTAGAGGTTTACACCCCCCTCTTTGAATTTCTTCTGCTACCACCTGAAAGATGGGAAGACCGTCTGGCAAAATAATTTTTCTAAAGAGTTGGAGTGCCCCTTGCTCCACTGTTGATGCAACAGACGTAAAACCAAGGTCCCGTCGGATCGCCGCCATGGGGGCTGACTTTGGGAGGCCCAGCACCGTCTTCCACACAAAACCTTCCAATTTTAGCCACAGTTCTTCAGGAAGGGTTAGATTTGTGCTCATTCCGTAAGCTAGAGCGAGAACTATTTTAGATTTGTAGAAATGAAGAGCTGGTGTCCACGAAAACTTTCCAAATTTTTTATCTACAGCTTTTAGTTGGGCTGTCAGGTTTCTTGTTTTATCCCACAGGGCCTTCGTAGTGGTGTTTTCTTTCAGGGAATTATCTATCCACACCCCAAGATATTTGTATTCATTCATCACTTCCAATTTGTTGTTTTCCAGGAACCAGGCCGATGGGGTTTTGCGGTCGACTGTCGATTTGGTAAAGAGCGGGATTTTTGTTTTCTGGGTGTTAATTTCTAAGTTGTTTTCTTTCATGTAGGCGGAGAGGTTTGATAATTGCCGTTGTAAACCTATTTTTGTCTGGTCCATCAGGATCAGGTCATCCGCGTACCATAACCTGGATACTTTTGACAGTTCCACTCTTGGCGGGAATGAGCGAATTTTCTCTTCAGTGTACTGGAAGTCGCCTATAAAGGCAATAAACAGAGCCGGTGCCAGGGGGCAACCTTGCTTGACCCCACGTTTTGTGAGAATTTTGTTTGGCAGGTGGCCTTGCTGGCTCTGGCGACACGCATGGAAGTTTGAGTGTGTAGGGCCATGATTGGATCCAATATTGGAGTCGGGCATTTCCAGGTTCTCACTTTTTCCCAGAGTTTCTCACGATCCACCATGTCGAAGGCCTTCGATAGATCGACCAGAGCCAGATGAACTTTAGGGGCACCTGATTTCACCCTGGCCTTAATGATGTTTAGAATTAAGATGTTTATCGCCGTCCCTGTGCCCTTTTGGAAACCAGTCTGGAAAATATCAGCTGCAGGTGAAGCTCTTGCCCACTTCTGAAAGTGCGTGAGTAATAAAGTCGCAAATATTTTCCCAAAATGTCCAACAGTGCAATGGGTCTGTAGTTGGATGGGTTTTCTCTGGACCCTTTTTTAAAAATAGGGACCAGTACCGCTTCTGTCCAGGATGCCGAGATCCTGTCTGGCTTTATGGCAATGATTGAAGATATCCCTTAAGACTACAGCCCATTCTTCCGGATGTTTTTTGATGTCAATATTGGTTAGACCATCAGCCTATCGGAACCTATCAGAACCTATTCCCCTGACCTGTGGCCCCAGACAGGGATGCCCCCTGTCCCCTCTCCTGTTTGCTCTGGTAATGGAGCCATTCACCCAGCGGATTCAAATTAACCTTAATATAAAAGGATACCAATTGACACCCCCCCAGCATAATATCTTGCTCTATGCAGGTGATGTATTGCTGTCTATAACAGATATCTGTCCCTCCTTGATGTCCTCCCTTCAAGAGCTTCACAGATTCGTAGAGGTCACAGGGTTTGGCATTAATTTTGGTAAATCTACAACCCTGGGGGTGGGCCTGAGACCTCAAGCACCTATGCCCCATTCAATGGAGCGGGAAATCTATATCTCAGCTAGAGGTCCGGATCCGGGCATGCCCAAAAGATGTATACCCATTGAACTTCCCTCTCTCTTTAAAGAAATGGAAAGGGACCTTAGAACGATGGTCCTCACAAGAAATATCTCTCATTGGGCGAATTACAGCCTGTAAGATGAATCTCCTCTCACAATTTCTCTATGCCTGTGCCTCTCTCCCCACTACAGTCCCATTGCCTCCCCTCCTACGGCTGCAAAGGAAAATCCTCTGGTTTATATGGAGAGGTAAGAAGTCAAGAATATCCCAGAAAGTCATGATGGGCAAATCTCCCCTGGGGGCCTTAGGGCTCCCTAATTTACGTAAATACCAAGTGGCATCACAACTGGCGCACTTCCAAGCTTGGTGCATGACTGATGGACCCCCGAAATGGAACGCACTGGAGCAATCTCGACTCTCGCTTGCCCTCCGCTTTCTTACTCATGTCCCCTCCCCACTTCGGAGGACCTAGACGGGGATCCAGACCTCCACCAAGGCCACCCTTAGTATATGGGATTGGCCATTAAAATCCAAGTGAATCACATGTGGCCTAGGTCCATATTCCCCGATCTTCCACAACCCAGCCTTCTCCCCTGGGTCTCACCACTTGAATTCTAAAAACTGGGTCGCAGGGGGGGCTGGAATCCTTGGGACAGCTCTTTGAAAATGGCCAACCCTGCACCTTCGAGAACTGAAAACTGTCTTTTCATTTAGCTGAATCAGACAGATTCTCTTATGCACAGCTTTGGCACTGGTGCACTCATCCACTGGTCTGACGGGAGGCCACACGAAATCCCAGCCCTATCGAACTTACCTTGCAGGGAATGCCGGCGAGAGGTAGGATCTCCAGTCTTTACAAACTATTACAATACAATCTCCTTTCCCATTGGCACCCATATATGACACAGTGGGAATCGGACCTGGGGCACTCACTGGACAACCAAACCTGGGTGGACATATATAGCAGAGCCCACTCACCCTCCTTCTGCATTAGTAACCGAGAATGTGCCTATAAACTGCTCCTTTGCTGGTATTATTCTCCAACATACCTTCATCAATGTAATCGATCCTTTAGCCCCCTATGTTGGCGCAAATGCGGACTGCCCGGGTCAGAGACGTAGGCAGACCAGCTCTCCTACTTCTACTGGACCTTTCGGCGGCATTTGACTTGGTCGACCATGACACCCTCTGCCATCACCTCTCTACAGCGGGCAACTTCTCAGCAGACGCCACCGCTTGGATAGCATCCTTCCTTAGGGGCAGAGAAATGAAAGTCTTCTCCGACCTAGCTTTCACCCAGCCACATTTAATTAAGTGCGGTGTCCAGCAGGGGCCCTGCATATCTCCTACATTGTACAACCTCTTCACAAGGTCACTATTCAAATACCTCGATGCAATGGGCATCACATACACCAATTACGCGGACGATACACAAGTCCTCACCCCTCTTACCGGCGACTACGAGGCTGACCAAAAAATCCTTATCTCCATCTACACCACCATCCAAACCTGGATGGCCGAAAACTGGCTCTGCCTCAACAGCGAAAAAACAGAACTACTTATCATCGGATCGCCAGCCACAATCAATAAAATGGGGCCCCAATATGACTCCTTCATCATTGACAACTGCCACATCTCGGTCTCCAAAGCAGTCAAAACCCTACTTGGACTCTAACCTCACCATGGACAGACAGGTGAATGCAATCTCCTCAGCAGCACCCTACCACTCCAAACTTATCACTGCCGCAAGGCCCTTCCTCTTGCAGCAAAACTCCCTCACCATCACCAGAGCAATCATAGGTTCCCACCTAGACTACTGCAATGCACTTCTACTAGGCACCTCAGCCAAAAACATCAAAAAACTTCAAACGGTGCAGAACAATGCCCTCAGAGCAGCCACTGGAATCTCTAAAAGAGACCACATCTCGGCCACCAGAAAATCCGTCCACTGGCTGCTACCTGTCAAGGAACGGATTCTCTTCAAATCACTGCCACTTACCCACAAATGTCACCATGACACAGCACCTCGCTACCTTGCGCAGAGATGTTTTGGTCCCTCCTCAAACAGACCAACCAGATCCAGCCACACCAACCGACTATCAATTCCAAAAAGCATCAGAACCAGAGCAGGGGGCGCTAGCTTCCCAGTCCTTGCAGTCACCAACTGAAACCTGTTACCCGCCGAGATCAGAGGCATCAAGTCCCACCTGGGCTTCCGAAAAGCTATAAAAACCATGTTGTTTGTATAAATGCCACTCGGACCTGGTACTGGACATATGCATTTCTCACCTGTCAGTGCTCACCTTGCCAACTGTATAACCTATGTAAGGCAGCCCTCCTTATCCAGTCTATTGGCAGTCACGATCTCTCTGTAACATTCACTGTCTACTGCATCTTGCACTGTAACTAAGTCATTTTCTTGAAACAGCGCCCCTATGCCTCCGGGCTGCGTGGCGCTTTACAAATGCAAATATAAATAAATAAATAAATATGTGGTGGACCTGCCCCACCATGCAATCCTTTTGGAACCATTGCATTGCCACTATAAAAGATATCACCCAGGTAACGATTCCCAATGAACCGGAAGCTATTTTACTTGGCGCGCCAGCACCGGGATCCTATCCAAGGGATGGGACGACTGGCAATCTTCTTACCCAAATGCTATTAGCGGCAAGGATCACAACGGCCCATACATGGAAAAACATTGAGGGCCCCTCACTGAATGTATGGTGGACCAAACTCTGGGACATTTTGGTGGTGGAAAAGGTCACGGCAGCCAAAGCAGGTCTCCTACACCGGTTTACAGACATTTGGGCCCCGCTTATAGACCACGAGCGGAAGTTCCCGGCACAAACCCATGAACCTTGAGCTGCCCAACTGGCCCTATGAGAAAGCTCCGAGCTAGCACCAAATGGACCTGACCTGCGTGCAGCCAAGTGGATGCCTGAACTGGTGGAGTGAGGGGGGAGGAGGGACAAGTAGTCTTGCGTTATGATAAGATGTATGCTTTTTATCTATGTGCTATCTCTGCTTGTGCAACCGTTTCAAAATAAACAAGTAAAAAACAAAAGAGCCCTCTGGTTTAGTTTTCAGGAGCTGCTCTATTTTCCCTGGCTACTGTGTTGCCGGCACGCAGAGGGAGGGGCATCCATAAAAAACTTTGCTCGAGCGCACAGTGCTGCTGAGTTAGTTGCAGAGTTGCTTCAGTTTCATGGCAGTCCTTGACCTGGAGCTGGTTTGTTTTCCCCGTTTACTGTGTTGCCGGCCCGCTGAGGATGAGGAGGGGCATCCACACAAAAACCCTGCTTGAGTGCGGAGCACCATGGAGTTAGCTGCAGAGTTGCTGCAGTCTTGTGGCAGTCCTGTGGAGGATGTGCGACAAGGCAGCAAGTTAAACAACACAGGTGAGCCCAACTAAGGATTGTGACAAATCCTGAGATATCGTCGCTTTTCCCCGAGGGGAAGTCCCTTCACATGAGGCCAGGGTGGTGAGGCCACTACCCGATAGTCCCTCAGGGGGTGGCACTCAGAAGGACGATCTCATAGTGGGAGAGCTCCCCTCTGGAGACAAGGGAGAACATCTCGGGAGAATGAAGTATACCCATCCCCCACCCATGCCCTAAACAACCCTGCAGTCCTTAGACCCCTCTTCTTACCCATACTCCTATGGAGAAAATTACTTCTGTAACATCTGTGAGATTAACCTAACCAAAAGTGCTGGGACAAAGAAGATCATTGAGAGCTCTGAGGTTTTCCCTGACCCAAGTACTGGGCAGAGGTGGCCCATAGGAGGAACAGGACTGACATGACAGCCCCTACTGCAGGTGTGGATATTGCACCAGGGTGGAGCCTGCATAACAAAGGGGGAACCGAAGAAGGACATGGTGTCTTCAGCCCGCGACGAACCAAGGAGTTTCGGATCATGTCCAGTGAAGAACCAGGCAGAGCGACGGACGCAGGCGAGCGGGCGTGGAAGTCTCACAGAGGCCAAGCAGGAAGCAACCTCACCGCCAGTCAAAGTACAGTGTGGTGGCGAGGCCGTGAGAAGCAGCCCACAGACCCGAGCAGCTGACAAGGCGAGGAAGAAGGAACTCTGGTGCTCCCGCAAGGACGCCCGATCCCAGGTAGAACCGGAAAGCCATCTGATCCCAACGGCAGATACAGGGAAGTTCGGGAGACCTGGTAGGGACACGGGCAGACAGCAAATTGGTCCTGCATCAGAGGAACGCTTCCCCCGCCTACTGGCCTAGCAAAAACCACTGACCACCAGCAAGTGAGAGTCATAGGGGTCGGGGGCCCCGATCAAGGAGCGAGGCATCTTCGTCATACCAGTAGTTGGCGAGAAAGTAAGCAAAGTAATCTGAATCAGAGAGTGAGAGCACAGGGGTCAGAGACCCACATCAAGGAGTAAAGCATCTTCCTCATATTGGTTCTTGACGAGAGTGTGAACCAAGAGAGCTGAACGAAAAGCGAGAGAAACAGGGGTCTGGGACCCAAACCAGGAAGTGAGACACTGTCAGGAATAAGGGCTGGCAGAGACGTGGAGTGCTAAAATTTGCCTACTAATATACAGGAGTGTTGGGAGGACCTGAAAACTACAGTTACCAGCAGCCTCAGCGTGCCGGGTAGTTCTGCACGCGCGCACGTTGCCAGCTGTATGGAATTAAGCACAGCTTATTAGCAGGCAACGGCGAGTGGCAGGTGTGGCTTATTTTGTTCGTTGGATGTTTAGGGAGCAGGCTGTAACGCTCACCTGATTCCCGTAGAGGCGCCGGTCTTGACTGGGCATATACCGTATCTTCAAAGGTGATGTGTAACACACGGCTGGCTCTTTGGGCTGGACCTCTGTGCACTGTATGTCTGGCTCGAAGGGTAAGATGTCTTAGGTAAGTGAACGCCGTGCTCTCCATCTGCCTCGAGGCAGGGTGCTGTAACCAGTTTCTTCACTGGATAAGGGGAGCAGGCCTCTTGACTTCAGAGGACTGCTGTCCGTCGTTTACTGCACGAACGGTAAGTTTCGAGTAATTCTAATGTCTTTAAAGTCTTTAGTAATGATGTCTCTTGTTTTGCAGGGTTCCGGCGATGGCGGATGGCGGGCTGAAGTGAGTTGAAGATGGAGCCCGTGTGATGAATAGAAGCGCCTGGAAGCACGTAAGTAAGCGCTTGTTGCCTGCTTCACGATGCGCTCTAACTGTCTTTTTATTTTGCAGGTACAAGTTCGGGGCGGCTGCAGGGTGCCGGAATACCCACTGGGTTAGATGTGGAAAGGAGTAATGGCACGTGAGTATTAAAGTTCCCCAATGTCTTTAAACGCACCTTGTTTTGTCTTTCAGATGCGGGATGCAGCGCCGAAGGCCTCCGGAGCGTGCGAAGAGTTGGTAAGCTTTTGTCTTTCAGATGCCGGAATGCAGTGTGAAGACCTCCGGAGCGCACGAAGAGTAGGTAAGCCTTTGTCTTTCAGATGCCGGAATGCAGCGCGAGGCGTTGGTGACAGCCGATGGACCAGGTAAGTGAAGAGCTGTCACTGAAGACCGTAATGCTAACCTGTTCTTTCTTGTCTTTATAGGCGTTGCTGAAGACTGGATTCAGAATGGTAAGCCTTTTTCCTTAGGCCCAGGATCAGATGCAGAAGACACGATGAGCGTTCTGCTGCTGAGGATGCAGAATAATGCAAAGCAAGATTCATCCATCGGGTGTGGTTTAAATAGCCTCCTGTAGTGCTTAGGTGTCTCCTCCCACCCCACGCCTAAGAAAAGAGTTCCTGCTTTCCAGAAGAGTTCCAGTGTTCTGAATCTAGGGAGTGGCTCCTGCCCCACCCAACAGGAAAAGTAGTTCCAAACAGAAGAGGATCAGAGACTCAACTGGCAGGCAAGTAAGCAGCATGGTCTGCTGCAGGTAAGTCCACCCAAGCATTATGAGCCCGGCGCTTCCAGCGCTGGGACTGGGCATATTTATGAGCCTGGTGCCACTGGCGCCAGGACTGGGTCCAAAAGGTCCCAATTGGGACTGGTTGGCACTCGGAACCTGGGTTATGGATCTGCTTCCAAGGGAGTTGGGAAAACCCTGACCTTTTGGAAGCAGAGATCATGACACAGGCATGCCGCACGCTGAGGAAAGCAAAACTGAACGCGGGACGAATTCCCTACGGTAGCTGTATCAGGAGGAGCAGGAGGGACCGCAGAGCAGACGGTTGATTCACAGCACTTCACCCTTTGTCTGGGCAGTCCGCGGGGCTCCCAGACCCGAGATAAGTACAGGGGGAAGTTTTGTGTTTCTCTGTGAGCTGATTGGTGTCAAGGGTGGTGTTACTGCAAGGCACGGAGCGTCTGTGAAGTCCCGAGGGGCTCCCAGACTCAAGATAAGTACCTGGGCCAACATTGAAAGGCGTGGTGTGTCCAATCTGATGTGTATACGTTATATGTGCAAAAGTGGTTACCGTCTTACACTTAAGCAACTCTTGTGAGCACATGTATACAGCGGTGTGCAGGAAACTCACGCATACTGCATGGCCAAAAGGACTCAAGGGTCCTAGCTGACTCAGGGGCATGGAGCGAAACTTCTCTAGTGCAAATAACTAGTTGGGGGCTCAATGTATGTTTTTGTATGTTGTTTATGCTGCCCGAAGGGCCATGTGTAATTGTATGTTCATTCTGGGATTAATCCCTGTTGTTTGTTTTCATCACGCTGCTTGCTATATGTGTCTTTTGTAAGAAAGGAGAGTGCAGTATATGTATTAAGGTGTGCTGCTTAGTTACAGGTAGCACCAGAGGTTTAAGGAGTACCAGGTTATTGAATTATCTGTTTAGTTATATGTTAGATAGGTTAGGGTTTCTTCTCTGTGCTTCCCCATTCCCATCCAATATAGGAGTTCCTTACCCTCTATCCGATGTTCCTAACTTCCCCCATCCTATCCACAACCTCTCCCTAACCCCTCTTCCCCCCAATGGCTGCCACATGGCGACCTGTCATCTAAAATCAGGCGCCTGTGCCAACCACGGTGGAAGGGTCGAATTAATTTGGCTTTCGTGGTTCGGGGGAGAGTGTCGATCTCTCTTCCTTTTCATTAAGTTGTGATTGTGACATAATACACCACCCCCATATTGGGATACTCACAACCACCCAAGCCAAATGGACCCGCCTCCTCCACCTTTAGCTGATGTGCTAAAGGCTTTACAAGACATTCAGTTGGAATTAGCACATGCACGGCAGGAAGCTACTACGTTGAAAGCACAGGTACAAGGGTTGGTAACACAAGGTACACCCTTGGAAGGGCCCAGTTCATCTAACACTACGGGAGCTTCTACTAGTAGGAATCCTACAGTTATTGTTCAACCTCCCAGAAGTGTACCCCTGGCAGCACCAGAATGTTTTTCACAAGATCCTAGAAAATATATGACGTTTCTCACACAATGTCGACTTTTTTGTGCAAACCTGCAGCTTTTGAAACCATTCAAGCTAGAACAGCATTTGTGATATCCTATTTGACAGGCAATGCAGCAGCATGGGCAATGCCTCTGGTTCAGAAAGATGATCCTTTATTATATAATTGGGATAATTTCTTGGCAGAATTCAGCCGACTGTTTGATAGAAGGGAAGTGTCATTGGCACAGGATAAAGAGTTGCTGGGTTTAAGGCAGGGGTCACTAGACCTGGTAAAATATGCTACACAGTTACACAGGCTTGTTGCCTGCTTCACGATGCGCTCTAACTGTCTTTTTATTTTGCAGGTACAAGTTCGGGGCGGCTGCAGGGTGCCGGAATACCCACTGGGTTAGATGTGGAAAGGAGTAATGGCACGTGAGTATTAAAGTTCCCCAATGTCTTTAAACGCACCTTGTTTTGTCTTTCAGATGCGGGATGCAGCGCCGAAGGCCTCCGGAGCGTGCGAAGAGTTGGTAAGCTTTTGTCTTTCAGATGCCGGAATGCAGTGTGAAGACCTCCGGAGCGCACGAAGAGTAGGTAAGCCTTTGTCTTTCAGATGCCGGAATGCAGCGCGAGGCGTTGGTGACAGCCGATGGACCAGGTAAGTGAAGAGCTGTCACTGAAGACCGTAATGCTAACCTGTTCTTTCTTGTCTTTATAGGCGTTGCTGAAGACTGGATTCAGAATGGTAAGCCTTTTTCCTTAGGCCCAGGATCAGATGCAGAAGACACGATGAGCGTTCTGCTGCTGAGGATGCAGAATAATGCAAAGCAAGATTCATCCATCGGGTGTGGTTTAAATAGCCTCCTGTAGTGCTTAGGTGTCTCCTCCCACAGCCACGCCTAAGAAAAGAGTTCCTGCTTTCCAGAAGAGTTCCAGTGTTCTGAATCTAGGGAGTGGCTCCTGCCCCACCCAACAGGAAAAGTAGTTCCAAACAGAAGAGGATCAGAGACTCAACTGGCAGGCAAGTAAGCAGCATGGTCTGCTGCAGGTAAGTCCACCCAAGCATTATGAGCCCGGCGCTTCCAGCGCTGGGACTGGGCATATTTATGAGCCTGGTGCCACTGGCGCCAGGACTGGGTCCAAAAGGTCCCAATTGGGACTGGTTGGCACTCGGAACCTGGGTTATGGATCTGCTTCCAAGGGAGTTGGGAAAACCCTGACCTTTTGGAAGCAGAGATCATGACACAGGCATGCCGCACGCTGAGGAAAGCAAAACTGAACGCGGGACGAATTCCCTACGGTAGCTGTATCAGGAGGAGCAGGAGGGACCGCAGAGCAGACGGTTGATTCACAGCACTTCACCCTTTGTCTGGGCAGTCCGCGGGGCTCCCAGACCCGAGATAAGTACAGGGGGAAGTTTCGTGTTTCTCTGTGAGCGGATTGGTGTCAAGGGTGGTGTTACTGCAAGGCACGGAGCGTCTGTGAAGTCCCGAGGGGCTCCCAGACTCAAGATAAGTACCTGGGCCAACATTGAAAGGCGTGGTGTGTCCAATCTGATGTGTATACGTTATATGTGCAAAAGTGGTTACCGTCTTACACTTAAGCAACTCTTGTGAGCACATGTATACAGCGGTGTGCAGGAAACTCACGCATACTGCATGGCCAAAAGGACTCAAGGGTCCTAGCTGACTCAGGGGCATGGAGCGAAACTTCTCTAGTGCAAATAACTAGTTGGGGGCTCAATGTATGTTTTTGTATGTTGTTTATGCTGCCCGAAGGGCCATGTGTAATTGTATGTTCATTCTGGGATTAATCCCTGTTGTTTGTTTTCATCACGCTGCTTGCTATATGTGTCTTTTGTAAGAAAGGAGAGTGCAGTATATGTATTAAGGTGTGCTGCTTAGTTACAGGTAGCACCAGAGGTTTAAGGAGTACCAGGTTATTGAATTATCTGTTTAGTTATATGTTAGATAGGTTAGGGTTTCTTCTCTGTGCTTCCCCATTCCCATCCAATATAGGAGTTCCTTACCCTCTATCCGATGTTCCTAACTTCCCCCATCCTATCCACAACCTCTCCCTAACCCCTCTTCCCCCCAATGGCTGCCACATGGCGACCTGTCATCTAAAATCAGGCGCCTGTGCCAACCACGGTGGAAGGGTCGAATTAATTTGGCTTTCGTGGTTCGGGGGAGAGTGTCGATCTCTCTTCCTTTTCATTAAGTTGTGATTGTGACATAATAAACCACCCCCATATTGGGATACTCACAACCACCCAAGCCAAATGGACCCGCCTCCTCCACCTTTAGCTGATGTGCTAAAGGCTTTACAAGACATTCAGTTGGAATTAGCACATGCACGGCAGGAAGCTACTACGTTGAAAGCACAGGTACAAGGGTTGGTAACACAAGGTACACCCTTGGAAGGGCCCAGTTCATCTAACACTACGGGAGCTTCTACTAGTAGGAATCCTACAGTTATTGTTCAACCTCCCAGAAGTGTACCCCTGGCAGCACCAGAATGTTTTTCACAAGATCCTAGAAAATATATGACGTTTCTCACACAATGTCGACTTTTTTGTGCAAACCTGCAGCTTTTGAAACCATTCAAGCTAGAACAGCATTTGTGATATCCTATTTGACAGGCAATGCAGCAGCATGGGCAATGCCTCTGGTTCAGAAAGATGATCCTTTATTATATAATTGGGATAATTTCTTGGCAGAATTCAGCCGACTGTTTGATAGAAGGGAAGTGTCATTGGCACAGGATAAAGAGTTGCTGGGTTTAAGGCAGGGGTCACTAGACCTGGTAAAATATGTTACACAGTTCAACAGATTGGTAATTGAAACAGAATGGCCAGTGGCAAAACAGACAGTATTGTTTTATCAGGGGTTACGTGAGGAACTGAAAGACGCCATAGCCCAAGTAGAACCACAACCAAGTAACTGTACGGCCATGATAGACCTAGCCCTGAGGTTAGATCATCGAATGAATGAGAGAAAGGGAGATAAGAAGAGGCCAGAAGTTGGCCCATTTGTGAGATTAGATAGGAGCAGAGGGGTAAGGAGTAGTGAGGTTGAAACAATGCAGATTGGTAGTCTAAGAGGACCCCTATCCGAAGTGGAAAAGGAACAGCGTAAGATTAACAAATTGTGTTTATATTGTGGACAGGCAGGCCATTTTATACGTACCCGCCATAATACTCCTCAGAGAAGTGCAGGAGGGGAACAGAGCAAAAAGGAAGCAGAAAAAGAATTGGGCCGGCCTTAGGGGGAACTCAGGTGACAGGCCCAAAAGAATCAAGGTTCCCTAGATGGGTTGCAAATACAGTAGGGTATAAGACCTCTCACTTGTATATTCTGGTGACATTATGTTGGGCAATGTCCAAGCAGGTAGTATTGGCTATGGTGGATTCAGGAGCCACAGGTAATTATGTGGATATTACATTGGCCAATCAGTTAGGGTTACCTTTACAAGACAAACAGCGGGTGGAAGGGGTACAGTCGGTGGACTGTTCTCCTTAGGTGTCAGGGTCTATACGACAGCAAGCGCTAGCTTTGCAGATGATATGTGCATCAGGCCATAGGGAAGACATTACTTTTGATTTGATAGCTGCACCGCAATTTGGTTTGATTTTGGGAATGCCCTGGCTAGTGCAACACAATCCAAGAATTGATTGGGAAAAACAGGCAGTATGGTTTGAAGAGAAGAAGTGTCAAGAGCACATGTTACCGGAAGTGGGTACCACAGCTTTTTTGGCTAATCAGGAAGGAATTGATCAAGTAGTCGGAGCAGTGGAATCAGGAATTCCCTTGCAATACAGAGAATTTGCTAAAGTGTTTGACAAGGGTGGGTAAGAGAGGTTACCGCCACATCGGCCATATGATTGTGTCATTGAATTGGAAGCTGGGGCAAAGTTGCCATGTAGTAGAATCTACGCTCTTACGGAAACAGAGAATAAACACTTAAGAGAATATCTGGATGATATGTTAGAGAAGGGGTTCATTAGGCACTCCACTTCTCCGGTCTCCTCCCCTTTATTCTTTGTTCCGAAGAAGGAGGGGACATTACAGACTTGTATTGATTACCGTGCCTTAAACAAGGTAACAATAAAAAATAGATTTCCATTACCTTTAATTTTGGTTTTACTGGATCAAGTAAGGGCATCGAAAATCTATACTAAGTTGGATCTAAGAGGAGAATACCATCTGATAAGAGTACAGGAGGGGGATGAGTGGAAAACAGCATTTCGGACAAAGTTTGGATTATTTCAGTACTTGGTTATGCCATTTGGATTATGTAACGCCCCGCAGCATTTCAATTCATTATGCAAGAAATTTTGAGGGACTTCATTGATGTTTTTGTTATAGTTTACATTGATGACATTTTGATTTATTCAGTCTCGCTAGAACAGCATGTGAAGCATGTGAGGGCAGTGCTGCAACGGCTGCAGGAGTATCAGCTTAGTGTTAAATTGGAGAAATGTGCGTTTCACACGAGGCAAGTGGAATTTTTAGGGTTTATCTTAACCCCAGAAGGTGTGGTGATGGATGCAAAGAAAGTACAGGCAGTGACAGATTGGCAATCTCCCCAATGCCTCAAGGATATACAATCGTTCTTAGGCTTTGCCAATTTCTATCAGCGTTTCATTAGTAATTTCTCAAACATAGTCACACCAATTACTAGACTACTTAAAAAGGCAGTACCATTTAATTGGGGCCATGAAGCGGAAAAGGCCTTTCAGGAATTGAAGGTAGCATTCACTACATCACCTGTGTTGAAACATCCAGACACAAATCAAACATTCCAGGTGGAGACTGATGCTAGCAATGTGGCGATAAGTGTTATTTTGTCACAGAAGGATGAGGAGCGAGTATGGCACCCAGTAGCATTTTACTCTAGAAAGTTATCAGCAAATGAACAGAATTATTCTATCACAGACAAGGAATTGTTAGCCATTCGATCAGCTTTTTTAGAGTGGAGACATTATTTGTTGGGGGCTAAGCATCAGGTGGTCACTGATCACAAAAACTTGCAATATTTCAAGACTGCTCACAAACTTAGTCCTCAGCAACTCCGCTGGTCGCTATATTTCAATGAATTTGATTTTGTAGTGACATTCAGACCAGGGAAGAACAATGGAAAAGCTGATGCATTGTCTAGGCAGCAAAATTTGGATAATGTGGTGGGTGAAGTAAGAGCAATCATTCCCCCAGAGAGCTATTACCAAGAAACTAATTGATGAGGTCAAGAGGGCTCTACCACCAATGCGACTTCAGGAGTGGCGGGATAGTCATTCTGCAAGGAGGGTGCAGGATGGGTTGCCATATCATCAAGATCGATTATTTCTGCCTACTAAGGAATTACAGGACAAGGCTCTATACTGGTGTCATAATTCTCCTTTAGCCGGGCATTCAGGCCAAAGAAAGATGCAAGCCATGTTGGAAAAATATTTTTGGTGAGACAGATGTGGGAATATATCTATCATAATGTGAGAATTGTATGTGTAATAAAGCAGATCATGTGAAAAAAAGAGGGTTGTTACAACCATTGCCCACTCCTGAGAAAGCATGGACTCACATATCAATGGATTTAATCACCGATCTTCCATCTGACAAACAGTTTGACACTATTTGGGTAGTGGTGGATTTTTTGTCCAAAAAAGAACATTTTATTCCTTATGAAGGAATTCCTGGAGCAGGCAAGTTAGCAGAGTTGTTTCTTCAACATGTGGATAGACTGCATGGGTAGCCAAAGAGTATTGGATCAGACCGAGGCCCGCAGTTTACTTCCAAGTTTTGGCGCGCTTTCTGTCACATGTTGGGAATCAACTGTGCTCTATCTACCAGTTATCACCCTCAAACGGATGGTCAGACGGAACGAGTAAATCAAACACTCGAACAATACTTGAGAGGCTGTTTGGGGGATGGCCTAAATTCTTGGGTGCATTCACTATGGTTGGCTGAATTTACTTATAGCAACACCTTCCACACTTCTTTGGGTATGGCTCCCAATGAATGTTTATATGGACATGAACAGAACATGTTACCAGAACATCTGCCTGAAATGGAAAATATACCAGTGTTATAGGACCGAAAACAGTTGCTTCTTAAAATCAGACAGAAAGCGCGCACAAATTTGGAACAGGCCAAGGAAGCATATAAAAGAAAAGCTGACAAGCATAGACAGGAGAGTCCTCGCTATAAGATAGGAGACAAGGTTTGGTTATCAACCAGAAATCTCTCTTTAATAGGGTCTCGTAAAGGTATTCCTAGGTTTATTGGACCTTATGAAATCATTTCCTGTGTGTCTTCTACAGCTATGAAACTGTGTTTGCCTACGACCTTACCTATACACTCGGTGTTCCATGTGTCTTTGCTTAAACCCGCCACTCCAGGGATGACTACTAAAATACCTCCAGCAATGACGAAGGATGGACAAACAGAATTTGAAGTAAAACGCATTTTGGATGCCAAAAGAAGACAGCAACAATTACGGTATTTGATTCAATGGGAAGGTTATGGGCCTGAGGATTGTTCTTGGGAGCCAGCAAGAGATGTTCATGCTCCCAGTGTATAGGAGGTCCCAAACATGGTCTACACCCCTGCCCCCCATTTCAAGGTACCAGGAACATACTCGCCAAAATACGTGACGTATGAGGAGCAATTGAACCAACAGAGAGCTATACTGGGCCTATGCCTGGTGCCCATCAGAAGAGCAATCCCGGCTGAAATGTCTATAACCACACAGCCATGGGCTGCACAGCACCCTCTCAGACAACCATACCAGCAGCTGACACGAAACAAAGACTACTTACAGACTGTCCCCGAAGAGACCGACATAGCCTTAATGGAAGGCAAATGGTGATGACATAAGAGCCCAGACATGACGTACAGATAACCATAAAACGACGACCAAAAGATGGTACACAAGGACGAAATGGACACAAGGACACACTGATGTGATAGATGTATAAGAAGATACAACGTTGCAGCACAAAGAATGTAACCAGTATCGAATTGTGCAACTGACTAAATGCATGTAAATAGGCTCGGAACGCAAGAAGCTAAGTAAACGGTACGGCTCGCAATGCTTAGTAGAAGCTTAGAGCGGCAAGCGCCAATCATAAATCTACCTAAATGAAGCACACTCTACAAGTGCGATTCCATTTTGTAAAGCAGAACTAAGCCCATGTTGCAAAGGACTAACAAGGCCAAGATTCATATTCCAGCCAAAGCCAAGGGAAAGTGCAGAATCGAAACTCAGTAAGAAGTAGCTCATGCCTGGGAATTCGAGGTCAACCTAAGGAAGGGAGGAGAGCAGCAACTTCAGATAATCGAAACTTCAGAGCATACCAGCCAGCCAGTGAAGGTCGAGATAAGGAGGCCCCAGGCAGGTGGCGAGGCTAAGTAAGAATCAAATACACGAAAAGAAGGAAAATGAAGCAGATTCACGGTGAACAGGCACGTGACCAGCCAAGGGCAAAGAGGTACCAACATCTGATGTCACCCAGAACCCAGGATGCCTTAACTTTTCCTAATAAGAAGCTACAGTTTCGAGGCCATCCTCAGCCAACTAATTGACACATAGCCCTAAAGGTACTGATTGATGGAACGGAGGCAGGGTGAATCTTGGGGCACTCTGTATCTGGGTGCCATTCTGCATACTGCTAATTAAAGTGGAGATGTATCCTAGGGGTGAAACCCACCCAATCACAATGGACCAAATAATCTAGGGTACTATAGCTTGTAGAACCAATAAGACGTCGTAGTTGTAGTGACGTCTATCATGAGTGATGTAGTGGGATGGGCGTAGACACCCACCCGATAAGAGTTATCCAATCTGCATGCTCTGTTACCCTATACAGATATAGCACCTATATCTAAGTTACCTTTACGACCAATAGAATTGCATGACAAACCTATGAGTTTTACACGTCAAATGATGATGAATTTTGCCCATAAAAGTTGCTGTCTGAATGAAGAAGGGGGAAGTTGAAGCGAGATAGGCAATCGCGACTCTGTTGATTACCATTTGTTTCCCCGTTTTTTTGTACTTGTCATTAAACAGACTTCCCTTTGCCAAACTATTGAGTTGTCCTTATTGAATTGTGTCGGAGTAAGAGAATCCTGCACCCCAACCTCCTCAAGGTGCAGCTATCTTGTCTTACAGGTACTCGAGGGTGAGCTATGACCTATGGGCCCGTCAGAGGGCGCTTTGCCCTCCTGTACACTTGGTAGCGTGAGGATGGTTAGACCATCAAATATTGATTAATTAATAGTAAGACACGCATAGACCGACGGCACGAAGTAACTCTAGGCCTTCGGCAATATCACGAGTCCTTCGCCATTCGGCTGAGTAGACTGAGAAGCTTCCCGTGGACAATGATAGTCTAACTCAAGAATCTGCAGTGGGTCTGAAGGAACCTGCCTTTCAAAGCATAACCCTTCTCATTCCCACGGGCAGCGGATCGGACGAAAAGACTCCAAGAGGCGGGAAAGGAGGGGCGGTGATCCCGAAGTTCCAGAGAGGAAAAGATGCGAGCGGTGAGTGAAACAATAAACTCATTACTTTGGCAAATGTCTTGTAGGCACTAGAACAAGTAAGGGAAAGGTAACGGAGGGTGGCGGAGAAAAATAAAAATAGTCAGAAGTAGAGAAGACTGCATATATATAAGGGATTAATGACTTGAGTATAATAGAGAAAAAGTGGTTACCGGGATAGACACCCGAAAGAAAAATAGTGGTTACCGGTATGGCACCTGAGAGAAAACGAGAAGGATACCAGGAAGGACACCTGAGATAAAAAAGGAAGAGGATTTGCCTTGTTCCTGCGCTTTAATATAGCGGTCAAAAGAAACGTGAACTCAGAGCCTACATAATGGGGGACGATTAGACTACGGGGACGATTAAAGACGGTGCTAAAGGGGTTTGTTTAAACCCCATGTCGGGGTATTGATTAGAAGGCAGGTATATGTGTGTCCAGCTGGTGTCCGTCTAGTCTGTCAAATGCCTGTCAACTGTGTCTTGTTATATCTCAAATGTAAAGAACTGTATCATTGATTGTTTGAAATGAAGTTTGGGCTTTACGCAATTCCGTAACTAAGAGGGAATCGCCAGTGAATTGATGTTCTTGAGTAAATTGATTATATAGAATTTTGGCGGGAAAGACTGGATTGGAGCTTGCGTATTTGGTGCTCGCTCATACTGTTGGACGTGTGAAAATTGCATAAAATATTGCTGGTAACGAAATTTGAGAATGGAGGAGATTACCCCACTTGCCCATTTGTGCAAGCAATTGCCCAAACACGCACCCAAGCTTAAGAAGTATAGTACGGAGTGGGTTAAGGGTACCGCCCACAAAATGTTTATGCCGTGGCCACAGAACGGGTCTTTATCTAAAGCCGTCTTACAGCATATGACGATTTATCTACATGCCACATACATAGGCAAGAAACTAGAGAAACGTCTTGCTGTTCTAGAACGGTGGAAAATGCTCAAACAGCCAAAGGAGGAAGAGCCTCCTGCAGACTGGATACAAAACGTATGCACGGAGGGGGGTGAGACGCCTACTGCGCCACCAGCCCCGCCTGAGCCAGAGATCGAGGGGAGTAAGTCAGAGGGACTCTACCCGTTAAGGGAGCTTAAGGCAGCCACCAGGTATAGCAACCCCGTATATGAGTCACCTACGTACAGTAGTGACGAAATCAAGGAGAAGGAGCAGGAAATTAATCTTACCTCTGCAGTCCCGAGGGACAAGGAGAGACGCGATGAGGAGAGGAAAGACGAGGCACAGAGTTGTGCACCTCTCTTTAAGGAGAGAGAGGGAAAGAAATAGAAAGGAAGCGAAGGCAGAACTGATGAGATAGCATTCGCAAAAGACGAATGGATGGGAGGACAGATATTGTTGAAGCTCGATGGTAAAGGAAGTGATGATGTGAGACCGAGAGAGAAGTCGGATGAGACACAAAGAAGGGGGAGAGAAAAGGAGAAGGTAATGAGGGACGAAAAGATAAAAAGGAAGGATAGGCTGAGAGGAGAACAACTATATCGCCAAGAGCAAGAGAAACAGCTCGATCGCAAACAGAAGGCAGCCTATGACCAGTACAGACAGAATCAGCAAAGGTTGGAAGAAGAGCAAAGAGTATGTGAAAAGAGAATAAAGAGACGGGAAGATGAGGAAGTTAGAAGGGCAAAGGAACATAGAAATTAAAGAAGAAGGGAAGAAGATAAGACTAGAGAAGAAGCGAGGAAGTGCAAGGAAGTCGATGATAATACAGAACGCAAACGTAGACAGAGGGCACGGGATCTTGAATATTTGGAGCGGGAAGTTAAAAAACCCAATCCTGTTGTAGAATGGGAAGACATCGAAGAATTCTTTCCTGCGTATGACTCAGTACCAGGCAGGAGTGGGGCAAATATTGAAGATGACTTTGACACCAGAAGCATCGGGGAAACGATTGATAAACTATACGATGAAATGGGGCTGGAACAAATTCCCCAAGGGGGAAGGGAAGACGAGCGCTTGGAAAGCACTCAACTATATGACACCAAGGATGTCACCCAAAGTAGTGGGAGCAGGGGACTGTCCCTGGACAGGCTAGAAATTAGTACGAATGCAAGGATTTGCGTGAACTGGGAACAATCAGCGTCCGACTCCGGTGGGGAGACGGAGGACGACACACACGAAGAAGGGAGACGGTGCGAGAAGCTGCTCCCAAGGGACCAAGGGGTACGATGGTCAGACGCTAGTGAGTCCGCACCTAGAGCATCGGAGTCCGCCGCACAGCCTGACCGACATGAGGGAATACCCTGTGGTCAGAGGGGGGTGCCATCACCTGCCTATGCAGAGAGATTGAGGACATTGCCAGGTAAAAGGCGATGCGGGAATGCTACCCCAGCGATACACAGGAAAGCTATGGGGAAAGAGAAGGAAGACTGCGCATTTCAATTCCCGCTGCTAGAAAAGGGGGGCGCAAGACCACAATATATTCTATGGCCACACATGGATCGAGAGAACCTGAAAAACAAGCTTCCAATGTTGACATCGGGAGCTGGGAAGTGGATACAAGGATTAGAAAAAATGACATGGGGTGTCACGTTAGCTATAGGGGACATCAAGGGTCTCCTGATCGCCATACTTGGTGAGAGAGCAGACGATGTGTGGAAGCGGGCTGGGTACCCTGGGGTAACCATAATTAACACTACCCATGACGGAGCGCCATTCAATAATTGTACAGCAGCAGTGTGGAAAGCGCTACAAGTGCTGTACCCAGACACTTCTGATATGGGAGCTATAATGACTCGAAAAATGAAAGAGTCAGAGGATCCGTTGATTTATATCCAGGATTTTCAAGACGCATGGGTACTTAAAACACATGAATCTTGGTCGAAATCCATCCCTGTAGTCTACCATATATTGTGCCATGGGTTGCCTGAACCAGTGCAGAAACAGCTCAAGAAATTGGTAGGAGTAGAAGCTAAACCATGGGCCGAAATACAGTTGACAATTGCACACTACTGTACATTGTTGCAAGAAAAGAATCAAAAAAGGAGGCAACTCGTAAGGGTGAGGAAGCAAAGCTGGTGCAAAAGAAACTCTCAATGTATGCTCTCGAAGGAGCCATGTTGACAAGCCCGGCTGAACCGAGTGCGCAACAAGCGACTAACTCATCGCAGAATAACCAGGGTAACGCAGGATTTTACCCGAGGGGAAGGGGATTTAGAGGAAGGGGATGGCAGAATAATCAGGGAGGGTTTCAAAGTAATCTGGGAGGTTTTCAGAATAATCAAGGCGGTTTTCAAAACATGCAGATGGGCAGTCCAGATATGCCAAATGGACAGATGGCCCGACCACCGCCAGTGTGTTAGCTGTGTAATGACAGGACATGTGGCACGCGGGTGCAGAAGCCAAGGCGCGTGGCAAATTGGACAAGGAATGGGAACAGGCATGGTGAACCAGCCTGCCTTCCCGCTACAGGGCGGTGCACAGAATCACACAGTGCAGCAGCAAGCACTGGGCATGCAGCGGGGTGCGCAGCAAGGGGTGCAACCCTCGAACATGGGGAACTTGCCACAGGGGCAATCCCAACAGGCACCACCGCAAATATCACAGGGAACAAACCCCAGAGGGGGCGTCAACCCTGGAAATGGAGGAAATCCACAAGTATACAGTGGATCAAACTTATACATGAAATAGGACAGCTCGCTGGGAACCCTAATGTGTTCTATCCTATCAGTGACACTAGACCCTAACAGGGAACCTAGGGTAAATGTCGTCATAGGGGGAAAGAATATTCCTTCTTAGTTGACACAGGAGCCACACGCTCGTGCATACGAGAACGCAGGTTTTCCTTGTCCGGCCAGGCCATAGATACTCAGTGTTTTACAGGAGCTCACAGCAGAGTTCCCTTTACAGACAATCTCCCAGTCTCTGTAGGGGATTGTGATTTGCATGTACCCTTATTATATTCACGTCAGACCCCAGTAAACATTTTGGGTCGAGATTTAATGACAAAGTTGAATATGACTATATCGTTCACAGAGGAGGGCATAGTATGCTCCACTCCAGGAATGCATTATTCTAACGTGTGCGAAATGATCAGAGCGTACTCCGGATGCATAGCCATGAGAGCTATACCATTAGAACCAGAAGTCTTCGCATATGGTGTTTGTGTGCTTATGGCGGGATTGCCAGGCCTCGCAGATAGAACTATGAGACCCCCTGATGAGTTCCTGTTCAGGCCAAGAATACCTATGCATGAAGAAGAGGGACAAGTATTTCCCTTATCGATACATATTGCAGCAGTACGAGGGAAAGTAGTAATGGTCGAAGGGTTCGACGATGAAGGCAGACAATGGTGTGCAATTATCGCCATTGAAGAAGGGTACCGGGTGACTGATGTCACTGATGACGATCTGTTTGAAGAACACCCTGACCTAGAAGAGACAAGGGTGGAAGTAAGTCTCATATTCTGGTTCAAAATGATCAAACGAGAAGTGCCACAGAGAATGATGTTGGCGCTGGTCCGTCCAGCATACTTTGAGGATGACATGGCCCAAGTGCCTGTCTCAGTATGGCCTACTGGACCTTATGACGTAGGCCTCCTGAAGGGGGTAGGAGAAGTGAAAATCAAACTGAAACCAGGAGCAATTTTACCAAGAGCGCTACAATATCCCATGTCCAGAGAAGCGAATGAAGGGATCGCAAAGACAACTTCCGCCATGATGGAGCAGGGCATCCTAGTGACGTCAGAATCACCTTGTAACACAGTGATTTACCCTGTCAAAAAATCAAAGGGATGGTCTTGGCGTTTAATCCAAGATTTAACAGCATTAAACGATATAGTTGAAACCGGGTTCCCTCTAGTCCCTAATCCATCTACGATCCTGGGTAACATACCCAGCGAGGCAAAATATTTCACAGTGATTGATTTGAAAAATGCTTTTTTCTCAATCCCGCTGCACCGTGACTCGCAAGATCTGACGTCATTCAGACAGATGCGTCTAAAAAGTACGAGATTGCCCCAGGGGTATTGTGAGTCCCCGTCCATTTTCAATAGAGTCCTGCAAATGGACCTAAGCAATATTGCGGTAGACAGTGTTGTTTTGCCGTATGTAGATGAAATTCTGATCTGCAGCACCACTGAAGAGCAATGCAGGCGCGACTCTGTCCAGCTACTGACTATATTGGCTGAGAAAGGATATAAGGTTGACAAAGAAAAGTTACAATACTGTCAACAAGAGGTGCTATACATAGGCCAGCTAATCTCACACAAGGGGAAAAAGGTAACCCCGGAAAGGGCTGAAGCTATCATGAACACGGCAAAGCCGCTCACGATAAATCAAATGCAAAGCTTACTAGGCCTGTGCAATTATGTTAGAGCATGGGTTTTCGACTACAGCTCGTAATACAAGCCCTTACTCCAGGCCTTAAAGAAGGCCCAGGCGACAAAGGAAAATATTGAATGGACTGTGGCTATGGACAAAGGGTTTACTGAACTCAAGAGAGCAATTTGCATGGCCCCAGTTCTCGGGATACCTAATTATGCAGAGGAATTCTACCTGTTCTCTCACACAAATGGCAGAGTTATGACGGCAGTGCTCGTCCAAAGAACCTTGTTGGGGTATAAGCCCCTGGCGTACTACAGTGGGAACCTGGACCCAATCATGAGAGGCCACTTCCCATGCGAACAAAGTTTAGCTGCTGCAGCGTTCGCCATAGAAAAGGCGACAACTATTGTAATGGGATGTTCCATGACGTTATACGTCGTGCACTCATTATTTGCCATACTAGAGAAACCGAAAGGTACACTGACATCTCAAAGGGCCTCTGCTTATGAGGTGATTATATCAAATCCATCGATCAAAATAGTTCGATGTAAAACACTAAACCCAGCCACGTTCATAGCAGAGCCAGTCACTGAAGGAGAGCCGATACATGACTGCGCAAATTATGAAGAATTCTATGATGAAATCCCCAGGGTGAAAGAAAATGCTCTGGCAGGTGGTGAAATTGTTTTCATTGACGGTTCTTCAAGAATTGACCAAGAAGATGGACAAAGATATACGGGCGTTGCCGTAATAAAACACATAGCAAACAGAGAATTTCAAATACTTGTTAGTGCAAGAATACCATCTCATTATTCAGCACAGGCTGCAGAATTATTGGCGTTGATACATGCCATTGAGTATCATGCAGACCAGGAAGTAACAGTGTACAGTGACTCCACCTAAGTGACGTCCACAGTTGGAAGAGGAGGGGCCACCTCAGAGCAGACGGCATGCCAGTGCAGCACGCAGCCTTATTAGACAGGCTGATCAAGGCACTACAGCTCCCAGTGGGCATAGCCGTCGTGAAATGCGCCACACATACTCACAGGAAAGATTTTGTGTTGTGTGGAAATTACGCAGCAGACATGGAAGCCAAGCATATGGCTGTAACGCTCACCTGACTCCCACGGAGGCGCTGACCTGGTTCGTGCTGCTGTGACCCCTTCTAGGTGATGCACAGGGTTCGGAAGACGGACTGGACCGGGCCCCCCAAATCTGGCTTGTCTGGCTTGCAGAAGTACCCTTCTGTAGGCAAAAATAGGGGATTAACTGTCTGCGGGGTAATGCAATCGGCCTCCCACTTTCCCCTCTCACCCTCCTCGAAACCCTTCTGTGATTCCTCGTAGCGTCTCACCTTAGGGTCTGGAAGGACGAGCTCTCCATCCTGCTTCTGTTGCAGGGGTGCGTTGGTATCCAGTTACTTCACTGGATTTTCGGATTGGTGAGAACCACACTTGCTTGGCTTCCAGGTAAGTTTTTTTGATAAGAGGTTCCCCTTGTGTCCATGCATTAATGTACTAATGCTAGTGTCTTTTTCCCTATAGGGGCCGGGGTACGAAATGCCGGGGAACAGGCACCGACCCGAGATGAGAGGTGAAATCCTTGTAAAAATCAGGTAAGTCTTTAATGAGCGTTTTTTGGTAATGTCTTTTCATTCGCTCATTAACGCTGATGTCTTTTTTTCCCCTTAAGGGCCGGGGTCCGGAAATGCCAGGATGCGGCACGGACCCAAAATGAAGAGGGAATGAATCAACAGGTAAGTCTTAACAGGGAGATTTAGCTTTCCTTATTCCCTTCTCTCTCTCACCTTTTGTTCTGGTCTTTTTCTCCCTAGGCGCTGGGGCGTGACTGCGAATCCGGATGATCGCTGCTGAACATGGAGGCGCCCTGTAAAGGTGAGTGGAATGCGGCGCTGCAGCGATCGACGCGATGAGCTTTTAAATAAAAGTCTTCCTTTTCAGGATTGTCAGCGAGATGTCTCCGGGATGCGGTTTTAGCAGGTAAGGACTTTTCCTTCTTCTGTTCTCTTCTTCTCTTCCTTTGCAGGTGATCCAGGATGCTGGCAGGCGTGGCAGAAGTCAGGATGCAGGAGCAGACACGGTGAGCGTCCAGCTGCTAGATGCAGAACAACGCGAAGCACGTGTGGCTGTTCGGGTGGGGTTTAAATAGCCTTGGAAGAAGTTCCAGGTATGTATCCTTCCTCCAATCAGGTATGTATCTTTCCCCGACCACGCCCGGATGGTAAATTAGTCCCACAGGTAAAGTAGTTCCTTTCAGGCCTCAAGGAGGCCGGGATCCTGCAGCATGGTCTGCATCAGGTAAGTGCACCCAAGCACTCCCATAATGAGCCTGGCGCCTATGGCGCCAGGACTGGTGTCTTTTATGAGCCTGGCGCCATAGGCGCCAGGACACTGTCCAAAGTGCCCCTATATGGGGTTGCTGGGTCCTTCCTTGGGGACTTGATGTCCGCTTTCGGGGACGCAGGACTTGAACCGGCTCCCCGGGAGTGGGTATCATGACAATGGCATCCAAAAATGAGACGATCATGGAAGTAGAAGTGGCACGCGCCCATGAACGTATGATGATAGCGCGAGCCACACCAGAAGCCTATAGCAATATGGGGCAGACCCAACTAATGGAGCTCCAAGGGGAGGCACCTCAGGATGAGAAGAATCTGTGGAAGCATTGAGGGTGTTCTTTAAACCCCTCTGACGGGTTGTGGCGGCAAGACAGCACTGGTAAACCAGTAATGCCTGTAGCCCTACTAAAGATAGCATTGGAGCAATTACATTACCCTTTTCACATGTCAAAAGAAAATCTCGCTGCAATGCTCGCAGAAGACTGGTTTACACCGAATTTAGCAGAGCATGTTGCATTCTTTATGGTGAACTGCATAATCTGCCAGCAATTCACCACTGGGCACACATTAAAAGTAGTGAGAGGAGTCATCCCCCGGCCAAATGGGCCTTTTCAGCACTTGCACGTCGAATATGTCGACATGATTCAAGTATGTAACGGGTACAGGTACTTAATTGTAGTGGTGTGTCCATTCTCCAGATGGATAGAAGCAGGTCCCTGTACACACCCAGACTCAACCTGTGCTGCCACATTCCTGGTGAGGGAAGTATTCCCTAGATGGAGGGTGTGTGAGGTAATGAAATCAGATAACGGTGCCCACTTTGTAAACTCAGTCTTTGAACAGGTCAGCTTGCTGCTCGGTATAAAGCACAAGTTCTCGTCGGCGTATCATCCAGAGGGAAATAGCATATGTGAGAGGCTCAACGGCTTGTTAAAGGAAAGAATAGCCAAGTTGAAGCTTACTCTAAGGAAGGGATGGCTGCACTGTCTACCACTGGCATTGTATGCTCTTCAGAACCAACCAGGCTCCAACCATCATCTTAAGCCGCACAAGATAGTCACGGGAAGGAGAATGAGGACCCTCCTTACCCCTCGAGACAGAGCTAGATGTGATGCCCAGTCCACCCGAGAGGTTCTGGGAACCGAGTTGTCGGAATATCTGAACTGCATGACATCAAGCCTCGCTGTCATTTCAGACCAACTGCAGCGATGACGAAAAGGGTGCAGCACAACACCAGTCCCAGCGGGAGGTATTGAAACAGACACAGCTCAAGGTCTATGTGCGCCAATCATCTTCCCTGGTGATGCAGTGCTGGTAAGAAACCGCACAAAGAAAAGGTGGGACGAGCCAAGATTCAATGGCCCGTTCATCATAGAAGACTGCACTCCCTCGGCCGTCAAACTGCAAAGCAGGCGAGCTTGGATGTTCCTAAATTACATTAAACCTTAAATTGGTGAGATCCCTTTAGCTGAACCCCACCGCGAAGAACCCACAGACAACAGGGAAGAACCTCAGCACGTGCAGACAAGATCCATGGTGAGGAAGAAGGACGCATAAGCAGCAAAGGCCAAGAAAAGGAGCTCCTGTGCAAGATGTGGCTTAAAAAAAGGGACATTTTCCGCTGGGAAAAAGGGGGAATAAGGACATAATACGGACACTCTGTGCATTATAGTTGCAAGGTGAAGAAGAACGAAAAGGGGATGAGGGTTTAAAATGGACACTCTGTACATCACAGTTGCAGGGAAAGAAGAGAATTGTGCAGCCAAGCCACAACACACTGATCACATGAACTTTTGAATCAAGCCATCCTTAAACATTGCTGAAAAACAAAGACTCTGATAGGCTGTGAGCGAAAGACTTTTCCGGTAATAAGCAAAACAGTGTCCTGAAGCAGCCAATATCAAGACTTTGTTTCACAAGATACATGGCATCTCCCGGAAGAAATCTCACATGGGATGTATTCACCTACTTTCAGTTAGTGGTAATTTCATATCCGTCACTTGTAGGGAGAGTCTCCAGTGTCACAGACGTTATACAAGATCCTGCTAATAAGAAAGTAATCTGGCAACTACTGACTATCATCGCGGAAGCCCTCGCTGAGTTACCCGAATACAGTAATAAGGACACAAATGCTTCCACCACAAGTGATCATCAATGAACTGACATACACGCTTTTCTTTCGCATTGTAGAGGAGTACGCAGGACTCATCGGGAGAACCACGGATACACTAACATACATCAGAGATCCAAGAAACAATGACTATCTGAACCAACTGTGGATCAAGCTGAACTACGTGGTCGCAATCCACGCAGCAGGAAAGTGCAGAGACTGTTCACGTCAAAAGAAAGGCCTGTGATCCAGAACCCAGCAAAGCAGGACACATGTCCCTGTCACCCGAGGACAGCCAGCTGGCACATAATGTCCTGTTTCGTCAAGTCACAGACTATCCAGAAATGGTGGGAAGGCCTGCAGAGGTTGACGTCATCACCTTCGTCAGAGATCCAGCTAACACTGCACACATGGGAACTCTCCTCCATGGCATCATGCACCAGGTGGAGCTGTCCAATGTTCAAAGAGAGTATCTAAGGAGATTCCAGTGAAACCGTCCGCCGAGGGACAGATCCAGGAGATAGAGACACAGTTCTTCTTCTTTCTGCCGAGGGATAGATCCAGGAAACAGAGACATAGTTCTTCATCTTTCCGCCGAGGGACAGATCAAGGAAACAGAGAGACAGTACTTATCTTTCCGCCGTGGGACAGATCGAGAAGAGCAGAGAAGAGAACTTCACCGTTTTGTGTTATTTTTATTTTTCATTTTTATGTTTATTTTTATTCCTATTTTTGATTTGATTTTGAGTGGTAACATTTTTTCCATTTCTTCCGCATTTAAACAGGTTCCAGCATGGGGGGGGCGCTGTTGAGCGCCGAACAAGATGGCCACCTGAAGTTTGCACCCCGTGGCAGGCAGATCGTATGATCCTGATCTTGGCACCTTTATACCTAAGTACTCGGCCCTGGTGGGCACGATTCTGTAGCTGCTGTTCCGTGGAACATTCGGTCCAAATTCCGGCAGGAAACGGTACCAGGGATCCCAAGATCCGGACACCGCTGAGACCATCCCCCATCGGCGGCGCGTCTTTGCACCGAAATATCCAGCCCCGACTGTGGGACGCGCTGATCCATCCAGTGTCCCGGCGTCTTCCACCCACTCCTGCGGGGACCCATCGCGTACTTACGCCCCTCCAGTGTCCCGGACGGGGGCAGCGCCATAGACGACCTGTGCCTGCCCTGAGGCCACGCTTCGCCGGCTCGAGTGGTTGCCGTCACGGCCGCTGGCACTGAACGGCCCTGGCATGCCGATCCGGCGCCGCCTTGGGAGGCGATCGCCCTCAGCGCCAGTGCTGTCTGGCCCCTACTGGATCATACCCGCACTCGCTGGAGGTGTTGGCTGTTGAGAAGTTCCTCCCCCCTCAAGGAGGCTCCGGAGCCCAGGGTGGAGCTGCGGCGCACCATCGGCTACCAGGTGCCGCACTCCCCCATCGGCACACACTGCGCCATAGGATCTTGGTGGCCACAAGGTACGTGGAAGGGGGGAGCCCCGTTCGACCCCCTGTGATTGGCGCTGCTTCGCTCCCCCCTTGCATCGCCCCGCAACCTGACCATCGGCGGTGTCCGACCCTGGGACACAAAATCGATACTGGACCCTGCCCCCCCGAACTCAGCACAAGGGGCCCCGTACACGCTCTTGGGGACACACAGGGGCCCAGAACCTGCTCTGGTTTCACTTCACCTCTTTCAAGCGGTCCCCTGCAACGCGGGCCCGCTTATATTCTCTCGCTCCACATGGGGCGCTCTGGGCCGCAGTGGTCACCCACAACTCTACTCTGGGGGCCCCTGACCCCTGATTACGTTGCGGCGGACCCGCGTTCACTTTCCCGCGCATGACAGCTAATTGTCTGGAGCCTACTACGAACTGCATCATCCCTCTGGAGGCCACGGCCTGTCTGTCCCATCTGCAAAAACTACTGGGCTGGGAGGTATTCACCCCCACCCTTCCTGCAAATTCACTTGGACAACTATACCTGAGCCCCTGGCTCCCGTAGTGGTTGCTAGGTATCACCATCCCTAACCCTTTGGTTACCTATGCTCGGCACCCTCGGATTGTGCACTGGCGGACAGAACCCGCGCCCCCCACCTCACCGAGAGTGAGCTGAGTCCCCACAGGCTACACTGGTAGTCGCAAGCCTTATATAAACGGGACCACGGACTCCGACCCCCCTGAGAGTCTTCCTGCTCCATATCTTGCATACCATCCTACTCATTGCATAGTCTGAGGGCCCCACTTCCTTTCCCAAGCTCAAGTGTAGCGGTTTATCGCCATCCTAAGGATCCACCTGGGCGTGGGAGGGCAACTTGCTCCCCCTTTTGAACTGCTGGGGCGACACCGGCCCCCCCTCACTTTACTTGAATCCCAACGTCGTCAAGATGACCAAGGTGGCCGGGAAGAAACAAAGCTCCATCAATATGTTTGCTCCGAAGACTCTGGTGAGATCGCCAGAGGAGGCCTCTGAGCAGGCTTCTACTGCTTCTTCTTCCCTTACTGCTCCGGAGTCCCAGAATATAATGGATTTTATCCGCGAGGGCTTCACCGCACTCCACTCAAAATTAGATGACATGAACGGTACTATATCCTCCATTAAGGCCCATATCGAGAGGACGGATAGTCGGGTGTCGGAGGTCGAGGCAAGGGTGGGCTCCGCTGAGGATGGTCTGGGTGCCTGGCGTTCTGAGGGCGCCGCTCTCTCCAACTGAGTTCTTGAGGTGGAAAAGAAGAACGAGGACTTGGAATCCCGATCGAGGCGCAATAACCTCCGCATTATCGGTGTACCCAAGAATGATATTAATGAACCAATGGAGGACTTTGTTGAACACACATTACTGACACTCCTCGACTCACCAAAACTCTCCCCGCAATTTACTATAGAGCGTGCATACCGGGCCCTGACAGCTAAGCCCAAGCCCGGTGCTCCTCCCCGGCCCATCATAGCCCGTGTGCTGAATTTTCGAGACCGCGATGCCCTCCTCAGGGCCGCGAGACTCAAGGGAGAGTTCCTGCTGTGTGGCACAAGGAAACACCTCTACCTAGACTTCACGGTTGGCCGTCCGACGAGAACGCAAGACTTTCCTAGCGGTGAAGAGAAGGCTGCGGGACCATTCAATTAAATACTCTATGCTATATCCCGCCAAACTGCGCGTAGAGCACGCCAGCCAGTTTTTCTTCTTCACGATCCCAGAGGAGGCTTCCAAGTTCATTGATGAACATTTTCCAGGCTGATCCTCCCCTCTAACCATGTTTTTGCAGCTATCCACCTGTCCCGGTGGGGAGGGCTCAGGCTCCAGCCACCCTCTTGCACCGGGGGCCATACTAGTCTACTGCTCCGTAAATTGTCTCATCTCTGCAAATATGTGCCACGTCAACATGTGCAAAAACTCCTTTTCAAGTTACGTGTGAGACCTCACTGTTGGCACTTTGTTTTATTCGGATCTGCCGTGGCCCGGAGCAACGCCGCCAGTCCGGCCCACAGGCCCCCAGGCGTTGATGCCACTGGTTTGGTTTTGGTTAAGGGGTTTTGGGATTGCCATTCCTCTGATTGGGGGAGGGATGTGGGTGGGGGTGGGACATGTTGGGTGTTATGTTATTAAAAACCTGGCATTGGCAGCGGAGGTGGATCGCAGGGTGGTATGCAATGACTGGTGCTGCAGGGCTGCTAAACTGATCCATTGGCTATTGACACTCTCTCGATACGAACGTCACTGCATTGATGACTGAGAGTGACCTGACCCTCATGAGTTGGAATGTACGGGGATTGGGCAATTTTAAAAAGATGAGGCAACTCCAGCTGCAGGCTGAGCGTCATGGGACCAAGATTCTTTTTTTTACAGGAGACACATGCCTGCACTGATCAATGTATGCGATTTGCCAAAACGTGGGGTCCCCATAGATTTTTTACCAATTTCTCCACCCAAAGCCGTGGGGTCATGACTCTCATTCATAAGAGCCTCAAGTTCACTCTCATCTCTTCACAAGTAGACCCTCAAGGCAGATATGTACTGCTCCATGCCACGCTTCAAAACAAGGAGGTTGTCCTGTTGAATATCTATGGTCCTAACATAGATGACCCGGATTTTTATGCACATCTCACGTCCCTTCTCAATGGCTTAGCTCTTGTTCCCATTCTCTGGGGGGGTGACTTCAACACAATCTTTGATGTGGACCTTGATCGATCTGGGTCCAAGCCTCGTCAATTTACCAGGGCAGCCTACGCTGCATTATCATGCCTGCCCCGTCTCGCCATGGTCGATGCTTGGAGGCTCCTCCACCCTGATTCCCGGGCTTACTCCTTCTACTCCTCGGTGCATGATTCCTATTCCCGAATAGATAGATGGGTGATCTCAACGTACTGATTAAAAATGTTATACAACTAATGATCCTCCCTAGAACCCTGTCTGACCACTCTCCTATAACCATCACCATGGGTTGGGGTCCGGATCCTGGTCGCACTCAACACTGGAAGTTGAAGCCCCACTCTCTCCTGGACCCGGTGTTTAGCTCCGAGCTCGAGGTGGCTATTGAGGAGTTCTTCGAGATAAACACGGGCTCAGTATCATCGCAGGCCACACTATGGGAGTCCTTCAAGGTCTACATTAGAGGTATAGAGCTGTCAAAAGAAAATGGTGTTCTCAGGACGATCCGGAGGAATCTCGTGGAGAGCGAATCCAAATTATCGACCGTTGAGGCCAAATGCTCACTTCACTTTACCCCAGAGACTCTGGCAGCTATCGGGGTGGAGCTGGATGCATTCCGATCCCTTGCGGATCGCGAACAAAACATTTTAGACAACCCTGGCATGGCGAGGAGATACGGGGAGGGTGAACGTCCTGGCCGCTTTCTGGCGAGATTTATCCGTCGTGAGCTAGGGTCCCTGCATATCCTCGGGATTGAAAGGCCTGACGGCTCTATGGCTGTCACCTCACAGGACATCAACACAGAATTTTTCACATTTTATGAAACCCTGTACTCCAACTCGGATGAGGCCTCAGCGGCGGAGATCAACTCCTTCCTCGATACCCTTCCTCTATCGGCCCTTTCCCTGGAGACCACGGGATCCCTTGATTCCCCACTTACCCTTGTAGAGCTCTCTGATGCCATGGACTCCCTCTCCTCGGGAAAGGCCCTCGGCTCTGATGGCATCCCAATTGAATTTTATAAACGCTATAAAACACTACTGCTCCTTCACCTAACAGCTCTCTGGGAGGAAGCGGTGGAGGCGGGTGTATTTCCCCCTTCACTCCGAGAAGCCATAATAACGGTACTGCTTAAACCTGGTAAATCTCCCTCACAGTGCGGTTCGTACCGCCCGCTCTCACTTATAAATTGCGATGTCAAAATATATGCCAAGACACTGGCACTCCGGCTGGCTCCCTTTTTGCCATCTATCATCCACCCAGATCAAGCAGGCTTCATCCCAGGTCGCTCTACCTCTCTGAACCTGAGGCGTCTCTTTAACATAATCAACAGAATAAACCCCGAGACGCACGCGGTGGCCGCCACGCTCAATATGCAAAAAGCGTTTGATTCGGTCTCTTGGAGGTACCTTTGGCAGGTTCTTGAGCACTGTAAATTTGGTCCCATCTTTCTCTCCTGGGTTAGATTGCTTTACTCGGATCCTGTGGCTAGGGTCCGCACTGACGACCGTTTCTCCCCTCTCTTTGAGATGGCCAGGGGGGCGAGACAGGGATGCCCCTTCTCTCCCCTGATCTTCGCTATAGCTATAGAACCCTTCGCCGACATGCTTCCCCAATTCCACGCACATAGAGGGCTCCGTAATGTGGGCCAGGCTGACATAGTGTCCTTATATGCTGATGACGCATTGCTATTCATACGCTCCCCCTCCACCAACTTATCCCCGATACTGGAGGACGTCATCCACTTTGGCCTTATATCGGGCCTCAAGGTGAACTGCTTGAAATCCACACTCTTCACACTCACAGATGGCACTCTCCCCCCTCCTGACACCCGGGGGTTCACATGGGCTCAGTCTAAAATCACCTATCTGGGGATTGAGGTAACGCGTCACTACGAGTCGACCTTCGAGGAGAACTTTCAGAATTATCTTACACATCTGTCGTCTAAAGTACTAGCCTGGGATAAACTTCCGATCTCCCTCGCAGGCAGAATAGGGCTACTGAAAATGATAGTGTTACCCCAATTACTTTACAGGTTCACCAACATCCCCTTATGGCCAGGCGAGGACTTCTTCCGAGGGTTAACTCACACTATCAATTCCTTTTTATGGCATTCGGGTGCGATCCGTCTCAAACTTGGTACCTTGTCTACCCCTATGACCCATGGTGGCTTTGGAGCCCCGGATTTTCTTAAATACTGGCTGGTATCCCAAATCCAATACGCATCCTATTGGTTTAACACAACGGACCCCCCTCCACATGTTAGACATGTTAGACTTGAGAAACTAGCGGTTAGTGACCGGGACATCCGTTCATTAGTGATACAACCCGCCCCCCCTGGCGCTGGGCTCACTGAACCCGGTCGCCTGTACATCCTTGGCATTAGCAAAAGTATGGAGATTGTCCGGTACCGCTTGCCCCTTCTATGGTAACCTCCCTCTCTGGAAATTTCTTCTGGGGGTCCCACGTGTGCCGCCATCCGTGGTGCGACGCTGGACCGAAGCTGGATACGAGCTTCTCCGTGATGTCTTTGACCAGGGTACATTTGTTGAGTGACCTGACCTCCCGTTGCCCTTGAGGAGTGGCCCGTGTGCATGGCTTCAGTATTCGTCTCTTCGTAAGACCCTTAAACGTAACTACCAGATGTTCCCTGCGTTACCGCCAGATGATCCCGCTATTGAGGAACAGACCTCCCCCTCACCCACCAGAGGTAAAATATCTAGGCTATACACTATGCTGCAATCCAGATCTATTCTGAAATTTGCTGAACTGAAGCGGGCATGGGCGGCTGACCTTGAGACTGACGTATCAGATGAACGCTGGCACAGATGTGTGCGCGCATACACCGGGTGTCCTTTAACTCCCGTTTCAAATTGATTCAGTTTAAAGTACTACATAGGTTCCACTACACCCGAACAGATTGCACCGTATGTCTAGCGACCATTCTCCTAGCTGTCCTAGATGCAGTCAGGATACTGCTGATTACATTCACATGATTTGGTCCTGTCCACGTCTCTCACAGTTCTGGGATGCTGTGTGCTCAACCGTATCTGCTATGCTCGATCACCCTATCAACCCCTGCCCAATGGGATGCCTCTTCCACGACTTCTCTGGACTCTCCCGGAACTCCAAAAAACTGGCTGGGCTGTGCATGCAGTATGATCCATCCTACTTTGTTGGCTCCGTCCCACGCCTCCCACTCATGCCCAGTGGCTACGGGCGGTCACGTGGGCCTCGGACATGGAGGAAACTTGGTCTTCCCTACAACCCACCCGCTCAAGGCCTATATATCTGGCTCAGATTCCGGTCCCATATGTCCCATATGTCCAACTTGAGTGCGACACTGGATGCATCTTCTCCAGCTGCTGCCCCTTCCCAGCTTGGGTCCCCTCCCTAGTCATAGCCCTCTTACGCCTTGCCTATTTTACAGATGTGTTTAATGGTCACGTTCGTATGTGAAGCAACCTCTGTATGCCTGTACTGTGTACAACTGTATTCATATTACACCTGCCTTGTGTTGTTCGCCTGTGTTATGCTGCCATGCTGAAAAAATAAAAGTTTAAAAAAAAAAAAACAGGTTCCAGCATGTCCTTAGGGCTGAAGCAGATTTGGGGAATGCATTGAGAATTGACCTATTTTGAATATGCTCAATGAATGTGACTCACCAACGGGGCTAGTCCAATCTTTTTCCATAGTATAGCAAGGGAAATGCATCCCGTAACCAGAGACAATTGTCACCCTTGAGAGGGGGGACACTTACGAAGCACAAGACACTTTATGTTACAAACTTTCTGAAAGACAATAATGGAGTAAATGAAAAGAATAGAACTTTATAGAACTTTAACAATTGATATGATTGAAATGGGGGCCCAGAACAGTAACCTAGTCCTCCCACAGGTGGAGGGGCGCCCCCACTTCCCTGGAAGTACATGCTGCAAATTGTCATATCGAACGATAATGTGCATATGTATAGTGATTATTATTGTTATTCTGTCACTAACAATCAGAACTGCATTCTTTATTGGTGCACGAAGCGTTCCAATTTCAGTGCACCCACCAGATAATGTATGTATGAATCCCACAAAAGTACCCAGACCCTACATAGTCATTCCGGTTCCAAGAAAACCTGATGGTAAAGTAAACAAACTAAAATTGAATGTAATTAGCAGTGATTCCTACACACTTGAGGTAACGAATGAAGAGAAAAGCTGGAGACAGGGTCAGCACGGAATTAATGAAAATTTAGCACTGACCACTACACGCGTACACACACTGAATGCACACAAACAAGTGTCAATGGCTACAGAACCTCGAACAATGACAACAGAAAGTAAGAGACTGCCTACCGAACAACAAGTTCCAGAAAATAGTGGAAGTGACCAAGAGGAAGCAAGCGAAAGGACAACTAAAGAAGATATAACCAAAGCACTCAAGAAGACAGAGACAGCTACACGAGAATTCACTGCAAAGACACAAATGCTGAGAGACCATTTATTCCCATTTATAGTTAGAGCGAAGAAGCTGCATGAGGAACTGAAAAATAGAACCACAGAGACTGTAACGACAAGCACACCAGTCCCAACACAAGGAACAAGCACCAGGCCCACAACACGGCCATATAAAGGGCAGACGTTACACAGGTGGTGGTTAACGGAGCTCTACGAGAGAATACAAGAGGAGAGGAAGAGAAACACAAAACCTTCTCCCACCACAGAGATACAGGTAATGAAGCCTGCCCCTTCCGACAAGCATGAGTGAGAGACCCCCAGCATGGAAAAGCAGCACAGACGCATTTAAAGATATAGTTATAGCCAGTGGTCGAAGTGTATGAAAAGAAGTAGTGGAACTATGTTCCCTGCTAGCCTGCACCCACTCCCCACAAACACCATCACCACGTCACCTCCCAGACACAATACACACCACCAAACACTTATACCTGCTGTTTAAGGGAACATTCAGTGCAGTGCACTGAAAGTGCAAGTTTCAAGGTCTTCCTAAACTTTTATTTTAAAACGAAACCATTCCAGAACGGTTTCTTTTTAAAATAAAAGTATAGGAGCTGTAAAAGGTCATTTAAAAAAGTAGAGGAGCACCGCTCCCTACCACTCCTGCTCACTTCGACCACTCGTTATAGCAAACTACAGAAACTAAGGATCAAGAGAAGCCCACACGAAGATAACAATGAACTGAATGACTACCTGGATAGCACAGCACATCTGCGAAACAACATTTGGTACCAACACATGAAGGAGGTCGGAAGAAGAAAGCTGAAGGAGAATGCTTCGTCTGTGCACTTCTACCATACAGCATGGGAAAATCCAAGATCTGTGTGGCTGTACAAATCGATGTCTCTACAGCACACTGTATGTCACACGTAGCAATGTGCAACACCAGAGGACAGTTTATGGGAAGAGATGCCTCATTGATATGGGCAACTGAAAAGGAATACCCTGATGAAGACGGTTACGTCCAGGATATCAAGACAAGAAACAGAGCGCACACTAAGAATCACGTGATCAGGTACCAAAAGCCTGAAGTGAAAGGATCAGGAACAACATGGGAAATAAACCCGAGACTGAACGTCCAAGGAAAGACTGCAGAAGAGGCTCAAATTTGGAAAAACAGAGGCCAAATGCAGATCTGGGGAACAGTGGTTTCCCCAAACGGATGGCAAAAAGGAGTTGTAATCTGCCGAGCGTGGATGGTCCTTGGAGCCTGCAAGGAAGCAATAGAGAACTCACAGAGATTATGCAAACCTCTATGGCCAAAATTGATAAGGCTGCTGACATGGGTCGAAGACAGAGGAGGACCCTTGCAAATAGTACCACTGGAAAACCGGAAACTGTGCTTCAGAAACAATGGCACAAGGAAGATGGGAGAGAATCAAAACTGCGGATGAATCTTTGAAGCCCCAGGAATGACGCAAGGGACCGCAGTAATTATGGACCATTACTGGGCGTGTGGATCCAAGGCATATATAAGACTACCGAAAAACTGGGGAGGCATATGCACACTAGTGAACGTCCACGTTCCTGCACTAGTGATCCCAAAAACTGACCTAAGTATTAACGGTCTCCCGAAAGCAGATGCTCATCTAAGGAAGAGGAGATCTGTGGAACTGGTATCCCGTATGAAGAGAGAGAATTACTTTTCTGCCAAATCAGAAGAAGCATTCTATGCAATCCCATATGAACACAGGCTCTTTAGCCTCACCTCAACAGTATTCACAACACTACTCTTGCCACACATCCAAGTTGGAGTGAATGCTAAATGGTTGCAGATAACCAGATGGGAGTTATTGCAGACCATCAACACCATCATGAAAGGATTTAACGCGATCAAAGAAGAACTGAGAGCAATCTGATTAATGACCCTCCAGAACAGATATGTACTTGACATGACCAAAGCGATGGATGGAGGTGTTTGCGCAAAAATTGGAGAATCATGTTGCACATTTATACCTTCGCATGATGAGGAAAATTGAACCTTAACAGACGCCATAAGTATGTTGACAAACCTGAAGAAACAGATGATCGATGAAACTGACGAAGTGGCTGATGATAGCTGGTTTGGAGCACTATTCTCATGGGTCCCGCAATTGATGGCAGATATGTTCAAGTTTCTGGGAGCCTTACTAGTACTGATACTGCTAGGATTCTGTGTTATCAAGATAATCATCACACAGTGCCAGAAAACTGCGAAGAAAGCCATTGGGATGAAAATCATGGTCGATGTCGAACCAGATCGGAAGCTCAGAGACCTGACTGATGAAGAAATAAGAGACTTTGTGAGAGCCAGCGAATTTGCACCAGAAGGAACAAAGTTCACGTATCCCAGGAGACGAAGGAAGTATGAAGGAAAATGGATCTATTGCAGGCCAAATGGACAATACCATCTAATGACCTGGAACAAGGACGAGCATGTAAAAACAGCAGGAAGTTTGAAAGGAGTGATAAAAATATGGACTCCAAAGATAAAAAAGGTGCACACCATCGCGTAGAAACCCTGAAGACGACGAACAGGACACAGAAGAACAAAGGAAGATGAATCCAAACGAGGAAGCAGAAGTGGTCGATGAACCGACCAGAGGGGGGAATGAAGAGGAGGTCCCAGACATGGTCTGCACCCCTGCCCCCCATTTCAAGGTACCAGGAACATACTCGCCAAAATAAGTGATGTACGAGGAGCAATTGAACCAACAGAGAGCTATACTGGGCCTATGCCCAGTGCCCATCAGAAGAGCAATACCGGCTGAAATGCCTATAACAAGACAGCCATGGACTGCACAGTACCCTTTCAGACAACCGTACCAGCAGCTGACAGGAAATGAAGACTACTTACAGACTGTCCCCGAAGAGACCCACAGAGCATTAATGGAAGGCAAATGGTGACGACATAAGAGCCCAGACGTGACGTACAGATAACCATAAAACAACGAGCAAAAGATGATACACAAGGACGAAATGTAAAGAATAATGATGTGATAGACGTATAAGAAGATACAACGTTGCAGCACAAAGAACGTAACCAGGATCGAATTGTGCAGCTGACTGAATGCATGTAAATAGACTTGGAACGCAAGAAGCTAAGTAAACGGTACTGCTCACAATGCTTAGCAGAAGCTTAGAGCGGCAAGCACCAATCATATATCTACCTCAATGAAGCACACTATACAAGTGCGACTCCATTTTGTAAAGCAGAATTAAACCCATGTTGCAAAGGACTAACAAGGCCAAGATTCATATTCCAGCCAAAGCCAAGGGAAAGCGCGGAATCGAAACTCAGTAAGAAGTAGCTCATGCCTGGGAATTCGAGGTCAACCTAAGGAAGGGAGGAGAGTAGCAACCTCGGAGAATCAAAACCTCAGAGCATACCAGCCAGCCAGTGAAGGTCAAGATAAGGAGGCCCGATGCAGGTGGGAAGGCTAAGTAAGAATCAAATAGACGAAAAGAAGGAAAATTAAGCAGATTCACGGTGAACAGACACTTACCAGCCAAGGGCAAAGAGTTACCAATGTCTGATGTCACCCAGAACCCAGGATGCCTTAACTTTTCCTGATAAGAAGCTACAGTTTCGAGGCCATCCTCAGCCAACTAATTGACACATAGCCCTAAAGGTACTGATTGATGGAAGGGAGGCAGGGTGAATCTAGGGGCACTCCGCATCTGGGTGTCCATTCTGCATGCTGTTAATTAAAGTGTAGATTTTTGCCTAGGGGTGTAACCCACCCAATCACAATGGACCAAATAATCTAGGGTCCTCTAGCTTGTAGAACCAATAAAACGTCGTAGTTGTAGTGATGTCTATCATGAGTGATGTAGTGGGATGGGTGTAGACACCCACCCGATAAGAGTTATCCAATCCGCATGCTCTGTTACCATATACAGATATAGCACCTATACTTAAGTTACCTTTACGACCAATAGAATTGCATGACAAACTTATGAGTTTTACACGTCAAATGATGATGAATTTTGCCCATAAAAGTTGCTGTCTGAATGAATAAGGGAGAAGTTGAAGCGAGACAGGCGATCGTGACCCTGTTGATTACCATTTGTTTCCCCGTTTTTTGTACTTGTCATTAAACGGACTTCCCTTTGCCAAACTATTCAGTTGTCCTTATTGAATTGTGGCGGAGTAAGAGAATCCTGAACCCCAACCTCCTCAAGGTGCAGCTATCTTGTCGTACAGGTACTCGAGGGTGAGCTCTGACCTATGAGCCCGTCAGAGGACGCTCCGCCCTCCTGTACACTAGGTTAGTGAGACAATTTAATTTACGACACCCAGGGAAACCCGGTCCTGGGAGGAGCCCACGGTAGCAGTATCAGGAGGAGCAGGAGGGACCGCAGAGCAGACGGTTGATTCACGGCACTTCACCCTTTGTCTGGGCAGTCCCGCGGGGCTTCCAGACCCGAGATAAGTACAGGGGGAAGTTTCGTGTTTCTCTGTGAGGGGATTGGTGTCAAGGGTGGTGTTACTGCAAGGCACTCAGCGTCTGGGAAGTCCTGAGGGGCTCCCAGACTCAAGATAAGTAGTGATGTGTCCAATCTGATGTGTATACGTTATATGTGCAAAAGTGGTTACGGTCTTACACTTAAGCAACTCTTGTGAGCACATGTATACGGCGATGTGCAGGGAAACTCACGCATACTGCATGGCCAAAAGGACTCAGAGGTCCTAGCTGACTGAGGAGCATGGAGCGAAACTTCTCTAGTGCAAATAACTAGATTGTTAGATAAGCATCCCTGAGGTCTATCCTTACTAAGCAATCCCCTCTCTGTAGGATTTCTCTTAACAGGTGAATCCCTTCCATCTTGAAGTGTCTTTATATTGGAAAATAATTCAGAACCTTGAGATTTATTACTGGTCTTACCTTGTGTTTGCCTTTTACCAAAAACAGGTTGCTTATGAAACCTCCCTGTTCTTCTGAAGTTGGGCCGATTGCCTTTTTTATTTTGAGTAACTCAACTTCTCTAGCAGATCCTCGTTTTATTTGCTGAACCTTATCTGCTTTGGTATGGTTACTTGTGACGGTTCCTGGCAAAATTCTACCTGAAAACCTCCAACCATCTGCATCACACATGCATCTGAGGATATCTCCCCCCATTTTCCTAAATGCAACCTCACTCTTCGCCCTACTGGAGGAATGTGTGTTTTCCATCCCTTTAGCCAGCGCTTTTATTTCTCTCACCTGTGATATTCTGGTGTTGGGGGGCTCAATGTATGTTTTTGTATGTTGCTTATGCTGCCCGAAGGGCCATGTGTATGTTGATGCTGGGATTAATCCCTGTTGTTTGTTTTTATCACGTTGCTTGCTATATGTATCTCTTGTAAGAAAGGAGAGTGTAGTACACGTATTAAGGTGTGCTGCTTAGTTACAGGCAGGATCAGAGGTTTAAGGAGTATCAGGTTATTGAATTATCTGTTTGGTTATATGTTAGACAGGTTAGGGTTTCTTCCCTGTGCTTTCCCATTCCCATCCAATATAGGAGTTCCTTACCCTCTATCTGGTGTTCCTAACTTCCACGATCCTGTCCACAACCACTCCCTATCCCCTCTTCCCCCCATTGGCTGCCACGTGGCGACCTGTTATCTAAAATCAGGCGCCTGTGCCAACCACGGTGGGAGAGTCGAATTCATTCGGCTTCCGTGGTTCGCAGGAGAGTGTCGACCTCTCTTCCTTTCCATTAAGTTGTGATTGTGACAGACACCTTCCCAAAGGTCACACTTGGCAGGCGAGTGAACCAATTGGACCCAACCAAACAGAGAGAGAAACCCGGGTCAGGGGATCCTTCTAATATTTGAGAACTGTGTATTTGAAGCTACATGAGACGTGGTCCATGGGAAGGGAGTCATTCCACCTGGTGGTACTGAACTGTGAGGCTAAAGTGAGAGAGAGACCTGGGGAAGGGAGTCATTCCCCCTGGTGATCTGGAACTGTCCTAGCAAGGGAAAAGGTACCAGGAGAAGGGAGTCATTCTCCTGGTAACCAAGGCCAGGGGAAGGGAGTCATTCCCCCTGGTTGTGTTGAACTGTCAAGCCTGAGAAACGGCATGGGGAAGGGAGTCATTCCCCCTGCTTGTGTGGAACTGTCAAGATACTAGGAGAAGGAAGGCATCATCCTAGTAACCAAAGTTGTACGTACTCTAAAGCCAAGATACCTGGAGAAGGGAGTCAATCTTCTGGTGACCAAGATCAGGGGAAGGGATTCTTTCCCACTGGTTGTGTTGAACTGTTTGAAACGTGGCAGGCTGTCTGTCAAGGAGAACTGTTTTGAACCGTTTGTGTGCTGACCTGGGGAAGGGAGCCATTCCTTCAGGAAGGAGCCAATACTTGGGAACACATTTCTAGTCTCTGCCCAGAAGAAGGGAGTCATTCTTCTGGACCAAGAAGGCCTACTTTATCTTTAGTTTAGTATTAAGTGTAAGGCACATAAGTCGTTTTTTTGTTTTTCTTTACACAGGACGGTGGACTATTGCTTTACACTGACATTCTTACAGAGCCATTAGTCTTTAAGATGAGGTAGGAAAACACCTCTTACAGTTAGGGAAAGTTAGATTTTCTCTTTATTTTCTTAAACAATAAAAGTTTATAGCAACCACTTTGCCAGCTGTGTGTCAGTCCCCTCCTTCTACACCCTTACAGGATTAATTGAAAATCTACACGTGATGGTCCTTTGTCCAGACAGTTTGTAATCAGTGGGAGAACAGCATGCATGACGTGAGGAAAAGAGAGGCTGGGGCTGTGGCTAATATGGATATAATTGAGGCACCTTTGGTATTCACAAGTGAAAAAGATTGCTTGAGCCTTATAATGGCTACTCCTCTACCCCTCTCTCTTCAACAAATTAGTATGTGTAAGTGTGAGGGACAAATTACTTTAATTTGAGTTTTTTCATGTAATCTTAGTTTGATAGGCAGGGAAATCCTTGTTAGGTTAGGGAAAGCAAGGCGATTATCAGAACTTTATTATTTAATAAAATGGCTACTTGTGAAAAACCTTTATCTACGTGAGCACCTCGCATTTCTGACCCCCGCACAGTTGACAACCATCTATCTTGTGTCTCTACATTTACCAATCATAGTCTAAGAATCTGTAACATCATTAATAAACATTGGAAAGTATTATGACAACCAGCTGAAACAGCCCACCTTTGCTTATCGAAAAAGTACATCTATTGGTAACCTAATAAGCAAAAGCAGACTACGGGAAGTTCGAACTAATGCACCCTCAGTCATGTTGACAGGGGGCTTAAAACCCATTGCTGGACATTATCCATGCGGGAAATGTGGTATATATAAATGAACTACCAAATCTAAAATGATAGATGTAAGTCTGCCAAGACCATGGAAACAAAGTACGTTTTCTAATTGCAAAGACCATATGGTTTATCTGATCATTTGCCTGCGTGGGCTTAAATATATAGGTAAAACTAACCACAAAGTCAAAACAAGGGTAATCGAACATCTCAGTTGCCTAAAAATAAAATCGAACAAGCACCCATGGTAAAACATTTTTGGGAGAAGAAACATGAGTGGGAAGATTTTAAATGGACAGTATTACAGACTGTTAAGGCACATGACCTTTAATGAGAGAAATCTTTAAAAGGGAACAAGAGTTATATTCCTGACAAAAAGTGACTCAATAGGCCTCAACTAGGCCATTGAGTGGCACAGAATTAAAGGAATTGAGTTATGCAGAGAAAGGGCACTGGCTAGCACTCTATATTCTGTCTCATCACATAAGTCTCCCATGAGGTTATTCGAGGGCACCATAGATGTGTATCCTATATGTTTGGCCCCTGCAGCCTGGTTAGAATATGAGCATCCCGGTTTTACAATTAAAAAGTATAGCTCTACCTGTTTAGACACACAGTTATGCCTTTATGCCTCCTCTTCTAACTGAAGAGAACTGGATTGAGCCATTCATTCATTTTTTAGGAGTAAATGTTGTACCTTGGTTCAGATTATTAGCGGTTGAGAGACATTACCCAGCTCTTATACACTTTTGTCACTCCACTCCAAGATGGCCTACAGGGTTTCTATGCTCCTGGATAGTAACCAGAATAAAAGGACCATTTATTTTGAGATGTGAGACTCCGTCTATCTTGGTCCCCGGGGACGCACTTTCTGGTGCGAATGAGACTCTGCAGGCCAGTACAGATTTTCCACACATTCGTTACAGAAAGTCATGATTCTATTAAAGACTCGGAGGCGAAAGATTATGCTCTGATCTTCACTTTACTTCTCGAGCAGCCAAGTATAAACAAACAATTATGAAAAACAATGCAACATAAAAACTACAATTCCCAAAAGCTGCAGTGAATTCGTAGTTCGTTTTTCATAAGTCCACAAAACCCATGTGATATTTCCAGTCCAATCACATTTAACTTTCCCCTTGTAAACACTGCATAATCCACAGTCCATCCTCTTTCTGCTGCTGATCGTACAACTTAATAACATGCGCCCCAACTGGTAGACAACTTCTTTATTCTTTACTTTGATCCCTCTTCACAGCGTCTTCTACTCTGCTCCTGTCAGAAAAAATGTATATTCCATGACATATCTCCTCCTGAACGGGTGGGCAATCGCATAATAGCAAAACATCGCATTACCATTTACAAAATGTAATATTCTTCAAAACAATATTTTTTCTACCATTCATCCATTTTAGCAATTGAATTGGGTGGAATAATCTTTCGCCTCCAAGTCTTTAATAGAATCATGACTTTCTGTAACGAATGTGTGGAAAATCTGTATTCTATGTCAAGACTCTGAGGCTCAGATTATGCTTGTGTAAAGCTACGACCAACGACGCTATCTGTTCCACTGGTCTAAAATAAAAATTCTTAAACATTGCCTCATTAGACTAGTCTGCCACCTTCAAAATATCTTCCAGGCGTGCCCCTGACATAAAGGCTGACAACGCCATAGCACCTCTCGTCGTATGTGCTCCAAACTGTCCTATGTCAATGCCTGCCTCTGCCATGCACCATCTCACCCATTTAGCCAAGGTGGCCGAAGCTACTGCTTTAAAAGGTTTCCTGATCGCTATCAGCAGCTGATATTCCCCTATGGGTCTCACCATATTTGCCTTAGTCTCATAAGCTTTTAGATACCTAACTGGACATAATCTGGGCTTTTCTAGGAATGCCATGTATTCTACAGTCTTAATACCTGTTTTCAATGTAAAATATAACACCTGTAGGCGAAAAAGATGTCCTGTTTGTCTCTAATGCCTTCACATCTGACACTCTTTTGCAGGAAATTAAACATAACAAAGAAGTAAATTTAGCCCACAGAGCTTTCCTAGAAAGATTCTCATTGTCCGGCCAGGCCTCAAACATCCTCAAGACTACATTCAAGTCCCAAAGACGCAAATACCTAGGTGCAGGTGGTCTCATGCACTTGACACCTTTCAATAATCTGCATATTTAAGGATGTTCACCCATTGATTTTCCTTCAATGTACACATGCCCTGCAGATATTGCAGATCTATTGTTGTTAATGGTTCAAGCTCCTTTAGCCTGAGCTGCTTGAGCCGGCAGAAAATTCACTATGTGAATTGCATCAGTTCTTAAAGGATTAACTTCTCTCTCCATACACCAATTATTCCTTCTTCGCCATGCCACTCTGTAGGCCTTCCCGGTTCCCGGGGCCCATGACTCTTTGATAAACTCTTGACCCGTTCCCGAAAGACCTGGCTTGTCCAGGCCTTCCTGAAATCGCCCATGCTATCGGGTTCAGGTTCCCTGATTGTACCAATGGGTGAGTTTCTCCTGTTGGACCTAAGACTATGGGCCTCATTACACGGATGGCGGTAAAATACCGGCACCGCCTTGGTGGAAAGGGGAATTACCGCCCTATTCCAAGGTTGGTGGGGCGGTAATTCCCCCTTCCCCCATTGCCCTTCCCCATTCCCATTTTTGCCCCATAGGGCATAATGGGAATGGGGAAGGTGCTAATTACGGCACCGCAAATTGTGGTACCGTAATTAGCTCCCTGGTCCCTTTGCGAGTTGGTTTTTAACGCCAGCAAAAAGCAGGCGTTAAATTCTCCAACCCGCAATGGGACCTCGTAGTAAGGCGGTAAGGTTTTACCGGTACCGGTAAAATACTGGTACCGGTAAACCCTTACCGCCGTCCGTGTAATGAGGCCCTATGTCCCTTCTGTGTGGCAATACAATTGGAAAATCGTACAACATCTCCAGCAGGTCTGGGAACCATGCTTCACCGCTCCAATCGCGTGTCACTAGAATTACTGTCGCTTCTTGTCTCCTGACCTGTGCCACAGTGCGTGCTATTATGGCGAACAGAGGGAAAGTGTATCCTTTCGCTGGTCTCCATACCTGGAGAAACGCATCAGTCGCTGCCGCTTCTGGATCCGGTCTCCAGCTGAAAAATCTGGAGATCTTCCTGTTCAACCTCGAAGCGAACAAGTCCGTCAGACACGGACCTCTCCGATGCATGATCTCCTGGAATACTGAGTTGTCCAGCTGCCAATCGCTGGAGTCTCTCATGTATCTCAAATTCCAGTCGCCACCTGGTTGAGTTCTCCCGGCAGATGTTCCGCCTTCACGCTGACTCCCCTCTGGAGACATAGGTGCCAAAACTCCTTGGCTATCTCTGTCAGCATCCTGGATCTCGTTCCGCCCAGTCGGTTTATGTATCTGACTGTCAAAACGGTGTCCATCTTGAGTAAAATGGCACATCTCGCTCCTTCCTGTGTCCAACAACGGACTGTGAAGGATCTCGGCAGGAGTTCGAGGCAATTGGTGTGAAGACCCAATTCCTCGCTCGACCATCTCACCCCGGTCGATTGGTCGCCACATCTGGCTCCCCACCCCCATCGACTGGCGTCCGATTCTTTCCGGGGATGAGCCAACTATCGGCCTGCCATTCCATGCCTCCTTGTGGCAGTACCACCATTCTAGCTCCGTTCTCGCTTTTTGAGATATGGGCACTTTCTGTTCGTAAAATAGACCTTTCCTGAGATGATCTAACTTCAACCTCTGTAATGCTCTGTAGTGCAGAGGTCCTGGAAAGATTGCCTGTATCGACGATGACAGGCGACCTACCAGCCTCGCTATCTCCCTCAAAGAAATCACCTGTCTTATCATCATACTCTTTATTTCCTTCTTTATGGAATTCACCTTCTCCAAAGGTAGTCTGAGAGTACCTCGAGCTGTCTCTAATATAAAACCCAGAAATTCCATCTCCTGTGCTGGTCCTAATTCCGACTTTTCCCAGTTTAATAGAAATCCCAGCTGTTGTAGTAAATCTGTTGTTTCCCAAATCTGTTCTACAAGAATTTCTCTGTCCTGGCACATCAGACAAATGTCGTCCAGGTAAATAATCATTCTGATTCCTTGTTCCCGGAGGTAACTTACCACTGGTTTCAGTAGTTTGGTGAAGCACCATGGCGCTGATGCTAGACCAAACGGAAGACACTTGAACTCCCATTTCTCGCCTTTCCAGAGGAACTGTAGTAGTTTCCTCTGATTCTGCTGAATCAGAATCGTTAGATAGGCATCCCTGAGGTCTATCCTTGCTAAGCAATCCCCTCTCTGTAGGATTTCCCTTAACAGGTGAATCCCTTCCATCTTGAAGTGTCTGTATATTGGAAAATAATTTAGACCCTTGAGATTTATTACGGGTTTTACCTTGTGTTTGCCTTTTACCAAAAACAGGTTGCTTATGAAACCTCCCTGTTCTTCTGAAGCTGGGCCGATTGCCTTTCTTATTTTGAGTAACTCTACTTCTCTGTTTAGCAGATGCTCGTCTTATTTGCTGAACCTTATCTGCTTTGGTATGGTTACTTGTGACTGTTCCTGCCAAAATTCTAACTGAAAACATCGAACCATCTGCATCACCCATGCATCTGAGGATATCTCACTCCATTTTCGTAAATGCAACCTCACTCTTCCCCCTACTGGAGGAATGTGTGTTTCCATCCCTCTAGCCAGCGCTTTTATTTCTCTCACCTGTGTTATTCTGGTGTTGTTGTCTACCGCTGCCTCTCCAGCCTCTACCCCTGCTTCTTCCTCTGGAAGGCAAGAAAGGGTTCGACCTCCGGTCCTCTTGCTTACAGTAGTATCTGTTATTGCAGGGCCTATTATATTGATAATGGCTGGACGAGCGGCCCTTTCCTCTTCCAGCCCTGTCAAAAAACGTCCTTCCGAAGATTTTCTTAAGTGATGTTTGCGCCTTGTCCATGGATGCATAGGTGTTGGTGAATTTTGCCATGTCTTTTATGAATAGATTACCAAACAGTCTGCCTTTTGCTACTGCTGCTTGCTCAGAAGAAGCCAGTTCTCTCAGCCTGGAGTCCAACTTCATCAGTATGGATCTCCTTCTTTCCGTCGCCAACGCCGTGTTGGCATTCCCCATCAAGCATAGGGTTCTTTGTGCCCATCCAGCAACTATCTCTGGATCGATGGGTTCTTTCTTTGTCTTGGCTTCTTTGGCAAGTTACCATATCCTTGTGATAGGACCCAACATGTCTAAGAGTTTGTCCTGACATGATCTCCAGGACCTGTCTATTCCTTTCTTCACGTCTCTGCCGTACATCCCCAGGAATGTAATTATCCTTTCGTCGCTCTCTGGGGTGTCTGCTACCCCATCCGGCACTCTAGGCCTGGGGCACTCAGCCCTTAATTTATTTCTAGCCTGCTTGCTCAGGGGGGTTCTCAGCCTTTTCTTTATATATTCACTCATATTTTGGGGTGGTTCCCATTCATTTGACCTCGGGTGCACCAGCTAATCCGGGTCAAATTCGTCTCTACGAGACTCTTCGTCTTCCCTCCTGCCTTTTTTGTTTGCAGGCACTCTCCTGTCGCTTTCTGAGGAGGTTTGATTTCCTGACGTGCTATACACATCAGATTTAGAGCTGCTCCTGCAGTATTCCTCAGATGAGTCATCTGAGCTGGAATTATATTTATCGCAAGACTTCGCCTTCCTCTTGTGCAATCTGGACCTGTGCGGTGAACCCGGGGGGGGGGGTCTGGGTGCTACGTTCCCTGCAGATCTTTTTCTTTCTTCCTCCTTTGTCCCTGTGCACTTTGTTCAGTTTTGTAATGTTCTGAGGCAAAGCAGCCAGGTCCTGCATTATGCCCCTTTCCTCTCCATGGGGTCTGTCGGCACCGTCCATCCTCTGTGCTGCTTGACTCATGCGTAGACTACTAACGTGTGGTCCCTCAGAATCTTCAGAATAACCACTCATTCTGCAGATGTGCCGTGTATCAATAATGTGCAGTTTCTTGGGTTGCCCCAGTCAATTTGAATGTCTCTTTTTTTGTAGCTTGGCGAGTCTGTATATATATCTATAATTTTAGGTTTGTTTGGGACTGTGCCCGTCTCACTGAAATTATTATTTATACACCCTTTAATGGGTATTACCTCCTGTCTCAGGCAGATAGTGAGGGATCTGATAACAGTTTCACCTGGGACTGTGCCCGTCAATTACTGTTCGTAATTATGGCTAGAAAAGCCTGCGGTGCTGTGCTCTGGCCATCAGGTGGCGTCTGCGTCTGCTGTCAAATCTGCACGTCGGCTGTTTCTCCGTATCAACGTTCGTTGAGTAGATCAATGATCCAATCAGTTTTTCAGTAATGGGAATTGTTCGCTCTTGACACGCTTCTGAAAAACCTCCTATCCTCTCTTTACGGATGTTCGCACTGGCGCCTGGACCCCATAAATCGCGTCGCGCTCTGCGAACCTCCGTGGAAGAGTGCCTCCTAACGAGGTAGCTGAAAGCCGGAAGGAAATCCCATCGCGCTCCTGATTCTAAAGCAGATGTGCTCCGCCGTTCTTCTGACAAGCTGCACGCTTTATTAATGTTAACCTATGCGCACATAACCAGGTTAAACCAATACACTCAATCACATCACACAATAATGATAAAACGAAAAAGTACTTATCTCAGCTGCTCGAGCAGCAAAGAAAGAGGAAGGACTGTCGATTATGCAGTGTTTATAAGGGGGAAGTGAAATGTTATTGGACTGGAAAGATCACATGGGTTTTGTGGACTTATGAAAACCGAACTACGAATTCACTGCAGCTTTGGGGAATTGTAGTTTTTATGTTGCATTGTTTTTCATAATTGTTTATACTTTGCTGCTCGAGAAGTAAAGAGAAGATCAGAGCATAATCTGAGCCTCCAAGTCTTGACATAGAATCAGGCGCTGCATGTCAGTGTCTACTACACAAACGTTAAACGAATAGAGAGTGCTTTTAGTAGAACTTCACAAACACTCTCTCATCAGACAGTAGAATGCTATATTTTTCGAGTTTACAACTGAATGCACAATAACACAAGCACGCCTTTTTAAACTTATAGGGAACGCTGAGCGGAGATGAACGCCTTTATCCACCAACATGAGATGTTTTCATCATCCCAATCTATTTAAAGCGAATATAGTTCTGCTAAACACATTCTAGCATCCACCCAACATGCCTCCATCGGAATCCAGTTGAGGATCGTTTAGATGCCGCTATGCGCTTATTCAGGTATTTTCTATATTAAATTTTGAATGCTCTAGACATACATTTTATTGAAACATTTTCACCTTTGTTTCACTATCACAGATTGTACACTGCATATATTAGCAGTGACTTGTGAGTAAAGAGAGCACATTGAGCTCGTACTGGAACGCGACAAAATCCCTAATATCAGTGTACAGAGGCAAGTGCAAGTCTTAAGGTTAGTTACCACTTAACCCTATACTATGTAAATTGGGACCCCCGGCCAGTCCGGGGGACAGTGTTGCTAATGAAGTCGAATCTAGGGTTTTCTCCAATGCACATGTTTGTGTATTCACAGATTAACATAAAGAATCTTCACTTAGAAGTTATCCCTGTGTTCTAACTGGAGAATCCTGCCATAGGCCCTTCAAGATAAATCATTAAATAATGTCTCTCTGCCATTCCTAGGGCAAGGGAAGGGGATTTATTTCCCTTCCAACTAGAACATATAGCATTTATGGCTATTTGTGTCTTTTTTTTATATTTGGCAGTGTGGGAAATCTCAAGTGTCTGTGCGAGAAATAAAGCTCTGCCAGCACATTGGAGCTCATCTAAGGGACCAGTAGAAGGGTCCTGACTAAAAAGAGGGACTATTTTTTACCAACTCCTGAGGAAAGTTCAACCATACATTGGCTCAAGGAACAGACACATGTTGAGCAGTGGCCCTTGTATTCAGTAAGGGTTTATGTAAAAACTTTGAGTCTTACATCTTGTATCTTAACATTGTGTGATCTGTTATTGAACACAGACCAGGGTGATTCATGTGGTTTTCTTTAACAGCCAATTATAATACTGTTTGAATTGGAGATATGCTAGCACTTTATTAAAAAAAAAATATTTGCACTTTATCTGTACTGTACATGAGTCATTGATTTGTTGAGCTCCTGTCAGGCATGCATTTGTACTTGACATTTTGTGTGTGATTTTTAGCCACCTAGTGGTCATTCTTTTAATATTGATGTTTTTCTATTTTTGGAACTATTCACTTTGTACTTTGTGCATTCTCTATCTTGTGTTTCCCACCACTGCATATAACCGGCTTTTTCCTGGACCCTTTTTGTTTCATAGAACTCTCCTTTTCCACCACTTTCATTTCCCCTCCAACCAACTCTTTGATCCTTCCTCCTATCGCCTTCTCTGTACTCTCATGCACCCCTCCTTCAAGACCTACTCTAACAAATCTCTTACCCCCACCATGTCTCTAATCTTCACTACTCGCTTTTTCCTAACCCCCCTTCAACTTGTCAACCTTCTCCAGCAACCTCTTGATCTTGTCCTTGACTCTGCCAACCTCTTCCTTAAATTCTCATATCTCCTCATGAAATTCTCCAACCCCATCCAAGAACACATCCTTAATTTCCTCCTTTATATCTTTCCCACCAACCTACTGACAACAACTCTGCCTCCTTCTTAGATCTGTCAACACCTCCTCTTGCTCTCCCCATTTCCTCCAATGTAACTTTAACTTCCACCTCCTTGCCCTCATCAATCTCCACCAAGGCCATTTCCCCCTCTTGCCTACCAGCTACTTCTCTCCTATCTCCTTCTCCAGACTCCTTCCAGCTCCTTCTACAATCCTTTCTCCGGCTCTTGACAAACTCCTTCTCACTCTTTCTCCAGACACTTTCCTATTTCCTTCTTACTCCCACATTGAGTTAGAAGGAAAGTCTAGGAGTATGGACTTAGATAGTGGCTTAGCTTCTCGTTCCAGCCCCTCTTTGGTGTAAAGGAACCCAGGTGTGCAGACATGCTATAGAGGGGTGGCGGGGGGTGTAGTTGTTCTCTGGGCCTAGGTGGGTCTCCAGTGGCTACCAGATCACAGCCTCTGGAACTACGCCCAACATATTTGAGCTCCTAACTCCCTCTTTTTGTAGATTTAAGCATGATTTATGTACTCTCATAATGGGAGCCGGGTGCAGAGGCCCTGCCCACTTCATGGAACCACTGATCCTCAGTTCTCTTAAATATGTCCCGTTGTGTGTCCATTTGTTCTGAGGTGGCCTGCATAGTGGTTGTCGGTATATTTCAGGGGTCAATTAAAAGGACCTGTGCCCCTTTTGGGCTGGGGGTGGGTTTCATCCACAAGTTCCCTATTTTCCCGAGGTCTGTCTTCCATGGTGTTTTTCTGGGCATTGTAAAGACATCATGAAGAAGGTCACAGACAACAGGTTCCAAATTCAAAACAATCTGTTTGCTTATCTTAAATGTCAGGATGGAGAAAGGATTTCAGCAAACTGTGGTTTGCTTAATATAGAGGTTGGTTTGTAACATTTATTCAGTAGTTCAATATATCATGGTTGGCTTTAATTCGAAATGTCTTTTCCCCTCTTTGGGTTCCAAAAGTGTTAATTCTGTAATTGTTGTTAGTTTCACGTTAATGGGCTGATTAGACTTCGAAAATGTGCTTCCAGCTACACGCGACCACTCTGATATAAAGTATTCCTCTTTCTTTGATAATTGACAAATGGAATTGTTCATTTCACTTTAAGTGAATGATACGCAATTCGGAGACCTTCAAAAACGCGCTTCTTACTACACGCGACCACTCTGACACAAAGAATTTAGGAAATGTTTGAAGGCGTGTATTCACACATGCGCACACCGGGTTTCTCAGTCATCAGAAACTCACTTGTCGTATTGAAAGTGTACTGCTGTAGCAGGGATCACACATCCTTCTTCCTTTAGTGTCGGGGTTCCAGTTCCTGCCCCTCAGACACTCGTGGGGGTGTCCACCACTGCAGGGGAACGAGCACGTCAAGTAGAAAGGGAATGGGCAGCCTTTCAGCACTGCTCCCTTCTCAGGTCTCAGTCTGCTCTAGGGAGTCCCAGCTCCCACGCCGCTCCAAAGGTTTCTCTGCTGCATACACCAACCTCCTTGTCCTTCTCCAGTCGTTCCCCTTTGCCATTGAACAGGGCTCCATTTATACACCTGCAGCCCTTTGATACACTGCAGATGAGGAGGATTACTCAGCCTTGCCTGACCACAATTAAAAGGACATGCCTGACCTTTACTGATTTTAGCAGGCAGCCTTCTTGTCCCAGTACTAGAGTGGTAAAAGAGCATAGTTGTCATTGTTTTTAGTTGCCTCTTCTTCATTCCAGTACTGTCAATTGTGGAGAAATGGGGGGGCTGGTTTACAAAAGCCCAAAAAGGTTAGGGAAGGATTGGGTTGGTTGTCATTATGGAAAGGGGATACCGTGGCTCGCCCAAGGGCACCCCACTCCCATTTCCCATGGACCCTCCACCCAGGTGATCCTTCCTCACGTCGCTGCCCCCAGGGTCAGGATCCAAGAGTAGTAGTCTTTCCCTGGCCACCTGCGCAAAGGATTGCAGGGGTCTAGGAGTGGGAACATCCTCGGGTTTCTCACAGCATTGATGAAGGCCTGTGTAGTGGTTGCCGTGGTTCCTAGTGATTGTTTCGAATGGAAACGTTTCGAATGGCAAAGTTTTGAAATAAAATACATCGAAAAAATGCATTTTTTAAAAATAAAATTTAATGGGGGGTCCCCCCCAACCCACGATGCACTTTTTTCCGAAACTTTGCCATTCAAAACTATATATTCGAAACAATGCCTGGATACCGGTTGGCCATTATATTTCAATGATCAATTAAAGTGCACAGTGCCATTTTGGCCGGGGGGTGGGTTTGACCTACAAGTACCCTACTTTCCCCAGGACTGTCATCAGGGTGTCTTTCTGGACAGTGAGCAAGGCCAATGGTGATTAGGAGTTATCATTTCTGATTCAGGTCCTAAGGCATTATGGGAGATGTATTTGCTATGTAGCTGACCCCTGTTAGTGCAGTACCTCTAGGGCTACCATCCGGGAGCTCTGAGGGTGCCCCGGCCCCTTGGATCACTGCACTGCCAGCCCTCAAACTAAGCAAGAGTCTTTGTTACACCCCCTTTCCTAAATGGGTGAGTCCATGATAATTGTGAGTTAATAAAAGTACCTTTTGCAGTAACAAGATGACCATGTTCGTCTTGCCAAAGGGTATCATAGAGTAAACAACATCTCCTTGACCATGAGTCTTTATTATTATTGGACTGCATCTTGGATGTTTTCTAATTCCTCTAGTCCAGGGTTGTCCAACTCCAGGTCTCAAGGCCCCGAAACATGTCAGCTTTTCAGGATACCGCTCATTAATATTCATGGCATAAATTTGCATACAATGATTATAAATGTATGCACATTTTTTCTCATGAATATTAAGGAGGAATATCCTGAAAACCTGTCAGGTTTGCGGTCCTCCCGGTGGACAACCCTGCTGTAATATGATGGAGGGAGGAGTTTTTGTCTTACTCTTAACTTAATTCTTAACATATATTTAGCATTAGTCAGAAACAGCTGCCTGTTTAGCAGCAGCATCTGTTCAATTGTTCCCACATGTAATCTTATTCTGCTTGTGTTCAGTGTACTTCATAACTGCTAACTGACTGAGTTACATGATGGCATATAAGAGGGTTGCTACATAACTCTGGTTCTTGATTGGTGAACCTGCTGATGTAAAAAAAAGAAACTACTCCCACAACTGCCCAAAATCATCTCCAACACCAAATGGATAGCAGGAGTCAGTATTTATGTTAACACTCTGTATGCACATGTTAGTCTAACCAGTTGTGCTACATGTACTGTGTACTCATTAGGCATTCTACCTCCCTCTACTATTTTGTGTGTGAACAACCTCTGTATCTGGCTGCCAGTTGGCCTTCATCTCTGGTACAAGATCCATCAAGAAAGTATACCAATTTGGGGGTTTGTAATGTGTCAGTTAGATCTGATGTGGGCTGAAGAAGTCGGTACTAGCAACAGTCATGAGATTCATAACAATGTGGTTCACTGTCAAGAGGAGTGGGTAACAATGAAGCTGGGTTTAGGACAGGGCAGCATGTCAGCGTTATTTTTGAAGAGTTTAACAGCTCATATTTGGTGAGTCGTGATGGCGACAGATGCTGAGTTTCTGTCTTTAACAGTTGTGCTAATTTGGCATGTGCAATAGCTACTTCTAGTGGTGATCATAGCACTGTTGGTATCTTAGGCCAGGTCTGTCTTGGTGTGCCTCCTTCCTAGCCAATAGGTCCCACAATCTTTCTCTTCCTTCCTTTCTTTCTGGCTGGCTTTCTCTTTGCTGTGGTGTCCCTCAGGAATCTGCATTGTCTCCTATTATCTTCAACATTTACATCTGGCCTCTTGTGTGTCTCATCTGCTCCTTCGGCATCAGGTGCTTTTCATATGCCGACAACACACAGATCCTGATCCGGTTAGATCGGGATCAGGCTGAGGTGTCGTTGTGCGTGTCTCAGTGCCTGACTGCCGTGGGGGTTTGGATGAACCACAAATGGCTGAAGCTGAATCTAGGTGTTGTGATGTCCGTGTCTCTCAGGTGGCAACAGTCTGTCAGTCAGGTCACTTTCACCTAAACATTTTCAAGAAGGTTTTGCCATTTATTCTTTCTCACCTTCACACTCTGGTAGTGGCAGCCTTGGCGCTTAGTTGACTGGCTACTGTAACTCTTTATATTTGGGCCAACCTAAGGGTCTAGTCCAGTGGCTTCAGCGTCTCCAGAATATGGCTGCCCGATTACAGCTGGCTCCCCTTATGGAGCTCATATTTCCCTGGTTCTGCGCTCGCTCCATTGGCTGCCTGTTAAACAGCGCATTACATTCAAGGCCCTTTGCTTGGTGCATCGCGCCCTACATGACCAAGGGGCAGAGTATCTCTGTAAAAAGTTCAGTCGCTACTGCCCTACACAGCTTCTAAGATCGGCAGCTGCTAATTTGCTTGTAGTCCCGTCCTTCCGGCGCACTCGCATTGGAGGCCAGGTTTTTTTTCGGTCGCTTCGGCAAAGCCGTGGAACAGTCTCCCGCTGGCCATGAAAACTCTCTCCCTAATCATTTGGGTTTTAGAAAATCACTGAAAACGCAACTGTTTGGTTGACCTCTGCTTTAGGATACTGCCTCCTCTTCTCTCCAGCGCCATGATATCCTGGGGCGACCGTGCGCTCTAAAAGTACTATTAACATAGCATAACTGTGCATTGACATTGATGTACTGCAAGGGCAACAGCTACTACTGACCCAAAGCATTGAAGATGTCCGGCTGCAACGGTATCTACGAGTGTCCTCTAACATGCATCAGTCTCTGTTTTCGTGTCAAGACTACCAAGCAAAATATGCTCAGTTTGTGAGATTACAGTGTACATTTCTTTCTGTAGTCGGGTAACCCTAACATTGGCACAAATCATACTTGCCTTTTTATTGCAGCAAATGTCTTTTCCATTTATTCTGTCCATTGTAAGGGCTCTGGGGTACTCGGTTTAGTCAATTGCTGTAGGAGCTTAACAAGTTCTGCATAGCCTAATATCCACTTTCTGCAATGTGCGACCATCCCTAGAAATGCTCTCATCTGAGTAACTGGTTTGGATGGGGTACCTTCAAAATGGCTGCTGAGCGTGTATTTGCTATGAGTCAACAACCTGCCATAATGTTATGTCCTAACTAATGGACGCTCTCCATATACAGTTGTAGATTTTGCCTGGAAGCCTTATGTCCTTTAAAAACTAAAGCAGTTACGAGTGCCAGTGTGTCTTGTTTACATGCTTCATATGAACAGGAAGCGAATAATAGGTCATCTGTGTACTGTACTCAAACTGTACAGGAAACTTGACTTTCTCTCACTCCAGTTTCAATTGTTGGGAGTAGAGTGGGGGGAATTTCGTATTCCCCTGGGGAAGGCATGTCCCGATATTGAATTCCTCAATATGAAAAGGCAACTAAATATCTACCGCCCGGATGTATAGGAATAGAATAGAAGTATGACAGAGATCTACAACTGTAAAGTGTGTTGCAGTCCGGGGAATACATTAGAGTGTCGAGAAGAATGGTAGTACAACAGCATACTTCAGGGTCTTGGACAATTCTCTAAGTATCTTTCCGGCCTTCTTCTCAGATAACTGTGATGCTGGACATGCATTGAAGGGACAGTGCCTTCCTGTACTCCCTTATCGTGTGTTCTATGTTATTTTCTGCACAGGAGTCCACTTGAGACCCCTGGCAGTGCAGCTCTTCCTCCTTTTGGTTGTGGTGAACAGAAGCCTTCGGGATACCCTTATGGCACCCATGGGTGGGGATACAACCCTGTTCCCCCAGTGTATGTTTTTGGGTGCCTGTGTGTTGCCCACAGAGCAGGGTATGGGCTGGTGGCAGCTTCGTGCTGATGTGACAGGAACTCTGAGTATCCTCCATTTGGATACCCAGGACCTGCAATAGGAATCAGTGGATTCCTGCTAGAAGGCAAGATGGCCTATGGGGCCTCTTGGTTTCTATTGCCTGTTAGCTTGTTTTTCCAAAGTCCTGGGAAGCCCCAGCTCTGTCCCTTCCCCTGACTGGCTGTTGGGTGGAAGAACCATATATGGTATTGTGGGGAAGTCCAGGCCAGACTGGCTGGAGCCTTCCCAGTGACAGTATGTTGTGGGTCCACCCTTTGGCTGGGACCTGTGTGAATAGAGTGTGTGACCAATATTGTCATGATTCCTGTTGGGCGGCGCTTCTGGCTTTTGTGGAGACGCCATTGACAGGTGCCGTTACGTTCGACGGCCGTTGGGAAGCACCGCTCTAGTGTTTTTCCAAGATGGCCGCCGATGTTATTTAGTGTCGGGCTCGAGCAGCGTTTCTTCGCGTTGCACCTTCTCTGCTTCTCCCGGCTCGAACGTTACGCTGTTTACCCCCGCGTTCTGGCTAGACCCCCCTCCATTGGACTTTCTTTTGTTATTTCCCGCTTGCTCGCTTACCGGTACCCTGACCGGTCTCTCTGTGATCCCTCCTCTCAGCTTGGCTCCTTTGGTCTCTCCCTCATTGGCGCCTTGGCTTTACCATTCTTTGGTCATGTGTGCTCCTCTTCATTCCTCTGGATAACCCTGCTTTCTCTCCTGGTGTATTCTCCTCATCCTCGCCTTCTCTGGAGGTGATTTCTGCTTACTTGGGATTACTCCCCCATTGTTCATCCTCGCCTTCGCTGGAGGTGATTCTGCTTACCTGGGATTACTCCCCCATTGTTCATCCGTCACTCTCAGCTCTCCAAGTTTGTTACTCCGATCATCCTCAACATCCCAAGACATCACCTTGGGCATCCTCCTGTTCTGGACTCTCATCGCAGGGTTTTTTCTGCCGTTGAGGCTTTTTCCCTGCTCAGGAGCCGCCTCCCGGGAGTTCCCGCTGTTCGGTTCCCCAATCACCCGACAGCGTGGCATCCCTGGAAGCTCGCCACTACTTACGTCAAAGAAAGGAAGGCAAGAAAGACGGCAAGGATCCAGCTCGAAGGCGCCCAGGAAGAAGGTCGGTGGCACAAGACTACCCTACGGATACCTCAGGTGAGGAGGAAGGGAGGGAAGCCTTAAAAGACTCTGACAAGCCTGATAGCGTGCAACGCCCAAGAACACAGATGGCTTCTCTCGAACAGTACCAGGAATTGGTAGCCGCCATTCAGGGGCTTACGGTAGAGGTTCAATCGCTTAGATCCGAAAAACAATCATTACGGCTGCAGGTAGCAGCTCGTGAGGAGACCCGTGGAGACCTACCTCCTCTACCATTATCTTGCGGAAAGTATGATGGCAATCCGAAGTTATTGAAGGAATTTTTGGATGCTTGCCGGCTTTATTTTACTTTCCGTCCTCGCACCTATGAGACCACCAAGGCCAAGGTGGGCTTCTTAGTCTCAAATTTAACAGGAAACGCCTTGGCATGGGCTTCACCACTAGTTCTACAGTCTCATCCAGCTACCTCCGACTTTGATCAGTTTGTACAACTGTTAAAGACCCGCTTTGACCGACCCGAGGTTCAGTATGCCTCATATGAAGCCATCTTTGACATTAGACAGGGCCCCCACGATGTACAGACTTACGTGACATCCTTCATGCAACTAGCCACAGATGCTGGATGGCCTGATTCGGCCCAACAGACTTTATTTCGTTGCGGCTTACATGAGGACATTAAGGATGAACTGGCACGCATTGCAAGACCCCAGACCTTTCAAGAACTTGTATCACTCGCATTGCAGATTGAATTCAGGTTAAGAGAAAGAAGACAGGAAAGAAGACGTCCACGTCTCCCTCCCTTATCTATCTCACCCAATTCTTTGAGGGTATGGGCTGGTGGCAGCTTCGTGCTGATGTGACAGGAACTCTGAGTATCCTCCATTTGGATACCCAGGACCTGCAATAGGAATCAGTGGATTCCTGCTAGAAGGCAAGATGGCCTATGGGGCCTCTTGGTTTCTATTGCCTGTTAGCTTGTTTTTCCAAAGTCCTGGGAAGCCCCAGCTCTGTCCCTTCCCCTGACTGGCTGTTGGGTGGAAGAACCATATATGGTATTGTGGGGAAGTCCAGGCCAGACTGGCTGGAGCCTTCCCAGTGACAGTATGTTGTGGGTCCACCCTTTGGTTGGGACCTGCGTGAATAGAGTGTGTGACCAATATTGTCATGATTCCTGTCGGGCGGCGCTTCTGGGATTTGTGGAGACGCCATTGACAGGTGCCGTTACGTTCGACGGCCGTTGGGAAGCACCGCTCTAGTGTTTTTCCAAGATGGCCGCCGATGTTATTTAGTGTCGGGCTCGAGCAGCGTTTCTTTGCGTTGCACCTTCTCTGCTTCTCCCGGCTCGAACGTTACGCTGTTTACCCCCGCGTTCTGGCTAGACCCCCCTCCATTGGACTTTCTTTTGTTATTTCCCGCTTGCTCGCTTACCGGTACCCTGACCGGTCTCTCTGTGATCCCTCCTCTCAGCTTGGCTCCTTTGGTCTCTCCCTCATTGGCACCTTGGCTTTACCATTCTTGGTCATGTGTGCTCCTCCTCATTCCTCTGGATAACCCTGCTTTCTCTCCTGGTGTATTCTCCTCATCCTCGCCTTCTCTGGAGGTGATTTCTGCTTACTTGGGATTACTCCCCCATTGTTCATCCTCGCCTTCGCTGGAGGTGATTCTGCTTACCTGGGATTACTCCCCCATTGTTCATCCGTCACTCTCAGCTCTCCAAGTTTGTTACTCCGATCATCCTCAACATCCCAAGACATCACCTCGGGCATCCTCCTGTTCTGGACTCTCATCGCAGGGTTTTTTCTGCCGTTGAGGCTTTTTCCCTGCTCAGGAGCCGGCTCCCGGGAGTTACCGCTGTTCGGTTCCCCAATCACCCGACAGCGTGGCATCCCTGGAAGCTCGCCCCTACTTACGTCAAAGAAAGGAAGGCAAGAAAGACGGCAAGGATCCAGCTCGAAGACGCCCAGGAAGAAGGTCGGTGGCACAAGACTACCCTACGGATACCTCAGGTGAGGAGGAAGGGAGGGAAGCCTTAAAAGACTCTGACAAGCCTGATAGCGTGCAACGCCCAAGAACACAGATGGCTTCTCTCGAACAGTACCAGGAATTGGTAGCCGCCATTCAGGGGCTTACGGTAGAGGTTCAATCGCTTAGATCCGAAAACCAATCATTACGGCTGCAGGTAGCAGCTCGTGAGGAGACCCGTGGAGACCTACCTCCTCTACCATTATCTTGCGGAAAGTATGATGGCAATCCAAAGTTATTGAAGGAATTTTTGGATGCTTGCCGGCTTTATTTTACTTTCCGTCCTCGCACCTATGAGACCACCAAGGCCAAGGTGGGCTTCTTAGTCTCAAATTTAACAGGAAACGCCTTGGCATGGGCTTCACCACTAGTTCTACAGTCTCATCCAGCTACCTCCGACTTTGATCAGTTTGTACAACTGTTAAAGACCCGCTTTGACCGACCCGAGGTTCAGTATGCCTCATATGAAGCCATCCTTGACATTAGACAGGGCCCCCACGATGTACAGACTTACGTGACATCCTCCATGCAACTAGCCACAGATGCTGGATGGCCTGATTCGGCCCAACAGACTTTATTTCGTTGCGGCTTACATGAGGACATTAAGGATGAACTGGCACGCATTGCAAGACCCCAGACCTTTCAAGAACTTGTATCACTCGCATTGCAGATTGAATTCAGGTTAAGAGAAAGAAGACAGGAAAGAAGACGTCCACGTGTCATGATCTCTGCTTCCAAAAGGTCAGGGTTTTCCCAACTCCCTTGGAAGCAGATCCATAACCCAGGTTCCGAGTGCCAACCAGTCCCAATTGGGACCTTTTGGACCCAGTCCTGGCGCCAGTGGCACCAGGCTCATAAATATGCCCAGTCCCAGCGCTGGAAGCGCCGGGCTCATAATGCTTGGGTGGACTTACCTTCAGCAGACCATGCTGCTTACTTGCCTGCCAGTTGAGCCTCTGATCCTCTTCTGTTTGGAACTACTTTTCCTGTTGGGTGGGGCTGGAGCCACTCCCTAGATTCAGAACACTGGAACTCTTCTGGAAGGCAGGAACTCTTTTCTTACCAGGAACTCTTTTCTTACTTAGGCGTGGCTGTGGAAGGAGACACCTAAGCACTACAGGAGGCTATTTAAACCACACCCGGTGGATGAATCTTGCTTTGCGTTATTCTGCAACCTCTGCAGCAGAACGCTCATCGTGTCTTCTGCATCCGGTCCAGGGCCTAAGGAAAAAGGCTTACCATCCTGAATCCAGTCTTCAGCAACACCTATAAAGACAAGAAAGAACAGGTTAGCACTCCGGCATCTGAAAGGCAAAGGCTTACCATCCTGAATCCAGTCTTCAGCAACACCTATAAAGACAAGAAAGAACAGGTTAGCATTCCGGCATCTGAAAGGCAAAGGCTTACCTACTCTTCGTGCGCTCCGGAGGTCTTCACACTGCATTCCGGCATCTGAAAGACAAAACAAGGTGCGTTTAAAGACATTGGGGAACTTTAATACTCACGTGCCATTACTCCTTTCCACATCTAATCCAGTGGGTATTCCGGCACCCTGCAGCCGCTCCGAATTCGACCCTGCAAAATAAAAAGACAGTTAGAGCGCATAGTGAAGCAGGCAACAAGCGCTTAGTTACGTGCTTCCAGGCGCTTCTATTCATCACACGGGCTCCATCTTCAACTCACTTCAGCCCGTCATCCGCCATCGCCGGAACCCTGCAAAACAAGAGACATCATTACTAAAGACTTTAAAGACATTTGAATGACTCGAAACTTACCGTTCGTGCAGTAAACGACGGACAGCAGTCCTCTGAAGTCAAGAGGCCTGCGCTACCTATCCAGTGAAGAAACTGGTTACAGCACCCTGCCCCGAGGCAGATGGAGAGCTCGGCATTCACTTACCTAAGGTGAGAGCGTTAACCTTTGGGGGTCTACAGGAGAGGAGAAGAGGAAAGAGATAGGGACACCCCAATAACCCCAGTTCATTAACCCCATATTTTCTATCTGCAGACATCTTACTCTACACGTCAGGCATACAGTGCACAGAGGTCCAGCCCAAAGAGCCAACCAGGTGCTACAAATCACCTTTGAAGATACGGTAGTCGCCCAGTCAAGACCGGCGCCTCTGCGAGAATCAGGTGAGCGTTACAGAACGCAAAGCCTACCGCAAAACTCTCGCCCAGGCGCTATGGAAACCTCGGATACTGACCCCCTAGCCCGGTTACTTGGGGAACTAAGGGCAGAAGTGCATGCAGCTCGTCAGGAAACGAATGCTCTAAGAAGGGAACTAATTATTTCCAAGGAGAGAACAGACAATCTTGCTAGACAAGTGCTACAGTCACAAGCCGGACAGACCCCGTTACCCGCATCAGGGGCAAATCTTCCTTCAACATCCTCTATGAATCCAGTGCAGATCAATCTACCTGGGAATGTACCTCTGGCTCCGCCCGAACGATTTTCTGGTGACCCAAAGAGGTTTGCAGTATTTATCAATCAGTGCCGGTTGCACTTCTTATGCCGGCCAGCAGCCTTTCCAACTGATAAAGCAAAAGTAGCTTTTGTACTTTCGTACCTTAGTGGCAATGCGGCAGACTGGTCGATCCCTCTAGTTAATAAAGATAATCCGGTTCTCCATGATTTTCAAGCCTTTCAGCTTAGTATGGAAAAACTGTTCGCAAGACATTCACAGGGGCAGGCCTTGGACAATGAGCTTCTTTCGTTGCGACAGGGTAATCAAGACCTTTTGGCTTATATTGCATCTTTCAATAGACTAATAGTGGAAACTCAATGGCCTGAGGACAAAAGGATTACGCTGTTTTATAGAGGTCTACGTGGAGAGCTCAAAGACGTTTTAGCCCAAGTAGTGAATCCCCCACAAGACTGTTCGGATTATATAGACTTGGTCGTTCAAATAGATCACAGGCTGCAGAACAGGAAGGCCGATCGTTCCAAGTTTGATGCTCGAGTATTTTCCAAACCGCCAACTCCTTCCAAAGGAGTAGACTCCGGGGAACCCATGCAAATAGGGGGTCTGAAAGGTCCTCTAACACAAAGGGAGCGGGAAAGGAGGAAACAGTTGCAATTATGCCTATATTGCGGAAACTCAGGGCACTTTCTTCGAGACTGTCCGGTGAAACCTGCCAAGAAGGCAGTAGGAGCTGCAGTTACCAAAGTTACAAACTCTGAGCAGGGAAACGACCTCGCCCGACAAGAATAGAGGTCCTCTTGCCGAGCGTGAAAACCAGTTCCGTGACCTCGCATTTCGTGATACCTATGGTCCTCATTAGCCCTGATAATCCGGATCGATTACATGCAATTGAAGCTTACGTCGACAGCGGTGCCATCGGCAATTATGTGGATCATGAAATGGTTTTGAGGATGAATCTAACTCTTTGTCCCAAGGCTGTAAAGGACGTCATTACTACGGTGGATGGTACGGAGATAGCCTCCGGGCCAGTAACGCATACCACTCAAGAGGTGACGCTAGTAAGTCAAGATGGACACCATGAGAAGATCGTGTTCGATGTGATCAAGGCCCCTCAGTTTCAGATTATTCTAGGAATACCTTGGTTAGAGAAACACAATCCTCTGATCGATTGGCGAGCAAGAACGGTCCAGTTTCCAGAATGTGTCTCTACTTGTCACCCTCCACCTGGTGTTGCACTGGCCGCAATTTCTTCAGAGACTCCCCAGTTACCTCCCGAATACCTAGAATACCAAGATGTTTTCCGGAAGGATCAGGCTAACTCTCTACCTCCTCATAGGTCTTATGACTGCCAGATAGACCTGATACCTGGATCTACTCCTCCTTGTAGTAGAATTTATGCCCTCACCGAGCCTGAGAACCTTCACCTTCGACAATACCTGGATCAATACCTGGCAAATGGGTTTATTCGTCCTTCCAAGTCCCCTGCTTCTTCAGCTTTGTTCTTCGTTCCAAAAAAGGAAGGAGACCTTAGAACTTGTATCGATTATCGCTCCCTGAACCAGATCACCGTTAAGAATAGATATCCGTTACCTTTGATCCCTGAACTCCTGGACCAAGTCAGAAAAGCATGCATATATACAAAGCTGGATCTTAGAGGAGCTTACCACTTGGTACGAGTAAAAGAGGGCGATGAATGGAAGACGGCCTTCCGCACCAAGTATGGGCTATTTGAATATCAGGTCATGCCCTTCGGACTTTGTAATGCCCCGGCCGCCTTTCAATATTTTATGAACGATGTCCTCAGAGAGCTCATAGATGTATGTGTTGTTGTTTACATTGACGACATCCTCGTTTATTCTTCATCGGAATCTGAACATCGGAAACACGTGAAAATGGTCCTCGAAAGATTGCGTCAACACAAACTTTTCGCTAAATTGGAAAAATGTGTTTTCAACGTGACTGAAGTTGAATTCTTGGGATTCATATTATCACCTGGAGGAGTGCGTATGGATTCAAAGAAGGTCGATGCAGTTCTCAAATGGCCATCACCATCCTCCGTAAAAGGTGTGCAAAGCATGTTAGGCTTCGCTAACTTTTACCGCAGGTTTATCCCCGAATTCTCTCGAATAGTCCAGCCCATCACTGCCTTGTTAAAGAAAAACAAACGTTTTGAATGGTCTACCGAGGCGGAACAAGCTTTCCAGGATTTGAAGACTAAATTTATCTCTGCACCAATCTTAAAACACCCTCGCCCCGAACTCCCCTACATCGTGGAAACTGATGCTTCAAGCCTTGCCATGGGGGCAGTTCTATCACAAAAGGACCCGGTAACCAATCAGTTGCATCCCGTGGCATTTTGGTCCCGCAAATTCTCGCCTCCTGAAATCAATTACACGATTACTGACAAGGAACTTCTGGCTATCAAGTCTGCCTTTAAGGCTTGGCGGCATTATCTGCTGGGGGCCCGACACACCGTTACTGTGATTACGGATCACCGAAACCTGCAATATTTGAAGACCGCAAAAGCCCAATCCTCTAGACAACTCCGTTGGGCATTATTCTTTGCCGAGTTTGACTTCATAATTACCTATCGACCTGGTACAAAGAACGGTAAAGCCGATGCCCTTTCTCGGATGGGAGTGGAAGAACACTTGGTCAACCCTAAACCTGTACCAATCATTCCCGAACAAAGAATTCTGGGTGTAATCGCCAAAGAATCCATAGAGGAAGTTAAGGATAAAGCCAGGCAACTTGTAACTCCAGCAGACATACAGAATTGGCATCTGCAGGGAAAGGACTTTGCAGTAAAGGACAACTTATTGCATTTCCAAGAACGATTATACCTACCCAGCACAGATTTACAGAAAAAAGTAATCTCTTGTTATCACGACTCTTTAATGGAAGGTCATCCCGGTATAGTCAAGACCTCAGAAAAGATCAAGCGCTACTTCTGGTGGCCGTCTTGGAAAAAAGATATCAGAGACTTTATAATGTCCTGTGGAGTATGCGCCCAAAACAAGAGTCAAAAGGAAAGACCAGCAGGCCTCTTACGCCCTATTGACATCCCACCTCGCCCTTGGCATACGCTTTCTATGGACTTCATCACCGATCTACCTCCATGCTCCGGATACAATACGATTCTAGTAATCGTGGACTTATTCTCCAAGATGGCGCATTTCATTCCGCTCAAAGGCTTGCCAACAGCAGCAACTCTGGCCCGAGAATTTCTCGAAAACATCGTCCGACTGCACGGTTTTCCTTCGGTTCTAATTTCGGATCGAGGTAGTCAATTTATTTCTCATTTTTGGCGAAGTTGCTGTCGGTCGGCTCAAATTGATGTGAGACTATCGACCAGTCACCACCCTCAGACCGACGGACAAACCGAGAGGACCAATCAAACTCTGGAACAGTATTTACGCTGCATGCTGCAACAAACTGAAAAAACTTGGAAAGATATCCTTTGGATAGCCGAGTATGCCTACAATAACTCTGTCCATTCGGGAACTGGGAAAACCCCGTTTTTTCTTTTGTACGGCAGTCACCCTCGAACCTCGGAGTTGGATCCCCTCCAAGATCTTGAAACACCAGCAGTAGACTACCTGCATTCTACAATCACCCAAGCCTTTAAGGAAGCTGTTTCTCACCTTCAAAGGGCTAAAGAACAATACAAGAAAGGAGCAGATCAACATCGGAAGGAAGCCCCTCACTATCAAGTAGGGGATCAAGTCTGGTTATCCACCAAATATCTATCTCTAAAAGGGCCACGCACATTCAACCCAAGATACCTTGGTCCCTATTCCATCACTACCATAGTAAACCCAGTAGCGGTCAAGTTGGACTTGCCCCCGCACATGAAGATACATCCGGTCTTCCACGTCTCTCTATTAAAACCCGTGCAACCTCAAACCCGACTAACCAAATCTCCAAAACCTATCCTAGTGGATGGAGAACTCGAGTTTGAAGTCAAAAGCATTCTGGACTCCAAGATCTCCAAATCTAAACTATTCTACCTAATTGACTGGAAAGGCTACGGCCCCCAAGAGAGATCCTGGGAACCTGCTGAATATGTCCACGCTCCTCGCCTAATCAAAAGATTTCACCGAACATTTCCTGACAAGCCAAAAACCCCGGAGAAGCCCGGTTTGGGAGGGGCCTTGAGGGGGGGTACTGTCATGATCTCTGCTTCCAAAAGGTCAGGGTTTTCCCAACACCCTTGGAAGCAGATCCATAACCCAGGTTCCGAGTGCCAACCAGTCCCAATTGGGACCTTTTGGACCCAGTCCTGGCGCCAGTGGCACCAGGCTCATAAATATGCCCAGTCCCAGCGCTGGAAGCGCCGGGCTCATAATGCTTGGGTGGACTTACCTTCAGCAGACCATGCTGCTTACTTGCCTGCCAGTTGAGCCTCTGATCCTCTTCTGTTTGGAACTACTTTTCCTGTTGGGTGGGGCTGGAGCCACTCCCTAGATTCAGAACACTGGAACTCTTCTGGAAGGCAGGAACTCTTTTCTTACCAGGAACTCTTTTCTTACTTAGGCGTGGCTGTGGAAGGAGACACCTAAGCACTACAGGAGGCTATTTAAACCACACCTGGTGGATGAATCTTGCTTTGCGTTATTCTGCAACCTCTGCAGCCGAACGCTCATCGTGTCTTCTGCATCCGGTCCAGGGCCTAAGGAAAAAGGCTTACCATCCTGAATCCAGTCTTCAGCAACACCTATAAAGACAAGAAAGAACAGGTTAGCACTCCGGCATCTGAAAGGCAAAGGCTTACCATCCTGAATCCAGTCTTCAGCAACACCTATAAAGACAAGAAAGAACAGGTTAGCATTCCGGCATCTGAAAGGCAAAGGCTTACCTACTCTTCATGCGCTCCGGAGGTCTTCACACTGCATTCCGGCATCTGAAAGACAAAACAAGGTGCGTTTAAAGACATTGGGGAACTTTAATACTCACGTGCCATTACTCCTTTCCACATCTAATCCAGTGGGTATTCCGGCACCCTGCAGCCGCTCCGAATTCGACCCTGCAAAATAAAAAGACAGTTAGAGCGCATAGTGAAGCAGGCAACAAGCGCTTACTTACGTGCTTCCAGGCGCTTCTATTCATCACACGGGCTCCATCTTCAACTCACTTCAGCCCGTCATCCGCCATCGCCGGAACCCTGCAAAACAAGAGACATCATTCTAAAGACTTTAAAGACATTTGAATGACTCGAAACTTACCGTTCGTGCAGTAAACGACGGACAGCAGTCCTCTGAAGTCAAGAGGCCTGCGCTACCTATCCAGTGAAGAAACTGGTTACAGCACCCTGCCCCGAGGCAGATGGAGAGCTCGGCATTCACTTACCTAAGGTGAGAGCGTTAACCTTTGGGGGTCTACAGGAGAGGAGAATAGGAAAGAGATAGGAACACCCCAATAACCCCAGTTCATTAACCCCATATATTCTATCTGCAGACATCTTACTCTACACGTCAGGCATACAGTGCACAGAGGTCCAGCCCAAAGAGCCAACCAGGTGCTACACATCACCTTTGAAGATACGGTAGTCGCCCAGTCAAGACCGGCGCCTCTGCGAAAATCAGGTGAGCGTTACACCACGTCTGCCTCCCTTATCTATCTCACCGAATTCTTTGAGGGATCGTCCGGTTTCCCCCGTTGGAGAGGAACCAATGCAGATCAGTACTACAAGAGGGCCTTTGACAGACCAAGAAAAGAAGAGAAGAAGAGAGTTGGGCCTCTGTATGTACTGTGGTTCTAGTAAACATCTACTTCGAAATTGCCCAGAGGTTCCTCCGCGCCGCCAGGGAAACAAATCTCCCCGAACCTAATCAGGGGTAGGTCCGGGGGTGTTGAAAAGAATCCCTGTAACAACACTTTGTCTCTTCTTCCTAGAGAAGACAATCGGCTGATGGTCTTTCAGGTTAAGTTGTGTCGGGATCCTTCTACAGTCTGGGAAGCTTTAGCCATGCTGGACTGTGGTGCAGCAGGGAACTTCATTGATGTATCCTGGGCCAGAGAGAACGACGTGCCACTTCGTTTCAAGAATCTGCCCATTCCTGTGGAAGGGGTAGATGGTCAACCTCTGTCTTCAGGACCCATAAATCAAGAGACTCTACCTTTGCAAGTCCAATTGTTTCAGCATCAGGAAGAAATGGTATTCGACATCATCAAGGCTGCACACTTTCCGGTCATTCTTGGTATACCGTGGTTACGCAGACACAACCCATTGATCGACTGGACGAACAATACCATACAGTTTCAGTCATCCTTTTGCCTCAATGAATGCCTAGAGATCGGTCATGTCAAGGCCTCCCCGAACAAGGCGGATCTCCTGTTGACAGCATCTCTTCATATGATCCGAGAACACTATCAAGACTTTTTAGAAGTCTTCCTGGACAAGCAACCACATTCCCTTCCTCCTCACAGAAGAGAAGACTGTGCCATTGAAACCCAACCTAATGCGTCTATACCTTTCGGGAGGATGTATCCCCTATCCTTACCCGAGCGCAAGGCTCCCAAAGAGTATCTAGATTGTAATCTACAAAATGGACTCATTCAAGAATCTAAATCGCCAGCTGGAGCATCTTTGTTCTTCATACCGAAGAAGGGATCATCGGAACTCCGCCCTTGTATAGACTACCGAGGTTTGAATCGCCATACCATCAAAGACCGATAACCGATGCCTCTTATCAAGGAGATATTGGAAGCCGTACAAGGTGCATCTGTCTTCACTAAGCTTGATCTCAGGGGAGCATATCATCTGCTCCGTATAAGACAGGGGGATGAATGGAAGACAGCATTTAGGACACCACTAGGGCATTTTGAATATCGAGTCATGCCCTTCGGCTTAGTTAACGCACCTGCTGTATTCCAACGCTTTATGGATAAGTTGTTTGCCGATCTCCTATTTTCCTCAGTGGTGGTGTATCTAGACGACATCTTGATATTTTCCTCGTCCCTCCTTGAACATAGAAGACACGTTCGGCTGGTACTAGAACGTCTGCTGGAAAACAAGCTTTTGGTAAAGCCTGAAAAGTGTGTTTTCGAAGCTCCAGTGGTAACCTATTTAGGTTTCATCCTTTCTCTCGAGGGTATCCACATGGATCCCGTGAAGATCCAAGCTATAACCGGTTGGCCAGCCCCCAGAAACGTTAAAGAAGTTCAGCGCTTCCTCGGACTGGCTAATTTTTACCGTCAATTCATTCCTGGATTCTCCGAGAAGGTTCTCCCAATCACCTTACTATTGAAGAAGGGAGTAACCTTTTCTTGGTCTCAAGAGGCAGATTCTGCATTCCAAGCTCTGAAAGTGGCATTCACCTCGGCACCTATTCTGGTGCAGCCTGATCAGACTTTCGACTTTATTGTAGAGACGGATGCCCCAGGAGGAGCTATTGGAGCCGCTCTCCTTCAGAAAGGAAAGGATGGTCTAGAACATCCGGTGGCATATTATTCTAAAACTTTGTCTTCCAGTGAAAGGAATTATTCTGTCATTGAGAGAGAGTTGTTGGCGATCAAGCATGCCTGTGAAGAGTGGCGACACCTCCTTCAGGGGGCTATACATAGGTTTACGGTACGTACCGACCACAGTAATCTTCGGATTCTGCAACAGATGGAATGTCGTAATGCCAGACAGGCCCGTTGGGCGTATTTCTTTTTGCAATTTGATTTTGAGGTTACATACCTTCCCGGCAAACAGAATATCTTAGCTGATGCCCTGTCTCGTAATTGTGATTCGGTTGGTGAAGCAGACTCTAGCCATGATTTATTGTTAGCGGGTAAAGATATCAGTACCGTGGCCAATATTTTTTTGCGCGATGTCCGCATCCAGCAACGTTGCTCTCCGATTGGGTCTGATTTAGGGTCTGAATTACAAGAAAGAGAGGGAATCCTTTTTAAAGGTCGAGCCCTATATCTACCCGACAAGAAGCATCAAAGGCTGGCACTCTCATGGTGTCACGATTCACCCATGGCCGGACATAAGGGCATACGAGCTACCAAGGATCTCTTGTCCAGAATGTTCTGGTGGCCAGGTTGGAATCAGGATGTGCATTCTTATGTATCCACCTGTTCCATCTGTGCAGCCAACAAGTATTCTTCCTCCAAGCCCATAGGCCTATTACAACAGGAACCTGCTCCCAAACAACCATGGACCAATGTCTCCACGGATTTTATTGTGGAGTTGCCAAATTCTGAAGGAAACACAGCCATCATGGTTACTGTCGATTATCTGAGCAAATTGGCCCATTTCACACCTTTGAAGGGGGTACCTAAGGCCCCTGAGATGGCCAAGATATTCTTGAAAGAGATTGTGCGGCTTCATGGTCTACCAGAAACCGTGGTATCGGATCGAGGCCCTCAATTCACTTCCCTATTTTGGGGCTCTCTTTGCAAACAGTTGGGGATTCAACGAGCTCTCTCCTCTGGGTTCCACCCGCAAAGCAACGGGCAGACAGAAAGGCTCAATCATACGTTAGAACAATATCTTCGATGTTTCTGTAGCAGAAAGCAAGAAGTCTGGAATGCCTTTCTCCCTATGGCTGAGATCACTTATAATAATACCAGACATACGGCCATCAATATGTCTCCTTTTTTTTGTACATATGGCTACCATCCCAAACATTTGCCTTTCACTGATATTCGCCCGTCGAAATTACCTGCTATGGATCATCTCCTGAAAGAACTCAAAGACACTCATGTGTTAGCCAGTGAGACTTTGAACGCTAGTCGACAGTCCTACAAGACATGGGCCGATAAGAAAAGGAAGGCAGTACCCTCATGGACGGAAGGAGATAAGGTCTGGTTGGCCACAAAATTCTTACCTCGTTGGACACACATAGGAAAATTTGCACCCAGATACCTCGGACCTTTTCGGATCACCAAGAAGGTTAAACCTGTTGCCTTTTGTCTTCAGTTACCTTCCTCTCTCAAACACGTACATCCCGTATTTCATTCCTCTCTTTTGAAGACTTACCGTCCGGACCCTTATAAAAGAAGATCCGAGAGTCCGCTTAGTGTCACTCAGTGTGAACCAGCAGAATATGAGGTTTCCCGGTTAGTTGATTCCCGTTATCATCATGGAATCCTTCAATACTTGGTTCATTGGAAGGGTTATCCCATCGAAGAACGTACATGGGAGCCCGTGAGTCACATTCATGCCCCGCGACTCATTAGGAGGTTTCACAGATTACATCCGGGCAAACCAGGAGGTCCCCCAAGTAGAAGGGGTCATACTGTCATGATTCCTGTCGGGCGGCGCTTCTGGGATTTGTGGAGACGCCATTGACATGTGCCGTTACGTTCGACGGCCGTTGGGAAGCACCGCTCTAGTGTTTTTCCAAGATGGCCGCCGATGTTATTTAGTGTCGGGCTCGAGCAGCGTTTCTTCGCGTTGCACCTTCTCTGCTTCTCCCGGCTCGAAGGTTACGCTGTTTACCCCCGCGTTCTGGCTAGACCCCCCTCCACTGGACTTTCTTTTGTTATTTCCCGCTTGCTCGCTTACCAGTACCCTGACCGGTCTCTCTGTAATCCCTCCTCTCAGCTTGGCTCCTTTAGTCTCTCCCTCATTGGCGCCTTGGCTTTACCATTCTTTGGTCCTGTGTGCTCCTCTTCATTCCTCTGGATAACTCTGCTTTCTCTCCTGGTGTATTCTCCTCATCCTCGCCTTCTCTGGAGGTGATTTCTGCTTACTTGGGATTACTCCCCCATTGTTCATCCTCGCCTTCGCTGGAGGTGATTCTGCTTACCTGGGATTACTCCCCCATTGTTCATCCGTCACTCTCAGCTCTCCAAGTTTGTTACTCCGATCATCCTCAACATCCCAAGACATCACCTCGGGCATCCTCCTGTTCTGGACTCTCATCGCAGGGTTTTTTCTGCCGTTGAGGCTTTTTCCCTGCTCAGGAGCCGGCTCCCGGGAGTTCCCGCTGTTCGGTTCCCCAATCACCCGACAGCGTGGCATCCCTGGAAGCTCGCCCCTACTTACGTCAAAGAAAGGAAGGCAAGAAAGACGGCAAGGATCCAGCTCGAAGACGCCCAGGAAGAAGGTCGGTGGCACAAGACTACCCTACGGATACCTCAGGTGAGGAGGAAGGGAGGGAAGCCTTAAAAGACTCTGACAAGCCTGATAAATATACATCCTATGTTATGGGTGTCTGGTTTCTGTGTGTGACACAATGAATGAGACAGCCCTGCCTGAAACTGACATGAATGCAGTGTGGTGTGTTGAAAGGCTGGGTGCTTGCCCCAATCTACATTCCTTGTTATCAGTGTCTGGGTGTAAGTGAATGGCCTGAATGCCTGTGAGCCTGATTGGCTGCCTGCCTGAATGCCCTTCTGTGTGATTGGCTGACTGAACCTGGCTCAGCCAGAGTGAATGGGGGACAGATGTGTATATCTGGGGACCTCCACTTAACAATTTGTTCAGAAGCTGAAGTCAAAACGCTCATTCTTGAAGCCCAGCTGGAAGAAGATTGCTGCTGTATTTCCTTTCGAAGTAATCTAGAAGCTGTTGAGTCTGTTGAGGACTGATCAGAGAGAGGACCTGGCTAGTACACCTCTCCCTGAGCTACAAGGGACCATCGTGCAAAAACTGCTGTTCTTCATCGAGGCACCCTAGTAGCCAGTTCCGTGAGTCTGACGTCCAGAGAAGGGGTCTGCCGAGAATCCTGAAGAGAGCACCTGGACATCGCAGTCAAATCGTGTTGCCCAGAAGCGTGGATGCCTTGATGCCGTGCTACTTGATGCCCAGAGCCGAGAAAGCTCTACTCTTGCCTAAGAACATTTTACAGAGGGCTCCCTTGCCATCACTGTCGACCACTTTGTCCTGCCAGAGAAAGTCGAAGTCACCGGCTACCGAAGAAAGTCAGCCGGTGGGTTTCCCACCACCAGAAGCTGACAAAGACATCCAGAAGACACTGACGGAGTGAAGTTCCGAGTTCCAGACCGTGGTCGAGTCCAGATCGACGAAGCTATCCAGAGGCACGGACCGCCGAACGTGACTCCCGACGCCCGCTGCCGGCCTGCATCCATCACAGAGTCTTATTTGCGGCACCCTAAACTTTGCATCGAGGTGGACGCACGCCTCATCTTCCCAGGACTTCCACGATCGATCGTCGAAGATCACCACAAAGGTCAAAGCTACAGTATCACTGCAAGTGTTCCATTTCTCCTCGAGGCGCTCGATGCACAGTGGCTCCTGCTTTAAAGGGACATCCTCGAAGGATACGTCAACGAACCGTCAAAGAAACTCTTCCACTTCAAGTACATTGCGGTGGTTGAACTTTTTAACCAAGAAGCGAGTCTTATTGAACATTCATGGACCAGGCTTGGTAACTCTATTACAGGTTGCCCAGGTGGGGGGGACCCTCACACAGAATTGTGTATCTATATCCAAAGAAAACATTCTGCCATTGTTTAACCTTAACCTGCCTTCTTTCCTTATTGTCTATGTTGATACACTTTACTGAGAGATTTGGATGCTCTATTATAACTGCCTGCAGTTAATGCATTTCAAAGGAATCTAAAGTCTAAGTGTGGTACCACATAGCATTGTATAGATTTGCCATTTTAGAAGGATCAGAGTACAAAGTGTGTTATTGAATTGTGTATATGTTTCTGAACCTTATTTTTATATAAAGAACTGTTATTTAAGGAACTCATGGTGGCAACAGTAAAGACAGACACAAGTGATCACAGTTCAAGAGTGTTTATTAAACTGTAAATTCAGGGTGTAAAGACGCCTAACCTAAACCTAAATCTAAGATGGGAGCAAGCTTTGACCATCAAATAAAAAATAAGGCAGTCCTTGGGGTGTCTTGTTAAAGTAAAAGGCCTATACTAAAAATAAAAACATTGCCAAATCCTTACAACTAATTACAGAAATAATGGGGGGATAGGGTTTTCAATAAAGGAGAAAGTGTACACAAATAATAAGTCAGGATGTGATTGCCAGTCTCTCTTCCCCACATTTTGAGCACGGGACAAAGTAGATCTCCTGGGCACAGCACACACTCGAGTCTTCCCAGCACAAGTTCATTACCAGCTATCAGGTTCTTCAATGGTTAAGTCTCTTATCAAAAGTCTCTTGCATTCGAGGGCCTGATGTTTTGAACAAACAAACACAACGTTCTGTTCCATGTAAACATTGGGTCAAGGCTCCACACCTGGGTCCCCATTTTCTGGGCATAGACCCATCACAAGTTGTATTCAACACAATCAACTAAATTGTTCCTTTCTCACTGAACTTTGGGTGATGACATTCCACTCCTGGATCTCTTTCGGATTCGGATCCCTGTCAAGCGCCCGCCTCCCTCCTTCGGGTTCACTCTGGCTGTTCTTACTTTCACGAGTCTTAATGTCTTTTCATACAATTCACTGTGGACATCCCTCCGTCGAGTTCATTCCTGTCAACACACTGTTCACCCTCTTGTTAGCATCCCTCTTCCAGGTTCACTCTTGCCAACCTTTGCAACTCAGTGTTCATATACAGATTTCACCATGCAGGATTCATTTCCTTTAACTTTCACAATCATCTGTCGGTCAAAGCCTTTCGACGCTACAGATGATTTTACAGCTGTGTATGACCACTTTGACCTCTCTTCGCCTCTTCCCAAGGCTTTTTAGTTACGGTAGTCTCTAGCATCTGGTAATCGCTGAGAGTTTCTTGCGTTAGCACCTACGTGGTGCTGGATGCCTCTGTAACAGGGTTTCCCCCTCTTTTCATCAATAGTTTCTTTAAACCTTTAAAAGTTCAAATTAGCTGTTTGCAACTTTTCGTTCAAAACAGTTTGGTTTCTTATCGACTCTCCCCTCGATTCACCGGCTGTGATGAACCGCTTGGCTTTCCTTCTCTTTCGAGTCAAGGTTGGCACCACTGAGACAAGTGTCTCTTCCGTGCTTGGTAATCAGCGGAGGAGGGTCTTGTGTACCATGGGCATCTGCTGCAGCACATTGTGACTTTTGTTTGCTGTTTTATGTTTCTGTCTGTGGAAGTTTCACGGGCCTTGATCGGAAAGGGCAAGGTCGCTTCTCTCCTTGTCACCTTCTCGGTATTTGTTGTCTTTCGCTTCCTCTTGAACTGCAGTGCTGAGTTAGCTCTTGCGTCGTGCACTCTGCCTTGCTCGTCCTGTGCTCTCGTGCTTCACCTTTTTATCCCTGTGGGGAAGGGAAAAGCCTGTCTGGTGTGTGTAATTTTGGTCAACTGCCTGACTTTGCCTGATCCTTGGTTTGGGACATGTCTGGTAAACAGTTTTCGATATAGTCTGCCATCTTCCACATGGTAAGCAAGGGTTTGCGGAAAAAGGGTTTTTTTTCATGTGAAATGATATTCTTCGTCCTGGGGGGGGGGTTGGTAAACTCAAAAGGGTAAGATTAATAGGGTTTGTGAGGCAAATGGGAATGACGGTGTAGTGATACACGAAATTGCAACCTTGCCAATCAGGGCTTTAGATGACAGCATTAGCCGCTGAAAGCCAATAGTGTATTCAAAGTATGTGCTAAAAATGCTGACAGTAGTCTGTTGTAGCACTTCCATTATGCAGTAGTGAGCTACAAGGAATATGATAGACAGGCAGGGAGGGCCCCCAGCTATGTAGCTAATAGGTTTTTGGAGTGTTTGGAACATCATGGCACCTATATAGCGCTTAGATAGCCAGTCTTAAGCGCTATAAACACTAAGCTATGAGTGCATGCCTTTTAGAGCTTGCAGATGGGGTTAATACATCCCTGCTTCCCTTAGAATATTCAGCCTCACTAACGTTGGCCCTGGCTCCAAGCTAATCTTCCTTTTCTCTGGGAAGGTACTGATAAGACATTCCTCAGCCAGCGCAGATGGGAACAAGGGAGGGGGTAGGAGCGAGCAGGGAGCATCTCAGAGAGAGCTGGGTTTTTTCCATGAGCCAGTTGCACAGGGAAAGTTCTGGAACTGTGCGTCATGGTGACTGACAGCAAGAAGTTATAAAATATCCATGCACACATGGATCAGGGGGAGATCGCCTGTGGACTTGATTCGTGCAGAAACAGGTGCCCGGCATTGGCTCATACGGTGTCCTTCAGCATTGTCCTCTGAGCGGGGCTTGTTTACAGCTAGCTTATGAGGGCCCAAGGTCTCCCCAGTGCTGATTAAAGGGACGTAAGACTGTGTTTTCTCTATGTTTCTCTATATTTCTCTATGTTTCTCTATGTTTATCTAAGTTCCATGTTTCACTATATTTTGCATTGCTCTAAGTGTTATGCTTTCTAATATTCTGTAACTTGAATTATCCCAAATGTATATGAAATTCACTGCTTAGAATAAATATGCTAATAACACTTTGAGGGTGTCATTTGTCACTTGCATGAGATCACTGCTCAGCACAATAGAACCTGTATTTTGGGCTGAATTGGGTATTTTTGCTCTCAAAGGGCTGGCCCCGAGGAAGATTTTGCCCAATATCAAGACATTTGGTGGCAGCTTTGTGGGATTGTGAAGAGCAGTGCCATGCTGACATGACAAATGGTGTGAGAGAACACAGTGTAGAGTGGGGAGCAGGCTGTCGCATTTCCTTGATGGTCTCACTGCAGCTCTGAGACTTCAAAAGGCAGCAATGTTGTGTCGGCTTGCCGTGGCCGATAGCTTGTGTGGTTAAGACTCCCTTCATGGGATTGGTGCCAGGGAGTACATGGCAATAAACGAGCGGGAAATGGCTTTGTTTAAAGCACTCCGATGAATGGTTAAGAAAGATGTATGCTCAATTAGAAAAGAATTTTATCATGTGGTTTCCCAAGTTTAAAGTTGTAATTTGGAATGCATAATGAGACGGAGTTCTCATCTCTATTCTGTCATGAGGGCAGGAATAAAAAAAAAATAATTGCAGGGATTTGACATGCAAATTGTGAATAGTGATTTAACCATTGACTCAGCCCCAGTGTGCTAGCGAGTGGGGGCTGTAATGTTCGGAGGCGAAGGTTCGTCTTTTTTGATGTATGCTTTTGAAGGGTTGGCATTCCTGAATAATGAGGAAGGGGAATGAGCCATGCTTAGGAGAATGAGTAACATCTGTGCTGAGAGCCTAAAGAGTTTTTTTCTTTCTTTTGGCAACTGTAAAATTCCATGTGCTAATGGTGGCAAATTCTGTTTAAAAGAAACACACTAAAATGGTTATATTGCATTTTAGGCTGTGCCATGCTTTTATTGGGTGAGAGACTCACTTAAAAGGAAAGTGAGTGAATGTTATTTGGATTTTCGATTTTTGTGTACTGATTTGAAATTGCAGAACCAGCTTGCAATGGTTGGGGGGAAAAACAATTTATATTTTTCTAAATTGCCCCTGGAGTATTTTTGACTGTCCCCATGCTATGCCATGGATTTGTGCTGTTGCCTCATTAGTGATGTATGCTTTGGAAATAGTGACCTGTTGACTGTGATACATGGGGAAAAATGTTGTTGACACATTAAACAGCCCACAAGCAATAGAGTGTGGGTTGTTCTTGCAGAAAAAAAACGTGCAGGGAGCTGCACTAAATATGGCATTTTTATTTTTTAAATGCACTGAACTGAGTGGTTATAGTTTGGCAATGGTACAACAGAATGAAACATCTGTGTGTGATAAGATAGCACAAAGATTTAATGGGTTGTGAGTTCTCTTGAAAGATCGCACATTACAAGGAAAAAAAAGACGCTTTGACATTTTGCAAAATTACATGGAGTAGAAAAGGACAAGAAAAGTGCCGCTTTTGAAAACAAGAGTCTTGCTGTGTGTGCAGAGCTTGTGCCTTGAAGCTGTCTTGGGCGAGGTGCGTGAAGGCAAACAAAAGCAGAAACAGTACAAGAAAGAGTTAATCTGGATGAATTGTCTGAAACGAGTGAAGCCGCCACAGTATAAGAGTTATAGGCAAAAGAGATAAGCTGCGTGCTAATGGCGCTGCCAGGTGCACACGAAAGATAAACATGCCTGCATTCCTGAGGAAGGGGGAGCAAAAACAGAGAGCTGTTCAAAAAGTAAAGAATTTGCCTAGTAAACTGTGGTACGGAGCAAAGGCTTCATGCAGGATGGCAGACGGGCACATCACATCTGAACATTTACCTATGCATCTGTGAATGGGCCAAGAAAAGACAGCTGCCCATTCCAACAGATATTACTGTGCAAACCGCATTCCCATGTGATGTGATGTGAAGTGAAGTAAAGCGCTATTGCTGTGCAAGCTGCATTCCAATGCTCCATGTGATGTGAACTGAAGTAAAGCGCTGTGCACTGGAGAAGAAACCTCTAGGCGCTTTGAGAAGAGAAAATACACATCTGGCAAACTGCAAGCTACATTGCCAGGGGATGGAGTAACTGACAAAGACATTATGGCCTTCCAGATGGAAGCAAAACTGACAAAAGTGCTTAGCCGTTTTGCAAGAGACAACATGCAGAGCGGGGCTTTGAAGTACAACATGAACACTGCACATTAGCCATGATCCAGAAGCCACACGGCTTAGTGCAAGAATGAATGATTTGTTGAAGCAACAAAAGAAACTGACTCAGACTATCGCACTCAAAGGAGTGGTTCAAAAACAGCAAACGCCCTTTGAAAAAAAAATGATGACAAGTGAAAAAACCAGAGGCTTGAAAAGACACTGCTAAGAAAAGAAAGATAAATACTGAAAGACTTTACCTTTGAAAAATGGAGTGATGCCAGCAGGGCAACCTAAACCAAGATCATGGGACACTGGAAGCAAGTTGGCGCCTGGCATTGGTGGTCGCTTTGGTGAAAAAGAAAAGCATTGTGCGACCTGGGTACTTACTATATGGCTTTGTAAAAGCACAGATCAGTCTGAGGTACCATTGACCAGCTATGATTGCATTGCACAAATGAGTTTGTGATTAGGCAGTTACACCCCGTATGGTTGAGTGTAAATAAGCCCCCAGAAACATGCAGAAAGGTGATAAATAATTGCAGTAGCAATGACAAAGTGTGTAGTTACCTGATGAGACTTTTTGAAGATGGGGGTGGTATTATGGGAAGGGGTGGATAACGCTGATATTGAAGTTTTGATGACATCCTAACATTTCTGTTTGTATTTTGCCTAGGCAAAGCACGACAAGACATTTCATAATATAGGAAGATAATGTGCAGTTTGTGGGTGACACTGATCAAAGAAGGGTCAGACGCATTCTCAGAGAAAGCGAGCCACTGCGACATGCTATTTCAACTTTAACGTGCCCTGCACCGCACTCAATGCTGTAACCTGCGAATAGTGTCCAACAGAGTAATAACTTTGCTGAACTGGCACGATGCAGACTTGGCTAATTATCAAGTATTTGATGCTACACATTTAAATGACATGTTTTGCCCTTTCTTGTTTAAAGGACTATGGACAATGAATTGTGGACTGTAACATCAGGCACCACATACAGCTGTGTGACACAGCAATTGAATGCTAACACATTGAAAAATGGTTTTTAAATGCACTGTTGAGATGAATCTGAAAAAACCAAATGGTTTTACTCTTCCAACTGAATGGCTTTAACCAGAGATGTTTTGTTTTTTGAAAAAAAAAATATTCTACATTGCACGTAGGCAGGAGAATGATTTATGAACTGTTGGGGCAGCAGAATTATGCAAGCAGGAGCGTAATTTATTTTGAGAAGATTCTTAATTGAAGTAATGCTGCCAAGTGTATGAGCTATAATTTGAAATGGTAATCTTTGAAACACTGGATACTTTTACAGCCAGCTTAAGGCAGGTAAATGAAACCATGACTGACTTGATGTTTGATTTTATGACACAGAGTGTGACACGGTTTTTTGTTAAACCAACCAGTTTCATGTTTTTGTGGGGACAGCTGTCTCCAGCACACTAATGCAAAGAGTCACCTTTTGATTGTAAACATTTGGAATAATTCTTTGGAAAAGCGCTGCAAATGAGTATCCACATGGAATTGCTAGAGTACTGGCCTGGCACATTGTCAGGCATCTCTTGTCACTGAATGGATACCATTTGTTTAATTTGTCTAATGTGATGTTTTTCTGACCAAGAACTGCAGCGAGTGTTCTCGCCAAGATTTAATGAACTATAACTTGACTAAATGAATTTTTTCCATGGTGTGATGAAACAGCCACTGCCGGATAGTAGTATGGTGTTTGTGGCTAAAGTTAATATTGTATATGGTAGATATCCCACTTGAAGAAGGGTATTCTCCAAGTCACAGAAGGTAGACACTGTGAACCTGTTAGATTTTCCAGTGGTAAGACAACATGTAAATTGTAGACTGGTAATGCACACCTTCATTATTACAGTGCTACACTTAGACATAGATTTATCATGAGGCAATGTTTCCTTAGTACTACCAAGCTGCTACAAATGGAGTCCATTTCTATGGCCCATCACTAGAGTGCGCGTAGCTAGGGAGCTAGATTCATTAATTGCAGGAGCTTTATATGCTTGTGACATAGAAACTGTGCACTATAAGCTAGCCACTATGGGTTCTGATGCCAGCTCTGCTATAGAACTTCTGGCCTAGTGGGGCCCATTGATATGCCCAGCACTGCTACAAGTATTGACAGCCAATTGAAGATAACAGTACATTTTTGTCTGCCATAGGGCAGGTCAACAAGACTGCTAAATACACACAATGCATTGTATGGCAAACATTGTTAAATCAGCAGGTGTTGGCTTTTTACTGGGTGGGGGCAACCATCCTCCACACACTGGCACGCAGAGCTACAGTTACCAGCATACATATGGATTGAATTGCTTGCTTTTTGATTGCATGAATAACACATGCCATGCTTTGCTGTAAATTAGTAGAATTGTTTTTATTTAGACAACCTGGTGCCCATGGGTTCACCTTGTTCACGAAATTAGATGGTTTCTGGTTGGGTTCCACCTACCTGGGGGAAGTGTCTAGTCACACAGCCCATAGTCACGCTTGAATGCCCTGGGATCAGGGGGAGGGTAGGCCCTTAGGGTGAAAGGCTGCCAGGTTTTAGAATTGGTAACCATACATAAATGCAATAGTGCATTGTAGATTAGACTATACTGGATTGCCTTGACATTTTAACTGCATGCTGCTTTTTAACTGACAATCAGTTATACAAAATTGATTTAGGTATTTTTGTGTAGGCCAGGTTTTGGCTAGAGTAAATGTCCATGTTCACTTTGTGTAGGTATTTTTGTGTAGGCCAGGTTTTGGCAAGGGTATATGTCACTGTTCACTTTGTGTACATTTTTGTTTAGGTAGTGTTTTACCTTGCATGCCACGCTAACTAACCGCTATAAGATAGTTTGCTTAAACCTCTTGCAAAGCCCCAAGGTCTTTATCGCTGCACTAAATACTATATTGATAGGTATTAGTCAGCATTTTGTCGCACACACGTTGAATAGGGGTGGAATGTAGTGATACACGAAATTGCAACCTTGCCAATCAGGGCTTTAGATGACAGCATTAGCCGCTGAAAGCCAATAGTGTATTCAAAGTATGTGCTAAAAATGCTGACAGTAGTCTGTTGTAGCACTTCCATTATGCAGTAGTGAGCTACAAGGAATATGATAGACAGGCAGGGAGGGCCCCCAGCTATGTAGCTAATAGGTTTTTGGAGTGTTTGGAACATCATGGCACCTATATAGCGCTTAGATAGCCAGTCTTAAGCGCTATAAACACTAAGCTATGAGTGCATGCCTTTTAGAGCTTGCAGATGGGGTTAATACATCCCTGCTTCCCTTAGAATATTCAGCCTCACTAACGTTGGCCCTGGCTCCAAGCTAATCTTCCTTTTCTCTGGGAAGGTACTGATAAGACATTCCTCAGCCAGCGCAGATGGGAACAAGGGAGGGGGTAGGAGCGAGCAGGGAGCATCTCAGAGAGAGCTGGGTTTTTTCCATGAGCCAGTTGCACAGGGAAAGTTCTGGAACTGTGCGTCATGGTGACTGACAGCAAGAAGTTATAAAATATCCATGCACACATGGATCAGGGGGAGATCGCCTGTGGACTTGATTCGTGCAGAAACAGGTGCCCGGCATTGGCTCATACGGTGTCCTTCAGCATTGTCCTCTGAGCGGGGCTTGTTTACAGCTAGCTTATGAGGGCCCAAGGTCTCCCCAGTGCTGATTAAAGGGACGTAAGACTGTGTTTTCTCTATGTTTCTCTATATTTCTCTATGTTTCTCTATGTTTATCTAAGTTCCATGTTTCACTATATTTTGCATTGCTCTAAGTGTTATGCTTTCTAATATTCTGTAACTTGAATTATCCCAAATGTATATGAAATTCACTGCTTAGAATAAATATGCTAATAACACTTTGAGGGTGTCATTTGTCACTTGCATGAGATCACTGCTCAGCACAATAGAACCTGTATTTTGGGCTGAATTGGGTATTTTTGCTCTCAAAGGGCTGGCCCCGAGGAAGATTTTGCCCAATATCAAGACAGACGGTACTACTATCATAAAATAAACAATGGGGTTTGTGGGAACAGTAGTCTTTTTTTTGTGAGCAGGTTGGGAATGCAGGAAATAATAATCAGAGGGATGTGGAGAAGAATGTTTGGGGTTATTCTGGAGGGCAAGATGAAAACAGTGATTCTGAGAGATGTTGTTTCCTACTGTAACATGGTTTGGGCTTTTAATTGGTTTACCAGAGGTGTATGGGTGGTGGGATTCTAATAAGGGAGCTTCACTGGGAAGAAGGGAGATGGATGTAGTACAACCTACAAAGGTTTCAAGAATCACATTCTCCTTCTTCCTCTGCATAATACCGTGTGTCTCACCTGGGGCTTTTCCCCCGAGCACAACCCCAGGCTCCCCTACCCAGGTGATCCTCCCTCGCTCGTCCACCCCCAGGGTTGGGATCTGAGAGCACCAGACCTCCCCAGGCCACCTGAATAAGGGATTCCCGAGGTCTGCTTGGGAGAATACCCTCAGGTTTCTCAGTTAGCACATAACATTGTGTGGACATTTCCTTTGTGGGGGCTTGGGGACTCACTGTACTTAAGACCCATCCTGCATCACCTCCTGCGAGCTTAAGCCTTGGTTGCTCGTCCATAGCTACAATATAGAGAACCTTGGCTGGTGTGCTCTGTGCCTGTACTCTGCCATATAGAGGGCAGAAGTACAGATACCCCTGTCCAGTCTTTACAGTAACATTGGGGTATTAAAAAGGCTACTGGTCGGAACTATTGTTCTTGCATTCAGGGGCGATTGTTTAACTAGGGCTATACCTTCTTCAGTCTCGGGAACAGTTGATAGTGGGGAATTATGGGTAGTTATTTTGGCTGTCTATAATTAATTTGCTCCGGTTCTACACTGCAAATGCATCCCTCTTCGTTATCATGTGTAGATCAAAGGGAACATGCAACTGTAGCAAGCACATTTGTACATTCTTGGGATAAGAGTGTCTTTAGAATCTGAACTGGTTGATGGTGCATTGCGTAACAATGATAATGCTGTTTCACTGTTTTTATCATGAATATCTAAGAATACCCCATTTGGGGCACAATAAATAGTGCAGTTTAAATTACATAGGAGGCCTCTACCTAATATATTTACAGGTGCTGATGGGCTCAAAAAGAATACATGTTTGACAGTAATGGGTCCTAGGTGTGACAAGGCTAGCACCCTGACCTTGTTAGACAGGGGCACCAACCCCTCTCAGCCGTGGGTGGAAGGCCTACCAGGAAGCCATCCAGAGCCAGTCCTACCCCTGAGGTGGACAGTGGCAGTAGAGAGGGCCTCAATTCCTGTGCTACTCCTTGTGCCCAAGTGTATCTATGCAGAACTGTCTCCAACCATTGTGAAGGCATCATGAAGCAAGACACATACAAGAGATTCACTTTTCTTAACAAAGGTATTTTATTTTAAATGTCAGGATCGAGTAAGGCCTAACTTGCCCTATAGTAAGGTGTGATTTCCCTTCCTAAATAAACTGAGGACAGTCTGTGTCAATTATTCAACAATATCTGTCTGTGTCCAAAGCATATACTTGCCCTCACAACCAAAGATAGACAATGTGTAGGGATGTCAGTATCAAAAGAAGCAATGTTAAAGTTGTGAGCTACTTCTAGCTCTGGCTTGGTTTCAACTCCCTCTTGCCCAAGTTCAAATAATTCCTCAAAAGGGCTAAGGGTTTCCTGTCACGCTCACCTGATTCCCACGGAGGCGCAGGTCTGGCTTCGAGTGCTGATGCTTCTTCTATGGTGAAGCGCAGGACTCTGAAGATGGACTCACTGGCTCGCAGGAATATTCCCCTGTGCGTGAAAAGGGAGTATTACCTACTGACGGAATAATGCTCAAGCCTCCCACTCCCTTCCAGCCCTCCACGATACCCTTCCTCGATTCCCCGTGAAGTCTCACCTTAGGGTCTGGAAGGATGAGTTCTCCATCCTGCTTCTGATGCAGGGGCGCGTTGAAACCCAGTTACTTCACTGGATTGAGGTTTGATGGGAGTTCAAATAAGCTTGACTATTCAGGTAAGGCGCTGTAAGAGTTCTGTAGCAAGTTCAAAAGTTCAAGCCTTATAATAATGTTCATTGTCTTATTGCAGCAAGCGCTAATCGCTTATGTCTTTTTTCCCCTTAGGGGCCGGGGTTCGGAATGCCGGAGATATGGCGCCGACCCGAAGTGAAACGTGCAGTTCCAGTAAATGACAGGTAAGTTCTGGATGAGCGTTCGGGTAATGTCTTTGCATTCGCTCATTCAATATCTTTGTCTTTTTTCCCCATAGGGCCCGGGGTCCGGAATGCCAGGAAGCGGCAGGACCCGAAATGAAATGGGAATGACCCAACAGGTAAGTCTTAGAAGGAAACTGAGCTTTTCCTATTCCCTTCCTTCTCTCACCTTTGGTTCTTGTCTTTTTCTCTCTAGGCTCTGGGAAGTGGCTGCGGATCTGGATGATCGCTGCTGAAGATGGAGGTGCCCAGGAAAGGTGAGTGAAATGCAGCGCTGCAGCGATCGAAGCGAAATGCTTTTAAAATGATGTCTTCCCTTTCAGGATCGTCGGTGTGAAGTCTCCGTGATGCAGCTTTAGCAGGTAAGGTCTTCTTTCTCTCCAATTCTCTCTTAGCAGGTGACCCAGGATGCTGACAGGCGTGGCTGAAGTCCAGATGCAGGAGCTGACACGGTGAGTGTCCAGCTGCGAGGAGCAGAACAACGCGAAGCGTGAGTTGCTGATCGGGCGTGGTTTAAATAGCTTTGGAAGAAGTTCCAGTTATGTATCCTTCCACCGATCAGGTATGCATCCTTCCCCGACCACACCCAGGGGAAAGTAGGTCCACAGGTAAAGTAGTTCCATTCAGGCCTCAAGAGGGCATGGATGTAGCAGCATGGTCTGCATCAGGTAAGTGCACCTTAAAACACTTGAACACATGTCTAGCTTTATGAGCCTGGCGCCTAAGGCGCCAGGACAGGGGTCCAACATGAGCCTGGCGCCTAAGGCGCCAGGACTGTGTCCAAAGGGCCCCAGCTTGGGCCCGCTGGCACTTCCCTGGGGAAAATGATGCCTGCCTCTGGGGTTGCTGGATCGGACCTGGCTCCTTGGAGGTAGGCATCATGACAGTACCCCCCCTCAAGGCCCCTCCCAAGGTTGTTCCCTCCGGGGGTTTTGGCTTGTTCGGAAATCTCCGGTGGAACCTTTGTATTAATCGAGGTGCGTGAACATGGTTACTAGGCTCCCACTATCTCTCCTGAGGTCCATATCCCTTCCAGTCAACAAGATAGAAGAGTTTGGACTTTAACACCTTGGAGTCTAAAATGTCTTTAACTTCGAATTCTAATTCCCCTTCAATTTGAACTGGGTCTGGAGGCTTGGACAGTCGGGTCCCTGGTTGTACTGGCTTCAAAAGTGATGCATGAAAAACTGGATGAATACGCATGTTAGACGGTAAATCCAGTTTAAAGGCCACGGGATTGATTATAGCCTTGATGGGATAAGGTCCTATGAATCTGGGATTGAAAGTTCCCGGGCCCTTGAGGGGTAAATGTTTCGTTGCTAGCCATACCTGATCTCCTACTTGGTAAGGAGGAGTTTTACTTCGGTGCAAATCAGCGTTTTCTTTATACTTTTTCTTGGCTTGCTGTAAATGAGTTGCAGCTTCTTTGAAGGCTTGGGTTATTGTGGAATGCAGATGATTTACTGCGGGCATTTCCAGAGTCAGAGGTGGATCTAGATCAGAGGTCCGAGGATGGTGACCATACAAAGTATAAAAAGGAGTTTGTCCGGTTCCAGAATGCACTGAATTGTTGTATGCATATTCTGCGATCCAAAGGATGTCTTTCCAATTTAACTCGGATTGGTGTAACATGCACCGAAGATATTGCTCGAGAGTCTGATTGGTTCTCTCGGTTTGTCCGTCGGTCTGGGGGTGGTGGCTGGTGGATAGCCGCACATCTATTTGTGCTAGTTGGCAACACTTCTTCCAAAAATGGGAGATAAATTGACTTCCACGATCCGAGACTAATATGGAAGGGAAACCATGTATGCGAACTATATTCTCCAGAAATTCCTTGGCCAAGGTGGAAGCTGAAGGCAAACCTTTTAAAGGGATAAAGTGGGCCATTTTGGAGAATAGATCCACAATTACAAGGATAGTGTTGTAACCAGCACAAGGAGGCAGGTCAGTTATAAAGTCCATTGACAAGGTGTGCCATGGTGCCGGTGGAATATCCAAGGGTTGAAGTAGGCCGGCTGGCCTTTTCTTTTGACCCTTGTTTTGGGCGCAAATTCCGCAAGACAAAACAAAAGACTTTATGTCTTTTCTCCAAGAAGGCCACCAGAAGTGGCGTTTGATTTTTTTCCTCCGTTTTAGCGATACCAGGGTGTCCTTCCATTAATGATTCATGATGATGGGCAATAACAAGTTCTTGCAATTCTTTACTAGGCAGAAACAACCGCTCCTGGAAGTAGGGTAAGTCATCCTTAACGTTGTAATGAGGACCCTTTTGACTCCATTCCAGTAAGGCTGAAGAGTCTAGAAGTTGTTTTACTTGCGTTTGGATGTCCTCAATAGTTTGCAATGAAGTTAGGCCTAAGATTCTTTGTTCTGGTATGATTGGCACAGGTTCTAAACTCGAATTGGGTTCTTCCATGCCAATCCGGGATAAGGTGTCCGCTTTACCATTCTTGCAGCCAGGGCGATAGGTAATTACAAAATCAAATTCCGCAAAGAATAGAGCCCATCGGAGTTGTCGTGAAGATTGAGCCTTGGCCGTCTTTAAATACTGTAAATTTCTGTGGTCCGTAATTACGGTGATGGTGTGTCTTGCCCCGAGAAGGTAGTGACGCCAAGCCTTGAAAGCAGATTTAATAGCCAGTAACTCTTTATCGGTAATTGCGTAGTTGATTTCAGGAGGAGAACATTTCCTGGACCAAAAGGCCACAGGGTGTAGTTGGTTAGTTTCTGGGTCTCTTTGCGACAGGACAGCTCCCATGGCCGAACTGGATGCGTCGGTTTCCACAATGTAAGGGAGATCTGGGTGCGGGTGCTTCAATAAAGGTGCAGAGGTGAATTTGGTTTTCAGGTCCTGAAAGGCTTGTTTGGCCTCAAGAGTCCATTCAAAGCGTTTGTTTTTCTTTAGGAGAGCTGTGATGGGTTGGACTGTTCGGGAAAATTCCGGGATGAATCTTCGATAGAAATTGGCGAAGCCAAGCATGCTCTGAACTCCCTTCACCGAGCTAGGAGATGGCCATTTGAGGATGGCGTCCACCTTTCGCGAGTCCATTCGGACTCCTTGAGGTGTCAGGATAAATCCGAGAAACTCCACTTCTGTGGTATGAAAAACGCATTTTTCGAGCTTTGCAAATAGTCTGTGCTGGCGCAATTTCTCAAGAACTGCCCTAACATGTTTTCTGTGATCGGATTCTGAAGAGGAGTACACCAGGATGTCGTCAATATAAACAATGACACAGACGTCGATAAGTTCCCGAAGAACATCATTCATAAAGTACTGAAAGGCGGCAGGTGCATTGCACAAACCGAAGGACATCACCTGATATTCGAAGAGCCCAAATTTGGTGCGGAATGCAGTCTTCCACTCGTCGCCTTCTTTTATACGCACCAGGTGATAAGCTCCTCAGAGATCTAACTTGGTGTACACACAAGCGTCTTTCACCTGGTCGATAAGCTCAGGGATCAGGGGCAGAGGATAACGATTCTTAATTGTTATTTGATTTAGGGCGCGATAGTCTATACATGTTCTAAGGTCGCCCTCTTTTTTCGGCACGAAGAACAGAGCTGAGGAGACAGGAGACTTGGACGGGCGAATAAAACCATTGGCTAGGTACTGATCTAAATACTGACGCAAATGTAGGTTCTCAGGTTCCGTAAGAGCATAAATCCTACTACAAGGTAGTTGAGCATTGGGTACCAGATCGATTTTTGGCAATCGTAAGACCGATGGGGAGGTAACGTGTTAGCCTGTTCCTTCTGAAAAACGTCTTGGAATTCTTGGTATTCAGACGGTAGCTGTACAGGGGTGGAAGTTGCTGAGGCTAGACCCATAACTGGATTTCTTGGGTAACAAGTTGGTTCACAATCAGGAAAACTTATATTCTTTGCTCGGCAGTCGATTCTGGGATTATGTGTTTCTAACCAAGGAATTCCAAGAATTACTTGAAATTGTGGGGCCTTGATCACATCAAACACAATTGCTTCCCGATGTCCATCCTGACCCACCAGTGTCATTTCAACAGTGGAATGCGTTACAGGCCCTGAGGCAATTTCGGTTCCATCTACTGTAGTAATGACATCTTGGGTTACTTTCGGGCGGAGAGGGAGCTTAATCCTGGAAGCCAATTCACGGTCTATGTAATTTCCAATAGCTCCACTGTCGATGTATGCTTTTATAGCATGCAACAGCTGAGGCTGTTTTGGGTCCACTAGCACCATTGGCATGACAAAATGCGAGGTCAAAGAGTTTGTTTTCAAGCTCGGCAAGCGGACCCCTACGCTTGTCGGGCTAGGTCGTTTCCCGAATCAGGTGTCAATAAATCATTATCAGTGGCTCCAACCACCTTTTTCGGTGGTTTAACCGGACAATTTCGAAGAAAGTGACCGGAAGTCCCGCAATACAGGCAAAGTTGCATTTGCCGCCTTCTCTCTCGTTCCTTCTGTGTTAATGGTCCTTTAACACCGCCGATTTGCAAAGGTTTGGATACGTCGGTACTCTTGGAGTTAGCGTGGGTTTTGATCGGTACTCGGGTTTCGTACTTGAACCGATCTGCTTTTCTATTTTGAAGTCTGTGATCAAGTTAAACCACCAAGTCTATGTAGTCTGCGCAGACCTGGGGTGGATCTACTATCTGAGCTAGAACATCCTTAAGCTCTCCGCGCAGGCCTCGATGAAACAATGTGATCCTTTTGTTTTCTGGCCATCCAGTTTCCACAACCAGTCTATTAAAGGTGGCAACGTAGGACAGAAAATCCTGATTACCTTGTCGTAAGGATAGCAGTTTGTTATCAAGGGCCTGTCCTTGAGAGTGTCGAGCAAACAACTTTCCATGCTGGCCTGGAAACCCTGAAAATTCTGGAGAATGGGATCATCCTGATTTACCAATGGAATAGACCAATCGGCAGCACTGCCACTGAGGTAAGATAGTATAAAGGCTACCTTGGTCTGGTCGTTAGGGAAGGCCCCGGGTCTGCATAGAAAGTGTAAATGACATTGGTTCATAAAGACGGCATATTTCTTGGGATCCCCCGCAAAACGTTCAGGCGGGGCCAAAGGCATGTGTCCAGGTAGATTGATTTGTACCGGGTTATTCAAACCCATTGATTTGGCAGTATCTCCGGAATTAGGTAAAGGAGTGTGCCCTGCCTGGGCCTGCAATAACCTTTTGGCCAGGTCATCTGTTCTTTCCTTAGATAGGATCAGTTCTCTTTTGAGAGCGTTAGTCTCCTGGCGGGCTGAGTGCACTTCTGCCCGTAATTCCCCCAAAAGCTGGGCCAGCTGATCTGTCTCGGAAGTCTCCATAGCGCCCGGGTGGGAAATTATGGGTAGGCTTCGCGTTCTGTCGCGCTCACCTGATTCCCACGGAGGCGCAGGTCTGGCTTCGAGTACTGATGCTTCTTCTATGGTGAAGCGCAGGACTCTGAAGATGGACTCACTGGCTCGCAGGAATATTCCCCTGTGCGTGAAAAGGGAGTATTACCTACTGACGGAATAATGCTCAAGCCTCCCACTCCCTTCCAGCCCTCCACGATACCCTTCCTCGATTCCCTGTGAAGTCTCACCTTAGGGTCTGGAAGGATGAGTTCTCCATCCTGCTTCTGATGCAGGGGCGCGTTGAAACCCAGTTACTTCACTGGATTGAGGTTTGATGGGAGTTCAAATAAGCTTGACTATTCAGGTAAGGCGCTGTAAGAGTTCTGTAGCAAGTTCAAAAGTTCAAGCCTTATAATAATGTTCATTGTCTTATTGCAGCAAGCGCTAATCGCTTATGTCTTTTTTCCCCTTAGGGGCCGGGGTTCGGAATGCCGGAGATATGGCGCCGACCCGAAGTGAAACGTGCAGTTCCAATAAATGACAGGTAAGTTCTGGATGAGCGTTCGGGTAATGTCTTTGCATTCGCTCATTCAATGTCTTTGTCTTTTTTCCACATAGGGGCCGGGGTCCGGAATGCCAGGAAGCGGCAGGACCCGAAATGAAATGGGAATGACCCAACAGGTAAGTCTTAGAAGGAAACTGAGCTTTTCCTATTCCCTTCCTTCTCTCACCTTGTGTTCTTGTCTTTTTCTCTCTAGGCTCTGGGAAGTGGCTGCGGATCCGGATGATCACTGCTGAAGATGGAGGTGCCCAGGAAAGGTGAGTGAAATGCAGCGCTGCAGCGATTGAAGCAAAATGCTTTTAAAATGATGTCTTCCCTTTCAGGATCGTCGGTGTGAAGTCTCCGTGATGCAGCTTTAGCAGGTAAGGTCTTCTTTCTCTCCAATTCTCTCTTAGCAGGTGACCCAGGATGCTGACAGGCGTGGCTGAAGTCCAGATGCAGGAGCTGACACGGTGAGCGTCCAGCTGCGAGGAGCAGAACAACGCGAAGCGTGAGTTGCTGATCGGGCGTGGTTTAAATAGCTTTGGAAGAAGTTCCAGGTATGTATCCTTCCACCGATCAGGTATGTATCCTTCCCCGACCACACCCAGGGGAAAGTAGGTCCACAGGTAAAGTAGTTCCATTCAGGCCTCAAGAGGGCCTGGATGTAGCAGCATGGTCTGCATCAGGTAAGTGCACCTTAAAACACATGAACACATGTCTAGCTTTATGAGCCTGGCGCCTAAGGCGCCAGGACAGGGGTCCAACATGAGCCTGGCGCCTAAGGCGCCAGGACTGTGTCCAAAGGGCCCCAGCTTGGGCCCGCTGGCACTTCCCTGGGGGAAATGATGCCTGCCTCTGGGGTTGCTGGATCGGACCTGGCTCCTTGGATGTAGGCATCATGACAGTACCCCCCCCTCAAGGCCCCTCCCAAGGTTGTTCCCTCCGGGGGTTTTGGCTTGTTCGGAAATCTCCGGTGGAACCTTTGTATTAATCGAGGTGCGTGAACATGGTTACTAGGCTCCCACTATCTCTCCTGAGGTCCATATCCCTTCCAGTCAACAAGATAGAAGAGTTTGGACTTTAACACCTTGGAGTCTAAAATGTCTTTAACTTCGAATTCTAATTCCCCTTGAATTTGAACTGGGTCTGGAGGCTTGGACAGTCGGGTCCCTGGTTGTACTAGCTTCAAAAGTGATGCATGAAAAACTGGATGAATACGCATGTTAGACGGTAAATCCAGTTTAAAGGCCACGGGATTGATTATAGCCTTGATGGGATAAGGTCCTATGAATCTGGGATTGAAAGTTCCCGGGCCCTTGAGGGGTAAATGTTTCGTTGCTAGCCATACCTGATCTCCTACTTGGTAAGGAGGAGTTTTACTTCGGTGCAAATCAGCGTTTTCTTTATACTTTTTCTTGGCTTGCTGTAAATGAGTTGCAGCTTCTTTGAAGGCTTGGGTTATTGTGGAATGCAGATGATTTACTGCGGGCATTTCCAGAGTCAGAGGTGGATCTAGATCAGAGGTCCGAGGATGGTGACCATACAAAGTATAAAAAGGAGTTTGTCCGGTTCCAGAATGCACTGAATTGTTGTATGCATATTCTGCGATCCAAAGGATGTCTTTCCAATTTAACTCGGATTGGTGTAACATGCACCGAAGATATTGCTCGAGAGTCTGATTGGTTCTCTCGGTTTGTCCGTCGGTCTGGGGGTGGTGGCTGGTGGATAGCCGCACATCTATTTGTGCTAGTTGGCAACACTTCTTCCAAAAATGGGAGATAAATTGACTTCCACGATCCGAGACTAATATGGAAGGGAAACCATGTATGCGAACTATATTCTCCAGAAATTCCTTGGCCAAGGTGGAAGCTGAAGGCAAACCTTTTAAAGGGATAAAGTGGGCCATTTTGGAGAATAGATCCACAATTACAAGGATAGTGTTGTAACTAGCACAAGGAGGCAGGTCAGTTATAAAGTCCATTGACAAGGTGTGCCATGGTGCCGGTGGAATATCCAAGGGTTGAAGTAGGCCGGCTGGCCTTTTCTTTTGACCCTTGTTTTGGGCGCAAATTCCGCAAGACAAAACAAAAGACTTTATGTCTTTTCTCCAAGAAGGCCACCAGAAGTGGCGTTTGATTTCTTTCCTCCGTTTTAGCGATACCAGGGTGTCCTTCCATTAATGATTCATGATGATGGGCAATAACAAGTTCTTGCAATTCTTTACTAGGCAGAAACAACCGCTCCTGGAAGTAGGGTAAGTCATCCTTAACGGTGTAATGAGGACCCTTTTGACTCCATTCCAGTAAGGCTGAAGAGTCTAGAAGTTGTTTTACTTGCGTTTGGATGTCCTCAATAGTTTGCAATGAAGTTAGGCCTAAGATTCTTTGTTCTGGTATGATTGGCACAGGTTCTAAACTCGAATTGGGTTCTTCCATGCCAATCCGGGATAAGGTGTCCGCTTTACCATTCTTGCAGCCAGGGCGATAGGTAATTACAAAATCAAATTCCGCAAAGAATAGAGCCCATCGGAGTTGTCGTGAAGATTGAGCCTTGGCCGTCTTTAAATACTGTAAATTTCTGTGGTCCGTAATTACGGTGATGGTGTGTCTTGCCCCGAGAAGGTAGTGACGCCAAGCCTTGAAAGCAGATTTAATAGCCAGTAACTCTTTATCGGTAATTGCGTAGTTGATTTCAGGAGGAGAACATTTCCTGGACCAAAAGGCCACAGGGTGTAGTTGGTTAGTTTCTGGGTCTCTTTGCGACAGGACAGCTCCCATGGCCGAACTGGATGCGTCGGTTTCCACAATGTAAGGGAGATCTGGGTGCGGGTGCTTCAATAAAGGTGCAGAGGTGAATTTGGTTTTCAGGTCCTGAAAGGCTTGTTTGGCCTCAAGAGTCCATTCAAAGCGTTTGTTTTTCTTTAGGAGAGCTGTGATGGGTTGGACTGTTCGGGAAAATTCCGGGATGAATCTTCGATAGAAATTGGCGAAGCCAAGCATGCTCTGAACTCCCTTCACCGAGCTAGGAGATGGCCATTTGAGGATGGCGTCCACCTTTCGCGAGTCCATTCGGACTCCTTGAGGTGTCAGGATAAATCCGAGAAACTCCACTTCTGTGGTATGAAAAACGCATTTTTCGAGCTTTGCAAATAGTCTGTGCTGGCGCAATTTCTCAAGAACTGCCCTAACATGTTTTCTGTGATCGGATTCTGAAGAGGAGTACACCAGGATGTCGTCAATATAAACAATGACACAGACGTCGATAAGTTCCCGAAGAACATCATTCATAAAGTACTGAAAGGCGGCAGGTGCATTGCACAAACCGAAGGACATCACCTGATATTCGAAGAGCCCAAATTTGGTGCGGAATGCAGTCTTCCACTCGTCGCCTTCTTTTATACGCACCAGGTGATAAGCTCCTCAGAGATCTAACTTGGTGTACACACAAGCGTCTTTCACCTGGTTGATAAGCTCAGGGATCAGGGGCAGAGGATAACGATTCTTAATCGTTATTTGATTTAGGGCGCGATAGTCTATACATGTTCTAAGGTCGCCCTCTTTTTTCGGCACGAAGAACAGAGCTGAGGAGACAGGAGACTTGGACGGGCGAATAAAACCATTGGCTAGGTACTGATCTAAATACTGACGCAAATGTAGGTTCTCAGGTTCCGTAAGAGCATAAATCCTACTACAAGGTAGTTGAGCATTGGGTACCAGATCGATTTTTGGCAATCGTAAGACCGATGGGGAGGTAACGTGTTAGCCTGTTCCTTCTGAAAAACGTCTTGGAATTCTTGGTATTCAGACGGTAGCTGTACAGGGGTGGAAGTTGCTGAGGCTAGACCCATAACTGGATTTCTTGGGTAACAAGTTGGTTCACAATCAGGAAAACTTATATTCTTTGCTCGGCAGTCGATTCTGGGATTATGTGTTTCTAACCAAGGAATTCCAAGAATTACTTGAAATTGTGGGGCCTTGATCACATCAAACACAATTGCTTCCCGATGTCCATCCTGACCCACCAGTGTCATTTCAACAGTGGAATGCGTTACAGGCCCTGAGGCAATTTCGGTTCCATCTACTGTAGTAATGACATCTTGGGTTACTTTCGGGCGGAGAGGGAGCTTAATCCTGGAAGCCAATTCACGGTCTATGTAATTTCCAATAGCTCCACTGTCGATGTATGCTTTTATAGCATGCAACAGCTGAGGCTGTTTTGGGTCCACTAGCACCATTGGCATGACAAAATGCGAGGTCAAAGAGTTTGTTTTCAAGCTCGGCAAGCGGACCCCTACGCTTGTCGGGCTAGGTCGTTTCCCGAATCAGGTGTCAATAAATCATTATCAGTGGCTCCAACCACCTTCTTCGGTGGTTTAACCGGACAATTTCGAAGAAAGTGACCGGAAGTCCCGCAATACAGGCAAAGTTGCATTTGCCGCCTTCTCTCTCGTTCCTTCTGTGTTAATGGTCCTTTAACACCGCCGATTTGCAAAGGTTTGGATACGTCGGTACTCTTGGAGTTAGCGTGGGTTTTGATCGGTACTCGGGTTTCGTACTTGAACCGATCTGCTTTTCTATTTTGAAGTCTGTGATCAAGTTAAACCACCAAGTCTATGTAGTCTGCGCAGACCTGGGGTGGATCTACTATCTGAGCTAGAACATCCTTAAGCTCTCCGCGCAGGCCTCGATGAAACAATGTGATCCTTTTGTTTTCTGGCCATCCAGTTTCCACAACCAGTCTATTAAAGGTGGCAACGTAGGACAGAAGATCCTGATTACCTTGTCGTAAGGATAGCAGTTTGTTATCAAGGGCCTGTCCTTGAGAGTGTCGAGCAAACAATCTTTCCATGCTGGCCTGGAAACCCTGAAAATTCTGGAGAATGGGATTATCCTGATTTACCAATGGAATAGACCAATCGGCAGCACTGCCACTGAGGTAAGATAGTATAAAGGCTACCTTGGTCTGGTCGTTAGGGAAGGCCCCGGGTCTGCATAGAAAGTGTAAACGACATTGGTTCATAAAGACGGCATATTTCTTGGGATCCCCCGCAAAACGTTCAGGCGGGGCCAAAGGCATGTGTCCAGGTAGATTGATTTGTACCGGGTTATTCAAACCCATTGATGTGGCAGTATCTCCGGAATTAGGTAAAGGAGTGTGCCCTGCCTGGGCCTGCAATAACCTTTTGGCCAGGTCATCTGTTCTTTCCTTAGATAGGATCAGTTCTCTTTTGAGAGCGTTAGTCTCCTGGCGGGCTGAGTGCACTTCTGCCCGTAATTCCCCCAAAAGCTGGGCCAGCTGATCTGTCTCGGAAGTCTCCATAGCGCCCGGGTGGGAAATTATGGGTAGGCTTCGCGTTCTGTCGCGCTCACCTGATTCCCACGGAGGCGCAGGTCTGGCTTCGAGTACTGATGCTTCTTCTATGGTGAAGCGCAGGACTCTGAAGATGGACTCACTGGCTCGCAGGAATATTCCCCTGTGTGTGAAAAGGGAGTATTACCTACTGACGGAATAATGCTCAAGCCTCCCACTCCCTTCCAGCCCTCCACGATACCCTTCCTCGATTCCCCGTGAAGTCTCACCTTAGGGTCTGGAAGGATGAGTTCTCCATCCTGCTTCTGATGCAGGGGCGCGTTGAAACCCAGTTACTTCACTGGATTGAGGTTTGATGGGAGTTCAAATAAGCTTGACTATTCAGGTAAGGCGCTGTAAGAGTTCTGTAGCAAGTTCAAAAGTTCAAGCCTTATAATAATGTTCATTGTCTTATTGCAGCAAGCGCTAATCGCTTATGTCTTTTTTCCCCTTAGGGGCCGGGGTTCGGAATGCCGGAGATATGGCGCCGACCCGAAGTGAAACGTGCAGTTCCAATAAATGACAGGTAAGTTCTGGATGAGCGTTCGGGTAATGTCTTTGCATTCGCTCATTCAATGTCTTTGTCTTTTTTCCCCATAGGGGCCGGGGTCCGGAATGCCAGGAAGCGGCAGGACCCGAAATGAAATGGGAATGACCCAACAGGTAAGTCTTAGAAGGAAACTGAGCTTTTCCTATTCCCTTCCTTCTCTCACCTTGTGTTCTTGTCTTTTTCTCTCTAGGCTCTGGGAAGTGGCTGCGGATCCGGATGATCACTGCTGAAGATGGAGGTGCCCAGGAAAGGTGAGTGAAATGCAGCGCTGCAGCGATGGAAGCAAAATGCTTTTAAAATGATGTCTTCCCTTTCAGGATCGTCGGTGTGAAGTCTCCGTGATGCAGCTTTAGCAGGTAAGGTCTTCTTTCTCTCCAATTCTCTCTTAGCAGGTGACCCAGGATGCTGACAGGCGTGGCTGAAGTCCAGATGCAGGAGCTGACACGGTGAGCGTCCAGCTGCGAGGAGCAGAACAACGCGAAGCGTGAGTTGCTGATCGGGCGTGGTTTAAATAGCTTTGGAAGAAGTTCCAGGTATGTATCCTTCCACCGATCAGGTATGTATCCTTCCCCGACCACACCCAGGGGAAAGTAGGTCCACAGGTAAAGTAGTTCCATTCAGGCCTCAAGAGGGCCTGGATGTAGCAGCATGGTCTGCATCAGGTAAGTGCACCTTAAAACACATGAACACATGTCTAGCTTTATGAGCCTGGCGCCTAAGGCGCCAGGACAGGGGTCCAACATGAGCCTGGCGCCTAAGGCGCCAGGACTGTGTCCAAAGGGCCCCAGCTTGGGCCCGCTGGCACTTCCCTGGGGGAAATGATGCCTGCCTCTGGGGTTGCTGGATCGGACCTGGCTCCTTGGATGTAGGCATCATGACAGTACCCCCCCCCTCAAGGCCCCTCCCAAGGTTGTTCCCTCCGGGGGTTTTGGCTTGTTCGGAAATCTCCGGTGGAACCTTTGTATTAATCGAGGTGCGTGAACATGGTTACTAGGCTCCCACTATCTCTCCTGAGGTCCATATCCCTTCCAGTCAACAAGATAGAAGAGTTTGGACTTTAACACCTTGGAGTCTAAAATGTCTTTAACTTCGAATTCTAATTCCCCTTGAATTTGAACTGGGTCTGGAGGCTTGGACAGTCGGGTCCCTGGTTGTACTAGCTTCAAAAGAGATGCATGAAAAACTGGATGAATACGCATGTTAGACGGTAAATCCAGTTTAAAGGCCACGGGATTGATTATAGCCTTGATGGGATAAGGTCCTATGAATCTGGGATTGAAAGTTCCCGGGCCCTTGAGGGGTAAATGTTTCGTTGCTAGCCATACCTGATCTCCTACTTGGTAAGGAGGAGTTTTACTTCGGTGCAAATCAGCGTTTTCTTTATACTTTTTCTTGGCTTGCTGTAAATGAGTTGCAGCTTCTTTGAAGGCTTGGGTTATTGTGGAATGCAGATGATTTACTGCGGGCATTTCCAGAGTCAGAGGTGGATCTAGATCAGAGGTCCGAGGATGGTGACCATACAAAGTATAAAAAGGAGTTTGTCCGGTTCCAGAATGCACTGAATTGTTGTATGCATATTCTGCGATCCAAAGGATGTCTTTCCAATTTAACTCGGATTGGTGTAACATGCACCGAAGATATTGCTCGAGAGTCTGATTGGTTCTCTCGGTTTGTCCGTCGGTCTGGGGGTGGTGGCTGGTGGATAGCCGCACATCTATTTGTGCTAGTTGGCAACACTTCTTCCAAAAATGGGAGATAAATTGACTTCCACGATCCGAGACTAATATGGAAGGGAAACCATGTATGCGAACTATATTCTCCAGAAATTCCTTGGCCAAGGTGGAAGCTGAAGGCAAACCATTTAAAGGGATAAAGTGGGCCATTTTGGAGAATAGATCCACAATTACAAGGATAGTGTTGTAACTAGCACAAGGAGGCAGGTCAGTTATAAAGTCCATTGACAAGGTGTGCCATGGTGCCGGTGGAATATCCAAGGGTTGAAGTAGGCCGGCTGGCCTTTTCTTTTGACCCTTGTTTTGGGCGCAAATTCCGCAAGACAAAACAAAAGACTTTATGTCTTTTCTCCAAGAAGGCCACCAGAAGTGGCGTTTGATGTTTTTCCTCCGTTTTAGCGATACCAGGGTGTCCTTCCATTAATGTTTCATGATGATGGGCAATAACAAGTTCTTGCAATTCTTTACTAGGCAGAAACAACCGCTCCTGGAAGTAGGGTAAGTCATCCTTAACGGTGTAATGAGGACCCTTTTGACTCCATTCCAGTAAGGCTGAAGAGTCTAGAAGTTGTTTTACTTACGTTTGGATGTCCTCAATAGTTTGCAATGAAGTTAGGCCTAAGATTCTTTGTTCTGGTATGATTGGCACAGGTTCTAAACTCGAATTGGGTTCTTCCATGCCAATCCGGGATAAGGTGTCCGCTTTACCATTCTTGCAGCCAGGGCGATAGGTAATTACAAAATCAAATTCCGCAAAGAATAGAGCCCATCGGAGTTGTCGTGAAGATTGAGCCTTGGCCGTCTTTAAATACTGTAAATTTCTGTGGTCCGTAATTACGGTGATGGTGTGTCTTGCCCCGAGAAGGTAGTGACGCCAAGCCTTGAAAGCAGATTTAATAGCCAGTAACTCTTTATCGGTAATTGCGTAGTTGATTTCAGGAGGAGAACATTTCCTGGACCAAAAGGCCACAGGGTGTAGTTGGTTAGTTTCTGGGTCTCTTTGCGACAGGACAGCTCCCATGGCCGAACTGGATGCGTCGGTTTCCACAATGTAAGGGAGATCTGGGTGCGGGTGCTTCAATAAAGGTGCAGAGGTGAATTTGGTTTTCAGGTCCTGAAAGGCTTGTTTGGCCTCAAGAGTCCATTCAAAGCGTTTGTTTTTCTTTAGGAGAGCTGTGATGGGTTGGACTGTTCGGGAAAATTCCGGGATGAATCTTCGATAGAAATTGGCGAAGCCAAGCATGCTCTGAACTCCCTTCACCGAGCTAGGAGATGGCCATTTGAGGATGGCGTCCACCTTTCGCGAGTCCATTCGGACTCCTTGAGGTGTCAGGATAAATCCGAGAAACTCCACTTCTGTGGTATGAAAAACGCATTTTTCGAGCTTTGCAAATAGTCTGTGCTGGCGCAATTTCTCAAGAACTGCCCTAACATGTTTTCTGTGATCGGATTCTGAAGAGGAGTACACCAGGATGTCGTCAATATAAACAATGACACAGACGTCGATAAGTTCCCGAAGAACATCATTCATAAAGTACTGAAAGGCGGCAGGTGCATTGCACAAACCGAAGGACATCACCTGATATTCGAAGAGCCCAAATTTGGTGCGGAATGCAGTCTTCCACTCGTCGCCTTCTTTTATACGCACCAGGTGATAAGCTCCTCAGAGATCTAACTTGGTGTACACACAAGCGTCTTTCACCTGGTCGATAAGCTCAGGGATCAGGGGCAGAGGATAACGATTCTTAATCGTTATTTGATTTAGGGCGCGATAGTCTATACATGTTCTAAGGTCGCCCTCTTTTTTCGGCACGAAGAACAGAGCTGAGGAGACAGGAGACTTGGACGGGCGAATAAAACCATTGGCTAGGTACTGATCTAAATACTGACGCAAATGTAGGTTCTCAGGTTCCGTAAGAGCATAAATCCTACTACAAGGTAGTTGAGCATTGGGTACCAGATCGATTTTTGGCAATCGTAAGACCGATGGGGAGGTAACGTGTTAGCCTGTTCCTTCTGAAAAACGTCTTGGAATTCTTGGTATTCAGACGGTAGCTGTACAGGGGTGGAAGTTGCTGAGGCTAGACCCATAACTGGATTTCTTGGGTAACAAGTTGGTTCACAATCAGGAAAACTTATATTCTTTGCTCGGCAGTCGATTCTGGGATTATGTGTTTCTAACCAAGGAATTCCAAGAATTACTTGAAATTGTGGGGCCTTGATCACATCAAACACAATTGCTTCCCGATGTCCATCCTGACCCACCAGTGTCATTTCAACAGTGGAATGCGTTACAGGCCCTGAGGCAATTTCGGTTCCATCTACTGTAGTAATGACATCTTGGGTTACTTTCGGGCGGAGAGGGAGCTTAATCCTGGAAGCCAATTCACGGTCTATGTAATTTCCAATAGCTCCACTGTCGATGTATGCTTTTATAGCATGCAACAGCTGAGGCTGTTTTGGGTCCACTAGCACCATTGGCATGACAAAATGCGAGGTCAAAGAGTTTGTTTTCAAGCTCGGCAAGCGGACCCCTACGCTTGTCGGGCTAGGTCGTTTCCCGAATCAGGTGTCAATAAATCATTATCAGTGGCTCCAACCACCTTCTTCGGTGGTTTAACCGGACAATTTCGAAGAAAGTGACCGGAAGTCCCGCAATACAGGCAAAGTTGCATTTGCCGCCTTCTCTCTCGTTCCTTCTGTGTTAATGGTCCTTTAACACCGCCGATTTGCAAAGGTTTGGATACGTCGGTACTCTTGGAGTTAGCGTGGGTTTTGATCGGTACTCGGGTTTCGTACTTGAACCGATCTGCTTTTCTATTTTGAAGTCTGTGATCAAGTTAAACCACCAAGTCTATGTAGTCTGCGCAGACCTGGGGTGGATCTACTATCTGAGCTAGAACATCCTTAAGCTCTCCGCGCAGGCCTCGATGAAACAATGTGATCCTTTTGTTTTCTGGCCATCCAGTTTCCACAACCAGTCTATTAAAGGTGGCAACGTAGGACAGAAGATCCTGATTACCTTGTCGTAAGGATAGCAGTTTGTTATCAAGGGCCTGTCCTTGAGAGTGTCGAGCAAACAATCTTTCCATTCTGGCCTGGAAACCCTGAAAATTCTGGAGAATGGGATCATCCTGATTTACCAATGGAATAGACCAATCGGCAGCACTGCCACTGAGGTAAGATAGTATAAAGGCTACCTTGGTCTGGTCGTTAGGGAAGGCCCCGGGTCTGCATAGAAAGTGTAAATGACATTGGTTCATAAAGACGGCATATTTCTTGGGATCCCCCGCAAAACGTTCAGGCGGGGCCAAAGGCATGTGTCCAGGTAGATTGATTTGTACCGGGTTATTCAAACCCATTGATGTGGCAGTATCTCCGGAATTAGGTAAAGGAGTGTGCCCTGCCTGGGCCTGCAATAACCTTTTGGCCAGGTCATCTGTTCTTTCCTTAGATAGGATCAGTTCTCTTTTGAGAGCGTTAGTCTCCTGGCGGGCTGAGTGCACTTCTGCCCGTAATTCCCCCAAAAGCTGGGCCAGCTGATCTGTCTCGGAAGTCTCCATAGCGCCCGGGTGGGAAATTATGGGTAGGCTTCGCGTTCTGTCGCGCTCACCTGATTCCCACAGAGGCGCAGGTCTGGCTTCGAGTACTGATGCTTCTTCTATGGTGAAGCGCAGGACTCTGAAGATGGACTCACTGGCTCGCAGGAATATTCCCCTGTGCGTGAAAAGGGAGTATTACCTACTGACGGAATAATGCTCAAGCCTCCCACTCCCTTCCAGCCCTCCACGATACCCTTCCTCGATTCCCCGTGAAGTCTCACCTTAGGGTCTGGAAGGATGAGTTCTCCATCCTGCTTCTGATGCAGGGGCGCGTTGAAACCCAGTTACTTCACTGGATTGAGGTTTGATGGGAGTTCAAATAAGCTTGACTATTCAGGTAAGGCGCTGTAAGAGTTCTGTAGCAAGTTCAAAAGTTCAAGCCTTATAATAATGTTCATTGTCTTATTGCAGCAAGCGCTAATCGCTTATGTCTTTTTTCCCCTTAGGGGCCGGGGTTCGGAATGCCAGAGATATGGCGCCGACCCGAAGTGAAACGTGCAGTTCCAATAAATGACAGGTAAGTTCTGGATGAGCGTTCGGGTAATGTCTTTGCATTCGCTCATTCAATGTCTTTGTCTTTTTTCCCCATAGGGCCCGGGGTCCGGAATGCCAGGAAGCGGCAGGACCCGAAATGAAATGGGAATGACCCAACAGGTAAGTCTTAGAAGGAAACTGAGCTTTTCCTATTCCCTTCCTTCTCTCACCTTGTGTTCTTGTCTTTTTCTCTCTAGGCTCTGGGAAGTGGCTGCGGATCCGGATGATCACTGCTGAAGATGGAGGTGCCCAGGAAAGGTGAGTGAAATGCAGCGCTGCAGCGATCGAAGCAAAATGCTTTTAAAATGATGTCTTCCCTTTCAGGATCGTCGGTGTGAAGTCTCCGTGATGCAGCTTTAGCAGGTAAGGTCTTCTTTCTCTCCAATTCTCTCTTAGCAGGTGACCCAGGATGCTGACAGGCGTGGCTGAAGTCCAGATGCAGGAGCTGACACGGTGAGCGTCCAGCTGCGAGGAGCAGAACAACGCGAAGCGTGAGTTGCTGATCGGGCGTGGTTTAAATAGCTTTGGAAGAAGTTCCAGGTATGTATCCTTCCACCGATCAGGTATGTATCCTTCCCCGACCACACCCAGGGGAAAGTAGGTCCACAGGTAAAGTAGTTCCATTCAGGCCTCAAGAGGGCCTGGATGTAGCAGCATGGTCTGCATCAGGTAAGTGCACCTTAAAACACATGAACACATGTCTAGCTTTATGAGCCTGGCGCCTAAGGCGCCAGGACAGGGGTCCAACATGAGCCTGGCGCCTAAGGCGCCAGGACTGTGTCCAAAGGGCCCCAGCTTGGGCCCGCTGGCACTTCCCTGGGGGAAATGATGCCTGCCTCTGGGGTTGCTGGATCGGACCTGGCTCCTTGGAGGTAGGCATCATGACAGTACCCCCCCTCAAGGCCCCTCTCAAGGTTGTTCCCTCCGGGGGTTTTGGCTTGTTCGGAAATCTCCGGTGGAACCTTTGTATTAATCGAGGTGCGTGAACATGGTTACTAGGCTCCCACTATCTCTCCTGAGGTCCATATCCCTTCCAGTCAACAAGATAGAAGAGTTTGGACTTTAACACCTTGGAGTCTAAAATGTCTTTAACTTCGAATTCTAATTCCCCTTCAATTTGAACTGGGTCTGGAGGCTTGGACAGTCGGGTCCCTGGTTGTACTGGCTTCAAAAGTGATGCATGAAAAACTGGATGAATACGCATGTTAGACGGTAAATCCAGTTTAAAGGCCACGGGATTGATTATAGCCTTGATGGGATAAGGTCCTATGAATCTGGGATTGAAAGTTCCCGGGCCCTTGAGGGGTAAATGTTTCGTTGCTAGCCATACCTGATCTCCTACTTGGTAAGGAGGAGTTTTACTTCGGTGCAAATCAGCGTTTTCTTTATACTTTTTCTTGGCTTGCTGTAAATGAGTTGCAGCTTCTTTGAAGGCTTGGGTTATTGTGGAATGCAGATGATTTACTGCGGGCATTTCCAGAGTCAGAGGTGGATCTAGATCAGAGGTCCGAGGATGGTGACCATACAAAGTATAAAAAGGAGTTTGTCCGGTTCCAGAATGCACTGAATTGTTGTATGCATATTCTGCGATCCAAAGGATGTCTTTCCAATTTAACTCGGATTGGTGTAACATGCACCGAAGATATTGCTCGAGAGTCTGATTGGTTCTCTCGGTTTGTCCGTCGGTCTGGGGGTGGTGGCTGGTGGATAGCCGCACATCTATTTGTGCTAGTTGGCAACACTTCTTCCAAAAATGGGAGATAAATTGACTTCCACGATCCGAGACTAATATGGAAGGGAAACCATGTATGCGAACTATATTCTCCAGAAATTCCTTGGCCAAGGTGGAAGCTGAAGGCAAACCTTTTAAAGGGATAAAGTGGGCCATTTTGGAGAATAGATCCACAATTACAAGGATAGTGTTGTAACCAGCACAAGGAGGCAGGTCAGTTATAAAGTCCATTGACAAGGTGTGCCATGGTGCCGGTGGAATATCCAAGGGTTGAAGTAGGCCGGCTGGCCTTTTCTTTTGACCCTTGTTTTGGGCGCAAATTCCGCAAGACAAAACAAAAGACTTTATGTCTTTTCTCCAAGAAGGCCACCAGAAGTGGCGTTTGATTTTTTTCCTCCGTTTTAGCGATACCAGGGTGTCCTTCCATTAATGATTCATGATGATGGGCAATAACAAGTTCTTGCAATTCTTTACTAGGCAGAAACAACCGCTCCTGGAAGTAGGGTAAGTCATCCTTAACGGTGTAATGAGGACCCTTTTGACTCCATTCCAGTAAGGCTGAAGAGTCTAGAAGTTGTTTTACTTGCGTTTGGATGTCCTCAATAGTTTGCAATGAAGTTAGGCCTAAGATTCTTTGTTCTGGTATGATTGGCACAGGTTCTAAACTCGAATTGGGTTCTTCCATGCCAATCCGGGATAAGGTGTCCGCTTTACCATTCTTGCAGTCAGGGCGATAGGTAATTACAAAATCAAATTCCGCAAAGAATAGAGCCCATCGGAGTTGTCGTGGGAAGATTGAGCCTTGGCCGTCTTTAAATACTGTAAATTTCTGTGGTCCGTAATTACGGTGATGGTGTGTCTTGCCCCGAGAAGGTAGTGACGCCAAGCCTTGAAAGCAGATTTAATAGCCAGTAACTCTTTATCGGTAATTGCGTAGTTGATTTCAGGAGGAGAACATTTCCTGGACCAAAAGGCCACAGGGTGTAGTTGGTTAGTTTCTGGGTCTCTTTGCAACAGGACAGCTCCCATGGCCGAACTGGATGCGTCGGTTTCCACAATGTAAGGGAGATCTGGGTGCGGGTGCTTCAATAAAGGTGCAGAGGTGAATTTGGTTTTCAGGTCCTGAAAGGCTTGTTTGGCCTCAAGAGTCCATTCAAAGCGTTTGTTTTTCTTTAGGAGAGCTGTGATGGGTTGGACTGTTCGGGAAAATTCCGGGATGAATCTTCGATAGAAATTGGCGAAGCCAAGCATGCTCTGAACTCCCTTCACCGAGCTAGGAGATGGCCATTTGAGGATGGCGTCCACCTTTCGCGAGTCCATTCAGACTCCTTGAGGTGTCAGGATAAATCCGAGAAACTCCACTTCTGTGGTATGAAAAACGCATTTTTCGAGCTTTGCAAATAGTCTGTGCTGGCGCAATTTCTCAAGAACTGCCCTAACATGTTTTCTGTGATCGGATTCTGAAGAGGAGTACACCAGGATGTCGTCAATATAAACAATGACACAGACGTCGATAAGTTCCCGAAGAGCATCATTCATAAAGTACTGAAAGGCGGCAGGTGCATTGCACAAACCGAAGGACCTCACCTGATATTCGAAGAGCCCAAATTTGGTGCGGAATGCAGTCTTCCACTCGTCGCCTTCTTTTATACGCACCAGGTGATAAGCTCCTCAGAGATCTAACTTGGTGTACACACAAGCGTCTTTCACCTGGTCGATAAGCTCAGGGATCAGGGGCAGAGGATAACGATTCTTAATCGTTATTTGATTTAGGGCGCGATAGTCTATACATGTTCTAAGGTCGCCCTCTTTTTTCGGCACGAAGAACAGAGCTGAGGAGACAGGAGACTTGGACGGGCGAATAAAACCATTGGCTAGGTACTGATCTAAATACTGACGCAAATGTAGGTTCTCAGGTTCCGTAAGAGCATAAATCCTACTACAAGGTAGTTCAGCATTGGGTACCAGATCGATTTTTGGCAATCGTAAGACCGATGGGGAGGTAACGTGTTAGCCTGTTCCTTCTGAAAAACGTCTTGTAATTCTTGGTATTCAGACGGTAGCTGTACAGGGGTGGAAGTTGCTGAGGCTAGACCCATAACTGGATTTCTTGGGTAACAAGTTGGTTCGCAATCAGGAAAACTTATATTCTTTGCTCGGCAGTCGATTCTGGGATTATGTGTTTCTAACCAAGGAATTCCAAGAATTACTTGAAATTGTGGGGCCTTGATCACATCAAACACAATTGCTTCCCGATGTCCATCCTGACCCACCAGTGTCATTTCAACAGTGGAATGCGTTACAGGCCCTGAGGCAATTTCGGTTCCATCTACTGTAGTAATGACATCTTGGGTTACTTTCGGGCGGAGAGGGAGCTTAATCCTGGAAGCCAATTCACGGTCTATGTAATTTCCAATAGCTCCACTGTCGATGTATGCTTTTATAGCATGCAACAGCTGAGGCTGTTTTGGGTCCACTAGCACCATTGGCATGACAAAATGCGAGGTCAAAGAGTTCGTTTTCAAGCTCGGCAAGCGGACCCCTACGCTTGTCGGGCTAGGTCGTTTCCCGAATCAGGTGTCAATAAATCATTATCAGTGGCTCCAACCACCTTCTTCGGTGGTTTAACCGGACAATTTCGAAGAAAGTGACCGGAAGTCCCGCAATACAGGCAAAGTTGCATTTGCCGCCTTCTCTCTCGTTCCTTCTGTGTTAATGGTCCTTTAACACCGCCGATTTGCAAAGGTTTGGATACGTCGGTACTCTTGGAGTTAGCGTGGGTTTTGATCGGTACTCGGGTTTCGTACTTGAACCGATCTGCTTTTCTATTTTGAAGTCTGTGATCAAGTTAAACCACCAAGTCTATGTAGTCTGCGCAGACCTGGGGTGGATCTACTATCTGAGCTAGAACATCCTTAAGCTCTCCGCGCAGGCCTCGATGAAACAATGTGATCCTTTTGTTTTCTGGCCATCCAGTTTCCACAACCAGTCTATTAAAGGTGGCAACGTAGGACAGAAGATCCTGATTACCTTGTCGTAAGGATAGCAGTTTGTTATCAAGGGCCTGTCCTTGAGAGTGTCGAGCAAACAATCTTTCCATGCTGGCCTGGAAACCCTGAAAATTCTGGAGAATGGGATCATCCTGATTTACCAATGGAATAGACCAATCGGCAGCACTGCCAAAGAGGTAAGATAGTATAAAGGCTACCTTGGTCTGGTCGTTAGGGAAGGCCCCGGGTCTGCATAGAAAGTGTAAACGACATTGGTTCATAAAGACGGCATATTTCTTGGGATCCCCCGCAAAACGTTCAGGCGGGGCCAAAGGCATGTGTCCAGGTAGATTGATTTATACCGGGTTATTCAAACCCATTGATGTGGCAGTATCTCCGGAATTAGGTAAAGGAGTGTGCCCTGCCTGGGCCTGCAATAACCTTTTGGCCAGGTCATCTGTTCTTTCCTTAGATAGGATCAGTTCTCTTTTGAGAGCGTTAGTCTCCTGGCGGGCTGAGTGCACTTCTGCCCGTAATTCCCCCAAAAGCTGGGCCAGCTGATCTGTCTCGGAAGTCTCCATAGCGCCCGGGTGGGAAATTATGGGTAGGCTTCGCGTTCTGTCGCGCTCACCTGATTCCCACGGAGGCGCAGGTCTGGCTTCGAGTACTGATGCTTCTTCTATGGTGAAGCGCAGGACTCTGAAGATGGACTCACTGGCTCGCAGGAATATTCCCCTGTGCGTGAAAAGGGAGTATTACCTACTGACGGAATAATGCTCAAGCCTCCCACTCCCTTCCAGCCCTCCACGATACCCTTCCTCGATTCCCTGTGAAGTCTCACCTTAGGGTCTGGAAGGATGAGTTCTCCATCCTGCTTCTGATGCAGGGGCGCGTTGAAACCCAGTTACTTCACTGGATTGAGGTTTGATGGGAGTTCAAATAAGCTTGACTATTCAGGTAAGGCGCTGTAAGAGTTCTGTAGCAAGTTCAAAAGTTCAAGCCTTATAATAATGTTCATTGTCTTATTGCAGCAAGCGCTAATCGCTTATGTCTTTTTTCCCCTTAGGGGCCGGGGTTCGGAATGCCGGAGATATGGCGCCGACCCGAAGTGAAACGTGCAGTTCCAATAAATGACAGGTAAGTTCTGGATGAGCGTTCGGGTAATGTCTTTGCATTCGCTCATTCAATGTCTTTGTCTTTTTTCCCCATAGAGGCCGGGGTCCGGAATGCCAGGAAGCGGCAGGACCCGAAATGAAATGGGAATGACCCAACAGGTAAGTCTTAGAAGGAAACTGAGCTTTTCCTATTCCCTTCCTTCTCTCACCTTGTGTTCTTGTCTTTTTCTCTCTAGGCTCTGGGAAGTGGCTGCGGATCCGGATGATCACTGCTGAAGATGGAGGTGCCCAGGAAAGGTGAGTGAAATGCAGCGCTGCAGCGATGGAAGCAAAATGCTTTTAAAATGATGTCTTCCCTTTCAGGATCGTCGGTGTGAAGTCTCCGTGATGCAGCTTTAGCAGGTAAGGTCTTCTTTCTCTCCAATTCTCTCTTAGCAGGTGACCCAGGATGCTGACAGGCGTGGCTGAAGTCCAGATGCAGGAGCTGACACGGTGAGCGTCCAGCTGCGAGGAGCAGAACAACGCGAAGCGTGAGTTGCTGATCGGGCGTGGTTTAAATAGCTTTGGAAGAAGTTCCAGGTATGTATCCTTCCACCGATCAGGTATGTATCCTTCCCCGACCACACCCAGGGGAAAGTAGGTCCACAGGTAAAGTAGTTCCATTCAGGCCTCAAGAGGGCCTGGATGTAGCAGCATGGTCTGCATCAGGTAAGTGCACCTTAAAACACATGAACACATGTCTAGCTTTATGAGCCTGGCGCCTAAGGCGCCAGGACAGGGGTCCAACATGAGCCTGGCGCCTAAGGCGCCAGGACTGTGTCCAAAGGGCCCCAGCTTGGGCCCGCTGGCACTTCCCTGGGGGAAATGATGCCTGCCTCTGGGGTTGCTGGGTCGGACCTGGCTCCTTGGAGGTAGGCATCATGACATTTCCTTCCCCAAGTGCAACACAATTTCAGGATATCTCAGGGTTCCCTTCCCTCAAGTTCAACACAGTTCCAGGATATCACGAGGTTCCCTTCCCCAACTTAATTACAGTTCCAGTCTCTTGACTTTTAAGTATACTTCCAGTTTCACCTTTATAATTCTTTAGACTTCGTAACAGTTCAAACAGATGCTTTCAGTTTACCTCAACACTTATACCACACAGCCTTTGTCTCTTGGCTTTTCTTGGCTCCTTCCCAAATAGGGCTGCTCGGTCTAGGCTCCAATGTCGGACCACTCAGTCTACCCATCACAGGTCACACAACCGATAACACTTGGCACTTTATGAGACTCTTGGCTTCTTTGAACAACAAGGTTTTTCCACCTTGCCCCTATGTGTGATGAATTCGACCATCCGTACGGGGATACTGCGCTTGACTGGGCTTTTTCGATATTTTTTTTATAATGAAAAGGAATGATGGGAGATCAACCTCCAAGGACTGTGTGAGGCCATTTTGCACACAGTCATTTGCTTCCCGCGCAAAACGCATAGTCACATGTACTCCGGGAAGACACAGCCTACAGGCTCCCCTGTTATATTCAGCTGGAATGTGACAGACCCGGGTACATCAGAGCATCTCAAGAAGGGGAAGGCACACTTTCCTCCAGCCATAACCAGCTTAATTTAAATATCAAAGGCTCAAAGCATCTGCATTCCTTTTGTCCTGTGGCTGGTGGCAGTGCATACTAATGAGAGATAATTGAAGCAAGCCTGAAGGGGCTTGGTTGCCAGAATAGACAACAGGAAAGGCTGGCCTAACACCCCTTTGGTATGCAATGTGTCAACTTGAAGCTAGTTCCTACCCCTCTGTATGAAAAGCAGTGAAATGAATGGCTGTGTCCACTATTTACCGTAGGCAAACCCCTGCAGAGCTGACCGCTTTCAGAGGGGAGAAGTATGTGGTTTGGGGGAGACAGGAAGTCTGCTTCCAGCACAAACTTCAAGTGAATCCTGCGTTTTAATCAAGAGTCAGAGGGCTCAGTTAACCAGAGAGAGACTTTGATCTGCAACAAACAGGGAGATGGGTGGGATTAGGTATATGTTGTCACCCGCTGGTCTGTCCTGTTGCAGAGCGCTCTGGTCCATAAATCATGCATATGAAGATTGTTGGTGTGGACAAAGGATTGGTTCATTAAGGTATGCTTAGCCTGCACCAATCACTGGGGCCCATTTGGCTTTAAAAGAGGGCAGCATCTCTCACTTAGCAGATCATCTGAAGACTTCAAAAGGATTAAGGGCTCATTTAAATCCAAGCTGAAGGTACAGTCTACCCTAGATCTTCCACCGGTGAAAGAAGGCCAGGAGTTCCAAGGGGGAAGCAAGACCCCTCCCCTAAATATTACCCAGGGAACAGAGGGAAATACTGGACTCGGAGGACCCATCCAACAGCTCCAGAACCGGTACCCAGCCAGCACACAGCGTGCCCTGCTAGGTTCTGCCAGCAAGCTTCCTATGTGGGAAGTGCTGGAGAGTATCTGAACTAAAGACAAGGCCGTTGTCTGCACTCTACTGAGGTTTGGGCTGTCTGCCTTGAAAGGACACAAGCCCTGCAAAGAAGCTAGGAGGAGTGCCACACAAGCATCATCCAGTGTCAATTTTTTTTTAAATCATATTTTTATTAGTGTTTTCATTTTTATGAGTACAGAAACACAATAAAACAGAAAAGTACAATCACCGTCCCCACCCCAAAACCCCTTCTTACCAGACCTCGCACCCTCCCACTCCCAGACAACTACCTCTTCATTATAAACATTGTTTTACAATCCAGAAAGTGTGCTTCTTAGTTAAATAGGTCCAGAATCCGTATCCTTTGCGGGCATCTAGTCTTTATTCAAAAAGTCCAGCACAAACTCCCAATCCTTCTTGAAATTCTTTTGTTCTCATTGTAATACATAGGTGACCCACTCTAGAGAGACATAGGGCCTCATTCCGACCCTGGCGGTAAGGGGTTAACGGCACCGGTAAGGATGCCAGTGCCGTTAAACCCCTTCCCGCCGCATTATGAGGTCTCTTAGCGGGAACCGCTAAAGGACCAGGGAGCTAACAACGGGCGCGTTATTAACGGGCCTGTTGTTAGCTCCCTTCCCATTCCCATTGAGCCCTATGGGGGCTCGAATGGGAATGGGGATGGGTTCCCTGAATGGGGAAATACTGGGTCCTCCAAGGTTGGAATGACCCGGTAAGTCCCCATTCAGGGAACCCAGACCCGGGAAGCGGTATGGGGTAGCCATGGCGCTAATAGCACCATGGCTACCTCCATACTCGTAATGAGGCCCATAGTGCAAACATTTTGTTAACTACTCTTGTTCTGTTGGGGCCTCAAAATTTTTCCATGTTTGCGCTATTAGTGACACTGCAGCCACCGACAATATCATATACGCTCTCCTTTGTTTCCTTTTAGTTAAAATCTCCAAAACATCACCCAAACCCAGCATCCACTCTCCTATATCTATTCGTATCTGGAGGCCAAACATCTCATACATAGCATTATTGACTTTTCCCCAAAAGGGTTTAAATTTCTGGCACTCCTGCCAAATATGCACCCAAGTTCCTTTTTCTTTGCATCCCCGCCAGCATTCACCTGAAACATTTTTATAAAACTTAGGCAATTTCTCGGGTGTCGGGTGTTAGGTGCCATTGAACCATCACTTTCACCCACTTTTCCCGTATTTGAATTGCCCTCATCAATTTTGGGATTCCCTTCCAAACCGGCAACCACTGGTTCTCTGACATTACAATACCTGTGTCCTTCTCCCATAGCTTCTTGTAACGCCATTGCATTTGAGTCAAGTTCTCTCCAATTATCCTATATAGTGCCCCCACTGTATGTCTATCTCCCGCATTAGTAGTACTGTACGTCTCGAAAGCAGATAGATCCCTTGTTATGAAATGTTCATTGAACATTGGCCAATGTTGTAATTGAACATAACTTAATCTTTCATTTTATTTCAATAAGAATGCCTGTTTGCATTGCTGGAAAGTTCTGATCTCCTGACTTTCAAACATGTCACTGATCTTCAAACATCCTGTTTCCTCCCATGCATTCTGTTCTAATCCCGGAGTTAACTGGGGGTTAGGAAAAAGAGGTGTGAAAAGAGAGGTGTGAAAGGAGAGGGAAACAAACTTAGTGATACCTGCTTGTCACACCGCAGTACCCCATATCTGCACTATCAACGCTGTTATTTTACTTCTATACAAATTAACGGAACAATCCTGTTTTTGACACCATAATACTTCATGGAGAGGTTTACCAACTACTGCTTTGTCCATTCCTACCCACATTTTCTCTGAGTCCCCTTTGAACCATTCCCTAATGATCCACAGTTGGTCAGCCTGATAGTAGGTTTGAACATTTGGTACCCCATTCCCCCCTTTTGTACTGAAGCTGTTGATACCTTCCAAGCAACCCTACATTTCTTGCCTTGCCAAATAAATTCCCTCTCAGTCTTTTTAAGTATCTTAAAAAATGTCAATGGGGCCATTATCGGTAATGCTTGGAAAAAATACAAGCACCATGGGAGAACCATCATTTTGATTACGTTTATTCTTCCCATCCATGATATTGTCAAGTTTCACTCTTTAAGCCACTGCCTAACTGACACCAGGAGAGAGAGATAGGTTGCTCGGTACATGGACTCCAAGGAGTCTGTTAATTGTATACCAGGGTATCGGATACCATGTTTCGTTATTATAGATTGTCATGCCTTTCCCTCTGGTCTGAAATGTTCCTCTCTTGAAACTTCATAATTACTGATTTTTTATATTAATTCTTAGGCCCGCCACCTTGCCAAATTGTGTCAACTCTGCTGTTAAGGAAGATGTATCCTCCAATGTCAGCAATAGGTCATCAGCAAAGGCCATAACTTTATGATCTTCTCCCCCAAATTGAATCCCTTTAATTTTCTCCTCTTCCCTAATTTTAGACAGTAATGGCTCGAGATGCAATGCATATAGTATCGACAATAACAGGCACCCCTGTTTGGTCCCTCTCGTAACTTTAATCTAATTAGAGAGATCCCCATTGATAGCTAATTGCAAAATGTGGGGTTTGATCATTTGCTCTTACCATTTTAAGAACCCTGGACCGAATTCCACATATTCCATTGTTAAGAATAAAAAGGACCATTGAACTTGGTCAAACACCTTCTCGGCGTCAAGCATTATACCCCTGCTGCTAATTCTGCCTTATCAAATGGGCCACCTGTCTATTGTTGTCACGTTTGCCTATTCATAATAAACCCAGATTGATCGGGGTGAATCAACAAAAGGTACTAGTCTTCCCAATCTAGTTGGTAATATTTTAGTATAAAGCTTAGCATCAATATTTATTTATTTTTTGCATTTATTATACACCCAACCCTTGGCTATCATGGTGTAGGTTACAGTAGGCTTGTTTTCTCTGGTTGCAAGGGTTAAAGAAGCTTTCTCTGGTTACAATAGGAGAAAGGTGCGAACAACACACAATATACAACATAGCAGAACGATATGTTAATCATGGGAGAGTAGTAAATGAAAGTGATGGCTGAATGGGTGGATGAGGGGTAGGTGAAAATTAGTATTCATTGAAGAGCCATGTCTTTAGGAGTTATTTAAATTTGGGGTGAGATGGTTCATTTCTCAGTGCTGCTGGGAGGGAGTTCCAGGTTTTAGGCTCTTGAACCGGGAAGCTACTGCCTCCTGCCCTCGTGAGTTTGAAGTGTGGGATGGAGAGTTGGGAGAGATTGTTAGATCTCAGGGTTCTTGTTGATGAATTGTTCTTACTGTGTTGTTGGGGTACGCAGGGGCCTTCATGGCTAAGCATTTTTGTGTAATGCGGAGAGTTTTGAATAGTATTCTTGCTTTGATGGGCAGCCAATGCACCTCTCTTCTTATGTTGGAAATATGGTCTGACTTTTTGATGCCATGAGCTGCTCTCAGTGATTTGTTTTGTTGGAGTTTTGTTAAATTGGATTTAGACGATCCTAGTAATAAAATATTACAGTAGTCTAGTTTAGACAAAATTAAGGCCTGGGCAAGAGTAATGCAGTTTTGTGGTGTCAGGAATTGTCGACTCAGTTTTATTAGTTTGCCGGTGTAAGCAGTGGAGAGGAGAGAGTCTTAATGTGCTTTGTCACAGTAAGGTTAGAATCCAGATAAACACCCAGTGTTTTGACTTGAGAGTCGGGATAGGTGTACCATCAATGATGAAAGAGGTATAGTCCGAGTGAAGCAATTTGATTTTGGTCGGGGCACCCACGATGAGGATCTCTGGTTTTTCATCTTTGAGGCAGAGGCTGTTTGTTGCCATCCAATTTTGTATGATAGCATAGAATGAATCTATTAGGATTGTGTCTTGTTTATAGTTCCCTGAGATAGGGATCAGGATCTGGGTATCATCTGCGAAGTTAGTGTAGCTGACACCCATATCGTCCAATGCAGCAACAAGGAGTTTAGTATAGGCATTATAGAATGGGAACCAGAATAGGATCTGCGGCTTCCTTGCCTATGGCAACTCTGGAGGTTAGATCAGCTAAGAATGATTTGACCCAGGCTGTAGCTTCACATGAAAAGTGGAAATTTCCAGCCAATGTATTACAAAGTTTTACGTGGTCGACCAAATCAAACGAAGCTGATGGGTCCAGAAGTACTAAGATGCAGTAGTTACCTGAGTCTCTGATGTTATCCATTTGGATTTTCAGATCTAGTAGGGCTGTTTCCGTACTGTGACTAGGCCTAAAACCTGATTGTCTTGTTCCTATTAAGTGGTTGAAACTATCGAGCCATTTGCTTTTCTGGCTATGTTCTTTTAAAATTATGTTAAGTTTTTTTCTACATAGCTTTTAATATGGTTTGCATTTGTTGATTCAATGTCCATGTTCATGAGGATCACACATTCATATTCGAGCATGCACTCTGCGCCTGTGCAATAATTCTACTTAATGCTCATGTTCAATTCATTTCATGTCTAGTAGCATTTCCTTGGCATTTTGGGGTGTATTATTTCTATTATATATAGTCCATCTGCCAGCAGTAGTATGCTCTCTCTGCAAAGTATTTTTTTTAACTGGCCTATATGGTACTTACTTAGGCATCCCCTCCAGCTTTTAAAACTTTGAGCAACAGGCTTCAATTGAGAGGTTTAGCTGCATGTGTAGTTAGTATTAAGGTATTTTACACCATATTTTGAAGTGCTTTAATATTATTATTTGCAAAGCAGTACTTAAAACGTATAGGGTACAATTGACAGAGGATTTACCAATGGTATTGCTCCATTATAAGTTGCTGCATACCTGGACCAAGAAAGTGCATCTGCCCTTTCTTTCTGAAATTTTGGGATAATGAGTTTCCTGTCCAGTTCAGATCTCAGGTAACATCTGGGTGTGTATATTTCGGTTTTCGGAGGTTGTCCAGCAGAGGGTTGAATGTGTGTCCACCTTTAGGCTTTTCATTTACCGCCAAGTATTTTCAGATGTGGTCTCATCCCCCCTTTTTAAGTCAACCACAATCAGGGTATGCATTATTAAATAGGATACCTCACTTTCATGTATAAGATCCATTTGTAGATGGAAGAAAGGGTTTAACCCTGTTGGACACCACATCTCATGGCATGACCTTGAGATAAGTAGGGACCCAGACTGATTTGTTTAGAACAATTGGTAAGAAAAGACTGGATCCATGTAATTGCAGCGAAAACAGTGAGGCACAACTGTTTTGCTTATCCTCCCAGAATATTAATGATCAAGGAAGTGCGAAATATAGCTATCATATTGAGAATAATTGTTTTTTTAAAATAATTAAAATCTACCATATCATTAAAATAAATTTCTTTACATGTAGAAAATAAATATCTTATTTTTACTTTTAATCAACTACATTTACAGTACACTTTTCAGACAATTCCAATACTTAAGCAATGAATATGATAATTCTTTCATACATACCTTTATTTCATCTTTGTTGAGTAAATTCTTTATGCCTTCACTTTCAAGTTTTTCTTTTAGCCTTGAAAAATGGAATTTGCAAATTAATATATTTCTGAGACATTTCTTATTTCATAGTGATAGATAATTGCATTTCATAATCAGATTCCAGCAACAAGCTTTAAAGAAATTCCATATTCCATAAATGTTTACATTCATCTGTATGTCCTTGGTTTGAAAGAGATTTCCCTATATTATCTATTTAAAATATTTCATTTGTCTCTTTGTAATCCGTACAAACGGTGATCTAATACCATGCATTATCATCCACGTTTAACCATTAAATAAAATATTTACATACTATTTGTTACATCGCACTAGAATAATTTTGTGACACCAATACCATGTTAATGCTAAACTGTTTAACTGCGCTGGGACAATAGCACATGGCCAATAAGCTTGTCTTAGCAGCACTGCAACACACGAAGCACCATATGAAAAGCAAATTCAACTTATGGTCGAAATACTTTATAAAAATAAATTTATAGCTCTTCTGTTCAAATGTCTTCATCTGTTGTAATTCAATTTCTGACAAAGCACAGGATAGAAAACTTGTCATTATTACTGCATGACACAACACTGTTAACTGTGTCATACTTTAAAAGTATTCTATTATCTGCAATTACAGTTTTGTCTGTAATTGCTTACTTTTTGTTTTACCAAGACTAAACAGGTCAATTACCCGTACTGCAGTTTTAAGGAAGGTTTGTGCTCAATTTGTGTCCTGCATAACCTTCTCTCTCTACTAAACTATTCAAGCTGTAGCATCCACATTGTTTTCAGCTCATTATTTTAGACATTCTTGTACAATATTTACATATGTATACACCACAAAGATTATGTTGTGATTGAACGGATAGTGAGTCTTCTTTCCTTTATCCATATCTGTTTGCAACACCTCAGAAATGGCCCATGTAAATGTCAACAAACATCACCATTTTAATATATCAATATATATATGTTTACACATTGTAATATTATACTGCAATATTAACCTCCCCAATGGTAATGGACATTTTCTGTGGCAAACACAGTGAAATTTCATGTCCAAAATATTTCCAGTGACAGTGCTCAATCTGTACAGTCCAAATGCAACCACTTTTTGCACTTCTCGCATTCAATCCACTGATGTGTTTGTTCTTTGGGGTACAATGACCTACACATGAAAACACATAGAAAAATATATGTCAACCATCATCCATTACTTGTATAATGTGCAACATGTAAAATCAGTTTCCAATTTATTTTACATAGTACTTAGCAATGGTATTACAAAGGATAACATTTGCACATCAAGCACCTGTGAAATGCACCATCATAGTATAAACCTTGAACAATAGCATGTTGGGTAACATTACATGAAGTGTATTATACCTTCTCTACAAGGTTACCTCCAATATCTAACAATGTTGTTCACATCAATATTCATTTTTTTTAATGTTTTATTTTCCAACAAACTTTTCACTCAAATACTGCTTTCTTTAAAACATTTACAAAAGAGAGAGTTTGCAAGGGGAAAAAGAAACAGGAAAGTAAAAATGGAAAGGGAAAGAAAGAAAAATCAATCCTAAAAATGTATGGATACATTAATTCCATTGCTCATACTTAAGTCTAAAGAGTTCTTTTTTTACTTGATCTGGCCACGTGGAAGGCTTTTTTTTTTAGTGGTCTGTGTTGAACGATTCCCAGAATCGCATGATTGCGATGGTGAGTTTCTTGTCATTTCCCATCAAAATAGCCGCCCATTGTTCTGCAAGGTTCTAATGATGTAGTTTGTTGTAGCCATCTATCTCTAAACAATTCTATTTTGGTCTGCAATGCCGTGCAGACCATAATAATATGGTATAAAGTTTCAATTTGCGTGAGATCTTTGCAGAATCGACAGAAAGAGAGTTTTTCTGGGATTCGCTTAGTCATTGCTAGTCGTTGGTGTGTGGGCAATAAGTTGAGTCGTAGTCTAAGGAATTTGTCTCTAATCCTGCGATCTGGAAATTGTTGCAAATATTGAGGAAGTTGGTGTAAAGGTCTAACATCGATGTTGTGTGTTAAAGACAATTTATACTTGGAGTTGGGGTGGATTGTTCTCATCCAATCATTTCTTTGGAGCTTTATTTTCGCTTTTTGAGGGCGATTTATAAGCATCTCCAATCGGATCTCTTCAGTCTCTAGTAGATGGTTGCAATGCACTTTCCATTGTTCGAGAGCTGTTGGATGATTACAGAATATATCGATTGAAGAGATTTTGTCCATTACATCAAGCTTCCTATATAGCATCAAGGTCTTCCAATTTTTCATTGCTTCCAATGATTGGAGGCCTAACTCGTGGCGAATTCGCGGAGCTGGAAAAGTGGAGGGTAAAGCCAGGATTTTACACCATATAAGCACACTAGCAAAATCCAAATGTCTTTAGGCGCATTGAGCATGGTTTCGGCTCCATAAATTAGAATTGTCATTATTTTCTGATTTGTCCATTGTAAAATGCTTATTTGGCTACTGAACTTCAATACATTTAACTTGGCGGCAAGAATAAGTAAACGAGTGAAAAGTACATACATATAAATCTGAACTTATGATGGCTATTTGAAAACTTGGTAGGATTTCTTACTGCGTAAGGAACAAACATTGTGGAAACAGACCAATTGTGCAGAAACTATTAATGTTGCAAATCTAATATTGTGTACCCATGTACTAGGAGAGGTTGTGCATATATGTACTGAATTAGGAAATGTTAGGCCAAACCTTTATGATTAAAATTGCCAAAGTTCAACAGAAAGGCAACACCAGGTCCCACCGACTTGGTAGTTGGATGTGAAGGTGATCCACAAATATGTAATGTATGTATCTGATTTTCTTAGAGGGCATAAGTACATAAATATGTATTTATGGGAAAGTTAGATTTTGGCCCAAATAACTATGGGAGGTTTCCAGTCATCTCATAAAACATGACAGCCCTTTCTGTCATCCAACCAGCAAAGAGCAAAGCGAGAACTGTGCCTTTGACCAATCATAGCCTTGTGGGTGTGGTTTGTAAGTCTGCCCCTACCATAAACTTAGTGATGTTATTTAGCAGGATAAATAAGGGAACCTCACAACACACTGATTCCTGACTCCATCCTGATTTCCACGTGGCGCCCTGTTCCTGAATTCTCCATCTTTGTTTCTGATCCAGATTTCTTGGCAAAGCAAGGCCTCAGCATTGCTGAACTCTTTTCAGCTAGGCCCAAATCCTGAAACAATCCCAAAGCCAAAGGGAAGCAATTTGATCCAGTTTGGCTTACTACCATAAAGGCTTGCCTGCTGAAACTCGCCATCCCACTGATCTACAGTGTCCAGCAAGCAGAAGGGCCAATCCAATCCAGTCCAGTCTGAGGTGCCAGTCCAGTTGGCCAGAACCGCCCAGCTGACCAATCCTGCCAGAGGTGCCCTGTCGTCCTTAGACCCGATCCGTGATGACCAGAGCCCTTGATGGTCCAATCTTAAATAAAGTGGAATGTAAGTATCAATAGGAATTATAGTAAACCATAGAATATATTGCCTTACATTGTCATATCCCAATCTATAACCTATCCCATCCTTAATTTAAGAACCTATAATATTGTCAGAAACATTCTTGCAACTCTGTCTGTAATGCTTAATGTTAGCGCCAATTTTCTCTCATTCTGTTTTACTAGACCATAAGCCATTAGTGATTTTGATTAAATAAAATAATTCCCATAAAGAAAACCGGGTATCGGCCACGTGAAGGATTACAAGCGGCCGTGTGTAACTTTGGAGATTCACGGGTGGCATTCTCTTTTTCTTACCCATTAATCTAGTTTAAGTAAAATCAACCTGTCATTTTAAAACCGATTTTCTGCTTTTCTCTGTTCTATTTTTTCTGAAAACACCTCTCATTCAAACTTGCATAACTTCCTCAAATTAATAGCTAGAGACTTCATTTCAACTCTGAATTAAACATAAAACCTTTAACTACATCCGAACATAAATACAGCATCCAAACGGTGTATTTGACCCGTTTTGCTTAAAAACTGCATAGCGAATTTTAGGTGGGAATTTGGATTTCTGCAAAAGTAAACGTGTGATTTCCAATTCAAAGTATTTCCAAACTTCCATAAAGATTCAAAGGGTGTACTGTTGCTCATACTATAGCTTATGATTGTTAGCATCTTTTCAGTGTTGTTCCCATAGAGATGTATATCAATTTAAGGACTTTCTGCACACTTTTCATTGTTTTGCTCAGTCAATTTCGAATGCCATTTTAAAGGTGTAAAATTTCCAAAACGTTTTTCCCTCTTGTTTGGGGAGGGAAGATTGTATTCCAACCCTGTACATTGTTCCATATTCCTGAATACCTGCTGCTTACTTACATCTGTGTAGAATTGCTTCTTTGTGAGTTGAGAAATTTGCAGGGAGAAATCTTAACTTAAATGCTACTTTTCAAACAAGCCAAAACTGTTCTTTTCTCTGTGTTTTATATTCTGTGTTGCTAAAAGTGAATTCAACTGCATTATCTACTTTCTTATTTGTATTGTCACCACATTGGTGATTGCTGCCCCATCTATTAAAACATATGTTTGATTTGAATTTTAAATAAATAAATATTACCTTTGACAACCAACCTGATTCCTGGTCCATTGTGACCTGGGGGTATTTTGAGAAGGGGTGTGATGTGAGTGGTATATCACTCAGAATATTGAATCTATAGACACAATAAAATAAGTATTTCATTTGTGCACTGCATACTAGGCTGAGACCGGGTGTATTGCCTAATTGAAACCCTTAACAACACCTACACACGCAGTGGACAAATATGAAGCATAAAAGGGGCTTGTGGATTGAAAAGGACCAAGAGGCACTGAACACTGCCAAACGAGAACCAGCCAGCATCTGGACAGCAGAGGAGGAAAAAATGCAGCCAATTATTGAAATGGAGCGGTTGACTGGCTTAGAGAGGGGTTGTGATACTTGTTGTGCAACAAATGCAGTTATCAAGCCCATGCCAAAAAAGGCAGCATATATGGCATGCAGCCAAAAGTGTCTACTCAATGCAGGCATAGAAAGGAGTCATTCATCAATGACTATGGAAACAGGAACAATCAGGTAGGTACACAACTGATGTGTACCACTGCTAACTGTACACATCATGTACAACATGTAAATACACACACACACACACGATAAAAGCAAAGAGAGCACCTGTCAGGATCGGTGGTTGGAAGGTATGGAATTACTGGCGGCGGCTTTAATTCTACTCTGATTAGCGCTCTAGTCCTCATCCAACATGGCGGACTATACTATATTTGCCGGCTCCTCCCCTTCTGCCGGCGCGTTGTATCTGTTTTCTCTCGCTACTACGCTTGCATTTCGGTGCCACTCTTGTGATTCTAGTGATTCTTGTGATTACTCTATTGTATCTAGAAAACCCCTCCCCGGGGTCTATTCTGTTTGGTATCTGTGATTTCACTTCTTTCTTTTCCTTCTGTTCGTTTACCTACCTGTTTATCATCTTTACCCTCTGTCTGTTCGCCCTCGGTAACTATACTTTCTTTCTCAGATTGCATTTCTCAGCTTGCATTCACAGCTTGCATTCACGACTTGCATTCACGGCGTCTTGCCAAACAAACCAGCCGCTTGTAACACACGCAAAACGGCGGTGTTACTTCCTGTATGCGAACAGCTTTCGCGACTTTCATTTCAGTTTTCTTACTTACTCCTGGCGACCCTCTGTCTGTCCGCCTTCTGTAACTATACTTTCTTTCTTGGCTTGCATTTCACCGCTTGCATTCACGGCTTGCATTCAAGGCGTCTTGCCCAAACGAAACCAGCCGCTTGTATCACACGCAAGACGGCGGTGTTTACTTTCTGTATGCGAACAGCTTTCGCGACTTTCATTTCATGTTCTTACTTACTCCCAGCGATTTTCTTCGGTGTTAAGGGATCTTTGCTATATATATATAATACGCTTCCCTATATGTTTTGTTCGTTACATTCTTCTCTGTGAATTGAGCCATTCTCAGCTTACAGTACTACATTCAGTACTAGATCTGGTCTTTGGAAACAACTCTCACTTACTTTGGAACCAGGGTTTTTTCTGCCTTCCGGCTTTTTCCCTGGGGCGAGGCTGGCCCTCCTGGGGGCCTCCCTGGGCAGTTTCTCATCTCTGTCACGGTGGCCTCTGGAGGGGCCAGACCTTATTTACACGAAAGAAAAGGTCGGAAACTAAGGGATAACCATCCCAAGGAAAGGAAGAAGGACAGTAAGAAATCCGAAAAGGTACTTAAGAACCGTTCTTCTGAGGATTCAGGTGAGGAGAAGGGGGATTTTGAACCAGAACCTGACAGCATACAACGCCCGAATCACACTATGGCATCATTGGAGCAATACCAAGAGCTATTTGCGGCTATGCAGAATCTAACAGTTGAGGTTCAAGCCCTGAGAACGGAAAACGTTGCACTTCGACAACAGGTAGTGGTACGTCAGGAAGGACATGGTGACTTACCCACTATGCCACTCTCTTTCGGCAAGTACAACGGGTACCCTGGAGGTCTAAAGGACTTTCTAGATGCTTGTAAAGTGTACTTTGCCTTCAGGACCCATGCATATGAAACGGCCAGATCAAGGGTCGGTTTCATCATCGCAAACCTTTCAGGAAACGCATTATCCTGGGTCACACCATTGGTCACTAATAATGACCCATCCCTAAATGATTATGACCGTTTCATAGAACTGTTCAAGGAAAGATTCGACAGACCGGAGGTCTTCTACTCCTCCTTGGAAGCCATTCTGGATGTTTATCAAGGTAACTCTGATCTTCAAACCTACGTTTCCCGCTTTCAGAGTTTAGCTGCTAAAACAGACTGGCCAGACTCGGCCCAACAGACCATTTTTAGACGAGGTCTTCACGACGAGATCAAGGACGAGCTTGCTAGAGTTGTCAGACCAGCATCCTTCAGAGAGTTGGTAACATTATCACTCCAGATCGAATTTCGCCTACAGGAAAGGCGACAAGAAAGAAGACGACCCAGAGGAACTCCGCTAACCATGAGGCTCCCATCCCCTTCTCCTCCAGCAAGACCCTCAGCCAGGACGGAAGAACCCATGCAGATAGGAGCCACTCGAGGTCCCCTGACTCCAGACGAACGAAGAAGACGACGGGACACAGGATTATGCATGTACTGTGGTTCTTCCAAACATTTACTGAGAGACTGCCCGGAGGTACCTCTTCGACGGAAGGGAAACTTCAGCCCCCGCTCTGCTGCAAGGGAAGTGTCGGGGGACTTGACAAATACCCTTGCAACAACTCAAGAACCTTAGACAACAAGGAAGAAAACAGCCTGATGATATTCAAGGTGAAACTGTGGCTGTCCGAGACTGCTCCCACGGAGGTATTAGCAATGTTGGATTGCGGAGCAGCAGGCAATTTTATGGACCTCAATTGGGCCACTGAACATCAGGTGGCTACCAGACTCAAGTCATCTCCCATTCCAGTAGAAGGTGTTGACGGCAGGCCATTATCCTCTGGACCCATCACCTCAGAGACTTTCCCACTGAAGATGGAGATGGGCCAACATAAAGAGATCTTAGTGTTTGATCAGATCAGGGCCGCCCATTTTCCGGTTGTGATAGGTATCCCATGGTTAAGAAGGCATAACCCGCACATTAACTGGACAGACAATAAGGTGAGCTTTGATTCTCTGTTTTGTAAAACCAACTGTATGGACTTTCCTACTACCCAAATCACCAAGGCCAGATTGGAAGAAGGAAGATCTACTCACAATTCCATGATCATTTCTTCTGTCCCTCTTCAATATCAGGCATTTTCCGAAGTATTTCTGGATACTATACCCAAGATACTACCTCCTCATAGGGCAGAGGACTGCAGCATCGACTTGATACCTGAAGCCATAGTTCCCTTTGGTCGCATGTATCCATTATCGCTTCTGGAACGCAATTCTCTTAGAGAATATCTAAATGCAAATCTACAGAACGGACTTATCCGTGAATCTAGGTCTTCTTGTGGGGCTTCTTTATTCTTTATCCCTAAGAAAGATTCAGTAGAGTTACGTCCTTGTATCGACTATCGAGGATTGAATAAGGTTACCATCCGTGACAGATATCCCATGCCACTTATAAGGGATATATTAGAAGCGGTACAAGGAGCGGTATATTTCACTAAGCTCGACCTAAGAGGTGCCTATCACCTTCTGCGGATAAGACAAGGAGACGAGTGGAAAACGGCATTCCGCACCCCATTTGGTCTATATGAATATAGGGTCATGCCGTTCGGACTGGTAAACGCTCCAGCAATATTCCAAAGATACATGGATAAGGTGTTTTCAGATATGTTGTTCATAACAGTAGTGGTTTATCTTGATGACATCTTGATATTTTCCAAGACACTTTCAGAACACAGAAGACTTGTTGTACAGGTTTTGCAACGCCTTAAGTCCCATCAGTTGCTTGTCAAACCAGAAAAGTGCAAGTTTGAAGCTACGTCAGTATCCTATTTGGGATTTATCCTAACTAAGGAGGGCATAGAGATGGACCCAATCAAGATCGAGGCTATCCGGAGCTGGAAGGAACCTACTAATATAAGGGAGCTACAGAGTTTCCTGGGTTTAGCTAACTTTTATCGGAGATTTATATCTAATTTCTCTAAAACGGTGCTTCCACTAACTACTCTGTTAAAGAAGGGTGTAAAGTTCATCTTTGATGAGGATCCCAGAAGAGCCTTTATGACACTCAAGGAATGCTTTTCTAAGGCACCCATACTGATCCAACCAGATCAAACTAAACCATTCATTATGGAAACGGATGCCTCCATTGGTGCAGTAGGGGCTATCCTACTACAGAAGTCTGAGGACGAGGTGGAACATCCAGTGGCCTATTTTTCAAGGACTCTTACTGCTAGTGAGCGTAACTATTCAGTACTGGAAAGGGAACTTTTGGCAATCAAGTTAGCCTGTCAGGAGTGGCGCCATCTGTTGCAAGGGGCCGCTCACAGCTTTGACATCAGAACGGACCATCGTAATCTTCGGGTTTTACAACAAATGGAATGCACCAATGCACGCCATGCCAGGTGGGCCTATTTCTTCCTGCAATATGATTTTAATATCACCTACATTCCGGGCACAGAAAATTCGAAGGCGGATGCCCTGTCTCGTAGTTTGGGGGAAGGCTCTGGAATCTACAGGGGACACGAATTGGTCTTCCCAGGGCTTAAGACTGTTGCGTCCACTCTATCCTTTCTTCGAGATTTGATACCTCAATATCAAACAGGCTCTGATCCTCCATCCTCTATCATCCAAGGCAAGGATGGGTTATATTATCATGATGAGGCTTTGTTCATTCCTACCAAGAAACTTCAGACTCTAGTCTTGTCCTGGTGCCACGATTCCCCTTTAACAGGACACCCAGGAGTCAGGAAGACTTATGACTTGCTACGCAGGGGTTTTTGGTGGCCTACCCTACGGAACGATGTTTGCCAATATGTTTCCACATGTTCGGTTTGTGCCGCTAACAAACATCGAACTGGAAGACCGCTTGGTCTACTTCAGCAGGACTCCTTACCTAAACGTCCCTGGGAACATATTTCCACTGATTTTATTGTGGATCTCCCTCCTTCGGGTGATATGTCTGTGATCATGGTAACGGTTGATACTTTCAGTAAGTTAGCTCACTTCTCCGCCTTCAAGCATGTTCCATCAGCCTCAGAGACAGCAGCCGTATTCCTTCGGGATATAGTCCGCTTACATGGGTTGCCTCGGACTGTGGTTTCGGATCGGGGACCTCAATTTACTTCGAAATTTTGGGCATCTCTTTGCCAGGCACTAGGGATTCACAGGGCTCTCTCATCGGGTTACCATCCTCAGAGTAACGGACAGACCGAGAGGTTGAATGCCAGTCTGGAACAATATCTGAGATGCTTTTGTAGTCCACAGCAGGAAGGATGGTATCGCTTCCTTCCACAAGCAGAGTTTGCCTACAACAATGCAGTTCATACGTCCATCCAGATGAGTCCTTTTTTTTGTACCTACGGGTATAATCCCCAACATCTGCCCTGGCTCAGTACCCCTTCCACTAAGATTCCTGCTGTGGACGGGGTTCTGAAGAACTTACATGAGGTACATGAACTTGCACAAAAGGCACACCTGGCCAGCCAACAGGCTCAAAAGAGATGGGCAGACAAGAATAGAAGCCCCAACCCTACGTGGCAGGTGGGCCAATTGGTCTGGTTGTCTACCCGTTTCCTGCCCAGGTGGGTTCATTCTGGTAAATTCTCCCCCAGGTTCCTCGGACCTTTTCCCATTGTGCAACGGATTAATCCGGTTGCCTTTAAGATCAAGCTCCCTGATTATCTCAAGAGGGTACATCCGGTCTTCCATGTCTCCTTACTCAAGGAGTACAAGGAAGATCCTTTCCAAAGACCAGTCCGCAAGGTACGTACACAAGTGAAACCAACACCTGAAGAATATGAAGTGGCTTATTTAGTTGATTCCCGGTACCACCGGGGTAGGTTGCAATACCTAGTGCATTGGAAAGGTTATCCGTTGGATGAGAGATCCTGGGAACCAGTGAGTCATATAAAGGCACCCCGATTGGTTCGGAGATTTCACCGCTTCCACCCGGGCAAACCGGGGGGTCCCCGGAGGAGAAGAGGGTATACTGTCAGGATCGGTGGTTGGAAGGTATGGAATTACTGGCGGCGGCTTTAATTCTACTCTGATTAGCGCTCTAGTCCTCATCCAACATGGCGGACTATACTATATTTGCCGGCTCCTCCCCTTCTGCCGGCGCGTTGTATCTGTTTTCTCTCGCTACTACGCTTGCATTTCGGTGCCACTCTTGTGATTCTAGTGATTCTTGTGATTACTCTATTGTATCTAGAAAACCCCTCCCCGGGGTCTATTCTGTTTGGTATCTGTGATTTCACTTCTTTCTTTTCCTTCTGTTCGTTTACCTACCTGTTTATCATCTTTACCCTCTGTCTGTTCGCCCTCGGTAACTATACTTTCTTTCTCAGATTGCATTTCTCAGCTTGCATTCACAGCTTGCATTCACGACTTGCATTCACGGCGTCTTGCCAAACAAACCAGCCGCTTGTAACACACGCAAAACGGCGGTGTTACTTCCTGTATGCGAACAGCTTTCGCGACTTTCATTTCAGTTTTCTTACTTACTCCTGGCGACCCTCTGTCTGTCCGCCTTCTGTAACTATACTTTCTTTCTTGGCTTGCATTTCACCGCTTGCATTCACGGCTTGCATTCAAGGCGTCTTGCCCAAACGAAACCAGCCGCTTGTATCACACGCAAGACGGCGGTGTTTACTTTCTGTATGCGAACAGCTTTCGCGACTTTCATTTCATGTTCTTACTTACTCCCAGCGATTTTCTTCGGTGTTAAGGGATCTTTGCTATATATATATAATACGCTTCCCTATATGTTTTGTTCGTTACATTCTTCTCTGTGAATTGAGCCATTCTCAGCTTACAGTACTACATTCAGTACTAGATCTGGTCTTTGGAAACAACTCTCACTTACTTTGGAACCAGGGTTTTTTCTGCCTTCCGGCTTTTTCCCTGGGGCGAGGCTGGCCCTCCTGGGGGCCTCCCTGGGCAGTTTCTCATCTCTGTCACGGTGGCCTCTGGAGGGGCCAGACCTTATTTACACGAAAGAAAAGGTCGGAAACTAAGGGATAACCATCCCAAGGAAAGGAAGAAGGACAGTAAGAAATCCGAAAAGGTACTTAAGAACCGTTCTTCTGAGGATTCAGGTGAGGAGAAGGGGGATTTTGAACCAGAACCTGACAGCACCTGCTGTGACGAATGTGGACTATTCGTCCATTCTCTGCAGAGGGGAGCCACCACCTTGGGACCACACTGAGTGGTTCCCCTTTGGGGGACAAGCACTCCCATTCATGTAAGTAATTCCCTGTACAGAGTACAATGTCTGCCTACATGTGAATCAGGAAGTCTGTTACTTCTATTTTGGACTCTACAAATAGTTACCTTTCTTCAATCGCTTTGGCTTCAGGTAATGCTGCATTAAACAGTTAAAGACCAGCAACAATCCCCTTTTGATTGTCATGAAATACTCTGAGAAACCTGAGGGTATTTTCCCAGTAAGACCCGGGGAATCCCTTATTTAGCTGGCCAGGACACGACCATCGCTGTTGGATCAGTTCCTGGGGGTGGACGAGTGGGGGAGGATCATCTGGGCAGGGGAGGGGAGCCCGGGGAAATGCCCCAGGTGAGACGCGGTATTATACCGGAGAAAGGGATGAGGAGGACGAGGTCCCTGAGGCTTTTATGGGTTGTAGTAAATCGACCTCCCTTCCACCCGATAAACGTCCCTTTCGAGAATCCACCATCCCCTCCACCTCTACTGAAAATATTACACATCCCTCGAATTATTCTTTCCCGAAACCCCAGTATACTGCATTGACAAAACACTACGATTCCCACAATCCCCTTTGTTCATTTCCCAATCCTAGCCAATCCCGTCCTTTTGATTATTGTTAACGGAAAATCCAAATCTACTGGGGTAGAGTACTATCATTCCCATAATTTCCTATGTGCTGTTCTACATCCCAGTCATTTTCATCCAATTTGCAAACCTTCCCCATCATACCCCATAAGACACTCAGGAACTCTACCACCCCCCTTTTCCACTCTGAACCTTTCGTCCCAGTGTGACAGACAACAGACTTGTAATGTTAAATCTGTGTATCTGGGAGGTGCCAACCAGAGGGTCAGTAAAAGTCAGGCAGTTAACTTGAACCACACATACCTGACGGCCCTTCCTTTTCCCCACAGGGATGAAAGGTGGAGCAGAAGAGTGCAGTACGAGCAAGGCGAGAAAAGTGAGCCTAGCAGAAATCACGACAAGACGGCTAACATGCGGCAGTTCAAACGAAGGAGAAAGGTGGCAGAAAGTGAGAAGTTGGAGAGGCAGAAAGTAAACTGTTTTTTAAATTTAGTATTATTTAATTTAATTTATTACTAATGTGTTACAGCTTATTATAAGCTTTTCACATGACGTAAGAAATTACATTTGGACAACAGTTAATCATTAAAAATAAATACTAACATATTGAATAGATAGAGAAAATAATAACATAAAAGGCACAGATTAGCAGAAAAGGATCCATAAATCCACCAATGAATGAATATTAGTTTTTTTTTTTTTTTTTTTTTCCTTTTTCCTAAAAGTGACGTTCCCAAAGAGGACATCCCCGAGTTGGCATTTGCTATATGTTTATGCCCAATGATTTCTCAGCAATCGTCCAGACATTATACATAGCAATGTATAATTTCATTCCTTTTCCCTTTGCATTAACGGCTCTATGCCAGAATTCGTTACTGCCAACATATTCCAAGTTATGGACAAAGTCTGTATAAAATATTGTATAGACCTTTGCCATAGCGACACATCTAGTGAGGACATGTTTGCCCGTTTCAGATTCCGTTTTGTCCTTGCACAGCCTGCAGTAACGTTCAGGTAGGGGGAGATTGTTCTTAATCCCACTTATGGCCAGTACAGGTAGCTGATCGATCCTTAACAGAAGAATGAATCGACGTAGCCGTGGTGAAGGGCATAGATTCAGGTATGGTAATGGTTTTTTAATAGTGTAATTCATGAATTGCACAAATTTGTAGCGCTTCAGATCTTCCAAATGCGCAAAGTTGCTGATCCAGTCGTGTAATTCAGATTTCTTGGCTAGCGCTCTCAGCAAAGGAGTAGAGACCACTTGTTGTTTTTGTGTCCAGCCAATAGCTTCGAGGTAGTTGATAATATTCTTTTTCATAATAGAGTATGAAGACACTTTGTTCATTTCGCAGTGAATCGCTGCTAACAATAAATTGGCTGTATCCGGTGTTGCTTTTAGATATAGTTCAGCTCTTTTCCTGAGTACAAGAGACTTCCAGGAAATAAGGCCGAGCTCTAATCTAAGGATGGCCATTGGGATACAGCCCGGGAGACGGAGTATTTTTTTCCAAAATTTTCCTTCGAGGATTTGAAGCCAGTCAAGGTCAATCAATTGTAATGCCTCAAGGCCATAGATTATCATCGGTGTTAAGACCTGAAGGTAGAGTTGGCGTGCTGCCCAGATGGTGTAACCACAGTAGGATGTAGAAAAACGATAAATAAGTGCTGTGACTTGGGCAGCTCTTGTGATTCTAATTTGTTTGCAGATGGTATATTGCCCCTTGGGCTCAACCTCCACACCTAGGTATCTGTAGTATGGGGTATATTTGATTTCCGTCCCAAATATGTTTAGACCGATTCTTGCTGTCTTCTTAGAGCTGAACATTACCATCTGTGTTTTATTCAGATTAATAGCCAGCCCATTTGATTTAGTATAGGACCATAATGCCTCAGCTGATCTTCGCATGCCGCTAATGGTATGGTCCAAGATGACTAAGTCGTCCGCATATGCTAGCACCACACAATGGGAGGGTCCAATCTTAGGGGGGCAGTTATTTTCCAATGATAGCATTTTCGGTATATCGTGAACAAACAGGTTATACAATATTGGTGCCGTAACGCATCCTTGTTTCACACCACAGTTTTGATTGATCTTATTAGTCATATTCCCTTTAGCGTCCAGCTTCAGGGAGACTGTGGTATTGTGGTGCAATAATTTGAGATAATATAGTATTTCTTTGGGACATCCCAATTTTTCGAGTTTGGCCCATAATAATTCCCTGGGGACTAGGTCAAAGGCGGACTTGAAGTCTATGAACAAGGCGTATAAAGGTGGATTACCTGATGTTCTGGCTTTGTTACAGAGAATGTCCATTACTACCAAATTGTGTGTGGTAGAATATCCGCTTCTAAATCCACATTGGAAACGGTCAAGGATCTTTTCTCTCTCTACCCATGTTTGGAGTTCTTGTAGAAGGTATGCTGCAAATATCTTGCCCGTGCAGTCCAACATGGAAAGTAGACGGTAATTACCAGGGTCTGTACGGTCGCCTCTCTTATGTACAGGAATCAAGATTGCTGTCTGCCAGGATTCAGGGATTTGACCTTCCTTCATAATCTTTTCAAAGAGGATCACGAGTATCTCTGCCCAGTATTCGGGATTGCTCTTTAATACGGCATTTGCTAAGCCATTTGGTCCCGGGGCTCTTGAGGATTTGAGCTTTTTTATCCTGATTATCATGGATTCAACTGACACTTTAAAAGGGGTCATAGGTAGATCCTGGAGAATCCTCTCCTGTGGCTTTGCCTGATCCATACCGTTTCGGGTTTTCAGGAATTCCTCCCATTGGCTAATACCAATTGAGTTGGTTAAGGGGATACTGGTGTCACCACGAGCCGTGCTCAGTAATCCCCATTTGGTTCGGGAGTTCCCCGTGCATAGTGTTTGGACTGTTGTTTGCCATTTGAGCAATTGTGTTGCATAGCGTTTCTGCTTTAGCCATGTTCTATAGGCGTTTTTCAACTTTTTACTTAAAGTCAAATAATTGTGCGATGTAATCGAAGCTTTACGTAGTTTCCTCAAATCGGCTCTTAGAGTTCGTTTGGCGTCTCTAATTTCAATGTCGAATATATTAGTGGTCTTAGTCTCAGGAGCCCGCATATTTGTTTTAACTACTGCAAAGGTGTTTGAGAATGCTGCGATCCATTCTTCAATCTCCTTGCTGGTCATAGCTGAGAATTCTGTGCGACACAGATTGGGATAGTTAGTTATATATTCTGTGGCTCGTTTGATGTTATTATCAGACCACCGAATCTTGGAGAGAGCATGGTTCATCTTCAACTCTCCAATAGATCTATGCGATGTATATTGTGTGATATAATTGAAAAAGAGTGTAAGAGTAGCGTGGTCGCTCCAATCATTGGCCTTGATCTTCATATCTGTGACCCAGGTAGTCATGGTGGGACTCACGTATATATAGTCCAATGTACTACTAGATATAGAGTTTCCCCATGTTGGTTTACCCGGGTAATCACTGATGGTTCTGCCGTTTAATATTTCAAAGTTCCATGACTTAAAGAAGTTGAGCCATAGCTGTCCCTCCGTGTTTACACTTCCATGTTTCAATTTGCCTATTTTCTTCAGCAAGGGGTTGTTACTGGTACTCAACTCGCCAATTAAATGGCAATTAAAATCACCAACAAAGATTACCATATTTTTCTTCGGCTCCGTCAGCCAGTTGATCAACAAGTCGTGGCAAGCTTCCTGGATAAACTCGCTCTGAGAAGATTCAGGTGGATTATATATATTAACTAAGAGAACGTGTTCCGTTTTATCTTTACCAGAGAGCTCCAATTCAACTGCTAATACATATTCGTCCAATTTCATGTAAATACGGGTCGATCTTAGCGGATGCAAAATGCCAATTAATAGGCCTCCATATGGTCTTCCCCTTGGACCCTTTTTTGCCAATTCCTGGTGTATGGTGTACCCATTTAGCAGGGCCCGGGAGGTAAGCCACGTCTCTTGTAAGCATATGCAGGTATGGCCCATTAATAAGGGGATTGAGCCATCAGGCGATAATAGATGGCTGAATCCCCGGCAGTTCCAGGATATTATGGTTTTATCTCATTGGTTTGATGTTATTCCTGGTAGAGACTTTATTAGCCATTTGAGCACCTTCTGTATATCTGCCAACTGTACAGAGTCATCTTTAGGTAGCTGTGCTATGGTCCTTTCTTCCATAATTGGACTTGGCATCTGGGTCGGCCACTGGGGATCAGAGATATTAGGATCAGCATCTATTTCCAGGTCAACTTCCCTCAGGTTGGTTTTAAAATTACGCAGCAGCTCTGCGGTAGCTAGGAATTTACAATGGAGGGCCGATGTACTTGAATTCATGACTTCTAATGGTTCGACAAATACAAAGTCCTCGGATCGTAGCACTCTCAGCTGCGGAATGGAATGCAGTCTGATCATCAATGCTGATCTGGTAATCCAATCATGGTTACTAGATTGATAGAGATTTTTGATCAGGCAAATTCTTCCACCCCTAGGTACTATAAAATTGCCCTTGTCCTCATCTGGTGCTGCTGTCAATGTTTGGGGCTCGTTGGTCGGGAGTATTGAGATAGCTGATAGATTGTTTGTATTATTCTGGGATACATTTGTGTCCTGTTCTTTTTCACATAAAGATGATTCTGGTTCTAATGCCGTTGCTGATTTAAAGGTATCGCATTTGTCATTCAAAAGCCAGCTAGTGAGCTTTCCCTCTTTTGCTGCAGTGCGTTTCCGTGCATTCGCCGCTCTCCGTTTTGCTTTCCTCTGTCCCTTTTTGGGAGTGCTGCCTACTGTTGGCCTCGTAATTTCCTCCACTGTCTCTGCTGTATCTGGTAGTATGGTTGTTGCCATTTGATGCTTTCTTCTTCCAATCGCCTTTTTTTTCAGGCGTCTTTGTTTGCGTGAGAGGTAAATTTCCGAGTTATTAGTAGTATTTGGGTCCTGGGTTCCAGAGTCAGAGCCGTCATGCGTATTAGTATTGATGAGTTCCGGCTCGGTCTCCTTTGGAATGTTTTTCTCGGTGTCGCTTGTTGCGATTGCGAGAGTGATGTCTAGTATTTTCCCACACATCTTCAGTAGTATGTTTAATGCAAATTGTACAGATGCAACAGAGGCTTGCAAGTCCCCCAGGCTTGTACTGCCTTCTTCATGGTCGCTGTTGTTTTCTGGATCCTGCGAGTCTAAGTGGACGTCAAGATTAGGGGAAGCGGATAGTCTGTCTGACGCTTCCCGTTGTGAGGTTATCGTCTGGTGTTGGTAACTATTAATTTGGTTGCTCGTATTGCTTCTCGGCAGCGGAGTCATGGCTCTCTGCATAGACAGGCAAAGGTCTAGCAGTGAGTTATTGTCAATTATGCTCTCCCCTAGGCACACTGAGTTGTTCGTTCTGCTGTGAATGCTCGGCTCCTTCTCCTCGCTTGGCAGTGGACTTGTGGGATTTGGAGTAGGCGGAGGTGGAAAAAAGTCTGTAATAATACCTCTTTCCTTCAGAGCAGATTTCGTACCCTTACCCTTATTCAACCCTGTGGTAGAGGTTCTGCCCTTTTGATTCCAAAGGTTGTATCTCGTGGCAGAGCACTTCTTGGCATTTAGCATAGTGAGTTTGATCCTTCACTTTCTTAACAAATCAGGGTTATGAGGGAATGCGCCGTGTATAGAATACCCAACAGGATCACCTTTTGTTGATGGTGTATAATGCTCCCTTGGCACTTTCAAAACATTGGGAATTGCGAGCTGGGTATTTTAGGAGTATTTTGAGCAAATCCTCAGGTGGTTAGCACAATTGGTGCAAAAGCTCCAATAGAACTTTCAATCAGTGGGCACAGCAGTTGTGTCCTAGGCTCAGTCAAATGGTCCAGAATTTCCCTGATCCACAGTATGTATGACTAATAAGATCCACGTTTATGGATTGCGCCTTCCCTTGCCTCTGACTAACATGCCATTATTCTAAGTACAGGCAAAGCAGGGAAGGAAGCAAGGGGTATATGCAAAAGTTCCAGGCAATTGTGCTAAATGCGATGGCACAACACGTGTGCCAAATAGCAGAAGTAGAGACCAGATGGCAGGGGGAAAAGAGAAGGGGGGGGGAGGAGGGGGCGCTACAGCCCAGGCTCCCGTGGCAAAAGGGGGGGGGTGGGTAGGGGTGAGGCGAGAAGAATCCCAGCTCAGTCCCCCAGTTCACCACTCGCTATACCTCACCTCTGCTGCGCACGTCAGCGTTCCCGCAGGAAGTTGCAGGCGATTTGCGGGAGCTGAGGGAGCTGTCCAAGCCACGAGTCAGCGCGGCTTGGCTCAGATCTACTTCTCGGCTCTCCCGGCCCTCCGCAGCCCCTATACCAGAGCAGCATCCATCCAGGTCTCCACAGTTGCGCCCCACCTCACCCCGTCGCACGTCTCCGAGTTGCTGCTTCTGGCCTCCGGCTCCTCGCCGCTAGAGGAAAGCACCCAAAGGGCCCGTTGTCCGCGTCAAGCCGCACCTACAACACACGTTCAGTCTCCTGCAATGTGACGTGTGACGTGGCCGCTTCCGACGCTTCAACATGCACAGTGTTACTTGTGTTGCACAGTATTATGCCAGAAAATCACAAGATGCAAATACTTACAGCAAATTATTTCTATACTGCAAACTTTCAGAATTGCACGTGCAGTTTGTTTTGAGATGTAACTTTAAATAATATAGGGACCATCACTGAACCATGTCACAGTTCACATTAGAGGTAGAATTTGAACTGATCATTTTTGTGAGATGTGGTGGTCTAGTGGTTAAGGATCTGGCCCTGATATCACAAGGTCTTATGATTGAATCCTCTGTGAAACTTCCCATTTAAAAAATAAAAAAAAGGATTATAATTGGAGCTTGCCATTTTATTTTTAAAAAAGAGATTACAATTTGAAAAACGAAGAGACAGGCAGCACATTTGATAATTGTTTTTCCGTGGCATGCAAAACCTTTTTTTGGGGCATGGCATGTGACACGTGCCATTGGCCATTGGCACGTATCACTTGTAGTAGTGACATGCAGTGGCACGTGTCACTGGCACATGACACATGGCATATTCAGCTCCTACCCCTACTGGGACAGCATGGCGTCGGAGATAGTACGACTGAGGATTGACTGAGGATTGCCACTATACGCCCTACACAGAGTCTGTGGGCAGAGAGCTGTAGTACTGAGAAGCTAAAAGATATGGAGCTAGGGAGCGGACTGTGAGCACATAAACATAACAATGCTGCAGATGTATGCATTATACTCTGATGTAAGATGGGAAATACTCTGGCAGCATATCTCAGCAGGTAATATGAAACGTAACTTAACACAAACCCAGACGAGCTTAACAACAAGACACGGGCAGTGTTTGGGAACAAAGGAGTAGAGTGCCCTGGCTGTTGGCTGTGGCGAGACAGCGAACAGCCAACAGCACTTGTAGGAGTACTTGCTTGGATGCGCGTGGCCGCGTATTTAAGGTGCCTTCTGGGAGTGGGAGGAGCCAAATTAAAAATCAGCTGTAAGAGAGAAGATAAAGTAACTATATTAACACACAAGCACTCTATAACTATGGGAGTATGAAGTCCTTAGTAGAAAGTCCAATTTGGAGCCAGGACGAACAGTGGGGGAGCATACCAAATATTCATAGTTCAGTATAGTCCAGGAAGAGAGTAGCCAACACAGCCAACAGCACTTGTAGGAGAACTTGCTTGGACTTCCTTTGTTATATTTACGACAGACACCGGTTAACATTTTGGGAAGAGATTTGATGACAAAACTAAACATGACCATTTCATTCACTGATCAAGGAACAGTGTGCTCCACTCCAGGCATATACTATTTAAACCTGGGTGAACTTACACTGGTGTTCACAGGGCAAGTGGCTCTGCGGGGCATTCCAGTAGATCCAGAGGTTTTTCTATATGGAGTGAGCATTCTATTGACATGGCTACCTGGCTTAGTGGGAACAATTGTGAGGATATCTGACGAATACCTATGGATGAAGAGGGGGGGACAGACTATACCTATAGAATTAGAAGCAGCCATAGTACAAAGGGAAATGGAAATGGTTGAAGGAGTAGATGATGATGGTAGACCATGGAGAACAGTATTAGCTCTCGAGGAAGGGTACAGATTGACTGACATCACTGATGACGAAATGTTCAGGGAAGACCAAACAGATGATGAAGTGGTATTCTTTATGAGCATCACATATTGGATAAGGATAGAAAAGAGGGACATCTCACAGCGAATGGCGATAGTGCTGCAGCGTCTAGGATATTTTCAGGAAGACTTGGAAAAGGTGCCAAGCGTCCTTTAAACCACAGGCACTTATTACGTAGGTCTATTAAAGGGAATAGGGCAAGCAAAAATAAAGCTGAAGCCAGGAGCGATTTTACCTCGAGCAAGACAGTACCCCATGTCTCGAGAGGCTGATGATGGTATATTGCAGACTATCTCGGCACTGATGGAACAAGGAATTCTGGTGCCATCGGAATCATTGTGTAACACTGCAGTGTATCTGATCAAAAAATCTAAAGGAGGGTCGTGGAGATTTATACATGATATGAGACCAATTAACCAGATTGTAAAGGCAGAGTTTCCTTTAGTTCCTAATCCGGTGACGATACTATGCAGTATCTCGGTGGAAGCTTGATATTTCAAGGTGATGGATTTTGGAAAATGAGTTTTTCTCGATCCCGTTGTAGAAGGGTTCACAAGACTTGATGTTATTTAGGTTCTGCCAAACTCTACTGAAACATACTAGTTTGTCCAGAGGTACTGTGAGTCCCCATCGATCTTTAACAGAGTCCTACAGATGGATTTAGGCAATATTGATCTTAAGAGTGCAGGGATACAATACGTAGATTTTGATTTGCAGCACCACGGAAGATGAGTGCAGACAAGATTCTATTCAGTTGATGACTATTCTAGCAGACAAGGGATATAAGGTTGACAAGGAGAAGTTAACATAGTGCCAAGAAGAGGTGTTATACATGGGGTAGCTGATTTTGCATGAAGGAAAGAAGGTGACACCTGAAAGAGCTGAGGCGATTACGAAAACCTCAAAGCCAAATACAGTGAAACAGATGCAGCAGTTTTTGGGGTTATGTAACTATGTTAGAGCCTTGGTGTTTTTTTACAGTACGTACACAAGACCCCTTTTGCAAGCTTTAAAAAAAGCACAACTGGCTAAAGTAAACACATAATCGACTGAGGAAATGGTGGAAGGGTTTAAGGAGCTGAAAAAAGCAATTTGTACAGCCCTTGTTTTTGGAATTCCCAATTATGCTGAGGAATTTTATCTGTTTTTGCACACAAATGGGGCAGTCATGACAGCAATACTTACCCAGAGAACCACATTGGGGTCCAAGCCTTTAGTATATTACAGTCTGATTTTAGACCCAGTTCTGAGAGGGCACTTCCCTTGCGAACAGTCATTGGCAGCCGCCACAGTTGCAATTGAGTAGTCTACAAGTATTGTGATGGGCAGCTCTGTGACTCTGTTTGTGGAGCATGCTCTATTTTCCATTTTAGAGAAACATAAAGGCACACTGACATCCCAAGGAGCTTCAGTTTATGAGGTAATGATTTCAAACCCAACAATTAAAGTTGTAAGATGTAAAATAGTGAACCCTGCCAAGTTTATAGCTGAGCCAGTAAAAGAAGCCTAGCATGTGCATGACTGTGCTAATTATGTTGAATTTTATGATGATGTACCCTGAGTTACGGAAAATGCTTTGGCGGGAGATGGTTCTTCGGAAATGGATCAGACTAGTGGGGTTAAGGCATTCTGGCCCAACAGTAGTGAGGCGCAAATTAAATGGAGAATTTGAAGTTGTAGCAAGTTCAAGACTACCGTCTCACTGCTCATCGCAAGCATCAACATTAGTAGCGCTTATTGTCGCACTTGAAATACGAAGGGCAGGAAGTGCCGGTGTACAGTGACTCCACCTACGTGATGTTAACCGTACATGCAGGACTAGCACGTTGGAAAAGGAGGGGTTACCTCAGTCTTAACAGCATGCATCCATAGTGGACAGGCTTATTAAGGCACTACAACTTCCAGTGGCCAGAGCAGTCGTTAAATGCGAAGCTCACGCTAAGCAAACAGATTTTATCTCTTGCAGGAAGGAAGCCGCAGACAAAGAAGCCAAAAGGCTTGCATATTCTCCAGATATTTCAAGTTTTGATACTGAGAATATTAAAGAGAAAGTAGTTAATACCAGGGTGATGCAAGAAGGGTTTAATAAATTGTCGATAACCAAACTAATGGAGATTCAAGCGGGTGCACCACAGGACGAGCAGGAATTATGGAAACTAAGGGGATGTTCTTTATCCCCCACAGAAGCATTATGGTGACAAGATTGCACTGGAAAGCCAATGATGCCAGTAGCATTATTAAAGGTTGCGCTTGAACAGCTGCATTACCCCGTGCATGTAACTAGGGAGAGTCTTGCAGCTACAATTGCAGAAGACTGGTTCATTCCGAATTTGTTGGAACACGTTGCACTATTTTTGGTAAACTGCATCGTGTGTCAAAGGTTTACTGCTGGGCACACACTGAGGACAAATAGAGGGGTAATATCTTGACCGTTACATATTGACTATGTCAATTTGCTGCAAGTATGTAATGGATATAGGTATCTATTAGTGGTGGTGCGTCACTTTGCTAGGTGGATCAAGGCAGGTCTGTGTACACACCCTGATGCCACTTGCACAGCAAAGTTTATAGTGCACAAAGTTTTCTTGAGATTGGGGTGTGTGTGTGTGTGTGTGAAGTGCTGCGATCCGACAATGAGCCACATTTTGTTAATGAGCTATTTGAGCAAATGGCACTTCTATTGAGCATTAAACACACATTTTCTTCAGCTTATCACCCGCAAGCGAACAGGATTTGTGAGAGACTCAATGGCCTCCTTAAAGAAAGGATTGCCAAGATTATATTGACTTTGAAGAAGGGATGGCTATATTGCCTTCCTCCAGCTTCATATGTCCTTAGGAATCAGCCGGGATCAGACCATCACCTCACCCCTCAAGAGTTAGTGACAGGGCAGCAAATGAGAATGCCTTTTACACCTCCGTCTAGGAGTAGAAGAGATGCCCGGAATGTAGCTAGAACATTAGGTGATGAATTGCATGACTATTTGACATGTATGACCTCTAGCATCTCTCCCATTTCAGATCGACTCAAGCGCCAGGGCGGGTCGGTCTCAGAACACAGATGAAGACAATTCAACAACCAACCCAACTGAGCTTCTATCGGCACCTATGTTATATGTTGGCGAGTTAGTGCTGATAAAAAACTACTAGAAAGTGACATGAGCAACGTTTTAATTGCCCCTTTTGCGTTGAAAATATAACCCGTTCAGCTTTGAAGGTCCAAAGAAGACAAGCTTGGTTTCACTTGGGTGACGTGAAAGACTACAAAGGTGAGACCCCCCTTCCACTGATGCTGATCCAGTAGCAAGACAAGAAGAATTTCAGCGTTTGCAGACTGGATCAATGACGAAGGACAACAAAGCAATGACTAGTGGATGAAACAGATTTAGCTTGGACTACAATTCGGAGGACAATCCTTATAGATATTTTAGCAGGAGTGCAGAGACTTGCTGAGAATTTTAGTAGGCCAAAAATGAACTTTAGAAACACATTGAAGCATCATAGATATGCCTAAACGTCAGTTATTGATCAGAAATTGGAAACTAGAGGAGTATCCAGATTTATTTTGTGGTACATACCTGTTCTAAAGCAGTTAAACATATGGTACTTACTGATAGTGATGTGCATCTGCTTGTGCTTGCTGTTTTTCTATTCATAGTTCAAGCTTATCCTGCTCTTGTCAGAATGGACGTTGATAATCAGACCTTATTACAGGATCCTTAAAAGGCCCTTTGATTAGAAGGCTTCTAATTGCAATTATTGAGCACATTTTACAGTTATAAGTGTAAAGAAATGTGATAAATTGTATTAAAGATGAGAAATCTGGAAGCTGGCATGGTTCTAGAGAATGAACAAGTACGAGGATGGCACTAAAGGTGGTTGCCCATGTTTTGGTACATACTATATGCCTGCATGATTACACTCTTTGTCTTGACTTTCTATTCCTTCTTTTTCACAGTCTTTATAAAACTAGTACTCTCTCTGCGACAGACGCCTCTATGATTCCCCCCACTACGGGAATTGCTTTTGATTTGCTTACTTCCACTGAGGTAGAAGTTCCTATGGTTCTCCCAACTGTGAGAACTGTTTTTGATTTGCTTCATAAGTATTATACAAACTCTGACTTTGTAAGGCATAAGAGAAGTGCAGAGGAAGATAATGAGGGGATAAATACCTATCTACACAATGCAGCACACTTGGCAAATAACATGTTGTATCAGCACATGAGAAAGGTGAGAGACTGTCACGCTCCTGCCATCCTGGCGTTTGTGGCATGCCTGGCGTTTGCACCGCCATTGATTTTCCCGTTACGCTCGTAACGTTCTTCCCTGTTACGGTCTAGTCTTTCTGGTCATTTCCTTCCTGCTTCCTACTTTAGCCACTCCCCCTGTTTAAACTTTGTGTTGCAGCTCCGTTGAGCTTTGCTTTCTCTTTGGGTTTACGTTCCTTTGTGATTTCCCCTTGCAGTCGTTACTGCCTTCTGCTTTCTTTCTTTCCCTGCTCTTTCTATCTTCCCGGGCTGCTTCTGTGTGCCTTCCGCTGCCGTCTTTACTGCGGTCTGTCTTTTTCCCCTTGCCTTATGCTGCTTGTTCCTCGTTGCTTCTCTGTGGTTCCTCCCGCGCCTCTGGTATTCTTCTTTTTCCTTTTGCCTTTTTCTGCCCTTCCCGTCGTCTTCTTACGGCCCTTCTCTCCTTCTTACCTGGGTTTTCAGTGCACCTGCCCTTCTGCCCTCCTTCTTCTTAGCTTTGTTTTACTCACCTGCTTTTGCCTTAGCATTACGTGTTTTTCCAGTTTCGTACTCCGCGAACTGGACTTGCTCAGCCTTCGTTTCCCGCTGGCCTGTTTTCCACATTTACACCAGGTGGATCCTTTGGTTTACCAAAATACCGGCAGTAAATTCTATTCAGATTCAATCAAGAGGTTTTTTTTCAAGCCAATGGCTTTTTTCCTCTTGTTCAGGCGCTTGCGGAAGGAGGTCCTGTGTTCACCGTTTTTCTACACGCGACACAGTGGCTTCCATCCGAGGGAGGCCATTTCTCTATAAAAAGAAGAAGACCTTCCGACGGAAGAAAGACAGGAGGCATGGGTGGTCTACAGAGGACTCAGGTGAGGAGAAGGAGGCGGGGGACTATTCGGATTTGGAGGATTCCATTGATGTGACATCTAGCATTCAGCACAGTTTTCAATACCACCCAGAACCTGCAATGGCTACCTATCAGGAATAAGGGCTGGAACAGACGTGGAGTGCTAAAATTCGCCTACTAATACCAGGGAACGCTGGAGGACCTGAAACTACATTTCCCAGCATCCTCAGAGCGCCTGGTAGTTCTGGGCACACGCGCAGTGCCAGCTGTCTTTGATTGTGAACAGCTTATTAGCAGGCAATGGCATGCGGCAGGTGTGGCTTATTTTGTTCGATGGAGCAGTTGGCGTCGGGCGGACAGAGGAGGGTTGCTGCTCACGGCGCGGTGATTTCCTGATGGTAGCAAGTATCCTGCAGAGCGGAGGGGCTACAAGGCTGTCGGGCTGATTTATTGCGGCTTGCTCTTCGTCTGGGAATTCCCGCGGGGCTCCCAGAATTAAGATAAGTACTTGGGAAAGCTTGGTGAATTCATGGGAAGTGTCTGGTGTTTTAAGACGGTCCGAGAGCGGGCCTGTGTATTTACTTCTCATGCTGGAATGTGTTTGCAACATTAACCAATATAAACTTTGGAAAACAGAAGCATGCAATTTCATGCGGGGAAAAACAAGTCTACTGCACTAACAAGAAGCGGGATTCTAATACCGCACGTGGGCATTGAGTCAAATCTCAACTAGTGCTGCAACCTAGTTGATGCACCTTTATGTTTCTTGTCTGTTGCTTACGCTCGCCCAAGGGGCCATGTGTAATTGTCTATCATGTTGGGGAGACTCCCATTTGTTTGTTTCCATTATGTTGCTTGCTATAGGTTTCTATTATGTGTAACAATGGTTTAGAACACATATTAAGGTGTGCTTATCAGGTGTAGGGCAGAGAACAGGTGGAATGGTGTACTCTTGCATCTGAATTACATGCATTGCATTATCTGTAGATTTATCAAAAGGGAATCCTTGGTTTGTTATATGTTTAGACAGGTTAGGGTTTTTTCCCGGTGCTTCCCCTTTCCCATCCGACTTTGGAGTTCCTTAAACTTTTTCCGGTGTTCCTATTTCCCCACCCTATCCACAACCGCTTCCTAACCCCTCTTCCCCCCATTGGCTGCCACGTGGCAACCTGTTCAATATATACATCAGGTGCCTGTGCCAACCACGGTGGGAGGGTCGAATTCATTCGGCTTCTGTGGTTCGGGGGAGAGTGTCGATCTATCTTCCCCTCCATTAAGTTGTAATTGTGACACTACCCCTGAACAGATACAGGAGTTGGTCAGCGCTGTGCAGGGTCTCTCTCAAGAGCTCCGTGCCCTCAAGGCAGATAATGACAACCTCCGACAAATGGTTACTTTCCGTGAACAACCTCACACAGAACTACCCCCCATGCCACTGGCCTCTGGGAAGTTCGATGGGAATCCTAGACGATTCAAGGAATTTATGGAGGCATGTATTATACACTTTACTTTCCATCCGCTCACCTATGCATCCGACCAAGCACGGATCGGGTTTCTGGTGTCCAATCTAACAGGCAATGCCTTAGCCTGGCCTCACCGTTGGTGGCAAGTGCCAGTCCTCTGTTGCAGGATTATGGGGCCGATCTCTTAGCGGCTATTGTAAAGATTGATTTCCGGCTGTCTGAACGGAAGACCGAAAAGAAGAAGGGACGGTCTTCCATGATGTTTTCCGACCTGCCATCTTCCTCCTTACCTGCTCCTCATTTACCCAAAGAAGAACGTATGCAGATAGGTACAACGAGAGGTCCCTTGGCCCCTGAGAAATGCAAGAGATGCAAGGACAAAAACTTGTGTATGCATTGTGGTTCTGACACTCACCTCCTGAGGGACTGCCCAGAAGTACCACCCTGCCGTTCAGGAAACAAACGACCTCGGAACTGAATGGGACGGGTTTCTGAGGAAGGCAAGAAAGTCCCTATGTTTCTGTTACAGTTTCGTCTACAGTTCCTTTAGAAGACAACAGCCTTATGGTGATCCCTTTATCACTGAAGATCAAATACAAACAAGTCAAAACACTGACACTCCTGGAGTGTGGTGCTGCAGGCAACTTCATGGACATCGTATGGGCTAGACAGACAGGAATTGAGCAAGTTGCTAAAGAAGAAGATCAGAAAGTTGAAGGAGTTGATGGTACCCCTCTCAGCTCCAGCTCGATAACCCATGCCACCCTTCCTATGGAGATGACCATACAGCAATATCAAGAGGTCATCCAGTTTGATCTTATCTGTGCCGTACACTTCCCAGTCATCCTCGGGGTGTCTTGGCTCCGCAAGCATAACCCTACCATAGATTGGTAAAAAAACTATATTACCTTCAATTCGTATCATTGCCGCAAGTCGTGTTCCACAAGAAAGACGCATGAACCTGTAACGCTCACCTGATTCCCACGGAGGCGCAGGTCTGGCTTCAAGTGCTGATGCTTCTTCAATGGTGAAGCGCAGGACTCTGAAGATGGACAGGAAGGGCCCTCTACTCTGGCTTCTCCGGCTCGCAGGAATATTCCCCTGTGCGTGAAAAGGGAGTATAACCTACTGACTGAGTTATGCTCAAGCCTCCCACTCTCTTCCAACCCTCCACAATACCCTTCCACGATTCCCTGTGAAGTCTCACCTTAGGGTCAGGAAGGATGAGCTCTCCATCCTGCTTCTGATGCAGGGGCACGTTGAAACCCAGTTACTTCACTGGATTGAGGATTGATGGGAGTTCAGGGTAAGCTTGACTATTCAGTTAAGGCTCTGTAAAAGTTCTGTTGCAAGTTCAAAAGTCCAAGCTTAATAATAATGTTCATTGTCTTTTTGCAACAAGCGCTATTGTTTTTATCTTTTTTCCCCTTAGGGGCCGGGGTTCGGAATGCCGGAGATATGGCACTGACCCGAAGTGAAACGTGCGTTTCCAGTTCCAGTAAATGGCAGGTTAGTTCTGGATGAGCGCTCGGGAACTGACTTTGCATACGCTCATTCAATGTCTTTGTCTTTTTTCCCCATAGGGGCCGGGGTCCGGAAAATGCCCGGAAGCGTCAAGACCCGAAATGAAATGAGGTAAGTCTTATTCCCTTCCTTCTCTCACCTCTTATTCTTGTCTTTTTATCTAGGCTCTGGGAAGTGGCTGTGTATCCGGATGATCGCTGCTGAAGATGGAGGAACCCAGGAAAGGTGAGTGAAATGCAGCGCTGCAGCGATCGTAACGAAATGCTTTTAAAAAATAATGTCTCCCCTTTCAGGATCGTCGGTGATGTCTCCGTGGTGCAGATTTAGCTGGTAAGGTCTCTTGTCTCCCTTTGCAGGTGACCCAGGATGCTGACAGGCGTGGCTGACGTCCAGAAGCAGGAGCTGACACGGTGAGCGTCCAGCTGCGAGGAGCAGAACAACGCGAAGCGTGAGTTGCTGATCGGGTGTGGTTTAAATAGCTTTAGAAGAAGTCCCAAGTGTGTATCCTTCCTCCGATCAGGTATGTATCCTTCCCCGACCACACCCGGGTGGAAAGTAGTCCCACAGGTAAAGTAGTTCCATTCAGGCCTCAAGAGGGCCTGGATGAGGCAGCATGGTCTGCATCAGGTAAGTGCACATGAAAACACTTGCACACATGTCTAGCTTTATGAGCCTGGCGCCTAAGGCGCCAGGACAGAGGTCCAACATGAGCCTGGCGCCTAAGGCGCCAGGACTGCTTTCAAAGGGCCCCAGCTTGGGCCCGCTGGCACTCCCTTGGGGGAAATGATGCCTGCCTCTGGGGTCGCTGGGTCGGTCCTGGCTCCTTGGAGGTAGGCATCATGACAGTACCCCCCCTCAAGGCCCCTCCCAAGGTTCTTCCCTCTGGGGGTTTGGGCTTGTTCGGAAATCTCCGGTGAAACCTAAGTACTAACCGAGGTGCGTGGACATGGTTACTAGGCTCCCACGATCTCTCTTGAGGTCCATATCCCTTCCAGTCAACAAGATAGAAGAGTTTTGACTTTACCACCTTGGAGTCTAAAATGTCTTTAACTTCGAATTCTAATTCCCCTTCAATTTGAACTGGATCTGGAGGCTTGGACAATCGGGTTCCTGGTTGTACTGGCTTCAAAAGTGATGCATGAAAAACTGGATGAATACGCATGTTGGACGGTAGATCCAGTTTAAAGGCCACTGGGTTGATTATAGCTTTGATGGAATAAGGTCCTATGAATCTGGGATTGAAGGTTCGCGGGCCTTGAGGGGTAAATGTTTTGTTGCTAGCCATACCTGGTCTCCTACTTGGTAAGGAGGAGTTTTACTTCGGTGCAAATCAGCGTTTTCTTTATACTTTTTCTTGGCTTGCTGTAAATGAGTTGCAGCTTCTTTGAAGGCTCGGGTTATTGTGGAATGCAGACGATTTACTGCGGGCATTTCCAGGGTCAGAGGTGGATCTAGGTCAGAGGTCCGAGGATGGTGACCATACAAAGTATAAAAGGGGGTTTGTCCGGTTCCAGAATGCACTGAATTGTTGTATGCATATTCTGCGATCCAAACGATATCTTTCCAATTTAACTCGGATTGGTGTAACATGCACCGAAGATATTGCTCGAGAGTCTGATTGGTTCTCTCGGTTTGTCCGTCGGTCTGGGGGTGGTGGCTGGTGGATAACCGCACATCTATTTGTGCTAGTTGGCAACACTTCTTCCAAAAATGTGAGATAAATTGACTTCCACGATCCGAGACTAATATGGAAGGGAAACCATGTATGCAAACTATATTCTCCAGGAATTCCTTGGCCAAGGTGGAAGCTGAAGGCAAACCCTTTAAAGGGATAAAGTGGGCCATTTTGGAGAATAGGTCCACAATTACAAGGATTGTGTTGTAACCAGCACAAGGAGGCAGGTCTGGTATAAAGTCCATTGACAGGGTGTGCCATGGCGCCGGTGGAATATCCAAGGGCTGAAGTAGGCCGGCTGGCCTTTTCTTTTGAGCCTTGTTTTGGGCGCAAATTCCACAAGACAGTACAAAAGACTTTATGTCTTTTCTCCAAGAAGGCCACCAGAAGTGGCGTTTGATTTTTTCCTCTGTTTTAGCGATACCAGGGTGTCCTTCCATTAACGATTCATGATGATGGGCAATAACAAGTTCTTGCAATTCTTTACTTGGCAGAAACAACCGCCCCTGGAAGTAGGGTAAGTCATCCTTAACGGTGTAATGAGGACCCTTTTGACTCCATTCCAGTAAGGTTGAAGAGTCTAGAAGTTGTTTTACTTGCGTTTGGATATCCTCAATAGTTTGCAATGAAGTTAAGCCTAAGATTCTTTGCTCAGGTATGATGGGCACAGGTTCTAAGCTCGAATTAGGTTCTTCCATGCCAATCCGGGATAAGGCGTCTGCTTTTCCATTCTTGCAGCCAGGGCGATAGGTAATTACAAAATCAAATTCCGCAAAGAATAGATCCCATCGGAGTTGTCGTGAAGATTGAGCTTTGGCCGTTTTTAAATACTGTAAGTTTCTGTGGTCCGTAATTACGGTGATGGTGTGTCTTGCCCCGAGAAGGTAGTGACGCCAAGCCTTGAAAGCAGATTTGATGGCCAGTAACTCTTTATCGGTAATTGCGTAGTTGATTTCAGGAGGAGAACATTTTTTTGACCAAAAGGCCACTGGGTGTAGTTGGTTAGTTTTTGGGTCTCTTTGCGAGAGGACAGCTCCCATGGCTGAACTGGATGCATCGGTTTCCACTATGTATGGGAGATCTGGGTGCGGGTGCTTCAATACAGGTGCAGAGGTGAATTTGGTTTTCAGATCCTGGAAGGCTTGTTCGGCCTCAAGAGTCCATTCGAAGCGTTTGATTTTCTTTAGGAAAGCGGTGATGGGTTGGACTATTCAGGAAAATTCCGGGATGAATCTTCGATAGAAATTGGCAAAGCCGAGCATGCTCTGAACTCCCTTCACCGAGCTTGGAGATGGCCATTTGAGGATGGCGTCCACCTTTCGCGAGTCCATTCGGACTCCTTGAGGTGTCAGGATGAATCCGAGAAACTCAACTTCTGTGGTATGAAAAACGCATTTTTCGAGTTTTGCAAATAATCTGTGCTGGCGCAGTTTCTCAAGAACTGCCCTAACATGTTTTTTGTGATCAGATTCTGAAGAAGAGTACACCAAGATGTCGTCAATGTAAACAATGACACAGATATCGATAAGTTCCCGAAGAACATCATTCATAAAGTACTGAAAGGCGGCAGGTGCATTGCACAAACCGAAGGGCATCACCTGATATTCGAAGAGCCCAAACTTGGTGCGGAATGCAGTCTTCCATTCGTCGCCTTCTTTTATGCGCACCAGGTGATAAGCTCCTCGGAGATCTAACTTGGTGTACACACAAGCGTCTTTCACCTGGTCGATAAGCTCAGGGATCAAGGGCAGAGGATAACGATTCTTAATCTTTATTTGATTTAGGGCGCGATAGTCAATACACGTTCTAAGGTCGCCTTCTTTTTTCGGCACGAAGAACAGAGCTGAAGAGACAGGAGACTTGGATGGGCGAATAAAACTATTGGCTAGGTACTGATCTAAGTACTGACGCAAATGCAGGTTCTCAGGTTCCGTAAGAGCATAAATCCTACTACAAGGTAGTTGAGCATTGGGTACTAAATCGATTTGGCAATCATAAGACCGATGGGGAAGTAACGTGTTAGCCTGTTCTTTCTGAAAAACGTCTTGGAATTCTTGGTATTCTGACGGTAACTGTACAGGGGTGGAAGTTGCAGAGGCTAGACCCATAGCTGGATGTCTTGGATAACAAGTTGTTTCACAATAAGGAAAACATATCTTCTTTGCTCGCCAGTCAATTCTGGGATTATGTGTTTCTAACCAAGGAATTCCAAGAATTACTTGAAATTGTGGGGCCTTGATCACATCAAACACGATTGCTTCCCGATGTCCATCCTGACCCACTAGTGTCACTTCAACAGTGGAATGCGTTACAGGCCCTGAGGCTATTTCGGTTCCATCTACTGTAGTAATGACATCTTGGGTTACTTTCGGGCGGAGAGGAAGCTTAATCCTGGAAGCCAATTCACGGTCTATGTAATTTCCAATAGCTCCACTGTCGATGTATGCTTTTATAGCATGCAACTGCTGAGGCTGTTTTGGGTCCACGAGCACCATTGGCATGACAAAATGCGAGGTCAGAGAGTTAGTTTTCAAGCTCGGCAAGCGGATCCCTACGCTTGCCGGGCTAGGTCGTTTCCCGAATCAGGTGTCACTAATTCGTTATCAGTAGCTCCAACCACCTTCTTAAGTGGTTTAACTGGACAATTTCGAAGAAAGTGACTGGAAGTCCCGCAATACAGACAAAGTTCCATTTGCCACCTTCTCTCTCGTTCTTTCTGCGTTAATGGTCCTTTAACACCACCGATTTACATAGGTTCAGATACGTCGGTACTCTTGGAGTTAGCGTGGGTTTTGATCGGTGCTCGGTTTTCATACTTGAACCGATCTGCTTTTCTATTTTGAAGTCTGTGATCAAGTTGAACCACCAAGTCAATGTAGTCTGCGCAGACCTGGGGTGGGTTTACTATCTGAGCTAGAACATCCTTAAGCTCTCAGCGCAGGCCTCGATTAAACAATGTGATCCTTTTGCTTTCTGGCCATCCAGTTTCCACAACCAGTCTGTTAAAGGTGGCTATGTAGGACAGAAGATCCTGATTACCTTGTCGTAAGGATAGCAGTTCGTTATCAAGGGCCTGTCCTTGAGAGTGTGGAGCGAACAATCTTTCCATGCTGGCCTGGAAGCCCTGAAAATTCTGGAGAATGGGATCTTCCTGATTTACCAATGGAATAGACCAATCGGCAGCACTGCCACTGAGGTAAGATAGTATAAAGGCTACCTTGGTCTGGTCGTTAGGGAAGGCTCCGGGTCTGCATAGAAAGGGTAAACGACATTGGTTCATAAAGACGGCAGATTTCTTGGGATCCCCCGCAAAACGTTCAGGCGGGGCCAAAGGCATGTGTCCAGGTAGATTAATTTGTACCGGGTTACTCAAACCCATTGATGTGGAAATGTCTCCGGAATTAGGTAAAGGAGTGTGCCCTGCCTGGGCCTGTAATAACCTTTTGGCTAGGTCATCAGTTCTTTCCTTGGATAAGATCAGTTCTCTTTTGAGAGCGTTAGTCTCCTGGCGGGCTGAGTGCACCTCCGCCCGTAACTCCCCCAAAAGCTGGGCCAGCTGGTCAGTCTCGGAAGTCTCCATAGCGCCCGGGTGGGAAATTGTGGGTAGGCTTCGCGTTCTGTAACGCTCACCTGATTCCCACGGAGGCGCAGGTCTGGCTTCAAGTGCTGATGCTTCTTCAATGGTGAAGCGCAGGACTCTGAAGATGGACAGGAAGGGCCCTCTACTCTGGCTTCTCCGGCTCGCAGGAATATTCCCCTGTGCGTGAAAAGGGAGTATTACCTACTGACTGAGTTATGCTCAAGCCTCCCACTCTCTTCCAACCCTCCACGATACCCTTCCACGATTCCCTGTGAAGTCTCACCTTAGGGTCAGGATGGATGAGCTCTCCATCCTGCTTCTGATGCAGGGGCGCGTTGAAACCCAGTTACTTCACTGGATTGAGGATTGATGGGAGTTCAGGGTAAGCTTGACTATTCAGTTAAGGCTCTGTAAAAGTTCTGTTGCAAGTTCAAAAGTCCAAGCTTAATAATAATGTTCATTGTCTTTTTGCAACAAGCGCTAATGTTTATGTCTTTTTTCCCCTTAGGGGCCGGGGTTCGGAATGCCGGAGATATGGCACTGACCCGAAGTGAAACGTGCGTTTCCAGTTCCAGTAAATGGCAGGTTAGTTCTGGATGAGCGCTCGGGAACTGACTTTGCATACGCTCATTCAATGTCTTTGTCTTTTTTCCCCATAGGGGCCGGGGTCCGGAAAATGCCCGGAAGCGTCAAGACCCGAAATGAAATGAGGTAAGTCTTATTCCCTTCCTTCTCTCACCTCTTATTCTTGTCTTTTTATCTAGGCTCTGGGAAGTGGCTGTGTATCCGGATGATCGCTGCTGAAGATGGAGGAACCCAGGAAAGGTGAGTGAAATGCAGCGCTGCAGCGATCGTAACGAAATGCTTTTAAAAAATAATGTCTTCCCTTTCAGGATCGTCGGTGATGTCTCCGTGGTGCAGATTTAGCTGGTAAGGTCTCTTGTCTCCCTTTGCAGGTGACCCAGGATACTGACAGGCGTGGCTGAAGTCCAGAAGCAGGAGCTGACACGGTGAGCGTCCAGCTGCGAGGAGCAGAACAACGCGAAGCGTGAGTTGCTGATCGGGTGTGGTTTAAATAGCTTTGGAAGAAGTCCCAAGTGTGTATCCTTCCTCCGTTCAGGTATGTATCCTTCCCCGACCACACCCGGGTGGAAAGTAGTCCCACAGGTAAAGTAGTTCCATTCAGGCCTCAAGAGGGCCTGGATGAGGCAGCATGGTCTGCATCAGGTAAGTGCACATGAAAACACTTGCACACATGTCTAGCTTTATGAGCCTGGCGCCTATGGCGCCAGGACAGAGGTCCAACATGAGCCTGGCGCCTAAGGCGCCAGGACTGCGTCCAAAGGGCCCCATCTTGGGCCCGCTGGCACTCCCGTGGGGGAAATGATGCCTGACTCTGGGGTCGCTGGGTCGGACCTGGCTCCTTGGAGGTAGCCATCATGACAGAACCGTCCTCTTCGCCATCTCTGGGTGTCAACTTCATTCCTACCAACCTACAAGACTTCGAGACTGTGTTTGCTGAGAAGGATCCCCAAGAACTACCACCTCATCATCCTGAATACTGTCGCATAGATCTACAGCCTGATGCCCTTGTTCCCTTTGGGCGCATGTTTTCTCTCTCGTTGAGAGAGAAGGCAGAACTTAAGAAAGTATTTGGATTCCAATATCAATAACGATCTAATTCAGCCTTCTCGCTCCCCCGCAGGCGCTTCTCTGTTTTTTGTACCAAAGAAGGACACGGACGAGTTGCGGGCCTGCATTGACTACTGGGGTCTCAATCGAGTAACCATCAGAGACCGATATCCGATGTCCCTCATCCGAGACATTCTCGAAGCGGTACAAGGCGCAGTAGTTTTCTCAAAGCTAGACATCCGACTGCCCTACCACCTGCTACGTGTTCGAGAAGGGGATGAATGGAAGACAGCCTTCCGTACCCCGTTTGGCCATTACGAATATAGGGTCATGCCCTTCGGTTTGGTCAAGGCTCCCGCAATATTCCAGAGGTTTATGGATCAAATTTCTTCTGACCTATTGTACCATCATACCATTGTTTATCTGGATGACATCCTAGTGTACTCTTCTTGGAGACAAGCCCATCAAACCCACCTCCAACAGGTACTACATCGTCTCCAAGAACACCACTTATTGGTCAATCCTGACAAATGTGTGTTTGAAGTATCCTTAGTTCCCTATCTGGGTTTCATCCTTACCGAACAATGTGTTGAAATGGACCCTAGAAAACTCTCAGCAGTGCTCAACTTACCATCACCAGCATCTGTTAAAGAAGTACAACGCTTCCTGGGCTTGGCAAATTTCTATCGCCATTTCATGCCACGGTTTTCTGAGACAGTATTGCCTATAACTTCCCTTTTGAAGAAATCGGCACTTTCTTTTAAATGGTCTCTTGCTCCTGAAGAGGCTTTTGGATCCCTTAAAAAGGCTTTCTGTATCGCTCCTGTTCTCCGCCAGCCCGATCAGAATCTCCCTTTCATTGTTGAGGTTGACGCCTTGGCTGCTGCTTTAGGGGGTGCTTTTCTACAGGAGTACGAGGGCATAGAACACCCAGTTGCTTATTTGTCGAGGACTCTTGGTCCCAGCCAAGTCAACTACTCTGTGATTGAGAAGGAGCTGCTGGCCATGAAGACTGCCTTTGAGGAATGGCGTCATCTTCTTCAAGGCGTCTCACACCCCTTCATAATCAGAACTGACCACAAGAACCTCAAGGTTATTCAACAAATGGATTTGTAAATTCCCGACAGGCCAGATGGGCCCACTTTTTCACTCAATTTGATTTCATGGTCACTTATCTTCTGGGCAGCAAGAATGTCTTGGCAGATTCTTTGTCTAGGTTTCCTTATCCCGGTATCTCTGGAAAATAAGATGTCCATTCTATTTTACCCAAGGACAGAATCGTATGCTTTATCTCAGCTTTCCTGTAAGAAGTCAAGGAAGCCTTGGTCCTTCAACAGCACGTCCCTACGATCAAGCCTCAATATGATCTACATCGCCGTAAGGGTTTTGTGTTTGTAAACAACTGATTGTATTTGCCTGCTTTCTCTCTCAGACAAAAAGCACTTGAAGAATGCAATGATAACCGACTGGCAGGTCACAGGGCTGTTGCTTCCACGATTGATCTACTCCAACGACAGTTCTGGTGGCCGGGTCTAGCCACCGACACTAAGAAGTATGTCGCTTCATGTCCTGTCTGTTGTCGGGCCAAGTACGACACACAAAGGCTGCTTGGTTTTCTCCAACAAAGTCCTGTTCCTACTAAACCCTGGAGTCACCTGTTGTCAAGCTCACTCTTGCCTTCCGTCAATTGCACTCCACCTTCCTGAGTACCCCTCACGCCCTTCTCCTCACCTGTAGTTTCCTGGTCCGACACAACTCCGAATCTCCGGATTCTCAATGCTTCTTCCCTGGATTGTCGATGTGGTCTGCCTCGAGAGGAAGCCACCCTGCCCCTCTAACTCGGGGCCAAGGGGGCCCCCGTACCGGGGCAGACCGGTTTTAGGGGAAAAAGCCAGCGGGCATAAAAAACCCCTCGTAGCTGAGCCAGGTAGCAGGATAGCAGGCACAGGGTACTAAATGCAGACAAGCAGGACAACAGGAAAAGGACTGACTGAACGGATTTCATAGTGGATCTACCCCCTTCTGAAGGGTGTACTTGTATAATGGTCACAGTCAACACATTCTCTTGGATGGTTAATTTCTCACCTCTTCCTAAGATTCCCACCGCTGCTGGAATAGCTTCGGTGTTCCCCAGAGACATATTCCGTCTCCATGGCTTACCCAAAAAGATTGTCTCCGACCGTGGCAGTCAGTATACGTCTCGCTTTTGGAAAGCATTATGTGACAAATTGGGTATCGATAGGGCTTTGTCTTCGGGATTTCACCCACAAACTAACGGACAAACCGAGTGCCTTAATTCCTCACTCGAGAAATACCTTAGATGTTTCATTAACCACATGCAGGACAATTGGGTATCCCTGCTTCCAACGCCCGAGTTTTCATATAAAAACGCCAAACACTCTGCTACCAATATCAGCCCTTTTTTTTGCTTTTTGCAACTATTGTTTACACTCGCTTGAGGTAATCCCTTCTGATCTACGTCCTACTGTGGTTCCTTCGGTTGACAGCATTTTGGCCAATATAGCCGAAGCTCACAAGATTGCTGGTGAAAGCCTAGTAGAGAGCCGATTAAGGTACCAAGAACAAGCCAATCCTCATCGTCGTCCAGCTCCTGTATGGTCTCCCGGTACTCGGGTGTGGCTGTCCACTAAATATCTTCCTCGATGGCTGCATCCAACTAAACTGTCGCCTCGCTATGAAGGGCCCTTTCCAGTTGTGAAAAGGATCAATCCTGTAGCATATACATTGAAGCTACCCAACAGCATGTAGGAGATACATCTGGTCTTCCACACCTCACTGTTAAAGGAAAAGCGAGAAGATCCTTACCGGAGGTCCCCACCACCTTCAAGACCTCTAACTGATGATACTCCAGAGGAGTATGAAGTACATAGCATTATGGAGTAAAGGTATAGGAAAGGACGGTTGGAATACTTAATCCACTGGAAAGGATACTCACATATGGAAGATTCCTGGGAACCCGTATCGCAAGTACATGCCCCAGTCGTGGTTCATTCCTTCCATCGGTCACATCCTGGCAAACCGGGTGGACCAGCCCTTGGAAGGGGGCATACTGTCACGGGCCTGCCATCCTGGCGTTTGTGGCATGCCTGGCGTTTGCACCGCCATTGATGTTCCCGTTACGCTCGTAATGTTCTTCCCTGTTACGGTCTAGTCTTTCTGGCCATTTCCTTCCTGCTTCCTACTTTAGCCCCTCCCCCTGTTTACACTTCACGTTGCAACCCCGTTGAGCTTTGCTTTCTCTTTGGATTTGCCTCCCTTGTGAATTCCCCTTGCATCGTTACCGCCTTCTGCTTTCTTGCTTCCCCTGCTCTTTCTATCTTCCCGGGCTGCTTCTGTGCGCCTTCCGCTGCCGTCTTTACTGCGGTCTGTCTTTTTTCCCTTGCCTTCTGCTGCTCCTTGCTTCTCTGTGGTTCCTTCCGCGCCTCTGGTATTCTTCTTTTTCCTTTTGCCTCTTTCTGCCCTTCCTGGCGTCTTCTTATGGCCCTTCTCTCCTTCTTACCTGGTTTTCCAGTGCATCTGCCCTTCCGCCCTCCTTGTTCTTAACTTTGTTTTACTCACCTGCTTTTGCCTTTGCATTACGTGTTTTTCTGGTTTCGTACTCCACGTGCCGGACTTCCTTAGCCTTCGCTTCCGGCTGGCCTGTTTTCCACATTTACACCAGGAGGATGCTGTCATGATGCCTACCCCCGGGGAACCAGACCAGGTCCAGCAACCCCGGAAGAAGGCATCAAGTTATTTTGAGCAAGCCCAAAAACCCCTGCTAGGGGCTGTTTGGGTGCGGTCCTGGCGCCTATGGCGCCAGGCTCATATGGAGAGTCACTTCTGGAGCCATAGGCGCCAGGCTCATAGAGTACAACTTACCTGATGCAGACCATGCTGCAAACTTACCTGATGCAGACCATGCTGCAGAGCTCCAAGCCAAATGAGGCTTGGAAGGGACTATTTTACCTAGGGACTATTTTTACTCGGGTGGGGCGGAATACTTACCTGGGACTACTTTGGAGGCTATTTAAACCACGCCCGAAGAGCAGCACACACTTCGCGTTATTCTGCATCCAGCAGCGTAACGCTCACCGTGTTTGCAAGCCTGCATCCAGTCTTCTGCCATGCCGGCCTCGAGTCTACAGCTCCTAGAAAAAGGGAGGAACAGAAGGAGAAAAGGTTAGAATAAAAGCAAAACCTTCGATCCTTACCTGAATTCGGGATCCACCGCGCCTTCGAGCTGGAAGAAAGAAGCATTTTACGTGCGCCACCTCGCCTGCTGCAGCGCCGCGCTGAACTCACCGGCCTTCGGATCATCCTCACAATCCACCGCATCCTTCTGCACGTTCCCGCCGCACTCTGGTACCTAAGGGGAATACAAGGACAACAAGGTGAGACAAAGGGACAAACAAGGGGAACTCTTCTCACCGCAATAAACTTACCTAATTTTACCGCCGGAGGCATTATTCCCCGAAAATTCATATTTTCTCTCCACACCTGAATTAGGGAGCAAGCAACAGGTTACATTTTGGCCTTATTTTATTGAACTGTGTAGGATAAGCCAAATCCTTACCTGAACTTTGTCAGCTACCACGAGGAACTCTTCGCTGGGGTCAAGCTGCAAACTGCAAGGAATCGGACAAGAGTGAAAGTCAGACATGTGAACTCTTACGAACTACATACTTTTCGGAGTCAATATTGTTCTGGAACTCACCAATTCCTTCGAGCCACTGAAGCAACTGGTTATCAACGCGCCCCTGCGCTCAATGCAGGATGGAGAGCTCAACTTTTCAAACCATCAGGTGAGACTATAAGAGGGGACATCAAAGGTGATCTGTGGGGAGAACAGCGGGGGTGGGGGGATTTACACTCAACCCCATGGGTTGTTAATTCCCTTTCTCCATTTGCAGAAGAATATTCCTACGGGTCAAGCAAACGAAGCTAGGTGGGCCAGTCCAGTCCGTCATCTCGGCCCTACGCATCACATTGGTGGAGACCGCAGCTGTCCAGTTCAGATCGACGCCTCTGTGGGAGCCAGGTGAGCGTAACAGAACGCGAAGCCTACACACAAATTCCCACCCGGGCGTTATGGATACCTCAGAGACTGACCAATTGGCCCAATTACTAGGGGAACTGAGGGCTGAAGTGCATTCCGCCCGTCAAGAAACCAATGCTCTTAGGAGAGAACTGATTTTGTCAAAGGAGCGAACTGATGACCTTGCTAGGCAACTATTGCAAAGCCAGGCTGGACAAGCACCCCTACCTGGTTCCGGGGGAAATCCAGCTCCTGTGTTATCGAGTAACCCTGTGCAAATAAACCTACCAGGAAATATTCCATTAGCCCCACCCGAACGCTTTGCCAAAGATCCCAAAAGGTTTGCCGTGTTTATGAACCAATGCCGCTTGCACTTTTTATGCAGACCTGGAGCCTTCCCAAACGATCAAGCCAAGGTAGCCTTTGTATTGTCATATCTCAGCAGCAGTGCAGCTGATTGGTCAATTCCACTAGCTACTCAGGATGACCCAATTCTTTGGGATTTTCAGGGCTTTCAAACTAGCATGGAAAGACTATTTGCCCGGCACTCCCAAGGACAGGCCCTGGACAACAAACTTTTGTCCCTACGACAGGGTAACCAGGACCTTCTATCCTACATCGCGACCTTTAATAGGTTGGTAGTGGAAACTAGATGGCCTGAGATAAAACGAATCACGTTATTTCATCGAGGGCTTCGAGGAGAAATCAAGGATGTCTTGGCTCAAGTCGTGAACCCACCTCAAGACTGCGCTGAATATATAGACTTAGTGGTCCAGTTAGATCACCGACTTCAGAACAGAAAGGCTGATCGAGCCAGGTTTGAGAATCGGGTGTTGGTCAAAACCCACGCTAACCCCAAAGGAGCAGATGCTTCAGAACCCATGCAAATCGGAGGGGTTAAAGGACCCTTAACCCAGAAGGAAAGAGAGAGGAGACGGCAAATGCAATTGTGTCTATATTGTGGAACCTCTGGGCATTTTCTACGGGATTTCCCTGTAAAACACCCAAGAAGGTGGTAGGAGTTGCTGATAAAAGCCATATGGAGTCAGACTCGGGAAACGACTACGCCCGACAAGCGTAGAGGTCCGCTTGCCGAGCTTGAAGAAGGATACTCAGACCTCGCATTTCATCATACCAATGGTCCTCGTAGATCCAGGGCACCCATCGCATATGCACGCAGTAAGGGCATACATCGATAGCGGGGCCATAGAAAACTATGTGGACTATGAATTGGCTTCCAGGATGAATCTACCTCTCTGCCGAAAAACCACCTCAGATGTCATCACCACAGTCGATGGAACTGAAATTGCCTCTGGGCCTGTAACTCATTCCACCGCAGAGATAACACTATTGGGTCAGGATGGGCATCGAGAGACTATTGTGTTTGATCTAATCAAAGCCCCACAGTTCCAAATAATACTGGGGATACCTTGGTTGGAAACACATAATCTTTGTATTGATTGGCGAGAGAAGAGAATAACCTTCCCGGATTGTGCACAAACCTGTTACCCAAAGAAAAATCAGAACGCAGGCCTGGCCACAGTAACCACAGCAGTCATGCAACTACCTCCAGAATACCAAGAATTCCAGGATGTCTTCCAAAAGGAACAGGCAACACCTTACCTCCTCACAGATCGTACGATTGTCAAATCGATCTCATACCTGGTGCACAACCCCCTTGTAGCAGGATCTATGCCCTTACGGAACCTGAGAACCTTCACCTACGACAATACTTAGACCAGTACCTTGCCAATGGCTTTATTCGCCCATCCAAGTCCCCTGCATCTTCAGCTTTGTTCTTCGTGCCCAAAAAGGAAGGTGACCTCAGAACGTGCATAGACTACTGCGCATTGAACCAGATAACTGTTAAGAACCGATACCCATTGCCTCTGATCCCTGAACTACTAGACCAAGTGAAGGACGCTTGTATATACACTAAATTGGTTCTCCGGGGGGCATACCATCTGGTACATGTAAAAGAGGGCAACGAATGGAAGACTGCTTTCCGCACTAAGTATGGGTTATTCGAATACCAGGTGATGCCTTTCGCGTTGTGCAATGCACCAACAGCCTTCCAATACTTCATGAACAATGTCCTTCGTGAACTCATTGACGTTTGTGTTGTCCTGTATATCGATGATATTCTAGTATACTCCTCTTCAGAATCTGACCAGTCCTTGAGAAATTTCGCCAGCACAAACTATATGCAAAACTAGAAAAATGCGTTTTTCATGCCACAGAAGTTGAATTTCTTGGGTTCATCCTGACCCCAAAGGGAGTCCGAATGGACTCACGAAAGGTGGATGCAATCCTTAAGTGGCCATCACCAAGTTCAGTTAAAGGAGTACAAAGCATGCTCGGCTTTGCCAATTTTTACCGCAGATTCATCCCAGATTTTTCACATGTCGTACATCCCATCACAGCACTCTTGCGAAAAAATAAAAGCTTTATATGGACTGAAGAAGCTGAAAAAGCCTTCCAAGAGCTCAAAGCGAAATTCACGTTTGCACCTGTGTTATAGCACCCGCGCCCTGAACTTCCATACATAGTGGAAACTGATGCATCCAGTCTAGCCCTGGGAGCTGTCCTGTCTCAAAAGTACCCTGAAACTGGCCAGCTTCACCCAGTAGCATTTTGGTCCAGAAAGTTCTCGGCACCCGAGTTAAACTATGCGGTTACCGACAAGGAGTTATTAGCTAATAAATCCGCCTTCAAGGCTTGGCGGCACTATCTTCTCGGTGCCAGGCATACCATTACCGTGATCACCGATCACCAGAACTTACAGTATTTAAAAACAGCCAAGGCCCAATCGTCACGCCAACTCCGATAGGCATTGTTCTTTGCCGAGTTCGATTTTGTGATAACTTATCGACCAGGTTGTAAGAATGGTAAAGCAGGCGCCTTATCCCGAATAGGGATGGGAGAGGCAGAAGTGAATCCAGAACTAGTACCTATAATTTCCGAACAAAGGATTCTTGGCATGACTACTCTACAGACACTAGAGGACATTCAGGTAAAGATCCAGCAACTCTTTGATCCTACATCCCTGTAGGACTGGGTAGAGAAAGAGCCGGACTACTCGGTCACCAATGATCTGCCTTATTACCAAGGGCGACTATTTCTGCCACACAAGGAACTACAAGAGCTAGTCATTTCCCGTTATCATGATACCCTAATGGAGGGGCACCCAGGTATTGCAAAAACTGAAGCTAAAATTAAAAGACAATTCTGGTGGCCCACCTGGCGAAAGGATATTAAATCATTTGTGATGTCTTGTGGCATCTGCGCCCAAAACAAAAGTCAAAAGAAAAAACCAGCTGGACTCTTACAACCTTTAGACATTCTGCCTACACCATAGCACACCTTATCGTTAGACTTTATTACTGATCTACCTCCTTGTAATGGGTTTAACACCATTCTAGTTATTGTGGATCTTTTTTCCAAGATGGCCCACTTTATTCCTTTAAAAGGACTACCTTCAGCCTCAATCCTGGCCAAAGAATTCCTCGAAAACATTGTTCGCATACATGGATTTCCATCCGTGTTGGTCGCTGACCGGGGCAGTCAATTCATTTCACATTTTTGGAAGAAATGTTGTCCATTGGCGCAAATCGACGTGAGATTATCGACCAGTCACCACCCCCAGACCGATGGTCAAACGGAGAGGACCAACCTGACTCTTGAACAATACCTGCGTTGTATGTTACATCAAACTGAGAGTAATTGGAAGGACATTCTTTGGATCGCCGAATATGCATACAATAATTCAGTACATTCTGGAACTGGACAAAGTCCCTTTTATACCCTATATGGGCACCACCCTCGAACCTCAGACCTTGACTCACCCCAACACTTAGAAATGCCCGCAGTGGACCATCTACACGCTACGATTATACAAGCCTTTAAGGAGGCAACTGCACATTTAAAACAGGCGAAGGAGAAATATAAGAAAGATGCTGATCGGCATAGAAGTGATACTCCACAGTACCAGATAGGGGACCAAGTATGGTTGGCCACAAAACACATACCTCTCAAGGGAACGTGGACCTTTAACCCTAGATATTTGGGACCTTACTCTATTAAGGCCATTATCAACCCGGTGGCCGTCAAGTTGGACTTACCTGCTAATATGCGAATTCATCCCGTCTTTCATGTGTCACTTTTGAAGCCAGTGCAACCAGGGACAAGACTAACCAAGTCACCAGACCCCATCCTTATAGACGGGGAACCCGAATTTGAAGTTAAGAACATCCTGGACTCCAAGATGGTGAAGTCAAAACATTTTTATTTAATCGACTGGAAAGGTTACGGACCACAGGAAAGGTCTTGGGAACCTAGTGACCAGGTGCATGCACCTGATTGGTGAAAAGATTCCACCGAAATTTCCCAGACAAACCAAAACCACGGGGAAGAACGACTTTAGGAGGGGCCTTGGGTGGGAGTGCTGTCATGATGCCTACCCCCGGGGGAACCAGACCAGGTCCAGCAACCCCGGAAGCAGGCATCAAGTTATTTTTAGCAAGCCCAAAAACCCCTGCTAGGGGCTGTGTGGGTGTGGTCCTAGTGCATATGGAGAGTCAGTCCTGGCCCCATAGGCGCCAGGCTCATAGAGTAGAACTTACCTGATGCAGACCATGCTGCAAACTTACCTGATGCAGACCATGCTGCAGAGCTCCAAGCCAAATGAGGCTTGGAAGGGGCTATTTTACCTAGGGACTATTTTTACTCAGGGGGGGCTGGGGAGGAATACTTACCTGGGACTACTTTGGGGGCTATTTAAACCACGCCGGAAGAGCAGCACACACTTCGCGTTATTCTGCATCCAGCAGCGTAACGCTCACCGTGTCTGCAAGCCTGCATCCAGTCTTCTGCCACGCCCGCCTCGAGTCTGTAGCTCCTAGAAAAAGGGAGGAACAGAAGGAAAAAAGGTTAGAATAAAAGCAAAACCTTCGATCCTTACCTGAATTCCGGATCCACTGTGCCTTTGAGCTGGAAGAAAGAAGCATTTTACACGCGCCGCCTCGCCAGCTGCAGCGCCGCGCTGAACTCACCGGCCTTCGCAGCATCCTCACGATCCACCGCATCCTTCTGCACATTCCCGTCGCACTCTGGTACCTAAGGGGAACACAAGAGAAGTAAAGGTGAGCCAAGGGAATAAAGAGAGGCAATAGTAACTACCCCCATAGACTTACCTGATTACCGCCGGGGGTACTATTCCCCTTCACGGGTCGGCGCAGTCTCCATTGCATCCTCGCCGTGCCCAGGCCCCAAAGGGGAACAAAAGGACAACAAGGTGAGACAAAGGGACAAACAAGGGGAACTCTTCTCACCGCAATAGACTTACCTAATTTTACCGCCGGAGGCATTATTCCCCGAACTTCATATTTTCTCTCCACACCTGAATTAGGGAGCAAGCAACAGGTTACATTCTGGCCTTATTTTATTGAACTGTGTAGGATAAGCCAAATCCTTACCTGAACTTTGTCAGCTACCACGAGGAACTCTTCGCTGGGGTCAAGCTGCAAACTGCAAGGAATCGGACAAGAGTGAAAGTCAGACATGTGAACTCTTATGAACTACATACTTTTCGGAGTCAATATTGTTCTGGAACTCACCAATTCCTTCGAGCCAGTGAAGCAACTGGCTATCAATGCGCCCCTGCGCTCAATGCATGATGGAGAGCTCAACTTTTCAAACCATCAGGTGAGACTATAAGAGGGGACATCAAAGGTGATCTGTGGGGAGAACAGCGGGGGTGGGGGGATTTACGCTCAACCCCATGGGTGGTTAATTCCCTTTCTCCATTTGCAGAAGAATATTCCTACGGGCCAAGCAAACAAAGCTAGGTGGGCCAGTCCAGTCCATCATCTCGGCCCTTCGCGTCACATTGGTGGAGACCGCAGCTGTCCAGTTCAGATCGACGCCTCTGTGGGAGCCAGGTGAGCATAACAGATCCTTTGGTTTATGACAATACCTGAAGTAAATTCCATTCAGTTTCTATCAAGAGGTTTTTTTCAAGCCATCGGCTTTTTTCAGGTGCTTGCTGAAGAAGGTCCTGTGTTCACCATTTTTCTACACAGCGACACAGTGGCTTCATTCGAGGGAGGCCATTTCTCTATAAAAAGAAGAAAACCTTCCGACGGAAGAAAGACAGGAGGCATGGGTGGTCTACAGAGGACTCAGGTGAGGAGAAGGAGGTGGGGGACTATTTGGATTTGGAGGATTCCATTGATGTGACATCTAGCGTTCAGGACAGAGAGAGAACATCTAAGGAGAGTGGCTACGTCTACGCTCCCATACCCTATGCCATGAATACAATGCAAACAATTACCAGAGAAGTTCAGAACACGATGCCAGGTGTCTCGTTCATCTTGCAGCATGCATGATCAGAGGAAAATTCCAGGGAAGTTGGACTACTTTGCGATGGAGGTCGAAATGGTCATTTACATTCCATGATGATCATATGAAGACTAAACAGATGGAAAAGGAACTTGAATGGAAGAGCAAGATGCTTATGTATCCTGAGACAGGACAGGAAGAGGTAATCATTGAAGAGATGAAGAGAAAGAACTGCCCTGTTAGGACAGAAGTAGCTGGATGGCCTGGATGTTGTGAACAAACTCAAGTCTTAGTCTATGGACGGGTGAAATCCAAGAAGGGATGGGAAGAAGGACTGATGACCCGCACAGCTCATCTACTAAAGTCAGAATATGTACAAGAGGTGCAGAGAGCAAACAACAGATGTTTGAAGTCATGGGCTGAGCATGCAAACTGCTGACATGGGTAGAAGATGAATCGGGTCCAATGGTTGTGATCCCATTGGTGAATGGAACATTATGCTTCCGAAGACATGGAAAGAATCATGTGGGAGATTACAAAGGCTGCAAAACTACAATTGACATTTCCAGGATGGGAGGAGGGACAGCTGTTCTGCTGGATTGATATTGTGCTTGCGGGCCTCGGGCCTACATGAAGCTGCCCAAGGATTGGGGAGGAACGTGTTCCTTGGTGCTCATCCATGTTCCAGCATTAGTGATTCCTCAGAGTGACCTGAACATTGGAGAATTTCCAAAGTGGATGCCCATTTGAGAAGGAGAAGATTGCTTACATTTCTCAATCAAACCAAAAGAGAGAATTACTTTTCAGCCAAATCAATATAGGCATATGAGTTAATTCCTTATGAGCACAGGTTGTTCAGCAAGACTGCTTCAATATTTATGACTATCTTTATGCCTGGGATCCAGACGATGGCCAATGCCAAATTTTTGCAAATTACCAGGTGGGAGCTCCTGCAGACAATCAACACTACCATAAAGGGATTCAATGCTATCAAGGAAAAGTTGAGGGCCATACGACTAATGACCCTGCAGAACAGATATGTCCTTGATACGATCACAGCGATAAAAGGAGGAGTTTGCACCAAAATTGGGCCATCATGTTGCACATTCATACCTTCTCACAATGACAAGAATGGAACCTTGACAGAGGCCATAATGCTGTTGATAAACCTACATGACCAGATGAAGGGCGAGACTTGGGACATTACGGATGCCAGTCGGTTTGCTTCCAATTCTCAAGGATTCTGCAGTGGATGGCAAAAATCTTCAGATTTCTTGGAGCAGTATTAGCGATGGTGATTTTGTGTGATCAGGATAACAATTACACTGTAAGAAGACGGCAAATAAGGCAGTAGGAATGAAGATCATGATCGATGTTGAATCAGGGTTTGGACCCAAGGAATTGACTGATGAAGATGTCAGAAAATACATAGACGTCAGCATCATAGCACCTGAAGGGACAAAGTTCCTGTATCCGAAGAATCATAAGTACGTGGGATGATGGGTTTATTGTAATCTGAATGGACAGTGCAGCTGCATGACCTGGAGTGTAGATGAATATGTCAAATCAGCCTGCACCCTGAGGGGAGTGATGAAGATCTGGACTCCAAAAAACACTTCTTCAAGAGAAAATATCAAGATGTGGAGACAATTGAGGAGGTGGTTGAGGACAATCTTCATGGCAGAAGGCATGGGTGATGAGAGACTTTGGGCTAATTTGGTGGGGAGGTAAAGTCAAGTACAGCTCCTGGCACCTGGGTTTGTGCTTACGTGTTGCTAAGTGAACCGAATGTTCCAGACATGGCACGGGCATGCTAACCAACTGTAGAGGCCCATATATATAACAGCCTTATATTTTGAGAGCCAATTATATACTGTGTACTTAATATCGTTAAAGATGATATGTTTTAGAGGTAGGCGTGAGTTGTCCACCTGGCAGTAGATATCCAATCACAATCCCACCCCTAATAGAAAATATACTTAGCTGTTCCCCTTGAGCCTATCACAACCCCTCATAGGTTTTTCTCATTTGCCACGTAGTATGTCACTTTTGACAAATATTTAGTATATAAATGTGTTTTTTTAATGTAAAATGTATTGAGAGCTCGAGCGGATGTCCGTTGTAACTCCCCGTTTTAGATAATTGATAATAAAACAGCAACCTTTGCCATCTTCCTGAGTTGGTTTGATTATTTGGTGTCTGAGTTATTCTGCATCCCCATTACCCAAAGGGCTCAAAACTCAGCCCTTCTTCACATTCCGTCGGACATTGTCCTCAATATTCAACGAGCGCACAGAATTAGGCCCCTAAAATCTTCCCATGCACACCATCCCATGCTACGTACTCTTATTTTTTATTATTACTGGAATATACCCAGCTGCAGCTTTCATTTGCAAAGCTACAGAAAAAAGCAATCTTATCTGGCAAGGCAGCAGGATTTATGTATCTCATGATGTTGCCCGGAAAACTGTGGAAAATTGCTTGGGGGCTAAAGGAATTCCTATCATAGTGTCCTGCCCTTAAGCAACTCAACATTAGATATGGCCTTTTTCATCCCTGCTCCTTCAAAGTCACAATTAATGGAAGAAAATCTGTCTTCGCCGATCCTGTGAACCTCAAATCCTTTATAATGTCAATGTTAAAGGTATTTATATAGCGCACCGTCACCAACGGAATTGGTCTCCAGTCGCTCAGGCGGATCTGCAAACAAAGAGATGGGGTTAGGTCAGTGGGTGAAGAGGGCGTAAAAGTGAGAAGGTGGTGTCCTGTTGGCAGCTTCAGTTCGGTTTTCACTGTGCGCTCAGCTTGGGTGTGAATATAGGATCGATGCAAGTCCTCGTGTGCTGTTGCGATTTATGTGTTGATTGTTTGTTGTTGTGGTGAAGTGCGTGCGTGAGAGAAGTAATGGTGTGGGTTTTTGTGTGAGTTAAGTATGCAGAAGTTTGAAGTTTTGGTTAGAGGGTTATGTCTCTTAATCCTTGAAGTTCTTGTATGTATTCGGTTGTCATACAAGGTAGGCATATTCTTTCTCTTTCCTTTCGAACGGTCTAGTTTCAAGGATGATGGCGTGGCTGGTTCCAACTAAGTTAATGAATTTCATACACCCGGTTTGGCGAGCATTATCTCGTACTTAGATAGTGGTGTTATATTATCATTCCCCTCTCCTTCCTATCTATTTACTGTGGGTGGTCCATTGCTGCCTGTGATTACAATGCGAGCCAAGGTGTTGTTATTGCTAGGTCACCCTTGCCTTCCTTCCCGATTGCACTGTGGTTGTCTAGGTGATTCATCTTTCAATTGGTAAGTGGATATGTTGTAGATCGGTATATCCCTTACTTCTATTAAGGGTCGGAGGCTTAGGGAGTAGGGGATAGGTTTCCTTTCTCAGCATAGTTCTGCTGTGTATGCCCATATGGGCATTCTTTCTAGCTATGGGGTGAAGAGCCAGGATTTGAGGAGTTTCCTGAATTGTTAGTGATATCTTGTCTTCTGTATGTTCTTTGGTAGTTTGTTCCAGGTTTGTGGTGCGAGGTGAGAGAATGAGGATCCTCTGAGTTTTCTTTTGATTTATGGTTTGGGTTCGAAACGGATGTCGCTGCTGGATCTGAGTGGCCTTGTGTGATGTATGTTTATTTTCCTTCTAAGGAACTCTGTGCCTTTGTCATGGATTGCTCTGTGCGTTATGCACATTGATCTGAACTTCATTCACTGTTTGATGGGTAGCCAGTGTAGAATTTTCAGCACTGGTGTGTTGTGATGTGTTCTCTTTGAGGTTGTTTAGTTTATTTAGAAGTCATTCAGGCATGCCTGGGTATAAACTATTGGTGTAGTCTAATCTGGACATGATGAGAGCGATGACGGTAGTTGTTTTGTTGGTGAATGACAGGAATGGTAGGATCCTTTGCTCGCAGGAGAAAGAAGCATTTCTTGATTAGGGCGTTTACTTGTGGCTCTAAAGTGAGTTGGTTGTCCATCAGGACTCCCAGGTTTTTTACAATCGATGATGGGGTTGGGGTTTCACCAAGTTTTGTTGGCCATGGGATGTAGAAGTTGTGTTCTCCGTTTTTTGTGATGATCATTATTTCTGTTTTGCCCGGGTTGAGTTTGAGATGGTTTGAGTTCATCCAGTTGTATATTTCACAAAGGCAGATGATTTTAATTAGTTGAGACAGGTGGATGTTGAATAGTAGTGAGGAGAAGGATGATACTTGCGGGACTCCACATGAAGATTCTCTTGGGTTTGATTTGAAAGGTTTCATCCATATCGTTTCTGTTCTGTTTGTTAGGAAGGATTTGATCCATAGTAAGGCATTGTCGGTGATTCCGAATTCTTCCAGTCTCATGAGAATGTCGTGGTTAACTGTGTCGAATGCCATGGAGAGTTCTAGAAGTATCAGAGTGGTGCTGTTGTTTGAGTCTGCGTTTGCCTTTAGATCATCCCAGATTGAGACAAGTGCTGTTTCCATTCCTCTCATCGGTCGGAAGCCTACTTGTGCCTGGTTTAATAGGCTGTGTTCTTCTATGAATTCTTGGGTTGTTCTATATATGTGTGTTTCCAGGAGTTTAGCTGGATAGGGAATGTTGGAGATGGGTCTGTAATTGGAGAGGTCCTTTATGTTTCCTGCTGTATCCTTGAGGAGTGGTTTGATGTATGCTGATTTGAAGGATTGTGGCACTTTCTGTCATGCCCACAGGCCCCAGAACACACAAACCACACCATCTAGTGATGGGGCAATGGGTCACTTGACTCACTTATGTCCCTTTGGGACCCATAAATACAGGGGTGGGTGCCAGGCTCATATAGAGATGTGAGCAGGAACATTTTATTTCAGTGCAGGAGTGCTTTTATTTTACAAGAACTTTCCAGGATCTGAAAGCCTTTATTCCAGAGAACATCCTCATGTGCTGACTCATCAGGTGTGGCTCCCTAGGCCTGGTCTTCATGTGCTGACTCATCGGGTATGGCAGGGGGTGGCTGGCAAGCTGAACCTGGTGGGCGTGGCTTCAGAAGCTCAGCTATATAAACTGCTCCATCCTTAAGGCCGGTGCTTCGCGTTACTGTGCACTCGCGTGCAATGTGACGCTCACCGCCGCTTGGACCAGTTTACTTACCTTTGAAACCAGGCATTCTCCTGCATACTCACCTCCAGGGAACCGGTGCTTCATCGCTTCATCTGCAGACTCATCTCCTGACTTCCAGTGATCTTGATCCCGAAGCCGCAGCAGCGCACTCCGCATCCACGAACTTGGACCTTGTGAAGAAGAAGAAAGACAAGGTTAGAACATCCGTCCTGGAGCCGTGCCGCATTTGAACCCTGCGTGCCCCCTAGTTAACAACTTACCAGCTACTGTACCGCTGCAGCTTCGTTCCTCATTCCCTCTGGCTGCCGCCTCGAGCTCTGCAACTTCTGCCGGGCCGGCAACATCACCTGCAAGGGAAGAAAGCAAAAGAGCAAATATCAAAAGTGGAACAGACAGCAATACAAGACAACAAACATTACAATACAACAAAAACAGACAAGGAAAGACAAAGGCAAACAGGAACACTTACCTGAAGTATAGTGGCTCAGTCGCAACAGGACTGAACTACCACGTGCAAGGGAGCAGTGAAGGAACTCGGTCCAGATCATATAAGCGAGAACCAGAAGGACGGAGTGCTTGCCAAAACTAATCAACAGGTGAGCTTTCCAGGGACAGCACATCCCACGGGTACCACGGTTTGGGAGAAGGGGTCTGGAAGGGGATCAGGCACACAAGCTGGCATACTCACACCCCCTATTCTCCACGCAGGAGAATTCCTGAGCAGCATCACCTATTACCACCACTCACCACATAAGCGCAGGGGGCGAAGTCGGACCCGAGGGACCTCACCCGCGGGAGGGCTGCAACCGTGTCCCAACACCTCCGCAGAGACCTGGTGAGTGTAACACTTTCCCTGTTAAGATCGATTGGTTGAGGATACTCCTGTCATGTTTGATTGGTGTTCCTTGTGAGAGGATTCCTTTGTAAATGGCAGGGTGGCAAGGACCCACGGGGGAGCCTGATTTGTTGCTTTGGTTTACCAGTGTGGCGAATGTCTCCACCGATATTTGCGGGAAGTTTCAGTTTGTTCCGGCATTCCTCTTATCGGTTGGAGTCTTCAGTGTTGTGGTCGCATGGTCTGTTTTGTATGGTCTGTTGGATGGTCATGATTTTGTTTTTGAAATGGTCTTTGAGGTCACTGCATAGTTCCTTCGATGGTATTGAAGCATAGTTGCAGTCGGGTGGGTTTTTTATTTCGTTAATGATTTTAAAGATCTCTTTTTGGGTGTTTGGTACCTTGAGGATTCTGTTGACGTGGTATTTACTTTTCGCTTTTTGCATTTTCTTTTTGCATGAACAGGTATGTTGTTGAAGTTTTAATGTTTTTTTCTGCAGTCTTTATTGATCCTCCATTCTAGTTGTGGTTTTTGTTTTTCATCCTCATGGCGCCTAGTAGTGGGGTGAACGATTTTGATGTTGCTCTTTTGTGGGATGGACTGAAAGGTTGTTTTTCTTTGGCGATCTCGTCAATTGTTGTTGTGATCCAGTTGCAAAGTATATCTATTTAAGTATCCAGGTCAGCTTCGTCCATAGTTGTCGCTTGTGGTTTGGTGATCTCCAGTAGTTCAGTTAAGTTGGAATTTTGTATGGCTCTCCAGTTTCTTTTCAAGATGATCGGTAGCTTTCCCTGTTTCTTTGTTATTGGGGAGGGCAGTGAGATTACGAGGGGGATGATGAGGTGGTTGCTTCAGAAGATCTGAATCGGTTGCGCTGTGGTAATTAGTTTCCTGTTGGCAAAGATTGCGTCCAGTGTATGTCCTTCTGTGTGGGTTGCTCTTTTGACTAGCTGATGTAGTTACTTGTTGTTAGTTGGCTGGTAAGAGATTTTTGTGAGGTTGTGGTTTGTTCATCGAACCAGATGTTGAAGTCTTCGAGGATAATCGGGTGGTTGTGCATGATGGCTAGGTTGGTTATTGCTTCCATGAATGTGACTACGAAGGCCGCATCATAAGTTACTGGTCTGTGTACTAGTATGAATTTCAGGTTTGTTCTGGGATTTGTTGATAGACGTAGGATTAGGGATTCGCATTTATTGATGTTTAGTGGGTTTTCTGTTTTAATTTCCAAGTATTCCTTGTGGATGATTGCTAGTCCACCATCTCTTTTGCTTTTCCTGTTTGCTTGAATGTACTTGAATGTATCTGGCAGGCAGTTATTGAGGGTGATCTTGTAGTTGTCCTCTAGCCATGTTTCGGTTACACAAAGGATGTTGATGCCTCCCTCACTTAGGAGGTCGTAGATTTCAGTGGCATGTTTGGACATTGATCTTGCGTTAATTAGGTTGCAGTGGATCTTTTTGGTGTGAATTGGTTTATTTGTTCCTTGTTTTGCTTTGTGGGTGTTCAGTTGGGATGCTTTTATGTTGACTCCGATTGGTTGAGGTTCTGTGAAGGAGGCTTTGTCGTTGAATCGGTCTGTGAGATTGATAATTGGGTTGCTGACTTCTATTGCTTCGTCATCTCTTGCGATTTGATGTGGGTATAGATGGTGCCCTTCTGTTCTTGTGATATAGGGAGTAAGGGGGTTGGCGTCATTCCATTCTCTTCTTGGGTCTACCCGTCTTTTGTTCCATTGTTCGGGGGGGGGTATTTATCCATCTGGAAATGTCGGTGTCGTTAAGTATCTAGGTTCTTTGGTTGGTGCGAGGTATGGTGTAAGGTATAAGGATTTTTCTTGTACAATGTTATTTGGCGGGGTGTGTCCTGTATTCAATGCGTCTTCTAATGGGGGCATTTGAGCTTGTGTATCTATATTATTTGTACCATGTTCCTTTTCTCTATGTCGGCATCCAATTCAGAGTCAGGGCATTTGGGGTCCTCGGGGGGGAGGGGAGGAGTTGGTCTCAGTGTTGAGTTTACAGCAGCAGTTGCCCAACTGTTGGGCCTTGTTCCAGCCTAGTGTGGATTTTAATCCTCTTAAATTGTGGTGTCTGGGTGCTTTCCTAGGCCGTGTCTTTGTTCAGTCGGTTGGGTAGGGGTCGTTCCTCTTACAACGGGCGGGCTGTCGTAGGGAGTATTGTGCGTTGGAGGGTGGCGCGGCTGGTTATGGGCTATGGGTGCAGGTAAACTAGGGTGGGGATTACGGTAGTTATTGGCTTTGGTGGTTGCTGGGTGTTCTGGGGTGTCGGGCTCCTAGGATCTAATTGTGGCAGTAACTGATAATATCCAGAAGAATGAGAAGCAAGAGGTGGAGAGCCTAAGTTTTACAGGTGGTTCACAATGAGTTTGTACTCTTGGTGTAGGATGTCAGATGTCTGAAGGAATGTAGGTTTTGGCGGGAGCCAAGCGATGATTGAACAGCTCGATTCCTGACCCCTGTACAACAGCGGGTAGGTCCAGGTTCTGCAGATGGCAGTCAGTGATCAAGATTGGGACACCTGGCCATCGGGAGAGGGTTTACGCCTCGCAGAAGGCAGGCAGTTATCAGGTATTGGGTTTGGGACACCTAGGTTACCGGGGAAGTTTTGGTTTGAGAGTGGTAGGTGGTAATTAATGCCTACTTTTAGGATGCCTAGATATCGGGAGGAAGGTCCAGGCCTCTCAGAGAGGCAAGCAGCAATTGAACACCTTGACCGGGACACCTAGACAGCGGGAGAGGCTCCGGCCTCACAGTGTAGCAAGTCTAACAGTATAAGCTAGAGGTGGGAACACCTAGAGTTGGCTTTCGTGTACAGTGGCAGAGAGGCACAGGTTTCACAATGCACCTTAACTACATCAGGACCAGCAATGGAGACTACACCAGGACTTGAGAATCCTGTATTGAGGTGTAGAGGCCCAAGTTTCACTATGCAGTTTGGTACAGGAGAACACACTGAGATTTGAGAGTCCTGTATAGTGGGAGAGAGGTCTAGGTTTCGTATGACGGTGTCTGTATATGTTGTAGATAGAAAATTGTTCCTACCTTATCCGTTGATGCTGGTTGACGGCATCCCATTCATCATGAGTTATGTCCGGTTACTTTGGCCTGTTGCAACTGCTGGTTTGGGTGGGGTGACTTTGCAACCACACCTTGTTGGCTGTAGTTGTGGGGTGCTGTACATTTCTCTTGGGTTTAGGGTGTGGGGCTAGCTAGGTGGAAGGGCACGCTGATTACGTGGAGGATTGCCACTGGAGTAGGGGGAAGTAGCGGTTGGGTTTGGTGTAGGTTAATGGCTGGCCCCTGGCCTCCCCTGCTGACACCTGCAGACACTGACAGGAGCCGCTACTTCGGGAGCCGCCCTCTGCCTTGGGACATTAGCCGCAGGCTGCACAGGCAGAGGCTGCCTTGGGATGTACTGTTAAAAAAGGACTTGGACCAATCAGGGGAGGGTATGGGACGGAGGAGGATCCAGGGCCTGGGCCAAAGAGCAGGGGAAGGGGAAAACTAATGACACATGCGCACAAGCGCTTTTCAAAAGCACACACAACAAAAGCCTAATTTAGCAAAAAATGGGGCCAAACAAGCAGCCTCTTACCTTGGGGATCGCCTGAGACTATTAGGAGAACACTGCGTGGGCCTCAAGGCCGACAGAATGGATACCTCTACTCCACCTGTGCCCTCTACTTCTGGCAGCTGATTCTCCGCCCAGACTAGTGTACCTCATCATTGTATTGTTCCTGTTTTACGCTGCAGGCATTGACTTCATATTCAGTTATTCTTGATATAGTTTGCGGGTGTGGTTGTTGTGGTTTGGGTGCCCTTCATCCGCCAAGACTCTTTTGGAAGTCCAGCCAGGGGTCACCTAGCCCTCACCTTCGCTTTGTTCATCTTTCTGTATTAACCTGACACCTATCTTATCTCCTATTTGTCAGTACTTCTCGCTTTCTTCATTATTTCTCTACATTTTTTTATTTTTCTGTCATGTCATACAAATGTCAGATTCGGTTGTCTCCCCATCTTCGTCATGTATCCTCCTTATGTGTCAAGCGGATTCTTAAATAGCACATTATGCACGCCATGACATTTATATGCTTATATTTTTCCGTTATTACTATGTGACTGGTATTTCTCATACTTAATTGCTATATCTAAAATGTGTAGTTCATATTTACCAGCATTGGTAGTTGACAACGAGTAGTTTCAAATGCATTTCATCGAATTAACAACCCAATTAAGCGCTGTCAAGTTCTTTCACATCTCAAAAGATTTGGCTCCTCTGTTGCCTGTATCCAGGAGACTCACCTGTCCATGATCGATTCAATGAAACTGAAATCTCTTTGGGTCCAAAGATGTAATTGCCAGCCCTCTAGTAATAGTGTATGGGTTTTCCCCTCTTTTTTGTTTTCGGGGCGTCGATCTTACATAAGGACAATGTATATGCAAAATAAATGAGTAAGAACGATTTCCCCTTTCTCAGTTCGCGTTGTTTAAAAAAAAAACAGGTGCACCACTTTCTCTATTACCAAATTTGTAAATAGATTTCATTTGTTCTCGCCCACATTTCAAAAATAGCTAATTTTATTTATCATTTTATACATCAACGTAAAAACAATTAAGATCATGCCAGGCCCCAATTTCTGAGACTCGGTAAAACAAAATATCTTACAATCTGACCTGACTAACCTTGTGGTCTGTGGTGACTTTAATAACGTTGTGGACAGAAGATCCACATGCATTTTCCGAAGCTCCAAGTCTCGCGATGCATTTATCCGCTGCATCTCTGGTTTGGCTGATACTTGGACTCTCACACCCCACATACTTTTACTTCACATTTCACTCACTGCCCCATGATTCCCTCTCACATCTAGATTATGGGTCTCATTACACAGTAGGCGTAAGGGATTACCGGCACCGGTAAGGGCACCGGTGCCGGTAATCCCTTACCGCCCTACTACGAGGTCCCTTAGCGGGTCCCTTCCCTAATACCTGGTTTTCCTGGTTTTACCAGGCGTTAAGAAAGGGACCTGTTGAGGGACTTCAGAGCTAATAACGGGCTGCTAATAGCGGACCCGTTATTTGCTCCATCCCCATTGGGATCCTCTATGGGGACTCAAATGGGAATGGGGAATGGTTCGACGAATGGGGAGTTACCAGGTCCTCCAAGGTCAGAATGACCCGGTAAGTCCCTATTCTGGGAACACAGACCCGGAATGCGGTAAGGGGGTAGCCATGGCGCTAATAGCGCCATGGCTACCGCCTACCGTGTAATGAGGCCCTATATCTTTGTTACCAAATCACTGTCACACACTTCTTGATTCTCCTATTGCTAACATTGTTATCTGTGATCACGCCCCTGTTATTATCACCTTTTATTTTCTTATTAGCAAACACGCCAGCAGATGGCGCTTCAATAATAAACTATTACAAGACGATCAATTTATTAAGTCAAACTTTGACTTGTCTAAACTTTGTCATGTTTTATCTTTACGTACGCAAATTAATAAGAAACTTGCACAAGTTGCTTCTAACACTATTTTAAAATTCAAATCCAAAATATACCAAACCTCTAATAAAGCAGGGAAAGCTCTTGCTTCCTATCTCAAATCATGCAACGAGAAAATCTTCATTTCACATATTAAAAACAGTATGGGCACAACCGTTACTAACTGTAATGAGATTCTAGAAGTCTTCAAAACCTTTTACTCTCACCTTTATTCCCCAGACACCACCATCACTCCCGATAACCAGCTCTCTTTCTTTCAAAACATTAAGAGAGACACCTATCCCCAGGTAGATCTCAGCAGCCTTGAATGTCAAATTTCCACCCAGGAAATCATTCAGGCAATTAAGGATCTCAAGACGGGCAAGGTACCTGGTCCTGATGGCCTTTCTCCTGTGTTCTATCTCGCTTTTCCAATCATCTATCCCCTAAACTCAAATTACTCTTTACCAACTTCGCTAAAAAAAAAACTCTTCTTTTGGGTCATTTGCCGAAGCCACCTTAATTCTCTTTCCTAAAAGACTCTGACCTTCCTAAAAACGATAGACCCATTTCCCTAATAAACTTTGAGTGTAAGATATTTGCAAGGATACTTGCTAATAGAATTGAATCTTACCTCCCCAAATTAATCAAAGCGGACCAAGTTGGCTATGTAAAAGGGAGAAATATCTCTTCAAATGCTAGACTCTTACTGGATGGCATGCATCTCATTGCGAAAACAAGGTTATGCCACCATTGCGCTTGATGCCGAAAAAGGTTTCGATCTGGTGGGCTGGGAATTCTTGTTCCAATCTTTATGCTGGCATGGCTGCAGAGAGGGCTTTATCTCGCTAGCCAAACTTCTATACTCAATTCCCACATCCTCTATCCTTATTAAAGGTCTTTATTAACTGGATGAATGCCAACAACCTGAAAAAATCAACCCAAGAAAAACAGAAATCATGATCATATCCAAAGACCAAGAGAAGGAAACCGCCATCCCGTAGCCAACGGAAATGGGACCTGCACCATCACCATCTAAGGTAGTAAAAAATCTGGGAGTCCTGATAGACAACACCCTAACCTTAGAACCGCAAATAAACGCAACAGTCAAGAAATGCTTTTTCCTCCTCCACACGCAACAAAAATACTAACTTTTCTCTCCTTCACACACAAAACACTCACTATCGTCGGCCTCATCATGTCAAGTATCGACTATGCAAACAGCCTCTACCTCGGTATACCGGAATACCTACTGAAGAAGCTACAACGGATCCAAAACACAGCAGCCAGACTACTCCTCAAACTATCCAGAAGAGACCACATCACCCCGGCCCTAAAAACACTACACTGGCTCCCAGTAAAACACTGTGGCCCTCATTACGACCCTGGCGGAATACGAAAAACGATGGCGGAAATGTGATACCGCCATCGAATACCGCCCGTTGCGATCATGACCCGTCACCGTAAAGTACGATGCGATTAGCGACACCGTAGTGAACGCCAACGCTAACTGCACCAAGTACGCGCACGCGCGCCGTGCAAAACCGCAATATCCGCCATGGCGCAACGGTACGCGAATGCTGACCCCAGCGGACATTCACCTAACGCCATCAAGCATGGCGGAAAGTACCATTCCGCCATGGCGAGAACTACGGCATCGCGAACCAACCGTAATGGCCCTACTGAGTGCCTGTACTCCACTCCCTGGCCACATTGCACAACTCCTCGTAGGCACAATGCAGTCACACCATGCAACCAGTGAAATGTACAAGTCACCCATGCATGCCAACGAACCAATGCATGCAGGGGCCCCAAGTGCCCTGTGAGTGGCCATCCACAATTGGCAACACACCATTGCCGTACTGATGCAGCACAGGCATCTGAAGGTGCAAGTACACCAAAATGAACTGAAAATGCCATGACACAAAACAACAACAGTCCCCCATCGCTTGCCACCAGTGTAAACCAACAGTCAAAGCAGTAACCTGAGGGAGACTGCACCAGCCCTGTACACATGCCAGTAGTCAAACCAACCATAAGCATAAGCACGTACCACACAACTGTACCCAGAAGCCGGAACCCAATGCAGAACACCTCACAACACATCGCGCCACAAATCGGAATATGCCACATTACTAGCAAAGAATAACGCTACACGGTTAATATCTGAATATAAATTTAATGCACATAAAAATCACCAAGCCCATACAGCCATTTGAGCATAAACTCACAAATGATCAGCATTACTGTGGGCTGCATCCGCAATAAATGACCAGCTTCCCCATGTGTGACGCCCTGTACCTTCATGGCACACAGGGGCTACATCCACGTCCAAAAAGGCAACATGGAAGCGCCTAGGACCGCAGGCCCGTCCCATGAAGTAGGCACTAGTCCAGCTGGAAGCTAGGTATGCTGCACCTAGCCACTAGTACTGCGTAAGGGCATGTGGGCCATTGGCGATCGTCCCATAAGATCGTAATGGTGCTCCACTGATTAACTCGAAGCTGCAGGTGTCGACTGTAGAAGCCATCTGCAGGAGTGGCGTACAGATGGCAGCGGCAGAAGGGGAGGAGATACCTGTCACCCAAATGAAAAAAAAGATAGTATGGGCATCCGAACTTCATATGTATTACTCACTACATTCAACACACCAAACCTACAACCATATGCATGCTAGCCCACTCATAAGGATCAATTGCACCCAAAAATCACTTGCGAATCATAACGACACAAATCGAGGTGAATACACTATTTCAAACGAGTGTCTGTGTGCATGCGCCTGTCAGAACAGGATCCATCAGATGGGATCATCAACGTGCATAGACACAAGTGATTGAAGGCGCGTCGAGACAGGGAGGGTTCAACAAGGGCAGACAGACGATGGTCCCACTATGGCAGCCTTGCATCACATAGCGCAGGGGAAGGGGATAGATTCCAAATAGCCATGTACATGGCAGACTCCCAATTAAATCATCTTTCCAAGCATCCATTCATCATTCCCTCAACCCGTAATGAAAACGCCTGAATATTCACTCACATAACATTCGACATTTCCATTGAGTCTGTGCGTAATGCAGCCTTCAAAATCCACTGTGCTCCTGCCCGGATTCCTTGTGTAGTGAAGTCACATGTATTTGGGAACGTCCTGCCTTATCGTTCACTACGCTATAGCGCATCCCATTCAAATCACATCAATCATTGCATTCCCGTCATGGGCCCTGTCCCAAGGACATTCAACAATAGAACGTTACATTTCCAGTCAGACCTGTGGGCGTCTCCACGCCGCTAGTTGAAAAACGAAAGCGCTGTCCTTCGAATTCCTAATTTGCAACATCACGTTGAAAAGGCATCTGTGAACGCTTGTATTCACAAATACATCTATGCAGTGCGGCTGTGTGTGAAAATGGTAACTGGCCTCAGTCACTGATGGGACTCCCCGCCCGTCGGTGAACGTCGGTACAGTGCTGCATGAGGGTCCACCGTTGATCGAGCACTACATTCCACTGACCCTTCACAAGTCTGCTCGCGAATGCAAATATCGTATGTGCAACAATGGGACCAGAGCAGAATTAACATATAAACCAATATTCCACAGCCTTCGGGATTAAGAACATGAATGCAAATGCAAGATGCCATGCGTCGAATTGCAGCGTCGTGTGCGGGACGTGCTCGCACGAAAGGCATTGCAGCTGACACAGGTGGAATGAATCACCACAGGTGAAGGCTATACAGCCTGAAAACATATAAATTGCATACCCAAACCCCTCCCACAACCACACCCACTCCAGAATGCTACCGGCAGGACTAGCGATGTTGGCCCTGGGGGACCTGATAGCACTGCAAGTACTCCAACTTCAAGAAGAAGACGAACGCCAACTACTACAACAACCGGCCGCACAGAGGAGACGCAGGAGGAGGAGGAGGAGGGCAAGGCATGGCCAGCAAGCCCCACCAGCACAGCCACTACCACCACGCAGGCAGCCCGCAATCCCACGCCTCCGAGCTAATCCGTTCAACCTCACAGCTGAGCAGTTCCACACCCTCTACCGTTTGGACCGGGACACCATAACCGCCATTGTCGACATGACACACGCTGACCTTGTCAGCATGATAGATAGCCCAACCGCCATCCCACCCCTACTGAAGGTGGTGTCTGTACTCCACTTCCTGGCCACAGGCACCTACCAGCACACAGTCGGACAGTTGCATGGCATTTCACAGCCCCTATTCTCACGGACACTATTCCAAGTGCTTGATGCCCTCCTGAAGCACTCAGACGACTACATCACTTTACCACGCTCGGAGCAGGAGCTTACAAACACAAAAGTGGGATTCCATGCACTTGGCGGCATACCGGGTTGCATTGGTGCCATCGACTGCACCCATGTGGAATTGGTTGTCCCACATGCCATGGAGGCCCAGTACCGCAACCGGAAACAATATCATTCTATCAATGTACAAATGGTGTGTGACTCCAACAGGATCTTTACACATTGTTCTGCCCGATTTCCAGGATCAACACATGATTCCATGGTCTTGCGGAACTCTAGAATACCACGCTACATGGAGCGACATGCAGGGCGCCGATCCTGGCTACTCGGTGAGTCTCATTTAATGCATGAGTATGTGGGGTAGGTGATGCGTGAATGACCTGGCAGGAAGGGGGGGGGTGCGTACGTAGCAATGACATTCCACAAACATCCTTTCTTGTCCACATACAGGTGATTGCGGGTATCCACTGAAGAGATGGCTCCTTACACCAATCCGGAACCCACAGGACCAGCATGAGGAGGACTACAACCATGCCCACTCACGTACCCGTGTGGTCATAGAGCAGGCATTCGGCCTACTGAAGGCTCGTTTCCGCTGCCTCAGCAGGTCTGGCGGGGCACTCCTGTACCGCCATGAGAAGGTGGCAAAGATGGTCATGGCATGTGTCATGCTACACAACATGTGCGTACGTAGGAATGTGGCCATGCCCCCCGACGCAGAACTGCTAGCACCTGAAGATGGTCATGATGAGGGTGGGGATGTGGAAGCACCTCAAGGGGTCCGCGAGGCACAGGAGGCCCGTGAATTACGTCAGAATCTCATAGATGCATGCTTCAAGCACTCACGCCTGGTGGCTGTTACATGGACACGGGACTTGTGGCACTGTGTGTGTCTGGAACATGCACAATGTGGACTGTACGCCAAGATAGGCCTCGTACACAGAGATCAATGTCCACACATCTCATTGGATGAATATGAAGAATTGTATTGCAGATGTGAAATGGCATTACACACCCAATCGAACCGCCACCCAAAGAAGCACAACACACCCCCTCCACCCTCCTAACCCCCCCAACACCAGTGTCCAATGACGCTCATTGTCAGTGGGCAGACGCTATTGCAAGCCCCCTCTCCGGGTATCAGGGGCAACCCTGCCTGTGGAGCGCCGGTTCCTCCAAGATCTACGTTGGGGGCTGCCCTGGACGGAACTTGCAACGGATGATGTCTCTGCCTGCTCACGTCCATGCATGTCCCTAAGGGTTTGTGAGAGCTCAGTGAGCACACGGCGCACAGCGGCAAGTTCACCACATACGTCTTTGGACGTCGCATGCAGTTCCCCCCTCAGGCTCTCGGTGCTTCTCTCCATTTGTCCCCTCAGGCTCTCGGTACTTCTCTCCATTTGTGCCCTTAGTGTCTCTGTACTACGCTCCATTTCTGCCCTAAGTGTCTCAGTAGATGTTTCAATGGCTGCCTTAGAACCCCCACATTCAGCAGCATGCTCCTTGAGGAGCGTGGAGATTTGCTGCTGTTGCACTATCATCTGCTCGAGGGACTGTTGCCTCTGCTGGGCCATGCCCATTTGCGGTGGTGTCACAGAGGGGCTGGACGCCTCATGTTGCCTTGCAACAGGCCTTGTGGGGGTTGGCCAGTCGTCGTCTTGTGGGTGCCCCTGCGTGGTTTCCTCATGGTGTACGGGATGATACAAACAGGGGGATTGAGACAGGTCATGGATGTGTCCTACTTCGGCAGCACCGTTTTCTGTGTCGGAGCATGCTGGCATGTATGCAGTGTCACCTGTGGTGCTGCTGCCACCAGAAGCAGTGCCTTCTGTGGCATCCATTGGGGGGACCTGTGGTGCTGCTGTTGTGGACATGCTGGCTGCTGGGGTGCCTGTTGATGTCCCCTCCAGTGTGCTGCCACTCGATTTGTGCTGCTGCCGTGTCTTGATCCGTGCAGCTGAGGTGGAGGGTCTTTGGCCGTTGGTCTTGGCCCTCTTTGCAGGTGTGCTGGTAGGGGTGTCCTGAAGCTCGTCGTTGGAATCGGACCCTGTGGTGGAGTAAAGGAGGGCGATCGTTATTCATGGGTCTGTGGTAATTGTAATGGCAATTGTATCACATGCATTGGGGTGGTACCTGGGGGTGATTTGGGTCAGGGCCTTGGAGGTGGTCTCATTTTTGTGTGCATTGGGGATGCAGTTATTTTGCAGTCTGCAGTTAGGGTGTGCATGCTGCACATGTAGAGTGTGTTTTTTGGATTTTTAAATATTTATTTATTTAATCTGACTTTTAAGGGGCGCTGTCATGGCAATGTATGTGGTCGTTCTCCTGGACATGTGTTTCTAGTGCACTATGGGGACACATGGTACTTCACATGGTTGGTAATTGTGGATTTGGCATAGTTTCATTTGTGCCACCTACCTGATTCTTCTGATGTCTGCACTCCTTTCTCCATCCCTCCGACTCCCTCTATGCTCTCCATTCCAATGGTGGAGGCACAGATTTCTTCCCAGGGGGTCAACTTGATGGGTGATTCCGATCCTCCCCCGGTAGCTGTGGCAATGTTCCGGTTGGCAGAGAGTATGCTCCGGACGCGTATCCGTAGGTCGTCCCATCGCTTTCTGCATTGCTGTGGGTTGCGGGGTGCGGTCCCCACCGCACTTACCCGCTGTGCCACCAGCGCCCATATGGCCTTCTTGTTCGCAAGTGCCGTCCTGGTCATTTGCGTCGAGAAGACGACGGCAGCGTTCTCCTGGAGGGTCTCTGTGAGCACGGTGAGTTCCTCGTGGGAGAAGTGGACCTGCCGCTTGCGGTCGCACGCTTTTTTAGCAACTTTTCCCATATTGATTTTTCGGACTGGGGTGGCTAACGGGTTGGGATGTGTCTCAGGGTCGGATTTTTAATGGTTGTGTTGGGATTCTGATTTTATGGGTGTGCGGCGTGCTATTTCCCGTTCCGGCCCCATGTTTTTACTTCCGTTTCCGTATATTTACGGAGACCGTATTTTGCGCTGACCGCTCATTACGGTGACCGCTAAGATGGGTGGCGGAATTGCACCTAGGGCGACGTACGACGGCGGTAAGGGGCGTTTTGGGGTCATTTCCGCCATCGCGGACTTTGCACTTCCGCCATGGCGTAATGCTCGTGCCCGATGGGTCAGAATTAGCCGCACTTTCCTCCATCGTGCAGTGGCGGAAACGCTATTTACGCTATGGCGGTCATGTCAGTTGATTTCCGCCAGGGTCGTAATGAGGGCCAGTATCACCTTCAAAACAATGTGCATAACGCACAGGGCAATCTGCGGACAAGGAGCAGAATTCCTACAAAAGAAAATCACAATCTACAAGCCAACGAGACCGCTCAGGTCAACCAATGAAATCCGACTGGAACAAAAACCTTACATCAAAAAAAAACTCGGAGGCACCGCCTTCTACCACTTAGCCGCGAAAACCTGGAACAACATCCCAAAAGTAATAAGGAACACCAAAGATCACCTTAAATTCAGAAAATTACTAAAAACCTGGCTCTTCAACACCAGAGACTAAAACCGAAACAACAATAAGACAAATGACTCAACAGGAAAGGACATTGACAAGCCCCTAGAACCGACAGAAGACTCTGAGCACCAGTAGGGCTGACGCTGGACACAGGGGTCCACCTGCGAGACCCAGGGAGACGGAGGCAACAACCCCAGCCAATCCTTACCACCCCCCACCGCCCGTACAGCTACAACTAGGTACCACGGGGTTGTGGAACGGACAAGATACCACCAATCACCACACAATCGGAAGTATGGACACTAGCAGGTGCGCTGGTCATGTGGGTGGGGGTGAGGGGCATGCAAAGTTATTGACGGAGGGGAAAGCTAAATGCTCAAGTGGCCTCGAATACAAAACGGGCACGTACCTTCTGAGGCACAGGGTGCGCAAGCACCCCGTCGTGTAAGATTACACAAGCCCAACCGGTCAATCCAGGATAGAGATACCAACTAACCAATACCACTAACAATTTCCTTCTCTGCATACACCTCTCAAACTCCAAACCAAACACAACCACAAACATCCAGCACAACAAACTGCACTAACTTCACTAAATTGCAACAACAAAAATAAAAAACACACATAGACTCGCTCATCAGCACACGACGACTACCGGCCGCATACACCCCAGGCCCAGCCGACGGAACCACCGAGCTGAGGCTGCCAACAGCACATCACTGCAATCTTGCACTTTTCCAGCCTCCACCCACTAACCCACCTCCCCCTCCCTCTTTCAGAGCCGCCAGAGCGGGGACCACTCCGGTGGTGATAGTGCGCAGTACAACTGTCCTTTAACATTAACATTAACATTAACATTAACATTAACATTAACATGGTCAATCATCATTATTCTTCTTCCGCTTTAAAAGGGGCACAAGACAGGGCTGCCCACTTTCTCCCATTGTATATGTTTTATCGCCTGAGCCTTTATTACAACATATAAGAACTGATAATCGGATTCCATGTGTAACTTGTTGTAAACAGGAATTCAAAATTGCAGCATATGCCAATGATATTCTTATTCTCTTAAAAAACCCAAAGGATCATATTCCATCCCTATTATCAGTCCTTAATGATGTCTGTTTAGCCTCTGGATGTAAATGAAATAAGGAAAAATCAGAGATCTTACCTCTTAACAAATTTTGCCTCAAGCATGCAATTGAAATGTTCGGCTTTAAATGGTGTGACAATTCACTTAAATATCTGGGTCTACTCTATACCCCTTCCACTAGAAGTATCATACAATTAATCTTCATCTCCTCTCCTTAGACTCAAGGAACTTACCTCTCTCTGGTCTCCCTTTATATCTCTCTTGGGGGGGTGTCTTGAATCTATTAAGATGATGCTTTCACCCATCATTCTCTAGTACTTACAAATGCTCCCCATCCCACTCCCCATATCCTTAGTTTCTGCAATCAGCTCTATCCTACTCAATTTCTTATGGTGCATTGGCAAAAAATAAAAGACTTGCTGCCAGCAAGCTCCCCTTCGAGCATGGCGGTGTCAAGTTTCCAGACTTCAAACGGTACCATAATGTATTCCTTATTAAGCAATCATGCATCTGGCTTTCCTCATCTGAAACCGAAGACCTCCCTTCCTGGTTTATTCTTGAAAGGGAATTAACCACACCCATCAAAACCCAAGATTTGCTCTATATAGTTGGATCTTTATCTACTAAGCTTACTAACCCGATCAAGGCGGCTGTTCCTGCCCTCAGAACCTTTCTCTTACAACCTACTCGCTCGCTGACTTTCAAATTTTCATTATTTCTATGGATCAACAAACATATTACATTTAACAACAAGCCACTTTATAGGAAGTCTTGGATTAGTAAAGGTATTAGATTCATTCATCAAATGTATCACGCTACTGGCTGGGAATCCTCCAAGATCTGATAAAAAGATTTTCCTAACCCTCTTCAGACTTTTACTTTGACAATAAATTTGTTTTCAACCCTTCACTCAGAACAAGCTCATTCCCAACCATACAAGAATCCTGTTCATGACCTCTGCTCCCAATATCAAAGTGGCCCAAGTCTATAAATGATTAGGTGCCAAAGACTCTCCTACTGATAGATGGTCTATCCAAGTCCAATGGGAAACTGATTGTGGAAAGGGGTTTGATGATACAACATGGGAATTACTCTGGTCTAAGGTCAGAACTGTCTCCACAACTGCCAACATATCACAAAATGTATTTGTCTTTCTTCACAGGCCTGTTAAAACCCCAATGCGCCTGTTGAAAACCAAATTTGGAACAGATGGAAACTGTTGGACTTGTGGCAATATCTGTGGAATCTTCAGTCATATGTTCTTTCAGTGCCCCCTTGTACAATCATTCTGACGAGAGGTATGGTCTCTCCTGAACATCATTTGTAAGGTCAATCCTCCCCTAACATTCTCGAACATACTCCTGGTGAGCATAGCCCTTGAAAGTAGGAAGAAACCACACCCCGCCTATGGTCTCTATGACTTATTTATTGCAGTCAATATCGCCTTGCAGATTGGGCTAGATAGATCGGTGGGGTCAGCACGTTCCTTTCCACAGTTGACTGATAGGGTGTGCAGGGGTATGACTGAATTGGGCTGGCGGATGTCTGGCGGGTGCTTCACTGGGGAGTTGGAGTGGTTCTGGAATTCTCCTTTCACTCGACAGTACACGGCACGTCATCTAGACTGGACTATGTGCTGGCCAGCCCACAGTTGATGCATATGATGCTAAATTGTTTGCTAATCCCGGGGATGTAGTCAGACCACTCCCCTGTATTATGGTTGTTGGCTGTGGGGAGGGAGGCGGTGCCGAGGCCCCACTGGAAATTCAAAGCTGTGGCCTCAGCTGACAGTGTTTGCAGTGAGGTGGTGGATGTTGTGTGCTCTTATTTTGAAGTCACGATGGGTTCTGTCGACTCGATGGCCTCCGTCTGGGAGGCGTTTAAAGTGGTTCCTCTGCAGAAGATGCATGGCATTGGAGTTTGGGGTGTTAAACGATTGGGAGGCAGTTGATGGATGTAGAAGGGGTAATCAAGCCTGGGGAGGCTACCCTGTTGGCCGCTGATGATGCAGTGGCTATGGCTTCTCTAAGGGAAGACCTGGACAAGTTTGCCAACCTGGCTGACCAGGAGGTCCAATATTTTGGACGTCCCGCAATGACGCGCAGATACGGCGAAGAGGGCCAACCCGCATGCTGGCAGCTATGTTGAGGCAGGAAAGCGGGTCCCCTGACATTGCAGCAATATGTACGGCAGATGGGCATGTTGTGGTGGAATCTGATGCGATGCTGAGTGCTTTCTAACAATACTATGAGGGAGGGTATGTGTCCAGGGGGTCTCCGGCCACGGTTGTGTTGAGTGAATAGCTAGAGGAGGCAGCTCTGCCGAGGTTGGGCTCTGCCGAGGTTGGGCGCTGAGGCATGCCAGGTGCTGGCCCGGCCAGTTTCTGTTGACTATATTCTGGCGGCGGCGAAGGTTATGCTATCGGCCAAAGCCCCTGGCCCAGACAGATATCGGCAGAGTTTTACAAGGAGCTGGGGCCGGAGGTTATGAAATATATGGTGGCAGTCTGGGAGGAGGCTATGACCCTGGGTCAGTTGCATCCCACAATGTGTGAGGACATGGTGGTTTTGCTGTTAAATGAGGGAAAGGACCCACTGGACTGTGCTTCGTGCTGAACGATCTCCCTTATGAATCTAGATACTAAAATATTTGCTAAAATCCTGGTGGATAGACTGCTGCCGTTTGTATCTGGCTTAGTACACGTTGATCAGTCTGACTTTATCCCGGGGAGGTGGACCACGTTGAATCTGCTCAGATTCTTCTCTGTATTGGCTCAGGTTGACCCAGAGGTGCAGGCAGTGGCGGCTCTAATCGACATGGAAAAGGCTTTGGACTCAGTGGAGTGGGACTACCTGTTTGAGCTGTTGCAGGTGGTGGGGCCTCCGGAATACTTTCTCTCGGCAGTGCAGCTTTTGTATTCCGGTACGGTGGCTAGGATTGGCTTATTTCAAAAGCATTCTGAGGTGTTCACGCTGGGATGTGTTACCAGACAGGGGTGTCCACTGTCCCCGCACTTTGCACTTGCTATCGAACCCTTGGCGGCTAGGTTGAGGAAGTTCCATATTGCACATGGGCTGGCGATGGGGGGCACAGAAGAAATGGTTTCGCTATATGCAGACAACACTGTTATACTTTAAGAAACCTCGGAACAATCTACAGTGTTTGCCACAAGAGGTTGCGACTTTTGGTCAGCGGTCGGGGATCCGTGTGATCTGGACCAAATCCATTTTGTTCCCACTAACTGAGGCTACAGCGCGGCCTGGGAGTTCGAGGGGTTTAGGTGGGAACAGTCCACTGTCGGATATCTAGGGGTGTGGGTTAACAGGAATTCCCAGTCCCTGTTGGAAGATTATCTGACTTGCTTGAGGACCCTGATAGCAAAAGTGAATAGATTGTGCACACTCTGCCTGTCCCTGCTGAGTAGGGTGGCTACTGTCAAGATGATTGTGGTTTCGAAGTTGTTATATATGTTTCAGCTAGATCCTCTGTGACCGGGTGCCGCTTTCTTTGCAAAGATGAAGACGCTGTTGGTGTGGCTGGCGTGGCATCCCAAGTCCCCCCCGAATAAAGTGGGACACTGCTGTTACCATGGGACCAGTGGGGTATAAGTGCGCCTGATTTGGAGCTGTACTTTTTAGCAGCGCGGGTGCACTTTGTTTCCTACTGGATGCCGGGATCCCCGGCAAACCCTCATGTATGCATTGAAAAATGCTCATTACGCCCCTATGCGATTCAGGGGGTTCTGGTGTCGAGGAAGGTGGCTGATAGCTGCAAATTCGACCTGGTTACCTGCACAGTGCATGCATGGAATAGGCTTCTCAAGAGACTGGGTGTAGACATCCCGTATGACTCTGGGCTCCAGCTTTGGAAGATTGAATGCCTCAAAACCACCTGTCACAAGGCAATAATGAATGAATGGGGAGGAGCGGGGATAAGTGAACGGAGGATAGCAGAGGGGCAACATGCTGGTCTTGTAAGCAAGATCACGCAGAGCAACAGAAGTTCGAATCCGCGATTTGCACTCAGAAACCGAACTTGGGTAATTAAATAAAAAAGTACTATGGCAGTCCTGTATCCTGATGGGGTGTTTGAATCGCAAGATTTGTTAGTGGCCAAGATGGATGGTGGGCTACATGGGAAGACTTCATTACTTCCATATGAGGGCTGCCATTAAAGCATGGTCCCTCCACTTTTCCAGAGACCCTCCACGGCTTCTCCTATTACAATATCTCCTGAACTCGGCCAATGCCAGACTGTTGGTATTGTCCATTTATGCGATGGTACAGCATGAGTCTCCCCAAGTGCTGCTGAAGTGTAGACGACAATGGGAACATGATACTGGGGGTGCACTCAGTTATAAACAGTGGGCAGTTCTGTGTGAGAGATTGCATAGGGGGGCGTTGAACACCCGACTGCAGCTGATCCAGCTTAAGACGCTTCATAGGGTATACTTTGCACCTGCTCGCCATGTTCTATTTGATTCCACTAAGAGTGACAGGTGTCCACATTGTAAAGCACACTCAGCTGATTTCCTCCATATGCTGTAGTCGTATCCGGAGGTGTAGGAGTTCTGGGAGGGTGTGACAGGCATTCTTTCAGTCATGCTGGACTATGAAGTGCCTCATGATCTGCTGTGCTGCATGTTTGGGTGGTTCCCGGGGTCTGGTCAAAAATGTTTACCCACCAGTATGATCATGGCCAGGAAATGTGTATTGATGCACTGGACCAGCCGGGCCCCCCCTACTACCTGGGCATGGCTGGATTGTCTGAATAAGCTGGCCGATCTTGATAAAGAATACCGACTCCTGTGTTGGTGACGGACAAGGCCAAAAACAATTGGCGACCCCTTGAGGCCTACCTTGTGCACAGTGCCCAGACACTGTCACAGAGGACAGAGTGTCCCCAGACTAAGGACTGTGATTGTTACTCCTCTGCCACTGCCTGTAAGGAATGCTGTTGTGCTTAATATTGTAACGGATATGGTTCAACTATGTCCACCATTTTTAATTGATGTAACGGTTGTTCGAGTAAGACGTGAATCTACTTGAATAAATAAAGTTTTTAAAAAAAGGGTAGGTGGTTGGCACAATTCTATCAATCTGGCACTTTGACCTATTGGTACAATTCAACAGTTCAGGCTTGGGCTTAAAGCTTTCCACAGTTCAACAAGTTCTTTAGGCTTCCTCCGCCTTGCCACAAATGCACGGTTCAACTTTTAACTTGTACTTTACCACAATTCAACACAGGCTTCCCTTCGCCGGGCTCGAGCCTGTCTTTCGTTTCACAAACGTTTGTAATTTCACTTCTCACATGGGTCTCCCTCTGTCGGGCTCAAACCCTCTTTTCTCTTTAAGGGGTTCCCTTCCCCAAGTTTCGTTCTATACATCTTTTATCTTGGTTTACTTTACTGTCGAAGACTTTCCAAATGGCAAGGATTTTACATAGACCTTTGCATGACCACTTCGACCTCTCTTTAAACAATTTGACTATCTTCATCAACTCTCAACAACAATGCTTCTTGGTACTTGTATTTCCTTGGAATTATCATTTCTTTACTATGTCCTCTTGGCGTGCTTAAAGTTTGGTTTTTCATTCAATCAACTTGCATTCAGGATTGCGTTACTTTCTCACCTTTGTTTCCCGCTTCATCACAACTTCAAAAATTTTACAGAGACTTTTGAATGTGCGATTCCGCCTCGCAGGACAACTCTGCTACTTTGTATACTCTCATCACAGTTCAGCAACCTTCAACTCTGGTTACAGTTTTATTTGCCTTTAACACAAACCGAGCTGTTGTTGCCTTTGATAACTCACCAGTCGTGTTAATTGGGTTTCTTTCTTCAACGTCTTTCATGTACCAGTTAAGGCTGTTACCAATACCTCCTCTGCTGCTCCCTGCCTTTTTCGTTCACCCGGTAGAGGAACAGGCTGCCTTGAAGCACTTTCAAGGTATATCCTTTCTTCTCAATTGGTTTCAGTCTTGGAACACTTACGGCTTTCCGATATGGAATTCTCGCCTGGCTCCCTCGTTCTCTGCAAGTGCTCATCAACCCCTTGGCCTTCCAACTTCGATAGCCTAGTTTGCATCAGCCCCGGAAGAGCTGCTCCTTCTCATACCTAGCCTCGCTCAGAGTGTGTCTGTGCGTGCCACCTTTTCTCCTGAGGGAGTGTTAACAAGTGGCAGGTGTGTTTAGTTAGGATTACGTGCCTGACTTTGCCTGATCTCATTAAAGGGACAGAGCAATTGCAAGTCATTAGAGGTAATCTTCCTGGCCTCATTCCACATCTTCCTCAGCTCAGTAGTGTGTCAGCATGAAGTGGGGTGGAATTATGCGAGATGTAGTTTACCATAGAATGGGTAGGTAGAGGGGTTAGACAGGCTTTGGGAAAAGGGGGATACCATGTCTCACCATCAGCTGCTTCTCCCCCACACCCCTTACCCAGGTGATCCTCCCTCGCTTGTCCACCCCCAGGGTCCGGATCTAAAAGTGATGGCCTTTCCCTGGCCACATGAGTACAGGATCCCCAGGGTGTAGGTTGTGAAACATCTTCTGGTTTTTCACAAACCGATTAGCCCTAAAAAATGCTCTAAGATTTTTTTTTTGTTGTCATGCCAATGTTTCAAGAACTAACTTTTTCTTGTTGTGGTTGCACACTACCATTGCCCACAAAAAAAACAGGTACTTCATAGCTGACTGGGCTAATTTACACTTCCTAGGATTAGCAGTGAGACTGGCTTTTCTTAAGGTTCTCATCACAGTATATAGATGGTATAAATGGTCTTCCCAAGTCTTACTATGGATCACAAAGGCGTCAATATATGCTCTGCAAAATTCCAAATAAGGTTGTGAAATCTGATCCATCAATCTTTGGAATATTGCAGGAGCATCATGAAGCCCAAATGGCAAGACCTTTAATTGGTATAATCCTATAGGAGTGGCGAAGGTGGTTTTCTCCTTATAGAGGCCAAATAGTGGGACTTGCCAGTACCCCTCTGTAAGGTCCAGTGTTGATAAATAGACTGCATTACCCAATCTATCGATTTAAGTCATTGATATGTGGTATTGGGAAAGCAGAAATCGAATTAACTTTTCTGAAATCCATGCAAAACCTCTAGCTCCCATTGTGTTTTGCTACTAGGACGATGGGAGAACGCCAGAGACTGGTTGAGGGTCCTATAATATTGTCTCTGAGCATTTGTCTGACTTCTTTAACCAAAATCTCTTTTTGGGCCCCAGGTAACCAATAGGGTCTGAGATGTACTACTTTGCATGATGGTGCTTGAATGTGATGGCATATGTCTTTCACCCTCACCGGTTCTATCGCAACACATCTAGGAACTGTTGTATAAGCTCAAGCAGGGGTGTGGGTGTGGCTGACCAGTCATGGAGTAGGACGTGCTCTCTGGGTGGCTCCTGTTGATCCGAAATCGATCCATGCTTAAATGCATTAAAAAGCACCAAAAAACTCCATAAACAAAGGTTTGGATGTCGGAAACCAGGCTGCACAATTGCTGAAACTTGTAAGTGCCTCGATGTGATGATACGTGAGCCCAGAGTCTTTCATGGATGCACATGGAATGAACAAAGGATACAAAATGGCGGTCCCGAGCATCAAAGGGACCGCCTGAAGTAGCTACGAGAAATGATTCCATCGAAAATTGCCTGTGTGAAGGTGGCGGAAATTAGACAGTGCCATGCACACACACAATAAACATTGCTACGGTGTCTGCCTCGTTAGGAGCAGTAAACAGCTGGTGGGGACCTCCATGCAACGGTGCCTGTGGGTCTGACCAGCACATCGGGGCACAGCCGAGTGGATTCCGAGGGGTCCGTGGACCCGCGGGGCGAGTGCTGCATGACAGCGACCCCTTCTCATCGCAGTGAGGGGCCGCTGTGCATGCGCGATTGAAAGAACGTTTGGAACACAGGCTCCGCTTGTAATGGCTACGGACCAACAACACATGGAACAGGGGCAGAATTAACCGCTTCATGTGACTGTACTGAGCAAATGACACTGCAAGCAGCCAGCACCAGTTGGACCCTGGATAGGAAGGCAGACGCGCAATGGGAGCACAGGAAGGGTGCCCTTGATTGTGCCAGTGGGAGAGGGGCAAATGATGGTGGCATGTGCATGAAGGTGCCCGGATGAAGAGGAGGGCAGCAGCCAATACATTAACATTCAAACCCTAGCAGGACCCAGTAAATGACACAGAACAACCAATATATAACCATCCGGGCTCCAGTCAAAACGAATTGACAAATTAAGATACATACGTGCCCCCAGACATACCTGGGTGGGCACGGGCCCCCAGGAAAAGTGAATGACCCGGGACATAGACGACCAGGGTAATAACACACCAGCGAGGGACAGCACTGGGTGCCTATACCCCGTTCCGTGCAGGGACGCCAGGGGTAACAAGACATTGGAAGGTGATAAAATAACGCACCTGCAGCCCCTCCCAGAATTTAAGATGGCGTCCAAACTACCTAAAACCAAGGGGAAACAATCCACCATGGAGGAGTTTGCTAAGTCACCACAAGTTGCTGATTGAGCCAGTGGGAAAGGTCCAGGCACGCGGGAGACTTAAAGAATGGCACCCAACAACCAACAGATACTGGATGCGGTCACTGAACTGAAGTCATCATGGGAAAGCAAGATGAACACTGCCATATCGGACTTGAAGATAGCGCAGGAAGCTAAAATAGACGCTGTAAGGATAGATGTGAATTTACTGCGGCAAGATGTACGGTCACTGGTAGAGTGCACAGGGACCCCCGAAAGAGAAGTGAAAGAGAACACAACAATATGCTCGACTAATGCAAGCGATATCCACGTGCTACAACAACAGCTTCGCAATCTAGAGAACAGAGCCGAAGAGGCAGAAGGAAGGGCTCGGAGAAACAACATGCGCATTGTGGGGCTTCCGGAAGGCGAAGAAGGATCCGACCCGATGAACTTTATTGAAAATATGCTGTTGCAGGACATTTTGGGGGGAATGCTAAACCAGGGGTTTGCAGTGGTAAAAGTGCACAGAGCCCAATCGAGGACACCACCACCAGGAGCTCCACAGCGGCCAATCATTGCCAAGATTCAAAATTATAAAGATAGGGAGAAGGTCCTGGAACATTTCCGCAACGGAGTAACGATCAGCAGAGCATCAGCAACCATCACTGCATAACTGTACTATACACTGTTGGTGCAGAGGCAGCGCCTGAATTATGTGGCAGTGAAGAGAAGAAGGCGGGAAGAGAAAAGTGTGAGGCGGGATACAGGTGCATGTTACTATATCCGGCAAAAATGAAAGTGCTCCTGAAGAATAAAGCTTTGTTCTTTAACACACCAGAGGAGGTGACCGCGTGGCTCGATTCAAGGAACTGTCCAACTGGAGCAGATGACCTGAAGGAGACTGCAATGGAGAAATAACCCAGAACCGTGCATGTGCTGCATGCGCACATGAGAGATCTTGCGAGAGATAGGTATGACATGTATGTTGACATTGGGACTGGATTATAGTGGATTGTACATGAGATTAGGGGCTAACCTTAATGGTCCTATAAAACGAAGCACAGACAAACATAACAGGAAACGTAGCACCAAGAAACACCTACCGACCCCCTAGCGTAGTTTAGTAGGGATACTGTTAGGACGGTATCCCCCTGCTGTGTACCGAATATCGGTTTTATCGAGAATAGGGCTAGATGCGGGGTAGCCTGAGTTCCAGGAGTGAAGCTGGGCAACAAGTTATGGAAGTTAAGGGGGAGTCGGAGAGGGGGAAGTTGTTGGGGTGCGAGGGTTAAGGGGGAAAGGTGTTGGGGCGAGGGAGGGAGGGGGGAAGGAAACTAGGGGGGAAGTTTGTGAGGTTGTTTGGGGGACGAGCTTATATCTATACACTAGTAGGCAGAGAACAGAGAACAACCAGGGTGGGGGGGGTGTAGGATATGGATAGAATGGGTGACCTGAGGATATTCACTTGGAACGTCAGGGGACTCAATAGCTATTGGAAAAGGAACAAAATCATGATGTACTTGAAACGACAAAAAATAGATATTGCCCTCCTACAAGAAACACACCTTACGAAAGAGAAGCAGGCAGTACTAGAGAGGAAATGGAAAGGCACCACCATAGGAGCAACGTATTCAGACTACGCCAGAGGAGTCACTGTGTGGATAGCACTGCACGTCCCATTTAAGCTGTTGAATACTAGGATTGAGCATGACGGGAGGATGGTAGTTATACAGGGACGGGTGGAAAACAGGGAGCTGGTTTTTATTAACACGTACGCCCGAATCAGGACACGGTAGGATACTTTAAGTCCTTGTATGGTAAAATTAGTTCCTACATGGGAAGGGACATCATATGGGGGGGGATTTTAACTGCACATTAGACCCTAAAATGGACAGATCGGATGACACAAATTGACAAGATCGACCCCAGCGGCCAAGGCTCTAGGCACTCTATTGGGGGACTACCACTTAGCAGATGTATGGAGGACGCACCACCCAGGAGACAGACAATATTCCCACTATGCGGCACCTCAAGACCTTCACACACAGCTGGATTATGTGTTTATCACATCGGAATCGGCAGCAGAGATAGTGCACTCAGAATATAAGGCTCGGGTCCTATCGGACCACTCCCCATTGATTATAAAGTGGCAATACTCTCCGCCCAGGGCACCGATACTGACATGGAGGCTTAGGGCGGAGGCCTTGAAAGACACAGGCTTTAGAGAGACATGAAAAAAGAGATAATTGAATATTTTGAACATAACACGGGTAGCGTGAAATCAGCTGGTACACCATGGGAGGCATTCAAAGCGGTTGTACGGATGGCGGCGATATCAAAGTCAAAAGGGTTACAAGATGAGATCACTAGGGAGTTAAAGGTCACAGAAATGAAACTGGAAGGACTGATGCATAAGGGGGTGCACACCCCAGTAGAGGTCCAGGCCATCAGCAAGACAAAGCAAGATTGTGAGGCACTCTGGGATAGGTTGTGTAACCTACATTACAAAAGGTATGTGGAAAGACAGCATGCATGGTGAGGGCAAGCCGGGCAGGCTGTTGGCCTAGTTGTACAAAAGCGAGACACCTAGACAACCGATAAGAGAAATCATAAACAAAATGGGACAGACACTGAACACTCAGGAAGCGATAAATGATAGCTTTGTAGATTTTTTATCAGCAGCTATATGCCGAGGCGGGCCAAGAAACAGAGTCGGACATACTAGACACACTGGAAGACATTGGTGTTCCCAAACTGGATGCACAGGAAAGAGAGAACTTGGAAGGGCCGATTACCCTAGAAGAGTTAGAGGCAGTGATTAAACTGCTGGGTAAGGACCCAGGAGCCGATGGACTCCCTAGTTAATTTTTTTAAACATATAGAGCGGAATTGCTCCCCCCGATGCCGGCAATGCTAAATGAGGCACTAGAAAAGGGAGTGCTGCCGGAAACTTTGACAGAGGCGATTATAGTGCCACTTCCTAAGCCCCACAAACCCAGCACGGATATTAACGGCAGTGCTGGCGAACAGGTTGAGACCAGTCATTAGTAGACTCATACACACAGATCAGACGGGGTACGTCCCACACAGGAACATATCTGATAATCTCAGGAGACTACATCACATCATAGATCAAACAAAAGAAGACACACAGGAAATGGCAATAGTATCCCTGGATGCAGTGAAGGCCTTCGACTCTGTAAAATGGTCATGTCTGCTAGCGACCCTGAGGGAGTATGGGATAGGGCCAATATAACTGAGGTGGGTGCATTTACTGTATAGCGCACCACTGGCATGAGTCAAAACAGGTGCTGTCATCTTGAATAGATGGCAACTAGGCAGGGGCACTAGACAGGGATGCCCGTGGTCTCCGATGCTGTTCATCTTGGCTATAGAACCCCTAGCAATATACTTAAGGCATCAATACAGAGAAGCAGCGATACCCACAAAAGGAGGAATGCACATGATCTCAATGTATGCAGATTATATGTTGTTATATTTGAGATACCCTGAACAGAATCCGGAATACATATTATAAGTAATGGATCGGTATGCATCATTCTTAGGCATGACAGTAAATGCATCGAAGTCACGTATATTCCCCCTGGGCAGATATAAAGGGACACCATGAGAAGGGTTACCGGTGCTCCAAGTACAGTGGGAACCTGAGCCTTTCAGATATCTGGGGGTGGACATATACCACACGCCTGAGAGCGAACATAAACATAGCACAGAGCATTCAGTGACTAACATCGAACGCAGCATGAAGTTCTGGGCCAAGCTTCCACTGACTATGATGGGTAGAGTGGCATTACTAAAAATGGTAGTGCTGCCCAGGCTGCTGCACTACTTCGGGAATATACCTTTATGTAATACCCAAGTGATTCTTTGTTAAGCTAAATAGCCTGTATAGAGGGTTTATATGGCACAACACTAGAAATAAGATAGCACTTTGGAAATTACAAAACACATATGAAAAAGGAGGAATAAGGTTGCAAATTTCAAAATGTATTACCTGGCCAGTCAAATGCAATACGTTGGCAGGTGGTTGTCGGACGACCTGCCACCGGAGTCTGACGGCTGACTGCTGCCCGTTCTTCTTGAAAAAATTGATATGGTTGCCGAAGGCACGACGGAGGGGAGACCCGATGATGTTGGGATTGGGAGTGCAGATATGGCAAAGAGCTTGCCGGGCTATGGAGAACCCGACCCCATGGTCCCCACAGCAGGAGTAGATGACCAGTTGCAGAAGGTTATACGTAGATGCTGGGAACCAAAAGGCATTACAACGATGGGGCATATGTGGCAAGACGAGAAGGTAAGGGAATTCGAGGCACTGGAGCAAGAAACTGGCTTGCACCAGGGGCAACATATTACCGACACCAGTGTGGTGAAGTCGGTTAGGGAAGCATGGGGTGACACAGTATCATAAGGAGAGCCGGACTTGGCCATAGAAACGATTTATGATGTATCTGAGGGAGGTCATGAGGTCTCACGGATTTACAACCTACTCATGACCAGGGTTGGTAAGGAGGTGCTTCAGCTGAGACGGGACTGGGAGGAAGAAGCCGGGGAACCGATGAGCGATGAATTATGGGTGAAAGCCCAAAGGTGCCACAAAAAGTGTCTAGAAATGCCAGATTACAACAGATCCAGTTGTATATTACCCACAGGGCGTATATGACCCCGCAGAGAGGATAGCGCAATTTACGGACGCAGTGACACAATCATGTCCAAAGTGTGGTGAAATAAATGCAGGGATGATACACATGTTTTGGAGATGTCCAGAAATTGGAAGATTTTGGAGGGAGGTGGCAAGTAGTCTGAATGAGAAAGGGACTATATTGGAAATTGGCTCAGTGTGGGCGTGCATGATAGGAGGGTTTCCTAGACAGCGCAGGTATATATTGGCCAAACGCAGGTATATATTGGCCAAACGCAGGATTGCCATGGGATGGAAAGCTGATAGCAGACCAAGAGTGGGAGTGTGGTGGCAAGACCTTCAAAGATGGGTAGAGGCTGAGACAGCAGTGTGGAACAAGGCAGTCCACGGAGGGGGGGATGACCAGAGTGATACATGGATGGCCTGGAGGCACCTAGTGGCAGAAATGTTTGAGTCAATTCAGACGGACACTGAAAGTGACACCCCCTCTGAGGGGGAAGTAAACATGCCCCCAGCGGTAGTGCTAAGTGATGCCAATATAGGGTAAACTCGGGAGGGAGGGGGGTAATGGGAATGATTGAAAATGTATTAATGTTGCGATGCAATATACGTTTTGTTTGGTTGTTATGTTATTATATTAAAATTAATAAAAATTGTTTTTTAAAAAAGGTCTTGTTTTTGTTTATTGGTAAGATCAGGCGGAATCAAAGCTACATCATCTACAGCAGGGGTGCACAACTGATTTTGACAGAGGCCCGAAAGTACCCTACATGAGGGCTATAGTGGGCCGAAAAGTAAATGTGGGCGGGGCGGTAGGCGGAGCGTGGCAGGAAGCTTTTTCAACCGCCAAGTTGTATTAAACACATGGAAAAAGAATATGTTTTTGAGGGGTAACGATTTTTGTTTGCATTTCAAACTTACATTTTGTACTACACATTTTCCATTGTTATAATTTATTTCTATTTAGTTATTGTATCTCATCTGTTTAATTAAATTATATATATTTTATTGACCCTAGATTGGACATTCCGTTATTTTGGACTGCTATAGTTTGCTGTTTGGGTTGCCCAAGAGGAGTATGGCCTTCGTTGAGTCAGATTTCCTCAAAAAGCAAAGGATGTACATCTCCTAACTGTGCCTGTTTTAGCTTTATTATTGGGTTCACTCTTGGAGTGCAACTCTATGCCCCATGGCTCCCACCCCCAACCAAACACTATGCCCCATGGCCTCCTCACCTCCAACCAAACACTATGCCCATGGCTCCCTCACCCCCAACCAAACACTATGCCCCATGGCACCTTCACCTCCAACCAAACACTATGCCCCATGGCACCCTCACCTCCAACCAAACACTATGCCCCATGGCACCCTCACCCCCATCCAAACACTATGCCCCATGACCCCCTCACCCCCGACCAAACACTGTGCCCCATGGCCCCCTCACCTCCAGCCATCATTCATATAATTTACTAGAAATGTTCCGTACTCCAGTGGTACGGTCGGCTGGTTATGTGATAATTGGTTTTTATAAAGAGCAGTGTACAGTTTACACTTGGTGCTGTAAAACACCCTCAAACCAGGTACATGTCCCTACCTAATTACCATAGAAAAATAACTGTTTTGCTATTATAACAAAACTCTGGTTTGGGATATGGCAGCTGCTGCTGAAGAAAGTGCTCTCGTAGGGATCCGAACCCCGCACCCCACAACTCAGCACACACACTCTCAAGCATGCACCCATACAGACCCGATCCCCCCACCCCCCAAATCAGCACACTCTCAAACATGCACCCATACAGAACCGAACCCCCCACCCCCCAACTCAGCACATACACTCTCAAGCATACACCCATACAGACCCAAACCCCCCAGCCCCCAACTCAGCACACAAACTCTCAAGCAAGCACCCATACAGACCCAATTCAGCACAAAAACTCTCAAGCAAGCACCCATACAGACCCGAACTCCCCCACCCCCCAACTCAGCACACACACTCTCAAGCATGCACCCATACAGACCCGAACCCCCACCCCCCAAATCAGCACACTCTCAAGCATGCACCCATGCAGACCCAAACCCCCCAACCCAGCACACAAACTCTCAAGCATGCAGCCATACAGACCCGAACCCCCACGCCCCAAATCAGCACACTCTCAAACATGCACCATACAGACCCGAACCCCCCACCCCAGCACACACACTCTCAAGCATGCACCCATACAGACCCAAACCCCCCCGCCCCCAACTCAGCACACACACTCTCAAGCAAGCACCCATACAGACCCAAACCCCCACCCCCCAACTCAGCACACAAACTCTCAAGCATGCACCCATACAGACCCAACCCCCCAAATCAGCACACTCTCAAACATGCACCCATACAGACCCGAACCCCCCACCCCCGAACTCAGCACACACACTCTCAAGCATGCACCCATACAGACCCAAACCCCCCACCCCCTAACTCAGCACACACACTCTCAAGCATGCACCCATACAGACCCAAACCCCCGATCCCTCCAACTCAGCACACAAACTCTCAAGCAAGCACCCATACAGACCCAAACCCCCGATCCCTCCAACTCAGCACACAAACTCTCAAGCAAGCACCCATACAGACCCAAACCCCCCACCCCCCAACTCAGCACACACACTCTCAAGCATGCACCCATGCAGACCCAAACCCCCCATCCCCCAACTCAGCACACAAACTCTCAAGCAAGCACCCATACAGACCCAATCCCCCCACCCCTCAACTCAGCACACAAACTCTCAAGCAAGCACTCAAACAGACCCGAACCCCCCCACCCCCCAACTCAGCACACACAATCTCAAGCATGCCCCATACAGACTCAAACCCCCACCCCCAAATCAGCACACTCTCAAACATGCACCCATACAGACCCGAACCCCCCACCCCCCAACTCAGCACACACACTCTCAAGCATGCACCCATACAGACCCAAACCCCCCACCCCCCAACTCAGCACACAAACTCTCAAGCAAGCACCCATACAGACCCGAACCCCCCCAACTCAGCACACACTCTCAAGCATGCACCCATACAGACCCGAACCCCCCACCCCCCAAATCAGCACACTCTCAAACATGCACCCATACAGACCAGAACCTCCCACCCCCCAACTCAGCACACAAACTCTCAAGCATTCACCCATACAGACCCAAACCCCCCACCCCCCAACTCAGCACACACACTCTCAAGCATGCGCCCATACAGACCCCCCATCTCAACATACACAACACAATCATTCAAAAACAAACATTCATGCACACCCGACACCCCCGCCCCATTTCAACATACACAACACAATCATTCAAAAACAAACATTCATGCACATCCGACATCCCCCACCCCCCATCTCAACATACACAACACAAACATTCAAAAACAAACATTCATGCACATCCGACACCCCCCTACCCCCATCTCAACATACACAACACAAACATTAAAAAACAAACAATTATGCACATCCGACACCCCCCACCCCCATCTCAACATATGTTATGTTATGTTATGTTATTTACATTTATATAGCGCCTTATATACCATTGGTATGGTCTGAAGGCGCTGGTAGGTTGAACACCCTTGGGAACCGAAGTTCAGATCAGTAGAGAGAGTAGTGATAGTCAAAAGGTGCGTGTGGGCACCGGGTATGTGTGCAGCTCGTGCGGTAATCGTGTAATAGCTGCTTCTTAGCGGTAGGTGTGGTGGTTGAGAGGTCAGAAGAATGTGTTCGTTCTGGCAGGAATTATCCAGAACAGATGTGGCTGCGTTAGGCCCGAGGTGAACGCCTGGCTGGGGGGTGTGATACCAGCAGTGTTTACTTAGAATGATGTGGAGTGAGCGGCGAATCTTGGTATGAGAACAGTTATACCGAATGGTGTCATAGTATCTCTGTGTTCTAGTTGAGTGGTGATATAAGGAGAGAGTAAGTGTGGCGGTGTGATATGATGGGTTATATGCTCTTTCAAACGTTCTCTGCATTCCAAACCATACTATATACATCACGCAATTCTATGCGCTCCAGTCAGTTCAATGCATTCATATCCACTCGATGCACCCCACTCTGGTCAATGCACTGGTGCCCTCCACGTACTCATGCATTCTGGCCCGCCCCGCGCGCTCTAGTCTGCCCGCGCGTTCCAGTGAGCCCCGCGTGTTCCCATCCGCCCCACGCGTTCCCGTCCGCCCCGCGCGTTCCAGTCTGCCCCACCATGCACTATTGATCTCCCCACTCTTGTCTTCGCATGCATTCTTGTCTGCCCCACGCGTGCACTCTTGTCTGCCCCACGCGTGCACTCTTGTCTGCCCCACGCGTGCACTCTTGTCTGCCCCACGCGTGCACTCTTGTCTGCCCCACGCAAGCACTCTTGACTGCCCCACGCTCTACGCATTCAGCAGCTCCACGTACTCATCCATTCTACGCACTCATCAGTACTGGATGCAATCTGTGCTTGTTCGTTCTACGAACTCGTCCACTCCATGCAACGTGTCTGTTCACTCTGGGCACTCGTTCGCTCCGGGCACTCGTTCGCTCCAGGTAGTCATCTGCTTTATGCTCGACCGCGTACTATGCATTCACCTGTTTTACGCCCTCACCCCCTCTACGCAAACATCCCCTCTGCGCACTCATCCCCTCTGCACACTCAATCCCTCTGCGCACTCGTCCCCTCTGCGCACTCGTCCACTCTACGCACTCGTCCCCTCTGCGTACTCGTCCCCTCTGCGCACTCGTCCCCTCTACGCACTATCCCCTCTACGCACTCTTCCTCTCTATGCACTCATCCCCTCTACGCACTCATCCCCTCTATGCACTCATCCGCTCCACGCACTCATCCCCTCTCCGTACTCATCCGCTTTAAGCACTGGTGGTTTTCACGCAATCAACAGCAATATCCTGTTCTATATATTAATCTCTATGCTCATCTGTTCTATACCTTCATATGTTCTGTACACTCATACTCTCCATATATTCATTTGTTCGATACACTCATCCGCTCCATAGACTCATCCGCTCCATACACTCATTCGCTCCATACACTCATCCGCTCATACACTCAGGCGCTCCATACACTCATGCGCTTGATACACTCATCTGTTCGATACATTCGCCAGGTCTGTACATTCATCTGCTCTGGCGATCTACTGACTCACCGCACTTCCGTATTCATCCGTTATCGACACTCATCCGCTCCACACATTGGTCTGGTCTACACACTCATACAGTTTATGCTCATCCGTTATGTACGTTCATCTGGTTTACGCACTCCTGCGTTCTACTCGCTTCTCTGTATTTACGCGCTCATCCGCACTACACGCTCGTCCGCTCTACACACCCAGCCGCTCTACACTCTCATCCGCTCATCATGTTCATCCATTTTATACACTCATCCGATCTACATATTCATTTGATTTCCACACTCATTCGAACTATATAGTTATCTGTTCTTCCACTCATGCATTCTTCTACTCATATCTGTTCTACCTGCTTCATCCATTTTAACTATTTCATCCACGCCATTCACTTTGTTCATTCCTCATGCATTTTGTCCATTTCAGGAGTTTAAATCTCGTTACTGTTTCCATATGATTTACTTCTTATTAACCATTTCACTGCTTTGATCTCATTTATTTGTTTAATTCTGTTTGTCCTTGTAGTTTATATTAGGGGTTATTAGCTGTCAATTTCTTGCATCAGGTAGTTTGTTGGATTGGAGTCATTGAGTTGCTGTTAGTCTGTCTGGGTTAGTTTGGTACGGGTTGATTTTAGGGGAAGAGCCAGGTTTTCAGCAGTTTGCGGAAAGATGTTAAATCCTCAGTTGGGCAGATGTGGGGTGGGAGAGAGTTCCATAGCGTGGGGGCCAAGGCGGAAAATGATGAACCGCCTAACCTGACTGAGTTTGTCTTTGGTATGACTAGCAGGCCGGCTGAGCTTGATCTTAGGGTGCGCGGGGGGTGATAGGGATTTAGCTTGTTTTGAAGATATTGAGGTCCAGTTTTATGCAGTGCTCGATGGGAGATGCATAAGGTTTTGAAGGTCACCCTTTGGGCTACTGGAAGCCAGTGTAGCGTCTTAAGGGCCGGGGAGATGTGGTCTCTTGGGCCGAGCGCAACTAGCAATTTGGCTGCCGCATTTTGTGCCCTTTGGAGTTTATTCAGTTGGTACGTGTGGACTCCGAGGTATAGGGGGTTTGCGTCTTGATATAACGATTGATTGGACCACGGAGAGTCTGTTGGGAAAGGAGGGATATGGAAAGATACGCCTAAGGGTTTTAAGGTGGTAGTGGCAGGACTTTGAGAAGTTGTTGACTTGGCGCGAGTGCGTTAGGTCAGAGTCAAGGGTGCATCCAAGATTTTTTACTGAGTTGGAGGGGGTCGGTGAGTTTCCCATGGCGGATGGCCAGGGTAGCGGGTGTGGAAGAAGTTCTGAGTTGCCACATACCATGATTTCCGTTTTGGAGGGGTTTAACAAGAGGTGGCTTTGGGAGATCCAGAGTTCTATGTCCATGAGGCAGGATGCCAGGTCAGGTCGGGAGTTGGGTTTTGAGTTCAGGAGTTTTAGAATTAGTTGAGTGTTGTCGGCGTAGTTGTAGCACAGGATGTTGTGTGAACGAATTATTGGTGGGAGGGTGATCAAGTAGGGATTGAATAGTAGGGCAGATAGGCATGCTCCTTGTGGGACTCCCATGTGGACTGGTCGGGCTTGGGAGGTATAGGTGGAGAGTATCGTTATTTGGTGCCTATCTTTGAGGAATGAAGCTATCCATTTAAGAGAGGTTCCACGGATTCCCAGGGAGTGGAGGCGGTCTAGGAGGATTGAGTGACTGATTGTGTCAAAGGCGGCGGACAGGTCAAGAAGGATTAGAGCCGCGCCTCCCACAGAGTCTGCTGCCATTTTAAGGTCATCCCAGATGAGGTTAGGGTGGTTTCAGTTCTATGACAGGCTCTGAATCTTGATTGTGCAGGATCTAGGAGGTTGTTGGCTTCGACAAAGGCATTTAGTTGGAAGTAGGTGGTTCGGTCAATGAGTTTGGCAAGGAATCTGGTGTTTGAGATGGGGCAGTAGTTTTTTGGCTCGAGAGGGTTGAGCAAAGGTTTTTTAATTAGAGGTTTGACATGAACCGTTTTGAATGCGTCGGGAAAGATACCAGAGGATAGGGAGGCATTTATGATGGATCTTACGTGTTCTCCTGCGCAGGTGGAGGCGAAAATTTCTTTGAGGGTTGTGGCTGGGGAAGTGTAGTGATACACAAAATTGCAACCTTGCCAATCAGGGCTTTAGATGACAGCATTAGCCGCTGAAAGCCAATAGTGTATTCAAAGTATGTGCTAAAAATGCTGACAGTAGTCTGTTGTAGCACTTCCATTATGCAGTAGTGAGCTACAAGGAATATGCAGGCCTAGTATGAGTGATAGGTCACATTATGCATTGTTGATAGACAGGCAGGGAGAGGGCCCTAGCTCTGTAGCTAATAGGTATTTTTGGAGTTTTTGGAACATTATGGCACCTATATAGTGCTTAGATAGCCAGTCTTAAGCGCTTTAAACACTAAGTTATGAGTGCATGCCTTTTAGAGCTTGCAGATGGGGTGAATACATCCCTGCTTCCCTTAGAATATTCTGCCTCACTAACGGTAGCCCTGCATGGCCCCAAGCTAATCTCCTTTTCTCTGGGAAGGCACTGATAAGACATTCCTGAGCTTTGGCAGATGGGCTCCAGGGAGCCAGGGAGGGGCTCAGAAGAAGGAGCAGTGGAAATTAACAGAGTTGGTTTTTTTCCATGAGCCAGCCTATATTTTGCACAGGGAAAGTTCTGGAACTGTGCGTCACGGACGGGCAGCACGAGATTATAAAATATACATGCTCACATGACTCGGGTGGGAGATCGTCCTGTGGACTTGGTTCGAGCAAGATCAAGTGCCCGGAATTTGGAGCTCTGACGGCATCCCGACAGCGCTGTCCTCTGAGCGGGGCTTGTTACAGCTAGCTTATGAGGGCCAGGGTCTCCCAGTGCTGATTGAAGGGGCGTAAGACTGTGTTTCTCTATGTTTATCTATGTTTATATAAGTTCTATGTTTCTCTATATTTTGCATTTCTCTAAGTTTTGTGCTTTGTAATCTTCTCTAACTTGAATACCAAATGTATATGAAATTCACTGTTTAGAATAAATACTAAAACTTATTGAAGGTGTCATTTGTCACTAGCATGA